>NC_082595.1:68115634-70714384 GCF_030936135.1 Gavia stellata
TGAGAATAGCTGAACTGCAACAGAATATCTTGGCCTTGAGAAGAACACATCCTTTTGAGGACAAAAGGGAAAAATTTGAGTTTCCACAGGATGCTCTACAGGATGTTCAAAACTTTCTAGTCATGAAGAAAGCTTTCTTCTGCTTCTCACCCCTCAATTCTTCAAGGAGGTTTTCTTTGTTTTGAACCACTCATCCATTGCTACAAAACTCAGCCTTTGTACTAAAAAGATTCTTCCACCCTTGCAGATAGACTAGTATTTAAAAGACTCTCTGTTCATCAAGTAATTGGCAGCTACAGCTTTATGGTTTTTACGCAAATTCATCTCCTGGCATCTCCAGATTTAAGTACAGTTTTCCCTGGCCTACAACCTCACACTGCTTGCAACATCCTCCTTGATCTAAGTGAATGCAAAATGAAGATAATTCAACTTTCTTTTCAGAACAAGGGCAACATTTTAGTCATGTTCCTCTTCAGTCTGTTCTGCTGTCACAAAAACAAAATCAAAGGTCAAAGAATGCATTGAAAGCATTCTGCTCTTTCTGACTTAGCTCTTCAGACTTCCTGGAAGTCACAGTATCTTCTTGAGATACACACGTATTAGGCACAGTATGGGAAATGGGACAATGCAGGCCACTGAAGGTGCACAGTAGTAGACCATAAAAAATATATATACTTATAGCACATCCTCTTGCTTTTCTGCAGTGTGCTCCTGTTTTTTCTCAATGACCTCTACAAGTTTATTCAGTGTTACATCACATAATTAAACTACCTTTTCTTCTAAATTTTCCTCACAGTGCCAGATCTCAATCCATAACTGCACTCCTGCTCTTTGACCCTACTACATGACTCTTCTATCAACAGCTTTGTCTTTAGCAAGTCCGTTTGCTGCATTTACAGATGAAGTAAAGCTAAATGCTGCAAAAAACTGAAACAATTCTAGACCAAAATTTTGAGATACACGCAGCGTTTGTGCTATGCTTTAATCTGAGTCAGTCTGTTTGCATGTAGATTTTGATGCTGTTTCACTTCTTCCTGACGTAGATCATCTATTTGTAATTTTAGCTAAAACTAATGCTAAATAATTACAAACTTTTCTAAGCATCAAAATTCTGTTGGATTTAATGCCTCTCATGTCCTCAAGATTCTCTTCTCCATGATATAAAAACAATATTCTTGTGTGGTATCAGTTTTCAGAAGAGTCTAATACTTTATTACATTACAGTTCTGTGATACTTTCACTGTACTTCTATTGAACCAATCATATTCACCACCAGTATTCATTTTATGTGAAAAACTGAAATGTCCCATGAGTAAGTTCTGAGACCTTTTATGTGGTTACTGTTGCTAGGGAAACCACATCCTTGATATCCATGTGTCCAACATGTCAGTCTCATTTTACATCTAGCTATCCATGAGCCAACACTGCAGCATGGAGTAAAGAAAAAAGAGAAAAGAAAAACAAGACAAAAGAAGCTGAAAACTGTTTCCTATCAGTATATTTGCATAGCTGTTGGAGTTAATTCTGGGTCCTTCTATGTTACATCCGTCTTGGTTTTTGACAGACAATAGTTGCTTGCAATAGACTGAAAAAGCAGTCTGTAAAGCTGCAATAATGGTCCTTCATGAAACAGCAAACTATACTCTCTGCTAATCATCATCAGGCAGGAAGCTGGTCCTCTCTGAAGTTCCAGTGAGGAAGATCAAGTCCAAATAACCATTGTTGAAAACACATTTTATGCAATATTCCACAGCACCAAAAATAAATTACTGGCACTAAAAATGGAATACAATGCTTTTTTTTTTTTATTCTAAATTCATACTGAGCTTAAAACAGCCTTTTTTTTCATTTATGAATTGACGTCCTCCCTCAAAGTCATATGTGCTAAACTTATAATGCAGCATTTTAACATATTATAAAAACTTACTCTCTTAAAGCCTGATGATAATGTTCCAATGACTGTCTAAATGCCTTGGAAGCATAAGACCGTTTATCTCAGTTTCTCAGAGGGCCAAGATGCAGATTTTTGAGGGTTTAAATCTCACCTGGGCACCTCATTCCTTGAAATTTAAAGAGCTCTAGGTGACTAATAGGCATTTATGCCTTCAGAAATCTCCTCATTTTTTTAGATGTGCCTACACTGACCAATGGAGCACTGTGTCAAAGACAACGGAGCTAGCTCTAAGGAAGCTGTATCTACAAGCACAGTTAAGTGCCCTGAAGGAATACAATACAGCTGTGTCTGTCTATCCTGTCCCTATCCCTAGCACAATTCCTTTCTGTAGAAGTGTCATTATTAAAAAAAATAAAATAATATATAATCTAATAAATATTAGCCTGTGTTTCCTACTTCCAATCATTATCCTATGCTGTTTGTCTCTTTAGGTTCAAATATTGAATAAGATCTGTGTTGTGCCAGTTTTCAGTGGGACTGTTAGCATGGGAACATGCTTCAAAGGTGTCCTCCTTTCGGGTCATAGCATCATAGGAAAATTCAGGTTGGAAGAGACCTCAGGAGGTCTTTAACCCAACCTTCAGCTCACAGCAGGGTCAAGTCTGATGTCAGGCCAGGTTGCTCAGGACTGTGTCCCACCAGGTTGTGAAAACCTCCAAGGGCGGAGGTTGCGTGTCCAGACAACCTATTCTATTACTTTACTGTCTTTACGGTGAAAAAGTTTTTTCTTATCTTCTCTCTACTTTCAGTTTAAGCCCTTGCCTCTCATCTTCCAACCAATATGCTGCTGTGAAAAGCCTGGCTCAATCTTCTTGATTACCACCCCATAGGTACACTGGGGGCTGCTGGTAGGACCACTGAAGCTACCTCTTCCCCGCACTGGATAAGTCAAGCTCCCTCAGTCTTTCTGTATGGGGCAAGTGCTCCACCGCCTTAATGTCTTTCCTGTGCTGTGGGGCCCAAAACTGCACACGCTACTCTAAACGGCTGAAATATTTTAAAGTGGTTGCATAAATCTTGGGAGTAAGAAATAAAAAATGTCACAGTACAATTTCTCTTTCATTCTTTCACTCTTATATGGTACTGTAGGTCTGCCTGATCATTAATTTAGGGATCAGAAGAAATTCCTTCTCTATTACTGCTAGTTGGTCTGAAGTGGCAAGGAAAAAAGGAGATCTGGAATCCATCCGTGGTAACCTTCTTCTATAAGGAGATGGTACAAGAATGCAAATTTAAGCTGAAAACCAAAGGGGTAGCTCACAGAGATTGATCACAGGACCACCAAGGTAGGAACCTCTAACTTAGCACTGGACTCCAAATAAGTGCTTGGCATACTGCCATTAGTTGTAGCTTATTATATCCCTCCTTAAGTGGTAATTTAATGAAATTAAGGCCCATCAATTAAATCTCTCTCTGTGGCTCTTGTTCAATCATCTGCATATCCTGTTCAACGCTTTCCTAGGACATACGGTTAGCCTCAGTGCTAGCAGACACTGAAGCCAAAGACATTAAGCATAAGTGTTACACATGTAAACAAATAACAAGAAAAGCAACAAAAGGTAAAATAACAGCACAGAACTGAATGTGCTAATGTCAAATTATCAACAGGATATCAGAAGAATTAACTACGGAAATAATATGACTATACAGGAAACAATGCATAGCTATTAATTTCCTAATGAAATTTGGAGGGTTTTCTTTTGTTTCTTATACCATTTGTTAGGGCATGTAGTGCTATTCTCAGAAACAAACTAGTGGACTCTTGGTTTGGTTGAATATAGTAATTCCTGGGTTCCTATTTGAGGTAACTGTCTAACACACCTGTCCTAAAAGTGTGAGTACTTTAATTGGTTGGTATCTATCCTTACTCCAAGAACATTCATTTATCAGAGGCGGTGTTAAAATACTTTTTTTTCTAGGGCTGCACAACATGATGCACAGCGGTGTTTCACTCTGTGACTAGGACTCCTGGGCATTATGATATTACAAATTATAAACCGCAATAGTAAGGGCTTTACTGGTACATTTTGCATATAATCTTAGTTAAGTGAACATGAATTGAAAAAGCTTTTAATTTTACAAGCTCAGTCTTTGTTGACATGATCTCTATTGTACAAATCATGTAGTTATGCAATGTTTCCGTTAACGCACTTGTTTCTTTTTTTTTTTTTTCTCAACACCTCAAGAAAGCATCCTCTTCCCAAGATTGTTTGCAAACTTGTTTTCTCTTTTCAGCTTGTATTTATGTGAAACCTTTTTCCATCGTACTTGTGCAGGGGTTATATCTGAAGTGAATGATGTCAGCATATTCCTGGAGATTAGTATAACCTTCAAATTAAAGCAAGTGCAGATGCTTAGCCCCAAGTTCCTTCCAGCTTTTGCATTACTAAGAAAGATTGTATGGGAACAAGGGCTGTTGAATAAGGAGTGGAGAAAGGTCTTCAGTGTCACAGAAATGTTAATATATGGCCAAATGGTCAAAAAGTGGATTATATTATAGTAGCAGAAAAGTTGTTTTCCATTAAAAACACAAAAAGGTTAGGAAAATAAATGCATCTGCTTTTAGAGGCTTAGAAACTATGTGCTAAAACTAAATTCTTTCTCTTTTTCATGAGTTTGTCTTGAAATGCTGAATGAACACGAGCATCTCTTGCCCTATATTTAAGATGTTGGAAAATGTCCTGTAGAGAAAAAGTTACATGATATGGCAGAGACGGGTAATACTCAAAGCTTTCACCTTGGCTGAAGTTATTTGAATAGGATCCTACCTCACTGGAGGTTTCATTTTGAGTATGAGACTTGGATAAAGCATTTCAGCACTATGTAGTCAGAAACATCATGTTTCCTTTCATACAGATTTCCTTTGCTTCTCAGAAAAGTCATAAAATAGTCATGGACCTTGCGCTATTAAGTAAATCCTTTTTGAGAGTTGAATTTGAATAATTTTTTCCCACAGTTTTAAGTGAAACTAAAACCTGTGTCCCATTTTAAAATGGGGTCTTCGTAAGTTCTTTGAGATATCTTACCCTTTGTTAAAAAAAAATGGGGAGCCAGTGATTTTGGTTTCCTTCCAACTGGAATGCCTGGTAACCATCTGCCAATTGAATTCCATCCAGCACTCCTCCAGTAGTAAAATAATCAATAGCAATAGAAGTAACAGCTGAGTATCAACTTGAATAATGGTTTGCATTCTAACCTGATGACATCAGTATTCAGTAATACTTGAACCTTTCAACTCAGGCTGAAATTTTCAAACTTTTACTTTTGACTAGTATGTATTGGACTTTTTTTCAGGATTTTTTTTTGTTTGACTTTGCCTGTAGTTTTCATATCCTTTTCTAAAGTTTGAAGGAGAAAAAAGATTAGGCATTACAAGCATGTAAAAACTGAGAAAAGACACTCTTGACAGTAAACAATTACCATGACATTTTTTTATAGTCACTCTACAGCCAAAACAGCTGGGGGACGAAAGTTTAAATTTGGCAGGAAAACAGCACTAAGGAGAAGTGCTTTTGAGTGTTCTGGAGAAAATTGTTTTTGATGTGACTTAGTTATAAGCATTTGAAACTCCGTGTACTGAGCATGTAACACTAGTTTCTCATTAGTTTCACAGGTACTGTCTTCAATGGAGAATTAGGCTGGCTTAAATGCAAAAGTTTCACCTAGGGACATACTTATTTTACATTATCTCAGAGAAAACCTCTCAGGCCTCTGCAGTGGGGTATTCTCCAGAAATGTAGGGTCATGTCAGATAGATCTAATGTAACTTTACTCCAGAATGAAAATGTTTATAGGCCAAAATACTGTGGCTAATTCATATTATGATTTCAAGTAAACTGTAACCTCTCACTTTTGTGCCTATTATTTGCAGAATAAGGTAGTGTGCTTCACTTCTGTCCTTTATTTGGGGGTTTTGGGTCTTTTAAAGAGTTTTCACAGTTTTCAGCCATGAGAGCTATGCTTTGAAAGTCGCAATATTTTTGTCTTTTCAGACATATATCTTTCTCTGAATCCTGAAGTGTTCTTCTACATAAAACAGACTGCTTGAAGGCACAGAGATGACTTTAAATATTTCCGCACTTCACAGTGAATTGCTCATTCACCTGAGTGTTTAACTATGTCAGTGTGTTCGACATTACCATATTTAATTGAATGGTTCAACAAGATAATATGCCAGTGCACACACAATTCAATGCATTATTGGCTCACAATAAATAAGGCAACTCTCAAATAAAACACAGGGGACCTAGCAAGAAGAAATTATGTATAAGTGAGAGAGACATGAATGCATTGAGGGTTTACTAAAGGCTGATAACTTATCAATTCTTACAAATTTGTAAATCTGTAAAATTGTAAAAAATAGGACCATGAAAGAGAATGCATTTAAATACCATAATTAAGTCAGATAAATGCAGTCTCCAATCTTTCTACCTTTCTGTTGGTCCATTTCATACCCTGGCTTAAACATCTCAGGTTTTATATTTTAAAGCCATTCGTCTCATTCTTTAAAGGTCCTCCTTAAAGGAGGATGCTTGTGTCAGCAATGCAGTTATTTTCTGTTCTTCACTAGCAATCTGCACAGTCACTGCTTGCCCTGATGTAAGACCAATGCTGAACCAAAAAACAAGAAGAAGGGATGCTAACAAATAATGCTCACAGTTTCACTCTGTGAAACTTCTGGAGAACTAGACTGTTGATGTTACTCACAGATAACTCTAGATCTGTGGAAAATAAAGCCTAGTCCGTCATAGTCTTTAGGCTAATATATTTAGGCTTAGACTATACAAAAGCAGGTTCTTTATCTTAGATGAGCAGTAAAATTGAAATCAGGCTATTTAAGGAACTATTCCCTTTTCCATCCTTTCTACTGCACAAATGGATCACGTTTATTCTCAGTTGAAAAATGGCAAGGGAAGAGGAAATTTTCAGCTAAATACCAAGCTGTCCTGAAATCAGAAATGCTGCTTTTTGTCCTTGAGGTGGAATTTTTGGGTGTCTCAGTCTGATTACCATCCACTACTTAAACTCCCTGGTAACACTATAGCTGCAATGATGCACCAGGATTTTTTTCCCTAGCAGGTTGCTGAAATGAGCAACTAGCATCTGCACCAGGTGTATGACAAAAGTTGTGGAGATATGGATGTCCTAAGCAAAAATAAAGTGTCCAAAAAAATACTGCAATGACATCACACAATTAAAGTACTAGGCTTGTGTATTTGCATTTCTGGCACAAATAGATTATTTTTCCTGAAGAAAATATATGTTTTTCATCAGAAATAGTTTTGTTGAAAGCCCTTTTTTGTCTCAAAACAGCAGTGATGGAAAATTCACAATAAAAGTTGAAAATAAGACATATACTATAATAAAACTGAGCATATGCCTGCAAAAGCTCAGGGTCACAGCCACAGATAGTGTACAGTGATGTTCATGGCATATTTTTTCCTCTAGAAAGTGTTCATTTTACACCACTTTTTTTGATTAGAAGGTGTTTTTAAAATAAAATTTATTGCATATACAGACAAGAATAAGACATGCTAGGGCATGACTTGGTAGGCTGCTAGTGTGCTGCTTAGTCAGTCAAAGGCTCAATGATGAAATGTATGTGAGTTGTGTACGAATAGGGTACTGATGGGCACTGAGCTTACCGCTCTGTTCTCTGCACACTTTGGGTGCCACATATAATTAAGTCTAATGCAGACATGTATGCTTATATTTGTGTGTGTATATATATATATACACACTATTCCACGTCATCTATGTCAGATGTGCTGTGAACTCCCTCTCTGTATTTATATGTAAGTGTAAGTATGTTCACAGGTGAGTATTTCAGCTGTAAGAATTGTTGGAACATTTCATAGAAACCACTTCTGACTACTTATAAGCAAACTTTACTGATCTCTACAAAATATTTACTGATGTTTTGATTCTCCTTTTTCATTAGATAGTCATGGGCAAATACCTTCAAACAGTACATTTAACACAGTCACATCCAGCATCTTGCCACTGAAGTTCACCCTAATTCCATCTAGTTTCACAGGTCGGAGTGGAGAATTGAGTTACCTTTTCAGATTTGACCACATCGTATCATCTGCTTTTCAATGGGTTCATTTTGTGTTACTGAATCTAAAATTCTAAGCATCAGAGAAATGATTTGGAGAATTTTTTTCCTATTTCACCCAAGAAAATGAAGTAATCATTGCATTGCTATATTCTAGATTAATCTACACATCATATAAAATTCTGAAGTAATTTTTTTTTTCTTTTTACATTTTCTGTCAACATTATTAAGTCAGAAAACAATGGAAGGAAATTTCTAGTTAACAAAGAAGCAAGATCTTGAAACAGCCTTTCGAGGGGACAAGGCAAAAAACTAGCTACCTTTAAAAAGGATCATTATCAGCCTAAATTAAGTAATATGTTATGCTTGCAATAAAAGTAGACAAGATACATTGTCATAAGAAGTTCTTCTATACATGTTCTTGCTGTGGATCATCTAATAGTCATGTATTAAGATTTCTATCATCATGCTCAAAATTCAGTTATGAACCATGTATCTGTATGATACAGTTGTAAAACATCTACCATTAGCACTTAAATGCTCCATTGGTTATTTATCTGTAAACCATGACAACCTTTTCCCTCTTTTCCACCATGTTCATCTATTCTTCTTATCTTCATCTGTTTAAATAAGTAATTTCATACATATACGAACTATATATAGGTATGGATTATGTATTAGTTAGAAGTATGAGTCACAATTTTTCAGCAATACATTCAAAAAGATGTAGTACCACTGTCCCAATCAAGTTAAAACCTGAACTAGAAAACATAACAGCTAATTTGAGATATGGCCACCTATATAAAGGCTTCCTTCTGCTTTTCTGTCATCTGGTTCACTCATTTTATTATCAGTCAATTGTATCATCACTTAGAATATTTAAAAATTTAGCAGTGAGAATTCAATTCAATGATTTGGATTATCATTAACTAATCAGACGGATGCATGACACAAAATCTGTCATAGTTATCTTATTTTAGCCCTTTCATTCCTCAGTTTTTCATTCACCTGATTGATAGGTATTCTAGGAGGTGATTTGTAGATACCATGTAAACTAATAAAAATCTGCTAATTATGCCACAGCGTTCACTACCTCTTTATCAGCAGTTTTTAAATAATCCTCTACCTTGAAGTCTTAAAATCTATATTAAAAAACTTTTTTGGGCATGTCATAAGTAGACTTTTAGAAGAGAAACTGATGAGCTTTTTTCCTCTTCAGCAGCTATAGTCCTTCTTCTGTACTGAAAACTGAGGTATTAAAGCTATATATGATGGCAGTATTCTGTCTGTTTCCCAAAATGCTGTCCTGGGTATATCTGAAACACGGCTGGGTCTGCAGCTGAGGTTAGAGGATGCACTGAAAGGTGGGAACTCTTTATGTGTGTACATATAGAAATGTTCCAGGCAGTTCCCACACTGCGGCTCATTCAAGAAATTAAATAAAAGTAGGTGAGAGGAGGAAGGGAGGGGAATAAAATCAACTTCATAATCTAGGATTAGATATGATTGATCATTGCTTTTGGTAGCCTGCTGGGCATTTTTGATGTTTTGTAGTAAATTAATAAATAAACAAGGCACTATCTCTCAAACTGAAACTTGGCAGAAGGTAGTTAGTCTGGATCAATTAATGTCAGAAAATGAAAATCATACATTAATGACACACCTTTTAAAAGAATATTTGGTATGTGCGGCTTAAGATTTTAAACAAGTCAAGAATTCCTGAGATTAAACAGATCTGATACCACCTTATTTTAATTGAATTTATTATATTTTTAATATACATTATAGATAACAGGTTCCTCTCTACTTAGTTTGTACTGCTTTTGTCTCTCAAACAGGACTTGCAAATTAGCTGCTCTGAACTACAGCCCAGAGCTGTAGTTATAGCTTCAGCTACAGTTGCTAAAGTGACTTATTAAAAATATGTTATATAACAAACTTATTCTTGGGAAGTAAGCCAGAGACATTTAAAGAGCTGAATGAAGTGGTCAAAACAGGTCTAAGTCATTAACTCCAAAATGTTTTTTTCCCCGTTATGGAGTTGGACACCACCTCCAGCCTGGGTCAAAAGCAATACTAGACCACAGCTTGGTATTCATATTTTCCAATATCAATGCAGGGAAGGGTAGGCAAGGGAAATGCAGACTGAGTTTTGAGATCAGTTTTCTACTGGTGCAAAATCATGGAATCAGCTGGTATGAAGACAACAGATCTCAACTCAAAGTAGTATACGTAATCTACATTTTCAGTAAGCCCAAATAATGTGTGGACAGGCACAACACATATGCACATGATATCATATTCACTTTAATACAAATAAAGTACATAGTATATAGGTTTGACATTTTTAAGACTAAAAATATTTAGAGGTTTATACTAATGTATTAACATATTCATCCTCTTAGGACTATTGGAAGACAGAACTTGAAGAAAAGAGTGCATGTTGGAATTTGCCTTCGTGGAAGCAATCCTGGATCAACCATGGAAAATATACCTCATTAAGAACTCTTTCATTATGTATTAACAACACGTGGACATCTCCTTTGATCAGCAGCCTGAGTGCAAATCGCCCTCATATCAAGGTTTTAGGCAATGCAAGCCTATGCTCCCCCTCTCTACAAGAATTAATTTCAGTCACTGTGAATTAAATGGAAGACTAAAACTAACTTTTGTGGCCATGCAGCAACAGAAAATCTATTTATGTTATTTCACACCTATATAGGGTGACAAGCCTGAAGTTAAGGGAGAAGCCCAGCACTTGTACAAAAGGAAGAAGCTTCGCATATAAAATGCCTGGCTCTTTAAGGATATGGCTTACTTGCTTTTGAATGCCATCCCAGCACTGTTGTTCCTCTCTTGCTAGAGGACGTCAAAGTGATGCCATGCAGAAACATTTCCATTCTTGAAAAATGTCCTCCCTGTAACATTTTTATCTCTTCCAAACGACACTTATTCTTAACAACTCACCACAATATTTATCTACTTGAGACCAAGATTATACCCTAGGAAATGAAGGCTCTTTTGAAAGCTTACCAGTTCCAAATCAACATGTGCTACAACCAGAAAAAAAGAAATTTGAGCTTAAGCCAAAGGAGCAACATTGGAAGGCTGAGTCAGAGGACATATGCATTAAAGCTTGATTAAGTATTTAGTACTCCCTTGACTCCATGTTGCCCAGGGCATTTCTTGTGTCTTTTTTCATTGGTCTCCCCTCTCCCAATCTATATGTCTTTGTATTTTTGTTTTTTTTCCATTATAGATGCCATTCCTTATAATGAACGATCTGTATTAACAAATCAACAAAGCAGCTGCTGCTGTTAGTGTATTTTTCTTCACCCATTAATGTTTTCAATGGTGTAAGTTACATAGATACTGCAAAAATACTTACAGCATTTTAGCTCAAGCATTGCAGACACATGCACATAAATGTATATAGACAGCCACTCACACGTCTCAGAAAAAAAAATGTGCAGACATTCAGAAAAATGGGTAATGCAGAGTTATTGTTGCACATCTCATAGTGGGCTCCTTACCTGCATTAGAATGGCTCCAGAGAGATGCTCAAAGATGCTCAGAAACTCAGGCTCCTTTTGCATTTTCGGGGCTTGCAGTTTGATGAATTTGCTCTTTTAGTCTCTTGAATTCCTTTGAAAACTGAAACACTAATATCATTCAAGCTTTCTATGTCTGAACTCATTTTTTCCCACAGGAAGGTCAGGACTTGACCTATGAAGTCAATGGAAAATGGAAATTTCCTAAACATATTTGCCAAGAGTGGCTGTTGAAAGATATTTTAATTAAAAAAATAATCAGATAGTGGTACTCATCCACCCATATTTTGGACAGCCTTTCATAATTGCCCTGGAGGACCAATTTCAGGTAGAAAATAGATATTTTAAAGAAATTATGTTTTCAGAAATTACTATTTTTTTGCTCTCACATGCAGATCATTCACTTTTATTGTGTTCTTCGACTGATCAGCTTCAGCTTCTGATATGCCAAAGTAGTACACAAATTTATTACTTGCTCTCTAAGATTCTCTGGATGGGCTTTATCTCATTTAATTTCAGTCATCCCAAAGAAGGCATCCTTCGCTTCCATCAAAGCTCAGAAAGGATGGCACTCTAACCAATAGCTTATAGCCACATACTCCAATCCAGCCTGCATTGTATATAGCTGAGGTTAGGGGCACTGAATCTGTAACTCCACATTCTTCAAACACTACTGTGGTATACAGGTTTGGATATCATTCAATTTTCTTAAACTAAACTTAGGCAGAAGAAAAAAACCCTACTCATCACGTTTCCAAAACATGGATATCATATTTTATTTGTAGGTTCTAGACTGTTCTCTCTGACACCCGTATACTCCCCAAAAGTCTCGGGTTTCACAAAAAAGTAGGTTTTATTCCAAGGTGTGATTTTGATGTTTATATTAATCATGTTACGAAGGCATTTTATTACTGTCCTAGGATCATTTCCAGCCTATAGACATTACTTCTCCTGGGGATGCCAAGGCACTTATACATTTGTCTTTTATTTCTCACCTGGGTTATTGTAATTCATTACTTGCTGGTCCACTTGTCACTTTTTGGTTTACTTGCTTACAGCTGGTGCAAAATTTGGCTGCTTGATTGCTTATGAGATTTCTAATTACATTACTGCAATAATGAAATCGTTTCACTAGCCTCTTGTGAAATGGTAGATTGCTTTTAAAAGTTTACTCCTAAGAAATAAATATATACAAAAAGTCATTTATTGCTTGTGCCATTATAAAATGACCATTCCCTGTACTCTGATTGTCTTCTGGATGACGGGGGTTTCAGCTATTTGTATTTTTTTTGTCTATCTATTTGTAATACATATAACTTAGATTTCACAGAATCTTTATTAGATAAGTATTACTTTCCCAATTTTATGACCTATTTCTTCTTCCTGCTCCTGGTGATTTATTCCAAAACATATCAGGTACCAAAAAAGTTAGCTGTCCATATATTCACTGATATCAGACAGTGAAACATTGCTTTGATCGGGTACTTTTCAACTAAGATGGCAGCAGTAGTGATGAGGTCTATAGCCTATCATTTGTCCTGAAAGGAGTTTCTAACAGAGCAAGGCTGAGCTACAAGAACAGAACTGAAAAATTTAAAAACATTTTCAACAAAATCAAAGCAAATCTGATTAGAATTTAAGACTATTTTCTCTGAGTTTTCAGACTGATTTGAACTAAAACGTACAGTAAAGGGCAGACTACAATTACCAATAAATTAAAATGAGTAATGCAGTTCCTAGGTTCCTTTACAAATGAAACCTTGAAGAAACCTGTATGCAAGCACAGTGGCAATGCTTTAATTCATTTGCTTACAAAAAGCTCCGTGCAATATTTAACTAGTCAGTAATTAATAAGCTCAGCTGTACTACATCACAAGTCATGTAGATTGCAGAGTTTGAATCAAATTAATATAATCATGCTGTTATGCATTCAAGGTAATTCCACGTTTGAAATAATGTGTGAAGTTATGCTCACCCCATCTTATGACATAGAAGTCTTGAAAGGACGATGAGAAGTTTGGAATAACTTTACCACTCAAAATAAACTGGTCGTCTGACATTTAGAAAAGAAAAAGAAAAAATTAAAAAGAAGATAAAGAAGGCAATGACAAAAATCTGTAAAATGAAAAAAAATGGCTTTAAGAAAGTGAGTGGGGGACAATTATTCACCAATAAAATTGTTCACGTCAGGTATAAAACAAAGAAAAGGAAAACGTGTCTTACAGAAAGGACAGGTTGATTCCAGAAACCACTGCCACAGTGTATTTTGGAGGCCAGCAGTACAAGGGCGTTCCAATAGCCAGTCCTGGAGGACAACTCCTTTGGTACTTTTTGAGCACAGTCATCCCAGAGCAACCCTCTTCTAATTTCTAATGTGCCAGAAGCTCCGACGTATACCAAATAAAGAATTATTGCAGTAGTATCCTATTACTAGCACTTTCCCAAAGCATCATTTGCTAGACAGTAGACATTTGTTCTGACTTATAACCATTCTGTAGTTCTTAAACACAAATAGGTACTCACTACTACATGCAGAAGCATCAAGTTGTAAAGATGATTGTGACTATGCCGGTGGGATAAAGCAAAGGTAACACAGCTATGTCTGTAAGTCACATATAGAAAGCAGAGTGCCAAATTTACATTAAAAGTCACCAGAACCAGGAGAGGTCAGACAGAGACGAGTGTTCTTGCAGTAAATAAAAATTGTTGTGCCTTCTCTCTTGTCAAACCTGGCTGCTGAATTCTTATTACACATTACAATTACTTCTGAGATGGAATACAGACTCCATGCATTATATTTATTTCACTTCATTTGCATGTTAAATACATAACATTTGCATTTCTACTAAAGCAATGACACAAACTTGTAACTCAAAAAATGTACTTTGATTGGAACTTGTAATTATAGCATGTAGCAGAAGTAAGATAAATTCTCAACGTACACTGGGAATTTTGTACTAGGGGGCCAGTGCTGCTTCACTGAATGATTTCTAAAAATCACTGTAGAGGAGTGAAAATGAGGAGAAAAGAGATCCACTAGCCAAGGGGAGACAGAGAATAGAAAGAGCATTTTAAAAGAAAAATAAATATCTTAAAAATAAGACTGTCTGAAAAAACTATCTCTCAGAAGAGCTCCAACTTTAGATACTCACCTAGCTGACAGGAATTGGACATTTAATCTCTAATAAGTATTGACATATAAGAAATCAATGCAGTTTTGAAATGTAATTACCGAGCAATTTACATGAAAAAACCTTTCAGGATAGGAAATCTATTGCTCAGGTAACATTCTTGTGTGCATGAACCTTCAAACATTCTCAATTTAAAAGTATGTTTTAAAAATGCATCATGAAATTACAAAATACTTACTTTAAAAATATGTTTTACTATTAGATTACACTCCTGACTGTGAAAGTAAGAGATGAAGAGGAGAGCAGCTTATTCCTACAGGCTTTTTCCTCAGTCCCTGAACAAGAGATTTCTACTGGTAATGTGGGCTATACAGAAAATACTCCTGCAAGCTACTGAGCTCAGGAAACATCCAGTGTGGGGTCACCCAGCCTGTGGTCCCACTACTTTTCAGCTAACTTTTAGCAGAACTCCTATCCCATCCATTAGGTAAATGTCTTGTAGTCTATACAGTAAATTTGAGGCAGCAGAATCTGTCAACCTGAAAGTTTTGATAAAAAGTACAGAAGTGCCTTATAAATTTCCTAGAACACTATTATATTTCATATTAAACAGAGCATAGGTATGAAATATCAGCTGTTCAAATTGCTCTGTGCTGTCATTTCACTGGTTGCTGCATTTGCTGCAACAATGTTTAAAACCTTCTGGAGAACACTGCTTTCCAGAACGAGCTCCTCTCACGCTGAATGTGCTGCTGTAGTTATGCATTGCCACATCATAAAAGTGTAAAAGCAGAAGTTCTAACATGACTTACATATCAATAAAAATATTTGCTAGTAACCAAGGATGTGATACTCCTTGGCAGATGCCTTTTCAGTGCCTCTATATAGGCAGAAGAGGCCAGAAAACTTGGCAGTATTTTAACTTGCATGCTTTATGTACTTCAGGAAGAAATTGCAATGCCTATTGCTACTATAACTCATTCCATCAAAAATATTTATGCCAGCCATACAAAATTATAACAATACAGCTCTCCTGGAAGAAACCCAAGCCCATGTATTGCAGCTGTCACTGGAAAAGTCACTGGAAGGTCCAAAATGACAAAAAGGCAAGACAGCAGGTCAGAGAACATATAGCAAAGAGGGTCTGGGTACAAGTGCTATTATAACGAAGACTGAATACTGAAAAGGGAGAGAGTTGGATTTGGGTTTTGTCGTGGGTTTTTTTTTTTCACTTTGTTAGGTTTTCATTGCAGTACCGAAACTACCATTTTGTTCGGGCAATTCAGATTTGTCTTAAAATACCGTATTTTGAATCATATTTTTGTGATGTGAAAAAACAAAGACAAAAAAGTACTATTTGCTAGGTGACCTACCTGTGAATCTACATTTTATACCTTCTAGCCAGGAACTTATAAATATACAACAGCTATAAACAACCAAATCTTGATCTAGGTAAATAAAATTTTTAAAAAGCCAACAGAAACAACTCAAGGAAAATACTAATGCTCACCTTACTCCTTTCACATGTTGACTGAGCACCTGAGCATGAACTATATTCTTTTGATAAATAAACATAACTTCACTGAAGCTGTTGGAAAGATGTCTCCTGCATTGTCTGCTGATATAGCAAATTGTTATAAACTACTTATTTATAATTAATTATTTATTAATTTATAAATAAATATTGGACACCTCCCCCCCAAATAAAGGGTGAGAAATCAAATCACTTCTGAAATGCTGATAGCCTATTGGTCAGAACGCTTAGGTAGGAAGCAAAGAACAGGTATGCAGGGACCTGAATTTGTGTATCGTATACCTCTAGTGACCTCTCTTCCACCGCTCTATTCAGATGTAGGTGTGTTTTCCCAAGTGGAAGAACAGATCAAAAGTTCAAAGAAATTCAGAAAGATTTAGGTTTTGTCCTGACAAGGAATAGGAAACTGAAAATGTTTCAAACATTTCACTGAAAATAAAAACTATTTCCCACTCCATCCTAGTCTGAACAAACAGGAATAAGAACTTGTAAACCTAAGGATATGAATCACCAAATATTAGAAACATTAGTATGTAGAAATATTGTTGGAAGTTTAATTAATTAAAGGCATATATTTTATTGCAGACTTGAGCTGAAGAAAATAAGCAATTTGTCTGGACTATTCTCTCTACTGATTTTTGTGCAGAACACATTTCTTCCTGTCCTTATTAACCTCATTTCCTGGAAGTTACTACCTTAAAAGTTAGGAATAAGCAACACTAGAGTCAGAACTGGAGAGAACCTCAGGAAATCAGTTACTTCATCCCTTCTCGTATATTATACATCTGTTATCCTTGGTAGCTACATGGCTAGCCTATTCTGAAAGATCTTCAAGTGATGGGAACTCAGTAACCTTTCTAGATCATCTTCTCCCCATTATTGATTATCATTATCACTAAGATGGTTTGACTAATGTCAGACCTGATTTTCTGCAATTCTATTCTGTTACTTCCTGTCCTAGCCACCCTGACAACAACTGATTATTCAATCTTTTTTCTTTTTTTCCTGAAATGTCTCTCATAATCCAAGACAGGTATCATCTTTCTTCCTTGCCCTCCCTGTCTTTTGTTTTTGAACCTAAAATATGTCAATTCAATTAATATTCCTTCTTACATCAAATGTTCTGGACATCTGATTATCTTTCTTCTGACCTCAACTGTTCCACATTTTCTTGAAGAACAAGGTCCATGCCAAGCACATAGAAGCTGAAGGCTGCCCAGTGCCAAGGAGGAAGTAGCCTGCCCAATGGTCAGAGGAAGGGACAATTCCTTCCCTTGTCTTGCAGATAAGTGTACTAGTGAGTGCACGTTGCAATGCAGTTTTTGATTTTTCTCTTGAAGGATAATGTATTATTAACATATGTTCAACTTCTGATTCCTTATAACTCTTAAAACCCTTCTACAGAACTGCTGCCTTGTTAGTTGTTCCCAGACTTCTCTGTGCACTTCTGAACCCACTGTTTGGAACTGAATTTAAAAATCCTCCTTTCTTGTTGTTTTCTGTACTTTCGATATCAAAAAATGTTCAGCAATAAAACTTGCCTCACAGTCAGGGTCCTGCTGCACTCCCTTCCCAACAGATACTCAGGAGGTTCAAATCTCCAGTGATCTAGGAATCTCACACTGTGAATGATGTTATTAAAATTTTGGGATTTTTTCCATACAAAAAAACAATCCCAAAATCTTCTTCCTCTTCCTTATCTTTCTAGTTCTCTAGTCTCTGGCAGATCTTTACACAGCATTCTATTTCATTTCCCCAGAGACTTTAAATGTATCTATATCCTACACAATACTACCAAGGCAATGTCCTCCCTCTTTTCTTCCTAGTATTTCCTAAAATTCCTATTTTCCTATACTTCCTGAACAAGCTTATATTCCTACTCTAGTAATGGAAATTATTTCACAATATCCATTATAATTTTGATCAGGCATTAAGATGCCTAAATTTTCTTTTTTATCACCCATATATTTTGCACATATATCTTGTACACAGACACTTAAAATCTACAGCTCTGTCTTCCTCCGTCCTTTAATTGATGCTGTGAATAACCCAATATCTTCTGGTTTCAGAATCTTTCTCTGAGTGTTTTTCACATTGTTCTGTGGGCTTTGTTACCCTCCTGTCAATCTGGGGAGTAAACTTAATTTGCTTACTCTTTTTCATGAGATATACTCTAATCTCAGTATAAATCTCAAAACATATCATTGCAAGGCTGAGTTATCAGGGTGGCCTGGTGAAACCATCTCTGTGGGATGCATCCTTCACTACTACAAAATTAATGCAACTTGCACAGATATACCTTTAGTAATACTTTTTACTTTGAAATTTTATTTACCAAGAGAATTCTTCTTTAAAAAAAAAAAAATGTTTATCCAGACAAAGTTTGACAGAGCAACGCAGGAGTTTTCCTCTAAGTGTTAAATTAGAGCTTCCAAATGAAAGGGTTGGATGAAAATCCAGCTGTGCCCTTCAGATCAGCTAAATGCTTCTGTAGTCATTATACAAGATTGATGAGAACCTCCTTGACAGATCCTCCTTGATTTGGACAACTGAAGTTAACAGGGCTCATACTCATTCTCACAGTGCTAAATAAATACAAGCTTTTTAATTGCGTATTATGTTTTAATGAACTGGTTGATCGTGTTTTGGTTTAATTGTTTGTCTTCACATTTGACCTTTTTTAACAATTCCTCCCAATTCTGTAAATATATTTATCTGTTACTACTCCTCCTGGGTTTTATCCCTGTTAGATGTTCCAAAATGGTTCATAATATTGAAGCTCTTGTATCAATGAACATACATTGAATTGCAGTTACCATCTTAGTTGTACTCTCAGGCTAAACGCTGCTTTTACTCTCAGGCTAGTAAAGCCTTTCTAGCCAAATTTCCTTTTGAAACAAAAGGCGAGTACTAAAACTGCCACTGCACTGTCTTCCTATTACTCCCGAGCATTACTATTGAAGACCGAGGTGGCATTTGGTTGCGGCACTGTCTGCCTGGCCAACTTTAAAACATATTCAAAGACATACCAAGCATGGAAGTCAGCTACAGAGTCACCAAGACTTCTACCTTTACAAAACCAAACACACTATAGTGTATTTGGTATTTTTCTGATCAGGACAACAATGCTTTTTATTTGCCCTAATTTGAAATTAGTGACTTTTAATATTATCTTCAGGGAAATCAAAGTTGATTAGACTTTCAGAACTAGCTTCAGGCAGTGTAGCTGCATGCCTTCCAAAATCTCACCTGATGTAGAGAAATCAGTGAATTGTGGGTATATACTCAAAGAGAATAACAGAGACTGTTCCACAGAGTAATTCCATTACATATATCATGCCCTATAAACACGCTAAATCATAGTCAAATTAATGTAGCTGTTGTTTGGTAGTTTTCATTTTCTCTTCCAGGAAACAGTCAAATATTATTTTTTCTAATTCTAGATAAATGTCTCAGACTGTAAATTTTTGCATCAGAAGATACCTACTTATCCTGCCTGCAAAGCAACCAGTGTAGTGAGTTTGAAAAATTAGAAAGGCCTTAGAAAATACTTGAATTGGAAAATTGTAAAACAATGACCGAATAAAATAAAAGTTTAATCAACTCATTTTCCCAGCATAGAGACTAAAAGGTGTCACAAAAATGTTGCAGAAGTATAAATACAAGAAGAGGAAATTTGAATGAAGAAGCTTTTACGTGTAGTAGGAAAAAAAGAGTTAGGAAGGTTAGCTAGAACCTGACATGTTAGTGAGGAAGAAAAAAAAGTGTGGTTTCTTTTAAAACAAAGAGAGTAAACGTTTGAGAAATGTCTCTGGGAGTGTGATAGCTTCTCCATGATACACACTCTCCAAATCAAGTTTGGCTGACTTTCTAAAATACAAGCCCAGGTTCTAGTCAGATGTTTTCAACTTGGTGCAGGAGCTGCTGGAAGTAATTCTCTAGCATGCATTATGCAGCAGGCCAAGATTTAAAATCTACCAAGAAAATATTTGGGCCAAACTAGCAGCTTGTGCGCGCTGATATAACTTTTTAAAAGCCAGTTGAGTTGTATTGATTTACACCAGCTTCTGATCTTGCCCTTGGAATATAATTTACTGCTGTCGTTATGCTGTAACACCCAGACCCTGCCTGTTTTCCACGCCGTAATAAGAGCAGCTGTCTTTGCGGTTTGGGGCCTGATCCAATTACACTCAACGGGAAAAGTCCCATTTAGTGTAGGCACACAATTAAATGGTTACAAATTGGTCACAAATAAATTCAGACTGGAAATTAAAACTATTCCGAGATTGTTCTTTAGCTGTCTGGTAAAATGCTGGAGTAGCCTTGCAAACAGATTAACAAATCAAGGAACGTCTTAAAATTAAGATCGAAAATAGGGAAAGGACTGTGCAACAAACAGAAAAACGGGTATGCATGTAACAATATTTCTGCGGTACCCTCCCTGTCTCCAGTAATTTGTAGCTCAATGACAACACTCAGCTGAGGCAGAAAGGAGTGGGACTTGGAGGTCTGAGGCGCTTGGTGTCATGGTATCTCTGGGAGGATTTGAAATGGACCTGTAGCTCTGTGGCTTCGTAACACCTTTAGGTGTTATTAATACTCCTGATGGGTCTTGTAGGCATCAGAAAGGTGCAGGGAGAGCCTTCAAGGTGAGGATTAGCTATGGTTTGTGAGTGTTTGTCACCTTCCTGGGGCCTGGAAAGTGACTGTGATCCGAGGCAGAAAGCAGGGTGGGCTCTCCCTGTAAAAAAATGAGATGAGTTGGGTGTGTGCTTTCCTTTCCTGCTCACTTTCCTAAGGTTAAACCAGTTACCAGATTTTATGTCATCAGGAATTGCTTTCTTCAGCTCAGACTGACAGGTACTGTTTGGTTATTTTTCTTTTCCTTTCACTTTGTAAAATCTGCATTTTCTTTAACAAACTACCTCCCCACTTAAGATTTTGGTGAAATGTTTGATCTTCTGTCTTCCTCTGGCACATTCTGATTACGGGGTTTTTTTGCTTTTTAGCATGTTGTAAGCAATTTTTAGGGAAACAGGAAATGTTCTGTTACGTAGTGGATTATGCCATAGACTTTTCTGAACCAGATATCTACTGTAGTTTCCTCCAGCTGTGGTACAATTGATGAAATCAAAGTGAGCCCATTTAGTCCTGTCTTCCTATTTATGTTGTCTACTGTTGAACACAGAGTATTTTATTTTTGTCTTTTATTCCTGCCTTTTTTTTAATTCCCTTTTTCAAGCATTCTGGTGTATCTTTGAAACAAGAAGAGCACAGTCAGATACAGCCTCTGCAAAAAGAGCCCAGACAAAAGAGCGGGAGACATTCTGATCCCAGGTAAGGCCAGGGCTTTGCTTTATTTGATTTGCTTATTATTCTACCACCCCAAATGTTACTGTTTATTTCTGTCACACAAGAACAGAAGCTGTAACACTGTAAGAGCAGCATCAGCCCCTGCCCAGAGACAGCTCTGTCGGTAGAAAACAAAAGGTCTGTGATGAAAGTATATAATTAGGATGCCAGAGATTAGTTTCATCTGACTAAATATAGGTATTCACAATATGCAATTTGTTATATCTGAAAATATATGCCTAAATATAAATCAGAGCAATACTGACATGTAAGTGCCCTTCCACTAGAAAAGGAATCTGGGTTGACAAACTCAGATATAGATATTGGCACTGCAAACATTGAAAGTTAGATTAGGGACATGTAATCCTAAATTCCACTAGTGATCATTTTAGGAGGTATCAATATAATACATTATGCTTAATGCTCCTGTTCCTTGTTTTCCCAGTTTATGCAGTCTGATGTTAAAAATAAATAGTAAAGCTGACTTAGCTAGCCATGTAGGAATTTTGCAAGGATGGGAGGTTCACCAAGGTGTGTACATGCATTACTCTGAGGCTCTTTACATCTTGCCTTGCCTTAAGAAACATGACTGCAAGGATAGTAATATATAAGGAGTACTGTTCATTTCTTGTGAACTATCAGTGACTCGAGGAAAAAGTCACTCAGCAGAACTTAGAGCAGTTCAAAGTAACCAAAGCTAAAGTTGGGTACTAGTAAATAGCAACAGTAAGGTGCGCCTTTGAACTTCTGTTCCTATCCTGTCAGGCAGGCACAGCACACACTAGGAACAACTTAAAGTCTATGTTACTATACATAAGACATGCAAAACTTCAAACGCATGTGACTCAAAGTACTTAAATGGCAAGCACTATAGACTGTGCATATATTTATTAATAATATAGAAAGGTGCACCACTTGATAATTTTTTCCCATTGCTCCTATAGAAATTTACCGGTCTAGAAGTAATGGAATACTTACAGAGAAGTAACCAAGAATGATTTCTCTCTGTTTCATCTTTGTACATGAGAGGAGTTTACACAAAAATGCATCCTATTTTTACTCATTATGTGTAATTTTACACCTATTTTTCACATAAAAGAATATTCTAGATATACACGCACATCTTGGTGAGATCTCTTCCATTCCTCAAGTACCTATGTTATCAGTGCTACAACCGCTACCCTTCAGAGAGCTTTCCATTCATTGTATAATAGGTAAGTGTGGCTGATTCCAGTGCAGCTGAATTGTTTCCATGGTTTGATTTCAATGGTAAGGGTTTATTCAGCAAAGCATTTAATTCTCTGTTCAATTTAGAGCAACTGGATAGTCCTAATACATCCTGCAAATTAGGCACCTGTCTACATCAGTGGGAATTAGTGATATGCCTAAATGTTTTTCTGAATCAAAGCTTAAATTTGAGGATGCTTATCTACTAGTGAAAATTCAATGGCAGCCTCAGCAATGGCCATTGGATAGAAATTATTGATTCTGATCACAAGACTTCATGCAGCTTTTAATTTTTCTTTATGTATTTCCTAATTTAAGTTAAGAAACAACTACAAAAAAAAAAAAAAAAAAGGGGGCAGACTAAGAAAATAATACAAAGCAGAAATCAAACTTCCTCTAGTTTTATCTCCTAACATTTCACTTTATCTGTGATCAGTTCACAGACATTTCTGGGCGAATAGAAAACCAGCCTACAAACCAGTGAAGATGCTGAAAATGATCAAAACTCAAAGGTTAACTTCTTGCACTAAACCAAAATTAGATGATAGTTCAATAAATATAGTTAATCATGTAGAATTTAAAAGTAAAAATGTCACTGCACATATTGATCAAGAAATATGCAGTACTTGGATTTTGAAAAACCTTGATGGCTTGTGCATGCTCTTTTCATAGAGAACGCCTTGTCTCTGGGAATCAGAGAGATGTTAGGAATAGTCCCATCGAAATCAAGAGAAAGTTCTGCTTGCTACACATAGGAGTACTGTATCACAATGATATACACAATTTTCTTCCAAAATATATATTTTTTTAAGTTTGGATCAAACATACTTCAGCTAAGCAACAAGATGTACACAAAATATGTCAGCCAAAGTTCCTATGGCAGATCAGCACAGGAATTCCTATTCCCTGCTTTGAAGATTTTGCTCCTAAAATGGCACAGTCATGTAATGTGGAGCAGGAAAGGATGGGTATAGTGCTGGCTGCCACATCAACTAGTTCCATTTCTACTTTTTTTAAGCATGGATAATGGAAGCGGTAAGTGTCATATCTGAGTCAATTGGAGTACAAATAGTCCCCAGATACGATGCAAAATACTGTACCCTTTCTGTGCCCAGCTGATGGTGTCTGGATTTGGTGCAGCTCCCCCCTTGAGAATCTGCTTCATTTTCTATGTTTTTGGGCCTCTGTTGGCCAAGATGGAAGTTATTTATACAGAAACTATGGAAAGAGGATGAAGAGAGGCACTGAAAGATGAGAGGAAAAGGAAAAATTAATGAGACAGTAGAAATGCAAGAGGAAGAAAATGCTTGCAATATGTGACCATTCAGAAACCTCAAAATAATTGTAAAAGGCAATCCTAAAGATATCATCTAGCTTATGGCTGTCTGCTGAAAGCAACCTTTTGCTTAATTATATAGCCAGAGAAAACAGTTATATCCATACATTACAGCTTCTTTCTATTACTATAATGTGAAATACCAGATTATTATTTTTAATAAACTCTATTGGGCTAAATGAAATGCAGAACATGTAGCCCTATCCTGAGAAATATCAGTTCAACTTATCTAGAAAAGTAATATTTGATAACATGTAACACTCTGAAAGCTCAGCGTTCATCCAAGGTCTTCATACCAGTGACTTAAAGGCATCTACCATTAAACAAATATTGATCAGCCACTCCTATATCATGTCCTCATGTGTTCACTTCACTTATACATCATCTCTGATTCCAGTTCAGATGAAATATTTCCACACTTTGGGGACATTCACATCCTGTGGGATGTGGAGGTAGATGCAATCAATTCTGGTCTTTGACTGGCCAAAATCTGAACCTTGCTTTTACATTTATGCTTCTATAATTGCAGTCCCAACCTGCCTGAGTATTGAAGGTCCATCAAAGTTATCCACCACCAGGTATAAAGCACCATAACTTGGCTTCACCAGTCTGACCAAGCTGGTCCCCTTTTATAGCTTTTACAGCTGCTATAGAAATGCAGGTGTACTAAAGGCTGACATGACAGCATAAAGCATGATAGCAATGACTGTTTTAAGGTGATGGATATGTACATGTGTATCTGAGAGGAAAAATAAGTCCTATCAATTCTGTTACTGTGGGTATCAGACACAGGTTAGATAGACTCCAACTATTATTTGATGATATTTTAAATCTTCTACTTCCCTGAAGAATAAAAAGAAAAACAACCACTAAAATTTGAGGAGGATGTGTACATGGATATATGCACTTGACACTTCCAATAAGCAAAACACCAAAGTAGACTTAATTATCAAAATATGATTGCTTCTCCTGCCCTCTTCTGATATGATCATCCAGAAAGACCAATTAGTTGGAGTACCTTGGAATTCGCAAAAGTGAGTAGAGAATCAACTCTTACAAACATATGGACCTGTAGCATGATGTTTCTTGTAGTATGATCTACGATAAAATCATGTATCTGGTATTGTGCCACGTTAATGTTATTAATTACAGTTTTATTTTGTTTTCTGGTACTTCCAGAAGCTCTAGCTGACAAAAGAGGTTCACTGGACAGCATATTCTACAAACAGGTGGCATGAAACTTTCTGATCCTAGAAGGATTTGCACTTTAAGAGGGCAGAAGGAGGAAGAGAAGACAAGAACCGACAGGATTTGCTCAAGGTGGTATAGCGAGGTCTGGAACCACTGACCTACAGTGCCACCTTCCTAGGAATCTCCCTGGGTTCCTAATGCAGACTGATGAAACATTCATTTTTTCATTCTTTAAGTTAAAAATAAGGCATTCTTGATATTCTTTGTGGTGTTTCTGGATGGCCAAAAACTTCTGGACAGAGAAAATAGATCAGAAATAAAGGGACAACATGTTTTATCTCAATGATTTAAATATTGACAAGACATCACTCTAGCACATGTTTAAAAGAACTATCACTGTAAGACTAGCCTGAATCCGTGAAGAAATATAGGAAAGAAGAACAATTTTTCTGCAGTCAATAAATCTAAGTTAGTCAGTAAATTTAGAATCAGAACTTCAGTTGCTTGTGCTGTAGCTGTAATTTACTTTTCATAAAACTACATGGGAACTGCTTAAAATAATCAAACTTTAAAAAATCCTATTGGTCGTTATGCATCCTGCCTCAGCCACACACAATAGCAAATACTTACAATGAGAATAGCTCCACTGGAGCAATACTAATACATTTGCCACAGCTCCCACTCTGTCATTATGCACAGGAGCCTGTGCTTATCCCTTTGTAAATTGGAGACTCTTTTAACCAGGAATCCCCAGGATGAAACTGAACCATTTTCCTCACGGCAAAACAAATCCTTCTCTGGTGAATTTTGTTATTGTTTATTGTTACAGTGTTTTATCAGCACTAAACTGTATGAAAGCTTCAATTAGTTCTTGATGAATGATCCCATAAAATCATGTAGTTTCATTTCCCCTGCCACCAGATATTTCACTGAGTGTTATTAAATGAAATATAATTGGGACGGGATTCAGGAAACTTAGAGTCTTCTTATTTTCCTTTTGGGCTTGAACATTAGAGTGTGCCTCAAATATTTCATTTTTTAAAGGTGATGGCTTTTTGTTTTAGACTGAGAAATGATACGTAGTTCACAACTGTGGTTTAAGGCTGCTATGCTATAAGCACTTAACACAAGAGTGGGAAAATACAGGTATTACAGCCATTTTCTGCGCCATTCTCCTCTGCTAGTAGCTTTGTAAATTTTGCATTACGAAGACTAAGTAAGATTCACTGGAAAAAACATTCTTCCCAGCTCCCGTGAATAACCACATTGCATTTGTCTATGATGTAACCCCATTGAATGCAACATAATTACAGTAAGAATGAATATAGCTGTTTCTTACTATACATTTAAATTCTGGTTTCTTATGACTAATGTGCTGTATTTTGGGATAGAGAGTTTGCTTCAGCAGGATCCAGAGAACAAATGTTTTTAGCAAGCAATTTAAACTTTCTTTTTGAAAGGAGAGATTCAGATACACTGCTGCTAATTTCGTCCTTTTTCTTAGGCTTCACATCCAAAACCAGATTTCGCAGAGCAGAAGCATTAGTTACATCAGTGTCTACATTCACATTTCTGAGATCTGGACTAACCTGTGGGGCTATGCTTCAATGAGACTCCATGAGAGCTTTACAACAATGGAAAACCTGCTCTGAACATAGTTATCGCTCTTTTATCAAATTCTCCCACCTGCCCTAAATGCTAGCAAAAAAGGTTAGTAAATGATCATCATGGTTGGACTTGATGATCTTACAGGTCTTTTCCAACCTTAGTGATTCTGTGATTCATATCTGGATGGAGGGACTAACTCTCAGATCTCATAATAGAAGGAAATTCCTCCAACTAGTTAAAGACTCATTGCAGCCTGGCCAGAGCTACCAAAGTATCCTTTGACTTGTCTATTTACTTCTTTTCCTCACATGCTGCAAGTGGGTTTATCCAATGGTGCTGCTGGCTATACACACTGCTGCAACTATCTGTGCTTCACAGTAAAATACAGTTAGTCTGCTGAATGGGATAAATGTGTTTATTGGTATCAGACCCAAACATCACCCACCAGATACATCTGAGCAACTCCCAAACAGAAGATGCTATTTTCAGTAAGAAAAAAAAATGACGAATATCAGATTATTCTATCATCAAAGAAGTATAAAGATATTTATCATTTTCTGCAAAAGGTTTTTTTCCCTTCATATGGTGGAAGATGAGGCTACTATCAGGCATCATATTCTTGGCACACGTTTTTGGATCAGTTTAGAAGCAGGAAATCAAACCACCAAACATCACTAAATGCAAAATATGAAAGGTTCAGATTTCACAGTTGCATTAGAAACCATAAATCAAGCAGCATTGTGAAAGAAAAGAAGGTAATAAATACCTGAATGGAGCATGATATTTTTGCTTCTACAGGTGAGGCTAAGTTATCCCTATCATTTCTTCAACAAATCAGAAATTTTAATAATAAATCTCAGTGTTCTGGGTATACATTCACAGCCCCTGCAGGTCAGGAAGAATTCTTTCCTTCATGGTTGTATTATTGACTGATGAGGCAAAAGCCTGCAAAAAGACCCCTTCTTCTGATTTGGGACTCAGGAGAACTGACTTCAGATACAAATTGGCTTTGATACAGGCACCTTCTGTCAGGCAAACTGTTCTCCACCTCAGTAGAACAGGGCTCTTCTGCTTCCCAACGACCCATGACAAATTCACTCCTGCTTGAAGGACATGCCTGCATTCATATCTGAAAAGGTACTCAAGGATGCTCTTGAGTAGCCGAAGCCACCTCAGTATCCCTTCCCTCCTGGCCAGCATGGCAGCTGGCCTCCTTGCCCAACTTATCTGGTCATTCATGGCATGCCTGGAAGGTAAGTCTGGCAATTGATAATGACTTTAGTACCTTGTAGTACCTTGAATATTTATTAGAGAAAGTAGCTCTTGAAAGAACATACCCAGCAATCATAGAATCATAGAATCGTCATCATGTCCAACCATTAACCTAACACTTTTAAATCCACCACTAAACCATGTCCCTAAGCGCCTCATCCACGTGTCTTTTAAATACCTCCAGGGATGGTGACTCAACCACCTCCCCGGGCAGCCTGTTTCAGTGCTTGAGAACCCTTTCAGTGAAGAAATTTTTCCTAATATCCAATCTAAACCACTCCTGACGCAACTTGTGGACATTTTCTCTTGTCCTATCACTTGTCACTTGGGAAAAGAGACCAACACCCACCTCTTTGCAACCTCCTTTCAGGTAGTTGTTGAGAGTGATAAGGTCTCCCCTCAGCCTCCTCTTCTCCAGGCTAAACAACCCCAGCTCCCTCAGCCACTCCTCATAAGACTTGTGCTCCAGACTCCTCACCAGTTTCGTCGCCCTTCTCTGGACACACTCCAGCACCTCAATGTCTTTCTTGTAGTGAGGGGCCCAAAACTGAACACAGTATTCGAGGTGCGGCCTCACCAGTGCCGATCATTTCTCTAGTCCTGCTGGCCGATGGTACAAAAGAGATAAATGTGCTTCCTGATAGAGTGGACTCCCAGTTAACCAGCACTATGAGTGGATAACTGTGCTCAGAGAATATTTCTTCAACTGTCGAAGAATACTTTGAGTTCCAGAGATCAGAAGAGCTACACAAGCCAAATATTATTGGTGTATTATATTGAGATCAGTTATAAATAAAAGAAGGAAAAGGAAGATGGCAAAGTCAAATTGTTTTCCTCTGTCATTCTTTTCTTTTTATCAATATTTGTTTTAAAAAGTAAGAGAGTTCTACAGGGCTCCGGTTAAATAAGACCCTTTCTGTAATTATAAATGTACACATGTAAGAGTCCTTTTAAAGGAAAATAATAGCCTACTGGGTATTCGGGAGAGAGGGCTTGTTCTCTTACAAATTTTCACAGTGCTCTGGGACTTAGTCCTATGAGGATTCAAAATGCTGGTGGGCTCCCACTTTAAAGAACTTCAGATTGCTGAGGGTGGTGTTTCCCCTTTGAAGACGGTTACATTTTTTAACAGATCCTCCTTTGAAGATATTCATATCTGTGGGGTTCTCCAAAAGAGTTGGGGGAAAAGTCCCCTGTTGATGCTATTTACCAGGTTAGAATTTCAAACCTGCGAAAAATAGCTGATCCCTGAGAGGAGGATGCTCTTTTTGAAGCAGTTCAGATGGTTTCACCAGGCTTTGCTTCTGAAGTTCTCATTGCTAGAAGGTGTCTGGCTTTAAAACTTTACATCGTACACAATGTCACAGCAATACTGCAGCGAGAGTAGCATTAATTTTTTTAAGGAACTATGAAATACAGTGCTATGAAAGCCTTTTTAAAGATAGACAACCTGTTTGCTTGTTTGATAAATGCATAATTTGTGCTAAGTGTAAGGATTGTGCTCTCTCTTTTACAATAATCTCAGCAGAAAGGTTCTTAACATGCAAAGTCTCTGATAACACAACATTTTGACAAACTCTAAAAAAAGCTCTGCTCTTTTAAACAAACTGTGCTGATGATTGTCTGGTTCATATTTTGACTTTGGACATCCTGAATAGTCCTCTGGTGGAAGCAACATGTAAAGATTAACATTGTTAGGATAATTCTAACAAGAAATCCTTTCCTAGAAAAAACTTTTAGAAGACATACCATACCAAGAGAGTGACGATAGAAGGTAATAGAACAGTGAGGAGGCATACTATGAAATTTTTAAATGGAAGGAAGGAACATTGTAAGACCAAAATCTTTTTAAAAAACACATGTGTTTTGAAAGGCTTTTTGTAAAGCATCAGAAAAATGCTTTCTCCTCCATGGTAATTCTAACAAAAGGCTTGCAAGTTAACTAACATCAAAATAAAAATGAAAAGCTAGCTCTACTTATTTGTTTTAAAATACTGCACTTGTTACTACACACAGTCTACTGAAGTATTTTGTACCAAGGCCATCATAACTGAAGACAGTCTTTCTCCTGAGATTCCTAATATATGAATATAGCACAACTAGACTTGGATTAAACAGAGATAAAGGACAAGTTGATGCAAAGCCAAAGTAAGCTGTTGGCTGTTGGAGAGAAGCGCGCAGAACACCAACATTGTCTGTTCTTTCAGAAGACAAATAAGGGGTGTATGGAGTTTCTGTCCATTTCCTCAAGTAGCGTCCAGAGGGAAAGACTGAGGACAAGAAGGCAAAGCCTTTTCCTTGCATAAAGTGTGTCTTCAGCTCCTCAGAAGCATATAGATCATAAAACCCCTCAGTTTTTAAGAACTCATCTAAATACACATTGCAGCAAAGTGCACCAGCCTTTCAACAATGAAGAGCTACGTTGCTTCTGTGAGTGCTTGAGTCTGGGATTCTAAGGAGTTTACTAATACCAAAGGAAATTTAAACAAATTTCACTGTTTTCTGTAACTAATGGTAAGGTAGGTTTTGTAGGAATGTTCTGGTGTGGACACTGTGGTCATTAGAACCTGTCATATGTAAAGGCATGAAAGTACATGTACACCCATACAGAAAGAATACATAAAGAACAAAAAACACTGGCTCCTTCGTATTTTAACAACTGTGAGCTTATGTAGATGTACTGATGATCTACAGCTCTGGTGGGGTATTTGGGGTTACAGAAGTATGATTTCTTGAATTGAAATAAAAGAACACAGAGAAGAAAAGATCTGTAAATGGTTTCCCAAGTAACCTTGTGTATTTGTCTTAGCTTTAAAAGGCACCAAGCAAATAACATTAGATGGTGAACACCCACAAAAAAAAGAAGCCAGCAACAGCATAGTATATACTGATTAATGGATGCTAGAGATATCTTACTGCTCTGTCTGCTTGGTTAGCTTTGTTTCAAATCTGATACAGATCTCATACTGCACAGCCGGTCCTGAAATAGTCCGTGTTCCTTTAAATTCAGGCAATGCATCACTTTCTATTACCCTGTGTCACATCAGTCTATGACTGTAAAGGATGAGTTATGTGGACATGAACCAGCATGAGGGCCCAGTTCAGACAAATCTGAGATTTCATGAGAAAGTCAAATGTTCATATAGACAAGTTCGTTCTTTTTTATTACAGCACGCATTGTTTATGTAGAAAAATTTAGAAAGGAAATTATTTGCTGCCTTATATGTTACAGTCCACTCTGGGGTTTTATTTTTAGGACAAAGAGTCCTTGGAAAGCATTTTCCCAGCAGCCATTAAAGTTACACAGCACCCGACTTCCGCTGGAAAAGAGAAGCCATTTACCAAACCTTCTTTAGTTCTTAGTTCAAAACTCAGAAACAGATGATGGCAGCTTTGTAGAATGACCTCCTTGGCATTGAAGAGCTTTATTACCATTTATACCAACATCTCTCAGCATTTTTCTTGTGTTGCAAAGAGGCATTAAAGTGGGTGTGGTGACAAGAAGGTTTGGTGGAAAAGATCTCTCAGGCTGTGGTGCACACTAATCTTTTGTGCTAGACCAGCATGCAGTTAAGCCCAAACTTCCTTAGCATCAATGTAGCCTTATGTGTTAACACAAACACTGGTTTTAGGCTACAGGACATCAACCAAGTCTCCAGGAAGGGAAACTAAAGACACAGTCTGTCCAGCAGGATGGAGGCAAATGTCTCCAACTCTTTACACTGGAACTCCACCACTGATAGCAAACAAGATAAATAACATTACACACTCGTCATTTAAAGTCTAGAAAGACTTTTCAGATTCTAACCATCAAGCACAGGAATTCCCTTCTGCTGTCATCCTTAGCTACTGTATTTATTAACATTATGCCTTCAAAAATGGAATTTTGGACCCCGTGGAAAAAACACTCAGAAAGAGTATGGGAACATAAATTTGATAATTATGAAGTATGAGTACAGTAATCCCTCTTCTAGAAAATCACCGACTTCAAAAAGACCAGCAAACCTACATCAAACCCTACAGCAAACTCACATACTCATCTCAGAGGAGAAAAGGGAGAGGAAGCAAAGGAAAAATGCCACAGGAGGACAGTAAGTGTGCCTCCCCAGGAGCTGCTCCTTCAAACAATGAACAATGAAGGCTGAGCTGGATGTGCAACGTGTCCAAGATGCCAACACTGTTGATCCCAGCAATCTTTCCCGGTTTGCTTTCTCATCTTGCCATAGATTTGATTTTCCAGTAATGTTTCACGTGAGGAAAGCCTAACCGCATTTCCTGCAGCATAACCCCAGCATGGGAACCATACCTGAACTGTTCACAACCCAAATGTGTCTCAGGGACTGGTGCTGACCACCACTGTGTTACATTTCAAACAAAACTGTAGTCTGTCTGCATTATAAGGCTACAAGGCTAAATTCTTTAATGTTCACAAAATGCCTCAAGAATACAGAGCAGAAATCAGTGGAGTTCAAGCAGCAGAAAAAAGATGGACTACTAGCCTCAAAAATTAGTCTCCTGCACACAAAGGGACCAAAACTGACTCTTTGATATCATAAACATACATTTAAACAGCAAAAAGGATAAGCTTTTGCCCTTGGTTTCCTAGGCAAAGCTGAAAATAAAGCTGTAGAAGCAAACTCTTCCAGAATATCTCTGTCTTGCAAGGGAGATGGGCATGATGAACATCAGCTAGACCAGAATTAATGTCTTTTGGCTGCCTTTAACTGCACTGCCAGGCTTTCTAAAAAGATTCTTCTGTTTAAAAGTGTAATTTTTTGTGTGAATCTCGATGTTAATATTTGCAAACTTGAGAAAAATGGAAGCATTCTCTGAAAGGCTTTCTCCCCTCCCATAATAGCAGAATAAGATTTGGGACATCAATGATTGGAGCATTTGTATTTAAAACTCTGTAAATGACCCTTTCAGGAATATCTCTTGGGTCCAGTTTTTCTGGGCCTTTGCTTCATACCAGTTTTACTCACTACAAAGAGATCGTCCTTCCTGTTTTACAGTAAATACCTCTGAGTGCATCCTTCTGTTACGCTGACTGTTATAATTTTGATAAATAATGTCCTATCTTATTTACAAGCATACATCTTACTACCCCAGGGATAATGAGATATAGAAGACCTTATCTAATGCCAAAGAAAGGCGGTGTTACTGGTGCACTCAAAGGGTATTGCTGACTCCAGGTGAGTGATCACAAAATCACAGAATCACTAAGGTTGGAAAAGATCTGTAAGATCATCAAGTCCAACCATCAACCAACACCACCATGCCCACTAAACCATGTCCCACAATGCCACGTCTACACGTTCCTTGAACACCTCCAGTGATGGTGACTCAACCACTTCCCTGGGCAGCCTGTTCCAATGCTTGACAACCCTTTGAGTGAAGAAATGTTTCCTAATATCCAGCCTGAACCTCCCCTGACGCAACTTGTGGACATTTCTCTTGTCCTGTCACTCGTCACTTGGGAGAAGAGACCACCACCCACCTCTCTGCAACCCCCTTTCAGGTAATCGTAGAGAGTGATGAGGTCTCCCCTCAGCCTCCTCTTCTCCAGACTGATGTTTTGTGGCTAACTTTATGTTCCGAAAAAACTGCAAGGAGCTGACAGCTAAGTAGTCATATGGCAGCATTACAGTGTAAAAGGTACTTGGGTTAATTTCTTAGATTTTTACCTGAAGCTGTGTTGTTCCTGGAAAAAAAAAAAAAAAAACAAACAAAACCAACAACGGAGAAATGGGAAGCTGGATCCTTTTGAATAGAAACTGTAAATGAAATAGCAGCACTAAGTAGGATGTAAATCCCAACCCACTCATGTAACATAGAACCAGCAAATTTGCAAACTCATTCTCCCTTGTGCCATGTCTTTCTTAACCAAGTAAATAGTAATGAAGGGTTTGGTGGCATTCAGCACTACCAAACACCCTACATAATTTAACATCCAGCCAAACTCGGCTGCCTCCTAACATGAAAGTGGATTCATGAGACACCCTCCTCAACAGACCTTGCTTCTCTCCAGCAGCTCGAGACCCCACTGCCAGGGGTGGGTGTTCAGAACAAAGAACTGTCAGCATGCAACAGGGTGGCAATAGCTTCATGTGCATTTATCTGCTTTTCGTTACTTTGTTTTTATTTTGGATGAAATAAGGCTTCATTGATGCATCTTAACCGCGTTATTCAACACCCACCAACTCACTGGCAATTGCACATCAATACATTTTAGTTAAGCATCTGTCTCCTCATTTGCTTCCTTGTCAAATTTGCAATTTATGTCTGCATAACTTTTCACTCTGTAGATGCACTCTGCATGAAACAGGTAGAGAACACACAGCAACACTTGTTCTTCAGAGCAAATATGTAGTGCAAGTTCATGCTGTGAAGATCTGAAAAGTTCTTTATGGTTACACATAGGTATGAAAACTGTTGTGATACTTTGTTGAAGCCATAGCCTTAGCTAGGTAATAATTAAATGGTTAAAAAAAAAAAAAAGAGCAAAGTTAATGCCTTGTATTGAGAAAGGAGGCTTTCATATTGGTGAAAAGGGGGGTTGTTTTAAAAGAGAAATAGAGAAAATAAAATTTTGTAAGTGCTTGATTCTGAAGTGGAATATTTGATTGTTAAAACATCTTTCATTTGTATCCCTGCAACTCATCCCCCTCCACTACCCCCTTCCCAGAAGAAATCAGGCCTTTTCTCAAGTTTATATCACACAAAAAAATATTTTCTTGTGGCAGCTGAAAAGCTTACTACCCAAATCCTGAATATTTTATAGAAAATAAAATTATATTTATTTTTAAGTGTATTCTACCTTCAACACAACTGCATCCTCACAACAAATCTATTGCGTTGTCCTGACATAGTTACTGCAAAGGTTTTTCCTTTGCTGTCCCAAGGGCCCAATTGATTTATCTGCCAGAAGCCTAAAGCCCCAAAATAAGATAGCTTTGAGTTTACAGAGGTCATTTTTCATTGTCTAAATAAAAATTTCTAAACAAAAATCTCTCATCCTGTTAACCGCAGGGTCCTTATCTCCCCAGAGGCTACAGAAACCTGAGAGAAGCCATTTCAATTCTTTTATGAAGAAAGATAAAAGCAAGTTTTCGATTAGAAAGCCAAGGAAAGCCTTCTTATTAAATGGTGGTAACAGTAACTAGCCGAAAAGGCAAAACCGTTCAAGGAAGGGGGGAAAAGGGAAATCATTATGCATGAAGTAAACACTATACATGAGGCTGCCAAGGCAATCTGAGGCAGTGACATTTGGGAAGAGAAGGGAAGTCCACGAGCCTTTGTAACTAGTTATAGTTCATTCTCGTCTATTTAAAAAACCTGTTTTATCATGCATGTTTTCTTGATTGTGTGTCCATAGCTTTATCAACCAATATTAACTGCGTGTTAGAGTAATTATGTATTCAGGCCCACTTTCTCTTGATCTGTCATCATTCAAAGCACTTACACAGCCCTGGCTGGGTTTTGAGATGGCATGTGATTCCAGCCCTGGAATAATAGATTCTGCAGTGCTAAGCTAAAAGTGAAATTATTAGAAGTTACTTCATATTCCAAGTTATGATAAAGTGAGATAAACAGAGACATTAATGGTGATGCACTGGGAAATTATCCAGACCTCTGAAAGCAAAAGGTTTCTGCTGTTAGGAAAAATTCTCAGCATATATGGCTGAAGTACCCTATTAGTATTTTCCTTTCTCCTTCCTGCATAACAGAAGAAGAGAAATGAAACAACATTTAGGACACTATGTTATTCTTTAGGATGCCAGCTCTAAATATCTAAGCTACCATTTAAAATGCCAAGTTGCAAAACCCACCTATAATCACTTATGAGGAAAAAAATCCAGGAAAGGTTTTGAGAGCTGTTTTCCCTTAATGAGGATAGGCATTCAGAACTCTGACTCTCAGCGTTTAAGATTTTCTCCTGCAGTAAGTTATATCCCTGAATGTCTAGGCGAAATCCATACAGAAATGAGGATAATATAGTCACATCCCTCTCCAGCACTCCAAAAATCCATGCTTGGATTTACCTGTGATTGTCACCAGTAAAACACGCCAGCTAACACTGTCTGTGGTCATGGCATACTGATAGACAGTAGTTTTTCTTAATCTCTTATATCCTGAAAACAATTTAGAAAATAACCTGAAGTGGATTTCTCCACCCCTTCCTGCTTGTTCCCAGTACATCCTCAAACATGATGCATTTTTAAAATGGTGAGAGTATTCTTGCCTATCCGAGATGACACAGTGTTTCCCTGCCCTCACACATAATTCAACAGAACCAAAATGGTTGGTTGGTTGAATGGTTCAATATTTCCTTCTTTCCCTGCTCCCTTCCACTGCATATCTATATAATAAGGCATTTTTCTGCCCTAAGTTTATATTTTCAACTACATTTATGCTCTCAAATGGAGAAAAAGAAAAATTTGGTTTACTCAATTCAAATCAAGAAGAAAATCTTACGTTGCTAAAGGCGGCACATCTCTTTGACTTCAGTGAGGTCAGCATTTTACCTCTAACATGTAGCTTTGTGATGTTAATAACTTCAGCAGATGCAGTTTAATTTATGCAGCCATCTTCTTTACCTGTATTTTACTTTTATATGTTTCTATACTTACAATAGAGATATCTATCTCTAATTTTTAAAAAAGCTGTGAAAATTAGATTCCAACCAAACCACAGTTTGCCATGCTTACTTCATTACTTTTCATATTTAAATGTATCATCTTTGCAAAGAACAGTCCTTCTGTTCAGCAAAGTGCTGATCTAACCCCTAGTGCAGTCAATGGAGCACCGCCTCTGACTGCAGCAGGAGTTGGATCGGGCCTTAAGCCTGGGGCTTCTTAACATGCCTTTTTCTCATGTACTCATCTAGTTGTTGAACTAGATACAACTGAGGAACATACGACTATTTCAGCTAATGCAAGTGTCTTATTTTGGCAAGTAGAGTTCTAAAATTTGATTTTGTAGGGGGAAAATATGCTGATTCCCAAATATGCCTTGTGCAAGAATAAATTATTTTTTAATATTACTTTTTTGATGTTATTATTACTTAAAAGCTCTTTGAATGTCTTGCGTACCTTGTATATGTTTGGAATCTGAAAAGTTAAAGCTCGCTGAGTTAATGATATGTCCAAACTGATTGAGAACTATGAGAAGAATTAAAGTTTTGGAATGCCTACCTTTTATTTTAGGCCTTGAGGAAGTTTTCTCCTTATCAAAGACAGAGTTAGAGAGACTAAGAAGTTAATCACACAAAAATCAGAAATCTCATTGTAAAAGTTTCTTCAGTCTGAAAAAGGCATTGTGAGATCTGATTTTTAGAAGTCAAAGACAAGCAAATAGAAAATAAGGCCCACATTTATAATAGTAAGGACAATTAGCCATCAGAATAGCAACAAACACTGCCAAAAGTTACATCAAGATTAGTTGCCTTTCTGAAAGATATAGCCTTGTCTGTGCAGAGTTACTGAATGTAAGGCAGGGTTTAATACCAGGATGTCCTATGGCCTTTGCTAAATGGGTGGTCTGACAAGACAATCCAAAAGCCCCTTCTGGCCTTAAAAGCCCTCAAATCCACGAAACCCAGGAACACTTTCTGTTGGAACACTTTTGCTACAACTGCTGTGATTCACCCTCCTTGTTACTCTCTGGGGCTCCCTGCCAAACACAAGAAAATAAGGTTTTAAGCCCAGAAGGATTTCTACAGTAATACAAGATATTGATCCCTGAATTGTTTTCAGCAGCAGCTTGTTTCTCTGCCCAGGTTCCTTAGAATCCCAGTGTGCCCAGCAGGTTAATGCTGAGTAACTACAAGATGTTAGGAAAACATGGCACATATTTCACTATATGTTGTTTTATTATCCAGAGACAAGAGAGTCATTGGCGTAGATTCAAGCTAGTGTTTATGCTTATTACAATCTGGTTGTGTACCGAAACGCCAGTGGTAGCTTGCAATCAGTGGCGCCTGTTCAATGCTGATTTAGCAACAGGTTAGACAGGGATGTTCTGCCTTCAAAAGGCCACAAACTGAATACAAACATGAAAGATGGGACTAATGCTTGGAAAGCTACACAAACACAATGAGCCACATATTAATAAGTGCAACGGGCATCTTAGTGTTACAGAAAACTGAGCAAAACTCAACTCTGTCATTTTCATAGAAAATGCTGTGGTTCGTTCTTCTTTCCTTGGGCCTGAGTCATCCAAGAGATGATAAAACGGATTGATGCTTTTCACTGCCTCAAGACACCTCTCGGTCTTTTAGGGATCAAACTGATGCCCAGCAATAACATAGCTCCTTACATTGTGGTGGTGTAGACTTTTCCCCTCTCTCCTGGGCCTCTCTATGATTTCAGAAATTCCAGCTAGGACCTGACCTTCGTGTAATGAGCTGGGCGGTTAAGTGTCCCTTGACCGTTCCAGGAACTCTTACATGGTTAAGGCAGGAAACAGCACTGACTGTACCACACACCACGCACTCCTGTTACCTGACGAAGGTGGGTAATGAGATCTAGAAGACTGGGATGATCTGTCATTCCCTAACAGTCCTGGAGCACCGCTTATCAGGACTGTAACCCAACTGGAAGAACACCATGGTTACAGAAATTCCATCATCTTACTAATGACTAAAGCCAATCATCTTGCAAACCGATAAACAGCGGTTCCAAGTGAAACCCTTTGACCTCTCCTGGTCTGCAGCGGGCTGCGACCAGCATCTCCCTTTGAGTTGGACGCCTCTCAGAGTTTTGCAAACTCTCCAGTTTGTGAAATGTTGGAGGTCCACAACCTGGGCTAACACTCTCTCCTCCCCGAGACTCAACCCTGGCCCACTGAGGAATGCCGAGACATTTGAAGTGAGCATTTTCACAGAACTCAAGGGAATTTTTAACAGGTATACCTTTGTATATATAACTATAGCTTTATGTCTGTGTGCACGTGTGTGTGAATCAATCTGTAATCAAGCTATTGTTGTGATTAGCTCGCTTTGTAAATCTTAAAACTAATCCATGTTGCTAAAATCTTATGATTTACCTCAAACCGTGAATGAACCTCAAATTGCTGCTAAATACACATAATCCTTTAGATAAAACCCCTTGACCAAGTCTGCGACTAGGATTAGACCTAGCTGCACCTAGATGCCTCTCTGAGGAGAAGTTTAGAAAGCAAGGGGGTTTATTCTGAACCTCGTGACTCAGAGGGAGGATTTCTTTATCCCTTGTACCCTCTCTTTTCCTTAGACATAAACCGTTGACCAAGTCTGAGACTAAGTCTGGATTCAGCCGCACCTAAACTCCTCTTTGAGAAGTTTAGAAAGCAAGGGGGTCCATTTTGAACCTCGCAACTTGACGGGAGGGTCTTCCCTATTCTTTACCCTTCTGCTCTCTCTCCATGTATAAATCAATCTGAGTTGATTATAATTTGATTTTTCTTTGTATGTTTTAATAAGTAGTAGAGTGAACCTTGCCATTGAATTCTGTTAAGTTACATTTTTTATAAACTTGTATTAAAATAATTTTTACCAATACCCTTGATGGTGATTCTTTAACTGGCCTAAACCACTCATTTACGACATACATCAACACATTTTATATCACCCATTGGCAATGAGAGTATCAGAGGGCTTTTAGCCGGCTTTTAAAATCACTTGCAGGAATTTTTGCTTGATTTTTCTTTCTTTTGAGTGCAGCTAAGTGTCCCATCAAAATGAACATTTCCTAAGCATCAGTAAACAGGCTTATCTACAGTTATTCAGAGATGTGTAACTTGCTGCAGAGCCTCTGCAGGTGGGACCAGTACAAAACTGGTTAGATTACATTACTTCCAGACAAACCATGGCAGCAATGTATCTCTTGCAGAATTGTTGCTATCACTGAGAAATATAGTAATTTCTGAACCAGGCAATTCTCAGCTGACAAGTTTGATCTACACTTGCAAGCCATGAGCACTCTTGGTTACCCTTCCTTATTCACAGCTGAGAAAAAGACTCAGGAACTCAGCTGCACTTGGAAAAGGTGCTGCAAAGTCCCATTGCAGAAACACTCGCTGCTTTGTAGTCTTTCCCCTGACATGTCCCCCACAGGGACTTGTCATGGAGGAGATGGGACAAAACTGTACTACCAGTCCTCCATGCAATACCTTGGCTTCAATCGGACAGAGCGCTTGCTTACTGAAGTTGGGGCTGGGGGAGATTTGCTTAGTGTTGAGCTAAAGGCTGCCCCTGGAAAGACTGTGTAACTTTTCTCACATCAATTTTCCAACAGCCGCAAGCATTCAACTGAATTCCAGAAACTGATCCTGTAAGAGAAAAGCACTGTATGCATTACCTGTCCGAATAAAGACTGTCGTATATGTGTGCTTGCCTTGCTATATGGGCAGAATAGCATGCCACAAAAATGGAACTTTCCATTTTGCGTATTTTAGAAATGTCTGCATTATGACTCTTTAATGTTCTTTTGAGTTATAGCATTTAAAAAATCAAAAAGGAAAGAGAGGGGGGGAAAAAGTTTGTATTTGTTACACAAAAGGAACAAGGCTGGCTGAAATGCATGTTCTCTGCGAAACTGTGGCACTGCGTCTTTTGAATTCCCTTAACTTTCTTCGATGCTTGACCATCACTTGCTCACATGTCCAGGGTCAAACAAGCACCAGGCTTAGGGTTAGAGCGGAGTTTCCTTTCTGGTCAGTTCAGGTGGAGTCTGGAGCCCTTTTTCTGCAGGAAGGGAACCAGAGCAGAGCCATGATCATCTAGGCAAGTCTTTCCTAATCATTTCCACTCACAACACAGTCCTCAGGTGCTGGTAGCATCCTGATCTCTCCTCCTCTTGCCAGAGGAAACAGCAGTTGTGTCGCATGAGGAATTAACCTAACCAAAGTCCCTGGGCTTTGGATAATGTTTTACTGGTGCAACAGTTACAGCTTGTGGTTTACAGGATATTAGATGAGATAACTTGAATGCCCTGTGAAACTATGCAACATGTTGGCATTTAAAAAACATAGACATATTATCAACCATCTGTTACGCCACACATCATAACATTTATTGTAACATACCATACAATATGCAGCACTATGTTAGTGATAATAATAACTATGATAATCACACACACAAAAAAGGATGCGCGACTCAAAAGCATTAAGTATAACCAAAATATAAATCTCTCTGACAGAGAGTTCTCATTTATAATGTAAAACCCTACATGAAAGAAAAACGCAAACAGTACAAGACAAGAATTGCAGCTCCGATCGAGATCTGAACAAACTAAAGTTAGGCATAAGGGCAATGTGTACCCAGGACCAAAAAAAAAAAAAAAAAAAAAAAAAGGAAGCAAGAAAATAGCCTCTTGTTACATCCAGACAGTCCAGAGAATAATAATGTGCTAGTTTTTCAAATCCAAGTAGCTATTGAAGATTGTAATGATTTCAGTCTAAAAAGCAATGCTGGAAAGCCTCTTCAGAGATTGCAAGCTCCCACTGTGCAGAAACATTGAGTCACTGCACACGGGTGTAATGGAGACAGACAAAAGAAATACTTCAAGGAAAGATGTGGGGAAGCACTGGATGATGTACTTTCCCAGAAAACCTAGTTACAGTTTTACCAGTGACAAAAAAAAAAAAAAACCACCCAAGGGGAGGAGGGGGAGGCTGGAAGGGGAAATGGTCGAGCCATTTCTTGCCCTAACCTGAAAACGCTGTCTCAAAACTGATTACATTACAAGCAGAGCAGCTTAAGGTATCCTTTTCTTTCATCAAAAATGGTACCAACAATTTACCATGAGAAAGGACCACAACACAGTTTGTGGTTTTCCACACATCCCACAGCAACCTACCGTTCAGGTCTGATCTCTCCAGACTTCTCTACTGACCTTTCCATACAGAAAGAATTTGAGAAGCACAGCAAGGGCTGTGTTAACCATTCTTAAACTTGTGTGCTTGCAGCTTGTTTTACTCTGTATATTTAACTTGCTTTAAAAAAATCAGCATAGGTTGTTACACAAACAAAAGACACACTAATTAAGGTGAAATTACTCAGACTGCTTTAGTTTATACAAAGATTTAAGCCTGGATTATCATTTAAAGATGCTGAACATTGTATAAAGCATCAATAGTAATTACATTTTATTTACTTCCAAGGGTTGATCCTGTATAATATTTATGAGGTGGAGAAAAATATTGTACTTTCAGGAAATTATGTTTTCCAGGAATAAGTTATCTAGGTTTCTTGGTTTTTTCTTAATCAATCTACACAATACAACCATTCAACCCCATTTTTTTAACTACGATACTGAGAAAAATCATGACATTTATATTAGAGGTCAAAAGGATGTTTTTAAAAAGCCTTTTTTTTTTAAACATAAAAGTATTATCACCTAAAGGGAAAGAAGCTATATCACATTTTGAGTTGAAATGAATCTACTTATATGGGAGTTGCAGAACAGCACTGACTGAAAGAGGAATGAAAGGAGAAACTCAGGATCCCTCATTCCTTATAGGAGGACATTTTTTATTCTAAAAAAATCCAAGTGTCAAAGATTGATGTCTAGGCAATGGTCAGACACCTGGGAAAAATACACTAAGTGGCTTCCTTCTACACTGGATAAAGTCATTCCCAACTCTGAAGCTTTACTGCTTTGAGTACGGTCAAGGTCTTTGTATTTCTTGACACTTTTCAGTCAATACCTTTCCTGAGTAGGGCGTAGAGATATATTTATAGAAATAGCCACCCAGAAGTTCCCGAGGAAGCCAGCCAGGTTATTGCTGATACCTGGATTCCCAAGCCCAGTGCCCACATTTTGCTCTTGGCAAGCAGCAGTGACAAACCCTGACAGAGAGGAAACTTCCTGGGTGTCAGTCAGTCCCACAGGCAGTGGCTGGGACGGAGGGCGGAGGAGAACCTCTCTGTATATCTCTGCTGCTGAAGCATGCAAAGGAGTAGCAGCAATTCTGACTTAGAGACATTTATTGGACATGAAAGGGGGGAAAATTCCTTCAAAGACCAGCTTTGCAGCACTTTGTCAGTTCTAGCTTCTACTCTCTCTCAGGCATTTGCATCCATGCAGTGGTTCCCTTCACTTCAAGGTGAACTTCGTAGAGAAGACCATGGCATACAGCTGAGCAACAATATTGCATCCAGATTACATGCACAATATCATTTATAAAAGATGCTAGAAATTCAAAATAGAACGAGAAAAACAGAAGAAATGATCCTGTGCAAACAAATGTAGTGCAGTCATACCTCCCCAGTAACGCATATATAGAAAGCTCTTCAGGTGCAGAAATATTCCTTTTCAAATCCATGCTAATATTGGAAGCTCCCTTTGGTGATTCAGAGCTTTCACTTTCTTGTCTGATGTTTGTTCCACGCAAAAAGAGAGCCCAGCCTTTCAAACACTTTTGCCCCTAAACACCTTCAGCTGAGTGCAGAAGAACTTGGAGCAATAACCACATTTATCAGTACTTGTGAGATCAGATGTCTCTAACCTAACTGTAACTAGGATTTTTCCTGACTGTAGGCTCTAATCATCGCTACAAAATTTGGAGCATAAGTAAATAATTGTAACCCTAATAACATTAGGAGATCTGAGATATAAACCATGGAAACCATTCTAGTAACGTATGTTTTACTTCATTTTCTCAGGATTCAAAAATAAATAAAAATATGAGGAAAGCAGAAAGTAAAAACAGAAAAAAATAGCAGGATGCTGCTGCCACTGATGTCTATGGCAACTGGCAGAAATCCCATGCATTTTAATAGGAGTAAGATTTTCAATTTTTAGTACTTGTGCCCTACATATCTTTTGCCTTCAGCTCTTCTCGACAGCATTGACTACATGATGTTCTGAAAAATGAACCTCCAAAATGCAGTCTTGGCCTGTTGGAAAGGTTTACTCTGTGGGGTTTTTTTTTCTTTAACTTATGCTCAAATTTCAAACATGGGCATAAGGATTATATTTTTATTTTACTACATAAGGGGACTGAACAAGTCTTGATGCTGACAGAACACTTTATGTGATATTTAGCAACAAAGAAGGAAACTCTGTCAGCCCAGAATTCACAGGAGCAGGAGTTGGCTAAATTCATAGCATGGTGTGGGAAAATTACCTCAACACTGTCTACTTTTGCTGATTTTTCCTTATGCTGACACTTCTGATGCCCTGAAAGTTGCTGTGCTCACATCCTCTGCTGCTGGTGTCAAAGAACACTCTCAGTCTTCACATGCCAAGATGAGGAAAACCTATTGCAATGCCCAAAAGACTTAACTCCTGTCAAATATATTCATTTAACACAAGCACTCTGGTCTATGGCTCTGAAGTCTTAAAGTGATGGCATGAAGGAGGAAGGAAGAGAAAAACAGGCAGTAGCTTTAAAACAAAATCTTCTATTAATAGGTAGAGCCACTCCGGTTCATTGTAGGAGAGACAAAAGGTATTAGCCACAAAGGCAGAATTAGATTTTCAAATTAGTACTATACACAAATTCTAGGCACTCCTACTGAAAAATTATTTTTCTTAGACTTAGAAGCTTAGAAAAAACTCCCTCATGTGAAAAAAGCCTTCGTGATCATACACTTGAAGATACAGTCCTTCTTGTGTCCTGACTTCTCCCTGAAGACCACTGTTATCGCTTGAGTCACTTTCAGACATTAGTGCATATTTAGAATTGTTAAGTTCTGTATGAAGAAAAATAAAAAATAACTTTGTTCAGCTATTCTGGGTGCAGGCTACACTTAATATTTTTCTATTCTTGGGAAGACTATAGAAGCCCAGTGCATAGTGCCAGTGCTACTGATGCCCTAGGCTAAGCGACAATCCCACTCCACCCCTTTGTCCACTTGCAGAACAGGGCCAATAGGGAGCCAGTTACATCAAGCTCCTGACTCTATGATGTTATGAGAATATATTCCTATACATATAGGGAATCCCACTGATGTTAGCATTCTCTCATGGGTCTCTCCAGAATAGAATAGAATAGAATAGAATAGAATAGAATAGAATGGAATGGAATGGAATGGAATGGAATGGAATGGAATAGAATAGAATAGAATAGAATAGAATAGAATAGAATAGAATAGAATATCTTGAGTTGGAAGGGACCCATAAGGACCATCGAGTCCAACTCCCTGCTCCGCATAGGACTACTTAAAACTAAATCAGAAGATCAGATAGGTCATTTGTTTGGCTTACCACATCCACCAATTAGATTGTATTTGGGTTCCCTGCCTCACTGCTTTCATCATCACACTTCTAAGTCTGCCACCCAAATTTACTATTTGCTTTCCAGTTAACACAAACAAATGAGTAGAAAATTTAAGAATAGGTATAATCTTAACAAATGTCAAGAAATGTGATGTGGCTGCAAGACAAAAGCCTCCCAACATCTGCAAGGCAGATGAAATTATCTACCTAGCTAGCCCAGGAAGTGTCATCTGAAGATTTGCATGTAGCTCTGAGTCCTCATGTTGGAAAGAAGCGGACTAGCTGGAGTGCAGTGTGAATCATCAGGCCCGCGAGAAGAGCCTGAAGGAACTGGGCATGTTTAACCTTAAACCAAAGAAAATGGAAGGAGGCATTTGAGCTTCAGCTGCAGTCTGGAAGAGAATAATCTATTTGCCAAGTCCATTTTGGGATTGACCCTGCACTGGGACCATAAAATTTGGGACCACACAAAAAAAAATACTTTCACCCTTTTTATTTGCAATCATTTGTTCTTGAGGAGAAACATAGAAAAGTTTTCAGTGGTCAGGATGGACTGAAGGAGCTGTTTCTCTCTGTCCTTTCCCATTCCTGTCCCTTCCCCCTTCTCACTCATTTTCTTTCCCAGAAATTATCCCAGAAAAGGAACCATTTATTTTCCTTTGCAAAACATGATAAAGCTCAGATAAAGTAAGTGCTGGGTCTGAATGATCCTTACTTTCCAAGGAGCAACACTTTACAAATAACATTTTTGAAAAATACCTACATTTTTAGATATCTGCCCATACATGTGTATACTGAAGGTTCTGATTTCCCCTCCCCATACACACTTTGTTCTCAGAACAGTGCAACAAAATAGCTGGTAGCAAAGGAAACTTTCTGGGGATTGCCATTCAAGTCAGGACACACACAGAGCTTTTCTATTTGCTTGGGGACTATCACTACTTCCCATATAGACAGAGAAGTCATTTTATAAATAGTGAAGGTATTTCTACTAAAAAGGATTTTCCAGAACACATTACAAACTTTTTTACTAATCCTAAGATTCATGGTAAACTTGCAGGAACTTTTGAAACAAGACCATGAGAAGATACAATAAGAAGTAGGAGGAAAAGAAAAGAAAATAACTAAAGAGAGACTCAAAATATATTTTTGGAAGTATGTAATTTTGTGAGATCTTCTGCAAGACAAAGGATTTGAGATTTGAGTGAATTGCAAGGTAGATCTGTAGAGCAGATGTAAAATCTCCCAGTCTTGTTCACATCAAAAACTAAGATAGACTTGACACACTTCTCCCTAAAACGTCAACATCCCATTTAGACCACAATCACAATTAAATATATGAGTTGAAGACACAGAGAGCAAATTCAATCTTTCTGAAGAGTTGTGCTGCTGTCTTTAGCCCATCCCTCATTTCACCTGGGAAACATTTAACAAGTGTTGCATTTTTTTAATATCTAACCTCTGCATACGAAAATTGCTCATTTAATTTTAAATGTAAGATGTGACCCTGGTGTTGTTTTAGTAAGGGACTGTTTGGCCCTTTAAAACATTCTTTCCTTTAAGTATTCACAGTACTGTACCTCGGTATGTTTCATTTTCCTCAGATATTCTTCAAAATCAATACCCCAAAGGGAGTCAGTACAGCAAAGAGAATGCAACATTTCCTGACATCATCTGTTTATCTAAGACAAAACTGGAAAGATTTTGAAGGCAACAACAACAATTCAGAGAGAGCAGGATCTGGCCACCAGTTATGCATTGGCTATTTTTGTTGATTCCTTAATTCATCAAGAATCTCAGTATCCTCATCCTGCCTCTATGCACAATGTTGGGTTTGAGCTGCTCTTGTGCTATGTTTTTTCTTCTCTTCTTGTTGTGTTTGTTCTGAATACTGAAGCATTTTTAAAAATACTAGAAAGAGCATAAAAACACACAACTAAACCCAAAAAATCAAGTATGGCACAGTAGGAGAAGAAAGCTTCTGGGGAGAGAAAGCAAAGCTGTGTGACAGATGGAAAGGTCTCTATGAGTGAATGGTACTACTGCAAATAAGTAGCAGGCAGCCAGAGGGAATCAAATAATGATTATAGAAGAAAAATGAGGGTTAAAAAAATGGGGTAAAAAATCTCTGGCACTGACAGAGAATTCTAGAGTAGCAATGTATAAATTTTTTTTAAGGGAGATCTAATTATATGCTCCCCACAAACAGGGAAATCAGTAAAGACAAAGAAGCTAGACAGCTGACAAGTGAGCCAGTGTGGACAGTATAAAAAGCTCAACATGTCCTTGGAGAGGAAGGAATGTGCTCCAGGATTCGATCTGGCATGCCCCCAAACCTGAACAGATTACTTTCTGACGATCAATACCTGTAACCACCAGAGGCCTGTTGCGATTTAAAAAAAAAAAAATAAAAAAATAAAAAAATCATCAGCTTCAAAGAGACCTGGTCCCAAGCTCACATTTTATTTTTGCCACTGGGTGCTGAGGTAAAAGCTTTGGACAAGGCTCATTTTTCATCTCTTTATAGGGCTGTGGATTGAATATGAAGTGTCGCGGCATGTTCTCAGGGCTTTGCTCCATTGGCTTCCTGTCCCACAGAGGAACACTCTCAGGATGACACTTGTCCCCTTTGACCAAAGCTAGTATCAGATCTTTCACAACAGCCTGATTAATAAGTCTCCTTTAATATCCGTGACTCTTCATCCACCTATAAAGGAAAAAAATAAAATACTTATTGTTGTCTTCATTTAAGTCCCTTATTCTTTGGAGAGAGCTAGAAAAGCAAAAAAAGGTTCCTCGTTTTATTTGAAATGTCACTGATCAGCAGTTATAGCCAAATACAGCTTAGCTATTTTACAGAAGAACAGTAGGCACATTTTCATGTACTGTAGTATACCTCAATAGAAATTAAATCTAAGATTTTTCCCCATAATATAATTTAATCACAAAAAGATGTTAAAAAATGCTTTTAGATATTACTATGAGTACAAAGCAATAATTCATACATGTTTCTGGAGTCACAGAGAGTTCTGTACAATTTGATGTCTCCTGTTACATTTCCGCCTTTCCTTCTCTCACATTTTAGCTTAATTTTCTTTTGTCTTTCTCCCATTCATTTTTCAAATACTGAAAGGCAGTGCACACTTTCCAGGAAGCACTGATGCAATTTATTTTTTTGCCCCTCTAACTTAAGTTGCTGAAAATGACCTATCTGAGTAAGGAAAAACAAGACAGAGAGGAACAGAATATCTAAGCAGCTTTTTAAGGAAACAGCCAAAAAGGAAAAAAAAAAAAAGGAAAGAAAAAAAAAAAAAGGAAAGAAAAAAAAAGAAAGAACGAACTGTATTATTAATAGCAAACTCCAGGGTGATGGATGAAAAGAACAACAATATCCTTTAATCATAAAGCACTAACATTCCAGCAGTGCTGGTAAGTGAGTGGAGCAGTGAAACCATTTGAGACTTAAACAGATGGATTAGGAAAGGTTCCACTGTGGGTTCCTGGACAGATTTCAAAACAGCAGCCTGATTAACTAATGCACAAAAAGCAAGTGATTCTTCCAATCAATAAGCTTTTATGTAAGCATATTTGAGTTATAATATTTAAACACAGCAGACAAGTGGGGAATCAGGAATTCTTCATGCTGGGCTAACAAAGCAGTAAGTTTTACTTGAATCTGGAGATCTCTTTTTCCCAGCAACTCTCAAAGGGGTTTTCTAGCTAATGTTGTCACCACATGTTCATCAATGTATTAACAACTCCTGATGGTTTTGTGAAAATGATGGTGAATTCCAAGTCAAAAAGCTGCTATTTTTTTAAAAATATTTTTTTAAATAGTGTTTTAGGGAGAAGTTAACTAGATTTTCACTGAATGATGGAAACTACACATAAAAATTAATCATTGACTAACTTTCCTTGTGAGCACACTTTCCACAAGTAATTAGAGAGGCAGTACAATCAAAACCCCAGGTCATAGGGGCTCATGCCCTTCAGCATGAATAACATATTTCTCCTAGGTAACAAATGGAAATGGCAAATGGTAATGGTTTTATATGGATATTTTTACATATCTTTATTTCAAAATATCTTTTAAAACCATTTAAAGGAGGTTACAATTTTAAAGGAATTATTGGCAAAGAATTCTATGCCTCTTTCTCTCTCTTAAGTGCCCAGAGTTGCAGTTAGAAGTATGATATTTTATAACAGTTTCTAAAAGTGACCTAAAATAGATATTTATATAAGACAGTATTATTATAAGGTCTAATATCTTGTAATGTTCCAAGGGTAGAGACAGGCACCAAAAAGGAAAATTTCAGACTTCTCTATGATGCTTAGGACTTTTGGCCCATGCTCTCTAGTGCTCCATTTATACCAGAATCAAGAGAGATGCAAATTTATACTGATTAACTATCTAGGATTCCCTTTCCAGCTGAGATCTGGCTACAAGATATGTGACCTTAAACCTGACACTTATCCAGACAGGAATTTTACTTATTTTGCATCATGTAATATTCTTTAGGAAACACTTCTATAACAGTTTTAAGTTTTCACATTTCTGAGTAGTTAGTAGGTTTTCAGAAGCAGTCCATTTGAGACACACAAGTGAGCAGAAGACGACTAAGATAGTCAGAAGTTACATAGTAAAAACACTTTATTATATGACTCTCTGATATCACAGACCTCTTCATGGCTGTCACCAAATTATATCTGCCTGTAAAAAAAAGGGAAAAAGGAAAAATACATTTAAATTACACAAGCCAGAACCAACAGAATATTGTGGGAGTATGCACTGAATATGAATCTCTGCTTAGCTTAGCTAACCCATGGACCCAAATGGAGGAGTTTCAAGAGATCAATAAGGAAAATTATTAGTTCAGGATCAACACGCACATTTGAAGAACACATCCTTAGAGCCTCATAGCTCAGCCAGATCAAAACAGCTTTTAACAGGACTAATGACACACCTGGAGTTTGAGGACTATGCTGCTACCAAATTTGCACTGCTTTCCACTCTGCAAAGTTCCCCCAAGGTTAAAGCAAATTTTCATGAGGAAATATCTCACTATCAACATTTTTTGAAAATTACCAATGAAATTCATCAGATTTCCTGCAAGGTTCATGCCATTTTCAGCCAAAAAACCCTAATAGCGAGAAAGAACTTTTCAGTTTTTCAAGACACTTCAGAATTAAATGTATCCTTTAGTTATAAATGTCCTGCATTTTGGCAGTGTACAAAGTAGTCATTACATGTGTCACTGGTTTCTTACCTGCTAGTGGCCAGTTTGTAATTGCCTGTTATGATGTCTCAAAGACTTAACTCTGGCCTGGAGTATTAGACTGCTCTGGTGCTGGGACTATGCCTCTTTCCATCAAGGAGTTTGGGCTCCAAGACCTACAGAGTTGCTGGCTTTCCTGGCTCCCCTTTAGATCGTCCAGGTAGGTCCTCTGCTTAGTACATGTGTAGGTCTGAATATATGTATATACTTGCCTTGAGGTTTATAATGGAAATGTTCTTCATAAATTGAAAAAGGATATTGAAGGATAAAATGCCTACAGCCCTAAAACCAGTAATAAGTCTATTAGTCCGCACTGTAAGAACAGTGTCTTTCAGTCCCTGGGGTATGACCCTCACAGGATGAAATGTCATTGTCAGAGTGACTGAACAGTTGACAGAAGCATGTAGGAAACCCATAGTATTCAATAAAAACCTCTGAAGGCAGCAGAGAGAGATCTTTCCGATTTTCTGAAAGGGTTCTTCACCTTTCTCAGACTAAAAACCTCTTTTTCCTTCTCAGTCTACATACCAGTCATAACCCCAAGGTCTTTCTTCTTTTTCTCTTCACTAGTCTGAACTTCAGACTGGGGGAGTAGAAGGAGAGTGATAAGAAGTCCAATTCATGCTTTTCCTCTGGGCCAGGTTGTCACTAGTCAGTCCCCACCATCAGCATACGCAGCGTGTAGTGTTTGGAGCAATGGCAGCATAAATTCTCTCTGCTTTTTCTAGTTATTCAAATTCTGTGACATTTTGTGACGATCTGAGGGCATGTTTACAAGCAGTAAAAATACACTGATGTCATGAATAGACTACAACCCAGATGCTATGATTCAACTTCAGCTGCCAATTACTGCTATTTTGAATACAAACAAATCCGAAAGTAAAAACATTAAATTAAGGACATAAAATACATTAACCAGACTATTTTGAAGTATTATCCTATTTCTATTTTAAGGGGCACTACAGATTCCAACAAATGAAAAGAGCTCTTGCCCACAATTAAAACAGTAAATAGTATTATACTCTTGTGTAGCTCCTAGGAGTTCAGTCCCCCCCAGCTGTCTGTGGGATGCTTCACACTGCCACAGTAGGGCAGTTCAACATTTCAACCTCTTTCTGTAAAAATTAACCTGTTTTGTCCAATGCATTTTTGAACTCTATTCACAGAGCCCACATTGCATGAAATTCACAGGCCCTCACAGAGATAAAATAATTCTCCCTTTTGGTGCACCACTGAGGAATGTTAAAAATAGTTGAACGTACCAGGAAAAAAAAAATCTCCTTTGGGGACCACAGTGTCTTTGCCTCATTAGAAAAAAGAAAATAGATATGCATATATTTGTACAACTACATCACATTCTTATATACTATACTAAGTAGTTAAATAGCATATATACCGGAGAATCCAGAATCTCAAACCTACCAAATTATTATACTTCCTGTCTATTCCAAATGTAGAACAGCACATTAATTTCAATTGCTGAGTAACGAATAGCAGTTGTTACTTCCATTTACCGCGAAAACTTATTAAATACCAACACGCGTAAGAAGCATACAATTTTGTGTGATATATACAGATATATGCGCACGTATCTAAATGCAGATGCATTTACATGTAGATGTGTGTGTACAATTTTTTGCTATGAAGAAAAAAATTTCCTCATTGCCATCTATATCTTGCTATCTGACTTCAGCAGGTGGTTTAGCTTGGTGCAGTCCTGCATCAGTGGCATAATGCTTACCTAGAGAGGTGGGATTGTCTTGAACCCGAGACAATTGCAGGACAAAGGTTTTTCATTAAATCCCTGCTGATTAGCCCTAAAAATGACACTGGTGACCTTGGAGACAGAACTAGGAGTTTTCTTCACTAGGAACATTAGAAGATACAAAACTGTTACAGTCCTGATGTGCATATATAGGCAGATCTCAACACTTGGCCCTGCTCTACTCTCTTCTGAGTTATTTTCAGGAATATTTTTAAGTAAGATGTTGCAGCAGTAAGACCAAATATAGTACATTTCATCTTAAACCATACCTGTACACTAGAATATATGGCAGAGGCATTGAATGACACTTTTATAAACAGCACAACAAATTTACCTGAAGTCAAATAAAGGAGGTGTATGTTCATTACCGGCTGTGGTGAATTTCTTTTTGGATGCTGTGTGCTTTAACAGCACTCTATTCCTGCCTATATGCCTCTCTGAGTGAAAATAGTTTATTAGAAATTGCGGCAGCCTTCAGATTATATCCATACAAACAAACAAGATATTACTTGGTGCCGAAACATTTGTATGGGTACTGAACAATCGTCATTAAAGCATTCAACATTAAGCATTCAGAAATGGTTAACACTCAGAAGCATTTAGGTAGCTACAGATTTCCCATTGCCTAAAAAAGAAAAGAGGTTTTATGACTGTTTTCATCTACATACAGAAATATTTTTTTTCCTATTTAATGAAAGCACTGTGCTTATACATATGATGCCATCAACTTATCTTTGAGAAAAGGATATTTAGGAGTGGAAATGCTGAAGTGTCCTTAAACCATTGATAGTAAATATTACCCTGAATTAAGAATAAATGTAAATGACAGCCCAAGTTAGACACTACATCTATATGTAGCACACATTTTAACATTCATTACATATGAAGGTAATCATGTTTTTGTCCATGCAAATGTTGTTGTAGCAAATGTAGCGAACACTGTGCTGTAATGAGATATGTAGGTCATATCATGGTGAAAGACTCTGCAAGGTTTAGCCACTTGCTGCATTTGCAGGTGTGAAACACCTCAAAGGCTCCATTCTGATTAGATGAATTTCAAATTCTGTGACAAGCATTAACATGTCCTGTGCAGGACTGGGTGTTGAACACGCAAAGATATTTATAAATTCCACTTCATGCTCTTAATATTAGGGTAATCTGTTTGCTCTTTCCTTTTCATTTGTCATATTTATTTCATGTTGCACACGAGTTGCCATTTCAAAGTATCCATGTTTCGTTGGCTTAAGGAAAAAAAGAACTTATGTTTTCTACCCATAGTACATCTGTCCCCTAGCTGCTGAGTTCACTGTAATCTCTAAATCACGGGGCCCAAGGCATCAGAAGGCCAAGGCTAAATTTTTGCTTTGCTTAGTCTTTCTATAACCTTCTGTTTTTCACAATCTTCATTTTTTGATTTTTACACCAAAATCAACTTTAACTCAGAGGACAGATTTTAATAACATGTCTAAGATTTTCCTGCTTCTGTAGCCAACAGTCCCATGGCCAACAGAGGAGTTTGCTAGGCATGGCCTCTGCCTTTGGTCCCCCAGGCCTTACCAGCCCCTCACCTCCTTTCAGACCTACCAATTGGAGACAACCTAGGGCACGAGCCCACAGCAAGTCTCGAGACACTGCATTTGTCACAAGAAGCCTTCATTCTGTCTCAGTGCTCCACTTTTCTGCATCTTAACCTGATCCTCCTCCGAAAAAGAGTCTAGAGTTACTCAAGTCTGAATGACATTCCTAATCCACCAGTAGGTAGGGATGAAGCATGGCTCAAGGCTTCCCTTATCCCTTAGTCCAGAAATGAAGCTTGGTATCTCTCTGAGAGGAGCCTGTGCTTTATCTAGGCCATCAAGTCAGCCACAAAACCATGCAAGTTAATTGGAAGCATTAAACTGAGAAGGATTCTTAATCAAGCCATGACCGCTATTAGCAACAGAGTACTGGGGGAAAAGGTGGATAATAATTTTTTACTATACATAATGATTGTCTTAAATTTGCACATTAGACAAATCCTCAAACAGTGCATGGGGTCACCAGAAATCCTGCTCTGAGGTTCAGCAGTTGCACAAATACACACACAGCTTACGTGAACCAGAAAAATGAAACCTGTCCAAGATCCTAAAAGCTCTCAAACCGACATGCAGCTTTAATGTGAGCAACTGTAAGATGATTTATTTTTTCAGATCAAATACACAAAGTTCTGGATGTAATTCTGTTAAGCAGTTTTACATCTTGCCACTAGGAATTTTTTTTTTTCCTCTGTGTTAAGCTTTAATATCCTTTCAAATGCATTAATGTGTCCCTGGAACAGACGCTTAGAGACTCCTGCATGCTTTGAATATTTCCACTTTAAAAACGGCTTTCAGTACTTACTGAGACTTTATGTACCATCTCTCTGGCACCAGAGCTTGTAAAACACTAAGGGAAATGGCTCCTTGCCCAAAAACATGTCCGACAAGCAAAATCTTGCTTCAGGTCATCCCACAGCCAGAAAAAAAAGAAACGTGGGACCATATAAACCACCTCTTGGAGATTTACGCAAATATTTGCTTCCCTTTCAGTCGGTTCACATCTCAGGGGCTTGCCTTTGAATTTCAGGTGTGAACAGTTCCTGTATGTCAAAGAGAAGCTTCAACAAGTTTCTTTCGAAAAGCTTTGTGTCCGCGCCACTTCTTTTTGTCTTTAAATGCTAGAGTGCAGCTCAAAATAATGGTGGGAGTTCATGCATTAGAAGGATAAATTTCAGACAAACAAGATATGACTTTTAGCAAAAGGTTCAATACGCAATGTCTGAATTTCAAGTCTGAGAATAAGTCTGGATCCTAACAAGTCTCATGTACTTCCATTTTTATTGCAAAGAATTTAGACACGAAATAGCTAATTAAGACTGCATGTTACCACCCTATAACCACTCATAGCAGTCTAGAAGGGCTGAACCTTTCACTAAAATGTTATTATTTCAAAAACCAATTTATTTTGAAATTTGGTTCACTGAACATCTCTCAAAGCTTAGTTGAGTAACTTTGGTTAGCTACCCAGGTGCTTCTCAATTGGATTTCATCTTGAAAAGACACACTGGAAGAAAGTCTGTAAAATTAGTCCTGGGTGCAACAGCAAATCTCCTCTAGTACTCTGAGCATATTGCTGTACTAGCACGCAAGTGCAGAATTATCCCACTCTCTGCATGGTTCTCAGGAGCACTTTCAAAATGAGTTCTTTCTTTCCTACCAGCACTGAAGCTGCTTGGTAAATGCCTTTTACAGATCTATTGACATTCATGCTTTTAAAATAATAACTTTATGGACACTTCAGATAATGAAATAGAGTTCATAGCAAAATGTAACTGACCATCTACTTACTCCTGGGTCTGAGGAGGACTTTACACAGAAGCTAGCAAAATGGAAAAGCAATGTTCATGGAGAATGTGAGGAGGGATTTGTTATGCAAACCTTGCAAAACTCAATAGGGAATGTTTCAGTTTGATGAAAACAAATATAAAAGCTAATAATAACAAACAAATTGATAGTAGTATAAATAAACCACTAAAACACCACAGCATGCAGTTTAAAGTGCAATAAAGACATATTAACCCTTTAAGTTGTATGAAGCGTCTCCCCCCCAAAAAAAAAAAAAGTTTGCATGCACAGACTAGTCTTTTTCTGAGTTGGGAAATCTGGTTTTGCTGAGGGCTAAGAAAACTTTCCAGAAAGTTTTGGCAGACCACACAATAACATGCATCTAAACATGCACTAGAGCACACAGCATAAGGAACAAAGAGGAGAAATTAGGGGTGTGCATGCAGCTGCAGGGCTAGGAACTTACTGGGATCACATGGATGTTGTGGGATAGCTTGCGTAACTGCAGTGCTGCAATGGGTGGATACCAGGGGGCCAGGATGGCTAGGAGGGGGAGTTTCCCTGTATGTGAGAGAACAGCAGGGATGCATGGAGCTCTGCCTAGGGACGAGTGATGAGCCAGCTGAGGCTTTATGGGTCAGAAGTAGCATGCAGACCTACATGAGCATTCTTGTAGTCAGTGTCTGCTACAGACAACCTCGTCAGGGAAACAACTAGAAGAAGCAACTTGAGGGACAACACAGCGTGGCACAAGCAATCCAGGAGGTTTTGATAATAATTTCATTATACACGTGGCCGAAGAGCTGATGAAGGCAGATACTCTGCTGAATCTCATACTTACAGATGAGGAAGAACTGGTTAGGGATCTGAAGGTGTAAAAGCCAAGTGATGCCTTGGTGCAGCAGCCATGAGAGGGTGGAGTTCAGGATCCCGATGGGAGGAAATAAGACAAAAAAGCAAGATTACCACCCTGGGCTTCAGGAGAGAAGACTTTGGCATCTTCAGGGACCTGCTTGGAAGAATCCTATGGGATACAGCCCTGGAGAGAAGATGGGTCCAAGAGTCCTGGTTGATTTTCAAGGGTCACCTCCTTCAAGCTCAAGAATGGTACAACCCAATGTGCAGCAGAAAAGCAAAGATATCAGGAGGTCTGCATGGATGAACAAGGAGATCCTGACTAAGCCTTGATGTGAGAAGGAAGCCTACAGGAGGTGGAAGCAGGGACAGGTGAGCCAAGACAAATATAGAGACACTGTCCAAGCAATGCATGGATGGGTTTAGGAAAGCCAAAGCCCATCTGAAATAGAATCTGGAGAGGGGCATAAAAGGCAACAAGAAGGGCTTCTACAGGTGTATCAGCAGCAAAAGGAAAATAACAGAAAATTTAGGCCTACTGCTGAATAAAGCAGTGAACCTATTGACACAGGACACAGAGAAGGCCAAGGAACTCAAGGACACAGAGAAGGCCAAGGAACTCAATGACTTCTTAGCCTCCAGTTTAACTGGTAACATTTGCCCTCAGAAATCCCAAGTCCCTGAGACTAGTGGGAGTCTGGAGCAAGGAAGACTGACCCTTGGTGGAGGAGGATGGCTAGCGATCCTGTAAAGAAGCTGGACATACACAAGTGCTGAAGGACCTGGGCAATGTCATTGCAAGGCCACGCTTGATTACCTTCAAAAGGTCACGGCAAGTAGGGGAGATTCCTCAGGACTGGAAGAAAATAACTGTCACTCCTATCTTCAAGAAGGGTGTGCTGGTTTTGGCTGGGATAGAGTTAATTTTCTGCATAGTAGCTAGTATGGGGCTGTGTTTTGGATTTGTGCTGGAAACAGTGTTGATAAAGCAGGGATGTTTTAGTTACTGCTGAGCAGTGCTTACACAGAGTCAAGGCCTTTTCTGCTTCTCCCACAGCCCCACCAGCGAGTAGGCTGGGGGTGCACAAGGAGTTGGGAGGGGACACAGCCGGGACAGCTGACCCCAACTGACCAAAGGGATATTCCAGACCATATGGTGTCATGCTCAGTATATAAACTAGGGGGAAAGCTGGCCGGGGGACCGCTGCTTGGGGACAGGCTGGGCATCAGCTGGAGGGTGGTGAGCAATTGTTTTCATTTGAATCACTTGTCTTTCTTGGCTTTTATTTTGTTGTTGTTGTTATTTTCCTTTTCATTACAATTTTTATTATTATTATCAGTATTATTATTATTTTATTTCATTTCATTTTTTAAACTATTCTTATCTCAACCCATGAGCTTTCTCACTTTTACTCTTCCGACCCTCTCCCTCATCCCGTTGGGGCAGGGGGGGAGTGAGCAAGCGGCTGTGTGGTGCTTAGTTGCTGGCTGGGGTTAAACCACAACAAAGGGCAAGAAGAAGGATCTGGGGAATTATAAGTCAGTCAGCTTCAGTTCAGACCATGAGGCCAAAAAAAATAAAAAAACACCCCAACAAAAAACCCAGAGAAAATGATAATGGAAACCATTTCCAAATGTATGAAGGACAGGACAGTAATTGGAAGTAGTCAGCATGGATTTACAGAGAGGAAATCTTGTCTGGCCAATCTTGGAGACTGGACAGTCTCTGGAAGTGCAATCCTGTTATTTTCTGATTCTGTAAATCTACTGAAAAATAATGGGGAAGAATTCGTCCACAGGTCATATGAAATTAAAGCATCCAGCTCATGTCATCAAGCAATGGTTTGCTATTCCTGGCTTCAAAGTACAGGAAAATTGTTAACATTTTGCATTTACACTATATGGTGCTTTTTTTTTTTTTTTTGTTGGATAGCACAAGTATGCAAAAACTTAAGAGTAAGCTGTATCACTTTACATGGGAAGAACTGTAAATTTCTTCTGCCAGTTTCCTCTGAAGAAGAGCAGCACGTACCTTCCTGATAAAGTTGATCCATTCGGCATGCTGGATGGAAAAAGACTGACAGGTCTGACTGGTCCCTGCTTTGAGGCCATTGTGTTTTGGAAATGCATGTAGTTTGGTGAGCAGCACTAGGTGTCTATGACTGAACAGAGATGCACAGGAATCAAGGACGTGGGACTTTGCATTCTATGCTGACCATGGAAAAATGCTCAAAGTGTGGACTCTACCATAAAGTGCTAAAGACAAACAGTTCTTCTACTTCATAGTTTTTGCTGTGTAGGAGGCAAGTCAAAGGAGCTTATGCAGTAACTAAGGACAAACTAACTCTGAGAAGGAAGAGCAGAGCTGTAAGTATGTAATTTATATTGCCAATAAGTCAATGTATTGAGGAAATGTAGCTATAAATTTCTGAAAGAGAAAAACATACTTTTTTCTTTAAGTTACATTATACTTCATGTTTTCTTGTGACATCTATTTTTAACTACACTGTACTCTAAAGGCAAGATTTTAGAATGGTCTAAATTAGTCTATGGTGATTACCCACATTGTGCAATTTACTACTATTTTATTAATGCAAGATTAAAGATAATACTTTATCGGAAGAGGTAACAGCAGAATTAACCTCTATTTACCTTGATATAATAAAGATTTAATAAAACATGGGAAAATGTCAATGAACAGCATAATTATTCTAACAGGAAATTTAAATGTAACTTAATTCAGTATTCTGCAAGTTTAATGCTTTAAGATTAGTCATCATTGTTCTTTTCTCCCCTCTTCCAGTGCATATTTAAAAATATTTCAAGCAGCCTCAGACAACTTGCTTATTAAATGTATCCTAATTTATTTTCAAATTCAGAAGCATTAAACTAAAAAACCAACTGTTTTTTGAAAGAAATTCACCAAACCCCTGCAACCAATATGTATGTCCATATCTCACCCTTGTCCAAATTTTTTACTATTGAATCAAAGAAGCTTCTTGTGGTTTTATTACATCAGACAGGCATCAAAGGGGCAGAACACATAGGATTGAAAAATAACACAGCTGCACTTTGCAATGGAGTGTTCTGTATCTGGCCGTGTTTTGTTGTTCATGTAATACTTTTCAATAAACAAAGATGTCAATCAACTTTCTTTGCAGCACATCACATTTCAGATTTAAACCACTTCAGACACAGAGCTGCCCCAAGCTCACACATTTAACAGATAAAAATTCAGCTTTCTGTCAAAGCAGAATACAGTATTGATTGTAGACTGTATTTAGGCTGGTGTCTGTTGGAGCTATATTACTTTCAAACTCATACAAAGTCCACTATAGAGACATAACGCAAAATGTGTTTCTTTTCTAGTGTAAATTTATTTTAAAATGTGCTGCATTGATTAGTGGCAATTTCTAAATAAATGACAAAAAAGCAGCCAGGGCTAGAGTCTATCCAGAAATCAGTGATGGGGGGAGTTACAAAAACACGATAGTAATCATGAAAACTTTGATCACTTGATTTGATTCTAGTGCTTTGTAAATTAGCATAATTATTCAAACATGCTTCATTAAAAATCACGACTGTACAAGTCCTTCAGTTTAATGATCCAAGAACATACAGAATGAGCTAAGCTTTAAATAAATACATCAACTTTGTACTAGATGGCCATGTCGGAGACTGGCAGGTTATTTGTTTTAAAAAAAAATACTGAATGCACTCTTGTTCCTTGCACAGTATAAGAGACTGATGACTTGCTAAAAGGTGCAGCGTGCTAGCTAGTATATTTTACTGTTTATCCTCACATCCACCTGAACTTCTCTTGGGATCCCAAAAGGTTAGATACTATGTCATTCCTAAGCTACTGGGAGATTGGCATAAAATCCCAGTAAATCTCCAACTAATTACATTTGAACTGTAGGTGTCACAGTTGATTTTGACCTTTAAAGGTTGGCAGAAGTTTGACAGTCCTTAAAGTGGCCCCACACTCTACAATACTTGTTCTATCAAAATTAATAGGAATGAAGAGGCTGCAGAAATTAAACGTGTATAACAAAGTAAGTAAAGTACCCTGTTTATTAATACACAATGTCCCAGAAAAATCAAAGAAATACACTTATCCATGGCAACGAAAATCACTGAGAACGTGCTGACATTCTCCTAAAACTGTAGCTGACAAAACACCAGTTGGCAGCATTGAAGGGTTAAGAGAAACTTAACAAATTTGACAGAGGAAAAGGAAAACAAATTCCAAGTTAAGTTGTCACTCTCTGCTTAATTCCCTGTATATATCAATGACATGGCAGGGCAGCTCTTGTGTGTTGCTCTAAGTCAGGTTCCTGTTAGTCTTAATCTGGCTGTTTAGTTTCGGACTTTGCTTTTCTATAGTATCGGTTAATTGAGAACCAACATTTTACTCACCCACAACAATTATCTCTGCTGTGAAGTATCATTTTACAGCCCACCACTTCCACAAAAAAAAACCCCACCAGTTGCCCAGAAAAATACTGCATGAAATCTCTCACCGCTGGCTTGCCAGCCGTGATTGAGAATGCCCTACTGTCCAGACTGTGAACATCCCAGCTGTCATCCAAGCACTATAAGATACTGAAACAAAGCTATGTGTCAGCAATACCAATAACTGGCAGAGAAACCTTTTTGTTTTACAAATTCTAACAGAAATTTGCAAGTTAGAAAATTAATATTAACTCTTTTACATTAAAAAAAGTTGGCCTTATGGGTCCCTAAACATCGATTTAAATGAAAAAGCGAAAATATTTTTGACAGAAAGTGGGATCGTTTCTGAGAAGGTTAATTATTTCTTATAAATGCCTGCCATTCAAAAAGTCATCAAATTTTATTATGTTTCTGCAATTTTTGGATGGAGTTTTCATACAACTGTGGTGGATAAAACATTTCTTAAGCCAGATTTCAATCTCAGTGACAGATTATGAGGATTATGTGCTTCATATCGTCTACATGTTGTTAGCTATTATTTGCAGAGAGGCAGTTCTCTGGGAAACTCTTGCACTAAATGTTTTCTTTCAACAGCCAGGATTTTGTAGTGTCCCAAATTGCGTGGGAGACAGGATTCTACAAATGGTCATGCACACTCTGGTATTCTTTGCTGCACTTCAGGGAAGAGAAAGCTTCATGTTTATCAGGTCACTAAGAAAAAGAAGTTGATGATAAAAGAATGAGCTTACTTTGTTTTATCAAAGAGAGGGTCAAAACACTTAGAGTTGCAAATAAGGGAAATTAATTTCAAAAGAAAGGCCAAAAATAAGAAAGAACCTCTCTAAACATATTTATTAGTTGAGGGCTATGCTAATTATGTCACCATCCCAGATACCCAGTGGGGTTGGCCACAGGCATTTACTGCGCAAGACAGGACTGGCACACTCTAGAGAGATCCTCTTTTTAAAGCAGGCTACCCAAGCACTCTCCCTCCCATTGGAAAGTGGGGAAATAATAAGAAATGAAAATGCTGATTACATTGTCTTTCCTCCCCCATGCTGTAATTTCCAACCCCTTCTTTTCCTGGTCCTGAGAATGATCAAGCACTATAACATCACATGGCAGTGCAGAGGATTAGAGCATTTCCCACCACCCTGCCCCAACCCAATTAACCTCTTTTAATTAATATTTCTGCTGTGTTGCTTAATTTGCACTTCTTATGCTGGATTCTCATGGCTTCTTTTTTTCACCCTTTTTAAGACACACAGGTAAAATTTGTCAGTAACAACCTTTGGAAAACAATACTCTTGTATCATCATTTTTAGATTAAAATGGTTACTCCGCCATGAATTTAGTGTAAAGACAAACATGATATAATCAATGGAGAAATTCACAATGAGGAGCTTAAACTCAGTGGCATGTGTCCATATACCCAGTTTATTTAGGGAGATCCTATTGGGAACCCTATCACAGGCTTACAAAAGGAAAAAAAAAAGGCCCTATAAAATTAAAAAGTCCCTCCTTACTATCATACCATGAGAGGTTTTTCAGTTTTAGTCTCTGGGCAAGATTTTCTTACAGCAACGCAATACTATTTTTTCTGCTGACCACAGAGACAACATACTTGTTGATGCAGGAACCTGAGATCAAATGATAGCTGAGAGACTACTTCAAATTTATGTAGCCTGGATTTTCAGCCTACAGGTCATTCAAGCTCAACATTTCATTAATGAAACACTGTCAATATTTCCCTGATATTGCCACAGGTTGACATATGGCATTATTCCAATGTAAGATTTTCACACATTAGTGACTGGGAAATCAAGTATATTCCCCAAGACACCTAAGGTATGATTAATTTTCTAATAGTCTTTCTGTATCAGTTTGAAAGGAAGGGCAATCTCGTACCAGGGAGGAAAGAAAGTGGCAACACTAGAAAGAAGACAGCCTTGGCTTCTTGCCTGGAGCACTGACTTGGCCAGCTGCCCCACGCGGAAACCTTTACCATCCTACAGCCCAAATAACATGCCAGCAGCAATGTACCCTGAGCAGAAATAACGGCGACGTTGAAAAAATTCCATGAAACCCTCTGTGAGAAATAAGAGGTAGTGCTGAGGGTAAAATACCTGTTCCATCTGTTGGGTTAGGGATGGGTGCCTGTCAACATTTTTGAAGGTTAAAGCAAAGTTAGGAAAGAAAAGAGTACTGAAGATTTGATAGAGGTAACAAGATGCTCAGCGATGTCCAGTTTAAATATCCCTTTGCTAAGTTGAGTATTAAGGCAAACTTTCATACATATGAAATGAAGAAAGCTAGACAGATTTGGCATCTGAACAGGTCCGGGTCTGCTCACCATCAGGTGAGCACAGAAATCTTAGCAATGGGGGAACGGTTGTCAGTGAGATTGTCATTACTGAGCCACCCAAACCCTCCAGTCTAGAGTAGCTGCCTATGTTAATAGAATAAAACTCATCAACCACACACAAACTGGCAGACTGAAGGAGCAATTAAACCACTTTCAGGACTCAAGCTTTGCAAAGAAAGCCTTATAAACATACTTGTTACCCTTTTCCCCATGTTGTTTTGTATTTTTGAGGCAGCTGCAATGAAAGAACCAAACTGCTAAAACAATTTAAATACAAAATTTGTGAAATTATTTTCTTGCTGACTAAGCATGTATTGAGTAGCACCACTGCTGAAATGCAACAGTTGTGTTTTAAGCCCTAAAATACTGAGATTCATAATGGAAATGCTGACAAGACCACTAATCACTGCAGATCTGGCAGTGCTGCTACAATAAACATAAGGCAAGCAGTACTAGTCTTGCACACAAATTAGACTGTCTAATGTACGAGAGTCCGCTATGTCCCTCTAACAGGAACTTCATTATCAGAAAGTTGGTTCAGGGTACTACGCATGGGAATGATGAAAATGAATGTCAAAGGCAGCCCATCCAACACATTAATTTCCAGTTTCAGGGAGGCAGGCTATGCACAGCAAGACAGACAGAGAGAGACACAGAGAAACAAGCCCTAGTATTATAAATCCACAACACATATTTAACTCATCACATCTCTTATGCTATTTTTCAGTTTTGTCAGTGTTGTATAAGCCACGTTTTTATATCCTTGTTTATTTATGTCTGAATTTCTCTCAGTCCAAATTAGCCTTGCAGCACGACAAAACTTTGCTCATGATGGGAAGGACAGCGCTGTCCCTTTCTGTAATGTTTTTCCCATTCACCATGGGATCAAGCTTGCTGAGCCACTGGCAAAGTTGAAACCAATGACTTTAAATGCAGAATATTGACAAAGAGAAACCCAGCTCTGTGTAAGTGGAAAAGCATGCTTGGGAAAGGAAGGTGTCTGTAAGATCAGCCATTACAGACCCTAAGATTACTCTGGTGAAAATAACAGAAAAGTACTTCTAAGTGCTCTTTGCCAGCAGTGAAGCGAAGTGGAAAGAGGCACACTTTAGGGGAAATAGGCCCCATCATGGCATATAATGCCGATACCAAACTCCAGAAGGATCTTTTAAATGAGAGCAGTCAGAGAAGTTATCCCAGCAGCTCAGCTGCCATCCTCTCCCCTCACCAACCTGCTGATACTTGCGCAGAAGAGGCTTGTGAGGCGTTCCTGACCATGCTGGTCACAACATGATGGGAAACCATTAGCAGTGTGAGAAGAAGCTGGCAGAAGGGCCAAGAAGCATTTAGTCACACATTTGGCATACACCAAGAACAGAAACATGTTTGTAGCATTCAGGAAAAAATTATACTTAGGCTCTAAAAGCCAGTGCAGCTTTGCTTACATCTTGAACAATGGCATTCTGGGTGCACTTAAGACTACTAGTAAAAGTGATATTTGATTAAAATACAATCTTTTAGTGCTTATGCAAACACATTTAATATCTCAACACATAATTCCACAGAAGTTATATGAATTTTACACATCTATTTCTCAAGAAATACTTTTTTCATGCAATCAATGGATGGATGTGAAACCTTTTATTCTTTCCAAATGAGCAGCCAGTGTATATGCTGTTCAAGGTTAGAGGCCTAGCTGTCTCATCAAAACAGCATTTTTCATGGTATCTGCTTGTACTTTCCAGCAATGTTCTGATATAATAAAAGCATAGCTTTTGTCATAGCACTTATTCATCTAGATCCAGTTCAGCACATACACATTGCTGACAATAACAGAGACCAGAGAAAAAGATTGCCCAACCATATTCCTATTTGTCAAAGGAGATGATCTTTCTTCTTTAAAGAAAATTTTGAGACAGGCCTTAATTTCTCACTTCTCATTTTGATCACCGTCAGAATTGATGACCAAGATAGAAATCAAAGCCTCAAAATTCAGATTTGGTCTGAGCGCAGATTTAAAGCTTTGAGATACTTCAGGTTACTTATTTCAGGATTGGTTTCTATCCTTGTAGAGATGAACTCTCACCACATAGTGCAGAGGAAGGTTTAAGGTCAAGCTACAAAACCTGTAGGTCCTTTACAGTCAGGGTGATTAGGCAGAACTATACTCACAAATCTCTGTAAAATTGCATGTATCCCCACGGTGGGTGTGATAGTGTAGCTGAATAATGCTCGGATCTGATGCTGCTTAGCAACCAAACTGCATCCAGCTTTTCAGATCAACAGAAAAGTTTCAGGATCTGAGCTGGACTGAAAAGAAGAGCATCCAACCAATCTATAAAGTTCCTATTGGTCTTCAAAGCAGAAAACATCAGGAGTGGGTTGTTAGATGAATTTAGCAGCAGGGAAGCCTGCAGCTCATCAGCTTTCTCTTCCTGAAAAGTAGGTACTTATTGCAGTCAAGAGGCATTATTGCTGGGGATCTCTGGGCACGGTGATGTTTTTGTTAAAATAAAAAAGTCTGAACAATGCAATTGCACCCCCACAATCATCCCTTTTGTTTCTCCACTACAATAATACACATCTTTATGATGCACAAGGTTTATACTTTGATTGCCAAACTATTATGCATAGAAAGAGACAAACTAACAGCTAGTATTGCTTGTCAGGTGGACAAAGCAAACCTGAGCTAGGCACACAGACTGGGTTCATTTCTTTTCTTCCCATGCTTGCTTCATCTCAATTTCTTCATGGGAACAGTTTTCCTTGTAGAAGGTTGTTCATTTACTTTTGATGAACACAAAGTCTTTGTCACAAATTCATATTTTGCTTTAAAAAAGACCTTTGGTGAAATCCTGGTCGTGTTGTTATCAACAGGCCCCTCCTCTTTAGCTCAGATATGTCTCAGCAGTTTTAGTATTTTCACAAGAGTTTTCTCAATAAGGGCCAAATAAAGAAGGGGACCTTAATAAAACCTGAAGATAAAGCTCTCAGAAGTCCTATCCTGAATCTGAGCACACTCATGCTGTTGAATTACGACCCTGTGAGAAAATGCTGGTGTTTTCTCACAACCATTGTGGATCTTGGATCAGGCTTGGGAGCAGCAACTCCTACCCTCAGCTGGGCACCTCTCTCATGCCTAGCCAATAAGTGGAGTAGAAGGAGAAATTTCTGTCAGCACCCACATCCTACCAGCAGCATTAGTGTATACAGTCAACTTTCACCTTGTTAGTAACTATCACGGCTATTGCACAGTCAGTCTTCCCTCCACATCAAGCATGAATACCCTGCCATCAGCACTGCTGAGCAGCACCGTAAACTAACAAATCAACGTAAAGATCAGCAATGAAAGGAAACTGGCTGTAGCTCGGAAGGCTTATAAGCAAAAGAGAAACAGAATTCTAACACTTCAAAATGAAAATGTTGCTTCCTTTTTTTTCATTATCTGAGAAAGTATCTGAGAAAGTTAGAGAAAAAAAGTAACTTTTAAGTCAAATTCCAAAATGGTTGTTTCAGGAGAAACAATTGACAGTACAAGAAATAATCACACTTCACCTCACTGTTGATGCTATTCTTGAATGTTTTGGTTTGTAAAGTATTGCAAGCCTACAACAGCAGAAGACAGTCAATAAGGACTGGACTTCCATTTTCTGTTCTGCTGCTCCCTGGCTGGAAGACCAAAAAAACTTTTTTTTATTTACAACATGCAAAACAGATACAATAGAACAGACTTGAACTGTGACATTTAATTAATACATGTGAAGCAATAGGAAATTAGTAGACAATAGGAATTGTATATTTGCAAAGTACACATTTTGTCTGCCACAAAATATGTGTCGATATTTGAAGGAAACTCTGTTTTTGGAATGAACCTATTTCCCTTTTTAAAACGTGTTCCATTGTATAGCAATCTTCAGAGACTCGTTCTCCCTATCTTCTTGTTGATTAATGCCTGAAAAACACTGCTGTGTTTAAAAAAGTGGCACAAATAGGCTGAGGACTGCTCTGAAAATAATAATTTGAAAGGCGTGTTATTCACATGATACTGATAAATCCCAGTGTTGTTTTCCTTGGGGTAAAAGGGGCTCCTTCCTTTACCATACAAATAGCATAAAATATGCAAATGAATCTTGCATTCAACAAGTCAAATATTTTGCATGTTCAATTTACAAGTTAACAAAATTCAAACCATTTTAAAGGCTACAATGATGCCATAAAATAAAAGACATTGCACATGGCAGAAGCTGTACTGTTGCTTATTGATAAATTATTTTCTGGAATTCACATTAACAACCACATTACTGAAGTGCTCTCTAGCCCTCCAGTGTTACAGTTCAAGGTAATATGTGACAGATTTGAACATTCTTAAGGAAGAAAATCTCCAGACTGTGTAGATCGCAGCTTTGCTCACTGGGAGATTACAGTGGCTTTTATATCTGTTACAAACGTGCAGTTATACTGATAACTTCAAAAGTGGAATATTACATATCATGCTAAAATTCTCCACCAGCCAGTTATGTTCTTTCTTTGTTTCTTTCTTGCTTGCCTTTTTTTTTTTTGTCTTTTTTTTTTTTTTTTCCATTTAGCTATTGCTGGCTTGCCAGAGATCTTGAACTTGAGAAAGGTTAGACATCACAATGCTGGAGCAGTTTGTGAGCATCAGCAGATTTAGCTTGTAATTTCATTGATCTATGTGGGCTTGCTGTTTGCAAACCAGCTGCTGCACTGTTTCCCCACAGCTACTGATCTGAGTAGCATTGATTTTTTCCCTTACATTAACATAGCATTACTTCTTTAATGGGCAATAAATGACTGGATGTAAATACAAACAGGGCTGCAACAACAAAAGCAAAAAAACCCGCATTGGTTCTTTTTATTTAAAGAAATCTATTAATATTTTCCTCAAAAAAATTAAAAGCATGAGTTATTGATCAAGATAAATGCTATTTTTAGTGGTTTTATTTCCACACATTTCTTTTGCCAAGAAATCATCTTCTTTTCTTGCTGTGTTTACTCATGGTCCAAAATGTTGCATCTTACAAAGATTGCATTTTTGCCTCAGTATAAATGGTAAAATGGATTTTTTTTTTAGGAAGAATTATAGAAAGCAACACAAAATACTCTCTTCATTGTGCTTATACTAAAACTAGATGAACCCATATCAGTTTTGAAGGAGACATCATCTGTTAGCTCTCACTTTTTTATCGTTAAAAAAAACTGAATGGACTTCAGTTTCGACAGAGTGGATGTGACACCTGCAGCACTGCATGAACTGAGTATCTTACGTATAATATGCTTAATATAAGCTCACGGTCTCACCACATGCTACTTTAGTCCTTCAGTGGGTAGTGTTTTAAATAATCTTACAGATTTAAATTCAATGCAGTGCAGAAAGGACAGTGGAGAAAAAAATAAAGCAAACAAAAAAACCTCAACAAAACTCAGAACCCAAACCCCAGAACCTGTTAGCTTGGTCATTTCTGAATGAACCTGATCACGCAAAGGTTCCTGATCCTCTCTAACAGTAGGTCACAGGCAGCAGGGATATCTGTACCAGAAAGAGATGCAAAACTGAATGTAGTTCCTATAGACGCTTCATGAAGAGGAGGTGGGATTGAGAGTGCTGGGAAGTAACAGGTAAGAGCTTCCAAAGAAAACCAGTGGCAGGTTACAACTTCCTGAGCTGCAGATGACAATAGGCAGTAGTGCCAGTGATTTCCTCAGTGCCATAATTAAGTTAACAGCACCTCCAAAAACACAGACACTCCAGCAAGATCCAACAGGAATAGGACTTCCCTTTAAGTTTTTATGAAGGAGGATTTTTTTTTTTTTTTTTAATCATAAACACAGCTTTTGTTCTGGCCATGCAGCCTGGTTACCCTGAGGAAAAGTTCAAGTGACCTGACAGATAGGAATTCCTCATTCTCATGTAACCCTGTCTGCTCCTACACCTAGAGAGGGCAAATCATTTCACATGGATGCTGCAGTGATAACTACTGGATGCTTGCTCAGAAAGCAGATACATTATTCTGACTAGAACATCATGGTATATAATATGGTGCTGGAGCTGAAATGAGTACCAAAATTTACACTTCTCCAAGGTAAAATGTATGTGTTTTCAGTTTAACCACTCTCTCCTAGTCTCACAGTCCTCTCACTTTGACTAGCTGATATTTAATGTCAGTTTTAGCAGGTATAATGTCCGAATCATTAAAAATTATATTAAGTAACACTGGCTCCAATGTGAACCTTTAGAGCATCCTACTATTAACCTCTTTACACTCTTAGGAGAAGACTTTCAGTGGAAGTTTTTCACCATCATTTATTCAATTTTTAATCCACTGTGAGATTTTGCCCCTTACCTCATAGTTATATTTTTCCCTTAATAGTCTTTTGTGAAGGACCTTATCGGGAATTTTTTGAAAATCCAAATAAATTATGTTCACCAGGTCACCTTTATCTACTATTTTATTAACTTTTTCAAAGCACTTTAGCAGGTTAGAGAAGCTTGCTTTCCCTTTACCAACGTTGTGCAGGTTTGACCCTATTAGGTTATACTTATCCATGTGCTGAACTGTTCTATCCTTAATTAGACTCTGAATCAGTTTCCCCAGAAGCAAGGTAAGGTTCATTGGTCTTAATTCCCAGGATCTCTTTTTGGTCCTGTTTTAAAAACAGACACCATATCAGAAATTTTCCAGCCATCGCTGGTCTATATCACATCTTCTTGCAAGCGTCTCCTCTATTTCATACTCTATTCTGGTGAACGCTGCCTACTTTTAATTATTTTCCATTTTTACATGACTTTATCAAATCACTCAGCAATTCCCTTGTAAAAGACTACAATTTTTGCTAGTGCTGCTCTGCCTTTTACATTTTTAGTGCAGTAACTACTTCAGCTGCCATCTGTAAGAAAGATCAAGGTGAAAGTCTATTGAACTCTTTTGTCATGGTGAGTAGGTAACCAAGGCTTTAATTCAATATTTTTGTTCTTTTTAATTATTTTGCCCCTAAAAGTCCTCAGATGAGCAACTATTCACTTCTTTCTTCAAAGTTATAAAATTTGTTCTGCAGCTTCTGGGGCTTTTTGGTTTATTTTTGTGGATAGACATGGCCCATCAGCCTCAATGGGTTCTTTTCTACCCTCACTCTGAGCAATGTTCTGGGACAAAGAGTGGAAAGGAAGGATCAAATCCTAACACTACCATACATAAATAACTGGTCAGTATCACCAGCAATATCTAATACCAGGAGTTATTAAAACTGGATTTCACACGAATCTGACAAACGACAGAAAGAAAGAGGTTGTGCTTATGTGAAAAGGTATAGATTTGTATTCTGGGCTTGTAGAAGATGTTCTCGGTCTGTGCTCTAGGTACACAGGTCTTAATGATCAGGAGATATTGTTGAACACGATTTTTAGTGAAAAAGCATTGAAAATTCCCACTGAAATGTGTACATGGCTAAGTAAAGGTCAGTAAGCTATTGAGTAAACCTGAAGTGCTCACATTAGAGGATTAGAAACTCAGAATTTTCAGCATTCAGTGAAGTCAGTGGACTTTCCTCTGGAATTCAAGACTTACTTTTCTTAACAGTCAGGTCTGAATTTGAATGGATGAGAAAATTGAAACGGAACTTCAGCTGAAAATTCTGGCTTTGGTTATGAGCCATATAAAGCCATCAAGCATGAAAGCCTAGGTTTCACAATATGCCTTGCTTCTACAACAAAAGCCCACACTACATTAGCTTCACCTGGGTTTGAATTTCATTACAAAAATATCACACAGCTCTAACTGTAAGTATTAAGGTATATTACTGCTGGCTTTGTTTTCCCTTCAGATAGAAGTTCCAGTTTCATCTGTGTTTGGAGGTTCTATGTGCTGCACTGTTAATCACAGATTTCTGCTTAAATTATATTTCTATCAATCAGCTTTAACATCTTAAAATAAAACACATTTTAATACGTGTGTTGAACATTGAATCATTTTTGCTTCAGGGAAACTGTGGTAAACAGTAACTGTCAAAAATTGTAATGAAATGAAATTAAAATAATAGAAAATAGTCTCTAACAACAGCTTTCCTAATCTTGTTCACAGAAGTTCAGCTCTGCATCTTCTAACTATTCCTTTACAAAAAGCAGAAAGGTTGAGGAAGGAAAACTCAGGTACACAAATATACACTGTTGAACAAGAAGATTTGGAAATTATAATTTTTATTCTTTGCTTGCTTACTGTGAAGTGCACTTCAATCAATGTAAGAAAAATACAACCAAATAATTTAATATATGAATATTTTTATTGTTATGACAGTGATTTTTAATATATAAATATTTTTTCACAAAATCTTGGAAAATATAAGAGTATCATTTAAGCACTCTAAATTGGAGTAACTTCTGGAAGCCTGCATTATGTCAGAAAGAAAGTGATCTGAAGAAATTAAACTGCATCAGAAATATTGACAGGCATATAGATTGAATTACATGAATATGAGATACATACAGACTTGAAGCAGTTCTGCTTAGTGATCAATGTCAAATGAATTTCAAAATTATTTTAGTTTGTTTCTTGTGTCTTGTTTCATTTTAGATTTTAATTTGAATTAGTAGTATGAAATAAAATCACTATTTATTAACTTTCATTTACAAACAAAAAAATCTAACTAGTAAAAGGTTATTTGAAGTTAAAAGCTTCCATTTTATGGAGCCCAAATAACAATATAGTTTATCATGATACAAATTATTCAAAAGCAAGAAGTGAAAACTAAGACTTTAAAGTTTCCGCCTATTAATGTGGTATGTAGCTGATGTACACAGGCTGTATGATGAGGTTGCATTGCCCCCTATAGTCACTGTGTATCAGCTAGGAGGGGAAGAGAAAGGGGAGAGTGGGAGGAATTATTTGCCAAAAGTACTATGAATTTGGTTTTGATTCATATTTTGGAAGGAGCATGGTGGGGAACCGTGCACAAACCTAACTTGGCCATGCTGTTCGAGAATTTGTATGCATTATTCTCCAAGCGCATACAGATGAAATAAAATGTACTCTCACATTCAGATCAGAAGACCTCTGCAGACCCTGTCACCTGGCTGTGTTTGGGGTGTATTTGTCAGGCACTGGAACCTGCACCCTGACAGTGCACCAGGGATCATGGCATACCTGCCCCATGGACTGTCAGAGGAGGTGTTTAACCTTGATTCATCAGCAAAAGGCAGGAGGGCCCACAGGTGACATCTCTTTTGCTTTCAATGGGCATGCCTTTGAGGGCTAAGCATAACAGGGACATTTCGCTCCAAGGCACATAGGACTCTGAAAGTAGTGCCCAAATTGCGGAGTACATACACAGACTGCTGTTTGAAGCAGCTTCAGCACAGGGACCAGAAAGAGAGAGAAAAAGCTCAGATACAGGTTCCTCTTCAGCAGTAGGAGCAACTGCAAGGAGCACAGCCAATTTGTTCATGTTGCCCATGGACACTGGCGATGCTGCTGTTCAGGAGCCCCTGGGCCTAGGGGAGGCAGAATCCCTGCAGAATAATATGCCACTTTTAACTACTAGCACAAGGACACAGCTACGTGCCAGGACTCAGATTTCTTTCCAGTCAAGCCCGTCTTTCTTAACTTTCCTGTCAACTAAAAAAATGGTATCTCCCCATAAAATTAATTGAATCTCAGCAGCTGTCCTAATACTGTTCTCTTATGAACATAATTATGCACAGCATTCAGTATATCTTTTAACAGGCACAGACACAATATAACAAAAAGCATTAAATTCATGAGGATCTCTTAAAAATATCTAATCAACTACTGGTGCTACTGTGCCAAAAACTTCATGGAAATGACAAATATTCAATAAGCTCAAGATCAACACTATCCTTCGTAGGGCACAATACACTGTTATCACTATTTGTCTTATTTCTGGGGACAGCTTTTCTACTACCGCAATTCTAGGCACACCTTCAGCTATGAAAAGTTAGTGCTGCTAGTTCTCATTTTTGAGTCTCCTACCTCTTTTCCTTTGGTGGCACGAGAATGTTTGTAGTGACACAATGAACTGATTGGAGAACTTATACAGCTAAAAACCTAGCTGTTTTCTTATCATATTATTTTTAATTTGGATCAGTTGTTGAGGCTCACAATGTAGCAGCACCCATGCTTGTACTTGCACAAGCGATAGGAGAAAAAGAAATAATAACAGTAGGTTGTGGTAACTGCCCAATTCTATGGCAGTGATGCCTTGTACCAATTGGAGTTGTTTGCATAGCTATGGTTTCAGGAATATGAATTGTCCTTAAAATGCCTTTATATTTCATTCAGTCTTAGAGAAAGTATTATGAGTATTCCCATCCACATACCTTCTCAAATATTCTCTGTCCAGACAGAAAAGATAGTCCTGTAAAGTGGAGCTGAACAACTTGTTTATTTTTTGTGCGTATATGCCCAGACATAGTCCCATATCAAATCTTTATTTTACTATGATGACTAGGGACTCAATAATGACTAAGCTACTGATGAGATGTGATTGCTGCTTACCCAGCAGATCAATACTGTCTCACTGCCTTCTGATGTGGAGGGGTGTATCCTCATAGAATTCAACTGTTCGATTATCTTACTCTTAACTGCAAGCTCTCTGAAGCAGGGTCAGGTTTTTGTTCTGTAGCTAGCATGAGTTCTGCAGCTCATGAAGGTCTGAAGTTAAACAGAAATATGTGTGAAGTTTACCCAATAAAAACTGTACAATATTCACCAGAAGTGTCACATCTTGTAGTTGCCTCGCTTAGAACCAACCTTATATCTTGTCTTTTCTAGTCTCTCATTTTGCTTGCTTTCTATCCTATATGCACTGAAGTACTGTTGCATTCTAGATATCATTGCACAGTAATTCAGCTAACACAAACTTCTAACAATGAGCAATTCAAGGTTATGTTATTATCTTTGCTCTTTATTTATTTTCTCTCAGCTATGATTCTTCCCTTACTCATGCGTTTGTACTCAAACACATGTGTTAATATATATTATTTCACTGACTAGTGGAAAATTTTTTAAGGATGACTGTTGCTTGTCCATTGCCTTTTTTTTTTTTCTAAATTACATCAAACATTTTTCTTCAACCAACACATTTTAATAGTGCCTAAACAACATACAAGCAGTACGTTCTGCTACTCATGAAAATGGGAGATTTTCATCATGTTAGCAGCATACTGTGCCTTCATGATAAAGAACAAAAAAATCACTGTGTGATACAAGTCTAGCCCCATAAATGTGTAACCAGCTTTCAGGAGCAGTGCACTACCTAACCGGTACAGAAGACAGTGACACATTTGAGGAAGCAACATTTCTGAATGCCAGACATACAGAAACGAGCCACTAAATCTTATGAATTATCCATGCAGAGCAGACAGAACATTTGCTTTCAAGGTCAAATGAGAAAGATCCCCTGACCTGTGTGGTAAACTACACATTAATACATTTATCCATCTTTGGAATGTAAGGGACAAAGTCAACACGGAGAGAAATGAACCAGTGGGGCAAGTCTGCCAAGCTACCAAAATCACTATGCCATCCATTTTACTGGCATTTTTTATGTCTGTGTAGGGCATACACAATGAAAAATAGATCTCTAATTCAAATTTGAGTTTCTTCCAAACTAGATTGCAGTATCAAATATATTTACACTCTTTGGATAACCCTTAATTGATTTTGGTTTACATACTGTTTTTTCATATTTGTTTAGTCACCTCATAACTAATGCAACAGAAAGAGTAAGATAAACCAATACTAGATTTTTTAAAGGGAAATTTCAGTAGTGTCTCATAAATGCTTCTACACTTCCCCCTGGCCTTCACCAAGCAGCATACTTAAAGCTGGCATGATCCTCTCAAATAGCATGTTTTGTTATGGTTGTCAACACTAACATTTAAAGGATAACAATTCAGAAAAGAGGCAAGGTGGTCAATTGATTCCTCCTGAACACTTTGGACAAGCAACACTCAAGTTTGGTTCCTGAACCTGATGGGCTGTTGAAGCACAGCTTTTTGATGGTTCATGAGAAGGCAATTGTACTACCAGGGGAGCAGACCAGAGAATGAATTCTGACTGGGAATGTCAAGTTTAAACTCTTTAGTAGTGCAAAGGGGCTCAAAAGTGAATGCAAATCCATTCTAAAGCCCTTTACATTAGCAGAATAGGGTAAAATGGTCTTATTGGGACTCAGAGAATCACGATTTCTCTTGCCTTTCTCTTGCCTTGCCAGGAAGAATAAATGACTTGGCTTCTTTACAGGGCACTGTCCCTGCCTTGCATTTCATCAGCCCCATCGCTGGGAAGTCAGAATTTCTGACATTCCCCACTAGACTTTTTTCTCCCTCCTGCAGTCATGGTGAGACAGGCAAATGCACCTTATCTGTTCCTCCCACTAGAGCATTGCAAAACCTGAGCTAGACCATGCACTTCTGTTAGAGGATTCTACCCAGCAACATAAAGACTGTGAAATGTGGTATGTGGAATGTAGCAGTCTATATATATTACAGTTTTTCTAAATCATTGGGATGGTATTAGGAAAAAAAAGAATTTCAACATTTGCATCTCTGATGACTGTAGAGTGGTAGGATCTTGCAACAAACATTTTGGAGTATTAATCACTATGCTTTTTGATATCTCTACAGGCAGTTAGTTTAATTTCTTCCATATCCATGTCATTTTTCTTTCATATTAATATTCCCATATGACAAGTACATTACTTCAAACTGCTTGAATTGATTTTCAAGAGGAATCTTGGTTTACATAAATTGTTACTTCTCACAAAACTTTTCAAAAAATGGCCAGATTTCCATCCCTTGTAAGGAGGACTGAGAAGTATATTAAAGTAGAAAAAAATTATAAGCTATCACAACCCATCATATTGTTTTTAGAAAGGGTTGTGAAAAGATAAATTAGTCACTAAAAAGTCTGATTAAGAAAACAAATCCAACAGCTCAATATATTTCCTCCTCTGGATGGCTCAAGTTCAGAAAATGAGCACATCAGTTAGAGAAACTGAAACTAAGGCTCTGCAACTCGATTTTACCACAGGTACAGCATCTCTAGAGCCAGTGAAAGATGTCAGCAGAGTATTTGTCATATAGATGATCTTTTTCTGGGGACACACATTAGAGAGAGAGAGACGCAGAAAGTACAACATTGCCCATCAGAATTTATCTACGCCACGGTATCTACTGAGCATTTTAGATATATGTAGCACTTTATCGCTGCCTGCAACCAAATTCTACTCATACAACAGGTTCTGGCGCTATATAGTTCATTCTGTGATACCACTGCAATATATTTTTTCCTATTTGTTTCCTAAATTGTCCTAGCTGAATCTCCACTACTGGTTTCTTCATTGTGAAATGACTTTTTTCTTTTTTTTGTTTTGCCATTAAATTTTGGTGTTTCCCCTTATCTCTCCTTCTTTCCTCTTCTTACTTTTCACCTTCTTCCTTTTCTCCCTTCCCTTCCCTTCCCTTCCCTTCCCTTCCCTTCCCTTCCCTTCCCTTCCCTTCCCTTCCCTTCCCTTCCCTTCCCTTCCCTTCCCTTCCCTTCCCTTCCCTTCCCTTCCCTTCCCTTCCCTTCCCTTCCCTTCCCTTCCTTCACTTTTTTACTCTAATCTCCTTCAGTTGCCACTGTCTCATCTCCAACTGCAATAAAGATTCTCACAGTATATATTTTACTTCAATGAAGAAATTAATACAGAAATATTGTAATAATCCAACACTTACCTATAACTTTGGGATATCACCACGTAATTGCATTATATAATGTGCCCATGCCCTATAAAATAGTCTAGCTACTCTTCATTGCATTGTTTAGCTCTTTTATCTGTTGTGTTTTGTTTAGTTTGATATGATACTGCAAATAATAAGAGCATTAAAATTGCATGATTGCAGTATTGGTAAAACACCACTGCTGTTGGTCAAGTACTAATGAAAAATGAATGCAATTCCTCACCAAATTTGGACTGCCATTTTAAAAGCAGTCATCTAAAACCAGGCAGTGTTTAGAAATGCATGACTACAATGTTTACCCATGAAGAAAATGGTGTTTCTTAATATTTCTAAAGAACCATATGTCTCTTTTAGTAGATCATACCCGTTTCTTTTGTGGAGGCCAATAAGGGTCATTAAACACCAATGGGTCTCTGAGTCCTTCTTCAGAGTCAATGACATTGTAGGCTTCACCAGGGATCTCATTTTCCTTCTGTACAAGATCTGCAGGGCAAGGGAGGCAAATGAACTATGAAAACCATAATCACTGCTTTTACTGTTGCTTTTTTCATCATAAAAATTCCATTTATTTAAATTCCATTAAAAACACATTTGCCTGCTGAAAGCATGAATACATACTTTTGTTATATTTATAATTTTTCATTTTAAAATCGAGTTTTGTCATTCTTTTGGGGAAAAAAATTAAATATTCTTTATAATAAATACTACACAGACTTGTTATACAAACTTCAGGACAAAGCAAGTGGTTAACAAAGTAAATTCCTCTAGAACAGTTTCTCAGAGGTGACAGGAAAATATTTCACAAGTACCTGAGGGGATTAGTAGTCTAACACTCATTTTCAGAAGTGACTTGAGCACCAAGGATCAGCTTTTGAAAAGTACCTGGGCCTTTAACTCACATTTTGATTTAAGAGAGTTAGACCCTCAAAACCTATGAGGGTCTAGAATTCAGGATGAAAAGCCTTACTGAAAGTCAAGGGGATTTGGGTTATCAAAGGCCAGATTTTTTAAAAAATATTTAGGAAGTTAGCAGCAGAGATAGGCACATAACTGATTTTTTTTTTCAAAGTAGAGGGAAGAAGTGTTAAGTCCCTAACACTCACTGAGATTACTGTGCTCTTAGAAAGTGCTAGGTACACCTCTGCATCTAAATACCTTTAAAAAATCTGTTCCTGAATTGCTTTTGAAAGTCAGTTTTATCATCCGAATGCAGTGATTTATCCTATGCTTAATTCTCGACCTCACAAAGATTGCTATAGACATGCTTTACGCAAATAATTTTGCATCATGATCTTGATGAAAATGGACAGGATTAGATAACAAAATCTTATTTTAACAAAATTTAGTTGGTGTTTGGATCCAGAAATTCATAAAAGGTTGAGAGCTGAAAATAACAGACAGTTTTGCTCCACTGTGATCGTACTTGGGAGAGCTCTGTTAGACCCTGAGCATGTTCAGCTTCAAGAGTTCACCCTGTAAATGCTAAGCAGCCCACAGCACAAGCACACACATGTATGAAGTCATGCTGTTAGCAGTGCTAGTCTGATAATATGAATGACTAACTCGCTTTCACCATATTTGCCACAGTTGGGAAGATGAGGGGCAGAATGAAAAAGAAAGTTGCAACACAACACAAATCTGGTGAGATGCAGTTTTGGATTTTGATTTCTGAGGAAGCAGAATTTCTTTCTGATTGCATTACACCATGAATATCTGCAGCTCCGTTTTTTTTTTTTTGCCTCTGCTAGATTTTTTTCTTGCTTTTATAATTGACTCATGTCTTATATAAATATAAATTTCTCTGAAACAGGTCTCAGTATTCAGTCTTTAAAATGAATCCACTCTTTAGTACTGAAAACATTAGTTCCTTCCTGAGTCACATTCGATTTTTTTCCTGTACTGACTGGCTTCTGAACACACTGGCTGATGGTGAGCTTTGTCATGAGATGCTGAGATATAAAGAATAACAGGTTACCTCATAATCTCTTCTTGTTAATGCTTGTTCTGGAGAGCACCTGCTGTCTTTAAAAGGGATTTGAGTGACCCAAGATTAACAAGTCTTCCTACAACAATTACTGTTCTTATCACTGAAGAATACTCATACCAATGTGACATCTTCCTGATGGTTTCAAATTCACAGACTGAGGGAGAGATAAGAGTCAAAGAACCATACAGCGTGCAATTATAAGACATCAAAACGGACCAATACGATTCCATTTGGGAGAACAGTAACACTACCAGACTAATTGATTTCTGTCTGCAAAGTATCTATTAGGACAAAATACCCTCTGATTTCATTTAAAGAAATTTTAAAATGCAATGGTGCTTACAGTATTTCTAATCACCTTTCTAGTTCATCCTTATTGGGCAAATGACATAATGGGCACAAGGAAGCTAAATGAATCACACAACCTAACACTGGCAATGTTTCAGAGATAATATTAGAACTCAAGAGTACTATTGCCAGTATGTCTTGCTACCTCTTTGGTTTAAAAGATACAAAAGTATAGACTTCCATTCTTATGAAGTCCAGTGAAGTTTGTGATATAAAGAAAGGCTCTGCTACTATGACACCCATCATAGTATCTCGCATATTACTCCTCAAAACATTTTTCTAAGCCTGTTTAGCCACTGAGCTCCCATCACCATTACTTTCACTGACGATATTTGTGCAAAGCCGGTTCTTTGAAATATTATCCAAAGTCATCAGTATTTTGAAAATTAATGTGGAAGGATTAAATTATCAAAAAAATGGTACCCACTGAATCTGTCCATTCTTTCTTCTTTCCAACAATCTAGGCACAAATAAAGGACATAAACTATAATTTTGTTTTTTCTCTTCCCCCTCCCTCAACTCAGGATCCTTCAGAAGACATCTTTAAGAAATAGAGAAAACAAGTATCAAACCTAAACATCAAATATTATTAACTAAACTTCTGATTTAGTACTCTTTCATACTAACTGAGAAAGTGAGCCTGCTGGGAACCTTGCTTTGTCCAACCTGACGGCATTTTGAGGTCTCCAGACGGCCAGACATCTTCTAGGTTATAGCAGTAATGTGTGCACCATTTAACTCATTTAGACGGTACCTGAACTGAAATGGAATTGACCTAGTTTTATTTCCAAGTAAAGAAAAAACAACTAGTGGAACTCACAGACTGGTTAGAAACTGAAATTAATTATTTTAAATCAGATGCAAACAGTAGGTTTGTCAGAAGGGATAAGTAACAGAAGGCAGCAGTGATAAAGGGTTATTTATTGAAGAGTATCATCCTGGATACTAGGTGATGGAAAGTCAAGATGGCAGTTTGCTACAGCTGAAGAAAGTTTTTACTATCCCAAGCTGAGAAGGTCAAATTGTTATCTGAGGTCAATTCACTTTTGCTTGACTATGTTTAGGATTTCTCCAGTGGAAGAAAATACAGTTCACTGCTTATAAGCTCTCTATTTATAAATGCATTAGAATATTTTCCTTTTTGTGCTAATAACAAAGCTTGAAGGATAATCTCAATATAACTTCAGAGCACATTATGCATAGCTGTCTTCTTGACTGTAGAACACCTGAAATCCATTGATTGTATCCACAGTGGTAGAAAAAAAAGAAGTGCAAACAGCAACCAAATTAATTAGTAAGCTGTAGCATGCTGCCAAAAGCAAAGATGGTTAAACATTAATGTTATTGGGGTGCATGCATCACATGTATCTAAGGTCTCAGTAGCACCGCAGAAATTGTGTCTTCTACACTGGGGACCCCAGTGGTATATGTGATCTACTTGAACAGATAGACACAATGAGGTAGACTTCTGTTTGTCTGGATTGGACACAGAAATCCAGACTCTTCCAGTGATCCACAGATCAGTTATGATACAACAAACCAGACCAGCTCCTTCACAGCTTGCTCAGCCTGCTGTGTCACTGTGTAGTTAAGAAGCCTTTAATCTTCAGGCTGACATAGGCGCAATGGGTCTACAGACTAAAATTTCATACACATTATGGATGAAAGCTAATTACTGCCTGTTATTCTAGATGCTTTCCTCTGAGTAGAAGAACGTGGGGAAAAAATCAAATGCATTCCTTTTACTGCTTCATGCTTTGTGCTATGAACTGCAACTGTGAAAACGTTAGTACAAAAATAGTTATTTCTATGTTTTAGGAGTGTAAAAGATTGTCAGATAGTCATAAAATACTGCTGGTCAAGATCTATCCCTCAAGATATAGGCTTAATTTACTCCAAATTAAAAATCTGTTCTCCAGGTTCCCAGCTGAAAACATATTTTTACAATTGTTTCCAGTGAAAAGTGCATTTCCAGATCTGAGTCCTTAAAACGGGGTTTTGTGATACCAAAAATGACCCCACTGAAGGCAATTAGCGCACAGTGCTTTATGCCCATGTGTGTAACTCTTGAACTCCAATGGGACTGTTCCATTTTGCAAAATGAGTAATGTGAATCAGCCTTTGCAGGACTAGGGATTTCAGTGTAACATCACTAATACCATTATAATATACTATTTAAAAATCAAACAAGCATAAAGATTAGTCTAAGTGAAAACTGTTGTTCATTGGGTAAAGTAGATCAAACAGAAGGAAGAAAATATAACAAGGGAACCAGGAAAAACAGCAGTAAAATCAAAGGATGTGAACACATACATAGCATGGTTTACCAGAGGCAAAAAAAAAGACAAATAAGCAAGGAGGTAATGTGCTTCAAAATTCAATAATCAGAAGAAAATTATGAATTAGTAAGGAAAATGATATCTTCCAAAAGCCATATTTGTGATGTACAAGATCTTTGATCCAGATTCATACATACATTTAAAAAAATGGCAAACCACAGATTTCAACAATAAAAAGCCTTTTCATAATCAGAGAATGGTATAAGAAATCTTGTTAATGAAACAGTTGCACTGTCTCCTGTCACAATATCCTTTGATGACAAATTATGCTTCAAGGTGAGAGCCAAGTCAGTTGAGATTCTTATTCTGAATTACCCCATAGGAATCCATCTCTCTCTCTTCTGACTATGGGTAGACCCTGATGAGTTGAGAGCCCATAGAGTAGTCATCCTTTGCAACTTCTTTCCTACGTAACATTTTTCTGGTTAATGTATCTATTTACTGGACACTGATTTAAATACTTCCATACTTTTTTTTTTTTCATTCATTTGGAAAGGGGCAAGCATTTTAGTACATTATTTCAAGAAATTGTTTCTTCCTTAGAACCTTTTCTTATCATGTTCTAAATTCTATGACAATGCTTTTCAGCATTTCTCATCACGCATTCATATTCACCACTATTTCATCAAAAAGAGGGCAATTTTAACTATAGCTTTTGCAGGAGATTTCATTTATTTCCAGATAACCCATTAACAGTTCCTCCACATTGTACACTCAAAAACTGTTTTGCACGTGTATGCTATTTCTCCCCAGTTTCAGTTCTCACTGCCTGACTACATCAACAGAACTCAAACCAAACAATTTTCTAAAGGACATTGAATTACAAAATAAACTCATTTGTGCATTATAGGAAACTCATCCTACAAGACAAGCCTCCTTTACACGTCAGCCTCACCCCTTCCAATCAATCTTCAAAAATCTCTTTGGAATCAAAATTGCAGTTAGACGAGTTGCATATACTTTTGACATTGAACTAGCAAAAATTGTGCTGCCTATCTCACTACAAGTTTTTACGTAACTTACAAATTTCAGAAAGGTCAGATTCACTAGTAAATAAGCAGAGAAGAAAACAAGAACATAATCATGCTGCTCTGTAAGTCCATTGTGTGCCTACATCTCTATTGCTATCTGCAGTTCTCATCACCCTGTCTCAGGAAGAACATGAGTGATAGTGTTTCCAGATGAGGAGACACTGGAAGTGCTAGGACTCTCCACGCAGAGCACTATCTCAGAGCCAGGGTCACTCTGGACTAGCACTGATTTTCAGCACAGAATACCAGAGCAGTGCCGGAGACAGACTGCTAAGCTGCCGGGATCCTTGGTCTGACCCAGCATGGCAACTCCTGCGTGTTTTAATAACGCAGCTGGTCTCCAGAAATGACCAGAAGAAGCTTCCTCTTCATTTACCATATTGCCTCCTCACACGCACTGAGCTTTATTTTTGAGGCAATGGCCAACCACAGCCGAGTGGGCCCCTGGCTATTCTAAATTATATAAAGGCTGAGAACACTGTAAATCAGGCAGCAGACTTTAATGCTACCTTTGGCCACAATGACCATCAATCCTTTATCCCCATTAGTCACAACTGGAATCCAGCCCAAGTGTCTGCAGTCTTGAATGTGATACCGTCTTTGATGACCAGTTTCCATCAGACTTAAAATAGTCCAGTGACAAAACAGCCCTCCTCCTCCACAACCTATGGAGTAACAACAGCGAGAAATAGGATGTTTTCCAATTTATACGCAAAAAAACGTGCTCCTGCTACAACCAGTAGTCTACTGGAGAATATTTTTAGGATACAGATAATTCTGGCTTAGTTCCACAAAATGAACAGTAGAACTGCTTCAATTTAATTACCACCCCATGAAGCAATCTGACAGCCCCAATGCAATGCTTAGTAAGCATTTTACCTCAGACAGCTTGAAGATGTATTGTAGCACTGAAATTACAATACGTACCATGACTTGTTCTGTCATCCTACTCTGGGAATGCAGCAGGCTTGTCTCTATAATGAGCTGTCTGATATTCACCCATTTCACCTGCAGCAAACAGGAGTAAAATGTAAGTAACCATAAGTTGGCATATTACTTGAATGCAAGCTAAAATATTCATTTTTGGCAGAAGGTTTCAGATTCTTTTAACTATCTAGACAAGTGCAATACATAATTTACTTACATTTACATTTTGAGAAACATTTTCAATTTTCTAAATTTTTAATTATTACAATCTGGAAAAAAACCCAGCCCACAAACCATGTTCTCTCCTTCTCCATCTTACTTCCTGCTTACAAGATTCCTGGAAAGTATATTAGGGACATACTTGCTACTATGTCTAACACAGGGATAAAATATGTTTAACTTAAGAACACATATGTGCATCCTATTAAGAAAATTAACTATGCAAGAAAAAGTTTTCTCTGCTTAGTTCAAAAAGCAAAGAAGAAAAAAACATGTATTAAAAACCCCACAATAGGACACTTCATAAAGCTTACACTAATGTAGTTCTGTAATGTTTTTTTAATAAGTATATTTATGCTTGAAAATATATGCTAGTCTGCACTTCTGCAAGTATAATGAAATGATGTACCTTTATTAAAAAACAAAACAAGTGATCCAGCTCGTTTCCAGCAGAAGAAAGATTGAAACTTATTTATTCATATGAAATTTTACAGAGGAAATTGAGTAGCTTTATTTTCTTTTTAATTATGCCATTACATCAGAATCGGACTGTGCCACCCTTCCTCTGGCTAAGCAGTTTTTAGAAGGTACGTGGAAAAGCAGTTAAGCCCAGGCTAAATTTTGAAACACCCACCTCACAGGATTTATTCACACCTATAAGAAGGCCCACCTAGAGCATCCAAGAAATCAGTGAATTTTTATTGACTTAATCATTGACTTAACACCACTGTGAGTTAAGCGTCATAGACTGAATCCTGCTTAACCACAGCTCAGAAGCCATGAATTATGGAATGCAGAAGAATAATACCCCACATTAGCCAGAGCAATAGCCTAAAATAACCCCAAAGCTACCTTTAAAATAGACTTAGCATAAATAAGTAAAGAAAAAGAACTGAGACCCTTCTTCTGTTTCTCTGTAAGATTCCAAGGAAAGAGTCCTTGCAACAAACACTTGCAGGTAAAAAAGAAGTTTCAGATGTTATTAGAAACCTTGGAGTCCAGATCATACAAGTATGGAAATGTACAGTATCTCTAATACTATCAGTGCCTACGAGTTTAAGAAATTATTTGTAAGCTAATTGAAAATTTAGGCTTAAAATGGCTTTATAACCAGCAGAATACCAACAATACATGATATGATACGCCCATTTGTGCTCAACCTTCCCTTTTCTGCTTACTGCATCTATGTTTGGTTAAGTCAGCGATCTGTTCCCTGTGATTGCCAGGGAACAAGGGATCAGATACTCAAAAGTAATTGCATAGGTCATACATCAGCCAAATTTTCTGACAGTTTATACTTAGCTGTTTCTGAAGACCAAGTCCTCCTTGAGATAGCTCAAGTTAAGAATCTAAAAGCCAAAAGATCAAGAATCCCAAAATGTTGAACTGAAACACGACAAGCTAGATTACACAAAAAATCTGATGCATACAAAGTCAGAAGCAAAGATGATCCAATCCACAGATTTAAAAGTCCAAATATACTTGAGAAAGATCACTTGCGATACAATATTTTTTTTTTAAATAAGTGGAAACATCTGCAAGATAAAATGTAGTTTTGATTTGCCAGATGTTGGTTCCCTTACAAACCCTGTGTACAATTAATTGTCTTTGGGTCTTACTCATTATTTTGAGTATGAATTATTTCTCTTACACAATATGCCTCTCTCTATTTCTTTTAAAAATAGAAATGTTCGGTCACCTTTCTTCAGACTGACAGGGTTACAGAAAACAGAAGTACCTCAGGATTTAGAAAGCACTTCCCAGTCACTATTACTTGAAAGCAATAGTTTTCACTTTCAAAGAGGCATAATGTCCAAAAAGAAACAATACTCTGAACAAAGATGAAAAATTGTAGATTACTTACACAGGCTCTTATTCTACAATGGAGAAAATATCCACACTCTAGCTAGGCTTCTTTGAAAAGAATATTTTCCTTTTATACAGAGATAAAAAGCAGAGCTTTCAGGTCAGAGGCTATAGGGGAAAAGAGCTAATGTCTCCCCATGCTTTGATGTTACAAGTAGTCCCTCGTTACAGAAGTATATTAGAGCTACTAGTAAATTGAGCCAGCATATTTAATAACCACTTTCAGTATGGGTGGTATATGGATTATTCTGTACATAACACAGCCAGAAAATTCATGCACATTACGAACAATACACAAACCTTTCTTTTAACATGTTAACTTTACTTTAAAATATGGCATAGCTAAAAGGTAATGTGTGATTTATAGATCCCATAGGAAGACCTCTATAAATGTATCTGAAACACCTATAGACAGCAAACCAGGATTAAGCGTTCCTCCCTCAGTGAAATGTAACACACTAATGGATTTCGTACTGGTGTGTAATACCTGAAAACAGCACATTTCAACCTGTTGAGTACTGAACACGACAGTGATGACTAATAGTAAATGATGTCTCTGTTGCTTTTGAAGCTGAAGGACTGCTGACTGGAGGAACCAGCCTAAAACAACAAGGTCTCGTTCAGTTGTCTTTCACAAATTCTTAGGAGCAACCCCTGAAAGACCTAATGCACCAGTTTGCATTGGTCCTAATGCACCAATGCACCTAATGGACCAATCTACTTCTTAACCCACCTTTTGGGATATTGTGTCTCAAAATTCAGGAGACACTGGAATGATATCAATAACGTTTACCTTAAAAAATCAGTCCAACATATTAATCACATTTTTGGTGTTATTTTTAACTAACTTTTTTTTTTTTTTTGTATCTATGTAAATTGAAACTTGCTAGGAGTACTAATCCTCAAATTAACAAAAAAAATCTTTATTCTCTTAGGTTTTTTATATCCTCCAACAGACCACTATACACAAGAAAAAATAATTTCTGATCGTGTTTTGTATAATTTGGAAAATTATGTTTGCTTGGATATCAGTGAAATACTAATTGCTGACTGAGACCACTGATTATGCAAATTTGAAAATTACATGAATACTATTTAGGTACCCTGTAGTTTGAGCATTGCTTGGTAGACAAACAGAGAGATTGACCACCAAAATCTCTCAAAATCTCAAGTAATCAGAAAGCTGAAATGCAATTACCCTACGTTTGAACCAGAAACAGATACACTCTGGCAACTTTTCTTGTCAGAAGTGCCTACAGGAACTTCTGTAACAGCTTCAGATTTCAGCCAGAAGTGAGCCACCACAAGAAGGGTAACAAGGGTTTGTGAAGGACTTGCACCAGGGAGTTTCTGCAGGAAAGATGGAGAGGATTCAAAACAAAGAGAAGAAAAGCAGAAAGGCTGGGAATAAGAAAGTGAAAAAGAAAGTGAGTTCAGGGGAAAGCTAAGAAAAAGGGGATAAAAAAGCTAGATATACGAGGAGTAGGGATAAAGAAATAAAACTGCAAGAAAATAAAAAATGGGGAACCTTAAGTAGAGAGGAACAAGGGAAATACCAGTCTCACTAAATGTTTCCTGATACAGCAGCAAAGCAGCAAATCATTCTCCCCATAGGTTCAGGTACCTGCCACAAAAAGTCCAGGAGGAGTTTTTGAGCCTGATTATTCTTAACAGTTTTCTAGATTACATTTTTAGCTTTGTAAGTTTTGTTTATAAATATATTTAAGATGAATGATTCACTCAAAGTATTGGAGAACACAACGTCCTAAATAACTGCAGCCTTTCTCCACTCAGTTTCCACATTGGTAAGATGCGTTTGACCTGATGATACTGGCTTCACAATGCCACGAAGTCACCCTACCCCTCTGCTGGAAGCTACGTATGCGAAAGCAGAGCTGTCTGAAGGGAACCCATCCTCCATCCCTCCAGCTGTAAACCCACTGCACTAGTATGAACTCACCTTCTGAGACAGTATAAACTCTTCACTATATAGACATAAACATATGCTGTGTAGATAATGGGTGTAGCAGGAAGGGTTCACAAGCCCCATTACAATAGCATCAGGAGCAGACAATTGTAAACCAGTGTCCAAAACCACAGCAGCTGTATTCATCAGAGGATCTCCTGAGGTGCCTGACAGCTTTTATTAAGTAACAAAAAATAGAGACCAACATTTTTGATGGAAGGTATTACACACAAAGGCTACAATTTGCTTCTCTCAAGTGATCGAAAGTGCCAAAGTTATGAGGGACCATGTCCTGTTTTCTGTTTCAACATCTATTTTGGAAATCTCCAGATTTTTCCAGATGTTTCCAGGCTACCTCGTTAGTAAACACACTTGTGAAATGCTTAAAACCTCTCTGCTCTGGTCTGCTATTTCTTCATCCTGCCTCCACACCAACTTGTGCCTTACTGCTAAAGCATCTGTGCAATGGCAGGTGGGTTCCCCAATCCCTTTCTCTTTTCGTGTGTCAGCGTAACTCCACTCCATTTAGATAGTAATACTTTTTAGACTAATTTTCTCCCCTTTCTTTTGGGGAGGCCCTATGTGGGCCCCATTCTAGCTCCCCAAGCAGGACCAGAAGGAGCAAATGCGGGTTTCGAGGTGGGAAGTGTAAGCAGCGTGATCTTTGTGTGCAATTTGTGGCAATGCGGGGTGCAGCCGTAGGGATGCATAAGTTGGTGCGCTTCCTCCCCCAGAGCACTTCTTTTTGCCCTTGTGTATTCGTAAACAGCGAGCCACTGGGAACAAAGACCATCCACTGCATGTGTTTGGGAAGAAACACAAGCGAAGGCTCTACTGCTAACAAGCAATAGTGATGAGAGTTTTCTTTAGAAAGCTATGTGAATTATAAACAATATACTACTGCCATGTGTTAAAAAAGAACAAGGTCACTCATGAGAAAGAAACTAACTGTTATTCTTAAAAGACGAAGTCAGGAGATACAAAAGGGCGTACATCATTTCCCTCTGAATTTGTATGATAAAATGACAGCAAAAATCAGCTTAGAAGCAACACGTGAACTAGCCTTCTGTGCCTCCTGCTCTCTTCCTTCCAAGACTAAATGGATCTGTGTCTCTCTTTTGTCACATTGTTGTAACTTTCATTCAGTCTCCCCACTTCACCTTGACCGCATCTGAACAGTGACAATATGTTTCTTGTTCTTCACACTTTTCCCAGCAAGGATCACTGACAGCCTCTTACTTTGTATTTTCTCGGCTTTTGAGGCAGTGATTTTTTTTTCCCCTCTTTTTCTCCCAGCCATCATCATTGCTATTTGGAGAGAATTTGGTTCAATTTCCATTTTAAACGTGAAATGTTTGAATTAGCTCATAATGTCTCCCAGCTTGCAGAAGAAAGAGCTGGTCTTTAAAAAAGAAAAAAAAAAGTTATATTTTTGCAAAATAAAAAATGAAAAGCTGCAGAATAATCTTAAATCATTTTATACTGCACATAAAACTTGAAAATAATGAGAGCTCTTCAATTTGGAAATGATTGGGGTTCTAGGCATACGAATCAGGGAGAGCTGTAAAATTATTAGAACACTACAGCATCTTTCGTAAGCATTTCAATTCAGAGGTGATCAAAGATTCTGGACTTGCAGAGCAATTTACTTGGCATTTGCAGGAAAGGCGCACTCTTTCAAACTGAAGCACTCTTAACAATATGAAGAACTCCAATAATTTTAAATTGATGTATACCATACATGCCTAGAAATCAAATTTAGTCTTTAAATAAAAACATTATAACTTCAGAATTATGAAGGGCCCACCCACAATGTAACAGCAATGTAGCCATTCCAATTCACATGTCAATTCAGCCTAGCTGTTATTTCTCCCATGCTAGGTTTTTCTGGCATGAGAAATTGCTGAAAACATTAGAGGTGAGTATTTGGTTCTTTTAACCCTATCCTTCAGGCTTGCTTTCTGATTATCTATGAATTTTTTCCAAAACCCAGTGAACTTCTGAACAGCCTCAGATTGCAAGCTGATTTGCAAGGTGTAAATGGTATTTTTAAATACTTTTAAATTCTGCAAATTAAAAACAGAAGGCAATGTTTATGCCACATCACAGATGCAGTATATTCTCAACCAAAAACTTAATTCAGCTGAGTTTAAGTTTGTAAATAAGTATATCTATTTTTAATTTAGCTGAGTTTAGGTTTGCTAATAAGCATCTCTGTTCTTAAGGGAAACATAAAGTACATTGAATTCTAAAATAATATTGACAGAGTAGGATAATAAAATTAAGTCTAAAATTTAAAAATTACGTGTCAAGTATACATGAAAATGTTGAGTTGAAGTCCTCTGAGCAAGAGAGGCCTTGTGTTGACCCAGCTGCAGAAAAGCTGCAGAATAATCTTAAATCATTTTATACTGCACATAAAACTTGAAAATAATGAGAGCTCTTCAATTTAGAAATGATTGGGGTTCTAGGCATACGAATCAGGGAGAGCTGTAAAATTATTAGAACACTACAGCATCTTTCGTAAGCATTTCAATTCAGAGGTGTAGCATGCTAAAATACTTCTAAGTTGGAAGGAACTTCTGGAATTCATCTGGTGCACCCCCCAGCTCAACAGAGAGCCAACATAATCAGGTTGCTCAGGATTTTCTACAGTCAAGATCCGAATATCTCCAAGGATGTAGTTTTAGAAATCACTAATGCTTCTTTATGTTCTTTATCTTTTAAATTACAGTATTCTAAAATTAGGAAATTTTAGATTTTCTATCTGAAAAGTTGATAGCTAGGTCTGTTTCTAAGGATAGAACAGATCTATGAAATATTAATGTGGTATAAACCAATGCAGGTGCCCTTGACTGTTTTTTAGTACTATTGGAGTTTATGTGATCTATGATAAGAAGTCTGTTCTGCTCCCCATGGGCTATAGCTTAGCCTCAAGACTTAGTGGATGTGTGACTCAGTGTAAATTTAGTGGAGACTGATGTCTATAAACCCTTACAAAATGTCACACAGAAAAAGTATTAGTAGATTTCTACCTCAAACTATGCCAGTCCCACTATCAGCCAGCAAAAGTGCTTACAAGTATCCATCATAATGTTCTCGGGCTTATAAAATTAATTTAGCCCCTTGTGGTGGAGACTGACACCAGCTAGCAGAGGATGCACTTTCTCTTCTTGAAAATAAAAAAGGACACTAAATCTCTCCAGAAACTTTTAACTAATGAAACCTGAAGTACCTGTAACTGGACAAATTTGTGACAAAGCTTGAGGACCGAGCCACAAAGGTTGGACACAAAATTGCATATTTCACATCCATCTTAAATATTTTCTACCAGATTTGACCTTCCTTTCCCATATTTAATTTGTGTGACGTTTGAAAGCAAACTTGCTTTGGAAATGTTAGAAGAGGAACAGTTGTCATGGCTTCAAGAGGAAAACTATCTGCATGTTCAGTAGTAAACATAGATGCAGTTAGAAAAAGAAGAGACAAAACCAACAAGCAAATATTTCCCAATTCCTAAATTCTTTATAATTTTAAATGCAGTCCTAAATGACATTTAAATGTATATAACGTTTATAATTTATTTCAGGAAAAAACAATTTTAGCTTAGTATAGCATTTCACTTTGAAGTTCACGTATTGAGATAAACTACACGGGAGATACACATGTTTCCATCTTCCCTGAAGCTGGTTTTTGGCAGCGTTCTGTAAGACATGGTTGTCCAAACAAAAGAGAAAAACAGTTCATGCCATTACAACTATTTTGTGTAGTAGTCAGATGCCTCCTATTATTTTTGAGTCAAAACCTGAAATGTTCATTACGTGACAAAAATCTAGAAGTCTTAATCTGTAGATTATATTTCAGTTTCCTCAGTGTTGAATATTATAGTTCTGTTTTGAGTATTTTAATCAGGCACTTAAATTTTCCCTTCATCTGTGCAGCAGCTATCTGATATCAGGTGCCTTCAGCCTTTCCAGAAGCTTCAGGCCAGGAAAAGAAAAAGGTAAATAATGTCAGAAAAAGTGTCTAAGTGCAATAAGCTCTACTAATAACTTTATAGATTTCCCTTTAGGATTCATCTTGACCTCTTAATATGTTTTAAAAACTAACCTTCCTAATGTCCTAAAGTTTTCAAACATGGTAACACATGTTTTAAAATACCATTTTTCAATACTAATTTGAGAAGACCTTGAACGAAAAGAATGGTCTTTTATAAACAATTTACTGCTTTGCTTTTAAAATGTTTCTGTATACTGAGAACAGAAGGGACAGCCCTGAACAAGGAAAATACTCATCCAAGTCAAAACCAGCAGCTATCAGTTGCTTTTGCTGTAGTTTTCTCCAAAAAAGCCTATTTTCTGTTGGTTTTGGGTTTTTTTCACTGCCTATTATACACAATGGAAACAGTATGTTTTGCACATTCCCATAACTAAAAAATTCTGAAAGGATTTCAGTGCAGCTTTCCAAGTACATTCTTTGGTTGCAAAGGGCATCTCTGAACAGTTACAATCTCAGCCGAAAGACTGAGGGCTTCACACAGTTATAATATATGGCAACAGGAGGTTATGAATGGATGGCAACAGGAATTTATGGCACAAACCCTTCTGGTAATCCAGCCATGTAGGACTTCAGCAGGTGTCAGCAGTAAAGAGTGTAGGTTATTCAATTTTTTGTAAGAGAAGTATAGCCCTGCTTGTAGGGCACTTCCTCCAAAAGAAAATCACATCCTCCTGCCTTTTTCGTTGAGTATTTCTTTCCACTCAGTTCTGTTAAAAAATATTAAATTGAAACAAACACCTCTTTTTCACTCTTCCAGATAGATAACATTGGTAAAAACAAAAAATGCCAAACTACAAGTGCTTAGGACCAAGGAGGCCATTACCCCAGAGGTGAATATTAATAAGGATATTATTAATAAGGATTAATATTATTAATAAGGATAATAAGCACTTATAATGCCAAGTATTTGCATACTTATCTACACAGTGATCATTCTTCAAACCATCACAAAGCAGAGTTGGTTTTGCAAAATGACTTGCATTCTACCAACAGACTGAATACAGAGTGCCCATTTTTCAGGCCCTCTTCCGAGACCTTAATACTAGAAGTAAATTAGATTATATTTCTATGACATAAACTTTTCCATACCTCAAGATACATATTTAAATTGTGATACTTTGTAAATACTATAATTCCCATATTAAAGTAGATAACCTTGAGACCATAATGACAAAGCAGTACTGAAATTTGTGCCTGGTTTAGTCCTGAAAACCTTCAATGTAGTCAGCAAGAATTTACAGAACCCGGGTGAAGATATAAATACATATATAAGGATTTAGCATCTAGATTATTGAAGCCATGTATGAAGCAGCATACTCTAGTGGATGCTATTTCTAATATAAGAATTCCTCCTCTATCATGGAGATAAATCCTGTACTGTAGGTGCTATTTTGCCATTTCCTTTCTTTTCAATTATAAGCAAAACAAACACGACCTCAGAACATCTTTACTGTGAGAAAGGAAAGGGGAAAAATAAGGAGGGTGGGACAGAGAATGTAGGAAGAGGGTATTTTTGACAAGTTGCATGATTAATATAAATGGACATTAAAGTTTTTGTAAAGGAAATTTCAAAAGGAGGGGAGTTGTTTGATAGAGGCTCTGTTAGCCAGCATACCAGTCACTGGAACAGGGCATTACTCCTTGAAGAGGTGGCAGGGGACAGAAATTTATCTAATTGGAAATGTTTCTCATGAGCATGGCAAATGAAAGATTAAAAATAAATAGCTAGAAGATATTCAAATGGGGCACTTTTACTACCACAACAAGATGCCTCTTCATGCTGTAATTCTTGAGACACTTTTCCTGAGCTTGAGATTCACTGCACAACAACTACAAGGTGAGGTCCTATTGCCCACATTCTTCTTTTCTAGTTGGTGTCCTTCTCCCTACACTTTTGCTCCTCCTGGATCCTTGGGCATCTGCCCACATACGATAGAGTCTGCAACTTCTGGCACCAGTGGAAAATGAATATGTTGCATTATTTTTAATTACTGCCCTCAAAATACTCCTGGGCAGGGTGGGAATTGCCCTTCGGTGTTCCTGAGATCACGTCTCTTTTCACAGCTACCTGGCTGGCAGCATCTGAGTTGAAGAACAGTGTATTTTGTATTATAGTATATTGTAACTGTTTCCATTCTCCTTCCTTTGCAGTAGGATTTCTCTCCCCTGATTTTAGCTATCTAAAGGTTTCACAAAGAACTCAGTGAGAGCTCATGACACCTACAATGACATATTTACACATAGGTGTCTACAGACACACTGAATAGCCCCTGAACTATGGGGTTTGGTTCAACTGACCACACATCGGTATCTAATGCTATTTGAAATGTTCCTGGAGTATCCAAGATGTATCTGACAGGTCCACAAAGATGACACAGGACATGCAGGAGACCCACTTCCAGAGTGGGCCGTTCCACAGCATCTCAGATACTGCTAGATTCTGTGAGAGGGCAGCTGAATCAGGCCCCTCATTGAAACAGTCAGTCGTGTTTAGAAAAAAATTCAGCTGACCAAGCATGATATCTGCATTATGGTGAGCTGAATGGCTCTCTAGGCACTAGTGACTATGGATCCACTGACTTAATGGTAACCTAACACCTAGCACATACGTCAACAGCATCATCAGAAACTTAAACGTAGCAGGATTTAGGAACCTTAATTGTAAATGTCTGTGAATGGGAGCTGAATCTTGCCATCGTTCTCTAGGTTTCTTTTTCTGTTATGGAAAGTATTAAACCTACCCAAAGGGCAATTCAGCCTATCTGAAAAATTAAGTCTAAGCTAGGTGGGAGGATTTACCACTTGGAAGCGTTGCCCCTCCTACCCAATGACTGGGCTGAGATAACTGCCATAAAGCCAGAGAGTCCAAACCATCTGACATTACGCATACCGACTCCAAATGTTGCAAATGAAATTTTGAGGTAGAATCTTATAATGATCAGTTACCTGTTTTTAAACATTTCAGTCACATTTAATACACCTGGATAGCAGTGGCATACGCAAGAAATTTATATACAGCTCTCCTTCATCATACAGTAGTTATTCTGACACCTGTAAAGTTTGATGTCATCAAAACAGGACCGCATTTAGCCTGAATCCTTCTTTCACTGTTCTTTAACTACATGCATAGTTTATATACATTTTTCAATAAACCTTTTGATAAAATAATAAAATTTTTCTTGTCTGCTCACAGTAAAGCTTATTTTTTCTCTCTGTTTAAAATATCCCTCATTAGTAACTCCTACAAATCCAGACGACTAATCTGGTTATTTCAGAAATATAAAAGCATACTTAAATTAGGTTTTAAAATTATAAACAGCAAAGGATCTGTGTCTTTCTAAGATAAAAACCTAAATAATAATTCAAAGCAAGTGATTTAAAAAATTAAAAATTACTCCAATATGAATTGGCATGCCAAATTTCAGCACAACTGAATTTCAGTTTATAAATATGTGCAAATTAAAGCCTTTGTCCACTTTAGTACTGAACAGTTAACATCCAGAATTATTTTATAGAAGAGAACATTCTAAACTGAAATATAGCTCTTATTCAAAACCAGAAGATTTCTTGAAAAAATTGTTGATTTTTTATTTTACTTCCTTGCTGTATTCTTTTTTGAGCTTAATGCTTTTTCTTCACCTTCTCCATTCGCATTCTTTTGTCCACTACTCTTCATTTTTCAGTGGTTTTAAAGGTAGGAAGAAAAGAGTGGTGCTTGAGACAGAGAAAGAAAGGAAGGAGATTTTCTTAAAAGATTGGAAAAAAATCTAAAATAAGGCTGCAGATTTTCACAACTAAGTAATCAGATGAGGTCTCCCTCAGTAAATAATTACCCCTTAAGACACGAGCAATGGCAATTGCTTCACATTGTTAGTGGAAAATTTATCCCTCTCTTTACCAGACCCACCCATCAGATAACAACAGAAGTTTAAGAAAGAAACTGGTTGTGGTTTGGTCAGACTGTCAGGGGAGGAGGGGTTCGGGACGGAAGATGAACTGAGGGTGGTTTTCCACACATGCCCCTCCACTGACTGCAGAGGCTGTTGAACACTTCCTCCGCTCTCACCTGCCAGAGCTGCACCACGGGAAAACAGATGCCCATGGGAGTGTCCCCCACTGTATAAAGGCATCAGCATCAACCAGGGCTTAGTGTGACGAGTCTTTTCACTTCTTTAAGGACTAAATTCCTCGAGTGTAGAATAATTCTCCATTCATGATGGACTAGGAGAAATTACTCTGGATTTAAAAAATCAAATTTTGTTGAATCCGGTCTCAGGATATGTTTGCACATCTTAGTTCAAGTTGAAGGATCTTCAACTAGGAAAAAAGTGCATATTTCTCCTTGCTAGCAGATGATTCACTCAACAAAGTTACTAAATTGGACGATAAACTGGATACTAAACTGGCTGATGGTCAGTGTAAGGCCACTCCTTACATTTCAAGCAAAATAGTATTAAGGTACTCAGGGATTTTGAGCAAGGTATTTCACATTTGTGAATAAAGAAGACCTTGGAGGGTATAAAGCTGCCAGATTTATTTCCAGCCATTTCCTCCACCACCAGCCCCTCCACCTTGTACAAATGTAGGAAGAAACATCCCAGGGATGTGAAAAAGTATGGAAGCCCCCAGGTCCCAAAATGCCTGCTCCTGCCCTCTGGTCTAATGGGTGATATGGGGTCAATGCAAACCAAAATAGCGGCTCTTTAACTCGCATGGTGGTGGGTGGCTGGGAAGCCAGCGGCCCTCTCTACCACACCAGCAGCCCCCGTGATCGAACTGGCACATTCGAACTGTGTGAGCTAATTCAAGGCAAGCGGCGCTCAATTTTGTTTGGTTTTGAAGGTCGCCATAGACCCGCGAACAAACCCAAGAATCACCCAGTTTGTGACTTTTCTGCCGCAACCACCAGAGCCTCACGGCCTGAGAGACGAGGCGGGAGAGAAGCCGGAGGGAGCCGTGCCAGCCGCAGGGGCTGAGGGCTTCTGCGGTTCTTCCAGTCGTTCTTGTGACAGAGCCAGCAGAAACACCGCAAGCGAGTTTCACCACGCCAGCAACACACGCTTGCAAAAATATTTCATTTTCTCCCCAATAAAATGAGCAATAAAGCTTCGAGGTCCACATCAGAGGGCGGGGTAGATTTCTTTGTGACCCGTGTCGCTGCAAGACGTATGCAGGCAGATGTACAAAAGCTCCCGGGAGCAGAGAATCTTGGAAGGCGTCTTTTCCAAGGGTCCCGCTCCCATGTTCCACGGCCCTTCTCCAACGAAGAGGTGAGCGCAGAAGCCCCCGGCTGAAGAGAGCTGGCCACCGTTCCGGCAGCACAACGTAGTTTGTCGCGGAGGAGGTTTGTCGGCCTTGGCGGCCGGGACAGACGGCGGGCGGGCGGAGGCCAGCCGCCCCCCCGCGGCCCTCCAGCCCCTCAGGGGGTGAAGCCAGAGGGTGTCGCCGGGCGGCCGCCGCCCACCCTCCTCTCCCCCTGCCCTGCCCCTGCCCTGCCCTGCCCTGCCTCTGCCCCCCTCCGGCTCTCTCCCCCCCGCGGTCCCACGGGAAGCGGCGGCGCTGACAGCAGCCCGGTGTCACTCTCCGTCCGACTGTCACTCTCACTTTCGCCGCTATTATCAGCGGTAAGCCGGGGCAGTCCCCAGCCTGGCAGGGCTGCTGATCGCTATCGCTCAGGCTATAAGCTGCCCCTGCCATGAACCTGACTACGGGGGGGGCGGGGAGCGGGAGGGAGCCGGGGGGGGGGGGGCGGGGAGCGGCGCTGATACAGTTTGGTTTCTTTTCTTATTTTCCTATCCTTTCTCCGGCGCTCAGTCTTTTGTGTCAGCTTTCAGAAATGCTCTGTTTGACTGGCAGCCTGTCACAGATCAGTTACCACCTAAAGCCGCTTGGCAGGGAGAGGTGACGGCCCAGGAAGGGATCTAAGTGGGTTTATCAGTGCTTCTTTACGCCTCGTGAGCTCCTTGACACAAAAGGAAAGGGTATTAAAGATCTAAAGCGAGCCCAAAAGCGTGAAAGCTCCTTATAGGCTGCAAGATGTGGATGTGACTAAATTTTTAAATATTTTGAGTTGATGCTATTCATTTTGCCAATAGAGTAGAAAGAATTTTTGTTACAGAAATGAGTGTATGTTCCACTTGAGTGAGATTTGGAAAAGGGAGGAAGTCCCTAAATATGTGCTTGGAATATTACAACTACCCTGTATTTACAATCATGCATCTGTTTTGAATATATATAAAATCTGACATATTCCTTTTTTAAAAAAAAACCCACCAAGCACAGTCATTTAGCACATGCAGTATTCAATTTCCTGCTACTATTGCTGAATTCATTTAGGGGTTTTGTGTTTATTTGTTTGTTAAAGTTTAAACATTATAACGTAGTAAGAAGGGTTGGCAATTTTCAAATCCTATAAATGGTAAGCATGGAGAAGGTCCAGAATTCATTAGGTATATGCCATATCTCCTTTCAAGCCCTTTTATGCATGGATTATTGTTGAAATAGTGTATTTTTAGCATGCCAATGGCTTCTCACAGCACATTACTACAACCATAATGGTTACACTATAGGCAGCAGCGCACAAAGCCTTTTCCTTTGTTCCTAATTTACCAGATCTCAAAGTCTTTTATTGTATGATTTAAATTAAAACACAAACATTTCTATGGGAGACAACATCAGCAAGGTGTATGGTTTGGGGGTGATGAAATATCAAAAAAGCCAACCTACATCCCGGTGGGCAAAATAGGCAGATTTTTTTCATCATCTACTTTAGGGATATTGTATGTATTCTAAACCTCACATAATCAGAGGGTCATATTCCAGCCTTGGTGAATGTTAATGAGAGTTATACAGAGATCAAGAATTGTCATGTTCAAGATTACTTTTTTTTTCATTTACTGAAAAAAGATGGGAAATGTTTATTTATTCATTTATATTTTTCATATTTTTACCTGGTTCACTTTGAAAGAAAGTTTTTAAAGTGTTTAGGATTATAATAACATGTGTGGGGGGTTTTTTCAAATACAAAAGAGTAAGTCTCAATCCTTCTTCTCTTGATTCTGTATAGTCACCCAACTTGTTTTTCATGTCATTATAGCCCCTCCTAGCCTTCACATCTGCTGTCTACCATTTTCATTGCTTATAAGCAGCAGGTGAATGGCCCAAATGAAAGATTTAACAAGCCCTCAGCGGAGCTGCTGCCCTGAAATTTCACTCCCCTACACAATGCTTTTTCCCTCTCTTTGTCTGGAGTAAAAAGGGTTTTTCTCGGACCGTTGTCTTGACTGTTGGCTAATATTGTCATCCTCTATAAAGTTCTGTAAGTGGCTACTGAGCAGGATAAAGTGAGTACTGTTAAAATATTTTCATGCTATTTCCTCAAATTTATAAGGCAGGCAACTTAAATCATCCTCCCACCCCTTTGCGATTAGAAACCTTCAGAAACTTGAGGGACTCTCTTTACTGGTGCAAATATTAAAACAGAAAATTAAGCGCCAGTATATGTACCAACAGTTCTTACGCATCCCTTTTCACAGTGCACAAAAAATACCAAGTGGCTACCAGACCAATGAAAATTGAACACTCAATTTTTGAGCAGTTATGATTAAAACCTGCAGCGAACAAAGTTTGAAAAGAAATACATCAGAATAACTGAAAATGTGGGGAAATCACAATACACTTTAATCCACAGTTGTTTAATCCACAGCTAAGAAGATCTAAATTTGTCTTTTTTTTTTCCTGTGCATAAATAACCAGACTTCCAGTTCATTCCCAAATACGCTTGCAAGCACAGCACCACATCTCATCTACCCCAGATCACCCAGTGAGGACGGTAACTTCTCAAGCTGTATCTATAATGAACGTGGTACGTCCTCTGCAGGTTAACCAGAAAGATTACTAACAAGATAAACCGATTACCTGTGACGTGGACTGAGGTAAAAAAAAAAAAAAAACAACCCCCAAACTCACCACAGAATTCACTGTGGTAGTATGTCAGCAAAACGAAGTTTTAAGAGGCCTAAATTGAGATTTGAAGACAGGAACTTGCTAATCTAAAGCCTAAACTTTAGATGACACCTGATTGTATCCCAGGCTATACGTATTGTGGCACTACCACAATGATCACTGCCTTAAATAAGCTTAGGACTAAAATTAGGTTAAATTTATCATTGCAAAGAATGAGGGGCAGTGAGAGCCTCGTCAAAAGTGTACGCAGCAGTGGCAGGCACCCAACGCAGCAGCTGAGGGCCTTCGGGAGCACTGGAGATGCAGTCCCCTACAAACACACGCCGGATGTTTAGAGTGCCTTCAGATGAAATTCATATGTACTGTTCGTAATATTTTCTTTGTAATATTCAATATTCAAAGACTAAATGTCAAAATGTCCAAGTTAGAAGCATTAATGACTTTTAAAGGTATATATTGCAGCTGGAAGTAAATGTATTTACTATATACACCGCAGGCATTAATTCTTGAAGTACATCCCCTTTCTCAGATTATCCAGGAATATCTAAAGCAAAGATCTGCCCCAGCTTGAGAGGTGATATGTTCCCGCCTCCCGAGAGCCCAGCAGCTTTTGGGGAGAGAGGGGCTGGAAATCTCGGTTTTATTTGTGTTCATGAACAACCTGAGGCATTGGTTGTGCTAAACTGGAGTCTGAAGGGTGTAGGGGACTTCTACAGCAAGACTGCCAAGTTGCTGGTGCTTAGGGAACAAACCAATGAAAACAAGCACCGTACCCACTGCTTCGCAGCTGTTACGTGGAAGGATCCTTTAAACCATTGCATCTGGAAAGCTACCTTTAACACTCACTTTAGTGTCCCTTTACACTGCCAGCGCGGTGTAATGGACTTCAGTATGGGTAAGGATGTGGCTGTGTTGCTAATCAAGGGAAAAAGAAAGAAAATGTTGTCTGCCTCTCATTATTTTACTTCCTATCTCAGCCCTTGGCCTTATCTATCAGGGCTTTTGTATCATTTTTCCCTCTTTACATATGAGGTTTTACCTATAAAGATAAAAGACCTGTAAGCACCTGTAAAACTCCCACAGGAGCTTGTCTTCTCTGCCAGTTGCTCTTTCTCACCTTTCTCCGAGTAAACGGCAGTGGAGAGCAGCTTTGCTTAGACACTGCTGAGTGCCACAGTCCAGATGAGGGAGGAAGCTACAGTTCCCTGCTTTCCATCAAAGCGGAAAAGAAACTTCAGCTTGCCAGTACCCAAGACACATTCAGACACATCTGATTAAAAGTGTGCTGTGGAGACTGGGCAATGACAAAGACAAGGAGGAGTCCACAGAGAAGGGACAGAGGAAGATGGAAATGAAAAACTAGGAGGGAAAGGCTCTGGTTTTAAACTCTCTTCCTCTTGAACACCGTCACTTCTTGAGCCATAACATGTAGCCCTTTGGTCACTTCGCATTTGCTGTTTGTTCTGAAGGCTGTGTTATAAAGCGGGCTTTTAATCATGAGCCTGCTGAAGAAGCAAATGATAAGAGAGAAGTGAGAGTCACAGCCTGCTCCTCGCTGGCCACTAGCCATGGCAGGTGACATGTGGTCGGTGGTGGGAGCTCACCACAGGGACTTGCGGCCACGGCACCCCGGTCCTTGGGGAAGGAGAAGCAGGAGGACCCTGACGCTGGCACACCAGCTCTCAGGCTCTCCCGCTATTAAAAAGCGGGGGCAAAGAAAAGATAAATGACATTATTTCCATCTGTTGCAATACGGAAGCTTACACCACGGTAAATTAAGGGATCCACTCAATGTAACAGGGCGTGCTGGTAGAAACCTAACCACTCTTACCGCAAACCTTCACCTGGGATGCCATAAACCCCGTCTTAGTTTTTGCGCTTTAAGCTTCTGCTAAAGTGAAACAGACTATTGTGCAAACACAAGCAGACATCTGTTGGCAAGAATGGGATTTTCACAGACACAGAGCGTATTTAAAAACTGTGGTTCAGCAATAGTGACAACTATCACTGTTTAACCTTGAAAACATAAGAACTCCTCTAATCCAAAAGTGCTACGTCTGTACTTTGACATATCTGAACACTAATTTTAAAAGTGTAAACTATTTAGTAGGTATAAAGGATAGGAATAAACACAATAATATCATACTTACCAGTAACATTTTTAGACATTATTAAAACAGCTGGTATCTGCCACACAAAGGCAGTTGTGTAAGAGAGGTAGAAAAGCTTAATCCTGTCTGTGAGGTCTTTAAAGTTTCCACTAGGATGAAGGGTGCTATAAAAATATTTTTAAGCCTGTAACTAGGAAAAATGACTTCATTATGATCTCATGTGCTGCCAGAGCACCAATTAAATTGACTTGATACTGTTATGATTAGGCTGTACTTTTCATCAGTTACAAAGCTCTTGATTGAAGAAGAGATTTGCAACATTGAAAGAAATGACCTTGTGATATGGATTTTTATCAATGACTTTTTACCTTGCTGGTTTCCAATTACATGACAAATAAATAATAGTACTTGCAGCTTCTATTATACTTCTGAGGATCCCAAAGTACTCTGCTGATTAATTAGCTTCACAAGAGCTGTGAGAGTTAGATACATGTTATCCTGTTCTTATTAACAATTCAGAATTCAAATGTGGTATCTTTGCTCCATTCAAATAAATGGCAAAAATCCTCTTGACTTTAGTAGGGGTAGGATTTCACGCAGAGAGTTTAAGCAGTTTGACCAAGGTCACAAAATCTGTCTGCAACAGAGCTGGGACATCTCTCCTTTCTCACCGCCACTGCAGTTGAAGCCATAAAGTAAGTCAGGTAAAATGTACCCAAGGTTTGAATTACACTTGATCCTGTACTTCCATTGTCAAAAACTCACCTTTAAAAGTCATAACATACCACTACCAACTTGATTAAAAAAAATAAAAAGCAAATCCACATAATGCAAAAACATTTGATTGGTGGAGAAAATAGAGCACATATTCCACATATTCAGTCTAGAATATAGAAGTTTGAGATCACTTGTTTTTCAGTATTTATATGAACACATACATTGGATAAATGTGTATTTGTATTAAATATGTTCTAAAATTTGTCTCAACATGAATTCATAGAAGAAAATCAATGCACAGTACAGCAGTCTATTCAAAGTTTCTCAGCTTGTGCTAAGGCAAATTCAACATGACTTAAGCAATTACATCATAATAAAGAATAACTTAGAAAAAAACATTTGTATTCCTTGATGCTCTAAAATGTGTACTTCATGGCTGCAGTTCTTTCTCAGAGCTAACTGCTGCTTGGGATACAGTGCAGTGGGCGTTCTTCACACTGCACTCCAGACTCCTTTGAAGAGTTACAGAAAAGAAGGACAGAAAGACAATTTGTTTTTCACTTTTCCATTATGGAACAGAGTCAAGAAAAAAAAGATCTTTCTGGAATCAGTTCAAACAATGTGGCAGCTGGAACAGTGACAGCTGAGCTGCGTTGCTTGTTGTCCACCAGGCAGGCTGGTTCCCCATTGGAGGAGAAATGGAACCTGGGCTACCTTTTTATTTTTGGAAAGTATACGTCACCTTATATCAACTAATCCTTTGCCAAAAGAAAAAACAGGAAGAAATTCCTCCATTTCAGGGATTACAGTCAAACTCAATGCCTATCCCTGAGTCTGAGCTAAAAGAATTATGATAGCAACCTTAGCTTGTTGCTTCTCTCTTCTTTCTTCAAATGATATTCCAAGGATATTGTGGTGGATGTGAAAAAGACTCTTTCATCATCGTCAAATGTGGACAGAGTGGTAGAATGTAATTCTTGCACTGGTTCTCCTTTTGTTGTGTTAGTGGAAGCAGAGGAGACCCTAGAAAGGGAAAATGCAACCAGTGCAAGAGGTGCATCTGCCTGGAGAATAGGAAGGTGGCACCTACAGACATTTATAGTCACTTACAGGAAATGTGACACTTGAGGCAAGAAAAAACAGAGAGAACTGGAATGATCTTCGATACTGACTGCATGGTAACCAGTGTCAGAAAAATGCTCCCCCTCCAAACACGTAATTACAAAGCTGAGGATTGCTAAAACCACTACAATTAAATGCAATGAATTAGATAGATAGATAGATAGCACTAACCAGAGCTGGTTACTCTACATGGTACAATAAGCGTTACATGGGCAGGCTAGCCCAACTGTGACCTGCATGAGGATCCCCAGGCTTCTAATGCCATGACAATTTCAAAATGAAACCATTCTTTTAAAATACCTTTACTCTTGCAATGCCTTTTTATTATAATAAATTAACTTTATAAGTTTTATATATATATTTATATACCATATAAATATATTATAATAAGTTATGTTATAAACTTACCTCTATTATAAAACCACAAAATTTCATTTGTCCAGGATGAATTTAGTGCAGTAGCAGGGAGAGGGAAAGAAGTTTACAATCAACATTTAATCTGGCTGCCAGCTCAATAACAGCAAAAAAAATGAAGCAGGTTTTCATGGTATCCACAAAGGCTCTAGGCAATGCCAACCTTGTGCCTTAAATTATCACTTAGAGACAAAGCAAAGCATAAGCCGTTTTACAGTTGTACACAAGTGGCTTTATTGGTTTTGACCCATAAATGCCAAATTTCACATAAACCACGGTGTAACACAAAAACTTCTTTCAAGTTGCCTATTGCAGCCAACTCAGAAGTCACGTACTGATCTCCACAGATCTTAGGTAGAAAATCGCTGCTCTTCACCATCCAGGAATTACTGTTAGGCAAAAGGAGATCTCCGTAGTGCAGCATTCCCCAAAATCCATGTGTGTATTTTGGAGGGGTTCTGGCACATATCCAGACTATAACAAGCAATGTAAACTGGTTATGCTGTAAAAGACTACCTGTACACACAGGTAGTTATAATGTTGATATTGGGATTCAATTATATTCCTCTTTATGGATCTGAAAATGAAGACAAAGTCTCAGAAGACTCTATGTTGACAATTCACCATTCAGTTTGGAGTAAGTGGAGAGACTTGTATCACAGATATAAAAATAAAACAAACAAAATAAAACCACAGGATTTTCAGAAGTTCTTATTTAAGTTCACAGAGCCTGGAATAATCCTGAAGATATGCCTGTAGGAAGACATGTTACTACCTCCTGGGATATTAGCAATAAGATTTATCGCCTTCTTCCAAAGACTCCCAGCAAGAAACAGTGTCCAACTGAGTTTGGAGAAAACAGATAAAAGTTTTGACCTCCAGTCTGTAATAACAGCAGTGGACACTGAACTAGATTATCTGGACAGCAGGGTGAATTAGCTTGACCACTAAGTGGATGCGATTAAAATCAAGGATGGGCAGACTTTCCAGCAGACAATAATAGAGCAACATAGATCACTCCATTTCACGTGTCTTCTGGCATACCGTGATTTGCTTTTGGAAAAGCATGTTGCAAAGCTGGACACAAATAAATCATAATATCTATTTGTCTGCTAATGCTGCAGCTGATGCAGTAAAAACACTCCGTGCATGATGAAATTAAAAAAATAAACGGCAACTTGACTTTTTTTTTTTTGCAAAGGGAAGTTTCTATGCTGCACAATACAGAAGATACTAAAAGAGAAACAAGTAATTCACATGTGGCATGTATATCAAACTTTTTTCTTGATATTTCTGCATTGGATTTTCTGTCTCTTCTCCCTTCACCCATACTCTCCTCCTTTATTGAATGCAAACTCAAAAAAGCTTAAATCAAATATACAAGGTCACTAAGTTCAAGCAGATTTGAAATTAGGTGAAGAAAGTTCACTCAAACTCACAGACTGTATTTCTGGCTTCAGCAATTCTGAAAACAAACATAATCTGTATCCATAGGGGAAGAACCTGAAGCAGCCTCTGATAGCAGAAACGTAGATCTAAGTCTTTTCAAATGCAATGGATCTTGATAAACTTTTCTTAAAATATCCTTTGACTTCCTATTCGCTGCTAGGTGGAATGGAGCAATACAGACCTTACAAATTATTATTTCAAATATTTTTGATATTGGTATTCTTACAATCATTATTTCATTACTATTCAAGAGTTGCAGTCAAGATTATGGTTTATAAAAATGCTAGGCTTTGGTAGTTTATAAGAAATAATATTTTTGTATTATTTATTATCTGTTAATGCTTACAGACTGCCACTTCTAACCATCTACACCCCAGTGTGCATGTTATGTCTCTTTCTTTCCAGTAAAGGATTCCATTTTCTTATTTGACAAAAATACCCTGATAATCTGTTGTTTACTTCTAATCAGAATTTGGAACATCATCTGCATTTTTAAAGCTTCCAAAAATATACTAAAATGAGGTTTAAATAAGGATCATACAATGGGTAGTATTCATTCGAACAAACATACGCAACTGGTGTTGTTATGCTTACCATTAATGTAGCACCGTGAAGGGCAATAAAATAAGTTGAGGCAGCCAAGAATTTAATACTGAGGTAGACACACACAAATAATAAAGCTTGACAGTTCATACAAATCCAAAGGAAATTCTAACAATTAAGAAATATAAGGTGAGGCTTCATAATCCATCCAAATACCGACAAGCATTTTGTCTTTCTATCTCATATTCAGATACTAAGTAATTTGAAGCTAAAACATTTTACATTACAAAGAACATTAACGAAAGCCTCTTAATTTAAAGATCCTCTGCCTAGAAAAATGGTCAGTGACACTGAACCATGTTGTTATTTCCAGCCTGTGAATATACATGGTGAAACTTCACCATCATTAGTGAAGATCCACTTCCCCAGGTGTGGAGAACATTATTTTCCCAGTTGTAGCATGAATGGAGGGAGAACAAACAAAGGTGTGCAAAGAGACCAGGAAAAGAGAAGTGTATGAACTGAAATAGGAAGTAAGGGGGATGTGTGAATGAAGGATGTGAGTGGGGCAGGGAGGAAAAGGGAAAAGAATATGCGTACAAGATGGTACAACAGTCCAAAAAACCCCGCATGAAGATGAGAGGGACTAGAAAGAAGAAAGTGAAATCCAGAAATGGTGGGAAATTATGCTTGTGAAAAAACAGGTTGGGGGCTATAGAAAAAGAAAAGCCCTTTGGCCTCACACATCAGTCCTAAGTGTGACTGACTCTTAAGCACAGAAAAAAAAATAAAAGCTGGATAAGCCAATGATGTTTATAAAATCTGCAGATAGTTTTCTATACCCCACAGGCTGGGGGTTTGGAGAAAAAACAAATTTCATAAGTAAATACATACCTACGTGTAAGCACAAACTTACTGAACTCCTAGCTCTGGGATTTCAAGTGTAAAAATCAGCTATCAATGGCAAAGGAACTTAAGTTTATTTTAGCCTTACAATTCTCTACTGCCAAAGAGCCAGAACTTAAGTAGTTCACACTGCAAATTTTGCAGCCCAAACCAAGCATGTACAGCATTATTATATAAAATCGATCCAGAAATGTCGTCTGCAAAATCCCTGCCTGCCCTGCCTACCCCTGTACCAGAACGTGTATGTGATAACAAAACAAACTGCAGCTGATTCATGCTGTTCTTGCAAGGGGGAATATTTTTACATCCAAACCTTTGCCTTTGCCCTTTTTCTGTTGCCAGTGCAAGCAGCCGAAAGAATTCCTTCTGCTTTATCAAATGGTTCATTAACAACCAGTTTTGATGAGATTCTAATGACGTTACCCCAGTTGCCTGCAGCCTCACGTCATTTCAGGCCTGGAGGCAATAACGGAGGCACAAAAGTCCTAGGAGTTTCATTACGATCCCCATCAGCAGAGGTGTGACTGCAGCTACAGCTGACTGTAGTGACCAGAACCATCAGCCTGTGTTATACTGGTAGGAGGAGGGACAAAAAGAGAAATCTTGACGGTCAAAAGTTTTATGACAGACAATTCCTGAATTCTTGAGCTTGTTGTTGCTAGATTTTAATTAACATAAATAAGAGAAATAAATGCTAACCCTTAATCATAACGAAATTCTAATAACTCTTATTCTTTCCAGAATGAAGTAATAGTCAAGTATTACATACTAAAAACTACAAACAATATTTATTTGAGCTTTAATTATTTTACTCTTTTTGTTATTTTTTTCCCTAACAATTTATTACAGTAGCCATGCCATTTACAGACAAAGAAATATTTTTTCATCAAAAGGAATTGCAAAGATCTGTAAGAATATGTCATGACTTAGAATAGGACACATCTATTATTTAGCTACATAGCACCATAAATATATAGTGGAACAGGAGGAAAGTCATCTCACAGGTAGTAATCGTCTTCCCCTCATACTAATCCACTACTTTGTAATCTTATGCAGTCTGTAGAGTATTAGAGATCCTTGTAAAAACATAAGTGACAGTTTCAGAATTTTTTTATAGTTTTGTAAAATAAATCTCCAGTGGATTTACCTCATAAAGCTAAATCAAAGCTGATGTTTTTAGCAAACAACTCTCACAATAAAGTTGATAATGGGTTTATTCCTTTCCATATGTTCTTACCCATTTGTTTCTGTTTTGCTTTGAATTTCAATTTTGATGGGTTTACTGACATATCATGAAAATACATACATACATAAGAATTTACAGGGAAAACATCGTAATACAACATGTATCAAGTATGATTCCGCAACCTAAACACACGTACTGGTAGAAACATAATTATTTTTGAAAAGTATGCGGATTGCAGAGGAATGTAATGGGGGGAAGAGATGTCACTGTACTGAAGGAAACGGTGTGTAAAAAAGTGGTGTTCCCACTATGTGCACTAGCTGGCAAATCCCATTCCTATTTTCAGGCCAAAGAATCTCCACTAAAAAGATTTGGTCCTTGCTTTAAAGTACTGTCCTGAACTTTGTCCCATGGGACCTCCCATGGGGGCTCACAGGGGCTCCATCCCAAAGGTGCTCACCCACCAGATTTGGAGAGAATGACTGTGTCCTTGAAGACATTTTGATGCTGGATGCTGCTGATGCAACTAAATAACAGGCTGTGCTCTTTATTTTCCTTAGAAATTTCATCAAGCTTTAACATCTGATGTTTCTACGCTCTTCAGCTCACAACTCCAAGTAGAAGAGTCTGAAGTAATCCAGCCCAGTGATAAACAAGCCTTGAATTACTGTAGCGAAGTCCATACCTGGCAGGAAAAGGTGCAGTCTTCAGCACAGCCTACAGTAGCAGAAAGCTTTCTCTCTATTTATTTATCTAGGATTAGGAAACTCAATTCAGTGCTTTGACAGTCACAGGCAAATGTCCTCTTTACAGATGCTATAACCATTCCTTCAGTTCCTGGAAATATTTTTCTTCCTCACCGGCATCACCTCCATCATGCCCAGGAGGAGTCTAACAGACTGTTCTTCCATCGAGTAATGCCTTTCAGACACAGGGGCATGTTGTTGATGCCATTGTCTCTTCCTGACAAGAAGGAAACAGAGTTGAGTGTGTCTGTACGCTGATTTTATAACTTCTAATAAAGTCATTTAAAGTTCCAGCACATATACCAAATGCAAGAGGGAACAAAGCTCAGTTTCAAATGTCAGAGTTCTTTGCAGAGAGTAGCAAACAGCTGTACTGCTGGAAAAGCACAGACTGGCAGAACTAAACCCATCACTACTGCAGTTCAAGAGCTGGTATTGAGGCTATTCCCAATATAAAGATTTGCACAGTTACCAGAAATGCTGGAATATCCTAAGGATTGTCAAGTGATTTCCTTCTGATCAAGACTTTCATTTGGGTGGTGTAAAGAAATATTATGTCATATTCTTAAAATATAAAGACTCAATTTACCTGTGTACTGTTTTGGTTTTTTCCTTCTTGATGATTAAATGGTTATTAAATTCCAAGGATTTTTTCATTTTTACATTTTTATTTTCTAACAAAATAATCGTCCTATAGTAAATAGAGACAGCAGTTGACTGTTCAGGTTTCAGACCCAGACGTTTGACACTGAGATGACAAATTCTGAAAATCTGGATATCACAAGTCAAAGTGTTACCTGCAGCAACTCATTCTAAACATGAAGCACGCAAACGCTTTTTGCTACAAAAACTTCATACAAACCAGCTGGAGTAAGGAAACAGGCCTTTATACATGGACATTCACATAATTTTGCAGCTGAGATATCACAGGCCATGAGTCCTCCTTGGTAAAATGCAGCCATTAAAGGATAAATAATTTGAAAAACCAAACTAAATCCAGGTAGTCAAATATAACTAAACTGTTAATTTAGAAATATAGATTTCTCCTTGGTTAAGGAACAGTTTGGAATTATGATTTGTAATTGTTTCAGGATCTGAACTCCTCTTCTTGCATGTATGTGTGGGGACAGAGGAACTTCTGAGGTTAGGGAATTAGCCACTGCAAATATTAATTACATTACTTCAGTAGAAATTAGACTATATGTTATTAGGCAATATAACATTATATTCCTCATTAGAATTAAGCTGCATAATTAACTTTTTTATTCTTAATACTGTGGTAAAAAGAGGCTTGACAGGATGGAGCATAAAATGTATTTTACAAACAATCCATTCTGTAATTGGATTGTTCTGAAAATATAATCCTTTCCCTCTGGTTTAAAATTAGTATTTATAATCACAAGTCTTGATAAATACAAAAATGCAGAAGTCTAAGCCTGAGCAGAGTGTTTTTAGTTCTGTTCCTCTTTTTCCCCTCATTCTGCTGCACCTAAGAGTATTTTCTTTGAGACAGAAAGAGGGATGCAGGCTGAATGCTGAATGCAATCTTGCAAATGTTTTCTGGTTTTGCTCCCTCACATTTTCTTTTTCAGAATCCTAATGTAACACTTCCCCATGCTATCACTTGTTAAAGCCCCGGCTTCTAAACTGTTGTATTTGGCGAGCAGTTAAGCAGCTCCCTGCATGAGAAATCCTCCTCCTCGCAGAATTCTTAGCCCTCGTTCCCTAATGTTAGCCGAGCGAAACGGTGTATCTTTATACACACAGTGCAACCACCAAGAAATCAATTCTGTGTGTTTTCCTCCCTTTTACACTTTTAAAGGACCGTGATCAGTTTTCTGTCGGTTTCTTTTACACATCCTTTCCCCGCTTTAAAGTTGCGTCTGAGGCCTTCCCCTCTCCCCTGAAGAAAAGAAAAAAAAAAGGCAAAACAAAACAGGTAGAATTCCTCTGTTACTATTAACACCTAAAAATATGATCATGAAACAAAAGCTTTGCTCCTCTGTCCAATTTGATGTCTTTTTCATGCTGCCTCAGTGATGGCCAAATAATTGGTTGTTCACTTGTGTCCTTGTCTCCCCCGACAGTTCCACAGATGCCCTGAACAATGCTCCAAAGACTGCTTTCAGTGGGGGCAAATCCTCATTAATCATTCCTGGCTGACAGCACAAGGGAACACCTGCATCTGGTGCAGGGACCAAGCAGTGGCTTCTGGGAGCACGCATTAAAAAGACCAACCAATTCAAGTTGTGGGAGTAGGCTTCTAACAGCCATGTGAAAAATCGGTCTCTCGCCGGATTTTCCTTTCATTAAATATCTAAAATTAGACCTGTGGCTCCTGTTGAGATTAAAACACCAATGTATTCTAAGCAAATCTGGAAATGAACAGTACTGTATGTTATGATAAATGGCTGCTAAATTCTTTATGTCTAGATCAAGCAATGTTAGCATTAAATACTGATGAACTGTCACATAATTTTCATTTAGAAATGACTGCACTTTGAGCTTCATGTCCTGTGGTGCTCATAAATATTATTCCCTGCTATATTTCACAAATAGACTACACTGACTACACAGATATTTTTGCCATGTAGCCCCAAGTCCATGCTGTATATAAACTGTTTTTCTGCGCAAGCACGTCAACCTTTCTGTGCAAAGTATTACCAGAAAATGTTTGTAGTGCAAAAAGGTACCATAGCCACCCCAGTGCTATAAAGCCATGTTCCAACTTCCTATTGTAACGCTTTCTTAACAGAATAGTTGTCAGGCTTTTTTTTTAATTGTTTTCATTGCATTTGGAGTACAGGGGGGGATTTTCCTCCTAAGGAAAACGGGAAAGGAGTGAGGAGAGCAAAAATAAATTGCCTTTTTTAAAAAAATTTTGTTTTCATACAAATGAGACAGATATCTAAACATGTAGGGCCAATAAAATCTACGGTAGGATGCCAAGGGATTTCAGTGGGCTTTGGGTCAGGTCCTTAGGCCCCGCATCTGGTCTGTGATTAAATAAACACATGTCTTCCCCCACATAAACTGGAGAGAACCACCATGGGCTGGGGATTACAAACGACTAACACTGTATTTTTTTGCACATATGACTGAGCACAACCAGGCTTTGAGTCTGTCCATAAAATATGTTTACACCTCAAACAAGAAAGCGCTCAGCTTATACAAGAAGTATCTTTTAAAAGGCAATCAATTATCACTTATACACCACAATGAAGATTTTCGCAAAGGTCAAAGGGGGGAGCAAAGGAAAAAAGTGAGGCAGGGATAAAAACCTATAGAACTCTGAGCATTAAAACACCACTAGTGCTGAGATGCTCTATACAGTGTAAAAGAGCACAAAACACATCTAGAACACACATTAAAAATCTAATTTGAAATGTATTTTCCTACAAGTTGATACTGATGGAATTGGTTTGAAAAAAAATTACTGAAACAGAATTTTGAAGTGGCTTTTTTTTACCTTTAGTGAGAAGGAAAAGTTTGCACCTGCATTTGCAAAGTAAAATCATGTTCTGTACAAGCAAAAATAAAACTTGCATGCAGTAGCTTTACAAAAAAAAAAAAAGCACTGATGACCAAGAAAAAAGCTGTGAACTGCCATATCTGGAAAATGAAGTGTTAAATATGCATGCCTATACACCTTATTTGTATTTTCATATTTTATCTTCATATGTGTAAATACTGGTTTTGTTACAGTTATTGAACAAAATTTTAAAGATATTTATCTTTTGCATTTCATTGTCAGTTAGAAATAGCGACATTTGACAGAGAAATACCTGCTTTCTACAGCATGCAGTACCATCATCTGCACAATATGAGGAATGATGCCATCTAAATGCTATGAGTTAAGGAGATAAATAGGAGCAGCTAGAACAATGCAGACGCCTATTTGGCCTATTCTCTCAAAGCTACCAACACACGAAATCTTGCTGTTTTCACTACTACTTTGTACTGTGCTTTCATAGCAGCAACTAAAGCATCTGTCTCTTCTTAAGAATTTCATGCAGGTGTGGTGGACATTTGGGTTATAACAGATCAGTTTAAGAATAATATTTTTATAAGCTCTGTAAAAATCTCAGATTTTTAAAGTCCCTGTTAAGACCTTATGCAAATATGTACAGGAATCAGGAAAATAAGTGACTGTGTAGATGTGATGTAATTATGTTCACATCTGTTCGTAAGGATGGTAAACATGCTGACACATATAGTGGGCATAGGTATACCTCCTCAGTAATATACCTTAGTTACAGATGAGAACCACTGAATGTGGCAAGACCCCTTCCAATTTTTTTTAACTGAGATGCTTACCAAATTGTCACACATGCAGGAGGTTGGAATGCAAATTCTAGCTGCCCTCAGGCAAGTTTCATTAGGCTTTCTGAAATCTTTTAAAATTTGCTGTGTAAATAATTTCACATATAACGTGACAATATCTCCTGTTCAAAAGCGACACGTTTCATGTATACTTCAAACATATGGGGAGGGGAGTTCTTCAAAGAGATATTGTTAAGGTAAAAAACATGTAAAACATTATCGTGGTTGTTACTAGAAGCTCTGATTATTCTATCATATTAAAGATTAAAAATAACTTTGAAAATCTGTTACTTTTATCGCAGGTATCACTCAATTCTTTTAGGCTGGACAGTGACAGGAGACTAGCAAGTGTCACTCCCTGCTATCACTCTCATCAACTTAAAACTAAGAGGGATCAGCACAAAAGTTTGCACAAAATTAAAGATTAAACCCAAATGAAAAACAAAACCAAACCACCCTACTTTCAGTTCAATTTCAAAAACCCATTCCTTTAGACCACTTCCATTTATAATAATTTTTAAAATCTCGTTAGATCTTGTCTTGTTCACCCCCTCTCTCACTTCTTTCGAAATTTGGAATCAGTCAGTTCTCAGAGGCAAACTAAAACTTTCCATATACAATTTTTCATGTCAAATGTTGCTCCAATATTGGGCAAAAAGTGGACTCATTCCAATAGGAATTAGAACAGAAAGCCAAAAGTCAAAATACAATGCTTAATAATGTCCTGTCTTCCACCCAGCCTTCCTTTGCCAGCCCTGGAGAAACATTCTTGACCCAGTCTAAACTATGTGCATAGATCATAAACCGCGAGGGGCAAAATATCAGGGGAATCTCGTAGGTATTCTTCATACTAGAAATGAGGTGTCCAAAATCAATCTAGAAGAGCTTTTTAGCAATTGCCTTTATCTTAGCAGTTACAGGCAGAGGATAGCATACATATTAGACTAAATATGTAACCACTCTCCCAAGTAAAGGTGGCTTTCAAGGATTGCATCTTGCTTTTTCACTTCATTCTTATTCCCTAGCCTCTCTAACAGTCATCTGGAGGCCAATTTATTTGGGGTGGGGGTGAAAGGAATGAGGGACTGCTTAGCTTAAATAATATTAGAGCAATTAGTGTGTCAGAGAAGTTGTTCTTGCTTTTTTCCCCTATATTCCTTTCCTATAATCCCTGAAGTATAAGGAATAATTAACTGAAATCCAATTAATGCTGATTTAGAACACCTGTTTCCAAAATCCTTTGAATAACTTTTTCTTTTTTTTTTTTTCTTTGCTCTTTGTTTTAAGATGAAATACATATCCCTATTCAGTTGCTCTTAGGAGCCCAGAGATTTGCATTTTCTAGACATGAAGAGAACCTGTTGTACGAGAGCTGTGAAGACTTAAAAGACCGAAAGAGCCTGGTATGTATATTACAGCAGCAGTAACTTCTTTAACTCTTCCTTTTCCAAATTTCACTCCTTCAGAAAACCAAAATTATCAACACTCCCACCCCCCACCCCAAATTTTGTCATGATTAATTTCTGCCTTAGAAATTTGCTACAGTGGTGAAGAAAGCAATAATTTCTGGCTGAACACGTGTACCACAGCCACCTTGTCAGGATAGGCACTAAAGACAGTGCATCTTGTGCAATAAACACCCACTACCTGTGACAAAGGATTTGCCTATGCCGTTTACTGCAGGTCTGAGCATCTTTCATCCCCATTAGCTAGCTATCCTGACCTACTGTCGTGCAAGCACCCTGGAGGACGTGGTCTCCTTTCTTTACTTTCCTTCACCAACTGTTCCTATGCAAAATGAAACAGGACCTGGATCGAAGAACAACTGATTTCTAAAGCACATAACTGTTCACCAGTGCCATGGAGAATTTTAACAGGATTTGCGTTTATATATCGATTAGGCATCTCTAAAAAGCCCCACCCTGACAGTTTAGACACAGTGAAGACAATGATTTAGTGAGACACTTATTACCATAGACCTGATTTGAGACTAGACATAGTAATTAACTCTAAGCTGTGACTGTAAAAGTGTGACCTATTAAACACATTTTGGAATCAAAATATTTTTACAATTTAGGCATGGTACCATACTCCTGTGATGTTCAACTGAATGAAAGAACCTTTTCTAGTCAGTGTTTGGAATTTTTTTTTTGCAACATAGCTGTCTCTGAAACTACCCTATTTTGCAGAGAGCAGAGGAATGTAAGTGAGGACCTCTTACCCCTCTTTATCCTTAAAAGTGTTAGATTTCTTAGCTGAAAAATAAGACATCAGCAAATATTATTCAATCTCAATTTCTTATGTACTAAGCAATTTCTTATGAATCATGTAATGCATTCAAAGGATCAACTTGTATGGATACTGATTAACTGTATCAGAGGGGCTGTCTCATTATATATTGAGCCTTTTTCATTAGTGCAAATCTGCAAACAAACCTTGAGTGTTTAGATTATTTTGCACCGTGCTGTATGTCTAGCCACAGATACAGAATATACCTACTGTTTTTAACAGGATTATAGAAAACATGAAAGGGTACTTCCTTAAATATTGACAGCGGAGGAAAAAAAAGATTTTTAATACACAATCTGAAAGAATTGGCAGAAAGAAACCTTTTGCCCCTTTAAAGAGCAACTGCATATTAAACATCTACATTTTTGAAGCACCTTTAAAAAATTACCCTTAGCATTAGCATTACAGTGTTTTATGAGAAGCCCATGAAATTCAGAAATAGTTACAAAAGAAGGAAAAAATGGACAATAAATAAATAGCATTATGGAGAACTAAGTAAAAAATTAGTCTTAAATTATACAAGCTGTTATAGGTAGCAGCCAGGGGTGGGGAGGAAAGGTTGCGTATTTCAAAGATTATCGATTTGTTTCATGAAAAACACTTATGTCTTTACAAAGCTTTTTAGCATCCCCAATGGTAACTTAAGGTTACCATGACTTGAATTAAAATATTGCATGCAGTGGAGAAAGGTTTCCTACTGTACATACTTATTTCTACTATCTCTTTTACCCTTTTCTGTTTTGCTGACTCTTTTGCACTACATGATTGGTACGTAGTTTTTAGGGTGCTCTGCCTTCTGAAATTAAAAATATATAGAATCCTGTCAATACTGGAGGGAGATTCTAGATAGAGATGTATGAAAATGGATTCCATGCCTTTATCTTCACACATGAGCAGGACTAGTGCAAGGCTCCATGCATACAAAATACAGACTTCATAGACCACAAAAAGGCCACCACCTCTGTTAGTGAAGTGCACACACACACATGAAGGACAGATCCAGGCTGAACATGTTGAAAAGAGTCTACACGCCGATGTCCAACTGCTTGTGAGCTACCACACCAATGCACATTTCTAGGTGTAGGACAAGAGGCACATCATAGATCTTTACAAGATTATATATTGATGACAGACTTCAACTTGTACAACTAAAACGCACCCTCTTATAAAAGGACTTCAAATGCTGGTACTCCATAGAACGAAACAAGGAAGGGAATAGCCCAATACCAAGAACATTTGAAAAAAAGGGTAAGGAGTCAATCATTTAACGAAATTAAAACATTACTCAAATAAGTAACGGGGTATGTTCGAGGCTTAAAATGTATACAGCCAAGAGTTAGGTGCAGGATTTTTTATGAGAAGGCTTTTAAACTGGTTCTCATTCTCTGTTTCCCACAGGATTGCAGCTCTTCCAAGTGAAAAGGAGGAAAAGATCTGCCTGGGTGTGCCGGTTTGATTCGCTGAGTTAGGTGTCTTCTGGTTTTGAAGAAATTACTATGAGGGGAGGGGAATTAAATTTATTTTTGCTATATTAGAGATGGAAGAAGTTGAGACACAAATCTGTCTCTCATACAAACAAGCCTGAATATACAAGGCTCTCAAGGAAAACCTTTTTGCTCTACATGTTGTAGCCAAACTCCCATTGCATGGTCCAATGGGTTAGTACCTTTCACCTTTGGAGGTGCCTGTAGGTACATATGCATATCATTAAAACTGGAGGAAAATGATGATTTTCAGCTGTGACTTATCACATGCATGGGTCGTAGGAACAAAGAGGCAGGCAGAGGGGACTTTACTCACCTCTGTACGCTTACCTTTCCAGTTCTGCCATTCTCATAGCCTCTGCGTATCTACTACCTTTTCAGAAAGGCTTCTAATGCTCCAGAGCATGGAGATGACATCACACAAAGGAAAGGACCATCATTATGTTTGCATGGAATATTAAAGATACACTGTGCCAATGAATGAGCTAAAACTGAAATATTTTATGAAAGCTTTCCAACCATTGAAACAAACCAGGCAGCACAAGTCTAATAATCAGAGTGCCAATAGATTAGGGAGTTAATTAGAGAAGGAGATCCTCATGGTAAGAGTCTGGATAATCAGGATTCTAATGTTTTCAATATTGACAACAAAGAAGGGAAAGTTAATGGTAACACAGTCACCTTTATTTAGTGCTCTTCTTAAATGTTACTATTTCAGTGCCTTCTACCCAAATAAGAAATTCTGTATGAATTCAGTCCCAGTTCAGCATCTGCAGGTGCAAAAACCCAAATAAATTACTGGGGAAGGGGCAGATGCTGACAGGATTGCAGTCTAGACTCCTCACTCTAAATCCATTTAGTGCTATTAACCATGACTGGGTGTAATAGCTCTGTGTACATTAGCACCAGGATAATTTCCCCTACTTTGCTAAATATCAAACGTGTGTATTCATACATACTATATAAAGAAAACATCAGAGACAACAAAACAAAAAGGCTAACATGCCTTTTTGCAGTATAGTCTATATTTTCAAATGTTGAGTAAGAAAAAAAAATGAAAGTAGGCAGGATTTCTTAAAATATAGCAAAATTATTCCTGGACTAAACAGTGGCACCAGGTAAAGTATTTCCTTTTAATACAAGCGGATTTTATGCACAAAGAGTACACGACTAAAAAAAAAAGTTAAATGTACACTTCCACTGCATGCAAACAGCAATCGAAACCTAACTCAATCAAAAGATAATCTCGTTTAAGTGAATACATTTGCTGTGTAACAACCCATATTTTATTAAGTTGCCCAACACTTTTGAACCCTGATAAGGAAATGGACCTATTCTGGGTGCAACACAGATATCTGCTGCAGAGATTGCTCCTGCTATATACATCTACCCTTGTTAAGAAGCAATGAAGAAAGGCGATACGTAAACACAGGGAGGGAACAGAAGCAACACTGAAAGTGATCTTGAACTAGAGAGCCCTCCTTTGTGAAAAGAAATGAAACACAAGATTATCTGGAAAGATGAGAAACGAGCACCAAAATGTAGGGAGAGCTGGGAGGTGCAAGGGAGGGACAGGCAGAGAACAGTCAGGGTGTGTGTGGCTGGGAGAGTCAGGTTGCACTCAGAGGAGGCAAAGAGATCTGAGGGTAAAAAGCCAATTAATGGATTAAAGGGTAAGTATCCAAGTTCTGAAACAGAGGGGTGATAATATAGGCAGCTAGGGAGAGGATTAGAATAAAGAAGTGATAACAGTATTCAGCTGAGAGGGAAGGCTGTCAAGAACTGAATGGGAAAAGAAGGTAAGACAATGAAAACAAAAACCTGTCATTTAATCAAGGGCTGTGATGGTGAGAGCCCAGACACCAAAAAAAAAAAAACCACCAAAAAACAAACCCCACAGTTTGGTTTCAGCTCCAAGTGTCCTGAAATCATTGTTGGAGGGCAGAGACAGATGGAAGATTTGGCCATGACTACATGAAATCAAGTGGGTAACAATGAGTTTGGAGCAATTACCGCATTCAGTTCCTCAGTGCCGTTTCTCTGAACTGTTTGCCACTAGGCGCTTGCTTGTCCCAAGTGTATAGAGCTGAGGATTTGCAACAAAAGATACAGTGCATATTTATGGAGCTGTATGAGGAAGTGAGGGCCCTGCATCTCTTTTCTGGGGTTTCACGGTACCAAAGTATAAAACACTACTTTTAAAAGAATTCACAATTTCCCCGGTATGTATTATCTTACTGTGCAGTCTTAGCTTCCACACCGCCTCTTAACACTATCCAAAGCACACTTGGAACTTAGCCCTTTTCCATTAAACTATTATACAGGGTAACCAGGGGGGCATGGGTGGGGACTGATTTGTTTGGGGTTTTTTCTTCCAGTCCTCTTTTGCTTCTTACTGTTTACACTTTCCTGCCCTGACAATATCTTGTTTTTTTACTTCTGTGTAATTTAATAATATTGTCCCATATTTTATATCTTAAGTATGCTAAAACTATATCATAGAGATAAATTATAGCTGTCATGTCATATTTCTTCCAGGGGAAAGTTTAAGACGGCTTCAGAGTTGCAGAAATTTAGCAATGCTTCAACCAGTCTTAAAATCCATCTTTTCATGTATCCCATACTTTTCTCAGTGAATGGGGGAAACGGTTTTTCTCGGCATGATTCATATAACTGACCACAGAATGATGAAAAACGGTGAACAACCATCAAGGCTTGATTTTGCCTTAAGATACTGACATCTATCTTCTACGGATGTCAGTGACCCAAGGTCAAAACTAAGCCATAATTGTCAGGCAAGAAATGTCTAATGATAAAAGCACAGGACTGGAAGTTGGAAATTGCTGCGGATTAACACTGCCTTCTTCCGCTGCTCTGTACATCAGCAGGTGCCTCAGTCTCAGGATATAAAATGACCTTTATGGCTTTTTTTCAGAAAAGACAGGGTTCTTTCACCCAGCACAGCTCAGCTGGGAGCAGGCCAAGAATTTACATCTAAGTGCGACAGTGGCAGAATCACTTGTCAAAAGTAGGATGCCCATATCCCAAGCAAATCACCTGAAAACTGGGCTAGAGATCAGCTAGTGTTTCACCACACCTGCTGGACTGTTCCGTTTGAACAAGTACAGTCATCTTGAGAAGCAGTTTAACATAAGCCAGCAGATTTTACACCGAAGCAGATGGGAACCACGGAGCAATTCATTCATGCAGTGCTACATTGAAGGGAGGAAGGGAGAGAAATGGAGTTAAGGGGATGAAGAGGGAAAGAAGGAGGTGGAAGACAGGGATGAACAGTTGGGAGGGTAGCTTCTTAAACCGCTGCGCATAGACGTGCCACAAAAATCTGATTACCTCCTGCTATTTTTTAAGCCAGAGAAAGATTGACACAAAATTCAATGTAACTTTTGTGAAACAAATGCACTGAGTAAGTGCTTGGATTCTCAGGATGACAACACAGTAACCGAAAGACCACAACTACATTTCTGTGCCTAACAAGTTCAGTCATTATCTATTAGAATTTATGGTGACCAAATTATTTTCTTCCCTTCTAGAATGTCTTCCTTTTTATATCAGCACTATCTGACCAGTCTTCACTGTCACTGGAAGTAGAAACTGGTAGACATCATCACAGATCATTTTCTGTTCTTGACCTCTTCCAGACACAGGGTGTTTCTCTTTTATTATACATCACTGGTATTCATCTTACTTCCCATGAGGGCAAAAATCCCGGTTCACACCTTCGTAGTCTCTCACCTTGACGCTGTCTCCCTTTCCCCTTCAGCATTCTTCCCTCACTACACTTCAATTCCTCTCCTGCCTGTTGATCCTACCACAGTACTTTGGTAATACTTTGAATTGGGCAGTATTGCCTATTCCTCTCACAGTGTGGAGAACTACAAGTGATACTGGGTTTCAAATGTTAGCATGCTTCAGGGTGTGTGTTTGCTAATGTAGTGAACTTGATTCATAGATTCCCATATTTAAAAACTTTAAAAAAACCACACACACACACCCCCCACATACCCTTCACTAACCAGAAACTGTCACAAGAAGGGATGAGAGAAATTTTCTGAGGAACAAAGGTTGAGTGTCTGCCTGGATTCTTGCATAGCATGTAGTCCTATTAGTAAGAGCAAATACCCTTCTCCCCTCACCTCTCTCTCACCTTGGGGAAGTTACAAGATTCTGAACAATTTCTGCATAATCTATTTTACTTCCTCAAGCGGGCAGTTACTGCTGCTAATATCTGTTTTAAAAATTCTGTTCAAGTGTAACCTTGTGAAGAGCCTGCTGAAGTTCTGCGCTTAATATCACCCAACATCTGGGCATGGAACAGTCTCTTATAGGAAAATCTTAATAAATTAGAATGGTTAGATACATTATTATTGTGAGTTTTAACTAAATCCCAGGTTATATGGTAAAACATTTTTTCCCAGTTTGGGGGAATACTTGCTTCCCAATTCAGAATTTGCTTTGTGGTTGTAATGAACTGGCTTGCTGGAAAGAGGCCCTAAAAAAGCTTAACTGAAATTTTCTCTAGAGTAAACTGTGTTAACATTGATAAAATGGGGTGATTTTATGTCACATATTTGGAATAATTTGTAAGAAATGTCATTTATATGCAGAGATTAATCAGAGATTATCTTCCCTTTTAAAGTAGGAAACAGAGCTTTCTCAGTCTTAAAGTGATCTGAAAGACCTAAAATTGTTTAAAAAATTAACTGAAACATAGCTAAAACTATGTTAAACTATTATTGTTCGCTATATCACTATTAAATGTGATTATAACAACATTTAACTTTAATTTAATACATTAAGATTTTGTGGACAACACAAAGAAATACACACTTTCCTAAAAATAGTATTTTGATAATATATATGGGAAAAAAAACAGTAAGATGATTCTCTGGACATCTTTCTTGGCAATATCACTTTCAAAAAAAAAAAAAAAAGTGAAAACCAGAAATTTTATACATTGGAAGTTTCTTTTACCAAAAAAAAAAAAAAAAAATATCAGAAATTATTTGGTGTTAAAATGACATGTTTGGTCATGTTTGGACATTGTCAGGTGTGACTCAACTGAAGTGAGTTTAGCTGCAGTTGACAGCTTCCAGAGTCTGTTCAGTGGCTGTACGATATGAACGGTTAAATGAGAATGCATTATCAGAACTGAAGTTCTGAACTCAAATGCCAAGAATTATCCTAACAAACTTAAGCTTGTAAGATGCTTGCTAGAGTCCCCATACAGTCAACAGCACCTCCCAAAGCAATATTATCTGGTCTTAAGCTAATGGGTTGAATGGTCCTCTCTCAACAATTATTTTACCCTAAATTTCAAAAATTTTAAGGCCTAAAATTATATAATGTGAGTCCCTTCCAACCATTTACAGAAAAAGGCCTTGCATTGTCTAACACTAACATCAGAAGTCAAAATTATCCAAATGCCTGATGACTGATCATTGAAAGATGGCTTACAAGTGTGTTAGGAAGGTAAAATGCCATAGGACATTCCAGGAAATTAAAATAAGGATCTGGAACTGATAAATCTGGAACTGAGTTTGTGCTGCAAAATCACTCTTGAGAAAACTACTGAAAAATCTCACAAGAGCAAGTTTATACAAAACTTAATACAGCAGGCTCTTGTCTTGATGGAGCTTTATCATTACTGCTTAAAGATTGAATTCATGTTCTGGAGCCATCTACTTCTCTCCATTGCTCAAAGGCATCTTGGTTGACTAGGCTTCTAACTTAGGCATTACAGTGAAGTTTATGTAGTTGGGATCTTCAGTTCCTAAGAACTTAAACTTACTTACACTGTAAACTATCTATCTAAGAGGTCTGAAAGTACCTGAGTCATAGCTGGGATTATTTCCCTGCCTCCCTCCTCCATGTTTAAGAAGGAAACCTCTACAGTACACAAGGTTCACAAGAAATTTTGAAAACGGAATATAGAATAAAACATAAGCACCTACCAAGGGTAGCTAATGCAGTCTTAAATTGACAGCTATCTTTGTTAAGATATCTGATTTTTCTGGGGAAAAAAGAGAGTAGTTCTTTCTCACCTGGACTAGTGAAGGAACTGGCAGAGTGCCACAGCAAATTACTGATGAAATTGGAGAAGATGGGCATTAGAAGGAAAGCTGTACAGGGGGAAAGGAACTAGTTATACAAGACAGAAACAGGTTATAGTTACAGATTTATCTCTTGTCTGGGAGGCTACTGCTAAAATTTTTCATGTCTCATTCTTGAGACCCATCTTGTTTAATCAGAAAAAAATCAGAACTGCTTGATGAAATATGCAGATGTTGGGAGGTATTTTTCAATACAAAGAATTATAATATCATGCAAGAAAAAACAGAAGATCTCTAGGATTGGAATAATGGAAATGGGGTGACATTTAACTGTTCAGAGTGCAAGGTCAATCACTAACAGATTAATAAGAATTTTTGCATTAAATTTGGAGCTCATCAGATGGTAACAACATAGGAAGAAAAATACTTTGTCATCTTTTGAACAATTAATTTAACGATGAGGAGCCGTAGACATGACTATGAAAGAAAAAAAACCACAAAACGCAACAAACCAAACACTACCCCAATACCCAAAAGGCACTGGTGAGTTAATTGTACCATGTTCTGGAATAGAGCATTTGGTTCTAGGCATGTATATTTAAGCAAGATGGCTCTGAAATAACAGAGTTGCTGAGAACAGCTACTGGCTTGATCAGAATCAATCTTATGAGATCTTATGAGAGAAAACTACAAGACTGACTTTTTTTTAGGTAGCACAATGGAGTCTGAAGGGCAACAACTGGTCTCATTAAGAAGGAGTATACCTGAAAAGACAAAGCAGCACCTAAGATGAAGGTACAAGAGCAAAGGAAAATACACTGGCCATGAATAAGGTCAAGTTGGAAACCAGGGGAAAAATCTCACGTGGAATGAAGTCCTGACAGCAGTTTCCCAATAAGACCAGTCTTTTTAAAGTCATAGAAAGGATTAAATATTCCAGTTATTTCTAATAGCAGAAGAATGGATTATGACTCCTGAAGTCCCTTTGGTTAGGAGAAGCCTTCTGAAAGCAGAGTAAGTCTAAGATCTTACCGTTTACGCAAATAATGTTTAGACAACTTATTTAACGGTAAGCAGTATTTTGCAACATATGTTGTCTGTATGCACATGTGGCTGAAAGTACCTATACCTAATTTTTAAGTCTAAGTAAGCATTACCATATAAGCACACCTGCTCTCCACTCCTGTGTATAGTACATGAGAAATAAAGGAGTAGGATATCTCTGTTTCTTTCAGTTAAAATAATAGCAGGACTCCAACGAAGTGGGCAAGGGGAGTAGGTTTTGGTGCATCTTGGGGCAGTATATCTCAAAGACTACCCAGTTACTGTTAAGCACAGTTGCCTTTTTCTGCAAAGAATTGTTAGTCTGCACATTCCTACTGTTGTATTGCAGCAACTTGTAACTCCCACCGATCATCAGAGGAAGACTCAGAGACAAAAGGAAAAATAGGAATGGGCAACTGTCCAAACCAAAGGTCACAGACAGAAGTCCATACAACTCCTCTACGGACAACCAAATGAGACCTTCCCTCAAAGATGCTGTTCAGATTATCTTTGAGAGCTTGACCAAACCACAGCAGGTGTTTTCATCTTGGCTCTGACAACTGCAGGCCCTAGTACAAAAAGTTATCTAACAAGACTCTTTTGGAGTAGAGACCCAGAAATAGGTTGGCTTTGGAAGGTAGCGTTTCTCAAGGTCTTTTGCACTTTTTTCCCCCCTGGATTGAGGGAACAGTGCTGAATCACCTGATATTGCAGAAAATTGCTTCAAGAATATGGTCCTGAATTTTCCACTCATGATACAATTGGCTGAAACGGTTTAAACCATCTGAGTGGATCTTCTAGCAGATCAAACATTGTTAAGCTAATTTGGTGGCACTTAAACCATTTCTGAAGACTCACTGTCTCCTGATACAAGACGGGCAAATAAGCAAATTAAGATTTTCAGCTTTCACAAGGCCCAGAGGAGCTTCTATTCTTTTGTTGTTGTTTTTGTAGCTGCCATAAAACCTTTTTCCTCCCAAAACATGGAGATTTCTCTCTGCCCCTCGAAATCAAAAGAGAAGCCACCACCTGCTGCAGCAGATACTTACGACAGAGTACCACATTTCCTTGATTAAGATGGTGAGAATTCAGCAATTACAAAACTTCAGGGCGCGCAGTATCCAGAATCCTGACAACGTCTCCTTTGCTTTGCTAAATAACTCCCCCACTTGGCCAGAGAGGACTGAGTCAGTAAAGACAGAGTCACAGCTTCTGGCACACCTTCAAAGGTACTGATTAGAAGGCAACAAATGAATAGAAGCTAGAGTTGTAGCATTTCATTTGCACTGAAGTTGTCAATGACTGTACTTAATTTCTGTCTAGGCATTTAAGAGTAGGAGCACAAACAGAATCTGACAAGCCAAAAAGAACCCTGAAGTCTTGGATCAAGATTTGGAGGGATCTGCTGAGTTCTGTTCTGCAAAGAAAAAGCAATTGAAGATGTCAAATGATAAGCATCTTTAGGAGATTGGCTGCTTTGTGACCTGGACGTATATGGATAAGCATCCTGCCTGAAGTGCCAGATCAAAATAAGAAGGAGGAAGAACAGCAGCCTGTGCTACTCATCTTGTTACCAATCAAAACAAAATTACAGTTTGTATGAGCTGTGATACCTCGTTTGCCAGCAGCTAGTAAGTTGCCTAAGTGGATGAAGGTACAAATTTCAAGGAAAAAAAAAAGGAAAAATACCTAATAGGACTCCAGGAGAGAGGTGAAGTATAGACTTACACATCTGAACAGAAATAATAAAGGTGTGGGCAAAGATGTCAGAGTAACTTCCCACAGCCAGCTAATTGTGACTGAAGGCACAGACAAAATTGGTGACAAATCAGAAGAAATGTCTAGGGCTCCATGCAACATAAGCAGTTCCTAATATGAAACACAGGATATTCTAGAAATGGAAGACCATCCAAAAAAAAGCTGTATTTTGAAAATTCAAAGGAACGAAACATTTATTTGGTGAAGTAACAGGCCCAAGCTTTTCCTGTCCTCTGCCTTCTCATCAGACTGTATCACAGCCAGCAGGAAATTCAAAAGTAGGTTTCATGAGACTCTCTGTACGTCTCATCCCCTTGAGGATGGAAGTTCAAAGAATGCAAAGAATAAGATGACAGTAGAGAAACTGCCTTCGCAAGACTGTGCGTGAGGGCTTGATCTCTTACCCTAGTCACTGAGCTGTAAGACACCCTTTTTTCTGGCTAGAAGAAAAGGCAGGGTTGTGCACCACCCAAATGCTCAAAGCTACTCAGATCTGAGGCAGATCTAACAGATTTACCTCTTCTGCCTCTCTAAACAGGATTCAGATCCCTAAGCATTTTCCAAAGATAAGCTTCTCTCTGAGACAATAAAGACTTCTAGTATGACCATTTGATAAAAGTATAACTTCCCACCATTTATAAGGCAGTTTGAGAAATCCATCAAGGAAACCATGAAAGGGATAAAAAGGTTTTGGTTTTTTTTTAAAGAGAGAGACACAGGCAAAAGAAGATTTAAAACAATCCAGAAAAAGCTTTACAGGATAAATGCAAGGCCAAGAAAGAGTAGGACATGGTTTAAACCCAAGCTGCATTTACCATGTGTTCTGTCCATTGAACAGGCATGGACATAGATCACCAGATGGGTAATGCTAAAGCAAAGAGGCTCATTCACACCCGCAACAGGAAGATACATATGGAAAATCACCCACAGGAAAAGCAATCGTTTGAATGTCGATGCAATCGTATGTACAGTTATATAAAAAGCAAATTTATATAGACCTGTAAATATGACTAGCAAATCCTATTCTGGATGGTAGTAGTGTTAAGACAAAAGTGGTATCATTCTTATCAACAACAGGAATGATATGTGAGTTGATAAAGCACCTTACACTCAGTGGGAGACAATTTCTACTAATTCAGAAATTGACTTAAGAGAGCAGAAAGAATGCATACTGTCCAAGCAAAGAAGGAAGCCCTTAAATTCCCTCATTTGGAAGGAGAGAACGGTCAATAAATAGTGCAACAAACTAGAGGGAGATTCTAAAGCTGAGAGAGATGTCAATATAATAGAAAAAGAGCAGAGAAAGGTCTTCCTGTAATTATGGATAATATTTTGTGCTGTTAAACTAAACTGCACATGTGCAAAGCAAAACAAAACAAGGCAGAAAGAGTGAGATCTCAAATAAAAAACAAATTATCATTTCCACTACCAATATCTCTTTTCATAACAAAACAGACATGAAATTCATCTTCAAAGTCACTTGGGTTCACAGAACTGAAAAGTGTTACACAGGTACTTTGCAGATACAAAATATTTCACTCTTTTTAATATCCGTGGTGGAAGTTTTCAGTTAGTGAACTATACAGTCCATTAATGTATAAGAAAGGTATGGATGGAATTTCAGAATTTGCCTCTCAATAAATTACAATTAGTTTTAAAACCTTCCACATATGTTGGGAAATGCAGCTATATGACTATCTTTTAGCTTACATCAAAATTATTTTCCATAATTTCTACTTAGTAAGCCTTGGGTCAAATTTTCCTTTCACTTACACCAGTGAAATGAGACTTGAGTAAAGTTCCTTTGCTGTCTCCAAGACAAGAATTTTGCTCCCAGTCTTTTCATTAAGTGCTGTGTTTAAAAAAAAAAAGACAGCATGTCAGATCATATCAACATAGCTACATCTGACAGAGCTGTAGTCATTTAGACAAAATCCGCAGCTAGCCTAGTATCACAGATTAATTGTGAATTTCTAAGTAATACAATCAGAACAGAATAAAATCCCTTCCACTGTTACTTCTATCATCATGAACAGAATACAGGATTCCCCTCCCTTCTTTCCACTGTAACTTTAAATAATCTTTTTTGCTACGTATGATGTATTAGTTCCTTTAAATATCCCTGCAAATGTCACAGTACTATGCAAGTGCTGAAAGTCCTATACAAAAGTTAGAGTGTTCATATTGCCTGAGAATTTAGATATTTTTTAAATGGAAAGGAAAAAATATTTGAATACTCAATGCAATATAAAATTTATTTATATAAATATAATATATATGCACACACAGGCTATTGACACATGTACATACTTGTGTACACGCATTTCAACATGAACCTTACACTCGGTTAGAATGTAGCCTTTTTAGTACTGAAATATACTGTTTTATATGTGCCATCATATAAATTTCTACACCTAAGTTCTCTGTGTACATTTGGATGGACCTATATGAAATTCATACAAAAGGGATACAAATGCTTTGTTCCCATTTGATCTTTTAAGCTTTCATAACCATACACATATACTAGATACAAAAATGTTTTATTTCTTCATTTGAAAATCCCCTTAATTCCATTGTCATTCTTTACTGTTGTGCCAAAATCTCCTCGTTCCATTTGACCACAGCTCAAAAATGCGTGCAAATATTCATACAGATACAGAAACACAGCTTGGCATAAGATGGCTTTGGAAATCTGTGTGTAAGGCAGGTCTAGGCAAGCACAGCTAAGCATGTTGTCTATGAAGTTTCACAGTGACAGCACTGATGAAGCTTCGTGAGCTAAACAGGAGTGTCCAGTGTCTCCCTAACATCCTTGTCCTCAAGACAGAGGGCAGTTCCCAGTCCAGTCTTTTCCTGCCTGCTGCCATCTCTTTGCTATCAGTTCCACTTCTTTGCCCTGCCCTGCTGCCCATCAAGCTGCAGTCTGTGTGGAGGTTGGTTTCTGCTGACTGGCTCGCACTGGCCATTGCCTCGAGGAGTAAGAGTGAGCTGTAACCGTCTCAACAAAGACGTTTAGGTTGAGTCTCTCTTCTCTACTTAGCCATCTGTTTTCGCAAAACTTGTAGAAACTTCCAACTTTTAAGGTTTCCAGTCCTCCATCAAAATGTCCAACAGCTGGCTAATGGAAAGCATCCTTAGGAAACAAAGCTAAGCCCAACAATACCCACATATTCCAGGGACTGTGCACGTTTCAGGTAGCAATGCTATTCCCATTTTACTCTTTGTTCATGCCTTTCCCTTTGCCAGTGAAGATAATCATCAAGAAGAGAGTTTATCAGAGAAAATTAGTGCTGCAGCAGTGCGACAAGGAAAAACACTTCATTTCAGCTACAAATCTCAGCTGATCCCTTGCAACTGCAAATCATCACCTTGTTGCCTGGTCCTGCATTTTTCCTAACCCGATTCTTGCTCTTTCCTCCAAATGCTCAGAGCTGTGTTTCTCACGTTCTCTCTCTTCTGCTACAACCCTCCCCCTGCAACTAAAGACCCTGTAGGAAATCTTTCTCAGCTGTGTGACAGTGCCGACAAAAGAGCAGCTGTCCGCCTTGGACACTGACAGCTCATACCAGTACCATTTCCAAGGAGGTCCTTAAACACAAAATATTTAGGTTAACCCACTACTGAGAACAAAAGGATAATAATACACTCAGGCTTGTCCTCAGATGTAGAACAAACAGCTGTTCAGCACTTGGTACACCAACTCTTTTAGCATCTGTACTGAGAAAGACACTGCGTATGTATAGTATAAACAACAAAATAATGCCTTTCCTATGCATCATGAAAATGCAGGCACTTGCTCTCATTTTTATATATGCCCAGCTGTAGGAATGGGTGCAAAGAGGTGGGAAGTGTCTTCTCCTTTTTTTAACTTCTGTCATGTAGAAAGGCAAAAAAGAATATCTGAGAAAGCCTCAGGTTTAGCAACTTTCAGGACTAAAGCATGTTCAGCTTTGCAGCGCATTGAAAATTAAGCTCTGTAGGGTTAACACATTACCACTAACCTTAGTTTAAAGATAATAAAAGGTTAGGGAGGAGGCAGAGATGAGGGTTTTTTCTCCTAGCTAGGTAAAAAGAAAAAACCAAACATGATGGTTGCAAAAAACCTGTATTCCACAACAAGTCCTTAAGACTCCCACGTGCTACATCAGCAGCAGTACATCCTCGATTTTTATTGTAATCTTGTGGCTTTTTATTTGTAACTTATATGAAAAGAATCACATTGATTGGGGCAGATTTAACTCAGTAAAACCTATTCTACTGAGATTGTCTGTGCTAGGTGATTTTATCAAGTTCTCTTTTGGTTTCATTTTCTTCCTCATCCCTATCCCCAGGGGAGATTGCAGCCCAGCTTGCAGAGCAAATTGCCCTAAATTGAGTTCTTTCTCTGCCATATACAGGCCTGCCTTTGGCTCCTCAGCTTGAAAACTTTATGCATTCTTATTTTTCTCCATCTTCCTTAACACCCTCCTTCTCTTTCCAATTAAAATGGAGAAGTTTGCACCGATACCTGCTCCCAATTAAATGAATACTGCATTACCAGCCACACTCTCCAGATCTCCTTTACCCTCCCTTCATTAGCCCTATTCCTCTGAGGTTTCCTGGCTGTCTGCCAGGGACTTATGGCAAGAATTCAAAATCTTGTACACTTTATCCCCTCAAAATCATTCTTGAATTTAAGCAGCCTGCTCCTTGGGCCCAGCATGAGAAATGCTAGTAACTGATTCAAAGGGGAGGGGAGAAAAGAAAGAAAATGATTTATTTAAAAGGTTAAAAAGCTCCCATAAAAGAAGCTAAGCTAAAAGAGGTTAAACTTCCGGGCTAATTGGCTTCCGTTTCCTTTTAAAAGTCTTTCTGGAAGACAACAAATGACAGGAAGGTGTTCCTGTTTTATTTAAGAGTATTCATGCCTACAGAAAAAGCATCATTCTCTTAACACCGCAGGCATGTTCACTACTGCTCACTCAAATTATATACCCAGCACAGAAAAAACCTAGGCAGTCAGAGGCTTAAGCAGCTGGGTTGTTGGGGGTTTTTAGGCCTTTTTTTAAAAAAATCACCATCTAATTTTCCAACAAATGTGAGCACTGCAGTACCATGGCATCAGCCACTCTCATCTGACACTTAAAATAACTAACATCACGTCAAGCTGTCAGCGACGATAGCCACATTGGCAAGGCTGAAACAGCAGAGGGGAGTACCGTATCCTTGCATTACTGTTTGAAACTATATCAACTCTCCTCATAGATCACGCGAGTTTGCTGCATTTAGCGAACAATAATTTTTCAAATGGCTCAGCATAATTTAGTGGCTGAAGGCCCTTGTGTGGAACTATAGTTTTTCTTGTGACCTGATTCGAAGCAGTCATTTAAACCCTTGAAAGCAAAATTCTGATATTAATGGTCTGATGCTCAGTGACTACTTCTCTCGAAATCATACTCCCAAACCAAGCAGGTCTCCTTTCCTGTACACTCTAGAAGAAGCTTTTAGCTTTTAAAATGCTACAGTATTTTGGTAGCATTGTAGTAGTCTTCACAGAAGTTTCACAGGAGAGATTTTTAGCAACCTCAATACCTTCAAATGGATTTACCCTCTCCGGTAAAGCCAGGGAAAACATGTTCTTTGCAGCATTGAGTTCCTGTCTTCCATTTGCTGGCTGTTTCTCACAAGCCACAGCTTCCCAGGTAATACTGAGTTGGTGAGAATAGTTGTAGGAGGCAAGGTGTGCGTGCGTGCATGTGTGTGTGTGTGGCAGGGGTGTTCACAGTCTGCCTTTAAGCATTTCAGTGACTTGCAGGCTACAGGTTTAACTTTCTCCATCTCTTCATTTTTCAGCCAATATTTCTTGATGCAGGATGATACCTGCCTAAAGAAAGTAATCTCCTTGGAAAATTCTTTAAAAATGTAGTAGGAAAATGACCTCCTATTTGTGGAAGCTGCTTCCGATCTTGTTTTTCCCCTGTTATTAAATCTTTCTTTACTAATTACTGCTTCTCATTCCCTTTTACAGATGGAAACAGAAAAGGGTATTATAACTCAGAGACAGCTGATTGTAAAAACAGTAAATAATACAATATTTAGGTCTTACAAATCTTTCTGTAAGATCTTACTGCATTTACCCAAGTCATGTCCATAAGCAAGTGACAACACTCCCTCACCCCTTCCCTTGCAGATAGGTAACAAACAGCAAACTAGTGCAGATTCAGAACTGGCAGACACTATTTTAGAGCCAACAAAAGGAAAAAGAAAAGTAGCCACTATGTGAAAATATACAACACATATATAGCGCCCAGAAAACCCTAAACAATACATTAGATCAAGTCAATAAAATACACTCTGAGAATTGACATAGTGTATTAAAATACCATAAAATAATAATTATTAAATAAAATAAACTCGCTATGTCCATACTAGAAAGCCTCAGAAAGGAACCACCAATATTTCAATGCCAGCATACTGTTGGGCTACATTCAATATTATTAATAATGTCTGCTCAGGAAAGGCCACAGACAAAACAAGCCAAGAAAGAACTGTACTAAAGAGCTGCAGGTTAAATAATTCATGGACAAATAGTACAGGTACATTGTACTACAGTACTTTCTGGATATTTGTGTGACCTACAAGCACTATCAAGTTATGGATGTTACATAAGGTGTTGCACAAACAAAACAGTACTGTTCTCTTCAATGATCATGCTAATTTAAAGATTGGCCTTCAAACAAATTCAGGTCAGGATTTAAATCCTGGGGTCTTTGTTGTACTCTTTCAACAGATTCTGTGACTATTCAAGAAAAAACATAATCCTCAAAAAAGATCTGGCATTCTGGTATTTTTAAGTTTGATGCCATCCATCAGCAACAAGACCACGACCAGGAAGAAATTCCAGTGTTTAAAAGTTAGCTGCCAAAAGGGGATTATTTTTAGGTTTCTGATTCTTCGAGTGAAATCAAAATTCTCTTGTTCAGTTCCCAGATTCCTTAATAGTACATGGGGAAAATGAGGTATTTTAGCCAGTGATGCCCTGAGCTGTGAGTTACCTAAAATTATTACATTCAACAAGCAACTGCCTACAATGCATTTTGGGAACTGCTAAAGACCAGCTCTTTACCTGTATTCCCAATCCTCCCAACTCAGGAACCGATGCAGTACCTCTCTCTATAGGGGACCAGAACCTTGACCTTTCTTGTCATGTTCTCCCTCCTCAGGCTTATGGTGTCTCTCTCTCTTTGACACACTGAATCTCAGTTTTGGCAGAGTTTCAACAGCAAGACTGGAGAGCATGATTTCCACCCAGAGCAGCCTTGCATCTAACAGCATAAGACAGGTTTTGAACAGAGTAGATTTGAACCTGCTCAGCTAGAGGGAGGAACTGAGCCCGAGTTTTAAGACATTAAAGAAAAAATTTTTAAACTTGTAGTCATTCTATAGAAGAGTAGATTGTTCTTCTATTGACTTATTTTAGGAGTCTGGTATTAAGTCAATAGCCACATTTTGATAGGAGTCTACTGCAGTTACCATGTGTGAGGCACATGTTGAGACTGCCAACTGATTGAGTTTCTTAGAATTATATGTACACTAAAACCAGCTGTTTCTGGACATCATCTGGCTCACACCTGGTGTAGATTCCCACCTGTTCAGCATGGTCAGGATTGGGATGGTCCTGAAAAAGCTCACAAGTGCAATTTTATGCACCCAAGGAATTTTACCTTAACAAATAAGAAGTCTACAACTTCCTACTTAACCCCATGGTTAGATGGCGGCTAACTATGGATTTTCAGTTTTAGACTTGCGTATCTAAATTCACTTCAGAACTGGGTATCTAAAGTCCCTCTGTCTTTTTTGGATCTGTCCCTGGATTTACTGAAAGTTTTCTGTCTTCCTAGATAAGCTCACACTGTAGCCCAAATCTAAATTTTCCAGATCAAAATCTTTATCATACAGGTATGCTCCTTGCCTGTTAGCTTCTATTTTTATGAATGAATGAAAGCCAGCTAACTTTTTTCAACTCAGATAAAAATACACATATTTCGGCATGCAAAGCACAGCCTGCAGAGTACTACAAACGGGTCCAAAAAATAGATGGAGGGAAGACAGACCACTGCCCTGTGTTGCCACTGTTCATTGAGAAAGAATGTTACTTAAATTGTTTTCCTTGAACGCAGTGAGCCAATTTTCCCTTACTCTGTGAAAATCATCATCATAGATCTTCCAATTCATGTGCAATACAGGTATCTGCAGCCCTGGAAAAAACCCACCATACAAAAATAAACAAGTTTCAAAGTAAAAGCATTTTCCTCCCAACTCAGAGATCTCTGAAGTTCTATTTTGAGATGTGTTTACCTTCAAAAGCTAGATGAATATATTTACAATGCTCTTTTAAGGCACAGTAGAACTAGTCTTTCTATGAATTTCAACTACGACACACTTCCCAGTGTTAATTGGACCACATGCTTGGTTTGTTATTCCTCTCAGTCTGCAAAAGGCCCTGAATATGCTCTTAGAGACACCTCTCAAATGTTAAGCAATTAAATTATGCTTAATATTTCTATAGTTTGTTGGCAACCTCAAAAGAGACAATGAATCACATCCACCCTACTCTCCTCAGACCCTATCAACATCAGAAAGGAATAATTATTCATTGATTATGCCATAGTAAATCTCCAGCACCATGGAAGCATTTCATCCAATAGTTTTGAAACAATCTCCCTTCCCCACCAAATGCTCCCTTTTTACAGCTACAGACAGATCAGCTAGAATACCTCAGGCCATGGAAAAATCTTAAATAGTTACAGTGCATTAGAACTATTCAGACAAAATTAGTAAAAATAACATATCTACACTAGAGCTGAAAGTACAGTGGCAAGTACTTCAACAAAATAATATTTAAAGTTCAAAGGTTGTTTAAAAAAGCATGACAACTTACTCTGTATCACAAAGTTCTGTTGATAACATTTTAATTATAATCCAGTGTTCCAATTATTTTTTGATGCTAGAATCCCTTTCCCTCAATGTTGTGTTTCCCAACGCAACTAGTATTTGAAGGAGGATCCAGAGAAAGGAAAGCTTTCATTATTCTGCTTACATTAGCCTATTATTGGGACCACCTTCTAGTGGTTTCTGGTAAAGCTTCTGTATTTTGCATGCTAGCTAATAGCTAATGTCTCTTTGATGACTCCAAGAAATGGGGTTACAGTCCTTTGTCTAAAATAAATCGGTGACAATGAATGCCGTTCTGTAAGACATTTCTGTGTATCTTTAGTTCATATGAACTTCCTTGGAAGTCTGAAGGTGCTATCCATTTCCTAGTTTGATAATTAATTGTTATTATTATGACTATTCTTAACATCCACAGGGGGGAAAACCACACTTCATAATACTGAAAAATATGATATTTCTGCTACAACTGGTATGCTGTTTTCCGAAATAAAAACCGAGGCATACACTGAGTAACTTGTTCAAGGTCATACACTGAGTCTGCAGCACAGACAGGATTGGAATTTCAAGTTCTTGAATCTCTGTGCATCAGTAACCAGTATCCTCCTCATAATACTTTTTATGTCATAGAAGGTATCAAGAATACTCCTACATGTCATGAAGTGCTAAAAAATATAACAAATAAAGCACAACAAAGTAGCACCGCATTAATACATAATAAACTATGTTGTTGTGCAATATTAAAAAACTTTCAACTTCTCTGATTCTCATAATTCCCCCAGCCAGGTGTAAAAATCTTGGTGCTACTTGCCTCTTGAACCTGAAGCAACCACTGAACACACTGAAGCCGTACAGTAGCTCATGGTTCTCCTTGTGCACCTTGTTCTGAAGTGAAGGACTGCACAAATAAGACACAGCATGGAGCCCAGGCAAAGAAACTCTGCCGGCCTTGGAAAAGCCAGCCCAGCTGCCGGCACCATGCTTTTAGAAGTAACAATGCAAGGATGCACAATGCAGCCGGCTGTTTATTACCTTGGCCTTTTAATTTTCTGAAGAGTGTGAGAGCAAAAGTGAGAAATTAGTGGCAGACCTGCAGCCCTACCAAGGCAAGAGGATGGTAGCAGAAATGGATGGCAAGTGTTTCTGGCCAAAGTGTGAAGATCTGGGCTCACTGGGCACAGATTAGTGCCCATTTTCTGGCTACCTAAAGGTTGGAACCACATGTCTACTGTCACTTTATTTACATACTTATTATCAATAGTTATTTATTTAAAAGGAGAAAAGAAATCAGGAAAACTAGCTTTAAAACTCTAAAAAACTTTGTATTTATGGCCAAAAAGTAAGGTGCTAATACCCTACAGAGAGGCAAGTCAGCTGATGAGTGGTATCTTTCTTCTAAGACAGACAGAAACTCCTCACTTTTGCTGATACCTCTCATCACTAGAGTGCAGCAAGTTACGACCAGCCAAAACTCAGCAAGAGCTGTCACTTCACAGACAGACAGCAAACCAAGTTGCTCTGTATAAGGCAACACATTCCAACGCCAGCTCCTGCAGAAATGGGAAGGTATTTTTGCACAGAAGCAAGACACCACTGATCATCTGACTACTGGACCTTTCAGGGAACTGATTCGACTCACTAACATAAATGCAACTAAACCAGAAACAAAACAAAACTGATGGTTCTCTTTAGAGTTAAGAAATTGAATTACCTCAATTCAAGGTTCAGCAAGCACCAGTGCTTTTACCACCAAAAGGAGTCAGGGGCCACCTTGCCACTAGTAAGGGCAGTGGAAGTGAAGGAAGCAAGATCCTGCTGCTGAGAGCTTTTAGCCTTGCTCAGCTGCTTGCAGAACTGCAGCCCAAGGTAGGCGATGAGTACATCTCCTGTTTGTCTCACACTGTTGGTTGACTTCCTTCAGATTTCGTAAAAGTTCTTTTATATGTAAGTCCTCGGTAATCAAGCAGAGTCAAGAGGTACAGATTAACTTTTAGTGGCTCTATTGGATTATTCCCTTGAAAAAGTTATAGACCTTGAGTATGCTCAGCGTTGTTTACAACATGCTAAAAACATTTTCGTTTATTCTTCTAATTACTACATGCAATTTAGCGCCTCGTGTTTTTTTACTACTAGAAGTCTATGAGACTTATTCCACTTTCAATTACACCAGCATAAACCAGGAGTAATTCCATTACAATCGGTGAATTTTGTTGGTGTAAAAACTGGGGTCAGTTATGTAATGACTTCAAAATATGTTTTATGTGTGAATTATCTATGATAAGTAAACCAGAATTTATAATGAGAACTCATCATGAAAACATTTCATGTTAGGATTTTTTACTGTCTGCTGTACTCATAGTGTTCCATTTACTATCTCATTCACATACACAAATATTTTAATCAAACAAGCTTTGTATTAGAGAGATATATAGCTCCAGAACCAGCACCAGTCTAGATACTTCATTTTAAAATCTTTAACTATCATCAAAAAACTTTCCAGCTTTTCTAGAAAAAAGGAAGCTAAAAAGAAAAAAAAATGTTTAAACAATGTAGAAGAGCTATCAAAACCTCTCAAACATTAGGCAACTTTGGGATACAATCATGTATAATCATTTTCAACCTAAGTAACCATCAAGGATGAGCCACAGTGGTCTCTGAAGTCACACACAGCTTTGAAAGACTGGTATGATCATGTACAATGTCAAGGAAGAGAACTCGGGTATGTCAGCATATTTGGTTTTCCTTTAAAGTTTCTTCATAATACTAGTTCAAACTGCATAAAGATTAAATGACTTGTTTGCTGGGGGAGAAAAGGGCTCAGGGCTATCCATAGTTTACCACACCATCTCTGTAAACATCTCTAAACACAAGAACTGTCTCAAGTCAAAAAACATAGCACAAATATATTTACTATGACATGACTTTAGACTATGGCAGAGCAGCAGGAACAAAATGAAAAACTTTTGCACAACTCCCTGCAGAGCTCATTCCTGAGATGCAGGATGGCATTTCAAAAACTTAGCAAAATTCAGAAGACAGGAAACCTTCACTTGATCAGCTTTCACCACACCACCGGATGTTGCTGCAGCATTGGCAAAAATAACAGGATCACAACGCGTATGATAATTTATCTATCAATAAAAAGTTCAAACATCCATTTATGCTACTGGAAAAATCAACTGTCCATGAAAGAAAATCCAGAAAGGAAATTTATTATTGAACAAAGTAATTGGCTAAACTAGTTTTGTTACTTCACAATACATCATTTGTATTTAAAAAGAGGTGAAAAGATTAAAATATTTACAATTACAGATAAATCACATAGCAATAACCATACATCAAACTCTTAGCAACTACATGTCCTAACTTTTGCTCCCCAGATAGCAATACCACTTTATTTGGTTTGATAACAACACATGCATGATGGCAAGGAGTGATGAATCACTCATATCCTCCATACTTCAGTGAACTGACCAACCCTCTCCAGGGAAGTGAAATTATGGTTACACATCTTTAGTTCATGCATCAATAACAATTATATTCTAATGTGTTTCTTGAGACTTCCACTCTAATAAGGGGGGGTGGGATGCTTGGGGTTTTTTCTTTGTCTTTTTTTTAACAAGTGCTTCCTCACATAGGTGAATCAAAACATCCAGAAAAAAACAGTATAAGTCATAAAATGATGGAAACAACATAAATTTTCAGGAGGAACTGGGACAAAATCACAGACAGAATAAACAAGAACATTAGCCTCTCCCAGCCTTCAATATGGTATGTCACAAAAAGATTAGCATGCAGTGTAGTTATTCAGATTTTGTTATCGAAGAAAATGTGCTGTAAGAAATAAATTTTCATATTCTACAAAATGAAATCAATATAGAATGAATGTCTACACGGAGCTCTAAACAATGTTTATCCAGCATATCAACGACTAGGAGACCTTGACATCTGTCTAAAATAAAGCTTTGTCCCAAAGGAAACCCCAAGGAAATAGATGAGTCTGTAGAATCTTCTCACTTGCACTTCCTTTACCACTTGAAATCAGGTATGCTTGGGAAGGATGGATGTGATGACATCTTTCCTTCCTACTAGTAGCAAGCTCTGCTTGACTTGAATAATACTCAACTTGGTTTGGGATGGTGAGGTAAAATGGCATGGTTAGCTAGAGTACTTAAAAAAATTCCCTTCAGGAAATGCTTGTCTCTCTTTGTTGACAATAGAGTGAACTTAGGAAAGCTAGGCTGCTAACTTAGGAGAGCTAGGCTGCTAACTTAGGAACATCTGTATTGAAGACAGAAGTACTCTGTATTTACAGATTTTCAAATGAAAGGAGATTTTGGTTTAGTGTATCATTTCACTTCTCAAATGTAACTACTGAAAGAGAACTCATGGACGAAATACCTCTGCTAAATCTATTTTTCCTATTTTATTTTGTAAGGAATTAATTAAAAATCATGATCTATTTGCAGTTCAGATGCAGTGATGTGGAAAGCTTCCATCTTTCTTCCCAGCCTCTCTGATCTGAAATATGGCTTAACGCAATGTAGTACACTCCTCATTATAATATCAGTTACACCGATTGAAACACAAACCCCCACAAAAAGAACATTCCAGACAGGTGGCATGATTTTTGAACTGTACTTTTAAACGGTTCAGCTTTGGAAACAGATTTGTTGTGCAGATTACTTGTAACTAATAACTGAATACTACAATGCTCAGTTCTTGGAGACCCTTCTTGAGCACCAAATTGTAAATAGAAATTGCAAAACAAGAGTAAATACTAGTGGATGAACACACAATTGGAGAATTGAGGATCTCTGATACACAATTTGAAGTATTTCTAGAGAAGAGAATACTTATTACCAAGTTCAAAGTGTGTCAAGAAGGTCCAGTTTTTGACAGGTCACTGAATCAAAACAATTGACAAAGAGATCCAAATTGTCTCACTCTGCATATGCAATCAATGTCAATTGCCTATGTCGAAGATGACCATCAGAAAATAAGCCAATAACTGACAACAGCAGATTTTAATGCATTTCATGTGCTCAATAATTTTCAGCTAGCTCTATGAAACTATGAAACTATATGTAAACTATGTAGTATGTACTATGTATATGTAGACTATGAAACTATGTAGTTTGACACCAACTATGAAACTACATTGCAAAAATGTTAGTACTGTCCTTGTCTTCTGAGGGGGATATATTAAATCTGAAGATACCTAAAGAAAGTGTAAAGAATTTGCACTTTATCCAAGCGTTGCCAATCTTAATAATCCAGTTCCTGATAAAGACCAGGTTGTTATTAAAATCTGGCAAGGGAAAGAAGGGATGGGAAAGGACTTCAAAGACTAGTTTTGGGCTGGGAATTACAGCAGACCAGGGACCATTTTCTGGCCCTGTGGTTGACTGGCATAGTATGACTCGTGTCCATACAGCTTCTCTACCTTATCTCCAAAACTATCCAAAGGATAGATGTAGTAATAGATACAACTGGGAGACCAGAATCAACCCAATATCATAAGCAGAATGTGCCAACCAGCAGGAATCACTCCCTCAAGAATAATGCTTATGGAAATGGACAATATCTTAAAGTATAAATGAGATTGAAAATCCAGACTACAGAAAAGACACCTAAGACATAATAATAGTGGAAAATCAAAGCCATTTCAGAAGAGACCACAGACTTGCACAGACTATGAAAAATAGCACAATATCTGTCAGATGAAAAAAGATGAAAGACATGCAGTGGTTCATATCAGTGCATGAAAGTTTGCAGGCACCAGTCAAGTATGCACAGCACAGGCAGAGAGACTAACTGCAGCATGATTTCCTTGGATGAATTTTTTGTGGCAGTATTGCCCATCATTGCACCAGAAGACAAATAGACTGTCAACCTGAAAGTAAATGGGACATCTATTAACTTTAAGCTGAGCATTAGAGCACAGTGGGATGTCAAATACAGTGTTACTAGCATTAAAAGAAAAGAAAGAAGTAGCAAAATGCAATTAAAAATGTATGCAAAATAGAGGTGTAGGTAGACAGTAAACTGCTGAAGAAAAAATTTGCAGCAGTAATTTGCAGATGCAAAGCCTTGTCTTCATCAAAAGCATGATATTACTGAAGGGTCAAGGAGTCAAAACAAACAGGAAAGTTTGAAGGCTTCTTGGGTATTGAGCTCTGAAGGACAGACAGCAGCTGAAAAACCCAATAGGTCTACAGTTCAGGTTCCTAAAAAAGTTCCCCTTAGCAGAAGGAACCAGATCAGATAAAAGAACAGGTTGCAAACAATCTTCAGAAAAACAAAGGAAGGTGCTTTTTCCTTAAATTTAATTATATGAAATAGCAAAATGTCTACTCCAAGTGTAAAAGATCCAAGGCTTTCTTGTTTCCTTTCCTTTATTATTTTTTTATAGAAGACCTGGCTCTTGAACCAAAATCTTTAACTCATTACTGTGCAGAGGTGCAGACCTGAGGAAATACAGTATCAAAGTGCAAAACCAAGTTGATTACAAATGGTTCAAAGGAGTGAACTGGCAAAATTCTCATAAAGCAATATGGGCGTAATTGTAAATCAGTGCTTCACTCAGTCTGGCCACTCACAAAAGCTGAGTCCAGTGCAGAGAAATTGGTTTTGTGTTTAGTCCATGACACAAGAAGATTCATGTCTTCATTTGTAGGAGACTAGTATCAACTGTAAACAACACAGCACAGACCCAAAATCAGCTAAGCAAGCACCACCCTGAAAGTATGGCAATTCTTTCTAAATTACAAATTGATGATTTGCAAATTGATTACAAGCTGAGGGAAACTTGGTGACTGCATGAAAATTCTCTAAAGCATTTGATAAAATTTCATTGGAACAAAATCCAAACCTAGAGTTGCTATCAAACCAATTTTTAAACATTGTCCCATTACAAAACAAGTGTAGGTTGCAGCAGTTCATGATGAGAATAAGATCATTAGTAGTGCAGACTAGTTGGAACAGCACATTTCAAGCCCTAAAACAAAATCAAGGACTGAACTCATACAGGGGACTTAAAATTATCAGAATGGTGGGCTGACGTTACTGAAAACATATCTTAAAAAGGAAAACTGAAAGATAAATCAAAGGGCTGAAAAATCCAAGAGACAGTCTAGAGATGTTTGATATTGCTCCTGAATAGTGCCATTGGAGAATTTATCTAGGCTTCGTCACATGTGCAAAAATACAGATTCTGTCAGTCCAAAGAGACCTATATGGTAGGACAGAATAAATCGTCCCCTGGAGTAAAGTAGTCCTCGATTTACTTAAACTGACTAGGAAGATGTATATAATAATTCTAGACTATTATTTAAATTTTCCTGAGATAGCATTCCTAGATTGTACTGCAGTTAAACAGGTCATTATGCAAATGTATTTTTGCTAGATACAGAATATCTGACACAGTGTTTAACACTGGGCCAGTTTACTAGGGAGGACTTGAAACAATTTGCAGTGAAGTATGTGTTTATCAACATGATGATCTTTAAAAGGCTATTGGAAAACAATCTGGATCCAAAGAACAGGAACATATTTAATTTAAGCTTCGCTAAGTCTGCCTATTCCTTTCAGTTTCTGTCATCTCAACCAAAAAAATATTTATGGTTTCTTTAAAAGTTAAGCACCCCTAGCCAAAATTTACCTTCTCGTGGAAAAGGTAAGAAAGTCAGCAGTCATTCCTTTGCTGTTTCTTTATGAGCCGAAGAAATACAGCTGTACCCTGACCATGGCAAGTGACTACAATTCTTGTGCAGACCACTGGATAAGAGGCTGCTGTTACTTATCAGTGCCCCTGCGGAACAAACAGAATGATAGGGATGGTATAGTGAATAGGCAGATTCATTAACAAAATTGCCCTGTGTCACGGTTATCAGGGCAGCTACCTGCGTTTTCTCTTTCTGGCTTGCTTGATTTTATTTCTTTGAGCATCTACCTGTTCTGGGGCTAGGTTCATAATTGTCCCGCTTTTAAGCTAGACGTGGAGCTACAGAACCTCTGTAAAAATTGTATTAAAATAGTGGGTTAGGATGAATTCTGGACAGCTGGTCCTCTCTTAAAATTCTGTGATCATTGTCACCAAGTGATTTGACCGGCTTTTTAAAACAAGTTGCAGTCTTATCTTCATATTTATCCTATGTAAAGGCTTAGTTTCTCTTTAACACAACAGAGGCAGATGAAATGTATTTTGTCATCTACCAAAGTTGTCTGCAGCAGCTTGATTTCACTAAGTAAATTTCTTTTTCAAAAAAGAACTCTTTTTTTAAATCCTCCATATTTCTCCTCACTTCAAACCAGCTACCTGGACACCAAACTAAGGTGTGAGAAGCCATAAAGACAGGTGGGCTGGTGACATATTTATCTTAAGCTTCTGGTTTACTTAGTTGCTTAAAGAGGAGACCAAATGGGACAGACAATAGACAACCTTGGTTCAGAAGCCCTATGGCCGTGTTAGTGCATCATTGTGCCCCAGCTTAAAATGCTGCGTGAGGGTGGAGCATGACATCACCCAACCTACCAAGTAGCCTGTTAAGCAGGACACCCTCCTGTGAGGTAAAATGTTTCCGTTTGAAACCTGTCAGCAGAAAAGGGCAAAAAAACAGGTCTTCTACTTCATGTGTACAAGTTCAAGTCACTAGGCTGTTATGAAAAAGGTGAATAGCAACACTGCTACTATAATTCTTTTAAGTGGAGGTAGCCAATCGTTGCTACCTCTTCATGTTTGTGCTTTGAACACACCTATGAGATCTAACTCAGCAGAGACCTTGCAGGTTTAGTATAGAATTTTCATGACGTTTAGATCAGAAGTATCTATCTACCTTGTTGCTTTAAGAGCGGAGTACATGGAAAATGTACTCATGGGAAAACAGGAGATCACGGAAACTTATGTCATGCATTTGACCTGCCAAAGTTATTATAAGAAGTAGTTAAACCTTTAGGAAGCATAATTACTGACCAGTTGAATTTTGGCACTTCTACAATTAAGCTGTGCTGAAAAGAAACCTCTCTGAACCACCTTGAGGCTTAGGTGTCTGAAAGAGTGCACCTTTCAGCATGGAAGTGCCTAAACTTCTTGGTTTTGGCAAAATAACTTAGAAAATGAATGAAGGATGAAAGCAAAAACCACTTCCATTTGTACACTTGAGAACTATGGGCCATAGCTGTAATGCTAAAGGCTGCATTATGCGCAGTCAGAAAAAAAGGGTTTTTTTTTTCCTTTTAGAATTGGTGGATAAACAAACAATAATGGAAAATCTAATCTTGTTTTGACCAATCTATCTTCTTTTTCCAGCAAAACAGAAAACCTGAAATATTCAAACTATTTTAAGACCAAAAATAAGTATTTTGTGCTGGGGTTATTTAGCTCTCTAGTTTAAGCTTCATTTTAAAAGAAGAATGTATGTTTGAAACAGAAAATACAAGTGTTTTATTTTTAAATATCAAAAGTGATTTTATTCTTGACATTGTTCACAACATTTTCATTGCAAAAATTTCAGAAATAAATATCTGATTTTTTTTAACTGCTCATGTTGCTTTTCAGCTGAAGCTATGGGGCATATTCTGCCTTTAAAAAAATAATTTAACTTAACAAAAAATTCAAGTTTTGGAGCAAATTACTAACTGTCAAGAGCCTTTTGCTTGGCTCTGCCAAAGAAACAAAATCAGTACCATTTCACTGGTACCATAAGATTGTCTTTGTGATACTGTAGTTGCTAACAGTAAAATGACTTTTTGTACTAAAAGTCTTAAGGGAGCTATTGCAATGAGGAACCAAAACAGCAGATGTTATCCAATACAAGTACTGATAAGTACCAACTGAAAAATAACACCCAAAAGATAATACAAGCACTTAAGCATTAGGAGATACAAATAAGCACAAAAGTGTATGCTATTTTCAAGAAAATATGGTACCCAAAGGCACTAATGGACTCTATGGACTAAATAATGTATTTGGCAGTGTAAAAACAAAGCCTTTGTCAACTTAGAGGAGTACAAAAGAGCATCAAGACCCACTAGCTCTTCTTCCTTCCACTAAATAGCAAAATTGATTCAAAACCAGTTTTTAAAAGAAAATTCTAGTCTGATGCCACTCATGCTACATCTTTAAAAAATATAATTAAGGAAGGAGAGTGAGAAGAAATTTTAAATGAGAAAGATTTAATATTCCCCTTATGCTACTGGAAAAGTTTTATCACAATAATAGTCATATAGTAGTCATCTTCAAAGGCTCCAAATTCATGTCCGAATGACATTCTTGGAAAACTGCAAGACAAAACTCAAGACTGGGTTTGCATGTTTTTTAAAAGTACTATTTCAGTGGAAGTATGGCTAGAGGAATGCATATTGTAATGACACTTTCTTGTTACAGGAAGCACTGCTTAAGCAAAAAAAAAAAAAAAAAAAAAGGGGTGGTGAATCTTAGCATTAATTCAGGTTTTAAGATTCGTTGCTTTCAGCAAAACCCAGCTATGACAAAAATCAGAAGCCTAGGAGGTGGATCTTCTTCTGGTGTACAATTGATGCAACGCTGTATACTTCAGGATGAATATTTTCTTACTCCATGATCCTTGTCAAGGAGAAGAAACGTATGTAATGTATTTAGAACATTGCAAGGGCATTGCAAAGCCAAACAAGAGACTCCTCGTGTCAGAGAGGATGTGAACATCTAAAAGGAACTTCTGGGAACTAACTTGTTTTCTGTCCTTGCCACAAAGTTCACACTGTGACTCAAGCTTTTCCACAGTAATTCTAGGTAACTCACTCACACAAAAATTAACCCATTATGCAAAGACTGTCCGAGGCCTATGCTGAGAAATAGGTCCTATTCTTTTTCAATAAACCTTTACCAATGAGAATTTCTGCTTTGTGTACGTGATGGATAGGCAGTTGCACACGAAGGAGCGGAGAGAGCAATATAACAGCTATAGTAGTGGAAAAGAAATTTTTTAAAGAAAACACGGGACATGAGGGAAGCGAGGGCAGAATTAGAGGATTTACATTTGCGTGGCTCTTCCTTTTGTTCCCTACCTCCCAAAAGAGAGCTACTTATTATGGCTCTGGAGTGTAGACTTGGAGCTATGAATTGGTGGTGGGTAATAAATGGAGGCCGATAATCAGAGCAGTCTGATACGTGGGTTGGGTACTGATTAAGAAGATCTGAACCTAATGGCTTAAGTGATTCAAAGGGTTTAATAGAGGTCTTTCTCAGTGGACTGAATTTCACTCTTATTGGATGTTATGAGCATAAGAATATAATACAAAGTCAAATGGAGAAACTGGTAGCAATTTCTTATGAACTGTGCTCAAAATTCGAGAAATTAACAGGATGCAAAAAAACAAGGGGGCTTGTTCCCTTTCTCCATATCCTTTTACTTCTTCTCCCCTCCTCTACTTTACGCACAATGGTATGAACTGCACTACAGGCCTGCGTACGCTTTCCAAATAAGAGCTGTGGACTATTACAAAAAGTGAAGGACAAATTAGGAACATGGGAAATCAGATAAATGAAGACTGGCGTTTTTTCCCTTTGCCTATTCAGTAATTGCCTATTTTAAATACACCGTATTGAGTAACTCACGGAGGCTTCAGAGTACGTATGAGAATGACTTTCCAACAGCGACAGACAAGATTCGGAATGAAAAATTTCACTGCCAGGCAAGAAAAATTTGCAATAATTTTCTGTAATACAAGCAGACTTTTTTAGCACTTTTATTGCAGAAGCAATTCTAAATAACAGAGCTTGTCTTATAATAGCATTTCTGTAATAATGGTGTTTTATAACAGAAGTGCTATTATTACAGAAATGGTATTATAATAGTAGCATTATTATTGTAGAATCTTTTCCATAACAGGAGTGCTAAATAAGCCCGTTTGTATTATAGAAAATGATTGCAAACTTCTTCCATGGTGCTGAAAGTGCCTAAGCCTTTATGTCTAATGTGATCCAGATTTTAAGAAGGTCCATAAACACCTAAAAAAATCTTTCAAAAGGAATTCATGCTGCAGACCAACTGAAAACCCTGGCAGCGTTCAGCAAATGGTACATCTGTCACCAAATTTTAAAAACTAACTTGAATTCCAAACCAAAAGTGGTTCAATGCAGAAGTTAGGAGAGCATGTCTTTGGGAAGAGTAAAATATTTTCAGTGCTGGAATAAAGCACTAAAATGTTGGAATATCATCTGAGGTGATAAAAAGATGTAATATTCAATAACAGTTATACAGCAAAAATGCTTTGGAAGAAATCTTATATCAACTACATTAATATAAATTTCACTCATCATTCAATAAAGTATATATTGCTTTGCCATATACTTAGGAAGCATTCATCTAAAGAATTTAACTGTATATATAGGAAACGAATAAGTAAATTTTAGTTTATAAAATTCAACTTTTTATTAAAGTTATCTGGTAATACTTCAGAGCTGAGATTCTAGTGCAGTATAGAAGACAGAAAGAATTTAAGTTCCAAAGCTACTGACCTTTTTAACATTAAAATAAAATCCTATATACTTCTAGGTTGATACAATCAGATTATACCATCTGGTTAGGATGGAGTCTATGAAACAGTAAAGTAAGAAAATTCAATAAACTCATATCCTCTGCAGGCATTTTTACATTTTTTAGACTGTCATGAAAGCTTTAGATGTGTGTTTGTATGAAATGAACTTATTTTATTATTGATTTCAGGCAGAAAGGAGTTTTGCTGGATCTTTTTTTGCAGCTGGCACTGCTATACAGAGTAATTTTCTTTACAGCAATGGTCCTAGCTCATAATCACAAATGAAAATTCTCATGAGCTATCTTTTTTTTGAGATTGAAAGATAATGTATGACACAGAAAGACATAGCTTAAAATGCATATTTAAGAAATAATTCTAACATAATAAAATAAAAATTTATTGATTAGCTTTTTTAATTAAGTTTCTGAAATACATATTCCAACACTTGGTGTACTTACAACCCATGCAGTCAATAGAGATTATATATTCATTCCAAAAATAAGGATAGAAGATTTGCAGAAATGATCTTGCAAAAACCCCAGAAAGCTAACCCTAACTCTGCTGCTTCCCCTGTGTTTATGATTATGATGTTTAATCACAGGAGCAAATATTCTTCTATTCAAATCCCTTGCCTCAGCCAGGGTTTAGTTCTGCACACACTGAAGCTGAGGATCACTCTGAAAGGTAGGTTGCAAATATTGCTCTTTCTCTAAAGCTCAGCAGAGTGTTTTCTCTCCCTACACTTGGATTTCTTTCTCTCTCTCTGATTTTTAATTCTTCCCACTCACTAGTTAGTCAGGTTACCAGCGAAGTTCATCACACTCTGCTACTTCTTCTGTTGCTCCTACACGCGTTTATTTCACAGCCTGCCTTGTGTTTCAACACCAGTTGCAAAGTTAATACACCAGCTGTTTAACTTCTCGTTCAAATCACTGCAAAGTCCTGCCAGTTCCCCTATGTCAAAATACTACTAATGGTGCAGGATTAATGATGATGTTTTTACAGAGAAAAGTTTTAACTGATACCACGTACGGCCTTCCAGTGCATCTTGTTTTGCTGGTCTTTATATTATGTAGGGTCTTTGGGGCATGAAATGTCTATTTCTGTCTTTTTCATAGGAAAGAATATGCATTTGTTTGTTAAGACGTGACAAAGAGAAATCAGGGCGAATACCAAATGTCGCATTCTTCCTGTTGGCAGCACCTTATGCAAGGAAGTTTCTGAAGTACCGACTCATGCCATGCTCGCTCCTGCCAATTCTATCTTGCTTTCCATAGCACCAAAATCATTGGTATTCTTTTCAAGCATCTGCAGTTATCCTGAAAAATATTTTTCTCAAATATTTCATTTTGGCAACTCTGTACGTACGTGCTATACTTGGCTGCTGCAAGTCCAGTCCATGCCTAGCTTAAGCCACTGTTTTATTATCTCCTCATACGTTTTTTTAAACTCTTGACACACAAATTTATAAATTAGGCAATGAAAGTAAATGCCTAAGTTTTTTCACAGTCTGTTGGTGTAATACTAACTAGCAAAACAATATGCTCTCCCTACCAGGCTTCCTACGCCCCATAAGCAAATCCAATTCAAAATGAGATCATGGTACAGTGACCTCATTCTGAATGTTACCTTACGCTTTTGGCAGCCCAGAAGAAAACTCCCCTAGCTCTTGTGCTGTGTTTCGATCTCTTTGAATTTCTCCAGGGGCTTGAATATCTGCTGAAAAGCTCTCTGCAGCTCTGAATACACCAAAAGAGGAAAGGGAAGCAAATGCGAGGAGGGAGGGGAGGAGAAGGGAGGGGTGTGAAAAGTGGGGATTAGTTGATGAAAAAATGTCAAGCTGCCTGCAGTGGAGGCAAGAAGGGGTCGAGGGTAATAAAGCCAATTAGTGGAGCAGAGGATAAGAAGCCATATTTGAAATAAAGGAGTGATAATTTTAAGCAGCAAGGGAGAGATTAGAATACAGAAGTGCTAATGGTATGCAGTTTGGGAAGGAGATGGTAAAGTACTGGATTGAGAAAGACAAGATGAAACCAAATACAAACTCTAAGATTTCTCCTAGATGCTTCAAATTAAAGCTCCTTTATTTCTGTACTAGCCTCCATGCAGAATGATGCACAGATTATACAGATCTCCCGATTCCCTTGCTTCCTTTGCTTGCACATACGAATGTTTCTTGCTCATTTCCAAGCAACTTCTTTCCTTTGTCTTTTATAATAAACTGATTTATTAGAATTCTTCTTGACTAATCTCCTTGTATTTTGCATGGTCTCACAAATATTCAGTGTCAAGTATTACTTTAAAATTACCCTATTTTCTATTTTGAAGTACATCCTATAATTACTCGTTTTATTTTGTAGGCTATTTGCTGGTACATTACTAACTTGTTTCCATATTTTACACAGCTTGCTACTTGATAATAACTGTGCAGAAAGGGCACAATGCAAAATTTAGGCTTAATTTAGATTCTGCTTATATTATTCTTTTTTTTTTTTTTAACATTTCAGTCACTGAATACACTGGCTTTGTTTTTCAACTGTGTTAATGCTCTTAAAGAATAGAATATATGCAAAACATCCCAGTCCTCACCGCTTTCTAAAGTAACTTTCACTCCCCGCACTGGCAGTTTACATCAGGGGCACACCTGTAACATAAATTTATGGCATTTAAATACCTAACAGCATTTTTGTAGTTATTGGGCTTTACTCACACTTCTTGAACAATACATTTGGAACTTAAAGTTGTGTCACATTTTGTTGTACTCCTGTTCAGATATAACTAGCTTGAATGTAAATAATCAAGGATTCAAAGCACACAGTATTTGTCAGTGGGTATACACCAAGGTTGAATTCTGTATTCCTAAAACTAAAAGTCTGATTGACTTCAGCAGGATCAGCATTCATGCCATGAATCCAACTTCTCATGTTCACTAGAGAAGCAAGCATAAAATTCCTGTATCAGAGCCATTCTTTTCCAGGGAAAAGTCTAAAAAAAAAGTCTCAGATTGAAATAATGTAAGAGGTGTTTTGAACAAATTGATTAGTTGGGTAGTAAAGAATCACCATGAGTCAGAAGTAACCACCTATAGTTTTAAAGGAATTCACACATAACATTTCTGGTCTATTAACTGTGGTATGTAAATGACCATTTAAATCTGCTTTCGTACAAGGAAAAGTGAGATGGCATATATAATAGTAATTCATTAAAATGTCTCCAGAGGTGATCTGGGAACTAAAGACTAGAAAGTCCGACTTCTTTATCAAACAAACTGTTACAAATTAAAATGATGAATATGTTAATAAACACATGGAGCACCAGAAAGCAGAGCTTTTGTAAAGAGAAGAGATGCTTCACAAATCTATTAGAGGTTTTTGAGACATATGATACAGGTGATCTCTTGGATATATATTCCTCACCAAAGGATTTGAAAAGCAAACAGGAAAAATTGTGGGATAAAATAGAAGGTCCTTTTAGAAATTCATTATTGATTAAAAGACAGCAAACAATATTCCAAATGAAGAGAGGCTATCTAATCTTAAATTAAACCTAATCTTAAAAATGGGACAAATATTGAGGTGAAAAAGCAATGGGATGACCCAACATTATTACACATACCATATCTTCTGCTGACCACAAATAGTTACAGAAAGAGTACAGAATTACAAAATAATTTAGACTGGAAGGTCATCTGTTCCCATGTAAAGCAGCACCATTTTGAAGTCAGATGAGGTTGGTCATAGCCTTGTCTGGCTGAATTTTGAGTATCTCCAAGCATGACAGTCACAAAACTTCTTTGCAACCTGTTCCAGCATTTGATCACCCTTGATGGAATAAAACAAAACAACAAAACAAAACAACTTTTCACAGTCCAACTGTAATTTCCCTTTTTAATAGCTCTGATCTTTTCAGTGTGTAGCTCTGAGAAGAGTCTGGCTCTGTCTAGTTTGTATGGCCCACTGGTAGTTCAAGCCAGTGGTAAGGTCCTCCCTGGGCCTTTTTTCCTTAAGGCCAAATAAACTCACCCCTCTCAGCTGCCCTTTCTATGTCATGTGTCCTTTAGCGGAGCATAAAATTGGGCACAGTACTCCAGCAGCAGGAAAAAAGTGCTGAACAGAAAGAAAAAGAATACTCCCCTCCACCACTGGACTACACAGTTGGCCTTCATTGCTGCAAGGGTACTACGCTGACTCATATTCAATTTGTCCACCAGGACCCCCGGGCTCTTTCCTACAAAGTTTCTTTATACCCCATCAGTACCCAGCCAATTCACAACACTGAGTGACCAAGTGATAAAATAACAAATGGATTTCAAAGCAGCAGATAGGAAGAACACAGGTGGAAAAGTCAAAATAACTTTAATCAGACTTCTTGGTTACCACTCAGGAAAGATTTTGAAGATGTTTCAGATAATTCACAGAGTCACAGAACTGTTTGGGTTGTCTTCTTGAGGCCAAACAACCCCAGCTCTTTTAGCCTGTTTAACTGGCATGAAAAGTGCTCCAATCCCTTAATCATCCAGAACTGGACCCAGCAGTCCAGATGTGTCTCACCAGTGGTAAGTGGAGAGCAAGCATCACCTCCCCCAGCCTTCTGGCAATGGTCTGCCTAATGCAGCCCAGGACGTTGTTGGCCTTCTTTGCTGTGATAATGCATTTCTTGTTCACGGTCAGTTTGCTGTCCACCAAGACCCTAATGCTCTTCTGTGCTGAGCTGCTTTCCACCTGGCCAGCTGCCAGCGTGTACTGGTGCCTAGGGTTATTGTTTCCCAGGGGCAGGACTTGGTATTTCCCTTTGTCAAACTTTATGAGATTCATCTCAGCCCCATTTCTTTAGCCTGTCCAGGTCCCTCTGAATGGCAGCACACCTCTCAAGTTTTGTATCATCTGCAAACTTGCTGAGGGTCACTGCCCCATCATCTAGGTCATCAATAAAAGTGTTCAACAGTATTGGCCCCACTACCAACCGCTGACAAACACCACTTGGTACACCAGTAGTGACTTGCTCCCAGCTGGACTTTCTGGCACTGATCACAACACCCTGTGCCTGTGCACTAATCTAACCTGTACTTTGCCAGCTTGTCTATGTGGAGACAATGTCAAAAGCCTTACTAAAGATAAACATCAATTGTTCTCTCTCCATCCACCAAGCTAGTCAGGCAGTTCAATTCCATGAACTGATCAGCAGTGGTCATAAAGAAGGTAGAAAAATAAAAGAAAGAAATTTACAGTAAAACAGAAAACGTCACTGTGCACTATTCGAGAAATAAGTCTACTTCATCAATACAGCATGTAACTCTGATCTGCCTTTTTTAAGAAAGAATAAAAGAATAGCAACAGAAAAAGGCAACAACAGTCAGAGGCATGGCAGTGCTTTCAAATGAGAAAAAACTTAGCAGACTAGTACCTGACATAGAGGGCATGACTGAGTGGCAATATAATAGAAATCCAAAGTCATAAAAAGAGGGAAAAAGAGGAGGTTGGAATAAGTTGTTGTGTCTCATAAAACTAAAACTACAAACACTCAGTGACATCATCAAACAATAGATTTAAAAAAAAAAAAGATAAGTACTGCTTTTTACAATGCATATATGCTGTGGAGCTGCGTTTTTTCTTTCTGAATCTCTGGAGGCCAAAAGTGTAAATGGCTTCTGAGAAGGACTAGACTAGTTGATGGAGAATAGGTACGTTGGCAGTTATTAAACACAGCAGTCCAACTGCAATCTCTCACTCATGCAAGCCCTAAAGCACTGTTTGCTGAAAATCCTAGAGTCACAGCAATTCTGTATGTTCTTGTTGTCTTCCTTAAGTATCCACTACCCATCAGCATTATAGATAAGACACTAGTCCAGATATACCTTTGATATGATGTATTTCAACCATTCTTATGTTATGATTATTCCATGTTAACTAGACCTATGAACTACAGAGAAAATAAAAGTGACAATACTGCAACTCTGGTTTAATGACTATAAATAACTATTTGGTAAGGCTGTTTTTAGGGCTGCTCTTCAGAATAAAATTGCCTGCCTTCACACAGTATGCCTAAAAGTATAGTCTGAGGTCTAGCCAGAATACTTAAATGCTTTAATACTTAATACTTAGGCGCTTTGACAGTAGGTCAGAGCTTCAGAGACTAGGTACAGACTATCAGTGGATAACAGGAAAGGATGAGGAATGGGCATAGGAGTGAACCTTTCACATGGATCTGTGTCAAATAGTGCAGGACTCTAGAGCAGAAGAAGAAAAAACAGATTTCTGCCTGTAGCTAAAGCACTCTCTAATCTCCTTTCACTCACCCCTTACTTTCAGCTGCTTAAGTCAATGACCTAGCTTTAGAAGAGTTAAAACTTTGTTTTGCTTTGGACTCATGGACTGGGTTCAGACGTCAGAGCACCCCAAGCCTGTTCCATATCCATATCTTGCCTATTCTGATAATAATCTATATTTGGTGGCTACAAACTCTGGGGTAGAAAAACTAAGGGAAATGCAGTGTATATATGACAGAATGTTCTCCCACCCATTCCAGGAGAATGCAGTTCCATGCAGTTTAAACGCACATCTGAAATAACATTTAGCAAATAATAAAAATAAAATAAATAAAAAAGCCCACAAACCACTGGAATGATTTGACTGAGATGTGCTTATCAGAATACTTGTTCCAAGATGCTAATATTGAGAAAAAAAAATCTGTATATCTAACAACTAAAAAAAATAAGAGATGCACAAGGACAACACCTTATAAATACTAAGAATTTGATGTTATATAGATTTCTCCTGACATAAAGAATAATGGTGGATTTTTCCTTGCTCCCATAAAATTGATTTATAATCTAAGATCCACATTTCATAGTTTGGCAGCTGGATGATAGTTCACGGAAAAGCTCTTCTTTGGGATTTTTTCCAGGACACCTTATTCTTCTTGACAAGCAGACTCCAGCTATGTGAAAGTGACTCTTCCTGGGTTTTGGGGGGATTTGCAATAACTGTCTCAACCAGGTGTCCTTCAGGGATTAGTCTGCTGTACAGCTTCTTAATATCTTTATCAATGGTCTGGATGAGGGGATCGAGTGCTCCCTCAGCAAGTTTGCAGACCACACTAAGTTGGGCGGGAGTGTTGATCTGCTGGAGGGTCGGAAGGCTCTGCAGAGGGATCTGGACAGGCTGGATCAATGCGCCGAGGCCAATTGGATGAGGTTCAAGAAGGCCAAGTGCCAGGTCCTGCACTTTGGCCACAACAACCCCATGCAACACTACAGGCTTGGGGACGAGTGTCTAGAAAGCTGCCCCACAGAAAAGGACCTGGGGGTGTTCGTCTACAGCCGGCTGAATATGAGCCAGCAGAGTGCCCAGGTGGCCAAGAAGGCCAACGGCATCCTGGCCTGTATCAGAAACAGTGTGGCCAGCAGGAGTAGGGAGGTGATCGTGCCCCTGTACTCGGCTCTGGTGAGGCTGCACCTCGAATCCTGTGTTTACTTTTGGGCCCCTCACTACAAGAAGGACACTGAGGTGCTGGAGTGTGTCCAGAGAAGGGCGACGAAGCTGGTGAGGGGTCTGGAGCACGAGTCTTAAGAGGAGCAGTTGAGAGAACTGGGGTTGTTCAGTCTGGAGAAGAGGAGTCTGAGGGGAGACCTTATCACTCTCTACAATTATCTGAAAGGAGGTTGCAGAGAGGTGGGTGTTGGTCTCTTCTCCCAAGTGACTAGTGACAGGACTAGAGGAAATGGCCTCAAGTTACATCAGCAGAGGAGGTTTAGATTGGATATTAGGAAAAATTTCTTCACTGAAATGGTTGTCAGATGTTGCAACAGGCTGCCCAGGGAGGTGGTTGAGTCACCAGCCCTGGAGGTTTTTAAAAGACATGTGGATGAGGCACTTAGGGACATGGTTTAGTGGTGGATTTAACAGTGTTAGGTTAATGGTTGGACTTGATGATTTTAAAGGTCTTTTCCAACCTAAACAATTCTATGATTCTGTGATTCTTTACCTCATCTCCTAGGTGCAGTTCATGGTCTATTTACATAGTCTCTTCCACCCTTCTTATGCAAACTAGCTTTCACATTTTCCCTCTATCACTTTATCTTCTATTTATGGCTAGGAATTTCACTGTCTATCTGACTTTCCTACTAATTATTCTCTTAGACTCTTCCACATGAGTTGGAGAGAATGTGGTCTAGGAGTCAGCTGGCATGACGAAGCCCTAGCTTTACTGAATAGACAACTCTGTAAGTCCTACATTAAGATGACAGAATTTACTGAATATATGTCAAGAACTATAGATAAAATTGATGTAGCAAACTGGTCAATGAAATTGCACCATGAAAAAAGCTGTCTTTAGAATGTTGAATGGGCACCTCCCACTAGAGGTATTAAGCACACACAAGAAAAGAATTTAAAAATACTATTGTCCCTTTTCTCTCCATCTGTAAAGTAAGCTGGCTCAGTTACTGATGTGTGTGATTCCTCTCAAGGAAGTTATACTACTCAGACACTATAAAACTCCTTTGTGTTGCATTTTCTTATACTGTAATTTTTCCACAAAGAATTTCTCACACCCTTTCAAAGTATATTTTTAAACCATGGGCCTTTTTTTTCAATCATTAACTTTTTATTTTATAGTAAGCTGCAACTTTGGAGTTGAAAAACTGATTTTATATTTTTCAGTTTTTTCCTTCAGCTTGAAAACCTAAAAGAGACCACTTGTTTCATATTTCTGATACTTCCATACATAAATAGTTTCTCTTCACTATTACCCCTTAGAAACTCAGATATGAGTAAAGACACCAGCAGCTTAGGTATCATAGAAATTTTATGAGGATTCTAACCATAACAACCATGCTGATGATATCAGTTAGCACTTATTTTTTATACTAGATATAGCATGCAAAAATCAATTCATCTTTCGTGCATGTTTCATTTTTAAGATCCTTGCTATATGTGTTACCAAAACTTCTTAGAAATTCCAGAAAGCTACTAGTGAAACATTGTCTTACTATTCTGTGATGATAACAAGGAGAGAAGAGGTGGCAGCTCTTTTTTCACACTTGGGACAACCAGGCTTCTTGTACCTAAATCCCTAGCAAAGTTTCCCATATCTTAAGAAATTACACTTTCTTTGACTAACTAGTCAGAAGGATTTCATGCAAGCATGAGATCATTATTTCAGCATCTCTCATCCTGCAAAGGAATCTATTTACTGCCTGCATCTAGGCATTCAGTCTATAGATTAGTTAGACAAAAGCACTCAGCTCCTTACTTTGTAGTACCTACTTCTCTGTCTTGTTAAAGCACAAAAAAATAGGGCTAGAAAAGCATCTGGGTCAACAAATCTGGTCACTCAACATAAAAAGTAATCTGCCCCATTCATAAATGCATCAAGTTTCATACTAGAACTATTTATTTCTGTTATTCCTATAGCCAGTGATTCCTGAACTGGTGTTCCAGAACTGTACATTGAAGATGCACAAGCCTAATTGTTTCCATATTAAATTTATTCAAAAATAGAAAAACGCATCTTCTAAACTTTAAAAATCAACTTTTATTACTAGGTTTACAAGGATAACTGGTTATGTGAGCACACGCTATACATTTATGGTCTTATCTTACAATGCAAGAAAATTAAAAGGGAATCAGGCTGTAAATGAAAAGTCTGTTATAGATGGATGTCTTCTAAGTGATATATGTGATAGAAGTGATTAGCATTAACTGATCTTCTTGAAGAATGTACAAGTATAATTCATTATAATGGCTTACAAGTGCAATTAGTGAACTATAGTGTAAATGACACTGCTGTTCATAGACTTACCCATAAGAGTAATTATATTTTGAAAACTACTTAGTGAAAAATTGATTGAATGGGTCCTATGGGTATAGATAATTGAGATAAAAATATGTAAACAAATGCCCATTAATAAGTCTTACAGCAAATTTATATATTTACATGTTTAGCTCGTCTGGAAGTATACATAAGGAATGAGAATTATCTGGTGTTTCATTTTGAAAGCACATTTAAATGAAAAAAAAATTTATGCCTTTGCAAACAATACTATTTAATTATTCTTATATTGCATAGAAAGATGCATTGTCATTTTCCCCTCACTATGGCCTGATACCTCAAAAATATTGAGGTTCAGGAAAAGAACCCAAACTTGACTATTCGCAATCATTTAACTTCAAGAAGCTTCTAGATGCATAGCTTTAGTGTGGCACATGCTAGGTCAGAACAGAACCTGCCTACTGGTGATTGCAGGGATTCCTGGAGCAACAGGAGCTATATTTTTGGTATGATAGTAATATAAACTATGAAACAAACGTATCTTACAAAATAGCAAGTTTTGACAGCATTTCATTTAGCACCTATGTTCATTTGAGAACTTACCTTATTGGCGTAATTCTGTTTCATTAGTAAATACTAATTTCTTGTTCTTTTTGAGATGTCCAAAAGCTTTTATTTGATGCTGGGTTTTTTGCTTAAAGAATGTGCTTTTTCTGAACACCTTAGTGAATTAATGTTCAAATATTTGATTATTCTAAAAATAAAGGTTTAATTGACTTTGCAAGCACAGCAAATACTGTATGGTGTACTTTTTCCCATAAAAATTTATTTATCTGATTATTAGAAAGGTAGTGTTTTCAGCTACAACTTAGCTTACTTGATTTTTTAACACAGGAAACAAGGCCTACCAAGCATCATTTAAATGTATAACTTCAAGGGTTAATTCTGAGAACAAACTTGACGTGGAAAGATATAAGACTGATCAAGACAAAAATTAATGCTGGACAGCAGTAGCAAAATATCTCAGTTTTAGGCCCGCAGGAGTCCCAGTGCAAATTGTTCCTGTGAATCTAAACCCTTCATCAATCAGATGTAAATTACAGCATGCATGACTGGCTGCCTTTTCCATTCTAGAGTTCCCTACAGAGAACAAGAGAGCCAACTGCTACAGAGGCTCAACTAAACTGCAGTCTCTCTTTCGCTCCCTTGAGGATATATACCAACACATCAGAAGAGAGAGCATTCACTTGTGTTCCACATCAGGAGATCTTACAAAATCATAGACAATGAGTCAAGCCAGCATCGTCTAGAAAAACTTACTTATAATAAAGGGAACCAGGAAGGGGACCATGGGGGAGACATATACTGATACAACACTAAAAACTTTCCTACAAACAATACTTTATTAACTACATGTCCAAGCTTTCCTTGAATAGCTGGCTCAAAGAAATCGAACACAAGAGGCTGGATACTTAGAGAGGGATAAATTCTTTATAAAGAACAGGAGCATAAGACTTATTCCCAGTATTCACATGAAACTGGCTGTCATAGACTTCCATAGGTAACAGGAGGGATGAAACCAGATTTTAAGCAACAAATTAAAAATAGAGCTGTTGAACCACCTAACAGTGGATACCTGAGCTACCAGGCAGGAGAACACTACCATTAATTGAATTTCAGCCACAGAGGGGAGAGCTGAAATTCTTGCTGTGCTTGCGATCTTCACTCACCTAATTATGGGCAAAGTTAATGTGTGAACAGACCCTATGATCTGTAAAAGCAAACCACAAATGTCAAGCTTTGTGAAGTAAAATCAGAAGACGACTAGAATATTTGAGAAAAGGTGCAGCTTAATGCAGTATTTCTCAAACTTTCTAGAAAATCATGACCTCCTTTTGTCTCACCAGCCTTCACAAAACTTTCTGAGTCAGCAGCAGCTCAATTTCTGCACAGCAAAGGCTGCTAACAACTAGCTGGAAGTATTTACATTAACTTACCCGTCATAGAACACTAGAGTTGCTGCTTAATTATATAGGTAGTTAGCAGTTAGATAGCTGAGGTAAACAGTTGTAGTTTGTAATTATCTCACCTATTATCACCTCTCATTCCCAATATGAATGCCTCTGTGACCTATTTAGGAACTGTCATCTACTATTGGTTTAATAGGTACAGATGCAGACTGGATGTGTGAGATGGGCAAATTTACTACTCCCATCCTGCGAGTCATTTGACCTTTCGACGTGTTTATTTCCTTCTCTGCTCGTTGTTGGTCTTGCCTATTTATATAATAAGCTTGCTCAGAAATTAATTCTTATACATATTCCTATGAGACTAGCATCAATGTCTTTCAAAACACATTATTAACACCATCACCTTCTCAATAATGATGCCTCATAGAACTTTAGTTCTGTTAAATTATTTTATATAGGCAAAACAAAATTTTTTGTTACAAAATTTTAGAAAGGTAGGAAGCACTCTGTTTATTCCCATGCCTTTGCCCTTCTAAATTCTACTCATTCTTACAATTTAACTTACTGAAATATAACATTGCTACCTGGGAACAAGACTGGGAGCTGCAATTTCAATTGTTGTTAGGTTCTTTAGATCGAAGGTCTGGCACAAAGTCTCCAGTTTTTAGAGAAGACTTATGCTGAGCCACCAGAAAAACATAATTGCAGAAACTGAAGATACATTTTAAGTTTTTTGAGTAAGAAACAAAAACAGACACCCAAAATTTGCATCTTTAATTATTTCTGAACACTATGGACCTTTATCTTTGTCTGGCAGCTGTCTAAGAGCCTATGTGATATGTAGTGGTTACTGAAGCCCAGTTTCTAGTGGGCCAACATCTACATTATTAAACTTCTACCCCAACTAATGTCATTATTGGAAGGACTCTGTGGGAAGTCCATTACCAGAAAAACGAAGAATATATGAAAGGCATTGGCAATGCAAAGCTGAAAAGCTTTAGCTGTTGCTTTCTTTACTGCCCCTTCCCTGGGCAAGTCCATGAGCTTTCATCTACTGAATCCAGAGCACTGGATGTTTTTCAGATTTTCCTGAAAAAAAAAAACCCAAACCCCAAAATCCCTGCCTTTTTCTTTGTATATTTGATTTTCACACCTGTTTCTACCTTTTTTGACTCAAAATATTAATTGCTTCCTAAGCTTGTGATTCTTTCTTCATTTGAGGTGATAAGAGCTATCTTTCTGCTGGGATAAGCACTATTCCCAGGATTCAAATAGGTGGCATCTTCGTTTATTTTCTTTAACTAGGGAATACCTTTGAGGACTCCACATTTCTGAGTAATTTTCTACACCTCTGGGATTTTACTTCCCTATTTATTCACTTTTGATTCTCAAACTCAGTTAAGTTCTAATCTGGGATGAAGTTTTCTGTTGCTTTAATGTTTTTACTGAACTTAATTTTTAAACAAGTTGATTTTTTTAAGGAAATTTTTAAAAAATAAAATAATGACATAATTATTCCTTATCAAAATAAATGGATTCAAAAGGCAGAATGTGACTGTGTGAAGAATCTACTAATTGAAATTGGACTGCTACAAATCCTAAAACTTAAGGTCTTATGTGAAGGCTTTAAAATAGAACCTTTCTGCAGAATTAAAAAAAAAAAAAAAAAACTGAAAAAAAACCCAAACACCACCACCCAAAAAAAAAAAACCTTTTAATTTCAGATCAATTCATTAGGCTTCTAGAAAGGATCTTGAAAAAGAATAAAAAGTTTAATTTTAGTACTTTTACATATATATTATTATCACTGTTGTCCCTTTTGGCTGACATTCTAGAGGCTCAGTTCTGCCAGGAACTCTGATAAAGTGCTATTAATCTATGTCCCCTTGTCTAGCTACCCAGAGCAAAGCATCTTCTTGCTCCCCTCCAAAATCCAGCCACAGAGTCATTGCAAGCTGTCTTCTGTCCAAGATATCCATCTTCAGCCTTTGCATTCTTTCAGCTGTCAGTGTAGATCTACACTGTCTCTTGAGTAATAACAACAGCAGCAGTTCATGAGGTTCAAGCATATATGCCTCCCTTTGCTGTCCTTAGTTAGTTCTACAGCCACTTCACTCTAATTTTCCATGTAAAATAAAATTAAATTAAATTGGATTTTAAATACCTAGATAAATCACCTTCAAAATATAACAATAATACAACTAAACATTGCAAACAAAATGAGTAATTTATACTGTCCTCATCAGATGTAGTATCATCCTGTGATGTCAAAATGATCTTTAATGATCAAAAAGAAGCTGTACAAGAGAATTACTCTTTTCCTCAATTTCTCCTAAAATACTCTCACCAAAGTTTCTCTACATAGGCTCATACAGAACATGTAGGAATAGTTCATTAAGTTCAGAAAATGACTGTTATTCAGCTTTCCAATAAGTTAGGACAAATATGTATGTATTTATGTAAGTATTTTGGCACTTTTTGCCATACTCCAATTAAATTCCTTTTACATTTTTTTAAGATCACAACGAAATTGCTCTTTTACTTTCTGTGTTGCATACATTTTCAAAAACAGATCTACTACTCTCTACTTTCTAAACAATCTTTTTAATGATACTTTTGTCTCTGGGTACTGAAGAGAACACAAGTTATTAATTCCTTTAACAATTTAGATGAAGAGATACTGTCTTTACATTTGCCTCAACACCATGAAAACTGTTTTCTGTATGCCATGCTCATTTAGCTTATGAAATTGTTATCAAGTTTATGTACAACAGAAGTGGATACTCCCTTGTTTTTGTAAATAACGCATCCTTTAAGAATGGAAATCACAAAACTCGACTCAGCAAAAATCTAAAGGAATTCTACGCAGTCTTTGAGCTCTGAGGTTTAAATGTCTCTATATTTTCTTCTAAAGTTAGGAAATCAACAACTTTCTCCTAATTGTTCAATTGTCACATACGTATCATGCTGACCCTGTCCAGGAAAACCTTTGTATCAGAATCACTCTTGAGGGAATCATGCTAATATGTATTACAAAACCAGCATTTTCCACATGCAATACCAGAGGTTTTTTCCTTTCAGCAATTTGAAAATAGCTGGTAAATGAGTTCTCATTTTGCAAGATAACATTGATAACATTTTCATTTTTAAATAGACTACATGAATTAGGCAAGAAATGCAAATAACATATGGCAAGTGACAATGCACTGAAATAAGAGATCTTTAGATGAACTGCTTAATCATTGATGATCCTATATACTTGTTTTTTCCCCCCAGGACAAAGTGTATTTCCCCAGAAAACTAGCAGAAGGCCCAAAACCAAGGCACATCAACACCTTTGATTTTAGAACCATAATTCCTATACTTGCAGCTTTCACTCAAAAAAAGTAGTCGCAACCATTAACCTTCAGAAGTTATCCAAACTCCAGAGTTTTTATCAACAGTTAGAGAAAACTGGTTACTACTGAATAGTTCACTGTTATTACATATTTTCGATGATGCTCAAATGTTTCAGCAAACCATTTCTTTGCCAGCTCTTGACAAAGTAGCCAACTATATGACATGATTTCATAAAGATAACTTCTGAATGGATTTGAATGAAATCACTTCATGAGAAACAGCATTCACTAGATTATACAGAAAATCAGCCACAAGATCTGCCCTGTGATGCATACAATCTAACCATGTTTCCATTAAGGGGAGAGATTTTGTTACTTTTTTTTACTAGAACTTGTTTTGATGTGACTCAGATTTTACTGTTTACTTTACAGTTCGTTGTTACAATATTTGCTTCTTAAAATTTCAGAATTCTTGCAATTACCACTTTTATTCATACATTTTATCACAGACTATATCTTGCAAAATTCTATTAATGGCTTCTGTTTATGATCCATTCTCAAAATGAATATTGCATTTTTGAAAGCCACTCCGTTATGATCAACTTATGGTTGCTCTTGATTTAATGGCATATTGCTCAGGATACCTACGATACTAAAGATACAAGAAACTATAAAAATAAACTGAAGAAAAATAGAAGTACCTAGTTTTACATGAAAAAAATCAAATTAATTCCACTGCTATTTTTTCATTAAGAAAAGTTATTAAAATTATGCTTATTTCCATTAAGGAACAACACAGGAAATCACAGATGTATTCATAACTGTGAGACTTACAATCTGAATAAAAACTTTGTGCACAGTTATCACAAACTACCAAAAGTTGTCACACAAACTCACTCTCCTCTCCCACCTTTCTCCCACTCTACCCCTGCCCTGAGAGAAGCATCAACCCCAAAGCAAGTCCCTACAGTTGAATACGGACCTGAAGTTGCTCAAGTACACTTTACTCAAGAAGCTGGATGTAAGCCAGCTCAAATCTGGAAGCAATCTAAGCACGTTCATACAGTGTTGCATGCAGATTTATAAGCTCTGCCTCTCAATGTTGATGTTCCCCATGATGTTCACTAGAGGCTTTGCTACTGTTATTTATTTTATTTGGAAGGCACTCAGATGCAATGGTGATGAGCTGCAGTACAAAACCCTGTGAGAGAGAGTGAGGGAGTGTGAGACAGAGATGAGAATGAGAATAAAGACATTTTTATTATGTTCACCTTAGTTTGAAATTCATAATCCTGAAATTCTCTGAACAATGGACTTAAACTACAGTCAGCAATTCAAGAGGAACAGATTCCTCACATTAGCCTCTTGGTGTATGGGGCCAAAAGGTCAAAAACATTGAACACGATTTAAATGTGTAAGTTGAGATTCTGTACAGAAACCACACATCTTGAAGTGGTGTGAGAAATGACCACAAGCCCTTTTAACACCAGTTTCTGTCGCAAAGCAAATCTTCACTAACACCAATCTCCTGATTATATTTTGCTATTCCACTAGTTAAAAATGTAAGGGAGGAAACTGCATCCTCTTACAGCCTGAATATTCTTTGTTCTGCTCTCAGGGGACCTTTACATATTAGGCTTTGGACACCTAATTTTGTTCCCTTATTTTGGGATGCTACAAAATTGAGAAATAAATAATAATATTATTTATTTTACTGTAACAAATGCTTTCTTAATCTATTTCTTTCACACATATATCTAAAGAATATACCCCACATTTATACACTGTTTCTGTATGTGCATAAAATTGCCACAAATAAAATGAGAGTCACAGTTTATTCTTCGTATCTGATAAGAAAAGAAGTTTTAAGCCTTTTTATGGACTGATAAAATAGAACACAAATTTTATAATTTATGGTTCACAGGATGCAACGATTGATATTATATAGAAATTTAATCAGTCTTGCAGAGCTCACAGACATATCACAGTAGGAGGTTCTTTTGACATTTCATGGGGAACTAGGCAAGATGAGGTACAATATGTGTGCATATTTCAGTATGTTATGTATTTTCTTAAGCTTTTATCCTTTCAGGAGTTGTTGTCATCTTGAAGGAATCATTCTTTTAAAAAGTTCTAAGTACATGAAAGATTGAAGCTTCAACTTTTGTTTGAAGCAAAACAGCTAGAAATACCTGCAGAGGTAGCCAAATTTTTTCCTGATACAGACGTCACAAAACTGAGACACATCTTTAACACTTTTTCTGTACCTCTCGAAATCTGTCAGGTGTACATCACTTGGCTGTAGTTACATAATCTGGCTATAACCCTAATGTCATGTGGAGTTATGACTGAGAACATTTTGACACAAAGTCTGTCAAGGGTGTAGGATGAAAAAGTCAACTTAAAGTCATGGACCCTTACTTACCCACCCACAGCTACTCCATTTCTAAACTCCCAGCAACTAAGAACTGAGTCTGAAGAGGAGAATATAAAACTATTATTTCCTTCTCAATTTTAACATTCTTATTTGCAAGTATGCTGTTTTATATAATGAACAGACAGTGCCATAGTTTTACTTCATCTAGCAGTATTCCATTATTCTTCATTGAAACAATTTCGCCTCTGAAACAAGTTTATGTCAGAGTGCCATAATTACATTTATGACTATTCAGTAAACCTACTTATACACTATTAAGATATTAGTGCTTGTTGGACTGAACATCTGAAGCCTCAGATACTTTATCATAAACCTGTGATTATGGCTGTTATACCAGAGCTTCTCGTTAGGGAAGTAGGCAGCTACATAAACCTTTTGATAAATGTTATCTGATACATTATTAAACATTTTGTGCTGCTATTATCAAATTGATAACTTTGTTCATTTTTCTCATTTTCTACCATTTTTTCGCATACCCCAAAGTTGTGGCTTAAATATACAACACACAGTACTCACTTTTTCAGTGGAATCAAATTCCATCTTCAGAGGGCTACCTTAGGAAACATCTTAAAGATAAATATAAAACACTAGAAATAACTCAAAATTATATATCTGGCCAGATAACACGCAACCAGCTTAATAGAATGCTCTACTATATTATTAGGTGACAATCTTCCTTGAGATTATGTATCAGGAACAAGAATCAGAGCCATAAATGACTTTGAGAGGAGGTGGACGAAACATTTTTTCAACACGTCTTTTCCCAGTAAAAATATGCAGCATTTGTTTCTTTGTTTTACTTCAAGTGAAACTAGTTGTCTTATATTACATGTAGAAAAAGTATCAACCCAGTTGATACTTTCCAACTGTCCAACTACAGTAAACTAATGATTAATGAGTGAGGATGGGTTACCATTGACTGATGGCTGGCTGGAGAGGTTTCCATTCTTATCTATCTATCTGCTCTGTCCCCAAGGCAGGAAGGACAGTGACATTCATGAAACATCTGGGGAACCTCCATGGTTTAAATAAAGCCTTGGATATTAAGATAAACCCCCACAATTTTTTTGTAAACAGAAATAGCTGAGCAGCTATTCTATAAGCTATTTTCCCATGTCTGGAGCAGAGACTGGACACAGACAGAAAAAATGGACAGGTGGGAGCAACAGATGAAAAGACTCACCCCAAGATGAACATCCACCTCTGTGAGGCAGAACCCTGAGATAATAAACTAGTAGCAAAGTAGCACATACAATTTCCTTATTCCATAACCTCCTGATCATTGAAGCTTGCTGTACAAAACCAAACCCAAAAATAAAACTCTGGGTTAAGTAATAGAGAAGAAAGAGCTACTCTTGAGATTTCAAAAGTAGAGGTATTGATGCTTCCTTATATTCATGGATTAGTGTCATGGTTTTACCCCAGACGGCAACTAAGCACCACACAGCTGCTCAGTCACTCCCCTCCAGTGGGATGGGGGAGAGAATCGGAGAAAAGGTAAAACTCATGGGTTGAGATAAAAATAATTTAATAGGACAGAAAAGGAAGAAAATAATAATGATCATAAAAGAATATACAGAACAAGTGATGCACAATGCAATTGCTCACCACCCACTGACCGATGCCCAGCCAGTTCCCGAGCAGTGGCTGCACTCCCCTCCCCAGCCAACTCCCCCCAGTTTTTTTTGTTCAGCATGATGTCATATGGTATGGAATACCCCTTTGGCCAGACTGGGTCAGCTGTCTTCACTGTGTCTCCTCCCAGCTTCTTGTGCACCTGGCAGGGCAGTATGGGAAGCTGAAAAGTCCTTGACTTGGTGTAAGCACTGCTCAGCAACAACTAAAACATCCCTGTGTTATCAACATTATCCTCATCCTTAGTCCAAAACACAGTACTATACCAGCTACTAGGAAGAAAATTAACTCTATCCCAGCCAAAACCAGGACAACTAGGTAACTTTGTCCTTTTGTATCCTGCCAAGTACTGTAAGCTTATTTGATTTTAGACAATCAAGAAAATTCCATTCCAAAAGAAATCCGCAACATAGTCACCAATTTTTCTTTTTTTTTAAACTTTGGTTTTGTTTCAGTGTAATTAAAAATTATGGTAGCAAACATGGAAACCTGTTATCATTTTAGGAGTCTAAAAGCAAGAAAGGCTAATTTTTTTCAAGCTAACCCATGCCATGGTAAAACATCAACTAATTTCAAAAGTTTTGTGTGGCCTATAAAAGTCTATCTACGACTTCTGTGAACAATTTTTTTATTTACCATTGTTAGACCTGGGAAGTTGCAATTTGGGTTTACATGTCAGTATTCATCAGCAAAACACAAAACTTCATCTGGAGAAATAGAGCATGAAATCACTTTCTCACCCTGCTTCTGTGCATCATACCTAACAACGCCGTAACTTAAAGAAAAAAATCCACACCACTACTAAAGTGGTGTAAAAATAAGTTGTCAGATTATTTTCTCAACTCAAGATCAAATCCAGAAGTACACACACTTCCGTTGGCAGCTAGAAATCTGAACACTTCATTGCAAATGCTGCATCACCTTTAGCTTTTAATTTCCATAATTAAAAACAAAAGCTAAAAGAACCTCTAAAAATGAGACTTAAAATGCATGTTTAAATCCTATACAGTTATCATAACATAGTAATGAATAGAGACAAATTTCAATTGTCTCAGGATGCATAGCCAATGATTAGTGAGAAACGTTGAACCTTAAAGACTTAAATGTGTAAAAATACTATCTGAATTCTCAGAAAAGAGGACTAAGCAAAACTAACAGTCCTACAAAGTTCATCGGGAGGTTCATGTAGGCTTCCAGAATAAGAATACAGTACTATTCCTCTTTCTACAACTTTAACATCAGCAGAGCTTTTTCAAACTAGATGACTTTCACTTCTTTTAGAAACTCATTTGTAATGGGGCACAGCATAAGTGAGCAGATGATCAAAATGTGCTGTATATAATGCAGAAGTTTTATTTATTAAAAGAGTTATTCATAAGGCTTTTGGTTTAAGACATTAGATATGCAAGAAAAATAAAAAATGAAAAGTAATGTTTTGGACTAACTTGCTTAAGCAGTTCAAAGACTATTTCAGGTTTGAGGGGTTTTTTATTTATCAAAACCCTTTTACAACTCATAATTCTCCATTTTCACTTTCATCTCATCCATTAGGTCTCATCCTTCTCCATTTTTATTCCAGCTTTAACTCTCATTTCCTGTTCAGTCTCACCTTTGCGTGGAAATAGGGAAGCAAAAGGACCTTCCTAAGTACTCTTCCTCCTCCCAGGCTGTGAAACTGTTATCATCAACCTTTAGAGGATATGAGACTGACATCCCAAAGGCATCCCTGATACCGGTCTTCAATTAGAGGTGAGAGGTGAGAGTAAAGGGTGAATGGGAGTGACCTTGCTGATCAGGCAAGATGCATGTGTACCAAGAGAAGGCCTATCTTAGCTTACTCCCTTATGTGAATAACACAATGTATGGAAAACTCACAGTTTAATTCTGTCTTGCTTCTGCTTCTTATTCAGGGCTTCACATCAACTCCATGGTGTTTTATGAAAATAAAACCCAGCAACAACAAAACCTAACCAGTGAAGAAACCTAACTACTCAAAGAAATCTAGTGCACTTAAAGGAGAGCTAAACTTTTATGTAGTATAGAACTTGCTTAAAGGTTTTCACAATTCTAGGAAGTTTTTTTTCACACAAAGAAAAGGAGAAGTCTCAAATCAAGGCTCCTATCACCCTATTAGAAACTAGTACAATTAAAGGTATAAATTTAAATTGCTAGCTATGTGTTGGAGGAGTGGAAACAAAAAAAAATCAGTTAAAGCTTCATTTGTAGCTGCTTACTCAGGCCTTCTTTGGCTGGCACAGTTGGTTAAGAGAATGACTTATCAGTCAAATGACAGCTCTGTTCTCGTCTGCTGCTTTCTGTTCAAGCTTCCTCTGTCCTGTCTTTATCCTTTAATCCTTTGCTTCTTCTCTGTTTACCCCCCCCATCTTTTTTTGTTATTACTGAAAAGAAAAAAGAGAAAGTAGGATTTAGTCTCTCCATGTTTCCCCCAAGTTAGTGGGAAATGATCATCAAAAAGGGATAGAGACTGGATACTGTGGTTAGCTGATAATTCTTGTCATCTGCTCCAGAGATGGAGCCATAATTGTGATTGCCTATTGCCTAGAAGAAGGGTATAAAATTGTGCGTTGTACTTCCCTGATGCCTTTTTCATTCTTAACAGACTACTTTAGTCACCAAGGTTCTCAGGCTGGACCCATCCTGAATATTTAATTCACCTTTAAAGAGGGAAGCTCTCTCACAGTTGTAAACAGAGCTAACATTTTTGTGGGGATTTGAAAATTAAGGTGTTCACACATTGCTGCAAATCCCTAATGTAGTTTGGAAGTTGTACATTTTGAAGGGGATGAAAAGATAAACACAGGAGGAGTTGATATGACAAAACTCAGGCTCTGCATTGGATCATTAAGCACAATTAGTTGCACCACCCTTGTTACAAAGCAATAAGAGTAAGCACTACAGGTGTAATAAAAGACAGTACATCGTTGATAACCAATCTATATTCAGCTTACTACCACCTGTAAATGCAAGCAATATGTTTCTTTTAAACAGGCCTGGAAAGCAGCTCCCAGGATACCTTTAGGGAATGTGTACTTTTTGAACTAATTAATCACTGGATGTCATCACTGCTCCACTCCACTGCATATGAAACAGCAGTTCTCTGGCACTTAAAAATCTTAGGCAAAAAGAGGTTCAAGTAAAACAGCTTAAGAGAAATATAATTTCAGTGCCAGAGAGATTAGCAGGAGTTAATTCTAAGTGAAAATGGGCAATTTATCAGTGTAGCTTTTGTATTATGGATGAGTTTCCTTCATTATTTGCATTATTTTCATGCATATCAACTGAGAAGTTTTTCCTTTTTTCCCTTTTAGTAACACATTGAGTGAATGCTCCTTTGGGGAAAGTGGACTTGATAGACACGTATTGCAGGAATAAAGGCTATTTAAGCTCTCTGCCAATGTACATCAGCCCTAAGATCCTTGCCAATACAGTGTTTTAGCGTGAAGAAAGACAACATTTTTTTTCAAAATATAGGTCTTTTTTGTCGTATGTACAAACAGAAGTGGGACACCAAAGCATGAATTTTTCACTAGTGACCCTAAGGCAGAATATGAACCAAGGTCTCCAGAGGGGAAAGGCTAATGCACTAACCTGCTGCACCACCAAGTCCCCTTCACTTTCCAATTATCACAGAACCTCTCCTACTGCTGTGACATTCTCCCTGCCACATAGGTCAAAAAGTGAGTTACTGTCAAAAGAGATTCATCTATCAGCTGGCTCAGGAATTCTATAGAATAAAATGACTGGTGTTTTTCCCAAGTATGGTTGCAATACTACAGATTTACTTTCAGGCTTTTTATATCTGAAATCATGACTGCTTTTTCATTCCTACAGTATCATGTCATATCAGATTTAGAGACATCTTATAAGAGGGAAAAATCTCAGTGGTATCTGTTTCATAATAAAGTTCACAGTTACTACAAAGCAAAGACCTCTGCTCAAATAGCTTTATTTCTAATGCATAATGTATGACAGGTCTGTTTTTAAATATGTAGCCGAATTACAAATGTGATCCAAATATATTTTCGGGTTTTTTTCTAGCACACATTTCAATTATGAAAAAAGCAAACTGCTTATGAACTCAGGAAAGTAACATATACTTAAAACTCAAAATGCCATGATAGTTTTTCTTTCTCCCTAACTTTCCTGTATCCCACACCTTATAAAAATAAATATCAAGTGACCCTATGCAATGATTCACACGAGTATCTTATTTGTACAAAGTCCTCCACGTTCATGCCCTGATACAAATCATGTTTTCAAACTTAGCAGATTTACTCTAATGTTGAAAAGTCATTTCCCCAAATACTCTTTCAATAGTGTGAGATTTCTCTTTCTTGAAAGATTTAATAATTTAGTACTGCAGATTAAACAACACTGAGTGGTTTCAACCTGTCAACCCTTTTTGCTCTCTTTTTAAGGTTATTGGCTTCATTTTGCCTCAAATTGTCACACAAGCTTACTAAAGATGCTAAATATTTATGAAGTTCTTGGCCTCAATGGTATGAATCAGTGAGTACAAAATTAGATATTTAACAGATTAATCAAAGTCTCCATTTTATACCAACAGTTAGCTGCAGTTATTTTGGTGTTTAAAGACTTTCTTTCTCCTAAACTTCCAGACACTTTCCAGCTCCATTCTTGCTGCAAGCCCAGGCAAAAAAAAAACCCAAAAACCCCAACTTACACAATTTCAGAGTACTTTAATACAGTTGCTTGTTCTGACTGTTTTGTAAATGAGGTCTGTAAGTCAGGATCCTCCACTAAAAATTTGCCTCTAACTTTAAAAAATTCCAGCCAGGGCTCTGCCAGCTTCATTGATCCTACTGCAGTTGTATCAGTGCTGTGTCATCACTTCCCTGCCAATGCTTTGCATTTGCATCATACAGACATAATGCATATAAAACAACTGTTAGAAAAGTATTCACTTGATTTTTTCCTAAATACTTGTTCAGAATGAAATCCTGTAAATTTACCAGGTGTTGGTCATATGGACCAATTTTATGTTGTACAACCTTACCTGTTCCTCGGACATCAAGGTAATAACTAATGAAATGTTGCTAAAAGAAAACACCTAGCAGAATGCTTATGAATTTTTTCTTCATTAAAAATCATAGCATATTATTGACTTTTAACAAATTTACTAGAAAAATTCTAATTAGAAAGTTTCAATAATGAAACTGAGATGGAATTTTTCCTTTCTTTATGGAACACATCCTTTAAAAATCATGAATTAAACAAGCCTCTGAACAAAAGAAACAGTTTATTATTACTATCAGAGAATAAAAATAAATGCAGTTTCTCATATTCAAAATACAATTTAGTACGAGAAAGCGTCTTGAGCAAAAACTCAGAATTTAGTTGCCCTTTATAATAATTGCTCTTGAAGCAAAATTATTCTTATATTATTATTCAATAGCATTTTCCTGCACTTTATATATAATTTTCAGCCATTTACTTGTATTTAATGGCCTCATGTTATGTAATGTTGATACATCAATCTTTAAATTACAGTATTTTTAAGGAAACCTTAATTTTATGTATTACATGTGTTGTTTACATATATTAATCAAAACTTCACTGCAAACACTGATTCACAACAGAAAGAAAAGGAGTAACTATATGGACTAAAATATCGTTGCAAAGACCTCAGATGCCATTTCCTCAAAAAAAGTTTAAAAATCCACCACCTCTTGCTTTAAAATAGATAATGCTAATGTTTTGGTCTGTGAAAAAGTATGCTGTAATTAGTTAGTACTACACAGCAAAATGATTTTTTAAAGAAGTTCCAAAAGCTACTTTTTTTTAATCAGCTAAAATATGTAGATAATATGTTGCTTTGATTGCCTATAATATTTACTCTTCATCAGCTGCAAAAAGATTTTCTGTGATTTAAAATACCTAGAATTTTAGCTACCAACATGGAGTTTCTTTGGAAGAAGGAAAACATTTTAAAATAGCAATTACCACCATAATTGCAAATAGCTGAAAGTTTTTGAATTTTTGATGGTCTGATTCTAGGCTTGATTTGCAACATCATTTTTGATTGCATTCCTCTGTGAATCTTCTTGTTGACATTCAGGTTTTTGTTGTGTTTCTTTTTTTTTTTATTATCAGCATTGGTAGGAACTGTCATCTAAAAACTGGGGAAACAGTAGGTCAAAAGAATCAGGAAGGGTGAAGGTAAAGATTAAGACTTAAAAGTGTTTGCGAGTCTTTCACATGGATAACCCATCTTCTTTCAAAATGTCTGTAAAATATATTCCAAAGGGTTCTTCTAAGCAGGTTTTATAAAGGAGTTACTCTACAAAATATTTTTTAGTTGGAATGAATTTGTAAGAAAATACTAATAATTGCCCTAATAGATTCCTTTTAACTGCTATTCTTTGTTTCATTTCACTTCAGAAGCTAAACTACAAAACCACCAGATAACTAGCTCAGTCTCCCTCCTATCTCCTTCTAATTCAAATGAACACAGTTCTTCCTCAGGCTGAAGGGAATATTCATAGTCCTAGATACATACTCTATGTCCATACATAACTCTTCTTCGATCAGGTTTTCAGAAAATCTAATTGCTTGGTACCATCAATTGTATTGATGAGAACCATAGCAATTACAACTGGCAGAAGCAGATCTGTGAACGGTTTCATGCTATTTTGAAATGGCTTCTGTATCACTAGTGGCATGCAGTTTGGAAAACTCTCTCTTACTTGATAGTACTTCATGCATTTGTATTTTTACTTCTCAGAGAGGGTAACTATTGATGGAGTGCTGTATGATACATGACTACACATGGAAAAAACCTTAACTGTTGTAGTCTTAAGTTGCTACTTAACACTGATACACACAGTCTAAAAGAAGTCATTGAGAAAGTGCAGCCGAAATGTGGATGACTATGTGAATCATTTACTTCTGTCCATCAGAATCATAAAGAATGGTGGACAACACGGATATGAATCAGTTATTAAACATAATGAGTAAAATTCATTATAAGTAAAGCCATATAACAACTTAGCAAGAACAACTGACTATTCTTAGTGTTCGTAATATGGATTACAAAGTAATATCAATATACATATATAGTTTACGCTATATTTTACAATATCTCAGTATTTAATAACCATGAAGAGACTGAGGAAAATGATAGACTGACTAAGGGCATGTCAAAGACAAAGATGAAAGTGTTTTGAGATGCACAGTCTGATGAGTCATCTTTTATGACTTGCTAGATTCTAAAAAATTTCCTTTCACTCTCCTTTTTTAATTCTATTTTTTCAAGCACATTCACATTTTTTTATATTCGCCCTTCAGACATTGCAGGATTTTCCAGTGGAATAAGAGAGAAATGGCATCTTCCAGTAAGTGAAGTTTCAGTGTTAATTTATTAATTATTTTCCTTCTTCCTTTTGTAAAATTTCATGCAAGTGCAATACAAAAGGTGAGGAAATTTTTTTTTTAATTGCTTCACCTTCAAATTTGTAGGCTGCATGTGAGGGATTAAAACTCAGTTATTTGTTTACCCTTACCTGCAAGGACAGGAACTTAGAATTTTTTAAGTCTGCATTCGTAAATTTGAACAAACAGTTCTGCTCTCAGTTATATTTTGCAACTGCGTTCAGTATTTGTCCAAAAACCGTAACTAAGAAAAAACAGAGACAGAGACTATTCCACCTGTTTTGAAAGTAAGGCCATTATAAGCCAGATATGGTAATTATTATCTTCAGGGTTATGAAATGCACTGAGCATATGGCAATTTACATTTACTTAATTACATGTAGACTTAATTAATTGGTAGGTTTACCTGTACATTTACTAACATTTGCTCTCCTTTAAAAAAAAAAAAAAAGCATATTAAGTGTTAGCATTAGAGCATATAGAAATACGTTCTTTGATAGGAAAAAACACATTACAAAATCCTAGTAATGCGTGCTTCTTACTACTACATATATTTCTAAAAATTCAAAGGAGCAGCTTAAGAGATGTAAATAGTTTACCAACTGGTGGTGGATGTTTATGGAAGGACTTTCAAGGATCAGACATTTTTTAAATTGTCACTCTTAAATGTCTGAAAATAGGTATTTTAAAATTGGACTGGTGTAAAATGCCCAGAACATAGGCTCTTAGTGGAGTGTACTGCCCCTTGCCAATTTAGTTTGGCAGAAATAAAAGATCATTCACCAAAAGGCTGAAAAAACCCCCCATTAAATACGCCTAAACTCACAGGAGTTATATAGAAGTGGCAACCTTTCCTATAAAAAGAGTTTATATATTAGTACCTATTTCACCAGTTACAACTTAATGAAACAGGAGTAACAGAGTACATTTAAGGATCACTAAACCGGATAATTCTATACGTGCTTGTGAACAGATCATTACTTGCCTTTTTTTTTTTTACAATTAATCTTTTTCCAGCAACATTTCCAGTGTACCCCAAGTAAGATTTTCTTCTGCTTCATTCATTCATAAAAATCTTATAAACTTTACCTGATTTCCCTTTTTACATGATTCCCTGATTTTACATGCTTTCCCTTTTCTACTCTCCTATATCTACCTGGTTTTCAGTCTTTTCCTCTTTTGTTTTCATCTTTTCATATAGGCTTATTGTTGTATATATGAATATACAGTATCTAGTAAAATGGCGTCCAAATGGTAGTGTAAGGTTCATATTAGATAATAAAAAGAGCAGTAACACCAGTAACACAACAGAGCCCTCACTCTAAACTGCTAATTCCTGTTTTCCCTGAAAAAGGTGCACTGTATCAACTTTAATAACATGAGAGATGCATTCCGTTAGTAAACGCTCACTGTGGACAACTATATACAATTAATTCACCAAGCAATTACAAAACTGGGCAATTTTCCAACTTCTTTACCTCAAGACCAAACCAATGACACAGTCTTCTTGGTTCTCTTCACGAAGCAGATCCTCATAACACCTCACATGTGCAGTAAGGCAACTGAAATCCTTTAATTTTAATAACATCCAATCTGCCTGTCAAATCAAATTATTGTCTCAATGACAAGTAATAAAGACAGCTTGAACACACTGTGAGTCAGGAGTAATAATTGATCTCCTGAATATTTTTTCACATGCTATGAACCTTGTGCTTCAAAGGAGCATATCCCAACGACGCTTCAGAAAGCTCAGGCACAGTCACTTCAAAGCCTGGTGACGGCAATATAGTCATGCTATAAGAAAGACTGGTTCATATCAGTTTCCTCAGAATTCCACACCAACATACTTCATTAATGTGATTAAATCACATGCTTTATGATGCAAATGTGTAAGTGAATTTTTATTTAGGTTAATAACAGTTTGGATGCAGTCTCAGTTTCAAGAGGGTAGACTCTCCTTCAAACAGCCCAAATGGGAAATGTTCACACTGTCTTTTGACCCTCCCAAAAAACTTCCTTCTGTTTTCATGATGGAAATAGTAATTCCATTTTAAAACCTTTTCTATGAGGTATCACAGACGTTTGCATACATATTTCTGTATGTCCATTTCAATAAAGGAAATTTCATGTCTAAGCTTCTGAAAAAAATAGTCACTTTTTTCATGTTTTCTTCCAGAAGTTGTTCCCTTTCCTGAAATTCTTAAGCAGTTCATAATGTGATTTGTAATTTTCTTCTACAAATTACATCTCTTCCCAGACATGAATGTGAAAGACACAGAAATTAGTATTCTTTACTACTGAACTGTTTCTTTCCATCATAGAACGAGAAAGATGCATTGTTTGCCAAAAGCCAAAATTAAAAATAGTTTAAATGTGAGCCCTGTAGTAAGAGAAAAACTTGCTGGCAGGTTTGTAAAAAAATATATTCCTAGGTGAATTATTTCTTTGCTGGTTGTTAGCACAGAATATCATAGGTTCTGAACAGTCTCCCTGCATAGTCACTCCTGTCCTTCCCAGACAAAAATTACTCTGAGATCAAGTATTTATTTTTTTTTAACAGTTAAGAATAAGATGAACCTTAAAAATGCCATGAAATCAAGAGGAGTTTGTAGTAGAAAAGAACGAGATGCAGTTTTCTTTAGGCAGGATTACAAAACAAATAAGTAAATATATTTTTGTACCTAAATAACAAAACAGACATCCACTCTCATCTGTATCACCTCTAATGTGCACAGTGGACCATTCATAAGTAAAGCAGTCAAGGTTGTTCTTATACTAAATAAAAAAGTAATTTAAAGTGATAATTTGTATCAGCAAGCATATTTAGATAAAATAAAAAGGAAAGAGTAAGATTTACAAACCAAGTGAGGCATCTGAAGTGGGACTTTGATTGAATACTGGTATGTAAATTGAAGACATAAAAAGACATACATAAACACATAAGCTTTTATCACTAATATTCCCAAGTTGCCTAGCATTCTGCTTCTGCACGTGTCCAAAACCACACCAGATAAATCAAGACTGAGGGGCTCAATACCTAAACCTGACTGAGATTCTCAGACTAAGCAGTTTCCCGATGTATCTTGGCCGGACCAGACAAGCTTCCTAACCACGCATTGCATAGGGAGCTTTGACACCTGACCCACTGTGATAGATTCCCACTCAAGTTCTCCACGTATTAAACTTTGAGTATGCAACACAGAGACTCACTTAATCTAAGTTCTTTTACAGCTCCAACTTCCTGAACAAACTCTCATACACACGTATTCAAAACAACCTTAAAAGCTTTCAACACAGCAACCTTGGGAGATTTTCTTTAAAGGAGCAAACTGTGAGTTATAGTGTTTGCATTTCACTCATTCACACCAGCCGTTAATTTCTAGATGTGTTTATTGATGTGCTATTATCAATACATCCTATATTCATAGGCAATAAAAATAGCATTTAGATATAATGGGAACGGCATATTTACTGGATATGAATTATCTATCGAGGAAAAAAAAATGCTATTGCTGACACAATTCCCCAACACTTACCACCTCAAAAGGCAGTATCAACTGGCATACATATGCAAACAAGTTCAAACAGATTTCCCATTGCTAATATGGAACTAGTTTATCCCACAAATACACAGTGTCCCCTGCTGTGATGAAAGGAGACATGCTCAACATATTAAAGTTATGCTGAACAAAGAAAGAGATTTTAGGAAAAGACCCAATTGTTATAAAAGTACAGTGCTAAAACATGCTCTCCACAGCACCAATGACTACCGATGAAAGCAATAGAGCCTTGATATTTAACTGCACCCTCAATTTGATATTGAAAAAAAATGCAGAAGAAGAAGGACTCAGTGTCATACACTGAAAATTATACTATTTGCTGATGAAGGCAATTACCAGAAGTCCAACAACCAGGATTTTCATAACCAGCTTCAGTCATTTCATAATACACAAATCTGCAACTTGGCTTCAAGTATGTACCCCTGCCATACAAATAGAAATAACTTCAGCTCTTTCTGCTGAATTAAAGGTTGATGTAAACACTAATAAACACTGTGGTTAAGGAGATGTGTTGAAAGACTAGCTGATAGTGTACATCAACCAAACATCACTAGGAAACATTTTATGGGCAGACAGGCAAAAAGTAATTTCAGATTTCAAAATACCATCCTATTGAAATAATCAGAAAATCCTGACTTTATTTACTCAATAAACTATGAAAAATTCATATACCTATATTCAGCAATTTTAGAATACTCCAAATGCCTTTATATTGATTTTGCAATTTTTAGTACAAATTAACTAATAATTATTACCAAAAGTTTTTTAAAGCTACACTTCAGAAAAACCTTTCACTTTTAAAAATTTCAATTATCTAGTTGCAAAAATGTCAAGACTTCATTTTTCACACTAAATTAGGGATCTTCTACTATTGACCCATACTAATTCCACTTCTAATTTCAAAGCATGAATTATTTCTATTGAAAAATAATTTTGATAGAGAATTCCAAATCAAGTTCTACTATTGGCTTTTTGAGGTTGAGAATAAGTTTTAATTGTATAGCTTAATGTGTTAATACTGTCTTTCTTAAAAAGGTAATCATTTTCATAGAAAAAGAAGAAAAACACTAAGCCATAAAGAGCTATCAGTAATATTTTTCAATTTTAAAACTACTTGCTCCATGGCATTATTTTTCCTTTTCTTGTATTTCAGTTTGGAAAAAAATCTTGAAAAATCAGTATATTTACCAACTCTGTAGAAATTCTACATCCATTAATTTGTGCACACTAAACCTTTCGAAAGGATCCAGCTCAAATTTTTCAACTTACTTATATCTGCCTTTTTGCCCTTGTTTTTCCTATTCTCTGAAGCATTGCCATTTTTTTTAAGAAAACAGTCGAAACTGGAGAATACGCTCATTATTAAATACCTTAAGCATTACATATCTGGATATCTATACAGCATAAGAAGCCAAATAATAAGAAATCTTACAGAAACTATCCTTTAAAACAAATTAATCTAATGAATTAATTGCAGCTAAGTCTCTACACAGATGTTCAAGTAGTTAGAGGAGCATGACACGTAGGAAACAATAGCTGTCTTCTTTCTCATCTTGCTTTCTTGGGGTTTGTGTTATTGTTACTATTACATATTTTCAGGATTGTGCAGCTTTGCCAGTTCTGATAGTCATATTTGATTTTTGATTTTGCCTCAGCAAAACCATGGCACCCATGAGTAACCTTCTTCCTTGGTTCCCTACAAGGGCCCGTTTCTTGCTCCCTTGTGACACCCGTGGTGGCCTCGTTGCCTAGGTCAGGTGAGGTGTCTGACTGTTCAGGCAGCACCTGCTGCTCAAGCCGCTGCTCCTGTCTCCTCAGCGATACATCAGGAGGAGTATATTGATTCAGCTAATTCATTTTTAGGCTAGTAAATGATTTCAGTGGAGGAAAGCTTTGTCATGATATACATGCTCAGTCTGATTGGGGAATGGATCGAGGCCCCATTATCAAAAATAGACCGCTTTCAAGGAAACCTTTTTTTAAATGGCATGACCCAAATTCACTGTTCAGAAAGTGTGGCTGACAAGGCTTTCCCTTTGCAAGAGCAATGATATCATTACACTATCACTAATAGCTCTGTTTTCATATGAACAAGAAAAGGGGACATTTGCAGCTCTAAAATACAACATAAACTAATTGCAGGAAGATCATGTCAGACTAAACCAATAGCTTTCGTTTAGTAAGATAACTGATATGTTTGAGGAAATATCTGGATTTCAGCAAGGTATTTCATACAATGTCACATGTGAAAAGGTTAGTTAAAGTTAAAAATATGTAGGCTAGCAGTGAAATTGAAAGGTGGATAAGGAATTGGCTGAAGAAGAAATGGCAATAAGTTGTTCCAAAAGGCTGAAACATCAGGCTGAAAGACAGTTAACAACCAAAAGGCAAATTTTGGCATGAAAAGTATTTGTAAATTGGGAATGAAAAAGTTGTTAGAATGGAAAAGTAAATAAGCTTCTAAAAGAAAGTCCAAGAAAAGATTTCTATCAGAAAAAGCACAAATTTCTAAGATGGAGTTTCCTAAGTTTATGATGCTAATACAAGAAAGTCGGAGACAGAGAAGGTCCCTGTTGGTCCTGGGTTTCAAAATTTCTTACCCCTTATATTCTTTTATCAAATTCTGTTATCTTAACCATCAGCGTATCACCACATTCTGTACATAGCCCATGCTTTCTTAAGGCACATTTATCTTCCGAATTACTTGTTTTGAATTAACCAAACTAATATTCTTAGGACTTATCACTCATGACCTAAGTGATAAGGTCCCTCACCCTCAAAAGCCCATTTATGCCATCTTCAGTGAAAGACTAATCAATGCATTTCTTCACTGCTTCTAGCTTTACTGTTGTGCCTTTTCTCCTTCTCTCATTCTTATTAGTTGCCTTTCTCAATTCTTCACCATTTCCTCCTGCTTTTCTGTTTTTTCTTAATACTCACTAATGCTTGTTAACACTGTTTTCCTTAGCAAATATGAAGAATGCCAATAGCAATGATTCATTCTTTTGCATACATTACCTGCCAGATTCACAGTTCAACGTTGCTTTTAGAAATTATCTTGTCTAAACCATGGATATCAATACTACAGATTTAGGAGAAACTAAATAAATCAGAAGTATATTTAAGCCTTTCTCCATTGTCCTCACCAACTTGAAAAACAATGCACTAAAAATGTAGTATAGCACAAAATTAGGGGGTAAACATTCTGGTATTGTTCTTTCCATTTACATATTCTGGGTTTATCTGAAGTTCATCATGCCTATTTCTGGACTTACAGTATATGGATAAGACATGTATAATCAACCCTTAAACCAAATTTCTTTCCTGCTCTGTGTGCAGGTGTTCTGCAGGCAGCTGTTCTGCATGTGAACTAAAAATTAAAAAATAGCCTTACCTTTTAGGTGGATCTGTGATAAGCTTTGCTCTGCTGGAAATCGCTCTCATATACATCATGCAGAAGCCTTACAGGCTAAAAGACCAGTACCTAATAAAAAATTCAAAGTCACTGCACGTAATAGGTAATGAAGTGCTGGTTCTAGGCAGCAGCACAGGAACTTCAGGTGTTTGCTTAATATTCACTAAGCATACTCCTAAACAGTCTATGCACATTTTAAAAAATTTCTTTCACATAATACTGCACTTTTTTAGATCCTATAAAAGACACTTGTTCAATAATATCCACTAAGTAGCTGGGCCTGGGGAAGAGGCATCATTTGCACAAAAGAATTAGAAAGATATTTAGTAGAAAATTACATATCTTTGAATACAGCATTCCAGTAAAATACTATAAGAACTTAGGCAAAGCAAGTTAATGTTTGCATTACTTACATTTCATTTGCAAAAAATAATTTGAATTATTAATTTAAACATATTTAAAGCCTAAATAGCACAGACAGGAACACATGAACACGTTAAAATGTAATGATCATATACATACATTAAAAATGTAGTGTAGTTAGTGAGCTTTCGAATTAGCAAAATAACATACATGAATAAAATAAAACATACCTTGTTTTTAACAACTGATTTTTTTTCTTTTCCTACATTTCTAGAATCACTTAGTTTTCACAAATTTTTGCCACCCAGCTTTTGTATACTGTCAACTTCTAAAGGAATGGTAAGTACAGAAAATTAAAATACAGGTGAAGAAAGAAGTAAAATTATATGATAGGAAAACTATAGTATGAAAGAAATTGAGCTATGTTGAGATTACCAGCTCTCAAGATCAATAAAATCTTAACGTACAGTTCAAAATTTAAAAAGCCTTTAAAATGATCACTCACTTTCATAAAAATATATATTGTTTTGGCTTATAAAAAGAGACAGTCCAGAGAGATTTTTATATAAAATAGCTTGCTGACAAAATTATTTTAAAATATTGAAAAATACTATACAAAAATATATGCTGAATCTGTCATTCTAACTCCACGTGGACGTCTCTTCCTTTGTAAGAAAGCCTCTAACATCAGTAAGTCTACTTAGCAGCCTGTGAACCATGTAGCAGAATCTAGGCCTAAAATAATCTTTAGAACAATGTGTAGTTCTTTCTTCATAATCCATACTAAAATGTACAGTATAAACAGACTTAGGCATAATTCTGTTCACCTCACACAAAACTTGGAGAGCCAGAAACTATCTGCCTCCCCTCAAAACATACTGAACTTTCTCACTGTTGTTTTCTTGCCTTCTTCTATAGGCAATAAATTTAAGGAAATGCACAAGAGTGTGTGTGTGTGTGTGCGTGTGTGTGTGTGCATGTGTGTATATGTCTGTGTAAACCTCGAGGGGGAGAAAACACTACAGCAAAGGAAGACAAAAGTAGAATTGATTGGACTTGAAAATATTCAGGCAACAGATTGACTGCTCTTAAACTCTTGGATTACTTTCCAATGTCCAGTACTATCCCTCACTTCTTCTCAAGGGAGAGTGAAAAAATTGCCTATTTTTCATGAGAGGTAGCACCTCAAAAGATAGGTAATGGCCATTCTGATGCAAGATCATATAACCACAAACTCTGAAAACTTGATACTTAAGTTGAGCAATAATTTCAGGGATGTGGATTTTGAAAAATGGTTATGTTCCTCCATCTCACTATGGCATCTTTCCATGGTAAGAGAAACCTGATGTGCACACATGTAAGATTCATACAGAAGAAATGCCATAAGGGAGAAAAATGGGAGAAAAGGTAACATCTCCATCAATAAGCAAACATGGGCCAGGCGCAAGAAATATACCCAAACCAGTTCAGATGCAGGTAGAGCACTATTGTAAGTCTGTTTTTGCATGCCCGTTTAAATTCTGTAAGCCTCCATAAATGCAGTTATCATTACCATTGTTGCCTTATCATTCTCAGTGATTGCTCTCTTTCAGTCAAGTACAAAGGCAGGCTGAATATAAATGTTTTGTCATAAAACTGCTATTCAAACAATAAAAAGGGTTATAATAGTACTAAAAAAATCACCCCCAGGGCTGCAGCACAGACTGGTAGTATGCATATTCAGGCAGCACAAAGCAGTTCTAGTCACATACTTCTACCCATAGGACCCTTCCACTGCATCTGTACTTAGTATCAGCATGTGGCCAAAAGTGATCCAGATATTATCAAGTAGTCAAGATATACAGAACATTTTGGAATCTCATTCAATAAGAGGAGCACAGTTTAATATTATTGTGTATTTGTATTGAATTCAGCAAATATCAACAAATTTAGCTTAAGGATTTGTCTTTAATTTTTAAAAAGAAAAGTGCTTCAATTATGTTTTCTGCCTTTATCCAAAAATGCTTTTGTTCCTCCCAGGTCTAGCCATGTAGTGCCACCCAGGGGCCAACTACAACATGGTTCAACACTGCCATCTTGCCAAATAGTCTCAAAAAAGCATTATGCAATATATCCCAGACCATCTTCTGCACAGGCTTAAGTATTCTTTTCAAAAAGTCTTAGAGCCTTTGGTATCCTTTTTTGTAGCATAGAGACAAGAGAGGTGGGGTCAGGTCAGGCAGGGAAGGGTGAAAGAACATGTAACAAGCAAGGGACCACCACCAAAACAAAACAAACTAATTACTCCCATGGAGTGACAGGATGGTTTTCTGATCCAAAAAAAAAAAAAAGAAAAAAAAAGAAAAAAGAAAAAAAACCCCACAGGTAGAATTTAAAACAAAAGGTTTATCAGCACCAAAAGCCCACTGCCCTGGGTAAATGTGCTTCCTTGCAACAATAAAGACAAATAAAGTACTAAAAAAGGATAAAGCAGGAGATTACAGACCTAGCTGTGGTTTGATAAATGGCACTCTACTCCACTCTGCTTATTGTGTACTTCATACCTCGCTCTTGAATATGGAACAGAATTTTATTAAAGATTTAGCCACGGTGGTGGTGGTGACTGGCTCACAGTAATTTTCCTACAAAGTAGTTTAATCTATCACAGGGCAGACAGTGCACCTTCTTACCATGTATCATATCTGTCTATTGAGTAAGTGCTATCCAAATCCAATTTCTTTTCATTTTTGGAACCCGTGATGCATATTCAAGATACATTTTCTTTTTGTCTGTGGCCTAAATTAGGTGCTGTATAAAGAAAAAAAGAAAAAAAAAGTGAAGTAATAAAAAAGACTGGACTCTGGAGGCTACATTTCTCAGTGGGCATTTTTTTATATTTTTTTTTTAAAGATTCAGTACAGTACTAATGATGAAAAAAAAAGGGCATGTATGGTTGTTACTGCACTCATGACACTGCTGTGCACAGCCATACCTCCAGATCCTTGCCCCAGCTCTTACAGGTGAAACATATAAAACAGCTGCAATAAAGCCTTAACTTTTTTTAACATTTCAATGCTTGTTTTCTGTATTTAATTAAAATAACAATAAGAATTATTGCGTTTTATTTTACTGAATGATATGAGGTTGGAAAAATTGTTGGTTTAGGCAATCAAAAATAGAGTCTAAGGATTTAGAAATTACAGAATGGGGGCTTTTTTGCCCAACTAAGCCTAAGATACAACTACTAACAGTTTCTTCATTTTAACTGTAAACGACCCTATATGACTCAACAAGAATCTAAGAAATTAAGTACTTATAGTGTCTGATAATTTCTCATTCCTGATATGTATTTCCTCCCAGTCCGTGGCTTTTGGTTTAGGGACCAGGGGATTTTTTCGTTTCCTTACTTCTGTATGTCTGCTAAGTATGTTTGCCAAACTGAGAGAGAAATTCAAGATGTCTAATCCAAAACCGATTGTTACATCTAAAGGCCCCTCTTTTGGAAACTACTGTTAATACAGAATATAGTAGTCCTTCCAGATTTCAGCATGAAGGACATCAAATCATAAAATATGCAGGTAGTTCAACAAACTTTCCAGGGGCAACTAAAGGTGATGGACTTGGTCCTTTGTGCTTTGTATCCTCTGTGTTTTAGAGTCTGATTCCATTCCCTTTGTTAAACCAGCACCTAAGATCAGTGTATGCATTTCAAGGTGATAATCACAACGTTTAATCTAATAACTTGTTTGAATTTATGCCTGCTACACTATGGGTGATTATCAGATGTTAAATTTACTGTACCAAGAGAAAATAAATATTATATATGAGTATTTTTTTACCTACAGTAGCTTCCAAAGGACAATCCTGGAAATGTGAGAGTTTTAGCCTAGAACTAGCTGATACCATCAAATGTATTCCAGCTTTGGTCCCATGGAAGGATCTTTTTCAGGTTGTATCAACAAGAAACTTTCTTTCAACTTGATCTTCTTTTTTGACATATGCAGCAGGCTGAAAGTTACCTCTAACATGTTTTTTCACTTGATATCCACAATATCGTATTTTTCTCTTGGACTTTCTGTTTCTAATCTCTGTCTTCTTATCACCATATTTTTCCTTAATAATTAAGCATCACTATCCTAGTGCCTGTAGGCATAGTCCCATTCAGGTCTGAGACTTCAACAACAGCAGAGACTACAAAAAATGATGTTCACATACTCAGTATTAATGATTTTCATTAGTCTCTGCAAAATGTGTGCATGACTAACAATTTCAGTCCATATTTCACCTTAAACAAGACTACTGAAAAAGCAAGTCAGGTGAGACTACTCTGAGTTTGCTGAGAGCTTATTACACCCTAGAAGTTGTTCTCAAAGTCTTTCCTGATCAGTTCCCTGCCTCTACAAGGACAACACTTAACACTCAGAGATGAATTGAAAGGATTGCCAAATTTTTCATTTTACTATGGGATTTCTTCCCTGATTCCATTACAGATCATGTTTTTGACTAGTGAACAATATACACTGTTAACATACACTTCGAATGAAAAAGCATACAGCTTAACCCTTTCATTTTCTACTAGTTCAGTTTTTCCCATATTACAATATTTTACCATATTGTCATATTACAGAATCTCGTTATTTCTCTGTTCAGATGTAAATCACTCTGTGTCCTGTTTCTTCCAAGTTGACAGTTTAGTCATCTTAGACTGCAATGTCCACTACTGCTCCTGTGAAGGGTATGCTCTGAGGTAGCAGGACTCATGTAGTGATCTCCTGTGAGAGTCTGAAAATGCTTTCAATGGAGTTGAAAATTGATAGAATTTTTTCTTAAAAGGCAGGCTTTTTGTGGACTTCTTATGTTTATTGAGGTTACAGCTGTGAGGCTTCTTTTGGTCTTCTAATGCCTTTCCACCTAATGCCTTTTTTGCAGCACTGCAGATCCTCTATTGTATCCACAGCATGAGGGCACTGCCTACTCTCTCTGAGCATCTTTCTGGTCTTACTTTACTCTTACTTAGCAAAGTAAATGAGTTTTTAAATTTGGATTGGTCAGCACCAGCTTTCCAAAGTTTTCTGTCCGAGGTCCCGGATCCATTTTGGTTTTAGAGAAAGGACTCAATTAGCTCCCCCACCTGCAATATTCAAAATTGCCTTTAAATAACTCCCAAACACTTTTAGAGTTTCATCTTTGCTTAGAAGATGCTTAGAAAAAACATCTGGTTTATATTTATATGGAATGGAATAGTCTTCAATTTTCTCTAATACAACTAGTTTTCTTAGCTGATTTAACGGAGAACTGCTGAAAACATCAAGTGATTATCATCCTATCAAAAGAAATAACACTACCACTTAATGTCTTTATTCTGAGGTATCTATTTCTTGCAGTTACTTATTAGAAGTGCTGTTTAAACCTTATTCTGTTGTCCTACACATCTTCAGAGAATTTGTAATGGGTAGAGATTTAACAACTCTATTTTTCCATCAAGGACATTTTCTCAGTTACTTGTGGTATTTTAGCTCCTTTTACCTGCAGTATTACATTTTCTTGAGGAAACATTCTGATCTATGGAGTCTGACAGAGGCCTGTATTATTATTATCTGAGTTCCACTTGTTCTCTACTACACACTACTAGGTACTACACACAGTACTAACAAAGTACAATTTGCCATGGGCTTTCACAGCTACAGTTTCCCATAGATGGGACCAAAAACTTGTAGATGATAGCAGAGACAAGGTAACCAAAAAAAGACGTTACACAATCACTGTCAGCAAGGATACCATCCAGATAGGCAACAATATAAGCAAAGGTGAGCAAAACTAGACTTAAAGCTCTGCTTAGGTGAAATGTTACAGCACCAAGCAAGAAGGCTGCTCAGCTTCTATGCTGGAAGGAGAAACCTGACTGAAGTATGCCACTAACCTGGGGAAGGGGATATCAGACATTTGAAGAAGATACTTTGAACATGAAGAGCAATAAATATTTAAGATAAGAACTAAATAAATGAGCATCCTGACTTCCACATTAAATAGCCTGGCCCATGTAATTACAAATATGAGAAAAGAAACTGAGGAGACAAAAAGTCCAGGACCATCTCAGGCCAATCCAAAAGTTTTGAAAATCTGTCACTTTGGATATGACAAAAATGCAATCACACATGAAAGAGATCTATCAGCTTAGATATATGCAGAAATAACTTGCTGTAGGAACAGAATCAGAGGAATGTTGCAGGTCAGAAACACTGACAGAAAGCATAGAAGAAAAAAAAAACCAGAAGATATCTGTTAGAATTAGATATGCCTTTACTTGCCATGACATTCAGAATGTTACATTCAGAAAAACTTGGGACAATATCTGACCAGAAAGAAAAAATAGATTAAATAGAAAAATTAGAAATCAATAATACAGTGAAGAAAAGTCTTACTGTACTTTAGATTAGCTTTCAAACTGAATGATCAGAAAAACTGATTTGGCTACACCAGTATAGGATGAACCTTCATATTGAGTCAGAAACACTATATTTAGCACGTACCTGCTTTATTGTCAAATACCTTCTTTGATGAATTATAATAGAATCACTACCATTTCTGAGACAAATTAAAACTCTGTTTTTCTTTTCATTTCATACAGAGGTTGGTCTTTCTCTGCAGACTTCTGTATAACCTTAGAATTCTAAGTTGCAATGGTAACCAAGCACTAAAGCAGCTATTGCACACCCACACACCTCTAGCTGTTTACACCTTCAGCGGTTTGAGAAAAAAACTTGCTTCAGCCAGACTGTGGACTAATCCCTAAGGGCAGATCATTCTTTGACAAAAGCAGGAAGTACTGTCCTAAAATATTACTTCAGGCTAGCTGCCATATTTTAGCAGGCAGATAATATTTCTAAGAATCTGTTTTTGTATCCTCTGAGATGACAAAAAGCATCTCAAGCATTTACCTATTCACCTAGTTTACCACTTAAAGATTTTGAAACCTCGGTTTCTTTTTGGAGTTTTTCATTATAGAGTATTTAGAACCTCTCTTTCCTCTCTGTTTTAAACCACTATATGGGTTTTGGTCCTGATTCTCAATTAGAACAGTACACACTCCTCTCATTTTCAATAATTGAGTCTGAAGCGTAAGTTGCATTACTTCTTACTTGACGGAGGACAACATGAATTAGAGCAATAAGAAACTATATTGCAGCAAGAAAGTAAGACTTAAGATGAAGGAATCTCAACATTAGACATCAGCAATCAAAGATGGTATAAAATTGTTATTTTAAAACAATCTAAACATTAGTTCAAAATTCAGATTAAACTTTAAAAAATCTGAATGTACTGAAATACAGACATACAGATACCATTTCAACATAAAGCCAAGTTTTCATCATGGCATACATCCATAATGCAATCATGTGAAATATGTATTACAACCTCAAATAAGATTAAACTGATTTGACTATTTCATAAAGTATTTACAGGCGATAGACCAAACCCTGTAATTCTCCTGAATCACAGCAGCTTTCTTGAAATCTAGGTAGCAGCACAGGTACTCTACATGGACTCTACCAAGGAATTTTTTTTCCTAAGTAAAAAAAATCTTTTTAATAATTTTGATTAATAGGAAATACATGAAAATGTCTTTTAAAATTGTATTGATTTCCCACCTAAAGAAAATATTCTCTGTCAGAGATCTAATTTTGGTACAAGGATCAACAGATATGCCAGATATGTCCGGATAACTGGTTTCACACTGTCCTTTCCATTCTCAGCTACTTCTGTCAAGATTTATAGCCTGTCATGTCCATAGCAAGCACATACTTCTTTAGCCCCCCTGCAGGATTCGGTTCTCAGTCTGGATCACAAACACTGAGTAAGCCAAGCAAGACGTTCAGCGTGTGACAGCTGAGCAGAGCACGCTGCCTTGAGGTGGGGAGGGTCCACACTGCTCTCTAACCTGGATACCTCAAACTTTCAGGGAATGTTTGGAGCATTTAGTCACCAAAGGCTCAACATAATTAAAGAAATAAAGACCAGTCATTAAACATCACACACAGCCATCACACTCAGATGATACTCAAATAGTATGTATAATATACATATTTGGGCCCTCTGTGTTTGGCACACAAGTTGGACTCCTCACCATTTGAGTAAAAGCTAGGAAGAAATTTTAAAACACAAATATGATGATGTTGCTTAGACTCTTCAAAGGTTTTCTGAGAATTTTTAACATTTTTTTTTTCCCCGAAAAGGGAACATCACTCAGTTACACAACAAGTAGGTTGAGCTGTTATGGTTATATATGCAGTAAACAAAAACATGCAAAGAAATTTATTCTTGTTGAAAAAACTAATAAAATCTAGGAGACACTCACAGATGCAGGAAGGTTCCTCTGTCCTCCTTGAGCTTATTAAGAAAGTGAATAAGGAAATTACCTCTTCTGCCTATGTATTCAATATCAGCTTTATCTAGAAACAGCATGGTTTCATTAGTATCTGTCACAACATTAGCATTATATTAGAAATGGCTTGAAGCCAATATCCCAGATAGACCAGTCCCAAACCCTGGGAAAGGCCAGATACAGGCTGTGCAACACAGAGTGCCTTTGCCTCTTATGAATGATGGCTTACTGCTAGAAAATTTTACTTTTCTTTCCTGGTCTCATCTATCTAGGACTTTTTCATATAACCCATGGCTAACTAACAATGTATTTTTCTAGGCTAAATTACTGAAGACATAATGATATTCAGAAAGTAAAAAAAAAAAAAAAGAAAAGGATCACTGAATTATATTATTGCTCAATATAAATATTTGCCCAGAAGTGTTTCTCTAATCAATATTTAAAAAGTGAGTCAAGGAAGTTTAATAGCTAAATCTTGCTCTCATTACATGTCATCATCCTTTATCTGATATCTTCTGAAGCTATAGATCCCTCAGAGGTTGGGAGAAAGCAAACAATTAATTTCACAAAATTTTCATAACAAAAAACTTCTCATTTGAAAAAATATAACAAAACCGGATTAACATTTTCATGCATTGTGGACGGCACTAACATAATGCAATAATTTCTTTAATAATGAAATATGCTTTGATCCTATTATACATTTCAGAAATAATTATATCCTGTCAAAGCACAAAAGAAAATGAAAATACAAATGGTTCACAAACAAAAATCATTGTAAATCATAAGCAATATAAGGTTATCTGTTTAGGACAAAGACTGTACTTAGGGAGTGTATTTATATACGTGTGCACGTGTGCTCATGCACATATTGTTGTGGTGCCTACCAGAAATGACTCCTGATCTGGTGTCTGTTATTTCTGCCCATATGCCATTGTGACAGCCCTGTGCTGAAATCCAAGTTAAATCTGTATTTGCACTACAATTTTCAGTGTACCAATGAATAAAACGTATTGCTGTTTTCTTTCAGTTATGAAGATATCTCCTATTTTGTAAAACGTGTTACCAAACCCTCCCACACAAACATGATATTGAAACTTTTTGCAGCATGAGTCACTGATGAGAATGAGCAGAGAAGAACTAGATGACAGACACTTAAAGTACTAAATAATTTACTTATGCCATACTTGTCTCGTACAATGCAAGCTCTTGAATTGGGAAACCAAAGCACTAGGTGCCTCCCTAGCCACTGACCCAAACAAAGGTCTCCGCCCCAAACTGCTTACTATGAAAGCGCAAGACCAACAGAAACTTAGTACTGAGGAACAGATAGGAAAGCCAAGGAAACAACACTATCAATGATATAGTCAGTAGTCTCTAAATACCAGCCGGTTTATTAATTACAAATTATACTGTGCATGTGCTATTTTTAGGCTCAAATGCTGAAAGTTGCCTAGGGGAATGAATGCCTAATTTCTGCAGAAGCTCTGTATCCAAATCAAGTTTTCTAGATAATTTTGCATACATCAATTGAATTTCTAGGTAAACCAGAAATATTTCTGAACCCACACAAATGCACAGACTGTGATTCACTTCTCTCATTAGTAGATGAAGTGATTATAAATTTTTTTTTTTGAAATTCAGTGCAAAAAAATTATCTTCATTACCTCCCCAAAGCTTAAATACATCTTTTAAAAAATGTTTAACACTTGAAAGTTCTAGTTAATGTAATGTTTTCCATGTAAAGCTTGATCTCTTGTGGTGAATTATCAAAGATGGCACAGACCTCTCAGATCAGCAAAAATCAAATGAGTATTTTTAGTCTCAAGGGCCTTTTGTTGTGAAACTGGGAAAAATGCATTGGCACACAGGTACAGTTACTACACTGCTTTCTCTGCTATCACACTTGTGCTTTGGATGACTACAAGAGTAGTGACAAGCTTAGCATAAAGATGAGATAAACAAGAGTCAGGAAAACAAAATAATTAGAAAAAATTACCTAAACCAAAACTAAATGCAACAAAGGCCACTACATATCATCAATAAAGAGAATTTTATTCATGTGTTCCGTTCTCAGCATTAATTAATTATGGCAAGTATGGTTTAGGAAAACTTTTAAGAAAATCTTTCAAGAATCTTGAAGTAAATGATCTTATGGAAGTAAGATGATGTAGTCATGATATTACTACACTGGAAACCTGGAAGGACTGCTGCTGACTACTACTCCTTTTCACTGTGTTAAAGCCAATGTCATCTTGTATTTCTTAGTGAATGCAATAGTTTTTACCTATGCTTTAGCAAAACAATGCACAAATTCATTCTTACCTATGACACACTTTTAGATGCTCCCATAAAATGTGCTTTGAAAACCTGGATTCAATACACTACTAGACTGCAGTAGCCAACATTGCTTTATGGCCATCTGCTTTACGGCCAACACTGACCTCACTATTTAATTTCCCATTGCCTAAATTCTTCTCTAGCAATGGAGATAATACTTACTTTCTACTTCTATACTACTTCTGTACAATACTATACTTCTTTGGTACATCATTACATTGGAGGTTGGAGGAACCAAAGGACTACAAGAATACCTGTCGCAAAGATACAGATATAATAGCATCATTCAGCCCGAGCGTCAGCTGTGTTAAAGTGAATCCCTATTCTGTTTTGGACTCCAGATAAAGGTGAGAAAAATGAATACTGAACTTAACTATCATGAAACAAGCATTCTCAACCTCTTCAAACTGACATCACTTAAAATTATTTAAATTTCCACATCACAAATATTAGTCATGTTTAACTGCTATCCAGCTTGGCCTTTGTTGATGTTTTCCAGTCAGACCACTGATGTCAAACACCAAAATAAGTTCAGCTGTCTGAAATTGGGATGTAAGGTACAGGGAATAAGAGCTTACACAAGAATACTATTTTTGCAATATAGGGAAGGATTGAGTACTATATAGTAATATAAATGCACTAACAATGCCATGAACAAAGGAGAGAGAAGAAAGATAAGCTTGGATTTTTAGCACTGTTGTTAAATCTGGACAAAAATTCCAGAATATAACTCAGCAGAGAATGACCCCAGTAGTGAGAGAGACATGTGGGACAAAGCAGAAAGAAACTACAAGTAGCAGAGGGGCAAAAAGGTGTCCCCTTGGCCTCAAACTATTAATTAGCAACTAGCAAAGCTGTACCACAGATTCACTGCTCCAGCATTCCTCCTCCAGAGGTTGCTGCTAGTCTGCCTCATTATCATCTGGATGGAAAACAACACTCTTTCCTGGGAGTTCTCTGCAACAGTCTTATTGATTAAGTTCCCACAGTGTTAAATCATTCTGTAGCTTCCACTCCATTCTGCCTACCTTCCCACCCCTGAATAATAAAAGCTTTGGTGGATTTATGGGGGTGGTGCAGTAGATGAGGAGCATTTGATAAACACCATAGCATAATACAGTTTCTATTTATTCAATGCCCTTAGATTCAGAACATTTCACATGCCAAGATGGTATTTAAAAAAGCAAAATTAAACTAATCTGACTTTGTTCTTGCTTGTATGCTGCTTCTGTTACCCTTAGGAATCTCTGCCAAACACATCCAAATGTGTCCTTTCCTGGCTGTAGTGAATTTGAAATAACAAGTAAAAAAAACTAGTAAGGCAATGATGGCTCCCTTTTCATCATCCTTCAAGCTGGAGTTACCAGCAACTTCAAAATACATTTCTTGTTATTTTTTCACAGGCATAAGTCTGAGATATGCAAATTTATGTAACACAATTTAAAAAAAAATAAAGCAAGAATGAAAATTTAATTTCTACTAGAAATAAAACTGAATTCTCTCTCATTGTGAAAGAATCATGGATCCTATGTCACTGGAACACAAATACAGCCTTAGGCTTAAGATTACTATAGGTTTGGCTGTGTTAATTTTGGAACTGGGGATTTTTTTTGAATGGGTCATGCATTAAAGAACACTAAGGAATAAGTTTCCTTAGAGGGCCCAGGCAATGGAAGATGCAACTTATCCAAATGGACCCTGAGCTATCCTGAGGGGAAGTGGGCTGATAAAGAAGCCTCAGGAAAGATGTTCTGAAAGTGTAAAACTAATGATTATTATCCAGAAAAAAAGGTTGAAAGTGACTGAAACCACCACTTAAGAAAAGACCAATATAAGTGTATGTTAGAAAGGAGGAAAGAGGAAAATGAGGCTGGACCAGCTTTCTGGCAACATGACCAAGTGATAAATTTCAGTCGAGAGGGATTTTCTGTTGAAAACAGAATATTTCTCATTCAGAAAAAAAAAAAAAACCAAACCCCAAACCATAATGTCTGTTACAATAAACAATACCTATGACACTTTAAAAATCCTACAAGGGGAATTCTTGTCATGCATAGAAATGTTTTCTTAACAAGATTTTATTATTAACTCAAACTTCTATTATTAACTCAAACTCAAACTGCACCATTTTGAATTCAAATTTGCATTTGTGAAACGCAGATTTCACAAATCTGTGTATGGGGAGGGACTAGAGTTCAAGGTTTTTACTATGTTTTTCATATTACTGATCATTAACATAACAACCTCACTGATCAGCTTTTATTCTGCCCATGGTTGCACATCATATGATTTCTAGTACCTTACTGCCAGCAGCAAGTAGATTGACTCCCTCCAGCCAAACAGCACGGCCTCCTTTCTCTTTCCTACAACCATTTTGAAAGAAGCTAGACATTGTCACAAACGTGCCTCTTAGGCATGTTCAGCGGAGGGAGGCCAGCGCCTGCTGTTCACCCAGCGGGCTCTGCCCTGTAGCGCCAGGTGCGCCATCAGGAGCAGCCAGCAGGAGCTGAGCCTGCAGCGAGGAAAGTGTTCTTCCTCTTCTGCAACCAAAGGGATATTTTTGCTTTCTGCCTTTCTTTCTGCCTGGATATACCATTAATGCACTATTGAGAGGAAACATATTCCCAGGAAAAGAGGAAGAAAAATTGCTGATGCTCTAAGTTACCAGGCACCTACGCTTTGATTCAACAGGTGAAGGGTAGCACTGCAGGAAAGAAATTAAGCAACTACACTGAAATGAGTTCAATATGAAAAATGGAAATCTCAGATCACCGATATGCTCTAAACACAATAAAACCTGTGGCAGGAACATGTGTGTTATTTCTAATATCCCAGCTTATTCCCGCTACAAATAATTACACCTTGCTACCTAATGATATCAACAGGTTTACTTTGATTATTTGAATTTTAGTCCCTTCCCCCCCCAAAAAAAATTCTTGTATTGTGCCCATTTCATTAGCTGTTAAATTTTAACCAGGATATACAGATTTACATCTTGTTTGCCTCTTTATTGTTCGTGAGGAGCATATTTTCTTACCCATGTTTACAGAAAGTACTAACTTATTCCACAAAAGTTCCCACTTATTTCAGTCCAAATGGTCACAGAGTAAGTTACTAAATAGAATTAGTGAAAGCAGAACTTTTGCATTAGTTTATGCATCTAGCTTTAAAAGGAAAATGAAACGAAACGAAACAAAACAAAACAGAGGTATGCTCTATACTTCTTAGTACTAAACATAAATATGCATTCCTCTAGCATTTACAAAAATTAGTTGAAATTTATCCACTGGAAATATTTCAAATATTTTAAGTCACTTCTTAGCTACCAAAGCATATTCACACTCAGTCCTTTGCAAAGTCTTCTTTATTTTCTGAAGTAATATTACTGGGAAGACAGTTCTCAAAGCTACAGCTGTAACAGTAATGAAATATTTTCTTGATCAGTATGTCTTTTTCCACTTCAGGAAGTGCTCTCAAAGAGGCAGGGTCTCTGGATCAGAAACTATGATTCAGTATGGATTTGTCCTGGGAATTATAATAAGGTTCAGCAGAAAGTTCTATAGCCCAAGCTGGAGGTTTCAGCTGAACATAATTACAACTTTAAGTAAAAAATAGAATTTACCAGGGGACTATGCAATAATTAAGACGTGAAAAAAGGCCATAAGGAAAAGATACAGTTTCCAGAATTCTATTCTAAGAATAAACATGAAAATGAAATGTTTCTATTACTCTGCAGAACTGAACATAAAATGTAACATATTTGACCATTATGTTTTCTTAAATAACATTCTCCTAGTTCTCAAATAAATAAAGCAGGAAATGTAAAAACCCATTCTCAAACAGCAAGCACAGGTTGATATTCATCCTATGTAATTTTATCCATCTAAAATTTAAATATTTAGTGTAAGATAAGTTTCCAAGACCCACTGAGCAGGCAGTGAAAAGAAACATGCCAGTGTTTGAAGAGCCCATTCTACAGTTTGTACACTGTCTGTGGAATATGACTATGAATTGTTACCAATGAGCTGTTTTCTCCTTCTCTCCTTCTCTTCTGGAGGAGTTACATGTGCAAAGACACTTTTGGTTTGGTTTTGCTTTTTTTGTTATTTCTTTGCTTTATTTAAATTTTGATCTGCATTTCCATTGGAGTCGGTGAGATGGATTGCCCTCTGAAGATGCCTCTCTTTCTCTCCATTGCCTGCCTGCATGGCTTAGGTAAAACGTTTAAATTTGTGTTAGCCACTTTTAGTTACTTTGAGTAACTAAAATGTGGTAAATCTGACTCACTGACATTCCAAAATGCAGTTGTTTCTTTATCGATATTTCAAATCATCAAATATATCAAATTACCAATATGCAGTGCTGGTTTTAGTAGATGCCAAAAAGAATAATTGTTGGCCAAATGTCACAATATTTTTAACAAGGATCATTTGTAGGAAGTTGACTTATCAGAACACAGACAGAGCGGTCAGTAGGATGATGAACAGTGAGTTGAGTGCAACTGCTCTAAAGGACCACCTAGCTGAATGGTCACAGTCAGCAAAATGTACAGTCATAAACAGTTATTTATACAGTCTAATGCAAGGAAATAGGTAAGTGGGAGCAAAAACCCAAGTATTTTTCTTTGAAAAGCAGTATTACAGGAAATTATAGATATCTATCTGAGTATAATTTCTTCATGCAATGTTGTGGCACTAACAGTTAACAAAATTCTCATATATCACAAAACAGAAGCAAGGAAGAGTCTCTCCCTATGCAAAATTTTGGTGACACCAATCTTATAACACTTATTCGCACTGCAAAGAATGTGTGAAGTAGAAAACTTAGGAGGGAGCTACATAAGTGATGCAAGGTTATGAAAAAAAGCCAAAAATATGGGACTGAAGGTGCTTCAACTAGCTTATCAAAGGGAAGGTCAAAAGTGTGGGTATTTACAAATGGAAAAAAAAAAAAAATCAGAGAAACAGCTTAAAATATACTTCATAAAAACTTTGAAGGACACTGTTTCATGCATAGGGAGTGGAAATGAATTCTTCAAGTGTGAACAGGCAGGCCAGAGATGAAAAGTTAAGGAAAAGGAAAATTATCGGTGGTATGATGCATGTGCCCTAATGGGGGAATGTAAAACCGCAACCAAGTTTAGGTTCTTTTTAAAGTTAACGGAAAGAAACAAGCACCTTCTGAGGACAATTCATCTCATCCTGAATAGAAGCCTGCAATTACATGGAACGCATCTGGTCATACCTGTTTCTCTCCTCTCACTAGAACAGGAGCAAAAACAACTAGCTCAGACTGAGGTATCTATGCTTTATATGTCCAAAGTTAGGTGAGATGTATTCCAGCCTGCATTACTTTTTAGAGCCAGAGCGTCTTCAGGAGTTGCAGTGTTATCACCAGAAAACTGATAATCGCTATTTTTCTTTCTCCTGGGGAGGAAACGTTATCCCCTTGCCTGAGTATGAGAGTGTAGAGAGAAAGAAAGAGGGAATCTTTCAGTAGCTTAGGGCAGTAGTGCATAATCACTAGATTTTTCATTTCAGCTTTCAACTTGAAATTACAGATCTAACTTCCATTTGTGACTGCTATGACTGTACTGAGATTAGCATTTACCATATCACTTTCTACAGCTGGTATCAGTGAAAATATTTATGCACACAGTGAAAGGAGAAAAGTATCTGCCAAAACCTGTGGGTGCCACTAAAAACAACATTTCTTTCAAATCTGTGGTTTTGTACACTGCACCACACAATGGTACTCTGCTTACAGTTGGAAGTACCAGGCATTTCCATAAAAAAAAAAAGTAAAAATAATTATTGCCCTGTAGTAGTAATTACATCTAGAGCAAATTAGGCACAGAGCATCGGTTATGCCACTTCAGTGGGGTGAGAGATGTTGACTTTCTAATGAAGCCCCCCTGTAACAGACGTAGCTGTAAAGTCTAGTCTTAACTTTAAGCCCTCCTTATATTTTCAATAAACAGATTTAGTGCACATGAAAATAAACCCAAGTAAAATACATACATGCAGAGCTCCCTTAGGCTTAGCCTATGGATAGTAAACCAGTTTAGAGTTTCAAACACTATGATGGTAGCAATCATTCTTAGATACTTTATTCACTCAGAGATGATGGGGTGCTACCAGAGCCAGACAACTGAAAACCAGATGGATTGTGAAGTCTGTGCCAGGTCTTCTCAATATAAATTGCTGAACGAACTGTTCCTTCTTACCAACATTTGGCAGAGAATACTTTGGGGATTTTAATTGCCATTGCTACAAACCATAGAAAGGTTTGTGTGACGGTGATGGAATGCTGACCTCGCTGAAGAAAGACCAGTTTTACCTTAGTTAATGAATAATAGTTGCCATTTTCTGTAATTGTTCCCCCCCCTTTACTGTCACAAATGGTCTTATGATAATAATCATAGTATATAATCTGACACAAGTGCTCTTAAAGAAATTTCTAGTAAAGGACTGCAGCCTCTGTGGGAGGTAACTGTCGGAATTATCTTAAACCACTACCTGTCTTCCACTACAATAGAAAAGGCCTTTAATCGAAATAATCCTTTTTCAAACGAGCAACTTTTTTTTTCCCTCTGCAATTCACTCATCTTAAAAAGAGCACTATAGCTTTTGTGCATAACTTAATTCATTCTTCAAGACAAGTACAAAATTTGTCACTGACATTTAGCGCCAGCCGTAGGCAATGGATAAAATGAACTAGTTAGCAATTTAACCTGTAAAAAAAACAGAGTGGGATGAACAATTTTCTGCCATCAAAGCAAATGGCTAACATTTAGCAAGATTTTATTTTTATTTTTCAGCCCATCCCATCCTCAAGAAGAAAGAAGTCAGGCTAACATTTTTTCTGGGTCCTAAATCTTCCTCTCAGCCTATTTCTTTAATGGTTTAAAGTAAATGACTATCCAGAGGATAATTAGGCACTGTGCTGTCGCATCGTGTCAGGTCACAGCTGGATTTAGTCAGCATTAACCTTTGGGGAGAATTGGAATATCAGTATCATTTAAAATTAAAGACGTGTAAGCAGGCATTTCTGGAGATGTTAGAAAAGTAATTGTCTGTAAATTGTTTGACCTTGAGATTTAATTGCATGCACAACACACATTCTAGCAAGAACCCTGGACTGTGTTCATTCTCTTTCACCTCTGTACCTCTCACTTTGCAGAATCCATTAAGCTACCTGTGGATTTTTCTGTAAAATATTAAAGATTGTTTTATATCAAGAACAAAAGCTTTTAAGCAAGACCTCTTGCAAACAAAACTGTTAAATAGCTGTAGTATAGTCCTCACCTATTTGAATTTCAGTCTTTTTATACACTTAGAAATGTTTATATATACACAGAAAATACTCCCATTAAAGAGCTATGCTTAATTTTTATTGCCTTTTTTTTTTTTACTAACAAGTTTGCATATTATGCCTTATTCCCTTTTTCCCTAATGAGAAAGCTTATGCTTTCAAAGTCCCTCAAGCTAGGCAAATCTCTCCACTGCTTCCACTGTTAATAATGAAACTTCATAATTATACAAATCCAAGGTGGCCAATCAGCTTCTCAGGCTGAGCCTTCGGGTACCTCATGCATTATTTATGTGGCACTTGGGCCTGTGAACTCACTTGCTTATATTAGAAGCCTAATTAATATTTAATCACATGTAGAGAGGGCACATGAAGCTGTGCTAGTCCCCGAAAGAAGTGCAAGTAAAAGTGTACACAGGTGCTTCTTTGCGTGTGTGTGTGTGTATGCATGTGCATGCTGTAATATCCACACTCAGACACTCTGATTAGAAATACTCCTCTCAGATTGGGAACGAGGCAAATCTTTCAAGATGCAAACATATGCCAATAAAGACATACATAGTTTTCATCCTGACTGCAAAACAGCTTTCTCAGGTGATGCTGAAACCAGCTGAGAGTCTCCATGAAGATTTCAGCATATGAAAACCAATGCCAAGGAGAACTGTTGAGGTTTCTTGGTTCAGGAATTACTTTCTACACGCCTACGGACATGCTTTCTATATTCCTGGGGCCAGACTCTCCATTCACACTGGCACTAAGACATCAGCTGCAAAGCATGCTGATGTCTTAGTGTCATGACAGTCCATGAGAAAAAGTAACAACACATCCAAGTACCCTCACTTTTGGGGTACATGTCATAACCATCTCTTCCCTGGCATGGGAATGCTGGATAATCCCAGCTGTTAGCTTGTGTAGAGAAGAAAGTTCTTGAAACAACCTTATTGATGATGATGATGATTTAAGTTGTAGAAGATGTCACTTGTTACTGGATTTTTTTCTAGAAAACTTTCATAACAGTTGATGCTGAATTATTTTCATCCTCACCTGTCATTGCAAAAATCCTGCAAAATCCTCAGTTGTGTGTTGCTTCCTTTTTGTCGGCATAGACTCTGACAGATCACGCTACAGTATGAAACCTTTTTGATGGGAAGGAAGAGAGATCCATATCTAGAAAACTCTCTGAGTATACAAGTCAAAGCAGTGAGAAAATGATCTGACTTATTATTGTAAATTCCACCTAGCACAATGTAGTTTAATATTAAACACAATGTTTCATCACATTGATACTACTATTATGTCTACCAACATTTCCAAAGAAGCCATTAACTTTTCTGAGTTATTACCCTCTCAGACCATCGCAGTCTCTCCCCACCATTGTGCTATTACTTTTAAGGCAGACAATTAAGGACTTCATCTGAACTTCCTCTTTAAAACACTGTTTTCATTTGTATTTTCTCTAGCATTGTCTCTCCATAAACAGTAGCAAACAGGACTTAAGATCTTTATTCCAGAATCTACTATTAAAGCATTAATGTGGCCTTGAAATGATTGATCTTATCAATACATAAATTGGCTGTGGTAACCAGAGCTGGAAAAAAGAAATTTTGGTTTGGTGGTCAGAAGAAAAGAATTAGGAAGAAAAAGGGTGAGGACTCTGGGTAAGGACACTAGTGAGGCCACACCTGGAGTACTGTGTCCAGTTCTGGGCTCCCCAGTACAAGAGGGATGTGGAGCTACAGAAAGTACAGTGAAGGGCCACTAAGATGATGAAGGGACTGGAGCATCTGTCTTATGAGGAAAGGCTGAGAGAGCTGGGACTGTTTAGCCTGGAGGAGAGAAGGCTCAGGGGGATATTATCAATGTGTGCGATTATCTGAAGTGAGGGAAAGAGGGAGCCAGGCTCTCTTCAGTGGTACCCAGTGACAGGACCAGAGGCAGTGGGCACAAACTGAAACACAGGAGGGTCCCTCTGAACATCCTGAACATAAGGAAACACTTTTTTCACTGTGAGGGTGACCAAGCCCTGGCACAGGTCGCCCAGAGAGGTTCTGGAGTCTCCATCCTTGGAGATACTCAAAAGCTGTCTGAAGATGGTCCTGGGCAATCAGCTCTAGGTGGCCCTGCTTGAGCTGGGGGGTTCAAGCAGATGACCTCCAGGGGTCCCTTCCAACCTCAACTGTGCTGTGAGTCTGTGACAATTTTTAAAGAATTGTCCAAGACAAAATGTAAATTTTCTATCTAATATGTGGCATTTCCTTTTTTTTATATTTTATTATATAAATTTTAATTTTAAAATGAATAAGCAAGGAGTTTACACATTAAAAGAAATACTAATTTTTGTTTTGCCGGGATATTTCATTTTGAAGACAACACTGTGCAAAGTTCCTACTCTTCTCCCAACTTAGTTTTGGTTGAAACTACTCTCTGAACATAAATCAAAGATGCAAATATTTTTAGTTATTTCAAAAATCCATGTGAGTAAAATTTGTTGAAATCATGTCTCACAGCTCTGGTGATATTGATTCAGGTTCAGAAACTGTGAAACTTTAAATTGGTAAGGAATCTTGACAGTCTTGAATGAAGTGTGCTACACAAATAAAAAGTATTATAATTGTCAAACAATTGAGTGAAGTACTACAAAACATTGCAACAATTGTTCAAGTGAAGCAATCCTTCCTTCTCCTTCTAGTCCACTTCTCTCCTAAAATCCGGATTCCAGAGCTTAAATTTGTCATTACATCAACTCACAAAGTAAAACAGCCTATCAGTGCAGCCTCAAAACTAATTTGGATCACAGTGGTGCAAAATACTTCTTGTAAAACAACTTAAAAGATGTAGAAAACTGTATCACTTCATATGTTTGTCATCAAAGTTCTTAAAATCAAACTGCTCTTAAGCAGCCATGAACTGCCACTTGAGGCATCACTTCCATTTGCTACAGAGGACCTTCCATAGTAAATTGATAGAAATAAAAGAGTTGGACCACCATGCATTCCGTACTATTCCATGTATGTAATATATGCACACACAATATATTGACATCAGTTTGCTAAACACCTCGGGCAATCACTGAAAAAATAGACATGCATATTTTAGCTCAGTAATATGTTTTAAATTAAACCAAATTCCAGTCTATCTTGATTTTTTTTCTCCATTCAGGGACAAAAATAGTGAGGGATTAAATGTATGCCAGGAACCCTGTACCATGCATCTGGCAAATTTATGGGGTTTTGCATCCATTTTCCAGTGCTACAGTCCCATAGGTGCAAGAAATGAGAAGAAACATTTGTTGTAGTTCCAAGGAGAGTTTGCAATTTGATAACTCTTATTTAAGATACTTTCATTTAAAAAAATAGAAGATGTGTAACCATGTTTACACTACTTCCTTACCATGACAGGTATCCAGAATTTGAAATGAAAATGTTTAATAGGGAACATTCCTTCATTAACAAGACCTAGATGAATCATGGTGGTTTTCTTTTTTTTTATTCACCTTTCTTTTACACTGTAGTTACTATTTTAACACCAGACTAGTTACGTGTAAGGACAGACAGCGCAGTGAATAATATCAGCAGCTGCAGAGGTAAAATGAATTTTATTTTCAAAAGTCATCAAAAAGTGGGTTGTTTTTGCAGTATTGTGCAAAAATATTTTCCAATATTTTTCTACATTGTGGTTGTTTGCTAAATGTACCATTACATCACTAACTTCAAAGCTTACACTTGATCTACTTAAGATTGTCTACTCAACAGGACAATAGAGAGAAAAAAAAAAAGATTTAAAAAATCATCTAACATTACTAGCTTCCATATTCCATTCCAGTTTCAATATAGGATTGTTCTATTAACTCTATTCTCTAATGGTCTGGTCAGCCTACCATTAAATTATTCAAATAAAGATGAGGGACCTGATTCTCAACTGCCATATATCAGTATAGTTTCATTGATTTAAACAGGGCTATACCAATTTACATCTCCTGCGAATCATGCCCATCATTTCAATCAGAACAATTAAATGATTAGTTTCCTAGTGTATTAGCATAAATTGGTAATTACTAATGAGTGCTCATAATTCTCTGCCTTTTTGTAAAGCCCTTTTCAAGCACAGGAGCATTCACCTGGTAGAAGGTTGAATACATAAGCTGTTGTCACATACGCATCTGAATAGTGTTACACAGCACAGCCAAAACCATGGAAAAGATGTATGGTCCTTCTGAATCTACACCTTGCAACGCTCAAGAAATGCAAGAGAATTTTTAGCTGAGATTAAAAGAGCAGATGCTGCTATTTTACAGTAGTAATATAATAATACTGCAATCTTCAATAAATGGCCTAAGAGGGTATTAATTTTATGCTACAGAAAGACTAATGTGCCTTTCTTTGAAAGAAAACATGACTCCAGAAGCAGAATATTTGAGAAAAAGATCAGTTTTTAACAAAAATAGGATGAATTAGCAACTGCTGTTCTAAAGAAAACATCAGTTATAATATCGCATATGTAAACAAAAGAAAAACAGTGAAAGCTTTTACTGTAGTGTGTCTTGTTAAAAATCTTGACAGTATTTTGAAATCATCAAGTATTCCCCAGCTGTGTTAACAAACTTTGCATCACCTAAGGTGTGCTTCCCGCCCCGTCATTTAGCAAAGTGCAGCAATTACTACTTTTAGACTTCAGCGTGAAGCAGGGATTTTTCCTCTCTTTGCCACAAGGGAACACTTTTTGGACACTTCGGTAGCTTCACAGGATGGCAGAGAGGAGAGTAACAAAAGTATCTGTCACAATTCCAGAAACCCCTCCCTTCTAAAAACAGCCAGATTTTCTTGCACATCAGTCCAAGGCAAAGGAATTAACACTACTGATAATCAAAACCCCTAACATATACCCTTTTTTTTCCCATTTAAAAGGCGTGGTGTATCACTTTGTCTTCTGTAACAACCACATACCACATAGAGAGAAAATCAATTTTAAAATACTAATTTAAACATAAGATTTTTTTTTCCAGATACACAAAAGCAGTACAATAGGAAAAAAAAAAATCACACAGGTACAAATGCTCATCCCAGAACTTACTCTGCAGCAAATATTATATGCTAAAGATGTGCTGTAAAACTTGAGAGGGAAATCATTGATTCAAAACACTTTAAGTTAACAGACATTCTTGGAGAGGATCTATTAAGCCCGTGTCCAGCTCAGCAAGAGGTATTTCTGTAGTTTCCTTAGATTTTGTGTACTTCAACTTTTAAACGTATAATAATATTGAAGGGATTTATCATAAAATAAGAGTAATAAATACACTCAGAAATATAAAGTTATATCTGCTCTGCTTACAGCTTGCAAATTATCTGAAGAAGCTTAATAAAGAAAATACAGACTTTGGGAAACAGAAATTATCATGATATCACTAAAAATTTCTCTGGACTGAAAAAGGAAATTAAAATAAAAGAGAATGAAAGAGAGAATGAAAGAGAAAGGGCAAGAAAAAAAGAAGAGAGAGAAAGAAAAAATAATATAAAAAGAGAGAGAGAAAGAATATGAAACTAACCTTACTCACAGTCAAAATGTCATTCAGCAATCCTGGTTTCATTCCTAGAAAGTACCTGTATTAAACCCATTTTTATTAAAAGTGGGGTTTGATGCCCAGCTTGACTTTACCTTCTAAATATGTATCTCTATACGGACATACAATCAATTTTTGACTCCTGATCAGAATAATTCATTTCAAATCCTCATTTCATTTTTTTTTAATCCAAGACCTGTCTGGACTTTCTATACAAATTTAAGAATATCAAGACCTTGAACTTCACTGCAGGTGTTCCCAGTATGCATTATCAAGAACAAATTCTTAGATGTAACTCTCAAACACCATGTACATTTTTTATATTATTTTTCAGAGTTTTGCTAATGAAAAATAAATACCCGATATAGCTAGGAAACTTCTTTGTAAATTAAATCTGTAACATACCTGTATTTATACACTTGGATAAGTACGTATCGGGGGGTGGGGGGGTGTCCAAGCATACACTCATATATGCATTATACTCATGTGTATACATATATATATGTGTGTATTTATCAAAATATTCAAAACAGATTCAGCAATTGAACAGTTATTTTTCAGCAATTAATGCATCAGTAATATAATTGTCAGTGAACTTGATTTCCACCACTACCCAGCTTTCCTAGTTTCACTTTGAGATTCAAATTCACCATTATGTAAAACTTTTACTAATCCAAATTAAAAAATAAAAATAAAATCCACACATAGAAAAACTTGATGTGTTTCTTTTGTCTGACTTCTGTAAAACCACTGAAACTTGGTGCTCACTTTATAATCTCAGCTAAGAGAGCTGTCCATTAAAACTATTTGTGCAAGAACCTTGCTTCTTTAAATGAATGGATTGTAGGCATAGCTTCCCCAGTTCATGTTTTTGGATCTGCTGTACAGGAGGAAATTGCATAATAGGATACAAGAAATCCTGCTTTGGAAGATTGGAAAACTGAGATAAATTCTGCGATTTTTCACTCTATTTTCCTATGAGTGTCTCGCACAGTTTAAGTACTAGTGATATTTGCTACTTGGATACATTTACATAGAAACATTTCTTCTTCTACACTCCCTTGGAAGTCAATGGGAGGTTTTCTGTTGACTTTACTGAGGTAAGGATGAGGCATTATACAGCCAAAAAAAAGACATTGTTCGTGATGACCCACAGTTGGTGTGCATGCATTCCCTTTTCAAGTTTTACTCTTTTACCACCTCCTTCCCTCTGAGTCTAGAGAATTGCAATAAAGTCTGTATCTTCTCCACAACCTCTGTCTTAAATAGCGGGGAAGGAAACAAGAGAATGAAACTGAAGTGGCTGGCACTATATCCTCTATTCCTGCCACCTAGCAGTACAATAAAAAGTCCTTTTTTCAGTGTAGAGACAAGACTCGAGCAGTCTACATTACAATAGTGACAAAAATAAAGGAATTGAGCTGACTCAAAATACAACTGTGTGGAAGAATCCTAACATACATTTGATTCTAATGTATACTTCTAATACATAACTATATTTAATATGTGCTGTCTTCTCTAACCTTTACTGAGTACAATGCTATCACGTAGAAATGCAAAACTAAGAACCAAAGTAAGCATTACTTTGCAAAATATCTTGGTTAGGTTAGAACTGGTGAGGCTCTCCTACATGCTGAGGGTATCTTCACAGTATTTAATGAGTGTTTTAATTACAGAAACTTTAAGTCAGTAGTTTTAAGTTCAAGAGAAATCATAACAGTAAGTTTTAAAAGAACTCTTCACCTATACTGTTTCTATTGGTAAGTTAGCTGGTACAGAATGTGAAATGAAATAGTACTGCAATGTCAAGAGTTTAACATTTTGGATTTTATACACTAAATGTCATTCAAGAGTTACACTTTGAAGAAGCGCATGCCAGTGTGATACCTAATCGGTAGCCTTCTTCATGGTTACAATTTTCCTACTTTGTTGCCAAGTATCTGCATATTAATAAGTAACGACACTTAATGAGAGGAAGCACTCCCAAGTAACACACTTAACTCACTGTCTTTATTCACTGTATCATAGTAAAAAATGTACACTTAAGCCAAAGAGAAGTCATGCCTTTAAACTTCAACTCTGAATTGCAACTAACATGCTGAAGCAAGGATGTCACAGTTACACATAATTACCATCTCTACCCGAGCTTGTTTCCTGTGGTGACAGTAGCATATTTAAAAGATAGCATTTTCAGTCTTTGATGTCACTTTTCTCATACAAAACTGTTTTTTCACTAAGAGCCCCATTCAGTAGCCCAGCCTTATCCAGTAAAGCACTTAAGCATGTGCCTAGATCCCATTTATTTCAAAGGAACTTAGGCACATGATTATGATTTTTTTTTTCTGAAAAAGGATTGAACTTAAGCATATGTTTCAAATGCTTTGTCATATGGGAACCTAAAATAGGAGCATAACTCCTAACTGCAATACTACTAACGTTCCTGATTACCCAGGAATTTTAGTGACAACAAGTTTTATCACGTTTTACAGGTTTATTTTTCCAAATAGTATTTCAGTATCATCTTGTCTTATCACATAGCACATGCTGTAAGCTTATTACAAGCCAACAAAAAGTTTGAAAAAAAAAATAAGCTTAATCATATTTGAATCTTTAATACTTTACCAGTGCTCCTCATGGCTTAAAGACCATAAGCTTTAAATACCACAGAAGCTTTTTTTTTTCATATTTGAAATGAGAACACTAAGAAAGGTATCTGCTGCTTATACAACAGGTTGTAAACCAGAAATTCACAGAGAAGCGAGGGAAAAACCCTTCCTGTGTCTCCCACATTTCTCTTTCCATCTTTCACTTTTTCTTATTCATAATCACTGTAATAAAAAAGGTGTTTTCCTGGATAAATACTACAGAACAAAGAATAGAGTGTGATTGGCTCTGTTATACTACCTTTTTTTTTTTCAGCAACCTAGCTATAAATAGTTCCCAGATTGTATATCAATAGAAACTGTCATCTATTCCCCTTGTACAAAATACCTCTGTGCTACTCAAAACCTGAGGAAACTCTTTTTAGCAACTTTTTAGCATTGAATTCACCCTTTATAGAAATACTTACTGTCTACTACCTCAGTGTTGTTTGTCGGGGTTTTTTATTTAACATCCTCATTATAACAGTCTGTGGTGGTTTTAATATTTATACACTAAGTGTAACACATTGGGTAGGCTGTGTCATCACCATTCTTCTAACAGAAAACTGGGTGCAGTTTTCCTCGGGGCCCTTCAGTGATTTGCATGACTAGGGTAGACCATAGTGGCTGTTGAGGTATGTATAATGCACTGCCTCTTCTTCATAAGCTGATTACATTTTCTCTCTTAGGACTATTTCTAGACCACAGAATTGAAAATTTAAAAGTGTATTTTCTGTTTCTCACTGGGCCACAGACTTCCTGTGTGGATCTTGAACAAATTGTTTTACTTACTTTACCTCTGCTTTTCACATCTGAAAAGTAGAGATAAAAGCAACAGGAGCACTTCAAGGCTTAAGTCATTAAAATTGGCAAACTTTCAGGTCACTGAATGGAGGCTGCTACAGATTAACATACTAAAAGTGTTAATAATTTATTTGTGATCTACTTTAACTGATGCGAGATGTTTCTAAACTAGAAGCAACAGGGAAATTTAACATTACGTCACTGGTACACATGTCCAGTTATACAGACCAGTAACTGTAACTGAAAGATATTAATGTGTTTCCTCTATTTGGACTGTGTACCAGAGTGCTAGCATACACTTCAGGAATAACCTTCTTCTGATGGAAAGTTAAAATAAAGCTAAATGCAATATAAATACATACTTCCTGTTTATACACACATACACGGTACACATACAGAAAATACGTGCGTTGAGATACTAGTTCAAAGAAAGAAAAAGATTTTTCCTTGATTGTGTTACAAGGCCATAATTCCTCAAAATCAGTGTTATATGTTGTAGAAATGCTCTGAAATAAAATGCCTGTAATTAACTAATATATTATTTTATATAAGATCCTTCATTTAATATCTGTCTTCATATTAATGCACTGTGGTTAGAGGAAAATCAAATAGTTAGCAGAGGAAGAAAAGACATATTTGTATTTTTAAAAATAACAAAATCTGCTTTATTCCAATAGCATTTTTCCTCAGGATTTTTTCCTTTTAAAAATAAAAATTCCATTTTCCTGTCTGAATTCAAAATGATTGACTGGAGCACAATATTAAGTAATAAATAAAACAGTCCCAGTGCCTGAAAGACTCCTGAATAAAGAGAAAATTATTTTTGGATTTTCCTTCTGATCAGATATGAAATATTCTGAAACGCCACCTCTATAATTTGATAAAAAGCTTGATATCCCCAAATGAAAATAGGATTCAGCACTTTCATTTTTCTGTCTCTAAAGGAACCTCTAGGTAAACTGATTTTAAAAAAATGAAAATCTCAAGCATAAAGGTGGGAGTAATGAAGCAAGTTTAAATATGCGCTGACCTTTGAAATGAACTGCATTCCATGTTGTTTGGCCAAGAAGCTGGCTGTGTTGCTGTCTCCATCAATTTCCACAGCATAAAAGATGTGGGTTTTGGAGCTGCCCTGCTCTCTGGTGGATGTTGATAGGCATCGCCGCAAACACACCAGTGCTGATAGTAACAGCCATATGTTCATTGCTCTGAAATATTAAAAAGAAATCCACAAGGGATAAAAGTGTAAGCATCTCCTTTTGTTGGTGTTCACCGTCAGAATTTACCCAGAGGTGGCTATATTTTACTTCCCCCTTCTTTGGTTAAAAAATAAAATCCTACAACCTTTTTTTCAGTAGCAATGTTAAACTAAAAAGAAGAAAGCAAAACAAAACATATTATTTTTGGAAGCTGGGAGTATTATGCTGTTTGACAGTATCTAAAAGCAAAGTAATATTATGCTATATGATTTTATTCATACAAATTCGAAACTAAAAATGTACACTATTTTGCAGCTTCAGTTATGTAATTATTTCCTTTTCCCACTCCTGTTTTATTATATAAGTTTCATTGGTTTTATTCAGTGATTTGCTATTCACTAGACCTGAAGGTCAAATGGCATTCTCTGAAATATTGCAGTGTTTGGTATCAAAATGGAAGACTGCCACTTGAATGTATAGCAATTTTTTTTTGCAAAATTTTTTTGCGAGGAGGACGTAGATTTGTTAAGACCAAAAAGGAGCTTGTAATGGTTGGACTTGATGATCTTACAGGTCTTTTCCAACCTTAGTGATTCTGTGATTCTGTGATTCTGTGAATTTTAATAACAACCACTAATCTAAATATCTGTATATCTGTTCTAAGTCCTTCTGTAATGTATTTTATCAAATATCAGCTTAAAAGAGAGTCTTATGATCTAATCATGTTTTGCCTAGAAAAATGAATGATAGAAAGATGACAAAGTCAAGATTATACATATAAGTAGTACTACAGGTATCTTAATTAGGCAATATTCATACCTGGCTGAAAATTGATTCTGTACATGGTAACTCTTAGGCATTAGATCCTGGCTTTAAAAATATGACAGTAGCAAGTAACAAAATCATCCTGAGTGGTATCCTGGTGTTTCATCTGTGATGAAACAACAAGGGAATCTTTTAAGTAGATGTGCTATTAGGTGCAAACAGTGGTAGAAATCCAACTAACTTTTCCACCTACATTCCCGTTCTTTTATGTACCTGTTGAGATCTGTACAATAACATAATTCAAAAATTAATTTTGAAATGGATGGGACAATATAGTTTTACATGTTATAGGTGATCATGTTCATTTATATGCTTGCAACGTTTGCAGCAATTATTATTCCAATAGTCTTTTAAAACAGCAGTTAGACAGAAATTATCAGTGGGACCATACAAATATGTAGAAATAAACCATGGTATCAATCCAATCATCTTTGAAAATATACACTTGTCTTTCTTAAGCCATGTCTTTCAATTGCATCCTTCCTGGAGGTCCAAGAACTAACTCAAAGCAGCCAGTGACTGAATTCCACCCCCACAGGCAGTACTAGTAGCTCTTTTTAATATGAGCTACAAATTAAGGTGCAACAGAAAAAATCTCATATCTTGCAGTCCACAATAATACAAACCTACGATCTTTAATAAACACTGCCAGATTGAAAAAATATACTTAAGGTATCTGAACAGTTAAAAATAAAATCTTGAATGAGATCCTACCAGCTAGGTACTTCTGAAAAGGCCTAGTAAAGTCTATCATATGGAATCCCTACTAATTACATTAGCGTGTTTCTGGATTCTGATTGCTATCTGAAGCATAGACAGAGCCTCACAGAGGTGGGGAATTTTTTTAGCCAGACATATGCAGTCTGAGTTTCTAAAGTTCCTCTTCAAATCTTAGTTAAATATGTAGTAGGGACACTACTGGTTTTGCACATGGCGTTTTTTGGAACACCAAGGATTGAGATAGTGTGAACTGCAATTTATTTCTGTTGTCTAGCTAAGCAATCAGATTACATCCCTATTAAATGAAGTCCAGTAATCAATGGAAAGGAAGCCATGAAGATTATGGAAGATTAAGTTTCAGCTCCTACCTGTAAGAAGATGAAAATTTCATGAAGTATTGTCCAGGACAATGCATAAGACTAAAGGTTATTTGGCTTGGTGTTTCTTCTGCTATGCAGGTCTACTTTGTGTGGGCTATTTACTTACATGGTGATTGAGTCAGAAAAAAAATTTACATTACAGCTCAGTCTACTCTAAACATGATCCAGAATCATTTTCAACCAAGGTCTCTTCCTATCAATTCTAATGCTGTCTAGAGCCATTTTGATCTCCACTGCCAGCTTAGGGTAATGTAGTTGGCCCATATTTAGAGTAAGCCAAAGGCTGAGGAGTGTACAGAGGAATTGGGGCTGCAGAGAGAATTAAGGGAAAAAACCCAAATCAATAATGTAGACCCACCCTGTATAATTCATGCAGAATGAAACATTTCCAGAACAAAAGATCAAAATCAGCCTACCTAGAACACCCCAGATCATAAGAGCATTCTTTTAGGAAAAGAAAAATACAGGTTCATCCCCCTGCAGAGAGACGTAAGGGTAGAGCATCATATTTTGCAGGAAGGGACTGACATCACTGCAGTATCGGTAAAAGTGATTTGGAGATACTTCTCTCCTCTGATACTATATTTCTTGACATTCACTTTACCACTTTTCAAATCAAACTGTTTTGCTAGCACTAAAGTAGAGATCTACAGAACTTACTCATTTTTTCAAGCTGATAGGTTTGGCAGATTTGACCTGACTTCAATGGAGCCACCCTGCAGATTAATTTTTTTGACTACCAATCAATTTTCTGGGGAAACAAAAGAAATAAAATACAGAAAAAAATTCTACAGACAACACATTGCAAACATGTCTGAAAGGCATTTCTTACATACTAGTGGCTTATGCTAAGTGTTACTAGAACTGGAAAACAAAATGCTGGGAGATTAAATGGGAAACAATCCAAAAAGCAGTAATCACTGAAAGCCTATCCTATTCATATATACATTAGGAAGCTTCAACCACCAATATAAAATTAGCCATATGTGACATCAAGATGATACTTAGAAAAACACTTGGTTGACAAACTGGAGAAAAAACCCTCTACAATTAGTAAAATTTTAGATGCCTGTTTCTGAAAACAGATAGTAATCCTGCAAATGTATATTTTCACAGAAGAGTTATAAATTTAATAATTTTCCTTTCCACAAAAATATCAACTGACTGGATTCTTGCTCTCCAAGAAATTACAAATCCATCCTAGAAAGTGGAGTTGGTAGACCCACTCAAACACACCTTCAAAAGCAAAGTCAACAATTTAAAGAAAATTTCATAGGTACAAGTAATAATTGGACACCTTCACAATCATGATGCTGAAACAAACCAAAACAGGTATAGATTCACCCCAGTTATTAGGTCCTGAAAACAAAGCGTGTGTGGAAAATATATTATTTTACCTTTACAAAAATTCTATCTACTTCTTCGTGGAAACATTTGGGTCTCACCCATAATGTGGAAAAGGGACTTAAATTCAGCATGAGATGAAAATTTACCCAAACTTGGACAAGATAATAAGGGTTTGAAAACTGCAGTCACAACAAGGTCAGGAGAGGCATGTAACAGCTGAAAATTGAAATCACGAAAGATTCCACCTGCACAAAGTAATCCCCATCCCAAGATTGATCCTATATTTCTCCCATAATGCAGTTTTTCGCTATGTTCCAATCCATGTATTGGGAGAACAAAGAGCCTGTCTTGTCTGTACTGTCCAAAGGCAGTCCTAATGAAGGGTAAATTGGACAGAGGAGGATCTGTGTGGCAGTAGAATGGGAGAACGGACAGCAAGGGGCTGCTGTTGAGCATGAGTAAAACTGATGGTTTATGTCAGAGGCCTTGGATTGACTGGTAAGGGCGACTAGGACTGAGAACTGAGCACCAGGGCAGTGGGACTATTGCCTGAAAGCAAAAGAGGGTATAAAAGAACCACAATACCAGGGACTGAGCGAGAGACTGAAATAAAGAAATTATTTGCATACCTGGACTCACTGGGACCTCAGTTGATATGAAGTTAGTTGGTTCAAGCGACTTGAAGTACAATTGGTTAAACAGAACCAGAAAAGAGTCAGGAATGATAGTGAGTCTGGAAAGGTCCAACATTAGATGAAGAGATCTGAGTGATTTAGGGAGGGATGGATTAAAGGAGGGGAGAACTGAAAGAAATACATGCTGAGGAACAGCTGATTGCAGAGAAACAAATGCAGCAAGTAACCACCAGCATGCAACCGAGATTGTCTGGGCAAAGAGACCTCGGGCAAGGATATTGGCTCTGAAAGAGGAAAGGGAGAGAAAGAACAAGTAACAAGGAAAACTTCACCAGGCTGTAAAGAACAAACCAGAAGACCCTATAACCCTCAGACTAGCTCTTCTCCACAGCCTGGAACCAAATCCCGACTTCCAAATCTTGCTGTTCCACTGAAACTGGAAAACACAAAGGAAACAAGTGTCTTAATTCCAACTACTGAGCCACAGGGATAGTTAAAGCCTGGTACTTCAAAGAGTGTGAGTGTGTTCCTTCAAACAGCAATGTTCTCTGCTGTGGATATAAGGATTCCAACCCCATTTATACCTCTGTGAGGATATTAGCAAGTTGCCAAAGTATGACATTTCTACTCTAATAACCCTGCTAAGAAAACTCCAAGCATGAGTTAATTACACACAACATAATACATTAATAAAATTTTGCTAAATCCAACATTAAAAAATTCCAAATTAAGACTATTGGTGTTAATTGTAAATCGAGTGTGAAAGGTATTTTTAGAGGCGAGGAAGAAGAGCAGTTAAAGGCCTGAAAGTAGTCAGGATTCACAACTTACAATAATAAATTCACATATGGTTGATTGCATACAACACATCTTCTTCAGCATCTGCCTTTATTCAACTTTCACAGTAAATATGATAAATCCTAAAGTGGGCTCGTGAGGGCTAGTAACTAGTGACATCCATGATTAGTGTTATATGAGGGGACAGATCCTATACAGGTCAATGCTTTAACCTGTCCTAATCTTCTGTTTCATCAACAATGAATTTTGAAGAAAATGCTTTGGTTTCAACAGCAAAGATTGAACTTTACTTAAATACACTGGAAAGCAATTTAATTTCAGAACACAGGATTTCACCTAACCTATAAAGAAAGAAGATTCAGAATTTTATTACATTCTACCAGGAGGAGGGAAAGGACAGATTTAAGTTTTTCCTCTTGGTGTGACAAATACAGCAGTATTTTGCAACTGAAATTCCACAAAATGAGTGAAAATCTAAAAATTTTCTACACTACACATATGCAAGAATAGAATAGGCTTATTTTTAATAAGATATAATTAAGATCAAATAAAAATATAAATTAAATACACAATCTCAATTAAAGACACAATTTATTGTAGCCACCTCTCTCTATGTAGTCAGTAGCTACTACAAAACATAATGTTGTCAGGTTTGTTCTTTTTTTAAATGCAGCTGAAGCTATCCCACAGTGTACTGTAAACTGCATACTTGTTCCATTAACTGAATCTAATCACAAAAACAACAGCCAAACAAAAATAAAACAAACAAACAACTCTACTGTTATTCTGGTTTTAGGTTAGGAGTATGAGATACTATAATATAATAAAAAAATATACACACTTTCTGTATTAATCAAAAGGGTAGAGGATTGATACTGGATTTGTAACAGGTCTTTACTCAGTAGACCAACCCAGACCAATGCTATGGCAGTAGTGTTTCTATCATTAAGTGCTTGTCACAACAAAGAGTATTTTGAAATAACACTGCATCTTTTCTACAGGGTCAGTAGCAGATGAGCATCATGTTTTACAATTACTCGTCTTGAGAGTGTTCCAGGTTTGTTACATCAGAGATTTCAATTTAAATTCTAAATATGAATAATAAATCCTACAATAAATTAGTAGCTTCCTGAAGTTATTACACAACGCACACTTATGTTTCTGAATTGTAATTTTGCTAGGTAGGCCCATGCACACCAAAAAAAGACTATATTGGTGTTTACAGTCACACACAGAAAAATAGCCAGATGTGAACCTAAATTTCTTAAGGTGATTGAAGCTAAATATGGTTCAGTGGTATTTAATAGTAAAAAACAGTGATTACCACCATAAATATTTGCAAAAATGTTGAAAAAAACCCAATTACATGTGAAGCAATAGTAAATTTCCACTTTTAGTCAGAAGTGCCTGTTGTTTTATAAAACAACAAAATCTAACTAGAAAAAAAAGAAGAAACACTGAGGGTGGGGTTTTTTCTAATGAGAAGAATTGGCTTTCTTCTTGTATCAACTTCTACTGAGAAAAAATGATCCCCTTTAATTGTAGTGAGACATCCTTTATTTTTTGAGGAAACACTGCAAAACAGCTGAACTACATGCACCACTTTCTGAATTATGAACAGTTTTCTTACAGGCTTTGTATCACATGCTGACCAAGCCCAGTTTTGCTCTGGTTTATGAAATGTGACAAGACTACAGTTAAAGTTGATCTATGTTGCAGGCTATTCGTGTTGTCTACTCAGATGGTATGTCATAATGCCATGAGTCCAGATACTGTACCTTCTTTGTTTTCTTTCATTTATTTTACTGAAGTTTAGTAACACCAGAGACAGAGGCAAGATCCAAATTTATGGCATTGTTTCTCCCAGCTAAGAATAAGCACCAAACCATGAGGGTGTATTCAGAAGCATCTCCTGTGATGTCTTAGACCTGCAGAGACAGTGTGCGCTGTTTGTGTTTTTTTCACTGAAGAATCACTAAAGTGAAGAGTGTATAATAATGCACACATCATTTTATCGCATTTTTTCTGAGCAATATTTTTTTAGTTTTAAAATGTATTGGTACTGGCAACCACTTTTTAAAGGTTTATCTTAGAAACTGTCCGCATTTCAGCATTTTCCAGCTTTATCAAAGCACTATCAACTGTACTAGAAACTGAATAGAGCTCAGTTACTGATACAGCTTGGAGTTTACCACTTTTAGAGGACATCACTGAGCACCAAGAAACTTCAGAAATTAGCAAATTCTGTAGATAGTGTTTAATCTTGAAAACACGGACATTTATGATTGAGTGCATTTTGTTCCTTTAGTTGCTACCATTTTTGCTGGAAAATAAGAAACAGGACAATTATACACCACTTTTCAGCTGGATCAGTCTCCAAATGTTTTACAAACCACATGCACAACAACATGAGAATAATAAATAGAAAACATTAAAAATACAAAAAACAGCTATCTAGGAGTATGAACTGGCCAAACCGTTTATTAAAAGACTGAACTACTATAAAACTTCTGGAACCGAAAGGGAGGAATTAATTGTATCTAATCAGCACGTTACTGTGAATTAAGTGATACTACTCTAGCCATGTGTTCTAACAGTATAAATGTGTACAGTTTATAAGAAGTGTTACTATCTTCTACTAGACTAAATAAAATATTTGAGGGGAAAATGACAAGCTCTCAGGCATGCAAGACTTTCCTCCAGTCTGAACTAGAATTAGCAGTCTTCCAAACTAAATAAAAGTTGACAACAATTGCTCTGATTTTAATTTAATCAAACTTGCCTATTCAATTAATGAAAAGATAAGATGGTTCATAAATATGAGGTGGAGAAATATTATAAAGGGAAAGACAATACATTTGTTTGCTCCTATGAGACAGAGAGAGAGAGAGAGCAAGAGAGACATAAGTAATTTATTGTCTGTGCAGCATGGAAAGGTTATCCTGGGGTGGCAAAAAATATAATGTGCCATAAAACCAATGTCTCTGTTGAGTCCATGGTTTTTAGTGCCCAGTAGAGTTATGAATTTTAGCTCCAGAATTATTTTTGAAGGTATTTTGTATGTTTCCCTTGAGCAGCAGGGCTGAGAGGTCAGAGATGAAGTGGCTGTTCTGGATTAAAGCAAATGTGACATAGCTATGCAAGCTGAAATTCTAAATTCAATAAGGCTCGTATAACTACCTTACTTCAAGTTTCTCTTTAATTGCCAAGAGTGTTCACTCCCAGAAACAAAACTAATGCAAAGCCCCCACTTAAGCCATTTTCAACTGTTAGAATAGTGTGAAATAACCTTAAACCAGTCTTAAATAATAGCTGAAAATTATTTAACTATAATGGTGATAGGACCATTATAGAAAATGAAAACCTATACCTGGTATTAAGCACTTGCTTCTCTCTGCTCTGATGAAATTGAGAGAAAACCCAGAAAAAGTCTTGAGACAATCTTTTACCCAGTATAACTTCAATGAACTCCTGAGCTTGTTCTAAAGGACTTCCAGAATCCATATTAATCTCAGAGTCAGGAAAGATGAGGAATGGCTCAAAACTCTTGGTTTAGGAGAACATTTTCCCAGTGTATGCAGAGGCATAACCACTTCAAACGTGTTGAAACAGTAGTTAGAAGGCTCCAAGATTTCTTTACTGAAGTACCACAAACACTAGTTGTGCTCAGGAAGCATTCCAAGTTGAAGTCCTCCAAGAGATCTTTTGGGGTTTTTTAGAGAGTAAATTCCAGCTGCCAAACCATATCTCAGACTTGCTATATTATAGAGGTTAAACCACTCACTGGGTGGTTATCCCGCACTTAAAATTGCCCAAATTATGCTATCACTCAATGGATGATATAATAGATAAATTAAGTGTTCTAAATTACATAGGCTGTCATGCTCACTTCTGTGTGCTTCATAGCTAGTCAGTAATAAGGCTGCAAAAATTCTTATGAAAAGGATACAGATATCTGAGGGTACCGAAGGGGAGAAAGAACAGGTTCTCCCCAGACTATGCTCCTTCAGGAAATGAGAACAAGAAACAAAATTGAAAAAGAGGGGTCAGACAAATTAATGTTAACACATTTACTATATATAAAATATATCTGAAAGATAATATATGTATGAAAAAAGAAATAGAATGAACAGGAGACATAGTGGAACTGTACAAACAAGGATTACATTAACAATGAGAAAACACATGACTGAGTCATGCTTTAATTTTTTTTAAGGGAATAGAATGAAACTTCACGAGAGACTTAACCACCGTATCCAAAAAGTGTATTTTCATGAAGTCCAGCAGTCTTAATACCCAGTCTTAAACACTTAGAACAAAATCCTTTTGCTATCAGACCAACAAACTCCTATCTATTCCTCCAAACAGTGTGAGCTAATCCAAGCTTCTTTCAAGGTTTTGGCTTAAATGTCAACCACGTATTTCTAGAATATCTTTCCCTTACCTTAGAGTTAACAGATTTTTGCTGTTCTCTATAGTAAGACTCTATTAACTGAGAGCCAGCCTAACTAGTTAGAGTTGCAAATGACTACCTTTTTTTTTTTTTTAAAGTAACTCAGAAATACCTCTTTCATATTAATGCTCGTGGTATTATGATACGTAAGAGCAACAAAGGATTTCTACATTTGAGTTTCGGGCATTCGCTGTCACTGCCAAGCCACTTGTTGGCATTAAGTTTTATTAAAAGATAGTCCATCTACAAATTTTCTTCCCTTCCGTGAAAAACAACGCATGCTTTAATTAACACCAAAATAGAACTTCAAGAAGACTAACACACCAATATATTCCCCCACAGTTACCAAACAAAAAATCTGGAGCAGCTCTTAAAACATTTATTTCTCTTATTTTATTCCACCACCAAGGTGAAAAGAATCAATCACTCCATACAATTCTGTGTATATGCCCCATCCCTGGCAACATTCAAGGTCAAGTTGGATGGGGCTCTGAGCAACCTGATCTAGCTGAAGATGTCCCTGCTCATTGCAGGGGGACTGGACTAGATGACCTTTAAAGGCCCCTTCCAACCCAAACTATTCTATAGCTTCCAGAAAACAGAGGCTGTGTGATATTGTAAAAATTGTGGTAAATTTCTTAATCTATTGAGAAGCCTCTGCAGCATGCAAAAAGAATCAATTGCCATTTTGAGAACTTTTGAACTTATGTAAATCAGAAAACATTAATTAATTGTTTAACTAATTCATTAGTTTAAAAAAGGAAAGAAAAACCAGCAAATTTATGTTATCATCAGTATGAGGAATGTCATCTCATTGGACATTCCACGGAAGACCCTTTTTTACATCTCATGAGCAAGGCAATAAAGTCATATCCTAAGGCTAATAAAGAACCTGTTTTAACTAGTTGCTCAAAACCAAAGTTATTTAAAAATATTGCAATCGAAGCATAACTTGCATCTGGTCTGATCAATAAACAAGGATTCCATACACAGAAGACTTGAATACGTGATTGTAAAAAATCAGAAATGTGAGGATCATCCTGAAGCTTCTGCAGGATATTAGGTGATTACTTAGTGTATGAACTGCATCATTTGTCTATAATTTAGAAAATGAACTACATGATTCTATGATTCTATTCTATGATATAATGAAAAAATCAGAATGTGAATAATAAAACATGGATGTAAACTCATTCTTCTTTCTACACAAAATGCAAGGGAAAAAAGTGTGTTAAAAAGTAAACTGATTCTTTTTTTTTTAAATGATTGTAAAACAGAATTAGTAGCTCAGAGTGTTAGGCTGCCTGATATCCAATAGCAAATGATTTACCAAGCCCTTCTTCCCCTAATAGGTTTACTGTTACTATGAAGACAAGGGCCTAAGATTACCAAAAATGAAAACTATCTGATATGCAACTTTTTAGGATCTATTCAATTTATTGGAGCAAAGTAATCTTTTCTACAAAGTTTACTATCATTAGTAAGAAAATTTCAACCAGAGAAGTTATTGCTTTCTTGTAACAATAAAAAAAAAGGAAAAACAACTTTCATTTTATTTAATAGATTCATTAGTACAGTTCATTCCCCTGAGAAATATTCTGTACAATCACAAAGGATATCAAAATCTGAATCTTGCCTAAGAATCAAGAAGAGTTGGAATTGCTTCAAAATCACCTTTAGCTCAACAATGATTTCTACAGCCAATTAAACAGTGGAATTGATGGACTCTGAGAACGCCATATGCTGCCCTCTGCTGAAAAGATGATCATTACGACTTGAGGTCTTAAGGCTGGAAGGTCTGACAGAAGGGAAAAATAAGTGGAGGATCCTCTGATTTCAGGGATGTGAATAATTCCTTTAGGGAGAAAGGAAGATTAAATGCTCATCTGGGCAAACAAAAATTTCACAGAACATATGGTGCATATGTATAAATTATCTTGACAAGAACATGAAGTCAGCAAATTGGTTATTAGAAATATAACTATTGAGAATTACATTGATTATATTCATAAATGTCTTTAAAATGGCTACCTGTCAAGTAGTTTAGATCTAACACGTGACTTACTTACTTTAAAGACATTATCATATAATGAGGAGAGTCTTTCAGAGTGAAAACTTTTTTTTTTTTACCTTGTCCATACTGTGTTTATTGATTGGTGCATATAAATGTAGATGTATATATTTCAAAGTCACTGTGAGAAAGTTAGCAATAATGATGCTCTTAAATAAATAATAAAATGTTTACACTCACTTTGGAATACTTTTCACTTTCACAGACTCTTATATCTTAAAAAACAACAAAAAAAGGAGATATACTGGGCATTTTTCTAATGCTTACTGCATCATAGCCCAAACAACAGACGCATGAAAAGGGAACAAACATTAAAGAAACAGGCAGACTGTATGTAACATCAAATGAAACTATCTTTATGTTTCATGGAGCAACAATCTGAGGATGGTGTAATTGAATTTGTCAGGTAATAGTCTAAGTCTATGGTTTTAACTGAAAGAAAAGATCCTTAAATATAATTACTTTAGCAATTTTTTCTTCTAAGAAGTAACACAGTCACCCTTCCTTCTAAGGTAATGCAGTATTCCTGCACTACAGTACCAGACAGCAACAATAACAAAATTAAATGGTATCTCAGTGACAGTATAACCACATTTCTACTTTTACCTAAAAAATAATATGAACCACCTAAAATAATGTATAAAATGAAGACTGAAGTACTATCATAGACCACGTTTCACAGGATTTTATAAAAACAGTTGTCCATTTAGCCTAGATTTCCCCTGCTAGACCACTTTGTTATTATGACTGTATACATGAACTTTTCTTCTGAATATCTCGCTGGCACCATACATACTCCATTACATGCCACTGGAGGTATGGTATACACCAGAAATTCACATGCATGTTGTTGTTCCCTGGGATGATTGCCATAGAAGAATCAGTGCAGTGCATTCTGAAGTAAAGTAATAGAGCGTACAATGGTGAAATTTCTGTTTAAATGATACACTTGTTGCCTATTTCCAATAGATGACAGGTATTAACTGGTGTTCAGCATCAGCATCATAGTATGTGATTTATTGTCACCCTATCCCTACCTTCATATATCTAACAGTATAGAAAGTGTGAGATTTCTATTAATGCATTTTGTTAAATGTTGTCATTTTCTGTAATGTTTTGATAATCAGGAAAATTGTTTAATTTTCATGCATAATACTTTAATTGAAGAGGATTCCACTACATGACAATCAAGGGAAAAAATGTTGATGGATTATCAGCAGCCATGTTTGGAATACTGTCATGTTTGATCATCCTTAGTGGTACAGACTTGGTCAGACAAAATGTTAATATATATAATTAGGAGCTTTTACTTACATTATCAAGGGATGATACTTTTATATTAACCCAGAAACCAAGCTATTGTTGTTATACAATTTAATTGTAAAGAACAGCGCATATAAATGTGAGCTTGATGGGGATGAACACCATCATAAATCATTCAACAGCAGGAACTACATAAAATATTCTGGGTATTGCTGCGTTGCCCATAACTATAAATTTCTTAGCAGAGGGACGGAAATGAAAATAGGGGAAAGAAGATGGGTTTAAGCCATTTTTGTGCCGTACATCTGATGGCTCCTACAAAATTTCTAGTATTCATTCAAATGCTGCATGACTGCATTTATATACTGCTTCTCAGAAACTAGGTGAAGCAGAGAATAACTAGAGAGCCCCGATCTGTTTCAGCTTTGCAGAGGTATAGGAAACTGAGGGATGGGCACTTGTTCATTCCAGAAAACTGCATACTAGGTGAGCTTTTTTTAATCAAAGAAGTAGAATGGGATTATCTATCCAAAATTTTATATAGTTAAAATTATCACAGTTTGGGCACTTATTTTGAACAGCATTTGCTCAAAATATAACAGCGCCTATTGACAATCATGTACATTTTTGTATACATACATTTTATACAGATAACTTACCCCCCCACCTTGAAAATATGCTACCGTATAACTAGTGAGCTGTAGAAAATAAGGTTGTAAGACAAAAAGCGGGCTTCCCAAACTGAAATCTGAAAGCAGATTTTTTTTTTTTTTTTTTTTTTTTTTTAGTGGAAGGAATGGTGTATTACAGTAGGTTAAAACCAGCTTGCAGTTTGATAATAAGTCTGTGACATCTAAAGGTGCCACTTGGTGGCCTGGCTCTCAGGTGCAGGAGGGCAGTGACCGGTCAGGGCCAACACCAGGAAGGAGCCAGCGTGGGCAGGCTAAGAGACCCTCAGTGACTCAAAGAAGAGCAGGAGAATAGTCCAAAGGGAAAATACCTGCAGTTCTGGGGGAAACTGAATACCAGAAGCTCCACAGCAGCATTCTCCGAGATGTACTCAATAACAGCCATTGGCTCAGACAGAGTGGAAGTCTCCACATGTGCCTGAATAAATGACATCAGGAAGAAGGATTTATTAAGAACTGGTGGCAGACAGAACCTGTACAGAGAAATCCTCTAAAGTCAAAACAGAACGAGACTGCTTGCACTTTATAAACCTACCAGCTCCAGGAAAGTCAAAAAGGGTTGCATCCCTTGCAAGGGAATCATCCATGATAATAGATCTTTTAAGAGTTGTTTCATAAAAAACTCTGCATAAACCCCTACTTCTTCACAAAACCTCAAAATCTGAGGCAGAAGAGTAAAATTAAAATTAAAAAGTGAAGAACAATCACAACAGAGTACAGAAGAACATAAAAGTGAAACAATATCTATGTTTCTATACAAATGCTGGAAGAGTAAAAATAAGGGATTTAAAACATTTAGATTCAAATAAGAAATTGACTTTATAGCTCTATCAGAAACTTGATGGAAGAAGATAAATCAGTGAACACTACCACCAAAGTACATAGGAAAGACTGGTTGCGTTCGTTGATGGAGTTTTATTGTTAAAACTTACCGAAGTTTTAGAGTTGAATCAGATAAACAAGTTATGTGAATCAGGAATCCACACATGAACTGAGATGCAAAGGCAGAAAATAATAATGGGAACACCTCATCTGATCTCCAGTAGATAACTGGCTGTCACATTAGTGTATGTTTATAACACTTAATTTTTAGTTCCTGTAAATGATTAGAGCATCTAGCGGCAAAACCTCCAAAAGAAGTAATTCTTGTCCTGACCATGACAGCAGAAAGGATGTAGTTCACAGCATTACTTTCCAGTAGCTATGCTATGACAGCAACCATCATATACTTAGTTTCAACAGCTTTGCAGAAACAAACAAACAAACAAAAAATAAGTTACTAATTTCAAAACAGGAAACTATATAAAAATTAGGTTTATGGAAAAGAAATGAAAGGAGACATCAAAAAGGGTAGAATACATGCAGTCATTAAGGAAACTAAAGGCTTTGTATGTAAGTGTCAGAGCAAATGAATACCATTATCAAAAGGACCAAAAAGACCAAGAAAAAGTTATGACAACTTCAGCATAGTCAGGGAGACCAACTGAATAATATAGGAAGTTATCTTTCAGAAAAAGAAGTTGTATTTAAATGAGTAAACTAGACAAAATCATAAACTCTGATCATTTGTGCAAAAATACAGCGAGGAAGTCCAAAAGTTTGAATAGCAACTTGCAAAAGGCAGAAAATCTAGTAACAAATGCCTTTTCAAGTAGATGAAGAGCAGGGAGAATGACATGGAGCTTGCAGGAATTAAGGAACACTCAAAGAAGACAGCAAAAAAACCTGATTTAATTTTTAGATCCATAATCACTGTTGAAGAGCTCAAAGAGTTTTGCTTACCAGAATTTTTCTTTACATTCGACATTTTAAAGGGTCTATCTCAAACTCAAAATTTCTGAAACTTTTCAAAGTTCTAGAAGAAATTCTAGAACAAAAAACCCCAAACAGTCAAGACAGAAAATAACAAACTTCCTATCTACTAATTTATATTTGCCAGAAGTTTCTAAAAGATTCAAGAATAACACAACTAAGCATGTTATGAAACCTCACTCTGAACTGCTTTGGCACTAGAGGACTGAAAAATAGCTAATATGACATGGATTTTTGAAAGGGGATTCCACAGGATCCCAGCAGAGAAGCAGACGAGTAAGAAAAATGTCCATACTAAATAAAGTGCTAATATTCTAAAAAAAAAAGAACCAGTGAATAACTATGACACAATAGAGAAGAATTTGTTTTGACAGAAACTTGTGCCTCACAAATCTATTAACTTTTTCTAAAGGAGTAAATGTGTATATAGACCAGAGAGGGCTTTTTTTAAAATTTCCAGTCTGCATTCAACAAGGTCGCTTATCAGAACTGCTTTAAAAAAAAAAAAAAAAAATTGTCATGCAATTCCATTCAGAAAAATACCTGTATGTATTAATAATGAATAATAAGGAGAAAGCAAATGTAATGAGGTAGGTTAACCTTGGCTAACAGCCAAAATCCCACCCAGACAGTCACTCACTCTCCCTCCTCAGCAGGACCGGGGTGAAAACAGGAAGATAACCCAGGAATGAGAAAGCATGTGGGTTGAGATAAAGACAGGGAGATTGCTTACTAATGAGAGTTGTAGGCAAAACAGACTCAGCTTAGGGGAAAATTAACTTAATTTATTGTCCATTAAAATAAAAATGTAATTACTAATTCAGGTAGTGGGAAACAAAAAAACAAATATTAAAAAACCACCTTTCTCCCCTGCATTCTCAGGCTCAACTTCACTTCAGCCCTCCAGACTTCTCTGCACCCCTCAGCAGCGCAGAGGAGGATGGGGGGTTACAGTCACTGCACAGCAGTTCCACTCTACTGCTACTTCTTTCTCACACTTTTTCTCCGCTCTAGCGTGGGCTCTCCATGAGCTGCAGTTCCTGTCGTGCAAATCATCTCTGGTGTGGGTCTTCCACAAGCTGCAGGGAATATCTGCTCCAGCACCTAGAACATCATCTCTTCCTCCTCCTCCTCCTCCTCCTCTGACCTTGATGTTGCCTCTGCTGTTTCTCTCACTCTTTTTGCTCCCCCCTCCTCTCTCCGTCTGGTATTTTCTGCCCTTTCTTAAATATGTTATCACAGAGGTGCCACCAGCTTCTCTGAGGGGCTCAGCTTTGGCCAGCTGTGGGTCCATTGCACAGCCCGCTGGAACCAGCTGTGTAGGAATACATTGTCAGTTTTCACTGTGAAAACTGTAGAGTCCCACTGGGATCTGTGTTGCGACCTGTGCTGTTCAACAGGTTCATAAATGAACTGAAAGAAGGCTGAAAGATTACAAAGTTTGCTCACTGATAGTAAAGGTAATGGTTGTTTCAAATATCATGATACTGTGTGACTAGGCAACTAACACGCAGACAAAAGCTGAGCATAGACAGATATAAAGAATACTTCTGGTTTTACATACACAGTAATAGACTCTGAAGTATTATAACTCAATAGTACGACCTTGGAGTTATAACAGATCACTCCCTGGAAATATCAGGAATATGCTTAATAATAGTCAAAAAAGGCAAAGAGAAAAATGCAAATTACTATGAAAGGAATACAAAAAACATAATGCCACAGAATAAATTAATAGCACAGCTCCAGTCTGAATAGTGTGTATAATTCTGGTGGTCCTTCTTACCTCAAAAAGAATACAATATAATTGGAAAAGGTACAGAAAAGGACAAAGAATAGATCAAAGTTGACACAATTTCTGTACAAAGAATGACCAGGATTCTTTAGAAAAGAGATGGGGACATACCAAAGTCCATATATTAGAAGTGGCATTAAGAAGGTGAACAGGAAAGTATTTTTTACTGTCTCGTCCAATAGAAGCAGCAGGAAACAATAAAGGAAAATAGCTAACAAAAGATTTGAAACAAACAAAAAGAAGATAATCCTTCAAATGTCATTAAATTGTACCTCTGGCCACAGATTCATGGATGCTCACTCAAAAACTGATCAAAAAAATTCATGGGGAAACAAAAATCTACCAAGAGATACTAAAAATAAAAATCCCTATTAAAATAAATCTCACTAGTTCAGGAGATCTCAGAGCTTAAAATCATTTAATCCTTGAAGGATATTCTGGAAAAGTATCAGTCCCAGACCAAAGTCTGTATAAATTATATCAAAAATGTACATCTTGAATACAGAACTATGACTCAGTGGCTCAAACATAGCCAGCGACATTTCAGACACCTAGGGTATCTGAGACCTGGGGCAGACACACCTGAGACTAGAGGAAATCCGAGTCCTTCTGGAGTGACAGCCAGAGGCTAGGTTAAATGTGGCAGGGCATTTCAAATAGCACTAGACACCTATATTTTGGTTACTAAATCCTTCCTTTTATGTTGAAAAAGGTGGCTCAGGCCTACAGAAGCCCAAATGTCAGTTATACCCATTTCCATTTATAAGAGTTTGGTAGCCAGTAAACACACTTACTTTGTATGTCAAAGCATGCTTCTTGGTGCTATAGTCAGTCGAAGAACCCTAGATAATGTTTCTTGTCAAAGTCAACTATAGCAGCTGATTTTTTATAAAGATTACATCCAAATTACATCCATATTGAACCATCCAGCTCTGCTTACCACTTACTATATTTATTTGTGTTCCACTTACTATATATTTTTTTAAGTCCTGTTAGCATTTAATACTTTTCCAAAGTTTATGTTTAGAACAGAGAAGTAATTATTTGCCATGGATGAACATTTCAACTTCAGATATCACAGTTACCTTGATAAATTAATAGAATGCTAGTAGGAAATCATATCAAACATTCAAAACAGATTTATATCCACCAATCCAGAAGTAATTCTGCCTCCCTGTACTTTTGACTAACAACACTGTTGTTCTTCACGAACATCCACCATTCTTTCCCAGGAAACTCCAGATTCATTTAACGTTCAAGATGAATCTGCACTGATAAGAAACCATGATTGTAAGTAGAATTTTTATTTCATTTGCTGCAGCACCTGGAGATTGTGTAATAAACAACTGCACAATTGAAAAGAAGCTATCATGATCAAAACAGGTGATAGCTTCTCTGGAAAACTTGGATTGTGTCCTCCTGCTGCATGCCTTAATAACATTGATAATGCACTTAAACCAAGCCTTTCTGAGGCATCATTAATTGTGTCCCCACATATCCTGTCCCAACTTATTTCTTAAATATCTTTTGCAGAAATGCTGATAACATAGCTGCAAATGTAATCCACAGGAGTTGTGCTTTCAACATACAGAAGTTAATACACAGCAATGTTAAGTACTCTGAAAAACTAGGTTCTAAGTTCTTTCAATTCGTATATCCTGAATTATTTTATATGGATAACACCACTCTTTCCTTTCTCATTTCTCTAGAAGATTGTAAAAATAAAATTATTAAGATTATGAAGACTCAGATAGTGAGTGGCATGAAAATGCAGTAATTCAGTCTTCAGAGCAAAAATGAGCAACACAGAAAGCAGAAGGTTGCATGTCAAACAACACGCCAACAAAGTTGAAATACAGTTGTAACTGAGACCTGTAATTAATATGTACATATTCAATCTAAATTGCACAGATTGTGGTCTGGGAATAAGCACTGGTATTTGCTTAACTGTCAGGGAGTGAAGAGTTCAAGACTGCCTGGTCAAGAAAAAATGTAGTGGATGGACAGGAAAAGGAGTTTGGAAAGAGCATTCTGACAAAGAGACAAAGGATGTGGAGAAACCTAAGACTAACTGGGCAAACACTAGAAAAAAGAAGCAAGAAGAGGACTGAGATAAACCCTCATCCTATTTTAGTACCCATACTAGATCAGAAATCCTCTGCCACACGAGGTCAGAAAAAGATGAGACTGGACATGATTATGAATGAGACTGGGAACTGGGAGAGGTCTTTGGAGTAAGAACTGGAGTGGCTATACAGGAAATCTGGAACTGTGTATGCAAAGGAGAAAGGAGATTTGACTAAGACAGGAAGCTTTCATGCATGAAGAGATCAGGTCTGTGGGTCATGATGAGAAATAGGCCATAATGGGAAGCCACAGGAGTGAGTGGGGGATATAAAAAGCTTGGATGACACTGGGACAAGGAACCATGGCCAAGGTGATATGGGTGAAACAGGAGTTGCTAGGAAAACTGAGACGGACTGGGCAGAAAAGTCCCTGCCACGCTGATACACTTTCCTCCAAAGCCTGAAATCAAAACCAAGGTTCTGGATGTTTTGTCCTCTGCTGTCCGTAAGTATCTGTGAAACTATGCTGGAAAGCATGTTCCTCTCTTACATTCATCTGTGCAGTGGATGTATAGGCAAATGAAACTCTTGTCCTGCTCATCTCTCAGTTTCAGCTTCTCAGCCTAAACCCAACTTCCAAAAAGAGTCTTTTTCACAATTACTTTCAACTTCATCCTCCAATTTCCAGTCAGTTTCTCTCTCTCTCTTCTAAGTCTCAGTGTCAGCAGATGCTTTGCTTTCAACCTCAGGCCTACCCAAGCACGAGTAGCCAGGCTAGGGCTAGCAATGGCCCGACTGAAAGGAATTGCATTGCAACTCACAATTCCAATGCCTCCCTGCTATTCTGGCTCAGAACTGCACTAAGGAGGAAATTTATTCTGAGTCTGGAGCATGTTCAGTAGCTCGGTAGGAATGGCATAGGTGCCAGCAGTGATGAGACAACTGAATGTCTGGGGTTGATGCACAAGCTCTTGTTAGACGTAGGAGGTGCAAAAGGAGGAATTATATTCAGTTGCCACCTGTTACAATTACGGACTATGAGAGGATCAAGCATGCTTAGTGACGACAGAGCATTAGCAATTAAGTTCCAGGAAGCCACTGCTCGCTATACATACACTGAGCACACAAACCACAGTTTTTAAAGGATAATAAATGTTGAAGGAGGGGAATGGGGAAGGAAGAACCAAGTGTGGAATCTTTGCGTAGAGACCTTTTCACCTGGGCAACCAAGTCATATTCCCAGTGTAGAAGCTAGTCCCATGTCAAAGCACAAGGGCAACGAAGTATTTAAATGGAAAATAGGATCAAATATTTTTTTCCTTTTTTTTTTTATTTCTTTTTCTCCATCCTCTGAAATGACTGGGCCTTTCTAGCTGTAATGACCATAACAAGCTAGCTGAGGCAGACACCCGCATGTAAAATTTTGCTTCAAATTCTCAAACTTAGGCAAGTTGTAAACAACTGAAAATAGGCCAGTAATACTACTAGTTCTATATCCATTCCTGTCACATTCTTCCTTGGGAAATATAGTTCCTTTGCAAAGACTGAACCATTTGTAATTGGCATATGATTATGTCTTTTAGAAAGGTAACATTTTGCCACAACATACATAATAACTTTATCTTAAACACCATCCATTTTCTAATTTCACTTCAATGCCTGTCTGTACTATTGGCATAAGCTACAAGGGAAGCTCTCAGAGGTGGCATATTTGTTTAAAAGTCATTAAATCATATTCTAAAAATTACTTAAAGTCTACCTTTTTAAAAATACTGAAATATTCACTGTTCACAAAGGGAAAGAACACAAATGTGAGAATATTTTTTCAAGAAATAGGAAATTCTAATTTTTTTAATAGTAATCAGGAAAACTGGGGAAAAAAATGCATCATAATTGTCTCGGTGGCCAAGATACTCCAAAGAGAGGTAAGACCTCCTAGGTCAAAGTGATTCTTTGCCCAAGTTAAGATAAGGAATAAAAGGAGATATTCTAAAGTACACTGCTGAACTCATGCATCTACTCAGCTCTATGTGAAACACTTAAGTACTTATGCTGGCAGACAGCAAAATCACTTTCTGTCCACGTGGTAGAATTATTCTCATGGAGAGTAGAAAATGTAAGTTTGTCTTTCCTGAGACAAAGGAAGAAAGTGAGCTAAGATCTCCCACATCTGGGCTGAATGCTCTAACCACTGAACTCTCACACAGAATAGATATGGGAGCACAACTATTGTTTACATCATCAGACTAGTCCTTCCCCTTCTTCCTCATTTTTTCTATTTTTCCTGAAGGCTGCAGTTTGGATAAGCCAATCCCAAACTGTGATTTGCTTTAAGTGAACCAAAAGCAGAGACCCAAGACTGCATTTAAGTAGACCAAAAATGCAGTCTTATCTTTCTGCTTTTTGAAAAGAAAACCTCTCCCAGAATTAGTGGCCTAAAAAGGACTTAGGATCAAGGAAGAATACAACAATGTCTGATTTAGTGTCACCAGAGGTGACAATAGAGCTGTAAATTACAAACACCTAAAAGCTTATAATAAAAGCTGTCAGGCAAAGAACTCCCTGCAGTTTTAGACCATCTGGATAGCTCCAAACTTTTCTTAATCTCAGTCAAAAAAAGAATGTGAACATGGATGGATGAACAGTGGAATCTCAAGCAGGAACAGAGACACTACTTAGCATCAGCTACTTCAGCATTCAAAAAATGCATCCAATTACTACATCCACAAGTCAAAAATAACATTGGCAATTCACTAAGTATTCACAATATAACCATCAAAGTACTCAAAAACATGACCTGAAATGAGAGAATCAAGAAATTTCTTCTCCTTAGTATAACGGATAACTAGCTTACAGTCTATAAATATATGCATAGGAAGATAAATTTCATTTCAATCTCACAGACAGGCATAACAAGACCCAGGGGCTAGAAACTGAAGACAGACAAACTTAGAATTAACAGCATAATTAACAATGAGTACCACCTCATTGAAAATTGTGGTAGATACTCCCATCCTTGAAGTACGCTTTTTAAAAAGCAAGGTAGAGGTGTTTTTTTATCTTTAGAAATACATGACCTAGTTCAAATAGGAAGAAACTAAGACAGCAATGAGGTCTCTGTTGTACAGTATGCCAGGCTAGATGATCACAGTACTTCCTTCTGGCTCTTTAATCCATGAAACTGTGTACATTTCCATTTCAATGAAACAGCATCTTTCCATAAGCATTTTTTTAAAGGAACAGCTTTCCAGTGAGCTCTAGTTATGCCTTGAAGGCATAGCACTGTTTTGGGGGAGGTTTGTGAAAAACTTCTGCATAGCACAATATGGTGTTACTCTGAATGGGGAAAGCATTCAGTCCTTTCTGAGCTGAAGCTGGGACCAAGTACAGTATACAGTAGAATCTGCTTTGTTTAACATATCAGTTTGATAATTAACTCTTTGCAGCATCACCCTGAATCAGTTTATGCACTCAGTTCCATCATCGTTTCATGAATTTGACACTGGCTTGGCATAACCTAATTTTAACTTGGTTTTGTTTACTAGATGACTACAAAAAAGGGAGTCTAATGTAAAAGTGTTAGCACTGGAACACATTTGGATCAGGACTTCTGATTTAGTTTCCTCAAAAAAGGATTTTCATTTTTGTGCATCAAACTACTTGGAGACCTGAACCAGTGTAATGCAAAAGGATACCATTGGGCAATTCACATAAAATATTTCTTATTGCACCAAGACAAATCACTAGGGTAAACACAGCCTTCAGAGACCCTCTGGCTATGGCAATCTAACCAGTCCACTACTTTCCATCTGTGTTAAACCATCGCTCCGTAATATTAGAGAGAAAATAAAATATTTTTTTAAAATCCACCTCACTAGAGGATTTTGAAGTTTTGAAGTAACTGATTTTGACAGTTAGCAATAAAGTCAAACTAACGTGTTTTCAGTATGGAGCACAGAATGTTACTTATTCATATCTAGTTCATTTTCTTACAGTAGTTTCCATTTCACTAATATCTTCATATCTTCCTGTGATTTTTATTATCTCATTTCAGATGTGTAAGGAGTCAGTAAAAAAAAAAAAATTTGAAGATAACTGACTGTTGACACACAGAAGTAAAACTGTAGATCCTTTACATGAAATTAATTTTTCTGCAGGTAATACAATAAAATGGACAGACCTTCAAGTTCAATGACATAATATCACTTCAAGTGCAGTTTCCCAATGAATATAGTGTAAAAAGACTTAAAACACAAGCATATCTTAAAGGTAGAGAGGATAATCAGAGTAGTATACTACCTTTTGAAAAAGATCTTATTATTCTCTGATTTAATCTCTGTCTGCAATTTGTATGTGTGTGTATGCTATAATCACATTTAACCTTGAGAAAATCCTGCATCTGGTGCATGCTTTCAGCAGGGAGTCCTTATACTAGTACCAGATCTGACTTTATACTTGCTGTGATGCCAACAACGGCTCATGCAATTATTTGTGTGCTTTTAGCTTAGTGTTTGTGAATAACTTCTTATACCAGCTATGAGTTGCTACCTTTTTGTTAATATTTTTCTTCATCATGTCTGTAGAGGTCACTGTGATAGAAAGGGCAAATCATATAGAAAATATCTGTAGTCATGAATTAAAGAGTTTGAAAAGAATGCTATTTCTTTTTCATTGTTTCATCCACAATGTTACCTTTCACAGTCTGACCTCAAATGTGTAACAATACCTGATGAGAGCATAAGAATAGCAACAACCACATGTTTCTCCATAATTGCTGTTTGTCAGTCATTTCTTCAGCATTAACAATATTCCAGACAACCCAAGGTCAACTATATCTTATGCTAAGGGACAAAGCCCTTCTTATCAAAAGAAATGGGGAAGCCAACAAAATCCATTGCCAACTTACAGATGAGTGCTTGATTCTGGCTCAGTTTTGTGCCCATGACCAAGGAAAGCAAAGCCACTGAGAATGTGCTGGCAGTATAAACTGGCAATCAAAGCAACTGAAAATATCACTAGTAGTATTTTTCCCTTTTATACATGCACAATCAACTCCGTGTGTTTGCACAGTATTTTAATACAGAGAGTTAAACTAGTGCCCTGAGATGACCTTCCCTATAAACCTGACCTTAATAGTGTTCTAGAGGATGTTTATATGCAGACAATTATCTATCAATTTCTAGAATGTATAAAATTACATGAAGTATATCACCAATTTTCCACCTTCAATCTTACTATGTTCACCACTGAAACTGATAAGAAATACTAAGCTAAAAATAGATTAAATAAGGTGGTGTTACAGATTTGGTGTAAGACCTTTACTAAGCACACAAGGATTGAAGCATTTAGGTAGGTATTGTCTTAGAAGAGGTGCATGCAAAAGAAACAGAATCAGGAGGAAACCAATTTAGAGAGAGTTTTGCAAAGAAAGTAGCCAGATATCACCAACCACAAACACAGCAGTAATATATCTTAGGGATGTAAATAGGAATTACTGTTTGCCATTTTCACCAAGTGCTAGATAAAACTGTAGGTAAGAAAGTGTTCTATAGTTTGATTTCTCTTATACTAAAGGCAATGGAATTGTATTCGTTCTTCATAATTAGGCATGTTTTAACAGAAAATAACTAATTCTCAATTTTTTATAGGGAAAATTAAAACAAACCCATGAAATAGCTATCAGCTCAGGTTAGAAAGGCATAAAAGTAGAATATAGCTTTGTTCAAAGACAAAAATGCCATTTTAAAAAAATTTTTAGATTGTTTTTCATGAGAAAAATAGTTTCAAATTTAATATTGAACTACTCACTATTTCTGTTGAGTATTAAAGGACAAGATTAATGTATTCCAATCTTCTGATGGAAGATTTTTAAAGAAAGATTTAGAAGGGTCTAATGCCATGAAGCAATTGGCAAGAACATCAATTGACCTTATGCACCAATTGTTTCATCTCTTTTGGCACCAAAATTGTTTTTCTTCAGAGCCACAATATGACCCCTGTCTCACTGCCAAAGCAGTCCTTGACATTAAGAAAAGAAATTCTGGTGGCAGCAGATTTTAGGGCATCAAAAATGGCAGATTCAACATCATCAGTCTCATGAGAGCAGTGGACTATGCTGATGGAATTTTCCCCCAAAAATTGTTCAACATCAACCTATTGTTACTCATAAAAATTGAGCACTGTTACTTCTCTGTTGCTAAACGCCATGCAGAGTGATTAATTCTAAAACTTTTAAAAATGTCTGTTTTTTCTTAGCTAAAGAATGATCAGTTACAAAGATGCATTTCTCAACAGGAAGACATCAACTAATGAAACCTGACACCATGCTAAACACACTATTATAAATATCCTCTGAAGTTTTACAGAGATTGTTGAAGTGATAAGTGCTACAAGCTCCACTCAGTCCAAGTTCCAGGTTTAGAATTATGATGTGCATTAACCAATATTGTTTGGACTTCATACAACAGCTTTTAAGTCTTGTCATGATAATAATTCAGTCTGTAATTAAATGCCAGATTAACTCTCAGCTCCCAGTCTCTTCCATGTATATTAAAAAAAGACATTCTGATGGGGGAACACCTAGGTGTCAAGGTATTGTTATAACTTAACAGTGTAGCACAATAAATGTGTAACATATTTTATATGTTTGTTACACGTACATACTGTTTAATTTATTGTGAAGTGACAGTCTGCCTAACAGAATCCCATTGTCCAGAGCTATTTGAACGTGTAATCACTAAAGGTCTTAGTGTTATGTGTAAGGGAATACAGATAAACACAAAATAGGAAGGATGAAAAAGATGACAAGACAAACAGGAGAGAAAAAAGATTTAGCGAGAACAAAGACTGAAACAACGTTACCTCTAAAATTTCTTGCTTGTATTAAATTTAATGCTTTGAAGTTTTGTTTATCTACATAGTACTCAGGGAAATATATGCCTATAACTCTGCATATTTTGACTGTATCTCATCTTTCTGTCACTTTTCTGCCTGGATCCTCAGTTCACTGCAAACACATGCTTAATTTTAATGTGTATGCAGTTCCAGTGAAGTCACAATGAGGTGTTTGGTATATAGGTGGGTTTTGTAGGTAGTCTCTCTGAAGAAATGATCATTTCACATCTTCACACGAATATCTCCTACAGTAAAGCAGTGATTTAGTGTGGGACATTCAGGCATTTATATGCATATATTCAATAGTTTAATAAATTGAACAACATGAGTAGTAAATTTATATTGCACTGTTAATCACGTATAAAAATAGAATATCGTCTCTAAAGGACAATTATTATGTTTTTAAACACTTTCTATAGTGAAAAAAAAAAAGATTATCCAAGAGACTTAAGTTTGTTATATTTCTGCTGAAATTTCTATTAGAAAATTCCTTCAGAAACAGTTAATGTAATGCTGCTATCCTAGAGTAAGAGGAGATACTTGCTTAGCAGGGTGCCAATACTGCACAGGGAACATAGGTTCCTCTACGTTGCCTTCTTCACCATTCTTTAGAAGTACATGATACAACCACCTGACAGTATACACAGTCCATTCAATACTTTGAATGGGAGGAATTGAAAAGCTATGCGGCCCCAAAAGTGTGATTGAGTCATGTGATGCAGGGGGGTGTATTGCACTGGTAAGTGCTAATAAGAAGGTTTAAAGCCCTCTCTAGTCTCCCTTGTAATTTGTTAAACACAGTAGGGATGTACCAGAATTCTTTCCTTAACTGTTCATTCACAATTACAGCATTAATCACAGTACACCTAAAACTATAGGATTACATCTTTCATCTCCAAATGCTTTGCATTTACAAATTTATTCTACAGCTAAGCTAAGAGGCCACATGAGAGATGTGTAAATCATCACTAAAAACCATCTTGGTGCTCTTATTGTCTTGTATGTCAGCTGGGCACCAACAAAGAAGCCAACAATGAATTAAGTACTCATGCTTTTATTCATGATAGAATATTTAATTATGGTGTGCTTAAAATATGTACAGCTGTATACCTCTCATTATTTAAATAGGTGTCAGTGGTTTTTTGAGACACTGAATGAAAAGAAAATAATGCAAAATTTTGGGTTCCCAATTATGTATTCCTTTTATCACACTAAAATAATAGATAATTCTTAGTCTGTTTTTAAGATGTGGGAATGCTACAGAAGTAGCAATGAATTTAACCCAATCATGTGGTGACATCACAAATAAAGCTACCCTGACCTACAGCAATGATTAAATATTCTTGTTTTTATGGAAAATATGCATCAGAATTAAACTGCACACTTAATTTTTTCTAAAAGAAACCTGACCAGAATTATGAAGCAGATTTACTGCTTCTACAAGAGTCTTTTCAAAGTGGATGTGAAGAACCCAATTCTCCTCTCAGCAATGCTCAGCTAAGACGGTAGGTAGAGAACAAACATACCTTGGAATACATTGCATCAAACTTTTGGTATGCATGACATTTCAGCTAGTTTTCCTCTGCTTATTTACTCCAAAGGAAACCATTAAAAGATATTTCTTCTATAACCTTAAACAACGTTACTTCACTACAAAAAACAAGTTACATAGCCCTTTATTGCCAGTGCTTGTTATCCAAAATTATTTAGAAATAAATGATCAGAAATAGTGAGTTAAATGGAACATGTATTAACTTCAGCTGACTTTAACAGAATCACAGAATGTTAGAGGTTGGAAGGGACTTCTGGAGGTCATCTGGGCCAACCTCCCTGCAGAGCCACCTAAAGCCAATTGCCCAGGACCACGTTCAGACAGCTTTTGAGTATCTGGAGGATAGAGCCTCCACAACCTCTCTGGACAACCTGGGCCAGTCACCCTCACACTGAAAAAAGTGTTTCCTGATGTTCAGAAGGACCCTTCCTGTGTTTCAGTTTGTGCCCACTGCCTCTGGTCCTGTCACTGGGTACCACTGAAGAGAGCCTGGCTCCCCCTTTTTCATTCCCTCACTTCAGATAATCGTACACATTGATAAGATCCCCCCGAGCCTTCTCTTCTCCAGGCTAAACAGTCCCAGCTCTTTCCTCATAGGAGAGAGGCTCCAGTCCCTTCATCATCTTAGCCCTTCACTGGACATTCTCCAGTAGCTCCACATCTCTCTTGTACTGGGAAGCCCAGAACTGGACACAATACTCCAGGTGTGGCCTCACCAGTGCTGAATAGAGGGGAAGGATCACCTCACTTGACCTGCAGACAACACCTTCCTAACGCAGCCCAGTATACCACTAGATCTCTTTGTGGCAAGGGCGCATTGCTAGCTCATGTTCAACTTGATTGCAACCAGGACCCCCAGGTAACTTTCTTCAGAGATGCTTTCCAGCCAGTTTGCCCCCAGTACGTACTGGCGCATGGGGTTATTCATCCCCAGACGCAGGACATGTCACTTGTCCTTGCTGAACTGCATGAGATTCCTGTCAGCCCATTTCTCCAGCCTGTTTAGGTCCCTCTGGATGGCAGCACAACCCTGTGGCATATCAGCCAATTCTCCCAGCTTTGTTTCATCAGCAAACTTGCTAAGGCTACACTCTGCCCCATCAGCCAGATCATTCAAGAAGATGTTAAACAGGACTGGACCCAGTATTGACTGCTGGACTACACCACTAGTTACTGTCCTCAAACTAGACACACTACCACTGATCAGTGTCCTCTGGGCCCGGTCATTCAGCCAATTTTCAATCCACCTCACTGTCTGCTCAGCCAGCCCATACTTCAACAGCTTCTCTATGAGGATCTTATGGGAGACAATGTCAAAAGCCTTACTGAAGTCTAGGTAGACAGTGATGTCCACTGCTCTCCCCTCATCTACCAAGCCAGCCATTTCATCATAGAAGACTATGAAGTTGGTCAAGTATGACTTCCCCTTGATGAGGCCATGCTGACTACTCTTGATCACCTTGTCCTTCATGTACCTGGGAATCATCTTCCCAGCCTGTCTTTCCTAAAGAGCCCTTATCCTTCCATTGCAGTCATGCAAGCCATCCCACCATATCTCAATGATCCCAACAAGATCATAGCGCTGCAACTGCACAGAGATCTCTTAACTTCTCAGGTTTATTCTCCACACTAGTGTACAGGCACATCAAAGAGGCACATCAGCATGCTGATTTCTCAGAAAGGGTCTGGGGCTTTTTTCCATAATGGTGCCTTGTAGGCATTTCCTGGTTTACACACAAATGCTTGAGATAACCCCACTTAAGCCTTTATTTTTTGATTTTGTGCTCCCTTTAATTCACATCACCCCATGCATTTTGCTCATCAACGCTGACTATCACTACCTTACATGGCTGCCAGTAACTCTCACCCTCCTCTGGTGGGGTTAATTGAAAGACCTCCTGAGCAGGTCAGACAGCCTGCTGGCAAAGATACTGTTGCCCTGCTTAGGGGGGGTGGATCCCCATCTCTTCAAAGCAGATGCTGATCCTCAAGCAATCCCTGTTGCCACCAACAGCTCTGCAACCAAGTGTTGGCATGTAGTATCATTACACCCCTTCCCCGCAAGATCAAGAACACCACCTGGGACCCCATATCCCTAACTATTGCCTCCAGAGCTCTGTAGTCAGTTTTCATACTCTCCAGGTTGCCCCTGGCAGTACCATTGGTGTCCACATGGAAGAACAGCAGGAGGTAACAGTCTGGACAAGGTCTGGACAAGCTTTGGCAGTCTCTCCACAACGTCCCCAGTCCAGATCCCAGGCAAGCAGAAAACTTCTCTAGACAACAGGTCAGGTTGGCAGATGGTTGCCTCCAACCCCCGCTGCATGGAGTCACCTACTACTATCACTCACCATTTCCTCCTGGTGGTCTTGCATAGCTCAGGGTCAGTTGGCCCAGATGCTTTGCTTGAAAGTACATCTGGCTCCTCCTTAGCTTTGAGGAATTTCTTTTTTCTCCTGCCAACGCCTGAATGCTTTCTGTTGCTGGGTATTCAGTGTGCAACCACATTCTTAACTCCAGAATTAATATACCTAACTTTCCAGATGCTGATTAGTTAGTATCCTATAGCAGGTACAAAACCCTGCATTTTTCTTTCAGAGAAACTACATCACAGATTATGCACATAGAATACATTTAATTTTTAAACATTATTGATTAACAAGGAGTTATGAGGACACTTCCTGCATTATACTGATACTTTGAGTTACATTTATTACAATTTATGATTTTTATGAAAGGGCTCAGATTACCAGATAGGCATTCACTATAAGGGTGTGAAAGTAACTGAAATAAACAAAATACTTTTAGTATATCCAATATCACAAACTTTGTTTTGCACATTGAGTATTCTAAAGAATTAATACTTGATATATGAGCCAATTAGACAAAAAGAACCATTCAATTCACTTTATAATAAATACATTTTACTCAAAGTGCCCTTGAAAGCAACTGTACACGTCCTGAGTGTTCCTTCCTATGTACTCTCTAATCCTTGCCAATGAAATTAGCCATTATTGATTTCCTAGCTCACTAACAAAAATGTCAAAATAGAAGAGATAAATGAAAATAGTACTGACCTCAGTTTTGTACTTTCTGTTCCTCTTTACATATATGACAATTTTATTCATAAGGTAGTTTTTTGGCTTTTTTCTTTTTCTTTTAGAAGTTCCAGTCTGTCTAATGCAGAATTTAAAGCACATCAGGATCTCACTATAGTTTTTAATATTACCTACTGATGCCTGTCTTTTGTTAGTTTAATGCAAAGGTAGGTCACACAAAACTTCATCATACCCCACAGACCAGTGTGGGACCATCCTCCAAATTTTAGGCTTCTTCATCACGTGTACATTCCACATCTCAGCAGGCAACAGCAAGTGTAATCTGTATGGCAGCCATCTCCCTCAAAGCCAGACACAAAAATGAATAATGGTTTCTAGAAGTAGTACGGCTATAGGAATACTGAACTTTTTCTGGCTTCCCTTGATGTGGGATGTCAAAGAAAATTTTAAGTATAGAAAGTCCTGGCATTAACTAAAATAATAAAGCTATAAGCAATAGCCTCAGACTGAATTCATTGCTCTTGTGTGCAAAGAGCTCTGTATTTTGTGATGTCCCAGTTCTGGGACTCAAATTCTTTTACTTAGTGCCAACTCTGTTTTTTAATTGCACAGCTGAAGAAAAGAAAACAAACAAACAAACAACCCCCTCTTCATATTCTTATTTCCCTTATTTTAAGCTCTTCTAAGAAAATCTGTCATTTGGTCCAGAGTTGCACTGTTTTGCTTATGCACAATTTTGTGAATTTGGGAGATATAGATAAAATAGTGAAGGAAGTTTAGCAAATCTTTCAATATAACTTCTTTGGAATACTTCCTCTTTTTTTTGTAACTTTTTAGCAAAAAGTAACAGGTTTTGTTCTGCACTTGTAGATTGGCTCTCTGATTTTTCTTTAATTAAGAGAATTCTCCATTGATCAAGAAACTCATGAGATTATTTTAGATTTTACTTGCAGGTCATACATGATATTAAATACATGAGAAGAGGAAGTATCTATAAAAAAATCCTTGAGTTACTTAACTTTTATTAGAATTATTAATTCATGCCACAATTAGCTTAGAGTGCCTATCTTAAAACTTTCTAGCATTTGAGAATGGAGAAAGATGTGCAGATAACAATATGAAAAATACATGCCATTATAATATGAATTATAATCCTGTCTTTAAAATTCTTCTGATTTTGGTCACCTGAACACAAAAATTACAATGTAAAGGTAAAAGAAGAGCAAATAACAGACTGGACATATGTGAAAGAAGTCTTAGTTACTCATCTATTATGCAAGTGAAAAAACTAGCATTACTTAGAATCAGCAGACACAAAAAGAAGTAAAACAGTTAAATACAACAATAGAATGAAAAACTAAATACTAAAAGGGGCCTTGAAAGGTCTTCTTGTTCCTCTCCTTACCTGTCATAACCAGAGATCAATTAGAAGTTAAACAGAGTAATCACAAATATAATAAAATAAAAAGCTGTAGTTTTCTTGGCTTAAACCAAAGCAAACTTTTAAGAAATTAATCCAGAATAAAATCCACCAAATCTAATTATTCAGTGTTAACAAGATCCATATTTTTATTATGACACCATTCTATTAAATATCTCCGTATCATTTAAAGAACAATTATAAATAAAATTTTATAAATGCACTTGCAAACTGTACTTCAGATCACATTCTTTGAGACACCTATTCCGTTATTCCCAAGTATACAGGATGAAATCTACCATTGCACAGGGAGATAGTACTCTTCTGTAAATACATTTTCTGGTTACTAAACAAAGCAAATCTGACTGGCTGGTTGCAACAACTGACATATAAGAAGAGAGTTTCTAGTATAGCAAACAAATTTAAAAAAGAAAAAATAATTTAAGGGTAAGTACTGGAGCTATATGCCAGCCAGTGTATTAAAAAGAAAACACTTTCAGTCTAAATATAAAATTAAACACTTTGCCAAAGAAAGTTGTAAGTTTTCATCTTTCAATTCCAGAACATCTATGGCAGAGTACTTAGTCAAGAAGAAAGATGATGCAACCTCACTGGCATCAAACCTGAAACTCAAAGACACTATTTGAACAGATCTGAAAGAATGTGCTAAGGGACAGAGTACGAACGTCTACAAAACAGCTTCTAGGGGGAAAAAAACGCTGTTGTATATGTAAAGCCAGTCAGTGTGTTTAAAATGGAAAGACAGAAAAGATAAAACATTTTTCAAATACTAAAACAAATGACAGTACCAAAACCTCCTAATGATATGCTAAAGAGAGACACCTAATGGATAAGGAAAACCAGCCAAACTCCTAAGCTTGCTGGGAATTTTGACAAACCATTTAATATCAGAAAATGGCATGGTAATTGTCTTGGGTACTACCCATCTTCCCCTCATGGATATGCATACCATTTTTAGGTTTTAGTATTTGTACAGAATACTGTATTTCTCATTCATTATCCGGTAACAGACTACTACATCTGTTACATACACAGCAAGCAATATACCTGAGAAATATTTAGTACGTAACTCATTTCTCCTAAAAGCTGAGGGCTTGAGAATGAACAGAAACATATGATCAAACAAGTTTTTCCTGGTTCACAAGATCATAACCTGAGAATCTTATAAAGCATTGAAAATAATAAAATCAAAAGGAAAAAATATAAACTTATTACAGCAGAACTATTCTTATGACAAGGAAAGGGAACAAACACACACACAAAAAATTTGAAGTATACAAAAAATATATATTATATAGAAGGCTTCTACCTTTCCCTTTTGAAATAAAGGACTGAAGACAATCTTACTCATGGAATAATGTTATCATTCAGCCAAATGAATCAAGCAGAGGATGATAATGGAGTCAGAGCTCTCTAGAAAACAATGTAACCAACTATACACAAACACATACACATATACATAGACCTACAAATATGTATACTTAGCATATATTCCTGCTTATACACACACTTGGAAAAAAAAGAGGTCTTGCTACTGTTTTTCCAAGAACATAGCATTAAGTCTGGGTCAGTCCCCAAAACTGCTACAAGTAACTTGCAAGTTGCTCTTTAAACAGTTTCTCCTTCCTGCTCCAGTACTGTCTTTCCGCCAACTCTGTATCAAATACAGAAATTTGGGTCTTAAGGTTCCCATGTAAATTTCCCAGAAAAATAGTGGAGCACCTTCAAGAAGCAGCCCCAGGAACTCCTACGTCAGGTCTTGAGTCTGCTCCAGCTGTTACGGTATTAAGACAACTGAGAATTTAATAAGCTGTGCTTCAATTGGAACGACTTACTTTTCTGCAAAAGATTTCATTGTCTGGATTTACAGAACCATGTCACACATATGGGCTAATGATATTAAAAAATGAAAGCTCAAACTGGATTTAAATATTTCCATTAGAACAAACTTTTTGCAAACTTTTTTTTTCCATGGTTCCTTCTAATTCAAAAAATACAGACTTTGACAGAGTAAAGTGGTTATTTGTTTCTAAGTGTTGAAGCATCTGAAACAGGTAAAATCCCAAAACAGATTAAAAGATTTATGGTTATCACCTTCCAATATATCTGATCTTCAAGCCCACAGCAAGAAGCCAGGCTGGAAGAGCTACAAAAAAACCCACTCAAAGAGCAAAGAAAGTAATCGTAGCAAGTATACAACCTTACTTCTTAAGTCATAACATCAAAATTATTTCTAACAAAAAAACTGGAAAAGCTAAAAGGCATAAGATGGAATATAACAGAAAGCTTAGATTTCATTAAGTAAAACAGACTCCCCATTGACGTCTAAATTACACTTAGTTTTAAAAAAGCAGTGAAAAAATGTAAATCCACTCAATGATTTCCAGAGAAGAAAACATTTATTACTCAATCACTTTCACTGATAGAAGAGATAAGAAAAGTGTCATTTTTCAAATGCATATTAGCCAAGAGCTTGAACTTGAATTATTTTGTTCTCTATCTAGAAAGATGATAATTTTTTCTTACAGAATGAACAGAATTGGAGTAAAAGCTTCAATCAAACACAACTGACAACAATCAGAAGAAGAGTTATTGCAAGAATAATCACAGAAAATGCACAAGTATGTAAGAGTGCTATTTTTTTCTTGGAAAATTAATTTCAACAGATAGCATATAAAATACTTCCCCAACACAACTTGTAACTACCTGTGATACTGTAAAAGGAACATTGTCTTAATTGTTGCTTAGGTGAAGATTTCTAGCAGATGTGAAGAATCTGGAATATGAACAGGTTTTGCATATAAAGTTTTATTACTCGCTATAAAATCTACACATACTGTCTGTGCACGTATCAGTGAATCCAATTTTAAATAAACAAAATTTTCTGCTTATTTTTTGAGGGCTACATTGTAGGCAGTGCCTGCATATTTACCTGTATAATTACAGGTGTTCTTTACCTCTGAACCATAAACTTCTATGTAAAACATAACAGTACAAACTAGTCAACGCTCACCACTTAGAATCTGGTCCTGCATTTGGATCTACTGACATGTATTTCTGAATGTGTGGAGTCTCATTCTCTTTGATGGATCAGGACTGGTATATGAATTTCAATTCTAGGCGACTGGTAAATTTCTCTACAAGGTTATCAGATTGGGGTATTTAAATTCAGCCAAAGCAGCAAATGTTTTGTGTTAGTTCAGAGGCTATTCATCAGCACATATAACAGGTACCAGAGGAGTTGTTATCCAAGATGATTCTAATAAAATACTACTACCAACTGTCAACTTTTTACTATTTATCACTTCATGTTCCTAGACATATTCCAATTTGTTTTCTTTTCCTAGATTAAGAAAGGTGATGACACAGAGATAATGTGAAATGACAGAATTTTAACTGAAAATTCTAAAGTTTTCTAAAGCATTAAGGAATAAACCTGACGCTTTTAATAAGCACACAAAATGCCTACCTGGCAATAATTTCTGATTTTTTTTTGTCATTGATTATGAAGTATTGAGGGAAAAGAATGGATTATTTGGAGCTTGGGAAGTGAATAATCTGTTGTAAAACAATCATTTGAGAAAAGGATAAAACAGTAAATACTATAAACTCTACAATAATAGAGATACGAAAAGCAGAGGAGAGTAAGGAAATAAGAATGCAGGGTGTGTGGTGCAGTTTTTTAGGGTAAGAGTAGAGAGAAGCAGCACTAATAGCTTTCCATCAGAAGCTGTTACTCATAGATGCCTGGCATCTGACCTGATTCTTCAGGATATGGATCAGATTTCTATGAATAAGAAATAATGAGTATATTTAAATGAGTTAAAATAAAAGAAACACCATATCTTTACTAAGACACCAAGTTTAGCAGCATTTTTTGTAGATTCTGAGAGAACAAAAAGATCCTTGGACCAAGACTATTGTTCCTTTTTACATGGTTTCCTGAAAAATGAGTACTGTTGCCTTGCTCAGCTCCTCTTGATCACTTCCAGTAACCAATTCTATCTAAGTCCAATGCATGGGAAAAGGTCTCAAAGATACAACATTCCTACAAACTTTGAGAAAGCAGGCAGTTGGATTGGGTGTCTGCTAGCCAAAAGAAAATGAAGTGAATGCAACTTTTACTTAGCAGTGTACAATCTACTTCTCAGTCAAGGCGTTTCTTTCAAATTGATTCTCTTGTCTAATAAAGGGTGAGTTTATACTGCAGCCTGAGTATTACTCAATTAAAATATCAATTCACAAATACAAACCCATAGGATTTAGTCTTACAGAGCTATTTCTTAAACCAGAAACCAGAAACCTCTAATTCGAAGTATACAAACAGACCAGTATGCTGCTCCTTCCCCTCCCTCCGTCTCTCCAGCATGCAGCCAGCCACTCTCTCTTATTCTCCCTTGTCCTATGAATCTGGCATTCCTGCCTGCACAGTGGTTCAGTACCAAAAAGCCCAATACCCACCATTTCCCCTTCCCCAGTCATCCCCCTCAGACTACTGAACAACCTGCTAGTAAAAACCGCCCACAGGAAAACAGAGATGTGATTACACTTAGGGATTTATGCAGAACTTAGGGCTGCCCAACTGCACTGGGAGTGTACCTCTACCAAAATATATCAGACACCTCCAAAGATGAAGGCAGCTTTTCAGTGCCACCCTTTTTTATCTTTAGATTTTAAAAGATATTAAGGAGAAGCAAGCATGTAGTGGTCACACCAGGTAACTACATGCAGGAACCTAAACTTAAGTGTCCATGGAAATTAAGATCATAGTAACATACATGTGCTGAGTTTTAGGTGCATGAAGATTTAGGCAGCTGTGAGAGTACTGATTTCCTGGGTTATTTTCTAGAATTCAGGCACCAAACTTCCACAAGTCTCATCTTAATTACCAAGACAGGCAATCTAGTTCTCACTGCACTTGATCATCAGGAATCATGCACACAAACAATGTCCAAAAGATAGTATGGAATTGAAGTATTTTATCCATCTTCTACTATTGCTACCATTCTGCCAGAAAGTGCTGAAAATAGCTAAAGAAATGCACAATGTGTAAGGAAATGCGCATTTTGCTACTATGCTACAGTTTTCTTTGTATTAGGAAGTTAATTATCTATCCTTTGGATCAGATGTTAGGTATAACAGACAGTTGCTTTAAGAACATTTGAATGGGATCAGCTCAGAAATCCAACTGGTTCTATATCCTGCCTGTGACAGCATCTCTGACAGCAGTCCAAGGGAAGGAAAAGAAGAACATAACAAGCATACCGTAATTCTTTCCCTGGCATATTCTCCCAGCAGACACTATCTTGTGTTTGTGCAAGAGCAAGACTTGGAGCACAAGTCTTATGAGGAGCGGCTGAGGGAGCTGGGGTTGTTCAGTCTGCAGAAGAGGAGACTGAGGGGAGACCTTATTGCTTTCTACAATTACCTGAAAGGGGGTTGCAGAGAGGTGGGTGTTGGTCTCTTCTCCCAAGTGACCAGCAACAGGACAAGAGGAAATGGCCTCAAGTTGTGCCAGGGGAGGCTCAGGCTGGATATTAGGAAAGACTTCTTCACTGAAAGAGTGGTGAAACACTGGAATAAGCTGCCCAGGGAAGTGGTGGAGTCACCATCACTGGAGGTGTTCAAGGAACATGTGGACGAGGCACTGTGGGACATGGTTTAGTGGGTATGGTGGTGTTAGTTGATGGTTGGACTTGATGATCTTACAGGTCTTTTTCAACCTTAGTGATTCTGTGATTCTGTGAAGACTGAGAGTGTGTTCATCTCCTGAACTTGAAGTTGTCTTCATAATATTTTTCATAAGAGGGTTACGCTGCTGGTGACTCATACAGGGTCCAGAAAGACAGTAGTCCTACACTTCTCCTTAAATAAGTGACCCTTCTTTACTATCTAAAGGAAAGAACAGATGAGCAGATGCATCAAAATGTGTTCATGAACAAAGCTTTGTTAAGATGTTAACTACCACAGCCTTGAAAGATGACACACAGAAGTCCAAGCTCAGCTATTAGAAAAGAGGTCAGACATTTTTCAATTTATTTCCCACTAAATTACTTTTGTGGGGAAAAAAAAAAAGAAAAAGAAAGAAAATTCCTAAGAATTAGACTTATCACTATCTACATTTTACCGGATCTCTCTGAAAGACATTACACAGTCCTGTATATATGTTGAAAGCAGCAATTATTAACCAGAGATGGATCATACCACTTCTGTTATTACTGCAACTTAACGATGCAGAGTTTAAATGGAAAAATTCTCCTATCAGACTAATACATGATACTAAGCCTTGCATGACAATTTACTTAACTTTATTAACAATCTTTACATTTGAGCTGGAATAAGAGCAAGTTCATAAACAGTGTTAACACTAATGAAATAGAAGACTACTTCCCAACTAATTATAGTTTGAGAAGCATTAACAGTTTGAACCCTGAGTTTCCAAAATCTACTATTCAAAACTAGGATGGCGAGAGACTGCAGTTCGCGTTTGCAGCAGAGTACTGGGAAGATATCCCACAAATTTGTTCAAATCAAGGTAGCTCCTGAAGCAGAAGTAGACAGCGGTATTGCCTCAGCACAAAGCTGTGTCCAATTTAACTGGTGTGTTGAGATGTACAATAATGCTCAGATAAAACAATACGCTAATTCAGTGATATTATTTTTGAGACCCTAGCTCGTGTCTTTGCACTTCAAATACGACATAATCAGCTTGATTGATCCTTGGTTTAGGGTCAGGAAAAATCCTGTGGGTTAATTATCATACTGTTTAGTTATAATGGATAGGTGGCTTTTGTGTAGCTATGATTATCTGGTATATCTAGCTGATTTCAGTGCTAATAATAGCTTGTTCTAAGAAGTATTGAGATACAGTATTGATTTCAAAAAGGCTGTATCACTGTGCTAATATACAAGAGATTCAATTAGTAAAGATGACTGGCAACAGTTATCTAAAAATGCTCCCTGCTTTCCTGTGAATATCTAAAGTATGACTTTGCTAAATACTAAAAATCAAGATCAGAATGTTCAAAAGCAATCAGAAACGTGAATAAAACTTTAGAAACAAGAAACAATTTCCAGAGAATAAAGGTTCAGAAAGCTTGGTCACTTTAAGTATCTCAAACTGCGTATACATAACTTGAAGACAGAATAAAATAATCAGCTGTTATTTTTTAAAACCACTGAAGTAAATCTATTTTAAAATAATTTGCCAGATTTTCACTGTAAGTTCTCCTACCTATTCTGTTCCACTAACCTGGTAAATTTTTGTAGTCCATCTACTTCACTGAGCAGTATAGAGGTGTGCTTTATTGGTAAATACCTCAAAAGTTGAATGACAGTTGAGCAGTGATATTTATTCTCTTTTCCAAGTCTCTCAATAAGTTTCCTGACGGCCTTTTTTTTTAATTGTTTCTGCACACTTTATGATTCCATATGTTCCATTAAAAAATTAAAGTTCAACTTAAATAGGCTAATACCTCCTCCAGTTGAAGTCTAAACAATTTTCATTATTTCAACCAATAATACTGTCTCTGGTGTTCATTATGCTCAAACAAAAAAAAAGATTTCTCATCCTTCTGTTAGTGTAGGAAGAATCTACTCCCAAATATCTGATTATTCAAATGTCTGCTCCAGTTAGCAGCTGTCCAGCACACTGGAGTAAACCGTAAACTTTTGTCACAAATTTTAATGATCAGATCTTAGGGTTTGTTTGGGTTTTTTTACTGAGAACATATTTGTTCACGCACCAGGACAAGGGACTATGCAAGAGCTTTTCCTATCAAAGTGCAAGGGTGAGCCCTATACGCTCAGAGTTGCAAGGACTACTTATAGTTTGTCCCTTGGTGAAACACAAATACCAATCATTCAATCCACCTTTGAAAATGCATTTTTTCCAAAAGGAATAGTGATAAGAGAGGACCATTGCCTCAGTCCTTTCTCTAAGATGGGCTGCCACAATCTCCTGGAACATTCAGCTTGTATTTGCACTCAGTGTTGAAGCTGGAGAGGTCATTTTTCTAATTTACTCCACGAAGGATAGCCATATACTGAAAACTACATCAATCTGAGGAGGGGATAAATTAAAATATCTTTGGAGTGTTGTTTTACTGCATAAGGTTGACTAAAAGTGGTTAGCTCTAAACATAATTATAGCACAATTTTACAGTTTTTATCAACCTACTTGAAATTATTAGATCTAATCTGTAATATAATACCATTGTACAATTTTCATTTTTCAAAAATAGCAGTTTCCGTATTTTGTTAAGTACTGTTAAATCTATTAGAATATACAACATGCAATTAGATATGATTCATTACTTATGCCCACTAGTTAATTTGAGACACATTTTCCAATACAGTTTTCATTATAATGTATTTTCATTTCTGTAGTTTCAGCTTGATGTGAGACAGCTGTCAATTTACTCTCACTGCTCTCTACATCCATTGTTCCAGACTTGAACTTCACATGTCAGACTGACAACAAGGAAAGTTTAATGTACTTATTCATATAAGTTCATATAAGCACACTTGGCAAATTACAGTACAAAAGTTTCATCAGAAAAGCTGAGAAATCTCTAAAAAAATCATAATTCCTTGCAGCTTCTGCATATGTGTGTGTGTTTACTAAAAATACTGTAGACAAAATTAAATATAAGGCACTTTACAAAGTGGAAAATTACTCCAGCAACAGACAGACAAACTTCCTCTCCTCCCTTCCCAGGAAGAAATTTGCCTCTGCAAATTTCAGACCTAGTCATCAGACACCATCATCACTGTCCTATCTCATAAAACCTTTCTCTGCAGAAAGGATAGTACAACTCCTATTCAGATCATAGTATGGACATCTAGAGATAGGACCATAACAGCAGCATCATTTTCAGCTATCATACAGACCTAGCCCTTTGAAGGCTAGATACCAGATACTGGGAACAAAACTCCTCATTTTATCTCCATGATAGACATTTCAGAATAGTTCCTTTGTACAGTCATTTTAAAGTTTGCTATTACGAACTCCTCAGCCAGAATGTCTGTTTCACCCATTTATTTAAGTGGTTGCTGTCATTACATCATTTGACACCCATGTTTTACAAATTAGATAGCCAGGGCATCTGCAAAATGAAGGTTACGCTCATTTACTTTGGCAAAGGCTTTGAGATCAGCTGATGGAAAGTGGTATCTGTATACAGTTGTCTTAACGTACGGGCTAACAGCTCATCTTCAGACAACCTGTACTGATTTCTATACACATTTTTAAAAGCATTTGTTTTTACTGGGTCCTATTAGGTTTTGGAATCCCTTTAAAGAGAAAGGTCCTCCTTTCTTCACTATTCACTTTTCCCTAGGGGAAAAAAACCAAAACAAAATCAACAAACCTAAGAGGAAATAGTTTTATAAATGTGGTTTTAGTATGGTTAGCTAAAAAGTAGCTCTATAACACACAGTTCAAACAATCTCATCCCCCACACTGAAATAAGTATCATGGTTGATGAAATCTAAATGGATGAAGAAAAGCTTCAGGGCTATATGATTGTGTTGTTACCAAGTTCTAAGAAACAGAGCAATGGGAAAATCATAATAAATGTGTGCAAAAGATGAACAGGGCAGTGGTGACCTGAAATAAATAATAAATAAAAGGAAACTAAAGAACACAATTCAAATTTGAAGACCTCAATGCAGAACTCCTTTTAAGAATGAGTATTTTGAAAAATTTTCCTTGCAAATCTAGAAATATACTACAGTTATCAAAAGATGTTCTGTGTAAAAGATGTTTCTTGGGGAGTATACTAAATGACCCCTTCCACAGTCTGTTCCTGTTTCACTTTAAAAATCAGCTCTTTAGCCACCTTCTTTCAGGAATCTCACTAGACAGGTGCTCAACAGAACTTCTTTTCATTGACCATTGGAAACATTTGTTAATCTCCACACTTGTTCATACCAACTTGTTTTGACACATTTGCTCAAGTCCTAGAGTTTCTAGGAGCGTCCTGGAGATTTTAAATGAGAGTAGGATGTCACTGGTGTGCTTTAATGACATACTAAGAGAGAAAACCTGCATTAAAGTTCATATGGTTCAGAGAGACTTGAACTTCAGATCCTGCAAAAAGTAGGAAGATTTCCTTTTCTATTACACAGTTGAGGAATGGAGATACAACGATGAACTGAGTTCCTGAAATCATACAGATAAACTATGTAGAATGAGAAACTGAATTTGAGCCATTGCCTTCGTATCCTTTTTGCTAATGACATCTCTGTTTTCTAACTTGCTAAATGAGGACCTGAGATACACAGGGCACTTTTTTCTTCCAGTATATAAATATTACTATAAAATTCAGAGGGGAAAAAAAAATCAACATTTTTTTTAATTCAAAATATTTGAAGTCATGCTAAGTATCCAATAGCCATCCAAAACTTTCTTTTTGGCAGGTTACACTGAGGCAAAGAGCACAAAGCACTGAGAAAATCAAAAGGGAATATTACTGAGATAAGACAAGAATGGACAAAATAGTGTACTTTTGGAAATGACAGATGAAGTTTATCAGACATACACTTTCTTGAATGATTACTGTAATTCTCAGATTACACTGCTTAAAACTAGCTATTTTGCTTTTTAGACACCTGTTTGAAAATGTGGTTTACGCTCAGAGTGCCTCTGTGTGATGCCCACGTGCATATCCGCACAGATCATTGATATGCTTTCTAAACTTACAGCCTCTGGACAAGCCATGAGAAAAAGAGCTTTGCGAAGTAGCAAAGCAGGAGCCCAGCCTTGTTTCGCAACATTAGATAGTGCGAGTTGGAGCATCATAGCTGGCTTCACAGTATTATACTCTCTTCTAATTAAGCACTTTTGTTCAAATGCTGTCAACTACAAATCCATGCAGTAGTGGTAAAGCAGATATTCTGTTTTTAAAAATTCTGCACCAATAAGTTTGTGATATGGTTTAGCCAGAGGTTCCTGCTAAGCTTCATATTGGATTGCAGAGTTGTGCCTTCCACTTCCGCAAGGATCTCTTCACATTTGATACTAGCAACACACAGTACACCAAAGTGCTGATAGCCAGAAACCCATCCTCCAACACATAGAATAAGTGTGTATCACAACATCTTAAAAGCACTGGTTCTTTTCAGGGCTATGCATCCTCTTTTCCCCCTCACTCTTTGAACAAACTCCTCCTTGATGTTGCCTAGTCTCTGTGGTCTTCTCCCAGCCTGACCTTGATTCTAAACCCTGTGCACATTTATGCTCAAGAGCTCATATCTTTTAGAGTCCTACTTATTTCTATGTCCCTCCTTGTCCAGCAACCCTTCATGGATCTCCTTACCAGTCCCTGTGCCAGCAAGTTGCATTGCTTTTCAACATCCTGACCCCTCTTTGCACTGTGGTCCCCCCACCACAGCTTTATGTCTCCTTTTCACAGAAATTTTTTGCTCCACCACAGCCACTCTCAGCCAAAGCTATTCCTTGTGGCAAAAAACCACTCTCAGTCTACAGCTGGATTGATACAATCCTTCAGCCATACCTACAGAGTCTGTATTACCACTGTGTACCACACACCAGAAACAATTTATGTACCCAAGAGCCAAAAAGCTTTCAGCACAGTTGTTATTGGACCCAGGGTCTTTTTGATGAAGTATTACATAGGAGAAGCAAAGATAATAAATAGAGAGCACTGAACAGAAATACTTCGAGGATAATTTCGTCTTTGCTCATATTCGGCCCCTTTCTTCCTCAGTTTCCTACTGCCCTAATCCGTCAACTTCCCGGGATCCAGATGGAATTCTATTGCAAAGAAGTTGTTAAGAGTTGAAAAGTCTGCCTGTGTTAGTAGGAATTAAAAAAGATAGCAGTTAAAATTATTAACTGCACACATTATTTGTATTACTACTGTTATGATTATTCATTGTATTGAGACAGAGCCTGAAAGTCCTCTGTTTTGCCCTCTCAAACCCCAGCGTTTTCACCAGAGACCTTGCAATCTAAACACAGAGAGACAAGAAATGGGATACGAGAAAACAATGAAAAAAGATAGTGTGATAGGAAGAGATCTCAAGAACACTAGCAGTCTTAACTGCTGTCAACTCATCTAGCAACACAACAAAAGAGTTTTAAGGAGGGATGTTTTGGGAATAGTAAAAGCCTCCTGAGCTTCAAACCAAGTATGGCGAAAAGTTTAAAAAGAATGGCTGAAAAATTAGCAAGTGAGCAACGAAAGCTGGAGTTTAATGAGGATACAAAGTAGCTCCTACCATGAGAGTAGGTACAGAAAGTACATACAGGTGATGAGACAGAAGAGAAGCCAGCTGGAAGCAACAAGATGCTTTTGTGCAGTATTAAGTATTCTTACTACTATTTTTTCTGGCCTACCATGGATGCAGATAAGAACTGCAAAGTTTTATGGATTTACACTTTATACAAGATTGAGTATGTGAACTCATACAGTACATTATGCTATTTCTAGTTTGACTTTGCAAAAAAGCCCAAACTGAGTTTATAATGTGGATATTTATCACTCTTCTACTTTCTATAATATACACATAGGTTTATATATAGGTTGGATTCTTAATAGCGAGTCAATTATATGGAATTTTACTGACTAGAATGCGTATGAACTACTTGTGAAATATTTGCTGGAAAGCACTAGTGAATGTAAATGTATTTGAGATTTCTATCAGATATTCTGATTACTATTATTCCATTTGCATATATCTTTCAGTGGAGAAACAGATAAATTTGGAATTCAAAATATTATCAATAACTCTCTTTCCACTCTCAGTATTTGTTTCTTTTGGATAACCTTATTCTTTGTCAATCAAGTTAAAATAATGACTCAAAAGGGAGATACCCTGGCATATGTATCCATTATTCCTTCTACAATGTAGTACTCCCACTGGTTTTCACGGGAATTATGCATATGAAAGGACTGCATTATTAGGCTAGATTAAGAGAAGACATTTGGAAATACTTAACTCATCATACCACTTCAGAACCTAATATTTATAATGGTACTTGAGCCTGGAGCAATATAAATAAAAGCACAAAATACTACTCCTGGAAATATATTATGGATGGATTTTTCTCAACTTTATATTAGAGATATCACTGTACATTGCACTGAGTTAAAACTATTTTCTTAGCTTTTTAATATAAGAACAAATACAGAAATACACATCAGGTCACTCCAAAAAACTTGCAATATTCCTGAACACGGGAAGTTACAAGCCAGTAAGGGGACAGTAAAAGGATTACATTCCAAATATATGAAATACATGCCTGTGTAAGCACATAAAGGTCCTTAGAATTTTCTTTGGTAGTCACTATGTCTTCATGACCAGATTATATTAACCCTGATCCCCTGGCAACATTACAAGTCATCTTTAATTCTTCAGACACATGACTCTTCCATTTTGGCTTCAGAAATGTTGTTCTCCTCCCATGCCATGACAACTCAAGGATAGTATGAACTGTCTTCCTCTGACCTAGGAATGATAATGGGCCCTTCCTTCCTCAGAGCTAAAAATGAATTGACCTCCACTTTACTCTCACAGACTGGGTAGACAACAATTTGCTCCTTCCCAGATACATAGCTCAGATGTGGAATGAATCTGCTAGGCTAGTTAGAATGGGCTAACTTTCTAACCTTTTTTTTTTTTTTTTACTAAAACATACTATTCATCTTTGCTGCAGTTAACCCTGGACCTTATTTTCAGGTTGCCACTAACATTCCTGCCAGTTTCACAAAAAGTTTTCTCACCTGACTGTTGTAGTTCCTCAAACTCAGATTGTCCAATCTGGCTGGGGTTATGTGGAAAAGCTCAGTTTTAAACAACTTCTGGCCACCCAAGTTGCTTTACAACAGGGCACAGGCTAAAATTGTGACTTTCTGTTAGTGCTTCTTGAAACAATCCTCCGAGGACTGAACACTTCAGATATTCTTTTCAGTATGATGGACATCACTAATCAGGTCAGTAACAGGCACTTACCATGACAGTTAAGGCTATTGGATAGTATGTCCATGAAGACTCTTCCTAGGAGCATAAAGCTTTGAATTAAAAACTTACTCAAACACATGTTGCATCTTTTCATATTGTACTAGATGGTATCCTGGATTAACAGACATCATTGCACCCGCAATGTGCAAGTCATATTGTTAAGATTTTCTCAAGAAAACAACAGAAGTGACAAACTACCTTTCATTAAATGACAATGTAGAACTTATATGGCAGTTGGAGTATCATGCCTTAGTCTGGAGCAGTGCATTTCGAAAAAGAAGAAACAGGGAGAGGGCTGAGAAGAGCAAAAAGACCTAATAATGGGAAGTAAAAAAAAAAAAAAAAAAAAAAAGGCATTTTGTTTTCTATAAAGATGAAAACAATGGACCGGAATTGGTTAAAGGAAGAACACAGTGAAAACATGACTAAGAATCTCAAATATGTAAAAGTCTGCTGCAAAGAGGAGAATAAATTCCCTGTAACCACTGTGCAAAATATGTTCAGCTAATTTACTTTCAGCAAGTTAAGTTTAAGATCAGAAATCAGGAAAAACTTTCTAATGGGAAGACTAATGAAATGCTGGAATAGATTACACGGGTAAGTAATTGTAACAAATCTTTATGAAGACAGGCAAGTGTTCACCTAAAAAGACAAATTTTATTGGTCCTGGCTTTGAAGGAATAGTGAGGGGGTGGGCATGACACCTTCTTGGAGTCCTTTTCAGCTGCATGATTCTATGCTGAAGGGACCGAAGAAATGTAGCTATGTAGTGATAGTGATACCATATTACAGTACCACTTGCTGTGGGATCTTGACTTGGAAAGAAAGTCATATGCAAAAGACTCAATCAATTTCTTCATGTAGACAATCACTTGGATTCTGATAGAATCTTCTAGCTATGGATCACCTAGCTACATTGACCCAATCCACAGCTTCTTTATTCAACAGTTTAACAATAATTACTTTTAGGACTGGACTATAAATAAACATAATGTCTAATCCTGGTCACAGTATACAGCACTTCATTTGCTAAGAGCAATGACTTAGTAACTTGTCCCATGGCCTTAAGGCCAGACAACACTAGCAACAGCTGCTCACAACACCGAATTCCAGATGTAGTCTTTGGTGAAATTTTTTTAAAGGAATTAACTTTAAAATATTTTGCTTCAAAAATCTCAAAATTCTTAATCTCATATCTGTACTTGACTATCAAGTTGGGCTCTTTACTGGGTTTTTTTAAATTTAAGCCTAAAACTTATATTGGTAGACCATCTTTAATAATTAGAATTGCAATCCTGTAAACACTGCACAAGAATATGTTTATTTCAGAGAAGTCTTTGGCGAGTTAACACGAAATAAGTAAATAACCTTCTCTAGTCAGATATTTTGCTTCCAGTAAAAATTTATGATTGTTCTAACATGAGAATTCAGAACAAATGTACAGCTGCCAGTCTGACTAGCAACCAAGTACAGAAAAAGTAACACTTTCCAACTTCATTTCAATATTCTTGGGTTTTATTCTATAATAAGCAGCATACAGAAGTAGGAAAATTACATAACCATGCATATTCCCTACAGTTAAATCACCTGACATAAGCCCAGGTAAATGATCCAAGGATTCAGACTGGATATTAGGAAAAAGTTCTTCACTGAGAGAGTGGTGAAACACTGGAACAGGCTGCCCAGGGAGGTAGTGGAGTCACCCTCCCTGGAGGTATTCAAGGAGTGTGTGGATATGGCATTGTGGGATGTGGCTTGATGGGCATGGTGCTGTGTGGTGTGGGTGGGTTGTTTTTGGTGTGGGTTGTGGTGTGTTTTGTGGGTGGTGTTTGGGGGTTTTTTTGGGGTTTTTTTTTTTTTTTTTTTTTTTTTTTTTTTTTTTAAGGTTGGACTTGATGATCTTACAGGTCTTTTCCAACCTTAGTGATTCTGTGATTCTGTGAAGGAAAAAAGAACAGACCTGCATTATGATTCAAGTTTTGGGTGGTGAGAACTAAACTGTTAGAAAAATGACAGGTTTTCTAAAATGTGTATACAGTAAAGACCATGATAGCTGAAATAGGTACAACAGCAATATAGCAAGCATCAGGTGTTCTCAAAGTTTCTACACGTAACAAAGTAGTTCCCATTCAAAACATCCTAATTTGACAAAGTTACAAATGCCTGTGCTTCAGATAAAATCCTTCAAAATACATTTGATCCTTCCTACTGATGATTGCTCTCTGATGGTGATTGCCCTTTAAAAAGAGGCAAAAAACGCAACACCACCTCCACCCTCCGATCAGTAAAGTTGCCAAAACACGGCTCCAAAGCGAAATGAGCCACCGGTTTGCCCCCTCGGGCTGTCCGCAGCGTACTCACCGTGGCGGGCTAGTTTTGAAGACTTTCTTCCCCTCCCCCTGCACCTACGCACAATGAGGGAGAACGGAGAGCAGTTTCAGCATTAAATTTGAACTTCCCTGCTTTTGTTAGCATGAGTCACCACCTTAACATTATCTCAACTGTAGACTTTTATCTGTGAATATCTAAGCCCTGTCTTGCGGAAAACTAATTACTGAGCCACTGAGAGGCTTCATAATGTCCTGCATTTAAGTCCTGAACATCATACATAATGCATAGGAAGCAGTCTCTGCACTCTGATTACAGAACACTGTCATTAAGAGAGCAAATTAAAGATGTGAATAATTCACTGGCTGAGCTTATTGTCAGTGCTGCATTGTGAAATTAGAATTTCTAATAAGTACTGCAATTTTTTTAACCCAATTAACACAGAGAACATCTTGAGTCTGATTAGTACAATAAAAATTATTACCTTATTCTTTTGCTTCACAACAGCCAAATTAAATACTGTACTTAATTATGCAGCATTCATCGCTTCTGTGCTAGAAATAGTAATAATAAAAAAACCCTCACTATCGCTTTAATAAGGGTTCCAATATTTAGAGTGCAACCAAAAAATAGAGCATATGAATCTCCAGCACAATTTCTTAACGCAAAGTTACTGGCTTTTTTTTTTTTTTTAAGACTTTGAAAATCGGTTTTAATATCAGCAGTCGACCATGATGTCACTGCTGAAGTCTTCTCTGGAAACAAAAACGTATTTGAAAAAAACCCCACAAACCAACCCTTCTGAACAAGCTCTGAATATATATTGTGAATTAACTTTCTCTGGGTTGATGTGAAGACAGAAAAAAACCATTACCACTTACTGACTTGAAACCAAATACACAAATATACAAACAGAAATATATAAATATATACATACATATATATAGAGAGAGGTTGTTTCAGAAAAGATGCTTAGGAAATATACTGAGAAAAAGCAGGAGCTGGATCAGCTCTCTTACCTCAGTTCCCTCTTGGCATGGGATAGATAACATCCTTTCATCCTAGAAAGGAGAAAAGTCCAATTCAACATCCAGCGTGTTGCTTTTCCCCCACACGGTGCCTGCTGCCATGTTAAATAAAGAAAATGATCACTGAGGATGCAGCTTTTGTCTCCAAATATTTTAATATTGCCTTTTCGTGTCAAGGACCCCAGGAACCTTAGCACATCTGGCAGAAGACACCACTGGCTGCAGCTGCTGCAATGGGATTTATCCTCAACCTTATTTCATTTCCAGCTCCTTTTTCTTCCCCATCCTGGGGAAGTTTAATCACCGAGCATGGGTGGGGAAAAAAAGAGAAAAAAAAAAGGAAAGGTGGCATTGCAATCACGAGCTTTCTTGGTTTTGTCCTAGAGACAGGGACTGCAGCAACCACCTTGCACCTTTGTCTAGTTATTTTAGCATGTGCGTGCAAGAGGGGACAAAAAAAAAAAAAGGCTGAAAATTATTCAGGCATAATGCAATAGACATAAAGAGAGACAAAAAGACAGGGAGGAAGAGAAAGAGAGGGGAAGAGAAAGAGGGAGAGAGAGGGAGGGAGAGAGGAAACAGACTAAGAGAGGGAGAGGGGGCTGTCAGTGCAGATAAATCTGCATATGGAAATCAGGGTTATCCTGGGTACAGTTTTATTTAACCATGATGTACTGTTTTTTTAATTAGACAGGAATTTAAGAAGGAAGTGAAGGATTCTTACAGACACAGGAGCAAACGAAGCGTTTTTAATCACGAGAGTTTTCACAGCAAGCTGTAGCAGCAACAGCAAAACTTCTTATAGCAACTTTCTCATTAGAAACAAAAGTTTCATACATTGCTGCTAATTTACACCCCAAAAAAAAGCAAAAATGGAAGAGCATTTTGAAATTAAATCAAGCCTAGACATCCAAAATACTACAATAATTATTAAAAAGATGCAGAAGCCACTAGGTGCACAGCATGCATTTTAAGCTAAGTTATGCCAGGGACAGGTTTTAGGACTTTCTCCCTGACCCCTACTCAGTGGTGACTGTCATATCCAATGAAGGCTCTTCGGTAAATGCAAAGAGCAATAGCCAGCTTGAATTTCAAATGTATTAAACACCACTTCCCATGCTTGATGAGAATAGCTTGTGTCTCGAGAAGGGAGCAGTACGTGACAGACGTGGGAAGGCTGGATCAGGGTCTGTAAGGCATCAGAGAAGACCAGGACCTCTTGCCCCTGGCTGTGAGGGAGCATGGGGATGAGTGAACCGAGGTAGCCAAGGAGAAGAAGGGAAATGAGGTTCGGGTACGGGCTAGACGAGAAGGAAACCAAAGAAAGGTAGTGGACAGTTGAAGTACAGGAAGATTAGGATGCAGTAGCCTGATCTGGGGCACTCACTAGCAGCGGCAAGATGGTGGCGTTCAGGTGAGAAGTGGCAAGAAACAACTTGTGGCTGGCCTGACAAGGGGCGCACTGAGAGATGCTGCGAGAGTACTAGGGGCTGAGGGGGGAGCGAGCGAGCGGCTCCCACGAAACCCCACCTGGATTTCAAGAAGTGGGCGAGTAAGGAGCACATTGGGAACAGGGGCTGGGAAATGTGGCCACAGCGTGTGTGAGAGGATGAACAGGGTCGGGGAGCAAAGGGCAGAAGCCGGGGGCGAGCAGGAGGGAGGGAGGGAGGCGGGAGCTCACGCCGAGGGAAGCACGGCAGGGCCTGCGGGCAGGCGGGCCGCGCCGGGGACCGCGCGTGCCTAGAGAGGCCTTACAGGCGGCGGGCAGCGGCCCAGCGGCCGCGGGGACACGCACTGGCAGGACGGGGCCGGCAGCCGCCCCGCAGCAGCGCGGCCGACCGACCGCCGCGGGGACCCGCCTCGCCGGCGGCGGCTGGGGGCGCGCGCGGCGCTTCGCCCTGAGGCGGGCAGGCGGGGGAGGGGCGGGCACAGCGCGGGGCGGGCGGTGGCGCGCAAGGGAGAGAGGAAGGGAGCGGGCGGGCGCGCCCCCCCTCCCGGGGCGGAGGAGAGCCGGGCGGCGGGGGAAGGAGGAGCGGCCGGCGGCCAATCGGCGCCGCGGCGCTTGCGCAGTGCTGCGGTGACGGTGGCGCGCGGGACGTACGGAAAAGTGTCCGGGAGCGGAAGGAGAGCGGCGGCCTCGCCAGTGTGCAGGTACTCCGCCTGGTTTCCTATCCATACCCCCGTCCCGTCCCGTCCCGTCCCGTCCCGTCCCGTCCCAGTGGGGCTGACGCATCCCTCTGGCCCCGCCCGGTGCGGCGGGGAAGAACCTCCGGGGAGAGGAAAGCGGTGCTGGGCCGCAGGCCTGACGGGTGGGGGTGGTGTTGGTGGCCGCTCCCCGGCAGGTGTGGTGCCCGGTGGCCGCTCCCCGGCGCCTGGCAGGGGTGCTGCTCCCGGCGGCTCTGTCGCCGGTTTGCAGCTCCTGCCCGCGGATTGCAACCGCCTGGGAAGTTGTTCTCCAGCAGGGCTGGCCAAGGTTGGGGTGCTTAAAGTCAGTAATGGGTTCCGCTGGGTCAGGGATGCGATAGACAAGTACCGAACTGACGTGAGTGGCGACCGTGAAGAGCTGCCCTTCTTGTACTCTTTTTTTCCCAGTGTTTTCTATCATGTGGGGCGATTTTGATACTTCAAATTGAACAGGCTTTCCTTAGAAATTCTTCTTCTGGTTTAGGGCATTCCCTTTAGCTGCTTATTTCTGCTTTGCCAGTTGTGCTAACACACCTATGCATAGCGTCCTGCTGTAAACTGAAGCACTGAAGTCATCCTTTCACTTAGGAGTTACCAATGCTTCTGCTGCACAGCTGACTGCACTGCAGGAATGTGAATGAATGGGTGAAAGTAGGACAGAAATTTTTCTTTTTTTTTTTTCCCTTGAGCTCATTTTTCAGTCAAGCCTCTGTATTACCAACCTCTAGCCATGGTGTAAACAGGTTTCTGCAAGAACAGTATCAAAAACTGCCAGCAATGAAATCAGAAACTTAATTTAGAGTTTATAGTTTCAATTATATTGTTTGCATATTATTGTAGAACTCTGTGGTACCTGTGGCCTAGTTCTACTCTTTCAGTATGTTGTATAAAATACTAATTCGCTCATGTTAAGTACACAATGAACTTCTTTTGGATGTGATCTTCCTTCTCCTTTTGCTTTTGTTTCTCTTTTTTTCAGATTCCTGGGAAGTCAGACTTTTTTAATAGAAAATTCCAACTTAGGCTATGTCAGAATCATCTTCTGAGCTTTAAAACTTCAGCATTTCATGGTTCTGTAATTATCACGTGGGCTGTATTTACTGCTTCTTAGAAGGAACTTAAGCTGTAATATTGCCTTAAAGTCATGGACAACTGGGAGCCTGTAATGCATGATGTATTTTCATAGCATAGCTACTCTGGTCGCAAAATGAAGTGTTGCTGAAAGTAGCTTGCCCATGCCTTGTAATGCATTCCTGCCTCTTATTTTACCCTAGTGCTAGTCTAACCTCATGACTAGTCAATTTACAGAGCTAAACCAGAAGAAAATGATCCTATTTTGGATTTTGTAGGGTTAGCTTTTCACTGATGTGACTCCCTGAACAGGTCGTGATGAAAAAAGATGAAGTTGCACAAAGCTACAGAATTGTGTGGCAGGCCATGAGACCATGATTGCTTTTCTTGGTGATATCTCTCAGGGCAAATAGTGCTTGACAAACCTGATCACCTTCTATGACAAAGTAACCTGCTCGATTGATGTGGGGCGAGCGGTGGGCATTGTCTACCTGGATTTCTCCAAGGCTTTTAATATGGTTTCCCACACCCTCCTCCTAGAGAAACTGATGCCTCACAGTCTAGACAAGTGGTCTGTGTGGTGGGTGGGGAACTGGCTGACAGACCGCACCCAGAGGGTGGTGGTAAATAACTCCTTTTCAAACCGGCAACCTGTGACAAGTGGGGTCCCCCAGTGATCGGCATTGGGCCCAATGCTGTTTAATATCTTCATAAGTGATCTGGATGATGGGATCAAGTGTACCCTGATGAAGTTTGCTGATGATACCAAACTGAGTGGGGAAGTGGACACTTCAGAAGGGAGAGCCATCCTACAGGAAGACCTGCATAGGTTGGCAGAGTGGGCTAATAAGAACCTTATGAAGTTCGACAAAGACAAATGTAAGGTCTTCCACCTGCGAAAACATAATCCAGGAGTACAGCACAGGCTGGGATCTATCTGGTTGGGGAGCAGCTCTGTGGAAAGGGACCTGGGGGTCCTGGTAGACAAGCAGCTCAATATGAGTGGACAGTGTGCTGCTGTGGCAAAGAAAGCCAACAGGATGCTGGGTAGCATCAACAAGGGTGTCACCAGCAGAGATAAAGAGGTCATTATCTGACTCTACTCAGTGCTTGTCAGGCCACACCTGGAATATTGTATTCAGTTTTGGTCCCCGCTATACAAAAAAGATGTGGACAGGCTGGAAAGCATCCAGAGAAGGGCCACAAAGACAATCAAAGGACTGGGAAGCCTGCTGTATGAAGAAAGCCTGAGAGAACTGGGTTTGTTCAGCCTTGAGAAAAGAAGGCAGAGGGGAGACCTTATCACCATGTTCCAGTATTTAAAGGGTGGCTACAAAGAAGATGGAGGCTCCCTTTTTACAAGGAGTCACATGGAAAAGATGAGGGGTAATGGGTACAGGTTACTACTGGGGAGATTCCGATTGGACACAAGAGGAAAATTTTTCACAATGAGAACAGTCAGCCATTGGAATAATCTCCCCAGGGAAGTGGTGGATTCCCCAACATTGGACGCTTTTAAGATTCGGCTGGACAGGGCATTGGGCCATCTTGTCCAGACTTTGCTTTTGCCAAGAAAGGTTGAACCAGATGATCCTAGAGGTCCTTTCCAACCTGGGATTCTATGATTCTCTGTTTGTTAGTTTGATATTACAGTTAGTCAGATCTGTGTCCTCACTTGAGCTGAAGGATTATGGGGAGTTGTAACAACGATACATTTATCTGATGAAACAGTATGAGTGTTTTTTTAATTTATCTGTTTATTTTCTGGATCAGGTGGAAACAATGGATGATGACTTTGTGGCTTCCTCCACACCCTCGTTTCTCACTGAAAGCTTGGAGATGGCAATGGAAGTGGAGAATGAAAACTCAAAGCCACCTTGTTTTTCCTGTGCCTTTGACAACCAAAGTGGAGGGAGAAGCTTCTCTGCAGAGTCTTACTTAGCAAGAGGGTCTCTTAAGAGGTATGGGGGTTTTTTTGAGTTACAAATATAATACCCTTATAAGATGTTCTTCCCAGTGGTGTTTGGTGCCTCTAAATGCTGACAGGGTTTCCAAATCAGTTTGTTCTTCAGCTCTTATGATCCTGAGATAACTTGGTGGTATACCAAAGCAGGAAGGGCAATTGTGTTGATAAACTGCTTTGAACAGTGTTCTAGGTCCAGTTCCTAGCTTTGTGAACTTTAAGATATTGTAAAGGACCTGCTACAGGCCTATTAGGACACTTCAAAAGTGGTCTGTTGGGCAACAGCATCTGAGACCCCTTAAATTTCTGAGGAGGCTGCAGCACTGCTTTTCCCAGTCATATGCTCTATTCAATGCTGGCCCTTTCTCTCTTTCCTATGTGATAGAAACAAACCTGCTCTGCCCAGCTTCCCCGGATTGCTGGGACTGTCCTTTGTAGATTAAGACCATCTTTCTCAAAGCTCTACCTTTGCATGCATTCTGGATTTACGGTTCAGAAGTCGCATGTGTAACGAGTATTTTCTGTGAGATTCTAAAATGTTACTTTGGTTTAGTTAATATCTTCTCTACTGTCTGTGATCCAACTTAGTTTTCTGTGCCCTTTGCTGTACCTGCAGGCATTGTCTTGTTTTTCCTACAAAAGCATAATCTTTCTTCCTTTGTACTTTCTTTCTTTCTTTCTTTCTTTCTTTCTTTCTTTCTTTCTTTCTTTGTTTCTTCCTTTGTTCGTTCTTTGTTTCTTCCTTTGTTCGTTCTTTCTTTCTTTGTTTCTTCCTTTGTTCGTTCTTTCTTTCTGCCTTTGTACTTTCGTTCGTTCTTTCTTTCTGCCTTTGTACTTTCGTTCGTTCTTTCTTTCTGCCTTTGTACTTTCGTTCGTTCTTTCTTTCTGCCTTTGTACTTTCGTTCGTTCTTTCTTTCTTTCTGCCTTTGTACTTTCGTTCGTTCTTTCTTTCTTTCTGCCTTTGTACTTTCTTTCTTTGTACATTCTTTATACCTTTGAACTTGAATATGTACTTACTGTGGGTTTCTCCTGCCAAGCCTCATATTTTGTGTTGTTATTTTGGGGTTTTTTCACCTTCATTTCCACCACCTTTTTTGTAAAGCCTTAAAGGGGGTTCTGCTGCACCTCCCCCATTTCTTACCTTATTTATCATATTTTTTTTTGTTGGATCACAGCACATTCATTCAAATGGATGTCAAGTAGAGGACTGAGAGAGCCTGTGTCTGCATGAACATATCAGTAGTGGATTCCACACTGACAAAGAAGCATTTCATGACAGAAACAATTTAATGTGAAAACTCACTCAGGAGCTTGTATGTAGACAGGTTTCCCAGATTATTACAATCATGATAATACTGTTGTCCTGTCATTTATTCACCTTGTCTGCTTGGATTGTAAATTCTTGGAAAAGCCTGCATGTGAGGGACTGCTCTGTCTCCATTGTCTGGGAACAGGAGTAACTGGATTTAATTGCTAAAGGCTTCAAAACAGACCAATGTTTAGGCAGTTACCAAGTGAACTACAGGTGTTGTGGGAGACTGAGCCAGTTATTCAGCAGATGCTGTTTTTGCCTCTGAGAACTGAATTGGTAATAGTGCATAGTTCAAGAAGGATATGAATTTGGTGTGTAATATAAGGAAAACCAAGTGCGTGCCCAGTACCCTTTTTTTAGTTTTAAAAATATAAATATTTCTTGCATCTTACTGAATTCAGCTTCATCTACACTGAAATATTTTATGAAAGTCAGTGGGGAAAATTCGGAAATAATTTGCTTTGATTAATTTGTTGTTGTAATTAATATTATATAGCTTGCTGTGATTTTTTTTTTGAAAGCACATTAGTGAAATGTTTTTATATTTGCACAATCAGTAATGTTTTAACAGTCTATACAGATGTTTCATTTTCTCCACTTTGAGTAAAATGGTAATTCTGATGTTATTTTTTTCTTTAGCCAGAGCAAAGGGTACTCATGGCCTATTGTTAGTTTAAGTTACAATAATTAAGTCACATTTTGTGACCCTCATCAGTTCACCTACCTAAAAGTGTGCTTTTATGAATGTATTCTATATAAATATTATTAAATGTTTATAAAGGAGCAAATGTTTGTTCTAGCATTAGTTATTAGGCATGTAGTGTTGTACTGGGTTTGCACCACAAGGTTTTGGTAGCAGGGAGACTACAGGGGTGGCTTCTATGAGAAGATGCTAGAAGCTTCCCCTGTGTCTGATAGAGCCAATGCCAGCCGGCTCCAAGGCAGACCCACTGCTGGCCAAGGCTGAGCCAACCAGTGATGGTGGTAGTGCCTCTGGGATAACATATTTAAGAAGGGGAAAAACAACTGTGCAACTGCAGCCGGAGAAGAGAGGGGTGAGAATATGTGAGAGAAACAACTCTGCAGACATGAAGGTCAGTGAAGAAGGAGGGGGAGGAGGTGCTCCAGGCGCCCGAGCAGAGATTCCCCTGCAGCCCATGGTGAAGACCACGGTGAGGCAGGCTGTGCCCCTGCGGCCCATGGAGGTCCATGGTGGAGCAGATATCCACCTGCAGCCCATGGAGGACTGGAGCAGGTGGATGCCCGAAGGAGGCTGTGACCCTGTGGGAAGCCCACACTGAAGCAAACTCCTGGCAGTACCTGTGGACCCGTGGAGTGAGAGGAGCCCACGCTGGACAGGTTTGCTGGCAGGACTTGTGACCCCGTGGGGGACCCGCGCTGGAGCAGTCTGTTCCTGAAGGACTGCACCCCGTGGAAAGGACCCACGCAGGAGCAGTTCATGAAGAACTGTAGCCTGTGGGAAGAACTCACGTTGGAGAAGTTCATGGAGGACTGTCTCCCGTGGGAGGGACCCCACGCTGGAGCAGGGGAAGAGTGTGAGGAGTCCTCCCCCTGAGGAGGAAGGAGCGGCAGAGACAACGTGTGATGAACTGACTGCAACCCCCGTTCCCTGTCCCCTTGTGCTGCTGGTGGGGAGGAGGTAGAGAATTTGGGAGTGAAGTTGAGCCTGGAAGAAGGGAGGGGTGGGGGCAAGGTGTTTTTAAGATTTGGTTTTATTTCTCATTACCCTACTCTGAATTCGCTGGTAATAAATTAAATTAATTTTCCCCAAGTTGAGTCTGGTCTGCCTGTGACTGTAATGGTGAGTGATCTCTCCCTGTCCTTATCTTGACCCATGAGCTTTTTTGTTATATTTTCTCTCTCCTGTCCAGCTGAGGAGGGGAGTGATAGAGTGGCTTTGGTGGGCACCTGGCTTCCAGCCAGGGTCAACTCACCACAAGTGTACATTGAGACAGACTCCAAACATACACTTACAGTGGAGCACCGTTGTCTAATGTAGCAGCCTTTTCTGTTAAGGGCAGTCTGTATGTTATGTCTCAGCCACTTTCTAAGCATAAGGATGCTTCAAGGTGGTAGCTTATTAATTTTTATTTGTTTCTAAAATATACTGTACCCTGTGACTATATCATATTTTTATGCTCTTGAAGCTAGGAGTTGTCCTATTTTATGTGCTATATCTTATATTGCTATAAAAGAAATAACAGTTTGTCTTTTGAGAACACTGCTACTCCTTCCTATCTATAGTATACATGTTGCTGATATATTGATAAAATATCAGTGATATGTAAGCCAGCTGTAGATATTGTATTCTATAGGTTTATTACTGGGGAATGTATGAATATTGTTGGCTCTATTTTACAGGGTTTTGCTGAGACTAGATCCTTCTCCAAATGACTACGAAGATGATGTAGTGGAAATGTTTGGCTTTCAGTGGGTTACTGAAACAGCATTAGTTGAATCTTGTGGACTTCTCTTTGGATTACTTAGGTATGATAATATTAGTGTATTTTATAACTAATCCAATTCTGTAATTGTAACCACCTTAAGGATGTAACAAACTTTTCAAGTTTTTGATAGTAAAATCATAAAAGACTGTGGGCCATGCAATACATTAAAAAAGATTATGCTGTCTAACACTCCAGTAAGTGATGGATAAGACACGGATGGAATTACGGGAAGAAGTAAATTTTGTGTCACAGATTTTTAATGTTATGTGACTTAATAATAAGTTTCTAAGCAGCGTGGTGCATATCTTAAGCCATCACCAGATAGAAATTGATAAGTATAGTTATTACAACAATGTGATTAATTTAGAAGGCTCTAACTTCAGAATATATGAATGAACTATATAAGGTTTCCTTGAATGAGATTGTGCTACTGATATAATTAAAGTTGTCTTTTGAAGATTTTAAGTCCTTTTTGTGCATAAAGAAAAGTGGAGGTTAAAAATGAAATACTGTAAATGCTGGATGGAGCACTTCCTTCAATTGTTTGGATTAGGATAGCTTCAGGAATCTCTTCAGATACAGTTACTCAGTGTTTGACTAATTCAGTGTAGATGTTTAATCTGGTCAATGCAAATACACAGATCACCGATAATCCTCTTTGCTACTGATAATCCTCAGGATGTACAGCCCATACAGAGAGTGGATAGGAGAGGAGCTTTTGTGTGATTCCACAAATACATGTGATATATTCCATCATTCCTTTGATTGTAGTGGATTCTTCCATCCCTTTAGGTATGGCCAAGGCATGATGTGAAACATCATTAATAGGGTCTGGCTTATTGAAACACGATGGTGTAGATGACAGGAGGTATATTAAAACCAGTATTATTTAGCTTTGCTTGTTTGATGCAAGCTTTAACTTCACTGTGATTTAAAAAAATAATAATTTAAAAATCTGATAATGAAGGAGATAAGAAGATAACTTAGTTAAAAGAAACACTGTATCCCTTTCAGCATTGAGTCTGATCTGTTTATTATAAATATAATAAATATAAAATCACTGGGCGGTGAGACAGCATTGTAGTTGATCTCTTGAATTAAATAGATTTTTTTTTTCTGTAATATAAACTGCATGAACATAAGTCATAATATATCTTATTGTGGTTTTTAAGTTATTCAAGCTATACATGTTTTAAAACCTACTGAAGTGGTAGGAATAATGGATTTCAGCTAACTCTTGGCTATGAGAGTTTGGTTGCTAAGCTGTGTTTTGGTGTGACAAGTCCCTCAGCAAAGATATTCTCTCTTTCAGTTCACTTGTTCAGTCATAAAATGGAACACTTTCATTTATAGACCAACTGACAACTGAAAGTAGGAAAACTCCTTTTCTCATTGTAGAAATCATGTGTTACATACAAATGATATTGATGCTTGAGGACAAGGTGGATGTAAATAGTTAAATTTATAAAGTATAGACAATATCTATGTTTAAATGCATGCTTACAGAAACCTAGTCCTTTTTAGTGTGTCTGTAAATATTAAAGATTGTTATTTAATATTTTAAAATACTGTAATAAATATTATACAGCGGAACTACAAGTTAAAAACATTAATTGCACAGTGAAAAGAATTCTTACCTGTGATTTTTTTTTTAAGTGATTGAAGATGTGTGAGTCAAAGGGAGTAAGAGCTATGTAACCACTTAAGTGGGTACATTAAGACAATATATTTTCGATTAATAAACAGAAGTACCAGTTTAACTGTCAGATTATTTATTTGCAAATCAAATAATTTATTGATCCACATGGTTGCTAATCATTCTTTGATGTACAAATGCAAATTGAAATTATTTAACTGATGGTATCTTTGTTATGCTTCTCATGTCCAGTTTGTGCTTTTATTTTATCAGCCCACTGTATTCTGTCTTTTGTCAGTTCAGTGGAGAGTCGTCTTTTTTTTTTTTTGCATGGCTCCTTTCTGACTCTCTGTCTCTAACCTTCAATCTTAACAGCCCTCTTTCATAAAGTCCTCCTGCTTTAGACTTCCTTCCTTTCTACATAATTGAAATACTTCAAAAATTCACGCAGAAATTCAGCTCTGATTTCAAAATAAAACAAACAAGAAAACCCCACAACCCACCTAAATGGCTGAAAGTAATCTTGGGTAGCTGACATGATTTTACCCAAGGAAGGAAGAGCTAAGGGAGATAATTTTAATGTGTGCCTGCCCTTTAATAAGCAGGTTACAACCTGGGTTTTTTGGATCCTTGTGCGCACTTCCTAGTTTTAAATTTTTGTTTTCCTTAAGAACATTTGATCTGGGTTGGATCCAAGTATCTTTTTTTTGAATCCTTCAGTAGTTCTGCTTTGACTATATAAGAAATGAGGCAGAGAACTCCTTCCTCAATTTATGCAGCATTTTTTCTCAAAAGTCTGTCTTACACAGTTGTGCTTTCCATGTAGTCCGTTTAGTACCACGTTATCTCTGTGGAGATATACTTGAAGAACACTTGAAAATAACAGTTGTTGCAGAATATGGCTTGAGTACTTACCTATGTTACAGCTTTTTTAAATTTTCATTTGCAGTGGCAGTTAGCAGCTTCTTTAAAAATGCTCTCTCTACCCTCCAAAACTGAACTGAGTTTTAGCTTTTCTAGAGACACTTTCTGCTTTTACTCTGCTATATTTGTTGCTGTTTATCCTTTGTGCTCAAGTTAAGCTGCAGACCACCTTAAGCAGGAAGCGGGATGAGCTGCTGACAGAATTTACTAGTGTTCATTCACACGTGAATTAATTTAGTGTATACTGAGTGTATGCCATGAGGGCCAACTTTCAGGTTTATTCTGTGGTCAAATATGAAGCTGAGTTATGCTTGTGGAAAGATCACCCACAGGGCATGGTTTTCGGCTTTTTCTATGTGGTTGTTTTTTCCCTCCCCCGATATTTAGGTAATTTTATATTTGTTGTTACTCTGTTCGATGTTTTAAAAACAAGCAAAAAAATCTGTCCATTGTCATCCCATCACACTTAAACATGTCTGTAGCCTTCCATTAATAATAAGTTACATTTCTGTAAGCTTTTTCAGAAATACAAAGCAAGGAACACCTCTCACTTCTCTCTGTTCTATTTAGACTTTATTAAAATGCAGTCAAACAACTTCTACCTATATAAATACCATAAACCTTTGTATTCCTTTAATTAGGCAACAGATATACAGACTGGAAAACCTAGTACAAATGAGTTCATCTGATTTTGGTAAGTTTAACATATTTAATTTGACATTGGGATAGGTATCTGACTACGTTTTCATTAGAAAAGTGTATTATAACAGATCACACTTGTGCTTTGACTCTTGACCAAGGGCTCATGGAGTGGGCCGCAGAACAGCGTATAACCAGCATAAACCTGCAGTAAGGGTATGAATATAGGCAATCAAGTGATGTAAGGTAGTGTGAAAATAGTGGAAATGTTGTGAGTCAGTTTGGATCCAGATTTGCCTGTGTAATAGGTGCACAGGGCAATCCTGACCTTATTGACCTTAGTGGGGAATTTTGCATTAATTTGACTTGAGCTAAGATGTCACCCGTAAGGAAAATTTAAAAAAAAAAAAATTAAAAAAACTATTAACTTGTTTAATTTAAAATGGAAAGTTGCATCAAAACTCCCAATAACTATTTTAGTTACAAAGGTAGTGAGTTGGGACTTTTTTCAGTGTTCTCTTGGCTTACATTTAAATAAGTTTGTAAATAACTCTAAACTAAGCAAATATAACTAACTTAATTTATCTTTGCAGTAGGATCGATAAAATGGGATCACTACAAAATGCTTTGTTTCAATTAAATACTAAGGCATGAGAAGCAGTATGTTTCTGAAGGATTATTGCAGCCTTGGGCTTATTGTAAGTTTGAAGGCTGAATTACTTAGCAAGTTGAGAAGTTCAGTAATTACTCAGAAATAAACTGTGGTATCTTCTCACGACAGATAAATTCTTAGTGTTCTAAGAGGACAAGTGAATATTTTTACACATTATTTTTATTTTGGTTTGATATTGTCATGCTCTGTCTTTTAAATCATTGGTATGAATTTATCATCAAGCTTCTTTCATATGCTTTTGTGGATCGTATCTTAAAAATCTAATTTTGCTGACATTTTACATAAGTGGAAATAGCTTTATTTTAAATTACATTTGAACTTTTATATGGTAGCTGAACACCAAGAAACTGTTCTGTAGTTCTTTTTCCCTTAAATATAACCATCTGCTTGGTTCTCTTCTCTGTATCCTGTTCTTCCTCATGTCAAATAAGTTAGAAGAATAAAAAACTGTTGAATTTTATGCTTTGCACCACGCTTTCTTTGTGACATAGAGCAAGTAACTGATACATCTGTGACTCAGTTCCCCCTTGATACAAGCAGGCTAGTAGTAGAGGGGTGTCATGAGGATTAAAATATTTTGAAATGATCAGGCAGTGTGATGTTAGGTATTATTGATGTCTTAGGTAGATGCGCAATTGCCACTGTTTAAAACTCCAGTTTAGAGTTTCAGCTCAGTAAATCTTTGTTGTACATATACGTTTATACAGATATCAATATCGTACATTTCATTTAATTTCCTATCAGTCTTAATGAGCTTTGGAGGCTTGGTACTGAGAACTGTGTAATGTGGAAGCCATATAAAAATCTTTTCTTGTGCTCTGTGTTGTTTTGTCTTTTTTTGAAAATGCCTGATCTGTTCTTAACACTCTACTGTTGTTGGTTTGTTCCACTTCATTTCGTTGCTCAATGTTTTATGACAGTATGCAAAAGATTTTGTGGTGAAATACTGTAATATAAAATTTTGCTTAAACAGAACTTCTAAGAACTTAGGATTTGTTAGTGCTACAAAGCAGCAGTAATGTCTATAACTAATTCTTTTAGAACAGAGTGATTTGAGCCTCTAAACCTATAGTTTGTTACCATGGCAGGTTCTATGGCTTCTTACGTGGTGGGGGTAGGCTGTACACTGGAATATTATGGTACTTGTGCCAGTTGATTTGCTTCACTCAAGTGAATGATGCTGAGATAGGCTTATATGCACAAAACTTTATTTGTGGGGTCCGTAACAAGTGGCGTATGTGAACTTCAGGGTTACCTGAGGGGATGGGAGAAAACAAAGGGAAGAGAGAGAGCAAGAAAAGGAAAGGGAAGACTCCCCAGTGGCCAGCTGGGGGGAGGAGCAAAGGCAACTGCTTTTCCTTGGACGTGCAGTCTAGTACAGTAGGTGACAGAGTTTTTGCCACACTTCTCTAGTGCCATACACATTCATTGGGGCCTGCTCAAACTCCTCATTTGCTGTTCCCATTTACGATGCTCTTAACAATGATTGGCACATGCTTAATCAGGTACAAGTGCTGCAGGCTGACTGGTTGCTAAGCATTTGTGTGTATATATCATTGGGCAGTAGTTATTGGTATTTAAATGACTGTATCTGCTTTGTTATGCACTAAGTTTCATCTTTCTCTAATAAAAGCTGAAAGCCACAATGCAAGGTGTGGGAATGAATAAGGAGTGATTCTCACACCAGTGGCAATAGCTTCCAATGAATCTCTGCTGTAATAATGGTGTTTGAGCTTGCAGGTGCAAGATAAGGAGGGTAACACCATGAGAACAACAGCTTCAGAGAGCAAAGGAAGGGAGACACATAACCACAATAACTGGCTGAAAGGATACAGAGCTGCAAGCGAAGAGCAGGCTACAGGGTTGTAAATGGATGGCTCTTAGCATTACATATCTGAAGGCACTGTGCAAGAATGTGATGCTTCCTAGGAAGAGAAGTTACAAAGCATGTTTCCAAATAAGTCCAGCTGCTTAAGTCCCCCAAGAGAAAAGGATGCTGAGAAATTGTTTCACACATGTCTTTTCTGAAGGTGTCTTGGAAGCAGACAGGGAGTAGGGCAGTAGGGCTGAATGTTTTCTTCTAGCACTGATTGCTTGCCTCTGCCATCTTTCCCGAGTATCCTTTTCCCTCTGTATCTGGATATGCATCTGAGATGATAAGATAAAGAACGGATCCCTCTGGCAAGATGACATTTAGAAGTGTGTGTTTGCCACCCAAGGTGTCCTCAGAAAAGAGGGTGGCTTTCTTGTGGTTTGGTTTAATTACGGTGGAGAATGCATATATTACATGAGTCACAGCGTGGGCAGCTCTGCTTTAAGCTATTGTTCTCTTTTACTTCAGGTCAAGCTGCAAACTTGCACTCTGAAGCGGAGAGCATCAGGCATCATTGTATTGAGTTTCTATATTATGTGAAAGTTTTCATCTTCAGGTGAGATTTGCACACAATTTACTAACTTACATACAGAGCTTTGTGTAGCTGCTTCTTATCCATTTTCTGATTGTGTGTCTGTGTATGTATGTTCAGGTATCTGGAACCCCCTAAAGTGGAAAATGATGGAATGCTCCACCCATATGAAGAACTAGAAGTGCAGTTACCATCAGTGTTGGTGGAAGAGCTTCATGCTTTGACCATGCACCTTGGTCACCTTTGTGAACTCCCTAGTAGCGTCCTGGCAGCATTTACTATTCAAGATCAGGCAAAGGTTGATGTCTTTTTTTTTTTTTTTTTTCCTCCATGTAACAGTATATATTCAACTTGGTAAATTTTGCCTGAATAAGACTTAATCTTTCTTCAGGCTGAAATTGAAGTTACGCTTTATATTTTGTTCTTTTTTTTTTTTTCCTTTATTAACTGAGTGCCATCCCATACTTGGCAAACACAACTAATGAGCTATATATTTTCTGCTGTTGTTTTTATTCCTCTGTTTATGTTCTATAGCTTTTAGAATTCATCCTGCACTATACAAATGATAATACCAATTACAGGTAGACAAGTAGGCTTGAATTAGCGTAGCATGTTTAAAAAATTCCTCAATGTTTGTCCTTACTAATGGTTAAAATTCTGAGCTTCCCAGTAGGAGGGGCACTTTTTAAAAAATACATTCTGAAATCTGACTCAAAACAGGAAAAAATCATGCATATAAAGAAGAAAAGTGCAGGCATGGAAGTGGGCACTGCAACATTAAACACTAGTGAAGTAGACACCATTAAGATTTGTGCATACATATAATAACTAATGCTTTCAAATCTAGAAAGAAAAAAGGAATTTTGATCTTAGGTTTTATAAACCAGTGTCTGGAGAGAAATGATCCACTGAGAAGCAGCATTTTGAGTCTTTTTGTTTGTTTAGCTTGTCAGTAGTGTCACTGTTGTGCTGATGAATGAAACAGTAATTTCAAGTAAACTTTAAGGAAGAGAATATTGAAACTTTGGAATTACTTTAAGAGCACACTTTAGCAGTTTGTGTGCTACCTAATACTTTTCTGGACAGGAAAAGCTAACTAAGAGTGTTGTAATCTGTCGAGCTTGAATCAAGACATTGTCTTCAAATTGTAGTTTAGATCAGACTAAAGACTTCATGAAGTCCTCTACAGACAGAAATAATTGTCGTGAAGATTTTTTTGTGTTCTTTTTTTTTCTTTAACTGAATGGCATGTTTGTATGTTATAGTATATTTGATCATAGATACCCATAATGTTTACTGCAGGCAAAACATAGGCCCATCTTCATGTGTCTTAGTACAGTATCCAGAATTTGCTAAAGAAATGTTAAAAATAAATGTGTGTATTTCTAATCACAGGTCTTTCCCCCATCATGGCATTTACTACACCTCCACTTGGATATTCATTGGCTAGTATTGGAAATTCTTCACGTACTAGGTGAAAAAATGATGAGTAAGTATGCAGGTTTTTTCCTTGAACTTATTCTTGTACATATGCTTACTTACATTTCTCATCTTAATTCGTCCAGGATAATTTACTACTTTTGGTAGGTTTTAAGCATAGCTATATTTAATTGGGTAAACTCAAATAAGGTGAAAGCAGGTTCTTTCTGAATCTTCATGTAGCTCCAATTAAATGAAATCAGAAATAGTGTGGCCAGCAGGAGTAGAGAAGTGATCGTGCCCCTGTACTCGGCGCTGGTGAGGCCGCACCTCGAATACTGTGTTCAGTTTTGGGCCCCTCACTACAAGAAGGACATGGAGGTGCTGGAGCGTGTCCAGAGAAGGGCAGCGAAGCTGGTGAGGGGTCTGGAGCACAAGTCTTATGAGGAGCGGCTGAGGGAACTGGGGTTGTTCAGCCTGGAGAAGAGGAGGCTGAGGGGAGACCTTATTGCTCTCTACAACTACTTGAAAGGAGGTTGCAGAGAGGTGGGTGTTGGCCTCTTCTCCCAAGTGATGAGTGACAGGACTAGAGGAAATGGCCTCAAGTTGTGCTGGGGGAGGTTCAGGCTGGATATTGGAAAAATTTCTTGTACTGAGAGAGTGGTGAGACACTGGAACAGGCTGCCCAGGGAAGTGGTGGAGTCACCATCACTGGAGGTGTTCAAGGAACATGTGGACGATGCATTGTGGGACATGGTTTAATGGGCATGGTGGTATTAGTTGATGGTTGGACTTGATGATCTTACAGGTCTTTTCCAACCTTAGTGATTCCGTGAAATAGTATTAGGAATTTGTTCTATCAAAACCTGACCAAGGTTAAGAAGTTTGTTCTCAACTGATGCTTACAACATACTAAATATTTAATAACAATATATTTTTTGACATCGCAAATAAAAATACATTTGCAGAGATCCAGAATGCATAACAGTGAACAGCAATCTGATGAAAACAATGTAGGAAAAGTGTCCAAGTATGGACTATGGACTAGAACAAAGAATCTCAGAACAGATAATTTGCATTGTTAACCATATATGACACTAAGGAAATACTGGGCAAAGGAAGAAGTCTCAGTCAGAGGACCTTGTAAAAGTACAGCAAGAAAAGGGCAAGGCAATTGTGCTTTCTTTTTTTTTTTTAAAAAAAAAAAGGGCAAAAAGTAGATTGATGAGAGTAAGCTGTTCATAGAAGCTAGATAAAAAAGGTCATAGAATGCAATTGAAGAACCCAATTTCGAAGTAGTTCAGTTTGCTGAAGAAGAATTGTTAAAATACAGAAAAGAACTTTATTTGCTTTGTGAGAATTATGTCTTGTTCATGTATGTGCTAGCAAAATAAATCACAAAAATGTATTTTCTTCTATAATCATTGTGTCACTACAACCAAACCTCCCCCTGTTATTAGAAATTATCAATGTAAGTTCCATATAGGAACTGCAACATTTGGAGTAACATTGAGGTCTAGAAAGAATGCACTGTATGTTTAGCCCAGGTAACTGGTACTGAATCTGAACTCTTGGATTAGCTTTTGCCTGCTGTGAGTGCTGTCACAACACAGTCTTGCTCAGATTAAAGCATATTCACTGTTTTCTGCATGTCTGTGTTCCTGGATAGTGTGTGGGTTGGCTGTTTGTTGTACAGTTCTAAGCTGCTTTTATGATCCATCCATAGTCTGTTTTCCTTTTTTGGGGTCTTTTGGAGAAACGATGGGAAAACTGTTGGAGGCAATTTATTGTCCAGAATTCTATGTTTTATTTCTAGAGAAAGTTCTGAGTAATAATGCAGCAATCCATTTTTGTAAGAGAAAGCTCGTGCTTTTTAACAACAGAATTTACTAATCAAAACAGTAGTATCTCTGCATATATTGTCTTGTATTCTTATGTATCTTGTAGAATTTCTCAGGTTCTCATCTCATTCTGTAAAGTATGCTGAGTGGAAACTTCACACTGCTGAGACCAATGGCAGGATAGTGGGTTCAGGGCTTCGCCCTGCATTTCCAAGAATAAAATACAGGCTCGTTCTACATATTTTATGTTCCACTGATGTCAAGGGAGTTGTACTGTTGGAAAGCTTGCGGGATAAGATCTTACAGCCTTTTAACTTTACCATTTTATCTGTGCTAATGTCTACAAATGCTCAAGTTGGAATATGATCATGCCAGCTTTTTACATCAACACATCCAAAGGAAAGTGTTAGACCTCTCCATAATTGTTTGTCATCAACTTCCATATCTGCAAAACATGTCATGATTTCAGAACATGCGCACTGGCATGTGACAAAGAGGAACTTGCAGATAAATAGATCTTTATTCCACTGCAAAAACTGTGCCAATAAAAGGCTGTAAAGTGCCGAATTATTTTACCGTCAACGAGAATAATACCAGACTTTAGTGTAATAATGAAGGAACTACCTTGAACTTAGAATGGATGAACTTTCCCAAATGACTTTGTAAATTAAAATTATCTACAGCTCAACAAATCAATTCTAAAATGGATAGAATAGAAAAAAAATTCCTGTCTTTCTTGTATTCCTACAGCCAAACCCAGGACTAAATAGGTCTAATTTTCTTTTGTGTTTTAGGACAAGTTGTATATGCTAACCATTTTATGAATCTAACCGGAGAGAATTTAACCAGTATCAGCTTATTTGAAAAACACTGTGGAAATCTCATATCTGATTTAATAAGCTTGTCCATCAACAAGTATATAAAGGTAACTTTTTTTCTTTGTGTAGGACACAGGCAGATAGATGCTTGTACTGGGAACCATATGAATTAGATATTGCACCAATGCATACATGACTTTTTACTGTTAAGCTTTAAATGTTATGTATGGCTTTGTATCTCCATGTTTTAAAGAGTGTTATTTGTTAGGAGCTCAAATTGTGTTATATTTATTCATGACCATCTGCCAGTTGAATGAGAGAGTAATATTGAAATGCACTGTGTACAGAGCAGAAGTGAGTGCCACATTTCCTAAGTTCAATGTTCCAGGTTTAATGCCAAACATGGCACAGTCTAAAGGGTTTAGAGCTATACATGCAAAAAAAAATAATCTTTTCAAACTCTCTCAACAGGAACAAAAAAAGAATAACTGTAATCCTGGCAGTAAGCTAACTGGACACCTACAGAATGTCATATTACGGTTTATTGTTGCACTGCTCCTATTTCCACAACCTCATCTTTTTGTTACAGCGCTTTTACATTTGGCAAGGGAAAACTTGTCCTTTGCTTTTCTTTCCTTTTCTTTTCTTCTATAGCTGCAGTGTTTTTCTCACTTGTTTTGAGCACTCCAAAGCTAAAAAGTCATAATAGCTCCATATAGCACCTAGTAAAAGAGCTGCATAATCTTCTTTGACTGTGTTGTTGTGAAACCTGCTTTAGATGGGCATGTGTGATCCATGAGTGCAGGACTGAACTCTGAGAATAAGTAGCAGTGACCAGTGACCACTGTATAATTTATGTTTTCCTAGTACAAGGACATGAAAAATGGAGTCCCCCTTCTTTCATATTACTGTTTGGGGGGGGTGGGTGTGAAATGGCTGTAGTAGCATTTGATAACTGTTCTTTTAAACTATCTTTCTGTAGAGAACTGTGTTACCTTTTAAAATCAGTTTTGATCTATTAAATTATCAGATAATACCACAACTTCCTCCCCCACCAAAAGGCAAATAGATGAGAGTAATTTTTTTAAAGGAAGATTCAAATAGTATCTGTTGACCATTGTGCTTGATGGTAGGCTTTGAAATGTCAGCTGTTAAAATGACAGATTCATCCTACTTCCACAGAGCCACATTACAAAGAGAGGAGATTGTTTTGCCACTGCTTGTTTTTTCAGCTCTCCCTAGGCTTGGGCTGCACAGCTTGAACTAGTTCTATCCGAGATTCATTTCTAAAGTGGAGCTTGGACTTGAGCTGGATCTTCAGTATGCTTTCATTGCTATAATCCAGTAATTGAAATAACATCCCTCAAAATTGTTGAAAACACAACTGATAACCTGTAGTAGATGATGCTGTCAACTCATCACTAAAACATGTCATTAAGCTTTTGGCTGAGAATATTCAGAAGTGCAGTTCTTAACATTTGTGGGTATCCTTGGAAGGAGGGACATAAACACTAATCCTCCACACTTATATTTTCAGATCTGTTTCTTGGGCAGCTCTGGTATCAAGACACTTGACTTGGATATGTACTGAGTCCATTGTGCTCTGAGATACATTTGGCAGAGAAATATATATCCTTGGATCTCCTTTCTATTTTCAGCAGCATACCTCTGGCACTAGAGCTCTGTTGCCCCAAGAGTACCGCAGTTTGATGTTATAACTCTTCTTACCAAGTTACTGAACTCAGGATGTTGCAAGAGGAAATCCAGACTATCTCTGAAGAAAACAATGTCTCGGTTATCCTTAGTCTAACCAATATCTGTATGGTGTCTTGCTTTGATACTGCTAGCCAAACTCTATCCTGCACGGATACTGCACATCTCCTGCAAAAGAGATCCTGCTATGTTGTAGAAGAGCACAGTAGTAGTGCAAGTAGTAGATTAAGACACCTAGTTGCTGCAACAACTGGTGCTCCATGTAAAAGGCCTGAAACTCTCACTTGTAAGATAGGTTGTGTACCTAATACTTCCATAAAATCCTCCAGTGTTGTAGTGCATCTGTAATAAGTAGACTGCTCCTTTCTGAGAGATCTATTCTGCTCTTTGTTGATGAGTCATAACCAGAGTATTTTTGAGGCACTTGAGTTTTGGGAAGTTAGTAGTTAAATAACGAGTTTTTCAATAGACTTCAGTGGTCACACTGATGTTTCTTCTCAAATAATATTTACATAAGATTAATTCAGGTTGTTGAGAGATTCCCATAACGGATCTTTAACTAGGTACGTGAGGAGGCATAGGCACATGACAAACTCTAAACACCGTATGTGGAAAGTGAATAACAGAATTATTTTAAATATTTCAGTTTTGACCTCATGATGTTCTTAAATGGATTGTCAGGGTCCACCCTGGCAATTTCATAGTGTAAGCAGGGTTCCTTATAGAGAGAGAAAAACAAATTGTCACACTTAAAAATACATATAAATTCATATTTATAATTCAGTAGTTCAGTATTTAAACCTGATTTAGAGCTGTATGAAAACAGTAGTTGTAAACGTATTACTCTAAAGGTGGATTATAAATAAAAAGTCTGTATCCTTATAGAATATTATACAGATTTGAAACTATTGGTGATATACTTGATCTTCTAATTGTGAGAGTGTGGTTTTTAGTCATTCACTCCCACTTGTATAATGTCTCTTTCCCACAGCTACTGCTGTCACTGGCATTGCGTATTTTGATTTAATTTTTACTTTACACCATTAGGTTTCCAAATTCAGAAATTATTTTAAGTACAGTGTGATTTGAGAACAGTTGTGCATGAATGAATCAGGAAGAGCATGAGGATATAAAAATTCAGGATTCATGTCATCAGATCTAGGTGTCTAGGAATTAGTTGGCTAAACTACTCACCTAGTGTTCTTTTTATTGTCAGGGAAGGATAGCAACAGTTCTTTCTTCTGCAGTGAGTTACATGAATTAGTCTCTCTAGGTGCCCATTCCCCTCTATTTGCTTTAAAGGGGTGTAGGCTGATTATTCAAACTTTGACTACTCATTGTTTAGGGATAAACTGAGTATGAGCTGTTTGTCTTGCCTCTTTTCTTTCTACATTTCTGCCATTGTATCCTTGCTTGAAGGTAAAATATGCTGAATTATGCTATTTAAGCAAAGCTCTCCTCACTGTTTTTACCACCTCTGAATACAGTTCAGTGGTTTTGTAGGTCCTAAGACAGAGTAAGTTTTGTCTGTACTATGATTATTTCAAATACAGTGCTTGTAGGTCTTAAAAACATTAAAATGTACAGAGAATTTTTATGTATTTAGCACTTCCTTTTGCTGTTTTGCTTACTTTGTTTCACAATTCAGGGAATGTAAAACTAAAAAATGAATCACAAGACGACTACTTTGCATTTGAAATGCATCAGTCTAAGTGAATTTGGTTAAATATGGAATAGTAATCAAATAATGTATATGACTTGAAATATGCTGTTTTCTGCATATTAAAAGAATGCCTTGCAGTAAATTTACCGAAAAAGCAGATTTTGTGAAATGTTGTGGGAACATTAACATCCTCATGCCAACAAAAACATATTCTACTAGCATTATGGCTAGTCATTAAGGATTTTTCAGTTAAAAATAACAACAATAATAGCTATTAAATCATTTGAAATCTTTTTCTTATCTTCCCAAGAACACCAAGAAAATCTAATCAATCATCTTCTCTTTTCCCTACTGTCAGACAATGAATCGTTATTTATTGCAATTCCTTTTCATTTAGGCCTTAGAAACCCATTTTTATTTGATTAAATAATGTTTGAAAGTGGCTCAGAAGAAACTAAGACACAGCACAGCCTATAACTTATGTAGAATTAGGAAACAGTCTTTGTTGTATGAGATGTATTTTGGATATTAATGAAATAATGCACTTTCCAATATCTAATTGTAGCTATATTATTTAACTGCAAAAAACCTCAAACAACCAAAACCAGAGGAAATATTGGTACATAAAATGCAATTTCAAAAATAACACTTTTATGAATAATTGTATTGCATATTCTCTTTCAGGTGAGACCTTCTGAGGCTCTTACTAGTCATCATTATCCGTGTATCTGCATTAAAGAATTGTGGATTCTACTTATTCAGCTGCTGGACCACAGAAATAAAGGGTCTCACACAGAGGTAATGGAAGAATACTGTAACATATACATGCATATTACATATGCAATACAGTTGCCAAATGTTCCCAGGTTGCCATGAATGTACTAGTTCACATATCTGATGATAGAACTGAACTTCGTATTTGCTTTAGGAGGACTGCATGCTAACTGTGATGCTTTAGGCTGCCGTCTTGAATGTGCATCAAGTCCTGACTCTAGGTTTGACCTAGGGCACTGATAAGGAGTGCTCCTTGTGCTAAGGAAAGCAAAGGAACAGACTGTGAAAGTTGTATGGTAGAACAAAAGAAACCCGTTTACCCGGGTTTTTAAATGTTTATTATTATTTGTAATTTATTTGTTATGTCATGCAATGATTCATCTCTAGGCATTAGAAACACAGGTACAGTCAGACCAATGATCCATCCAGCCCAGGTTTCTGTCTTTGATACCCGTACTTCAGCTACCTATACAAGAAAAACCTGGTTTTTGTTTTTGAATCTTGTAGTTGCTGACTTCTTTTGATGCCCCCTTATACTTTTATTGGAAGAGCCAATCACTACCTGTTCTCCTTCCTTATACCAATATGACTTTATATGCCTCCTCGGGTTTTTTTTCTGGTATCTCCTACCTTCTGTCTTTTCTAGGCTGAGGAGTCTTACTGTATTCAGTCAGGTGCCATTCTCTACCTGTGGGCATCTTTGTCACCCTTCTCTGAACCTTTTCCAAACTATTTTGAATGGCAGAGTACCGGGATTGCATGCAGTATTCAAAGCATGGGTTAGGTGGCCATATGAATTTTATACATTGCATACTGATGTTTTCTATTTTGTTCTTTTCCTTTGCTAATATTTTCTAGTGTTTTGATTTTTCTTTCTTGACTGCTGGTTAGAATTGAGCTGATGTTTCTCTGAATAAATATTAAGTGTCAAAATCCTTTGAAAGTTTTCTGAAATAATCTTTATAAAAACCAAAGCTGCCATCTGCACAATGAGTACTGTTCACTTAGAATAGAATGAAGTACTTCACAGTAGAGTGTTTGTACTGATAGCTATTTACTCGTTAATGACAACAGATATAAAGGTGGACAACACAAGTGAAACTTCATTAGTGTTAAGTGTTTGCACTAGCACTTTGAAGCATAAGTTAGGATCAGGACCCAGCTAAGGTGGATGAAATACAGGTGCAAAGAAGTTCCAGAGAGTTTCTGTATAATTAAGGAAGATGGGCACAGGCTGTAAGAAGAAGTAATATTGTGGTATAGACAGGGATCTGAGCCAAAGAGAATTAATTGGTTTGTCAGTGCTGGAAGAGACTTGGAACAAAACAGGGAATTTGAACCTCAGTTTGCTGTCTTTCAGACTGATTCTTCACCATCTACTACTATCTTCCTCTTGGTTAGGTTAGTCTGGTGCTAGAAGTTTTTCAAAAATCTGTTGTAAAAAGTCTCCGTTAAAGAACTCTAATCTCTCTCATGTGTAAGTGTTGGTGCAGCATCCCATCTGCACATTTTCATTCCATCAGCTTGTAGTTTTGCCTGTGAAATATCACACCATGTTCTTCCTTGTGACCAAAGCTTGTCCTTTCACATTGCTTTCTAGTGGCATTTGAGAGGGGACATTCTAAAGTAGCTCCAGGTTTTCTCTGGTAATACTGAACACTGATTTTTGTAATTTTCTTTAAATGACTATCATCTTGCTTGTTCCCTGTAAAAGCAAATTAATCATTAGGACAGAGAAAATTGTTAACGTAGGCTTTGTTATTCAACACAGTTCAAATTTACTTTTGCATTTTCTACAGTGTTTCTGGAGTTTGGTGAACAAAACTCTAAAGAATATCTTTGAAAGGCCAAATAGTTCTGAAAGGATGTCTGGTTTTGAAACAATTCAGTGTAAAGACCCATTGAGTTTTAGCTGGTGGATTATTACTCATCTGGCATCACTCTACCAGTTTGACCGTAATGGAAATCTAGATGAGAAGGTGAGTGTGCTTTTTTCTAAATACCTAAAAGTCATTATAATTTATTTAGGTCTCTAACTTTGCTTGGTTATTTTTGTTGACAGAAAACAATTCATGTTGTAATACAGGAATTTTCACGCTCCTTAAAAAAAGTCCTTTAAAGTTGGTGGTGTTAAGGTGTGCTTTGTACAAGTCAGCAAATATTCCAGGAGCCCCTGACGTATTCATGTTATGCACCAGATATTCAGTAGATTACTGTATTAAGGAAACTTGAAATACCCCAACTAGTTAGTAGCATATATACTTAATGATGTAACATACGTTTCAAGACTGACTGCCTGCAGCATAAATGCTTCACTGGGTTTGTTGTTTTAGGAACTGAACACATTAGATTGTACCCTATGAAGTATAAACCTCAAACATTGACTCTGTAATTGTTAATGCCACTTTTTTAAAAAAAGTGGTAGCTCTGCTCTGGATAAATTCCAGTCTGTCTAATTGCATTCCCTTTGCATCACAGTAATGGCATGATGAGGTGAGTAGATATTTGTGTATAAAGCTTAATTTTCTGTGTTGGTGTGGTACCAATAGACACTGTCTAGTAACTGTTGAATTCAAGGTTCAGTTTAGGAAGGGCCATACTTGATACTGCTGCATCAAATTCCTTCATGTAACTCATTGTAGTTTTCTGGAGTTCTGGGGTCATGTAAACCCTGACCCTTCTTTCAGTCTCTACTCTGAGATTCATCCTGCCCAGTTTTAAGTTTCTGATCATTAATTGGGAAGGAAATAGGCACTTGCTAAGGCAATTCATCCATTTTGAGAGGTATGAAAGCTGCCAATTTTTATTAATTGACTATAGAGGGAGCTGACTAGAAGCCAAAGAGATAGCTGAAGACCCAGAAATGTAGGTTTTCTGTGGGTTTTTTTTTTTTTTGTCTGATAGTGGTTTTGGCACTAAAGAGAATCGGGCCATGCCACTTTCTGTCACCTGTCTTTCTGTTCTTTTATGTTTTGCCTCACTGTAGTTGTGTTTGGGGTTTTTTAATGGTGGTGTTGGTTTTTGTTGTTCGGTTGTTTTCTTTTTTTTTACATTTCAGCTGGATTGCTTATATTCCCTAGTTTACCAAGCATCAGCTATATATGGCTTCTTCCACAAATTGCCCTTAATTGCCCTTTCTTGTGAAGTGTCCTTTATTATTTGTAATTTAATAGTGTGTATTAAAACTGGAAAGGTCATACCCTTTTTTGTTAAAATCTTTACCATGATTTCCTGTCCTGATTTAGGATGAAAGGTTAAAACCTTGAGATATGTTTGTGAACTGCAGAACTGTAAAGAGGGAAGAGTTTGAACACATCAGTTGATCAATTTGTTTTGATAACTTAAAATCCCCCCTTCATCTTTAGATCTTTAAAAGCATTAGTATATAAACAGAGAAGGAATGAAAAATGTTGAACAACTGTGAATGCTTTTGATCCTAAGTAAAATTAGACGTTCTAATAAAAGTAAGAATTGTTTTCATTGATTTTTATCTTGCAAAGTCCCTGGTTTGTCAAAAAAAAAAAAAAAAAGAAGATAGGGAAGGTATGTGGTAACTCAGTGTTTGAATACTTAATTGAAAAACTCATGCCGATTCTGGTGACTAGAGGACTTGATGAATGTGAGATGTTTATGCTTCTGCTGCTTGTGGGTTGACAGATCCTTTAGGATCCCGTGGCAGGCTGCTCATGATCATGTGGTTCAGTCTGTTCTAATAATACCGTGGCAAAATGAAGCAACTTCTTAGACATTCATACAGTGTAAAATTGCAGACCACATCTCATTGTTACCCAAGGTTGTCTCAAGCTTCCCTTGCTTTTGCCCCGTTACGATGGTAGTGGGGGAGGACCACAGTCCATATTGTATTTCGGAGGGACATTGGGAAGGTAGAATTCCTACACTCCCTGCTTATTAGAGGAACTTAGATGGAAAGAAAAGGTTATTCCCAGGTTGAATACAGAAACCAGTGTGAAGCAGCCATTTATCCTGGTTTTCTTATATTTTATGCCCTAATCAAAATGCAGTGATACTGTTTACTTTGATCATTTGATTTTTTTCCTGTCTCTCATACTGGTACATACTGTGTATTTAGCCTCGTGAGAGATTATTTTTTGCCCCAGGCATTATATTGTTTAAATAAGCCAAACAGAGGTAGAATGGAAAAAAGGATTCCTGTTGTTCTTATTTTAGAGTAGGAATCTGAGACGCCGTGACAGAAGTGACTTGCCCAAGATAAATAATATTTTTTCCTTAGCACCCACCTGGGAGAAGAGAATTTCCAAGTCTCGATTTGTAAATCATGAGACCTGTGCATGTTCCTCTTGAATGTTTCAAGTAGTTTTTAAGTTCAAACTGTTAGCTGTGCTTCGCGTTTCTCTGAGTTTGGCTGTGAGTTTGTCCAGGGATCCCTGTTCTCTTAAGTGCCATGGGTACTTAGAAAAAAATCTATCAGTAACACAGTGCCTTTTCATACACCACAAGAATGTAATCTGTTGTAGATAGTTGATGGTTACCATTTCTTTATGTTTCCTCCCTCACCCCAAATTACAGCCTGAAACATTCTTGGAATGTTTTAAGATAAAATAGTCCATGATATAAAGTTGTAAAGTCAGAGGAATTACATCAGGGCTCAATGTAGTTGCGTTTTGTTGGTTAAACATCTGATGCAATAGCTTCATGACACATGCTTTCTTTTAATTAACTGTGATCAGAGGTGGGAGGGTGATGTGTCATAATGATGGTTATTCATGTGCTCTGTAGCAAAAATTGCCTCTAAGCCTATGTCATCTGTGGAAGATTTTCAATTTTTTAATGTGGTCTGCATGGCCTTGAGGTTATTATGAAAGCTTTTAAAATTCTAAATAGGTTTCAGACTTGCTTTTTATTTTTCCCCCTTTAGCTCATATAACGTAATTTCAAATATGCGATGATTCATATATTGAATATATATTTCATACACATGAAACAATTTTTTTAAACTAGAAAATTTTGACCAGGTTTCCTAGAGACTCTCTTATGAGGGATGTATAGTACCTGTCTCTTTCCATAACCTCACATTCACCCTTCTGAAAAGATGGATTTGTACATCTAAAAACCAAATGGGACCTGATGAGAAGATTTGCTACTTCTGAACATTGCAGGGTCAATTTCAATATACTGTGGGCTAGGGAAATATAGTCAGGATTACTTGGGGCTAAAAATTCTTGCCTTTGAATAGAATAATCTGAAATGACTACGTGGCAAGATATGCAGACATGGACTTCCAGCCGAGAAGCCTAGTATGGCTCTTCCAGGTAGTCAACTGTTAGTCCTTGCAAAAGTTTCTCCCTGAGAACCCAGAGAGTCTCTGCTCAAGTTTTTGCTTTTAGCAGCACTTTTATGCACTGTAAGGTCTCCAGGTTCTGTTGGTCTTAGGACTCTGTGGGGTGGAGCTAGGATGTTGTAAGCCAGCAGGTTTGGAGTAAGATGTAGATTCTACATATTCTCTGACAAGGATGGATTGTAAACAGTTGCCATGCCATATTGCCAGTGTAGCAGGGAATACTGTTAGGATGTAAATTTAGTGGGATTTGAATGAAACAAGTGTGTTAAAAGATAGAGACAATTGAGGCTAAAAGAAGAGTGCAGCAGGTGGTTGGTGTCATTTTTTCCTGAGTTTGGGCTGAACCTGGGTACACTCTTGTAATTAATTCCAGTTGCTGTCAGGAGTTTGCCCTAGACTACTCCAGGGTCTTGTAACGCGAGCTGAAATTTTGGCAATAAACAAGTTTTTTATAAACCATGTGTCCTTGGACTATGGGAGTGCTAAAAGCATGTTCTGAGCAGGCTGATCCAGACATTCAGAGGTCTCATAGTCATGAGACTCTCTTAATATCTACTCATTTCTGATAAATCTGGCTTTTGAGCAGTTGATTAGCTTTATTCGGAGTCTGCAGTAGGACCATGCCAGTGTGTAGGTATTCACATAACATCAAGCTCTAAAATACAGCAGTCAAAATAAAAATCTGCCTTAAATACTAGCTAGAACTGTCTGGGAATGCTGACTGTGCACTTCCTGGGTTTTACTTATTATTGAAGTGCTGCCTTTGCTCCTTGGCTACTTGTTGATGAAGTGGCCTCTCCTTCTGACAGGATGCTAGTTCTGGTTTCATGATACAAAGGCTTTGGCATCAGTAACAGCTTAAGAAGTCCTTATTACCACCCTAGGCATGATATGCCTTCTGCTGTTCTGGCGCAATTATTTGTGTCCCTATTCTATGACCTAGGTCAGGCCATCCTTTCTTTTTCATTCTTTTTTTCTCTCCTGAAGCTCTGGGTCAGTTCACTGATCTGGTTCACACTGTGTCCCACAAGCAGAAGTACCAGAACAACTGAGCAGTGGCATGCTGCATCTGTGAGGGCAGGAAAAGCAGCTGGCAGGATGAGGAGGAAGCAGTGGGAACTCCTTAACTGATACTGCTCAAGTTCCTGAATCGTGAAATCACAGCTTTAGTGTAACTTTCTGCAGATCTGTCCTTTCATTTATATTTGTTCCATAAACAGTGTACAGACTGTGACTTGCTACCATGGGCAATCTTTCAGAATTCTCTTTTTCTTGTCGTGCAAAAATGTAAAGCCACCAAGTAGTTAAATTGTGTTACATAAATATTAGTGCATCTTTTTGAAGAGTTCATCTCTGAAGTTCTCTCGGTACTTTCTGGAGTTCTGTGTGGAATTGTCACCAAGTCACAGTATTAAGTAGTGTAGTCAGTAGCAGAAGAGGATGGGGCATGATGGTGTTGCTGCTGGAAAGTAGTTATATTTCAATTACCAAAGCATAAGATGGTCTTTATTGTAAGCTCGATACAGACATTTAAGGACAGATATCTGCAGAATAATTTACAAGGCTTAACAGTTGTGATAGTGGAGGGAATGAGCGAGGCAGGACAATGATGAAAGTACACATCTAGTTATCTACACAAGCTATATATGTGACTGAGTGTAAGAGATGATTTTTGGACCTCCTAGAATTGTATGTATGTTGGCTTGGTCGCCTTTTATTTTTTCCCTGGGAAATGGCCTTAGTTGCAAAACCTTCTACCCTTTCCCACTTTGCCTAAATAATTTTTTTTTTTCTTCCTTTTTAATATACTTTGCCATGTAACTCTTCTACTTCACTAGCATGGTCTAGTTGATTCAAATGGATAGTTACCTGTCTTCCCAAGCTGAAGAATATGTATTACAGGCTATATTTGACCTACCCTGTATTTTTTTTCTATCTATATAGGCCATTACTATCTGGCCAACTTCTTACCATATTGGCCAAAACAATCCTTAGTGCTTGGCCTTGGAAAAATGAGTTAGAAGTGTTTTTTCATTGAAAAGGAAAAACAAAAAGGTGAGATTGTACCTTTTCCTCCTTCTTACCCCTTATATCTTCCTTTTTAGAGAATGTTAAAGAAAGAAATTGTAAGACATACTTACTGCTTGTACTAATCAAAAATGCCTGAATGTTTTGCTGCGTTACTAAAAGTGAAGGTTGGGATTCCAAATGAGTCACTTAAATCAGTTTAAATTGTGTACTCTTCATGTGTTTTTGAGGCCTAAATTTTAGGACAGGTATCAATTACATTCATAAACCAAAAAAAGCTGTTTTCAGTGATGACTACAATATGCTGTCATGAAATTAAATATTTCTGGAAATCTCTTGCCTGCTTATTTTCATGTTATTACTTAATGATTCTTGTGAGCAATACAAACGCTATTTCATGCTGACAAACATTATTTTTCAGAAGCAGAAGGAATCCAACTGGAAATTTGTGGAAGAACTCCTTAAAAAATCCACTGATGCTCAAGTAAGTGTGTAAAGGAAGAAATAATGAATAAGGAAAGTGTCAGGGATGCTTTCAGGAAAAGACCATGCATGAGACAAAGTCCAACTAACAAATGTATTTTTGGAATTCTAGTGTTGTTATCACAGGTAAATGAACATCCTTGCCATAGCTGAACTATGTCAGTATACAGTTCCCTCCTTGTTAGCAGTTACACTTGCTTTAAAGTGGTTGTGCTTGATGCTAAATTGTCAGATAAAGGAAAAAGATAATTATCCTGGAAGGGTAGGTATATGGCTATTCTGACAAGATGTATTCAGAGTAAGAACTGGATGCTTAGAAAATGTAAACCAGACACTGAATGTAAGGATATCAAGTTGAGGAGACATGATGAGGGAGATAGTCAGTTGCATTGAAAATTCAGCTATATCCTCATCACAGCGGGAAGGTGACTTGCCTTGCTGAGCAATTTGTCTTACAGGCTTGAATCAAACTCTTACTGATAAGGTTCTAGTTTCTAAGCAGTCATTTCATACCTTATCATTTTTCTTTCTGTGGAACTGTTAATGCAATGCTTCATGGCCCAGAGGTCAGACTTGACCTCCTTTTAAAATGCTTTTAAATATGCTGTTCATCACGTTTTTAAATATGTTGCATTGCAACACTGTAAATTTGTTCTGAAGTTGCATGGTACAAATTGCAAATGCTGTATCAGCAACGCCTATAAAAATAATTTCTTTAATTTGTGTATGCTTAAGACGAGAACAGACGTGTTGATTTTTGTATTTGGTCTCCGACGAAATAAAAAAAATCCTGCAAAGTTCTGTTGTTGAAAGCAGAGGAGGAACCAGTTCTTTTTTATTATTATTGCCTTGCTCATGCAGTAGTAACAGCTGTGGTTGAAGCTGGAGTACGGAACAATACTTGTTATAACTACAGTTTTTACAAAAAGATTATTTTGTAGTTGTTAGGATAGTTGAAACAACAGGGTATTAAAAAGTTGAAAAATAGTGCTATACATAAACTCTAACATTTGTTTATGTAGTCTTTCAACTTAAAAGGTTAGCTCTTTTTGAATGATTTCACAGTATATAACTGAATACACACACTGTACATATACATTAAAACTATAGTGATGACATCACTTACTGGATGCTTCCCATTCTGTGAGAGAAACTGGAGAGATTTAGATGAGAATAAGAGGTATAAAAACTGTAAGTAGCTTATTAGCCACCTTCCTGTGTTGCATCTTCTGTATGTCAGCAACCTGAGAAACAGTAAGAGGACACTTGTTGTTACGTTTTTCTTCAAAATATTCCTCTTTTCTTGTGATTTTTTTTATTATTTTGAATAAAGATTACTCTGAAGTTGAATGTGTGCAAAATATACAGCTTTCTGATGTTTGTGTTAAACAGGTGTTGCATTGTAGACAGTTTAGGAAGGCAGCTAGGTGACCAAGTTAAGAAGATTTGAATAGTCAGTCATGACACAGTAATATGAGGCAAATATGGGCAACCACTATTGGAATTAAAACAAACCCTCATTTACCGAGGATATGTTTGCAACTATTACCAACCGTCTAAGGAGCCATCTAGCTTATTTCCTTTTTTTATTATTTGTTCATTGTTTTTTCTTGCGTTATGGAGTTAGCCATTTGTAGGAAATGCTCCTTGGAGAGCATTAGTCCCTATATGTGCATGCATGAGTACATGTAGGTATTTCTATTACAAAATGCATCCTGCTTCCTCTCCCTGCACACCAGCCTTCTTGATGGTGTCTAGGAAGGAGATTTTCTTTTACCAGTAGGCATGTCCATCTCCTCTGTTGGTCTCTCAGCTCCATGTGCCTGCTCTTACCTTTTGTCTTATCCTTTTGTATCTTTGAAGTATCTGCTGAGTGAGTATTTTTGAGACCAGAAAGTGTAGGGATGAGAAGCACAATGAGATATCAAGACGACAATAAGGAAATTTAACATGGACAAGCAGTAAAAAGCAAAAGGGAAAATGGACAGTACTTAAGATAACTGCCCCCTAAGGCTTGGCTTGAGTTTGTTAGTAAATCCTACCTGAGCCATCCTTTTCAGCATACCCTCTTTTATCTATATTAGACATGCACAGTAATAGCTGTGCAAAATAAGTTAGAAGAAATAATAGTGCCGAATCACTCATTTGCAAGAGAGGGCAGGAATTAGTGGTTAGAAACTTCATTTTTAGGTATATAGGAACTTAAAAACTAGTTATGTTTAGTACCATTCAGATGATACCCATCAACCTCGTGATCCACCTGTGCTTGTTGCTCCCTAATTTCAAAAGCTTATAGACTGTACACGTTCATAAGAAGAATGGGAATATACAAAGGATGGGGGAAAATGGAGATGAAGTCAAGTATGCATAGTTTTGTGTGTTCAAAAGCACCTGAAAAAGGTACAGATAAATTTTTAATGAAACGTGATATTATCTCACTCCCACCAGTAACTGTTAATTTTTCTTCATGTAAGCTTCAATTTCTGTATTGTGAAAAGATTATTTAATAGGCACTGTTGCAGATGTGGATTTTGAGGGTAAGGGAGCATCATGAAAGTAGAGGAAAGAATTGTCACCTTTTGATGAATCAGCAGAAGCTGGAGTTAGCTCTAACGTCCTTAGGACAGCTAAGTATTGGGATGCAAAAATTACTAACCACTGTTTAAAACTGCAGCATTTTGGTAGTTTCAGTAAAACTGCTGAGTTTAGTGATACCCAGCACAGAGAAGGCAGCCCTACTACAGGTGGCAGAGAGCCTGAGCCACCTTCATCCAGCATTTGCCTGATTTTGGGGGTGATAAAGACTTCCTGAGGAAGATGCCCCATGTCCAGGTGAAGGTGGCAGAGGGGTGCTGCAGTGCCATGACCCCAGGTAGGAAATCCATCTTTCTAAGGATATAGTCAGCCTGCTTCTGAGCAAGGAAAAGATGTGAAGGTGCTGTCCACATTAGGGGACCAACGGAGATGGGAAGCAAAGGTACTCTGTTTATGGGCTGTACGTAAAGACAGGAGCAGTAATGGATACCTGGGCAAGTGCAGAGTGCTGCTTCCTTGAATACATCCTTTCAGCTCCAAACAGTTGACAGACTAGTGAGTTTCTCAGCCAGCAACTGCTCTCTTTTTTATAATTCTTGACGGATAGAGTTGAAGACAATTGCTCATGTGAAAGATCTCCCATCTGTGTCACAAAAAAGGCCATTTATGGGGAAACTAGTTACATGAGGTATCCCCTACTTCTGTTGTAATTTGGATTTCTGTTACTGGGCTAATGACAAAAGTAGAGCTGGTTTACAATTCTATTTGTACTACGAAATGAATATTACTGCACTAGGAATATTAACATAGCTGTATTTGTACACTAGGCAACATCAAACTGACTAAATTTATGGATTGTCAGTATAAGATGAGTATGTGTTTACAGAGTTTTATTGTAAGTGAGAATCAAAAGCTTTTTTGTTCGTAAGAACTAATAGTCTGTCTTATTAGCCTTCTCTCATTTCGGAAAATAAATGCTTCATGTTGTTTCATTTCTGCCTCAATTTTGTTATACCTTCGCTATACTTTTTGTTTAATTCTACGCTAAAAGAGATACAGAAGTATTTGTTGGAGTTCTAGGAAACCAATTTTGTTACTACAGTAGGAGGTCATAAGAGAAAAATGTTGTGTTTAGATAGTACTATCATTTTGATAGCATCTGGTGTTCCTTCCTTCTGCGATAAATTAAAAGCTCACTACCTCAAGAATTCTGATAGTATTTCCAGCAGTGCAAGAGACTATTTTAAGCAAAAGAGCAATGAGAGAATCCATTAATCCCAGAGATATTTGAAGTCTGGGGAACTCTCATATTAAATTTGAGATAAAGCCTTCAGTACTATCTTGGTTTTGGAAACTGTTCTAAAACTGTTGTTGGACAGATAAATAATGGTTGAAATTGAAGTTGCTCACAATACCATGTTTATTGTTGAATTAATTTAACTGAAGCAGTCATTGTGTGTTGAATTAGATCCTAAACATAATCCTATGCACAAATTACAGCTTTAAGACTAAGACTAAGCATTCTCTTTATAAAGGGTGTGTGTTTTAGTGTATATTTTGGTTGGGTTGGGTTTTTTTTACATCTTTTGTAACTGGGCAGATCTCTCTAGAGAAACAGATACGTTCGTCTGCAGTTTTTTTGTTTTACATCAAGACTCTTGCTTTTATTAATTAAAAAAAAATACAGCTGTTGAAAATGGCTGCAGTTCTGTCCCTTCTTGGGTTTTTTGTATGAGATTGTTGTTATTTTGGGAAGAGTAATGTTTTAATAGTTACAGTTATGTTGCGTATAAAAACAATACTTGAGGATCACCTTTCATTTTGTAGGCATTTTTATTATATTTGAACTATTATTCTATACATCTTTTAATGAGTCTCTTGAAGAGTTTCTTTTCTATTTCAGTGTTTTTCATATGTTGTTATACATAATGTCTTGAAGACATAATTTTCTATGACAACTGAAAATGCCTTTTCAATTTTCAAGTTGTTTTAGAAATATACCACTTTAGAAGCCATATGCCCTGCATTAATTGTTCATGAGAAGAGAAGGCAGATGTGATTAGAAGTTATTGTAGGTGATTGGTGTAATTGTTTACAGTGTTCTGATAAAGTGTAGCAAATAATGTTTTCCACATGAATGTATAGCCAGGTAGAGATAAGTTAATGAGTTATAACTCCTTTGTATAGCATTGAAAACAGGAAAAAAAGCAGCTTTAAGACACAGTAAGCCATAAGAAGTAGCATTGTGGGCAAGAGCAGAAGTCCTGCTCTTCCAGTAACAAGTATTTAATGAAAGACTATTTCAAAACAAACAAGCCCCCCAAACAAACAAACAAACAATCCCAACAAAACCCAACACAACCTAATGCTATCTTTTTTCATCACCTGGGATCAGTGATGTATTTTTTTTATTTAAGCGTTTTTTGAGCTGGATGAGCTTGGGACATAATTCAGGATCAAGCACTGTAATTGGAACTGAAGGGGATAACTTCCCAATATTTATCTGAGGCATGGTTTCCTTCATTCCCCTTCCTGGGGCTATGATTTTGAGTCATAAAACTCATCCTGTACCTTTTTTATTTTTCTTACCCCTTTTATTCCTCTTTAGCTTATTTTATGCTGTTAGAAATCCCAGGCCAGTATAGTGTTCAGATGTATTTGAAAGCGAGAAGTAGGTCAGGGGTTTCTCCTGTCACAGAACAAGTTCACTACTATCTCAGAGGTGTGTTAGACTCTACATGTGTAGAAGTCTTCCCTTAAGACAACTACACACAAGCTGAACCACTTTTATCGTCAGTGGAGACAATAAAGCCCTTCTAGGGCTTATCATCCTATACTCATCATCCTAAAGTATATGTCTGAAATAGCCTGGATTAAACACATGATTTCAGTCTGAGCATGGAACTCCTAATATCCTAGCTCCGATGCAAGTCCAGTTTTGCTAACATCAAAAGCTGGATGAGATGAATCCCATTCTCAGTATCCCACAATTACAATGCTTGACTTTGTTCAAATTGTTCAGAATTTCCTATTTTCTTTCCTATGAGTATTCTTCCTTTTGTGTGCAAAATTTGGAACTGATGAAATGAAAAAATGTGGTGTGGTGTGGGAAGTTTTTTGTCTGTTTTTTTTCCCAGTGTTCAGAGACTTATTTGCCCTTGATTTAGAGTTGTCTGGGATGTTAGCACTGTAGCCATGTTGCAGAGGTTTGAGGACGAACATGATTCAGAAAGAAGAGATCTTCCTGTTTGGAATACTATAAAGAGAAACATGAGCTCTCAGATAGTTGCACCTTCCTTCTGTATCAGTGGTGAATGAGCTTTCCTTTGGACTTACATAACAGAAGGACTTAAGCATTCCCCTGGCTCATGCATTCAGTGTACCTAATGCCCCATTTACTGTTTTGTGAGGTTCTGTACCATGCAGTCATGTTTCAAGTTAGGATCACAATATTGAGTTGGCTGTTACCTTAATGTGTCTACCACTCTGCAGATGCCTGAAATGGCGCATGATGAACTATTATATTGGCTGGATTGCAGGATGCAATTGTCAGCTTTTATCTTCTAGTTCATTGCTTTTATTAGCAGATGGATTTACTCAACATTATGTAATTAAAAATTATTTTTATATTAGGAAATTATTCTTAATAGTCTGGTAGTATTGGATTTATGTGTAGACAAGGTGATGCTCCCCTCCTACAATAAGCTTCTTATTCCCTTTTCAAGACTGGTGTGTTAGAGGAACACTTACGAATGCATCTTCAGTGCTGTTTGACTTTGTGTAGTTTCTGGGACTTGAACCTATCTATTGTCACCATACTCTGGGATTATTACAGCAAGAACCTGGTAAGTAGATGAATATATAAAAATGTAGAATTGCACGTTGACAGTCCTCGATTTTTAGCAATTAATTCTGATTCTCCTCTAGCCAAGCTTGATTGCTACATTTCTGTGAAACTGACTAGTCAATGGCAGTATCCCTAACTTTGCTCTATTTATTTAGGAAATCATGTTTAAATATATGTTATGGTCCATTACATTATGTCACAATAGAATGAATTATAATATATTTCTACTCTTATTTTTCATCAGGACTGTTGATTTTAAGATCTTGTAAAAACACTTTGCACATAGTTACAATGCATTTTTATTTTTTGAGTTGTGGTAGGAACGTTTCCTTTTGTTTGTGTGAAGGATTGCATCTTACTGCGTTTAGAATATTAACATTTATTGTTACTTATCATCTTTTCTGGTTTCATTTATTCTTTTAGAACTGTTGCTTTACTGTTCCTTGGCTTGGTCTGAAGGGTCTGGCAAATCTTAGTAAAACTTCTTTGTCAATGCTTGAGTTGGTGAAAAGTTGCTGTTGTGAACAGCAGATCCCCGCCCTGTACAAGTCCAGCAACAGTTACTTCATTTTTCTCAGCATTTTGGCACATATGATGAAAGAAGAGGCAGAGAACAGTGGTGTGCATCCTTGGAAACAAATTAAAGGACGGTATGGCTGCTATTTAGTTTGTCTCATGTTGTAAGAGGTCTAGTCAGTCAGACTGCATGGCCCTTCCAGCCACATACCAAAGCAAAGCAGGGTACTGTGCTTATGAGAAAGTAAAGGGGATGAGGGATACAGGGTGGTTCATAATTTGAAGAAGGCAGTTGTTCCCTGAAGTTTCTGTTGCCAGCTGAGGCTGTGACAAGGTCCAAGAGCTGGGTCCAAGAATCACCTTGGCACCCATAGCCTGGGATGATTTGCTTCATCTCACAGGCCAGGAATTTGGTATGCTGGCAACCTATGCAGTGGTACAACCCTATCGCCAGACAGGTAATGTAATTAAAGCACAGAAATTTTGTTTGAGCTGCAGGTAAGCTGTGTGTTGTCCAAGAACATGCAGACTGGCTCTTGCTAGGCCTGCAATTTAATTTATATTTCCATTTTCTTTGTCATAGTTTCCAAAATTTCTCACAATTTTTTTTTTTTGTGAGGGTTTTAATTTTGATTTAATTTTGAAACATGCTAATTAGGTGGTATGGTCAGTCATGATATAAAAACCCATAAAATATATATGCTCTAAATCAGGATTTTGATGTTTTATATACTTACTCAGTTCTTAAAACTTTTATTATAGTAATGAGGTTGTACTGATCATTAAAGGTGCTAACTTTTTAATTTTTTTTTCCCATTGGCCATAGAAGACAGAATTAGTTTTGTTTGGGGGGTTTTGTTTTGATTTTTAAAAAAGATTTTTTAAAGTATTAATAAAATTATTTAAAATTGTATTAAGTATTAATAAAATCTTTTTATATGCAAGTAATAAACATACAAAAAATGCATATGTTTGTGCACACCTTACAAAGCTATGTGGTATGTTTCTTCCAAGAAAGAAGGGTGGGTTATCTTGGCTATCAGAAAGGGAAAACATATCTAATGTCTATGTATACATTACGAGTTCTTACAGTCAGTAAAGTTCAGGTTCAAAAATTACTACCACTACATAGAAACAAATATGTTGTTAGATGCTGAATCAGTGTCTTGCCTTAGTTAGTAATTTTAATTAGCCTGCTCTGTTTTTACTGAAAACAAATTATACTTACATTTTTGTGCTATTATAGCTTGTTACTTTCCCTAATTTAAGAGGGGGAATAATAATACAGAACATACACTGTGTCAGTCTGCTCAACTAGTATTCATCATTTCTACCTTGAATAAATCAATTACACAAGTAGCAAAATTTAACAGCTCACAGCTATGATTTTGGGATGAACTCTGTTTTCAGCAGTTAACCAAGCATTAATTGATGCATGAAGAACGTAAATGCCTGTCAGTAGTAATTTACTACTAAACAACATTAATTGGATTTGCTGTAATTTTTGGTGGCCAGATTTGATAACCTCAGCACCATTTCCAACTATTTTTCCAGGTGACAGAATAGGAAAACGGCATTTATGGATGTTTAACTACTGTATGTGGAATTTACTTTAATTTAAAGGTGAAGGATATACCCAAGGTTTTAAACACACAAAAAGTTAAGCAAGCCATTTTCATCTTATTCCTCTGTCGTAAGAATGGTGACATTTATTTAAAAGTCCAGATCGGCGCGAAGGTCACAGAAAAGACACCTACGTAAAAACTTTCTGCTTTTTGTCAACCACTTTGAAGTTGCAAAGTAGCAGCGCTGCTCACCTTCAGCTACATGTGACTTGAGCACTGTCGTGTTAAGCAATACAGCTTAAAGTTTCTTAACGTCTTCCTGCTGAAGAGAGGTTTCTCTCCCAAACACCTCAGTTTCCCTGTTTTCTCCCAAACTTGTAGTCCGCAGTCCATACAGTAGGTGTGCAATACAGGTCGGTACAGACTTTGGCAAAGCACTGCGGAGTAAAGGACCTTTCCATCAGAAATCTTCCTCTCCCTTTTACTGCAGTGATGGTTACGTAGGTGAGCCTTTGAGCACAGCAGCTGTGGGAGTATAACATAAGAACAGAAATTAGTAGCTAGAGGAAGGAGGGTCCCTGGTCTTTTTGGAATTTTCTTTGTGCCATATGGAAATAAGGGAATTTTTAGGGAAGAAGTTGGGGTATAAGAATTGTTTGCTGTTACTAAGAGATGCCACTTGGCAACTTCCTTTCCTAGCAGCCCTCATGGACTAAATTTGATTGATATGAAGGCATGGTATGGAGAATACCCATCACAGACAAAGCAGAGAGAGCCTGCTCATAACATTGTGCTCAACTTTGTGCTGGAGGTTGAATAAGGGAGAAAGGTTAGGCTGTACCTGGGGTTGAAAACTCTTTAATGTGTACCTTGTATTGGGAGCAGAAAATGAAATAGCATGTTTGTTCCACTAGCCAAAAGAGTAGAAGAGAGGAGGGAAAAGAGGATATTTAAAAATTAAGGGTTATTGGAAGAGGATAACTGTAAACTAAAAGCATGAAAATACAATTTTAGTGTATCAAGCAGATATAAAATTGCATACTTTAAGAAAAGTTTGGTTTGTTTGTGTTTTTAATGTAGAATTTATTCCAAGTTCCATCGGAGAAGAATGCAGGAGCTGACAGAAGTGGGATTGCAGAACTTTTTTAACCTGTTCCTCATGCTGGCAATTGTTGCAGAGACAGAAGATATAGTGAGTCGAGTGTTGGATCTTCTGGATTTCCTGACTCCATCTTCCATCACCGTGTCTCAGAGAGCTCTCATCTGGAGAGGCCATTTTGCTTTCCTTTTGATTTATGTTGAAAAGAACATGGACATTAGTGTCCTAGCTGAGAAACTCTCAAATGCTTTCCGTGAGAAGGCAAAGGAGTTTTTAGTAACCAAAAATGACTACACACAGAAACAAAATCTCTGGACTCTACTTTCAACCTACATTGATGGTGTCCAAGAAGTGTTTGAGACGAGCTGCTACTTGAGCCTTTCTGAGGAAAAGTTGCTAAATGATGGCTTTACTATGCTGCTGCCTGCTTGTCGAGGAGCTGAACTGAGTATGGTCCTAAATTTTCTTCAGGTTGTTCTAGCCAGACTTCGGTAAGTTATTTACTTAAATTGTGGATATAGATTGGCATGTTGGTTTTGTGATTAGGGTTAAACTGTAGTTCCTATTAATTTCTTACTGAAATTGAGTAAAAGGAAAAATAAATCTCTGGAGGACTGTGAATGATATGTTAAATTTCAAAATCCACCAATACCTCACTGCGTTTAGAATCTTAGAAATGTTTCCTATTTCAGGACATTAGGTTTGACATCCCTGATATTTTGTTATGAATTAGTGGCTCTGTAGAAAGTCATCCATCTTTCTTTTGGCACAGGAAATTTCAAAATTATTATCTGTACTAAACTACTTAAGTTAGGGAGTTTTGGTTTTTCTGATTTTTTTTTTTCTCTTTTTTCTTCAGTGAATCTATTCTATTTTTCAGACTCTTCATTCTATTTTTTTTCCTCTTTTACCAAAGTTGCAATCAAATACAACACTTACGGAGATTTAAATACTTGTTTGGGGTTCAATAGGAAAGAAGGAAATAATATTTTTCCACTTTCAAGAAGTTCTGCTTTGATGTACTAGTTCAGTTTTCAACATCCACAGTGCCCTTCAATAAGCCTGTTTTTGTCTACTGCTGCCTTTCAGAGGTAGTCCTCCAGTTTGAAGCCCAAACTGCCTTTTTTTATAAGATACTAAGAGGCAGCTATTGATCTGCCATTACTTCAAATGCGCAAGACTGAAATACATGGAAAGAGCTGTGGAAGAGTGCATAATAGGAATAGTCAGGCCCATATGCAAGATCTCTCTATAACTAGGTTCTTTGTTATTGTCTAGTAGTTTGACTGCAGCTGTCTATAGCTTATACATCCAAAGACAACCGTTTTTCAGGTAGTGTTTTGAAAACAGATGAAGCACAAAACTAAGTTTAGTTTATTTATTATTTATTATTTCGGTTCAACGGAATGTATTTACTGGAGTAAATTGGAGGCTTCAAAAATACTTTGACATTTTCTCCATTAGCTAATACACAGCATTTGTTGTGTGGTTTTTAAAGATGAAATAGGGAGAAATTTGAGAGTGGTGTAGAAATTGCCTATTTCATAACTTGGCATTGTTCCGAAGCTTTCCAGAACTGGGGGTTATGTGGTCCTCTGGTAACACAGAGAGGAGGGCACAGATGTTCATTACAGACTTCTCATGTCATCATGGACAAGGACAGTATTCATACCTTCTTTTACAAAAAGCAGGTCTGCTGAAATATTTGAATTATCAACAAGCTCAAATACTAATTGGTATGAGAGAGGTTATTAGGGCCTTGTTTTTAACTGTTCTTTATTTCAGCTTCTGTATTTATACATTTGGTTACTGTTACCTGCCTATTTATCCCATCAACAGAAAGGCTTAATTCCTTAACATTTATAAAACACTTTGATCTTCAGGTTCTGTGGAACAGGAAAGTGTTACTGCTTCTCTCTTCCACTTTGACAGACTCACTGAACATAGTCCTCTGTTGCCATACAAGTAAAACAACACTAAAAACAGTTTCTTTGTTGAGAAAAATTGGATGACTTTGTGCCACCCAGATGTTAAACTACTGCTGGCTTAACCAGACTGATCAGGCCTGGTCTGTCTGCAAACTCGGAAAAGGATGAAATGGTTCAATGCCGTTCTCTCTCCTGTTTTTAAAATCTAAGCAGATATAAGATAGTAGGTCTTTCATGAATGTAATTTTTCTGTACACTGCACTCTAATAATTTTATAACTGTATGACAGGGAATTTACAGGTAGGAAGGAAGTGAGAGCACTGATTAAAGAGAGAAGCAGCTCCCTCTAGGCTGTTGGGAAATAACTTCATGTGCCACTTTCTGCTAAACACTGATGATGGCTCACAGGAGCATTCTTTATTGCTGATTAAGTAGCATTATGAAAATACTGACTTGGTTACGTTAACTAAATGCCTCAGTATTTAAAGTTTAAAATGTCAAATAGCTTCAGCAGTCCCCTTTAACATACCTTGTTGGATTGCTAGAATCTCATTCCAGGTTTCCCAGTTACTTTTATTTGAGGATACTCTAAAAATGGCAATCTTTCATTTGAAGAGTGAGGTGTAGCCAAAAGCTCTTCTTTTAATTATAGCTATTCATGCTGCTATGGTTAAGGGTCTGTCAGCATTTCCATTATAAACCTTTATTTTCAAGGGTTTGTAACACAGCAGTGAAAACTTGCTCTGGGCTAAAACTTGGCATACAAGGTTTTGAAAGTGCGCTTGTTTTCTTCCTGTCTTTTTTCTTAAAAGGCATGTGAAAAGAGACCCCCACCTTCACTATTTTTGCATTACTGTGTTTTAAAATAACCCTTTCCATTTTTTTTCTTGTATTTTTCTTGTCTGCTAGGAAAATACTGGTAGTTTTTGATTGTTGTATTTACCTATGGTTAGACTGTTTTAAATCCACTTTTTTTTATTGTTATCATTATGATTGTTTTGGTGTCCATATACTTATGTAGAACTATGACTTGGCAGGAGAACTCACTTTTATTAGTTTTTGATACGTGGCAAGTGGATAATTGGAAACAAGATGCTACTTGCTGGCACTTTCAAGTATTTGATCTTCATAGTGAGATTCAGTATGAAGTGTAAGATTGTATTTTAATACATTCTCCTTTTTAAAAACATAAGTAAAATAAACAGTAAACTATCAAGAAACTTCCCAAAATAAAAATGCAAAGTGCTTCCTTCCTGGAAGCTCCTTACTTGAAACATTCAGTTTCTAGCTCAGACGTAAGTTTTTCCTTTATTTTTTGTTCCTGTTTTTAAGCAGTGTTTTAGAATCCTGATTTTTTTTTTTTTTCTTATTCAATGAAAGGTAAATGCAGGAGGCTTGCCCATGTGTGCTTTCATTTGTTCCAAATCTCTAGTGCTACCCGTCATCTGAGTGCCTCATGACACAAAAAGAAACCCTAGCTTAATAAAAATACAGGCATTTAATGGATTTGACAGAACATGCTGTAAAAATGGACACAGAGAAATCTGCTGAGTGCCTGGAAACAGTAGGTTCCGGCATTGCAATATGTTATTCTTAAAAGAACTGCTTGAAACATGTTGAAATGTCTTTTATTGTAATCAGCTATTACTCTGACATGAGCTTTCTCTCATTATCATCATCCTGGCATTTGGTTTTTTGTAGTGTATTAGCAATGAGTTAGAGGATTAGAAAATGCAAGTACATGCCCAGGTGTAAAATCACTGCTGTACTCCAGACATCTTTGCCTAGTTTCAGGGAGACTTGCTACTGATTCCCATAGGAGAAATGAGAAGTATCACAAACCTAATAACATAATAAATGGTAATTTTATTTTGAAAACAATTCTTGCGTATTTATGCCCATTTGTACTGTTCTGCCAGTGTTGAAGGACATGAAAAGTTATTGAAAATTTCAGTGTGTAAACTTCATAAGCTCTACAGAAATACTAATCAGGTAAACCTGTCTCTAATTAAATTACAGTAATTGGGCGATGGATAACAGCAGAACTGGATGTTTCTATCTGTTAGAGTGTGTCTAGCCTTGAGGTTGTGAGAGAAATCACGATAGGAATGGATTATCCAGTATATCTCTGCTATGGAAATGTATAGTCATTTGTAATTTTTTTTTTTGCGTTATACTTGCTATCAAAACAGCCTGTGGGAAGCTTTCTGAGACCAACAGAAGCCTCTCTCCCCCTCTCTGTTACCATGTAAGTCAGCAGATAAGCTCAGGAGAAGAATAGAAAGGTCCTCCCCCCTCCCTCCTTCTTGTCTTCCCCCTCAGGGGTTTAGTGTTAGTCTTTGTAAAATGTATTTTCTGATGTTGAACTTCTGAAAACTGTATCCAGAAGAGTTTGGAAGAGCATGAGTCTTCTCTTACCCATCCCATCTTGCAAGTATATTCAGAGCTACTGGCTGTGATGTCCTGATAAGCACAGAGGGCAACTCTGACTAAACCGCTGAACCAGGAGTCAGAAGATCTTAGTTTGGCACTAAGATCTCCCAGGCTTGATGAATGACTATTAGAAAGTCATTGAAAGTTGCTATGAACTTTTGTTACCTGTGTGGAAAAAGGAAATAAGTCCTTCCTTTCTGACTTCACAACATAGATCTTACGCTTGGGGAGCAAGCATGCCTTGCTGTGCTAACCTGACCTATGGTTTAAAGTATTTTTAGGGGTTTTTTAAAGTTCAGTTATTCCATTAATAAAACTGAGGTTTTAATGAGTGTAAAGAAAATCTAGTCTCTAAATGCTTTAGAGCACAGGAAGCAAGCACTGCTTTAGCATATAGCAACATTTTGAGAGGTTTGCTGTGTCTAAATGCTTAAGAGTAATCTGTTCCCATCTTCTGTGGGAATACTGGATATGTTCTTCGCTAGAGTTGTTGCCTTAAGGTGTGGCTCTGGTTATTAAAACTGAATTTCATTTCACTTCCTCCTATTTTATGTGGGATTTGAGATTTTTTTTTTTCCTGGATTTTTTTTTTGGGTCTAAAATAATGTTTTTTACACCTTTGTCCCTTGTATTCTGATCTTCAAAGATGACTAGCTAAAACAGACATGTGCTTTGATTGTGTGTCCTCTGCTCTGAAAGTATTACTTCACAAAGGAATGAAACGAGTTACAGTGTGTGCTGGAGCTGTGTACCTTATACTTCGCTTATAGAAAGTTCCTGTGTATGTCTAGCACTTGTTCAGGTTTGCAAGAATATTCACTTTTGCTACTCACTGTCCATTTTCTTGAATCAGTAGGTGGCCATGTGAAAGCTGAATAATTGATTAAAATCAATTTCATATTGGTGTTTAAGATGTAATAGAGAGCACCTGCCTTAGAAGGAGAGCAACAAAGCTGATGAAAGGGCTGGAATGAATGTCCTAGGAGGAGTGGCTAAGGACTTCGGGCTTGTCTAGCTTGGAGAAAAGGAGGCTGAGGGGCAACCTCATTGCTCTCTACAGCTTCCTGAGGAGGGGACGTGGAGAGGGAGGTGCTGATCTCTTCTCCCTGGTACCCAGTGATAGGATGCGTGGGAATGGTTCAAAGCTGCGCCAGGGGAGGTTTAGACTGGGCATTAGGAAGCATTTCTTTACCAAGAGGGTGGTCAAACACTGGAGCAGGTTTCCTAGAGAGGTGGTTGATGCCCCAAGCCTGTCAGTGTTTAAAAGGCATTTGGACAATGCCCTTAATAACATGCTTTAGCTTTTGGTCAGCCCTGAATTGGTCAGGCAGTTGGACTAGATGATCATTGTAGGTCCCTTCTGATTGAAAAATTTTATTCTGTTCTAGAATCACTTTAAGAACAAACTGAAACAACAAAAGCTGTCAAAGGACCTTCTGATTGTTGATGCCCAAACAAAACCAGTCTTGGTAGACCCCCGAAGCTAAAGAAACTCAAGTCTAGTACTCAGACATCAATCATGAAGATAGACAGCTCTGTCCCCTGTGCTACAGATTGAAACACCTTTCTGTGTTTCATCCATTGTATCCATTTTATCTACCGAAAATTAATCCACATAAGCTTTCTGTGGCGTACCTGACAGCAATACAAGACTTACTGTTGTGAAAAAGTAAATCCACCAAAAAAAGAGAGTAAAGTATCTGGGTGTACTGAGAACCTGCTGCTTGGGACCCTGCAGTTGTTTCGAGAAATATGTGCTCCCTGAAGGACGTAAAGCAATTTGTTTTCTGATGGAGGTGTCTCACTTCTGAAACTATTTTCCCCAAATTAACTTTCCTCTCAGTTTTCGTTCTTTTATTCTTCACACGAGGTGTGAGAATGGCTTTTAATATGGAATATTTTTTGTTGTGGATGTCAAACAAAGAAATACTTTCGCCAATAAAACCATTATATGCAAGTAGCCTTCTAATCTCTTAATTTTGATTGTTTCTTCATTACCTTACAAGATATATATTTCTTCTCTCTTTAGGATATCTCTTGTCAGATTTAAGGCTTATTTAAAATGAACAGAAAGCTGAAGCAATTTTCTTTATTCCATTTCAGTCTCCTAAGGCCTATTTCCCCCTGGTGAGCTCATAGCGACAGGGGGGTTTAAGGGAATTCAGCTTTCTGCAAATTAATGTCTCACATCATGAAAATTCAGGACTTTTTTTTCCCTATATCTTGAAAAAGTAATACAGTGAGTGCGAGTATTATTTCTTGCCAGCGGGTGGAAGATGAATGATTTTGTCACAGTTTTACTGCTTGATGAGCAGTGTCCTGAGGGTCAGGCTTAAGTCTGTGTCACTATGCTGCTCATTACTCTTGAGCTAAATAAGGGCTGATTGGATCTAAATTGCCTAGCACATGGGCCGCAGATGAGCTCAGTGAGTAGGGGATGACCTGCTATTCAGGCTGGGAGTAACCCCGGTGTGCAAATGCTGCATTAGAACACCGTGGGAGAATGAGAGGCTACCGACCGCTGCCAGCAAAAGAAATCGAAATGTAAAAACTCTTTGATGCTGCAATGTTAGAATTTGAAATGTAGGAAGTGACAGGTTGATGGTACTTATCAGCTTTGGCTGGATTAGAGAACAGTGTCATCTTGCTTATATAATGACAGAAGAAGGGAGCTAGCTCCCAACTCCTTCGCGGTGCAGAGCTGCTGCTGTCAGAGTCAATGCTGCCTCCTACTGACAGTCTGCGCAGAAGGATGGGGAAAGCAGATGGATAATCGGCTCCTGAAGATGTTCTCAGGCTCTCTAGCATACCAAAGTGCACTCTGTGCCTCTGCCCATCTATTCCAGTACGCTTCCGGTCTCTTCTCTTAGCAGAGAACCGCACACCTGATGGATAAAATAGCGAGTGTACATTTTGGGACAAGAGCAAGCCACTGTCGTCTTCAAGAATGGTTAGACGAGCCATCGACATGCACTGAACTATACATGTTTTTATATCTCTCTCTCCCTCTCTCTCTCTCTCTCTCTCTCTCTCTGCTTCACACAAAATACTTCCTTTCGTACTCTTCTCTCCACTGCTAGCTCTTGTGAAAGGAGGTGATCTCTGGAGAGAAGAATTAATTTGTGCTTGCGTGTTTTAAAGAAGGTTGACCTTTAAAAAGGAAAAAAACCATCTGAACGAACTGGAAGGAGAATCCTTATGCTAACTGAACACATGAATATACTTATCTTAATGGAGGAAAACAAAAAGCAAGCAAAGCACCTGCCAGGTGCTGAACACAACACAGATTGTAGTAGTTCGTGCAGTTCTGGAAAATTCAGTTCAGTAGAACAAGTTTTTGGGTTTTGTTCCCCCCCACCTCCATCACTGGTGCTTTGGAAACTGAGTAATAGCTACAATGATGATAAATAGCCACTTGCTTCATTTGTTCCAAATTTGTTTCAGATTCTGTTACTGACAGCTGTAAACCACCAGCGTCAGCTTCTCTTACTTCTCACTTAGGCGACTACCTCATCAGCAAAAGCAATTCAATGCTTTTATGAAACCTGTGACTAAATGAAGAGAAGGGATGAATCTAAATACTTTCTGTGGTTTCTGTTTACTGTTTTCCATTTTTCTGTTTTCTGGGTATATACCATTTGATTCTTCTTCCCCTGGGATGCTTTTGCTCATCATGAAATTTCTCTGGGACACAATACAACTTCCAGTTTCTGGGTATTGTAACAAAAAAGGAAGAGAAAAGAAAACAGCAGCCTTACAACTACAAACAGTTTTACTGTAAAATGGTGTGAGTCTATGGGAATGAGAGAGAAAATTTTCATGAAGAATGTAATTAATGTGAGGCTTCAGTGTTATTTGTATCATCTTAGTGTTATCAGTGTTTAATGGTGTCACTTCAGATCACTGAAAATGAGGAACTGTTTAGCATGACTAGTTGTAGATGAAAATGAGTTACAGAGTTTGTCTGAGTTTGTATGTGGACAAAAATTATAGGGTCTTTCTCTATGTTCAAATGGAAAGAAGAAGCGGAATTTAAAATTACTTTGGTATTTTGGAAAAAAAAAAAAAGATCAGCAAGAGGAAATAGTGAAGGCCAAGTACTGAACTTAGGAAGGAGAAATGCTAATACAACATATGGAATGTTTGGCATGGCAGCTGTACTGTCAAAGTATGGGGAGGTACTATGCACCAGGAGGTGAGAGAAACCAAGGGGATCTCCACATCTGGGGTTGGTTAAAGCGAGGTAGCTACCATAACTATTACCCCATCTGTCTGCAAGCCCTTGCTTGTAGACTTTGCTGCCTGCTCAGCACAGATGGCTGCAAGGTCCAGGATTTTGTCCCTGCACTAGCACAGTTTCTGCCTGGTGCGGGGAGGAAAACCAAAACTGTTTGTGAATGGTAGTTCAAATCAATTCGCTAGTGTATCAAAAAAGTGAGTAGGGGGTGGGCGTGGTACTTAATGTTTTCACCTCTACTTACATGGATATTTATTTACATGAATTTATAAGACCACAGTGGCTGTAAGAAGGTTTGAAATTTGATTGAAATATGTCTATTGGCTAACTTTTAACAGTGACTTTCTGTCATGCACACAGTCTGTATGTTATTAGGAAGCAGGAGTTAATGTGAGTCTCCTTAAGAAAAAATAAATACATTTAAATATTGTTGTGGGGTGTGTTAATAAAACTTCTGCAGGTGAGAAGAGCTGCTTATTCTGTCTTTAGCTGTAGTTCTGGACATGTCAGTTTACAAAATACTTATAAATAAATTGAAAATTGGAGAGAGTCACAGAAGTGAATGATGAGAGTAGGAAGTTTGTAGAAGTTTAATGGAACTGATTTTAGCTAGGAAAGTTGAGAGGAGACATTCTAGAAGTGATCCAGTATCTAAAAGGAAGAAGACAAGTTGCAAAGACGACAAGTTATCTGTTTTTCTCCATGCCAGTGAAGAAGGAATTGGCTTAATTTGGGACAGAAATTTAGTGTGGTTACTTAGAGTAGGCTGCAAATGTCAACACTCTGGTGGACTGCAAGAGAGAGTTGTGGAAGCAAATTTTTTTTTTTTTTTTTACTTTTTAGACAAACTTTTGCCAGAGGATAGTCTTTGTAAGCTTACCAGACTGCTGAGATGAGCTCCCTAAATGACTCTCAAGATGGTACCCAGCCCTTCACTGATGTTTCTTTGATTTAATATTAAGGAACGCTCAATGCGGCTGGTGATTGATTAGTAAGGATGCTTCCTAAAGAGTATTCTGTGCTTTTCCTTACAGAAGAAAAACTCATTGAAATGAGAAGGTAAAGAAACCGTACCTGGAACTGTAATCTGCCATAAAATTTAACTTTGGAAATCTGCCATTCATTTTGATTTGTAGTATCCGCAGTCTTTTTAATTTCCACTTTCTATTAGGGTGGAAAAAGTTGAACCTGTTTAGTGGTTCTCTATTCTACTAGTTCTTGGAATTTCTGGGATGGGAGTGTGAGGGTGGCTCGTACTGTGTGCGCAGCAGTGACTTTGCTGAAGAGGGTGATCGGTTTTCGGTGGTTTTGTGTTCAAGTCTTGAAATCTTGCTAGAAAACTACTTTGGAAATGCTTTTTTGGACATTTTCTAAAGAAAGCTAATTGATACAGGGCATGTACTTGTGCGTTGTCATGTTTTATTTGGCTTGGAGCAAGTCCAAGTGCCATTAATTGCCAATGCCTAAATGTTCTAGCTTTCTTTCCAGTGGTACTAAACCAGGGACAGTGAAAAAGTGCCTACTGTGAAATGAGCCTGAGATAGTATTCCACCCTATCCTCCCTAAAAACAAACATACTCTGCAACGTGTATATGGTGCATCATCTCATGTTCTTGTGGGGGTCCCTTCCTGACGTTATTGGGAGGAGCAAGTAGAGAAAGGTAAAAGCAGTTTGCAGTTTACATAGTTCTCTGATAAGCTGACAGTACTGTCTATTCTCTCCTCTTTTTCACAACCAGAAGGCCCTGTTTATCTCTAATCGGGGTTAATTAAAGCCTTAGGGCAATGCTGAGACCCTGCCAATGGCTGGAAGGTACAGACATAATGAGGGCTGCAGCCCCTCACTGTAGGTAACCCTGGGCTTGTCGCAGGCTCTGATAATGCAGCTGTGCTAATTCTTTCTGAAAATAACATGAGTGAACTCTTTTTTGTCAAATAGTTCTGTTCATTTATTAATTTCTGGCTGTTATCAAAGAGTGGCATGAAGTCTCCGGCTTAATGTGTGTGCTTGCAAATGCATGTTAAGAAACGGAAACCTTGTGGTTCTCTATATGGTAATGCAGGGACTACACAGGCAGCCACGGCAGCCATTATGCACGCAGCAGGAGCCTTCGCTGCAGCCAGGGACGTGTGTCATCTTTTATTGAGGGGCAGGAGAAGGGAGGAACAGGCAAGTACATATGTGCCTGCCAGGACAATGAGGTTTTCTTTTACTGCTTTTTGCAGTCTTGTTTTCCTTATAAAAAGTCAATTGTGAGGATAAAAGCAAGTATTTTTATTGGCATTCTTTGTTTTCCTGGACAGGAATCTATTGATTAGCTATTGGCGATGTACATTTGAAAATACTTCAGTAAGCGTTCCAGGTATCTGGCTAAAATTTTTAAAGCTGCTGAAGATTTCCTCCCAGGGAATTCCTCTGATTCACACCACACTTATGTATTCGAGGGTATTCTACAACAGCTTGATTTGGGGAGGAAATGCTGTGTCTGGACGTGTTCAGTGTGTTACGTTTATGTGGAGTTTTGTACTAGATGCAAAGATGACATCAGAAAGTAAAGCACTGTGATCATCTGTTAAATTATAATTAACTATAGCACAGCCATGATTATCCAGATGTCATAGGGAGAGTGAATATATTCAGGCAATCAAGGGATTTTACAGTGTAATTATTAGACATTGGGGAGACGTGACCCTGTTTAGGGTAACAGGGAGCTATGGTTAATTGATGTTAGGATAATCAAACTTTTACTGTTTTATTATTCTGGGACCCTAGGCTTTGCAAGAAAACGTGTGCATGTGCTTAGAAAAAAGAAACCCCAAACCTATGAAAACATAAGCCTAGAAGTGAATCTTGATGTTATGCTTGCGTTGCCTTACTGTACTGAATTACTGTTACGATTATAAGTGTTGAGAAATCATTTATATTGTCTGTAAATCATCCCCATTTTACATCATAGTGAAAAATCAATACATCTTGATTCTTGAGTATTTTGTAAAGTTACCTATTTTCCTAAGACATCAAAAATGACTAGTTTTTTTCCAAGTCAAACTCAAAAATTGAAGGTGTTTTTTCCTGCAGCCAAGAAATCTTTGTTGTTTTCTTTCTCGAAAGAAAACCTTTGATATGTGTACAGTCTGAGCATTACGACAGAAAATACAGTTGATGCAATTCCCCTTGAGCTTCATTGTCTTCTCCAAGTTTAGAACATGAGAACATAAAACAGAATTTCATTTCATTAGAGTTCATTATGAAAGGGTTTCCACTGCACTGCTGCGATACTGAACCTCTGGAATTTCTAATAGCTCAACCTGCCCTCTGGAAGATTTGAAGATTAAGTGTAGCATTGCTATTGTCTCTTACTAAAAGTTTTTCTCTTGCTCTTTTTTTCCTTCTCTCTTTTTTCTCCCCCTCTTCCTTGAAACAGAGTAATTTCTGAAAACTCTTCAGCAATCCTATCTCCATGTAAATTAATACTGTAAATTGTGCTGCTAGTGAGGGTGGAGGGAGTAGCAAGAGTGGGTGGGGGGAGAGAAGAATTAAAATCATTCCAATAAATGGTTTAATTTATGCCTCAGCAGTTAAGCATGCTCCTGGTTAACAGAAATACCCTTCAGCTACACAGGATTTGGGAGGGTTGGAGGGCACTCATTTGCACATAAATAGCCATTAACTGATAAATTCCCAGAGGTCTCCTGTTGCATGCTAGTGGTTCTGACCTACTTAGCTAGCTTAAATTTGTTTTACAGAATTATTATAATTCCATCCTTGGTACTTAAACTTTGTGATTAATGCATGCCTCACAATACAATTAAAGTATAATTACACAGTTTTACAGTTTGCTATCATGGTGTTATTATTATTACAAAGAGCTGGATTTTGCAAATATTAGAAGAATTAGGGTTCTGATACCCATCACTTTGCTGTTATTAAGTGATTATGTTAAATGGGACCCCTTTATGTCTGAAGAATGAAGTGGAGAGAGGGGAATCATTAACTAACACATCAGATGGTTTCTAAGTGATTGAGGAAGAGATGTGTGGTGGGATTTTTTACACATCTGTAGATGATAGGTGCAAATACCTTTTGTTCATTTTTGCCAGCTGCCTATGACATGCTGTAGCACATCTGTGCTTTAGTGCTTAAAAAAAGTTTCATGCTAAACATGTCATCTCTGTAATCTGTTGAAAATCATTTGCATGTGTTAAACATCTGATTTTATTATACTTCATTGAAGCGGTAATAAAATACAGGGACAGGTTTTTTTTGTACCCTTATTAAAAACATTAATAGCCAGATACAGAGGTCCAATAGATCTGTGTAGTGTGGGTTAGGATGTGCGTGCAAAGATGATACAGATCTTTCTCTTGTGCTCTGTAAACTCGGAGCAGTTCTCTATGAGGGATACTCTGTCTTTTCAGTTTGTGTGCATGAATGTATTGTATATTTATACTGGCTGCAAATAACAGTAAGTCACAAACACTGCTATTTTTACCTTAATTGTAAGGGTTACCTAGCCTCCCCTGTTTTTCTGGCCAAACTTAGTTCTGTGGCTACTGTTCATTCTTCAAGGAGTGATCCAAGAATCACTAATGGTACTTGTACGTGACCCAAAAATCGCTGCTATACTGCATAATTCTTCTTACATCTTTTTTTTTTTTTTGACCAATGCAACTGCACCAGAAAACGTAGGTCTTTACATTAACAATTTATACAGTTAGCAAATCAAAGGATTGAAAAATATTTTTAATAGTATTTCCCTATTCCAATGTAAGTTACAAATCTAATTTTACTTTCTTTATCTGTGAATATGTGTTTTATCTCAGGCTTCACTGGTGGGAAATGGAGTGGTTGACACATTTTCGGAATTACACTTTCTGTTCTTCTGAAGCTCTTAAGGTTACACTATAAAATGTTTTACCTATAATTGCACAGTGGAAACTCCAAATGTGTACAGAAATTGAATGTTGCACCCTCAAGTCTTACTTGATCCAGTGCCTTGGATTTCATTTTTGCTTAGTTTAAGAAGACCTGTTGCTTTTGAGGTTTTCTGGTTTTTTTTAAGTTGTGCTATTCATTTCTTTAACAATGAAAATATTTCTTCTTTTTAATTCCAGAGAACACAAAGAGTAAAAGGCAAATAGAAATCTTTTTCTTAGAATGACTCCTTTCACATCTGTAATTTTAGTCTGTATTTATGCTACTACAATGATATAATCTCTGCTTTCGCTATTATCATTTGCTGTCATTGAGCTCAGAAAACATTGGTCATTATTACTGATGCATGGAAGCATGCGACCAGGTAGCCAGTAATTATGCTTGGAAGAATTTACTGTATTCCAGTGCTTCCTACTTGAATATTCGTGAATTGGTTTTATTTCCAGTCTTTAAAAAAATACTGCATTGAGGTGATTTAAATCATTTTCATGTGGCATAGCAAAAATGCAAAGGCACATTACCAGAAAGAAATGGTCAGCAGTAAGAGCTGCTTTGCAAAGTTGGCTTGCAACAACTACCACACTATGTGGAGAAAACAGTTATCCTGTAATAATAAGACTAATGAATTCAGAAATCCATTGATTGAACTGGCTCTGGGTAGATTATGTGCAGGCTTGCTTCAAGGAGAGGAATTTATGAAATGTTTGCCGCATCCAGCAAGCACTGCTGCTATAATACAGCTGCCTCCTCAGTGGTTTGCTTTGATCCCGTGGAATGAAAGGACAGGAGGATCAGCTCAGGTCTAAATGAGATTACAGCTGGTTCGGCAGCTTATCTGGTCTAATGCCAACTAGTGTGGCTTTGCACGTCCTAAGGGGTTTACAACAGAAACTGTTTATTGAGTATCATCGGTTTACTCAACACAAGCAGACTAATCCTTCCCAGCCTCAGCATGTTGTAGGATTGTGCATGAGCCAAACCAAAAGCTGGTGTAGCCAGGGCCTCCAGAGCCCTTTGTCTCGCTTCATATTGATTTTTTTTACCTGTGTTAAAGACAGTAAAAAATAAAACCAATAACCAGCCCTATTGTGAGCAAAAGGTTAATCTGACCTAAAATCTTACAAAAGCATCTTTTAACCCTAGAAGGGATGGCAGCCTTTCTCTGACTTTTCACTCGAGGGATTTTCTAGTTTAAGATTTTGAAGAGAAAAATTGGAAAAACGGCTTAAACATTTAACTCTGTGTGTCCTGCAAGGTCTCTGAATTCTTTCAGCAGCTGCACAGAAAAATTTAAACAGTTACTTCTGACGTTTTTAACATTGTGTCATCTATCTGTGGTAGGTGATGCTGTGCAGCAGGGGCATGACATGCTGAATGTCGGCAGAGTGGTAGGAGCTCGTAGGTGTCCCAAGGCTCATGCTGTTTTTTCACTGTAGTAGTTTTTATGTGAAAACATCAGAAAATGCCTTTATCAGCTGCTTTCTCAAAAAAAAAAAATAAAAAAAATTATGAACTAGGAGAGTGGAATGCATCTTAAGGAATTCAAAAAAGTACCAAACATGCCCATAGAAGCAGAAAGTTTTAAAAAATTCTGTGCTGCAAGTTTTTAAACAACATCCCTTTCTGTTTTGATATGAAATACAATGCAATATTAGATATAATAATATTTTATTGAGCATGTTTGCTGTCTGAGGTGAGTCTTTTTTGGAAGATGTTGCAGTGTGTGTCGGATTATTATAAATCAAATGTTCTTTATAGTATAGAGAAAGAATAGATTAAACTCTAGGAAGCCTTGCAGAGTAGTAGCAATACATCTGCACTGGAAAGAAACACAGTAAGTTATTAAATCTGCATTGTTGGAATTATGTAGGAATTGATTAGATACCTGTATTTGTATACTGTGCATATTATTGGGAGTAATTAAATGAGTTCTGTTGTGACGCAGGGAAGAGAATTTGGTGACACACCTATCTGTCATTGACTGCATGTGGCAGACTTAAACTAGGAACTGTTTTGAAGACTGTTGAATAGTATCTAAAAGAAAAGACAGCAGTAACTTGAGGAATTATGAATGGCTGTTTTCTGTTTACTTCATCTAATTGGAATGCATCTGTATTCTAAGCTATATGTAAGCAAAGAGGATACCATAGAGGCATGATGACCATTGTGTGGGGAAATTGCTAAAAATTATGTTTAAGATAAACACGAACTTTACTAATACTTAAGCCTAATGGACAAGATGTGTACAAATTTAAAATGTAGCATTTATCCAACCACTTGTATTTTATCAAATCTGGTCTTAAAGCAATAGGTTACTCTCATGTAGTATTACACTTTTAGCACATTTGGAAATAAAAGCTATTGTTGGTGATTGCTTAGTCTCTGTTCAATCCTCTGCCCAGTGCAAATCAAAGCATTTTGTCAGACTGTGAGAAGTTTCGCCTGGATAATGCTTCCCCCACACGCAGGTCACCAAATAAATTATGCGCACGGTTTTACAGCATAGCTGGTGCTGGAAGTTAAATGGATGCCCAGTGGCAGAACTCGTAAAACATTTTCCTGTTAACATGACCAAGCAGAATTGACATTGTTGATGGTAGCTTTGCTCTAATAAACTATCAGTTCTAATAGTGATTTTTACTGTGTTTCACAGGGGATGATGATAAAAGTTTAGCAAACCTACCGTTCTTCCTGGATGACAGAAAATTAGCTCTACTGTCTGTATTACCAAATATTGGGAACAATGTTAGTAGGGGATGTTTGGTACCCAAAGTAAGCTCCTTCAGTAAAAAAAAAGTATTACACGAACAGCATCCTTTAATACAACAGATACTCTGTAAAGAACAAAATTGATTTTTCAGGAAGGAAATAAAATACTTTGGTTTGGAATTTGGAAAGAAGTTACTTCATTATCTGGAATACAAGTTTGCTTGCCTTCCAAAATCTGTTTTCTTTCTTGGAGGGGAAGATTTTCCTAAACCATTTATGGTATATGACTCCCGGTAGGTTGCTAGAGAGTACCCATATGCGTATAGTTTTTGATTTTCTGCAAAGGCAGCTAGAGGAGCTGGAGTAAGAGAGTTTAATTTTAAAAAAGAAAAACTTTATTTGAACTATAGTTCCTCTCTCTGTTACAGTCTTATTTTAAATTAAGAGAAACACAGAAAACTTGAAGTATTTTCTCAGGCTTCCTACCTGAAAAATAAGAATGGCATGATGATAACAAAGTGTTACACTTGTAATGCTAAGACAGGTGTGTTACTGGAAATTATATTCAGAATGTCTGAAGAGATAACTGTGGGTAGTAGTACTTCCATTTTTTTTTGTTTCAGTATTTGGGGTTTCTTTTTTGATACTGTTCCTTTACCTCCCTTCAGGACTTTGTGTAGCTATCCTTAGAGTCCATTTCACATCTCCTGACCAGATCAGGAAATTTCAACTGAGATGACACCAACTCAGCATTTGAATTTCTACAGCCAGAATGGCTATTTTACCAATTTCTCTCTGTTGTCTTGGTACTTGAGTCAGGGTGAGAACATGGTCAATGAGAGAAACTGCATTTCTAACGCTGTGCTAGAGAAAAGAAAATATTTGAGAGATGTGGTGAAGTTGACCTCAGTGAATTTGTTTCCAGCAATTTGCCAAACTTTGATTTTTTTTCATAGTGTGTCTAAGAAGAATTTTAATGATATTTACATGGCCTTAAATTTACCATCAAATCTCTCAAATTGGAAGCTTTCCCAAAGTGATCTGTATGCTTTTGGTCTGTTTTAATGAAACACTGTAAGCTTAAATGGAGATCCACTTTAGTACAGTATGTGAGTGTCTGCTCCCCAGTGTGGGGAGTCCATCAGCACTGGGAGTCCATTAAACTACTGGGCTCCGAATTGTAAGAAATTGTCTGTTTAAGGTCAACCTGTTAAGCTTTAAATTTTTTTTTAGATATATTTACTGTGTGAAAAATTACTTTTTAAAAAGTGTAAACAATAGCTTACAGAAGCTATGAACCTGTCCTATTATTGTCCTTCTCTGTCAACTGGTGTTATCCTGATCTTGGAATCCCATGGAAGAGCTAAAGGCAGGATTTTGCAAATGATGGTACTTTAAAATGGGTTTTAGTACTGGCCACGTGATTGGCATTCCAGGCACACTGCATAGTTAGCATTTCTCGTGGAATTTTTTTGCAAACAAAAGACAGTAAGGAATTGGTAAAAAAGGCTTAGCTTGTAAAAATTCAGAAAATTCAGAAAATTTGTTGTATCGGAGTCTAGGTCATTGTGTAGCTATAGACAGCTACACTTCATTGCTTTCCTGGTGTTCTAGAAGAATGTGTTTCAAGTAAATTATGTTGTATAAGTAAGCACCACAAGAAAAACATTGAAATACTGATTGAAGTCCAGCAGAGGATCACCAGTATGACTAGGGATCTGGAGCACATGCCCTCTGAGGGGAAGCAGAGAAACCTGAGTTTGTTCATCCTTAGGAAAAGGTGGCTTGGGTGGGAGGTGGCAGCGGGGGAAGGCATTTTATTGTTTTGTACAACAGTTTAATGGTGGGTTTATAGATAAGATGGAATCAGACCCTTCACAGAGGTGTATAGTGGTAGGAAGCAATGGACTGAGATTGTGATAAAGGAAGTTTTTATTAAATGTAAGGATAAAATTTTCACAGGGTAGTCAAACATTGGAACAATTTGCTAAGTCAGTTTGTAAAATTTCCCTCCTTAGGGTTATTCAAGACTGGCCTTGCTTTGAGCAGGGGTTGGACTGGGTGACGTCTAGAGGTCCCTTCCAATTTAGATTGTTCTATGAACCTAGCTCTTAATAAAAACCACAAAACAAACAAAAAATGCCAACCTCCCTCTTAAAAAAACAAAACAAAACCACAAACAAAACCCAATCAAACAGAATTCCTATTTAACACACAAATTCTGCAAGACGACAAATTCTAGAAGTTTTGCTCTAACAGAAGAGTTCTCTGGAAGATACCCATTTGCAATCTGCAGTTTGTCTCTGTATTAGTAACATGACCAAAATCAGAAGCACTAGTTTTTTCACTTCAGTATTTTGTATACTTTGTTTCAATTTGTCAGATAAACTGACATTCTGGTTCTCACTATAAATTATATTCACATATGATTCATTTTATAATGACATGGAAGGTTTCCATATACTTTCATCAAGGTTTTGAGCCAGCAGTGTGCCCTTGTTGCAAAGGAGGCTGATGAAATATCTGAAGGAAGGATGCAAAGAGGACAGAGCTAGGCTCTTTTCAGTGGTACCCAGCGGCAGGACCAGAGGCAGTGGGCACAAAGGGAAACACAGGACATTTCTTCTGAACATCAGGAAGCACTTTTTCACTGTGAGGGTGACCGAGCCCCGGCACAGGTTGTCCAGGGAGATTGTGGATTGTGAAATATCTCCATCCTTGGAGATATTCAAAAGCTGTCTCGACATGGTCCTGGGCAACCGGCGCTATGTGTCCCTGCTTGAGCAGGGAGGTTGGACCAGATGACCTCCAGAGGTCCCTTCCAACCTCAACCATTCCGTGATTCTCTGATTTCTCATTTAGAATGGAGAACGTGGGTTTTGTACTCAACAGTATGTATTCAAGGCAGGATTGCTGCATATAATACCATGATATTGTCTGATGTTGTGGCATCTTTCTAGAACTTGGCAAGCAAAGAGCTCAGTCAGAAGGCCTTGACAGGGTTGAGTGGATCTTGCTTTTGAATATATTGAAGAAAGGTGGTCTTTAACAGTGAGCAGATGGTGCTAAGTCAGCTTGTTTGCTGTGACCCTCAAGCCTGGTTGTAATTCCATCCTGCTCTGATAGCAAGAAGGAAGAGCTGTCATAGGAAGGTTGTTAAAAATTACCTTGTGTAACAGCAGTGATTTGATATTTCCAGCTAAAAAACATAACAGCTAATACTGTCTGTTCCCTATATGACAGATATTAGCATTTATGTTCCTAATAGGCCATGAACTTGAATAAAGATAATCTGAAGTGATCTAGACTTCCTGTTCTTTCAAATATAAAATACTTTGGAAACCAAATCTAGTCTCATATTTAAAAAAAAAATAAATGAAACGATATCACTGTAATTTAAAGTCACAGAAATGTAATTAGATTTCTCAGTAGTTTTCTAACAAATCTTTTATATAACAGGTGACCCCTGTTTAAAACTAACAAATGAACAGAAACCTCAAAACCAAAAGGTGAAATGTCTTTCAGTCAGGGCTGATCAAAGAGCTCCCAATGACTCCTGCAAGACCCCCACCACCACCAACGGTGGATAAGTGTGTTTTGTATTATTGTTTTAAACTCTCATTATGTGAGGTGACATGCCTGCAGACCGTGCCCTCGTGACTGAATGGCTGCCTCTGATAAAGAACGTATTTCAGTCGTGTGGCGAACATATTTGACTCATATGGTGGGGAAGACTTGGCTTCTGTGGGTCAGGTTATGTGGCTCACAGCTCACTAGCAGCTCTGAGAGGACCCTTGCAAAACAGTGCAGTAGAGGCTGAGGCACATTTACTGTTCTGAAGTTTTGCATGTAGTACAGGAATTTATTGGGGAATTTTGTCTTACTTTGATCAAAACTAATTGTAATGTCAGTCTGTTACAAAGACTGCTATTGAAAATAAGGCTTTTAAGAATTGAAATGGAGCTATTTTAAGTTCTGTGAAATGACAATGATTTAGAATTAAGTTTGGTTTAGGTGAGTTTTTTGTATGTATGTGAACTAAAAAGTCGAAAACAACAGCTTAGGATAATAGTATCAATTTCAGATGTACCCTGCCTGGTTTTTTCCTTTATTTTTCTCTATTTGCTCTCTCAGAGGATTAAAAAATTCTGAATCTGACCTAAGCTGAAAGTCTGCTTACACAAACTAAATGTCTTTTTAAGTGTTTGCTTTTTCTGTGTTGTTTCCTGAAAGAACTGAGCACTGACTTACCTGTTCAAAGCAACAAGATGACCCCCAGTGCCTTGAACAGTGCAGAATCTAGCACAGAATGCTCGGCTGAGATCTGTGAACGGCTGAGCCTTGCTGCTGAAGTGAGTACCTGGACTGACTCTCCTGGCACTTGAGATTTTGGGACAGCAGAGGGTCACTTTGTGTGTGTGTGTTCCAGCTTATACTTTGCATTAAAGATGTGAAGGAAACTGCAATCTTAGCATATGCCTGTGTGGTACAGGGGAGAAGCTAACTTGGCCAAATACCAGTGAAACCTGGAGGTGTTCAAGGAACGTGTGGATGAGGCATTGTGGGACATGGTTTAGTGGGCACGGTGGTGTTTGTTGGTTGATGGTTGGACTCGATGATCTTACAGGTCTTTTCCAACCTTAGGGATTCTGTGATTCTGTGTGTGAAAGTACTGAAGGAAAATTGCAGTTGCTCTCAGATTAGCTGTCTGTTTTTCCCAAGGCTGTTCCACAAGCTGAAATGTGAACTACTTGCACTGAATTAACGGAGGTTATGTTGTCTTTGCTGCTCTTGCAACGTTATTTTAGTTAAATGTGGTTAGAAAGAGACAACAGCTCTCTGGCACAACTTTGCTAGGGTGGCTGAAGCGGATGTAATATTCCCTCCCAGCAGAGGGAGGGCTAGCTAAAGCAGACTAGAGCTTTGTTTCTTGCATTTAAATTATGGTCATAACAACTTGTCTTTTCGGTGATGTAGTTAAACCCTCTGAGAAGGGTTAAGGAGAAAGTGCTAACTAATATTCTGCAGCTCTGAATGTTTGGCTTTTCTGTACCTTTGTGTTTTAGGGTTGTGTGTCTGTTCTTGTTAATATCTTTACTTTGTCTTTGAGTATAGTAAGGATGTTGGGGATTTCTTGTTCTCCCTGTATATTTTAAAAGTATTACCAAGCACACACAACATGCTGTCACAGTGAACACAGGGTTCTCTATTACTGTGCTTAGCTATAGAGAGGATTATATTAAACTCGGTAACCTTGCTGAAGCCCCTTTGTACATTGCTGCTATATTGATAATCTTCACGATTCAACTGCAGTTGGAAACCTTTTATTCACAGCATTAACACTTTCCATCCCAGTGAAGATGAGAAACTTTGATGTCAGGAGATGAGCTCTTTGATGTGCAGATTTTTTTTTTATTAGTGTGGTCCTGCAGATGTTGCCTTGGACATTTCTTCACCTGGGCATATACAGGGAATACTCATCAAGCCTAACCATTCAAAAATTAATAAAACAAGTTATTGAAGAATGAATTAGTGGTTAACTAAGGGACTGTTATGCTCTTTGATCGCTTACAAAATAGTGAATGCTTTAGGAAAATAATTGCATTCTAAAAGAAATTCACAATAACATTTCAGAGTAATTAAGAAATACATTTCCTAGTGTTCCGCATCTAAAAATAAACACTATTACCTACTTATCAGTAGATTGAAGGAGCAATACAAGATGTGTTGACATTTTGTATTTGTGATGAATGCAGACCTATTAATGAACAGCTTTCCTCTAAAATGTAAAATTAAATGCATAGAAAAATAATTGGAACTTTTTGTCCCATCTTCAACTGTAGAATCACAATTTTGGTGACAGTGGCTTTGCCTCTCTTTAAAGTAAAGGGAATCCAGCCAGTAAAGAAGAATTTCAAGCTTGACTTCCTTTTTCTTTGTCCATGATCTTATTTTATGCTAGTTCTTTTCCAAATACTTGCTGTTTCTTGTAATTTAATAAGAAGTGTTTCAGATAGACTGCTGGCCCATTTCTCCATGTATTTAAGACCTTCATCAAGCAACTGGTGGAAAATTCTTCCAAGTGTTTATATGACAGCTTTCACTTGCATCTCACGATTATGGCATTTCTTTGGCCTGGATCATTGCAAGTCTCACTGCATCAACAATCGTCTGGGAGAGTCAGGAGGACAGGACAGGCTGATCATAACACGTTCCAGGTCTCTCTTCTGCCATATAGTGCATGGGGGAAAGGTCACTGCAGGAGGAATGTGATGAAAGAAGTGGTATAATAGAGGAGGGAGAGCCAGCTGTACTTGGAGGTCACTTCATTTCTGTTTTTTTTTTTCTTTCTGAGTTAAACTTTTCAGCAGTTGCTGTCTGTCCACTTTCGTATCTGAAGGATTTCCACATTTCTTCCTGCAACTCCATGAGTTTTAAAATAGACTTTTTGTATCCTCTCGTCTTTGCCAAGTCTGTTGGTGGTATCCTGGGAACTTTTACTGCTCTCCAGTAAAGGGCAGGCATGTTTCGGGCTAGTACTGCTTTGGCCTTTGCAACTTTTGCCTTCCAGTAGAAAAAAAGTAAAGGAGCATATGTGAATTACACCTAGATATTGAGTTGTCTTTGTCACTCCTATGTGCTATTTCCTTCTAAAAGTCCAGAAGATGAACTCCCGAAGAATGAATATATTTAAAGTTTCAAGGGATGGCCATGTTCAGAGATGCTGCAGCTTGACAAACTAGCATGTCTTACATGCTTGGTTTGTAAACTTTGAAGTGGATTAGGTCATGGTCGCTTTGGCCAATTTTAGTGATTCCTTGATTGGGAAAATGGATCAAGAGGTAACTTTGATTATATATCCTAACATAACATATTGTTGCTTCAATATTGCTGTGGAAAAGAAGACCATCTTAGAACCTGAGACTTTCAGTTCACTTTTTTCTGTGCTACATGCTGTTTGCAGTATTACATTTAAATATAAAGAATTTAGTGAAGAACATAGATCTACCAAATTCCTCTGTATTAGTTTCAGACAAACAGCAACATCTCTTGAATCTTATTTCTCTAATGAAGTAGCTGCCAAGCTATGTGTTACAGCATCTGTTGTTTTTTTTTAAAAAAAAAGTGTTTGGAATATAGACTTAAAATTTGAATAGTGTATGTTTTCCATTTTTGCCTATTGTGTGGTCAGTTGCAATGGTTATGTTTTGGGTTTTTTTCAACATAACCTTAAACTTGGAAAACTTTACAAAGACTGCTGGTTTTGATATACTTTTTATTTTCTGTCAAAATGTAATGTAATCAAATGCTTTTAATTGTGCAGTTGATAGTCGTTCTTGTAGAAGATACATAAAACAAACAAACAAAAAACCAAAACACAAATAGTAAAAAAATATAATTGCTTGTGAGAATATTAAAAAATCATAAGAGCTAGATTCCCTAGCTGTTGATAGTATAATTATTTAATTACTGACAGCTTGTATCCTCTGTACTAATGCACACTCCGGTAAGGTGAGAAAATATTGCTGCTGCTGTACTTACATTATACCATTTAAAAGGATCTGTCACATTTTCCCCACTCTTTCCTATGTTTTAGTGAATATCCCAAGTAATGTCTGAGAAATGAAAATTGGCTTCAGTCTTCAAATCACTAAAAGGAAAAAAAGTAGTTGTTTAAAGTGGTTAACTGTTCTTAAAATGTTTGCATCTTCAAAGAGATTTATGTAGTTTCCCAAATATGTTTAGTAATGAGTAAGGATCATTTAGTTTAAGGTATTTTCTGTTGATATTATTTGACTTGGGAAGGTGACCCTGAGCTAAATTGCAATGTGTGATTTGAATGCCCATGGGCTGCCCTTCATTGGTTTGACTGGGGGGAGATTATCTGGATTTCTAATATGCTTTAATTACCCTGCTTATATAAATTGTCACATTAGAAGCTTCTTACTGTTGAGCCTGTTCTGTCAGTGATCCACTAACAATAGGAATATACTAGGCTCTTCCACTGATATTTGAAGATTTATACTATCAATGAAAAAATTGGAATGGCTCTGTTTAAACCTACTGTATCTTCAATAGGAAAGAGTATGTGATCTGCTTCTACTCAGGCAGCGATTGATGTGTGGTACATTGAAAGGATCTGTGGCCTTTTTTATTTTGTTAATAGGCATTTTTTCAATTAAGGGTACATAATGCAAAATATGTTTTAGGATGTTTAGGGGCAATGTTTTCCTGATGTGCGTGTGGAAAAAACAGAAAACAGTATGGTTAGGATTTTTGGGTGGAGGAAGGTGGAGTATCTTTTAGCAATGATTAGCTAAGGTTTTACAGAAAAGCTGTCCTGACTGAAATGCTGTCCTAATGTCTGCGTGTGCCTCTTACAGCCTAAGCTAGATGCCCTGGTATTTTTATTTGTATCTCTCTATGTTTATATATGTGTATGTGTAGATACATTTAAGTCCTTTAAATTATGGTCTGAAGCACCTCCTAGAGTGTTACGACGATTTAGGCCTCTCTTGACCTTTTACTCCTGAGCATTAGGGCCATCTGCATGCCTGCCAGCTCCGTTCAGATTAGCTAGGAGGATACCAGAACTTGGAAGACTCCTGCTCTCAAATGGTGTAGGGGTCTTCCAAGATACAATTGTTTGATGGCCTACAGTAACAGGTCCAGCTGAGCAGCAACTTGTTTGGCACGTACAGCATGTGTGTCTTACAAAACAAACCACTCTTGCCCCCCATGTGGGACTTTGTCTACTGCTAGCTTACAGAAAATATGAAGTGAAGGATTGAATCCAGTGTGTGTCTGCTGGGTCCAGAGACATTTGATTCAGTGTCATGAAGAACAGAAATCTGTGTGCTTGGAACCGTTGTAGAGTCCCACTGCTGAAGATGCATACTTAAACATGTTTGTTTTGGGTCGGTTTTTGGTGGGTTTTTTTTCCTTTTGTTAAATGACAGGCAACAGGTAGTCTGAACAATTAAATATCTGTTACCGAGTGGTTAGGACGTAATACAGGGAGGTAGGAGTGCTATGGGCTCCATTCCTTGTTCTGGGATTTTGCATTTTTATCCAGTGACCAACTTAATGTAAAACTCTCAATCCAAGAGCAGAGTCTGATGCCAAAACCAGTCTATCAAAACTGGACCTAGGTGCCCTCCACCCTGAGGTTGTAACTTGCTGGTTGTTATATTAAAAAAAAAAGCGTATTCCAGGTTTTAAAATGAAGGTAGCTACTTCTACACTTTGTGCAGCCTGCTTTTCTTGGTGTGACTTAGTCATGATCAGCTTTCTGGGCCCCAGTAGACTGAGATTGTGGGTTAGATGCTCAGCTGAAGGCATTTGCGTAGCTGAATTGCAGGCAGGCAGGGGACTTCCCAGTCAAAAGCGGGTGCTCTGACTAAGTGAGCAGTTTGGGAATTAAGATTTGGGAGTCTGAAATCTGTTTGTGCCCTGCTTTTTAACCATTGCATCCTTTTATGCCTTTGGATCTCATCCAACATCTAAGATGTCACTTTGTGTATGCTTCACATTGTTGTGCCTGATGAAGGCAGGTTGTAACACTGACATGTATGATATTGTGCAAGTCTATGCTATGAAAACCTTAAGCACAAATGGATGAATTAAAGCATTTGATAAAAATCCTGGATGTTAGAGTTCTGAAAAGCATCCCTCTTCTCTTGTTGCCCTTCCCCACCTCGTCATACCAATCAGTGATGATCATACACATACATAACCAGGCATATTATTCGGACATCCTTTTTGCAGTAAACAAGCATGCAGTTTATTGTAGGTTATTGAAGCAAATTAAACAGAAGGAGGAACACTGAAACGTGATTTAATAAATACTGATCCGATGGGAACGTGTTAATGTTTGATAATATTGTATCATGATTTTTCCAGTTCTGTTTGTACAGTCTGCAGTACTGCTCTGTGGTGTTGGTGATGCTATCGTTGTGGCTTACACAGTGCTGACACTTTCGTTACAAACTGTGGGATTTTTTCCAAATGTTTCTTTTAATGGATGGGGAAATTATTTTCAGCCTTAAGTTTCTCATGTTGCTTATCTTTCTGAAATCTGTTTTTTAATTCCATCAATGTGGGTTAAACTTTGGTGCTCTTCCGGGTTTTGTGGGGGTTTTTTGAGTTATCAGAGAGTGAAAAGGCTGTTGCTCAAATATGAAGAAGCTTTATAGATACTTTGTACTTATATTGCAGGTATGGAAAACAACTTAAGTTGAGAAATTCTGATTCGAGGTGAGATTACTTCTTCTATCCAGTTGCTGCTGCAGTCAGACCAGTCTCAATATAGTGGGTGCTATATAAAGGGATATAAAAAAGAAATTGTGTCCCAAAGACCTTAGAAACAGATTTAAGAGGACTTTGTTGTTTGAATCAGACTTGGATAGAATTTGGTCACCTTCCTTCATGCATGTTTCACAGAAACAGCCTGAAAGTCTGCAGGTGACTCCATTTTAACCACTGAAGTTCCTTAAGTACCTAAACTTGTGTGCCAGAGACACTAAGGCTGTTTTCACAGGCCTTAGCTGTTTAGCATCCAGCTTAGGCACTCTGAGGCCATAAACTAGATGTTTTAGCACTTAAAATCCTTGTAAGCATGCTGTCAGTGCACATACTAAACACACTGATAACCAAGAGCTCAGTGCAGAGCTCTGCAACCTGGCCTACTTGCATTCAAAACTATGGACAAGAGAAAGAAGGTTCACCTTTTTATGCATTAGGTCAAGTGGTCACATCATTCACCAGTGATGAGGAAGCCAAAAGCCTTTACCATGAGATGCCTGAAACCCACATCTATGACTTTCCACCAATTTCTAAGCATGGTTAGTTTGGGCACTTTCTTCTTGGAGGAGCTGGGCCATTGTGGAACCACTGTGCAGCTAGTGTGCCACCTCTGTGGATCCAGATCCATTTCATTTTCATGAATCTGCATGTATAAGAGAGGTAGGATCATACAGTTTGTTACTTGCACCTTGGCACAGCTCCATGATACCGCATGAAAGCAGACTTGAACCCAGATGCAACCATTTTGTCCTTGCCTTTGTGAATGCCAGTATTATAGTCCGTACTTAAACCAGCTTTTCTTTTTTGAATGTTTTGAAAAATTCTGTATAAAGGTAATTAACTCACTCTAAAAATGTGTTCTCCTTCACACCATGTATTATATTTTATGATCGTATAACAGGTTATAACTTAAGAAATGTGCATGTATTTAGTGTGAGCTGCATATTTGAAGCGCAGACATAAAAATAAGTAAATGCTTGTGAACAAATTACTAAGTAGAAGTTGAAAGTGAAGTTTGTCAGCATGGGAGTTGGTATCCGTATGGATCAATGAAATAAGTGCTATAGTTGCAATTTTCTGTAACTATCACGTAACTAAATGGTGTAATAGTCAACTAGTTGAATACCCATACTGGATTATTTTCAAAGACATATGGAGGGCACACAAGGATCTTTTTCAGCTTAATCTTGGATAGGACTAGTTACTGGAAATGTGTGTGGCTTCTGCCGAAACCTCGCTTCCAGTTCTGGGCACCATAAGAAGCAACAATTCTGGTGGAATGAAAGGAATAAATTAATAGAAGTATTAAAGAAGTATTGAGGTTTTATGGCATTTGAAGAAAGGGAAACTGGATGACTAATTTTGAGCTAAATTCTGAAATGCTGCTTGGTAAATACTGTTTAGTCACTGAAGCTGAGTGAACTGCTCTCTAGCAGAGATCTCGGAGTTTTGCACCTGTAGCAGTAGGACAAATTTTTAGTGTGTCACTGCAGTGAGATTCATACAACCGCAGAAAATATGACTGGATAGATTTCTGCAGGAAAGTCCAATGTTTTGCCATACAATAGGGCTATATAATTTCTTTGTATTGGCAAATAAGAGGGGAAGGGAAGCCGAAACACCTTTCCATATGAAATGAAGTAGTGTCAACATTGGCACTTTTATTTTGGATTTTATTTTAATGCCATCTTTATTGTGTAACTGGTTGCTAATCTCTTCAGCAGAAACAAATATGCTTTTCATTGTATTAATGTGGCTTTTGATTTTTGGGAGACCTTAAGATGATAACTTTATTGTTGTGCACATTTCCGAGTAGCTGACATCACCTCTGTGTCTGGGGTTTGTTTGAGAGAACGTAAAGCTCTTCTCTCTTCACTGAAATCAAAACTTTCAATTTATTGTTCCCTGCATCAGCTAATCTCCATATGCCTTCGGTTCTTTATGCTGAAATCTTCATAGCTACCCCACAGCTGAAGAAGCCTCAGCTTCCCCCAACCACTTCTGTTGCTGTTACTACCTCTACGGCAACATTAGAGTAGGACCAAGGCGCAGTGCATTTGCTGCCAAAATATCAAAATGAAGAATTGTGTTGATAATCTTAGTGTTGCAAAAAGAGGGAGAATGTTTGGAAGGGAAATCTCCAAGTATTATTCAAGTCCATTGATCTGCAGAGAGCACCAAAGCCCCTATTACCTGTGTTTGAATCCAAGTGCGATGATTCTTTATTTCATTTTACTTGGCCTGACTTTTCCTTGAATGAACTGATGTTAGTAGTTGAATTCTAAGCATCAAAGCCATTTATCATTTTAGAAACACTCATGTATCTCTATCCAATCTCCCTAGATTTATCCGAGGGTGTTGGTCCTGCAGGTGTTGTTTTTTAATTGTTTGTTTGTTTCAACATCAAGAGGTCATTCAGGTCCTTTAAAAAGACTTTCCTGAGCCTAATCTTGGCCGTACTGGGCAGCTGAGTTCTTGGGTACTATGGCTGGCCTGGCGTGGTCTAGGAGCAGAGGAGCTGGAATTGCCATCTGTGAAGAAACGAGTGCCTGTACTTATAGTCTGGGGGGCCCTGAGGGTGGTAGCATGTGTCCCTGGCAATGCTGATAGGAGGAGAGAGGTCTCCTCTCATGTTGGGGGTTCTGAACCCTTGTAGATAAAATTAAATGACATGATATTAAGTCTGGATGCCAATATGCAGCCAGTGCAGATTATGGACTGGTAGTGACTTGAGTTTCCATTATAAAAGTGAGTTTCCATTATACAGGCAGGCTTCTGCGTTTTATGTGTTTTACTTTTCCAGCTTGACCTAAAGTTTCAATCCATTTTAGTAATCCAGGCTTGCAAAGGCATGGTTTATGTTTGCAAAAGCATGGTTCATGATTACAATATCTGCTTCCAGATAAATGGCTGCAGTTCGTTACCCAGGTGTAGGATGTAGAAAATAATCTCGCATACTACTGCTGTACCTATACATCCAGCACAATCCGCATTCAGGTAGCACAAACATTCCCTTCTTTTATAAACCCAGGGTTTATTTGATCTGATGGCAAAAATGAAAAAACGCACCTCTTTTTCCAGAAGTAGGAAATCCACAATTTAAAACAAGTAAAAAACACACCAAGTTATTACCATTGTAATGAGGCAACCGGTGGTTCCAGAGCTCTTAACACAATGGAAAACTACATGTTTCAGAAATGGAGTGATGTTTGATGGTATGCTTGTCTAGTGTTAGAAAAATGTAAAAACCTGAATAAAAAGTAAAATTGTATTTATCCCTATTTTTATGGAATTAAAAAATTTGCTTGTTGGTAGAAGTAGCTGGCTACATCAGCCGCAGCACATATTGATGCCCCATTGATTCTAATCATTTACCTTATTGCAAGCATTTGTGTAGTTTACTATGAATAAACATAAATACTGATTTGTACCTGTTGCCCTTCCACTGACACAGAGATATATTACCTTACTTTGGAAGTCTGTACACCCTTCTACTTTGCATAGATGGCTATAGGAGATGCAAGGCACCCTTCTTTGGAGAGGCAATTTAGAGGAGAGAAAAAGGTCTTTGTGCAGTTTTACAGTGTAGTCTGGGTGTAAGTAGGGCAGAATTTGGTCCCAAAAGTTTTATTCTCTGCACTATGAGGCATCGTGCTTTCCTTTCTTAACAAAATAAACCAAAAAAAGCCCTTTATGTTTTTATTGTTGAACTTTTTTGTTGTAATGGGCAAAAATATATTTTTAACTTGCTTCTTTATCCCTGCTTTTACTTTTTCATTGTTTGTCCTCTAGACCTCACTATTTCTGCACCCTTTTCTTTGTCTTTTTTTAATAAGGAATACTCCCAAAGAAGTATTGCTTGACTTTTTATTCTAATCTCGCTTCTATTTCAATTCATGTTTACTTGGAGAATATGCCTTGTAAATAGGAATACCAACTGACATACTGAATATGATCCTCAGTTTCTAAGCACTGATTGTTTTCACAGTATCCTTAAAGGGTAAGCTGTCTTACTATCCAAATATCATGGCTGGGAAACTGAGGCTAACAAAGGCTGTATGATTTACGTGAAGCCACAGAGGGAATAAATGTTGGGTTTAGAATTCCTGGCTTCTGTTCCCGTGTTTGGACTCGCACTGCCTCTCAAAGAAATACTTGATTTCTCCTAATATTACGTACCCTTCCATGTCTGTTAAACGTAGCCATTCGAAAAGTAGCTGGTACTCAATTCTCTCTCTGTCTGTCCTATTGAAACTAATAGATGCCTGCAGGGAGGCATAAGGTATCGTTACCTTTGACAGCCAGTATGTTTTATGTTTTAAATTATGTGTTAGGCAGAATTTTTGGATACTAATTTGATATAATGAGATGCGCTTCTAATATCAACCCTAGTACGGGAAGGCCTTGCAGCCAGCCTACTCTTTATTTAAAATTATTCCATTTCAGATGTCCTAATGAGTGCTGTGAGTTGTGTAATTCTTTCATAATTTTCCCACATTCCCAGAAGGGAACTAGGGGCTGGAGTTTTTTCTATTTTTGTTTTGGTTTATTTCAAATTAGAGTGAGCACAGAATAAAGATCTAGGGGAAGAGTTTTGTGAAACACTTGCTGTTGTAAGCATGGCAATTAAGAAAAAAAATACTATAGTCTACAAATGTTAGTGTTAAGGCAAGTCTCGATGCCTCCGCTGTTTGCCATTATCTTATAAATATCTTGGCTCTGACTTTACAGTGCTGTTTATAGAATTTAATAAAGCAAATGTAATAATGCTGCTTGTGCTTTAATGCACAATCTCAATTGAGTTGACCAGAAGATAAATAGGAACAGGAATGATAGTGCGTTCCTACAGATTGTTTTTAATAAGCGTGTTATTTAGTTGATCAGCCCGGTGTGGTAATGCCTCCTATCCTGCTCTACCAGACAAATTTATTAATGCTTCCTCCCCCCCCATTTCTCTGAGAACATTGATTCCCTGCAGACATATCTCTGTTAAAACCTCTAGAAAGTCGCAACTTCCAAATTAGATTAAGTAGCAGGAATGGTACTAGAAGAATCAAAGAAAATTGAGTGCGTTATTGAATTCATGCCACATTGTCTCAGGAAGAGACGGGAGTTATGTGTGGTGGTAACTTTTGTCCTTACTGTACTAACAAAGCTGTGGGCATTGCTGTCAAACCTAATTGTCTGCGGCGCATCAGGATAAAATGAATCTTTTCTCTTATCAAAACTCGTACCTAGTGAGTTTTTACAAATGATAAATAGGTTTCAGAAGGAAGCTTTACAATTGATCAAAATCATTTGCCATTATTTGCTGTACACAACTCTATCCTGAAAAACCTACTGACAAAAATGGTAAAAAAGCATCTGGCTTTGGATTGTAAGCAGACTTGCTTGTCATGCTAGCAGTTGCAAAATGCAGATATTCATTTTAAAGCTGCCTATTTCTCATTTTGATCTGACATATTAAAAAGCATATAATTAATGGTTGACATTAGTAATTAACATTAACTTTATGGTGCTTAATATGCCATCATTCATCCATCAAGTAACGGGTATGCATAATGTCTTTGCATAAAGGTTTTAATTGTACAAAATGATCCTTCAGTTCTCAGGCTCTACGGTTTAAAGTAGTTGTAAATGCATTTTTAAAAGATGTGAATTTTTCATTTATTGAACGTAAACATTGGTTTTGTTTCTCCCCAGGAGTGTGCACAAACGTGTAAGCCAGGGACTTCGGCTAGGGAACACGGCCCCAGACGCACAGCTTCCATTAGTGGCTAAAGAGCACCACCTTGCTGTCGCCAGTGCTCTCTGGAGAAATTTCTTTCCCTATTTGAAGAGCCAGAGGATGTCACAGATGCCACCTTCCCCACAGGTTGCTGATACAGCTGCAGGTTAGCATTGACCCTCCCTGCGACCACTGGATTTGGTGCTATTTTCTGGGTGACAGACTTTCAAGGATTTTGTATTTTGGGATATTTCTACTTCCACCTAGTAACTTAAATATGCATAAATGCAAAAAGTAGCTTCTATGCTAAATATTTTGACAGGAAGAACTATTGTAGTGTTGAATTACTTGATAAGAATACAAAGAGATTGAGAACTCCAAAGGGGTTTGAAGCTATACAGGCCTGACTTCTTTTTCCATGCTAGTCACAGATTGTAATCAACCTTGCAAATATTAGTGAGAATAACTTCTTTCACTATCTCTAGAATTTACATCTTTTGCAGAAGTGTATTATAAGTTTGTGTTGAACTATTCTTTTCATTATGCTTGCGATTAAAACTAAATTTTTTTAAAATAATATTTTACATTTGAGGACAATTTTTAAAAGGTTGATTACATGACTGTTGTTTTTTGCTGAACATTTATGGTCACGGTCATAAAACTATTTCATAATTCGTTTTAATTATTTACCTTGCTTTACACTGAAGGGTTTTAATCTTGAAGTACAACATTCCATACATATATGAAATCCACATGCAACAAGTCAGCATGGTGGTGTTATAGAAAGAATTCCCAGTTTGATGTTTAACATCAGTAGTTAGCATTGTATTCTGTAGTTACAACGAAATCTTGTATCTATTTAACTAAAATTTAGAGAAGTGAAATGTAAAATATTTTTTTTCCCCATCATGATATGAATTAGATAAAGCTACAAGCTTGGAAGTACTGAGTTAGCAATAGAAAAGTTAAAAGACCCTTCATTTGAAGCAGCTCTGCGGGAGTTAGTAGGTAACGTTAATGAAGGAGGCAGCGTGCAACGGTAGTGGTCTCATACTTCTGAAGCATGTATGGGAAACAGCAATAGAAATCAAAGGAAGAGGTTGTTAATGTCAAAACTTTCATTCATTTCCTACAGTGTCATATCTTCTTATTTTATATTAACACAGTGCAATAGCAAGAAGAACAACCTGTTATAAACTCTGCTTAGAAGCAGGGAAGTGCAGCTGTGACCTGCTGTATAGAGATGTGTTAGGCAGTACTACAGAGGAAAGCAAACCCTTCCCACGCTGTATAAGCTTTTTGCCTTAGAGGTTGTAGCCCAGAGGAGAGAGCAGCTGTCACAGCTCTCCTGCTCCCCCTGCCAGGCAAATAGCCTGGGACTCTCATTATCGTTTCTGTCTCCCATTTCTCCCCCACCCGTGTTATGGCTGATGCTGCAGAAACAATGTGATAATCTGAAAGAAGGCCAGCACAAATTGCTTCCTCACCTAAGGCAGAGTGGGGTCTCTGTATGACCTTCTTTTTTATTCTGAGGCACATAAGGAAATGTGAAGTCCTTCATAGCTTAAGGTAGTCTGTCCCTATACCATTAAAATAGCTTCATTGTTGTTTCTGAAAACTAGCCTTTTCTGTTTAATTCAAAGTCAGTTTCTCAATGCATGCAGTTTTATAAATCATTATTTTAATAAGTTAATACTACATTTATATTTAACTTGAATTGGAGAATTTGGGAACTAGTGAGCCCCTTTACTTCATTGCCCTTCAAAGCCAGTTTTCCTGACTCATTTGATGCCTCTCATTTCCTATAACCTAATAACTGCTCAGCATTTCAGATTACATTTTTTTTTCCCTGAGTTTAAATGCATTTGTCATTTGCAGCATAAAGAATGTGCTATATTTTTTATTCTGGTAGTGTTAGATATAGATTCCACAGTGTACCTAACAGAAACAGCAAAAGGTTATGCTTCATTAACAAAAACTCTGTGCAAACTACTGTCCCAGTTTCTAGATCTGCAGCTGTTACATCAACATCCTTTTTTTCAAGAATAAGCTTGTCCATTAGTGCTTTATTTACACAGTAACTTCTGATACATGAAAGTCTATTCTAAAAATAGAAATGTACCAGCTTTTACTGAGTGAATTCTTTCCAGATACAATTCCTCACTGGAAGAAGTATGTAAAAACAACAAAGCAGATAAATAAAACTCAACCCTGTAAAGCACAGTAATACTTAATGTGTACAAGGGAAGAAGTGGTGGATGGAAGCAAGAAAGGGAGGCCGAGAAGTCAAAAAAGCAAGTTTTTAAGACGTTTTTAATTGCATAGGTGGTAAAGCTATGCCTTCAGGAGTTATAATCTCTGATTTTGTGAATATATTTAAAATTGCGTATGCTTGGATCCATTTTCCCTCCTCTGCATGAAGTATGTCATGTTGATTTACAGACTCCTTGGGACAGAGACTACATTTTAACCTGTGTACAAATGCTGTCTGTTAGAATAGTTGCCCAGTTTTAGTTGAGATTTCTGGTACTCCCAGACTGCACATTATTAATTGTAATTAATTTTCAATGCTTTTTAGTGGAACAGGAATGTACTGAGAAACTATTAACATGGTGCCATGTTTTTCTCACTTTAAAATCAGGTTTTACTCTCTTAGCTTTGGATATACCCAGCAAAGCTCTATCAGATCTCCAGCCACAGCCCGTTCTGTCAATGTTGCAGCTGTTTGGATGGGATGACATGGTGTGGCCTCAGCTGGTGTCAAGATACCTAAGTCACCTAATTCAAAACAGGTGAAAATTTGTGACTACTTGTTCTTCCAGTACCTTGTCATTCCTTCATTAGAGTTGTGGAAAATGTTCCTTCAAACAGTAATATTTCGTTAAGATGGTCCAGGTTCTTTGCATCTGCTAAAGTTCTAGGTTTCTTGAAATCATCTGGGACATTTCACAGGGGATAGTGGGTGTTACTTGGGCTGGATTGTTTGTTTTTATATGTAAATAGCTTAAGATATTCAAAATTTGTCAGGGAGATAGGTAAGTATTTTGAAAAAGTTAGTCTTTTGTATAGCAAACCACTTATTTTTTCCCAATGGAAACAGTGTTGTTACTGACAGATTTTGGAAAATGGGGACCTGGACAGTATCTTCAGAGAAGTACTTCCGTGAAGAGCAATACTGCATCAAAGTGAAATTTCTGAACCCATAACCTATTTTTAATTTGCATAGTTATAGTTTTCCACCCCCTTCTGTTGTTGTTACGCTTGGGCAAAGTTGTTACAGTTTGGCAAGGCAAGTAGCCTCCTACCCTAGCTGCACTTGAAGTTGAATAATGTAACTTTGTAGATTTTAAAATTTCTAGTTAAAAGTATTGGACTTATTTTTCCCCTACCAGTTACACAACACAAATACTTAAATGTTCTTATAAAAGGTCAAGATAAACATTATCACAGAAATCTGAAGATGCTCTCTAGTAAGTATTCAATGTTTAAATATCTTGACTTCTTCAAAATAAAGAACTTTGGCAGGAAGCTGAGGAGGATGGGTTGGGCAGTATTGAAAGTATAAGGAAAATGATTGTAAGGAAATGCAAGCATTAAAACTTTCTTTTTGACAAGCTTGGAACACATTCTGAGTGCATATTAATGTTCATGTAGCTGAGGTTTCTGAGACCTGCTGAATGGATGCTTTAAATAATAGGTTTAGAAAATTCATATGTTTTACATGCCAATGTTGAATTTTCACAGAATTGTTTGGATTGGAAGGGATTCTTGAGATCACGTAGTCTAAGTTGTCCAATGCTTCTGCTCAAGCAGGGTCAGCTAGAGCAGATTGCCCAGGACTCTGTCCAGTCAGAATTTTATATACCTGAGAAATCTTATTTGCTTTAAGTAGGCCTCTATGAACTTAAGCTGGATGGATGGTGGTGGTGGTGGTGGTTGTTGTGTTGTTTTTTTTTTTCTCGCTCGCCCCGCTTCTGAATCAGGCTTTGAAAGCAGGGGAGGTGAGAGATGAGAGAGAAAAAGGGAGTGTTTCTATGTCAGACTGTATTTGAAAGTGAAAAATGTTGCACATTTTTAGGGTGCATACAGCATAGCTGTAAATCAGGATATGGTAAAGAGTATTTCAATGTGATTGGCAAAGATGAGGCTATGGCCTTCTTGCAGGGAGATGTTAAAAGAGGTTGAATTTAGTTCCTCATGTGTCAGTTTGGAACTCAGGAGAGGAGCGCTTAGTCCTCTAATTTGCTGTCTTTCTCTTGTATGATCTTTATAGGGTGAGTTTCATGCAAAGTTCACAGAATCACTAAGGTTGGAAAGGACCTGTAAGATCATCAAGTCCAACCATAAAAAAAAAAAAACCCACCAAAACAAAAAAACCCACACACCCACAAAAAAACAAAACCACCCGCAAACGACAAAACACACCACAACCCACACCAAAAACAACCCACCCACACCACAGCACCATGCCCATCAAGCCACATCCCACAATGCCACATCCACACGCTCCTTGAATACCTCCAGGGAGGGTGACTCTACCACCTCCCTGGGCAGTCTATTCCAATGTTTCACTACTCTCTCAGTAAAGAACTTTTTCCCAATATCCAGCCTGAACCTCCCCTGGCGCAACTTGAGGCCATTATCTCTTGTCCTGTCGCTAGTCACTTGGGAGAAGAGACCAACACCCACCTCTCTGCAACCCCTTTTCAGGTAATTGTAGAGAGCGATAAGGTCTCCCCTCAGCCTCCTCTTCTCCAGATTAAATAACTCCAGTTCCCTCAGCCGCTCCTCATAAGACTTGTGCTCCAGACCCCTCACCAGCTTCGTCGCCCTTCTCTGAACACGCTCCAGCACCTCAATGTCCTTCTTGTAGTGAGGGGCCCAAAACTGAACACAGGATTCGAGGTGCGGCCTCACCAGAGCCGAGTACAGGGGCACGATCACCTCCCTACTCCTGCTGGCCACACTATTTCTGATACAGGCCAGGATGCTGTTGGCCTTCTTGGCCACCTGGACACACTGCTGGCTCATATTCAGCCGGCTGTCAATCAACACCCCCAGGTCCTTTTCTGTGGGGCAGCTTTCCAGCCACTCATCCCCAAGCCTGTAGCGTTGCATGGGGTTGTTGTGGCCAAAGTGCAGGACCCGGCACTTGGCCTTATTGAACTTCATCCGGTTGGCCTCGGCCCATCGATCCAGCCAGATACCTAGCACATGCTGAATGAAATAGGGGTTAAGTGCATAAATGCCCATTTATAATTTGAATTTTGTTGCTTTTCAGGTGAGATCAAGAAAAACATTTTGATGCCTAAACTGGAATTTTGGTATAATTTAGGTACTTAAGGGTAATACCTGTTTCCCTAAGTAAACTCTTAAGTGATTGAAAGCAGTTACTTAAGTATTCATTAGCAATATTCATTAAGCACCTGACATATTGTTATGTATGTATCCACAGATATATTGCTATGCTGGCTGAGGTCACATTTACTGTATTTGGAACCACAGCTGAAGCATTCCTGTTCCCAGGTGTTTGGGAGCATGGTTGGATTAGCAAGTGCAGAACTCGCACACGTGGCTAATACTGAGTTCCTCATACAGCCCTGCTACCATAACTTCATCTAAAAATGCAGTTAGCATTGATGATAGTTACCTGGTGTACATTAGTTGAGAGGTTAGCGCACTTGTGCAAGAATTTGGAAAACCCAAGTTAAGTGGGTCTTGCACTCTGAGGGAATTGAAACCTTTATTTCAAAGTACCGCCTTAGGGATGAGAGGACCTTGCCCTCCTCTTGCAGGTTGTACCATGGACTAACTGAAAATGTCGGGTTCATGGATCCATATTGAACAAACTAGCAGGAAAAAGCATGACTGCATAGTTGAGTGATGATGGGTACTTGTCTTTTGCTTATGTGTGTGTATGTTCTCACACTTTCTGGTTCTCTCTCATATGTTCTCACTCTCCACTTTTCTGAATCTTCCATCCTGCTGGAAGCATGGGACAGAAAGCACTCACACAGAGGCGAATATTTTTGCCCCTAAGCTGTTGGGGTTGCGATTGCCCAGCCTCAAGGAGAATTGTCTGTTTCCCCTGTCAGTTGCTTCAAGGCCAATGAGGTGAGACTAGGCAAAGGTATGTCCCTGCCTCATCAACAGAGCTGTAAGGTGTTCCGGTTTCCTTGGGAAAGGACAATGAGAACCTATGATAAGACTTTTTTGGTAGTATTATACAGAGGTATCGTACTCTAAACACTGTCATTTTATTATATGCTATTAAGATGGCAATTTTTTTTAGCATGATTCGTGTGCTGATTTACCTTAGGCAGTTGTAGAGCAAAAGTTATCGAAGTATCTCAGTGCTGGGATCTTAACACTTCATGGTTACTGTGTTGTGATAATTTTCACATCAAACATTCTCAGTTAAAAAGTAAAAAGATTATTTTGTTGCTGATGCTGTTACATACCCTGCAAGCTCTGCCTGGTCTCTTTAAGATTGAAGCTTATTCTGTATATCAGCTATTTCAATATTGATAATAAAGGTTCTGATGGACAAGCTGTGTCCTTAGCAACATGTGCACAAGCTTTGGCATTTCTTTTGCAGTAGTGCCTAGAAGTTCCTCTCCAGATCCGTGTGGTGTAGTGTGTGGTAGTTTTATAACCTGTTTAAACTAACTTTGAGCATGTGTATAAGCTCACTGGTTTAAAAGGACCACTTGCCATGATTCTAGCAGGTAGTTACTGTTCTTTCCTTTCTTAGGGATTAGGAGCGTATTCCCCTCCAGTTTTAGGAAGATGCTTAAGTGGCCTACCTACCAGCAAGCAAGAGAAACAAGAGTGAGACTACAGGAGAAAATGTTTTTGAGAGCCTTTGGGGCCAAGTAGACTAGCTGTGTACATCAAGATTACATAAGGCTGGAATTTTTGTTGTTTATACATTACTGCAAAGAGTGTTAAGTCCATAGGCATCCTGCTTCTTTTCTCTTTTGGTACTGGAATTTAATTATAATTTTTTAATATTTTCTTTGCTTGCATTTGGTCTCCTTATTTATTTTGTCAATAGTACTTCAGCAGGGATATTCAGGCAAAATATACAGTTGTTACTGGATTTAACTAAATGAAATAGAAAGAAAAACGTTATTAATGTTGTTCAGTGAGAAACAGAATCCAGTTTGGTTTCCTCTGGACCTGTGTAGACTTTCTGTTGCAAGCATGAGTAAAAATTCAGTAGAAAATAAGTAGATTTATATGTACATATATCAAGAAAAGAGTACAAGCATTTTTTATTAAAGTCAAAGCACCTAGGACTGACCAGGGATGAAATCTCTTATATGAAAAAGTGTAACTATTTTCAAGAAATTTCACTGACCTGAAGCACACACCGGAGCTCATCCGATAGGAATTGCAAACAGGGTGCAGAACAGACCTGCTCTCTGTTAGCAAGGAGTTTCTGCAGAATTAATGATGTGGGGCTGATATGCTTGGGAAAGTGACTAGAGCAGCGGTAAGGCAGGCAAAACTTGGGGAATACTGAGCAGTAGAGTACAGGGATTGTGCATTTAGCGTTGATGGTGCCATTGACTCTGGCCTGACACCTGGCTGGTAGCACAGTAGCATGTGTTTGGCTGAAGGTATATACAGCAAGTTTGCTGTGCGTGGGAATGTATATACTTGTGTGTGTATACACACGTAAATGCATACACCTGTAAGTGTACATCAAGTATAGCAGTTTCCTTTGTCATCTCCAAGCTGCCTTTTTATATTTCCCTTTTTGATCTGTTTCTAACATGACATATCTTTATTTGTTAAAGCAGACCTTCTCTTCTCCATCTTTTACGTAGCTAGGACTAAGCAGACTTCAGAGTAGCATGGGGCACCTAAGCCAGCTTTATATGAAAGGCTGGGGTAGCTTAAGGAGTGTCAATATGAAGTTCCAGGTTGATTCAGATAAACTATTCCCAGTGCTGTATGTCAGCAATTTAGATAGTACTGTCAAATTATCCCTTGTTAGAATAAGGCATTTCCCCATTGTGTGACTTTTATTTTTTTTTCCCTCCCCCTGTTTTGTTTTACGTAGAGAAAACATATGTGTGTGTGTATATATGCTTTTATATTACCATGTGTGGCATTACCAAATTTATCGTGTTCTCTGTATTTAGGCACCAGGATATTGTGAGCAAAGTCTGTAGAGTACACAAAAGGAATGCCAGTTGGCCTTTCTGTTACTTTATTTCTAATTGTTTCTGTGCACTGTTTCTTTATGTCTACAGCCAAATGAGACACTCTGCCACCTTTTTGCATACTTTTATTAGATCTCTTTACCTTTTTCTTCCTCTTCTACCTATGCAGTGCACTGTGTGAAGCTTTTTCTAGTATGGGATATACATCCTATGAAGCTTTGACAGTACGTTCTTGGTTTCGATGCATTTTGCAAATGTTCATAGATCAACCGACTGGTGTGCTGGCCAAGACAGATGCTGAGCGAACAGTTGGTAAGTGTTCACATTTCCCTAATGTTTGTAGTAATGATTCTATATTGCAAAACTGGCAAATATTTTGAGCTAATTACAAAATGTATTTTTGTTTGTATTCCTTTACTTTTACCTAATTACAAAATGTGTTTCTTTACGCTGCTTGTGCTATTTATTGATAGTTTGCCTGCTCTGCATATGACAAATTTATCACAAACAAAGATAAAAGAGCTTGTTTCCTTGGAAGCAAAGAACAAAAACTTGCTCCCAAGGAGACAAGCTATTTTTCCCCCCATGGAGAAACTGCTCTAAAAAAAGTGAAAATCTGAAGTAAATAGTCAGAAATCATGCTGTGAATGCCCTAAAAGAAAAAAAGGGAAAAAAATTCAGTTGCAAGTAATTCTTCCCTTTTCTGTATTGGATATTTTGCTTTCTTAGAGCAATACTTCATCACTTCTTCTATAAAACACTGCAGTTCTAATTATTTGTAGAACACATCTTCTAGCGACTATTTTTCATACACATTTTGTAGATTTTAAAGAAAACCATCAGTAAAATGAAAGACATGGTTATCCTTACTTAATATTCTTCATTCTCATATATCAGTATTGGAAACATAACTAGTTTGGACACATGTTCTTTGTCTAGAGAGATGCAGTCAGTTGCAGAATCCTTGTATTTTAGACATTTTAAAGTCACGTTTCTTTTTATGATTTTGGGACTAAAGTAAACCGAAAAGCATAACTGTATACTATATTTACTGCTGTGCTCTCTTGTAACAAACAGAGAAAGCCTATATGGAGCAGCTGACTGAAATGACAAGGCTGATTTTTAAGCTCTCAGAAGTAGAAAGCATTCTTTCGAAGGCTCATGTTGAAGAGTCAGTTTTCAAGCAAGACCCTAAAAATGCTATTGTCCACTTCATTAAGGTACTGTGCATCTCTGTGTTAGCGTCATAGGACAATTTTAGGGAAAAGGAGTTATGTATGAGATTTTGTATGAAAAGAAATTACTCACACACACCTCCTAAGAGAATTATTATTAAATATTATATATTTATTTCAATGTTTCTGTTTTCTCAGGCTGTTGGTAGAACTTACAATGGCCTTCAGACACTCTCTGAGAAATCTGCCATGGTAGCAAAGACTCTGGAGTATTTAGGTGATGTATTAAAGTATGTGAAGCCTTATCTGAAGGTAAAAGGACCTCCAGAAGGTCTGCAGCTTACGTATTGGATCATAGGTAATTATTTTGCAACCTCTTTTCTTTTAGGAAATAGTGTTCAGGAATCAGTAAAATGTGATTATTTTTTTTTTACTACTTTTTTCCCCTCTCTACCATCTATCTTAATGGTTTAAAAAAAGCAAAGTCACCAAGATGTTACAGTTAGATACTTAATTTTCTTCCACTGATTTTCTTTGGTTTATATCCTGATGCCTAACCTCCTTGTGTTTTTTTTAAATTACCCCTGCAAATCAGTGTTTTCAAAAGTAAGATGTTTTCATGTCTGAAAACCAACTGTTTTACCTAAACAAAACCAGAAACAGTGACAAGCCAGTGAAGCAGTGTTATGGCATGCTACATCGTATTTACTGGAGTTATGATAGTGGACAGGTCGGCTTAGGAATGTAAGTGCTTCCTTTTAGAACTGCTCCTTTTACATACACTCTGTGCTTTATTAAAGTTCAAATTCTAGTATTTGTTCATGAAAGTGTAGAACCACCAATAGGATGGAAAAGTGCTGTTTTATTATGAATGAAGGTGCCAGTCTGACCCACTTACCTTTAAAAATAGACTATATGTCCCTTGAAGACAGAGCTAATGATTTGCATGTACACACAGTGTACATCATGATTATAAGGACTACAGTGAAAAGCTGCAGACCACGATGCAGAAGGTGTATCAAATGTAATGGAATATGGATTTTGTAAAATACTTTACTTTTCTGTTGCAAGATCTGCGTATTTTGTTATACAAGACGTATGCCAAATTAAATGTGTTTAGCTATTCTGATGTTGGGCTGGAGCCTTGTAAAGTAATTTTAGATTGGTATTTTCCTTTCTGTCCTTTGCAGTAGGAAGTGATTAATCTTCAGTCATGCTGTTGTGTGTGAGAAATTGTCCTTTCTTTTTAGTTAAGAAAACATAAAAAAGGTTTAAAAGAAAAAAATTTTTAAGTGTATTTCAATCACTTCTTCACATTCTGTGGGCTTGTTAAGTTATAAGGACAAAGCAAGAAACTTAACAAATCTAAACACCTCTCTCTGGTCAGATTGTGTCTTCTTCTGTCCCATACATCACAGCAGTGATAACAGAAGGAGTAGTTTTAGCCGGAATGAGCATGCTGCTTTCAAAACAGGAAGCTTAGACAACATTATTAGAAGTATTGTTAAGTGATTGTTCTCTTTCTCTATGATTGATTGTCGTGTTTTCTTTCACTCCACAAGATTAATGCTGTTTTGCGTTGTTTTTAGAGATGATAATGGATGACTTTTATAGATTAATAATATCTTATAACAGCCTACTTTTGATCTTTCATTATTTTCAAAGTCTTAAACGTACTTCCTTGGGATAGTCCTGTATTTTCAACCCAGCAAACTTTTACTTGCTTCTAATTAAATATAAAGTTAAGAATGTCTGTGGGAATGATTACATAGGAATCTTATTTTATTTAATCTGTATTTTGAGTATTAACACTCACGAGTATAGAGTTACTTGCTCAAGGAATATTACACTTCACCTGCAATAAAGATGTTTCTCAAAGTTAGGGTATTTACTCATCAACACCTTTTTACAATTTTTTTGCAACTCAAAAGGAAGATCTTAAAAACTGGCTCAAAGCTGCACAAGTGATACGTTAATGTGTTGAAAACAAGATAGATGTGCTCTGAGGCTCTCATTTTGTGAACTGAGAGCTCACAAAGATCTGGAGAGACCATGCTGTTTTAATGGAGTTGCCAGCCCCTCATTCTTTTTGATCTGCTGAATTAGATGCATTAAATACAATTTGAAAGATATTTAATGTTTTCCTAACATTGAATCCTGTGTGAGTAGTTGCTGGTGTGGCCACAGTGGTGTTAGATAAATGTGAAGGGAAGGCAAAGGCAGTGTCTCTCTGTAAAATGTGATGAATGCTCACAGTAAGGTAAATGTTTAAGTGCATGTGTGCTGATTGCAATCGTGTTATGTGTCAAGTTTAGTTAATTTTTCTGCAGGGCTGTGAGAGACTGTCCTTTCTTTAGCATTACTGTACTTTTCCTAAAGCAGCTTCACTTGCCTAAAAACTTGTAATTGTTATGTATTGAATCACTTTAGTACTTTCATTTTGCTGAACTGTAAATGGACTTTGAATAGTCTTGACGGGGCTTCTGCGAAGGGGATACCATGGAATGAGTACATGGGAGTGAGAGATTTCAGTTGCCATTGCTAATCTTGGATTATCTAATTTTACATAACTGCCTCTTTAGGCTTTCTTAATTTTTTTTTTCCCCCTGACTGTAAATTGCTTTGGGATTTCTTGATTCTTTTTTCAACAGGATGCCTGGTAAAGTTCTGGGCACCGATACTGGCTACTTCCAAAGCGCAGCAACTCTTGTTCCGCATCGTGGATTGCCTACTGCTGCCGCACTCTGTGCTCCAGCAGGACAAAGAGCTGCCTGTGGCTCTGCTGTCTGCCATTCAGGAAAGCCTACCTCTTTATCTTCAGGTAAATATCTGAACTCTATTATCAGCAGACAAACATATCTTCAGGAGAAGATTCATATTGCAGAGGATGTTTTCTTTTTCCCTAATCAAAACAAGCGTTGACTGAATTTAAAGAAGCAGCAAGAGGAATTTTTTCTTCTTGTAGAAGTGGAAGGAAAAATGCCACCCCATTGGCTTTTCTCTCATTGCATGCAGCTGTGCTGTGGTACACTCCAGAGCTGCTAGTCTGATCGCTGTATATAGAGAAGCTTTCAGCCAACCTGCTGTTTACACTGGTCTCTGATGTGAGAGATTTCTGAAACAGTGGATCAAATAATCATAATATGTAGCAAGGCACTTGTTGAGATGACAGAGCAAACAAAGGTTTTAAATCATCCTTGACTTGGCTAACTGTATATAATTAAAGATGAGCTATTCTTTTCTCGTTGCTCTTAGGAACAAAAAACAATCCTCTGCATATCATGGCACTGTTTTATCTTAATAGTTTGAGAATGTCTTTGCTGAATCAAATTCCTGCTGCTGCTTACACTTACGTGACTAAAGCCTGCTTGCCCATTATTCCTCCTAGTCTTCCCTCAGCTTACCTATCACTCTTGAAACTCTGTAGGGCTTGTTGATGCTGTAGAAAGAAACTAATTCCTGAGGGTGAGGAAGAGAAAATAATATTTATTTTTAAATAAGTTGACATGTTTTTCCTTGTAAATCCTTGGGTCTTTTTTACTTGCTTTTTTCCCTTCCCTCTTAGTCTTCAATTTGATTGCAGTCTTAACTGATTACTTTACAGGATTTACTCCTTTCATAAGTTGCATTGTGATCGATGGCATGTCATATGGAAGTGAATATGGTTATGTACTGATGTGCAGAATTTGACTTGCTTTGCTGCTCTGTAGGTATTTTCAGAAGCTATATACATGTAGGACCATCTGGACACTGGTATTACCACATAGTGTGACTGTCTGCTTGCTAATTTAGTATTTCAGACAGAGATCACTGTTTCTCTGTAGTCTGCACATACGGATGTAGTTTTAAGATGAAGCCACTCAAGTTGGTTTTGAAGTCCAAGTGTTGTGGACCCTTGTTTCCTGTTTTCTTTGTCAGTCTCTGACTTCCTGACCTCACTGTTGTACTCTTCAGCAGTCTGCTGCATAGTCCCTGTGCTTTCCGGCTAAGCTAGATGATCTTACTGACCAAATAGTTTATTTTAGAGAAATGCTGCTTCTAGAAAACCAGTAATTCTTTAATTTGACAAACACTTCTGGAGAGAGAAGACAAAGAGGAGACTTATTGTTCCTATTTCAGTATGGAACTTCTGCATTTTATTGTTTGTATTTACAAAGTTCCAACACTTTTAAGTGCTTCAAACTGCTTCGTTCATTCCAAAAATACTTCCTTCCCCTTTATTTGGGAAAGTGGAAAAATTCCGATTTAGGATCAACTCAAAATGAACATACTTCAATATCAGTTAAAAAAAAAATTCTCTTAGGACTGCTTCTGAGCTTCTTTAAGACGGAATGGATTCTAGGCACTCTCTGACTTCTCAGGTTATCGTTTAACAGTTGGCTTAAGGTTAAATTCATTCTCTTTCACACCCATGTGCATTCCCATTTAATTTGCTTTAATGATTCTGTGAATATGGGATGATTTGTGAGCTGATTCAACTAGTAACTAGTCCCACAAAACAAACAAACAAAGAAAACCCCAAAACCCAAATCGGCATATCAGAAAAGTGATAAAACAGTATATGTGGGAAGGAAAGCATGTAAACATGGTGGGAGGAAAGACAGAGAAACAGCATCATCTGGAAATAACCCCACCTTGACTAACTTAAGCTGCTGGTGAAATGTGTGATCAGACTCTCCTTGGGTGGCTGCCCTATGTCTGGTGCCCATTCCTGGAGGTGGAGCACTGGTATTTTAGTGCAGGAGCCTTAATTCACCCTAATGTTAGACAAACATTGTTCCATACATCTGTCCCTGCTAATACCCTAGTTAACAACTTAATCCTTTGGCAGTTAGATGAAAATAAAGAAACAGGAATTTGGAGACCATGCAAAATATCTTCTTATACATGCAAATTCTTTATTCATAGTCAAAGCATAAAAGCCCTTGAGTAGCATTTCTACTCAGAGGTCTTTTCAATACTTTTTTTTTCCTTTTTTCCAGTCTTCTGAACAGTTCCAGGCTCCATCTCAATCTTCTCTTCTTTTTTTATTCTGAATTCTCCTTCTTCAGCTCCTTCAGTGTGGGCTCCTCCTCCTTTGTCTAAAAAACATTCTTAGATCTCAGAAAACGTATTAGTTTGCAAGCAATGGTTTGCAAAACTTCCCTCTTTCCAGAGCTTGTAACAACTAATCTTAATGTGGTTTATTTGATCCTTTTATGTGGGTTTTGAAAAGGATTTGAAATCAGTCTTAGTAGCAGGTAATTAATTTCCCACATTCATTGATGCAGCAATCTTATGAAATCCTATAGAATTTCTGAATTGTATAGAAAAAGATTCCCCAAACAGTCACATACCCTGTGTAATGGTAATGCAACTGGCCACACAACTTGGGCAGCAGGCTTAAAAAACAAGAACAATATTGTTGTCACTGTGCTGTACTAAGAGAGGGCATCGCCTTTGTTCGTCGCCCTAAAATGGCAGAGGCCAATTTTTCATCTTTTAGGACAACATATGAAGCTCCTTCTTCTCTCCCCAAAGCATAGTTCACAATTCATTGAAACTGATGACTGTATCCCACTCTCCCTCGCCATCCCCCCAAACCTATAGGTTTATTTTTAATAGATTAAAATTACAGGCTTTGTTTAATTTTACACAAGCACAAATAATTGTCAAATGCACTGATTAAGACTAGACATTGCATTTCTCTCTCCTCAATTTAGACTGACTGTATTTACTTGTTGTGTTTGTGTTTACTGTAAATATAAGTTGGGGCTATACAGCTGTGCCTTTTGACAGTTCTTGGGCAACTGATCTGTTCTCCACTATACAATGAACTTATCTAGAGGTTTCCTTCAAACTCAGTCACTAATTCTGCCTTGTCAAAATAGCTTAGTTCTAGCAACTTTTAAACTAGTATTTTTTTTCTTGCTTAAAGGGTTGCTGTCTGGATATTATTTCTTTGACTGTGTATCATCTGTTTTGATAATATTTGATGACCTAAGAAAGATTTTGTTGGGAAATAATATCAAAATTGTCCTCAGAGTTGTTTGAATGATGGACTTCAGGAGGTAAAGCATGAAGAACATGAGTGAACAGCTGTTTTATAATTTTATGGGACTGTCCTTAATTATGAGATAGTGAGGCATGTAAAATCTAACATTAGATATTTTGCCATTGTAAAAAGAAGTTGAGTTGATTTTTGTGATAGTGGGTTGCTGAACGTTACCACAGGAAATCTGAGAGCAGTTGAGATTGCTCTTGGATGGATTTCTTGGAGAATGATTTGGAGGAATTTTGGTATGCATTTACAGTAATACGGGAAAGAACTGAAGCGGTGTACCGAACTTACTTTAGAGAAGAAATACAAATTTAAATATATCTTGCAGAATACAGTGTAGGTGCATGGAATAAGCACAATATACATAATGATGGGAAAGGTAAGATACCCTGCTTGCTTTGTCAGCATTAATCCTGTCCAAACACAGATGATGGTTGATTTCTATCTAACTACAGGAGAGTGGTGAAAGAGCTTAATTCTAAGTAGTGCTTGGCACATCCATTTTCCAGTGATTTTAATGGGCCTGTGCAGGCTCAGCATTTGTCAGAGATCAGACCTTAAAAGCCCTCCTGTGAGCCGCATCTGTGGTCCGATGTTTCAGCAAGCTTATTAATACATTTTGTGAATTATAGTATGTGTTTAATAGGAATTGTACAACATTAATTGGTGAACAGCAGATTTATTGCAACAGCAGGACTGATATTGTAAGTCATCATTAGGTAGCTTGGCATTTCTGCAGTGAATAGTTCCAGTAATCCATACTAATCGGTTCTTCGCTCTCCACAGGTGATTTACAGATATATGGATAAATCAGAAGAAAGAGGCAGCTCTGGCCACAAAAGGTTCCTGCAGTGAACACACGCAGGAATCAGTTGCCTTTCTGCTAAAATGAGGAGCAGATGTTGTCATGCCCCTCTGCTCCCCTTAAAATGTCTTTGGATTTTTTGTTTTTTTAACTTCAGAAGATGGCTAAAGAACATAGTTACGAAAAAGAGGGTGGCTCTATCAACCCTTTAAAGTCCATCTGCTTTGTAGGGATTGTCCTAGGGGTCTGATGTGATTGATTTCAGATCTCTGGTCCAGAATTGCAGTCCAGTAGCATGTGTTTCTCTTCTCTCTCATATGAACAGTAGCTTCCTTCATCTCTGTTAATTACTGGTAGGATTTAAAAGAAGAAAGTTCTGTGTGATTTCCTTGTAATCACATCCTTGGCCAGCGCTGCCTAGGATATCTTGCTATTGTACTGAGAGATTTGCAGCTATTGTGCAGTGTTGGTAATTTATCCATTGTGCCACTTCGGATATGGTGTTGTCAGACCTTGTGCAGATCTGTTGCTCTCTGCACTTACGCAAGAAAAAAAGAGTCCAAAATAAAGAACACAGTGTTGAGCTAAAGTCAATGGGCCTTCATGTCCAAAAGAGAAATCCAAGTTCTTCTCTGGAAAGTTTTAGGGAACAGTAGAAGCGTCAGGGTCAAAGGTGTGACAATTCTTCCCTGAAGAGCTTTGATGCCGTAGATGTGTCCTTCATATGTGAGGACTGATTCATGAATTTTTCTGCTTCGTAGAAGAGAAGGGGTTTTTGTTTGGGGGTGTTTTTCTGCCTCCCAACAAAATGGAAGGAGAATTTTCTCACTGTTGTCTCACTGGATAAAAGAATTTGTATCTTGGAAGCCATTGGTGCTAATCTTGGAACTTTCATTAGGAAAAATTATGAGGATCCTCCTTATGGAAGAGAGAATTTTGGTATTACTACGTGGTTTTAAAAATTACATCTTTTTTGAGAGGCAGCATCTCCACCTGACCCACCAAAAAGGAACCTAGAATCCTTTCTAAAGAAAACATTAGGTTACAGAAAAAAGACGTTTTCTGGGTTTTGAAATGCTTCATAAGTTAACAGCTCTCCTTGCAGGATTTCAAGAGCTCGCTCTCTCCTCATCAGATAACTAAAGAAAAAAATCGCCAGTTAACTTACATCCTTTTTTCCTCTCTAGTCAAGAAGAGTGTCTTTCAGTAATACTCTTGACAGGGTGTTGGGTTTTTTTATTTAATCCTTTCCTTCTTTTTCAGATTACATCTCTCCCCATCCCACTCCCTAAAAAAATAGAAGCAGTTTACTTCAACTCAAAAAATGAAAATGCTTTTATGAAGGATCAGGCTAGGTTTGTTGATCCATCTTCAAATTAAACTGTTAAATCATCTGCAAAAATTAGTCGGTGTTCCTTCAGATATCTAAATTCTAATATTTTTTGCTTTTTATTGCACCGATTAAGTATCTTCAGGATCATTTCTTAACAGTAACTCTTATTATTTAATAACTGATTTCGGCCTTCTTTTCTTGATACTATGTAGCATTTGTTGATCCTCAATTTGAAGAACTGTCTCATTTTAGTAATTATCGTTGTTAGTTTATCACAGGTGTTCTGTTCTTCATGTATTCCTACAGGTGTCCTCTGTGAGGTTGTGATGTTATCTGTGTCCCTTTTATCACATATATTAATACACTTTCTCAGATATTTTTCTGTAGTGTTAAAACAGTCTAGAGTCTTAAAAGTGCCAGCTCCGATTTTGGGATTATGGAATATTTTCTGCTTTTTTTGTAAGAGCTGTACTACAGAAAGCACAGGCAACTCTTCTTTATGCCTGTTGCAACATCCTATTGAAAACAGTAAACACTCAAGCTTACATACTAAATCTGTCATCTGTAACAGTCTCTCGGAGTCTGCTACTTGCCAACAGTGTTTTTAAGAATTCTGATATAGCAGCAGCTGCTTTTTCGTGCAAAATTTTGCTGTATGTACACAAAAGGAGGAGAGAATCTGAACTGTTTATCAAAGCTCCAGTTCAGGAAGTGTGGTTTTTATCATTGGGACTTACCAAAATTACCAAGGAGCTCGAGAAGTATGTGAAGTTAAACCCTAACTGAACATGTCTGTGTTCAGGAGGGCCACTACAGCAAGTCTTCAGGCAGGTCCTGAAGCACCTCATTTCTTGAAATCTCATGTTTCCTGTATTTGTTTACTGCGGAACCAAAAGTGGGAAATCCCAATTTCAAGAAAGTGGCACAACGAACCTCAGCTATGTCTCAGTCTGCTTTTTTCTGAAAGAATTGTTCTGTCATGTTCACACAGAAAGGTATAGATGAAAATGTTTCAGGGGAGGGACTCCTATGTGCAACAGAAATACTCTTTGTCAGTAGCGGGGGAACAAAAGCAGCTTGTCTTGAACTGTTAATTCATATATTAGGGGCATTAGCTTACCTCAGCAACCATCAATATTCAGGCAGATATTCCTCCTACCAAAACTGGAGTCTGGATTGCAATGCTAGTAGAAGTTTGAAGTACTGTTGAAGTTGCTGTCTAGGGAACTCCATGCTTGAACTTCTTTTACACCATTATTCTTGTTGGACAAAACTATTGCGAAAACTGTGAGTTCTCAAGGAGGTTCTGTTTGTGCCACTGACTGTGACCCTTGTGATAGGAGATCACTGGACTTTTTTTTTTCTTAGTGATTTGTTCTTCTTCCTTTCAGTAATCAAAGGAAGGGGAAGGAAACTCTTAACTTTCTGTCACAGCAACTTGTACCAGTAAGAAGAATATTCTTTTTTCAGAGATGTACCATGTATATGTTGTATAACTATGGGTAGTGTTCAGATAGGGCACTTCCTGGGCAAGTTCTTTCATTATAGATTTTTCTCTGGATCAATATAGCTTGTATGGGATAAATCACAGCAGTTCTAGCCTGATCTCAAACAGATTTTTAAAAAAACTCCAAATATCTTATAAATGGTGCCTAATTTACTCTAATTTCTTCACACTATGAACAAAATTTTTCTTGTCGGACCATGATTCTAAGTGCTCATTTTTCTGCTATATCGTTTGTACAAAAATTTCACATGGTGCTTTACAAACAGATGAGGTAATCTCTCTCTCCCTTCATAAATCTTACCTGACTAATATACTTTGTTAGACCACGTACAGAGTTGAAAAAGAAATGAGGAGCTCTTGGGCACAGAAACACTTTCTCAGGTCTGAAATGCCAAGGTTTTATTTCAAATTTGAAGGGGAGCTTGCATGTCCCAAAGCTTATCTTCCAATATATTAATCAGTCTAGTAAAAGATTTTTCTTTCCTTTGCAAGCCTTGCCTGGGCTCTGTCTTCATTTGTAGACCACCATATCTGCAGCAAATTACTGATGCTTATTTGTCATGCAGTAGGTACTCTGTGTGCAGCAGTTTACATAGCATGTAGTGGGCATTTAGTCTACAGTTGTTAAAGATTTATTAAAAATGTATTCTGTTTCTCACTTTCTAAAATCTTCTTCTACAGGGCCTGTCCTTTATATGTTGTCAGTCCCAAACACAGGGTGCCTACTTAAATCAACTGCTTGGGAGCATTATTCAACAGTATTTTGGACGGTTTCTCCCTTCTTGTCCGACTGCGCTTGGAGCTGGACAGCATCCTATGCTGACTGCTTTATGCAGTTCCATTACAGCCCCCCAGCTGCTCCGCCTACGGAAGACCACTCTGCATGTCATAAGGTAAGGACCAGTGAAGTAAAAAAACATCACTTACTCAGGTTTCACAAACAGCTAGTGAGAAAGGGAATGCCACTGTTTTCTTTTCAGTTAACTGATAGTTTCGCTGTGGGAAGAGCCTGTAAGTTGCTGGGCAGGGAGCAAAGGAAGGACAATGTGTATAGAGCAGGAGAGTAAAATCGGGAAGACCTGGAGACTAGTGAGAGAGTCATTGAGGATGGAGATTCTAGACTATAAGAAAAAAATATCACATGGGGCCACATGAAAAGCAAGTATTTTTCTAGAAAAATTGCACTCCAATATACATCATCATATGTTTGTGTCTCCAGCTGTATTTAGGGTCATAGAGTCATAGTGCTTATAGTTGCCACAGTTACCTGTGCATGGGAGGCCTCGTTGCTCTATAAGTGACAGGGTATACATAGGTGTGCCAGCTACCCAGGGGAAATGCAAAATTTGGGCTGTGGGAAGAGGGAGATGTAGAGGCAGGGAGACACTGCTTGTTCACTGTGCTGTCACTACTCGCACGATGTCAACAGCAGCTATAAATGCTGGGTCTCTGGTGCCGAAAGGCCAAAGCTTTGTTTTATGTACTGCAGAATATGGAACAATCTGTATTTTTTGTCTATGTTGGAGAGGAATTAAACTCCCTCAAATATAAAGTGATTGCTTATATCCAAGGTGATTGTATTTTTCTGTGTTGAAGAGTGTGTAAACATGTTGATTAAGAGAATTTTAATGTTGATCTTAGGTAAATATTATAGGCAATGCTGTAAGTAAAGCCTGTATTATTGCATATTGAAGGAGTGAATTAAGATTTCATAGTCTTATTTCTAACATGTTTTTAACTTAGGAATACTCAAACTTCATCTTAAAGTTATTTGTGAATGTGTGCATGCATGTGTGAATTTTAAGATTGATAGTGGAAAGTAAATTCTGGAAGTGTAGTGGCACTCGGTGACTTGTAAGACATGAAACGTTCCTTAGTGATCTGGGAAGAATATCTTAGAACTAAGCAGCTGTCTGATTTACCAACTGTTGGGTGGTCAGGAGGCAGTCAGTAGGTCTATACATAAATACGTACAGAGTTCACTGGCCATTTTGGTGTATGAAAGCTAGTGAATGTCTTGCTGCTGCACAGAGGAAATTGAACCACATGGTCAGGGATGTATTATCCAGGTCAGAGAACCATTTTAGTGGAAGAGCACCCCAAGAAACAATTAGTGTGAAATTTGCGTTGTAAATTAATGGGATAGAAGATTTCTGAGTTGCTAATATTAAAGTGAGTAAGACCACACGATACAAGGCATATAGAAGTAAAGAATTACAACTTTCATTTGCCAAGTTATACCAGCGCTCGGAAGCTGTGCAATGAAATACTCAGATCTCTGAAAGTCAGGTTTCATTTGAAAGTTTTGGAAGCATGCCTTAGTAAGTTTTTAATAAGGATGGTGGTTTTTAATTGATGCGTTGCTCAGTAAACATGCATGCCTTGTTTGAGTAGATAATGGTAACTAATATTAAATATCTAAAAAGTTACTTTGCAGGTTTTGAGAGTGCTCTTGCTAACTGATGAATAAATGCTGTGTTCTTTTTGCCTGCGCTTTTCTGTCCTGAATGCTTCAGTTTAAACTTACTGTCTTCAGATTTCAGTAAAGTCATTTGTAATGTCGAAATAACAGTAGCTGTGTTTCCTATACCCCATTGCAGAAAAATAACAAATCAAGCCGTTCGAAGTGGAACACTCAATGTGCGTGATGTCATAATTTCCTCTTGTTGCAGACTGACAGGTCACCTTTTATCTTTGGGACAAATTTTACACTGGAGATGATTGTGTTAATTCTGACGGAGCAAAAGCAGACATTGGCTGTCCCATTACAACATACTGTTGACAAAAATAAAATAACAGTACCAGGATAACAGCAGAGCTGTTACCACAAGTTGGATTGTGAATTGACAAAAGTACATAAAGCTAAATAAAGTAATTGAACAACAGTTGTATTTTGGGTTTTGGTTTAGGGTCTTAGGATCTTGATTCCTCCATTTTTTTCAGTTATTTTATGAAGCTGCCTTTATATTTTAACTTTCATAGTCACACTTGGCTTTTTAACTATAATTATGATAGCTGCTATTTCTCACTTCCCTCAACAGAAGAGCCAGAAGGCATCACTGTCCTCTGATAAATTGGAAGTCTTTTCTAAGACTAAGACAAATAGAAGCCATTAGTTGAGCCTAGATAAAGATAGAAATCTATGTAATAGGCCTCCTGCTGAAATACCACAAAGTTATTTTAAGCTGTATGGTGCTTGCATTGAATGGAAAAAAACAAATTACAGGCTCTGTTTTGGTTTGTGTTGTCCTTCCAGTGAAAACTACATGCAGTTCAAAGGCAACGCTCCACCTCCTCGCCTGGCCTCAGTTCTTGCTTTCATTCTTGAAGTACTTCAGAGAACCCAGGGCACTGAGCTGTGTGACATTGACTTAGTTCTCCCGGCCGTGTTGAAATGCCTGGTATTGGTTAATGAGCTACAAGGTGAGCTGCTTGTTTGCTTTAAATACACCTCTGCACACCTGCAAGATTTTTCTACTGCTGAGCATCTTTCATCCCAATATTTAAGACTCTTAGATGAGGTGAATGAGATACTTTGGCCAGATAAGCTGGGCAAGCTTTCTTTTTTCATTAACTGGTCTGGGACTTCAGTCTCCAAGAGGTAGAGAAGTCCTGCCTCATTCCACTCTCTGATGAACTAATGATAAACTTCTCAGGAATCTGAAGAGCATTTCCTTTCTCCCCATCCTTCCCACCTCATTCCTCACGGACTTGGTAACTGTGGAAGTTTTCTTGCAACTAAAGGTTTGAGACCAAGTAAGACTAGCGTATGTTCTCCCCATAGAGGCATTATAAATGGATTAAAAGTAGCATGTTGCTCTCTGAAGACATCTTTGAGTCTTATTTTAGCATGTTTTGTTTGGTAGTGAGAACTTCTTTATTTTTAGCTTCTTAAAAATTGAAGCACTCTGTTCACCCCACAGTTGTATAACGAATGTGCATGTGTGCATAAGCTCCAAATTTCCACTTCTTGCTGCCAGTAGAGGCATTAAGCAAAATGGGGATTCACCTCTGACCTCTCCTGGGAATTTTGTCTAATAAAGTACTTTTTGATTCTGGTCTATAAAAGTTTCAAGCACAAGATAGGCTTAGGAAATTAGCTGAATCATCACACACCTTTCTTCCCCTTTTTGCCATCGTAGCTGTATCTGCCTGAAGCTGAAAGTACCTCTTTGCAATGTGCTGTGGAGTAGAATGAGCCGAATGTTTTGTACTGCTGTGGCCACCAGCTCACTGCCTGCCTTGACAGGGCTCCACCACACCACTGTAGAAAAGTCTTTGCAGCCCAGTTCCACCTTTATAAAGGAAGAGCTGTATCTTGCAACTTGAATATTTATTCGGAAACAATTAAAGGGAAGAAAATAGTGGGGGTTTGTGTTGGTCTTTTTCACCTTAAAAAAAGAGGTAGGGTGGAATTCAGAACAGTACCCACCACTGAAAGTAAGGAGTAGATCTATATAGTTTGGGGCAGAATATAATGCCATGACTGCTCCACTTTAATTCAAATAGGAATGGTTAAAGAATACAAACAGAACTTAAATAAATCTCTATTTCCACTAAGTGTGTCTCTTTACTTTGACTTAAAGAGACCATAGTGTACTTAAAAATCTGTATGTTTAAAGGATAATTGTGGTGAAAATAACTTTTGCATAAATCTGTGATTCATTCTGTTCTTCATAGCCAATCTAACTAACTGCTCGCACAGTCATTTCACTTGCATCAAAGTAAGATAAAACCTTTTTTCTCCCATTTAAAAATTGTATTCTTCATGAGGGACATTCTCCAGATGGTCAGTTCAAGAGCTCTGTGTGAATCTTGTGGTTTTTCTTTTACAGTTAAAAAAATATCTACAGACATTTTACAGTACATGGTAGAAGGCTGCCAAGCAGGGTCAGGAGGAGAACGTGCCACCCAGCTGACTTCTGTATTTAGGTAACCAGAAAATATGTCAACTGGCAGTGAAGCTACTGCAAGTCAATTGACAGCAAACATGTTTTTTAAAATAACTAATTATCCTTAACATATTGCAGTGTCACTTGTTTATGGTATTTAAATAATGGTACTTTTGGCACTGGTTTTAAACATAGCTTGGCCAAAAAGCCAGAGCAAAAAAAGTAGAAGAGAAAAACATACCTGCTTTCTCATGGATTAGGTACTGTTTTGAAACATTTATAATGGAGAGGTATGTTGCTGCTGCAATGGGAAAAACTCCTCATGAATGGTGATGGTCATTGTTAGGTGCTGTGAGAGATGTGCGTGCCTATTTTGAAGTGCATATAATATAGATCAAATCCTCACACAACAAACTTAGCTTTTTTTTAACTGATTTGGTTTTGTGACAAATAAAAAATAGATTAATATAAATTATACTTATTCCGTACCTCTGCAAAATGAATGCCTTTTCTCACATGGATACAGTAGAAGAGCTGCATGACCTGAGACCTGAAGACATTTGGCAAACCTAAGCACTGATGCTGTATTGGGTCATGTCTAGATGAAAGCTCCAGAGAAACTCACTGAAATAAGAATGGATGTTTCATCCCTAGGGTGTTTCTTCTGATTCGAATGTAATCTGTGATCTTTAAAGACCTCAAACCCTCAGAAAGACAAATGGATGCGCTTCCATCCAGTGGTCTGCCCTGCTTAAGATCCAGTGGAGCTTTATAAGAAATGCTAACATTATTTCTGCAGACTTGAATCTACATCTCTTGTTTTGATTATCCTCTTTTTTGGGTGGGTTTTTTTTTTTTGTGTTAAACAATAAAAACATTTTTTAGTTTTGCATTCAGACAGACACGTTACAAAGTTAAGTGCTCTGGAACAAGTCAGCTCTGGTGAAACAGCAGCAGAATCTGACAATTTGCTCAAATACAAACATGGGGGATTTTTAGCATTAGCCTTCAAAAGCATGGCTTTGTTTAGAGAAAGTATTCCATGTAGAGTATGTCAATGTAACAATATGAAAATTGCCATGCAGCCAGATTGCTCATTCTGATTAGACTCTTTAGTTGTTCTTGGCATGTTTTCTGCATCTAGTTTTGACCTTGCATTAAATGCCTCTGTGTCCCCCTCAGGCAGTTTATCCAGGACTATACTGCCGTGTATGATCACCGAGTTTTCAGCATACTAGAAACAGTGGCAGTCTTGGATCAGACGTTAGTTACCAGCCTGATTCCCACAATCACACAGTCTCTGAAGGATTCGGAGCACAAACAAGGTCTTGGAAGAAATGCTGCACAGAGGTTTGATTTTTATTTAATGTTGTTTTTTGACAATAAGCAGTAGAATTTTATTCTCTTGTCTGTTAGACGGCATCAGAGATACTCAAAAATGAGTGATTTTTAAATGTGTTCAGCCAGTAATCTCCCTTCGCTCAGGCCTTTCATGGTTTTAAACCATCTATATTTGCTAAATATTTTCAGAGATGTTTTGACACTAGGGGCTACAGACCCCAGCAGAATTTTTGCGAAGCCAGGTTGCCTCTGCTCGCTACCCTGTACGTTGCAAAACAGAATAAAGAAGAATTCCTGCCCCAGTCAGTCCCTGGTTTAGAGGACTTTATGGGTTATATCTGAAATTATGGTAAAATCAGGTATGATTTGAGATGCCTGGAAAATAAATACTTATGGCTCAATTTCCAAGAGTTCTCTCATAACGTAAACATACGAGAGTTGCGGGTGTCCAGAAAAGGCTGGCCTCCGCTCCCCAATAGGCGCAGCAGACTTACACCTCCTCCATTTGCCCCTCAAGAACTTAGGACAGAGATATTTGACTTGTGAATCCATCTAGCATTAAGAGGAAATGGCATATGAGGAGAGCAGCTCCGCACGGATGGTGGTGTCTCTGGGTGGAGGTGCAGCAGTGACCTTTCAGCACCTATGTAAATATTGATACAAAACTCCAGGAAGCTCTGCCCAGTGTGGCACCCAAGCCAAAAGGGCTCCTCCTGTTAGTTCTGCTCCCTGGAAGGCTGGCCCTTGACCCTCGTGTGGTCTGGGCAAGGGACTGGCCTGTGTTTGCATTGATGCACATACTGGGACTACTCAAAGGGTAGGATCCTAGTCACGCCTCAGCCTGGAGAAGTTTTGAGCTGCACATCAGCTGGGCCTGGGCTATAGACAACCCGAAAGACAGAGTTGTGCAAGAATGTAACAACTCATGAGACAGTAAAGGATAGTCAAAGGGTATTAATTTTCCATTTAATGAAAAATATATTTAACTCACTTCTAATTGTATTATTCACTTTTTATTACCCTCTACCAACAAATACATTTGCTTTTATTTAAGGGAATTTGCCCAAGGTCAGACTGAAGTACCATGATATGCAGAATTTTCATACTATTTGTTTTTGATCTTTTGATAATGCATTTCATAGCCAATTTTCATTTTTTTAATACTGTTAATAAGGTAAAACTAATCCCTTTGCCGACAAAATATGAAAAAAGCAGGTTGTTTGAGCTTCCTGAAGTATATGCTTGGACATTACTGAAGAGCTAAATTTCTTTTAGCCTCATCACTTAACATCTATATTATCTAATCTGTTGTTCATATTTTTGTATTAATAATTTGTATTTAGAATGTACTCCGTTACCGAGCAGTCTAAGGTGATCCATGAACTTTTTATTGTAAGAACACTAATAACTGATTTTCTCGCTTCAGTCCTCACCACTAAATAACATTATATTAACATATTCTGTGCAGTTATTGTAGACATTAAACTGCAAACCCATATATATATATATGGTGGTGATGTCCAGTATTATTATTGCAAGGAACTAGCATGAAAACTGCCATGTTGTTTGCTCAAGTTAATATTTCATGAAAAAGATATATAATTAGAATAGACCTAAATGTCAGAGGCAATACTTTTAACAATAATTATATTGTCTAGATTGGAGAGTATTAGAATGAACTTCAGGTGAAAAATCTTGCCAAAGCACACGCACTCTTCTGGAAAATCCACTGAGCGACAGTCCCCTTCGGAATTCCAGGTTTATTTTAAAATGGTCATTGCCCTTTGTTGAAGGAAGATGGTCTAAATCTGTGTCAGTGCCAGTCTGCACCCTAGTGCCAGGGGCTCATAGCACTGTGCTGTAGCATGAGTCACAGAGAGATTTCTTAAGCAGAAATCAGATAGCAGACATGACGAAGTCTGAATGCCAATCTCGTCTAAGCCTTGGAAACTCCATGTTTTATAATTAAAAAAAAAATCTGTTTCACAGCAGTTTACTAAGCAAGTAGACTTGTAAGCATCATCACTACACTTGTAGCTGTAAACAATGCAGTCCTCATTCTTCTTCTAACCTGGACATGCTAAAAAATCACAGCAAACAAAGAAGTTGAATAAATGGGGGGCAGGGGGAGTTACTGTGTTTTAATACCCCAATATGTAAACAATGTGTTTGGGAATTACGTGCTTTTACTCCTAGGATGTGTGAGATTAAGTAACATGTTACATTCTCTTGTTTTTTCAACAGAGAAGCTTATAAAAGTCTCTTATCTTACCTCACAGAAGCTGGACAAAATGAGATACAAAAACTGGAAAATGAGACAGGTTAGCAGCGTGCTGATGATTAATCCTTTCCTCTTGAATGTTCTGACACTGTCGATACCTAAACCTGCAGTCTATGACACACTAGCCAAGTTCTTTATCTTTACAATTGCAAGACATTTATCAATTTTGTGGGTTTTTTCCCCCCAAGTTATGTATTAATTTTAATAATGTCTGTGATATTTGAATATTGTCATGCATCTGAAGAGTAGCTCTCGATATACTGTTGAATGGCAATTGAAAGGCACGGCAAATTTATTACATGGTAAAATGTCTATATGGGCAGAAGCCTGTATTGCAACATACGAGGTAGGATTTCAAAGAATCAAAGTAATTTCCTAAAACTCAATTCACATTGAGTGAGATCTGACCCTTTTAAGACTGTGCTTTTGAAAAATCTCATTACATTCTTAAGCAAATCATAATTTTGTAATTTCTAATTTATTATTTTAGTAGAATGAGAAAAATTGTGATCTCCAGTACTGAACTTGTTGAATGCAGTGCATTCACCAGGAGTTGGGCCAGTATGATAAAGCTGTCGTTTGTTAAGAGAGGGCTTGTCTATATGTTGCACAAAATGTATATAGCTGTCCTAACCTTCCACCTGAATTAAAACATGAAAGTCTTTCCGATTCCAGTGTGAAATCTCTTCTGTTGTCTTTGTGGGTAATATAATAAAGGGTAGGTTCAGATTTCCTGTCCTCTTCCTTTTCAATACTATGTCCTTAAAATTAACTCATAATTTACAGTGATCCCACAACCTTTTTATTAGTCATGACACTGTTAATTATCCATTTAACTTAGACTAGCTGTAAATGGTCTTAGAAAAAAGAAGAGAGGACAGACTTCTAAAGAAAATACTCATTTTGGGAATTTATTCCATTTGATCATAGGCTAGTAATTATTCCTGTTTGCCTGGAATGTTGGATCTTTCAAATATTTTGCTGTGTTACGGATTATCTTTTGGGCCTTTCCAGGACAGGTCTAGCTCTGTAACTTTTTCTACATTTTTTTTTCCTAAAGTTCTGAGGAAACTTTCATTAATGCCTGTGGTATTCACACTTTTCACTTCCCTCAATAACCTGTATTTCTGCAACTACTTACTGGACTTTGGGAGTGGTAAGTTTGCCCTTAATGGCAACACTGGTGAACAGGCTGCTTACTTTTAAAGTTACTCAAATTTTAACTTTGCAATATGAATGGGAAGGAAAGATTATTTTTGTGTCTAATAGCTCCACAAAAATCCCTAAAATCTTGTTCAGAGCAGCTTCGCTTTCGTTGCAGTAATCTTATCAAGTCGAACTAGATAATCTTTTTGCCTAAATCGGCTATCGTTACTTCAGATAATGCAGTAGCTAAAAGCCTCTTTAGGCTACTTAATAGTGCAGAACATGAAGGTTCTTTTCATTATGAAAGTGACTTATTGAACTTGCATTGTAGCTTCTTGTAAGCTTCTGTACCTGGGAGGAGTTTTATTCATCTCAAGAGGATTGTGCTTCTAAAAAGCTTTTTTTACAAAATAAATAAAAGAACCCCCAAACCTCTCCAAGAGAGATTAATAGAGATGTCTTCAAAATTTCAGTCCTTCCACAGAGTAGATTACAGAAGAGATGTCTGACTGTAGTATTGCTTCCTGAAAGTAAAACCTTTGACTTTTAACAGATAGAGGAGATATTATAACAAAACATTTAATGATGTGTTTAGCAGATTGTTAAAGACATATTTAATACTATCTGTAGTGGTTGGAAGTTTCTGAAAAAGCAACAGAGCTTTATGCAGATGTGTAAAAAGCTCCTGGTGCATGAGAAACTCATTTGAACAGTTTGGAAATTATCATTCTTCTCTGTCAAAAAGTTAATGCAAACAGAAATAAAGCATTTTGCATCGTATTAATCAGCCACTGCCAAATGGGCAATCTGGTTTGGTCTAATTATTTGGTATGGACATTTGCAGATGTGACTGACAGTTCTGATAATATTAATGAGATGAAGGCTTGCAGAGTGTTAGTCTAGACCGGCTTACCAAGTATACACCAAAACAACAGTCCAAAATCAGTTAGGAGAAAAGGAGAAAGTGCTGAATTTAAGTACAATATAGAAAAAAGTAAAGACTGAAAACCACTGTGAACTAAAAGAAATTATGTATTATGTCTTATTAGAAGCTGTCTGTATAAAGGCTACTTAGGCCACTGAACATTACTTAAATTAAATCCTTCTATATTATTTTACAGTTTGGTTTAAAAACAGTACAAATGCATGGAGTACTGCTTAAGCTACAGAGCAGGAGATCCTGGAAAGCTTTTACACTGGTTGCTGCCACTGACAGGAGCAGTTCATCTGCACATAGATGCAAAGTCTGCCTCTTGACTTTCCTTAATAAATGATAGGATAGAGCCTTGCTGTAAATCAGGTAAAGAGGAGATCTGAAAATAAGACTTCCACCTATTGGTGAGTGGTATCCTTAACCTCTGTCAGAGGAAAGCTGCCAAGCTTGCTTTCCTCTTTTCCCTCCAGCAAAGACTCATCCCCATGGTCATTTGTGCAAGGCTGAAATCGGTGGGCGTGTGCTGAGGCATCTGTATAGGACCCTGCATGCAGAGTAGGAAAAGTGTGACAGCAGAAGAAACTCAACTGTTAGTTCTGCCAGGGATCAATGGCCTGGTGGCATGGAGCTTGGCTCCTGCACAGCTGAAAACGTCACCTTAGGGCTTAGCCAGCAGATCCTTGAGTGTGCAGTGACTTTGGACAGCAGCCAACAAGAATTTTGAGCAACTCCCTAATGTTAAACTTACTTACACCTCTTGCTTTGGAGTGTGTGTATAGGTGGTTTGCAAGCATTTTAACTTTGAACCAGTAGATGCTTCTGGTATTACCAGCAAGTCATGTACCAACCTCAGAGGCTCACTGAGAGATTATCACCTCTGTATAGGGGGTGTTGGGACAGGCAGTTTCAGACATCTGTTTTCAAGGTTGTATAGGGAGAAATCCAGGGAGCATCAGGACAGAAATCCTCTGCAGACCACAGGGTGAAGATGTGTCACTGCTTTGCCTGGCCTTACAGTTTTTGGAGGCTTTGTTTCTCAGGAACAATGCGCAATGAGTTACAGAAAGCATCCACCAACACCAGGCAGATGTCTTTCTCTGCTGATCCACTTGCAGGATGATCTGCTCTCCACTAAGCAATATAGATGAGATGCCTGTTTTCCACTTTGTCCCAGGTGAGTGAGTATCACAGGAAAGCTATTAAGCAAGGCTTCCAGGCATCTGTGACAAGACTGTTGATTACTGGAAAAGGATCACGCCTCAAATCTGTGATGATTTCCAGTAGATGAAGAAAGGTATGTCCAAAGATCAGAGACGTATACCAAGCCTTACTCTGTATCTAGTAAGAATGGTAATTGATACATGCTCTGTCATTGACTGCAGAGAAGACAACAGAAACTGCCATTTGGATGTCACCAACCCCTGATAGCAGCAGCTGTGTGAACCAGTTTGCCAGTGTTGGGGCTGTGGTTCCAGGGGCCTGCCAGAACTTAAAGTAGGTGCTTGCCACAAATGAGCTAAGGACTGTGGATTCATTAAGGGTCAGTGACTCTTGCAAGCAACTCATCCTGCTTGATGTCTTGAAGTCGTGCACATTCCTTTCTTTCACCCAGCATCTGCATTACAATTTTACAACAGTCAGGCTGTTCTAGGAGATAATGGCCATTTCTACCACCTTATGGAAAATATGGTGGTTGAGATCATGCTGTCTGTCTTGTGTGTGGATGCAGACCTGTGCAGGGGGGGCTTTGCCCATTTGGTTGGTCCCATTTAGATCAATGGCCTGAGTGTGACCTAGTCCACATTTCCAGGACTCGCAAAGCTATTGCATAGTGAAAAATGACTTCCAGGAAGAACTGTTCAGTTAACACCTGATCAACTGCACCGTATTAGAGAAGTGTGCATTTGCCTGATGAAAACCTATGTGGTGATCACTAACTCGCAGGCTTCATATGAATACAAAACCACCATACCTGTCCATTTCTAAAGAAGTCATACTTTTTTAACAGGCTTGGCGTTTTTTGGCCGCAAATCCCAAAACATTATTTACGGACCTTGATGTATTTGCTCATATGTTCAAACATTACCCTTCAAGAACAAGCCATCTTACTACTGGTATTTGGACAGATAGACACCGCTGCAGTTCTGCTTCTTTCACCCAGCTCCTTCAGGCTTTTGTGTTCTCTCACAGGCTTGGAGTAACAGCACTGCTAAGTACCTGGGTCCTTCCTTTGTTCCCTTATTTTCAGCCAGCACCTGCCCACACATGCTGCTGTAGAAGGTGATGGTGACTGTCAACCTGTTGTCTCACAGGAGCATTCAGTATTAAGAGAGAGGTGAAAAGCAAACCACTGTTGGGTGCAGGACAACATGCTAGAGACTGCATGAGTCTGAGTTAAAAGTCAGCTGTGATGTGCCAAAGCCACACCGTGGGTGAGCGTGCTGACTGCACTAACATGTGCCCACTCCAGACAGCTTTGTTTTGCCACCATTTGGGTCTGAAAATCACCATAAAGTACTAGCCTGATTTTGCCTTTTATAGGATCCTCCTTTGGCCTGTATTTTTGTTGCAGTAGGGCAGCATTGTACGTCTTGGATGGGAAGGGTCTGTCTTGCAGTATGTTGTTTAAAAATAACATTGCTCGCAAGGATGGACATTTACTGCACTCCCCATAATTGAGGGTGAAAAGATCCTGAAAATAAATAAGGTTGTAGCTAAAGTTCCTAATGAAATGCAGAGAAACTTCAACATAAACACCTGGGCTTAGTCCTGCTCCCCTCCTATATAAGAAAAGTTGGTGGAATTAAGCCATTTTGAACATTAATTAATTACTCTAACTACAGGATTACCATATGTCAGTGGAGTTTTAACAAAATATTAAATCTCAGTAAGCTTTTTCTTCCTCTGTTGCTTGGTCTGTGCCCAATATCTCCTTTGGTTTAGAAATGCTAAAAATGGTGACAGGGGACCTGTTTAAAGTACAGCAGGCGTGAGCCTTGTGAGCATTTTCTACGCTGATCTCATTGGCCAGAGGATTGTTCCAGGATATGAGGACCACTCTGCGCTTTTCTTTTTGCAATATATAGAATTGAGAGCTGAACAGAAAATATTTCACTTTTGTATTTATTTTCCCTATTCCAGAATTCAGGATACTGATCACCTCTGACCCATTATCATCCTTGTGATATGAAACAGGTGTCCAGCACATCATGAACAATGGCAGGGAGACGGAAGTCTGGCTTATCGCTCCTTTAGTAACCTTAAAATGATAACTGAAAAGAAACCAGCCACCTTCTGTTGAAAATTCACATGCAACTTCCATTAGTCCCACAAAGCTGTCCCTCTATTTTATAAGAATTTCCCATTTGTTATTTTTACTAAAGAGCAGGAACATGGTAATTTAAATTACTCCTTGCTTTCATTTTCAATGACAAAAAAAACATAGAAGGAGGAAGGTACTTGTTTCAATAAAAGAGTTTCTGAAATGGAAAACTTTATGCCTTTTATGCTGGAATAGAGCAGCAGATCTATGGAAAGAATAAGGTTCTGCATATTTGTGGCAATTGTACAGAAGAGGAGCTGCCAATAGCATACGCTGACTTACAGAGTCATTTAAGGCACTTTGATAACTGTCCACCTAAATGCAATGTATTTTCCTCAGGAAACAGAAAAGAGGTTTTATTGTGCTCTGTTTTTCCTTCTTTCAGTAGTTTCTGAAAATTATGTATGCATGGGTATTTTCAGATTAATCATATTTTATAATTTTTAACTATTACTTAAAACTCAAATTCAGTGTAATCAGCCCATCTGTTAGCAATGGTTATAAAATTATGTTGCAGATTAAAAATCTGATGCAGTGTCAATATGTCCTAGCATAATTAAGCTTGTTTGATGATGAATGACTAGGATATAGCTTTTCTCTACTTGAGCAGCTTTAAAATGGTAAACCTTTTGTAGACTTAATGTATGAAATGTGAAGATAGGTATAAAACAAAAAAAAAAAACAAAACACCCAGTTATAAAACTCAGAGCCTATATTCATAAATATGGTGTCTTTGCAGGCCTTGGGAAGTGCCAGCAGAGTAATTCCACGTCACAACCAAATTCACTACATTTTTCAGTCCATCAAATACTGTCTTGGATCTACTCTCCTCCCTGTAGAATGTCACCCAAACAGGCATTAAAAATTCAAGTTTGCTAAATTCATTATTCATTTAAGAAAGGGCCAGCATGACCTGTATGGGCACTGGTGGAAAAATTAGCACATCAGGAAAAATTAGCACATAATTCACTTACTTACATGAATTGAGGGTATTGCTGAAAATATTTACTCTGTTCTTCAGTACTTTAAGTATTGCAACATAGCCTAATCTACTCACAGCAAGAGTTAACGTTTTAAGCATTTTAATTCTGGCATTAAAACATGGCATGAAACAACTATATATATTCATCTCTACTGGAAAACCACTCTTTATGCGGACACTTTTTTCCCCTTTAAAATGTGTCCTCGGGGGGGGGGGGGGGGGGGGGGGAGGCAGCCCATTTGCAAAAAATAAAACTGTATAAGCCCTTTATATAGTCTATGTGCTAAACTTCCTGCAAAGTCTTCCTCCCCTACAAACTCTGCCTGCAGATGAAGTGTTTTAACCTTGCCCTCTTAATTTATTCTACATTCTAATTTTCAATAAACAGATGCCGCCTCTTTTCGCGCTTGTTTCCACATTGTTCCACATTCTGCCTGTGTTGTTTCTGCATGTGTGAATATTCAATTATCTGTTTCTCCATGATTCTGCAACTGATGTACTAAATGTCTGTACAGGTTTGGGGGAGGGTAACTGGGGAAGGCAAAAATTAGAGGAAAAAGAGTTACAGAAGTTTGAACTATTCTGAGAGTCAGGTACTTTCCCTGAAAGCTGCTAAGTTAAGAAGAAAATCATAAGCCACAACTAGAAATGCAAGGATTACAAAACCACTAGTACACAGAAGCAGATGTGCTGCACGCTGACTCATAACATCACACAAATATTTCTTTGGTCAGTGCTTGGGTGTGAAACACTCCATAGAGACCAAAGGGGCAGAAGAGGCTGTTGGTGCTGCTGCTTCTGGAAATTGTGTCTTTTTTGGATAAAAAGCACAAAACAGCTGATTGCCGTTGTGGTTATTTATAGCTAAGATGAGCTGATAACATACCTTAGGACTCAAGAGTGAAGTATGCTATATAAAGGATAAAATATTACTCTTTATGGGACTGGCCCCAAAAAGGAGCTCAGAGGACAGGCATAAAAGTACAAAGGCTCTTCAGTACAGCTCTCAAAACCTCATGGCCCAAAAGCCTAGTTGCAGATGTGAGTAGCTTTAATCTGTAAATCTAAGGAAACGCACAGAACTCGACAGTTAGGTAATAACTGCTGCTGCATTATTCACTTGTAAGGACACCTCTTTCCTGAAGCCCCAGTGAGTTCTTGCCAGTTGCAGCCTGCACCATTACCTTGCACACTCCCAGCTGGGAACCCAAGTGACTTGTGTCAGCAGCTGCTCTCGCACTGTGCTGATCTGACCCTCGTAACAGAGTATTTTTATTACGGAGAGCTTTCAGGCTATGTAGAAAAACCGAGGTAAACTGCATTTCAGAGGTACGTACCAAAACTGGTAGGCTGAGCAGGAACAATGGTTGGGTTCAGAGGTTTATGTTTGCCAACAAGGGTACAAAATTTAGAACAGCAGAGGTGGATCTGGAGCTCAGACACAGGGGCCTGCAACTGGTACAGTTTCAGAAGCCAGGGACGCTAAATGGAAAGATGGCAGAGCAAGGACATGGTGATTCAGGAGCTTCAGCTCACTGGGCAGCCTTCGCCAGCAGAGCTCCCGCATAGCTGCAGCCAGCCTGCGAAGCCAGCCTTGCTCTCCCACCCCTGCTCCTCTCTAGCAGAGACACCCTCAGCCAGAGCAGAGCCACTGCTGGCACCAGAGTGATCTCTGCCTGCTCTTGCATCGACACCCTTCTCTTTTCTTACCTGGCAATAAAGAAACAGTTTTTGCTCCCCTGGCAAGGGCTATGTGGCATTTTCTGACAGCAGGTGCAGCAAAGCACCCCCATCTCTCCTGTAGGTCCTGCAACAAAAGCAAAAAGACCCAGACAGGAAAAAAACTTAGGGGCTGAGAGGTTGCCATGAAAGACTTTTCTATAATCACTGGAGCCTGATGATTAAGAGCCAGAGCAGAATCCTGACACTAATAGGAACATATGTGTTGTCCTGAGGCTCTGTGGCTGCAGTACCCTTAACTAATTTAATGCAATTGCACAGCTGTTTAAAACTGCTATTCACCAGTACAGACAATTGGTGATAACAACCGGAACAGTAAAAGCATCAAAAGGGCAGAGCAAACATGATAAATAACTTTCTTGCCATACACTTCTGCCTTTCAGTCCTTGAACCATGAGGCACGTGATGCTTTGCATAAGGAAGCTGTCCCCCTCCGCTTCTCAAGCCCTGGCCTCTGTCACAGCCTGCTGCCACTGCTCAATAGCTGGCCAGATCCACTGTAATCCCTCGCTCTCCAGAAGCAGTTCAGAAGTGATTTCATAGCTACAGCTGCGGTAAGCTATGAGGCCTAGGAATAAAAGCCTCAAAACTAAGTTGAGACATACAAAACATACTTCACACTATCGTGGGGAAGCACACCAGGCTTTACAAAGGGTAAGAAATTAATTCTCCCACCACCTGGGAGATAGCAAGTCTACATCAGTTCTGCAACAGGAGTGAAAGCTGATCACTCACCTGGTGTGGTACCTCCAGGGTGAGGCTCAAAGCCCCGAGGATCTCTACACACATTTGGATTATTTAGCCACCCTCCTCTTGAAAACAAGACAGGTAATGTTTGTGTCCCTGCAAGTCATGCATAAATAGAACTTCAAATACTGGCCAGGCTTGGGCTCTGCAGCCCGTGCAGGGCAGCAGTCAAATTTTTAAAGTGTAAATGGCCTGTTAGGAGAGCTGGCCCTTGCATGCTGATTTCCAGGAGATCAAAGAAATTAAAATAAAAAAAAAAATTCCTGATGCACAGCTGATACAGCTCCCATGCAGTTAGAGAAAAGCACTGCCTGGATGTAGGCTTGCTTTGTGTGCAGAGGGAGCCATTGTTAGCACTCAAGTTAATGTGCCAGGCGAAGACTGTGCAGCCGCAGCTCTGCTGTGTGCAACAAGAATGAGAAAGCTCTGCAAAAAGCCCCACAAAACTTTCTAACCTGAAAATTACTGGAAAAGGAAAGGTTATGTTCCGTGAGTACACTGCCCAGCTGGAGATGGAAATGGTGATAAAGTTCACCCCCCTCTATCACTAACCAGACCCTTAGAAGTTTAAAAGATGCATTTGATTTGGAAACACTGCTCACTGGACAAAGTCAAACCTGTTCCCGTCCAGCAAGCGCAGGCTATTGCTGCATATTCTGCACATGGCATTTGCATGAGTGTCAGTAGGAATTTCGCAGGTCTGCTCAGATAGCATGGTGACAGGGTAAAGCAGTAAAGTAAGGTAAAGCAGAGAAGTGCAGAGTACCCATAAATCATAAATAGAGAAAGATTTAATTACATGCTTGGTTAATATTTGCAAACATTGAAGTTGTTGTTAGATATGTAAATAAAAGACAGAAATAAGAGACAGGGGCTGCAGTAGCCAAGCAAAGCCAAAATAAAACAGGTTAGAGTATTTATTGTGAACTGGCATATGCCTGGAGTACGGAATGGAGACACACTATACAAACTGAAAGAATAAATAAATAAATATTGACATTGTTCTACACCTGTTTAGCCTCTGGAGACCAGTGATTTGTGGGACCATATGTTGGACAAAATGAGACTGTTCGTTGATAATTGTAAATGTGGCGACCCCTTGCAAACTGGATATTAAAAATATTAAGTAAATGGCACATTTTAATTATACAGTAAAGAGGCTGTTCTCCAACATTAAAAGACTGCAGCTGTCAGCAAGAATTGATCATATGACAGAAGGTAACATTTATTTGATAGTAGACCTTGGTAAATGGCATCCCAAATGATCTTCAGATTCTCAGACAAACACATTCAGTTCAGACTTGGGTTTAACCATGAGGCTTTGGTGCCTTTGTCTTTCAGCTGAGACAATTTTTATCTGTTCCTCATATACTATAGGGCTTGTTTGTTTTTTATTTTTGTTTTAATCTGCTTTGCAGTATTTAAATTTCAAATGAATTATTATTAAATGAGAACCTGTAAATGATGGAGTTTGGAATTGGAAGTCAACAGATTTGTTATTCTTTTTGCCAAAGGTATTGAGTAAGTTGCATAATTACCATAGTATTATTTCACCTTTGTCAACATAAACACAGCTTTATATCCGCTTTGAAAGTGCTATTGGTGAACAACTGAACGTGCAGACTCCAAAGAGCAGCAGCCCAGAAGGAGCTGAGAGCATTCACAATGCCTGACGAAGTTGCATAAGGAAATGAATTAGAGACAGGAAGCAAGTAGTCACCAGCAGAAATGCCAAACGCTCTCACGTGTATGTTTCTACATCAGGGGCAGATGAGAGAAACCGCAGACAGTTTTTGTAGCTTCCTTCCTGCCTATTGTGATCCGACTTTAAGACAAATGAGTGACGGTAAAGCAGCAGCCTGTGTGGATTGATCTTTTCACCGATCCAGAGAAACCCTTCTGTACACAGGGTGTGATTTTTTTTTCCGCTCCACTTCTGATTTTATTCAGCGGATGTTCCTTGTCTCACATTGTGCCGATCCTGTGGTGAGGCACTTGCAGAGTCTGAAGGTTCGGGCACGTGAAATAAGGAGCTGGAAGAAAGCATGCTGCTATTCCGTTGGAAGCAAAGGGGAGCGTAGGCCCATAGAATACTTCTTCCTTCCCTTCCTTGCTAACATCCAGCACCTGCAGGCCAAAGTGTACAAAATATTTCAGGGATCACAGAAGAAAGCTGAAACAAATTCGCTGGCACACACCATATATATGTACTATTAATCCCAACAGAAAGGAACTTTCAGGTCATTTTTAGATTGTATTTATGGATCTGGTTATCTATTGCTGTCCTCATCACCCAAATCTTGTCCTAGGCTCAGGCACTCAGTAGCAGACAGTGACACTGGATCCTGCTTCCCGGCAGCAGAACGTTCAACCATGCAAGTAAGGTACTCTGCACAGAAATGCTACTGTTACCACAGTAGCACAGCTTGGTGGTATATAGGGAGCAAGGGAGCTCTATCAAAGCTGGAAAGCCCAAATAAATGAATGACTTGAAAATGAAGATACATGGAAAAAGTGTTTGGGTTTTTTTCCCCTCCAAAGGAAAGAGCAACCTCAAACTTGCTGAATTTGGAGATAAAAGGGCTAGTTTTACTGGTTAAAGCCAGGCACACTGCCAACAACTGAGAAGGGGCAGCACACACTGCTCTGCCAAAGCACTCGTTAAGACTTCTTTTCCCTTTAACATGGGGACTGTCACGGGCAGGCTGCCAGTTCACAGCCAGTTTGGGGATGCGGACAAATGTCCATTTAAGAAAGCAAGATCCCAGGATCATTTTCGCTTGTCACTAAGCAGTATTTAAACCCAGGTGCAATACTGCAAAGTACCTGCTATAAATGATTATAAATGAGCGTGTTGGTGGAGTACAGCCACCGCCTTGATATTGTGCTGGTACTCCATCTGAAGCACTGTATGTCAGCTAGTGAAGCCAGTTTGAATTAATTCTTCCAATAACAATTGTTAGGTATGGTATCCAACAATTTAGTAAAACAAAATTATACTATGACCAGAACATGGTTTAACTGCTTATCTTGCATGATCTATTCCTTACAAACTCATGCTAATAAGTATTCATTATAAGGTCAGCAGCTCGACATCTAATACATTCCCTTCTTATGCTAAGTCTAACTTCTAGTCTTATTGGACAGTTTGGAGGTGAAATCCTAAAATCCTTAGTTGGAAGCAAATGAAAATATTATTTATCAGCAAAAGTGCAGAAACTGAGTTGTAAACAAGAGCTTCTCTCTGTAACTGCCCAGCTGGTCACAAAGCGATGGCTGCAATGCAGATTTGCTTCACTCAGAAAAATGCAGAAAGATAAGAATTCCTAGTTTCTGTATGGGAATATTTGAAAGCCATGGATCTGCAGTCAAGCTGCTCTTATACAAGATGAGAGAGCAGGAAGAGTTTGTTGGACAACCCATTGCCTACAGCAGCGATCAAAAAACTCCCATTCAAGCTTTGAAGCAGTAAGCGCTAGGGCAGGTTGCAGGCTGACTGAACTTTGTCAAAGAACAACTCGTTAACTCTGGCTGCTCTTCAGCAAGACAACTTGGAGAGAAAAAAAATAAAAATCACAAGACAGGCTGAAAAATTATTAGCCCATGCCCCATCATCCATTTCTGCAACCCTTTTACTTTTGAACTTGATTGTGTAACCTGAGAATATATGCTCACTATTTTACCCAAAGCTTGCCAAAGGAGAGACTCCTCAACCCTGTTTTACTAGAGTATCTTAGAATAATTGGATCTAATGGCTCATCTGGAAATATTTTTAATATCCATGGTGTTTCCTCTCTGTGTTTATGCAGGTTCAGCGGCTGCATAAGAAACATTCTTAATCTCTCCACTCACATGCATTTTCCTTTTTGAATAACCTCTGTGCAAAACGTATCCTTGCAAAATTATTGGAAAAGACTTTTAAAAGAAACCTAAATCACTCACCTGGATACATGCCAAAGGCTCATTTGTCCAAATCGAATAGCCACCAACTAAATATATTCTGCCATTGTGGACGGCGACTCCAGACTCATTTTGACCTAAAGCAAAAAAGGAAATAGAAACCACTTTCAGTGTTTAATTAACCCTTTTAACACTGAATGCTGGAGTTCTGTAATACAATGAAAATGCACCTGGCCCTAACTTGACTGTTTCAGAATTCACAATGTGCAACAGTGAAGGTGAAGTGTGAGGGCTGGTCTTCGCTCTCCGCGGGAGCCCTGTACGGTGCTGTCCGGAGAGATACCCCAGTTGAGCAATAAACTGAGGCTGTGCAGAGGACCATCTGCTCTCTCCTCAATGGCACAGGTTTTTGTACGTGTGTATTTCATAGGTGATAGGCAAGCTCCCCACCTGCCTCTCAGCTACTATCACACATGCACATCCAGATAGACACGTAGGCCGAGAGAGCTGAACGCCCCTCAAGTTCTGCCTGCACCTGTTCACCCCCCTGTTCCTCCAGGTATGGTGAAAACTGCAGAAGCTGCTGTGCAAACTCATTCCCGTAGCAACAGTCTCCTGAACAAGTTTGGAAGTTTTGAAGGATAAATACAGCCTTAAAAAAACCTGCACTACACAGTGCAACAGGCACATTTTTACCACCAGTTGCAGAGACACAAAGAAAGGCTTAGATGGCTTCTGAAGGTGCAGGTTGGGGAAACAACCCACCAGGTCGTATCTGAGGAGAGGCTGCTATCTTACAGCATTCAGTGGTACGGGGTCAGCTCTAGAACAAGGGTGCTTGCAGTGCCAGCACTTTTGCAGTTGCAAATCAGATGGTATCCTTCTCAAAAGCTGTCAATTCCTCCAGATAATAAAATAATAAAATGGAGAGCAAAAGGGATACGAAAAACTAGTTCTCTTTGACGATGTCTAACTCCTCCTTTTTAATCCATGCCTCTCTCCCCAATGTCCATGAAGTACTCCGATGACCTGACTCAGAAACCAAGAAACCCTTCTCCAGATCCCAGAGATTAAGAAACCCAATGCAATATCTTAAACAACAAAGTTGCCACTAGAGCAGCTTTTAAATCTACCAGGAGGAAAATGACGTAAAGGTGACTGTCTTATTTGTCAGACATTCATTTCCCTGACATAGTGTTTCTAGCTACCCTGAGCTTCTAGTTAAGCTCCTACATCCCTTGTATCCTTTTCAGTGGTAGATCTCAGAAATCAACGCAATGTCAAATGGAAGAGGGTGAAAAGTGAGGTGGGCTCAGTTCTAGGACTCCTATAGCAGTGGGCACTGGAACTTTTTGGCAGCCAGTACTGTTACTAATTGAGCTCCAAGTCTGCTGCACAAAAGAATGGCCCCAACATTAATGCTGTCCTGGAAATGCATCCTATTCTGCAAAGCTGCTGGTGGTGCTACTCTGAGAATGAGTAACATGCCTGTCTCTCCCAGGGATTTGAGGAGGTAGTACATCTGGGAAGTCTATTAAGTGGCAGTGAAATTTGGTGGACTGGGTGGCAGGGTCAGTAAGTTGCAGTGCTTTGCAAGTTGCTACTGTAACCGTTCCTCCTAACGATGGTCAAGAGAAACTTTACAGATCCATAGCTAACCGAGATACTCAAGTCATCCCTGACTTGACAGAATTCCAACAAAGACATGTCCTTTTGGGCAATTTATTAAGAAGATACTGCTTAGAAACAAGTGATGGTTAATGGAGTTCAATGCTCTATAATGCCAGCAGGAAGCGCAACAAAACGATCTCATGGTACAGATGGATCTCCCTGTTGAACACTCAAACAGGGAGTTAAATTTAACAGTGCAGGCAAGCTTATGGAAAAATCAAAAACAAGTAGTGGTAACATTACAACAAAGAATTTTTGATTGCTTAATTAAATTACATGTATGTGTACCTTCTCAAAAATTTATCCTACAATGTCCTAAGACAAACATTTTGTAGAACACTGACTGCCAGAACAGCAATCAAAAGTGTCTTGTTGGCCAACGATGGCCCCTAAATCAGAGGCAACTGAGGTGAAGTCGTGGAGTTCCACACACTAAAGGCATCTTCAGGGAAAAGAACTGATGTTTTATTCTAATAGTAGCGAGTTTCCTCTTTTGCTGTACAATACTCACCTGTCAACATGTTGAAGTTGCAACGCGTCCATTGGTCAGCATCTATGCTGTAGGAGTCAATGTGCCGAACCAGAATCCGATCATTGTTGTAGTCCAGATCATTCCCACCTAACACATAAAGTTTCCTTTGGACAGCAGCCATGGAGTGATACACTCTCCTCTGCAACATCGGGCTACGGCTTAACCACTTATTCTGGAAAGGAAAAGAGAACTTCTCTCAGCACTGCTCGAAGATGTACCTATATTAGTAGTACAATAATAGTAGCATGTTAGTGGTGTTCTCCTTACCCTTGGCCAGAAATTACAAGTGTATATACTTGTGTTGTTTATATGTTAAATATGTTCATATGTGTTGGTTATATCACTGACTAGACATACTGGACTTTCAACATGTGGTTTACAGTTCTCACATTTAAATTCATTGCTCTGTATTTTTTCTGTTTAGCTCATCAGGTTTCAAAGCTTTTCTCTTCTTTAGAATTCAGAAGCAAATCCTCCTTAAGCAAGACTATTAGATCTTTCCTTTGTATACAGAGCTAAAATTATCTGTACCAACTAGTCTGTTATGAGAGAAGAGAGATTCTTCTACCTTTGTTATTCAGAAGCTTATTTGATCTTATCCTTGGGGAATGAAGTAACAGGGAAAAATAATTTCCTAAAGAATATTCTCAAATGATTCACGTATTTGGTTTAATGCTGACCCTTTATTTGTGGACACAAATGTCCTTTTGCCTATTTTTCTTCCTGGTTAACAATATTCAATAATTCTACCTTGGGGGGGGCGGGGCAGGGCGGGGAGAGGGAAGGACATGGAAGAAGAGGATTAAAGCACAGTATTTTAAAGCTAAGAAAACAATTGCTCCTGCTAACTTACCAAATTAAACAACCTGGCAATGGATGAGATTAATTTATTTAAGTGGAGGAAGTTAAAATCTGTGAGGAAATTCTTTGCGTTACATGTGCTACTGCTTGCGGTGGCTCAAGAGCCTCTAATACTACTGCCTTTTAACCTCCGCAATATATAGCTATACATTTCAATGTGTAATAGTTGAATATTAGGCATTAATGTTTGCATTAGTAGTCCAGTCTCTCAACACAAGACTATAGACACCATCTGCTTTGCAAAGCCTGCCTGCATCCCCTGATTATATCTTTAGCTTCCTCCACTGCAGTGCCTGCCAGGTGAGCCGCAAAGCACTGCAAAGGCAAAGAAACAGAGAGGCCTGGTGGGGTCATTTCTAATAAGCCGGCGTGTGAATACTAATCAGTGGTGGGGAAGCAGAGGTCACCCCAGCCGGCTTGTTGGCAGGTAGCTGTGTGCTCTGTGGCAGATGGCAGGCATTATCGACTCGCCACAAAGGCCTCGCGCAGAAGCAAGCGCTGGTGCTGAATGATAGAGTTATTGAGATTCTGTGCGAGATGCAAGCAGATGTGATGGTTTCCCGTACCCACCGTAAACAATATGCCAGCAGAATTTTTAAAAAGAGCTTGTGTGTACAAACACGAAGCGGACCTCATTTGAAGAATGCGAGCACACACTTCCTCTGTAACTCTTTACACGCCAGGCCGGGTTTCTCGCTGTCGGCGTGGCATGCTGAAGTAGCCCTGCAACTGGTATTTTTGGGGTGCAACTCTCATGTCAGCAAGTAAAGAATCAAAGCGAAAGTTACACAATAGAGAAACAGTATCTAAATAAGAGTATCCTCCTCATAAGCAAAATAAGATTGCTGCCTATAATTTCTACTTGGATTTAGGCCTGAATCAGGATCTAGACAATCAATGCATAAAACTGCACCTCAAAAAGAAAAAGGAAGGTTTGTCATTGCCTGCTTTCTGCTTCAGGACCCGTATGTGCTATACTTTAAGGAGCCAGTGGGAACCACACAGAAGTATCTCCTGGCACAATTTGGTTCCAATACAGCAATCAAAGCCCCTACCCTACAATCAGAAAAGTCAATACTCTTCCACACGGGTGTAAATCAGGCTATGCAACTCTGATTGCAAGCTTAGGACTTTTAATTCCTAATACAAGCAAGAGGGCATAACCGTGCCATAACCCTCTGAAATGGTTACTAAGCCATGCTAACCTAATCAAAACACATACATAATGTATGAAATAATCCCTAAAAGATATTTTAGGTGCTTGGGTAATGAAATGATAGGCACCCTTGCAGTCAGCAGAATAAGTCACGGCCAGGTAGTATAGTTCCGAAAGTATGCAGAAAACAAAAAGCCCATATATGCAATTCAAAGCAGAAATGCCAATGACAGGGAGCAGTTTTGTGACACTGACTTTGAGTATATGTTGCCCTGGGCTGCTGGATTACAAGAAAATGAACAAGCAAAATAAACACTGATAAACGGAGGGGATTTAAAGCACATTTCTGTATTTAATCTAGATGTTTCTAACACCTACAGGCTTAAAAAATATAATAAGTCAGGGTCTCCATTACTCTGTTAAACTCACACATCAGTACAAAGTGAATTTGAAACACCACTAATTCAAATGGTCAGCATTTTGAGCCTTACAAAATCATTGCATGTATTTGCTAAGAGACCTGTTTGAAGCAAAACATATGACAAAAACACATACAACACAAAGACCCACCTGCTTAGGATCATAGACCATCAGCCTGTTTTGATACTGTGCAGTATTTGTTACTCCTCCTATGAAAGAGTTTATACAGATCACATTTTTTCATATAAGCAAAACCAGGACCAAGATCAGGTACAGCAAAATAACCAATTCTAGGGTTCATTTAGTCACATAATTACTTTGCATACCGCCACTTATGCTTACATTCCACTGCACTTTTTGATCTGGTTACAAGGTAATAAGTAGCACATTTGTCAAACATCTAGAAACACAAAATAGCAACAACAAACACCACCCCCCCCCCCCACCCCCCCCCCCCCCACTTCTTTTGTAAAGCTAATTATATGGGCTAAAAACAAGATAAAAATGTATCTGTTTATAAATGACTGTGCATTCAGCCGTCGTCAAGACACAAATATAAAACCCGTCCCTGTTCCAAGGAGTGTGCAGTGTGTGACACAGTTTAAAGGAGGAGGTGGGCTTGCATCAGAGAGAAGGAAGAGGTCAGAGAGGAGCTCTGCCTAACCAGGAGCGTGACGTGGGACACCACTGCCAACTGGAAAGCATAGTGCAACCCTGTGCAACTGCACTCACCAATAGATTTGAAGGAAATTCTGTGTTTAGTCTGTATTACAGAGAGAACACCTCCTGGTTTAGTTGTAGACTTACGCTGGGAGGTTCCTCTATAGTGATCGGAAACAACGTTACCATGTAGCATATGTACCTTTCAGTAATATTTGGAAAGCAAGGTATAAAGCACCTCAGAAAAGCCCAGAATATAGTCTGGCCCAAACAGATGCTGCAAACCAACTATTTACCTCAACACAGTGTATCTTTAATCCCCGACCATCCTGTACTCTATTGGTTTTAAATGGCAAATCTCACTGAGTACACTGGTGGAAAAATTCTTCAGTCTCAAGTCTGTAATCTTAGCAGCGTAAACATGTTCTTGACTGTGCTCAAGCCTCCTGGGGACTTGGCGTCACTGCAGCATTGCCACAGGTCCCAGTCCCCCCTCTGTCACCATGCTGGGCCCATAGGAAGATGGGACCAGAAATAACACCTGGAAGCTGCACCTCACTTTCCATCCTTCCAGAAGGTCTGGACTTAACTAGGGCACACCACTGGCCACACACCAGTGAAACTCGTATTGACAGACAAACTTTTTATATTACAGTTTCAACAGAATGTGCCAATGATGGACAAAATCCACAGCAATGAGAGGAAGGAATGTCATCTGTCATTACATTTGTTTATGCTTCGCTTTTTGCGAGGACATCCCTTGTTTCAGACAGAGCAGTGGCAGAGCTGCTTTCATTCCTGCCGCCTGAGCTATAGCCCAGCCCTACTAAAGCCGTTAGGCTTTTTCTTTTATCCCCAACCAGTCTCAACATGCCTCCATGCTGGGGAATCCTCATTTTGGCAGCCTCCAGCTGCACTTAGCACAGCATTTTGGTTCAGAGCCATACTGTGATTTTGAAGCCCCCCATCTCTCACACATCATTTCAGGCTGTGGGGCGGTACTGGTGTGAATTCAAGTCAAACCAGAATCTCCACTCCAGATGTGCACCAGTTGCGCTCCAGTTCCTAACAGTGGCATAAGGGTGTGAAATAATAACTGGTCTTTCGGATGGTTTTGTACCAGCTGAGTGCTGGGAATGTTTGGTCCAGAGGACCAGAATAAATCTAGTCCAAAGCAAAAAATGTGAACTGTACATGGAGTAGACGTAGAGAACTGGGCACCGAGGTTTTGTCTGCTGATCTGCTCCTACTGGGCTTAGCTACTTGCTAACCTATGTACCCTCTGATCACTTCAAATAACTTGAGTGAGGCCAAGAATCTGATCAATGGATAACACAAACTATGGACAAATCTATTCAAGAATCTTGTCTTCAACTGCAGTAGCAGGGAGGAATAACACTGTTATTTGGGCACATCTCTGCAAGCACCCGCCTGTACTGGGGCCCCTACACATGGATGGTAGCACTAGCTCCCAGATCAGAGACGCTTACAGACTATGAGACAGCAAAGACTAGATGTAGTCTTTCCAAACTGTTTCCATCACGCTATGCCACACACTGCCCATCACAGCGCCTGTGAAGTACATGCGCAAGAACACGTGTTGGAAAGCAATGACTGTTCCCATATCTAATCTCACAATCTGTTATTTGTCTCTACACTGTTTTGCAGCCTTCACAGTGTTAGTGGCCGTCAGCCACATGCACAAAACAATTTTTTCTAATATCTGTTTTGTAATTTGATTTTCTTTTACATAGTTATTTTCACTCCCAGAATAATGTTTAAAAATGACATGTCAGATTAGTATTTTTGAAAAATAAAAATCATAGTTATTTGGATGATTACCTCCAGAATGTTAAACTACAGGAGATGCACTGGAAACACAACACTGGGTCTTGTATTTCCATTCAGAAATGACACCTTAATTTGGGGGGAAAGATGTGGGGAAGAAGAGAAAGAAGGTGGTTGCTTCCTTGTAAAATAATGAAATAATCAAATAAGCAAAATTATTTGCCTCTCTTCACAAAGAGCCCCTCATATCAAGCACACAGCTTACATTTTTTCCCCTGCAACATTGCTCATCTGTGGTGTTTTATCATTACATTCCCTTCACATACCGCTCTTCACTTTTAGATTAATCTGCCAAAATGAGATGCTAAGGATTTGCATACAGATTTGACTACACAAAAATAGATCTGGAATTAATAACAGTCTCTATATGTTTTAATTTCTTCTAGACTGGAGTACCCTTGCCTCCAGCAGTATTCTTGGCTTTGAAAGTCATCAAGCTGATTTGTCTGCTCTTAGGTTATGATGCCACATGCTGCTACACTGTCCCCTGCAATCAAAGTGCTCGCAGAGATAGATTCCATGCCTTCCCCTAACAAGTATATTTTATAGATTGGCAGTTTTGATCTCCCCTCCCCAGGGGGATAATCTGCATCTTAACAGGTTTCTATAGATACATCTGTCATTAAATATGCCATCTTATATCTGCATCAATTTTCAAACTCAAGTTCCTCCTAACTTTGAAGTGCTATAGCAAAAGTTTAAAATTTTCTGCCAAAATTCAAATTTAACAAGTCTGCAATGTCCTCTTGAACTATTTTTTTAAAAATACTCCAGGCAGCTGGGAAAGGGCAAAAGAAGAGCAATATGTCTCTTGAAAAATAGGAAAAGAAAAAAAAAGTTTAAATGGTACTAAAAATGATAACATACTTTCTCAGAAAAAAATGGGATAATTCTGAGATAATTTCTTAAACTTCTCTGCAGTGCTTTCTACAAGGAAAGGAGGGGAAGGCAGGGAGGCATCCTAACTACACTTGAAAAGAAGTATTTAAAAAATACAAATCATGCTATTAAATTTGATGTCAAGCAATAGCAGCTGATGCTTACTAACCCATCAGTTAAGGAAAGAGGAAAAAAATGTCTGGCTGGGTAAATGAAAGAAAAGTTACAGTTTGGTCAGTTCTTGCTGGGTTTTATAAACTGAGAGAGATGATTGCACCGCTTTGACGTGAACAGCTTGCTTTGAGGACTAGAGTTTCCAAGAGGCAAGAAGTGCTCTCGGGACAAGGCTGTATCTTTCTTGCTCTTACAGCTGCAAGAACGCACTCACGGGAAGCCCAGCATCCAACCCATGGACTTACAATGTTTTTACACTGCCACAATCACTGTTGCTCACTCTCTTGCAGGCTGTAAACCCTGCTTTTTAAGCTCTCCAAGACCAGTAAATTCCCAACGCATGTAACAGTGCCCCTCTACATGGAGAGGTCCTGGAGCAGTCCAAAACCTGCTTTGTCCAGCCCTTCCCCACATGGGAAATATTTTGGTTTGTTACAGTCCCTCAAACAGTCTACAAACTGCACTGAAATGCACCTTCAATAAAGACACCTCCAGAAAGAGAAAGGTGGGAGGCAGGAGATTCAACACCATTTTCCCAATTGAAAATTTAAAAACCATATTTATAACATGTCCTAGTAAGACCCCCATATGACTTGAGAAATCTAATCCAATCCAAATCTCCCAGAAAATCTCACAACTCTCTCCGGAGTCCCCAAGTGCTAGGCTGCACGCACGAATCTGAGTTTGCTGGGAGACGTGTAAAACTCTATGTTGGCAAAGAGCTCCCACGTGTATTCCTTCCAGCAAATCCAGGGAATATATAGAAACTCATGACATGCGCCCCAAGGTGCTCTGCTATTTTAAAATAGAAATCTGTCCTCTCTTACGTGTCTGTGTGTTAAACAAGATAATCCTTCCTCAACCTGCAAGCCCACTGCCTTTTACTTCAGCCAGCCCAGGTGCAGTGAGGATATTCTGCCACCCTAACAAGCACTCTGGAAGACACCACCAGCAGCTGTAATTAACACCGTTCCACCTCGGATGCAATCCAGCTGCAAACAAGAGAGGCAGAAACCCTAGTTTGTTTGTGGGCTGTTTTCTTAAAAATCGATAAAATCGAATGTTTACATTCAATCTAAGAACCACCAATGGCATCAAGCCTATAATGTCCATACTTGAAACGTGTAAGATCCATTACCTTTATTCAAATATAAAAATAATAATAAAGAAACACTGTTCCATAATACAGACTAAGACTGGGTCACTGAGGCAATTTTTATGTACTTGTAAGCTCCTGTTCCTGGTAATTTCTGTGCCAGCTGCACTGCAAAACTTGATTTGGTTAGACATTGTAGATTCCAGTTTATTCCAAATCTATTTTTCATAAAACAATTTTGTAGGCATTTACTGAGAAAAAATTTTCTTCTCCTCACAACAAACAGCATACTGGTAGTAAGGTAATACTTTTCCCCCCAAACCACTTGCAAACTCAGAATAATTCCCCAAGATATGTGCTCTCCATCATTTCCTTGGTCAAAATCTCCACCATTAGGGAAAAAAGAATAATAATTTTTAAAAAAGATTCTTGAATTTTGAAGAAAAAGCTGTTAAATATGAAGCAACTGTACAGGGTTGGCTTGTTTACACCCCCTCAACCCCCCAAGTTGAGTTTCCATGTGCATGTCAAGATGTGATTTTAGCTGACACACTTAAGGTCAGGCAGCTCGGACCTCTGCGAAACAACAGCATAATACTTTGCTTTAGAGAAGACTTTTCATGTGCTAATCTCTTGAGCACTTGAGGCAGAGGGGAAGCCTCCTCATCCCCAGCTGCAGGTGCCAAAACGGCCCAGAGCTGAACTGCCTGGCAGAGGTTCCCTGCCCCTCTCTGTCCCCACGGCACTACACCTATATGGGAGGAGGAAGGTTAACGTGTATAGAAAAGCGGCTCTCCAGATTTGCATGTGCGCGCCACCGAGGATGCAGGGAAACGGGCATAGTTCAAGTTCTCAGTCTTACGGAAAACATTTCCCTGCTTTTACAGGGAAAGATTGTTAGTAATGTTGAACTCCAAAGGGTTTGGTGCATTTTGTTTCTTTTTCACTCAAATACTTCACTTTTCAAGCATGTGGCATGCAATCGTTTGTGAAACGGGTCACAGTGTCAGATGTTAACTGGGGCCTGTAAGATTCATCTTTCTATAAAATTTCAAAACCATCTGCCCGATGCTGCACTGCCAATACAGAAAAAACTTATTTTAATGAATTCTCATCTACTTTTAAAAACAAGTAAATAAAATAAAATGTGGGCTGTGAAAAAACATGAAAAAAAAAAAGACGAGAAAAAATAATGACACAAATATAAAAATATGTTCCACAATATATGCAGCTCAGAAATCTCGAGAGCCGAACCCACTTGTGCTGACCAGAGTGTCCGACTAGTTCCAGAGTGCAGAAGGCTCCCTCAGAGCCTTCCGGCAGGTTAAAAAGGGGTGGTGGCAGCTTAGGAGTCCCTCTGTCACCTGAAACACCGGCCACCCATCTCCTACTGACAGCGTGTGCTTACAGCATTTTCACAGAATCACACAAAATCACAGAACCACTAAGGTTGGAAAAGACCTGTAAGATCAAGTCCAACCATCAACCCAATACCACCATGCCCACTAAACCATGTCCCACAATGCCACGTCTACACGTTTTTTGAACACCTCCAGTGAGGGTGACTCTACCACCTCCCTGGGCAGCCTGTTCCAGTGTCTCACTACTCTCTCAGTAAAGAACTTTTTCCTAATACCTAGCCTGAACCTCCCCTGGCGCAACTTGAGGCCATTTCCTCTAGTCCTGTCACTAGTCACTTGGGAGAAGAGGCCAACACCCACCTCTCTGCAACCTCCTTTCAGGTAATTGTAGAGAGCGATGAGGTCTCCCCTCAGCCTCCTCTTCTCCAGACTGAACAACCCCAGTTCCCTCAGCCGCTCCTCATAAGACTTGTGCTCCAGACCCCTCACCAGCTTCGTCGCCCTTCTCTGGACACGCTCCAGCACCTCCATGTCCTTCTTGTAGTGAGGGGCCCAAAACTGAACACAGTATTCGAGGTGCGGCCTCACCAGTGCACCCTTCCCTTCCCTTCCCTGCTGCCTTTGCCATGATTTTATGCTCTATTATTTTTTATTCCTTCTCGCATTTGTCCCAAAGGAGCGGCAAAGTAAAGCCGATAATGAATCCCAATAATAATAACAATAGCAACCCTGTAAGTCTAGTCAGCTTTCGGTTAGCAAAGCCTTTAGAAGACAAGGGGCTGTAGCAGAGGTGCTGATGCTTTGGCTATAGAATAAGTAAATGGTCTGTGTGTGGGTCATGTTTTGATGACTCTCTCCACAAATAAAAGAGCTAGAAACTTACATTATCACTATTTAATTTATTCACTTACTAAAAAACTGGGCACATTTTCATGGTTACCTCACCAGCTGGTAGTAGCAGACTGACTTTGAGAGCCCTTGCTGATGACCCGGTATTTCCCAGAAAAAGCAGTAGGGATACAGCTCAGAAATATCCCTAACTCAGCCTAATTTTTTAATTACTTAATTTTAGGCCACATACTTCAAAATTAGGTTCCCTCCTGCATTACTGAATACTCTTATGCCAACACTTTACATCTGATGATGAACAATGGATTTTTTGAGCAGTGACTACTGATATTTTTGGAACAACAAAACATCTCTCGGTACTATTCCCCTGCCCCTGAATATACATGTACAGCGAGCTACATTCTAGCCCTAAGCAATTAATTAATAATAGAAAGCTAGCTAGTTACTGCATCTCCAGCTACTTTTATTTATAAAATAACTCTATTCAATACACAGAACCCAGTTTTCAATCTGTGAGTACATAATTCAGATCAATACCCTACTGAAGTATTGCATAGAATGCTCTGGTAATTCATAATAACCTGTCAGAATCTAGCAACTCAAAACTCCTAAGCATTTTCCCAAAAACTATTATCAAAATACAACCAAGAAGTCCTGTCTATCTTATTCTACTGCCCAAACATTGGTCCTTTCTGTGACTTTACAACGGAAGTTATGTTGGTAGCATTTTCAAATATAAATGGAACAATACTGATAAAATATTTTTTCTTGTTTTGCCCAGTTTTAAAGATTTCATCTAATAGGCTTCCACTTACCTCTTCCCCTGATTCTACAGCTGTATTAGAGGCATATCTTTGAACAGAATATCACACAGCTTCATTATATAAATGCAGGTAGTATTTAAACACACAGGCAGGCATGCATTTCACTTACGTAACTAAGCACATTAATTAATCCTCAGCATAATTTGCCCTTTCCTAGCATATCTGGAAACAGTAAAAGTAATCTTCAACCAGTCCCACATTTGACTTAAAAATCTCTATCAAATACTTCCTTGAGGTTTTTTTTTGTACAAAAAAAAAGAATTTAAGAAAAAATATTACTTTTGCAGGTACTGGAGCAAGGACCACATTCTGATGGATGTTTCTAGTGCTTGTTCAATGATTTCATATGAACATATTAACACTATTTCCTAAGAAGTCCTGTTTTTCATAAATAGAGACTGACAATTGCAAACCACATGAGGAGAAAAAAAAAATAAAAAAATCAAGACACAGCAGTAGTATCACCCATGTATTTGAATTGCCCATCACTGGGACACATCTCTCTCCACTGATAAAATAGGAAGCGTAGTGAACATGCCCCGCTGGTACCCTAAAGCAGAAACCCTGTTTCCATACTGTACCCAGGTCTCAAAGCCCACTGTGTGCACATTTTAGGATTAACACACATCACAAACTCTGCAAGATTCCTTCGATGCCAGTCGTTGAAGAAAGCGACCCAAAGCACCTGCCAGGGATTTTGGTGATTTTCTGCGTTCTGTCAGGCTTTTAAATTCCATGATTTTAGTGTATATGTATAAAAATAGATACCTGCTACCTCCCCCACCAATGTTTGGGAATCCATTCCCACAAGGCACTTAATCCATATGGGCAGAAAGATACATCTGCAAGGAGCTCCGCTAACCTAAACGACATACTTTGAGAATCACAGAATCTTGTAGGTTGGAAAAGACCTTTAAGATCGAGTCCACCCATTAACCTAACACTACCAAGTCCACCACTAAACCATGTCCCTAAGCGCCACATTTACACGTCTTCTAAATACCTCCAGGGATGGTGACTCAACCACTTCCCTGGGCACAAGCACAGCAAAGGCCTAAGTAGCTAACTTAATATTTCATTCATACACCATCTTTTCACCAGAGGGATCCCGGACCGTATTAAAATCCCCAGAGGGTGTACACAGTGAAGATGGCAATCACTGAACATTTTCCTCAAGGGCTGTCCCCATTTATTCATTAACTTCCTTGATAAATATTAGAACTTTATAACCTTCTGTGGCACACTTCTTACTAAAAGGTGGGTTGTTTTTTTTTTTCCTGTCAAATTTTCTGTAGACAGCACCTTGTTCCAAAGCAACTAATAACAGAAAAGTCACTACAAAGATTGATGGCACAAACGTCCTCAACTCACATCAATGTGCACATGTAAAATAAAAAGTACATCAGACGGAGTTGCAAATTATATGTTAGTTTAAGATTACAAGACCTATACTTTCATCTGTCTGTGCCATAAAGCTATGATCACATCAGGCAGTCCTCTGCACTTGTTATGGACAGAGCCGTGAATGATTTCTAACAAAGGTCATCTTGGCCTGTTACAACACACTCAAGAGCAAGCGGGAGCAGTTCATACACCTGCCTTTAAGCCCTAGATCTACACAAGCCAACAAGCACTAAATTCTCCATTTCATTTTCAGGAATAAATGCAGTGGTACCAGATTGTACTACAGAAACTGTGTCTTGTTTTTTGTTTTTAGGAAGCACATAGAATTTGTCATCTGAAACTTGTCCAAAAGTGCATTATCATTTTTACTCACTGTGATTTATGAATGGCGACTGCAGATAGTACAATATGATATATGCAGCTTGGAAACACAGAGCGATATTTAGCAAACAAGAAATATTATATAGATATGTTATGCTCCTATACTTCTAATCAGGCTTAATTTTATGCTTCCAGGCTTAAATTCTTTGAAATACCCATCTCCCAAGACAAACGTTATCCTGACATACAAACCTAAGAAGATTTATTAGTTTCATTTGAGACAGTATTTTGTTAGTACCTCAAACTGTGAAACGTTTTCTACCTGATATCCAAAGAAGACCATCCACCACATATCCCGCATGGCATGAGAGTGATCGATCAAAGGACTGTACAAAGGTCCACTTGTTCTTCTTGGGGCAATAGCGTTCCACTGTAGGTAACACTTGACGCAATTCATTTCTGCCCCCTACAGCATAGAGGTACTCGTCCACTGCTCCCAGCACAAAGTGTTCCCGACAGTTCTTCATTGGAGCTATCTCAGCCCAAGAGTTAGTGCGGGGGTCGTATCGACAGGCAGTTCTCACCGCACAAGTGCGCCCTGTGGAGTGCTCTGCCTCTCCACCAGCTACAAAAAGAAAGTCTCCCATGACAGCAACACAGTGGTGGCTTCTCCCTACAGGCATAGGCGCTAGCTCGCTCCAGTTTGCAATCCCTGCGATATGAACATTCTCTTGATCTACCGGATTGAAGTATCGCAATTCCTTCACTTTACAGATTTCACGTTTTTTCCCACCAACAATGTAAAGAGTGTCTGACTGAAAGCGAGGTTTTGTCCTTCTGGTTTGCCAAACTGGCTGTGCATAGATGCTCTGGTGGTAAGCCAAGGCCTCATTAATAAGTGCTGTCGCAGTTTCACTAGCTTGGACAAGAGGATGAGAAAGAGCTACGGTATGCAGTGTATCCACATCCATAAGGCCAAATCGGACATACTGGAGGAGTTCATCCATGTACTGGTAGCGGCAGTTGTGTTCCAACCACCTCACAGCCAGCTAAAAGTGGGGGGAAGGAAGGGAAAAACAAGACACCCATTATTTGTGTACAATTCTGTCAAAATTTGGTCCATTGAAAACTCTGCTTGCATTCCAAGAAGAGCTATATACTTGCCTCAGTAGTGATATCAATCAATGTAAAAAGTAGTTATGAATGCATGAGTCAACATAAAAGATATCTACTAAAACTCCACCTGTAATACACACAAAAGCTTTGTATTGCACCAGTCCCCCTAAAGAATTTCCACAGCATTATCATATTGCAATACTGCTATGCAATACGCTTGCTGTCCAAACTGTTAGTGATGCTGTAGGAGACCACAACATCCCAGAATCAAGCTGCTGGAGCAATAATATAAATATAGGGACTTTGTGATCACTGGAGACCATGGGTACACTAGAAAGAAAAGTAAGATTACAGTTAGATAATTAGAAAAGCACTTTCTTCCCTCCATCTTTCATTCTATTTATAACAAAATATTGAAGAAATATGAAGAAAATACATACTAAATCCTTCAATATTTTTACTTCCTTCTTAATTTCTTTTATTCACAAAGTGGAGAGAGGTGCAAAGGGACCAGAAATTAAACCAGAGAAGAGAGAAGCAGAGAAGAGGCTCTGCTGGTTTGGGACTAACAGAAAGCGGCAAGGAAGACTCTAAAACTTCAGCAATTGCAGCTGGTATCAACAGCCAAAATTAAACATTGCCTTTAAATTACATAATACATACTGAATCCAACCAGGTCTAAAAAGAGACTAGGAAAGGCCTAAACCATTTCAAGAACTGTTGTGTAAGTTGTTCTTGAAAACCTCCAGTGAAGACAACACCCAAACTTCCTCAGGAAACCCATCCCCATGCTCAGCTATCCTCTTGGACAGATTTTCCTTTTACCTACGCAGGAGCTCTAAACACTTCAACTCATTGCCTCATTTTCCACCTTTGGGTTTATACTCCAGAGCTCAGAAACCCCAGACCAACCCTTGAAATGAATCCATCCATACAGGACAAAAAGCAGTCTGCTACCTTCTTTTTCTCCTCCACCTCCAATGCATTTAATTATGTGTGTTGCAGTTTCCTCTTCTCTGAATGAAAAAGTCTCTCAATCCATCTTGGATCACATTTTCTAATCCTCTGTTGCTTGGCTAACAGTCCTCTGTTACTGAAAGGAAATGCCCCTCTTTCTTAATGTTTCCTGCTGAAAACTGGGTAAAATCTTCCTCCCTAAGACCGTAGTAGTAGTGAATAGATTGGAAGGATCACTTTGATCGTAACAATCTATGCCATTCTTGTTTGTACATCACAACACAAGACTGTCAGTGCACTACGATATCGCTGACTCATGTTTAAGCTTATGACTGAGTACTAGTCACACCTCTTTTTTCTGCAGAACTTCCACAAAGTGTCATGCTTTCTCTGTCATTACTGAACTCTCTACTATTTACTTCAGGCGACTGCTCCAATCTGTCAGGATCATTCTCAATCCTAATTATATTTCCGAATATGCTTGAAGACCATTCTACCTTCTGATTGTCCATAAACATAAACCCCATATTATTTTTTCATCCAAGACATTAACAAAGACATTGACTTGTTCTGGATGAGGACAGACAGAGATACTTCATTTCATCCTGACAAAGAACTTGTGGAGCAGGAGTTTCTAACTAGTCATGCGATAACAAGTTTCGGCTAAAACTTACTGCCCTGTATTGCTCATGGGAACGTCACGTGAAGGAGCTGAAAAGAAAGGCTTCTATCTTACTCAAAGCTTTTATAGACACATGGTATATCAAATTTATTGCTGCTTCTGTATTCTGTCGGAGAGGGAAGATGACAAACCAAAATCACCTTCTTATTAAGATTAATTTGAAACGCTTTTGCTCCACTGTGCTATTCAACCCCTGTGAAACAAAGAATCAATGAAAGGCATCAAAAATTGCAACAGTAGTTCAGTCAGTTAAATGACGTATTGAGTTTCAAAACATGCACTAGCTATAGGTATTTAGACCTGTTAGTAAAAAAGGAGTTAATTAAATACATTTGAAAGTGTTTATGGACTTGAAATCATTGAGCATTATATTCACATGTTCTAAATCCACCAAACCCATGTGTCAGGTGTCTCCTACTGAGTGGTTTTAGGCAACTCCCTACTCCATGTCTTAGGCCATGTGAATAATTCTTCAAAGTCTTCAGAGGCACTTAGCTCTCACCATTGACTAGACACGTGAAATTGAAGTGGAATTCAGGCTATCTTCATCATGATGCAGACACCAACTGAATTCATACCAACTGAATGATGTGTGGGTTGCTATATTAAAAGAGAAGAATTTACAAAAACTGAGTTCGTATCTGTCGTCACTTGCATCCAACAGATTGGTTTCTTTTGCTTATAGTTCATGCCTTCACTCACATCTAAAATGGCATCATGGAGGTATCACCTGTGCTATAATGACAGACATTACAAACTCTTAAAAGGCATGCACTAATGTAAACCAGGTCTTGGTAACCACAGGCTTTTAAAGGAAGTTTAAGGTTAATGCCTGTTAATATCTTAGAAATTCACCCTTCCTCTTTCCTTTACTGTGCTCCCTCTCACCCCCCATAAATACTATATAAACACACAAGCAACACTACATACATTCATACCTTTCAAAGACACAGTATCTGCATTCATTTCTGCATATGGCATGTGTGATGATCTGCAGCAGAAGAGATGGACATCTCCATTACATGCTGCATGAAGTTTGGCAAAAACAACTTGGTTCATACTGAGCTTGGTCTATATGAGAATATTCCTGGAGTTGTAAAAAATGTTTCACCGAAACCAATAATGCTTAACATTTCTCTAAAAATCACAGAATTTCTAAACCACCACAGTGATGGTGCAAAGTGATACAAAGATTCTGTTGGCACTCATAGGAGATGTACAATCTATTCCCTGTATTGAACCAAAACTTTCTCCATCCTTTCCTACACTATTTCATCCCCACTCAACTGTTCTGCATCTTTATTGATGAAAACTTTTGAATATTTCCAAATTAAATTTATTGCAACCTCCTTGGGATCCTCTACATGCTGCACCTAAACGTATCTTTGGTCTACACTACTTCCACCTTTCCCTTCCGACAAGCAACTGCAACAGCAATGAGGAGGGTAAGGTGAATCCCATGCTGTCTTTTGTGTAGGTTGCTACTGGCTCTTACCAGACTCCATGTCTGAGGTCAGTTCGCAGTGGTGTACTGCACTTTACTGTATTAATTTAAAAAGCAGGGCTAAGAACCCCGCACATCATTATATCACCTGAATGGTTTGTAGGCATTTGATAATCAGCAGAGAAGCTCTACTGGGTCTTAGGGAGGCAACTGAGGTCTGGGAATCACAATGTGTTTAGAAGCTCCTGTCCAGATCAACTCAGGCTATTGTTGAACACAATTTGATTACAGTATTCTGTGTGACCCACACCTAATCTGTGAGACTGAGAAAAGGCCGTAAGAGCTAAAAGTTATAATGTTTTTATCTCCTTGTCTTGCTATTGATAACAATGATTGTTACGCGATTTTAAATGCCATAAATTCATTTTGGGACACTTCTTAAAAATAACTGCTAGGAATTTAAGCTACAAATCTTGGTATTTATATGTATATTCATAGAATACAGGACCAACCCCTAAATTGTGACACAAGGCTATGGAACAGGTCATATGGTTTTAGGGACACTCACAAACTGAGCCTTAGACTTATACATTTGTTATGCATCACACATTGTTACAGTGCTCTCTAGCAGAACATGGTGTCTCACACTATGGAGGCACGGGAGCAAATTGAGTTATCTGTGTGGGTGAACAGATATTCTAGTCACTGGATGGTCTGGCAGGTATTGGAAGGCTGGAGAAGTTCAAAAGAAAGAAAATTAAGTTCCCCAACAAGTCTTTTGCTTGTAGTAGAAATAATTACTGATGGACTGTAATATAGTTCTAAATTTCCTTCAGTGTAAAGGAGGCAAATATAACTCTCATGAACATATGGAAGAAGCACAAACTTCCATGTAGCATTGACAAATATACAGATGTTTGCTGATATGCAAGTTCCACCACCTTTACTCAGTTTTTGTTTAATCCAGACTTAGAAACCTGGTGCCTACATCGAAACTCAAAAATTCACCCTGTCTATACGCTAATTATAGCGCCTATTTTTTAGCCTCTCTGGTAGTAGTGATTGGCAACTATAATCAGTATCAGCAAAATAAACTCAAAGCCATTATACACTTTATGACATTGCATGGACAGACATTCAGACTTTTCTAAGGAGATACCAATAGTATTTGAAATTACAGCTGTGTTTAAAACGCAAACAAGTAAGCAAGCAAAAACAAAGAGACCATCCACAATTTTGAGGTTTAAAATATTTGTATCACTGCTAAATAATTTACAAAAATAAGGAAATACTCCTACTGCTAGTATGATATAGGCAAATTCTGTTTAAACTGCTAGAAGCTTCTTTTCTATTAATTTTAATGTATGAGTGTGTGAGAAAAGGAAGCTACAGCCTAGTGCCTATATGAACTTTAATAAATAATATATTTTGCCATATTCATCTTCTAAACTAAGTAAATGACACAAGTAGACCCTCAGAAGGACAGGATTTTCAAACCAGATTAATTCTCTTATTCTAAAGCCTTAACCCAAAGGATTTTTCTTCTCCAAGGTTATATTACTTGATTTAGCAATGGAGTACATTCTCAAAACAGCAAAAAACAGATGGAAAAATATATTGTGTCACAGTTGGAGCATACATCTAAATACACCTGCATGTTGGACTGTGATTTCATTGCATTTCCAACTGCTGCTTCTGCTTCCAGCACGGTGCTTCAACAGCCCAATTCGCACAGCCTCAGAGTGTGGCCCTTCCCCCACTGCTGTTAATGGTGTATGTACTGCACACTTACCACAGCCAGAGAGGGCACAGAGGCAGTGGAGGTTAAAGCTGAATTCAGAGTTTCACCCCTGTTGAAGACAACCCTGCAATAAGTAGTTACCTGGTCTTTTGGGCTGCCAGCTATCCCGGGAAACAAGAAAACCCAGCATACCTGTGCCTTGCCTGTTCAGTGTCCTCCTGCAATCCTTCTCATGCCATTCTGCGGGGACACATGTCAGACCTTCACTTGACATCACAGCAAGTTTTCTAACAAGAAAAGCCAAGCTACTTTACGAGTGCAAAAAACTTGACATACTCATTAGATGCAGGTTCACTTGGAAACTACTTTAAGCCACAAAGTCAGTGTCAGAAAAAGTGTATGTCCACAGTGTTCTGGGAGAGAAAATGCTCCTCTAAGCTGAGCTCTGCAAGAGGCAGGGACCACGGGAACTCCATTAAAGTCATCTTGGTCTGATCTTTAGTTGATGTATTCACGTAGCCACACAGTCCGCAAAGGCATTATGCTAGTTTATATCATCTAAAGTCTCTAATAACTGAGATGAAGGCAAAAAGTGACAGTGGTGGAAAAAAATGAGGTTTTTAAAGGTTTCTTTTTTTAGCAACAACAAATAAAAGGAAACATTACATTTTATAAGGTTTCAAAACAATGAATTCACATTGTCTCATTAAAACAAATGGAACTCTTAAATAAAATAACATAGTAAACATCCTCATTTTAAGAGAAAGGACAATTTTAAATACAGAAAAGCGGAGGGAAGTATTTTCCTGGAGTGATATCAGATATATTCAACACAAATTATCAAATTTCTGTGTGACAATCTGATGATGATATATACCAGGGAAAGAGAAAGAACCACAAATCTCACCTGAGCAGTCCTTCTGTTGCTTAACTTAAGCAAAAATGTTAGGCCAGGGAAAAAAAAAATCAAATTAATATCTTTGCATCATTAGCATCCTGGACAGTGCTACAGATCTGCTCCTATTGACTGATAAGCCAAAAAGAATAATGAAAGCAACAGTTACTACAGCAATCACTTTAAGGCACTGAGGGAACTTCAAAAAATAAAACTTGAAGAGTACTAGTTCAGTGTTTGAGAACACTAGAAGTATGTATTTTGGCCATAAACTTGCACGTGATTTGGCCTCTCCTTGAAGTTTACCTAACTCAGCAAGCCTCAGGCATTCCAGACTGGAACCTCTTGCCTCAAAACCCCGGTCTGTCTCAGCTGGCTATCATCAGCACCACTCTGGCTCTTCAAATCTCAAGTTCAGGAGCAGAACCTATCAATAAACCAGGACATTTACTAAAGCTCTGAAACAAAGTCCACTGAAGGCTATGAACTTCCACTCTTTAAAAATGAACAGGGATTTCCAAAGGGCCTGAATTTGGTTCTCTAAAGGGTCTCAGTCCTTCTCTCTCTCCAGAGACTACAAAGGACAAAACCCGGAGGGTTTAGGCTATCAATTTAAGCATTTTATTTAAGGTGAACTACATTGGACTGTATCACCCATTTAAGAATAAAAACATATGGGTGAAGAATTGTTTCGGGGGGAAAAAAAAACCCCAAAACCCACCTAACACAATTTTTCAAAGCCATGAGGATATATAAGCCACATGAATATATTTTGAAGTTAGTACATAACCACGGAGCACAGCCTCCAGACTCTTTGCAATTGTATCAATCAGGTACTACCTTACAGTTGTGGGCAGCATGGAAAATGAGTGGTTCAAACCTAGATGCTGAAGAGCCTTAAAGATAGAAATCTTTTTCTTCTTTTTATTTTGAATTAAAAATGTGCATAAAAATAAGACTGTAATGAGCTGCATGTAGAACAATCAAAATTATGAGGTATTTGCATTTCTTTTGCACCTTGATCCAAACAACTACAAAATTATGCATAGGATTCTCTCAATCTGAACACAGTAAATATTAATAATCTCTGAATCAGCAAGGAAATGCCTTTTGCCCCTGAACCTTGAAGAGAGACTTTCCAACTCAAAAAGTTGTAGTACAGTGACTGAGACCGTATTTACAAGGCACCAGGCAGAGGCATATGCACGTAGTCTGTGAAAATAGAGCTGTGCCATCCCCCACCCTCTTTACACAGAGACATTTTAAAATTACCTGTTTGTCAGTTTAACAAATGTGTGTCTATGTAAGCAGCCCCCTGTGCGGCGCTGCGTTAGCAAGCACGCACGCTTTCATTTGCACATTCTGATTTTACAATCAGAATTAAAACATTTGCTCTGTTCGGGGTGAGTTGACAAACAGATTTTAACATTTCCTTTTTTTTTTTTTTTTAATGTGGAAAATGAAAGAAAAGTGTTCCTCTAGATGTATTATGCCTTTGGGCTCCATTTGAGGGAAGGGAAAAAAAGACAGAGAAAGCTACTGTGAAGGTCACAGAGTGAAAGAACTTCCTCAGGGCACAGAATAAATTAAATCCCAAGGAAAAAATAAAATGTGATTTCCAGAGTGTGAGGCACAAACTCAAAATGACAATGATTGACAGCCAAACTATATCCGTGCAATATCGAAGACTGCACGTTCTCATTTACCTCAGTGTAGCCAGCAAGCGCCCATTAAACATCCGTCTGATGCCCAAATTAACCTTCTTGGCAAACTGAAAGAGGCACAAACTATCATAATCAACCTTTCATTATCACAGCAGCCTCTAGTTAAAGGGTCAGAATAATTGTGCCATCAGAGCCCTGATTGTTTTCAATCAACAGACGACTGGAGTGACAGCTCAGTGATGGAGTAGTTTGATGAAACCGCACCAGGCCTAATCAGAGCAGATGAAAGGAAGGCATGATTGGTGCAAATGAACAGTCGTGCCTCTCTTTTTCATTTACAATCTGAAATTACTCTTAAATTTACAGGGGTTTTTCTCCCTTATGAGTACCTCTGAAAGAATGTTTGACTTATTATGAGTTCTGACAGTGCAGAGTTATAAAACACAGGTAGGGTTTTCAGCCCAGGATTTAAGTGGGTATTCAGCATAATTTTAACAAATTCACTCTTGAAAAGCACAAAATGACTAAAGACTTCCAATGACCTAACCTTTCAGTGCTGTTTGATTAGCAGAACAATTTATCATGGCTCACATTCTTCATAAATGAAGATTTAAAAAAATGGGCAAGGATTTCTTGCAAATGTTTTCTCTTAGCCAATATATTTATTGTGCTATTGCTCTCCTGTTCTCTCTCTCTCTCACACACACACGAAAAAAATTAAAGAACACTGCATTAATAACCCTTTTCCTCTTAGAGTGAATAATGGAATCCAAGCAAGGGATTGTTTGGTGATGAAAGCAGAGACCAATTATCATGCCACTGACAGCATCAATATTTAGTTTTCTTGTGGGTTGTTCATTCCCACATTCTAAGGGATGGAAAATGAATCGATCCCACTAAGTGTTTCTTACCTTACTCACTGGCACAGAATCAGAGTGCCTCACAAATGAAAAGGAAAAAAAGAAAAAAAAAAAAGAAGAAAAATTGGGGGCTGCTTTGGCAAATTTTGGAGAGAATGGAAGATTCAAGTTTCCTGCACCTCCTCAGCTGCAGTTCACTTCCCCTCCCAGCCTCACCTAGCTCCAGGCACATGGCTTCCCATCCTCACAACAGTGCTGTAAGGAAGGTGTGGTAAATCAAAAGAACCTCTTTGTACCTCTGAAGGAAGCAAGTATTTCAAGTGGCAAATGGTAAATCTTTTGTTCTGTGATCTTGGTCATCATCAGATGCTCTCTAGTCTGTCAAGCATCACAAAATGCATTACCAACATTCAGGTCAGCATACCAAAACAAAAAAGCAGCTTAGAAAAAAAGATTAATATTTGCCTGAAGGGGGAACAGATAGAGATGACTGATCCAAACACCAAAGGCTTTTAAGAAATTTCGTTTCCTGTACCTTTTCCTCACACTACAGAATGGAAGATTTGATTCCTTAAAGGTTTGGGGCTCTAAGCAGAACATTCATCTAAGTGGGAAACACACAAGTGCACTCAGCTGAAGAAGCTGTGAGCAGGCTTGCACATCCTTGCTGACACAGAGAATGCCACTTTCACTTGTTCCTGTTTCACTTTAATTTATTGAAGTCTACTGTTGGTGTAAGTAGGTTGAAAGGACCAGGCTCTCTGGTGCTTTTTCTTTGTATAGTGAGGGAAGTCTTAACTACCCACAGATAGCATGAAGGCTTCAACCCAGCCCAGTTAAGGAAGACCTATTAGCTCCAAGTCCTAGATAAAGGAAGCATGCCAAAAGTTGTCCAGTCTGCCAGTGATTTGGCAAGTACTTCCCCCCAGTGCTTCCACTCAGTTGACAGCTGAGTTTCACCTTCCCTCCTGTTTCAAATATTAAAATGCCCAACTTTTTCGAAATATAAAGACTCTGTTTACAATATACATATGGATTTAGTGAACTTTTGGAAATGACCCCAAAACATTCCTAACATGCCAATGGAGAAGGGAAATAACAGTTTGGGACTGTGCCGCCATTATGCTTTGTTTGGGAAGGCTCAGAAGAAAACATGCTTCTCTCTACACAAATAGCAAAGTCTCACATTCCTATTTCCCCACCACATTCACAGTGGCCCCACCACAAGAATCACACCACATATTCAAAGATGCTGTCATTCTGCTATCTGTCCCCAACTCCCACCCAGCCATCCCCACACTAGTGCTAGACCCCTGCTTCAGCAGTGGCACTGGCTTTGTGTACAAGGGGGCCCCTGAAATGCATTCCCCAAATGGAGTCTGAGGGCACAGCTGGCAGGAAAGACAAAACGTGCATCCCTCCAGACCCAACCGTAATCACTGCCGTCCAGTCACAGACCCACAGCTTCACAGATGGACAGGGTTTGGAGGACTGAGGGATTGGGCAGTAGGCTCAGGCAAGAGAGAGGGAAGCCAAATATAAGTAAGTTATGACTTCAGGAAATAAGTGGCCCAAAAGGAAGATTAGAAAACCCCAAGGTTCATTAGATCTGGATGGTGAAAGCACTTGTTAGTGTATGTCCCCCCCTGGCCTCTTACCAGTCTCTGCAAAAGCTGCAGGGCATTTGTCCAGAGTACTACTTTAGGAAGCTCTTGGTCTGCTAAATAAGAAATGCTATACTTCTTGGTTGGAGTTGTGCTGGTTTGAGATCTACGTGATGTCAAGACAACAACCTGCAGTCTTCAGAACATCAGCCTGCAGTCTGTGAGCCACAGAGGCAGAAATTTGATTTTGATCTTTCAGCACTGAATAACACGCAGCAAGCAGAGCTGTTGGCTGAAGTCTGACTATCAGCACGAATGATGCATTTCATGATATGATACTGTGATTAAGGTAGAAGTACATAATGCAACTGTATTAATAACAAACATTTATCAGAATTAATGGCATTAAAGTGAATCACAATGTATTAAGAATATTTCTCAATTTTTCTCAAGTGCTGATAAGATTTATCTTCTTAAAGCGTTTAAGCTGTAAAGCATCAATCACCAGTTACCCGATTTCCTCACAGGGCTGCGAGACAAAAATATTGTCCTGCACAGTCTTCAATAGGTACAAGGAAGGATACATAACCTACATGACTTTGGCAGATTTCTTAGTCATAATTAAACAGTTCCATTAGTAACAATTTTAACAGCTGTATCTCTGTCTCAGAAATTTTTAATAAACGTTTCCACACAACATCCTTGTGAGGAAGGGAGTAATTCTTCATCCCAAAGATGAACTCTCCACCAACCAAATACAGTCCCCTGCATTCTCAGTCCAGTGCTTCACCACAAGCTTCCTTCCTCCCTGGTGCTACGTAACAATATTGGCCTTGCCAGAAAGGCCATTATTTTATCAAAAAGGTTGTGACTGTGTTAGTTTCACTTTTTGTGTATGTGTTTCCTATGAAACACATAGAAAAAAATGTCAGTTTTATAATACAGTTAAGAATACACTTTTCAAAACTGTATTCACTTCTTTCACACACTTTATCCAATGCATTTATTTTACCATTTCTTATATATACTGGAAACGAGACTAGACAGAAGCCAACCTAGAAGACATTGACTAAATAAAAATATTTCAGCTTTTTAGACTTGCAATGAAATAACTATGATTAAAAAAAATCAGCTTTACAAAAGGCTAGCTGAACTACATTAATATATAACATTATATATGGTAATGAATCATTATATTAAAGCAAAGAGCTGCTATAATGGAAAAACTAAACTTTTCATCTACTCAAAGTGAAGTAAGGTAGGGACAGAAGGTAAACTCTCAGCTGTTGTAAATTATCACAGCTCATGGAAGTTTGCCATTTTACACCTTCTGGGGAATCTGAACTTCAAAATTATATAGCACTTTCCTTCCAAGTATCTCAAAGCAATTTATAAGCAGTAAAACTCGAACTTCTCTGAGAGAAGTGTACGTTTCAACCATTTTCCCAACGTGGGAACTAAGAGAGAGAAAAATTAAGTGATATGACAGAAATCAGCAATGTTACAGCTAACACATAATCAAAATCTTCTGTCCCCTCAACCTGTCCACAACCGAGTCTCTTTACCCCACTACCAAAGTCCTGTGGAGTTTTTTGTGCTCCACGCCACAGAATGGAACCTGGTGAGGTGCAGGTATCTGAAACTGAGGACAAAAGGGGTCCCTAAATATCATCTGACAAAAGTATTTGAGATATTTTTGCAGCTGAAAAGCACATCTCCATACAGGCAATAAAACACTGCATTCTTTCTTAAACTTCTTGGAGCAGCAAAGACAAAACTATCCCACAGTATGCTTCAAGAGAAGCGTGTTCTTGCGTGATCAAGTCCTCAAACCATGGAGTAGTTTCCTTTACAGTCATTTGGAGCTTCTCCACAAAGGCAGATCTACAAATGTGCTTCTTGCACCTAACTCATCCTTCTACTATGATCAAAGGAAAGAGCAAAGCCCAGTGCAACCCCTAGCAATGACACTCCATATGTACAATTGTGCGTTTAAAACCTGTACGAGCTAGTGTGTAGCCCCTATTGCAAGAGACTTTACAGCTACCCTACTGCTGACAACCACTCTATTTTCCTGTGTACTGCAATGACTACCACACCTGGAAGCATACACAAATAAAATAAATGAGCTGGGATTGATCACACTGGAAAAGCTCTACTTACTCCTGCAATCAAAGTAAATTTTGTTTTAACACGATCATCAGAAAGGAGTGTGGAGGGTGACAATCTATCCACAGCAAAGCAAAGCAATAAAACCAAACCCAAAACATGGCATCCAGAGACAGAACCTCGCTTTATCCTCAAACAGGTCCAGCCATAGACAATTAGAAACAACAAGCAACACCCCCCACAATAAAAATTCCTAAAATGTAGCTTCATAGGTTCCTAAAACCTATGAAGCCTAATAGATCTACCTCTGTTTAATAACTAGATCAAATGGCAAGAAGCTCTGAGGTAACAACTTATTGCCATCCATTTTCTAACACATCACAAAATGCCCAAGTTTGGACCGTCCATCATTTGTCATGATGGTAAAACTAACATTGCTAGGTGCTTTATCTCTGATAAGTTTTTCTGAAGTTGGAGTGAACAGAAGCTTATCTCTTCATAAACACAGCTGTCTAACTAGGACTCTTAACTGTGACTTGATTGCAGTTTAAGGAGATCAAAGTTTACAATAGCATTTCTCTTTTCTCAAACACAGTGAGGGCAGAGCGCATGGGAGGTGGAAGAAGAGGACCTCCCCCCCCAGCAGCCATCACTTCAAAATCTAGAATTACTCATTTTTATTTTTAGAGGAAACATTCAGGCTGACATCACATGCACTGAAACTTCACATAGCCACATTCAGCATTAAAATAAGATGCTGGAACATAATTATAAGTGGAAATGACAATCTTTCACCACCCGATACACATTGTTTTTATTGTTATTCCTCTCTTGATATTTTTTCTCTTGAAATATGTTTTGGAAGTATAGTGGCTTTCTATGGAGACAGGAATCTACAAGCTTTCATCAGTAAAAATTGTTAGAGAATGAAATAGGCACAAAATCGACAAAATTCTATAAAAATGCAATTCAGCTCTGTGAAAATTAGTCTAAATGGTTCTTGAATGTAGGAAGATTCCTATTCCTTTCTTCCCTATTGTTAGGGTATAATTTTCTATGGATTGAATAGGCAAATCCAACAAATCACATAAAAATGTATCATTTTCTATAATAATCTTGACAACAGCTATACAGGACTTGTATGTCATTAATATCTTAGGTCACACACAAAAATTAACATCAAAGTACACAACCTCCTTAGTCGGTTTATATATACATATGCTCTCAACATGCCATGTTACTACAAAATCACCAATGTCAATTTTTCCAAGCAAAATCACCAGGTGGTTTTATTTATTTTTTTTTAAAACCAGTGATAGGACCAGCACCTTCACTACAGGAACTTTATTTCTGTTTTGTTCTGCTTTACTATTTTAATGAACCAACTAAGACCTCTGACAAGACAGTGTCGGCTTACCCATCTGGGTCTCACAGCCAAAAGCTGTCTGAGTGTCCCCTACTTTCTCCCAGCCACTTCACCCCTGCAGTTATCAAACATTAGCCACCGAAGTCCACACTATGCATTAGTGAGCCTGATTCTTCAACTCCGAAGCGCTGCTGGAACCTCATTTTAACGTGGACAGGCCCACTAATATTAACTGTGGGAACATTTAGGCCTTTTCCTGTCAGCAATTTACTTCTGTTTTCTCAAACCCTGTGAAGAATGTGCCTCAGAGGACAGCATGACAACAACAAAGTTACATATGTATTTTAGGAGTTGGTATTTCTTTCGACTGATTTTTCACATAGGGATTTTTTTTTCCCCATTCCATTTTCAAATACAAAAAGAACAAGCAAGTACACAAGCAGAAGCTCACTCAGCTTTTTTGAGAACAGAATAGTTTCCCTTTTAATCAAATCACATCTTCTTAATGATGTCAATTTTATTGACTCTGATTTAATCCCCACATGATGGGCTTCAGAGTAATGCAGGACTCATTATTTTTAAGTGATGAGTTAATTTTTCAAAATCAACTAATTGTCTTAAGAATGTTATTTCTTTTAAAAAGTGATTTAAACACTTAGAGCCACATTCGTAAATACATTTAAAATCCCAAATGTACCTCATGAATCGTGAATGTCAGAGCTTCCCTACTACAAGATTAAAACAAACATAAATTTATTATTTAAGCCAACTAAAACACACATCTGAAACAATCAAACAACTGCAACTGCTAAAAGGTGAACCTCATAAAATTCAGACCTATAAGGTTTCACACGAACGCTAAAATAGGCTCCACCCTAAAGGAGCAGTTCGAAAGCTTTTCAGCACAGATTCTCACTTCAGAGACTGTGATCTTTCCATCTGTCACTACTATCCCACATAGACCTCTAGCTTGGAAGCCACTTCACAGTGACGCTTCTTAAGAACTTTTTGACAACTGCGTTTGTCGTAATTTCTTCCATTTCTCCCTGACACAAGGGAGTCCAAGGTGATCAAAGGAGTATAAGGACCCCTTTCTCATGACTGAATGAAACCCCCAGCTCTGCAGCTCACTCACACACCCGGAAGCTGCCAAGTCTCCCTGTTGGAGTACGCAAGGACGGGCAGGAGTGCCACTGCTTTTCATCTCCTTGCCTCCCCACCCTCCTGGAGCCACGAGTGTCCTGGTCCTGGGGCAGGAGTGATAGCAAGGGACAACAGCTGGTCAGATCTCAGCAGTCACACTGAACTGCACCCACTTAATAGCAGATCTAGGCATATGGGTGCAAATTTACTTCATCTAACTTTACATATTTCGTTTAGGTACAAGCAGAAACACTTAACCCCAAAAACGGGATTCTAGCTATCTTAACAGACTGATGACAATTTGTATGGTTTTAGACAACCTGGAATTCAATTTTCTTTCTCCATCCTCTTTGGCTCCACAGTTACAAATACAGATAATGCTTCTACCAGCTCCCAAAGGAAAACTTGTTGAAATACGGAGCTGGGAATTCTCAAAAGAGCTTCTCATTTTCTATCATTTTCAACAAGCTTAAATCCATCAGAAACAGTGTTAAACAGCCTTACTAGGATTTTGAAAGAGTAGAGATTACTAACATTTGTATCTCTGAATGGAATGTATTAACTAAGACGTAACAACAGACTGCCTCACTTGATCATCCATGGTATCTGTGGGTTTTAGACTTTATTTATGTTGTTCTTTTCTTTAACTTAAGAATGAAAGTAATGTATATTTCCAACCATGCCTGGCTTTCAAAACAGCCTCAGCAGCTTTCTTTTATGTAACCATATACCTGTGTATTAATACAATTATATTTCAGTTAATCTCCAACAGATCAGTGCCACAAAGAGCATAACAAACCCCACCATAACAGACTAATTCAAATGCAGAAAGCAGTATCACAGAAGCGGCCTTACTGCATGCACACCTTGGTGTCCTCTTTGTGGCTTTCTAAATCAAAGCACACATCCATTATTGCTTAGCTGAAGAAGTGACCTAAATTCAAGAGCTGTGGGCACAGCAGCCTTCCTAAATACTGGTGTGATGCTCCATGCAGTTCTGAAGTTAATCTGGGATAAATAAGGTGAGGCAATGTTACTGTAGGACACTGAGGCAAAAGTAATGCCCTCCAGCAATTTCTCTATTGCTCACAGCAATAGCAGCAAAATAATCAAGTTTTCTGATTGGAACTGACATGGATCAAAAAGAAAACCAGAAGAGCACACAGTTGCTCCTGACATAAACCTAGTTTTAATATAGAAAATCCCTTTCTATACTGCTATACTTGATAAATAACAGTAATAAGATTAGCTAACATTCAAGAAATAACAGGCAGAAACTTTCAAAAGTTCAGAACAACAGCGTTTATAAAGTTCACAAAACTTTACTGTAAAGGGCAAGGTGGACTGGGGGAAGGTGTTTCATAAAGTAAGAAGACAGTGCCAACAGGGGTAGCATTCATTTTCACTGTAAGCCAAAATGCCATTACTATTACAAATGATGCAGAAATTATACCAGGAAAAATGTGCGTGACCTGAGCACATCAGCAGAGCAGAGTGTGAGATTCAGCTGCCTACAGCCACTGCCTTGATCCACTGTAGCCTGCATGAATGCTGCCTAGTCTGCAGCTCCGGTGGACACTTACCTCCTTGCAGATGCTGTGCCACAACTGCTAGCTTGGCCTATATATCATGGATATCCTACCAGAAATGCTGCACATGCCTATGTTTATAAAAGTAAATCCCACACAAATAGTCTGGAGAGACTGTAGGGAATATTACCATTGCACACAGTCAATTCAGGTGAGATTCCTTTTCCTAAGACTAATCCTCATAATCACAGGTAACCTACATCCTATCATAGGTTTTGTTTTCACACTATTTTTATTTGAGGGTAACCATGTAATCTTGCTTGCAGCTGGTCATGATACACAATACAACCATCACAGATCCAACACAGTGGATACTGGGATTCAAGGGTCGCTCTTTGGCACTTTTACATAGACTACTCATGAAAAGGGTACTAAAAAGGGGGTGAAACCACAGCAAAACATGCATGGGCAATATGCTAGTTTTCCCATATAACCTCAACAATTCACCTCGGCCTTGATATGCATCAAACTCCTTTTTTCTCTCCTCGGCCTCTCTTGATAAGAGGCTGACAGCCACGCTTTAGTGTGGTGGTTTTCTACTTAGGCTAAATACTCACTAGGGACAAGCATTAGACCACCAGACATGATTTCACTTATTGCCCAAGAGAGCACTTAAGCTTATTTCTTGAAGAGTGAAAGGCTAATATACTGTTTAAACACAATGTTGATTACCAAGATGCTTTCCTTCACTTACAATTTTATGTCATTACTTGTTTTGCAATAAAACTTAAGTTCACATTTAGCAAGGCACTTAGTCCACATTTCATCAAAACATATATATACCCCTGAGAAACATGAATTTTGCTCTCTCCATGTTAAAAATTGCTCTGTAGAATCAAAAGATTGACAGCAAAAAAAATTCAAGTACTGCACTGAAGGAATGGCAAGCTTATACTGGAACATGACAACCCACTTTAGAAACTGCTGTTCTGCACAGGAAAATGTGGGCATCACTGGAGATGTATGGAAGATGCCTGTGGGCCTGTCTTCAGCAGAGAACTGTTCCATCGTAACAGCCTGCTATAATGCATACACCACAAAATTTCCAATAGCACTGAACTCTGTGGGATTTCTGCTGGAGAATACTTTTGGACCTCCACAAATGCCACCAGGAGATTCAAAATGGAGCTCAAGTGTAAGAAAAGACAGTTGAAAACAGGGCACTTTATTCTCCCCCTGAAAAGGATAAACAGGACTGTAACAAGAAAATTGGATTTCTACATTTATTATTTTTATAAAATAGATGCTTAAAAACTCATATTGACCTGTAACACTGTAGTCTTCCTGTCTTTTATTTTTCTATTTATTCAAGCAAAAACACTTCTCTAATACAGATACCAAAGACTGATTTTGCACATCACATTCACAGTAACAAAAGGAATAACTTGTGCTACACTTTCACGTGTGAAACATCGTTTTATGAACACATAGTTCACAAATTGCACACAAGGAAGTTAACAGGGCTGGAATGCCTTGGGAGCCTAGCCCTGGAAAATACATGACATAGTTGCATGCTTTCTAGCTCAATAAACTACCAGTTTTTCCTAGATTGCTTGCTTATCAGCTGATTACCAAGAAACTGAGTTGCATGGCAAAGTAAAAAAACAAGAAAAAACTCCTAACCTTAACTTCAGAAGTAGTATTGGCAAATACTAAAACTGATCTATTTTTAATGTTAGTTGTTTAAAAAATATATATCCTTTAACAACCTACTTAACCAGTAGCAGAGAAGAAAGAAACTAATTTATACTGACCTCATGTTAAGATTTTTTGCCAAAAGTGATTTGAGAGTCCACCTTGGATCAAGTGCAGTATTTAATGCAGTATCATTTGACCAATGTATTGCTGGGAGACAGAATGATGCAGCAGATATTTCTATCTGTAACTATTACTATGATCCTTGAAATACGAACATTTATGCCTCATGACACTGAAGTTTTTAATAATGAACAGGATAAGGCATAACTATACTACAACTAAGGCTAACATCAGTTTACTACTTAAATCTTTGACTTGCTTTCTACTTGCTAAGGTTCCAACAGGAAGCCCTCTACTGCTAGACTTCTCTGAGAAGATGTTCTGTCGTACAGGCTTGGTTACCTTTTCAATTATCAGGGGAAAGAATTCATTTGCTTCTTTAAAGTAGAGCCAATGAGCCTTTCTAGTAATGGCCAATTATTAAAAGATTCACTTTTCACTTTGTGATAAACTAGACATTTATGTCCTCATCATGACCGTTTCCTGTGACAAAAAACATACTGCACAGCTCATGATGAAGAGGAAAAATACCAAAGAATTTGCTTTTTGTCCTCCAACTTCCTCAGGATTCTTTCCTGGTTTTCTTCATTTTTTTAATTTAATCCTTTCTTCCACGTCACTGCTTTAAGTTTACTCACATTTTAATGCAGCTGACAAATCATAAATTTCATATATACAAAATAATATTTCATAATCTCACACACTAGTAAAATGTAAAAAAATCAATATGAAAACAAATCCTATGTCACCGAATAATCATTGTTACTGGCTTAGCCTAGCTAAAAAAAACCCCTAATGATGGAGGCTAGGAAATTGCTCCAATTTCACAGCCTATGAAGGTTTTCTGGTGGGCTTTATTTCTGTTATTTAAGAAATGCATCATTATATTCCTTGTCTGTTGTCTCCACTAAAAATAAGACACCTACCTTAGGCCTAAGAGTTTCATAAGATTTTAAGAGGTAGAAAGAGGAATGAACTACTTAGTTTGTCCACTTTACCCTGGTTTGGAAGTCACATTTTCTTTTCTGAAAGACTCAACAGGAATTACTTTAGTACTCTAACCCACATCCTAGTGGGTCACATACTGACATTAATATTACTGTTTGACTTTCTCAAACTTGGTTTGTTCAAGGTTATATTTCACCATATTCACTAAAACTGGGCAACTGTGAATTGGTAGTCTAACAAAAATCCAACATGTGCCAGATAGTTTAAATCACATTCAAGCATCACTCTCTGTACACATTTTGATGCATTAAAATAACTGCCTTAATCTTTATGTGCATTAGGATTGAATCGCCCAGTGGACATTGGGAATTTAAACTAGTGAAAATAAGTATGCTCTGCAGAGAGTGGCACCCTTTCCAGAGGTTCTCTGAAGGAAGCTTTAATTTGTGCTTAAGGCCTCATGGGAGCCCTACTAGTAAAGGTGCCTGGGGGACACACTGAATTCATATCACCATAACACGCATGCATGTGTGGGCGCAGGAGGCCACACTAGTCAAAGGTAAGACAGACAAATCAAACTGTAGCATCCCCCATCAGCTTTTCTATTATCTGCCCCACTTTGTGCCAATTTCCTCCAGCTTCCCCAACACCTCTTGCTTTGCTGTTCTTCCTTAAGACATGGAATGGGGATTTGTCAAAGTCAATGAGCACTTTATTACAGTGAGAGTGCTCAGTAATGAACAATTCAGCAATTTAATGAGATTCTGTAGATCTGTCTCCAGCCTGTCCATCAAGTTTCACTTCTATAAAGCACCCTGACACTAATCCTCTGGCATACCCAATCTTCACCCTGGGCTGAATATTAGATTCTTCCATGGTATATTGCATTACCACTATAACCTTAGCAAAAATGATGAACTTAACTACACTTGAGGCAATATAGTTGGTCTGATTTGATTTTCTTCTATTGGGTTGACTATGAAGGAATTACTTATTTACTAAGATAAAGCAAAAAGCCAGTTTCTTATTGCCTTCTGAATGCCTAAATTGGTAAATATTTACGTGTGTCTTTTAATTCATACTGGGCACCTGGAATATTTATAAATATATATTTATTTCTGGTTGTACAGACTGAATTAAAAAGACACAAGCACGTTTTGCCTGCAGCAGAAAACTAGGTTAAAAAAATTTCTCAGAACAGCATTAGTAACCTTTAGAGAGGCAATTATGATAACACTCAAATGGACAGTATGGCGTTTGTTATCACTCAAAAAGCAGCATATTACCTATAAGTATGTCTCCCCAGTACGGTCCTGCAATAGAAACAGAAGCTTTGTCATATTTGCCTTATGAAGTGTTCATTGACCGGAGTGCACACAAGTAAGAAAATTATTTCTGAGCTCTTCCTGCAGGACAGGACAATGACACAAGATTTAAAAACTCCCAGTTCCCAAACTTTCTTTCAGCAGGTTGCATAGGGCATATTACTCTGTATATGCTTGTTCATCACTGAGCTGGCATTAAAGAATACTTGTGCGGCTTTCTGTAGCAACTTTTCTAGCAAAAGCATACCCAAGCATGTAGCTAGGAAATTTCACTAAACCTGCAGAGAAATTATGATAAAACACAACTGGCCAATCAGCCATGCCCCATATATGAACTTGTACATCAAAACTTTTTCTGATAAAGGGAATATGGGCTAGTACTCCAGAATAACATGCCTAAAAAAACCAAACCAAACCCACCATCATGGGTAGTGTGCTGCAGGTACTGTTGTACAGACATCCTCCCGAGGCTAGGACAGGTAAGTCTAACTTCATACTGATGTATTTGCAGAAAATACCATTTTTGAATAATACTCCATAATCTAAAGCCTCAAAGTTTCAGAAACAAATATACCAGTTAGACTGAAGGGTTAAGTTACATCTGTATACTGTCTTTGTGGTTTGAAGAGCTTAACTAGACATTTTTATTTTTTAAGAATAAGTATTTTGTTCCTGCATGATGCTACACAGATGAACACACATTTTACACTTTGAGAAAATGATGGCATATAGATGAAATTATTTGCGTAGAACAATCCAAAATATAAGTAGATAAAAAACAGGGACTAAAATATAAACCAATCTTCTGACTCTCAGTCTTCTCTGTTGGACCAAGATAACACACTTGCTTGAAAGAAACTCGTGCTTTCTTTTTTAGGAAATTACATTCTCCCTTGAAATACCCTGAAATACTTTCCTTCTAGAAAACATGACAGCAAAAAGGAAACAGAAAGAAGTGTTTGGGTAACCAGTGTTACAGATATTTCCTTCTACTATATCGTGAACTGCAATTTTTAGAGACATATGACAGGAATATTTCCAAGGATAAATTTTGTTTTAATTTTTGTGTTTCTCTTTACAGGCTATGTGTTTTTTTCATATTAGGTTTCCCCCCCCCACACACACACAAAAGGTCACAACATAATGCTTTTATCATGTTAATATTCTACGGCTAGCAACCTGGTCCTTTTCTAGAGCCAGCTTTTTTAAAAGAAACAATCACCACCTCCAGCTTCTTGCCACAAACCTTCCACTGATGCCTCTACTCATCTCTAAGCAGAGCAGCTTGTGTGGTGATTCGCTAATTTGCTTCAGGTAAAGTCAGCTGTGGTGGCCTAAACAATTTAAATGACTACGGAAGTTACACAGCTAAGTTTGTCTGAAGAGAATGGGAGACACTGCAGAAGCAGGTTTGCTGCCAGACTTGTGGCACTAGCCTCACCAGAGGCAATGATAATTGAGTTGCATGTATTGGCCATCTCTTCCCACCAACAACATTGGATCTGGAAGAAAATCCCTGGCCACATCTCAGTAACACAAGTTAAGCAATAAGAGAAATTTCTCTTTCAACAAACTAATTGCATTAACACAACACAACATTTTTTGAATTTCATTTAAAAATTTCCCTTGGCTGTTATTCACAGTTTCTGCTCAAGTGCTCATTCTCCCTTGAGATTGCTCCAGGGTTTCAAAACAACAGATTACTGCTATGGTTTATAGAGTATCACACATTCTGCTTGTTCACCAGTCTCCTTACCTGCCAGATTTGTTCTTCACTGAGTGAAGTGAGTCTATCACTTTTAAAAACCTCTCGAAGGAGACGGTATGGAAGTGCCAGAACTTCTTCAGGATGACTCTTCAATAGCTCAGAGAGATGTTTTACTAAGAAGTCAACCACTGCATTCTCCAACAAAGTGAGGTTGAAGAGGTCCGCAAGCTTATACAGGTCCAAGTAATTAAAACTATTTAATTCCTAAATGGGTGAAGCAAACAAAATATGTCTCAGGAAAAAAAAAAAAAAAACAAAACAGAGAACAAAAAACCCCACAGGCCTCAGATAATGAAAAAAGGTTGTTCCTTTGGAGCTGTGGAGAAGGAAGGTAATATAATTTGAAATGAATTAACACAGCCTCATTCAAAATGTATGCATAAATGCTACCAGTACACATACAAATATATATGATAGTACTAATTTATATTGCAACTGCTAAGGTTATATATGCATACAGCATCTGTAAGAAATATGGATTAGTACATAAAATAATAAATGATCATGATTTACACTGTATGACAAGAGCTCGCAGGAGTTAACAAGTGGATTAAAAAATGTATTTGTTAACTACAATGGTTTGTTACAAAGCAATTGTTTGTTCATTATTTATTGTTTTGACTGAGCTAGAGCACCTGTGTAGCACAACTTTTAGTTCCATGAAACCTCACAAAATATGAGATGCTGAGCTACATTTTATTATGTATAAATTTATCTTCAGTGAACAAATAGACCCTTTTTTTCCAACCACTGACATCAACCTAAGTGGATGTTGGCCTTGTATTCTTTCTCCCCCTCCTTCTAGCAGCAGACAAAACTGCGGAGACAAAAGCTACGGTAACTGAATGCAGGAAGTTTTTTTCCATCCTCCTAACAGATAACCTATATTTATAGGCTAATGTTTTCAACTTGGCATCCCTTGTAAATTAGTGCCTGGACGGCTAACTACTGCTATTCTAGACCATACGTTCTTCAGGGGAGAGGCACAGAATTCATCTGTATTAGAGAAAAGTGCCCAGGACGTCTGGGAAATATGCATGTTTACCCATTTTCTCTGTTCTTGCTGTATGCTTGCACTTCTCTTCCTCTCCCCTCTGCAATCCTGGTTTTCGTCTTCCAATTTACCACATTGCTTCCTATCAGCCGCCTTCTCCTTGACCAGCTCCATGTGTGAAAATGACAAGAAGTCTTGTCAGTTTCACTTTGCTGGTTAGTTAACATAGGGACTAGCGCAGGAAAGAGAAACAGACTAAATTAAGTCAATTTCACTTTCACTGCTCTGCTGGATGGAATGGCAGCACCAAATGAAACTGACAAGAAATCTTGTAAATGTCAAATGAGCTGCACGGCTGGCAGATAGAGCAGAGCAACAGGGAAGATGGGAAAGTGCGAAGAGGGGTTTTTTTGGAATGTTTTATGGACTACATCTTGAACGTGTGAATTGGGTGGCTGTCCCAATGACTGTGGAGCTGTTTATGCATATGCAATGGAGAGTGGAGAAAGAATTTTTTTCACCTGCTTAAAGAAGCCAGTACTGGAGGAAACAGAATCAAATTCCTGTGGAGGCTCCTGCTTGTTACATAATCTCCCAGTCTGAACAGTGCACCGTCCCTGGCAGGCTTGTACATTAAAGATGAATCCTGTTCATTATCTACTTAAAATGCTGCATAGGAGTTTCACATTGTTTTCTTGGAAGAACAAAGAAAAGTTCTTCACATTGTCAGAACAAGCACTAACAGCCATCATCCCAAAAGCCACAGATAAGCTAGTGTCAGTTCCTCTTCACAGTAACATAGAGGAGGTAAGGATAAATCCTCCCCAGTTGCAGAAAGAAAGAGAAAGGAATTAATTTTACATGGAGAAGTATCTGGTCTGTGTGCTTGCTCAGTGATTTAATATCTGCAGATCACAGATGGTACCCCACACCACCACTTCTGTGATGGCCATGCAATGGTGGCAACAATGCATAGGAGTATAATCAAAGTAAACATCACAGCATTTGACAAGCAACAACCATGGTTTATTATCCCTGGTTTGGAAGACTATCTTTTCAAAGAGCTCCCTGACTGAATGAATGCCAAACATCCAGAAAGAAACTCAGAAGAGCTCAGTGTATATTTATTGAGCTCTTTTGTAGTCAATGGCTATATCCGGGGAGGATTAAAATAAACAAATAAATAATCAAGCATTGTGATCTGAGGATCAACAGCCCAACTAAAATACAGGCCTGATCAAACCCGCTAGGTGTCAATGGAGAAGAACAGATGGCTTTTGGGAGACTTCAGAAGAGGACAATACTGAAGATACCATAATAAAATCTTCCCTCATTAGAGAGAAACAGTAACATGACACACAAATGCAGTTTTCCCCTGAAAAATCTTCACATTTTCAGTGAAATACGAAAGAAACTGGTAAGCCTTAACTTTTGGATTGGGTATTTTTGATGATGCCCCAAACCAACATCAGTTGAAGATTTTTAAGAAAGTTGTCATACAGTTGAAGAGGCCAAATATACTTGTGAGAGTTCGTTTATCCATCCATCAGTTGTTTATTTACAATATTATTTATTTTTATTTGTATATGTTCACTTATTTCAGATGCATATTTATTTGTCTATTTATTTATTATGGGGGTTTATTTGTTTACTTATTTTCATTTATAAGCTTCAGAGGATTTTTAATGCTTTGCATAACATAATGTGTTAGCGACCTGCTGAACTTAACAGTTTACTGCTTGATGAATATTGCCAAGTATATTTTGTTAAAACTGGTCTTGGCCTGTAATCAGAACCATTAGTTTCTGTTTTTGTAAGGTTAGAGTTGATCTACAGGTTTGTATTTCACAGTTGAAGAAGCAAGCAGTGCATTAGCTTTTATAAATAAAAATTATCAGACTGTCATATCAATACTGAAATCAAAATTATACAGTACTATACATTACTGTCTCTGTGATGATACTAGGGGGCAAAAATGTCACACTGAGACTGCAAGAGGTGTATCACAGACCAGATAACCTAGCTCTGCATATGTGGTAAGACTTTCAGAAACATCAGACTAAAATGCAGTATGTAAGTTAGTTGGGAAAAGAAAAAAAAACAAAACACAAAACCAAAAAAACCCCAAAAACCCACCAAAAAAACCACAAAAAACCCAAATGACCTTACCTTCTAGCTTTAAAAAAAAAATCCAACAGGAAGATCAAAGCAATAACTATCAGCTTAGTCTGATTTGAATAGATTTTCAAACTAAACTCTTAATTGAATTTAAAACTTTGTTAAAAAATGAAATAGGTTACTATGAAATTAAATTTAGGTGTGGTCATGAATAAGAGTTCTGTCAGTCTCTTGTTTTCCACAAATTTTATTATATTGTGTTAAAAGAGCAGCTACAATATTTAAAAGTTGTGTGCAACTTTTTTCTGGTACTGTATAGAAGTATACGTTCTTTAAAAACATGCAATACAGAACAGGCTTATGTAAATTATTGAAACTTTTAATCTTGTTTTTATAAACTTTTAAATAGATGCCACTTATCTTTTTTGAACTGAAGGATGAAATATGAACACAAGCTGAACTGTCACTAAGAGTTGATGAGAATTAGGGAAAGGTAGTGATCCTATCTCTTTCAATGTGATGTATGTTACACTGCTGAAACACATTCAGACTAAGAAAATATGTGTAAGATTACATACACAGATCTTACAACTAACAGTTGAAATAGTTCTAAAATCTCACAGTAAACTCAAACCAATTTAATAAATCGGCCAAATTATTTATCAGTGTCTACTTCTAAAAGAAGAAACTATCTTTGATCCTATGCATTTTACTTACTATACACCACCCCCCGCTTCCCCCCTCTCTGAAGTAAGAGAATCCATTGTTCTACACTACTGGTCTTCCAATTCAATAGTATCAACCTTTAGATGCCGAACCAATTTAACAATGAGCTGACATTTAAAACCCTTGTAAAAGAAAATCAGTTTTCCAAACAAACATAATCTGAAAGATGACAATATTAAATATTCAAAATAAATGATGTGACACTGTCGATGTTTTAATATAGAGGTGTATTTTAATACAGAGATATGATAAATTGTCGAACAGGAATAATAGATATAAACATTGTATTTAAATTACTTCCAAATCCATCTTTAGTTGTTTGTACTTCAAAGAATAATTGCCTTGCACAAGCCACAGAAAAGGATGTAAGTAACAGATTGATAAATTAGAGTTAATCATAACCAAGTAAACAGCAGACTACAATGTACTTCTATTCCTCTGCTCCATGTTATAAATAGCAGAAAAAGCACAAGGAGAACTAAGGGGAAAGAACGCGTTTCTTTATGACCTTATTTGAAAGATAAACTCCTTGGGGAAATACAATTTATTCAGATTATCAAGACCCTGCTGTGCAAATCTACAGTCTGGGAGCACACTACAGAGATCAAACAATATTTACTTTATTCTGTTGGGTATAAAAGCTTTTAATGAATGCATAATTAAGACAGAAAAAGTATATACAGCTTTAGAATTCCACTGCCAAGCCAAGCCATTAATATCCAAAGTATCATACCCAGTTGTAACTCCACCTGCTTCCTATTTAGATTACAACACTGTTATAAATCAAGGTATTAAATGACTAACCCTGCTGCTGTAACAGAGAAGAGTTGCACGGTGACACTATTTCCCCTTTCCCTAAAAGGGGTTCAGCATCTTTAAGGCAAAAAAGGAAGTGTGAGGTCTCTGGGACAGGGATATGTTTATTCAAAATCCTTAAGCAGCACCTAGCACAACAGGGTCTTGACCCCAAGTCCTCCAGGTTCTTTGCTATGTTAAATACTATGAACCAGCTGCACCATTCAGAAGAGAATCTTGACATAAATCACAGCAAAGACAGACTCTAAATAGATAAGGGAGAGTAACAAAATGAAAAATTGTTGCCAGATAAGTATATTTTTGTCACTACAAAAGGGATCAACACAATTTTAAGAGAAAAGAAGTCTGGTTCTGTTGGTTCTAGCTCTTCCTTTCTATATCAAAGGTTCTAATTCTGCAAAACCTCACATATTTACTTAAGAACTAACAGATCATGCACATATTCAACAGCACAGCAACAGACGTACCTATTTCATACTAAGCATAAGCACAAATCCTTCAATAACTATATTTTAGATCTTCTTTGAAATTTTCCTCCACTAAACACCAAGGCCATCCAGTTGAACCATGAAAGACATTTTGCTGAAGCCTGGTCACAGTGGAACAGCTGGGTCAGAATTTTGCAGTATAAAACTGTGTTTACATTTATAAGATCAGTGCAGACTGCAGATGTATTTATAGGCACAGTAAAGAATGACTTTTTAAATGACTCATTTTGTAAAATTAATTTTTCTGGTAGATCATTGCTTTCTCAACACTTTCTGTAATTTTTGCTTTTGTTTTCTCTTTTAAGCATGAAAACTTACTTTGCATCCTTGCTGCTATTTAAAAGTAGGTCTGGGGCTAAGTACAAGAGCAACAATATCAAAACATTTCAGCCCTATTATTTTTCCTCTTCCCTGTGAGAATTCATTTCCCTTCTCACTTAGCGTTTCCCTATATCTGCTTTCAATTCTTCTGGCTGGCGCTAGTGACCACCCTCTTTGAAGGCATGGAGGAGGCCTGTGACCTTCACAAGCACAATGGAAAGACATGACATTGTCAGATTGCTCATGTGATGAGACATATGCGTGATCTTCGAAAAAGAAAGTGAAACATGCTATATGCAGATACTCAAAAGTAAAACCAAAAAAAGTAAACATTTTCTAGAATCTCACATATATTAATCTAAGTTATTAAATAGGGTAAATATTTTCAAATGGCAATCCAATTAAATATTTTAAGTGACCCTGATTATACATACCTTTCATATATTGCATACATGATTATGTGTATCAGGGAAAGAAAAATAATAATGAAACATGAAGACTACACAGTTAAAGTTTCATGGTACCATTGGAACAACCACAGGTAAGGTTCAGAGTTTTCAGTGGCTGCTTTCCCTTGCTAAACGGATGCTGCTGTGGGAGTTTAATTTTTATTTTTTTTTTTTTAACTGCACCTAGCACAGAAACTCCCCACATGAAAAGCTTTACATCTTGTCAGGTATTCCTGGCAAGATAACTGTAGCAATCAGTATTATTTAACAAATAAAGATACAGGGATGAAACGGAACATGGAGATCATCTATCCCTTCACCTGGCCCTTTTATACCATTTCAGACAGTAGAAACCCAAAGGGAGGATTTAATCAGATTTATTAACATTTGCAGTTTTTGCCAATTATGGGAGCCTGTCTTTTCCTCAAATATGTTATAAGGAATGACATAATCCTGCATTCTTTACTCCAGCAGAAATCACAGAATATTGGTACGTAGTCTTTATGGAAGTTTCATTACTTTGTATTTTTGCTGACTCTTCAGAGTTACTATAGTGCTTGAGAAAAGCTGAAAACGACTTGGTTAATCCATCAACCACCAGCAATCTTTTATGGTAAATGTACACTTTCTTTTTTTGGTTGCTAATATCGTCAAATCCAGAAGGAGCAAGTTTTGTCCTTTAGAAAGTTCATATGAGTAGCAGTTAAAAAAATAATTACCATCAACAAGAAGAATGAAGAAAAATAGGACTGTACAATACTATTGCTTCCAATTCTTTTGCAGACTTTAATTAAGTTTAATGCCATGAGAATACAGGAGTGGAAGCCTATTCCCCTACTACACTGGACAAGCTCATCATATCATCTTTGTCATAGATTAAGAAAGATCCATCTTAAAACTCGCTCTGTTCTTGCTCCCAGCTACTATTATGAGAAGGCTCAGCTGATTTTGAGATTCCATCTCCTAATTTCCAGCTTAATTTACTCAGACAGTTTACACACATTTGTTCCTGTGCCAACATTATCTTTTAGTTTTAACAGCACTCTCTCTCTCTCCCTGTCCCTCTCCCCCAGTATTTATTCCCTTGATATATTTACAGAAAGCAATCATGTTCCTCCTCAGCCCTCATTTTGCTAGACTAAACAAGCCAAGCTCTTTTAATCTCCTCAAGTAAACCAGGCCTTCCTGATCATCTTAGCTGCCCTTTTCTACACTGCTCCCAGTTTGACTTCATTTATTCTTCTGCATGGGCAAACTCTTCGCAGTACTCATGATTTTTCAGCAGTACTTGTACACCAGCATTAATATTTCCTTAGATTTATAAATTACCTTGCATGAAATATCCTAGACTTAAACTGCCTTTTTTATGATGGTATCACACTAGAAGCTCAAAGCCTTCCTATGATTTAATACACGAAAATTCTCGGTAAACTTGGTCCTCAAGTGACACACAGTAACAGGCCTTTGTCTGCCAGGCAGGACAGAAATAATACGACATGTTACAAATGGGAATTGAGTATGATCAACTGAGATGCAGTAGAGTCTACTGAGGATGCTCAGAAATTATTTTCCAACTGCTTATTTAATTTCTTTCTATATTTGAGTAATAGATCTTGTAATTGTCCTAGTACATACCAGTTACTTATTGGGGGAAAAAATATTTCAATAATTTTCTTAAGATTTGTTTCAAAAGTAGGCAAAGAAATCCCCTTAATATTCTGAAAAACAAAGTAAGTTTTGAATCAATATAAAGTATGAAAACTTTCAAACGTAGTGAAAATAGAAGTAGAAAATATGTTTCTAATACGTATATGTCTAAACACAGTATGTTAAAGTGGGACTTTTAGTCTTAGTCCCCATCTCCATTACCAGCATGGAGAGGAGGGGGAGAGTGGGGGGAAAAAAAAAAAAGCCACAAACAAAAAAAAAAGAATCAACATTACTGATAGATCTATTAGTAGATGTATTAAGGTACCTGGCAATTCCCCTTTCCAACGCCTTTTTTCAGTAATTTACTATTTTGCCAACATTTAATACTTTAAAGCTGAAGTTTTCCAGCCTCAAGATGAATCTATTTAAAATCTCTTGAAAACATCTCAAAAAGTGTATAACACATTACTAAGAATGAGACTGAGACAGGAAAAGACCACTACTCTTCCACATTAAAAATATTCAGAATGGAAATAGCTTGTAGGAGTTCCCGTCACTGTGGAAAACTTCCGTTGACCCCCCTCATCAGCCTCTAGAAAAATAAATAGTTTGGATATGCTCAGTAATGACGACTTTGAGATTTGTAGCTAAAATCTCATCCCATTCTAGCTGCACTGTCCATAATCTATTCCACAGCTAAGCAAGATCCTGTCTGCATCATTGTCCACCAGTGTGGGCCAAATCACAATGACAAAACATGAAGGCTGAAAGTCCGTTTCTATTGCACTGCTTAGGATTCACTTTGGAGCCCCAGCAGGTCAAAGAAAGACACTATCACTTTCAAACGCAGAAGCATGAAAAAACCCTCAGACCGAAGAACAGGAGAGCAGATCCAGACAAGAAGTGCAGAGATAACAAGGGGCAAACAATACAGGAGAGTTGGCATCACAATCCAGAGAAGATGTGGCTTCTCAAGGAGGCTGGGTGATAGTTCCTCCAACTGCTCTGCATAAATGTAAATGAATAATGATGAAGATGGATAATAGCATAATAGTCACTAATTAAAAAAGGAAATCAACACTCATGATATTGTGCTAAAGAGGGAGCATATTCCAAAATTATTAATATACTAATGTTAACCCTCTATGTATAAATAAGAACAGGGAAGGTGTTCATGTGCAAGGAATATATAATATGATTCAAGCAACTCTGTTTCAGAATCTTTTTATGACTTTATTTCTGGAACTTTTCAATGATGTATACACATGTGCTCTGTAACAAACCCAGCGAGGGACCACTTTTCTTAAAAATCCGTCTCTGCTTCGGAATGCCAGGCAACAGCCTGGCACCAAATGCTTAAGGATTACAAAGCTAATAAACACATCTAAAAATGGAGAATTGGAAAAGGGTAACGGTAGTGAGCTGGACACCTAGTATCACCAGTAATGAAACAAACTGCCTAAAATGTGTGGAATGATGGGTTAATTAAAACAGACAAATTCAAATCTCAGAAATATTTGCTAAACAACCCAAAGCAACAAAACTTTCTCAGAATTTTAAGGCAGTATGTGATACTCTATCTACAGAAAGGCTGAATCCGGTGCAGGATAACTCAAAACTGAGTATAATTTTGATAGACAAAGCAGAATCAGTCACCAATCTGAAATCAATAGTTCCTAATGCATTGTAAGAATCACATCACCCCAGCTATCTACTAACATTTGACTTGTATGAACGGAATACGACATCAGTAGGGAAACTTATTTTTTTGAAACCTCAAAAGAGCTCATCTTCCCAGGTTTACAAGAAATATTGGCAGAATAAAATGGGACAAATTTAATACAAGGAGTACGAGAGAAATGTGAGTGTTCATAGATTGCATATATTGCGTACTTTTAGTAGGATGCATCTTAGATGGATCAAAGATTTTTTTCAATGACAATCTCAAAATGAAGTTATTAATGGTAATTTATAAAGTAGTGTAACTTTTTCCATCAAAGTCCTCGGGGAATTGATTCTTGGTCCAGTACAGTTAACAGTTTCATCGAACTAGAGAATGGTGAGTTTTGCCTACAGAATTAGCAGAAGACTCTGCAAAAGCAGTGGGGTAACAAATTATGAGAATGACAGAATTGAATATTGTCTGGTTTTCCTGGCAAAGTGATCACATTAAAAAAATAATAAAATATCTGAGAACCAGTAACATAGCTGACACAGAAAATATACCAGGCTCTATTTGGAACACTTACAGGCCATCAGGAAGCACTAAGAAGTGGTCATAAATAGCAACATCAGTTCTCAGAACAATGCTGCAGCAAAAAACCAATAGTCTCATGTCATAAAATGCACACTGAGTACTGTCCAATAAAAGAAACAAACCCTCTTGCTGTTTCAACATTGCATTTTTAAGGCTACTGCTCAAATATTGGTCCCAGTTCCGAAGTCCACACTTAAGGATATGAAAATGCTATAGGCTGGAAAACCAACCCTGCAAGATTTAAGGTGCTCAACTTAGTTTTTTAAAGAAAGACTCCTGGAGGATCTTGATCAAAAGATATTTATAAAATGGAGAGAATATATGAAAGCAAAAGAGTTCAGACCAAATTTTCAGAAAATAAGTTTCTGGCTCATGAATACAGGATCAAAGTTACCCTGGCCACGGGAGCAGGAAGTACAGGACTGTGCATTATCTTCACGTGATTAGGAACATTTTGAAAATCTGCATTAAAAAAATGACTGTAATAAAACAAGTTTTTTGCCAATTGTCTGTACAGGTAAAGAAGGAAATATTTATGCAATTTGACCTCTGAGGGTATATGGTTTCACATTCCTCTGAAGAGCAAGAGACTTGTTGCAGCTGCATTAAGATATGAGGGTACTCAGCAGTTAAAAGAATCTGATTATAAGTATGTAAATGATAAAAAGGCAACATGTCCATTTTATTTGGAAAACTGTTATTTGTTCAGGTATCTCTACGCTCCTGCAATATCTGACCTCAGCTCAAAAATCACTAAGAAATTTTTTGCTCACAGCACTAAACCAAGGCCAATTCTCATTTTACAGAGAAAAAAGGAGGAGCAGAAGAATAATTTAAAAGATTCCCCATTGATGCAGAAGATAGAAAAAAAACCCCTCAAACGACTGGAACCCACTACAGTGCTCTAGTAGTTAGATAATTCTTTTCTTTCCCACCTCCAACTTTAACACAATTTAAAGTTATTTATACAGCCCAATATATCAGCAAAACGTCTGTAACATGTTTTGTATAAGCATTATGTCTCAGTAAAATAAAACCCTCTATGACACTCTGTCCCTAAATCTATGCAGTGAAAAAGATCATCTCTCTTTCCCATGCCTAGAAGCTGTGCTGATTAGTAGGTTTACTACATAATAATCAGAACCGATTTCAGGAGGTAAACAGGGTAAAAAGGTATAGTAATAGTCCGTATACAGCAAGAAAAGTAAAAGAATGAAAAAAATTCTGGAACCACCACTAAATTAAAAAAAAGAATTCAGTATGTGTGGAGATCAAGGGGTTTGTATTTTCAGCGTTATTGACTAGGGATTCACTTACCACTCTCTTGGTCAGAAATTACTATAAATCTGACTCTCAAAACCAGAAAACCTAGAAAGGGTAAAGCCCAAATGTAAAAAATGGATCTTGACTCAATGTCCAGTTTGACATTTCCTACATCTGACCTTCAGTAGTGCCAAACAAGTCACAAGTCCTCCCAAAACTAACACATGTGAATGTTCACGCTGCTGGAGGTGCTAAGCATCAGGAAGGCATGAACCTTCAAAGACCCTGCCGACTTTTGCTCATTTAGTTTCTAGCAGTTCTTAACAAGAGTAAAAAATAATTCCCCCACACCCTGAATCTCAAACAGCTAACAGTCAGAATTCCATGCTTTACCACCAAGGCTTTTTTTCCACAGAAATATAGAAGAGAAAAATATTTAATCAATGCATCATATATTTAAGACACGTAACCAAATGATGAAACTCTCACTGGCTTCAAGATTTCACCTTAAAGACACCACTTTTTAAAGCAGAATACATCATTGTAGGCCCAATTTCTAAGTGTTCACAACTATAGACGCTTGCCAGTATCTCAAAATCCTGAAGTATATGAAGGGCCCCTCTTCCGTATCCCCCTTTAAACACAATCAGAATGAAGTGAAGCCAGACACCCTTTAACAGAAACTTGGAAGAGCATTTAGAGGAGGGATATAGCTCAGTTACTTCAAAAAGAATATTTCTGCAGCTGATCTAAGAACAGTCACTGTTTTTAAAAACAAACTAGAGCTTACTGAAAGAGTTTTTAGTCAATGATTATTCCATGCAATGTTATAAAACTTGGTCCTTTCCAAATACAAATTTTAATAAGAAATGCTGCTAAAACATCCAAATTGCAAAGATTTCAACCACACACAAGCAAAACACTAACTACAGCTTATCAAAGGTTACATATACCTAATGTTGTTTGTTTTCGCCCACCCCAAAATACTCACCACACACACTGATCATTTCTGCTACTTGTTTTATTCCTTTTAAAGAAGTTCCCTTAACCTGTTCAACTTTTGGTCCAGGGCTGAATGGTGCTATATGAGTCCAGAACTTGATTAGGACCTTTTACCAATGGTGTATAATATGCATGCAAGTTAAGACTCACAACAGTATCTAGGTAGTCAAATAGTATTTACTGACAGTAAACTTTCAATATTAACCTCTGGGGGTCCTTGACATCACCATTGTACACATATACTCCCTGCATACTTCAGTTCTCCATTAAGATGGTTATGCTGCAAATATGAGTAAAAATATTGTGAGGCAGGCAAAAACAAGATAGCAGCACATATAAACATTGATTTTGGGCCTGGCATATGACATTGGGCCTGGCATATGACATTGGGCCTGTCCCCCTAGCTTTCTCCATGTCCACAACACACCTTTTCAAGTCAGTGGGATTTCCAATTCCCAGTGTGTTTTGGGGGCTGAACATACCTGAGGTTACTACAATACTTTCCCCATGACAAACAGGTGTGCTTAGATGCTATGGAAATTCAAGGCCTTTTCCATATATAATTAGAACAGATGTGCCTTATGGTAAACAGGGAGAAAACACTGAAATGAAATTTAGAAAAAAACTCCTTTGAGTGGCTTTGGAAACTTTCACAACAAAGGTCAAAGTGTTTATGAGGCAAGTCCAGCCAATATTTTACTAACCCTCTAATCCAGAGGGCACAACAGCTCCTATAAAAATTACTGTAGAGACAATTCCATGTGTTACCAGCTCAGTTCCTGCTGAACCACAAATAAAAGTCCCAGTTTAAGTCATTCAAGATCCAATGCCACCTATGCAGCTAGACATGCTCTGTGGTAGAAATCACAAATTCTGTAAGACTGTTGAAACAGATGGGAAATTTAGCAGCAATTTCCTCCAAATTAATAAACAGAAGTTTAGAATAGATTACATCAGAAAACAAGTGACTAGTTACAGTTTGGAATAACACACTTGCAGGGCATTACTGATGTTTAATAAAGTTGTTGATACCACTAATCTTTAGGTTTGTATCTTTAATTTTTAGAATTAGTGAGATGAATGAGGACAATTTATAACTTTCAAAGCTCTGATTACATATTGGCTGAAGATTCAGTAAGACAGCATGTATACATTTATATTCATTCTGGGTTCAAGGACCCAAAATGAATATACCCTGGACAGAAATGAAGATTTTGTTTTGAATAGAATTAGTCTACATCACAATTCTGAAGCAAGATACTGGTTCCCTGGCAAATTCTGCTCTGATGCAGTTGTGCAAACAAAACACTATAAATGATGGAACGTGCTAAAATGCCATTTAATTTACCCCTGCTAAGAGATCTGCTGGAAAACATCAACAACCTTATGTGGAACTTGTTTCCTTCTTTATGCTCCCCTACAAACTGAAATGGTTCAGCAAAAAATGTTTCTCTAGTAGGTACTGAAATGGTATTTAACAGTAGTTAAAACTAGATGATAACTTGGGGTACTTCCATTTCGGAAGCCACTTATATATACTTTGGGCTTAGGTCATTTTCATTACAAATCTTGCTTCTTAACTAGCACAACACCCCAGTTGAGTGTGTTGTGAGAAGTTCAGATAGATGGATCAAACAGTAATCATTAAGCCATCAGAAAAACATAACATATAACAGGGGGGGCAGGGAATCAACCACATAGATTTGTATTAAGTTCAGACTTTTTGTCTTTAACGAGAGATGATCTAAAGAAAAGTCTAAAAATACAAATACTGCCAAACTGGGGGATGTATCAACTTGGATCCCTATGACTTCAGTCCATCTCCACCATTAAGTAAACAAGGTTTTGAAAGTATAATATCTTCTATTAAACTGACTGTAAAATGAAAGTAAAATTTACGAAGCCTTTTTAATATCTTTTATTATGGAGCAGACCGGGTCATTCACTGTTTTCCTCAGTTTGATACTTCAAGTGCCAAGTTGCCTCTCAAATTCCATCAAATAATACATTTTCTTATTCATTTTCTTAAGATTCTGCTCCTGCTTAACATTTCAAGCTTGAAATTGTTTCCTGTGAAAATAATAGTAGAGTGTTTAAATATACAAAGTAGAGAGGAGGTAAAAGATACTTACTTCATAATTAAGAAGAAAAAAAATCAGTTCTATTTTGGTTAAGCCAGTACAGAGGAAAGAAAAGATGGACAATTAGCTCTCTACCACAGTGATACCTCTGAGATAAAAATCAGACTGTAACTCACTTCAGGCCCAATGTTCTCTTCAGGTTCATAGGTTACAAATGATTTATAGTCACCATTTTTTACTTAGCATTCTGTTTTTTCCCGTATTTGTAAATACTTTATAACCAAAGCATTTTCATGTTTCAGAAATACCTTTGCTAAAATGGCTTAACACAACTCAAATTGCTTTAGATCAAAGCAAATTTAAATAAAATGTCCCTCTGCTTCTTTACAGGAGTTAAAAAAAAAGCTCTGTATATCTGGTGCCTGTATTCCTGTTCTTTCACATTAGAGCTGTAAGTCTCCTCTTTCAGGTCACGTCTTCCACATAAAAGTGCTAAACTAATGCCGCTTAATGACAAATTAATGTCCATGAATAAAAAATACACCTCTAATAGCATAGAGTAATTTGCCATTACAATATCATCATTGGACATGCCCCTGGTTTAATACGATGTATTTAATTCATAACTTAATGAGTGATATATAAAAAGAGAGAGATGAACCCTGCAATTACATTTATGTGAGTCTGTCACCTTATTTGTAAAACCTTAGAGTCATTTACATTCAAATTAGAACAAATGAGTGATTTCACAAAGTGCAGTGATAAATGACCATTGCTGCACAAGACAGAACTGTATTTCCTGTGAAAACATTAACAGTTTCCTATTATTTGTTAAAAATTACAATGCATATTGCCCAGTGTTGTGTGAATAATGACTTTTTTACTGATTAGGTCAGAAGACTAATACAGAGTAAAAATAAATAATTTTTCTTTTCATTTTTTCTGATTTTAGCTTGAATTTATCTGCTCAAACTGTTATGGACTCACACTGCCACCTGCTGCCCACGCCTGGGGAGGAAGGGCCCTGACTGCCTTATTTCAACTTCAGTTCGGCCTTTCGGGTTTCATCTCTTGCAGTCAGACAAATTTTCCTGCCAGACTGCTAACTGGGCATGTCGCCGAGGACACCGGCAGATAAGCGTAGCTGCCATTTTTGGGGTTCATGCATCTAAGCTGCCTCAATTGGTAGGGAGAATTAAAAGCTAAAGACATTGGGGGTGGGAGGGACCAGGGGGACATAAAACATTAGTATTGATCAGACGGTAATAAAACCAAAGAAGAATTTTGTCCACTAAGCATTCTGGGATTCGTCAGCCTCTGTTTACAGCTTTGTAAAAATACCAGAAAGATTCCAGAAGCAGGAATCTTTCAGAGGCTGAGGGACAGAAAGGCCAGGTAAGGAGACCACATTGGCTAGAAAGACAGTATGAGAAGGGCAGGGAGGGAAACAGCGAAGCACTATAGCTTCTTTGTTCCTATTTAAAACACGCACCAAAGCTGCTCTCCCTTCCTGACAGAAATTGCAAAGAGAAGGAAGACGTAGCAGTATCTGCCTCTTCGCCACTTGTGACCTCTCCCGCGACTCTGATGGAGAAGACAAGCAATTGTAAAACTGGACACTCCAGCATCATTTTTTACACATCCATCCACAGTTCCAATTCAGCTTTGCTGACTATTACTTCATTAGGAAAAGCAGAACAACACACACAAAGCCAGCAGGTTCCTGACCATAGTTGCACCACTTTCTCTAACAGTTTCTGCTCCCCCAGGAGCAGAATGCCCACTATCACATCGCAGCTAAATAGCAGCAAGTGGATTGCAGTAAGAATAGGATTTAAAGTGACTGGGTATACCATTTTTACTTTTGTCACTGGCACCAACCGAAAAATGGAGAAAACCACCATCATTTTTTTCCTGAGTCCCATTCTAAGTTGGAATCCTCAGTAGTGCATTCACATTTCATATATATAAATCTGTACCTCTGTGATGTGTCTGTATGTTAAAGAGAGAGAGGAGATAAATTCCACAAGTTGTTTTTGAGCTTTGTACAAGAACTCTTCTAATGACTGTCAATAGCTCAATGACTCAAGAGCTGACAAAATATGCTCCTTCAAAAAATAGCAGACTAGCACAGCAACTACTGGCCGCATAACACTGAAAACCAGCGAAATGCAAGACAATACTATTTCTGTCTACTTTATATTCTTGGTATGGGAAGGTCATTCTTTCCACCATGGGATAAAGTTGGTGGACTCAAGTTTGATGGTGGTGGCTTTATAAAACACCACTCTAATTCAGGGATGGGGGCTGGAGAGCGTGCGTGTGTGTGCTTAGATTAAAAACTCAATATTAGTTAAAAAAAGGTAAGCCTTGGTTGCTAGATGACCTTTAGATTTTTTTCCAGCAGTTTAATTTGCTCTATATGAAAAACCCAGGAGCTAAAATCCCAACTGAGCTGGGGCTTCTAGCAATACAAAGGTGATGCTCTCAATCTCTGATGTAAGAATTAATTCATCTCTGAAAGAGTATATCTTAGTGAAAGTTGGGATTGTGTTGCTGGCACAATTCCAGATGGACAAGTTGGATTTAAGAAAAATAAATAGCTGTGAAACTCTGGCCCCACCACGTATGTAAACCACGCACACTCCTTTTCATTCCACGGGCAGATTCATTTGTAGCTTCTTCCTTTTAAGAACAGTAACATATTTCAATCTATAAACACATTAAAATAGTTTAAAAATAGTAGAAGAAAAGATCCAGATCATTAGGCGCTCATACACCATGAAAAAATTTTGTTTTATAAGCCTAGACTGACCATTAGGGTAGAAGGTTAAAAATCAAATGCCCCTACCTAAGACAATTTGCCTGCTTCAATAATTACCAAGAATTATTCCAGAAGGTCTTATTTTATCATTTGTGAGTTGATTAAATTAATCTAATTTTTGCATTCCAGGCCTGATCTGCTCACTGTCTGCTTTTGTATACAAGAATCCAGAGCATACAGTACAGTGGAGGCTCCAAGAAAATCCCAATTGACTGCTGCTGTACAGTGCTGTGTTTTTTCAGGCTCATTTTAATCACTCACCTAAAATGTTCTTTTCAGCTTAAATTAGCCCTCTTTAAAGATGCTATGATTGACATCAGTAGCAAGTGGGTAAATATACCTGTGGCAGAGTTCTAGCCACTGTAATGAAGTTTCTAAAAGGTAACGTAGTACATTTATCATTTAGCAGGGAGCATAATGCAGTTGAAACTAATGGGAAAACTGACATCAAACTTCTAACTTTCCTTGACACAAAAACATTTATGATGCCAAGAACAATTTTTAACAGTCAAGGGAACTTTAATGGCAATCAGGATCACTGCTCATGTTTACCGTAGTTGCTGCTCCTAGCTACTGAGAGAATAGGAAATAATTTCCAGCATTGAATACAAGGACAGCTAGCTAACACCACTTCTAATACAGCTGTATTGAAAATATGCAACTGTTCAACCAATAAACATAACATAAATGATATCCCAGCCTCTGTCCAGTATGTAAACTTAATTTGTTCTTCACAAAATGTGCCTGATCTGGCAGCAGAAAGTTAAAGGGGTAAATGCTAACAATCATGCCACATCTTGCCTCTCAGAAACAAGTGGGTTGCTTTGGACAGTTCTGCAACTTCTAAACACCTCACTTTATCACCTTGAATGTAACTCAGGAGGTATACAGAACTCCACTGAAAACAATTATGCTGGTCTTTAGAAAATGCAGAAAAATCACTTAGCTTTAAGATATGGACAATCTTATGTCCCAGGTCTCTGAATGCCAGTGGAAATCAACCGCTGATTTAAAAACTGATTACTAAAGCTACATCCACACAATATTGAGTTGATGTTGATCAGTAGAAGGAGATTCCATTAAAAACTCATATTCTCAATAGCATTCCCTCCTTATTAAGACTCTTTGATTGTTGAAATAATTTGCAGTTTGTGGCTCTCTTTGGTACTGAATGCACAAACAGCTGAGGAAAAAGACAAAACTTCTTGCATCTACAATCAGTTATATAACTCAGAAATGTTTTTTTCATGAATATGTCTATGTTCTGAATAAATCTTTTAACACGTTTATTCTCTTGCATAAGAATAAAGTTGTCATGTACCCTTCAGAAAAACATTTACAAGCTTTAAAGTGCATAACAGGTTATCACAAACACGCTATCTAATACCATGTTCTCTACAGCTCCATTTAAAGAAGTCCATTCTCAGATATCCATCACATTCAAAGCCTTCAATTAGCTTTCTCTTGCCTTCTCCAATGTCATAGTAGGACAGTTATCGTCCACTGGAAGTCTAAAGGCTAAAATTTTAAAAAGGAAACAAGACATAAACATCTTAGAGATGGATATTACCTAATTGGAGGTAGGGGAAAGAACGTTGCTCTCCTTGTTTCTGCCTTTCCTTTGATCAAAAACTCTTCATAAAAACGCCATAATCATGATTCAAACAATTTGTTACAGAAATCTTTCTGAGATTTATCAGCAAATTTAAGAGCTCTAAACAGGTTGGTCTATAAGAAAGAGGATCTGTCGTACAGTCAGAATAAGATCTTGTTTATTATGAGACAAATGAGAGGAAATTCCTTAAAGATCAGTGAATATAAAAGTCAGTGTTGGCTGGAAATGAAGCTGGCCCCAGTGCACTGCAAATCATCTTTGACAATTAGAGATTTAGACAATCATCTTTGATGAATTAGATCAGTACAGTCTTCTTTGGAACCTCACAGGCTACAAATATGCCTTGGAATAGATATGTGTATAGGCCATGCCAATTGCATTTGTAGCAAAAAAAGTCCTTATTGAAATCCATGGAATAATTACAGGCCACAGATAAAAGTATCAAGATGAGATGAAACTTTCTTGAGCTCCAAAAAACTGACAAGCTGGAACACTTAGGGAAAGAGAAGAGCTGGAACAAACCCTAACAATAAGAGCAGCACTCTCATACGGAAAAAGCCTGGTCCAATCCAAACAATTAAAGACAATCCTAACAAGTTAAAACTCTCTGTCATTATTACACAACAACAACAGACGACAGCTAGATCCCACATACTATATTTCCTGAATTTATGCTAAATTAAGCTAAGTTCATGATATCTGAACAACTCAAAACAGCAAGAAAGAAGTTCATTAGTACAGTAAATTAAGAACTCTGAAGAGTCAGACTCATCAGAAAGAAGAGAAAGGGCAAGCTTTATCATCTTCCCATTATCTGTGACAAGACACCTCAGTTACCAACTGCAGCAAGGGTAAGTGGCTTTAAGGAAGCCTTCTTTAACTACTTTGATTTTATTTTTACATAGTACTAAAATAAAGCAATGATATTTTAAAAATCACCCAATAGTACATAGAACATAAACAGATACTTGATATAACTAATTTGGACCCTGAAAGATATCACAGTCTTTATGCACGGTACCTTGTTGACCTCTGCTAAAAAGGCTTACACAACTACTCAAGGTTGATTACTTGCATGGACTGCAATTCTGCAGAACAAAAAAGACAGATAAATTCTTACTGTGATCTATTCAGACTGCAAATCTGTCCTACAGATTTGTGTTGCTGGAGTGAACCTGCTAAAAAAATACTGTAAAAAGAGTAAAATACAGTCTAGAGCCCAACATGATTTAAGCTACAGTCATCCCACAGATGTCCATGTAGCTTCAAAACCTTACAATGAGATCCTGATTCAAAAATACTTTAAGAACTACCACTGCTCTCTGTCTGCCAACACATATTTGTCCTCATTATTCCCTACCCTTCATCCCTACCTCCATCACTGTAAATCTGGACACTGGATCCTACTTCCTCTTCATTTTTACACTGGTGTAGCTCCACTTATCCTGCCTTGGCACACTACTCAGAGTACAACAGAATTCTTTCACATCATTTGAGTAACTGCATGTTGACTGTCACCTCCAGAGAATTTTTACTGGTCTGTTAATTACAGAGTAATTTGGCAGCAACATCTGATCACTCCAGGGTTTTTTTGGGGTGATGGTGTGGGTTTGGGGTTGATTTTTGTTTTTTAATTCATTAGCAGTCTGTTCCTAAATACTTGACTATGGCTTGCACATCAAGGACAGGATCCAAAGCACTGCTAATTCTACAGTTGTGTTTCCACTGCAGTGACCTCGGGATTAAAAGTATTAAGATAGTGCTGAGAGAAGAGCTACAAATACCAGAGGCTACTCAACACAGGTCATGGAAGAAGTCAGTACAAGGACTTATGCTGGGCATGTACCCGCTCCTTTCCTACAGTCCTCTCATGTCCCTACCTCACCAGCACTACAATACTCAGCTTCTTCCCTACTCTTTAATATTTCCCCTAGCTTCTTTGCTGCAGCGGTCTCTTTGGTTCAATTTCTGACAAGACAAAAGCATGTAAGCAGCAGAGACATGCTCACACTGACTGATTTGTTAGGGGGGCATTAAATACACTTTATGACTATCAATGTCAGACTTGTCTCTTCTTTCTCATTACAGTAGCCCCTTCCCATGCCTGCCTGACAACTGGTAGGCCAAATGGTTTTGTGGCTTATTTGGCATCTCACATAGCTTATTTCTCAAACCAACCATCTTTCCCATTACATTCCACGTCTATTTTCTCAGAAAAATTAAATCCTCCTTATATTCCTGAAAACAAACTGATACAAATTGCAGTACTCTACCAGCTCCTTTAACTTTTAAATTAATTTATAATGCACAAATTAACACCACCTTGTTGTCTGAACATAAATTTTGAAGGCTTCCCTAAGGCTCAAAGAACACTCTTTCTCCATAAGACACAGAGCCTTCAAGCACGTCCTGAAGCTCTTAACATGAGATCTTGCATGCCTACGGTACTCAGTAGCTCAGTGTGCTGCCAAGCACACTCAGATTGTTAAAAAGCAGTTATGCAGTTGGAAAGCAAGGGCATACAGAGAGGATTGTGCTGGCATGCATTTCCATGCCCAACTGTTGCACAGATACAGCCGATGCACCCTGTTTCAGAAACAATACTGAAAAATTACAAAGAAAAGGAAACAGTTCTGTAGAATTGCTATTGCCATTTTTTTTTTTGTAAGGCTTTTCACAGATATACATCAAAGTTATGTTCTTGCTACCATTGTGAGCCATCTTCTATACAAGCCAAGCACAAAAAATTATTTTCCTGGATTCAGATTTTTTGCTTCATAACAACAGCCCTAATGTTGATAATATTATCAGCATTATGGGCATGAGGCCAGCTGAGAATAAGGTGCCACTGTAATAAGCTATGCCCCTTCAGTGAGAGGTAGTAGTGCCCTGAAATGTGCATCAATGTTCTGTTGTGAACACTAACGCATCTGAATGCTTCACAATACTCATAATCACAATAGAGAAATATTTAACATTTGACAACCTGAGGCAGAAGAAAGCAAATTCTCTGGTAAAGGAGGGAATCAAACTCCCAAGTGCTGATACTAATCAGTGGACCATCCTTGTTTTCAGGACTGAAATGGACAAAATGGATGGGAGGAGAAGGCACCTACCACAAACTGATACCCAAATTACACTCAAAATTCAGGTCTCCTGAAATCCAGTTTATTGCCATTTAGGTTACACCAGGTATTGTACTAATACTCTCCTGCTGAAATTAGGCTTTAAACAAAAAGTTTACCAAACAGAAATAGCTGATAATCAGGCAGAGAAGCCTCACCTGAATGAGATAGTGAGAACATAAACTGAGAAGCTCCAGCAGCTGCAAATGACTCCCAGCTGCTAGGACATCCTGTATCACCCCTGGTTCCAAGAGGATCTGTAAAGAAGAAAATGGAAGGTTTGTCATGTAGAACTTAGAGTACTTGTAGAAAATACTACAGGCCTTTGTTATTTCAGACATTTAAGTCAACATAAAGAACAGAAAGAGTACAATTAAGCATATAGAGAAGTCTTTGCACAATGGGGACAGAGTTTTTAAAGTTCATCTGAATTGCCCAAAGGATTTTTAAGCAGATTTTCCTGTGAAAGTCCATGAGCCACATTACCCCCTAAATCCTTTAAAACTAAATGCATGTTATTTATTTAAGAAGGAGACTTTTCACAATAACAGAACTCCCTCTTTTTATCCATATACCTGGATGTTTCCATATATACTGATGAATCAGGCCAACAGAACTGACTCAGAAGTCTCCAGTATTAACATTATTCATACTTGTAAAAAATATACAGGCTAGGAATACCATTCCCATTTTGCCTGGTAACACTTCATAATTTTCCTAACCACTGTCTTCATTTTACAGAGCAAGGCTGTGAAGGCACAGAGTGAGCATGCTACTGGGGAAGTGCCAGAAAGGGCTTAGAAACCAAGACAGATTATCCTGTCACTTGTTCACATGAAACTCCTACTCATTTCAGTTAAAATCACACACAGGCAGCTGCCAGGATAATTGGGTCTCAGCTCCTAGCCTGCTGTCTTGGGGTCAGCTTGTCAGAGCATCCCTTTCAGGACACAAAAAAGTCTTTGGGAATACAGACACTGGTCAACTTCTTGTCAGCGATCACATTACAAAATATCCAAACAAATATTATTTAAATATAAGTGGTGCAGCATCCAACAAAAATCAGAAATGCATGAGAACAATTAATTTTTCAAAGATACTCAGTTTATTCAGAGTTTTATCCTTGTTGTATTTCCCCTGGCAACTTTGGTTTCACACCACTTGAGGTCAGTCTCTCACTGCTCCACAGGGAAGCAAAGCTTTTTTAAGATCCTTTTTCTTCTGCCCACACAATTTAGTTTTATCTCACAGCATCATTTATATGTCTCAAATGCTGTGGAATAAGGAGGATGGCAAACAAAAAGACACTCATCCATCTCTTTTGCAGTTAAACAGTTTTTGAGGGAAATGAAAAAAAAAGAGGTATGCATTTCTTCAAGCAAAACCACAAATTATCTCCAACATAATGGATATCTTAGGAACAGAAGAGAAGGGGATTGATTCTTGTTTATATCAAGAACTCATTTACATTGAGGTCTGTCAGTGTATGACACACTTAAAGCTTGTGCAAATCACTATACATATTCCTATTAGGTTTTAAGTGAACATATATGTAATTAACATTCTGTATAAAAGTTCTTTATCTAGCCAGAAAGACATGTAAGGATCTTAATGTAAATGAAAATCAGGCCCACCACAATCCAGGTTTTTGGCTGGTGCTAATGAGGTTGCTATGCATGACAAGAGGTAGTTCAATGGAAAGCTAGAAAGGATTTCAGTGACAAAAGTATCTCCAATAGGTATATTTAAAAAAAAGAATGAGCAGCACTGTCAAATATTTTCAAGTGAGAACTCAAGGTCAGACTGACAAAACAAGCTGGTTTAGACCTTGCAGCATTTGTTATTCAGACATCATTTACACTGAGGAAGTTGTCATCTGATGTCATATTACTTATTAAGTGCCAGCCACCAGCTTAGCATTGTTAAAGACACAATATGAAGAGAACCAGAACCCTAAGCAGATTACTACCTTGTAAGCATAGACAAACTATATTTAACTGTGATTAATATTAATGTATTTTAAAGCTACAGTAATCCATTTACAAAGAATACTAGTAGCATTATGAGATGAGAAATAGGACAACAGGCAAGGAGGGTGACTGCTTACTACCTAGGGGTGATTTGCACAAAGTCAGCAACAGAAGTTCATTTCAAGGTGGCAGACATGTTTTTCCATTTCTTACAGCTTTCCTATACCATGTCAGATTTCTTCTGCTGAGGTAACATATTCACCTTTGTGTTTCCCAAGATAACTGAGGAAAGTCTATTTTGCCTATTCCCAAGACTTTGCGTTAAATGGAACTATCTGAATTTTTATTCAGTACTCATTTGGATATAGGCAAAAATACTAATGCATCTATGCTAAATGTTCACCATCAGCCAACTGCATGCTGGGGAAACCCACAAGGAAAAGAGAACAACAAGTAAAGAAGGAAGAAATTATTGCGAGCCTTCCTTCTAATGAAACTGGGGTAATTCACAATTATTCCACACCTCTTAGCTTCTATAATACATTAATACAATTGCTTGATTTTTATTAATTACCAGCATAGCTGTTTATATGCTGTATAGGCCATCCAGCTGAATCTTAACAGTAAATGCACATAAATACTACCATATGCACACCACAAGTACACACAGTGACTGACTCTCCTGTTTGTCTAAGCCTCAAAACGATAGCTCTGAGGTCTTCAGACTGATGCTTATTGAAACTTAAGGAGAGGGAAATTAAGATCTACTTTGGATTCACACCTTCAAAATGCATCACAAATTATTAGCGTGAAAACTAAAGAGAAGCTTAAGCATTTCCCCTACTCCATCCTCAACCCGAGTTACAAGGTGTAAGTTCCAGGGCAGAAACTTGGAGTAATTTGGAACCACCAACTTCAGACAAACTTTGCAATCTTCTCTAGTGAAGATCTGTATGACACATGCCATCTTAAGACTGGTTTCTGTGCTATTTTTATAATTAACATTAATTAGATGCAATTCAGGTATTGCACCTGGCTGCATCTTACAATCAATCCTCTATTCAACCCTTATTTCTGAGGGTTAATTTTCATTATGCTCCTAACTTTTCACTGGCCTGTGATGCTACCCAAGAAAATCAGCTTAACCACCTTCTCCTTGTAAACACTGGGGATCTTGCAGATAGCCTGAGTAACTTACTTTCCCAAGCCACCAGGTCTGAAATACTGCTCATTTTCAAACTGACTTCTTTTGTCAAGCTATTTTTCTCCTCCCCAACAATGACTGTGTTTTCAAACAGGAATCCTGTTCTTCAAGGTAGCCATTCTACCCATCATCCCACAAACCCTTCAAAGAGCATGCACTAAATCCAGTTCACTCCCTCTTGTGGTCAGATCTGTATGCCAAGGGATAGAAAGGATGCAAAAATTTGGTGTTTCTTTGCAACAGAGTGCTGAGTTCACAAGATCCAGAAAGGCAGATTACAGGATTTCTTAGATCCACATTTCTTAGACATAAAATTTAAAACTATATGGAAATGCATCCATTTATGCTTTGTTGATATGTTGAGGAAAGCTGCTCTGCAAATGCAAGAATTAGAAACTTCCGTAAATTAAACCTGAAGCACAATTCTGAGGCAGAAAAGGGAATTATATAAATCAGCCCCATGATCACAGATACACATGGCCCTGAACATCTACCCTCTGGGCAGCAGTTCTAAAACTGGAATTCATTCCCCCTTCCCCCAAGATTTCCCTCTTCTGCTCCCAACTCACCCTGCATCCCTTCCAAACCAATACATCTTAGGGCTCTGGATAAGCGTGGAAAAGATTAACTGGGATCACACATCTTGCCTCTCTCTTCAATCAATTTTCTTTGGGAGACTTCTTGGCAACACAGAGCAACTAGCAGCTACGACTTCTTGGGCTAGGAGCAGTATATGAACCACCATCCTTTCTCAAGAACACCTATTCATGCCCCACCTTCACATTGCCCAGACCGAGAACATCCTCCTACTCTTTTAATGTCTCCCGCCCCCCTACAACCAACAAACCAGTATAGGCCGGCACAAAAATTATACGGTCATAGCAAACAGGGCAGTAATGGACAAAAGAGAGTGAGGAGGAAACTCCTCGTCCTTCCCAACAAAGAAACTTGCAGCCTAAGGGAGAAGGTAAAGTCCAGCTTAACTATTGCTTCTATGTAGTCTCATGAGGTTCATATCTCTAAAGAACAATTAGATCATTTAATCCATTCACTGTATATTGCAGGCCATTATATTTCATCCAGACACTTTTAAAGGCACTAAACTAAAGCTACTTCAGGCCCAAGGAGGCTAAACTGTGTGCCCAGACAAAGATGGAGAGATTGAGGATGCACTTCTGTCACCTTCATTCCAGCTACTCATTTATACCTCTGTATTTCCTTCTCATTTCCATACAGCTTTTTGTGGGGCCATGGAATAAGCGAGGTGGTGGCATGATTCACACTAAAAATAAACCAGCATTAAGCTATAACAGTAAGGAAATTTGTAATGTCATGCCAGAAAATTCTAGAAAGTAAACCATATGGAATTTAACACAGAAAATAATAAAAAAGTAATCCTAAGATTCCTGCCAGTCTGATACAAAACAAAATTCCTTCTTGACTCCACTTGCAGTGATCAGCATTTCAAGCAAGACAGGCATCTAACAAAAGTACCACTTGTTTTTCCCCTCTGGAGACCATTCTGTATGCTTCAGAGCAATCAAAAAACCAACTTTTCTTTTAGAGCAATTTAGACTGCATTTCACTCGCAACCAGTTAGCACTTCTGTCTATCTCCTTGTTCATTCGTGCTTCAGTTGAATCCTGAGTTCCTCACGTGTTGAGAAGTGCTGCTTCAAAAAAGTGTGAGCAGGAGAACAATGTTCTAGTCCCCTGTTAGCAACTGCCTAAAGCCCTGGCACGTAATGTTTGATAGTACTTATTACAAAACCCAGGTGTCTCATTAGCCAATGCCAGAAGGAATCATGACCAGCATTTCTCTGATACATGTCATAATATTGTTCCAGAGAACTAAATGAAAATCTCTGTTAAATGCACAGCATATAAACCATAGAATCATAGAATATCTTGAGTTGGAAGGCACCCATAAGGATCATCAAGTCCCACTCCCTGCTCCTCGCAGGACTACCTAAAACTAAACCATATGACTAAGAGCATTGTCCAGATGATCCTTGAACTCTGACAGGCTTGGTGCTGTGACGACTTCACCGGGGAGCCTGTTCCAGTGACTGACCACCCTCTCAGTGAAGAGCCTTCTCCTATTGTCCAGTCTGAACTTCCCCTGATGCAGCTTCAAACCGTTATGAAGTAAGTACCATTATTATAAGTAAAATAAGTAAATATCATTATTATAATTAGGACTCCAAGCAAATTCAATATTTTTTGGGAAGATGTTTCATTACTTTGATTACTTTCAGCTCTAGAAAAGCTGTCTTGTCCATAACTTGATACCTATGAAGAGCAAATAACATGAAACATTTAACTTTCTCTACAATAAACTGCATAAATTAATTAAGCTCTGTATTATTCTATGTCTTCTGGCCAATCTGTAGCTGAACTGTGAACCTAGCACCTAGTAGCTGCAACCTAGTGCTAGGCACAGAAACAAGATTATTCTCCTGATAGAAGTAAAAAGAAAGTGTCCAAAACTAAGTATCAAATTTATATTTTTGGCTTTGAAATTGCATTGAAAAATTATGTTAAGTATTTACAGCAAGACATAGTCCTGCCGTAATCAGTTTTTCAGGACCTTGGCATGTTGTCCTTGGTAGGAAAGAACGAGGACAGTTGAAGTCACTTTTCCTAGGGACACCAGGCAGTTTAACCGAACCCTATAATTCACTTTAATCAAAAAGCAACCAGTGGAACTGCCACACAGAGGACACAGGAGGTCACTTACCCAAGAAAATCAAATGTCACAACACAGCTTTGCAATACACCTCATCTGCAAATGACTAGAAAGGATTAACAGAATAAGAGGTCCTAAGATATTGAGAGCTGTCTCTCCCCGGTCTTAACAGAAAATAGCAGATGAAATACTGCTTGATCACTAGAAAAACTGTCACCATCAAAAGAGGGGGGGCTTTGATGAGGGAAGAAAGCCAAGATTCTATAAAGGAATCAAAGCAATTATTAGGAGAAATAGTTGTACTTACAAATATTTATTTCTACTATTTTTTTACTATCTCAGAAAACCTTTCATTCTCTTATGTTTTTCGCTAAAGAAATAACTCAACTGAAGTATTTGACCAAAAAAGAGAAAAAACAATTTCACAAAGGTACTGTAAGATAATACTTTAACTAACCATAGGTTTGTCTGCATGAATTTGAAAAAAATCACCAGATGGTGCTCCTATCAGTTTATTAAACTCATTGGGAAAAATGATAATAGGTGTTACAGGATGACAGTTTTTAAACTAACTGAATACAAGGTAATGTTAGTAAATAAAGGCAGTAATTAAATAGGACTCACACTGATAATGCATTAAAATAATATTGAGAGCAACCCAAGCACATGAAAAAACAATATATCTGAAAATACCACGAAGTTCTAGATTTGTAACTAGAATAATATACCGATATCGCCTTTATTAAAGACTGCTGCTAAGTTAGCATTTTGTGAGCAAAAGAAAATCTGTTAAATATGCTAAGAAAGAGAAAAAGTTTAAAGCCTATTTTGAATCACTATAAATGCAACTTCCTATATGACTTTCAAGAAAGGAAACATTTCAACATTCTTTCTATACGCAGGGTGTAAGACTGTGTTAATCTTGGACTAAGAAGATACCACAGGGTGACTTACCCCAAAATCTGTTTTTGGAGAAAAACCTGAACATAAAACACCTCTTATACTAGGGCTGCCTCACTGATTCTTTCTTTTCAGGTTTGGTAATTTAGAATAATTTTATAACTTCAAGAAGACAACTTAATTTCTATTAATACAGAAACAAAATATTATGGTTTAGAAAAAGAAAGAGACACCAGCCAGTTACAAAAACAGGACTTAATCAGGAGAACTTGGTATTAAGCCCTATTAAAGCTGCTGGTTTGCTACGTGGTCTTTTGAAAGTTACTTTCTCCCAAAATAAATTCCTGTTTATGATGCAACAAAGTAAGGACATCAACTACTTGCTTTTGTAATGTGTTTTGAGGTCCTCAAACAAAAATTTACCTAAATGCAAAGTATTTCTATTACCATAGACTAAAGACATATGATAAAACGTAACTACAAAGAAGAAGGAAAGTCAGCAAAGCGTTTCAGTATACATAGGACTCCAACTGTGTATTTGTATTTTTGTTGAATTAGGATCACAATCATCTACTGCAAATTAAACCCAGGGTTCCTGCACAATTCTTGAAACTATACTGCAGTGCCTGTCAGCTGATTCAAATGATGGTATCACTTAGATTTTGTATATGTATACGAGATCAACATAGATGATGTAGTTTGCTGGACCTAAATTTGAGGAGGAATGTAAGAGCCTCATTTAAAATGAGGAACCTCAGAATTTCAGTTCAAACCACTTATTCAGTCCCATGGCACTTATAAGAGCCTGTTTTGGGCACTGAAACTTTTCAAATGCCCAAAGGTTTTCTTTTGATCAAAAGCACCTTTTCTCGTAATGATGAGTGACCCAACTACACTGGCCTATTTAGGGGTTATCCTATTCCAAATAAGATTATGACTCTTGGTAACAGAATAGTTAAAAACAACAAAAAAGTCAAAAAGAGCAGGCAACAGTGCCCATGACTCTCTAAACCAGTGGTTAAGACTCACTTAGAAGGAATTGTGAGCTCCAAACCCTGCACCAAGAACTGTTTCTCTATATTAGTATCTTAAAATATAGAGTTCCTGTATTAATTGTACTTCATCCACCTCCCTTCCAATGCACATCTGACACTTGCAAAATGCCCCTGTAAGGAGGAAGTGTGAGTAATCTAGTCACTGAGACTCTGGTCTGGCCTTATTGCTCACAGCTGTGAAGAGAGAATGACTTTAAAGCCCTTTTATGAAGAAAGAATACATAAACCACAACAGGAAGAGAGTCAACTACAACAGGAAGGAAGTTGTATCTCTGAATTCTGAATATGGGGAGTACATGGTAAAATGCCGAAGGCCAAGAGGGAAGGTATTTAAGACATTTTTTTCCCAAAAATTTCATTATTAGAGGATTACTAAGAGCCTACATGCATAGAAAAAAACCAAATTCTGCTGCTGTTCCTTTGTTAGTTTTTATTTATTTCTATACCAACACTTCTTTCTTTATGATGGTTAGGGACCATAGCAATGGATTAACTCAGTTGGAATTATGATATTATTTATATTTGAGTTTTACTACAATCTTTTCTTCTGTTGAACAATCAGTTTTCCATTAAACGCAAAATATTTCCAGCAGTAATTATGATAAGGCACTGTCTGCCTAAGTAGACAGGAAGATAAAGTTCGTATTTTAAGTCTGCAGGCATATTTCAAATTAAAAAGAAAAAAAAAAGATGCAAAGATGACGGAGTTTCATTTCAGATTGCAATGTCATGCTAAAAATTGAATTCTTAGTTTTGATAACATTCAAGAACTGCAGGCACCAAATATTGCCATCATGCAGTATCAAATATTTCCACCAGATGTCTCCAATATATTATTTGATACAGAAAGTTACATCTGAGTTACTACACTTCAAATGAATGCAAGTTTAGCAAAATATTAAAGAAATAAAGAGAAGAAAGCTGAAACTAAATATTTGTCTGTTTAGACATGGACACCTTGGGACTATCCCTAAATTGCTGTCAGTTCTACAGTGTTACCTAAAGAAACAGCAATTTTTTGGACTGACATTTTGGCCAAACTTGTTAGGGAAAAAAAAAAAGTTCATGGCTTTCACTTTTAAGAGGCACATCAGATCATGTCTTCATACCTACATTTTCAGAGCGATACAAGGTTGTAATTGGCATGAATGAGTTTTGGGTTACTAAGAAATCTTTTGTTTGGTTCTTTTTAAAATCAGAAAGAGTTCACAGACCCAAACTAAAGATGACTCTGTTTTCAGAACTCTCTCTGGTGTAAGCATGCAGTAATCCAGTTATTTATTAATAGCCTTTGTAGATTACTCCCACTCACTACCTTGAAACCAGATTCTGTCAGCCTGAGTCAGTACATAAGCAATGCTCAATACATACAAACGCAGTGCCAGAAGAGAACTTCAAGGACAAAAGGGAAAATTCTACACTGCTAATTGTCAGACCTGCATATCACCGAGTTATGCTTCAAAGGCATCTTTATAAGAGAACTCCTAGAGAATCCTCCTCATCTCTCTGTGCTTCGAAGTGGCACTTGGTGTATCTGATAGACATGACAGAGTGCAAATTTTGCCCTATAATCACTTATATATATGAGCAACTGTACATATATGCGCACCTATAGTTAACTCAAGAAGCCCACTCATGTATTCAAAGTAGATTATACCTGGAAATGAAAGACTCAAAAGTCTCCAAAGGACCAAGGAGAGAAGGCACATATTATTTACTAAGGAGCCGAGGATACTATCCTGGAAGCAAGGTGGGTTGGACTGTTGGCTTACAAAAACCACAAATCCATCCTTTCAGGGTTCTCAACATATTTTACAGAGGTTTATTAGACTTTAAATTTCTCTGAAAGATAGGGGAGTGTACCTCTATTCACAGAAGACAGGATGGGTCAGATGAGGTACATTACAACCCGTTTTCTCAACATTGGCTTTGGAAAGTATCTTTTGGATACTTCTATTTAGCAACAAGAGTTCTATTTTCAGAATAATCAACCTATAGTCTAAAATTACTTTAAGATGATACAGGTGCTCCACAGCACAGGAAACATTTGATTTTGTATATCAAAACTTTCAACTGAAAGAACGAAAAGCATACTGATGACAAGCCATGTACTGAAATCTTCAGCCAATTCAGTAATGTAGCATGGCATCTCTGTCTCTTATTTATATGAAAGAAATCTTTGAATAAGTTATGTTTTCCATAATAGCAGAACACAGAAATTTCAACTGCTAATCTCTAAGGCCAATGCTAAAGTATAACTGTTGTGTGGGCTGGTGACAAAAATAGCTCCTTTAAAACAGGTAAAAAAAAGAATTTCTTTCCTTATTTCTATTTAATTCCCTTTGAAAAAATTAATGCCATATACTCAACCCACATTATGGAAACAGATGCCTTAAATTTGTACAACCCAGCAACTCTTCCAGAATAATGTAATATGGATTTAAGCTTTCCTTTTCAAAATTAACTACTAAGCAAATATACATCAATAAATTCAATAGTTCTACCAATATTTCCAGAAATAATTTGGTTATCTATAATTTTAGAGTCCAAAGCAAAAATAAGATGTTAAGAAGTTCTGAGCTCACCACCCATGAACTCTGAACTGAGATGGGGTCATATAGCAACACTGCCCAAGCATGCAGTATACAGATATGGCAGAATTTTTTTTTCTGATACATAACCTGTTACCATAACAAGTGCTACAATAAGGATGTAGAGTACCTATAACCATTTACAAAGATGCTTGGACTGCATCTGTCCAGAGAGTAAGAGACTACTTTTCCCCTCAATTATATAATTCATCAAACACAGCAGAGTTTATAAATATGTATTATTAGGAAAACACCTAGGGTATTTTTCCTTTCTTTACATTTATTTAGCATGCAAAATCAACTCACATTAAGTTCTTATGAATAGCCAGGCCACCATAAAAGGGGCATACAAATCCTACATGGTTCACTACCTGGTAACAATGCACATAAACAGTGTTCTTAATAGACAATTCCTCTACAGAGGAAAAAAAAAAAAAAACCCCAGTATATCCAAAGTAAGATACGTTAAATCAAAAGACCTTGTATAGGGCAGTGCACAAGAAAAATAATTTCTAGTACCTTTGTAAAGGTCATCTTCAGTTTTTATTGCAGTTTGCTTTCTTTTTTGTCTCTTAATTTGAAGAACTGTACAGTACCTGTCCAGTATATGCAAAATCCAGGGCTTGTTTTAAACCAAGGCTTGTGACACCATGCAAATTCACCTCATCAGCTTCGCTTTCAACCATGCAGAGACTGAACATTGCCTACGGAAAGAAAAAATGTCATTTACCATTAAAAACAACCCCCAATGAAAGTCCAGGAAGAAGAGGAATGATTTTTCCACCTTCACTAACCTTTGATTTTCCTTGGATAAGAATTCTAAACAGCAACAGACTTGCGAGTTAGAATGAAATCTATTATCAAGTTTTCAATACTAACCCCATAGCAATCAATCTTGCAACTAAGTCCTTTTATCAATAACAAAATACAAAAACTTATTCTGGAAAAACTGAAACAAATTGCTTTCATCCATGTATATGTACTTCCTAATTAAGTAATTCAGGTGCAATCAATGGAAACAGTCAGACAGTAAGGTATCATTCAATAGAAAAAGATAAAGAACTGGACTCTGGGAAAAAAATTCTACACAAGCACCACTAGAAATAATACTTATGTATAGTATCATTATATACAGGAAGGAACAATAAGCCATACACAGTTACTTGTATGAGAAGGGGCTGTTAACACACCATCTTTTATAAACAATCCTTTCCAAATAAGCACGTCAGACTGGAATTTGAACAGTATAATACTCAAGTCATTGAACGAGGAGCAAGGATGGAGATGCAGTCACCTAAATTTACAACCTCCCCTTACTTGTTATTGCCCCAGTTTCTCAGATCACAAAACCTAACATGAAGTTTGGCAAGATGCTATGGAATTTCCCTGAAAATAACATTGAGGAGCGCAACTGTCCTTTTCATCCAGTCCTACTTTTCAGATCATCAGTCTTCAGTGCCTCCCTGGACTGAAGCAACCCTACTCAGACTTTGAATCCTTGGAGGAATCTTTTTCTTCCCACCCCTGTTAAACTTAGACTCCTGTCTTTGCCCCTCACTCTTCCCTCCCTGCTGTAGTATCCCTACTTACCACTCCTTCCCTCAGCTTAATCAGTCCCATTCTCCTGTCCAATACTTTTCCAGAAAAGCAACCTTGATCTTTGCCACTCCTACACACTTTTTAACTATACTACTCACAGTCTTTAGACAGTAAACTGCAAACAAATAAACTGAGCAGTTCTACCATCTGTCATTGCTAAAGAGAGTCTAAACTTATCCCCAGTAGGTTTTGTGCCCAACTGTTAATGCCTCTACGGAAGCTACCAAACTTCACCTTGGTGAACTTCAGTAAAGGAGCACTTCTTATGAATATACCCTCTGCTACTTCTGTCTCTACTCTGTCTGACACCTGCAGAAGCTGAGGCAGTCAACAAGAACGCTTGTTTTCATATGTGCAACCTGTCCACCAAGCAATGCTGAGTTTAAAGGAAAAAATAAGCCCTACCCCCTCTAACAGTTTAGCAGATAGCATTCACCTAGACCCAGGGGCCTTCTTTCAAGAACTGAGCATTTCCTGCAAATAAGTAATTGCTTCTGAAAGAAGAAATTAAAACACCACAATTTGACATTAATCTGTTGCCTGGAAATCATCCAGTATAAGCAAGAGAGTGTAAGAGTGTAAGAGATAAGATGCTTATGACATGCTCACTCCTTGTATTTTTGCAATTTCTATTTCAATAAAGTGATATCAGAGCTTCTTCCAAACTGGCAACAGAAAATAACCATCAAAAAGTTTAAAAGGTTTATCAAATAAATGTAGTAAGACACAGTCATGAAATATACCTAGATAGAAAAAAAAATTTCAAACAAGTTCAGACACTTTTCTAACTCCATTAAAACTGTAATCAGAGTTAGACATTTCATTGTCACTTAAATGTATCAAATAAGCTCTCATAACCATTGTGAGGCTTCAGGGCTTGCCAGGAGCTGCAAGGTACCCATCAGTCACCTGCTCCTTGTAAAAGCAGACCTGCAGTTTGTGTCTGGAAGAGACAAGCGTCTCTTCTCAGAAATTCACCATTAAATAAACTTTTTGAATAATATTCCCTTCCCCACATCAATTCCTGAATAAAGTCTCAAAGCAACACCTGTCTACACAGCTCTTACAGGGCTAGATTTGCACATGTTCTGTACGCTCGGTTCTGTCACAGAGTACCTGCCGAAAGGCTGGACATGCTCAGTGATACAAGATCCTACATGCTCTGCATTCTCCAACTGTGCTACAGCAACTATCTGTACACTACCTACCTGTACACAGGAACCATCAAAAAACAGTGTGGCTACTAAAAAAGTTTCTATTCTGATCAAGAGCTGGATGTCCCATACAATGGGTTAAGCTTACAGAAACAAAGAAACACTTAAATGAATCTCATCTGTAGACCATGAATCACTTCTATAAAGAACTAGGAGAGTTTTTCTTTGTAGACTTACTAAATTTATCTTTAGGAGACTATTCTATTGTATTACAGAGGGTCCAACATGGTCCTTACACAGGATTTATTACTACACCTACCTTAGTAAACTCAGCAGGATCAGGCCGCTCAGTCACTGTAATCATCCACAGTGTTTAATGAACACAGCCTCCAGCACAGCTTTGACCCCCTGCCAACTAGGACTCTCCTGGGCACTGCTCAGACTATGGTTCAGGGGATAACTCAAGCCGTGGCTGTTCCAAATAGACAGCATGGATAAAACCAACCTGTTTGCAGAGGGGAGAAGGTTTAGCCATATGGACACAAGCCATGCTGTGCCAGTTGCTTTTAGGGCCAAAAAACAAGCTCTTATGCATCTTATTTACTACTATAGGCATAGTCTAACAGCGCAATGGGCTATCAGAACTGTAGCTGCCAGCAAGCCACAGGCTTTGCATGCCATCTGCTATATGGAGTTCATTTTCTCTCATACTATCCTCTAGGTATTCTGTGGAAGTTTCTGATACTGAGCATGAACTCCATTTGTTTTTCAGGGGACAAAGCCAAAGAATTCACGTGGCTCAGAGGCTGGTGCCGTCGGAGGAATTTTGGTTTTTTTGACCATGGGGCGGTCTACATGGCACTGGGCCTGCTGGCTGCAGACGGAGTTCAACTATCGTCAAGGGGAAAAAGGATTGTCACTCGTGAGTTGGCGAGCCTCATCGAGAGGGCTTTAAACTAGATTTGAAGGGGGAAGGGGATGAAACAAGGCTGCCTAGAGATGAGCCTAGGGCTGGCATGCCGATGTTGGCGGCGAAATCGATAGCCCAGCTCAAGTGCATCTACTCCAATGCATGCAGCATGGGCAGCAAACAGGAAGAGCTGGAAGCTGTTGTGCAGTGGGACAGCTATGACGTAGTCGCCATCACAGAAACATGGTGGGACGACTCGCATGACTGGAGTGCTGTGACGGATGGCTGTAAGCTCTTCAGGAGGGATAGGCAAGGAAGGAGAGGCGGTGGGGTGGCTCTGTATGTTAGGGAGTGTTCTGACTGTATAGAGCTCAACGATTGTGATGACAAGGTTGAATGCTTACAAATAAGGATGAGGGGGAAGGCTAACAAGGCGGATATCCTGCTGGGGGTCTGGTCTGATACAGACCACCCAACCAGGATGAAGAAACCGATGAAGCATTCTACAAGCGACTGGCAGAAGTCTCACAGTCGCAAGCCCTTGTTCTTGTGGGGGACTTCAACTTACTGGACGTCTGCTGGGAACATAACACAGCAGAGAGGAAACAGTCCTGGAGGTTCCTGGAGTGTGTGGAAGATAACTTCCTGACACAGCTGGTAAGGGAGCCTACCAGGGGAGGTGCCCCGCTTGACCTGCTGTTTACAAACAGAGAGGGTCTGGTGGGAGAAGTGAAGGTCAGAGGCCGTCTTGGGCTTAGTGACCATGAAATGATAGAGTTCTCAATTCTTGGCCAAATAAGGAGGAGGGTCAGCAAAACCACTACCATGGACTTCCAGAGGGCAGACTTCAGCCTGTTCAGGACACTGGTTGAGAGGGTCCCTTGGGAGATGGTCCTGAAGGGCAAAGGGGTCCAGGAAGGCTGGACCTTCTTCAAGAAGGAAATCTTAAAGGCGCAGGAGCAGGCAGTCCCCATGTGCTGTAAGAAGAGCCGTCGGGGAAGACGACCACCCTGGCTCAACAAGGAGCTTTTGCTGGGACTCAGGGGAAAAAAAAGAAGAGTTTATCACCTTTGGAAGAAGGGGCAGGCAAGTGAAGAAGAATACAAGGACCTCGTTAGGTCATGCAGAGAGAAAATTAGAAAGGCAAAAGCCCAGCTAGAGCTCAATCTGGCCACGGTCGTGAGGGATAACAAAAAATGCTTCTATAAATACATTAACAACAAAAAGCGAGCCAAGGAGAATCTCCATCCTTTACGGGATGCGGGAGGGAACATCGTCGCCAAGGATGAGGAACAGGCTGAGGTACTTAATGCCTTCTTTGCCTCAGTCTTTAACAGCCACACCAGGTATCCTCAGGGTATTCAGCTCCCTGAGCTGGAAGACAGGAATGGAGAGCAAAATAAACTCCCCATGACCCAGGAGGAAGCAGTTAACAACCTGCTATGCCACCTGGACACTCACAAGTCTATGGGGCCTGATGGTATCCACCCAAGGGTGCTGAGGGAGCTGGTGGAGGAGCTTGCCAAGCCGCTCTCCATCATTTATCAACAGCCCTGGTTAACAGGGGAGGTCCCGTACGACTGGAGGATTGCCAACATGACGCCCATCTACAAGAAGGGTCGGAAGGAGGATCTGGGGAACTACAGGCCTGTCAGCCTGACCTCAGTGCCAGGGAAGATTGTGAAGATGTTCATCTTGAGGGCGCTTACAGGGCACATGCAGGAAAACCAAGGGATCAGGCCCAGCCAGCACGGGTTCATGAAAGGCAGGTCCTGCTTGACCAACCTGATCTCCTTCTATGACCAGGTGACCCGCCTAGTGGATGAGGGAAAGGCTGTGGATGTTGTCTACCTGGACTTCAGTAAAGCCTTTGACACCGTCTCCCACAGTATTCTCCTGGAGAAGCTGGCGAATCGTGTCTCAGACAGGTGCACTCTTCGCTGGGTTAAAAACTGGCTGGACGGCCAAGCCCAGAGAGTTGTGGTGAATGGAGCCAAATCCAGTTGGTGGTTGGCCAGAAGCGGAGTCCCCCAGGGCTCAGTATTGGGGCCTGTCTTGTTTAATATCTTTATCGATGATCTGGATGAGGGGATCGAGTGCTCCCTCAGCAAGTTTGCAGACGACACTGAGTTGGGTGGGAGTGTTGATCTGCTCGAGGGTTGGAAGGCTCTGCAGAGGGATCTGGACAGGCTGGATCGATGGGCCCAGGCCAACTGAATGAGGTTCAATAAGGCCAAGTGCCAGGTCCTGCACTTGGGTCACAACAACCCCATGCAATGCTACAGGCTTGGGGATGAGTGGCTGGAAAGCTGCCCTGCAGAAAAGGACCTGGGGGTGTTGATTGACAGCCGGCTGAATATGAGCCAGCAGTGTGCCCAGGTGGCCAAGAAGGCCAACAGCATCCTGGCCTGTATCAGAAACAGTGTGGCCAGAAGGAGTAGGGAGGTGATCGTGTCCCTGTACTTGGCGCGGGTGAGGCCGCACCTCGGAATACTGTGTTCAGTTTTGGGCCCCTCACTCCAAGAAGGACATGGAGGTGCTGGAGTGTGTCCAGAGAAGGGCGACGAAGCTGGTGAGGGGTCTGGAGCACAAGTCTTATGAGGAGTCGCTGAGGGAACTGGGGTTGTTTAACCTGGAGAAGAGGAGGCTGAGGGGAGACCTTATCGCTCTCTACAACTACCTGAAAGGGGGTTGCAGAGAGGTGGGCGATGGCCTCTTCTCCCAAGTGACAAGTGACAGAACGAGACGAAATGGCCTCAAGTTGCTCCAGGCGAGGTTCAGACTAGATATTAGGAAAAATTTCTTTACTGAAAGAGTGGTGAGACACTGGAATAAGCTGCCCGGGGAAGTGGTGGAGTCACCCTCACTGGAGGTGTTCAAGGAACATGTGGACGAGGCATTGTGGGACACGGTTTAGTGTGCATGGTGGTGTTGGTTGATGGTTGGACTTGATGATCTTACAGGTCTTTTCCAACCTTAGTGATTCGGTGATTCTGTGAAAGATAAGGTCTGCAACAGTCCTCAGACAGTTCACATTCAGCTGAACTGGATTAGCCTCCAGGAAAGCAGTCTCCCACACAGACAAACCTAGTACTGCTCAGTGATCCATATTGCCTTCACCAGCAGGCAAATTTCCTTCTCAGCCCGATAATTTAAAGGTTTAATCCAGCATGAAAAAAGTCTGTTCAATCATAGGCAGAAATTGAGCTCACACTCAGTCTTTAGTTTGCACTGCTGTACTTGCATATTCCAATTTTAACTGTAAAAACTTATGGATCATTAAATTCTGGCTTGAGACTTCACCAATACCTGGAGAATAAGTTACAGTTGGCCTGTCAAACTCCGATTTCAGATGCATCTCTGAAAACGCTCTGAGGTTTTGAGCTTAAATAGGTCCATCAGTCATGCATTTAATGCAAGGCTAGTAGCCTACTTTATTTTCCCTGGCGTACATTAGAAACAAGACAATAAGATAAATATCTCAGGTGGATGTACAAGTGACAGACAAGAAAAACAATGAAATATAAAATATTTGGACAAGTGCACAATTCAAAGTCAAACTTACCAGAAAAGTTACCAAATTTGGCTAAGCATGAAATGTTAATTATTTTTAGTTATTCAGTTCCTTCAACAATGCTAATATTTCATACTTTATTTTAAAATTACTTCAGCTTGGACAAAATAAAAATCTTTTGAAAATGACTCAAGACCTTCATGAAAGTGGGCATTACAAGTTGCCAATGTGTTAAATAAAGATCCCTTTTATAATAAAACCCACTGGTGAGAGGACCCATCTTTTCTTCTAGTTCCTTCAAATATTCAGGTCTTGTTCTGCCATCCAGTCAGTGAATGAGCCAACGCTGTGAGTAATAAAAGTGATTGTTTAAATTCTGCTGGTCAAGATTTTAGTTAAGGAAACCAATTCCCCAAAAGAAAAGTAAACACAATCCACTTGCCATTCTGTGACAACTGTTCCAAAATTCAGGGATCAACATCTTGTCACAAATGGACATATTCCATTTGTGGAATTCCACATGAGCTCACACTTCTTTGAGAAGCTACAAAGTAGGATGGCCTCACGTTTTGGGGCAGGCAGACACTTTATTAGCTGTAAAAAGAGGAGGAAGGGAGGAATCAACCCTCCATTCTTCTTCTAATCTTGGCCTGAAACAGAAACAGAGCTAGAAAACTATTCCCAAAGGAAAAAGAAAAGTAGTACACAGTCCTTGGATAAAAATAATTAAACTATAAAACAACTCTCAGACTCTTGAAAAGCTGACTTCAAAGTAATGTGGCAAGTTGGCAGGTGTTTAATACACTGCACACTTGCATGCAGTTTCACTACTTTGCCCTCAGCAGCCAAAGGCACCTCTGTAAAATGGTTTATTCTGCAAACAGAGAACACAAAAGACAACAAGAGCTCAAAAGTGAATGGCACAGAACAACAGGGCAACTAGGCTCAGATGTGATCAGATCTGATGTAACAGGGCAGAATAGCCTGAGTAAAAGATGCTTAGCACAGTCATTCGGTTTAACTTCCCATGCTCAGCTTTTGCTGCTGCTTAGCTTTCAAAAGCAAAATGCAAGATGGGTGTAAAACACCATCAAATCAGAATAATGTATTACTGTTAAAATAAGTATAAATGAGACAAAAAATGTCTAGATACATTGATTTTTTCACTCATGCAGGACTACAGCAACATGTACAGACTCCTTCACAACAAACAACTTTAAGAACAGACACCAGAGTCACAGAAACACAAGATGATATTCAAAATCCCCAAAATACAAATTGCTCACTGTCACAATGGTGAGGTACAAAATTGCTCCTTGCCTTTGAGTCATTTTCTTACTTACTCAGATGATCCATATCCATGAGAGTAATGAGCTTGTCCTCATTTGTACACATCAATCTTACAGCTGTGTCAGACATAGCAAGCAGTAAATCATCATAAAACTTAACCAAGTTGTATGGTATTTTACACAAGTAAACTCCTTCACTGAATTCAATGCAACTTAGTGGCCTTTTAAAGGCAAGAAACAGAATCATAAAATATATGCAGCCTCAGGAGACAGGCAAATTAATATAAAAAGAACAAATGGTTATTAATGGCTGTTAAAAAAAATACAGTGACCAAAATTACAAGTAACTTACTGCTATGACCTGAGGAAACAAACTGGAATTCTTATTATTGAGCTTTTATAAGCTTTCTGCTGTGAGTTAAAAAAAAAAAAATAAAAATGATTGAACACTGAGGTAACCACTGGATTCTAATTTAAATCTGCATAAAACCTGTTTAACATTTAAGAGATGTTTAAAGGAAATTAATAAAGTCATTAAATGAGCAATAATATGATACATTGGGTAAATACTGCATAGAAGGAAAATTGGTAAAATACCTGGAAACTTGAGAGAAAAGGAGAGGAAATTGTCATTGGGGCCTGTAATAATGGTATCTGAAGTTAGGTAGCTGTATAACAAAAGTAAGTGAAAGTGTTTTCTGGGTAATCAATAGGTAGAAATAGGCATGTTTAGACACCTATTTACAGAAATTAATGGGATGAAATATCTTTTCTACCCTGTAGCTGTAGAGGAAGCCTAAACACTTAGCTTAGCCTAGGTGCCTGATATAGATGAAAACTTTAATCCTAAGAGTAATGGGTTCAGTGAACTGAACTGAAGAATGAAAGCTCAAGAGATAACAGTGAATCGTGCCCTTTTAGCATATTAATTTTAGGAGAACAGAAGAACTTCTGAAGATGTGTATTTCTGGAATGAAAGCTACAAACAATGATAGCAATAATAAACTGAGAAACTTTTGCATCTGCAAGTTTGCTTCCTGTGACAGATTTCTGTATATAAGAACCAGAGTTCTCTTTCACTTCTCTGAATTCACGTAAAGTCACTTCTGGTTTAAAAGCCTTAGTGAATGGGTCTTTAAAAAAAAAAAAAGATACAGATCGCCAATTATGAGAGGCTGAATCCACACAAAATGCCTTTTGTTTGCCTATCTTGACCATCTTATGCTCATCCCTTACTTCAACTACATCAGCCCCTAGCTGACTTTTCTGATATGTTCCAAATGGGAGATGAGCAAATGACCATTTAAATCACTGCCTTCAAGAAATACCCTGGCTCTTCTAAGAATAAAGTACACGGTTCCAGTGCATAGCAATTACCCCTAAAATATCTCAAAGTTCCCTCAGCAAGAATGCAAGAGACATTCATCGTTATCCATTTTCCTTTGATTCAACTCTAAATGCAACTTTCAAAATAAATCTAAGCTTTCAAAAACCAGAAAATAAGCCAAGCTTACTACAGCAGTCTACAGTAACCCAAAGAGCAACATTTCCAAATTTGCTCTGTTCTCTCAAGCATTGTTTTGATAACTACCAGCAGCACTAGTTCCAAGTCCACTACAATACAAAATGAACATTTGGACCTCCCCACCAATCCATAGCTCTGAACTACAGAAATTCTTGTTTGACTGGAGACTTAGCAGTGCATAGCAAGCACAATAATAAAGTCCTGGGATATTTTAGAATCACCTCCATTAAAAGCTGCTTTCACATGATGTTCATAGCATTTCAGCAAGGCCAAGCTTGTTTTGCACAACACAATGCAAATATCTCAACTCAGTCCGTCTCCCACTTGCTTACCCTATCACCTTTCATCCTTGACTCTAACTGGCAGTTGAAAGCTTTTGCAACTGATGTACAAGAGCCTGCCTGCCTTTACCTTCAGCTGTTGCTCTTGTGTGCCTGTCCAGAAAACTGACACATTCTCTACTGTAAAGTGCATAAGCATTTACTGCACTTCCTCACAATCACCACCAGATAGGGAGAGTGGAAAGTTGGCAGAGTGAACTAGCATTCTTGTAATTCCTTTCATTGCCCCACGCTCAAAAAGATGAATACCCAGGAAGTCAAGATGAACTAACAGCAAGTTAGGCTCAATGCACATGAGCTTTGTCATCTCTAAGTCAGTACAGAACTCTGCGTTAAAAACTCATTCCTACTTTTCTTACTACTTATCAACTATATTGTAAGCACTCTAGTCAAATGTTATGGGAAAAAAAATTTACCAGTCTTACTACAAATTAAACCTTAAGTATGCCATCCCACCCAGCCTCTTATTACTGAGGCTGAGCTCTATATGAAAAAACTAAAATGCACCAGACAACTTGTTTTGTAGTCACATTAACTATTTAACTAACTTTTTTCCACCCAATTCAGAAACATGTCTGAAGAAAACAAGAAACTTAGTATATACTTACAGATGAAAAAACCCACAATTTTGAAAGTGAGTGAACATCTGTTCTGTCTATCTAGCAAACTAATTGGTAAAGAACTGGTCAATGTAATTGCCAAGGTTTTCCTTAGCTATTTATCTTCTTGCATTGAATTTTTAAGGTATATAACACTACCTAGCATTGTTTTACTCTTTTAGAAGAGCAGAATTGTCATCTTAGATTTCTGCCTCCACAATTCCACAATGATATTGCTTGAGGTTTTTTTTATTTTAAAATGGATAGGCATCTTCATTAAGTGCTGTGTTTTATTCAAATTCACTTCCCACGGTATATGCACTTACTTCTGTATTCACCTATTTCACATCTTTTCCTTTACAGAAAATTGATTGTGCTTCTCATCTCATGCATCAGAAAAGCTATGAAGAAAGTAAACTAACATTTCAGAAATCTTGGATCAATTTCCTACACTGCTCAGGGAACTCAGTTATGATGTGATACCACAAGATTTTTTTTTATCGCGTCTGTAATTTTAAGCCTGTGGGAAATCTTACTGGCTTCAATGGAACAGCTCAGTCTTTCTGATTTGGGACCGAAGCCTATCTGTATATAGGTCACCCAAACTTGCAAGTATCCAGTCCAGAGACTATATTATCTATTTGGACTATAAACTCTTCCAGGCCAAAACATTCTCCTTTGCAGTTTGTACTAAAAATAGCACCTCACTGTTCGTGTAACAGTAATATTAAATAAATAAATCATTATCTATTTAATCCCCTTTGTTGTACTATTCCTGAATTAACCTTTAGGTGTTCTTAACGTCCATGTTCTAATCCTTTATTACATAAGCAATATTATTTCTTCTTTGATGTGTTCACCTATCACTACAACAACAAAAAATATTCAGAATGTATTAACAGGAATCAAAACACTATTTTGATAGATGACAACGTCCACATCAAATATCATCTATGTTCTAGATATGTAACATATACTTATCCAAATAACCAATATGTGAATGTTTCCTTACTGCATGTAAAAATGTGGCTTGTTCTTTTCATAACTAGCATGTTATACTTTGCTTTGTTTTCCTTCCAATTCAAGCCTGTTTATCCTAAATCAATCAATCATTAGCCATGTCCTCTAGAGCCTCTCGCACTCTGAAAAACATATCCATCAATACCAACTGCATGAAATATGATTACGAGGCTCATTATATGATTCTTCTGAAAAAGTTCTATATGAATTCCCAGTGAAAATGTCACATAATGTCAATCACTGATAACTGAGTCTGCAGTAATTCATCTACTCCATGAAATCTACCTAAATAAAATTTTTAAACATTTGCCATACAACTAAAATGAATCCTGTAAAATGAAAAGGTCAGCTATCATTCATAGTTTAAGTGAATATATAGTTAAAGAAATGAGAAGACAAAAGAAAAACTGAGCAGCAAAATATACAATTTTATGCATAGTACTGAAGTCTCATACATTACTGTTAGCAAGGCAAATTCCACTGAAACTTTGGTGTTTCACTTAGCACATCACAGTGTCAGACAGTCATACATGATCACACAGCCCCTAAGCGCTTACCAAATCAATGATACATGCAATGCACTTGTTGCACTGCACTGTTAATACAAAAAGATATTTCTAAAGAGACTAAGAAAGGGGTAAGTGATGAAAATTGAAGTAAAGAGCTACCCTACTGTTTAGAGGGCCTAAGGATGTGATATTTTTTCCTGTTTGTATAGTGCACATTTTTTTGGGAGTAACCCTGCAAGAACGAAGTTATTTTCTTGGTTGTAACAAGCACAGGGTCTTCACTCCCAGTCAAAATAAAACCCAGTATAAATGTTTGTTGCTAACAAGCTACATTCCTGGCTGAACCTGCATCAAACCTAATTCATGTTTTGATAGTCAGAGTTTCATAGTCAATGTAATGTGTCTTCCCCAAATTTCTGCTTAGATGCACAAACATAATTTAAGACACCAGGACAAAGCACAGATTGTAGCATACTACTCCTAATGAGTTGCTGCATCATCACTAAAAAGACCTATATTCAAAAGTAGTCTAAGTTATACTGTAGAAACAAAATAATTCTACAATTTTCATGTGCAACTCCATATCAGAATAAAAAAAAAAATTAACAGTGAACTACCACAGATAGAGTAAGCTCATTAGTTCCAATATTTCAAATACAAGAGTTGTCATAGGTGGTCTTGAATACCAAAATTATTGTTTTCATTGTGGCAGAAAACAAGAAAAGCTAATTGTGATGACAGAAATCTGCAGTAATGTACAGTCTGCCCTAACAACAGTCAGTCTTAAGCAGGCCTGCCTTTTAGAATATAAAGGGAGCAGCATAACTAAAATCAGATTTTTTTTCCAGCATCTCCAGTCAAGCACAGAAAAGTATGAGTCACGTTTGCAAATTTTGGCTCAAATTGGTTTAATGCTTCCCAGTGAATGCATAAGCCTATTGTTCATGTCCTTTGATGATTTTAGCAAGTGATGTGAAAAGCAAGCCCAAAATAAAAATTGGGCTAAAAGTCAGTTAGCTCTTGAACTAGCACTTTAACTACCACAATACATTTCATTCAGGGAAGCAAAGCTTCTTGTGATTTCTTTTTACAGGAAAAACCATGATCAAAACCTTGACATCTTTAAGGGTCTTATTTTTAAAAGCATACTTCATACAGTAGTATCAAGACAAGTTTCCCACTTCAGTGCATATGGGCCGTAACTGAATAGCTGTACAGCAAGTCTTAATCTAACAGAACTGGAGTAACATAATCTTAGTTGTTATTATTATAATTAGCTTCTTAAGAAGCTATTTATAACATGACGTAAATGTCATTAGACACTGACATCCATATGTTCCAACCAATAGTAAATTAAGATAATTATCTTCTATTCTGCAGTGTAACTGCGAAAGCATACTTGTTATGCAAGAAGCCTAATGTTGAAATTTGAAATGGTTCATTCTATAAAGGCTTGTACTAGACACCTTTCATGTCTGGCTCATTTTATTAGGGTTTGAACTAGACACCCTTCACATCTTTTAAAACAATCCTATTTTCCATTATGATTATAAATCCTGCTTTCCATTAAGATTATAGCATAATTTTGCTAAAGAAGTACCCTTAATTCCCACTAACATATTTATTAAATAAGGCCAAAGAATAAAACCGGCTCACTGACCATTTTCCTTTGGTTTTCCACATCCTTTTACTGATAAAACCTACAAAAGTAATTAAACACTAACAATTTGCTAAATAAAAAGAAGAATGACCTGACTAACCAAGCTTGTGTTAATATTGCAGTCATTTGTCACAGTAGCTTTCATCATCAGCTGAGCTCTGCCCTCCATCAGCTACCTCCCCTGGAACAAATGCCTCTATAAAATCACCTCTTCATATTATTAGCAGTAGTCTACATTTGACTGTGCTCATTCATCCTTCGGCTTTTCCTTCATCTCCAACAAACAAACCCACATCAAACTAACAGACCATGACGACATCAATTTAATTATCCCTATAAATTCTATAGGCTTGACACCTACCCCTTCTTGGTTGAAATCTAACTCTGGCAAGATAGATCCTTAAGTGCCAGGTATGAGAGCTTCTGAAAATGCAGATGGACATTTCATAAGGTGTCCTAATATTCAGTAATTTTGATTTCAAATGGACTTGGGGTACATTTGTTGCCTATTTGTATAGCTGGTACCCTATGACCTTGAAAGGCCAGGTTCTTATTTTGTCAGTAGCTGAGAAAGCTCCACACGTCTAAGGAGATGGTAATTGGTAATTTGATTTTTGCACACATACACACACGAACTTAAAATTGGTTTTATACACATTATAGGTGCAGCCTACTGGTGAAGAGTATGTTATGCTGGGCTCTAACCAATACTTTTCCACAAAGTGGATTCACAAAAAGCTTTTGATAAAGGCCTTCAAAGGCCTTGAAGGAAAACTAGGCAAGAGAAAAGAGGAGAAATCTTTGCCTGGATAAGTAAGTGACTGAATACATAAAACATTGAACAAGAAAAGAGCAGGCCAGTTTTCACAGGGAGTGATGATTCCAGTGGAGCACTTCAGTCTGGGCTGTTAAATATACCCAGAGAAGATCCGGAAAAGGGTGAGAGTAGTACAGCTAGAAAGTCTGTTGAGACAAAGCTATTCAAGGTAGTAAGGACATGGGCAAAATGTGATAAACTGTAAAAGGACTGTATGAGATGAGGGGTTCTTTTCTAAAATGGCAGCTATAAAATTAGCATATGAGAGTTTCACAAAAAAGTCATCCCAGTGCTCAGCAATAGTAACAAAAACAAGTAATCAAAGCTTAGAAATTAATAGGCAAGAGAGAACAAAACAGAAAACAACGCTATGCCCATGCAGAAATCTATGCTTTGCCTACTGCTGCATTCAATTCTCTTACCCTCATCTCACAAAAGATATACTAGAGCTGCAAAAGCTTCAGAGAAGGGCAAAAAGCGCTATCAAGCATGTGGAACAGCTTCCATTTGAGTAGCATCTGCACAAGTCAGAAATTTCCAACCTGGAAAAGAGATGGAGTGCCATGAGAAGAATACTTAGGAACTGAAGGTTTGTTATCTTTTCCAATAGAAGAACTAGAAGGAATCAAGTGAAACTGGTGGAAATCAGATTCAGAACAAACAAAAAGTAGTTCTTCAACACAACAGGCAAAGGGCAACCTTGTTAGAGAACACAGTGGATGAGAAATCTTACACAGTCTCCACGAGGAAGAGGATAAAAGCTTGGATGAGAGACCTATTTAGGATTGCTGAATAGACAGGAATCACACCCTGCTCAGGAAATGCCCCTGAGCTGAAAACAGCTGGGGAATTCTCAGGGACACACCACATACACTTAGCGTGGATTTAGTCTCTTTCTCCAGGCGTCACAAACAGCTACTGCTAAAGCAGCTAGCCAATGATCTGACACAGTTTGGCTATTCTTATGTTCTCATCCAATGCTGTTAAGGGCATCTCCCTCTTATGAGGCATTACCTATTAAGTAGTAGATCGAAAGGCAGTCTAATTCATTTGTCACTTGCACATTAGGTCATCCAGTAAGAATGGATTGGGACTTAGGTTTTAGATATCTAAGTTTAAAAGGTTGACTTAGGCAGATTAAATCCTGCCAAAGATAAGCAACCAGCAGCATTTTACGAAGCTGTTCAGGACAATCACATGTAGAGGTTCCACTGCTTAAATCCAACCTTTTACGAGATGAAGACCTACAGTGATTTGAATTCAGCTAGCCAATATCGCATTTCAGTCTACTAAAATGAAGTTCTTAACTGGGTGTAAAAAAATGGCACTGTTGACAATGAAGCAATTGAAGAATTTGTTTAAAGAAAGGTATTTCCTCTAAAACTTCCAGAAAGCATGATGTGCAACACAAAAGGCAAAAGTATGTGCATTGTGATGGGCTTCTCCTTATACAAATGAAGGGGAATGAAAGAAACCCTGAGGGAGCATCCAAAAGAAAAACAGCTATTTCATTAGTGTTAAAACTTCCTAACACCAGCTATACGTACAAGTGCAACATACAGATAATGTTTTTAGCTCTTCAGCAGTCTTGCCTCTTTCTTTGGATACTTCTCATGTTATTAAAATGGTATGTGGGTCCTACTCACTGAAGCTAAAAGTGACACGCTGCCCAAATAATTCACTCAGGTGGTTGGAGCGGAAGGTGTTTTAGGCTTCACTACACCTACAGAATAATAGCTTCGATTTCTCCTGAGATTGTGTAGGAAGATAGAGACTGCAAAATATAGAAGACTGCAACCAACAATGCTCTAAAATAAAAGTCTTCTTCACCAGACTACAGGGACTGAGAAGAAAACAGGTATGAAACACTTCTCTACCACAGGCCTGCCCCAATAAATTGGCTTTCCATGGGCAGACAGGTAGCAACACAGAAATTGCAGCTGGGCCCAGCCCAGCTTCAGAACACTTGCTATAGCAACACTGCAAAATTGAACTGAGGTAGCCTGGAGCAAGCAAAGAAGATGGCAAAGAAAATTGGCAATTACAGCAATACGGCTGCAATGACTCCTTTCTGTCCTGCTTTTAAACTGAGAAAATGCATCAACTGGATAGTAACCAAACGCCACATGCTATGATAACACTAATTTAATTAGAGACAATGAGCCACAGTCTCCTATGACCTACCTCACTAACTGCAAAGTTATTCTGCCATACTTACTCATGGTGCACTTACCTACCATATAGGGACTTCAAGAGGATAACTCAGAGAATAAGGCACCATATTGTCTACCACCCAGCAGTGGCAGAATTGCAATTAATTCACTTAGATACTATGAGAATTGCAACAGAAACAATTTTTTTACTCTGACAGCGTAACAACTGCTGAGAATCTGAAAATAGAATTCACAAAAGGGAAGATTCTTGTAAATGTTTTTGATAGCACCCACATTGCTGAGCTGTGGGAATTCTGTCTGCAGCAAAGGAAAATTACTTCAGAGCCTCACAGAAACATTAATTGCAAAGACAAGGATGAACAAAGTAATATAACCCAGATACACTCCCTGACTTTTAATATTCTTTCAAAGTGGACAAATATTTATTTAGAAAGCTATAAAACATTTGCAAACCATTTTTGTGTATTCTTCAGAAATAAAAAAGTTTGTTTAGATAAATATTAGAAAGGCTTTTATACAACAAGCCACCTCACAACTGCCCATGCTACATTACTGCCAACAATTTGATTAAACTTAGTAAAATTATTGACAATGTCTATATCAAACAATATTTTAAGAAGAGAAGGAATGTGCTGTTTTCTTGACATTCAACTGTAACTAGATAACTGAATAATTAGTAACAAAACTTTAGTTTGTTTTTAAACCTTTATAGTATGCTAGGAGGACAATTTTAAAAAAACAAAAAACAAAAAAAAAACCTTATTTTTTCCAGGCCTCCTCTTATTTTAGGCAAGTTTTTTTTCCCCAGTGATAAGCAAGCAGCAGTGAGTTCTCATTTCTCAACATGCAGTGTATAAGTAACATGTTCACAACACCAGACACTACTATGAATCTTCAAATACCTTCTGTATTATTGGCATCACTGAGAACTGTGTGTATTGGGCCACATTTGGCTGACTTCACATGCAGAAGAATCAAAATATAGTGCTAAACAGTTAGACAGCACGCTGAAACACTCCTTAGATTTCTTACAGCATCACTGTATGGTAGTGAACATTATGAGGTCAATAATCACAAGCCTGAAACCTTGTTTGCAGTTAGTCTGCAGGAACCTACCAAGTTTGCAATTAGTATTCTTACATAGGAAGAATGCACAGAAAAACCCCAAGAGAGATTAAAAAGAGTGTTAAGAAGGGGAGAAAATAGTTTCACCTCAGTATTAAGCATATTTAAAAGAGGGATCTTTATCAAAGTTCTTAGACAAGAAAACTGCTGGTGTGACAATAAATGAGAATACTATATCCTGTTCTGAAGTTTTGTAGGGCAACTGCAAAACTGCTTCTTTTAGTTAGGGCATTGATAACGTAGAATGGCACAGGACAATATGAATCAGCATGGCAAAGACCAGAAATGAATTGGTCAAAAGTCTTGAGGCTTCTCAGACTGTGGGGAAGAATTTAAGAGTAATAAGATGGCAAGTAAATGAGAGATGCCACACAGCTGTGATGTTACTAGTTGTGCATAAATCATGATGGCAGCAGAAAGATTGTTTAGTATTTCCTGGAAAACATTTCAATTTTCATATAAATTATCATCAGTGGGAACAAAGATAAGAAGGCAAGGATGCAAGGAATCATAACAGGGTGCATGGTTTGCTACCTCCGGGATGCTTATCTGACATATCTAGAATTGTACATCTGCATCCTGTAGTTGATCTGTTGTATGTTGATCAGTGTATCATGGATGTGCCAGATTTCCAAATGAAATGAGTAGTTCTACCTACAGTCCTTCTCTAGCCCCAAGCCTTATATGCATAGGTATGACTGCTTCTGAACAACTAACAGACTAGCTTTCTAACTTGAGCACTAGAGGAAGACTTTTGTACTAAGAGTCAGATTCACAAATAGGCTTGCTTTTCTTGGCCATCTTTCTTGAATCCTTACAAGCAGTACACAGATTTTCCCAAACCCATTACGATAGCCTGCATAGTTTGGATGCAACACATACTATTGCTATAATATTATCCTACTATGCTTAAAAGAATGTTGGATTTCAGCCTGTAATGTCCCAAACAAGTCTGTACTAGATATGTGTCAAGGAGCTGGTGAAAAACAGCATTGGCTCAGAACCTACCAGATACTTGCACTTCCTGAGTCCTTGGTCAAACCTAAAAGGGTAGGTTTCACAAAAAGAATATGGATGGGCAAAGGAGAGACATGGTCATTTCAGGTACAGATCATATCCATACCACATCAGTTACACCTACATTTTTAGTACCTTAACACTAAAGCAGAGCTTTAGTTTAACTAAAATGTTTTAGGAATACTGTCTTTATTGTTTTAGTTCCACTATGAATCATAGAACAGTTGAGGTTGGAAGGGACCCCTGGAGGTCATCTAGTCCAATCCCCTGCTCAAGCAGAGCCAGTTCCAAGGACCGTGTCTAGATGGCTTCTGAATATCTCCATGGATGGAGATTCCACAACCCCTCTGGGCCACCTGTGCCAGTGCTCAGTTACCCTCACAGGGGAAAAAAGCATTTCCTGACATTAAGAGGAAATCTCCAGTGTTTCCATTTGTGCCCATTGCCCCTTGGCCTGTCACTGGGCACCACTGAAAAGAGGCTGGCTCTGTCCTCTACACACCCTCCCTTCAGGTACTTACATACAGTGATAAGATCCCCCTGAGCCTTCTCTGCTCCAGGCTAAATAGTCCCAGCTCTCTCAGCCCTTCCTCCCAGGAGAGAAGCTCCAGTCCCTTCATCATCTTTGTAGCCCTTCACTAGACTCTCTCCAGTATGTCCATGTCTCTCTTGTACCGAGGAGTCCAATAAAGGACAACTGTGGGTTATTAACATATTCTGGCGATCAACTATACGTATTACATAATGAAAAAATATAAATAAATGTTTCAGTAGTATTAATTAGGATAACATTGTTTGAGTTACAATAATTAATTATGTTCATTTGGAGGCTCTTCCTCCTCAGTAGACTTTTGTTGCCTTTATATTTACAAGTTATATTTACAAAGAGTGCATTTGGCACTGCCTTACTTGCCCGAGTTGCTCAGAACTCAACAAAACCAAAATCCATTCCAAACACTGATCTACATTTGTGAATTCTGCTTACAATAGCTTACATACAAGAAGGAGATACAATTGAACAACAGAGCCAACCAGTTCCATTAATTGAAGCAGAATCTGTTGTTCAATTGCATTTCCTTCTTTTTGTTATCTTGTTCACAAAGACTGGTCTAACTTAGAACTTCAGGTTCCAAATTCATTAAAACACTGCTTTTGGGTGCAAGTTGCAGGTAGACAGGAAACAGGCATATGGGAATTAATTTCAAGTTACCTGCTAGGTAATTATTACAAGCAAGTCATATCCTTATGAAGGGTATACTTTTAATTATTTGAGTTAAAGAACCTGCAGTAATTATTAAAAAATAAGTATAAAAAAAGGCATCTACAGCATTTAACAAAAGCAAATGATTCTATAAGCTTTGGAGAAAAAAAGCATTAGTTTAGAAACAATGTTAGGTGATACAGTGAATCTATGTGACTGAGATCTACCAAAGCTGTGTTAGGCAATTAATACAGATGAAATAGTGTAGTTTCTCAAATACATCATAATTTCCAACTGAGAAAATGAAATTAAAATGATCCCAGGAAAAGTTTAGACATGTAAGAGGAGGAAGTATTTCTCAACCTACACAGGAAGCTAAAAGTGAGGGTAAGAGCCTCTTTTGGCACAAAAATCTCAGTAATGACTAGAGGTTACTAGAACAATAGGGTTGATTTGGTCCAGTGGAAAGAGCTAACATTTTTAAAATTTAACTGGAAAGACGATTTCTAAGTAGCATCGCTTCCAGGGTACAAAGACAATACCGTTCGTTTGCTACAAGCACATCAATGGTAAAATACTGAAAAACAAAATCACATTATACTGCAAAGGTAGCAGGTAATTCTGATTTCTCAGAACTAGGACCTTAGACCTATCCGTAAGACTTGTTAGGGAGAGCCTTTTCCTCTTTACGATTCACGAAACAAGACCTCGAAAGCTATTTGCATCATACAGTCTTTCATACCTCAGGGATTTTTTTATAAAAATTAATTCTCTAACCTTATCAAGAAACAATGCAATATATTGCAAAATACAAAATCAGTAATGTTGTGTACACACAAAGAAATTATCTGTTGACAGGAAAGAAAGACAGCACAGAAAATCCCTAAAAATAAACTGCTTAATAATCAACTGTGACAGTTTTAAGTACAAAGTCTGTATGTAAAATTAATATCTACTAGCATTTCAGAGAAGAAAGATTCTTAGAAGAATTTAACATGCTCACTGTGGAAAAAATTAGAATATTATTGACATTGTAACATCTCTTCTAGTTAATAGATATAATTTTGTTCATCCAGATTACATGGAAAACCTGCATCTTTTTGAGAAGGATCAAAGTCCTGTGACTACAAACGCACTCAAATGAAAAATAAGGAAGAAGAAAGGGGTTGTTCTGACTGGATAAGCAATGCATTTTGTACAAGAAAATCTTGAGGTTATATAATCACCTGCCAACACTGTAAATGCCTACTAACGAAGTCATGCAGTAACATTTCATTTTATTCCCAGAGGAGAAAAAAAGAAAAAGAATCTTTTAATTGGAAATCACTTAGCTTGCTAGAGCTATCACAAAGCACACATACTCACTAACTCAGCTGCCTTGTCTCACTGCAATAGACTGAGACAAATAGCACATTACAGCATGTCATACAGAAAAGTTTGCCTAAAATGCTGTTTGTTGCTTAAAAAAGAATTAATAAAAATACATATGTTTACTATTCTTTGTATGAGTCTTTTAGGGTATGGAGCTGACTACTGTATTCCTTAGGTGATTTTGAAAGAAGAGGTCCTTCAGGAGATGCTGAACAGAGAAACTGAAAACCCTAATTGTCAAGTGTCAAATCGTGCAGTTTAACTCTGTATTTTTAATGCAGTCTTTCTAAGCAATTTCCTAAGGGCTTTTTCTCTTAAAGAAAAAAACACAACATTTTGGTGTACAAATGTAACTAACTCCCAAATTGCATGATATGCTTAGGATTTAAATTCCAATGTTTCAGCACAGCTGGAACTACAAGACTAACTATACCAACTGGAAGAAAGGATGGCAAGCTGTTACTCCAGAAGGCTGGCCCTTTATATTTTGCTGAAGCTCAGGTCTCTGGCTTGTCTTAGAAAAGCAAATGAAGGTTTTACTCCAGACTACCACCTCAAAGAAAAATTGGTAAGGCAACCCGTTTGACCTTCTCCACTCTTCCACATACAATGTCTCCAATTCCCTCAGTCTGTAACATGACACATTTAGTTACCCTTCAAAAGTGTTAACAAACTTTTCTTTGCAGCGAAAGAAAGAAATAAGTGGCAATTTGAAAAAAAAAATATGCTGCTTAGCTGACTTGTTATTCTCATCAAGAAAACATCACAATTTCAGAAGTAGCTCTATCTAAATCAAAGTAGATACAGAACATGTAGAAAACCATAAAAGGGCTCTGTGGAAAGCAAATACCCAGTCTCTTATACAAGCTGTTTTACAAGAGTGGCAAAAAAAGAAAACAAACAGAAGAAATCATGCTGATTCATTCTGATAGAGCCCTGTGTAGAACTGAACATATTCCTTGAGTAATCTGTGAGATCTTAAGAATTGCACAACAGCCTCGCCAGATAGAGCTGAAGGTAGGCTGGTACGTTAATCCAATCTATAAGCCATAGAACCAGAAGCTATGGTAGGCAAGTTCTTTGTGTCACACTGATGTATAGTGTTGTCATCTCAGTTTTATTCAAGGCAACTCCAACATGTTATGTTCCCAGAATCCTGACCACTGCAGTCCTGCGCTTATATGGAAAGAAAAAAAAAAAATCTCACAAGAATTAGTGAAAGGTAAATTTCCCATGGCAATGGCTTCTTCAGGGTTAGAAAATCTGCAAGGTTCTTCCAAGAATTCCTCCCAGAAAACACTGAAGGGTAGAAATAATCTTAGGTAATTTTAACAGCTAAGTTTGAAGCATGTGAGTCTAGTCTTTATGACCAGTGGAGATAGATCTGGCACTTCCAGATGGTGATTCATTCATTCTAAATAAATCTTCTACCCCCTTTATCATCCTCTGGAAACGACCGTTTCTCTTTATTGACTCTGAACGAAGCTTGGCATTATTCTCCTAAATCTTAGAAAATGAATACTCAGGTAGCTCAAGTTAGGCAAAATCCCCCTAGATATAAAAACATTAATAATCTCAGTTTAAATACAAAATGTTATTAGTTTTTAATCAACCCTTGCTTTTTTCCTAAATTATTAGAATCAGGAACATAGTATATAAAACTTTTTTTGCCATCTTCCTACAGAACGTAAATCTCATTCCACAATTTTCTAACAAAGCTTTTTGTCCATTAATAACAGAAACTGTTTGGCTGAATTCAGAAAGCACAAGTTCCATATTTATAGCTGATACTTAGAAGTCTGAAGAATACGTCCTATCAAATCATAAAAATTTTGAGGCAGATCAAATTACTAAATGCTGCATAGTTCATTTCTAGTAAAAAAAATACTGAGAGAAAGATTTACGTAGCAATTAGGAACCTGATCTACTGTAAAACTGTTTCTTTTCTTTTCTGTAGGGCATTAAGATTTTAATTTGCGATAGCTGTCCAGCAAATTGGACTCAAGTCTAAGTAACTCAATTGGAAACAACAAGGAGAGTCACAGTGCCCCAAATCTCAAGGTCAATCGATAAGTAACTAAATGAGAAGCTGTTCTGACCACACTGCTTGAACACTGGACACAGTTGCCCACTGTATGATGCTTCTATGCACAGGGTACAATGAGCTCTGGAAGGAATGTATGTCACAGGTGCGGAGGAATGACATGGCACCCTTATTAAAATATTTTAATCAAGCAAACCAGAACAGCAGCCCTGTAGTATATCTATCATCAACAAGTATATATAGCACTTGCTAGATCTACAGAGCTCCAAAACCCCTCTCTGCACACTGGAGTAAAAGGAAAAAAGTGGTAAGCAATCTGTTACAGCAGGCCAGGGCACCATGACAAAGCAACATTAGGAACATGCAGACGAGCTCAAAAAATGAGCAATCAATTGGGTCAACATCATAACAGTGAAAGTAACATCAAGGTTAACAATATTGCTTAAATACACAGACTGAATTAAGTTTCAATTCTAACCAAAAGAGAGAGACAGAATTGACAGGAAGATAAAAATTCTGGTCAGGTAATTAAGAATATAGAACAGTTGTCATACACTGTATTACTATTGCAACAAAACAAAAAGGTCACCATAAAGAAGTCTGTAGCACTACAATTACAGTGTAGGCAAAATAGTAAATAAACTTATTTTGTTAGAGAAAACAGACCTTTAAATTAATTTCAGCTTTAGTCTCTGAATAACAACTGGATGACTCATACTTAAAAACACCAGTCAACTAAAGAACTATAGACAGTCCAACATTTTGAACAGGTACATTATAATGAAGGTTAGTAGAATTGCTTCATATGAAGAATGCTCTTCCTATTAGAAAACACAATTTTTCAATTACTGCAATTTTAGCACCTGGATTCAACTTTCCATGCTGAGTATCTGAATTAGATTTCCCAGGGAATATTTTAATCTTTACATTTCAGAAACATTTGTTTCTGAAAATAAGTTTTATTACACTTAAAAAATTACTATGGCCTCCTCTTTGAGAGTAACCACTTACGACCCGACAAAAATCCACTCTCAAGCAGACTTAAATTGCATTTATTAATATTTAAGTTCCCACTCCCCATCCTTCCATGCTTTAATCACAACTGTCTCAAATGTCTGCGTTCTACAAAAAAATCTTCCACTTTCTGACTTTATTGGGGCATAAGATTCATAGAAAGATGTGTACCGCCTATCTCTGTTGGGGGTGGAAGAAAGGAAGACTAATCATAAATAATGATAAAAAACTTAATTATGCTCTTAACATTTCTTTCCCATGACATGTATGTGGATATTTAAAGTTGTATACTCGACTGAATGTGCAATAATCCTGAATTTTCTATAGGCTCAAATTCAAAGCTTGTTTGGTATGATATCTACAACCATCCCTGCCCCCACCCCAGGGTACTTTTTAATATTATTATAAGAAAAGAAAAAAAAGTCTTCGGACTTACTCGGAAGTAGTCACTGCAGGCTGCCAGTACTGCTTTATGTGCATGGAATTTCTGCTCTTCAGCAATAAGGGTGATATCACAAAGTATGCCATCACTTCTTTGTTGGTTCAGGGCTGCCAGGACAGCATCGTTATGGGAGCTGGACTGACAAAGCCTCTGACCTGTCAGCATTTCCTGAACGCTGAGAGAGGAAAAGGGAAAGATTTTGTCAAAAAAGGTAGGAAACAAGCAGGTTCTGTCAGAAATGTAGAAGAACTTTTTCTAAGACAAGATGGTTTGATAATTCTTGGAAAGAAAAAAAAAAAGTCATTAACCTTGTCAGGCAAAAATCTTTATATGGTATAGATATCATAAGAAAATCTCAGTATAACAAAGTATTATGAAACTTGATTATATACTTGAATTTAAAAAACCTCAGCTGCTCTGATTTTCATTTGCTGCACTGGAAGTCAGCTGGACTCACAGGATTAATTCACAATCATTTTAGAATTAAGTGAGAAGAATAAAGGGCCTAGGTCAATGGAGCAACAGAAAACTAAGTGGCTCAAACTGATACATTAGTGGAAAGGGGGGGGGGTCTCTGTGTGTGTGCGCGTCTCTCTCTCTCCCCCTGTGCACGTGTAACTAGTCGTACTAAACAGAATGAAGACTTATGGTTTCAGGTGGCTGTTTAAGTCTGATACTGCATTATTGAATGTTTTCAGACCATTTCAGGTCATTCACATTTATGAAGTGTTGTGGGGGGGTTTTTGTTTGTTGTTTTTTTTTTTTTTTTTATACTGGGGAGGAAGATGTTTGCTTGTTTTTAAAATGCTGAGACCTTCCACCACCTCTGAATATCTCCTTGTATGAATACAAGATTTCCATGTCATCCAGCCTAGGATTGGCTGACTGCAGCTTCCTTTTCTAGAGCAGAAGGAAGAGACACTATAACTGTTGATGCAAACAGAAACAAATCAAACAAATCTGCAAATTGTCTTTGGCACAAAACAACACAGTTTATTGGAAATCTGTGAGACTATACCAATTTATATTGCCCAAGAATCTAGGTCTTTATAGAAGGTGAGTTTACAGAAAGTCATTCCTGAGTAAATCAAAGTGAAGGTATAATTTTTTTTTTTGATTAAGGGGTAAATAAGCTATCGACTTTCTACTACAATCATGTAATTCACTCCATACACATGCTATGCAGCAGCTGTGTAGCTGGTATATTCTCCTTTCCCATCAACACACACTCTCTGTACTGCCTATCCCACTCCTGCACCTCAGGCATCTGTAAACTAATGCAGACCTGCCTTGCAGACTGTTTGCTCTAATCTAACCTAATCTTTTTAAAAGACAAGAACTAAGACATTCCTTCTAGAAGAAGGATGGCCAAAGTGGAATTACACAGGAATAACCTGTATCTGAATTTCATCCCATCTCTAATAGTTTAGGTTTCACACATGGACACACCCTACATACATTTCAAAATTATTCATTCAAATGATTCTTTTTCCTTCAGCTGTTCTGTTTGTGGAACCCCACTGATATTCTAAATGACAATTATCAAGAAATGCAACTTGTTAAAATACAAGGGAATTACTTCCCTTCTGTAATTTCTATAGCAAAGTAACTAAATCAAACTAGTGCAATTAGCTAAATATACCTAGAGACGGTTTCTCTTTATTTCTGTTTTTATTAGCCCCTAATGATATGAACCAAGACCTTCATTCCTCTTGCTTTTTCACCATCATCCAGAGGTGAAAGTCCTTTTCCACAAGAAAAGGACTATTTCACTCAATAGAAAACAAATCAGGGGGACATGGCACAAGGGCTATTTTTGTGGCAAAACTTTATATAAATATATGTGTATATACATATATATACACACGTATAGAATCAGAGCTCAATTTAAAACCACAGATGCCTATCATAATCCTTTTTTCAGTTCAATGGCCGAAGTGAAAAATCAATTGCCTGTAACACGTGTGTTAACAACATATGAAAAATGTATACACATGCAAGGCAATTGAACGAATTTATGAATGAAAAAGCACTGATTCACTAAACTCAACATAGCCACTTTGTAGTGATACTGTCAGTTGATAAACTCAACAGCTATAAAGTGCAAGGAATTCCTGATTCTCTTCTGCTGCAGAAGCACGGCAGGGAAAGGGGAATTGGAATGATACAATGTCCAAGTAATATCAGGTAGATCTCTGAACTCCCAGATCAGCCCATGAGTGTTAACTACTCTGTAAAAAAGAACAACCAGCGGCATATCAGACTAGCGCAAGGTTATGCCAAAAACCAACTAGATTAATAAATTCTACTGAGTGTCCTGCCTGAAAGTGCTCCCAGAAATTAATCAAATTACAAATAGCAAATTCTCTGATGAGACAATGGGCAAGACAAGTAAGTGAAAAAGGCTAGACTGGCAAGTACATATAGATTATTAAGACTCTATAAGAGGGAAAGAGACAGAATGGGAGATTCTGGAAGGCAGGAAGATGAGTGTGGCAAGAATGCTTTGAAGTCATTTCAAAGAACTGGAAGAGCAATATATGTCCTGAACAGTGGAACACTACACACACCAAAAATGCTCACCAGCCACCAATTCAGATGCATGAGCGTAAATTGCCAGTGGCTTCCACAATCAAAAATTTCAAGTATAGACAAAGGCATAAACAAGATAACATGTGAAGAGACTGTGAGTCCCAAATCAATCCCAGGCACGCTTCTCTTTGCTAGAGATAAGTGGCAACAAGAAAGTAATATTTTGCAGATTAAACATGTGCATTATTAAACACATTTAATAATGTGAACTCTTACCTATTGAACAAAAATATTAGTTTCACTTTTCTACTCTGTTAACTGATTCTTTGGTAAACATCATCCTAAACGTGAATGACTTACTACACGCTACTAAGTACTATACCTCAGGCACCTCTCAGATGGCATCTTTCAGTTTTGCTCTTCTGAATATCAAAGCTTATAATCCTGTAGGGAAAGCAGCAAACATTCCAGCTAGAAAGAAAGGAAAGGAACATTAAAATTCAAAGCATACACAGCCTCAGCCTTAAAGATCAATACTTTCAGGATGTGTAATTCAAAAGCAACTTTCTTCAATTCTTCTATTGCACAAAGACATACCATGTGGAGTTTTATTGGCTAGATTGAGTACAGTCTGAAAGTGGCCTTTCCTCTAGTCTTTTCTAGAAATTCACACCCTACCATCTGAACTTCCTGCATCTGTCCATGACACGTCTCCTTTCTGCAAACCGAGGAATATGTATTATTTTGAAAAAGTAGAAAAGTGGTGAGGAGGGAAATATCTTCCCAAAAATCCCTCAATTTGAAGAGTAGGCCAGAAGTATCTATCGGTGTTTGCTTACTTCCCTGAATAACATACAGCTATAAAAATCTTACATCTCTCACAGTGTAATCTCACAGGCCTGTCTAGGGTCTAAGAGGTTTGCCATACACCTAAACTCATGCTTTGACTATATTAATTTTTCCTAAAGACACACTTTGGTAGGGGAGATGGGATAGGTTTACTGTATACTCCCATAAGGCAGCCTCCCACTTCCCCCAGAGCAACATTCTCGATTGACTAATCAGTGCTATGACCAAGTATCACTGTCAACCTGGATGAAGGGCAATGAACCTGGTGAAGGGTCTGGAGCACAAGTCTTATGAGGAGGAGCTGAGGGAACTGGGGTTGTTCAGCCTGGAGAAGAGGAGGCTCAGGGGAGACCTTATCGCTCTCTACAGTTACCTGAAAGGAGGTTGCAGAGAGGTGGGTGTCAGTCTCTTCTCCCAAGTAACAAGTGATAGGACTAGAGGAAACATCCTCAAGTTGCGCCAGGGGATGTTTAGATTGGATATTAGGAAAAATTTCTTCACTGAAAGGGTTGTCAAGCATTGGAACAGGTTGCCTAGGGAGGGGCTTGAGTCAACATTCATGGAGGTATCTAAAAGACGTGTAGATGTGGTGCTTAGGGACATGGTTTAGTGGTGGACTTGGCAGTCCTAAGTTAACAGTTGGACTCTATGATCTTAAAGGTATTTTCCAACCTAAACGATTTTATGATTCTATAAACAAACCTTCTGGCAAATACAAACAGTAAAGTACATACAAGCAGTACGATCAGATTTATAAACTCTAATATTTTGCCTTCTTAAAAAGCTATAAAGTGACCATATAAACTAACCTATGCTGCTTAATGACTACTGAAAGTTGCTTTTGTAACAAAAAGGATAAAGGATGTTGTAACAGATAATTATTCCCCAAAGCTGTCAAACCATTACAGATCTCACACTGATCTCCCAGTACCTGAATAAGGTGACAGAACTTTTCCATCTCTGCTGGTTGCCAGCGTGCCCTGTAAAAGCAGTCATCTTTAATACAAGGGGTTTTTTTCTGCTTTCCAATTAAAATGATGCCCTGTTGCAGGTGCTATCAGAGGCTTCCACCGAGATCAATACTGAAACACCACAAACACGCTTTTGTAGTGTTATAATTAAACAAACAAAAGTACAAATAATCCAGTTCTTTGCTTATATTAATTTGTTCTTAATTCTGCCCCTTAATCTTATGCTGACTGGTAGTTTTACTTTGAAAGCCACTACACTAATTTCACAGAGATTCTGCAATGGATATGTGAAAGCAGAAATAAGCCCTTAGTTGTTCCCTGGATAACAAACAAACAAGCAAGCAACCTGCAAGAAAAGACTATTAATCCTTTTCCTATTCTCCGGAATTATAATTCTTCATTCTAGAGACAAAACTACAGTTCCTACTTGCCAGAGAGACACAGTGACATCTATGTTTCTGCATGTGCTGTCACCTGCACCACAGCAGTGGAAGGACCAAGTGGAACCATCCAAGAGTTTTGAATTTTGGAGGCTGATAACTTTGTTTAGCTGGATTGTCTTGAATGCAATATAAGGAACACTCTTGAGGATTCCTTGTAGATTTCAAGTCCTTACTCCAAACCACAGAAGGAGTAACAGCCACTCAGTTCAGATACAATTGTGTGTTTAACTGGATGAAATGTAGTTTTCCTCCATCTCATTCTCAAGAACAGCAACTTCTAAAACTTCAGGCTGGGACAGGCACCTGGCATAGAAAACTACATCCTGAACAGCTGAAGTGTCCAAAGAAGTAAGTTACTGAAAACAGGGTTGTATGGCAAATTGTTAAGTGGTGTAACAGCCAGCACAGCTGACACATGACGTTTCAACTTCATATATCAGGTATAAAGGAAAAACAGATTTTAGCAGAATAGTTAAAAGAAAGGTACACTACATTGGCTGCTTATTTAAACCATATGTGGATTGTTTAATGTAAATCAGTGACAATGAAGTATTACAATTCAGCAAAATTTGAAGAATAGAAATATTTTCATATTTTTCTCCCTTTTCCCAAAAGGCTATAATGCTGAGCAAGGGGGTGAGGTCCTTGAGAACTTATGCTGATGATTCAGCTGGATGCTCAGCAAATTGTTACACAGTGCTTCTGATTGGTTTCTAGTTATATTAAGACAATTCACTTTATCCTTCGAGACAGAAAAACACAGCATACTAAGTTAGTGGTCCAGGTGCTGGCAACTAATGAAACAAACATTTCCTGATCGATATACCTGCTATTGTACACACCCGTATGTGACCTATTTCAGTGCTTGGAACAGGCTTCTAAATTCAAACTTTGCATTCATCAGTACCAAAAGGAGACACTCAACAGCTGACTGAGATACACATTAGTCTTAACTAGGTCCTTAAATGGCCCGAGTCCTACACCAGAACTGCTAATAAAGAACCACTATCTGTAACTATTACACCACTACAACATCCATATAAATGCCAGCACTACCCATACTGGCACACAGAATTCTAGAGCAAAGATTCCTTACTCCACCACAGCTGTGAATAAGGACATCCAAATCAAAGGTTTGAACTCTGCTGTTTGGAGAGACAGTGGCCAGAAGCAACTCACCTCAGATATGCAGAATTCCTTGTATCATAAACCAATGCATTACAAACAGGAGGTGCCTGAGTATTCAGCCAAAACAAATGAGAACTTTTACAATAATCAAGTCTATGCAGATATACTTATCAGACATCCTGATGAAATATACAATACATAACATATAAAATATATTATATATAAAAATATATGTATACAAAACACCTGCATAAGAATAAAGAACATAGCTTATCAGTTTTCTAGCCACTTTCCTCGTCTAAAGCAATCCACCTTGACATCATGCCTGAACAAAGTTACTTTTTTCAGTCTCAGGGGATCAGAGCTTAACACTTTCTGAAGAATGAAGAAAAAAAGCCACTCTCCTAGGCACTCAAGTTTCAGAATAGGAAAAATCTCTCAGATGCCTTCAAAGAGCCTGACAGCATTTTCAAGGGGGCTTTCATCAAGGTTTGCAAAAGACGTCTAGGATATGCTGCCTTGTTTTTCCCACATTATTGGACTTGTTTTCATGCCACTCTGCAACCACATCCAGAGGCACCTCAAAACATGGGCACAACTGGGCCCTTGAATGCACACAGGCTGAGGACTTTCCCTCTATTTCTATCCCTCTCATCATCCAGAGTCAGCACCAGAAATACAGCTCAATAAACTGTTAAGCTTCTCAAGCAAATCACCCTAAATTTCAGCAGGCCACCCTCTTTCCCACTCATCACGGCACTGTAGAAACAAGCATTCTTGTAATGATAAACTCCCCTGAAAACAGTGCAGCCCAATTCGTATTTTTATAAACATGAGTAGGAAACTTGAATCAATTTTTCTTCCTTGCCTTCTCCAATCTGCCAGTTTTTTAAGTCAAGAAATGTCCAACAGTACTGATATTGTTGGCTGCAGTTAGGAAATCCTACTCCAGCCAGAGACTGGTAGGGAAGAAATTCAAGCTTTCTCTGACCTTTTCAAGAGGTCCAAACTCTCTGGCCCATAAAAAAACCCCAAGCAGCAGTGAAAGCAAACAGGAGAAGGGCCAAGACCTGGAGGGAAAAGTGTTCCTTCTAAAATAACTAAGGCATATACTTCAAAGAATTAACAAAACATCCAAACAGTCCCATATCGAGTTCAATGTTTTACCCAGACAAACCAACTTTTCCTAAATTTTGCCACACATACTTTCTCCTCCCAAGTGGCAGTGCAGCATGCCTCACTTTTTATTAAATCTACATCACATATACAAGAGTTTTATAACAGTGCGTAAATCATATAATCAATACTGCACTGATTTTGTTTAGCAATACAGAAATTAATTAATGCAGCTCAAAAAGTTTTAGTAATTGGAAATTCTGATGTATTTATTTATCCTTGTAAAAAAAAAAAGGCACTTCTACATGTTGCATGGATGTGCTGTGCCAGGACAGTTCCAAATTCTTTGTACCACGAGCTTTTTTTCTGTTTCAGATAGCTGGATCCATCTTCTTTATGTAAACTAACTGTCATTAGTACATAAGGGAACTCTTTGTGTTAGAATGTTTAAGATATAGTAGTGTCTTTCTATTTAACTACTTTAAGTAATTAAATCGGTTTAAAAGATTAGTTTATAAATTTAAGGATAAGACTTTTGGTTTAAATGGAAAACCTTAATTCCACCTAAATCCTTCTGTTCTAGTGAAACACTCCATTATGCTGGAGATTAACAGGAAAAATATAGGCCAAACAGAAAATGCTCACTAGATCTTAGGCTTGAGATACACACTAACTTTGCCATAAAACTTTTTTTATTATTTCTTTGAGACATTCACATCTTACAAGTTTATAATGAAGATCACTAACCACTGATCCTATTATATTTTACAACTAACTTTTACTTTCTTATTGCTTCATTAGTTTGTTCACATCCTAGGAAAGCGCAAAAATTAAAAATTTGCAAACAAAATAACTAGTAATGATCCAGTTAGTGCTGAAAGAATATAACAATAATTTGGTGGGGAATGGGGGGAGACCAGTAGTTTTCCATGAAAACACAGGATATCTAGAAGATAAGCAATTCAAAAGAAATCACACTGTCCATGCAAATTATTATGTCCAACTAATATATCAAAACAGTTTTTGTTCTGTGGCAGCCTTACAAAATGCCGGTCTTTGTATACATTTTTTGCCTTAGGCTTACAATGCAGCAGAGTAAAAAGTAGGGTTTTTTTTTTAACTCTCTCAAGAAATCTTGGAACAGAGTGCCACTCTGCTGTATCCATCACATATTGCCAGGCTATGCTTCTTCTCTCATCTAAATTAGACGTGTAGTTCAAGAATTATTTGTTCAAAGATTATTCAAAAATAGTATTTAAGCAAGCAGTATTTCTTCATTTATTTTATTATAATATTGTTTCGGAAATACTAGACAAAGTAGTTTATTTCCAAAAAGTATTTACTGGCAGAATGCATGTGTCCTTTTTCAGAAAAAGCTCTCATTCATTTAAGTTAATTTAATCTTGAGGAGCCAATACCACATTCAAGGTTTATATAGAATGCATCTGAGGCATTGAGAGAATTTCAGTTACATCTTTTCTCATAATTTTGGGGGTTTTTTCCTTGTATCATTTATAAATTAATTGCAGGAAATATAGTATTTCTGATTAATTCTTGAAACTACGTGCCAACAGAATATGGATTAGATTAAGGGGGGAGGGATGCTGGAAATCAAAACAAAACCCACATTTAGTCTAGTTTACTACTGAAAATAACTTGAATGCCACAAAATTCACTATTTTTCCCCCCAAGTAATAAGCTTTTTTTTCTAGCTCACATATCCAATTTTACAGAGGGACTTAAGCCATAGACCAAATCATCACAGAACTAATTCTGTGCATAAACAGGCTGTGTATTTTAGATATAAATTGTAATTTGAGAAAAAATCAAAGTGAAACACAGGCAGCTACCACCTCACAGAGTTCAGCTTAATACAATATTCAAGAGATACTGAGAGATGCTTTTGTAGTCAGAAGAGAACCTCTCTTGCAAACATGGACAGTATCAGAACTCCTTTAAAAGACAGGTCAGAAAAATACACAGGAACTGATGCTTTTTCCCCGCCCCTAAAGAAAAGAGTAACTGTGAAAAGCTGTAGCACAAAATTTGAGCCAAATATCTTTCAAACATCTCACTGAGATCCACATAGCTATCATATAGAAATCTTTACTGCAACCAGATGCAACATCCCTGCTCCTTTGATGACCCGCATTTGGAGTGAGGTAGGACAGCAGGCTGCTGAGAACCCTTGGGGATGTCTTCAAGTGGAATGAAGTAGCTACTGCTTTGCTCCTCACAACTGCCCCTGCTGCTTCAGACCCACTCACAGAGCGACAGAAAGACTGGCTTGCCTTTCTGGGAAGATCTATGTTCTTCATCTCCTAATACAGGATGTGGTAAGAAAGTTTGGGAACTGTCACTAGTACCACTTAAGGCTTTCACCCAGTTAATCACAAATAAGGTTGCTTATCTTCTATTTACCACTAAGCTTCATAGAATGGCACTACATTAGTTAAGTATTACTCTGCCTATAAACTCCTCTAGTGTGTGAAAAGCCCTCTAATTTCTCCTCCTTTAATTTTTTACTTTGAGTTGGGAAAGCCACATATTTATCTGTTTCCACATTATCTAAAACAATACTGCCTATCAAAAATTTATTTTAAATAATCAATTTTAACATTCATTCAAACCAGCTAGCCAAACCCTGAGGATTTAAGTAAATATTTTAATCTCATTTCACATATGTAGCTTTTAGTTATCTTCCTAAACTGAGGTTGTCTCACTTGTCAGTAACCATTAAAACCTGTTGATTTGTAAAACTACCCACTAAATGTGATTTTTTTTTTTGTTTCTATGAGTACAGATAACGTATCTTTCCAGTTAGCAACATTTCATTTAGATATATTTATTAATATTCTTAATTCTGACTCTTATGTTACGTTGGAAAGTGGTGAATCAACATTGCTTTGATTAAATTTGCAGTGTGCCAAATTAGATTAGATAGAAACTTACGAAAATTCACATACACAAAAATTTGTTAACAAGACTAGAAATACTCAATATATAAAGAATTCAAATGAGATTTTGCATTTTCAGGTAGTTATCTTCAATTAGTTATCTTCCTTCTCTCAGGTCACTCCTTTTCAAAATTTGTATTTTAAGTACTGAAAAACAATTTCACTTACACCCATACTTCTTTTACTTTATGTTAGAAGAAATAAAAACATATACCAGGTGTAAAAATGAACCAAAGGGATCATAACCACCACATTACTCTTCCCTGTAGAAAAGCAAAATTTTGAACTGACTAGGTAGGTCATGAAGATAAAGCATTTGGACTCTGTGAAATGTTATTTTTCCCTTTGACATCTTCAAATATCTGGTTTAAATTTGGTCTTTATTTAAAAAGAAAATGCAACATTTAAAAACTATCAGAAGTACGCTACATCAATTTCCTTCCGGAATGACTTCATAGCACATCCTGAAAGAGGCTGTCACGGACACAGAATAAGACCATTAAGATTTACCCATGGCAATTTTCTGTCCTAGTTTAGATCCTTATTCATAGGAGCTTCTGGTTTTGTCTTTAAAGTACTCTGGTTTCAGTAAGTCAGAATAAATCATCCTTCCAAGCTGTACTTCACCTTCTCTCAGAGTAAGTCTCTTCGGAAACAAGACTATATAAGCTTACTATTCACAGAAGATAAAGGACAGCATTATCTTCTATTTTTTATCAGAGCCCTGCCAAATTAAGTTGTCAAAAGGGAAACACCTGGAAACAGCTAAAAAGAAAGTTTGATTGCAAACTTGCTCTTCTGAGTATATTAACACACTTCTCCCACTTGCCTGGGAGTCACTACTTTGCCCCTTTTTCATCAAGATCTTTGAGAACTGAAAGATTTTTCTCACTCCATACAAAAATGTTCATGAACGTCACAACTGTGAAGAAAACGCTGCCACTGCCCAATGTTGTCAGTGAAACCACAACTCAGCTCAACCACAAGTTTCTCATCTAATTTAGTGCCTCAATATAGTGACTTTCAAGAGAAAGCATTTATAGTACCAAAAAAAAAAAATCTTTGATTTAATGAAAATTAAAATACCAAAGGAGTAAAAAATTGAAAACCTGCATTTGTTTGGAAAAATAGGGATCAGTCAAAACAATGCAAGAAAACATTCATCAAAAATCAATAATAAAGTAAAAACATAGTAAGAAAAAAATCAAACTGTTACACTCTTCTGATTAGTTAGCCATCAGCTACAGTCAGTTAGAATCATGAAGTTTATTGTCTATCACTACCAAATTACCATCTGACTTCACAAATCATTAAGACCTTAAACCACAGAAATATAAAATGAAACCACAGGGGTGAAGGATGTACGAGCAGAACCACATCTTTATGTCTTTATATCCTCTTTGTGGCTTTATATCTTCCACGTATCTGAATATATCAGTATTCAGAACATTTTTTCTGAAAAGGCATTCAGATTAAAAAAAATAATAATCCAGGTTTATGGTCATCTGTGTAACTTAAGGCATATTTCACCTACACTACCACTTGAGCAAGAGGTTGTTGCATTCTACTGATAAAACCACACGCAATCATATAACTCAATGCAGTAGCATACTACCCATGAACGGAAAAAGTCTGCAGTTCTACTGGAAACCACGCATTTGGAGTTTGACGACTTTCAAGAACACATTTGTTTCCAGGATGTGTGTATACCGTTTAACATTTTTCATTTGCAAAAAGATCAGTTTTATACAACTATAAGAACATACCATTATGCACTATCAACTTAGCTTTTCAGAGCCACTCACTTAAGCTATGATACTAATTACTCACCTGGCAAAAGGAGAATTCCCTTCCTTCCAGCTGACCCATGTATCATTGTTAGGGAATGGTTGTGAGAACAATACTACAACTTGATCCTGATTCTAGTTGAAGATGTCCCTGCTCATTGCAATGGATTGGACTAGATGACCTTTAAAGATCTCTTCCAACCCAAAGTGTTCTATAATTTGATGAATTTATTTTCTCATCTTTCTGAAACTTGGGCAACAAATATGCAAAGCACTCTCAAAGTGAAGTATCTAAACCATACATTGAGTTCACAGTCATTATAAAGGGACAGGGTGAAAGCTCTCTGGCATTTTAGTTTTAAGTCATACTGCTCCTGGCATGAACCTAAATGTTCAGCTACTTTGCCAAAGTATGCTTTCAAGATTTTTCCTGTAGAGCTCAAAAAAAGAAAAGACAAGACAGGGTGACTTAAGTAGTTTGTAACTGAACTTTCTTTTGGAATTTCATTTGCATTTTCATTGGATAAAAAACAACAACAAAAAAAGTCTGTTCTTTAAACCTAAGCTTTTTTCTTCTGGGAAATTCAAAGTTTGTTGCAAAATGTGGAAGGCTTCTCTAAATGAGGTCAGAATGCTTTATCGTGGAGAGCAACAGAAATTTAACTAGAGAGATCATAATTATTTCTCCTGATAACTCTAGAAACAAACACTGGAATGGAAACACAAGAGTGAGGTGTGCTCTGAAATGCTGTCAACTTTATCAGGGCCTCACTCAGATAAGCCTTGGATTTTCAACTGTCACAACCATCAAGGTGCTTTTACTGAACACAACAATCATTCTTTTCTAGGGTAGTAAGAGTCAAAAATACATGGGTATGTTTTTGAAACCACTTCAAACCTGCATATGGAGTATTTATACCAGACAGTATACAGTACTGTAGATAATCTACAATCTCGGCAATTAGTCTACATGAATTTATGTATTTTATACCTATGACTGAAACATAAATGATCAAATTTTCTGCTTAAAACCACATAAAAATACTAAGAAAGGCATAAGTGATTGCTGGATAGTGAACAGCCTTGAATAACTGAGGTGACCAGTTATGTGTCTACATACTACATCTTCATGAGATTTATTAACTAATGGCATTTCCAGTGAACAAGTACATCTTTCAATAAAAGCCCACAGTTTATACATCTCCATGGAACCTACAATAGTCCTTCAACTTTCTCCCCAAAATAGCATTCATGAAGTTTAAAAGGAAAAGGCTGTAAGTACCAGTAGATAAGTAAACATGCATCTTCTAAGAATGACCTTTGGTAGCAACAGGGTGGCAGAACTATACTTCAAGATAATCTACACCTGCACGACAGTGACCAGGCTATTTCAAGGAGTCTTCTCCCTCACAGCATAATTACAAAAGCATAAAATACTTGCTGTGTGTTCCGTGGGTGCTTTCAACAGAAGGAATCAGAAAAAAAAAGAAAAAAGCCTGTACATAACAATACAACCAACTGGCAGTTCTCCAAACATCAGAGTATTGCAACAGGTTACTGACCTCCATGTTTCTATTTTGACAATTTATTCAAGTCACACAGTAACTGATCACTAAAATCACTATCAATTTTACCTCATATCATTAAATTAGCATGAAATTTTTCATATCCCTTAACAAGCCAAAGGAAACCCTAAACACTTCTTCACTGGAAGTTTAGGTAATTTCACATGCATCCTCAGAAGGCAGGGAAAGTTTCATCAATATTAGCAAATTTAACAGTGCCAGTGCTGGTTCCATTGCCCATACAGCCAACTAGCCCACATTTGGTTTCTTGTGGCCTCCAAAATAACATGGCCACATCCAAACAACTAACTGGGAAAAGTCACCGACTAACTCCCAAGCCATGTCTGCAAGTGTTTTGGGAGGGCACTAGATGGCTCAAGTCAAGACCTTGCCAGAGATTGTTGTAATGGTCTACTGATAAGGATGTTTGAGTTTCAAGCTCTGGCCTGGAATGGGCCATGCAATGTTACCAGCACAAACAAGGCTTTTTAATCCCCGCACCAAACACAAATGTTGTGCAAGAACATTCGAAGTTTTAACAAACTCCTAACATAGGAACCATCTTAGGCAGTTTTATAAATGTGTTTTTCTCTATTTATTATGTTTTGTCTTTCATAAATACATGGAAACGGGACGGAGGGGAGGGGTGGAAGATATGTGGACCAGTTATTAATGAATATTAAAAGAACAATAAAAATTTCAAATATGTAACTGGAGATCCTTTGTTAATGTATACACTGCTAATTTAAAACATGCTTTATACAAAGTTAAAATTTCCAGTCAAGGATAGAACAAGGCATTCAAAAAATCTTCCTCTATTACAGAGCTGCTGGGTTCTTGACTCTTTGTTTTGGACAGAAAAAAATAATCTGCCATTTAAATCAAACACTAAAGTACAGAATTCTGCTCTGGAGGAACAGGAGTTGCTTTCTAGCCTGTTGTGATGTAACTGGCTTACCAACTATTCCTCCACTCTTCAATGTAAGAAAACAAAGATATTTGCAAACACCTTTCTGTGAGGCGAAAAGGGCATAAAAAGATTTCTGGCAGCTTTAAGCAAACTGGGCAGGGAGAAATTCATCTCGATGATGAAACAGATTTGGACAAGGTCAAGAGCAAGATGAAAGAAGATGGAAGAGGAAACAAAAGATGATAAGGAGCTAGCCAGTGATGATGACCAGGTGAGACGGCTGCAGTTGTTTCTTGGTTTTCCTCTTTTACAAAGAGAGAGGGGAAACAGTGGAATAGTGCACAATACTAAAATCACATGAGTATCTGGGCAGAACAGAGGAGAAAGGATGGATTTTTCTACAGCACAATCACAGGAAGAGAAGCCAGAGGACAGCTAGGAATAACTCTAATTGCTGGACAAGAAGGCTGAATACTCAGTTCAGGAGTGAAGACTGGGAAGGCACAGAGAAGAAGGACAAAAAGCCAAGGGCAGGGCAGATCCTGGACTAAAACCTGCATGTGACACAAAACCACCAGATTTGGAAGAAAGCAACCAAAAGAATCAATGTCTGTTGAAGCCTGTTCCTTCTAGATTTTAGAACAGAAATCAAGATCACCAAGTTTCACATCTTTTTTGCGGAGAAATATCTGCAGAACACTTGGCTTCATTTTCTGCTGACTGTGCTGGATTATAATGAACAATACCTGACAGTTTACTCAGGCAGCAGAGCTCAGTGCTAATGGTTCCAATTACGCTGCTGTTACATGCAGTCAGTACAGCTCTTCCAGAATTTTACTTTTAGTTTACGCTCTTCCAGAATTTGTTTTTTTAGTTTACCTTTCAAAAAGTGTTTAAAGAGTTACATGAACATGAAGCTAAGAATGCTAGAAAAGGCAAAAAGCTAAGTGCTCCAATGCCCAAATTGAAGTTGCCTATGATCATCTTACTACAAGAAAAGGCACAGATATTTCTAATTCCAACACTTCCTAACACGTGAATGTTTGATTTAAAAAAAAAAAGCAAAGTTTAATTCTTCTCATATGACTCATGTTTGTGTTAAAAATAAAGTCAATGAGGGGTAACAATATTAGAAAGACATATACCCTCCCCTAGGGCCCTTTTTCCACACTTAAATTATATCAAAACTTCTATAAGCCTGGTTAATGCCATTCCAGCATAAGCTCTTGTATTACAGCGGTGCCTGTATTACTGTTGAGCTGCAAGCTGCTTTAAGTATAAAAGGAATTTTCACATATAGCTTCTCATACTATTCACTTCTAACTGACTTGCAAGTTTAAGTAGGAGTGACAGGACTCGAAGTTAGTGAGAGCTCTGAAGTAGATCCATCTAATCTAGACCTTTTCTTTACAGCGAACTCAGAGTGACTAACACACTTCTATACTCAAAACCCAGATTTGATTAAAACATTAAAGAATTCTAATTTGAAAGAGAAAATCCAAACTAGTTAGATAACCAGAATAAATAAGACTTGCAGACAAATTTATTTCTGGACATTGTTTGTGGGTGAGAAGTAAAGGGAGGGAATGGAGCGGGCTGCCCATCTCCAAGTTTTGTTACACACCGAAATCACGAAAGCCATAAGCAGTAAAGTCTGCACAGTCATCGCTGCTTTTTGGGAATATCCTCTTTCAGTCACATAGAGCCTAACATGCATCTGCTCTCTACTCCTCTCAGTGGTCTCTTACAGTCGTGTCCCTTGCACTGAAAGTTCACAGCTCCTTGCTGCACTTCTTTTGTCCTGCCAGACCCATCTTCCAGGTGGAAGTTCTCCTTCCAGGATGATCAGCTGCCCCAAGGAAGGGATGATCACTTCTGCCACATTCCCTCTGCCCCACACACTAATCCCATCACAGAAGAGATGGTATGTGAAGTTATTTCATTAACCTCCAATGGTAAAGTGGCAGAAAGAGCTTTCCTCCAAAAGTTTCTCTCCTCCACCTTGTAGTAGTAACAATTGGGATAGTTTACTTACTACTACATTTTTGAAATATGATAAATTTCAGAAAGACATAATCTGACAGGACATACAGGACAGACCAACACCTGACTTTGTTTCTTTCTAGGAGAAACAGACAGCTGTGAGATTTTGTAGAGGTCTCTTCCAGTATGAGTTATACATACATGAACATATCGACACTGTACAGTTACACATGCACCAGTAACTGTAAAGATGCTCCTGTATGTTGTAATTCTATGCTTGTCTTTAAGAAGAAACCTGTAAGGTCTAATCAGAGGGAAGACAGATTGAAGATGTGTATAAAAATCATCTTCAACACTTGTCATGAATTAGTGGTTTAGGTTTATTCCAAGGTTTCATTAAACTATCCAGAAGTTTCATTCAGAAGCACTGTAAGCACCACGGCTATAGAATAACAAAGCATTAATCCTATGTCATTCTGGAAGGATACTGGGTTCTCTAGCTACAATCCCTCACTTGCTATCACCATGACGGATGGTTTCTTCCAGCCCTTCACCTTGCTTTACACTGCCTTCTGCACATCAAAAAAGCATCTATTGTTTAAAAAAAATAGAATTTCCATCACGTACTCTATTTTATTACTGTAGACCACTATTTCTTACATTCACTGCCTGTAACATGTTTACACAGTCACTGCTACCTCTATAACCTTAACTAGCTAAGATAGAAAAGAACACAGATAAGCCTGATCTGGGATGGGATAAGTAGCATGGAAGAAGTCAGCGGGATTTTTTGCACCCCATAGCCAAAAATCTGCAGGAGCTTGCTATACGCACAGGGCTGTACAAAGTTGTAACTGGACAAAGGAAGCAAAACCAATTTAAACAAGACAGAAAACTCTTACCATACCAACAGAAGGAAAATTCTCTCTTCACTCAGGAGGGCTACCAAGGGACAGATTTACTAGGGGAACTAACTGCGGCCTTCTCCCTACTCCCTGTGAGTACAACCTGCTACAGTGTAAGCTTCTCAGTTCTCCTTAATACTTGTGCACCCGCCTGTATATGAAACCTATATTACAGCCCTGTTTTCAAAACACCAATTCACATTCTGGTCCCAGCTCCCAGGACAGAACTAGGTCTCCCTATCCCAAGGACACCACCTTCATCACTGGATTACGGATACCTATTCTTACTCACTGTCCTTCTGACCCAAAGTGTGCATTCTTAGCGGGACAATAAACGACAACAGCAGGAGGGAACTGAGAATAATCCCATGTGTTCTACCTCTAGTCTGACAGTTATTTTCACTCCTTGTAGGAGGCAAGAAGAACAGTTTTGAATGCCCATCACAGCAAGGACAACTGAACTCAGATCCATTATTAGGCGAGTGCTGCATCAACAGTTCTCAGATTATTTAAAAAAAAAACAAACCACAAAGTAAAACAACAGGAGAAGCTAAATTTCAAAAGAAAGAAGTAAAACACTTATTTTGTGAAACAACTTGCTGCTTAAATTCGTAAGGGCACTGTGGATGTAGGCACCTATGAAAGACTTTGTAAGGCTACGGTAAGTGCTTACTTACTCTAAGAGTGAGGAATTTTAAACATGTATCTATACCTTTGATTTTTTCTATCAGCTAAATCGACATCCTGTTCTTCCCTTCATATACACGCAAACAACTTGCAGCTTGTTCAGAACCTTTGTTCTTAAGCATCTATCATTACTCAGACATTAAACTGGGAAGCTCAGCAAGTCTCTAGGGTTTGTGAATACCGCTGCTAGAACCAAACATAATATGGTTTGCGGAGACAGTCCTAAATGCCTAACTGAAGTTTGTGAATTGCATGCCAATCACCAGAAGCCCACTACATTTGAGAAAGCTAAACAGTGCCAAGCATAATTCCTTATACACAACTGGAGTTCAGCTTTTGCCAAGACAACATCTTGGCAACACGTGACAATATAAAAAAATATTTTAAAAGGCTCTAGGAGCACTTGTTTCTAAAATAATATGTTTTTGAAAATTATAAGGGCAATAATTACGGGGGGGGGGAAATCACTAAATGCTACAAATAGCTACTCATGAAGCAATGTTTTAACTTGAATTTTCTATAACTTAATGGGCACAAATTAACAGACATGAAATTCCATCTGAACAGAAGAAAACACTTTTTACTGTAAGGATGGTTAAACACCAGAACAGATTGCCCACAAAGGCTGTGGAATCTCCATTCTCAGAGTTATTCAAAACACCTCTGGACACAGTCCTGGACAGCCTGCTCTAGCTGACCCTGCTTGAATAGGAGAATTTGACTAAACAATCTCAAAAGGTCCCTTCCAACCTAGATGATTCTCTGCTTTTTGTGATTCTCTATGGTACAGCTGAGAAGACTATGAATATACTGTATGCATGCAAGAGTATATTAGCCCCATATGTCCTATTTATTCCACATTCCAATCTTCTTGAAGAGATTTTATCTCTTAAAAGGAAACAGAAGGGGCAAAAAGGGGAAATTCTGTCAAAACCATAGTGAACACACGTGCCTCCACATCTCTCCAAGTGTCCTGGTGCAGCACGTTTATGAGTTGCAGTCTTTCCATTTACTGCAACAGCTTAAGAATCCTTTGAACTCCTGGCTAGAATTAATACCAATCCAAAGCAAACGTACTCTAACACTAAAAAACTTATTTTGTCATAATCAAGTACTTTTTTTTTTTTTAAGGGTAGGAAAACTCAGTAGCAATTCTGGTACAACTGCTGTTTATATGAAGTTTGATTATTATTTCACTTGGTAAACAAAAATAATACTTTGTAAGCAGTACATGCATGCCCTGATTTTTATTTTTTCCGATTAAGCTCAATTAAGACTTAAATTCAGTTGATAACAAAGAAATTTACTGTCATTTCAGACCCCCTACAGTAACCAAGACATCTCCCTGGGAAGATGAGAGATATGACATAGGACACACAGGACATCCAGTCTCATCTGTATCAGCATCTCAAATGGCACTAGACAACCATGTTTCAGCAAGTAAATTGAGCCGTGAATGACTCCCGACAAGAAGCAAAATAATTTATTTTATGTAACTTAAGTTTCAGTGAGGGTATTTTCAAGAAGTTTTCCGATAGATACTCATCACTCAAAAGAACTCCAAACCAATAAAAGCATCTTGCATAAATGCCCAACAACCACAAAAATTTTTGCTTTTAAAGACAAGGCTTCCAAGAGTCAAAAGTCAAGGGAACAAATCAGAATATTTCAGAATTAAGCCACACTAAGAAGCCTTCTCGAAAGAGAATTCTGCTAAGTATGATGTCTGAGAAAGCCACAGCAAATACTGAGTATTCTGAATTAAAAAAATCTGAATATCCATTAACTCCCACAAAATCTATCATATCCTACCATTTATTTCAGGTCAAACCTTGCTATTTTCAAATTCATCAATAATTTGGTCACGGTCTTCAATGAGAATTAGACTAAATTCATAGTTTAACAGCCTACATTTCTATGCATCTTTTTATCACAATGTTTCATAGCTTGCTAGTAGAAATGCTGCCGCATATTTGAAAAAAAATAGTGAAATATTTATGCTAGATCACTCCTACAGATGCAGCTAGACAAATTATGAAATGCCTAGCTATTGGCAAGCAGTCCTCCAAGGGTACATAAGTATAAAGCATTCCCACTAGTGAAGAAAGAAGAAATTAGATCTTTAAATAATCAATGACTCGTATTTTAATGATCTTCTTGCAATAAAAGGAATGAAGCTCCTTACACAGTGGGAGGTAACTTATTAAACTTCTCCCTGATACCTAAGATTTCAGCATGGAACAGGCCTTTGGGTTTGGATGGGAAGAATTGGAAAAGGCAGTCAGGCAACAGGCAAGCCACAGCTGGGCAAAATGGGGATAGCTGCAGTCGCCAGAGAAGATGCACTTCTCTCAGCACCAAACCAATGGTGTTGAACATAAAGCCAGCTTACCCACAGGAAGATGCAACCGCTGGCTATGCTTCAAGACAGGATTCCTAGAGGCCATGGTGGACACCTCTATTAAAACCACACTGCCAGGCAAAGAAGAAATTCAAAAACAAAAGAAACCATGAATTACAAACAGGACAACAGTGGCCTATTACTGGTATTATCATATCAACAGTGATGATGTTGATATTATCATATCAACAGTGAACATTTTCCTGGATATGGTTACACCAGAACTCTGCAAGAGAGTCCTGAAGAGATTTCTTCCCCAAAACCTTTTCTCCATGGGCACATTTAAGGACAAAACAGTTCCTTCATCCCTAAAAATGTTATTGAAGCCCTTGGAGAAGTCAAAGCTCTGACTAAAGGGCTACAAAGATGATTAGGGGACTGGAACATCTTTCTTATGAGGAAAGGCTGAGGGAATTGGGTCTTTTTAGTCTGGAGAAGAGAAGACTGAGGGGGGATCTTACTAATGCTTATAAATACTTAAGCCGTGGGTGCCAGGAGGATGGGGCCAGTCTTTTTTCAGTGATGCCCAGTGACAGGACAAGAGGTAACGGGCACAAACTTGGTCATAGGAAGTTCCACCTAAACATGAGGAGGAACTTCTTCACTTTGAGGGTGGCAGAGCACTGGAACACGTTGCCCAGAGAGGCTGTGGAGTCCCCTTCTCTGGAGATACTCAAAACCCGCCTGGACGCATTCCTGTGCAATCTGCTCTAGGTGAACCTGCTCTGGCAGGGAGGCTGGACTAGATGACCTCCAGAGGTCCCTTCCAGCCCCTATCATTTTGTGATTCTGTGACTAAATTTGAAAGACCCACAATCTTTTTAGTAGTTCAGAGCATAGAGTTAGCAGACTTGCATTACACAGGTTTTTTTTCATTTAGATGTTGGCTGGTTTGTTGGGGTTTTTTGGTCGTGGAAAAGAATTCACATCAAACAACTCATTTGACTAGATCTTATGCTGTTAATTGCCTTAACTGTGCATTTTATCTACAAGATCTCACATTAGCATTTTAATTATTTAAAACACATTAAATATTGCTGGTATCAGCATGATCAGAGATTACCTTCTTAATAATCATTCTTTTTTGAGTGTAAAGCATTTGATTCCAGCTGCTATGAACTTTTAAACAAGCAAAAGCAACGTCTGCTGACATAAAAGGACAATCCGCTTCATAAAGGAATGACGAGCAAATTAAACTGCATAGGCCCAATAAAACAATACTATTTTATGCTAGACACTTCATAAGCTTTGATAAAGCTAGCTTGCTTGGGAGGAGTCTGAATTACTGTATTTTACTATATTATTCTGACTTCTACACTGTATCACAACACTAAGATTTTCTTTTACTCCAATTACTTTTTCATTAGTTTAGATTCCCAGTCTCTAACCCACATGGAAGCTACCTATGTTGCCTCTACATTTGGTCCACAGCAAATAATAAAATTTAAATATATCAGCCCTAGCACATCTCTAGTAGAATCAATGGGGCAGCATCACCACTAAAACCAACCGACCTTCTAAATCAAAATTTGACACAGTGATTTAGGAAGGAAAATACTACCTCAGTCTCTACCACTAGAGAAGAGTTTTGCTGCAATCAAAGGTAAGCAGTGATGAAAAAATAAACCCATTTTAAGGTAAGGAAAAGCCAAAATAAAGCAGTCATGGTGGTCTCCTTCCCTGTCACCAAATGTATCTCCTGGAATCAAACTGCACCTGAAGCTTTCATTTCAAACAAAGAATTAAGTTTATAGGTCTGAAGATTACTGAGAGAAGCTTGAAAACATAATCTAACACCAGACTTACGACTTCTAATGGAAAGTGTCCGAATTTATTTAATTACTGATGTCTGGGAACTGACTTTCAGTGTTAGCATGCTTGAGGCTGACAACGCTAAAATTAAAAGCCATTGAATGATGTAACAAATGGAAGCTATTTACCAATGTCTTGAGCTGGGAACAGAGACACACTGGCCCAAAAGGTGCTGACTGGCATAAAGATGGCCTGAAGCACCCACCCATCCCCTCCAATGACTAAGCCTAAGGATACTGCAGATAGATCCAAGGACTAAAGGGATAATTAAATGGCCTTTGATTTCTCTCTTTACCAAATGGCACACACAAAAAACTGGATTCGAATCAGAGGATTTGCAGGGGACAGACTGCTCCTCACCTTGCCAATGAACTGAGCAGTTGTATTGTACATAATCCAGCACTCTACACAGACTTCTGCTTCTTTTCCATCTTTGGACAGTAACATACTGAATGCAGCCAAGAAGTGCAGGACTGCATCCAGATGACCTGAGTCACTATAACCAAACAAAGGGTTGACTTCTAGCTTTGGCCAGGTTCATTCATTTACCTGGCAACACGACAGTTACCCCTACCTAATCAGGAGACACTTGTTCTCGAATAAATAAATAAATAATGCAAAAATAGGTTTGAAAGCTCTCTCTCTACCTTGCAGCGCTTTAACTCTTAGATCTGACAGTGCTGCCAGTCAGTGAGCAGACAGAAGCTGTTGCATCGCCACTATGACTAGCTTTGCAGCATGCTTTCATGCAACACTCAGTTATATTTGAAAAACAAATGCAAGCTTTTACCTCTGTATTTATACTGATTCTGAGATAACCAAACAAAGGCTCTTCCCCCCCACCTTCCAGAGGAGAAAAAGCACAAACAACAGACTAACTAAAACTAAAAGCTATTTGATCTTAAGTATTTATGAAATTCCTTCATTAAGCACTACTGGCAATACAAACCTCAGAGGTGACTCGAAATCCGATGCAGCAATACTGCTGGGACTTCAGTATTTCTCCAATTTACCGTTACGTAAGTGTGGTCTTTGAAGTCCATTTCTCACAGGCAGAAAATAAAATTCCCGAATCTGGATTGGAATTTACCAACCTGCAGCTCCTAAAGGATCACCACCTCACCTGCATTCAACACAGCCCAATGCAGAGGCTTGCAGAGACATCCAAATAGCTTCTCAACGTGTTACCGACACAAAACACTGTACTAGCAATATTGCTCCTATAGGCTTTGCTACTTTGTTCAGAGCTAAGTGGGTACCTCTACACAGTCAGCTTGTGTGTCCTAATGATATGTTTATCCCTTCTGTAAAATATTATATTTCTTTTTCCCTCCCATCACAGTCACAAAAACATTTGTACTATGGTTACAATTTTCCAGCCTACTTGGTTCCAGTGGAATCCTACAACCAAGAGATTCTCTGTGATGACCCCAAGATTGCCTAAGACAGGTTTCTGCTCCACATAGGGAATAACTAAGAAAAAGGTGCAGCTTTAGGCATGATTTTATTACCAATTCATCAGCTCCATTTCTAGTCTGAGTCTACCCTTATCTTTTAAGGCTAGAGGTTTTCTTTGGGGCACAGGTGTGGTTGCATGAAAACCACAGAAAAGTGGCAAAAAACTCAATGTGAGTTATCAGCTATTAAGATACTCAGACATTACTCAGTCACAAAAACTAAGTATCAGTATGAAGTAAAAATAGAATATTTTGTGATTTGGTGTCATCTAATGACTCCTACTTAAAAAAAACCCTCACAAATACATCCTTCAGCTGCACAACTGGAAATACTCTGCTCATCTGAGTATCGCCTACCTATCACTTTCTACAGTAATGTTAGACTGAAAAATGCCAAGAACACAAAACAGTAAAGAAAATAACCTAAATGTAGTAGGTAATAATCTCATTAATTTAAGTACTAAAAGAAGAGCTTTCCTTGTATGAGAAGTTTTGTGAGGGGAAAGGATTCTTTGCTTTAGCTAACTGCAACGTTGTAAGTGACTGCAAGATTCTAACACTCAGAAACAGGTAGGAAGTGTTCTTGGAAATACCTTGGGGAGATTCAAACGACTTATAGCAGTATTGAGTGCAGTAGCTGGATAAGATTTTCACCCTCCTCTGAGGCTGGAGTTGGTTAAAATCATTGCCTTTGGTTTCCTGAGATCTTCTAAAGACTGAAAACAGGAGAACATAAAATGTTACTGAAATTTGTCCCACATTTGCAAACAATGGTTTTCAGTATTTGAAAATAACTTGCTTCTTTTGTGCCCAATCTCTTCTGCTTTCATAAACCATGAATAACAGCTCATCTTGTATTTGTTTTCAGTTTCTCACAGAAGCAGTTTGTTATGATTGCTCTCTCCTACACAAAAGCTGGTCAGGGTTTCCAAACACCCTTCTGTTTATTTATGGCAAGCTGCAGTAAAAACATTTGCTTACTCCAATTCAGTGCAAGAATCTGGCAAACAAAAACACTAACGTAAGACCTTTTACCCCTTAGTATATGAAAGAAAACCAAGCACTTACAGTCAACATGTCTTTCTCTAGTCTGCATATATTCATTACAGGGCAAAGCAACTGGTTGCTCTTCTTTCAAGACAGAATGGGTACAAGTTTAGCACCGACACTGGCTTCTGTACTTCCTTCTCTTGCCTGACCTGGCTTAAGCATGTATAGAGACTTCTGTGGGGTTGTTTTTCAATTTTTAGGCTTTCGGTTTTTTTATTACAGCTGTAAGAGGCATGCAGTGATCCAGTCCACAGTACACCTCCACAAACAGTGATGCCAGCAAAACACAAAAGCAGTAAGCTGCAGCAGGAGGGCAGAGGGATTATGAGTACCTCAAGCCAGTATTGCTGCAGAACATCTTGTATCAAACCGTGATAGAAAGGCAAGAAGAGACTGATCTACAGCTTCTACTCAGTCGTCATCCATCTATCCAGACAAGGTGCATAAGGGATTGTAAATCCATTAGATGGAATATTCTGAGATAAAGTCTGTTTCTTCTGACAGTTTTCAAATGTGTGTAAACAGATGGAAAATAATCTTAACTGAAAACAGATAGAGGTGGTTTTTTCTTTCTTCAAACAGAAGGTTCTCAATTTACAGCTCAAGATTTTCTTCAACCTTTTCCCACACTCCTTAGTCTGAGACACAACTTTTCCTTATTTGGAGAAAAGCCTCTGTTTCAAGGAAAAACGCCTAAAAAGATGATCTTAAATAATTTTTAATCTTTGATCTTTAATTAGGATCAGAAATAGAATTAGAAAAGAAACAGATAAGCGTTTAGACTTCTGTGCCTTCTTCAGGTCTAAGCAAAGAAACACTTCTGTTCAGAAGCCTTGTCCTTTTTTCCTCCCTCCCACAGACTATATCAACTGGCTCAGAAAAAAACAAAACCACAAAACACCCCAAACAAACAAACAACCAAACCCCACCCTTCACCTCTCTTACATCTTTAGATCACTGTAGCTATACCACCACCTTTTTTTTTCTCCTCCTTTCAAGTGTTCAGGGCTTGGTCTGGTTTGCTATGGGCTACTTGGTAACCACATAGTAATCTCTCTCACTACCTGGGCCAAAGAATAAATAAGTCAGAAATTAAAGATACAGCCTATGAGAATTCATTCCTTGGGTTTCCAACAACAATTTTTGATATTCACTGTACACACAGACCAGTGACAGGACAAGATGTAGAAACGTAATGTGTAATTCACTGAAGCAATCTACGCCACTGAAGATCCTTCCACTCCCCTTCCCCTGTATGCCCCATGCTTTGCCACAAATTATTGCCCCGGAGTAGACAACACTTGCGTTGCCACCACCCCACTGGCATTGTGGTACAAACCCATACTGACATCCCATGACAATGCCTACAACCAGCCAAAATGCAGGCACATGCTCTACTCCACCAGCTCTGCTACATGAGCAGAGGGAGGTGGAAAGCTGGAGGTATTTATGTCTTAAACTGCCACAAATTACAATTGACAAGGCTCAGTTATTAGAGCCTTAGTTCGCTTCATTTATCTAGCAACATCACTAAAAAAAAAAAAAAAAAAAAAAAAAATCAATGCAAGTCCATAGTGCAAGAGCTACTTCTAACTAGTAAAGACAGTAAATTCAAATAGCCTGTCTAGCCGCTTTCCTCCCTTTAAGGTAGTTTAGAGTTGCATTATGCCAGATTTAGAATGCTGTGGAAATGTGAACAGCTGCAAGAAGTATAAACTACAGTAGTTTTGCACATGACTTGTTCTCATCTTCAGTAAGTCTCTTCCATCATTTGCATCCAAAGATCTAAAGCATGGAATCTGACTCCATAAAGCGTCTAGCACAATGAACCTGATTAAAGAAGTTAAAGAAACTGAACAATCCTAATAAAATAAGTTAAAAAAAAAAAAAAATCAAATGGCATGCTTCAAACCGAGTATATACTTGAGGGTCCAGTCACATTGGTACAAGAGAACTTCATGTATTAGGCATCCAGCCCTGGCTACAGAAACATTTTGGAGTTTGACTTGCCCTCTGTAAAGCTGAATTCCTACTTCTGTTCCACCTCCATTCACAGTTATCCTCACTAAGTAAGCAAGCAAAGCACATCCAGTCCTCTTATTTACATTTCAGCAACTCCTGTGTTTTGCACTTCTGTGATTCTGTTTGGAGGATAGAGCGCATAAGTGAAAAGTAAACACACAAGATCTCATAGTTGTCTTGCATCATTCAATTTCCTATGCACTTTCCCAACAAGCAAATACAGCAGTTGCATTTGTATGCAAAAGTCACCACAGACTGCAAGAGATGCAAAGTGTATTTTAATGTAACCTCACTGAGGAGGCTCAGCACAGCAGGGGTATGGCACACTCTCCAGTGCACTCTGCAGTCCTGATGCACTAAGACCCTGCCAGAAAGGAGTTCTGTTCCCTTCCTGTTTGTTTGCCTGAGTTTTCTACTAAAGGAGGAAAAGGGGGAAAAAAAAAAAAAAAGGAAGTTCAACTAAGGAATATACCAAACCCACAACTGTTATCCCCACTAAAGAAGTTCCACAGTTCAGTTCAGCCTTTAGCTCTTGAGATCTCTATTTTGATCTCCACAGTTCACTGAAATCAAAGTCCCAGTTCTGTTCTGAAAACATCACCTCAGTTCTTTTTTGTTTTATGCAACTAAAACAAAGGTCACTCACTGAAAGGAGGCTTTCAAAACTAAGTATAACACAGAAAAGAGAAAAAACACAAAAGATGTATCCCCTCAAAGGGAGAGCCTTTTGATGGTCTATTATTGCTTTAAAGACATAATTTTAAAATCTGTACTAGATCAGGAAAAAATATTATTCAAAGCCACTCTCTTCTTATAAATGTAGTTGTTAGAAAAAATGTTAATATCAATTTTAGAGAATTTCAAAAATAAACCTGGAAAGAATACATTCCACATATCCTGATGATATTTCTTCAACCACAGGTTTTTATCTCTTCTGTCTTGATAAGCCACATGGAGTCCCAGTTTAGCTTATAAAAGGCAGTAGCCCTTTTACTTTATTTAACCTGAAGTGAAACCTGATGGAAAATGTTTCAGACATAATAAGGCCATAAGCTTGCTCATGTCCACTTCAAAATTTGTTATTAATCTAAGCAATGTTGTTTTCACTTAACCAATCATTTAAAAAAAAAAAAAAACATACAACCCATACAGGACAGAAATCAAGCCTTATCAACACTGAAGAAATGGACCTCGATCACTCTTAGATATGATACATTCAAAAAAACAAAAGCCCCCCGTTATCCAAACTAGTGATGCTGAGAATTTTTTTCAAGCATATTCTTACTGAAGAGTAGAATGAAAGGCTATTCTGGAAGCACAAGGGGTTAGAAAAATTGACGGTGTTAGAGTACCGGGGAAAAAAAATACACATACACATTTTTAAGATACATCCTAAGTACTCACAGCTCTTCTTTACTGTCAAAACCCACCACTATACATATCATTCCTGTCAGGAAAAATAAAGACAGATGGTTGCAGAAAAAGGCGGTCTTCAGAACAACCATAACCTTTAAGTATTGATGAATCAAAATATTTACAATATTTATCCCCCTATAAAGCTCATTCTCTAGAATTAAAGTTCTTCTAAATTGCTGCAGCATATTGCTACAGAAATTTTGGCAGAACACATTCTCAATTTACATAATGGTTCAGAGTAGTCACCTAACTTAGAGAAAAATCATACATTCTCAAGTATTATTGATGTTCTGAAGCCTCCGATTGATTTCACTCATAACTGTTTACATATTTTGTTGCTTTTTCATCACAGATAAATCTCTGACAGCTGATATCAAAGTCAATAGCTTCAAACTGGCATGAGTGTGAATGGAATTTGCACAGCATTCACTACTGGAATGTCATTTTTTGAAATGACACCTTTAATTTCTCAAGCCAACGGAGAGATGTATTTTGAAGAGTTAGCAACGTATGTAGGTGTACAAAGACCCATCAGTATTACCCCAGTTCCCACAGGGTATCTGCCCTTTGAGTGACTTAGCTGTCCACTGATGGCATGGAGCACAAAATGTATTCTAATTCAGCTACCTCATGTGTGCAGAACTTCTACCCGAGGAAGTAAGCCAAACATTGCTGGTCCACAGAAAGTCTGGTAAGGGACTTCAGGGTCAAGTCTTAGCTATGTCCAAGTTTTTCTATAGTTAAAAGTGCAACTAAAATACAAATCTGATAAAACCTTCATAAAACATTTTTCCAGTCCCACTCTTGGCCAGGTTACTTGGCAGTCAATTGCGCAAAGTTCCTCCATGCATGCTGGAAATTGCAAAAACTGTGGCCTAGGACACAGACTAGCACCTGCCCAGAACATGCTGCAGCTCCCTTCTGGCCTACATTAGATATTTCCCTTTCTATAAAGGTCAGGCAGATTCAGATTCAGGGTGGCTGGTCCACATGGGAACACGCAGAACCAGGAGTTTCAAAGCTCTCCTGGTCTCCCAGTTTAAACTGTCAAACTCCAACATCATTGTTTCATTTTCTTCTCTTGAAACTACCTCCCTGAGTTGCCTCTGGTCTCTGGAATTTCTTCACAGACTCAGCAGGAATGGCTCAAAAAATTCTCTCCTAAGCGTGTTTCTTCTCAAATTGAAGGTTCTAGCCGCTTAAAGCCCAAAATTCAATCAAAGGTAAATCCCACCCTTGAGCTAACATTTAAAAAAATTAATAAATTTTTAAATTGTTTTAAAAACACTGTGAAAAAGTATCTGCTCTTCACTCATTTTCAGTAACCAGAATTTGATAGTAAAATTTCAAAAATCCCTCTGAAATCAAGTTAGTAAAAGCCTGTAAAATAAAAGCATCCCATCTACAAGCACATACTCTTATAAATGGGTAAGCATATAGAATGACAGAAGCAACATCAGACCTCATTTTATCTCGTAAGTGATCAAAAGGCCATTTAAGTCAGAACACAAAGACATGAAGATTTAGAAATTCCTATGACAAAGATCCTGTCTTTCACTACTAAGTATAATAGTCAGATAATTCAAGAAATCAGGGGGATATACCACCACAACCAGTTAGCAATTTTTGTGGGGAATAAATAAACAAACAAATAAAAACCAGGTTTCTAAAAATTGAGTAATTTGTTAAGAAAACCTCTATAGTTTTCAGCCTTTTGGCATTGTTCCTCTAACTATCTCCAAAGAAGTGAGATACAAAAATTCAAATATGAGATTCCCCTCCCCCCCACGATCAGTTTTGGAGTAATTGAAGTCCTCAGAGCACAGAACACACTGGCAAGTGCCATATGAAAGTCCTAGATGGATGAGAAATATGAAGGATAATTTCTTTACTTTAAAAAGAATTAAAATAAGACAACTATGTGGTTACTGCAGGTGAGAATAATTATAGTGGATGACATTTATGTTTGGCTAGTTTCTCCTGCTAACTCTGTCAACTGTTCTCGCCCAAGTGTTTAAATTAATTTCATTTTTCACTTAATCCAATTCCCATTTCTAGTCCAATTTATAATCATTGCTTCCCCACACTAGCGTGGCATTAAATTACTGTCATTCTTGGCCATTAAGTCAGCCGAGTAGATCAAAACCACCACAGCAGTGCCATGAATTTCATATCGAATACATTCCTTTTTGTTGCATTGTAGAAGCTGATCATCACTGTCAGAAGCTACATTATATCAATTTCTGATTTTTCAGGCAGAAGCAACACATTCTGAACCAAAAATGGAGATAAGATCTTTTTTTTTTTAAATGAACACTGCATTTTCTCTGGTCAAATCCCGCTCACATTATTTTGCAAGTACCCACTGAAGAACAGGCCCACACAAGCCTAAATTTTCATCTGCTACCAATGTTGCAACCATACTTCTCCTTACTGTGAACTGCAAATTTATTGCTCCCTTTAATACAAAGGGAATGATCAGAGAGGAAAAAAACAAAACAAAACCACCTTCCCTGATGGTACTCGAATTTCTTTGTGTGCTCAAATTCAACTCCGGAGCCAAATTCACTTTTACATTTAGCAATACACAGACTTTTTAACAAGAGTTGCCATCTCAAATACAGCCGTTCATGTCCTTCTTATGGAGAAGATAGACTTAAATAAGATTACAGCTCAACTAGAAAACCCCAGGGAATCCTGAGTTGGTGTCCGAGGCAAGGTTCTACACTTTTCTGTTCAGGGCCAACTTGAAGTTCAGTCACTTCCAAGCTTGCTTTCAAAAAAATATCTCCAGAAATTTAATTTCTGCATAGTCAACTTTACTGTTAGAAAATGATGTGATATTCTAAAAGTAAGGACAATGCTTGATCTCATATTCTGTGTGGTTCATATAACATGCTGATCTATAGTGTTAAATAAACAACACCTCAATTTCCATATTAAAATTCCCTTCCCTAAAAGCACTTGCTCTCACTTGGAATTGAACGCAAGATATACCTGCAAATCTAACTGGATCGCTATTGAAGAAACCCTGATGTGACTTCTTCCCCCCTTTAAATATTAGAAGTACTATTTTCGGCACATCTGCCAACTCGATAGCTGCCCAAATGCACATTTTCTCCATGCATGCTTATACAGGAAGAAACAAGGACTTTTGTTGCTTGTATGCACAATAAATCACAATGATATTTTTTATAAACACTGTACGGACCTAACAAAAAAAAAATCTTACACTTAAGAGGCGTTAATTGGTATGACTGCATTATTTTTAGTGTCCTACTAAAGCAAGAGCTTATTATTCCCTAACAGTTTCTCAGAGTACTCATACCTAACTTAGTACTTCATACATAATAACTGCAAAGTGCTTTACAGATACTGTCAAATTATTCACAATCTGAAAAGCAGACAAGAGATGAAAGAGTTTTTCTGGAATACTTTCAAATTTAAGTAAAAATTTATCTCTAATCATTTGTTAACTTGAACAGAACAGAGATCTGACTGACTAGTTATATATTAGGAGATTTTTAAGCATCTGCTCTAACTATACTATTTGTTCAGCACACCACTGGATTTCTGTAGACTCTCGTTAAATGGTAAACTTGGTTTTCGGATAAAAACTCTACACAGTTGTTGAACACCCCTCAGAGGCCTTACCCCCGCCAACCTCTTCATCCAGGCAGATCCCAGAATCAACAGGAATCGTTAAGGCTACAGTAAATCTTTACCCCATGCGCTATAGTTAACAGGATTGTGGCTTCTGGGTCTACTCATGATCTTTTCATGACTAAACGAACGCTGCCATTAACATTTACAGAAGTAAGACTCACCCCAACTTGCTTCTGAAACGTTTGTAAGATATTCTCCTACCCCTACAAAACCAGACAAATCTATAACAAGCTTAAAAAAAAAAGTATTCCCACTGTTTACTAAGATCAACTTCTGCGGTTCACCTCACCACACTAAGTTTTAAACTGTAGCTCCATTTCTTTCGCATTTCATTGTAGTGTACGGTGCCAAGTATACGGCTTGCCAGTGTTTGTGTGTGACAGTTATGTATATCAACTGTCACTTAGACTCTGCCAGAGACCATACAGACAAGCTGGCTTCGCTCCGCAGGCTGAATTCACCCTCCATCGATGCCCTGGGAGACTCACAGCAACAAGTCATCAGCAACCTGCAGCATCGCGGCAACCCATCATTTTTCAGTAGAATTGCTCCAGATTGACCAAATAGGAAATTTAGTGCTGAGAACCAAATCTTTCCCCACCCTAAGTATTTAACCACCGGAGCAGTACCTTTTAAATTCCTAGGGCTGCAGATTTAATCTTCCAGCAATCAAGGTGCCTAGCTCCTCTCCAGCTGGGAGCTCTCGCATATTTAAACACTGGAGAGGAGCTTGTTTTTGTCGCTCAAACGAAGAGCGTCAGGTCTGGATACACGAAGAGAACCGCTCCTACTAAGTAAGGAGACGCCTTTCAACGCCCGTTTCGAGGCAGCAGAGCCGTGTTTTAAGAAACCGCCACAACCCGAGCACCTGGAGCACGTCCCCGCACAACCCCGGAGGGAGCGGGACCCACCGCGCCCCGGAGGCACCCCCCGGCTCGGCTTCGCCCTTCTCCCCTCCCCCCCCGCCGCCTCCTACGCCGGAGTTACACTGAGCCGAGGGCCGGCGGGACCGCTGAGGCGGGCGCCGGCCGTTACCCAGGGACGCCCCAACGGTCGGAGCTGCCGTTTGAACCGTCTCCCTGGCAACGAGGACACTCACCCCCCCGGCAGCGGTGCTTGAGGGGCGGCCCCCGCCTCGCCCCGCCGCCCTGCTCCCGGTTAGGTAACGGCGGCGGCGAAGCACCGCCTCAGGCCCGGCCGCTCTCTCACCTCGCGGCAGGTGCCGGGACCGCGCACGGCGGCGACACCGCCTCCCCGCCCCGCTCCGACGGCACGGGGGGACGAGCCGCGGAGAACGAGCTCCCGCGCCGCAGACCCGCCGGGCCGGCTGTGCCGCTCCGGTGCCTGAGCAGGAGGAGCTTCCCCGCCCCGCCCAGTGCGCAGCGGCGGCCCGGCGCGGCAGGGCCGCACCTGCCGGAGGAGGGGCCGGGTTGTGCCGAGGGACCCTGTCGCCGGCTCTCGGTCACTCCCGAAGTGTTGCAGAGGCGGCAGCGTCCACCGTGCCCCCGGCAGGCGGCGGCCGCCGGCAGCGCCACAGGCTTCCCGCCCGCCGGGGCCGCGGCCCTGCGGGAGGGCTGGAGGGAGCAGGCCTGGCCAAGCCCTTGAAGTAGCGATAAGTTTGTGAGCAGAGCACCTGAGAGGCGTGATCACCACAGGGACAGCGGGGTCAGGAGGGTTGTCGGCCGGAGGAGGGAGTTGGGAAGGCAGATTTTTGGACAAGAAATACGGCTGCAAAAGGAGAGGTCTCCAGAAGGGCAGGTCCATTGCAGGGTCAGGGCCTGAGTGCTACATCTAGGATATTAAAGTATCAGTGCTTTGTTATCCTATTAAGGATTTCGATGCGGCTTTTAAAAAACCTTCTTGCAAGAGTGACAAGGGACACCTCTCTGAGATAAAACTGCTGCACACAGGCGTGCTGCAGCCGTGTATTTTTCCAGATGCTGTCTTTGCAGGGACACAGTACCCAGCTTTGCAAAGAGGCTCAGTAACAGCGCTTGTCTTTCAACCTTGCCTCATGGAACTGTGAGGTGGTGGGAACTTTTCTTCCTCCACCCTCTAACTGATCCCATGATTGTGAAGAATGTTCAGGAGAATTAAAAATGAAATCTAATGATTAGTGAGCCACTCATACAATTTAGCAAGACTGGACAGTGCTTTAATATATAGGAGGAAATCCTATTTTGAGAATTGTTTGGAGCAGCACTAGTTTTGAGCACAGTCTGTATCTTGCTACTGGAATTTTTAATGAGTCAGTTCCTATTTTCTGAGCTGTACAGTTAATACAAAAACAGTAGCTCCTGAGAATCTCTGCCTCCATCTCCAATATACTTCCACATTAAATTTTACCTACGTGTCACATCAGAGTTCAAGCCTTTTTCAGACGACAGTTCCCTACAATATTTTTCAGAGAATGCAGGCCTTTAGTTAAGCCTGCTTTAAATTGCCCATGAAAGGCATCTAGGAATACCACAATTCTTCATCTGCAGAGCAGACAGTAAAAACTAGAAAGTCAGTTCAGAAAGCACACAGCACAAGATGCGGTATATGGTGCCTTTTGTGTAGTAATGCAAAGCTTCTCCAAGTCAAGTTTGAAGCAGGTTGGCACCAATGCAGTGCAATACTAGGCAGAGGCCCATTTCTGTTTCAGAACAAAGGCATAAACACAGAGCCTCAGCTTCGTATCAGGGCCCGTTAACTCATGTGCAATATGAAACGGTTGTGGCTACATTACCTTTTATTCCAGGGCTATTTTGATCAGTGTTAGCTTAAACACGTCCACACCTTGCTGCGTGGCACAGGGTGGACACGACAAGGTAAGTGAAGAGCAGAGCCTCCCTATACTCAGACATTTCTGAGCCACTGTAACTAGAAACTTAGCAGGAACCGGAGTGCAGAATTGCAGGAGGCACAGTGCCAGTGATAGAGGTGAGCGGAATGTGAGCAGACAGTTGGCTGGAGCTCAAGGGGCTGCAAAAACATTGAGGGACGGTCAGTGCTTTGCCTCTTTCCCTGGCACATTGGCCCTGAGGCCCAGCACGGGCTTCCTTGGGCTTCCAGGGAGGTGGCTGCGCAAAGAACGTGAAGGACAGTAACATCCGGGTGGTGGTGTGGTGCAGGCCTCTTCATGCGTCAGGATGTAAAGCAAATGCCTACACTTTTGTAGACTCTGATCAAGCAAGAAAAGAAGTTAGAGTCTGCACTGGAGGTGTCACAGACAACCAATACATACAGGAGCGTTGTCGCATTTTGGATGAAGTTATTATGGGTACAACTGTACGGTGATCATTTATGGCCAAACTGGTATTGGAAAAGGGAGCCCCAATGAAGAACATACTTGGGAAGAGGATTTGCTACCAGGTATAATATATTGTATCGAATATTAGAAAAACTCGTAGAGATTGATACTAACTTTTTTTGTAAAAGCCTCTCTTCTGGAAATCTATAATGAAGAGCTTTTTGATCTGAATCCTATTCCCAATGTTGGAGAAAGACTGTAGATGTTTGATGATCCCATAAACAAGACTTTTTTTGAAAATTTGAAAGGCTTGGAAGTAATACCTGTACAAAACAAAAATGAAGCCTACCAAATCTTGGAAAGGGGTGCAGCAAAAAGAACTACTGTAGCTACTTACGTGAATGCATATTCCAGTTGATCCTACTCTGTGTTTTCTGTTACCAAAGAAACCAGAGCAGATGGACAAAAGCTTGTTAGAACTGGGAAGATAAACTTGGTTGACCTTGCAGGAAGTGAAAACACTTCGGTTTGGGGTAGTTGATAAAAGAGCTTGTGAAGCTGGAAATACCAAGTAGTCTGTTCTGACTGGAGAAAGAGTTATTACTGCTCTTGTGGAAGGAGACACAGAGAATCTTAACTTCAAAGAATCCTTCAAGACTCTCTTGGCGAACAACAAAGAACATCAATAATTGCCACAGTTTCTCCCACATCTATAAATCCTGAGGAAACATTAAGTACACTGGGATAAGCTTCCAGACAAAATAACATAATGAAGCCTGAAGTTAACCAGCAGCTACCAAAAGGAGCTATTATTAAGAAAGATACCGAAGAGATTGAGCATCTAAAAGGAGACCTTGCTGCTGCATGAGAGTGAAATGGAGTCTATATTTTCACTGGAAATTCATGAATCTCTTGAAGGAAAGCTGACAGTTCAGGAAGAACACATTGCAGACTATATTGGCATAATCAGTGTCATGGAAGAAGAAGTGAAAACAATCAGTAAACCATTCAAAATTAATAAAAGCAAACCTTAACAACGAAAACAGATCTGCAAATCAAGGAGAAAGAACTGAAAGAAGCACAGACAGATCTGCAAGAAACCAAGGTTCCTCTGGCTGAGAAAGAATATGTGGTTTTGGAAGTAACAGTTTTGGAAAACACCAGAGAAAAGCTTCATGGCACAGCTAGCCATTTGGTTAGTACTGTTAGTACAAAATATATATCTATGCAAAACTGGATCATAAGAAGGCTGTTGATCCACACACTGCTATCATCCAAATACATTTCCAGGAGAAATGAATGTTCTGTTCAACAAAATACAAGATTCAGTTAGTGAGCACAGTCTGAAGCAGCCACAGATGTTGACATCTTATGCATATTATATAGGTGGTCTCCTATCTACCAGTTGTTCAGCGGCTAATATATTTGCATTAGTTGTATCGGTGTCTTTTGCCTCTGTTAAAAAATCGCTGTCCACTGAACTTTCTTATATGTCTGAAAAAATATTACAAAATAAGACTCTGCCATTTGCTAGTAAAGCTGAGCTGTTGAGGTTGACTGAGGAGCATGTATGTCAGTTAAGAAGAGCATTAAATATCTTGACACCAATGGTGGAAATTGTCCCGGAACTAAACTGTCAGTTTCAGAATAACACGAAGCAATTTTCTGCTGTGGCTGATGAGATGGAGGGCCATAAAAAGAAATTTATATCTTCTTAGGAGATCTCTGTATCACTCTGAAAAAATTACAGGAAGAAACAGACAGTGTTTTTCTTCAGCTGCAAAATAGTGTGAAAATTTAAGAGAAGAAGTGGAAATGGCAAGGCTTGTATACAGAAAGAACACAAATGAATTAGTGTCTTCACTGCAAAGCCAGCTGGACCTGTTGGCACAGGAGATACAGAAGAACTTAGCTGGTATACTGTCAAAAAATGGAAGTTTGAAGACCACCATCACTGCTAGGCAAGAAAATGTTTACCTGGAAACTATGGACCTAGTCAGCAGTAAAACTTCAGCTTCAAAACAAATTTATTGCATCTCTGGGTAATTTCTGTCGAGAGCTCAAGGACATAAATGATGAAAACAAGAAGATGCTGGTGGAGTCCATTGTCTGTTCTCAGCAATTTCTTAGCAATCTCAAATGTGTCTCAAGATACTGGTAAACGGAATGAATTTAAAACTGCTCAGACTGTCAGCTTTATGGATCAGTAGGAGTCCTCCTTCAGCAATGAGAAACAGCAGCTTCAGTGTTTACAATAGAAAAGAGAAAGTTTATGATTGAGATCAGTATTTTGTATTGGATATGTTGTTCTGCATTAAGTTGCAGTAGATGTGGTTTGGAACTACCACATTGTACAAATAGATCCTACAATAGATTTTATTATACGCATATCAAGAATACAAATAGTCTTTTGTGTTCAAAGTTCCTTGACATACTACTGGCACTAAAACAAACTAATTGACAATTTTAAAAGCATTGGAATTCACCCGTGAGAGCTACAAACCGACAGCCTATACTGACCTCAAAAAAAGAGGGAGTATGTCATGTTGCTGCCAGCCACGTTCAAGGTCTCCACATCCGTGCTCTCATTTAGAGGCCTGACTGAATGACTGCTAAAAAAAGAATCTTATTGATTTCCAGTATGTGCTCACTGAAAGCCAGTCAATAAGTAAGAACTTACTCAAAGAATGGAATTGTCCTGTGGCTATTGGAAGGTGGGAGCTAGACAGCAAGCAATTCTGTGTAATGGCGAAATGCAATGGATTTAAGTATTATATAGAACTTCTCTGAAGAACAATAGTGAATTGTGGCTTGCAGCATTTACGAAGTGTGTGACTGTTAAAGAGACAGAAAAATTATCCTTAAATATAGACTTGTCAGGCTCTTTTATTCTCTCTCTATATATAAAAGCTTATATTGCTACAAATATACTCCCTTAGATATTTTTTATAAGTCTGACTTTAGAGATTGGCATCAGTGTAATTTCTTTATCACTACAACATATGGCAGTCTTCCCTGCTGCCAAAACAAGGCCATGTTTCAGCCTTAGGGTACAGCTGGGTTGAACTTAAAACTGCGACTGTTTTCACACATAGATACAGAATTTCATTTTACTCCTTCTGACACCATAAAGGAAAAGTAAATTCAAAATTCCTGTCACCGTAACCTCTATGAACACTACAGTGCCTAGTGGTTCCAGCCACTCTAGGAAGTGCTTTTTCCTTCTAGGTTTTGGATAACATCTAAAATGACAATCAGTCACTGCTATGTCAGGATCGTGTATCACTCAGCTATCCACACTGAAAACTTCTTCAGTTCAGATCCCAGCATGAATTTGCAAGATTCTGAATCTTATGGTGAGTTTCCCACATAAACACAAGTTATAGCAATCTCTGTCCATGGGCAATCAATGATTCTGTAAACCTGTTCTCAGAGGCTCTTTACAACTCATCCGTACTTAACTCATCATTTCCTCTTAGAGTGTTCTTCCTGATTCACAAAGCTGAATGTAAACCTGCTGTACTGGTGCATGTTATCTCAACATTCTGAAAATTAGTCAAATCCTAGTTACTTTTGAAAGTATACCAACCACCACTATTTTTATTAAAACCATAAAAATATCAAACACTACACTAAGTTCTGAGCAGTTTGCTCAGCCGAGCATTTTCCAGATCACATGGCAATACCACAAGCATCTAAAGCAAACAAACAGAATAAAGGTTCAACATTAGAAAAAGGAAGAACAGATAGTATCTGCAATCCTATTCTTTAACCTTTCAACTGGAGCTAGAATAAAAACCGTAAGTGCCTCAGGTTTTCTGCGTATTGGTGGAGCTGACAAACACCAATTGCATGACAGCACCTGCTTAAAAGAAGCCCAGTGGGCAAAAGAAAATTAAAACAGATAAGGGAGTAACTATTCCCTTCTCACTAGTAGATATATAAATAGTGTTAGCTATAACATTGGAGTTGTCTACTGCTTTGACCTGGTTCTTTCATCTGGAACAGGTTTAGTCAGATGAGGTGACATTCCCTAGAGAAGGAAGGAGGCTTGCTGATGGGTAGCAGGGTGTGTAAGGTCCTGTTCTGAACCTTGAAATGCTTCCTCTGCCATGCATGTTGTTCTGAATAGAGCTCTGGATGTAGCACTTAACATTACAGAAAGGAAAAAAGGAAGTGGAGGTTAGACAAGAAACTAACAAAACGGTTCTCTAAGCAACCCGTATAGTCCTGTTGACAGGTAAATTGCTGGCCACTGAAAGTTAACAATTTTTTTATTCCTCCATCTCCCTTTTCTAGATCCCCCTTCCTCCCATAGAACAGTTGAACATGGCTCAGCTTGAGGCTGCTTTAAACAAAATCATTCTCCACTTCTGAACTGTTGAAATCAAAATAGTCTGGCACATTAGATGTGACAATCCACAGCTTTTATTTCTGTGAGATAGGAAGTGTATTCTAACATCAAGCAAGCATATTTTACTGCCAATACTCTGAAAATGTAGTTGCTCCATTTAGCACGTGGCTGCTGCAAGAGGGACTGGAGGCTCTGACGTACAGGAAGTTCCATGACCAGAGGAAAGGGATCACAGAATGGCTGGCAAAGGAAGAGCACGGCTAAAGCCTTGGGGAAAATGATCAGGAAGAGAGGGGGAGACCGTGCACTTCTGCAGTGCTTTTTCCACTGTGATAGATATACAATGCTTTACTGAGCCTGGTGCAAGCCTTGGCACTGCCACTCTGCTAATGAAAGCGTAGGCCTCAGTGTAGAGCACTTTGCATGCCTTTGTTTTCAAAACCAGTGTACCTCAGGAACCACAGCCTCTTCAGCTTTTTCTTGCATTCAGGTCCTTCCTACAATGGAAAGTAGCATGGAGATAGTGAAGATCTGAAAGAATGACTGAAAGTTTTCTGCACTTTTAATTCTGGGACAATTAGACAACCAATCCTCTCCCTGTTAAGAATAGGAGGGAGGATGCAAGTCGAGGAAGAAGAGAGCTCATATCACAGAATCACAGAATCACCAAGGTTGGAAAAGACCTGTAAGATTATCAAGTCCAACCATCAACCCAACACCACCATGCCCACTAAACCATGTCCCACAGTGCCACGTCCACACGTTCCTTGAAGACCTCCAGCAATGGTGACTCCACCAACTCCCTGGGCAGCCTGTTCCAGTGCTTCACCACTCTCTCAGTAAAGAAATTTTTCCTAATATCCAGTCTAAACCTCCCCTGGCACGACTTGAGGCCATTTCCTCTTGTCCTGTTGCTAGTCTCTTGGGAGAAGAGACCAACACCCACCTCTCTGCAACCCCCTTTCAGGTAATTGTAGAGAGCAATATATTAAGTAACTTACTGAGCTTAGTCTGTCTGCAGAACCAAAGGGCTTTCTATTAGAGGGTCCTCATCCTTTCCATGATTAAAGCTGTCAGGGCTGACCTCACTGTTATGCCTTCAAAAGCCTGAATGATGAGTAACAAAGTTTTGTTTGAGCCACTTGCTGCTTGCTCTCTCTCATGAGGAAAGAAGCAGCAGCTACACAAAGGACCTTACTGCAAGCAAGCTCTGGAGCCTGAAATGGCATCAAAATGACCTGAAGCTGAATATGTAATTCAGCAGAAAATTTGCCACAGTCCAGAATGTTCATTAAGAACAAAATAACTATGTACACCAGCAATTCCTTCCTCACAGAGTTTTAAAAAAATTGTTTTTAATTCTATAGTCATTAAGCCCTGTAAGTCAGAACATCAGAAGACTAGGAGAATAAGAAAAGCTAGCAGGTACACATTAGAAACACAGCATGTGACAGAAATATGAGCCTGTGTAGCACATTGTCCTTAGTCTTCCTCAACCTGGGACTATTCACTTTTCAGGCACCACCTTGAGAACAGTTGATTCCATAACTGGTCATGGAGTTCCAGTCTTTTGCCATGCAAAAGCACTTGCAGACATCAGTTACTGTAGGCTGCTGCACCCTGCACTTACAGTTTTGGGTTTACTGAGTTTTAAGTTGTTTCTGCAAATGCCACCAGCCTTTCAGCCTTCTTAGTGTGTGTTCTAACAGTTCTCTGTGTTTTTAGAGCATCATTGAAGGTCCTGTATGGCTTCATGTTGTCAGGGCATGAGTTCATATACCGCGGCTGGAAGAGCTAGGTAGATTCCCAAAACAATGATGTTCTGCAGATACCAGTGATGCAAGGTCTCAGCTTATTCAAGTGTCTCAGCGTCTGACCTGAGACCCCTGCACCTTGACAGCTTTTCCCACATTTGTGCACTGGAAACAGAAGATATTCTAGTTAACACAGTCACTGAAAGATGAGTATGAGTCTATTCACAGCAGCACTTACGCAGTTTGGAAACCTTAGTCTCTGAAAGCCTACTATTTTTGTGTACGTGACTGGTGCTGTTAAATCAGTGGGGAAAGAGCTTTTGTAATCATACTGGTGGCAGAAGCATGGCTGTACTAGGTCAGACCAAAGAATCACCGAACACAGTGTGACTGAACCCTCACAGGTTGACTTTCCGATGCTTAACACTTTAGTTAAGGAACAGTAGAAATCTGGAGTAGGTAGTTTCCTAACATAAATCTGTTCTTCTAACACGATGTAATCTTTAATCAGGCAGCTGGTGATAGAAGGTGAATGCAAGTTCCACGTGTATGTGAATTAGCTTATTTTGCATGTCGTGGAAATGCCAGTAGGAATAAGGAGCATTCTGGGTGTAATATGTATCCTTTTGTCCAAGTTGGCCAGTACATATGTTTTGTCTATTTCCATTCTTGTCGTTACCTAGCCATGGAAGTATCTGAATACTGCAAAAGCCACTTTAGCATATCTCTGCATAGTTACCCCACAAATGAGACATTCAGGCACAGCTCTTTGAAGGATCCATGCTTGCTTCCTCAACAATTTGTTGGACTGGTTAGGCTGCATGCATGGTGGTCTGTAATACATTCTGCCATTTGGATCATGATGAAAGACAAGAAGCAGTGCTCCATATACCAAATACTAGATGGACTGCTTACTCCATATGGCACAAACTTGCCTTATCTTGTGACAAGATTTAGGTATACTAAATGTTACTCCATCCAGTATATGTCGGAATAGATATGTATGTATGTATTTGAAGTTGAACTTCTGTAACTGAAGGATTTTTAACAGGTACACTAGTCCAGAACACAATATACCTCTTTTCAACACTACAAAAAATCGAAGAGATCCTGTAACCAAAAACCCCCGCAAAAACAACAAACCAAACCTTGAATGGAGTATTTGATGGATTCACAGATTGACAGTTGACATTTATCTGGAGTTCAGATTAAGACTGTTAAGCTCATTTTGGACAAAAAGACCTGTACACATGGCACTTAAACCTGAAAATTAGAGCACTCCTAATGCATTCTCTTTAGGTCAACAAATAGTGACATATGGAAAAGTAGTATCTTGTATCAGCTACTCTAATATAGTCAAGAAGAGTGGACAAGCTTTTGGAGACACAGTCCTTCCACTACTCATCTAGGTTGCATAAAATCAGCCTAGAGTTTTCCAATAGAAAACACTGACTGGAAGAGCTTATAGGAAATACTTCCCTTTTTTGGAGATAGCACACTTCCTTTACTTAAGATCCCCAATACAGGACCTTCTCCTCAGGAGAGGGAATAAATAACTTTTTTAGGATTCAGGCTCTAGATATGCTTTCTAAGACCATATCTCAAAGACCTAAACAGGGCTTATTTTAGAGGGATCAGAGGGTATGGAAATCCCAGTAGGTTGGCACATAAAAGATGAGTGACAACAGCATGATGAACAGTCATCTAGATATAAGACAGAGGAATCTGGCATTTCTGATGCGTGGTGCACACTAGAGGAAGGCAGTCTTAGTCCCCAAAGCTAGGATGTAAGAGATTGTTCAGTCTGTTTTATGTAGACACTTCATATAGTCAGTAAGAGGAAGATCCTTAGCGCATCAGTTAGAAGTCCTCCTCTCTTCATTGACAAAATAGGAGACATAATAGCCCTACCTTAGATACCAAAGGCTTGAAACCCCTCAGCCACTTTCTGGATTGTGATTGTACTTCAGGATGACATATGCGCTGCGCTGCTTACTCACCCTCTTAAATGAGAGCATCTGAAAACCAATAGAATGAAATATTAAGCAGCAGTTCAGCAGTGGCTTTTGGGGTCACCATTCTGGATGTACCTACATTCCCCCTAAGTCCCATTTAGGCTCTGAAATCTTTTGTTATAGATGGTTCTTGGTTTTTCACGGCTATGCCTGTTTTTGTCACCGGGTAGCCCGTGTATAAAAGTACCCTCATACCTCTAGAATTCTGTAAAATTGAACACACAGAAATTGCAAGGACTGTACTAACAGAGCCACCTAAGTGTCTAGGAAGTAGAAAGCCAGTATGGCTTTTGAGTAACCCAAACTGGAAAATATAGCTTGTACTCTTGTGATTCTGCTTTTTAAGGTTCACGCCTTTATGTTATTAAAAAAGAATTGAAGATATGACCTGACTAGGATGCAGACAAGTCTGAGTACTGATTTAAATGTAAAATTTTTTGATGACATAGATATCTTGGTTGGGATTGCAAAAAAACCCCAATTATAATAATTTAGCATAGCTGTCACAAAAAAATGGTACTGAAATTGCAATTATACCTGAGGCAAAAAAAATGCTTTATCAGCACACTTCATTTTGCTGAGTACTGATAAATGGCAAGGATAGTATCACAGCATGCAGCTATGCTGTTGTATCTTCAGCAGTTTTCAGGCTAACCTTGCCAAACTTGTACTGAAACAGAGGAGTGCTTACACAGGTTACTAACATTATCTGAATGTGACTGCAGGAACTATCAGCTGTGGTACAGTATGTAACAATACAGACAGAAAGGAGTAATAAAGATTTATACATATTGATGTGGACTTCATGTACTAACTGACCTGAGGGTCAAAGAATGCACCTTGACCTATTTTATTTGGCAGTATAGATAACCCATTTATAAGCTGCTTTGTGTTTTCAGATCACAAACTTTGATTAAAAAAAAAAGTGAATGGTTTTCTGCACAGCCAGCGAGCTGAGCTGGCTTACCAGGCAGCCAGAGGAGCCCTTCTTGCAAGGGGGTTGAGGGGTGGCTACGAGCAGAAGAAGGATTCTCCTTTGGAGACAATGCACTTTTAGATTGCAGCCTTAAATTGCTCCTGTTAAGCACACAAAAAGATACTTGAAAGTAATTTCAGGATGATGGATTCCATTCTGGGAACCAGGCACCTTGTGCACATTGTCTGCTGAGGTAGATAGCAAGTTGTAACAGCGCAAGAGACACTAGAAGACAGACTGCATCTAACTTTCAAGAGATGTACCTCTGATTTACGAAAAAGTCTAAATCCTATTTTAGGTTAGTAGGAGTGATAACCTACTTCCATAACAGCTACAGTCAGATACCTGGGGTTTTTTCACCTGAAACGACAGAAGCCATTGCTCAAAACATTCCCCAGAATGATGAGCCTGGAGTGGCAGTGGAACAATCTGGTCTGAAGCCAGGAGGGCTGGGAGTTCTCTGGGGGCTAGCTCCGTACATCTGAGAGGAAGAGAAAAAAAGCAGCAGGGAGGGAGGGAGACAGTTTATGGAAGTTATCAAATGAAACATTTGGCTTGTGACAGCAGGGGCTGTAGATGACAACAGGCCCTCCTGTCCATAAAAGCAACAAAACCATATAATATAGCATTTTCTAAACAGATTAAGGTATTAACAAACAACAAGTAACTTGTCATGCTCCTTCTGATGTATGAACAAAGGGTAAAAGAGTGCAGGAGCAGCTTGCAGAAATGTAAAAATCTCAGTTCTTGGTGGGGTGAGAGGTGAATTTCCCTGTGCAGCAAAGAGGGAACTGCCACTAGATGCCCTGAAGGCATCCTTTCTGCAGGCTTGCAAGAGATTTTACGCCAGGGCAAAACTGGCCCGTGTCACAACCTGTTAAAGAGTCTGGCAGTACTTCTGGAAAGAGAAGCTTGGCTGCTGTAATTCAGACAGGCCATCAACAGACATTTCCTCTGGACTAACTCAGCATATGGAAATATTTAAAATCTCCGTCATCCACAGGCTGAGAGTCCTGCTACTTGTAGGTACAGCAGAGAACCTCACCACAAGGCAGCTGTTAGATGCTGACACCTGATCCCACAGAAAAGCGCTCAGAGGAATTTTTGTCAGTAACTTACTGGAAACAGGTTCTAGCAGTTTTGTGCATGTGAAATTTATCATTTGTTATCACTCATCATTATAGCCTTCTATGGAAAATTCAATTCCTTAATCCATATTAGAAAAACATGAGTCACCCTGACAAACTGTTTATCAACTAATGAAATTTTGACCATTTTCAGCATTAATTTTCTAGCCAAAAAGGTGTTAATCCCTATAAAATTCCTGAACTAATACTCAAAACCACTATTTTTGCATTATATTATGCATATATGAAAGTGTGGTAGCTTCATCTTGATCCTGAAGACATCTTACATAAAGGAAGAACTCTGCCTTCAAGGAGTCTCAGTAAGTCTGCGTTATAACGCTGGAGCTTTGAAGCTTAATCATGCCCTTATTATACAATCTAAAACCGAACTTTTAGTACATAGAGGTAGTACTTCTTTAAATAATTTGGGACCTCTTTAATGGTCTATTTTAGTAGCCCCCAGAGCAACCTGACACTTACATATTTAGACACTGTATCTCTCTATATAATTAGTAAATGTGATTGTTCAAAATCCATCTCTGTCCCACATGCTGCCCCCAGATTTTTGATGCTGTGGAAAGAAGAGACACACAAAAGGGCCCTCTAACTTCAGCAATGATTTCCAGCTGAACTCTAATACTGGTAGTCATGTGTTGGTATCGTTGAAACCTTTTCTTGTTTCTCTAACGCATTCTCTACCAACACAATTTGTATATGTAAGCTCTCAGGGAAATGGTGATACGTACAAATGAAAATGAAAAGGCTCAGATCATCTGTATTAAGAGTGTAATTAATTTTCTGTATTACTGTACATAAAGTACACTATTTAGGAATAATGCAAAATTAGCTAAAACTATACAGCATTATTTGTCTTAACTATATCCTCCTTTGTGAACTAATCCAACCCCAGACATTCTTTACGTGCATTAAAGGTACTACCACATTAAGTGTAGACCAATTCCTTTGTAGTGGACATCACTTCTGTTACAACAGGCATTTTTCTGCAATGTGTTGCAATAATCCATGCTGGTTTATTCCTAAATCAAATAAACCATCATCTTTTATGGTAAATTAAACAAGTAGAGTGTAAGTCTGTTTTCCCCTGATCAGCAATATGAATACGTGTAGTCTAAACCAGTGTCTCTAGTAATTGCTTGCACAAGATGTTTCAGAGTAAGATGTAGAACAAACAAGCAAACTCATATAGTAGATAACAGTAGATATAATAATCTTCCCTCAGGTGAACTTCCTTCCTGACCCTCACTGGATCACACCCCAAGCCAGGGAATTTTTGATCCATTTCAAGTGCAGATTTTTATCTAGAGCCTTGGATTCTTTCCTGTTATTTTCATTCCTATTTATCCTGTTTTGTATAAACATTACTGAATTCAAGGGGGGTTTATATGTTAGCTTTTATGAGTTTAAGGTCAGCCTCTAAACAGGTACTATTTAAAATATGGGGGAAAATTAATGCAATCACAAACTTAGGAAGTGCAATCACAAACTTAGGAAGTGCAATCACAAACTTAGGAAGTGCAATCACAAACTTAGAAAGAAAGTTTGGTTTTGAATCGGCAAGACTTAACTACTGTAACTCTACTGGTGGCTGCATATCTTAGAAAAGTTAGATGATGGGTTTGTCATTTGTTTCTTGGACTAAATGCTAAATTGACATGATGTGTTTCTCAGATCATGCTCTGTAGTTTATCTTTTGGTAATACAATGCTACACATTCTGCTTTACTTCAAGGCTTTTACTTAAAGGTTGTAACCCTATGGTCACATTTTCTTTGCTCTGCAGACTGGTAGCTTCCCCTAATAGTAGCCTCTTCTATCATTAGTGTAGATGCATTTGCTTCTTGGAAAGGAGAAGACTCGAAACGGATAGCAATGACTTGTGGAAGCAGCCAGGAAAGATGTGTTATCTCAGTATGGTATTTCTTGAGGCTTTGCAAAACATCCTTTGTGTGTGCAAGGTAGATTTTTAGCTACTGGAGATCTAGAAAAATACAAGTATAGGACAGGGACTCAAATGCTACTTACCCAGCATAACACTGATTAAGCCACTGAGCTATTAAAATTGCACTGTAACTTCTCCAGCTTCTTATCTTACTCTTATATATAAAATGGTTTTAGAAGTGTTCATTGAGGTTATTTTGGCTTTCCCGTTCTGCACAAAATTTGGCTTCCCATAGGTAAATAAAACAGACTGATTTTTCATGTAAACTGTGCTCGCAAATATGCAATTTGCAAATTGTAGAAGGCTACAACTGAAGTGTAAATGGAATAAATAAAACTGGTTCTGCAACTACTTATAGAAGCATGGAAATTCAATCCCGTGATACATCAAGTCACAGATAATAGAACTAAGTTAGAAAGTTCTGTATATAAAATGCATCACACCCATATAAATATTTATGCATGATCACAAATTAAAAGCATGCAGAGAAAATATAAACATCTTTTTGGGAGGGAAAAATATTACATTATAGTAGAATAGCATCTTACCAACACATATAGGTTATATATTTCTATGTGGTTTATTTCATGAAAGAAACAGGTAATGACTATTCCAGTGGATAGCTGGTGAATGGTTTCAGTGTATTAGCTATCTTCTGTACCATCAGATTGTTACTGCAGTGGCAGTGCAGTAAAATCATGGCTACTGTTACTGCCTAGAGCCAGCTCTCCCTAAATTGCAGCTGTGCTCCCATCGCCATTCTTTGCAGTACAGCAGATTGCATGACACCAAACATTTTCAGTCCTCTTGGTTTTTGTAGCCGATGCTTACAAAAACAAAAATAAAACTCTCTTTTCCCCAAAAAACTTTGTCTCCCTTAGATCACAGAATTGTGATAGAATATCATATAGTTCACCAGATACAAGTATTCATGCTAAAAAAAAACTTAAGTTTTTTCTTAAGGTTCTTTTTCTTAAAGTTCCTACCAAGGTTTTCTTAAAATCTGGACATATCTGAAAAAAATAAAATTACATTCACTGGCGGCTATTTCACCTTACCATAATAAAGTTTCAATTAGAAGTTGAACTAATGTATTGTTAATAATAAACATTATTTACAGATATTACGGATAACACATTCTTCCATTTTTTAGGGATAGATCATGACATTCTTGGGAAAAAAGAAAACACTAAGGACTTCCTGGCCTGTTGGTTGCAGTTTCCATAGTCTGAGAGAAGGTCAGTGACAGAGCTGGGAATAGACCCTTCTCTGTCGAGACCATGCTGTTACTAAGGCTTCAGTGATATTCCAGATAATAAAATAGTTGCTGGTGTTGCACAAAAAGAACATGTAAGTAGCTTTCACAGAAAATAATTAAGTTATTGATGTTAAACAGTAATTTTTTAGCAAAAACTAAAAGGCCTTTGTCTTGACAGGGCATCGCCGTGGTTTGCGTTGACTTTTTTTTTCTTTTAACGTGCTTATAGTTTAAGACAGTTGCATACCTGCATACCGTTGGCTTTCACTTGTTACTTTCACAGTAGATCTTTATATGTGTAACAAACTTAGTCAGAAAAAGATACTGATTGATACAGAGTAAATGTGGCAAACACCATGTAAAGAAACATGTTGACATTGTGTAAAAAAAAAATTAGAGGAAGAACAGGATGCCCACAAACTTTTATCTATGGTCTAATTTCAAATTAATAATTGGTAGACTATTTGGGTTTGGGGAGGGGTGGGGAATTCAGAAAGAAAGAGACGATGCTGCCCTATGTCACAAAACCAATGGGTCTTATATTTATTGTGTAAGAATGAAGCTTCCTCAAAGAGGTGAAGTGGGATTATTATGTTGATTCTTGTTCATATACAAATGCATTATGCTAATTTCCTGTTTGCCACCAATGTTTCTGAATTTGGAGATTAAATCAGACCTTTACTGAAGACTAGATGACGCATCCTATTGAGAATTGTCTTCAAAGATTTTTTGAGAAATCCCTGTTAGGAGTAGTAAGTAGAGGGATTCCATTTTTGTATATTGCTTTTAGCATTGTGGATGGCAGTGTTGGAATAAACAGTATGGAAGGATTGATTGGATTCCTCCTCTGTTTTCAGGGAAGCATTCAGTCAGACATGAAAGAGATTTCAGCATGACGTGATTTAAATTGGGAAATTTCAAAATAACTGATAAAGCTAAATAAAATTCCCAGACACGCTGAAACGGAATTCTTGTCACTTTAAAGCAGCTTCTTTAGAGAAACCTTTTAATAGGTAAGGAAGCGTAGTCCTTCTTAGGGCAAAATCAGCCCAGAGCTGATCAGACGTGAGCTGAACAACTAAGTTACTTCAGAGCCTGCTTTGGTCTATAGTTTGTCCAGTTTTCTGGAATAATCACAGGTTAAAAATAAAAGTTCCTCTTTCCCTCCTTGTGCCTTTAATACACACTGTGCCCACAGCAGACCTCAGGATCACTCTTTTTTTGTGATAAAAAATATTAGAAAGATACAATTTAAGAAGCTTTATCAGTATGCTTCATACAGATCAGACTAAGAATACATATTTCCAAGCTACACTCAGGTGGTGCTGCAATTCAGAAATCCTGGATTCATGTTTTTCAGCTGTCAGAATGTTCACTTTTATTTGCCAAGCAGAACGTACATAAAAGTTCAGATCATGTAGAAAGCAGGCATTTCCATGTGCTTGCCTTTTTTGCTACACTGGAAAGAAGAGGTCTTAGTCATCTTGGATGGGTGGGTCACCCAATGTACTTCAGTCATCTTAGTCACTTAGGTCAGGCTTACTGGTCATTCAGTCACATGATTTACCTCAGTCCCATCAGAAGGTACTTTGGTCACCTCCCCAGATGATAGTAAAATGCAGAGTAAACTCCATGGAACTCAAAAACCCAAACAAAGTAAGTTTTATGATATCAAAGCATCTAAAGAAAATTACTGTTCTCTTTGAGAGCAATTCTTCACGGGAGGTCTTCACTGGGTATGGAAAACCTTACTGGAGAATAGGGAATTATCTGGGCTTGCTCAGCCAGTTGAATATCAAGGACCCCAATGAACAGGTACAAAGGCCTAAAGTTCCATCAATTTATATGTAATTAATCCAGCAAAATGGTTGTGGTCACTGCATTTATCAATATGCAACTTGTATTTGTACAATGCTCTCTGTGACAATTTATCATAATACAGACCCTCTAATATAGCTAACATAATTCCTACCTTTCAAGTGGATAAACGTTCACCCACATTTTTTTCAGGCCCAAAGGGATGGTGTTTGTCTTGGGTGACTCTGGTGCATCAGCAAAGCCAGCCCAAGATCAGCCACCTCTTCATTCCACCCAGTTTCTTCTCACCACTGGTTCACCTCTTCCACATTGGAGCTGGCACAGTCGTTTCTGTAACTGCTGGAGTGAAACGACCTGGGTGCAAAGTGCAACCTCTCACAAACCAACCAACCAACCAACCAACCCACCCACCTGGCAGCAATACTAGTTCAAGGTATTCATACTGCTCCTATCAGATGCCTTTTGTTTCTCCTCCTGTGTTGCTGGTAGCTTTCTGTGGGACCAGTCAAACCATCAGTAACTGATATGGCTTAGAAAAATTATGGGCCTTCTTTTCTTTATTAAATCACAGGCTTTCTTTTCTTTATTAAATCAGACCAGCTATCTGATGTTGTTCGCTCTGCAGAGTTCCTACACCCTTGCTCTGGCACGAGGGATGAACTGAAGACAGGGTTACAGGAAAGAATAAGGGTGCCAGTTCTCTCAACCAGTACTGCCACTGAGAAAAGAGCACAAGGAACTGAACCCTATGAGTAAAAATGAAGTAAAAATGCACATGTAATTGCTATAGTTAATTAATTCCAGTACCAGGCTGCCTCATTCTCAAATATGCTGGCTCCTACTGTGCATTTCCAAGTCAAAGTAACCTGCTAATTGAGATATAACTATCAGATAGGAAAATTATGGAAGAAGATGTCAGGTATACCAAACCACAGTCAATCAGGAGAATTTAAATGTAATGTCTTTGAAATGAGTGTTATCTGACAAGGAGCTAGTAACCTGTCTGGGCTGTTGCGAGAGCCTGTAAATGTGAGCTTGCTGCATTCTCCATAAACTTCATCCATGTAAGGACTTGACAAAAACTCCTTTAAATAAAGCACTGCAGCCACCTAGCCTTGAAGAGATGCAAGTGTTCAGTAACACTCTGATCACAGCCTGGAATTCAGCAAAAGCCTTCCATGTATTTGTAGATACTTCGGGAGCCAGTAAAAGATGGATCAGTGAAGCCAGTAACACAGAAACAAACTGAATTAAGTAACAGAACAACCAGAAATCACTAAAAGGCAAGAGTGATCTAAATGTCCATCTTTCTTGAGTTTGTCTTTACAAAGTTGCAGGACAGTCATTTTTGCTTGGCTCATAATCAATTCTTGCTAATGCTATGTTCTCTGGTTCTGCCTAACACTGATGAGATAAGGAACAAATGGATCAATGCTCTCATTGTATTTACTGGGAAACCAGTAATCAGGACAGAGGACTGAATTCCCTGAATTCTAATTATACATTATACATTATTTTGCCAGAGTATCCCTTTAGACTGCCATAAATTATGAACAAACAGCACCAAAAATACGAGAAAACAGTGTCAGTGGTAGAAAATGGGGACAGAATCAAACATAAACCTATGCCGCCGTGGTATAAGGGCACTTCTAATTTTCCTCTGCTGTCAACCTCTGGGTCATTCCCAGACCATAAATCACATAGCAAACCTCACCTGCCTCCTCTCCAAAATTCACAAGTTGGGCACCCATTACAAAAAAAACCCTCTTATTTCACTGAGATTACCTGCCCATCTGGACTAATACTCCGATTCCTGCTTTTCTGAATAGTAAAGACAGCAGAAAAACCTTAGTAGTACCTCACAGCAAAGCAAGTTAACACCAGACATTCCTATTCTCCCTTCTCTAAAGGGAATTTTCAACAGATCAATCAGACTTTTGATGCTAGTTAACTACCAAAATTAATTTTTCATTTTCCATTCAGCTACAGAACTAGCTGAGAATGACAAATGAAGAACACACGATGTAAAATCAAAACCAGGATGAAAAACTGAAACAAAGATTCAAAGAGTGGTCACAAATGTACTTTTTATTTTCCAGGTGCACAGTAGTTTTAGAAATTTCTCTCTTAGAGGTGTGAAAGGATTAAAAGGAGATCTAGTGTGGCAGCCTATCGCACAAATATTGTGTGAGTTACGGTATTTTCCTCTCGTGTTTGATGCTGTCCGCTGTCAAGAATAGGCTGCTAGTATGCATGAACTCAGTTGGATAGTCTGTGTTCTTCTCATGGGTTGTTTTGTTAAAGAGCTACTTAAGAACTGATTTATTTCTTTTGTTAAATTCCCTGCAAAAATTCAGGCTCCTGGTTCAAGGAAAATGCATCCCATTTGTAACACTGTATAAGCTGAATACACACAGTTTTCATGCTTTGAGGAACTACACATTTGTTTTTTAATAATCACACTTGCAGATACTTTATATGGGGAAAAAATAATCCAAGTTCTTGATTACTGGTATTTAATATCAACATGGTCACATTGGTAAAATAGCAAATTATAAAAAAACCCCTGTTTTTCATCTCAGTTCTTCTGCTTGCTACAGTCTAAGAAAGATGCTTCAGAATAAAAATCTTGTACTTCTGATGCTTTCTTTTACATAAGAAGAACAGCCTTGTGCCATCCTCAGTGATAGGAAGTGACAGGCAGAGCATGACATCACTCTTTATTTTTAACCGATTGCCTTCTGGTGAATTTATTTTGCTGTCAGTAAATATTACAGCAGTGTTAGTCACATTCAGGCATTATGGAGACAGAAGCCCTGTTCTAAGTTTGATCCGAGAAGCCGGCAGTTCTTAGCTTTTGAAGGGGAGAAGCTTTATTTCCAAATTTGGCACAAGGGCTAGCATCCAGAGACTGATTTATAAGAATATGTCTCAGAGAAATGCTGAAGTACACATCAATGGTCTACAACCACCAAAGGCATCCATGTGAATTTTACCACTACAGGAGCACCAGATAGGCTAATCACTTATAAAAAGTACTCAAGAACAAATGTTTAGTCAGCAAATAATTTACTACTGATATTTAATTAAACTTGCCACCTGTCTGAGACCAGCAGCTCTTAACAGCATCCATGTTCCTTTTATCACTAATATCACTTAGCTTCCCAGTATCACTACTCATGCAGTACCTCAAATAAGAGAACATAAATTAAAGACATGTTTCTATCCTTCTCCTACAGACAGTTAATCTTTAAAATGAAGAAGTGGAGAAACTGCACCTTCAGGATTTCCCCAAAGGGAGCAGACATCCAGCACGGATCACGCTTATGCCACCTTGTCTCCGTTGCCTTTGTAAATCTATTTGGCTTTCCTCATCCACCCGCTTGGCTCTTGCCTACCCTCTAAGGAAAATACTGTCATTCATTAGGCAGTACTCAAGCACACTGTAACCTTACTAACTATCACATCATCATTGTTATTACTAAATAATGCTACTAGTAGAAGACCAAGTTCTGAAACGCAAGTTTTGCATGCTGACAGTAGTAAGCACGACTACATGGATGCAAGGGCAGAAAATACAAGTTTTCCTCCTAAAAAAGAACATGGCAAGAAGTTGGGTCTTGTCTCCGTCCTTCATTAACACTCTCGCTCCAGGTCACTTCATTCAGGCAACTATTACCATGCATTAAAAGAGTCTGCAGACAGCACATACACAACTTAAAAACATAAAGCAATTACTTATTGGCTAATTCACACAGCGTCTGGAATTAATGAGCCACTAATAACCTCCTTTGGTAAGACACTCTATGAGTATTGGTTGACCCTGCAATCACGTGGAGGACCATCAGGCTCTGTTGCTTTTTGCAACAGGTCAATAGTCCTTAGGGTTGCTCTTTCTGCCTTCCTTTCTCTCAGAGGATTTTGTATCTTTTCGTGATTATGTTTTTCTTCTTGACTCTTTAAAATGCTAATTCCATCTCAACAATTTTACTCTGTCTACAGTTTTACCTTTCTTAGCTTTTGCATGGCTCAAGACCAAGTACTTTCTCAGAACCCTTTCTCGCAGTTTAGCGATTTTTGCAGAAGTCAGAAGGAAGGTTATTCAGTTGGGCTGAAAGAGAGGGTCTGCACCCTGATAACATAGCGTAGCCCACAGATTCTGAACAGTACTGGAGAATTGTCCAGATTTCCATGTGGAGTATGTCTTCTAGATGATACCTGCTTATAAACTCAATTTTGTCACTGAATAAAGCAGTGAGGTGCCTATAAGGACATACTATACACGTTAACGAAAGAATAAGAGGAACAACATCCCTAAACACTTCCATGTCACCATTATCCAAGTAAAAACTTGAAAAGCTTTTAAAAAGAGGGTGAGACATGTTACACACAGAGACCCTCTCAGTCTCGCTATCGGGCTACCAGCCGAACGGCAGCATTGCCCTGCAGGCGCCTGCCCGATCCCCGTTCTCGCTGCCCGGACTCCACTCCGTTGTCCCACCAGCTCCCACCGAGCGTCACCCCGCTGATAAATCAAGCGGCGACAGTTACATGAGGTATCGGGGGCTCATCCGCCAGCCGGCAACCCCTGCAGCCCGCCGCCTTCAGGGCATTCCCCGACGGGACTCGCCCGGCCCTGACTCCCCACCGGCGCGGGGGGACGCTCCCTGGGGGCTCCGGTCAGCCACGCCGTTAGAAGAGCCACGGCAAGACCAAACCGCCGCCCCTCATCGGCGCGGCGGGCGGGCGGGGGGCCCCGGGGCGAGCCGGCGTCCGAGGCAGCGCCGGGGGCGAGGAGGAAACACGGCCAGGGCGCTGTAAAATAAAAAAGGGAATCGTCTCGGCTGTGGCTGTGGGTTGGTCGGGGATTTTTGGTTGCCTTCTCCGCTGCAGCAGCCGCCATCTGCTACCGCGCAGCACTTCAGCCCCTTTCCCCGCAGCCAGGCCTGTGCGCATGCGCCGCCGGTCCGCGCAGGCGCTGCGCAGGTGGAGGTGGCGGTGGTGGTGGTGGCGGCGGCGGCGATGGGCGGGCGGCTGAGTCGCGTGTTCCGGACTTTCAACGTGGAGAGCCGGGCCCGCCGCGAGATCAGCAAGGAGAAGCCCACGCCCGCGCCGCGGCACCCAACCTCTCGTCTGGACGAGCTGGCCGGTGGGTGCCGGCCTTGCCAGGCCGCGGGGCGACGCCGGAGGGGCTGCCAGCGGGGGGCGGGGTCTGTGGGCCCGGCGCGGGGCCCAGCCACGGGAGGCGGAGAGCGGGTGCTGGGGGCGGCCTGTGTGGGCGAGGTGCTGGGGGCGCGGGGCCGCGGCGTCCCCGGGGCGGCGCGGGGCCGGTGACATTGAGAGCGGGGCGGCTGGGCGCGCGGGGCATGCTGGGAGCCGTAGTCGGCGGCGGCTGTTGCTAGGGGCGGTTGCTAGGGGCGCTGGGGCAGCGGCCGGCGGGCGCCTGGGGCTGGGCCTCTCGGGCCGGCTCGGAGTCGGACCCGCACAGCGGCGGCAGTAGCCGGTCTGCTCCGCGGGCCGCTGCGGGGCAGTGAGCCAGCGGGCCGCAGTCGGGTGGTTGCCAGCGGGCCGCTGGGCCGTGGCGGGTACCGCGGCGCCGCCGTGCGAAGCGGTGTGGTTAACGCTAGAGCTGGAGGAACAGCGAAGCCTCTCCGAGAAGCACCGTGCGTCTTGGGAGTCGTGCCGCTCCCCTGGGGGAGCAGTTAAGCTGGCAGAACGAGCAAAAAGGAAACAATTTGACTCAGATCTGCCTTTTCTCTATTTTTTTTCCTTCTCTTCTTCTCCCCGCTGCCTTTAGACCACCCAGAGATACAAGAAGAAATTTACAGAAAGGACGATAGGCTCCTCACCTTGTTAAAAGATGTTTATGTCGAGTCCAGAGATCCACCTGTGCAGGTGAATATGTCTTTCTGTAGGAGGCATGCCAGCATCAGCTTTGTGGTTTTCAAACTCAGCACAAATTCTGTATAAAGAAAAATGTTCTGTTAGTGCCTAAAAGCTACCTTTTTTATAGGTAAAAGTGATGTTTTCATTACTCTTTTATATATCGGTAGCACTGACTGTGTTTGACCCTGGGTCTTCAACACGTGACAGACTGTGATTATACAACCTTCTCAATGCTTACGCAGCCTTCCTTTTTAACATCATGTTGATCTTCCTTTGTTTTTCACCTGAATTCCCACTTCTGCTTCCTCTAAGGCAGAAGGGCAGTTGGCCAGCCTTTTGCAAAGATGCAGGAATTTGGCAGAGATCTCTCCTAGAGTTGTTAAAAGAAAAGAGATTGGGACTACTATGGGAGCATGGATGGGGTAGAGGACAAAGACATCAACGTTTTAGTGGAGTCTTTAACTACTGATGTTAATGTCGTACTGTGCAGAGACTTTTCCTTATGTGGCCAAGGAAGTGCCTTAGTTAGTTTTTTTTCTGCATAACCTTCTGGTTTGTTTGGTGACCAGTTTCCTCATTGCCAACAGCTGCAGTCTTTGGCTTGGAAGGCAAAGCATATCCCTTCCAGTAAAATGCAGACTGAGGTTCCGTCTCCTCTTTTCCACCATGTTACATTATGGCTTATGCATTTTACCTGTTGCATTATTGGACCACTTTATTCTAGCTGCTTTATTCAGTAATGGAAGTTTTATAATCATCTAGCAATAAAATTTCTAAGTCTCTCTAATTTGCTACTTTAATAGTACCTTGTATTGAAGACTAAAAGTATTTAAAAATGCAGACAGATTTCTGCAGTCTCTCCCTGAAGTTTCCAAGTAACCTCTATCCTTAATTTTCATAATAGAGATTAGGAGTCTAACCTTGAAGTGCTGAAGGTCTAATTTCAATATCTTCCAATATTCAATTGTAAGCCTGTCAAGAGAGATTTGAGAAAAAGCCAGAAATGGAACAAATCTTAGTGCTTGATTCCGTGCCACATAAGACTTCCTCTTGTGGTGTGTCTACTTGCAGTTGTTAGGAAGAGATGATTGATGTGTTAGCACAGAGGCTCGTGGGCAAAACTTCATCCAAAAGCTTCCTTCCTTTCCTGATGTTATTCTGAGTATTTTGTACATTGTGTATGTATACATACCTGTTTGTATACATACCTATATGTATACATACCTATATGTATATTTGGAATGTCTGTCTCTGGTAAGTGGAAAAGCACCAACCCTAAGTCGTGAAGTGGCAGATACCCAGAGACAGATCATTTTATTAAGACTTTAAAAAATGTTCATTATCCGAGCACAGTTTTAGCACAAAGTAAAAGGAAGAAATGGGGAACTAGTAGCATCATCAGACGTTCTTTGTAATTTAGAAACAGACACGCGGTTATAGATGCTGGAGCATCCACATTAGTCTTCTCAGCTTGTGAGTTAATACAGAGTGTCTGTGGGCTAATCAGTGGCTGTGGACTCTGATAACTTTGAAAGTACTTTTTCTTAAAATTTAAGGAAGGTTTTAATTGTGTCTTTTTTGCAGTATCATTCACTGGTTAAATCTTAATAAAAGGCAATATGAGGAAGGCAGAGCTGGTTTGGAAATTACTTGGAAATATGATTTTTTTTTTTCCCCTTTGCCGTGAATCAGTATCAAGTACTAGGTTATCTGCATTTATGTTTGGCTACCAAAATCTGTAGTTTGCTTTGTATGAAGGGCTGCCAGGTCTGTACAACACTTAAGAGTTCAATGGATGGTAGCTTTTCAGAATTTGGGTGGGGATTGACATTGTATGTAGAATGGCTGCGGAAGAACTGACAATTTTTGTGATATCAAGAAGCAAGGCTGGCTAAGCATTTTTTTTTTTTTTAATGCTGTGAAAATGGGGAAAGCTAACAGGAAATGCCATATTTAGGAAGACAGCTTGGCTGCTACTGTATGCATAGTAAACAGAACTGCTGTTAAGCTCTTTTTGTTTTCCTTCCCATGATTAGGTAAAAGGTGGAGGTGGTGAACATCTTCCATGTAAACAGGAGGAAAAGAGACTTACAAAACTAGGCCACTTGGGAGATCTAGATGTTAAGAAGGTTCCCAAAGGCAAAATTTCCATTGTGGAGGCTCTGACGCTTCTTAATAATCATAAAATTCATCCTCAAACATGGACTGCAGAGAAAATAGCAGTGGAATACAGTCTGGAACTGAAGGAAGTCAACTCTCTTCTGGAATTCTTCATTCCTTTCACTGTGCAGGAATTTCCTAAAGAAACCAAAAAAGCTATAAAGTCAACATAAAAATAATTACCAAAACCTTGTGTGATCTCACTCGTGTCTTAATTTTACTCGAGTATATTGAGTGTCTGAAAAGAGTTGGTAACATGTCATCTAACAAGGCTGCTTTCTTATACCAGTAAGATGTATTCAAGCAATTCCATTCTATATTGGATGGCTCCAGTTAAATGCAGAAATTAGAGGATACAGTTTGTAAACCAGAATATAACAAGTTGTATGAGAGCATGTCACATGATTCTGGTTATCCCATTCATATGTTACGAGTTCAGTTAAAACATGCATGTTCTAGTGAGAACTTTACCTTAATAGATTGCCTTTCTTAGCAGAGACTTCCTGGCTTTCAGCTAAATCAGTGCTCTATGTGTATTAGCTCTGTGGTTTCATGTTACAGTGTTCTTTCAAGGACTTTCTGTCAGGGTGTGTGTATATACAAGCAGCTGTATTTTTTTTGAATAAGAATGGAATAGTATTTATACTTCATAAAGAAGGTTAACCACAAGATCATTTGGGAAATTCAGCTGTGTCAAACTTAAAATAAAAAGAAGGTGAATGGCAAGAAGGCTTCAGTAACAGTAATGACTGATGTGTAGCTCCTCTTCCACTCTGTTCTGATCCAGCTTTAATATCTGCACCTCCCCAGGTGCTGTCTGTCAGTAAATTTGTAAAGAGTGATGATCTTCTAGCATAATTCTCTTGCAGCAGTCTTTGGCACCTACTGTATGAGAAATAATGGTTCATATTATAATTAATAGGTAGCAATGAAACGCAACTGGATCTACTAATTGGACCCACTAGTAGGTCTTCGGTAAATGTCTGCCTGTCCTGTTACAATAGCCCTTTTTCCCCGTGGAGGCCTTCTCTGACTTACCCAAACGTGGGCTAGATCAGGTCATGTTCACTCACAGTAAGTTACCCACGTGCTACCAGATTGAAGATGAACAGCATCCTTTCCAGCTGTTGGTAAAGGACAACACAAATTGTGAGGTGGTAGCGGTGGATTGTAACCTTGATAATGTGACTATTCAGGTCTGTGTAGGTAAGGAAGAAGTTTTGCACTGATGATTAATACTGTAGTGAAAACTGGTTCATGTTTTCCAGGTAAGCTGGGGGGGATAATCAGAATTGGTATTTAAAAATGCATTATGGTTGCCTTAATTCAAAGGAAACAAAAATGAAAATTTTATGCGGCGCTAACATTCCTAGTGCCCATCACCAATATTAAGAATGTGGAAGTCAGTACCGTGCCTACAATGTAATTTTCTTTTTAAGATCTTTTCTGCCAGGTCTTAGATTTCAGGTTCTGGTAAATATCTTACCAAGAAGATTATCAACTTTGCTATTCCACAGCAACATTCTTTCCAGTTCTCTCTCTGAGCTGGAACAAGGTATTTACAGTATAGTTTGCCACAGTGTATTCAAGGTTTTGCTTGATTCATTTCTGACGTATATAATGCTGTACCTTAGTGGAAGATGACACCTAAGTGCATTGTATAAAAAAATTTAAAATTGTTAGTCTTTGGATGTGTGGATTGGGGATCGACTTGTCATTCTTCCTGTAATGTAATGGGGACAGAGCTGCACTCTGAAACTAATGCATGAGTTACATACGACATTAAGATTTTTTTGTTTTCCACAAAATACTCTGTTTTATAGAATATTGTAAGAGAAATACTTTATTGTTTGAGTACTGTTTGTCCTAATATTTAAGGTAATATTCAGAAAACATCTGTGGAATGCATTTGATACAGATACTGTTTTGGAGTCGCAGTAATTTCCTTCTTTAAAAATGAATCTTTAATTAGGTATTGGAGTTGATTAAAAACTCACTACAATCAGCACCAGACAACAGTTTAACCATGCCTCTTGACTAACTTGGTATGTATTTTGCCTTCTTTAGTCTGCCTTTGTGAACTGTCTTGTGACGTGGCTATACCGTTACAGTACCCTGTTTCACGTAGAAAGTCCCTAGAGGCCTTATGGTATACTACTGCTTCGCTTACACTCTTCAGCAGCCACGTGCTTTGGGACGTTTGGTGCTCATCATGTTCAGTGCTCCAGCCACACCTTCAGGACAAAATCCTCTCCATGAATGAGATGATAGCAAAGCTATCCCTAGTTTCTCTGGAGCCAGGATCTCGTCCTCAGAATATATTGTCCATGGGAGTAAAGCAGCCAGGTCCCACAGCACAGAGGTGGGCTAGGGATCCATCTCCCTGGAAGCAGGTGAACTCCCGGTGGCCCAGAAGGCTCCTCTGGAGCAGGGAACTTCTCCAGCATGGCGTGTTCACTTCAGGAAAATTAGACTTAATGCAGTTTGCTGTCGGCAGACAGATTCTTCTGCTGGTCACCTGCCCCACCTGCTGGGCAATGCCAAACCAGCATTATGAAGGCATTGCTGATGGTATGGGATCATGTAAAATCTGTACCTTTATCTATCCAAATTATCCATAGTCTGAATGTTAGCTTTCGTTGTCTCTTCAGACATGGAGTGTTTTACTTGCCCAAAGCTTACAAGAAGATCCAGGAGCATGGATCTTTTCTCTTTGCTGTGGTGGGAAAGCCTGTCCCTGATCAAGCACTCTCAATGCTACTGTCTTCTCCTGTGTAGGCTACCGGCCACAGCCAGGCGCGAGGTCCTTGGCAGGTGTGTGCTTAAGCTGTGTTCGAGTGAGTATGTGTTTGAAGATAACACTGTCTTTAGGGTTGATGTCTGGGACAAGACTATTCTCACTATTGCATCTTTTCCAGAACTGCTTATTTCCTTTCTTCCAGTTTCAAGGGACTCTTTACTCATCAGTTATCTTGCCTGCTTACCAGTTTCTGGTTTTGATGCAATTTCTAATCGGAAGAAGAATAATGGTATTTTGTTTACACTTTTAACTTGGTTTTGTCTGTGTCCCTTTCTGTCTATATCCCTTTCCCATAGCTGTTTGACTGTCAGCTTAAGGAAAAGGTACTCTTCAAGCAACTGTTTTGAAGAGGTAATTATGGGGAATTTGTGGGAACCTGCAATTCAATTTTCTGGTATTCCTATGTGGAGAATTTTTCATGTTTCACTGCCATGCATGCGGTGCACTAGATTTAGCTCAGATGGTTCTGGCCACCATATAGAATCATTACATTTGATAGGGAACAACCTGCTGCACTGAAACTGCTTTGTTCTTGCCAAATAAATGTAAAATGTGTAGCAAGTATAAGCTTTGTGAGCCTGTAAGGGATTTGTTTCACTTCCAGTGTAAATGACACATGGTTAACGAACTTCTTTATATGTGGCATTATTACATCAGTTTTCCGAATGTCACTGCATCAAGCCAGGGCTGCCTTGGGCACTGAGACAGGGTGAGTACACAGGGCAGGCTGAGCCTCATTTGGAAATGAGGGTTACATTCCTGGTGAGACATAAAATTTAATTTCTTCAGGGGAGTTCCAGCAGGTATACTGGAATTCCTGGCTTGAATTTTTCGAAAAAGTTTCTCTTTAGGGGGAGTCTAGTAGCTCACTTACCCACGTTTTCTGGGACACAGTCCCACTCCTCTAGCCTTGTTCTATCATTAAGTCTATTCCCAGCCTTCTCCAGCCAGTCTTCTCTGCTATGAAAACTTTACGCAGCTGCACTCTTGCTCTTTACTAGCTCACATGCAAATGTTGGTTGTGTTCTGCCCTTTCAGTCTCAACAACCCGTTTTATTTCTGCAGAGCTGTCTTGCCTTCTAGGAGCAGCACATCTGCTGAGGTAAAGATGAGAGGACTGAACACATGTTTTGCTCTGCATAACTTAGGAATAGGACAGATTTTCAAAAGCGATGTAGCTTTTCATACATCTTCAAAAGCTGCTCTTGGGATATGTGAAACTAAGTAATCTTGTGCTGTCTCACCATGTATTAATCATAGCTAGGTTCCTGCAGTCTGATGCCAAGACAGCAAGATTGGAGCTGTGAGGCAGGAAAGAGTTTTAACTCTGCTTTCTGTGCAGGTTAGTCAGAGGGAACTTCAGTACAAAACGTGGTCTTTCTGTAGCCTTCCAGCACAGGGCACTTGTCTTTCAAGCTACCTCTTTTTACTCAAGGAGAAAAGAAAATTATGTTTATATGTGAGAGGTGTGTACTAAACTTACAAAATGGAATATCTTATTTCTGTATTGAAAAATGGAGTCAAACCTCAAGTAGTCATAAAACAGGATCCAAATGCAAAAGTTCAAAAAGGTGGCTGTCTCACCTTGTTTCATATGAGCATTGTGCTTTCATGTTGGAGACTGCACGAAGCTTCATGTTTCACAGCTCTGTTCTGGAGCCCATTTCTAAACAGGAGTTTTCTGGTTCTTAATCAGGCGGTGCCAGTGTTGAACTGACAGCAGAGGAGTCCTGGCCAGTGCACCTGAGCTTCAGGTGCAAATGGATTTTGGCACTTGAGACTGCGGCCGTTATATGCCAACTGATACGCTATTAGCAATCAAAACACTGTGTCGGTGCCTGTTATTAAATCTGTTTCTAGCAATCTACAAGTCTAATGAATTCTGTAACCCTTCACAGTTTAGGTACTGCTGTATTGCTATCAGAGCCAAGTGTCTTCTGCTGAAAAAAAACGCCAAAACCCATGGATTAATTTCTCTTAGAAACTTAACATTAGTTTTCTTGGTCTGAAACAGAGGCTTGGATTTACACGAGACGACAGCAGCGTTAGTTAACAGCAGCACATCTCCTGCAGCATGCTGGAGAGAGCGCACTGCGGGAGCTCCTGCAGCTCTGTGGGGTGGAGTGGGGTTTGATGCGTCTGCTGCCAGAAAGAGAGTTTAAAAAATAGATCTGCCAAGGTAGTTCTTCTGTGACTGTTGTGCAAAATCCCCTTTGGGTGTGGGTTACTTTGGTTGCTGAAGCTCTGTCTTTAGGTGAGATGTTTTGGCCTCCTGACAAGAGTAGTGCTGCTGTATTACCGAGGAGAGAAGTGACTGGGAGCCGGATAGACCCCATAATCATCTCCTATAAGGATTCCTTGCACGGGAATGGAAAACACACATTGTGTTGTAGGACTGAGGTTCTCAGGCCACTACGGTTTAGAAAGCTGAGGGAGGTGATGGTGTGGCTGGAGGAATGCCTGCCTTTGAAACAGACGCCCAGCAGCAGCCACACCTGTGTGCTGGGTTCACCCAGGGAATAAGGGATCCCACTGCTGATGAGCTGCAAATGGTGCTGGTGAAAGCTAGAGTCGCTCCTGCCAGGGGTTAATGCAACTGGAAGCCTGAATGTAGAGTCGCATCTGGGAGCTCCGCTTATGTGAGAGAGATCGGGGCTCTGCAGAGAGGACAACAGCACTGGCAACTTGGGTGCAGCGGGGAGTGCAGAGCTGGTTATAATTGCCTATGTTGGCAGAGGGAAAAAGAGATGAAGGTGGAGTCTTCAGAGCATTTTCCCTGAACTGAAGTATGCCCTGTTAATTGCACAGGTCTTTGTTCCCAGGAAAATCAAAGCAGCACGGTTTGTGACTCAAACCGTTTTGACTCTACACAGGCCACACGTTGGGTATGAAATAGGGGCAGAGCGCTGCAAGCCTGGATGGCCAGAACCATGTTGAGCTGCTGTATGGACAGGTCTGTTGGGAGTTGCACATTGCGTGCATGTCACACTTGATTGCCTTCTGTCTAGGTCTCTGGTGTTCACAGCACAGCACTGTAACCTAAAGGATGCCACAGGCTTGATGGTTAGGTCTCTCCTCTTAAAGTTGCATCACCCTTAAGGTGAAGTGGAAATTGACTGTTAGGTAGGAGTCTAGCCTAACTGTCTCCGTGCCCCCAAAAAGCTGGAAACTATGAATCTTATTTTAGTTGCATAATTCCGCTACACCATGAATTGCCTTCGTGAGCACCAAGCGTAGCAGAGCTGGAGTCCCTCTTGGTGGGCTGAGGTGGAGAAGTGGTAGGGGCTGCAGCACGGTGAGTGCGGGAAGGGCTCACTGCTGCTCAGGGAGGGAAGCCTTACTCGTTCCTTACCACTCCTACCCCTGTTCCCAGCGCTACAGCCCACCTCCTCTCTTTTTGCTAGCTCAGGCACTTAGCAGACCACTTTATGAACCGCTTTAACTCACTAACAGGGCAGAAAACAAAACAAAACAGGTGTATTTAAAACTAAGAAGGAGAAACACTCATTACTGTTGTCAGCATCAGTGGCTATCCTTTGGTTGGAGCCAGCATATATTCAGCTTACTTCTATTATCAGCCATGTCCACCAGGGAAACAGGTTATTAAAATTGGGGATGTTTTCTCTGCACAATTTAGGGGCAAAAAGCTGAACATGCAGAGGTACCAAAATGCTGCTGGGAATTTTTGAAATACATTATCCTAAGTGAGTTGATTTCAGATGGAAAAAGTGTATTTTAAAACCTATTTTTTATCTTGTAATAAAATATTTTGGCATTGTAATATGAGATGACATTTATTTCTAAGAACAGTTCGAACTGAATGCAAAATATTTGCAAAAGATAACCCTTGCTTTGCCAAATAATAAGGATTTTTTTTTTCCTTCGGACAATCTCAAAAAGAAATGCTAAGACTTTTATTAAACAAAAGTTTGTCTCATCCTAGTTACTACCATTCCCACCCTTACCTAAATCCATCCTCCCACTCCCCCTACTACTTTGTTGATGAGTATCATCTGTCAGGTTGCTCGTCCAGTTTCATAGATGGGCAATTAACTGTGTACAATGAGTGAGGCTGATTTACTGTCTACCTAAAGCTACAGTGAAGCTGGAATAAATAGGAAGTAAGTGCATTGAATAGCAATGAATCAAAGCAAAGCAGGCTACTGAAGATGTCTTTAGGAAGAAATAATGCCACTCTATTGGCATTGCTCCTCCACAGAGGAAAAAAGTGGGAATAAATTTCATACTGTGTTCTGCCTTTCTCAATTAGCTGTCACCAGTTAAAGATTTCCTGTGTGGGAACGAATTCACAGTTGTCGTCACTTAACAAAGATAAATTCTATCAACTTACTTCTGCACATGCAATACTTCAATATTAAACTCTTTTTTTATATTGCAAATTTCTCATTAATGTAGCAATTTGAGAAATGGAGCCATTTTTCTTGTGACTCTCTTAATAGGTTGACATTTAATCATGGTTTCTTAACCCTTTTGAAAGAAATGTACTATTTTGTACATTTTGAATAAAAACTGTTTGAATTTTATCATGGACGCATAGCTGTGATTTAAGAGCTGAGAAGATACTACAAAAAGCAAGTCTGTTCTTTTGACAAATAACATAAATACCTGTTTGTGATGTAAGGGCTCCATGACATGCATAATTCTCTAGCCTTCAGAAAGTGGTGAAACTGCAACGTCTTGGGGGCACCCTAAGGAAGAACCATAGTTTTACTGACAGAGCACTACAGGAAACCATCGTTGGATTTTTATCCTCAAAATTTTGTGTTTTCCATAATTCTGCTGCTGTGGAACTTGTTACAGAATTCACCCATTGCTACGGAATTCACCCCTTGCTACAACATCGTGCTCTAGCATACAACGTTTCATTTTGCCGAAAAAGCGTAATTAGTCCTCAGCCAAGAACAAAAGCTTGAACTGAGTGTGAACCATACTACTCAAATTCCCTTGAGTTTGCTGCAACCTAAAACAATACTTTGAGAAATATGAACTGCTCCCTCTGTCTTAGCTGCTAGGTACTTCTGAAAATGAAAGATGAAAATTAAAGTTAAGTTAAAGTCAAAATGCAGAGCATTATATTAATATAAATTACATAGGGCTTTTGATGTGCTATTACTCCTTTCTGTCTTGAATTTAACCCAGACTCCGTGACAATTTCCCTTATTTTTATTTTTTTTTCATTAAGAATATAAAAGGCCTTTGGTAAAATAATCTTTTGTCCGTGATGAAATGATAGCACCTCCTTCGCCCTCCCCTGCACAGATCATCTCAGCTTCCCGAATGAGGGAGGAAAACAGTAGACAAATAGATTCAAATGTCAGGTTGAAGAATGTGTCATGAAGGATTTTCAAATGCTACGTCCTTTCTACACCAGGCACTAGACACGGATACGTTGCATTTGTGCAGTCTTGATCAAAGGTTTGTTTCAAGTGGAAGACTACTTGAATTTGAACTAACTTCACATGCTGCTGGTTTCAAGTTATTTCCACGATTAGGAAAAATGATTACTTAAGAGATAAAAATCCAGTGTGCATTCCAATTGGTCAAACTGTTTCTATGGTTGCGGAGCGGTATCTAAAGATTCAGCTAGAAAACCATGGCTTAAAGATGAGAGAACAGGTTATCTGTTGCATCCCTTCACTAGATACACTAGACAAAAATGGAGTTCCAGGCTGCGGAGGAGATACAGGCAGATGATTTTGTTGCTGAATCCTTGCAAATAACCCCTCTACCCAATAAATTTTTTTCTGAAAGCCCTGCCAAGTCCATATATGCTGCAGGTGGCCTCCTTTTTTATTTTATGTTGTTAGCTAGCAAAGCTTTGAAGTGACCCCAGAGATTTATAAGAATATCCTGAGATTTATGCTGGGGGGGGTGGGGGGGGTGTGGGTGCGCTCAGGTGACCTGATTGCATCGTTTGGGAAGGTGATTTACCAGGATGCACCTAAATGTAAACTATGAAAACAAGAATAATATTTGTTTTGGCTGTGTTCTGCAAGGACAGTTCACCCCACAGCTTTTAGAGAAGTTATCACAGAAAGCATTACTTAATTTACTGCTATGTTTTCCTCTGGTTTACCATTAGGAATAATATTGTCTTATTTTTGTTCTGAGGTCTGCTAGCAGCAGAGTAGGAATAAAAAATTTATAGGTATAATATGAGAAATTAATCTTGACTTTTCCTAGGCATGCTTTTTTACATACACGTCTCTTGCCATGCTACAATAATATTTCTATTTCACTTTTTAATTCTACTTATAAAATTGCAGATCATTAGCAGCATCTGTAATTTCTGTAATACTTTCAGAGCTTGTCTGTAGTCCATCAAGGTTATACAAAGCAACTGCACTGGAATAATGAGTACTGGAGTCTTACTGACCTGCAGGAGCTGGATGACAGTTTTAGCAGGGGCTGGGCAACCTCCAAGTCAAGTGAGATTAGCCATCTAGGCATTCAGGATCTAATGGTTACAGGGACGAGGAATGTTTTTTAGTGGAAGGAGAAGAACTGAGCATTTCATTTGGGAAAGAGACAGACCACTTGCTACATCAAAACATTGGGCACCATGTTGTAAACAGTTTTGAATTCATAGAATCCCAGAATAATTTAGATTGTAAGGGAGTAATTTATCTTGTGCGGTCAGGCTTGGAATACTTCCAAGGCTGGAGATTCCACAACTTGGGCAACCCGTTCCAGTGCTTAACTATCTTCATGGGAAAAGTAATTTCTTTATGGCTAGGCAAAATTTCCTGTTGCACCTTGTGACTGTTACCTGTTGTTTTTCTGCTGCTCATGTCTGGGAAGAGTGACTCCATACTGCCTATGGCTGGCCAATGGTCTCTCAGCATCACCAGAACATTAAAATTATGGGGAAAGAAACTTGATTCCATCCATCTATGCTTTACTCCTTTGCTTGGAATGTCATCCTTCCAATTCCTGTTCCTACTGGAAGCTAACTCTGCCACCTCATCTATAAGACATGAGTGAAAAGAAAAGGTACTAAAATATAGCTTAAAAGACAAAGGAATCATTCAACAGAATACAAATATACAATTTAAGGATTATTCTGGCAATAGTAACAACACCATCATTCTTCCTGCCAGCTTGCGTGTTTTATCTATATATACTTAGTATCAGGCAATGCATTCGTCTCTGGAAAGCAGCAGCCAGGGCTGTGGGTGGGAGAACAGGTAAACGAGCAAAAAATCCAAACAAAACTTATTCCTGTTTTTAATCTGTGGTTTACCAATGGAAATAATATTGCCTTATTTTATTTAATGAAGAGTAATGTAGAAAAACTATACGTAAGCTCACAACTGCTCTTCTTCCCCTTAGCAATCCCTCCACAGTAACGTTTTCCGGTAATAAGGTTACAGGATCCACGTTACAGTCAGAGCACTTTATGAAAGGAATTGTTTCCGTTTATTGCAGGCTTAAAAGATCCATAGCTGTTTGTTACACATTTTCTAAGGCCCCAAACTTTATGAAATAGTTGGAAACTAGTCTGTTATAGATCAGCTTTATAATTTATGATGCTTTGATTTATTTGTATTGATGGTATTGATACATAGGCACAAGTGAGTTGACATTTTACTTTCAGGTCTCCCACATTTTCACAAAGATACTGCACAAAAATTGCACACAGTGTCTTAATGACTCAGGCCTACATCAGACGTATGAAGAAATCTGGGTGCAGTGACTGACTCCTCTATTTTTTCGATTATTGCCTTAGCAGTGTACACCAAATCATTGCCATTTTATCACTTAAATCACTCCAGAAAGACTCTGTGATGGTTCTGTGGCATATACATGTTTATCTTTCTGGGAGGTGTTCATCTTAAGTTCAAGTCAGTGATAAAAGAAAGCTGAAAAATTGTGACCTGCCACAAGAGAACTGTGGAAGAAACAGTGAACTCGAGCCTGTGCCAGTGCAGGGGCGCACCGTTATCCTCATCAAGGGAATGGAACGAGATAGACCCTCAGGTCCTGATCCTGCAGCTTAGATATGTGTCCATTTACATAAATGGTCAGGTTTCTACCAACAGAAATGATGCATGTGATTAAAACTATGCACAGTTAAGTCTTAAGATTAGCTCTGAGGCTTCTGCAAATTTCTCAGAAATAAGGCTAGTTCAGTTAAGATTCTGTTGTTCACTTCTTTTTGTCTGAGGGATGAAAAACACTGAAATATACTCTTCTATGAAAGTGTGAAGTGGCACCCTGTGAAGACTGCCGAATAGTAAAAGGCATGATAATGCTCTTATCTTGTGCTATTGATCTGACCATGTGAGAACACTCTTGAAGTATAGATGATCTTAATAAAGTAAATTAGTCTAACACCCTAGAGACTTCCTTTTAACATACAGTGATACAGCATTATGCTACGTTACAAAATCTCTGACACTGTACATCCTGAGTCAGTAAATGACAGTGAACTTTAGAAAGAGAAAAAAAATACGATGCTTACAGACAAATGTGATTTATTGCTGCACAATGGAGAAAGACATGTACACACACACACACACACATAATAATTCTTGTATTAGTGCAATAGCTTAGATTTTGGGAGCAGTCTAAGCTTGCTCAAGTGTGCTAAACTACATGTGGAAAGACGTAATACTCCTTTTAACTTTATTTTTGACAATTTCCCAAGACTATTGCTTCCTCTGGATCATCACCTCGTGCTGTGGCAGATGCTGGCTCTGTTGTGTGGGTCAGTTAGATCCCAGGTAAGTACAAAGACATTTCACCTGCCTATAAAGAGAAAAGCATCTGCGTGTGAGATGAAAGTCAGCCTATTTAACATGTACCATTAACAACTAGAAAGCAGCAATACTTTATGTCTTTTCACTCTTATTATAAATGAATTGGATCCTTATCCAGATTTGCCACATAGGGTAGATACCAAAGATTTGTATAATATTGTTTAGTGTTTAGAAAATATTTAATCATCACTGTAGAGTACAATTTGCATTATTCCCATTTTTCATGCCAACTTGATTTGTATGGCAGCCAATATATACTAATTAGAGAATTTCCCTAATTAATTTTTGTCAGTGTATTGCCCTAACATGACTTAAAATGTACAGCTTAATGTATTAAATGTATTAAAATTGCTTCTACTTCCCATTGTATACCAGGGAGTAATTCGCTATTAACAGCAAGTGTTTACAATAATCTTTAGATGCATGTATTCTCATTAAAATGAACATCCAACATGTTGGCCAAGGATGCGTCATACTTCACAATGGCTCTACAGGGAAGGAGATCCGAGTTGTGTATTCTTCTAAAGCAATGGCCGACAAGAATAAATTGTTTTCTTTTGTGTGAAACGTATTTTGTGCTGCTTATTGCATGCCTAAAGGATGGATTAGTGAACATGAAAGTACAAAGACTGAGCATATGTACTGCATGGGACAAGGATGGCAGCTGCAATGGAGGGCTATTTGAGAACTTGGTTGATTATGTTTTGTTGCTAAGCACAAAGCCTGCTCTATGTGCATTTTTATCACTCAGGAACAAGGTACCAGCATATGCCATCCTAGTTACCATGGTTTCCATTCAGCCACAGTGCCCTCTCGGAAAAGAAACAACTTTAGTTTTATATTCATTACATATATTGCTTAGGTACCTCAAAACCAGAATTGGAACTTGAATTATCTATGGACAGATCATCATGATTTGGTTCTTGAACACGATACGTACTTTCCCAGATCTAAAAGCATCTCCTCTCACCCTAGAATGGTTTGAAAATAAACACCCTCACAGGGATGCCTTTTGTCAAAGAGCACTGAAGCTGAACCTTTTGAACATCGCAGGTTATGATGCACCATGACAGTGAATGGATTGTGCAATTCCAACTTAGCACCAGATGGTACTGTTGCATTGCTAGCGGGCGGTGATGGACTGGGGGCCTGGAAGAGGCTGCCTGGAACCTCCAGCAGCCACCACTGGCATCGTGCCCCGCTGCCAGGAAGGCACACTTTGCCACTGCAATGGTTAGGGTGTAGAAGAAAGATCTGCAGTGCGAGGGCAGTCCCCTCTCACAAGGAGTCGCCGCTTGTGTTCTCGTAAGAGAATCATAGAATCATTTAGGTTGGAAAAGACCTTTAAGATCATCAAGTCCAACCATAAACCTAACCCTGCTAAGTCCACCACTAAACCAAGTCCCTAAGCACCTCATCCACACATCTTTTAAATACCTCCAGGGATGGTGACTCAACCACCTCCCTGGGCAGCGCAAAGGCATTTTAAACACACTGTTTATTCTGAAGGTGTCAGGCTAGATCAACAGCTTCTGATGTCTGCACCTTTTCAACAGCTCCAGAAAGTGCAATGCACAGCGACCCACTCTCTAGCAAGGCCCCTTGTGGTCTCTAGCTATATTTAAATCACAGAGTGTTCAGTGTGATAACTTTCCTAGGAGAATCTACAGTAATTTAGTTTAGGCAATACAGAATACATGCAAAGAAGCTAAATATGAAAGGGATTAATGCTGTCAGAACAATAACCAATGTTCTCAATTTTTTCTGAATTTTCACCTTTTTCATGTAGCCGTGATGTTCTGAGAATATGATGAACAAAGATAGCAGAAGCTGGTCTTGAGGTAGCAAATTGCATGTGAAATGACATATGAAATATGCTAAGACAGATGGGATAATCTCATTTTTAAATGTGTCTGTTGAAACAGCCAAGAGTGAAATAATTAGTAGTACAAAAGCTAATTTCAGTAGGCTTCAGAGTCAGATCATAATCACTGAACAAACCTCTTCATGATTTGCTGACCCATCACCATTTCTGACTTCCTACTTCACAGAATCACAGAATCACAGAATCAGTACGGTTGGAAAAGACCTGTAAGATCATCGAGTCCAACCTGGGGGGGGGGGGAAAAAAAAAAAAAACAAAAAAAAAAAAAAAAAAACAACCACAAAACCCACGCCACACAACAACAATAACAAGCCACAACCCACCCAACACCACACAGCACCATGCCCATCAAGCTACATCCCACAATGCCACATCCACACGCTCCTTGAATACCTCCAGGGAGGGTGACTCTACCACCTCCCTGGGCAGCCTATTCCAGTGTTTCACCACTCTCTCAGTGAAGAACTTTTTCCTAATGTCTAGCCTGAACCTCCCCTGTCGCAACTTGAGGCCATTTCCTCTAGTCCTGTCACTAGTCACTTGGGAGAAGAGACCAGAACTTACCCTAAAGTACTTGTGAAATGAGGCTCCAGTTACACTTGTCACTAGAAAACTGCAAGGAAAGACACTCCCTACCCTAATCGTCCTTCTTTCTCCCACCTCTATAGCTGATTAGAGCTGTGGTAAATCTGTAGTAAATAACCATTGGAAAATGTTGACAAGTTAATTGGGCTCATAACTGCGAAGGCAATGAGACATTTCTGCAACTGTTTAGATCAGCTTTGTCAGAAGTCAGTCAGTTACAACGGCGACACATTTAATTCTACAAAGAACACGTAGAGAACAAATCAACTTTCAGGCTTGAATTACAGTGCAGGAGGGATAATTACCCTAGCAGAACATGTACTTAGAAACAAAAACCTTTTGTAGTGCACAAACACCTGGAACAGAATTACACTAAAAATTAATGTTGAGTATCCAAAAAACACAAAATAGGAATATTGAATAAAACAGTTACACCATTTTGAGCTATGAGAATTTATGTTCTCAGTGGGGATGGAGAAGGGCAGTATTTGAACAGACTTCCAAAACATACTGAGGTGATGCTGATTGTTCACTAGGCATCCATTTGTTCCCCAAAGCCAATGAACAATTGTGGAGCTGCTTGCATCTATTTGTTCCACAGTCCCCACATGCCTGTAGGTGGATTACATGGATGTGTGGTCTGGAAGGCATGCTTCAGTTAGAAACATATATAAACCAGAGCCACTTACAATGATTTATCAAAAACCTCAGATGAGCTTTGAGATCTGGATTGATAGAACTGCGCTCTTTTATATAACTGCCCTGCACCAAATTTTGCCAATTTTATGTTCAGCTAAGTACAAACTGGCAATTTGTTCTTCTTGCTATGTACATTCTCAGATATTATAAACCTGTACCTGGTTTAAAACCTAGCAATAGTATATAGTGTACTAATGAAAACATATACGACATTTTGAGTCTATCTAGGTAAAACAAACTCGGGCAGGTCATCTGATGAATTTCTGAGCTTTACAAAATTTTACCTGTTACAAAAGCTTGGTTTCCTTGTTCAGCATACCACTGAATGTGCCCGTTAATTGAGGGCACTTTGGAACAAAGGACATACATTTGAGAAAAATAACCTCTTCACTTTGGAGTCCCTAATCTGTATGAGTTTCTTGGTGTTTTCTTGGAATGCAGAGTGAGGCTATAATACAAAATAAGTTATTTCTCATCTACAACAAACGGCTACAAAGAGATAGGAATTACAATATTATCAGTCCCAAGCACAGAAAAGTCTTGTGTCCCAGTTGCCAAGAATCATATTACTGCCCTCAAGCATCAGGGAATTTTAAAAGAAATATGGGGTTCGTGGGTTTTATTTGATTTACAATTATTGAACCTTTGCTGCAGACTTTTAATCTTTTCTCTACAATCAGAAGGCTTAGAAACTTCCATTAAAAAAGAAGGAAATAAAGCTTTTCATCCACTAGCAGGACTGAAGGAATTAAAACTTCTTGAGAGAAAAAAAGATAATATATTTTTTCTCTCTGATAAAAAAAACAGGTAAGTTAATGTAAAATCCATGGTATCTTAATCAGATATTGAGGACTAGTTTGGAGGAAGGTTTTCCAGCATATAGTTAGGCATTTTCTTCAAGATTCGTTTCTTATCATTTTCTCAAAAGAGGAAATCAGAGAGCAGCTCATATATTCTGCCTATAGATAGAATTATACCCCAGCTATCCAGAAGCTGCTGATCCAGCATACAGTGTATTATTGTTGACAGAGAATAATTAAAATTCTTCTACCAAGAAGAGATTGCTTTTTAGAGATTCATGAAATAATCCCATATATCGTCTGTATACCACTTTGGATTACCACTAAATAGACGTATTCTATAAATCTGCAGTGTTGTTGTTTGTTAGGAAAAGCCTTTAGTAGATTATCAAAGGAGTTTTAGTTTAAACTAACTGATCTGTATTTCCTCTGAATTATTCCAGAGCAAATTATGTCTTTCAATGGTTTATTATTATTCTGAGTTCTTCCTTTATCCTTATTTTCATACTTTACATAATCTTAGACATGACCACTGTGAGGATCTAATGTGATCTAAAATAAAGTGATGTAATGCTTCCTTAATTTCCTATTTCTTTGAAATAGAAAAGAAGCGTTAGGGAAAAAAACCAAACCCACTATTGATCAAACAATTTCAAGTGAAAGGCAATCCTGCATAATCCTTCAAAAATTACTGCAGTGATTTACTACCTTCATGGTTCAAGACTGAGCTCTACTTCTAGACTGACTGTTTGTGGTAAGCTTTCAACCATTTATTGCCTCTCCTTTAACCAATGTTTATGGTACTGAAAACCAACTGTATTCCCCATGAAGATACAAACTGTGATTTAGTAATATAACGATATAACGCATATACAAAGAAATGCACACAGTATTAGCCTAGCAACTGTTGAAGAAGGATAGGAAATACCTCTAGAACTACAATTGTCAGGAAAATGACAGGCCTACTCAAAATATCAACTATTCCAAAAGAGATGCTCACAGTAGCTCTAACACGAATCCTGCCCTGTTTGTTCTGTTGAGGAAAAACACCCTGGAGGCTGTAGAAGTCATTTTGTTTTCACACCCTGCAGACTGTTCTGAGACCTGCTGTATCTCTTAAGTACTCTGATGTTATCATGTCAAGCTGTGACTGAAACATTTTCTATTAAGGCTGGAGCTAACACTATGCTACGATGGATCTTTTCCATTTCTAGCTTCTGTATGTGTCCCTGTAGGCTGGAACTTTGCAATGAGGGCACTAAAAAGGCAAACAGGCTTTGAGGAACGTGTAGCTACTGTGCATTTTCAGTCCTGCAAGCCAGTCCTTCTTTTAATATATAATTAAATTGTAGAACTCATTGCTGTGAGACGTTATGGAGGTCAAAAGTGTAAGTAGATTAAAAAAGAAGTAAAAAACCCAAAACCAAACACCCAACACTGAAGTGACAGTCCATGCGTAGCTGTTAAACACAGCAGTCGGGATGTAACATCTTCTAGGAAGAAGTGATTTAGGAAGTCCATAAGTCACTGACTGCTGGAAACCAGACGTAATCATTTGGCACACAGCCTGTTTCTTACACTGCTCCTGTAAGCATCTACTGATCACCCTTAAGAATACACTGGGCTAAATCACGCCAGCACGAGTGCCACGCTAAAGCTGTGTTGTAGCTTTGTGGTTGACTCGTCAGAATGAGTCTTTCATTGGTCAAGGTCAACACCAACATTTCAGAACTTGCAAGGACAAGCACTATGGTACAGAAGCATCCAAACAGGCCAAGAAGAAACAAGCCTCAGGGCAGCGTGAAAGGAAGCACAGCAGTTTTTCAGTTAGACCCACAAGTCCATATTGCCTGTCGATTTTTTGCTGCCATCTATCAGGCATTTCTCAGTGTGCCACAGGAAAACATCTGAGAATGCATAAATCTGGAAGCAAAGTGTTTTCACCCTGTCCAGAAATGTTGCAAGCTTAATATTTCAAAGGTCCTCACTGCGTGGAGACTATCATTCAGGTTGCAGCAGAAATAACTGGTTGCATAGATACAGCTACTGGGCTGTGTCAGATAGTCACCACAGAAATGGCAGAAGCTGGTGCTGTCCTTTCTTTCAGACTTCACTTGCCTCTGGAGCTCAGCTTGTGGAACGGCCTCTGTGGGCACTCCTAATCTACTTCTGCGCAAAGTCAGCTAGCACAGTTTAACCTATTGCTTAATGTATTTTGAGCTAATCTTGGCTGACCTTTTGCTGAAGCAAATAAGAAACACTTGTATGAGCCTTTCTGCCAGATCAGCTCTGATGACAGTGCCCTCCAGCAGAAAAGCAGTCATGTCTAAAACTTCCACAGATGCTTTCACAAAAGTTATTTAACACAACTCCACAGCTCAGTAAGAGCTCACTCCCTGCACAGGCAAGATGTTGCAGAGCAGAATGTGGATTTTCTCCTTTTAATCCCCAAGACAGAGCTGTAGCTATGTCCCTACATAGACAGTAGGATGCTCAGAGTGTAGAATTTGGGGTGGTGTTTTTTTTTTTTTTTTTTTTTTTTGTTTTTTCACAAGAAAGACTCCAGTCTGTCTTACAGCCTTCTGATTAAATTGGCAGAGCTGGAAATCACAGATGTCATCTTTGTACTGAAAGGAGTTCATCCCACTGTGACTTCTGCTGAAAAGCTGCTCCAGAACCTGAGTCTTCTGATGATTAGAAATGTTCTAAATTTCAAGCCTAAATTTTTTCATAGCTCTTCTCCCTCCTTGGTGATTGCCATCTCACTGCCTGTGTATTTATAGGTATCAATCATAATATTAGCAAGGACTTTATATAGAGCAATCAGGAGAAATATGCTTCAGTAAACATGATCTGAAATTGAAAAAAGGATGGTTTTATTTTTTCCAAGTCTGTGAGTTAAAATACATCTTTGCTGTAACCACCTCCTCCCTGCATAAAAAAAAAAAAAAGAATCAGAGCTGGCGTCAGCTGGTCTATTTGAAGACAAAAAGGGAAAGGAGTATGCTGATCATTAGCAAAAGGTTGATTCTTCAAACATGTTTACTTTTAGTAACACAGAGTTGCTTTAAGAGGACATAGAGCTTTCACATTAACAATGTTTTTCTCCCCAGTAGTCAGTGTTCATAAGAATAGAATAGTGTCAAATTATTAATTTTTAAATGGATGTTTTACTTATTCCTTCGATATTTTACAACTCTCCCCCCTAAAAAACCAACAGGTAGCACCTTCTTTTGTTTGCTAGAAAATGGATTTAAAATGTCTGGATTTTTAAAATACAAAACTAAACCAGCAAAGAGCATTACAAAAGAATAGCCTGCTGTCTGTTTGTGCAACTGCCTTTACAGGTGCCCTACATTATTGTTTCATGTGGATACTGAATAGACAAGAAGGAACGTGCCAAGCAAAATGTAACATGCAAAACGTCTGATTGCTAGAAAGCCATTACTTCTCTCTTTGTCTAAGTAAAACAGATAAGCAAAAATTTATTTCTTCAGCCTGTATCTGTTTGAACTCTACTGCAAGGCCTTCAAGTCAGAGTCATCATATAAAGGGCGTAGGCACACACACACAAAAACCCCTCAAATGTCAAAGTCTCTGATAACAACCTCCTCATTGCTCATTGGCATTTATGCATCTAAAAATTAGAGATGAAATTAAGGAAAGAAATAAAAACCTATGAAGATCTCAATGACGTTTAAGGAGCACCCATTCCCCTGCTCCTTATCTACTCAGCACAGAGATCACCCGCCACAAAGAAAGAAGCTGACCTTTCTATTGCAGGACTCAAGTACTGTTCCAAAGGTAACCCTAATTTGCTCTTTCTGCTGTCTTCCTATCTAGAATCGACATCTACAGCATTTTCACCTCATCCACCTCATAGCAAAGATATGTTCGAGCTTATTTAAATAAGAATTCCACTTCACTCAAAGTAGAGCTGTTCCTTTGGAAGACCTACAACACTGGGACCAACAGATATATTCAAACATTATAGAAGAAACTGTAAAAGTAATCACTCATGGGATTCAGAGTGAAATTCTGAACCTGTATAGGTTAACATCACCTCTAACAATTAACAACGCTATTTAATTGGCTAAATGAGTTGGCTTTCTCTGAAGCACACAGATTGTCACACAGCACTGCCAGATCTAACCACCAGATACAACTCAGAAAAGAAATATTAGAGTTACTGAGACTGAAGTTCTCTGAAATCACTGGGTGAATTTGTAGTAGCATTCAAACAAAAGGCAAAAAAGGTGTTGGGCATCATCTGAAAGGGTAGTGAGAGAGCATCAATTTGCCACAACTCTAGTGTAACACTATCGTACTCACATTTTGAATGTTCTATACAGTTCTGGTCTTGGCATCTGGAAAAGGACGTGGTAGAGTTAGGGAAGATACAGAGAAGATAACTGAAATGACTGAAGGGAGTGGCTGCCTTATGAGATCAGACTAAAAAAGTCGAGACTTTTCAACTGGGTAAAGAGAGTGCTGTGGTGAGACTTGTTCAAGGTTTATGAAATAATGAAGGTGGCTGAAAAGATAAATATGGAACTGTTTTTCATCACATCTCACAGTTTGCCTCATTTGGTGAAATTAATTTGATACAGGTAAAAAGAACACATTACTTTGCACAGTAGCTAGTGAATTTCTGGACTTGCTTCCAAAAGAGGTTGTGGAATCAGATCTCAACAGAAGGTTCAAACGGGAATTGGACAAGTTTATGTATAATAGGTCCAAAAATGGCTAGTAAAAGGACTAGGCAAGGATTTAGCTTCCTAACAGCCATGAAAACCAGGGGAGTACAAGGAAAAAGGCCTGAAGAAGGTGGCCAAGCTTGTGCGCACTCTATAAATAGTTTCTCTTCCTGCTGCTGTTTCCTTTTTGCTTTTCTGTTTAGGTACATATTAATAAAACCTTGAAGCCCCCCCACTCAGGGAGGGAGAGGGCTAAAGGTAAAGAAAACAAGGAGAAAGAATGAACTACAATGGACAACAAATGAAAGAAAGGGAAGAGTTACAGGATTGAAAATACAAAGATAGGGAACCGGAGGAGGGCATGAAGCAGAGAAACCCTGACATCACCCACCCCTGCTTGAAGGTTAACCAAGGAGCAGGCGGCTGCTGCCCAGAGATGCTCTGGCCTGGAGATGTGGGAGGATGATGGAATGAAGGGACACAGGTCCCACAGTCACCAGAATCCCCCCATCAAGCTTCCTTCTTCTGGTGACATGAATAACCAACAGGGACAGTGCCCGGAAAAGGTTGATGAGGAAGGAGGCCCTGCAACTTGGAAGGGCCTCAATTAGAGGGTGTATAAATAAAAAGTTGAGAGGAAAAAGTACAGCTAGAACTTCACTGAGAATTTCTGGAATTTTTTATTTAATTGGAGGACCTATGAAGCATTTGTCAGTGGTTAGCAGTTCAGAAACCTGATAGAGGTCACTTCATAACATTAGGCTCCTGGGGCATTGCCTTGGGTTCTGAATAAAAAGAAATCAGAATTTTTTAAATTAATAATATCTATGTTGTCCATCTTGATTTATAGCATCTATTAAAAGTAAAATTTGCTGGTGAATGGATGGCAACAGTTTTAACACGTTGCACAGAATTAGATTTTGCAATACCAAATTTGTGACATCAGAAAAAGAAAGGTGCCTTGTGGCAGAAGTCCTGTTTTGTTATGGTTTTCGTAGAAAGCGTAGTTGCATAAAACACTGGACATGTTCAGACACTGCACTGTAGATAGTTTCCTGCATTAAGACATTGGAAAGTCATCCCAGCTAGTTTCACTAGACTATAATGTAAGGACCCAAAAGCATTTGCTGAAAATAAAGACTGTTATTTAAATTCCTATGTTATCAGTAAAAATAATTGTTTTAAAAACAGAAGATATCAATACATACCATAAAGGTTCTACTGAAAATTGGATTGAGTAACTAGAGTAGATATAAATCTAGTCTGAATGTGACAGAATAGCAGATTTACAAAACCAGACACAGCTGGGATCAGGATGGGGGGAAAGACTATACTTATTTCATTACACCCTCTGCACCGAAGCACAGGAAACACTAAATTGCGGGGAGGGAAGGGAAGAGAGTAGGAAAAGAAGTTTATAGTTCCTCTCTAGGAAGTCCATGCATCAAGATTTTTTGCCCCTGGTTCCTGGATTGAAGAACAAAATGAAACAAACATCATATTAAAAGGAGTATATCAGCTTTAGTAATACTGGATGTAGCCTCCCTGCCAAGATTAGAAATACCAGAAAGAGTCCAGCATACTAAATACAAGGGGAGGTCAGTTGGTTCTCTTACGAGAGTCTAAATGAAGAAAAGTGTTGTGTCTCATTCCTTTCTTAAAACTGGGACATGAGATGAAGATACATAGTTCTCAGATTTGAGTTTCAGGGGCAAAATATCACTTTGCAGACTATTCCGTGCCATGTCCTCCACTTCCACAAGCTTATGAAATTATTATAATTGCTGAAGGATTTAAGTTACAGCCCAGACACTTCAGGATCTGATAGATCAGAAGTTGAACGCTGAATTTTCCCAAAACATTTTTTTCATGGCGATGTGTATGGCACACAGATGCCATTGAAGCAAGATAAACCAAAGCTCTAAGGCAAACAGTAGCAACTGAAGCAGCAAATGGCCTTTGAGAGGAATGTGAATTTATGAGGTTTGTTGACCATCTTTTAATTTTTGCTATGAGAAATAAAAGAGGAATGACTTTGATAGCAGTCAGATGGCCAAAAGAGAAGACAAGAGACCTTAAATGTGTGGCGATACCTGAAATTACATAATAAACGATCTCGTATTTGCTTGGCAATTTTGCTCAATTTGAGCAAATTTTGCTCAAATGCTTTCTCTTTCTCCCTCTTCTTCTCAGAATAAAAACAGCATAGAAAACAAAGTACTGAAAATGTGAGGAAATGACTAGTTGATATTTGCTCCACTGCAAAAGCAGCTCTGGAGGACCTCATTTTTCTAGAGAGAGGTGTGAAAGCATTTTCATGCTACATTTCAACCTCAGCTTTAGTTCACAAGCCTTCTGCATCAATTCTCAGATAAATGTCATAAATTTCCATTTCAAAATAGCAGTCTGTTTTTTCACTATAATCCTTACTCACCTAGTCTTTCTTCACTCACTCGTTACTGTGGTGAGCTTGGTTGCATTCTACATATGGGCAGAACAAAATACTTGTGTAACTTCAAACACATGAATAACCCCATCAAGGTCAGACCTTGGTACTGTCCCTTCGTTATTACACTACGCTGTGTTTTTTCATGCCTTCAAATTCATTCTATTACAAAGAAAAAAGCAGGCAAAAGGGACGAGAAGGGTTTTTTTTTGTGTTGGATATACCAGAAACCACATTTTGAAGTCTTCCTTTTCTTCAGGGCACAGAGTTCAGATGCAGCCTTGAAACTCAAGACTCTTTTGGGGTTGTATACAACTAACTGCTTAATAAAATAAGTGCAAACATAAAATCTCTCAAAATCTGATTTTTGTTCTGTTCATCTTCATGTTTTCTTGGTACTGCTGGGGGCGGAGGGGGGGAAATCTAACTGCATCATTTTATCATCCCTGTTCAATGTTTCGAAAAGCAGACTTTTCCTTTTGGACAAGTCTTCCCTGCTACCCCCGCCTCAACATTATTCTTTGGCCTGTTCTGTAAGAAAAAAAAATAAATCTGTGAGGCTGAATTTTAGTAAAAACTGAAGACCAGTCATGTTATGTCCCGATTTCCCTTCAAACAATATTAATGGTTTCACAGGAAGGTCTGATCATTTGCTCTGAGTTTTCACATATATACTGAAAATCATCACTGAACCGAGTTAAATATCGATAGACTAATCAGGAAAAGTCCAAATAATGCTGAAATGCTCATGTAGTATGCTTTCAATTGATGACTGTTTCAAGAATTCTGACAGTTGTGCACAAAGTGAATTAGCATAAGCATTATGTTACTTATATTGTAATAGTAATAATAGCAATTTAATGCAATCAGTGCAGTGATGAAGTGTATGAGTCATTGCTCTAGGAAAATGACCAAGGAGTCTGGAAAAGGCTAACAAATACTGTAGTCAACAAAGATTCCCTGTCCTTAGTATTCTCTCTGGAATTAACGTTATAATAGTAGACAGAAAGAGACAATCCACCTTCAAGGCCTTGTCTGCACTGAGGCATTACTTAAAACAGATCAATTCTACCTTACCGACTTAGCACAGTTTGGAGCAGTAAAGCGTATCAGCAATCAGCAAGTAGACCACTGTGTTGTCCAAGCCCCTCCCTGGTAAACGAAACAAAAAAGGCCAGTGCTTCGGCCAGCATTGCCGTTCCATGCTGCATTACGGGGAGAAGCACGTGCATTACTGCTACTGCAAGAGAGGGGAAGAGTTCTGGGGGGGGGGGGGAAGCGCACAATTCATGTCTGCTAATGAAATTTAGCCTCCTTGTGGAACCTGCTTCTGGGGTGAGGTAATTCAGAGGATCCTTGTTTGTACAATACAATTTTCTCCTAACTTCTTCCTGCGCAAGAGCTGTTTTTCCCTGCTTTTTTGGGTCCGAATGACTAAGATTTTCTGCATTCTCTTCTCAAGAAAACTTTTTTCCTTCTGTCCAAGGAACAGTTGGAATAACTAGCCCTTTGTATTTTAAGTTATTCATTAAAGTTAAATGGCTTTCTCTTCAAGCTTGTCCTAGGGCAACTATTATAAGGTTAACCTTTATATAGCTGTGAATCCGGGTAAGTTGCTCAATTTTCTCTGCACCCGGCCAGCCACAAATACGTATGCATATGCCTTTGCTATGGTTCATAGGTGTTGCCTCAATACCTATTCTGATTTCCCAAAGCAGCACGGAACACCAAGGGGAAAAAGGTCCCAAGCCACAAAAGGCGGTTTCAGAAGGGCAGAGAAAACCTCATTGTTTGGGTTTTTTTTGTAAGACAGCTAGTGATCCTCAATACAGTGTCCCAGATACAGCTAGGTTATTGTACTTATTATAGAAGTAACAAAAAAACCTCCAAACCAGCCAGTTCCCTACAGAGCAATCCTACTTAGCAGAGTCTTTCCCCCAGCCACATATCCCCACAGATGACCATCCCTGCTCCACCTGGCTGCTTCTTCAGCCTTGTGACAACTCTCCCAAACCTCAGCTAGAAAGCAGGTTCCTTTCTGCCTTAGTTTCTCTTTTCAGATTACACTCTTCGAATGCTTTCCTAAAGCTCCTTTCCAAAACAAAGGAGATGTGAAGCTCACACCTAAAACCAAGGGACATTTACACAAATCCATTGGGTACAATTAGGTAGATTGAGAATTAAGCTTCTTGTATTCACCGCTATTTGTAGTTCCTTGCTTTGGCAGTAAGAACCAGACACTGCTGGGTTTAATTACTCAAAAAAACCCCACTATAGGATCATTTTAAAATGTGTTGTTGCCTCTTCCACAAGATGGAGTGCAGAGATAATATCTGAGGATTTCCAAATTGAATCAATATATCATGTCTCCCTTATGCCAGAAAAAGCCTTTAAAGACTTTACCCAACCACAGCAAAACAAATCAGAAGCCCCAGTGGGGCAGTTTCTCACTGGTTAGTTATGCTTATTTCAGACGGGAGGAGTTCAGAGTGCATCCCAGAAAACAAACAGAGCCCACAGGTCTTTTTTCTTTGTACGCTCAAAATGAGCAGTCGAAGTTAACAGTGATTTTCCTCTGATGGGAAATGACAACAAAAAAGTGCTCACACCCACTTGTTAAAGAAGATTTAAGAATAAAGAAATAATTTTACTTGACCAAGAATTTTTAAAGCAGCCAGAAAGAATTGCTTCCTCTTTGGATTTGTCTTGTGGTTCGCAACCGGAGCCTTGTGGGTACAGGGCAGCTGAACTCGGTCAAGAGTTGTACTTCTCGGAAGTCAAAGCAATATCAGTGGATGTAACTGCTAACGTTCTGCTGCCATCATCGCATCAGCTTTGTGCTGATGAGATCCATTTGGGAGAACGAGAAGCTTCCTTTTTCTCTTCTCTCATGTTCTGAGTTCACTGCGAGCAGTTGTGATCTGACGTAGAGACGTGTTAGCTGGCAATCGGGTAAATGCAGTCTGAATAGGAAAGGGGATTGTGAAAGACTCTTCCTGGTTCACACATCAAGTTCTGTAATACAATATAGTTTTTGTATCGATTTACATCCTTGTAAACTCATTTAATATGACACGGTGTGTCTTACCAAATAATACATATTTTAATGATGAAAATAAAACGACTAGTTAAAACCACAACAAGCTACCCTGAACCACGTAGACTTTGGCCTGAAATCACTAGCTATTGCCTTGCACTTCTCAGCATCAGTATTCACAATACCTCAGCTTGGAGTTGATATGGCTGCCCATACCACATACTGTGTGACCGTAGCTTTGCAACTATAACGTGTTTGGCAAATCCTCCTCCTTACCAAGTTAGCTATGCGGGCAACGAGGAGACATAAAGGCTTGCCTTAGTCCTTAAAAATCAGCTGGCACAACTCTGTATCTCGAGACAGCGACTCTTAGAGATATTTTATCTCAGCTTTACGTACGCAAGGGCAGCGACACCAGCAAGTGCATATCACATTTACGTCCCTGCCTGGCAGGAGGCTCGGAGCTCCTCTGCATTTGTTAATCCTGCTTTCAGCATCGCTTTTACCTGGGTTTTTAAAAGAGGCGTCTCCAACTTTACAGGAAGAGCCTGCTCGGCGCTTGGCGGTGAAACATGAACGGGGGCCCTGCAGAGCACCCAAGCCCAGCCTAAGCCAGCCCTCTGCCCGCAGGTGCGGGGCACGGGGCTCGGAGGACAGCCGCCCGCCCGCCCGGCCGTGGCCGTGGGGGCCGCTCCGCCGGGAAGTGCCCACCGGCGCCGGGGGCCGCGGGAGCCGCTCGGCCGCAGCGTGCGCGCGCCCCCGGGAGGCGGAGCCGCGGCGCGGGCAGGGGCGGGGCTCGGCGGCGGCGCCGCGGCGAGCGGGACGGGCGGCCGCGGGGAGAGGCTGCCGGTAGGCAGGCGGGGAGGCAGGCGCTGGCTCGCCTGCCCGCTCCTCGGTCCGGCGGTTCCGCGGCGCTGCCTGAGCAGCAGAGCCACCGCCGAAGCAAATGAGGAGGCGGCGCTGAGCGGGCTGCCCTCCAGGGGGTCGGCAGCCGGGGCGAGCGGCGCGGCGGGCGGGCAAGCAATGCCGCTCACTTTTCTGCTTGGGCTGCCCTTTCTCCTCCTCCTCCTCCCGGCTTTGAAGCTTTTGTTTTCCCCGGCCGCTGCGGTGGCAGGAAACTTCCCGGAGGGATGGGCTCAGGCCGGGCTTGTGCTGCGCTGGGCTCCGCAGGGCACCGGCCACGCCGTGAGGTGAGGCGGGGCGCGGAGAGGCGTTGCGCCGCGGTCGACGCTGGATCCGCCGGCGGCCGTTCCACGGGGCTGGGCTGCAGCTGGCCCCGCTCCGGGGAGGGGACGGTGGTCTGGGCGGCAGGAGGGGGTGGAGTTGCAGCGGGGACCGTCGAGAGCCCCGCGCGGTTATGACGGATCCCCCAGCCGGGGTCCCACGGCCGGGAGGGCGCTCCAGCCCCGGAGGGACCTGCAGGGGTCCTGCCCCGTCCCGCGCCCGCGCGGCCGTGCCCGTGGGCTAGGCCGGTTCGGGGATCGGCGCCCCGAGAAGGCTGCGTGGGCCCAGGGCGGCCGGGCGTCCCCTCTCCCGGCGGCGCCGCGGGAGCCGTTGGCGGACTACGGTCAGCGGCGGCTGAGAGGAGGCGGCGGGCGGTCGCTTCCCGGGGGGACGGAGCGGGGCCCGGGAGTGCTGCCGGCCCGGGGCGGGCGCTCCTGGGCGCGTCCTGTGGCCGTGCGGGCGGGCACGGCCACCCCTCGGCCCGCCGGTGGAGGGTTTCCTCTGGCGGCGGTGGGGGCCGCGCTTCCGGCTGGGGTTGTGTCCGTGTGGGTTGGCCTCGCTCTTTGAAGCCTTCCAGCTGATGCCGCCTGCCCGGTCACTGAGGGCGGAGGCCCCCCTTCCTCCCTGAGGCGGGACACCTCGTTAGGGGCACGGGGGTCTGGCTGCTTTCTGTCACCCGCCCTTCAGACTCTCGGTTGCGCAGAACTCTTGATCAGGGAGAACCTGCCGGTGTCTGGTACGGTGTACGTGTTGCTCCTGATGTGGGGAGTCGCTCCTGGAAAAAAAGAAGTGCCTCACTTAAGAAATGAAAACCGGTATTTTTTAAACGAGCCTGTAATTTTTATTTGGGTGTCCCACATGGTTTTCTTCATACTTGAATTTCAAAAGTCAGAGGATACAGTGCAGCCTAATGTATGTATAACAAAGCGTATCATAAAGTTTTCCTTGTAAATCGGTAAAAACACTTTTCCAAGAAAATGGTGGATTTGCATAAAGATACAGGTAACGTACACATTTTAAATGGTCAGAGCTAGGTACAGCTGGCAAGTTAGATCCATGCCCAAGAGAGTTGTTAAACAAAATTGTTTATCCATACTGAAAACGTAAATGCTTAAGCAGTGGCAAATGGGTTTTGCACAATGCATTTTCTGTGGGACAGCTTGTACATTCTCACATTAAAGCAAAGGCGGCAGAGGCATCGGATTATGAAAGGGTCAATTTTAAATAGATTTCTAGATATCTGAAATTGTAAAGAGATTTCAAAGAGTATTGATAACACAGAATAGCTGTCAGTTGTCAATTGTACATTTACTGTTGTTTCTGCACTCTTATCTGTTATGAAAATGTATTTGCCTACATTGCTGTAGCTACGTTTCCAGGATAACATAATAGATTCGCTAGTAATTATATTTTTAGTCTACAGAAGCAGATTTGGTAATGACTAGTAATTAGAAGAATAATAATTTCTAAGTAACTTTCATTTGAAATATTTGCTGCCAAATGATCAGCTCTCGGAAACCCAGCTCCTTAAGCTATTTTGCATGACTCATTTATTAGAGTGTAGCCTTACTGTAAGAGCATATTTTAAATGTACAGAACTTTATATATTTTTTTAAACTGACAAAATAAATGAGATGGTGGATATTAGTAGATAATATGCAAGGTCTGCCTGCTCAGGCGAAACAGGAAGAAGCCAAGATGAGCTCTACTAATTTCTAATTTTCTTCTTTTATACTACAAAGTGTAGATGACTTTTGACAGGTGGTGCTGATCACGTTATGCTTATATGCTTCATTGCATGTGCCACTTTTAAAGTCTTCCTCTAAGAATAACAGTAGATAAAGCCGGGAGAGGCTGTGACCGCTTCTCTACCAGTTAATTGAATGTACCTGAGACTCTTCTGTGGTCTTGAAGCCAACTGGCACAGATTAGCCCTCGTCAATGCTGCTAAACTCTCCTGCCTTCCAGAACAGGATAGCTGAATACAGGCTACTAGTTGGGACTGGCTCCTGGCCTGTGTTAAATCCAAAATCACGTCCCAGAATTGTGTGGGAGAGCTGTAGCTGGCCTGGGTTAGAAGGATGTTGCGCTGGCCTGTAGCAGTTCAGCGGTCTGCGTGACTGAGTTCCATTTCCCGGGAATGGTTCCTGGCATTGCTTGATTTACTAGTGTGGACATAGTCTATTGGTAACACTGTAAGTAGCCTCTCTTAACTCTGTGCTCAATCATAGTGCTCTAATTTCCCTGCATTGAGGATCTCTGGCACTATAAAATGCTGCTTTTCATAGTCAGCTGCTTAGAACTGCCAGGGCTGCTTTTTTCTCCACTTGTGCAGGTGGGTGAAGAGGGAGTAGGTGAAGGCTTGGTTGCTTTCCCACTTGTCCATAAAGGGGGGGTAAACAGGATCAGGGAAAGGCTTACACAACTTGTTCTGCTTGTCTGTGAATATACTCCCAGAGCAATGCATGTCCATAAGCAATCCTGATGGCCAGATGTGAACAGGTCCATGGCCTGCATTCTCATGCTGTTTTGCTACTTTTGTAATTGTTTTGCTGCAAGTAGCAAGTTGGGCAGAGCAAATTTTTTTTTTTTTTTTTAATGCTCTGAAGATTTTTTATCTCTAGATGCCTGGAGAGATTACTAGCCTGTTAAAATTATTAGAATAGATGTTTAAAATAAATCATTGTGGACTCTCACCATGCTTGCTGTCTTTTTTGTCACTGAAATTAGGAACAAAGCCTGTGTGCTTCATAATGTTTCTGTAAGTGTGTGTTTTGGTTCACGTTTTTGCAGTATTTCACTGTTTGGTTCAATAATGAAATGGTGCATGTGCATTGTATTTTATGCTGTGCTTGCTTTTTGAGTATTGATATGTGTAGTTAATCTCGCATAATAGTTTCATAAATAAATTTCAACACAATTCTAAATGATGTCAGACTTAATTGTCACAAATGAGGAAAGTGAGGCAAGAAAAAGTGTAACTATTTATCTAAGGAATCCTAGTTGTAGGATCCAGAGGTAGAATCTGAGATCGAAAACTGATCTGTCGTGTCACACTGCCTCTCACAGACTTATAAAATACTTTAATAGAACAGTGTATTTTTTTCTCCATATTTGCTGGCAGCCGTTACTTTGCTAACCTAGTTAGTAGTGCAGTTTGAACTTAAATAGGAAAATTGTTTAGTTGCATCATTTCCAGTTGAGAATAGCACTTGGGTACTTACCTAAACCTTACATATGTGATGGGACTTGGCAAATGCTTTAAAGTACTTTCCCAAACAGGCAGCTTGTCTCAGTGAAATTCCAGTCGATTTCATTTGAATGAAACCTCATAAAATACAAATCGTAACATTGAGACATTTCAAGGTGTACTTTAGGAGAAAGGTGAGCTATCCTTTTCTTCTGCCTCTGTGTAAAAGCACTGATTCAGTAAGGTATATTTACATTTAGGCACATGTTGAAGTGTCTGAGGAGTCCCACTGGTTTGAATGGGACTTAAAGAAATTTCTTGCATAATTGTAACCTAATTTACCTCAATCTAGATGTATATTATACACAAGCTGTGTTTAAAAGAATATTGTTAAGACCACATAAGCACAGAAGTGTTTGGAAATTTAAAGCTTTGAAGTGGTGATGATGTGGCCTTTGGGAGCTGTGCTTTATACTATCTAGGATCCCATATTTTTCAGAGCACTTAGCATCTCAAATTGGGCAACCAAAATTAGTGGATGGTTATGATTTTTGCATCTCTTCCTTGATTTTTCTCCTCCTTGGAGTTACTAAAGCAAGGTTTGAATTGTGTTGATTAAATATGACATAGTGACACACAATAATAGTGGAGAAAGCAAGGTTTTGAACAGTTGTTCCTCTTGGTGAGCACTGAGCCTTCTAAAGGAAGCTGGATTCTGTGTGGATAAATAGTATTTAGTCATGTAGTTAAAGCCTATGTTACAGTGTTTAATTACAGTTCTATAACTGCTACTTCTCAGGTCTTCAGAGCTTGACTTTCAAACCTTAATAGCATTCATTTTTTAACATAGTTTTTGGGTGTGTAATTTTCCCAGTGCTTTTTTATTTTATCCCTAAAGCAAATGGAAGCAAAAAGAGTATTTTTTTCTGGGGTATCTTTGATCACTTCTTATGTCCTTAGCAGAGTTAGAACCTCTAAATGCCAGTTCAGGCTGTAACTGAGCTGTAGTAGTAGGTTATGATCCATACGTGGATTGACAGTGAAGGGAAATAGCATGCTTTATACACAGATTATGAAATGACCCATGTTACCTCATAATTTTTATGTAATATAATATAGCTGACTTAAGGAGGATGGTGAAACTTTGAGGCTTAGTTTCCATTCTGTTGTCCACAGGGCAATGCTGTCTGGTGACTTCGCTGTTGTTTTCCCTGCAATATTCTACCCGTACTGACCTGTTTCTTCTGGACCATCTTGTTGCCCAGCTGCTTCCTGCATTTTTCTGCCAGATCCTTCTCTTGGTTGATTTAATATATAATTTCTAGTTGCTAGTCACTTTAGTTGGCCAGTTAGAATATTTTATCCTAATCTAGTTTGCAGCCCTCTAGTTGCATGGGTTAGGTCAGCTGGCCAAGCAGGTGAGGTCAAGAAAGCAAAGGGGAAACAGGCTTTGAGATCCAGCGCTCAGATTTAACAGGCTGTGGTGAAGGAATAACCACTGTTATAGCTTAAGTGGGCTGAGGCTGGAGCATAGAACCACAGAATAATTGAGATTGGAAGAGACCTCAGGAGGTCACGTGGGCCACCATTCTGCTCAGCGCTGAGCCAGATTGAAAGTTAGATGAGGTTCCTCAGGATCATGTCCACTTGAGTTTTGAATATCCCCAAGGATGGAGTTTCTGCAACCTCTGTGAGTAACCTGTTCCAATGTTTGACCGCTCTCACTGTGAATCTTTTTTCCTAAGGCCTAATTGAAGTTACCCAAACTATAGCTTGTGTGCATTGTCCCTCGTCCTTTGCTGTGAACCTCCAAGAAGAATCTGGTTCTTGTGCTCATTAAAAGTAACAGATTTTTTGCAGATGCTTAATAACACACTTTGTGTCAGGAATGTATGTAACTTTTGCCAAACATGTAAAAAAAAATCCTCATCCAGCCAGTCTTGCAGACCTTACTCAATAGAATACTGATCAAATCAGTTGAATTACTTCTTTTTTTCATGTGGGCAAAATAAAAATCTTTTGCTAGCCTTGCGTTTCGAAACAGATGAGATATTTGAAATTTCTCCTTTAATTAACTTTAATGTGTGTTTCTTCTGTGGTGGTGTTCATCCGTATAATATCCCAGTTCTTCAGGAACATTGAACTATCTTCATTACCTCACTATCTTGTGCAAGCTCTCTCCTCATTTTAAAAACAGGAAAAAGTGATAGAAAAAAGTTCACAAACGAGGTGTTCAGTTTGGGTTGCTTTGAGCACAAGGGGAAAACTTTGCAACAAAGCAGGAAAAAAAGTGTATTTTTAATGCAAATTGTAAAATAACAATACTGTCTTTCTAAAGCTGTCTTAGTTAGAACTTCAAAACCTGATACTGCTTAGAAATGGTTATTGCTACAAGTTCTCTGCATTGGTAGTGTAATTCACAAAATTATCCCTTTCAAAGGATTGTACAAGGTTCATTGTGTATAATGATAGACAAGAGAGTATGATATTGTAGGAAAAAGAGATGACTTTTTTTTGTCAGACTTGAAAAGTAATTTGAAAACACATGATATTATATGTTGATTAAATTCTTATCTTCAGTAGATAATACTCCAACAAGCGTTTGATCATTTTGATTTAGACTCTTCTATCAGTTGTCACTTCTGAATTTTCTCTAGGTTTTTTTTTGAGTCTTACATGATATTTGTGGATGTGTTTAGAAGTACATGCACATAATGTGTTCATGATATTTTGATTCCCGTATCACTAACTGTATGTGTATATGCTTTTGCATATAGACATTCCAAAGTGCAGATAATGATTTCAACTTGTACTTGTATCCAAATTGCCTGTGCTTAATCTTACTACCAAAATGATTTTAAGAAACAAAGTAAAAAAATCTCCAACCCCAAATCCAAACTTCCCACATCTAGCCAAAGACATGACATGAAACGTTGAAGGAATACATGTGTTATGTTTGCACTTCCATTCTCTCAAAAATGCACACATGCACACCCCAGACCTTTGTATGCTTGTATTGAGTACTCTGGAAAAAACTCTCTGTGTGGCTTGGAGAGAAACTACCTGTTTATTTTTGGAGCAAAATCAACTGAATAGCAGTGAGGCATCCCATCTCTAGCCTTATTTCTGATATGAAGGGTTCATGAATTGGTAGAGCCGAGAAGTTAATTCCGTCCTTCACACTACTGAACTCATTCAGCATGTCTGCTCAGGCTCCAGGTGTGTAGTTTATGATAAGGAGGTGACATTTGAAAGAAATGTTGGCAATATTTAATACTGACTCACAAAGGCATGTTTGGAGTATTTATAACAGGGAGAAGTTGAACTATGCCTTACTGGTATCGGGACATCTGAATCTGCCGTAAGAAATTTCCATTGCATTTATTATGAGGATAGGGATGGGTCTGACTACATTTGCTGACTGAAGTTAAGAGCCTTTTCCCTCCCCATTTCCTTCATTTTGATAAGATAAGAAGACAAGTTCCAACTGCATTCATCTTTTCTGGAAATACCAAATCAAAGCATGAAATCTCAGGTCGTAGCACTTCTGCTGTTGCTAGATGCAAATGAACTGGATTAAATGTGTGTTTTCAAGGCTACCACAAATGATAGACTTGAAAAAGTGTCTCCATGGTACACTGGCAATATGGTGATACACTTTTGAGCTATTATCAGCAAGGCTGAAAATGTAATAGTCCCTATATATTCTCTCTGGTTTCCCCACTGTTTTCAAAGTCTCTCTCTGTTCCTGGGTATGCAGCTATTCGAATAATTAATCAGATTCTTCATTTTTTGTTGCCAATATAAATGAATAAGAATTAGGCATTGGCTCAGGGACTGATCAGTCACTTCGGTGGTGTTCCAAGATGCCGCGTTTCAAAAACAATGAGGAAAATGAATGATCTCAATTCCAGTATGGTGTTTCTTGGCTCTTGGCTAGCTCCAGAGCACACTGAGTATCCAAGCATCCTAGCTCCAGGAAGGGGGGGCCTGGGTGAATCACTCCTGGGGTAGGCTGGTGTCAGCCATTGACAGGGCAGTTTCTGTAGTTTTCTGAAACTACAGAATTGTGGAGTGCACCTATTAAGCATTATGCAGCTCTTACATAGAAGCATACATCTGAATCAGTTGTTCAGGCAGTACAGATGTACGTAGACCAATGTAGGTCCATAGAGGTATGGAGTTCATATACAGTACTGTTAAGAAACAAGATGATTAAAAGAGATACCTGAAACGGTTTAGATGAATTTACTTTCTAGAGATGCACGTTCAGTCTGACTGCTGACTAAGCTTATGTGATTCCATCAAAACTGTGTTGAAATTTGATGAGATCAGTCTTAGCCCCAGTAGGAAGAAAATGTGTGTGTGTGTGTGTGTGTGTAAAAACAGATGCTAATAAGGAAACAGACTTTCTTAAGGTCTTAAGTTGGGGCTTCACATTGATGAGCGCTTACTAAAGTTGCCAGGCATTGCCAAAAGGCCTACCCAGTCTGGGGACTGCCACATCACTGTGTTCTAAGTATTTCAAAGAGCTGTCATCTACATCATGAAAAAGGTTAAACTCATTCTTTGAAAATGTTTTCCAAAATGTATGTAATCAGCTGTATTTCCTGAGAACTTGCTGTGGACACTCATATAACATATCTATGATTGAACATACAAGTGATTTTAGACTAGTGTTTTTATTTGACCCATTTCTTCCCTCACCTGGGAGAAAAGACATCAAGAACTGTCATTGCTTCTGTCTGATATAGTCAGCCTGCTGCTTTCTTGGAACCAACCACCACCAAAGCATTTAAGAAATGTTGGTTGTAGTCAACAGTCAGGTGGGACTTGTTTGAGGGAAGCATCAGGTATCTAGAGTAAGTGCTACTGTATTAAGTACTTCCTGGAGGGGTGCTAGCCAGTGAATAGCAGTGAGAAACACTGCTCTGTTCCTCGCCTGAGGAGACTCCTGATTTATGAAAGCTCAAATCTCTCTTCAGTTGCTGTCAGCAGGTCCAGCAATATGGACTTGTATGTCACCACCGTACAGCAGAGTCAGGCAAACCTATGCAGATTTATCACTGAAATGATTGACACTATGGCAAAATCATTCTGTGGATTAAAGACTGGCTTGCTGTTGATGGGTCTTTGTGAGATGTAGGCAATGAGGAGTTTGTTCTGCTGTACATAAGTGATTAATTTGCCTGTTAGATAAGAACTGAATTTCCTTTGCCAGATAGGAGTTTCCAAATTCAGGCAAAATGGTATATGGTTAAGATGCATTCTGCCATTTTAAGTTATATCTGTTCATCCTGGTAGTAGAAGGCCTGATATTACCCAGTTTCATCTTAGCTTGGCTACGGCATTGGGGAATTGCTAGTTACCCTCCAGTCTCTGAATTGGCTTTCCTGAATATTTTGGATTTGCGATTTTTGTGCTCTTAACAATGTTTAAATGTTGCTGTTGGGAACTGGATTTTTATTTTAGTTTGTACAGATGATATTTATAGTTTTAGATGCAAAAATCTTAAGAGTAAATCTTTTTAAGACAAGTGGCTCTACTTTGTAATGTGATTAACTTTCATCAGGGTTTTTTGGCTGCAATTAATAACATTGCATCCCAGGTCTTTCAAATTGCTTCTCTTAGAAAAGTCTTAAGAGAACAGATTGACCTTGTGCAGTTCTGAAGGCTCCTTCAGCTGGGCATGGTGGAACTAAGATGAGAGAAACGTTTTTATTTCTGAAACTCTTGGTGGAAGATGATATACAAGATCTCTCTCTTAGAGCCAGGACTTAGGCCTTCAGCAGCTTTGCTTAGGACTGCAGTGTCAGGAAAGAGATGCTATTGTAACACCTAGAAGTTGAAAAAACTGCATGCCGTTCTCAGTATGTGAATCACTTATTCAAGCTAGAGCAGGGAGAGTTTGCGTGTGTGTGTGTGTGTGTTAAGAACATTATTGCCTTTCCAGACTCATTTATATGCTCACTAATCATGACGACTGTATGCTGTTTAAAATATAAATGGTTTTGAGCCTATTTCCGCTATACAGGAGGATATGGTTTGGGAATTTAGCTTTCTGCAGCCAGATGGATTATAGTGTTGCTAAGGAAACAGACTATAAATGAAGTGGCAGCTGAGTGTCCCCAGAACATCAGACTGCTTGAAGCTGGTATTTTAAACTCATTTAGGTGGGTAGATAAATTGATGATGTGATGAGAAGTTAATTTCCTGTATTTTACGGTTCGTTAATTTTCATTGCTTTGTTAGTATTTACAAAAGGTACCTTAACTTCCCACTCAGACCACCTGGTGTGTGGGTCACTGAACAAAAATTTGCTGTTAGAAAATGGACAAAAGCTGTACAGTAAAACAGATCCTAAAATAATCATTAAAATAATCATTAAAACTACTGCTCAGATAATGGTGTAACAGTATGGCAGCAGTATGGTCCTGCTGAAAAATTGGGACTAGGAAGTAAGCTGAGATTATTCAAAGTACATGGGAGAGAGAGCTACTACGGACCTGGTGAAGTTATGGATTTTGAACTTCATGTATAAGCTGTTTAACATTTATATTGTACCTATTTGATTTACATATATGAAGTTGGTCAGAGCAAGTGAATTAAATTGTGGTTTTGATAGTTGCTCTGCCCAAGAAGAGACCTTGGCTCTTTTTTTCTAATGCTTTTGCTGAAAATGTATCAGGTTTCCAAACCAGGGTTATTGACTGATACAACAGGATATTTTTTTTTTTCCTTTCCACAGAGAAGGGCAAGCATAGCTGAGCAATTCTAGCTAAGCATGTGGCTATAGGGGAAAGGACTTGACTTAGGTAAGCTGAGCCCAGAGGACAGACAGCAACCACTGCCATTGGTAAGATGGACTGACTGGACAAGGAGAAGGCAGGAAGAGTTCTGTACAGCCTGAAATACCTGCAAACCTCAGACTTTTAAAAGCATATAGATAGGATGTAGGTCTTCCGCCTCCCACTCCCCAAGGTCTCCAATGTAAGAGGTAAAGAAACGTGCTTATTTCATGTTGCTTACTTTACTCCTAAGTGCCTTGTGTTCCTGCAGTTCAAGTCCCTTCTTTGCAGTGTGACGGGCTTGGAAACTCTGAAATAGTAGAGAAGGTAATGGTATCCATGTTCTCAGTATTGTGTGAGTTGTGGTTTAAGATAAAAGGAATGACTAGACTGTATCTAGATATGATATATCTAGAATTGCACCTACTTAAAAAAAATGGTGATAGATGGATAGTGAAGGGCAGCATAAAAACCTAATGCAGGAGTCTGCTCTGCTGTTTTGAAGTTGTATCCCATGCATACAAGGGTGTAAATTCAAGTGCATAGCAAGTGGTTATAAATTTATTCAGACATATTATTTATGGGGCTTATCTACTCAAAATGAAACTGTCATGGACTAAATATGCATGAGTTTTACAGGCTATGTTTGCTTAAGAAGAAAAGGAATAAAAACAGGCTGGGAGGAGAACAGGCAATGGTTGAGTCTGTAGGGCTTCAGAAACTTGCCTTAGCTACTTCTGTAACAAAAAGAGGAGACCTGAAAATGTCTTTGGAAGACTGAAAATTATAGGAACTTGCCAAACAAAGATAGTTTGTGAGCTAAATATGAAATGGAAGGCCGAGGAAGGATTTAAAGTGTATACAGGTGGTCAGTAGAATTGCCATTTTATGTTTTCTGAATTGAAATGAAACTGTTTTCAATAAAACGCATTCTGGAAAATGAGTCAGTGTTCCAGCAGTGTTAAATCTCTTCAGCATGCAGTGTTTAAACTGTTATTTAGAGTACACTGGAGAGAACTGTTTCTGGCCTTTTCAGCTAGATAAGCAGCAGAGGTCATTTAGGAGATGGCATTAAGTGCACTATAACCTTTCCCTCCATGTTTGTCGTATGACTGGATTTATTGCATTGATGTGAGGTCTACATATGGATCAGGATCTGCCACTGTCTTATCGCTGGGATCAGTAGCCAGAGCAGACTACAGCTGTCACAGTATATAAATCGCGACTTTTCCTCTTTAATTGCCCCTTTGCTGAGGGACTTTAGGATTGAACCAGTTTAATTGTTGTGGTGGCTGTTTAGTCCCTGAAGGATGCTTTGCATCTTTCCTGAAAGTCTCTTTCTCATCTTCTGACAATCTGTATGCCTGTTGTGTGGTGGAAGGAGCTGTAGGACCCATGAGAAATCTGGCAACAAAGAGCATACTGTGGATCAGATTAACTGTTACTGCAAAGCACCCATAGGAGAGGGATAGTAGGAAGAAGACAGCAAGCCAGGTGAAAATGTTCTGAAGGATTAATTGTGGCTCTTGGACTGTTGGTTGAACCTGGATGAGAAATATTTTGAGGGAACTAAAGTAAATGTACTGTACTGTAGCCAGGTGTGCTGGAACAAGTCTTGTTAAAGTGAATCTTTTTTTGTGTAAACAAAATAAAGATGTATAAACAAACAGTTTTGGCTGTTATTGGAGAGGTTTTGTGGAAATATGTTAAATTCAATAAGATTTTCAATGGAAAAAACAATAATGATTTGATAGGCAAAAAATTATATGGAAGTTATTTTCAGCCAGCTCTGTGAGTGTAAAGGAGCTGCTAACAGAAGCTTGACTATTGCATCTGGACTAGGAAAGTGGTTTTGATAGAAATAAAGAGAAAATAATCAGAAGATTAGACAAAAATACTTAACTTTAAATCCATCCCAGAGAAAGGCAGAAAAAACATATTTTTATTGTCGGTCATGACATCCTAATACAGAATCCTTTAAAATGACCTGCAAACTCTCCCCAGTAGTTTAAAATCTGCCCCCTCCCCCTCCGCCCCCCCCCCCCCCCCCCTTTCTGTCTTGGAAATATAGGAGGAACATCACTTCTGATTTTGTATGTGGTTTTTTGATGCCTTGTACTGAATAATGTTAATTTTAACATGAACAATATTTCAGGATTTATAAAAACATTTATGGACAGCACAGAGACAAGGGTTTTGTTTTCTGGTCTTTTATGATGGATGTCATTACAGCTTGCTTTCCTATAAATCTAGCCCATAACTTTCAGTTGTTACTGACTTTTGTGTGTTTCAGTGTTTTAAATAAATCTATACAAGTCTCTTGGTCTGAATTTTTCGGTGGTTGCTGAGTAGTTGCAAATTAGAAAATTATGTGTTATGTTTATTATTCTATTTGGAGTTATCCTGCATGCAAGATGATAAATTCCATACAGTATTTCTTCAGAATTGTTTTCATATTGAAATTGAGACCAAATAAACTTCTCTGTAACTGAAGAAACACTTTGATATTATTTGCAAAATGAGTTAATTGAGCATACTTTACCAGCTTTCAGTTAAGTGGGGAAATCTGATCTTGAGCTACCAAAATGGAAGACAACGTGAGTTGATGTGTGACTTCCTCCTGGTGAGGTAATACTTTTCTTTCTAGTTTTGGGGTTGGGTGGGGTTTTTTGTGTTGTGGTTTGTTTTTTTTTTTTTTAGGGTGTGTTTTTGTTGTTGGTTGTTTTTGTTTTTTTAAAAACATAATTAATTATTTTTTAAAAATAGTGTGAAAATCCCTCACTTTTATTACTGAAGGAGCTTTTCCATGGAAACAAGCCTTTCTTAAATATGAGGCTTGTGAACTGGGAACTGCTGTACCTCTATCCATGTGAGACATTTGATTTGGCCTACTATTTGTTTAACAGTTCCTAAGTAGCACAAAACCACTGAGTATTGCAAAATCACTTCAATTAACTGTCAACTTATTTGTAACAGGGAATTATAAGGTACTTTAAAAGATTGTTCCTACAAAGGATTTGAATCTTTCAGTTGATAAGCGTATTTGTTTGCTTTGCGTTGTTATAAAAAAAAAAACCAGAAAAAATTGAAACAGTCATCTCTTGTATTACATTAAAACAAAACAGTGTGCTTTAAAAATTGCTAGATTGACTCATTTGAATATTTTTGGCATGTAAATGTAATCAATATTTTTAGCTGTTCATGATGTGTGTTCCAAGCCCTGCGTATCACGTCTGTACAGAAATTGTTAGTGCCTTATTGCATAGGGTCTGAACGTCTGTAGTATGTCATGTCACCCTGAGAGTTGTCCAAATGGGAACTCTCAGTTTAACTGTCTTTTTTAATCCCCAGTATGAACAGATGTCTAACTAGGATTGTTTCTCAGAAACAATTGCTATCTTGAAAGTGTTGTTCCAGTTGGTTGGCATGAGACAAAAATAATTCTGAAGCTATTAAAACAATTAGATGACATGGATAACTACTAAGAAGCAGTTTATTTAGTCTCTGTTTCTATGTTATGAAAAATAAGTTACTATTGTAACATGCAGCTGATTTTTAATAGACTAATTTAGACTAATAAGAAAGTATAGGGTAAATCTGGGGGAAAAAATCAAAGGAACACAACTGTTAGAGTATTTTGTTGCATTAAGCATTTTATGTTTGTTTTGGCTGAATAGAGATGCTAATAAGTCTTGAAAATACACACACATGCACCTGTGTATATGTATAAGAAGAATAGTGTATCATATAAATACATAAATGTGCATATAAACTAAGTCTATGTTTAGTTCTCAGCTAAATCTTACCCTTGCAGCCTTTAAGTGCTCTCAGAGCAGGATGCTGCAAGCAGCAGCATTTCTGTTGCTGAAATACAGTCACCTCACCGAACTTGCTATCAGCACCTCTTCTCTGTGGACCAAGTGCCAAGAAGTAAGATCCATAACATCTGTATTACAGCAGCAAGACTCTTGGGCAGCAGCAGAATTTGGCAGTAACATAAGCTGAATCCCTGTGGGAAAAGCAGAATCAGGGCTGATCCCTTTGCTCTGGGAACTAAACGAAATCCCAGAAACACATTGTGGGCAGCACACAGTGTGAAAAGAGTACAAATTCAGTCATTCTAATCACTTTTCCATTAGCATCTCTGCATCTTTTATAAAAAGATGAATTTTTGTTAAAATAATTTTTTTTCAAAAAACAGGTATGTGGGAGAGACAGTTTAATAAATTCCATTGATACAGAATGCTGTTGACGATGGGGTTACCATTTCTGTAAGATGAATTTTGTAAGCCCTTGCATTTTGGTAGAAGTTAGTGTGCTAACGGCTGTTGTCAAAACTACTGATGAGTAAGAAAATCCATCTTCCTCTGTTTTTAGCAGAAAGCAGCGCAATAGTGTATGTCAGGTGTACTGGGGCACTACGAAGGGGTAAGAATGATGTAATACAAAGGAGCCTTTAGATCTTTACCTTATGGTATATGAAGGTGAAACATCTTCACAGAACACAAATCTTCCGTTCAGAGAATATACTGGAGAAATTACTCTAGCTGAAAAGCCAAAATAGCCTCAGGACAACTCTGTTAAAGCTTTCTGACTTGAAGCAGGCTTTTTCACTTGCCTATTATCTTCTGATAGACTGACTTTTTGGTGAAGAAAGGAAGCTTTCAGTATTTCAGTTTATTTTTTGCCCATGGTTTGACTTAATATCCTAAAAAAATGTTAAAGAAACTTGCTAAAAAATCACCTTGGACTAGTTGCAACTAGATATAGAGAGCTGTCGGTGAAGTACTTAACAAAAGTTATGACTCATTTGAAAAGCAATGGTGTACTGAAAACATTTCATAATATTTTGGAGACCTTCTCTAGCCTGTTGCTAAGTCTTTAATGTAATCTGAATGCTTGTGGGAAACATTTTTAAGTTTAATGGTGTTTAAGATCTCTGCGATTTTAGTTCCTGCTTTGGGGAATTGAAACAGACCTAATAAGATGCAAATTCCTCTAAGATCATCAGTAATTACAAGTTTTGCATTGTTCTCATGGCACAGCACTGTCTTGAATGTAGGTATCTCTTAGTATATAGAAGACAAATCTAGATCTTGCGCCTTGATCTGTGTACCCCAACATCTCATAGCTTCAGGCCAGAAATGGGAAGCTTTTAAATTTGCTTGCCAGGGTCTGTTTTGGTCCAGATCAATCCTTCTGCTTCAGGATAGGGAAGCTGGGTTCAGGAATGAGCGAGTGAATGAGGAAGAGGTCAGGACTACCCTTTCAGTAGCTCTGCCAACTCTAAATGCTGATATCATCAAGGTTGTAATTTCACAAGTAAAGCTCTTTGCAGGTACAGGAATCCTTGCATTCAGATTTTGTTGCAGGATTGTGAAGGGTTACAGAGCTTTTCCCCTCAGTTCTTAAAAAAAAAAAAAAAAAAAAAAAAAAAAAGCCTGACTAATCATTTATAATGGGGGGAAAAAAGGAATGTCATTTGGAAGTGGTGTTAACCCCTGATTGCCAACAGAAAACTACCCAAAGCAATCTCACCCAGTTAAGAGCAAGCTCTTCAAGGTACTCAAATTTAGTAAAATTTTTCAAATTGACTTTGAAAAAGTGCTTTTATTTTTTCCCTTCTTGGAGGCATGAAGTGGAAGAACTTTCTAGTTTATGGTGATGTTTTGGATGCTTTTCTAAATAGGTTTTAAAGGTACTTTTAGTGAGAATTGGAAATACTTTCTATAAACAGGTAAGTAGAGAGAAGAAATGGTTCTCATATCAGAGAATGTGCTTGTCTGGTGGGAAGATCTGACAGTTTGTTGCTGTATTTAATCCGTCCAAGTTCCTGGCAGATTCTTCTGCCTGCTGGCAAACCTGTTCTCTTCTTTGACACTTCAGAAAGCCTGAGAGGGAAGATTAACAGTTTGTAATATTTATCTCACTAAAGAGGGAACAACAAGTGGTGAAAGTCTATAATAATCTAATGGCTACATTTTATCTCTTCTATACATAACTAAGTTTGAGACTTGTATTTTTCCTTCCCACCTTGTTCTGTGGAATAAATGTAAAGATCAAATTTTTGTGCTAATGGAAAATAATTTGTATTAATAGATTGTCAGGAAAATCTTTCAGACACTGACTTCCATTGTGGCTAAATAATGGTTTTTTTTCTCAGCAGTTGCCAGTCTGTCAAGTCAGGCCTTATGTTTTGGGTGTTTGAAGTCCGTGTTAAGTTGGTTGCAGATACGGAAATTCAGCACTTGAATGGTTGGAGGACCCAGGAGATTATGAGTGGCCTTAAAGTACAGTTTGTTCTTACTGCTTCCCTTGTAGGAGGTCATTGTAAACTCATTGGCTGGTTTGTCCTCCAACCACTGTGTACACCATTTATTTAGAAACTTGTTGCTGAAGGATCCTGACATCTTTTGCTACAGTGTGGAGGTGACTTACAGATGTTCCAAAAGCTTCTTCTGGCAGAAATTAAAAATTGTCTAGCCTTTTTAAAACCAGCACGTGAAAGTGTCTGTGTCCCACGTCTTTGTTCTTTTGATTTTTATATAGAAACAATATTTATATGTAAATCAGGTCACTAGGATCTTTTAGTGTGACATAAACTCAGCTTTCAAGGCTCACTGAAATTTTCTGGCTTCCTTCTGAGAGTATACGGAAAAGCTACAATGAAAATTGATGTTCTCAGTTAACAACAGGTATGTTGTGATAGAACATGCAGCTTTTTAGCTATGTTAGGCCCAGTTTACAGAAATCATTTTAACTACTTGAGACATAATAGCATTGTGCTGATGATTGATTGGTATGAGAGCATGTAAAGGAAGTGCTGAGATCCTGCATTGACATTTTCATGGTTTATTCTTCCTCTCTAGATCTGTTTTCTTGCCCTTTGTTTTACCATACTATTCCACTGATATCTTTGCCATTTGGGGAAAAATTATTCAGCTTCTTTATGATGTTCAGTAGCACCATGTGGATTTAAATGACATTTTTTCTGAGAGCCTTTCAGGATCTCAAGATCAGGATCGTGATGTTTAAGGCTAAGGATGTATTTTAATAGATCCAATAAGACTTATGGCAGCTAACTGCTGTGTGCTTGTCTACAAATTCAATAAATGCATGTGAATGAGATCTAAACCAAAATGTTACTCCAGTCCTGGCAAATGTTAATATTAAATGGTGAGATTCTTACACTCCACAGGTGAGATTGCTGAGAACCTCTTTGGCTTGATGAAACTTAGATGCCTTAGTCCTGCCTAAGTTCTATACCTTCTCCAAGAAGGGGGCATGTGATCTGCCTTTTGTCAGGAGATAACAGCGTATTCTTCCTCTCCCAATAAAAATAAAGTTTTATTACAGGAAAAACTTTTTGTTGTTCTGATCTTGTCCTGCCTTGTGTGTAAGTATGTCACCAACTTTTTGGGTTTTTTTGACAGGTTATTTGGAGAGGGAGTACTTTGCTGAACAGAACAGCAGAAGATGACTTATGATTTGTGCTCTTCATGGGAGCCTGTCTGGATTGGTATGGTTTTTTATTATTATTTTTATTTGTCAAACTGACATGTAGTGATTGTATGTATAATCCAAAGGTCCACTTAAAAATTAGGAAGCTTCCAACTTGATAGTTGTATGTTAAAAACTAGGCAGAGACTAAGAATTAAAAGAGTATGTTTTCAATAATATTTTCAATGTTTACTGTTCTTCTAGGTACTGTGGTATTCAGTTAGCTTTTCAACATGAATATGGTTAATATGGCCATTGAACTAGTGGGAAAGTTAGAAGTCACGGGGAATATTTTGACAGTACTAGAAATGAACCTAGAACTGCGTAAGTCCTTTCACATGATCTACAAATTGAGAACATGATTTTTCCCAAGAGCTAAGAAAATAGAATTATTCTTTACATTTTGCGTATTTGTGGTTCAGAATAGTAATAATGACTCCCATGGCTGACATTTCTTGACAGTTAATGGCTCTCTGAATTAAGGACAGAAAAAAATATTCTCAAGAGGGCAATTAGTTGTGCTTAATGACCCAAAGCAGAGGTGGCTGTTTCCCACAATCCTTTCCTATGAAAATTACCGCAGTAATGTTTATAGTGTGGAAAAAAGGAAAATTTCCTAAATTAAGCTAATGCCTCTTGTGAATAGTTTTATGGGTCATCTACTCATGCAGTGTAGTTGATTAGTGTCAATTTAGGATATGTAAATTGGTATTAAAACTGAAAACTGCTAGTTCCTTTTAGGAGGAACAGTTAGGTGAGTAAGAACATTGTCCCTGCTGATTTGTGCTCTGACTCATTCTTTCTACTGGCTTTAGCAGAAAGGATTCCATTGCAATACATTCCTGCATCTGCTTAATGGCATAGGAAACAATGCTCGGTTCGTATTGAGAGGGTATTATGTCCCAGGCTGCTTTGTACAGTAATGGGGAGCCAGAGAGCACATACTTGAGTATTTTCTATCAACACATAATTTTTTTTGAAAACAAAATAAGCCCATGACCTTCATGTTTGTTGGTGACTGTATCCTTTTTTCCCTTAAGATTATTTTGCTTTTTTAATGTTTTTTGTATTGCAAAAATTGTTTTTGCCAAAGCTTACTTTCAAAATAAACCCATTGATAGTAGCTATAAAGCGTGCAGAAGTTTCCCATTTGTGACTACTTAAAACATCTCCAAGAAATAGGATCACTGTACCAGCTTCAGGTTTCTGAAGAAGAATGTTTTCTGTGTGCTGGACCAAATCTTGGTGCTGGGCAGTACTGAAAATATGCTTACTTTTAGCAGATAAATTGAATAAATCATTTAACATTCTAGCAGCTGTTCATAGCGTGTTCTGATCTGCATTAAACATTGACTGTTTCTATGGTACTGTTACATTCCCTGTTTTGTCTATGTTGGAGTTACTGGTTTTGACTGATGTTGGCTTTTCGTATAAGATATAATCTTTTATTTCTGGTTGAGCATGCTATCCAGACTTTGAACGGAAACCTTTTAGCTTCAAAAGCTGTTAAAAACAGACGCCATAGTTCTAGCAATAATTATATTTGATGAATGAAATTTGTGTGGTATTTAGCTTTAAGTGTGTACTTCATTGAAATAATTGTGTCTATTATGTTCCATAAAAAGAAAGTTGCATATGAGTGAGAACCTTGCTTGAGAGAAAATGTGCATACCCAATAATTTTCAGCACTGAGATGGAAAAAAGTGATTGTGTGAAGCTTTTTTGCATCTGAAAAGAATCAGCGAGAGTAGATGTTCCAAAAGTAAGAATGCTGTGACGAAAAGGTATCTGCCTCTTGCATGAGTACTTTGACCATCAATAAGCTTACCTATTTAAACTGCCAAAGCATGGTTGTCTTTTACAAGCTGTGTGATTACCATACAGCAATGACTCTAGTTTTGAAATTACAGGATCTGTCTTTCTCAAAGAGTGAGTGAGGACTGAAATGAAATTGCTGTGAAGTTATCTTATTGGTCCCTTTCAGCTTAAATTTCTATCCTTACATAATTTTGGGGAAGTTGGAAAGGTAGGTAGAGGGATGGAAGCGCATGTTTAATAATCATGTGGATGCTTATGGTAGAAGCCCTTGAAGTAGGAAAAAAAAAAATTATGTATGACTGCTACAGAAGGGATCCTCTTGAATTTATTGGCAGAAATGCCAATCACATTTCCAAAGGATGGTAGCCAAGAAAGAGCTTAACTAACTTGCCTGTAGTTTAGATAAGTGTAACTCCAAAACACTGAATCTGCATGCTGAAATGTATTTGGTGCATGAAGAGACGTCATACCTCAGAGTGATAAACAGAGTACAGAGAAGGGTGCTGCCTGGAAACCATCAATCAGGAAGCAATGAGCACAGGAGCAACACTCAAGAGTTTCTTTCTACCTGGATTCCAAAGCCTGTGGTCCTCTTATTAGGTTAGGTGTCTTCTTTGCAACAGCTGATCACCGCTCACTCTTTTGTCCGTCTTGAAAAGAAGATATGGCTGATGACTTATGCAACAGCCAAACGGCTAATGCTTTCTTCACTTCTAAGCACTTGGCTAAGTAAGTCCAGGCAGCAGCTTGCATGAGGTCATTCTCCTCCTCTTCTCTTAACACTGTACAGAAAAGCATACAAGCTTCACACTGAGGGGAGAAAGCACAAAATCAAAGGTATCTCTTTGCTTAGAGAGCTGGGATGGTGAGAGAGCATACATGAGATTATTTTTCTTAGCCACTTTTTCTGGGTTTGTTAGGAATAGTCTTATAGACACCTATGAGTCCTTTGTCCTTTGCTATATACTGGATACTACTGGCTTGAGAAATGCCGGGTAGCACAATCTTTTTTTATTAAATTAAGGGTGCAGAATGCTTTTGCTCCTACTTCCCTTGTCTGGTTCCTTCTCTTTAGAAGGACACTTGTGATAAAGCAATATTTTCTAAAACTTTGATTCTTTACATTGGAACATTTGCAGCTGTTTTTTTTTTTCTCTCTTTAGAGCTTTTATGATACGCGTTACCATCTAAGGCTCTGCTGAACTTCATAATTGAGAGTGTAAAGTTGTGTGGCAGAAATATGTTTAAAGAGCTGTAAATTTAACCTAAGTGAGCGAATTCTGTTGTATGTATTTAAAGTTAGTCAAGTTACTGCGTGTATGTGCTTGAAATGTCTGTATTCAAATCAGATGGCCATGTACCCTTTGCAGTCAGCAGAGGGAGATAGGCACTTCATGAGGGTGATTCACCTCTTCCTGACACGGACATCTGTATAAAGATCATGTGAAATATGTCCTAAATTGCCTTCTAAATCCACAGAAGCTCTATGGCATGCATAGCATCCCGTGGCAAGTATTTTCACAATTAATTGTGAAATAATAATTTCCAGTTCTGGGCTCCTCAGTTCAAGATAGACACGGACATACTGGAGAGAGTCTAGTGAAGGACTACAAAGATGGTGAAGGACTACAAAGATGATGAAGAGACTGGAGCATCTCTTCTGTGAGGAAAGGCTGAGAGAGCTGGGACTGTTCCGCCTGGAGCAGAGAAGGCTCAGGGGGATCTTTATCAATGTACAGAAATACCTGTAGGGAGAGTGCATGAGGACAGACCACAGGCTCTTGTCAGTGGTGCCCAGTGATGGGACCAGAGGCAATAGGCACAAACTGAAACACAGGAGGCTCCCCCTGAACATCAGGAAACACTTTTTTTTCTACTGTGAAGGTGACCGAGCATTGGCACAGGTTGCCCAGGGAGGTTATGGAGTCTCAATCCTTGGAGATCCTCAAAAGCTATCTAGGCATGGTCCTGGGCAACTGACTCTAGGTGTCCCTGCTTGAGCGGAGGGTTTGGACAAGATGACCGCCAGAGGTCCCTTCCATTCTCAGCCATTATGGGATTTTGTGATTCCTTTGGCTTTTCATATTCTTGTGTTATGAGAGGCAGCAATCATTCACTTTTCCTGTGCCACTAGTAATTCTGCATGCCTCTATGATACCTTTTTTCAGTCACTTTTGAATGGAGATCAGGTGGAGCAGAACTGAACATAGTGCTGAAGATAAGAGGTGCCATGGATGTGTATTGTAGCAGGTAGTGTATATAAATATATAGTGTATGTAGATAGCTCCTGCTTTTTTCTCTGCTTCTTTGCTAACAATTCTAAACACTTGACGGATGTTTACATAGAGCAGATTATCAAAACTTGAAGCTCTGTTTTTCTTCTGGATGGTAATCGTTGGTTTAGCATCCGTTACTGTGCAGATAACTTTTTTCTGTACATGCATAGCTTTACCTCCAGCAACAATGAATTTTATCTGGCAGTCTATTAGCTTTTCGCTAGCTGTCATGAGATCCCTCTGTACCTCTTTATAGCTGATCTTTGTTTTTATTAAATTGCTCTGAAAAACAGTTCGTGTTCATCATCAGCAAGTGTCGTGGTTTCACATTTCCCTCTTCCTCCCTATAGGTTGAAGAGCTTGAACCCCAGTATAGATTTTATTTGTATGATCATTGTGGTGACCTTTTTTAACTGCAAAACTAACTGCTCCTCCTTTTGTTTCCTATCTTAAACTGATTCTTGTCTGTGGGAGGGCTTTACGTTTATCTAACGGCAGATTAGTTTGTTTTAGAGCCTTGGTGGAAGGACCTTGTCAAAAACAATCAGAAATGCATAAGTTACCTTTGTTGGCTTATTGCTTACAGAACTCTAAAAGATACTGCCCTGGGGATCTAATTTTCTGTACTCCATGATTTTAAATCCAGAATTATGTGTTGAATTTATGCTCTTTTGCAGTCCCTGCAGAACGCTACAGCTTCCTTCCCTCTTGTGGACTCATAAACCTCAGTGGAACTTTGGGTGAGATTTTAAAGCTCATTGCTAAAATCCTTGCTTATTTATCCTGGAAAACTGTGTTAACCTTTCTGCTGTTGGTTACAGATTTTATTCTAACAAATATGTTAAAGAAGACTAGTAAAGGAAAGGTTTATAAAGACCAAAGAAAGAAGAGTTTTGGCTACTATATATGCTTTATCCTGTAATTAACATTGAGGCTTTCTCTAGAAGAGTTACTGTAAAATAAAAATGAAAGGGAGAGAATGGAGAGAAAAGGAAAATCTAGAATGAAGTTAACAGAATTTGGCATTTTTGCAAAATATCAATGGACATAGCTTAGTGCTCTTGCTGAGTTTAACAGTCTTTGAAATATAATAGGATAAAATAGAAAATTATTACATTCCCTCCCATTCAAGCAGGAAGACCTCTAGAAAGTGGAATTTGTATGACTCAATGAAATTAGGATGGTTATAATAATATCGCTTCATGATACCATTGAAAATTAAGACACAGAGATGTTAATCATTTGTCTTAGAAAAAAAGCTGAAGGTGGTCTGGCTCTGGAAATCATGTAGCGATTATTGAGCTTGCAGATAGGAAGGGAATAGCTTTGCTATGGAATGAGAGGAGCAAGTCATAGTGCTGATGTTCCTTGATGAATCCTTGTCGGCAGCAGCCTGAGCAGGCTTGCATTCAGATTGCTAGAAATCCAAACTGGGGACATAGGTTAGACTTTGTTGTCTTATAGTTCATTTATTTGCTGGTGAAGTATTATTCAGGTTGATCCTCCAGGAATCATGTGGTCCTTGTGTAGATTCGTAAAAGCATTCCTTCCTCCATTCACTTTCACCCGATTTTGATACCAAACAGAACCTGCATAAATACTCCGGGCAAGATTTGTGTTACCAAACGTAAGCTTCTTGAGTTAGTAGCACAAGCTTGTCCCCATGTGCAGAGATGGAGGAGATAGATTGCCCTCTGAAGATGCCTATATCCCTCTTCTGACTAAAAACCTGAAAACAGCCTGGAGAGACTATTACAGTCATGCAGAATGAATGAGGTGAATCCCACTTTATGTTTCTGGCTATAGTGATCTGTTTTTTTAAAAGGACATAGAATCCTTCTGGCTTCCAGCTTGATCAGATGCCAGAGTACTCTGGGAGCATTTAATTTAATAGTCCAAGAGGGGAAGAGTTCTATGAAGAGCTAGCGCTGAAAAGGGGAGATCACGCTCAACTCCTTTGAGTTTTATTTGTCTGTAAGAACAGTACACATAATACAATACATGTAATAATAGTACAACAAGACAGTACACATAAACTATAAAAGGAAATGTTGCATTGTATCAGCATAATGAGAGGGAGGGAGTTCAGCGGAATGTCTAAGGATTAGATTTACAGGGAAAAAGAGGGTGCACACAGTTAAATTATGTGCAATACCAAGATGAATTAACAAAGACATGTCTAGACCAGTGAAAGCAGGAAAGCTTGCTGCAGGGCAAAGGGTTATAGTGACTGGAGAAAAGTTAGTTTCCTGTGCCTTGATATGAATCAGTCACTAAATGAAACAAATTGAGAAATACTTTAATCCTGTTGACATGTTATTTAATAATTAATAACAGGCTAGGATGTTTTACACGTTTTTCCTGAGGCATCTCCTGATGATGACTGACATGGAACCAAGGATTCTGTATTATGTAGGATAGCTCAGATAGGTAGGCTTTTCAGTGCTTGCCAAACAGGCAGATAGGCAACGCTGATACAATTTAAGCTATTTGGAAATGTTATTAAAGTTTCCAGCTGTAGGCAGTTTAAAAACAGAATCATGAAGTTAGTTGAAAAATTACGAGATTTAAATAAAGATACTGATTTAATTTATTCCCTCTTAATCAGTAAAGTTTGTTTTCAAATACAAAAGTTTTCCAGTCGTGGTTATAGTAGAAAAATAGCTTGGTGAGTTGAGATTATTGTACAGTATTGGCAAGACTACAGGAGCAGGATCTGTAAGAAAAAGACCAACTATTACAAGACTCCTGTGACTGGTGCTTAAGTAAATTGTGTTGACCTAAAGTGTAAATATGTGTTAAGGATCCTGTTGTCATTAAGAAAAGCGGAGCAATTGTTGGGTTCCCATTGGTTTCAGAGAGTCTTACTTCTGTTTCTTTAAATTTCTTTCTTCTTTTTCAGATGGAAATACTGACATGAATTTAAGAACTTTGATGCCGTCAGACATTGAATTTTTGATTTGTTAAATGACCAGGAATAAGATACTGCCTGAACAAGATGAAATGCCTTGAAGACCTTTGGTTCTGCTTTCATTTCTCCTGAAGCGATGGTTTTCTCAGCAATGTTGACGCTGGCCCACTCTGGGACCTCAAATGCTACTTTTATTATTTATGAAAATGCCTATACGAATTTTACCACTCCCCAGTTCTTGCTTCGTAGTGGCACAACACAGCCATTGAGATACAGTTCAGGTGCCGTGCTCACCACTGAGAGAAGTACTTTTCTGGTAAACACTACAGCTGTCCTGCCATCGCAAGAAGTTTTCAGGAGCTTGAGTTTGCCACTCCAGATCATTCTTTCTGCTGCTATGATATTTATCCTACTGGTTTCTTTCCTTGGAAACTTTGTTGTCTGCCTCATGGTCTACCAGAAGGCAGCTATGCGATCTGCAATTAACATCCTTTTAGCAAGCCTGGCTTTTGCAGACATGTTGCTGGCAGTGCTGAACATGCCTTTTGCTCTGATAACAATCATTACCACTCAATGGATTTTTGGGGATATATTCTGCAGAGTCTCTGCCATGTTCTTCTGGCTTTTCGTCATAGAGGGGGTAGCCATTCTTCTTATTATTAGTATTGACCGATTTCTTATCATAGTTCAGAGGCAAGATAAACTGAACCCTTACCGTGCAAAGATTCTCATTGTGATTTCCTGGGCAGCATCTTTTGTTGTTGCTTTTCCGTTATCAGTAGGGAATCCTAATCTGCAGATACCCTCGAGAGCACCTCAGTGTGTTTTTGGCTACTCCACGAGCCCAGGTTACCGAGCCTACGTGATAGTTATCTTGCTAATTTCTTTTTTTATTCCATTCCTGGTAATGCTGTATTCTTTTATGGGCATACTCAACACCGTCCGCCACAATGCAGTTCGTATCCATAGCCACCCTGATAGCATATGCCTCAGCCAGGCCAGCAAACTTGGTCTCATGAGCTTACAGAGACCTTTTCAGATGAATATTGATATGAGCTTTAAAACTCGTGCCTTCACAACCATCTTGATTTTGTTCCTTGTCTTCATAGTCTGTTGGGCGCCCTTCACCACTTACAGCCTTATTGCCACATTCAACAGCCACTTCTACTACAAGCACAACTTTTTTGAGATAAGCACTTGGCTCCTTTGGCTCTGCTACCTCAAGTCCGCACTGAACCCACTGATTTACTACTGGAGGATTAAGAAGTTTCATGATGCATGCTTGGACTTGATGCCCAAATACTTCAAGTTTTTGCCGCAGCTGCCTGGCCATACAAGGCGGCGCATTCGACCCAGTGCCATCTATGTCTGTGGGGAGCATCGGTCGGTAGTGTGAAGCTGCGGTTGTTTGACGATGATTGTTATATTCTGGGATTATTTGTTTCTAGGCTTTAGGTTGAATTTTGTTTTGTTTAATATGGCGTTTTCAGTGTGGCCATATCTTATAACTTGATTAAATTTTCTAGTACTCTGTGCAATTTTGGAAGGAAAGATAGAGGGAGGGAAAGTGATTGGTTGTAGTTGGGTTTACTACCGGGATACAATGTAAACAAAATACAAATGTTACCTCTAGGATTCCATGGAAATCCATTCTTTTAAATGAAAACTACATTTGTAACATTTTGTCAGGTTTATGCTTACTAGGCCTGCAATTCCATCTAATTGTAGGGACTTTTTATGCTGCTAAGATACAGTATATTTAGTTGGTGTAATTTTTCTGAAAAATGTTGCTGCTGTCTGCCAATATATTAGAGCCAAAAAGTCTCATTAGATGACTTCTATTTAATTTTAACAATATTTCAGAAGTTTTAATGGTAACACTAGAAAACTTTTTCTTTTTTTAATATTTCCATTAATATTTTTGTGCACTTTACAAAATTTACTATAGAATTTGTTCATTGGAATATTTTGTTCTTATTGAAGGGGTATTATTATTTGTCATATTGGTGAATTTCAATGAAAGACCCATGAAAGCTCTAGGAGGGCAATTTATGTTGGTATAGCTACACGTACAGTCATAGATTTGCTGTTTTTCTAACAATTGCTCAAAAGTAACATTAACTGCTCAGTTACTAGGGGAGTGAGAAGGAGAAGATGGAAGAATGAAAGGAAAAGAAAGCAATGAAAATACCATGTCCCGAGGTTTAGGCTAACACAAGATTTAGAAAAATAGAGTTCATGTGGAAATTGTCACAGGGGGAAAGGGCGGCTGTAGTTACTACTTTAGGTTGTTACAAGCTATCCAGACCTAATGGTATACCTGAAAACCTATCTGAAATTATGACTTGGGGCCTACAATTTATATTGTGTTGGTATAATGCTGTTTCTGCTTGGAGCTCATACTAGGCTAGGTTTGCTCTACACTGCTGAAATCATGCTGTCAGGCATTTGTTGGAATAGAATTAGGAACAGTAGGGTAAACCAGCAAACAAATAGCACATGAATCATAGTTGAGGTTAGGACTTAGTCTACATAGTAATGCCTGGGAAAAAAGTCCTCAACTTGCTTGTTTTCCAGTTTAAGTATTAGACCAAAACCCGTAAACTAATAATAATGAATAACAGTTGGCCAGCAGAGTTTGCTAGGGTTGTAAGTTAAATTCCCCTTTTCCTTCTGATACTACTTTACAATGATTTTTTTCATTGCCCCTTTTCCTCTGTAGTGCCTGCTGCCTCAAGGGTTTACTCTACTGTTGTCATCTATTAGGCATCAGGCCCTCTCCCTGAAATGCCAAACCACCTTTCTGGTTAATGTCACGCTATCTTGATACCTGCCTGGAAAGCAGAAAGGCAAAGGTTTTCCTTGATGATAGCAATCCAGACTCAGATATTTTGCTTTTTTTAATCGGCCAAATAAATATTTAATGTGGGGTAAGTAAAATTAAGACATAGGTTTGGGCTTTCAAGTGAGATCCCCCGTTGCTTAGAGGCTAGGGAAGAATGCCTGCAGAATTTGTGCATCGTTGCAGTGAGCTTTTTGGGGCTGTCTGTGACCGAGTACAGGAGGATTAATGTACAACAAACCTATCAACCAGGGCTAGGGTTTGGGCTTCTCTTGCTACCATCTCTCTTTTAGTACCCCAAAGCATGAGGACCTCTTCATTGTTCTTGTACCTGAGGAGCAAATAATAGCAATTTTATCTGTTTCAATCTATCCACACAGTACTCTTCTGTGTAGATGTCCAGGGACTGCTTGCTTCCTGAGGCCAACTAAACATTTACACCCCAGATTTTATTTAGGTCTTCAGTGAAGAACTAATTTAACAGATATCTCTGTTCTTCTCATTGACAACTAGCCGTAAAAGTGTTGGCAATATTTAAGTTTTAGGAGTATAAAAGGAACAATTTTGAATTTAGTAATTTCATTTTAAAAAAAAAAGTTGCTAGCTGAGGTTGGTGGGTTACATGTAAAGGCACCCGGGCAGTGGCGATGTTATTGATGTTTGTGCTTTCCATTCCTTGTTAACTTCACTGATGATGGTATGGATTTTTCCATTCAAAATGACAGGCAGTAAAGGAGTTCCGCTGTAAAACAGAGTGGTTTAGCATGTCTTTGCAGTATAGCTTTTATTTCTCAACTACATTTACATTGATAGCGGAAGTTTATGACCTGGTTAGTATGGATTTTCTGTTTCAGAGCTGTAATGCCTGTTTATCTCTGAAAGCAGCAAAATTGTGCTTAGAGCTAATGTAATAGAGTAAGAGCATACACTGTCTAAGATGGCAGGAACAGGTATTTTTGCTGTCTTCCAGAGCTATAATGTAAGAGGTTTGAATGAATGTTGTAAAACATGGTAATTCAAGAAGGAAAGAAGATGAGTAATGCAGGAAATTTAGTGAAATTCCTTTCTTGAAGGGGGAGAGGAAAACATTTTGTGGGGATTTTATAATCTCAGATAAGTACTGGCTGTGAAGTAGAAATTCCAAACATCAAAGAAAGTTAATTTGTCTTGATAATTTAGTGTTTGTTTACAGTGACTTTAACAGGGTTTCCACTCAGAGCTGTGTCTGCTGATACTTGGAGAAAAGAAACCCAAATTGTGTGGCCCAAATTCAGAGGTGACTTACATGGTGATAACGGTATTCACATTTAACCAGGTTTTAGAGGTGATCAGAGCATACAGTGAAAAAAAGGGTGTTCAAAAAAAAAAACAAGGTGGCATAGAAGTATCCCCAGGGTAATTATGTGTTTACAGAACCATTTGGGCTATTGTGTCTAATATACTGTCTTTAGAGCAGTGCCTTGATAATTACAGCTGAAGTCCTAGGACCAAGTTGAAGACCACTAAACTTCTCAGTCTTGATGTCTGTGATCCTGCCAAGATCAGCATAACCTTGCTAATGTTAAAACACATACATGTTGGCAGGATTGGGGCTACTGAGGCATTTTAGTGGGCTTGACCAAGACCAAGGATTTTAAAAACTGAAATTGATCCTTCTTGATTCTACTGGGGAATTACAATTTTCTTCCTCTCCAGAAATGATACTCATTACTAAACTGTATTCCGTTGTGTTACATTTTCAGAAATCTTTGGTATGGAGGATTGAAATGAATGTATTTTGAATTATGTTGCAGTTTAATTCATTCTGTCAAAGCATGCTGCTTACACAAGTCTCATTTGTACAAATCTATTGCTAAAATGATTCTTTCGTACTCAAAGTTGTGTATTTTTTGACATTTCTTGTTACTCATGTAAAAATATTTATGTATATAGAGAAGAAAGGTGTTTTGCCTCTTATTGCTTTCTGTAACTATTTTTTTCACTTGTATGCTTAATGCTTTCATATTTTCTTTTATTTGGGCATATGCATAAACAACTGCAAGATTTCAGTGTTCTTTCTGCAACTGTTTGAGATTTTTAATTCTCAAATCATTCAACAATGCCCTCCTTGAAAGAGATTTTATTTTTGTGTGAAAACTAAAAATTCAGAGCACAAGTTTGTTGCAGTTGGAATGGTGAGGAATTTCTTAACTCCAGTTTTCCAGGAGCCACTACTTTGCTGTTATGAACTGGTTTGATCTTTTTTTGAGGAGTAGTTATTTTCTGATGTGGAGAAACCTTGAATTACTGTTTTAAAACAAGCTGTTAAGTAGAATGGCATTGTCTTTTCTGTACATATTGCACCTGTGAAAATACCTGAGAAACAAAAAAAAAAAGAAAAATAAACATGAACATTCTCCAAACATGTAGCAAAAGTCTGTAGAATTGTGCATTCACAGGTTTCTTGGAGGTCTAGGAGGTTCCTGGAGTGTGTGGAAGATAACTTCCTGACACAGCTGGTAAGGGAGCCTACCAGGGGAGGTGCCCCGCTTGACCTGCTGTTTACAAACAGAGAGGGTCTGTTGGGAGAAGTGAAGGTCAGAGGCCGTCTTGGGCTTAGTGACCATGAAATGATAGAGTTCTCAATTCTTGGTGAAGTAAGGAGGGGGTCAGCAAAACCACTACCATGGACTTCCAGAGGGCAGACTTTGGCCTGTTCAGGACACTGGTTGAGAGGGTCCCTTGGGAGATGGTCCTGAAGGGCAAAGGGGTCCAGGAAGGCTGGACCTTCTTCAAGAAGGAAATCTTAAAGGCGCAGGAGCAGGCAGTCCCCATGTGCTGTAAGAAGAGCCATCGGGGAAGACGACCACCCTGGCTCAACAAGGAGCTTTTGCTGGGACTCAGGAAAAAAAGGAGAGTTTATCACCTTTGGAAGAAGGGGCAGGCAAGTGAAGAAGAATACAAGGATCTTGTTAGGTCATGCAGAGAGAAAATTAGAAAGGCAAAAGCCCAGCTAGAGCTCAATCTGGCCACGGTCGTAAGGGATAATAAAAAATGCTTCTATAAATACATTAACAACAAAAAGAGAGCCAAGGAGAATCTCCATCCTTTACGGGATGCGGGAGGGAACATCGTCGCCAAGGATGAGGAACAGGCTGAGGTACTTAATGCCTTCTTTGCCTCAGTCTTTAATAGCCAGACCAGGTATCCTCAGGGTATTCAGCTCCCTGAGCTGGAAGACAGGAATGGAGAGCAACATAAACTCCCCATGACCCAGGAGGAAGCAGTTAATGACCTGCTATGCCACCTGGACACTCACAAATCTATGGGGCCTGATGGCATCCACCCAAGGGTGCTGAGGGAGCTGGCGGAGGAGCTTGCCAAGCCGCTCTCCATCATTTATCAACAGTCCTGGTTAACAGGGGAGGTCCCGGACGACTGGAGGATTGCCAATGTGACGCCCATCTACAAGAAGGGCCGGAAGGAGGATCCGGGGAACTACAGGCCTGTCAGCCTGACCTCGGTGCCAGGGAAGATTGTGGAGAGGTTCATCTTGAGGGCACTCACAGGGCACGTGCAGGACAACCAAGGGATCAGGCCCAGCCAGCACGGGTTCATGAAAGGCAGGTCCTGCTTGACCAACCTGATCTCCTTCTATGACCAGGTGACCCGCCTAGGGGATGAGGGAAAGGCTGTGGATGTTGTCTACCTGGACTTCAGCAAAGCCTTCGACACTGTCTCCCACAGTATTCTCCTGGAGAAACTGGGCAACTCGTGGCTTAGACATGTGCACTCTTCGCTGGGTAAAAAACTGGCTGAACGGCCGAGTCCAGAGAGTTGTGGTGAATGGAGCGAAATCCGGTTGGCAGCCGGTCACAAGCAGAGTCCCCCAGGGCTCAGTTTTGGGGCCAGTCTTGTTTAATATCTTTGTCGATGATGTGGGTGAGGGGATCGAGTGCTCCCTCAGCAAGTTTGCAGACGACACCAAGTTGGGCGGGAGTGTTGATCTGCTTGAGGGTTGGAAGGCTCTGCAGAGGGATCTGGACAGGCTGGATGGATGGGCTGAGGCCAATTGTATGAGGTTCAACAAGGCCAAGTGCCAGGTCCTGCACTTTGGCCACAACAACCCCATGCAACGCTACAGGCTTGGGGACGAGTGGCTGGAAAGCTGCCCTGCAGAAAAGGACCTGGGGGTGTTGATTGACAGCCGGCTGAAGATGAGCCAGCAGTGTGCCCAGGTGGCCAAGAAGGCCAACAGCATCCTGGCCTGTATCAGAAACTGTGGCCAGCAGGAGTAGGGAGGTGATCGTGCCCCTGTATTCAGTGCTGGTGAGGCCGCACCTCGAATACTGTGTTCAGTTTTGGGCCCCTCACTACAAGAAGGACATTGAGGTGCTGGAGTGTGTCCAGAGAAGGGCGACGAAGCTGGTGAGGGGTCTGGAGCACAAGTCTTATGAGGAGCGGCTGAGGGAACTGGGGTTGTTCAGCCTGGAGAAGAGGAGTCTGAGGGGAGACCTTATCACTCTCTACAATTACCTGAAAGGGGGTTGCAGAGAGGTGGGTGTTGGTCTCTTCTCCCAAGTGACGAGCGATAGAACGAGAGGAAATGGCCTCAAGTTATGCCAGGGGAGGTTCAGACTGGATATTAGGAAAAATTTCTTTACTGAGAGTGGTGAAGCACTGGAACAGGCTGCCCAGGGAGGTGGTGGAGTCACCATCACTGAGGTGTTCAAAAAAAGTGTGGACGTGGCATTGTGGGACATGGTTTAGTGGGCATGGTGGTGTTGGGTCAATGGTTGGCCTTGATGAGCTTAAAGGTCTTTTCCAACCTTAATGATTCTGTAATGCCCAAGTTCATAGTTTCAAACACTTTATTTATTTTATCTGTATATTAAATAACAAAGATTGTTTTGTTTAAGCCAAAATCTTCTTGTGTAAAGAATGTACAGAATGCTCTTTTCTGCGACATTGGGGTAGAGATGTGTGAATATATCTGAAACAAATGAAATGATACCTAGCAAAAGAGAGAGAAAGCCTAAAAAGAAAATAACTTTCCTAAAAATAAAAGTCCTTTTACCTAGGACTGAGTAATTAAGATCATCTTACTGCACAATAAATAAAACAGGCAGTGGTACTGCATGGCATGATTCATTTCAAGACAAGACAGTGACCTTTGATTCAAGCGCTGCATGTTTCTATGTGATGGATTATTCCCCATGTTAGTAGAATGAAAAATGTTCAGCATCGTGGCCGTTTTGGGGAAATTTTTCAGCTTGCTAATGATTTAGCAGAAATCCTGCTGGACTAATTTCTCTAAATGATAGAGTCAAGGCATGTCCTTAAAGAGTGCCTAAGAGGGGATGGGTATTTCCAGTTGCTTGGGAAGGGCCTTGCTCCGCTGCCCACATGCCTGACTTTGAGAGTCCTTCCTCAAACCTTCCTCCCTTCTCCTCTCCTGGTCCCCTCCCTGAGGTAGTGCCTTCTGTGCTGCTGTGTTGCACCAGGTGCGATGGTGACAGGAGGAGGTGGAGGTGCCTGGAGAAGCTGTGGAGCCAGGAAGCACCTAGTGCCACTCCCTTCCATCTTGAGTACAGTTTGGACCATCAGTGACAGGCTGAGGGTGAGTTTTGCCACCTTTGGTTATAAGATTAGGGCTGTCAGGGAAGAACTGTTGCAGGAGCACATATATTTGCCTCTAGTGCTGGTGCAGGATTCTGGTTTTATTCCCAGTAGTGTTACAGGTTTTATTCCACCCCTGTCTTTTGGCAACTGAGCTACAACAGTCTATAGCCAATTCATGGCTGAATACGAATCCCTTAGCTGATTTGTATCTCTGTGAGTGCTCTGAGCACAGGACCTGCTGGTGAGCATCCACCAGAACAAAAGTTCCTACAGCTTGCTCTCAAACAAACCCGGCATTCATGAAGACAATCACAACTCAGCTCAGATGTGAGGGGGAAGAGCTGTAAGAGCTGATTTGTTTTTGAAATGGAAATTATGGATACTTTATGCACAGAATATTGGGTTGTGTTCTACTTTATTGTGTGACAGTGAAAGCAGCTTGGTATAAAATCACTAACAGTACTGCAGATAAGTGACATAATATTCATAAAGTAGACCCTGTTCCTGTTTTATTTTATTGTCGTGTCTAGATAACCAGCTTTGCTGGTGTGTGGGTGCAGAACATAGTAATGAGGCATACTCCTTGTTTAATTGGTGCTCTGCCTTAAATAGATTACTGCAATTCAAACCTCTGTTGTTGACCTGAAATAAAATTAAGCCTGTTCACCATCAAGAGTAGGAATTCCACGAACGCTGCCCAGTCTGTTGAAAGAGAAGGTCTAGTGAAATAAATGACAATAATTCCTCCAAGAGACAGTTAATGTGATCTCCAAAGGGGATGTAATCACTGCTGTGATAAATTTAACAGTGTCTCCTTTTGATTTACCGGGCCTAGGCTGTGTCAAAGACAGAGGGAAGATTTTGGTGGCTGAGGGTATTGCCTAAACAAGTGGGATGGCAAGAGGGAGCCACTGAAGCTCACAGGAAAATCTCAGTGCTAGAGTATAGTTCAAGCCCTGCTGTTCTTTGGGGTGTCAGTGCTGTCTTTTTCTGAAAAAGTCATTCCTTTCAAAGGAAGAGAGATGATGAAGCGGCATCTCTTCCATCATCTCTTGCTTCTTTACTGACGCTTTAACTGTGAGAATAGTAATTTTGAATTTGGTTCTGTGGACTTGGATTTCCTTCCCTTCCTCACTGGAGGAGATTCGAAGCCGTCATGAATCAGCCTGTATCCTGTGGTGTGTTCTAGAGGAGATGGGCGATACCGTCAGTCCCTCCTGTGGACTCTTTCATACTTAATACTCCTTGGGCCAGAGAGAGTGAGTGTACTCACAAGAAAGTGGGAGGCTGTGCTCCAGCCACCATTTGATACAAGGCAGTGTGGAGTTTCACAGTTAGGCTGTCAGGAGAGCAGCAGTGGAAGCCAGGTTCTCCTTATCACATGCAGTAACTACCCCAGCCCAGGTGTCTCTCTTCCAGTGAATATTTAATTATTCTGTTAAAAGTGAAACAGCTTTTACAGGAGGGAGTGAGAGTGCCCTTTCTGTTCTTACCTCAGATTGAGTAATAATCCACTGATTCAAGCACTCAGGAAAGACTGTTTAAATTCCTCTGGCATCCTGAGAGGAACTGAAATCATATCTCCTTCCTAAATATATTCACCACTGAATTATTAGGTTAAGGGAATGGTCTACCAAGACTTTTGGCTTAGTTTATGGGATTTTTGCAGCCTTAGCTGTTGGTTGAGCTCTGAAAATGCCTGTGGATGGACATTCTCATGTGATGTAGATAATGTAAAGCCTATTTTGTAAATTCTAGTTCGAGATGGGCATTGCACTGTTCACTGCCGTCAGTGCTGCAGCACTTCCGGACATACGCAGAAGCAGATGTATATGATGGGATACATCTTTTAGCTACCCGTAGCATAGACAGCTCCACTGATCACTTGAGGCTCCTTCACAGTCAGTGGAGATGAGTGGATGTTTTCAGGTATGAAAGTTTCTCTCACTCCTTTTGGAAGGTAAACAGCCTGGAAAAGCCAGTGTCTCTCCACTGATTAAGAAGGAAACCTGGAGTGTTGAGAGATACGTGTTCTCAGTTGGCCAGATTAATCTCACCCCAAATCATTTAAGGAATTTTAATGTGGGAAACTTAGGGACCTATGAACTTTTGGGTCAAATGTGGATGAACAGGACTTTAAGGCTGTACCTTTTGACTTTTTCTAAAGTGTCAGAATCTACCTGTAATCTTTTTTTGTGATTTCTGGTGATCACTGGAAAAATGATTGTGCGTTTTAGAACATGATGCACTTTCTCCAATGCTCCTTTGTAGACAAGAGGCATGAGATACCTGCACTTTTAACCATGGTGAGGATTTTCTCCTGCAAAAGTAAATTGGCCTGAATTTGGTCCAATTTTTCTGAAGGAATTAGACCACTTTGCTTCTGTGTGAGAGCTTCTACACAGGCATTTAGTGTTGTTCAACTAGAATGCATTGCCTTTGTACCTTTAACTACTTGGTCTTTGATTTCTCATGTTCAGGTGTAGACAAGTCTTTATAAAAAGTCACTCCTAAAATTACCCAGCCTTCTAGCATGATTCTTTAAGTACTGGTAGTTATTCCATTTCTGTTATTTCAAATTTAGAAATCCAGAAGGCATCATTCCATAGACTGAACTGCTCTCCTATCTATTTTGTTAGACTAGATAGCGGGAGAAATGTGAGATTTTTAAGACTATAAATGGAAAGTAAGAAAGAAGCCCAGGGACTCACTGAGGGGGGCTGACTTTGCAGCCTACTAATTTGGGCAAGTCGGAAACCTCAAAAGACGTCCCTAACTGCCTAGCTGATGTCAGTTTTGTTCAGTCGTTACCTGATGTGATCCCATAAGCAATCCCATAAACGGAGGTGGGAGCTGAGACTTCAAGTGTCCTGGTCTCCAGGCACCAGAATCTCGCTCATTCCTGTGCGCTCTTCTTCCGGCCCCGCAAAGCTTTCGCTGCTTCTTGTACCGTGCTGCAGCTACGAGTTAAGTGGTGGGAGAGGCAATCAGACCTCACTTTGCCTCTTCAGCAGCATGCGCTAACCGTCAGTATGAGAGATCAGTCCTTTTCCACATGGCCGTGTTTTAAAGGAGATGAGTTCTTTTTAGTTAGGTACCTGCCTTCCTCCAAATGAAATGGAGATGTAGGATTTCAGGTGGGTGCTGTGGGGAATGGAAGCCAGGACTTCAGCAGGAAGGTGTCAGGCATTTCTACTGAGTGGCTCCACACAGCTGCTTTGTGGATGACCTGAGACAGCCCACAGAGGTGGCTGACTTTCTCCGCTCACAGCACAGAGGATGTAGGTCTCTATCTCTGACCCTCTGAATGGGAGTCTACAGCTCTTCTGATGCCTCTCTGGTCCTTAACCCCTCTTCCTTACCATACAACAGGAGGTCTTTTAACTACAGCAGGTCTCTAAGGAAAAAGAAAAATTCAAAAAGCATTTTATATTTGAGATTTTTTTTGAGGTGCTTTTGTTAAGACAATAATTAATTTGTGTGACTTTTATTATGCAGGAGGCCAGACTATATGACCACAGTAATTCTTTCCGGCTTTATTCTGTATGAGAGGCTGTTCCCACTTATATAAAACTTCACTTTATTAGTGCCATTGTCAAGGTGAGCCTGGGTATTGGTAGAAAGAATCTCGAACATAATTTAAGGGGTATGAAGAAATGGCCCTTTCAAGAGCATTACCAACCTTTGTAATTCATCTTAGACCAACATTGGTGGTACTTGATTTTGGAAGGCTGGCTTTTCTAATCAACTTTCTCAGGGGAATTAATTATCTGAAAACCTGTGACTAATGAAAGATGTTTTGTTCTTTTGAAGTTCAAGCTAATTTTCATGAAGGTTATTATTACTAAGCAACAGATTCTGTGGAGTGTCTCCCGAGGGGCTGAAACTACAGTACGTACAAAAGTAAAGCAAAACACAGTGGAAAAAATGGTTAAATATTATCCCCAGATAGAGAGGCCACAAAAAGTACCATGTACAGAGCCTTTTGGAGTCTCCTTCCTTGAAAGCTGTTGTTTGACCAATGGAAAAACTCCTGTGGGAGCTAAAGATCACCATAAATCATGTCACCATTCACTGTGAATGTAAAGCAAGATTCAGCCTCTCCTCAAATGGAGAAATACACCACAGCATGACCAAGGAGAAAAAAAAAAGTCCCAAATATAATTCAGCATACTCAATTCTTCTGAGAAAAGCAATCAGCTGTAATATTTGTTAGCCACATTAAAAGAGGAATGGTTATTCTAGTTGTGAGGGCAGAGTGAAATGAAATACAAGAGTGCTTTCTTAAGTCACAAAAGATGATGTAATCTTTTCTCCTATGCAGCTTTGTGTCAGAGTAGAAATATATATTTGCAGCTTACTTAAGTAAAAAATCGCACCTGGCTATTCAGCTTTTTGAGAATAGAGATTTCACTCTGTCCTCTTATTTTGGCTTTATCCACTGGCTTTGCTAAATACAAGGTACAAATGATAGAGGATAAAGGAAAAAAAAACCAAAACCCATAATTACTTTCAATAATCTTTTGAATGTTTGAGTAAGTTCCTTTGGTCTTGTCCTTTTTCTTTTTGTGTTCAGTTTGAGTAACTGTTTAGGTGATGCAGTTTGCTAGCATAAAATTTGCATGAGGTTAATTTCAATATTTGTTCAATAGAGATTATAAACTTTACAGTAATAAGAATATCAATATCATGCAATTTAACTCACTAATCATGGTGTGTGTAGGATACGTAGAATCTGGAAATAAGTAAAATGTTCTAAATATTTGAGTTAAATAATAAGTATAGCTGGTCGAGAACATCAGACTCCCAAAGGTAAGGGTAGAATGTCCAAAATCATTGTTAGCATAGAAATCTTACCCCTCCAAATATTTTTTTATTTGCTTTGATCATTCCAGTCACAGTTGTTTTTAACACAGTTTTGTTGTTTTGGGTTTTTTTTTTCCAAATATACATATCTTCTGACACTGCAAAGGAAAGATGTATTATTATCCAAATTTTTATAAAGTGAGAAATGAGGCACAAGAGACACTAATTAAAAAAAAAAAAAAAAGAGTAAGTAAACAGAATCTCCAGTCAGATGCTTCCCTGTCTCTGGAGGTACTGAGGGTCAGCAAGTGTCTACACTTCCCAAGATACATGAGATCTGTTCTTTGGGCATGCCCAGAAGTACCTGTGTCCTCATCTTGCTGTGCTGTAAGTGCCTTAGTCACACCAAAGCCCTGTCAGTGTGCAGGCATTTAATGCAACTCTTTTGCCTGCAGAGCTAATACAGTAATCTTATGCCCACCCTTTTCCTCAAGAACCCAGGACTTTAATAAAACACATGTACTCATTAAACAAGGACTTGCATTCAGGTCTCTCCTCTTCTAGAGAAAGCCTCTATAGCCATCGCACCCGGTAGCAAAAACTGTTCTTGGACTAATGAGTATCTTAGTGCTGTGTAGTGAATGTCTTAGCACTGTCCAGTACTGCCCCAGGAACACCCTGCAGCTCGTGGTTGGGAGGTTGTTCTGGGAGATGCCCTGTGAAGTGAGAATGATGATGCCACCATGAAGCACTATCTCAATACTCAAACAGCTAAATAATTTGAAAATAGAATTGGACTCACCTGGAATTGCAGATAAGGATTACGTTCAGCTTCAGGTCTATACTCAGTTCAGATCTAAGGTGGCTCACATGTTTTCCAGCACATACTATATCTTGAACATAAATTTTGTATGATGTATTTTTTCCCAGGTGACTGATTCTGAATCTTAAACCTTACCCAATTTAAAGGGATCTAGCTTTTAGAGAGGCCAAAGACCCATTTTTTTTAGAATCAGTTTCCCCATGGCTTCTTGGTCAGGCTAATTGAAATAAAAATAGTGGGGGGAAAAATGCCTGGGAATCTGAACCACTGAAATCTCTCCCATCTAGAGCTGTGTAGGAACTTCGCAGCTCAGTTTAAAGATCACCACTGTCTCTGTTGAATCTGCTTACATTACATGTATCAAGTGACTGGATGGCTTTTAAAGATGAATGTGCTGTTAGAAATAGGTTCTCTTCTTTAATTATATTCTCATTTTATGTTGCAAGCTCTAAATCAGTTAAGCAGGGATTTGGAATAAATAAAAGATTTTACAGTGATGCCATAGGTCAATTACATATCTGGATCAATGCTTTTATTTCAGGGATTTGAGTCATAAACCTTCAGAAAATTACTAGGTTTTAAAATTTGGATACTAGCACTACTTTAAAATTTTGTGTTAGATTGACATAAAGCAGCTATTGTTTGTACTGGCTTCCGTACATTTTGTCACATCCCAAACTATAAGGAACAAAGATAAGCTGAACAAAGAGAGGTTTGTGGTTATTGTGGGAGAAGGTGTATAAATATATATCGTCTGTAAACTGGGAAACCAGGATTCCTTAGTTCTGCTACTCTGCAGTAATTAATATTATTCTCAGGAATAATTTGGCATGGAAAATATCAGGTTATATTTCTGCAATAGGTCTGAGCAGGCAGAGGTCCACAGTCGGGTGCGATAAAGTGAAGATGCCAGAAAAATCTAGAGAAAAATCTGAATCGCAAAGTTCAGATCCCATATGTGAAACTCTTCCAATCCACCTCAACCCAATACAATTGTTGAGAGGTACAGCTTGTCAAAGCCTATATTTCCTTTCTGTAGGAAATGCCGGCAGTTTGAGAGTGTTTTAATTTTGATTCAAAAGGCAAGTTAGACGTTTCAAAATTCTTTCCGCAAACAAAGAAACAATTCCTTTAGAAAAGCAGAAGGCTTCTGTTTTGATATTTCTTCAACAAAATGCTGACATATATCTCTGTTCTAGAGGCTTCCGGGCTATCCAATATCCCAGGCAACCTCCAGAGAGTCAGACCAGGGTGTGGAGATGTCTCGTTATGAGAAGGAGCATCTGGAGGCTTAAACTCTTAACCTACCAACTCCCTAAATGCTTTTAGGGTCTCTCCTGCTAAGCCCTAGCCAAGCAGCCAAATCCCAGGTAAACTGAGGCTCCAGAGACATGAAGCCTCTTACCTGTCTATTGAGGAAGCTGGAGACCCAATATCCTTAGCCTCACGGTGCTGAGCATCAGGGCCACGTAAAGCTGCGGACCCTGGACACCTTAGGTCACCTAGCCCTGGACATGGTGAGGGAGCCATGGAGCTGCAGGCTTTGAGACAACGTCTGCACTGCTAAATGGGCCGGGGCAGAGTTGAGACAACACAGTTGAACACGGTCCTTGCTGTTAAATATTTAACACGCTTAATTTTTCACGGGCCAATAAGCTTTCTTGCAGGTTAGTACAGGACAGGGTCCATGCCATTTAACAATTCAGGTATAGAGATTATATTTTAAAGGGAGACCTTAACTGGATGAATATGTGCTGAGCCATGCCATTTGGTGTGAGAGATAAATCCCTGGCTTGTTTCATTTTCTTGTTTCATTCCTGATGTAAGCAGGGATTTAGGAATTCCTACTAATTCCCACCAACTAGGGCAAGTTCTCACCCGCCAGTCCTTGAAACAGAGGGAAGCCTTTCAATTTTTCATCCACTTACTGATCTATTTGCGGCTTATCCATCAACATTTGAAGACATGATGTGCAGAAATAATGTTTTTTTTAAAAAAAACCTTGTACATAACATAGTTATTTTACCCTAAGGAATCATAAAGCATTTGAAAAACTACCTTTTCTTTAAGGTATGTATTACCTGTCATACGTTTTAATACAAAACTATATGTATTCAGAAAGGATGGCTTACAAACATGATTAGAAAAGGCACTTGTCTTGCTTATGTCTTTAAATTATTCATTTCAGGTCATTCCATAGTACCTTAGTCAATTTTTGTATGCTACTGGTGTTACATGAAAAACATCTTGGAAATGTTTCAGATGTTTAAAATTTATTGGACTCTCTTTCCCATATCTTCACTTCCAAAGCTGGACCAGCTTCATTACAGGGGGCCAATTTTTGCTCTCGTTATAGCAATTGTAAATGTGAAATAAATCCATTCATTTCAATACGGTTGCTCACAAGAGACTTGGTAATATAATCCTGCAGTATTTGGCTCTACCAGATCAGTACAGAACAGATCTCTGAAGGAGAAAGAGATTAAATTAAAATGCTATTTAAAATTACTATTAAAATTGCATGATTTGTGTCCATTGTTCCAAGTGCTCTCATTTTGAAGTCTGGGGTAGAAGCAAATGCTTTGCATCCAGCTGAAGAGCAGGTATGCATTAGGTTCTTTTCTGGGCTTTTGCAGACACCGGTATTAAAGGTATGAAACTCTCCTTTGTCCAGAATTATATATTTTTTTGGATGAGTGTACTTTTCACAGGGATTTATCATGTGTGTATGTGTACTTACATGTCATTGTCATCATCATTGTCATCATCATTGTCATCATCCACATATGCTTATAGAACTATGCACACAAAGCTCCATATAATGAATGGTATGATTTGGAATTGGTCTTCAAAGATAGGTACAACCACAGCAGAAAAGGGAAGGCTCTGCTGCTACACATTTTGAATATGTAAAAATAATGACAATGAGATGACTATAGCCCTTTGTACTGGCCGCGTTCCCTGTCGGAGTGGTAGATGACAAAGCTGTCATTTGTGGTGCTGGAAAATATATATCTTGCCCAAGCAAGGTGGTACCATTTTCAAATGACCTGGTTTGCAATACTCAAGTTATTTTGGGGTGGAGTGTGAAGAGTCTTAATCATTCTGTCATATCAATCATTATAATACAATATCATGATACAGGCACTGCTCTTTGAGCCCCTAGAGCCAGTCTTCTGATTGAGGGCCAGCCCAGACAGAGGGGAAAAACCAAGCATGCTTACAATATAAACCTGGGTAAATATTTCAGACAAGGAAGTATAATCGCCCTTGTAGAGCACCAAGCCCCTGTATTTATAATGCATTGATGACCTATATGTCATTTTTCCTATCCAGAATTCATTCAAGTTGCTTAGCAAGCAAGTCTTGAGAAATCAAAATTTGACATTTTTTTCTAATGAACTTATCCAAGCCAGTGGTATTTTAATTTAACCTATTTCCAGTCAGGGATATTTAATCACAGTCTTCCATACAAGCTGTGCCTCAAACGGTAAGATATCCTGCTAAGCTCATAGTGCAATAGAAAACTTTGGTTTACTTCATTCAAAACAAGTGTGTGTGTATAGTAAAATCTGGTTTTATATTGCTTTTCTGACCCTTTCATTCAATACTAGTAATGCAATCATTTACTGCAAATGCAGAGGAAGTGCAATTATGGTTTAGGCAGTAATGTGCTTAAACCTCTGAAAAAAGAAACTATTTTCTAAATATGCCTGTCAGAATATGCAGTTGCCCAGAGTTTCATGCTATTCCCCCAATATTCCCTAATATTCCCGTGTGTCTGAGGAAGTAGTTTGAATGTGTTTGCCAGAAATTGGGATTATTCTCTTTCAAGGGAATATTAAAAAAAACAAATGTGGGAGTTTTTTACCTGGCTGATCTTTCCTTACCAGGACGAGTATAGCACAAGGACTGTGGCAGCCTCTCACTGGCTGTTCATTCACTCCTGTCCCACTAAAAGATTTGCATGGCTATGATGTGGCCCGAAACCTCTTCCAGCTGAAGAAATAATTGCAGACATATATTGCTATGAAATACCCTTATGTGAAAGTAATATAGAGGATGCTTCATTTTGAGAATAATAGCCTGTTTCTATATATTATACCCCGAGATGTTTTAGAGAAAAGGCAGTCTCACTCCAGTAGGGATTAGGAGCTGGGAAACACCCACCGTTGTGCAACCTGCAGTAGCTATATCCAGTTCTATCACACTGAAACATCCATTTAACAAGGCAGTGAATTGAGCTTGGGTGTTTTTTTTTTTTGTCTCCAGTCAATATAGGCTGGTTTTAAAGGAAACAGGCTGGATGTTTCTTAATGTTCTCGGTGTCAGCGTTGTGGATCAGTGTGATTTTGTGTGGGTTTTTTATGTCTTATAGTGAAATGCACATTGCTTTAACAGGTTTGTATTTGAAAGGTAATAATGGGACCCATTACGGTTGCCTGAACATAACTACACTTCAAGATCACTTTGTGTCTCCTTTCTGTAATAGTAATGTGAAAAACAAAAGGAACAGCAAAATGGTACTTCGTTACTGCACTTAGCTGCTTGGTACATGTCTTTTAATGGCATTTGCTTGGAATTCTGTCAAGAATAAGCTGTAACTATTTATCAGCTTTTGAAAAGTGATGTAAGTCTAGCAGAGTGAGGCAAATTCGTGTATCTTCAGTTGTAATCTTTTTCTGGATTCTAATAAGTATCAGATAGTTACCATATTAGAGATGCATTTTACCTAACTTTCAGCACCAATACGTTAGGCATCTAATCTAAGCTACTCCCATGTGCTCTCTAGGTACCTTCAGGTGGTGAATCATCCCTTCTATCCAAGAAACTTATTTTAGGAGGATGAGTCATTCTCCAGAAATGTCCACCTGCTTCTAGTGACTCTAGAGGAGGTCAAGCTTAAACTGGGGAGCTAACTTTTGCATCTCTGAAGTGTGGTAAGATGAAGCTCATCTTTTCCTTCCTTTTCCAGATGTGACTTCTTTATTACCATGGTCATGTTTGTTTTAAAAAGAGAGCAGCACAGAATTACACCATAATTAATTCCTGGCACTTATTCTATAGTTTTACTGAATCAAATCCTATGTGGGCAGGGAAATGAGGTACCTCATATGGCATTCCCGCTGTGTTTTGAATATGTGCAACAATGCTCTCTACTCAGAGGTATAAACAGGCAATAGATAGCTTTAGTTCAAATTTTGACTGGCCAGTGTCTCATCTTGCTTCTTCCTTGCTTCTGGTTAAGTGTGTGAGCAACAGAAAGAATGAGCACCTTATTCCTCTCCTGTATGACATTACTTAAAGCTTGCAGATGACCCCAAGTTTTTTAGGTGACAGTTCTCAGACTCTCCAGTGTGATTCTTATGAAAGGCCTTGCAGGCACTCACCCTCACCCTTTTATCAGGACTCATCACATTTTACTTTTTCCATTAATTTTTTCTGTAGCTAACTTACTGCATGTTTGCATCATTACCATAAGATTTTGTCTTTCAAATGTTAAAAAAATAAGTGAAACCTTTTGTTAAGGCAGATATGCCAGTCTGATTATTATTATTATTAATGTCACTACCATCAAATTCTGAATGTACTACTTGTATTGCTAATGTTATTTAGTTACTATTAGACTGTTTTATACCACTCCCTGTTATGTTAGGGGTATATGATATTATTTGGGCTGTTTTTTTAAAAAAATTAATAATACAAAATACAGCACAGAGAAAAGCTTACCTGCAGGTTTTTCTCTTAGCTCCAAGCTGCGTCCAGCAGCATTTCTCTCTTTCATCCATCCTCTCCGAGGATATTTTTAATACCTTCAGTAAATCAGCCTTTCATTTCCACCTACAGAGAATTGTCTTCACAGTCTGGGACCTAAATATAGGTACAACACAGCTTGTAATGTACTGTGATACCTGATTACTGTAATAGTTACTGTAATGTACTATGGGACTGTGGTACACAGTCCAGGTTACTTTAACCTAGTGCTGTGTTAAATAGGCAGAAGAAATACTGTCAAATGTCATAGCATATGGTGTTATTCCCAGCAAGTCTGTGGGCTAGGCAAGATGAATTTCTAAGAGCTCTTTCCAAGCTTTAACAAGCTGCCATCAACACTGGTGCTAATCAGCATTCATATTTGCAGTCTCATCAGAAGGGTTTTCTGCAAGGTCTGTCTGGGGCACTGAACTAGTTCTTCATCTGTTGATTACAGGTCAAAATGGGGGTCGCTAACCAGGCAGGAACTTCTTTGCTAGAGATGCTAAAGGGCTAACCTTTTTTAGCCCTTGCAGGAACTGGTAAATTTGTTTGAAAACTGTTGAAGCTGCAAAAAGACAATTTTTCTGAAACCCACTTGTGCATAAGGAGGCAGTTTCTGATCTGTCAAGGTACCTTTGCTGTCTGAGCAAAGGTAAAGGTGAAAGTGGACAGAAATACAGACAAATATTACGTTATCCTGTTGTATGGGAGAATCACAATAGAGAGGACTACTGTGTTTCTGTGGACACAATCCTCTTAACGACTGTCAGCTATGGGAATGTGTAGATGAATTCATTTGTGCTCAGATATTGCTGCATAACTCCCACTAAAGCCAACAAAGTCACACAGCTAAATTTGTACCCCCACTGCAGGAATGCAGTGCTGAAAGTTTTGCTAAATTCGTAAGCAAGCTGTTACGTCTGAATTAAATCCTCGCCAGTGCCACATCCAGGGTCTGCTGTACATCCAGGGGGAGAGAAAAAAAGAAGGGCGTCTGCAGTAAGGCAACAGACTGAGTCAGTGAAATAGTGATTGCCCGTGGCAGGCCCTGGGAGCCAGGCTGGCTGCTGCATTGAGCTCAGCTTGTCTCTGGGCAGGTAGCTCACCCCAGAAACAGCAAAGCAGCAAGCAAAGGAGAGAAAGAGTGCTCTCAGCTCCCTTTCCGTGCATTCCACTTCTTCACAAGGCTGTCTTTCTCTTTTTCATAAGGTAGTTCCAATGGCTTGTTTGCAAACTTCTTCAACAGCTATTTCATTATCCTAGCTAATCTAAATAACTGGTGTTGGAAACAAAAGGATAGACGAGAAGTATTTTACCTGTCATTCATTTTGCTTCTAGGCATGAGGAGCCAAAGCACCTCATTAGCCAATCCCACTGCCGTTTTAACCTCACTTATTACACTGGGTCATGGCATACCTTTCCATTGGTTATAGTTTCATCGGTAAATGCTGACTGTGCTTGTAATGCACAGGCTTTAGAGAGTTTAATAATTTTAAGATGAATTGGAGTGGATATGTTTCATGGTTTCAAAGTAGCTTTCTGAAGTTATCAAATAACAGGTGGCTTTTTAAAACTTAACATCAGTCTATTTTTGATATTAATTTCATATATTGCTTCTATAGCCAACTAGAAAATAAATCAATGAACTTGAGATGCACTCATTTACTACAAACACAGTCATTTTATTTTTAGTATTTTAAAATGTCATTGCCTTTGAGAAATCCTGAAAGTTACAGAAGTGAATCAAAACTCTAATTAGGATTATAGATTTGAACCCATACTGATCATTTAGATTAGAGGTGTCAAAGTCCAAGATTAGGAGGGCCTTTAACAATGACTAATGTTGTCAGAAATTGATAGTAAGATCCAACTACTCTTATCAGAAAAATCCTCAAATGGAGTTTCTCAGAACTTGATGTTGGCAACAGAATCAACTCATACTGTTACCACCCTTTAATATGTTTCTACTAAGTAACATACTTACCACAGGCTTTGCCTGGAGAGCGTGAACGATCACAGATTCTTTAGCCATACCATAAGGTCTCTTGATGTTATTGCACTCGCTGCCTCCATTGAGCATAAGAGGTGCAGAGCTTTCCATACCGTTGCTTAAGCAGCGCATCATCATTTGACATTTTGCCTTTTGAATTCTTGTGGAAAAGGATAAATGAGTGAGAGAAGAGTTTGAACTAAAATTTTTTATCTTTCACTGTGTTGTAATATCACTCCTTGCCTTTAGTTAATATCTTCTGTTCAAATTGAGAACAGAGCTGCATGTTACCTTACTGGGAACATGCTGGGCCGTCTTTGAGATGGGAATAAAGGGGTTTTACAGAATTTTGAAAAAAAAGTGGAGGTGGGCAGGCAAAATTTTGTCCTCAGGCTTTGTATAGGTAAAGACATTCATTCTTTCAAATTTTCCAGGCAAGTTTATCCTAATGTCAACACTTGTTGGCAGCTCTGGGAATCAAAGCTGCCAGTATGGAGGAATGTAGCAAGCTCACTCCAGATATTCTCAGAAGACGGGTGAAAACAAGTTTTCTTAAGCATTTCTTCTTGATAAAATCTGATATGTAGTGCAAGTCTGATGTAGGGTTTCATGTGCTTACAAAGCCAGTTGAGACACAAAGTGGATTGATTTTAAGTGAAGGCGGCAGCCTTTTAGAAAATCTGTCTAGGTTTGCATTTCAGGGAAAATATTCAGCCAACGTGCCATGAGGACACTGGTAATGTGCGGGTTCACAAGATTGATGTCAACTTAACCCTGTGTAGCTTTGCTTCATATAGGGTGAACCTGGGTGTTTGAAGAAAAAACATTCAAAACTTCCTATAATATCCCACAGATGTTATATTTGCTAATTAGAGAACCAGATATTAAAGAAGGTCCGTAATTTTTTTCTACATATTCAATAGACTGTGGCATTGTATGATGCTTTTCTAAATTATGATACCTTAAAGCAGTTTGCCCAGAAGTTAAACAGTGGACAGTGTTTACACTTATCTGCTGAACAATGTTTTAAACACTACTGTAGGTAAGGAGCACTATGTTTTTCAGAAGAAATATTAGGTAGGGCTTCAGGGAGATTTTCTAGTCTTTCTGAGAACTGCCAAACAGAAAACAAATTTTATTCTATATTAAGCCTGGAGTGAATACATTACTGTATTACTGTAGTTATTACTGGTTTACCTCAGTATACTTCTGAGCAGAAATTGGCACCATAGATTCTGTCTGGGTGGGTGCTAAGGATGAACAGATGGATGCTTTTTGCCACATTTTATCTTAAGCATTGAATAAGACGGTAATGACGTATTTGACTACGACAATTTCTGTAACTGGAAGTCTCAGGAACAAAAAATGTTAAATCAGTGAATATCTCTTCCCAACTTATAAGCTATTCTGGTTTGCTTCTTGATGACTGAACTTTTCTGCTTTACATGCAACTCTAAATTTACTTGTTATTAATATCACCACCTAGGCTAGACTTGGAAAGGACTAATTATTCCTCTGCTTGAAACCACAGGCAATGTTTGACATTATGCTGGAGTGATTTATCTTCCTCAGATTAAACTGCATACTGTGGGTGAACACTGGATTGTTACCAGCATCCCAATCAAATAAGAAGCAGTCATGCTGTCCTGAAAGTTGGTGGTTTTTTGTGTTTTTTGTTTTTTTTAATAGCAAATGAGAGTGCAGAACTTCCCAATGCAGGAATGAGAAAAGCAAATGCTGCTTTGATAGGGAAGCATTAAGCAAAATTTGCAGGAAGGCTGAACAACTTTTAAAGTGGATGAAACTCTTCTCTGTTAAGATTCTTATGCATAAAAGATTTTCCAATGCCTCATTTGCTTATTTTATTATAGACTTGTCTTTTAATAAAGCAAATTAACGATAAAATAAAATTACACAAGTTCTCAGTCTGTTATAGTTTTTCCTTAAAATTGAGTTCATTATTGAGTATGGCTGCCATCAATTTTTAATGATGTCTATTAATGTAATCTTTTACGATAATATTCTTGAGATAGCCTTTAATGGTTGGTTTCCTGGACTTCCAGTACAGTCTCTGTATACACTGTGTGTCAAAGTGTCATACAGATGATACAGATGATGCAAATTGTGCAAAAACTGCCAAGCTACCAAATTAGCTAACCTCTGCCTTTGATATTTTTATCTTCCATGTGTTGCATTTTTTAAAGAGGTTACTAGTCTTGTTAGAATTGGCAATGACAGAGGGTGACACCATCACTGAAACTGAGGTGGTGAAAAATATCTGCTTATTTTAGCTATCTGACTATGTGTTTTTTCTCTTGAGGTCCATCTGCTACCACTGGCTCAGAAATCTGATTTAGACGCACCACAATGCCCTTCCATCCCAGAAGCTGCATAAATGCAGTACTGAATCACAATCTTAAATCTAAGTGGGTGGAAAGCGCATTTCATTACACTACAGCTTGAATTCTTCAACTTCCTTTCCCTTGCTTCTGGGAAGCTTGAGTGCTTTGCTATTCTAGCAGTGAGATTAGACATAAACCTTAAAAAGCCTTCTTTCATTGAAGGGGGCACTATGGGTTGCCTGGCTTTTGCTCTGGTCTTCGCTCGCTTTAGACACAGCCATTCTTCTCCAGCTTGCTTCAGTTGAGCGCAAAACTTGGCAAAAGTAAATTCCATCTCTCTGTTTCACTGTCTTTTCATGCCTCACCAACATTGGTTTCTCTGCCCACACTTCTCCCCCAGCTTGTCTGCATCACCTCTCCAACACCTCTTGTATCAACTCTGCCTACTCTTGTTGGCAAGGGTTGCAAAATCCTCTCATCTTTGACACACTCTTCGGGGGGCTGGTACCCAGCTACAAGGCAAACAGGCTGTAGCTGACCTTGGGGCATCCATTCAAATTTCCAGGAGCCCACCCTCATTGTCTGGAGCTCAGCATCTACCCTCTCAGGGTAAGGGTAGATGAGTCATTGAGTCATTGTCAAACAAAGTTTCTGTAGATGAGCAAGGGCCGCAGATACCAGTATAGACCAGTCTCTTCTGGTGGGTGTGTGCCTCAATTACACAAGCAGACAGAGCTGCAATGACAGTGCTACCACAGGAGCTGGGGGAACATCAGGATCAGCGTGCTTATGAGCACTAACCTCCCTTGGCCAAATCTGAGAGTTCCATTTCGCAGATTCAGTGCCAGATTAACAACCTCTTCCTACCAGCAGAGGAACACTGATGAAGCCCAGATGTCAGCTTGTGATGATACAAGTGCCAAAGACTTCCCGGTCCTTTTTTCCTAGTTCCCTGTTGTAACAATGCGGGCTCCACAAACTCTCTGCCTGGGTATCAGCTCCTCAGTGTGGAACATGCATTTGGATGTTTACCTGCAGTTTCGTGGATGTTCCCTAATGTCCTGGATGCCTGGATGCCCTGAACATTACACGGGCCACCACAGAACCAGCCCACAGGCACAGGGCACCCTGTAGGGCCAGTATCCCATGAGGGTCCTTTGTATCACCCAAGGGCAAGGTTACTCTCCTGTCCTTGCTCCAGAATTGATACTGGCTGTTATCACAGACAGCAGTACCCCAAGGCAGAGGCAGCCTCTTCACCTTTTTGCTCCCTGCCTTCCACATATGCCCACACAAATGTCCTTTCAAGACAGTCTGGGCCATAGCAGAAGTCTGTGTGAGAGGGCTGGTGGAAATAAGCTCCTAAATATCATATCCTTGCTAGGCACCTTTTATGAATTTCAGGTCTGGTTGGGGGCAGGGAGCTTTGTTGGTGTTCAGATGGGCTGCAGTGACCAAAACTTGGCTCTCTAGTAAGAGTTTTAAAGGGATCTTGTAACTGAGAGAAGTAGGTTTCCTGTCAGAGACTTATCATAGACATTTCATTGGGAGGGTAGATATGGTGTGCAACCTCAGAATGGAAAATGTAATCCTAGCCCTTGAGATAGGGGGTATTCATTTTTTTACAACTTAAATCTCCTTTGTTGCTTTGTCCCAGTGTGCCCTACCTGGATTTATCCCAGACGTGACCTCATACTGCTGTCCAGACGCTTTCTGAGCAGAAAAAAATGTGTTCTTGATGGGTTTCTAGTTGGTAACTGGTATAGTACTGGAAAATAAATGAGTGTTACTCTGTTGCTCTCCTCAAATAGCAGGGAGCTGGGACCAAGCATGTGTGAAACCATGAAGCTTGTTGGACCCAGCTCAAGCCATTTGGGTGCTGAAGCCTTCCCTTTGTTTGAAGTGTTTGGTCTAAATGCCAGCCAGAACATACACTGGCTAAGCTAGAGCTGTGCATGGGCTGGTTGGACAGATGGCTACTACCAACCCATAAAACATACCACATCTGAGCTCTCCTGGCCCTCTTTGCAGTGGAGTCTTTTTTTTCTGGCTTTCTCTCTAACATATCTCAATGCTTTGCAATATTTGTAAGTCTAATTTGAGTGCTTCTTCCTAAAAAAACCCTTAAAATAGTGAATAATAAACTGACAGATCATATAACAGATTTTCTGAAATAAAATGCTGATGCTGACTAAAGCCCTTCTAATCCTTCGCAGTGCAAGTATTATTAACGAGGTTTACCCCAAACAAATGGTGCTTGCCCAGTTGCTCTTTCAGGTCGGGAAGCTAACTGGTTTCAGTAGAAACCAAAAGATAGCAGTAACAAAAGATTGGTAACTTAAAGGCTGTAGCCTCCCTCAAACATTTAAAAACAGTAATACAACACCTTTGTGATTGGAAATGAAAATAAACGTGGCTTCTTCATGGAAGAAGTCCACTAGAGAGATGACCTGACTGAAGGATTAGTCAATTTGAGTTTGAAAGCAATCGGCAAAATCTTTTAAATATATGCCTTAGTTTGTCCAGCCTCTCTGAGAAGTAGGAGACAGTGACTGTGGCAAAAGGCCACCAAACTAGTTATTTGTGTTTCCCCCAGGCTCTCCTGAAAGTCAGAGCCATGTGCCCATGGCCTCCTTCAGCTTATCTCCAATCCAGTCTTCCGTACTTCTTTCTGCTCTTCACCTTCCTGCGAAATGAGAGCAGGTGAAATTGCAGATGCTGTACAGTAAGTCCAAAGATAAAATGTGAATCACTTTCTGTTATAAATCTAATTCTGGCTGCTTCATCCCCATCCAATCAACAAATGATTGCCTTTTTTTTTTCTTTTCTTTTTTGAAGTCTTTTCCATCTGAAATTGGCAGGTAGAGCAGAGTTGTAGCCAGAGGTACATTTTTCTGGAGAAGTTTCAACATAATTGGACAATGTCTATTTTGCAGACAAGGGACTCTAAAAAACCCTACGTGTTTCATTTTTTTAAATGCCTTGTGATATTGTCTATAAAAATCTTATCTCAGAACCAGCTTGACCTAGAAATGTCAGTATACTGGAGATCCTTGCTAGTGTGGATTTTGGCAGTCCAGAGTGCCTCAGCAGGCTTTAACAACACTGCCAAAAGTCCTGTGGAGAAAATTAATCTCTAGCAGAGCCAAGGTGCTTCAGAAAATAAACCAGGGGCTTAGATGATTTGCCATCATGAAGCATCTTCAGCAATTAGAAATAACCTGCCTTGCTCCCTCTACCATGCCTCTCTGGCTATGCACTTGGCTCAAAATTATTTCCTATGTCTAGAAACCCATGCCACCATCATGTCTCTTGTATGGTGTGTGTGGGTGGCTGGAGGTAAGAGCATGAAGATTTTTGGTTAAGATAGGACAGATTTCAATGCAGAAAGGTTACAAAATTGGACAGACAGCTTTTAGCATTTTGATAACTTAAAACTGAAAAGAAGAAATCTAGGTCCCATTTGGTGTTGCTGGGCTTAGGGAGAAGGGTTGAGCGAGTCAGTAGTAAATAAATGGGGTAGGTGGCAAGACAACAGGTGGCTGTATCAGCAAGAACACACATGACCTTCTGTTGTTCCTCCAAGCTTTTGTTTCACAGAAAGCTCTAATTGTTTTGGGTAAATAGAGCTATAAGCTACAGATAGACAAAAAGGCGTAAGAAGGAAATTATTCAGCGGGCAGAGAAAGCAAGCCTGCTCTCTTCACCTTTTTCCATCTGTCGGTCTCCATTGAGAAACTGAAAAGGCAGCTGCTGGGGAGTCCTGATCTGCTGGCAATCCAAACTGATTATTTGATTTGCTTTTGCACAGTTGCAGTGCCGAATCTCTGTGTTCCAGCAGGAGCTGGGTTTATTATTTCAAGGCTTTTTTAGCCTTCACAGGCATTGGTTTTCTCCTAAGGCTTTAGTTTTCAAAATATGCTGTAATCTAACGTAGTGTAAATCTAAAGATTATCCAAATTTAGAGAACTTTACGCTTCAGTGGGGGGGAGAATGATACAGCAGTTTTCAGTTCGTGCTAGTTTTTTGTAGCTTTGAGTTGCAGAAATAATAACAGTGTTTAAAGGAGTCAGCAAGGGGCTGTATTAAGAAGGCCTTTCATGGCTGTGAACGTGCTGTCCATGGAGTGTTGAGTGTTATTCATTCGGATGCACCATATGAGGCATTTTTTTTCTTATTATATTTGTTACAGTTTGCAACTGTTCTTTGTGTCAGAGAAATCCATACACTTACTTTTCCTGAGGCCCTCATTTCTGTGGACCTCTAACACTGAGTTGAAGCAGACCAGGCTGATCTGACTGATGTTAATTTGAGCTTTCTCTGCTCATTTCTTACACTGCGATAGTTACAGCACAACCCCGCCACACACGCCAAGCAAAGATGTATTAAAAAGAGCCACTTAGAAGGAAAATATTGCCTTCCCCGCCAAAGGACATCTTATCTCCTGGATTCATACCCTTAAAAATCAAAATCAGAACAGAAACAAATCTTGGGCCTCATTTTCACTTATAATATGTGCAAGTCCCTAGAATTCATACTAGAAGTCACTGATGTCTTGGGGAACCTCCCCACTCAAACTGATGCAAAAATCTCAAGCCTCACTATTTTCTGAAGACTTTTTGAGGTACATGCGAGTGCCACATTACCTACCTGATCCTGCCTCTGATTGTCTTCCCAATAGCAGAACTTGAAGTCAATATGCAGATTGTCCAACATTTTGGATAAGCTGTATCACTTTCAACAGACCATCGTGCCATTAAGGCAATGACTGACCCGCACAATCCAAGGCAACTGGCAATAACTGTAATGCTGGACTGTTGTTTATAGAGATCTTTTGAAGATGAGCAAAGAGGGGAATAGAAACTTGAGAAATAGATTAAAAAAAAGGAAAAAAAGCTAAGGAAATGATTGCTGCAAATACATGCAGTAGACGGTTTCCAGGCCAGCAGATCATTCCTCTTAGAATCCAGAGACTCCACCAAACAAGCTGTAAAAAGAAAAACAGAGGAGTCACCCTGACAGATGTTTAGCAATTGCAACAGCATGTATAGTATAAATATTTGAATAGCACAAAATACAGTAGGGATATCACTTATGGACCAAAGATTCTTCTACTTCCTTACTTTCCTCATGGTTGGGATACTGAAACCAGTGCCTCAGCTAACTATATTGTCTTTTTTTAGACAGATATGAGGAGAAAGCAGTGTGAAAAATACATAAAGAAAAATATTTCAGGCTTTTCCTCTGAAAGTGAAAATTTGTGGTTTTTTGAATGGTATATTGTGAAAGGAATCAATGGTTAAGAAGCAAGCGGTCAGAAATGTTTTTCTTTTCATGTTTGAAAGAGAAAAGGATTAAAAATTCTCCATCCCTATCTGAATTATAAAGTTCTGCAATATTTGACAATCATCTAAGAAACTCAGGATGAAAATCCATGACAAATTTCAGTTATGAGGAATAAACTGAGAAAAATGATGGATGGCTCTTCCTATTAAAATCTGGGATAAAAAGTGAAGAAGAACAGAGAATAGCTCCTGGGAGTGCTAGCAATAGCATCCTCTTGACTCATAATGGCTGAAGGGGAGCCTTGTGTTACATGGTGGGCTTTGTAACAGGTTCATTCTTCACATATGCAGAGTCTTACTGGCTGAACTCAAGCTGTGCGTGGAGATGCCGATCTGGGACTTAGAAAATCGCAGGCAGCCCATTTGAGATGTCTACTCAAAGTGACCAAGGTCTTCTCATGAAGGGCAGGCAGCGCTGAATTTTGCTGTCTCCTGGCCAAGGACAAAATAACTTGTCACTTTCTGACTGTGCAGTGTTGGTGAAGATTTTTGGTAAGAAGGGACGTGCTTTTCCTAACAATGCCAGCTATGCCAGGACCCTGAGAACAGCCTGTGGCTAAAACCAGCCTCGAGATGCCTAACTTAGAAGCTTAGTCACACAGCCTGCCAATTTAATCAGCGTAGAAAGACAGACGCCTCCAGAGAATGGTATAAGTCTTAGTGCAAGCGCATCCTAAAAATAGTTGTGAGGAACCCACACCTGAGTCTGCTGTATGTAAGAGTGGCTTTCCTGAACTGGACAAAGGAAATCTAGTGAGGAATTTAAAAACACATGAAAAGAAATTACTGCATATGCTGGGAACAAGGTAATAGCATATTCAGAAACAAAAAACCCACAGGTTCTTCTGCCTTGAGTAAATACACAGATGCATAATAACGAAGAAATTTAAAGAAAATAAATAATAATAATGCAGACTAATACATCCACACAGAATAAATGCAAAAAAATAAACAAATATGCAGACCAGAGCAAAGGAATAATAATTTATGTTATTTTGAATTTAAGAAGTAATGAAGTATGACAGCTCTCTGAGAAGTGGGTGAATGCCAGAGAATAACAAGGATATATATACACCAGTGATAAGTGTGTGTGTGTATATATGTATGTGTGTGAATTTACAATCAGTTTTCCCTACTCCCTCACAAGATAACAAAGCAATCAGATAACTTTGAATAGGAAAACATACCTAGAGGAAGGCAGAATATAATTGTACATGTAGCTGGAGAACCTTGTAATCTTATGGTCGTATTTCAGATACCATTTCTACGAGAAGTGATTCTTTGCAGTCATGAGTTTCAAGATAACGTTTGAATGTATTTTTTTATATAAAGCACTCAAACTTTAGCACATTTTTCTTCTATTAAATATACATGCTTTCATGTGCTGGTAGTGGTGGTTGCAGACATGCCAAGGCACATAAAAGGGAATGACAGCAAGGTGCAAGGAGTCTTGGAAATCAGTGGTTTCATGTACACAATTTTTGTGTTCTTGCAGCATTTCCATCTCGTTTCCACTGTTTCCAGCCTTGGATTTCTTTTGCATTACGCCAATTAATAAGCTGCTGTCAATCTATTACCTCTGTGCAACCTTCAAAAGTAATGTTTTAAATTAGGATAGGGAAGCAGGAAAGGTATAAATGGCAACCGGTAGCGTAAATCTGGTGGTGTGACAGTCCTGCTAATACAGAAAATCTTTTTTTCTTTTTCAGCTAAGAGAATCATACCACTTCAACGGTTTTATTTTGAGTGAGGTTGTCAAGTCTGAGACTGACAATAAAATAGGAAGTTTCTTAAAGCTTATGTGTGCTTCATAGTACCCAGGGAGTTAAGAGAGAAGGAGAAAAATTTGCCGTGACATTAACAACGCATCTGACATTTGTGTATGCATTCCTATGTCCAGTTTACATGCAGCTAAGCTCAGTACTCATTTAATAGCTCTTTGTCTTACTGTCACTGTTTAGTTAAAGAGGCAAGTTTAATGACATATGTATATGTATCTTATACACTTTTATTTTACATAAAGAATTTATGTAAATTTCCCTTACATGTTTTATAAATACTTAAGATGATAACACCTGAAGGAATTGAATAAAGCTGGCTGGAGCGGTCCTATTTATGCTGCGTGTTTGTGTTTTTCTCCTGAACTGCAGCAGGGCTGCAAAAGCTCCTTGAATCCCAGGACAAGTGAGGGAACTTTAGAGAGAGAGAGAAGGAAGAATGCCAGCTTGCTTTTCCTCAAAATTAAGATTTTACAACTTTTTCTTGTAATACCGATCTTCAACATGGAAACTGATACTAACCAGGAGCTAATGAACTGCAGCTGGACTTCATTTCTACATTAGGAAGACAGGGGTGAGGCAGAATGAATACCATTGCTCTGGAAAAACACTTTCAGGAGTTATAAAATGAGCATACCCTAAAGCCGGGCGGGGTTCTGGTGAGAGTGAAGTGGAGGAAAGCCAGCTGTATTTGGGGTGTGTGGTGAGCCTGGCCAACCCCCTGTAAAGCCCTGCCTACTGGCGCACAGCCTGGCACCTTGCTCTTGCTCAATGTCCCTCCTGTGAAAGGTTCAGCCCGTTGTCACAGGTATCAGCTGGTGTTGTACGGTCCTTACAAGGAGAACCCACTCAGTGGGTTCTTGCCCAGGCATGTGTGACCCCCAAGACCTGTGAAGCCTTTCCACCTCCTCCAGTGCAAGAAAGGCACAAGAAAAGGAAGGTGCAAAGGCAGGGCCAAGCTTTGATGATCCTGAATGGCATTTCCATTTTCTATTGGCACTCTGTTGGGCTTATGCCTGTCTCCAGTTCCCAGCCCTAAACTTGGTAAAATTGCTCTCGAAAGCCTTGGAGCTTTCTTGCACTCTCACACAGAAACCATGTTTTGCAATCCGCTTGCTTGTCACCCACCATGGAGGATCACCTCCTTCACCCCAAGCCGAGAAGTTTGCCAGTGGTTAACAAGGTCCCACTCACTTCAAGAACAGAAATATTGACCCCAAAGTCTGATCTTCTTTCACCCATTTTTACTGTGAACAATCTACTCTATAGAGCTCTTCTGCCCCTAGGGCAGAAGAGGCGATGAAGAGGGGGTGATCTAGGGGATGAAGGACAGCATAGCTGTCATCCTGCCATCACTGTAGAGGCCAAACGGCACTCTCAGAAAGCAATCTCAGCTGCTAGAAAGAACATAGGGGAAGGAGAATATGGTGTGAGCATAACGGTCTTTAGGCTGAAGTTGTTTCAGGCTGACAGGAATAGAAATCAGTAACACGGGGCACGAAAATGTCCCATGAGTTGTTAAGTCCAGTCCTCTGCTATCCCGGCTAACCATCTTATATAGTTTCCTTCCGAAATGCAAGACTGTATAGCTGATCTATCTTAAGAAGGTAAACCAGAAAATATTAGGGTTAATGTTCTTACAAAGAAATGGTATGGTGAGGCCCGCACTGCTAATCTGAAAATGGAAAACAACAGGACTGCTAAACTCGGAGGAAAGTAAGCTACGCTGTGTGGAAAATGTGAGAGAAAGCAGAAGATTTTGATGAATGTTATGCAACTCCAGCAGTTTCATTCATTGTATTAATTTAGTCATAGTTGCAGTATACAAGAGATGTGTACGACCTGCAGAGGGATGTATTTTAAATACTTGTGGACGGAAGAACCATGAGCATTTTTCACAGACCTATCTCAATTGATCCTCAGGTCACATCTCTGAAGCTGCCTGCAGAGAAGCAAATACCACCCTGCAAACTTCAGCAACAATACCAACTGAAGTCATAATTACTTCAGTACACACTGGTTTTTAAAGTAACACCTTCCGGAGGGATTTTCTTCACTAGAGAGCTCAGGTGATGAACTGTCTGTTAAATTTGACTGAGCTTGTAAGCATGAATCCTTTCTGAAGTTTAGTAGGTAGGAAAGAGTAGATGAGAGCTCTCTAACCCCAAACTCACAGGATATTCATCCCTAAGCACCTCATCCACACATCTTTTAAAAACCTCCAGGGCTGGTGACTCAATCACCTTCCTGGGCAGCCTGTTCCAATGTCTGACAACCCTTTCAGTGAAGAAATTTTTCCTAATATCCAATATAAACCTCCCCTGGCACAACTTGAGGCCATTTCCTGTTGTCCTAGCCCTTGTTACTTAGGGGAAGAGACCGACACCCACCTCTCTACAAACTCCTTTCAGATAGCTGTAGAGAGTGGTAAGGTAGTAAGTGGTAAGTGATAAGCTGACTGGGAGATTGCTGCTTGGGAACAGGCTGGGCATCCGTTGGAGGGTGGTGAGCAATTGTTTTCATTTGCAACACTTGTCTTCCTTGGCTCTTCTTTTTTTTTTTTTTTTGGCTGTTATTTTCCTTTTCATTACAATTTTTATTATTATTATCATTCTTCTTATTATTATTATTTTATTTTATTTAATTTCATTTATTAAACTGTTCTTATCTCAACCCACAAGCTTTCTCACTTTTACTTTTCTGATTCTCTCCCCCATCCCACTGGGGCAGGGAGGGAGTGAGCGAGCGACTGTGTGGTGCTTAGTTGCCGGCTGAGGTTAAACCACAACACCTTTCTTGAAGATGGGCATCACATTTGCTAACCTCCAGTCCACTGGGACCTCTCTGGTTAGCCAGGACTGCTGATAAATGATGAAAAGTGGCTTGGCAAGCACTTCCGACAGCTCCCTCAGTACCCTTGGGTGGAACCCATCTGGTCCCATAGACTTGTGGGTGCCTAAGTGGTGTGGCAGGTCACTAACCATTTCCCCTTAGATTGTGGGGGCTTCATTCTGCTCCCCATCGCTGTCTACCATCACAGGGAGCTGGGTACCCGGAGAACAACTGGTCTTACTATTAAAGACTGAGGCAAAGAAAGCATTAAGTACCTCAGCCTTTTCCTCATCCTTTGTCACTATGTTTCCCCCCACATCCAATAAAGGATGGAGATTCTTCTTAGCCCTTCTTTTGTTGCTAATGTACTTATAGAAACATTTCCTATTGCCTTTTATGGTAGAGGCCAGGTTAAGTTCTAGTTGGGCTTTGGTCCTTCTAATTTTCTCCCTGCAAAACCTCAAAACATCCTTGCAGTCCTCCTGAGTTGCCTGCCCCTTCTTCCAAAGGTCATAAACTCTCTTTTTTTTCCCTGAGTTCCATCCAAAACTCTCTGTTCAGCCAGGCCGGTCTTCTTCCCCGCCAGCTCGTCTTCCAGCACATGGGGACTGCCTACTCCTGTGCCTTTAAGACTTCCTTCTTGAAGAGTGTCCAGCCTTCCTGGACTCCTTTGCCTTTCATTTAACCTCTGCTCTGTCAAATCAGCTGTTAAGGTTCTCTGTTTCTGCATGGAACAGCCTGCTTTCCTCCTTTAGGCCCACATTTCCCAGCTGGGGAGCGTTTCTTCACAAAAAGTGTAAGGCAGAGAGCATGCATAAAGTGATCCTTCCTGTTTATATTCTCCCAGCTGTTGGTATCAGCAGTTGAAAGACCACCCATTTTGGAGGCTACTTCTGAAGCATCATCTTCAGTAGCACTAGATGAACGCAATTTAACCGCACGGTGTGAACAAGCATTCCCTTCAGAGCGTTTGCTTAATAGTTTCAGGTAGTGCCATCTGTATTCTAGATTATTGGACACAATGAATAATTGTTTCTGATTCCCCCACTCTGTCTTAAAGGATAGTCATTTGTATCCTCTCTCAGTTGTGTCCTTTCAACCAAAATGTCCTAATTTAGCTAGTATTTCCTTGTCAGGAATCTATTCCAAAGCTGTTAGGCAACCATTTCCTATCTTCCATCATCTTTGACATCCTTTCCTGCACCCTTCCCTGTCATTTTCAAGATGAAGTGACCAAAACCATATGCAGTGTTCAGGAGGAATTTACTAGATTTTTTTTATTTTTTTCTCAGTTCTTTCTATAATAATTCCTAATATCCTATTTTCCAAACGCTGCATTGTTTTTAGGAACAGATCTCAAATGATTGCTGGATTTCTCTGATTAGCAATAGTAACTTATTAGAGTTCATCACTGTTTATTTACAATTATGATTACAGAGAAACCACTCCAGCATACATGTGTTTTTGTCAACTCCTCTAGCATTCATGTATATCCCTCCCAACCATGGTCTTCTCTATTGTTTAAAGCAATCTGCTCTACATGGCATAAGGCATGGATTAAAATATCAGATGTACATTATCTTTGGACAGATCCATTCATTCTGTAGGAAGGTTATAAGGTAGGGTCATCAGAACACCAACACTTCTCCAGTATTATTAGGTAATTCCGCAGAAAAAGGAAGATAAATTTCCCAGTCCTTGAAAAAACAGTCTAGAGCATCTTAATACACAGAACCAATGTCTCATCCCTCAGACTCTCATCTGCAAATGCAGAAAAAAAAGGGGACACATTTATTAGGCAGGACTTTGCATTACGCATCCATGTGGGCTAAGCTGAATGCTGAGATTTGTGTGCCAAATACAGATCCTGTAATTTAACAACTCAGCCCATGAAAGGGTATTTTAAGCTGCCTCAGTAGCTCTCCAGTGAATGTCTGGTGTCTTTAACTGTATTTTTAGAGCGTTGCAGTCTGGATGTACATATCACACATACAGTGATCTGTAATTTGCAAGTCATTAACATTGTCAAATTATATGGGCCTTTTTTTTGAGGAAGGAATTGTTTTTCTCTTTGTAGGACTTACTGGGGCCTTACTTTGGCTTTATCCAGAGCTCTTGTTCGCCCAGTGACAGCACCTTTAAATTGAGAACAGAGCGTCGCTTTGAACATGGGCTTGCCTCTTGCCTTTGATTTTATGATAAAGTCCGAAACTTTTAAAGTGCAGTAAGGTCTGGGCAATGGAATCAAACGACGAGCTCTCCAGGGCATCCCTGGGGTTCATGTAGGAAGTCAGAGCTCTGTTTCCAGGTTTTCCAATCTCTAATGTGTCTTCCCTTAACCACCGGAAAGTTTTGTTATCTCATTAAACTTCTTACTGCCTGTGAACCGCTTGGCTCTTTACAAACCAGTCCACTTCATGAGCAGGTACTGAACTGCAGTATTTGTGGCCCACAAAGCTGACCGGAGCAATGTTGTCAGTAAGGGTTTGATATTGCCAGACCTACGGTAGCTGCTCATCTTAGGAAGCTGTTTCACATAATGCAGGTAACAGTGTAAGCATCATGAAGAATCATGTGACAGAACACTGCAAATATAAATTCAATTCAGTCTAACTTTCATAACCTTTGAAAATCAAAGACTTAGTTAACCACTTTGAAAAATAAAATTGGAGGACCTTTTAATATTTAAATGCTCCTTCTGCTCCAAATCTATGACCATGCTGTACAGTGTTACTGTTCTCAACCCTATTTCCCCTACTGTGTGTTTTTTTGCTTGTCTGGGAATATGAGTATATACATTTATTGCCTTATTTCCTTATTATTTTTGCAGCTCTTCTTTGGCATCTCATGCTAAAAATGGGTTGGATGATAGATAGCAAAACTTAACATATTCTGGCAAAGAGAAAGTCTGCTACTAAGGTTGACTGTATCTAGTATCTAGTAGATTTAATTGTTTTCTGCTCAAGGTGTAAATGATGTAGAAGCACTCACCTTAACTAACTTGGCTGAAGTGGCTGGAAGACTGAATGAAACATACCCAGGGATCTGAAAGTCTAAACCTGGTGTAATCACAACTAGAGGAAAAATTAGAATCTGGTCCAGACAAATATATCAAAGCAAAGAAATTAATTTATTTCACCTGAAATTTCACTACTGCAGTATTTCAGCTGAAATTTGTACTATGTGACGAATATTTCCTTGGTATATAATAATGTTTTCCAGGGATGTCTATCACACTATTTAGGTTTATCGCTTTTCTCGTGCACCCACAAAATATATAACTTGGAGGAAATTATAGTCTACCAGAATTGGAAAACAAGAGTTATTTTTTAAGTAAAAAAATAATCTAATGCCATTAAAACAGAATCTGTGTTTATGTGCAAATTTTGGCTTTGAAAAGTAGGAGTGGATTTATGTCAACATAAATGCTTTACATTCTCTCGCAAAGCTCTTTGGAAAATATCATATGGTTTTATTAATTACTTTTAAAGCAAATTGCTTGTTTGAAGACATAATCTGTCATGATATTTATAGGCAATGCCTATGCCTCTTAAAAAATAATCCTTGTCTGTTGGTGTCTATGACCTGCAAACACTGAGCCAGGCTGTTGCAAAGATTTTTTTTTCTAGCTTGAAAAAGGTGTTTCTATAGTATAGCATCTCACAGCAACAATCCAGATACCTGGATCTGGAAAAAGCAGCTGAAAAAAATCTCAAACTGAGACTTTTAAAGTTAAGGCATCAGAGAAAACTGGGCATTCAGATGCCCATGGCGGCTTTGTCCTTTGTGTAAAAATGTCGCAGAAATTTTTACAGCAATATCTCATGAAACATGATCTGAGGATTTCCTTGGTGCAAGGCCCTGGGGGGGAGATAGTGACTGTCATTGTTGCAGGTGTATCGGTGCAGCAGATACTGACACTGCAGTTCTGTGACCCTCAAGATGGGAAGAAGAGCAGGGTATCAGCCTGGCACGTCAGGACAAGTTTTATAGTTATGTGGCACTAGATGCAGACAGGCATCTGCCATGATGGTTAGGAGGAGTCAGGCACTTAACACCTTGACTTAAAAAAGATTTAGGCATATCTGAAAAGCTCAGCAGGTGCCTATCTCCACACCTTTAAACCTTTAAAATCCAGCCCTTGGTCTGTGTGTTTCTTCCCTGTGCGGTGAGGGTGATAACACCTCCCCACCTCAGAAGAGGGCCTTTAGACGGGTCTTTTCAGTCTTTAAGCTGGATGAACAGTGGAGTCTGACATTGCAGTACAATGGCAGCTGTTACATGTGTCTGACCACAGCAGGATTTTCTCTGGGTCTGTTTCCTGTAGTGAGATTTTTGAGCAATCACTGTCATGTAATTGAAACTGAGACTATGAAGTTTGTGAAGTTTTTCACAATATGAAAGAACATTTTCCTTTGTATTTTATGTAAATATATCCACATATCTTCTGGCAGCTAAGCACAATTCCCCTTATGAAAACATTTTTTAACATGGAAACAAGAACTGTGACGGTTTTAAGCCCCAGAAACATGCACTATTCTTCTTCTCACTAGATGGAGGTCCAGTGCCACGAAAACTGTAGCTTTCTTGATTCTTGTTAGTGATGAGGTTGAAATGATTGCCACAGCTATCTAGACAAAGCTTAACAGTGTAACTGTGTTCTCAGTAGAGGACACAGATAAAGGAATGCATGTTTATAAATCTGTTAAAGCCTATAACACCCTCTGGTAATAAAACATTTAGAAAAGGGAATGTAAAAAATGCCATAAAGTTGGAAAGATTTAGATGCAGATCTTTAGATGCAATGAAGATTTTATAAAATCCAGTTGTACTGACTGAATTTCTTTTGGCAAAAGCAGAGCTATTTAATAGATCACATCTGTCTGGCTGATGCTGCATTAATCCTGACAGTAGACTGCTGTAACTAATCTGTTTTAATTAGGGAGAGTAAGGACTGCCATTTATTTTGCCTTTCAATTTTTTCAGTAATCATCCTGCAGTGCCACTGCATTTAACAGTCATCAGTCCTGGAACCAGAACTAAAGGAGGCAAGACCTTTCTTGAGCAGTACTTTCCAATTGCACAGATGAGTACTGCATAACTTCCCCCAATCTCGCAGTGGCTTTGCCTTTCACTTCCCAGAAAGTCTGTATCCCCTTTGACCTCTTTAAACACACCTTTTTATTGTCATGTTAGACTTCTCTGAGAATCATTTCTAGGACAGAAAACATAGAAACAGAATAAAGAATCAAGCAAATAGGGACTGAGTTGGAATTGTTATATTATTAGTTTGCAAGCCGATGTGCTGTTAAGGGTGGATGGACCAGTGCTTTAGGTGATGGGAGAAAGGGGTCCAATTTCTCCCTGTCCTCCCGACTTTATGGGGGATCAAATAATTTCAGCGCAAGCATACATAGGATGTTAGTGCCTAAAATATCATTTAGGTCTGGTATTGAAGCAGCCAAGTTCGAAATCTAGATCCTGATGATCAGATGTTTCTTAGCCTGGCAGTGACTGTAAAGTCTTGCAAAATTCTTCACAACTCTCAGTGCTGGCAGGATTTTCCTGGTGAATGCTGGGTGGAACACACCCAGTTCATGCCCAAACCCTCAAAGAATTCACAAATTTGGGGTCCTTCAGTATTTTGTTTAATGCTCCTGCCTATTCTGGACCTGTTCATTTTTTTTAAGATGTTTCAGCCATCTCATCCATGCAGAGTGCTGGTTATTGTGAATTCCCTTGTAATTCATCTACAGTGGGACTTAGATACATAAGCATATGTTCTTAGTGCCACTGGAGAGACCCTCGGTTACCAAATCATTGATGTGGAGCAGGCAGGTACAACACAGTACATTTGGAGATGTGTGTCTTCCTGGAGTGGCATCTGGAGGCAAGATGGGATACCGTAAGACATCTAAAACAGCACTGTGTACCTATGTTTGGGCATCTAAATTGCTTTTCTTTGCACAAGAAAGGAAATCAAGGACCTGATGAAGAAACATGTACTCGGCTTAGGAGCCTGGCCTCTGAAAATTTACTGCAACAGTGCTAAATGCTTTTTTAGTCATCTGCCTTGGTGGAGGTAACTTTAGGAGTTACCTTATGTGTAAACTAAGGGCCTCCATACTTCACAGAGAGGAAACTAAATAACTTGCAGTTTATGAGGTGCTGAGTTACCAAGGAAATATTGGCTGAGTAAATATTGTCATTAAAACAACCTAGGTAGGCAGCTCCACACCTCTGTCCAGGATGTTTCAGCCCCACTGAATCCCATGGGGCTTGCAGCAGACTCAGCACTCACTGCAAGATCAGGGCTTGAGTTATGAACTGTGAAAAATTTGTTTACTTTGGAAATTAATGAACATTTCATTTTGCTGAATTAGGGATGGTTAAAAAAACATTTAATAATAAAAAGGAGCATGGATACTTCAACTTATAATCCATTTAGTCCTGAATTCCTAAAAAAATTATTGTTCTATAATTTTCGCATTGATCCCTTTGCCAAGTCCCTCCCCCCTGTTATTTTTGATGCTGGCTAATTTTAACCAGGTTTGAAAAACAGTAGAGTACTCAAGGATGTTTATGTTCCTACTAGTCTAATGGAAATAAATATCAGGATAAAGGAGAAATTTATGATCCCTCTGAGGAAAGCACAGATCGGTCATTGTAATTCTCTTTCATAACAACCTCCTGGCTAATAAGGCATGCACATAACAGGTTGGCCTGTCCACCTGGACCCAGCTCCAGATGAGTCATAACCACTGATTTCTTTTTCCCAGTGGGTGTATTATAAGTGCATGTGGACAAGCTGGGGTGAGAAGCAGGAGAGAGGTAAGAGACACAGTATAAATCCATGTTTCCAGGACTCCTCTTTCTCTGCTCATGGAGCATTTTATTTTGTTATTACTTCAGCCAATTACTCTCATGTTTACTCATAAGTCTTCTCTCTCACTGCTTATACTGTATTTACTTATAAACAGTGGGTATTTTCCATGATTTAAAGTGTAAGTTACTCTCAAAAATACGGATCATGCAGGAGCTGCTTGGCTATGAAGGCAGGCTTAGAATTTTTCTAGGTAGTGGCACAGTTATTCTTAGTGCTGGATGAATTATCTTTGGCATGACATATACCATACATATGCCTATAAAAGAGAAAATTTCTGAAGTTTTTCAGAGATAGTCAAGGTATCTTAGTTTTTATGACCCATTTCCGGTTGCTAAGATTATGTTTTTCAAAATTTTCCTGAACCCATTATGTCTTTTTCCAGATTTATACTTTAGCCAATGAATATGAATTATAAAATTACCTTTATTAAATAAATTAGTTATACCTTGCCAGTTATTAATTATAAAAGAATCAAAATTTATGAAAAGCAAAGTCTTTGTTGGTTTTGACTCTGCTTAACAAATCACTTGTTCAAATATGAGAACTGTGAAGTGGGGTAGCACATTGTTAGGATTAATATTAAAAGAATCACCTTAAATAAAAATGAAAAAAATTTTTTCTGCACAGTGGAACAAATGGTGATGACTTGAAACATGATATTACAGGATTATTAATTTTAAAGATAAATTCTCAAAATCCCTTTAAAATATACACCTAGTCTGAGCTGTCTTAAAATTGTTATGACTATCCCAGAACTCAGAAAAAATGTATGATAAAAAATGGGAATTATTTAATCAAATGTCATCTGAGATACACTGAACTCCACAAAACATTCTCTATAAAAGGTGTTAATAACCTTAAAAGGCTTTTTTTACACAAGAAGGAGTCACTGCACAGGACCCATGTGGATCTTACATTGCTATCTTCTCCTGCTGATATCTGGAGTCCAACACAAAACCCCAAGCACCTAGCTCATATTGCTGGAAAGCAGCTGGACATAATATCTGGTTTTTATGGTATGGTTCACCAGACTATTATGAAGCTAGAGGGAATTGCCAGAACAGTGAGTGGAATCCAGTGCTGAAATAATACTACAGCAATAACGGAGAAGACCGAGATGTTTCTCTCACAATAGCGCAATTTGTTGGCATACTCTGTCACACATAAAGGGGAAATCTGGGGTCTGGTCCCTAGTCCCAGGCAGTTTTGGAGTCCCAGATATTGGAATACACCTTGGCACACTCTTTGACAGACTCTTAATTGAACATAATATGTTTAGATGTATAAAAGAATGAAAGAAGAAAAAGTTATTGGGAATTTAACATATAAAAATTGTTCTGCAATCAAGGTAGCACTCTATATTCTGTGCTCCTTCAAACACCTACCAGGGAAATGTTAAAGCAGGAAAACCAGAAAAATTCAGCATTCAGGTCTCCCTCATGCCCCTTCTTATAATGCTGTCAAAGTTATAGTAAAAAATCTACGAAACACCTCATTAAAAAAATAAGAAGTTATATGAATTAAATTCAAAGAATGTTTTCATTATACATTCTGTCATGCTGCTTCCTACTCTTCTTCAGTTCACTTTAGGCCAGAAATGTTTAATTTTCTCTGTTGACACAGAAAGGGAGCTAGCCTGTCAATGAATGTGCAAGGCAAATCTCCAGGGAAGAAAACGCAATTATGTTGAGTAACATTGTTTTACTTTATTTGTGATAAATATAAAGGCTTATGATGTCAACGGACTGCAGTATAGTTGCGTAAGGATTGAGTATGAATGAAAAAAGAAATAGAAAATATAGCTGGGCTATATACTGAACCTCTTTTTTTTCCCAGTTGCTATAGCAATGCTTGGCACCTTTGTTAGTTATTCCAGCAAGCTCTCTGAAGCTATGTCCCTGGGAGATTTGTCAGTTCAGGAAGACTGAGAACAATGAGTCTGCCTCGGATATGGAGATAGACCTCATTAGTTTTGAGGATTAGACACAATACCTAGCACAGACATGGGTAATCAGCATACAAGCATGGAGAGGAATCCCAGGATGCTTTTAATGAGGCCACCCAGCCTGGATATTGGATTGCTCTTCGGCACTCCAAAGAGAGACGGTTGTAAGGCTGGTGGGTGACCCTACTGAAACTGCCATCCTAATAATAGCTGTTCATGTTTAAGCCTAGACTAAACCGGCTCAAAGGCTTCTACGACTTTGGGGGAGTTCCATTGATATTCAGAGGACCACAAAAAAATGTAAGTACCAAAAGATTGCTTTTTGCTACCAAATCAAGTCTTTGGGCCATTTTTGCTCTGAGAAGTGCAACTTCCAGAGGACTTAAACAGGAGCAGTTCTTTGCAGCTGTTGGTCCTTTCCTTTTATCTTTTCACTGTCAACTAAATCATCAGTGTTTCTCTGCTCTGCTGGGAGGGATGAGAAAGAAGCGGCGTGCAGCACTGCCACTATTCTCCATTTTTCTGCCTGGCTTGTGTTGTAGATTTTTTTCTTAATAACCAAGTCTTTGGCTGATTCAGTGAGAAAATCAGGTATTTTACAAAAGATAAGGCATGTTTCAGTTTCTCTGTGCTGTAAAGAATCATCCACCCAGCTTGAATCAAGCTGCTGGAGACTTTGAAAACTGAATACTAACAAAAGCTACAGCAGTAACAAAAAAGATCTTTTAGTTCTTGCTGTTGTTTTTAACTTTTTTTAATCTCATGACTGAGGTCTTACAATTTTGGAGACTCTGCCATTGGCCATACTACCTAGATTTATATTTTTTAAAGTTCCTTGGCAAGTTGACAGGAAGATCAGTGAAGGAAAAGGGACTTTGAAACCTCTGCTGTCAGAGTTGGTTGCAGTTCACTCCTTCCCCCAAAAACTTTCACTCCCTTTTAATATTTTTTGTGTGTACACAGACCTGCCTGGAGTCCTACTAAATCTCTCGAGAGTGCTGTATTTATAATAATTGCACTATAACTCTGAATTAATTAGCACTGCACATGTGAAAAGGTGAGAATCTGTGAATTCACAAATGACAATTCGCAAATAGATCTTTTTTGGTTTTGAGAAGCATGTGCTCAGTGAGTAAGAAAGTTACAAGTTTGGCAAAACTTTGATTGCTTTGGGTTTCTCCATGAAGGGCCTAACCAAAGGTTTAGGGAGCAGTTGAACTGAAACCCGGGATTTCAGGTAGGGTTTACATTCTTTCTCAAGTGTGGTTGATGGTAACTCTGTGCATAGGGAACCGGTTTTAAGAATGTAAAAGTTAGCAGTGGGCTGATGATTGTAAATTTTGTCAGGAACCATGACAACCCCTAAGATTTCAGGAATGCAAAACTGACTTTAACTTGGACCTGTCCACTTGGATCTCTCTATTTTGGATCTGTTTATATTGTACTGGCCTTTTTCTCATTTGCTCAGAAGGGGTAGTCAGTCAAGGGATTAATGCAAGTTAGAGCTTATGAAGTTTAATTTAAATTATCTTTTTTTTTTCTCTTGCAATGATTTCAGGTGGATATGCTCCATGATATAACTGTCCGATGACCGAAGGGGTGTTAGTGTTGGTAAAAGGAAGAAAGGCAGGAATGTGGGGTTGGCCTTTCTGGTGGGGCAGCACAGACTTTAAAGTCTGGTTACATTGGTGTCACGTTAAAGGGCAAGGCAATTTGGCAGAAAATAAACCCCCTTGCGTTCCAGCTTGTCCTCAGATATCAGAGGGGCTGGGGGCGGCTAGGCTTAGATTCTGAGTGATGCCCAATTTTTCTGTGTTACAAGTCCGGTCGCGTTCAATGTATTGAACTCTCACGATTACGGATACACTCGTAACACCATCAGGATGTTACAAGTCCGGTCGCGTTCAATGTATTGAACTCTCACGATTACGGATACACTCGTAACACTGCACACTTTCAGCCTAGTTGCGTTCCATGAACTAGCACAGCCACACTTAAGGGATTTGGTGGCGTTCAATGAGAACTCTCACGGCTAGATTAGTGAATAGTGCAGTTTATTGAAGCAACAGATACACAAGTTCTTTTGGATTGCCGGTGATAAAATTACTGCTTGCAAAGCATGTGCAAATACCAAGAATGTGAGTAATATAGCCTGGCTACAAACGCGTTAAGTTATAAAGCAACTCTATAGAGATTTCTAAGTTTCCCGGGGAAGCACTTGGTATAACCAAGTGTTCGAATCTTACCCAAAGGCGTCCCTGTCGGGGGGAAGAGAGGCTCAGCCCGTCGACTGATCCCAGGTGTCAAAGGTGGTCTGCGATGGTATCTTCCCTGGCATCCCTCCTCTCTTAAGCCATTTTTATATTATTTGTCCTTACAGGTGGAGCTTGAGTGACTCTAGTCATACATACCTCTATTGTAATTGGTGTAAAAGTTTCTCGTTTACTTTTAAAGGTATAGACTAAGAAAAATTCAGAGCGCAAGCTCAGTGAGGGGTGGTCGCACCTTGGAGGTGGGTAGCTTTGGGATGGAGGTGTGTTTTTTGGTATTATAATGAGATTATAATGAGCAAAGTTCACCCAAAGGATAGTATTTTGTCAAAAAATGACAGACTGTTGGCTCCGGGTGGTAAATATGCAGCTCAGGGTAGTAAATATGCAGCTTGTCAGTTCCATAGTACCTTCCAGTTCCCGTCTTATCAAAGAGCCTGGCCGCAGTGTCTTCACTCCGCTCCACCCTCCGTGTAGTTTCTCTTAGAGTCAGCGCACCAAGCTCCCCTGGTGTTGCCAACATCTAAGGTTGCCTAGGGAACTTCTGTGGGATGGATTCCTTGCATATTTGCCACACTCCACCCTGAAGATTTCTTCAATGCTGTACCTTTAATATAAATTTAATTCCTAAATTACCTCCAGCAATTATTCCACAATTGGATATCTCAAGGGAAATGATCAATGAGTGAAGACTATTAGGAAGGAAACTAAGTAAGAGGTCACATGGAAGAAACTCTCTTCACTTGATGAAGATGATAAAGACATTGCATGGGAAATCAGTTATATAAAGAGTTGTAAAATGCAGGGTATCTTACTAGCTATGTAAGGGGGTTAGAGAAATCTTTTATAAGATAAAGCACTGGGAAGTGGACTATAGTCCTGACTGCTCCAGATCAGCATTTGTTAACCTGGGAGTTGCTAGAAACAGCTAGTGAAGTACAAAACACCTCCTGTCATCCTAGGTAGCACTTACAAATTGAAGTGGGAAAGGTTTCTTGACGGACTGAAAGGAAGTAATGTCTTGGAAGGAGTTGATCAAGTCCCAGTGAGTGCTCCAAAGCAGTGAAGAAGCTGAGATGTTCTATCTGCACAGCTTTATTTTGTATGCTTTAGGTTTTGGACCCCTCTTGCAAAATGAGTATCCATTTGTTTTGATGAGGGCATACTCCTGCAGAAGGGGATGGTAAATCAATTCAGACCAAAGTGTCTTGCTGAGGTGAAATGGGCTTACGGCATTCTAGAAAACTGGGTGAACTACCACCAGTTTAGGGGGCCTTGTCAGTTAGAGTACAAATTTTAGGTTAAAAAACCTTGCCAGAAGATACTTAAGCCTGAAAACTCATACCAGACTGGAGGAATTGTGCTTTTGCAAATATTAGATGTCCGACAATTTCACAAATATCAAATCAAATATGCTGTGTAGGTATCCAAATTACAGAGTGCCCAGTGCTTCTGTCAGGATCCTCTAATGTGCTTTCTGCTTTACATGGACTGAGAGCAGTCTCAGAAGGTAAGCAACACAGGGTGAACAAGGGCAGAGATAAACATCCAGTATCTAAAACTCAGACACATTAGCAGGATTTTCAGATAATTATAAATACGCGAATTTTAAAATGTTCCCTACCTGCACCTCTCCCCTCTGCTCCCCATGCTTTTCATGTTTTCACCTGAACAAGTACCTGTGTTTAAAACTGTCACTGTTTACAGTCTTGGACTTCTTTTTACCTTTAATCTGGTTATATTAGAAAGGTTTTCCTTTCAGCATTTGTTTTCTGAAGTTGCACAAGTTGAACTGATGTTTTCTTTTTTACTTCTTTAAAAACAATTGCACATCTGCAGTCCATACTGCCTATTACCAGAGCCTGCTCTCATCCTGGCAATCAAGTGTGATGTTGCCCAAAGTAGACCACTTGCCTTTGAAGAAACCTAATTTACTCTCTAGAAAATGTGCAATAAATGCTAAGACTGTAACTAAGATGCACTTGGAATGCTGCTCAGCCAGTATTTTTGTTAATAGTTTGCTGATTTCATTAACGAAGATTTCCTGCTTAACTGCCTTCCTTGTGCTGGTATTATGACGGAGAGAGTCAGATCATCTTGCTGATCTGGCTAGAAATGAACTTTTTTTAAAAAATCAGTCAGCTGATGTCTCTTACTGCAGAACTGCATTACTTTACTGCCAGCAGTGGGGGGACAGTGAGAACAAAAGGTCCAAATGGGAAGGGGAGAAAGCAACAAAAAGTACTCATAAAACTGCCCTTCACACTCGTTAAACACTGCCTCTGATACTGTCTGTCTGTATGTAGCAACCAATTTGTAACAGAAGCTATTTATTATAATATTCATAATCTGTCTTTACCCACAAACAGTGTAAAAAAGGCCATACTCTGTGCAGCTCTGTTAACTGTAGCTAGATCTCATAATCTGAAAGGGAGGAAAAAAGAAGAAGGTTTGGTATACATTCAAGAAGTGAAAGACCTGCTACAGAAGAGCACTGTGGTTAGAGAAATCTAAAAAGCCGTGTCAAGTCTTGACTAAGCAACACCAGTGTGTCCTGTGTTTCAGGAAAAGCTGAGTGATGAGTGTGAGCTATCTGACTTGAGCACGTGGATTCCCTTCTGGTGGAGACGAAAGTGCAAGAAGAAAGGGGAAGGGGAAGGTGGGAAGAAAGATGATGCATGAGTCTGGATGTCGTCCTGACATGGCGTTGGGTACAAATGTGCCTAGGGGACTCACCCAAACTGAGAAGCTTAGGGTGCTGCCTGAATCTGCTCATTTAGGTAGAACTGCTCAGGTCCACTGGGTGGTTTGGCGACTGGGCTAAACAGAGCCATCTCAAGAGAAATGATTGCAAAAGAGGAGGAAGGGAATTAAGGGAGGGATATCATCTGCCTAAATTTGGCGCCCAACTTGTGCCTTCATTTCAGATGCCTGGTGGTGCAGTCCTCCTAGGGCACATGCATAACATCCCCAAGTTATTGATGAAGGAGACCTCTTGGAAGTTCTCCAGAGGCCAGCTGGGGACCTACAAATAATACAGGTGATTGCAACCTTAGATTGCCAACAAGAACTTGCTGTAAATTAGTGTAAGTTTTAGATCTGTTCTGATGTATGTTTGTTCCCAAGAACAAAAAAAAGCTGAAGTGTGGGGAGGTAGAACTCCATAATCAGACACAGCTACTAAGCATCCAATCATTCACAACACTGAACTCTAAAACCAATGCACCTTTTACAAACTATCTTCTGAACTGTGATTTCTGCTTGTTGCACAGCCTGTTTAGAAAAGAAACCCAGTTTGGCCACTGAATGCTTCACATAGACATTGAAATCAGCTAGCTCTGAAGTTTGTTAACACCTGTTTGGAAGCTGGGTTGCTTACAGCTTGGAGAGCATTGCAAGAAGCTGCAGGAGAAATGAGGGATGGTCAGTTATGGAAAGTTATAGGAAGCTTAAGAACAGCTGGGAACAATTAAGCTGAGGCTGGAGGAAGATGTAGGAGAAAGGACAGAGAACTATAGTGGATAATCAGAGCTGTCAAGGCTTTAGGTTGAACATATACAGTTGAAAGTATTTAGTATAGTCTGATGCATTTGGTGTAACTGAACTGGATTAATCTTCAATTTGTCTGAACTTTTTAGGAAGCCCATATAATCTGGAAGGGTGTGCATTTGTTCGGTAGAACTGAATAAGGTGCAGAATGGCTTATTTGCCTGAAATGAGATTTTATGTTCTATTTAGGCCTTTCCCTAGAAAGGTGGTGACAGCAAAAGCCTCATTTTGTTGCCCAAACTAACAGTGTTTGGAGAGTGTGGAAATGTGCAGGAATGGTATTATCCCACTCCAGAATCAGAATCCAGTTAAGAAGCTGGAAAAACACTTACCAGCAGGAAGAAATGTTCTCATATATAAAAGAACATGAAGAATTATTTTTCATTTTAGTTCATCTGTATTTGAAATACATTTTTATTATTGCATTTTGTTGCATCTTTAATTAGGAGCTTTATAATAGAACTCCTGTAGTTAAATGAGGAGAAATGTCATTATAGGTTAAAAGATACAACTCTCTGAATAACTGGCTTGAAATTAGTTTTCATTAATTTTAATGTGAACGGAACATCAATTGCCTCTGTAAGTCTTGCCTGAAGCGTCGTTTTCCTTGGCTTACACATTTTCTCCTTGAGCATATAAAATGTTTTTTAATTTTCAGGCAATAGTCACCATTTTTCAATTGTTGTTATTTTCCTATTGTTACCATTACTTGTTTTTTTGTTTTGTTTTGTCTTGTCTCCCTGCATGCCAGAAAAGCCTTAATTATATCAGACTTCGAAGGGGAAAAACATGGACCTCAGATTTTATCATAAATATACTACTGCATTGCCAGCAGTTTTTTTCTTCACTTAATCTTTCTTCTTGATGAGAATGCCAGACCTCTAGATGCCAAATTGTGAGTTGGTCCTGTGGGCTCTAGAAAAGGCCTTTTCCACTGTATTAGCAATAAACTGGCAGATTTCAGTTAGAACATGTTCTATTGCCTGCTTTAGAGCTTTTCTGCTTTTCTTCCCAGACATCTGGGCTATTAGCTTAATGAGAGAGACACTGGACTTGCCATCCTAGTAATCAAAGGGTTAACCACAGGAGACTTCAAAAATTGTTTTGGTGATGATCTAGTCCAGCCTTTCCTTTAGCAAATACTCACAACCACTGAGAATCCATTTTCTCATCCACTTTTGCAATATATTGCTTTATTTTGGCCAAGTTTATGTACTTCTTAGTGTTAGTTCCATTGTCCACCAGGCCTCAGATGTTTATTTCTCTGCAGTTTTACATGTGATATAGCGATGGTTCCAAGCTGTGATTTAAGCAGTATGATCCAGCCAGACAATGGGATTTTTCTTTTGCTTTAGTAAACACATGGGTTTGTTTACTCAGTACCACATAAACTGCATCCAAGCAAAACTTAATTAGATGCTCTGCCAGGAAAAACCTATGAGAAGAGAGTAATGGAGAACAGCTGGTTCTGTCAGCTGTTGCAGTCCTCAGACCTACAAAGGTAAGAGAAGTGTGACTGGCTTATTTCCACCAAGACAGTAAATAGATGAAGAAGCATGGATCTTTCACTCAGGTTATCATCTCATCTAATAAGACAGGAAGGAAGACAAGCTTGTTTGGTGATAAGTCAACTTGAAGTTCATGTGTGGGGTCTAAATCCCTTGCAGTCTCAGTATATCAGCAGATTTCTGACTGCAGAATTTCTCCTATGTCAAGGACATTTAATTTTTTTAAAAAATTTCTTAACACAAAGATATTTACTAAATAGGTTTTTATTGGTTTTTTTTGATTGTTGTGCACACAGTCCTAAAATGCATTGTATTCCAGGGTGCCCAAGTCTCGGTCCTTCTACTTTGTATGTTTTTATTACATTTACATCTTGATGACTTTGTTTGAAAGAGCTGTTTATGTTGCAAACCTCCCCTTCCTCTCCTCTCCCAACACTCACAATGGCAGCTGCTACTTTGACTTCATTTTTCCTTGAGTACACATCGTAGCTGCCATCCCCTGCATGGAAAGCTGTCATGTGGTTCTTGGTATGTGGTACCTGATCAGGTTTGTGATATTGTGGTGCTTGGAATAAGCCGGAGTGTCACTGGCTGAGAGCCAGCTGTGCTTTGTCACAAAGGCAATTTGTCACCTGTGAAGTACTCCAACTTTCTGTCCCATCCCAATTTATCATTATCTTGCACATGAGTATTCTGTTTGTCACCTAAGTACTGAGTTCCCTTCAGCCAGTTCTTCCAGCACAATAGAAAGGAAATAGCTAAATGGCTTTCTCCTTTTTTTTTTTCCCCCTTTTTATTACTCCAGAATTAGCATTAAATTCAAAAGACCAGTAAGTGCTGTTCAGGAATGAGAAAACAAGTGGTTAAAGCTACATCAGCTCTGGTGCAGTTGTGTAAATACAGTATTGACATACTGGGCTGGTGTAGAAGATCATCCTCTGAGGCTGGCATAGCTGCAAAGCAAATGTCTCGTACTGACAGACTAGCCATCACTGAGATTACCCTGAGGATGACATCTGAGAACATCCAATGCCAACATACCACCATGGTCTAAAATAGATTTACTTTATATCTTGCCCCATTCTTCAGTCAATCCTATTGTACTTCCATCCCGTTTTGGCTGTCACAAGCAGTCTCTTGACTGAAGTTTAAGCCTTTGGTAATGAATTGTTTTCTCCCATATGTTTCTGAAACTGACTCACCCTACAGTGAGGTTTTACGTGATTCTGCAATGTGACAAATATGTTAATGCATGCAGAACAATGCTTCCAGTCCTGGCAGACATTTGCTGTGCCCATAACATCAGTAAGGGCAAACTTCCTGCATGCTATAAAGTACTCTGATATGACTACAATGCTACAGATCACTGAACTTGCTTTAAGTTGACTCTCTGCCTACTGATCAGACTATCAAAACCCAAAGAACAGCTCCCTTTGCCTTTCTGTAGCAGTAATTTTAGAAGTTCAATGAGGCGTGATTAACACTCAAACATACAGAAGTGAGAAGTCCATAAAAATGTGATCTTACACTTAGTTATTATGTCTCACAGGTATTTAGGTGGTTTGCAGAAAATTATTAGGGATGTGGAAACTGGACTTCTTTCAGCTTTTCTAAAAAAATCTCTAGCTAACATCCCATTTAGCAGCCAAATACTGTATTCGCATATAGTGGCAGCATAACAGTTGCTGAGATTTCCTATTTATGGCCATATGCATTTATAATGGCAAGCATAATTTATATCCTTGCATTTTGCATATTTAAGAGAAAATTAAGTTGACAAAGCCTATGAAAAAAACCTTGTGTTTCTATGTTGGTAGAATAGCTCTTGAGGAGACAGAATGTTCCCAGAAGATGCTAAAACAAACATGCAAACAGAACTCTAAATTAGGACCAAGGCAAGAGTTCAAGTGCTTTATTTTCTTTCTAAGACAGGCAGCTTAACTGTTTGCTTCAAAGATACAGATCAAATAAATCCAGAAAGTTACATTGCCTTGCTGAATCAGTCTGTGAAAGGTTATTCTAAGTAAGTTGGAATACAAGCTTGAGGTCCCATTCAGGGTGAGCTTTCCACTGTACAGATAAAAGACAAGGCTAACCCTTACGGATCAGCAGAAATAAACCAGAAAAGTTTAAACATGGAAGAAAGAAATGTCCATATTAATAAGCACCAACTGGCATAGCCTCAGCTTTATGAATGGTGTTAAGGAAATTTTTATTATCAAAGGGTGCAAGTAAGGTTTTAGATAATGTTGGCTGAGTTAGCTTTGCAGCAGCAGCAGGTCTTGAAAACGCAGCAACTCTGCATTGCCCATGCATCTATATGTGTGTATGCAAGTATTTTGGAGACAAGAGACTGTAGATTAAGTTTAGCACAGAAGCAGTTTTCATGGTCTGGTTTAGAGGTTAGAGGTATACTAGCAATTTTAACCCTGTGACTTTAAATGTATGACTGAACTGAACGGCACCTGACAAGTTTCATGAACATATATAGGAGCAAAAGATTTTAAAAAAATATGGGAAAGTAATGCATCGGGCTGCGAGGTCTAATACCATCTATAAAAGGGGTCATAAGACAGCTGCTAGCACATTCACAGTTGTTGTATATGACCAAAAGCATATGTACAATGATTAATCTGGGTCAGAGTCAGGCTGTCTGGCAGAAAACTGAGCGCAGCTGGGTTGACCACACAGAAGCCATTTCTCAAAACCTGGGCTTTGTGCACAGCTTGTTGAGGGTCACGTACTCCTGCCTTTCTCAATGGTTTCTCATGAAAGAATCAGCCCCAAGCTGACCTAATTAAATGTCTATGGTGGGAGGCTGCTGCCTCTGAGATGTGTCCAGAGCGAGCTACTGGAGGAAATGATTAATCCTGTCTGTAAGCAGGATTATGTGACATTCACTGATTTGACAAAACTTTCTTGTAGTAACATGAGTTTGGGGCATAGCAGAAGATACAACAGGAAGGTTCTGGAGAACATTGCTGTCTGAGTGGAAGGCGGCTACGATCAGTGCCGGTACTTCTTCCAGCAAAACCACCAGTGCTCGCACGTCACAGCATGGTCTTTTAGAACAAATCTCTCTACACTCTCCAGGATTCTTTCAGTTCAGCTGTGGTAACTGCAAGCAGAAAGATGGACATTCAAATGGAGGGGTAATAATATCTTCAAACACAAAACGTCATCTATCAATGCTCTCATACAGAACTTCCATATAAAAAATTTTTGTTGTAGCCTGGGACAAATGAAAAGCAAACTAAACATTTTCCCTCTATTTTTAAATGAAAATAAGTATTACCAGAATATTACAATTAATTTGATTAATTCTTGTTGACATTTGGATGAATACTCGTTGCAGAAAATAATCCTAGTTCTTGTACTTTCTTTTTTAGGAACATATACAGGAGCCCTTGTTTATTTTTAAGTAAAGATTTGTTAACAAGTTTTGAAACTTCTCAAGGGTTAGATTAATGGTGCACTGCCACCATCAGTGCTGTGACAGCATGTTTGGCTTGGTCAGGCTGACCAAAAGAAGTAAAGTAATTCTTCCCTTCCCTTTCACCTACTATTCTGGTAAATCCTATATCAATAAGTGGGGAAGAAGAGAACAGCTTAACTGGACATCTAATCTAACAGACTTTTTCTGAGTCTCAGTAGCTATTAAGATTATACAGACTCTGGGATGAAGCAATCTAAGCTCTGACCACTTTGTGCTGCCAATTCTGATCGTGTAAAGTCCTTTGTACTCGAACCGTTTTACTACTTATGTGGCTATTGTCACTTTTCAGGAAAGAGAAAGAAAAAGCAAACTTGTCTGGTAGGAGGAGAAGGAGAATAAGGAAAAGAAAAGAGCTTCCATTTCACTGATCTTGAAGTAGCTGTTGTTGCAGTTGTTCAGTAGCATCCCCTGCAAAGCCATCTACAAATGCAGGTGTAGCCAAGTGTCACTGACTGCTTCTGTTGGGTGTGGGCTCTGCTCTGCTTTCCTCTCCCAGGGCAAACTCTGCTGTTGGGAGGGTTTAATGTATTTTCTCCTTTTAGATGGATTTGAAAGATTGTTAGTAGGAAGTGGGGATGAGTTTTGTGGGTTTTTTTTCTTTTCATTTTGAAAGAATGAGATAATTACATGAAATTATTATTTGTTTTGCACCCAGGAAATTACTTTTCCATCAATCTTTTGGGCTTGGGCTGCAGGTCTCTGTCTCATTTTTGAAACATTTTCATCTATCCTATTTATCTTATCCTAGCCTATTCATTCCATTATGTGATATTATAATGGGCCCCTTCCAGACCTTGGGCTTCCTCCTCCGTCCAGCCAAACGAAGAAAGGCATAGTGCTCCAGAGCAGCAGGAATCTCTTGCCCCACCACACAGATGTAGGAGTGCTATCTCACTGTGCAAAGGTCTCCTCAATACTATAGCAAGTGCGGATAAAGTTTGGTCAGGGGCACAACCTGCTGTCTCTGTGCACCACTGAGTTATTTTGTAGCTGATGAATTGCAGGATGATTCTTGGTTTTGTTTATTTCAGAGTTGGTAAGTGCATTCAATGCAGTAAGTCAGCCGTTAAAATTCCCCCCTGCCCTTGACTTGCTTAAAAACTCTCGTTAGAAAAGATTAATACTTTGCCCTGCCCCTAGCACATTTTAGGATACATTCCTCTGAGGAGTGGGGTTACAAAAAGAAGACAACAAGTTGGAATGTGTTAGCAATATCATAATTTCAAAGAAAAATAAATCATGTGTATGATGAAGTGTGTTGGTTCTGTTGTGGGCATGATTTACAGTTATATATGAATAAATATATCATTGCAAACTCTGATGGCACTTCTAAAGTATTGCCTAAATAGTTGTGTTGCACAGTAGTGTAATGCCCAAGAGTGAAGAAATGAACTCCCCCAAATCCTCACAAGTTTTATACGGCACAGTAACATCTATTCAGCAGTTTTACATTGAATAGGATTTCAACTTTTGCAGTCTTTTTAGCTAGGCAATGAGAACTTATACAAAGTAATTTATGCTCCAAACGTGGTGAATAAGGAAGTCTTCCAGTGGAGTTCTCTTTGTCCTAGTGCAGCTTGTTGAATGCACCTTAGCATGTTGTTATGAAGTATGGGCTTTTGAGAAAAGAATGTACCATAACTGTGTGTAATTTGGGAAGTTTCATAACTGGCTGTAATTTAAAACTGTTGAAATGGCTGGAGTCAAGAGGTCAGCTGTAAAGACTAATTACATTAGTGTCATAAATATCATCTAGGAGAATATAACAGTGTTATCATTGGGCAGAAGAAAGCTAAACCTTTTCAAGTCATTTCGGTTGGGGGTGCATCTCCTGTTACTGTGTTGTGTATCTTTTTTTCTTTTTTTTTTTTCCTTTTGGAGGCATGATTAAAGTTCACATGAACTTTTTAGTAGGAGGACTTGAACTCCTTTGCAGTTGCTACTTGTATAATGTTGTACACTTCTCTGCACTTAGAATGAATTAATTGCGTATTTGTGACTGATTCAGAACAACCATGAAACAGTGTTGATACCGAATACACCACTGTTGTGTTTCATGTGGTTTCCCGCAGCCCCTGTGGTGTGATGTACATATACGTTTCCCTCAAAGGGGTGCTGTGAGGATCATAAGGTTGCTAACAGACACAGAGGCTGTGCTGGTTGGAGGGGCTCTCCAGAAGTTGCCCAGTCCAACACCCTGCTCAGTGCGGGCCAGGTAGATCAGGCTGCTCAGAGCCATGCCCAGTTGAGCTCTAAGCACCTCCAGGGATGAAGGCTCCACAGCCTCTTAGGGGAAGCCTGTGCCAGGGTTTGACCACCTTCATGGTAAACAAACAAACAAACAAAGTTCTTACAGGGACTCTGAGTTTCCCTCATTGAAACATGTCCACTGCCTCTGATCCTGACACTGTGAACTCTGGGAAGAGCCTGGCTCAGTCTCCTGCGCGCCCTCCCTTTAGGTGGTTGTAGACAGCAGTGAGATCTCTTGGCTGTCTCTTTGCCAAGCTGCACAAGCCCAGCTCCCCCAGCCTCTCCTCACAGCACAAGTGCTCCAGCCCCTGACTTGCTGGCCCTCTGCCTGCTGAACTTGCTCCAGGTTAGCAAGGTGTCTCTTGTACTGGACAAAAAAACTGCCCAAAACTGGACGCAGTGTCACAAGCGCTGAAGAGAGGGCAAACATGATATCCCTTGACCTGCTAGTAACAGTCTTCCTCATGCAGGCCAAGATGTGCTTGGCCTCTTTCCCTGCAAGGGTATATTGCTGGCTCATGTTCAGCTTGTTATCTGCTCAGGAGCCCCAGGTCTTTTTCTATAAAGCCATAGTCTGGTCCCCAGTCTGTACTGGTGCATAGGTTTCTTCTAGCCTATTGTTGATTGTTCCCATTGTTGATTTTCATGAGGTTTCTGTTGGCCCCTTTCCCCAGTCCATATAGGCTCTCTAAATAGCAACTCAACCCTCTGGCATATGAAATACTCCCTACGATTTGGTATGGTCCACAGCTTGCTGGCAGTACATTCTCTCCCGTTACCTAGGTCATTAGCAAAGTTAAGCAATACCAGTTCTAGTAACTGTCTCAGAATGAGTCTACATGGTTAAGAGAGCTGTATTTTTATGTTCTGTCTTATTCCCACTGTGCTTCTAAAGGTTTTGTTTTTGTTTATGTTGCCTGCTGAGTTTTTTATGAAGGTAAGACTCCTGTTTCACCACAGAGTAAAGAATTACAGCTATGTGCCCATTCCCCCCTCTTCCCAACTGCCCATGACACTATAAATACATCAATCAATTTATTTAGCTGCTATTCCGTACCTTTAACATGTGGTTAATGTTTCCAAAGCGCTGTGAAGTGCTATGCTGAAAAACTGCCAAATATCATTAAATACAGATTTGTGCTTCTGGAATTTAAAAATAAAACCCTAATGTCTCAGATATGAAAAAGGGAAAATCCCAGTTAAAGAACTGTGTTTATGAACGTAACTCCAATTCTAAATGCATCGTTGTCAGAAAAGCCTCCATCATCTTCTCTCTTATGATGGTCCTAATAAAGCATTCTCTCTCCCATCCCAGATGTTAAACTGGTTCATGAGCATTTGCTCCTGATGATCTTCAAAAACAAGCCCAGGCCAGCTAGCCAGTACTGACAGGCCTAATGTAGAAGTTCTCTTGACCCTGAGTAGTCCTCATGACGTGCTACGAGTCTGCAGCTTTTAAGGATAGCCTCAAACTGTATTTTTTCCTTCCCAAGCAGAACATGCAAACAGAGCTTAGGTGTGCTTGAGTTGAGTAGAGTCTCAAAGAGATGTGCTCCTAGTCGGTATTAGCAGGACCTTACCTCCATGCAAAGCAGGAGGTCCTGGCTCAGTATGGTTTTGAATTTGATTTTGGCATTAAACATAGTGAATGTTACTTACCAAGGAGTATTGGTATCTATGATGAATTACTGGCTTGCATGACAATTGGTAGGGAAATGAGAAAAATATTGTAGTTTTTCTCCTTTACACAATGCCATGTGGTAAACCTTCAGGTAACTAGCAATGTCCAAAGATTATAGGTGGTCTTGGGGTGATGGACTTTCTCTGACAGGCTGTTTGTCAAGTAACATGTAGCAACACTAACCAATGCTCTTTCAAAAGAGAGCTGGCTTTCAACCCCCAAAATGGAGAAAAGGCAAAAGTGTGTCACGTTGAATACTTGTTGTGATGAACTTAATGATGAACTTAATGAGAGTTAGGTGCGGTTGTCTGGATGTAAATGATGGGCTCTATGAAGAGCCCTTTGTGAGAGGTACCATAGCTCATCTGACTGACACATGAATGACAGATTCCTGTGGCAGGTGAGAAAACTACTGCGCTGAAGGTGATGTTTACCCAACTCTAATAGACCATTCTCTCAACAGCTTTCTTTAGTGAGTTTTGAATTTGTAAAGGATAATGGCACATGACCGGCATTTCTGCTTCTTCATGCTGAAAGGTGAGTTTCTGGTCATTCCTGAGGGCTGATGTGAAGACCGTAAAAGCCACTTGTTCTGGTTTTCCATTAAACCTGTCAGAGTAGCCACCTCTTTCGTGACCTGACAAAACAGGTTTTTGAGTTCATTGGAGAATGCACTCCGGTAGGCTTGTACAGCACCAGCTTGATGTGCAGGACAGCGGGGGGGCTGCTTTGCGAGCTTTGTATGACCAGGTCAAGATGGGTGCATTCACCTCTGAGCCATCTCATGTGGCTGGCGCATGCTGTGTGACAGACTACATCTGTAACTTCAGTAGTAGATGATTTGTTATAGACTCAGTAAAGGATGGATTGTGACCTGGTGGATTAGAAGTCACTTTAAGGCTTCTCTGTGTGCTGTATAACTGCGGAGAAGCTGTGCAAGCTGATTGCATCCTGACTAGCCATACTTGCATGCAGTGAGGCAAGACAGGCTTATCGCTGTCTGATTGAGATCTTCTGTAGGTGAACGAAGAAGCCAGTTCCTCTAAACTGTGCAAAACCAACTCTCCTGACTTTTTCCATGTCACTGAGGATGGAATTTGTAACTGTGAGTGTGGCCATAAGGTGGGGTAGCCAAAGCCTCTTCAAAATTTTGTCCTATTTCTTCTGGGCACAGGACTAAAAAAAAATCAAAGGACTTGCTTTTCATAGATTCACTGGAACAAAGAAAACTCACTTCTTTGTTTATGAAGGCTATGGGACAATGAGAAATAAATGCACACACACACTTACCTATCTCTCCAGTTAACAAGATAAGAAAATCCGTGTGGTAGCACAAAATGTTTTCATCAAGTGAAAATAGTCTTAGCTAGCCTGGATTAGAATGATAGGCATCTACACAGACTCTACTATATGTGACCTAAGTGATGCAAATACTAAGTATGCTGAAAATATATCAATGATTTATAGGGAAAAATGCATTTAAAATTGTTACGGCACTTTATGGCATTAACATGTCACTCAGGGACTGTTGTGACAATACAATAGACAATAAAATGAAATATAGGACAGTTATATAGGAAAAAGGACTTTGCTTTTTAGAAATTTATTTCCATTTTTTTTTGGCCAAAGATTACTCATTTTAATACCTGACTGATTCATGTGGCAAATTTTTAGATTTAACATCATCTTTCCATGACTAAACTGCTACATCATTTTAATATAAGGGAGTTTTGGTGTTAATACTGATTGATGCATTAATGTAATTTTCCTATATTTCATTTGCTCCCTTTCACTTTTCTGTTACTATGCTTGTCACTCTTAGAACATGGTGTGCATGTTTAATATTTGATATTCAGAGGAATTACATATATGCTTTTGGTTTGGTACTTACAAGGATTATTCTGATAAATAAAGCTGGAGCTAGCTACAAGAGACATATTTATTTTCTGTCTCATTGTGTTAGCTCTTACTGGATTTATTTTTCCGTTAATACACCCTTCTTTCATTACTTACACCACACTTTTGTATTTGGGAAGTTTTCATCCAGCTCTTACTAGTTATATCCACCTTAGTACCCACCGGCGATATTGTTAAGGACAGTCTATTTCTATTTTATCCAATCATACAATAGAGTAAAAGTAATCCTTCTTAACCCAGCAATTCCTCTCAGAATAGACCGATTGAGAGTTATTCTTGACTGTTTCCATTCTGTGTAATTTTAAAATTCCCATCTGGGCACATAGAACGAGAAGCAGAAAGTAGATATGTTTGACAGGTTTCCCAGTTGCCTGATAAAAATGTATGAATCGCCACCTCCAGAGCACCTATGGGAACATGGTGCAAAAGGAGCTCTCAGATCGTTTGATCAGAAGTAGACCATGACAAACTTCCAGCCCTGTCAAGGGACCCACCACCCCTTGCCTTGCCATTGTCCCCGGCTCTGGGTGTCCAGCAGCATCTCTGCAAACCCGCTTCTCTACTGCTTCTCAGGAGAGAGACGGTTTGAAATCATAATGTTATTGGTGATACCTATGAATGAGATAAATTTCTTGCTTCCCATGTTTACAGTTCTGAGAAAATAAAGTTAGTTGCTCAGAATATTACAGCCAATATTACTGATTAATAACCCTGCTGAAACTGGTTCTATGTTGTTTTTGGAGGGGATCTCTCAGCTGAAACTGTACCGTGATGTCCATAGTGCAGTCTTGAGAGGAGGGAAGCTAAAAATGCCCTTCCCCTATTGTATGAACATCTACAGAAGCAGCCTTTCCTCTGGAAAAGCTGCATCCCAACAAACCAGTGTCTGACTCAGGAGTAGTTGATGTAGTCATGTAGCAACTGTTGTCATCTGCTGCAGCAGCTGGAAATGGATGCTCCAGATTTCCCAGCTGAGCAACATGCCTATGTATGACAGAGCTCTTCTCATATGTTTGAACCAATGAATATTTAATTATACTATGCAATATGAAAATTTCTTCAGTAAGAAATGTGGTATTTTTTTAAATTCCAGAATACACAAATAACCAGTGCTCAGGACAGGACACTTTCTTGAGGAAGTTTAATCCAGATTGTATAAAGAAGGGAGTTGAAGCTGGGTTTTTCACATTCCTGGTGACTGTGCTCACTGCTGAGTCCCACATCTAGAAGAGTGGTAATGCACAAATGTCCTTCTCTCAAGACTTGTTTGCTTGGTAGAGTGCTGAAGTATCTTGGTAGAGCTTTCACAACTTTAAATCCCAGGGTGGGGGAGACATTTCTTGTTTTCCTGCCCTTAAATAATTGTCTGGAAGTGAGTGGTGTGACTTAGCCTATAACCTTCGCAGCAATATTTTCTTTTGAATAATTGACACACTCCCCCACTCAGCCCAATGGCTTCTGTGAATCCTGATTTTTGATCACGCAGCCTCTCTATGCCTCCTAAAAGGAAGCCTATTGTGATTCCTCCGGATAGTGTGGTTCTTGCAACACAGACTTTGGAAACCTAGATAAGGTGGCTGGAAACAAACATCGGTGTCGGGGGGTATGGTTTTTCATCACATCCATTGCGGACGGCAGGCTATTTAGCAGTCTTTACCATTGCACTAACTGTTAGATATCACGCTTGAAAAGAAAGCATGTGCTGTTCTGCTAGATGGTATATTCTTGTTTTAGGTGGTAAAGAAGAGGTGTAAGACAGTAAGGTGCTGACCAGCTACCTTCCCTTAGTGTAAGTTCTCTGTTTGGTACAGAGTGCAAATCCCAGCTTGCTGAACGCTCCCACTTGTAAACCAGTAAGTGTGAAGGGTAGAACAGGGACCTAACCTTCCCTCCCATGAGGAAACAACAGCAATCATTTCTGTACCAGGAATGCAGCAGACTACCTAAGCCTCTGGGCAAAAGGGAAGCCAGGCGGGAATCCTGTTCAGCCTGAATTCCTCTTTAATAGTTCTGGCAGGTCTAAGCTACTCTTGTTTTAGCTATCAGACTGTAGTTGCAGCTGAATTTCCGCCCTTGACCATTGCTTTTCAGCACACAGAGTGACTTTAATTTCAGTAATGAGAACCAATTCGATGCCCATAAAGGGCAGTATCACAGCTTTATGTTCTGACTGAGTCTTCTCTCCGTAGTCCACAGACCTGTGGTTTGCTTTCTGATGAGAAATCTCTGTCTTCCAGAAACAGTTCTGCGGAAATCAATGGAGGTCACTTTGTGGGAGAGAAGCAGCTGGGTCCAGTGCACATCCCCTTTCTGTCTGACAGCAACACGTCAACAGGAGGAGCAGGCGACCGTTAATAAAAGCAGAAAATAAGCATCACTGCATTTTTGAGGCAGCATGCTCTAAATGTACAGCGAACCTGAGTCCGCGGAGCACATCCCTGCCTCAGAAGTGAGGGAAACTTGTTTGGATTCGTGCAGCCGTAAGGGTTTATGAAGTTTTGTGGTTGGTGGCAGGTTTGTGTTTGAGTGGCTGCAGGCCAGGAGGCCACCATGCCATGCCGTCTAGTGGGGGCTGGTGGGAAGGGCCACTCGGGCGCTGTGGCCAGCCTTTTGCTCCCTCTTTGGCAGGGGCAGAGGGCAGAAATCCCACTAAAGCCCGCTTTTGAAAAGCCTTGTGGGCTTTGGTGGGTTGCCAGAAATATTAAACAACAAAAAAGTGACTAATCCCGGCTAATTTGGGTTAGACTTTTCAGAGCTTGCCTCTGATCCCGGTGAGGAACCACTGGAATCAGAGCCACCTCTGCAGCGCCCTTACCTCTCCAGCATAGCACAACCTATGGCAAAACAGCCCATCGAGATTATTTTCCTAGGGAATCCATTCCCCACTGTCCGTGTCCGTGCAGAGTGGATCATGCTCTTACAGCAAGCACCATCCTGCATTTGGGACTCTCAGCACTGCTCACTATGCAGCTCCGTGCTGAAAGCTACTCTGAAGACAGAACTGGGAGCTTTACTCGGAGGCTGGCCTCACCACATTGATCACCAGCAGTCTGCTATGACGGTGCTTTAGATGGATCGATTTTCACAATTATCTGATTCCTCCAAGATGGGGAGTTATCTCCATTTTACAGCTGAGGAACTGAAACATGTACTCAAACTAAAATGCTTACAAGCGGTTGTCACCGAGCACATGGTATCTGGACCACACGTTTGCCCTGTGGGAAATGTGTCTGCATTTCCTTAATGGAGAAGAGATGTAATTGGGACAAGTGGATTTTTGTGGGGATGGCAGGCGACACCTCCGTGAGAAAAAGTTTTCCTTTTTGTTGTCAATTATGTTCCTGAGTCAAAATCAAGTGAAGCAGCTGAACCCCTCAAAGAAAAGGTTCAGGGTTCTTCAGTATAGGACAAACATTATATTTTTTCCTGTGTTTTGTTTGGTGAAATGTAAGATGGTTTTGACTGAAATCTTCTGGGGATGAAAAGGAAAAAGAGGAAGAGGAAAGCAGGAACTGGCCTGAGAAAGTTTGGCACAGAGCTTGGCTCAAAGCATTTAACTTTGATAGTGTTTTACAGGCAAGTGGAAACACGCTTTAAATCGAAGATCTCAGTAAACGATAACAGACATCGTCGTCTCCCTCTTCCAAATAATTAGTCAGGGTGGGTTTACTTTCCAGTGAGTTAAGAGTTAAGATTACAATAAGGATTTTGTAGCAATTAAAAAAAAAATCAAGTTAACAAGGAATAAGATGGCTATTGTGAGAAAGCCAGGAAATTAAAGAGTTAAAGGTTAAAGAAATCCAAATGTTTAAAAACATCGGAATGTGACGTTAGGGTCACCCAACTTGTTACTTCTCTAAGAACGTATGAGAACAGGCTGGCCCCCAACAGGAGACTGGTGTCCTGAGGTTGGTCCTCTGTCACAGGCTCACAAAGTACATGCTAGGCTACCATTTCTATTACAGATTTTTTATCAATTTTTCTATTATTTAAGGTAAATCCTATTCCTCATATTATCAGCCTTTTATGGCCCTCCGCTTTCATAGACAGAAATTTCTACTCAGATTGCTGTCCTTCCACTGAAAATGTTGGACTAAGGGCTTGATTTGCTTTTTTAATAAGTAAAGAGCTTATTCTCAAGAACCAAGTAGTGCTTTTTTTTTTTTTTTTTTTTTTTTTTTTTTTTTGGGAAACAAGAATAACAAGAAAATGTAATTCAGCAGAACTGGATAAACTGTTCAGGTAGAAAAGACTATTTTTATTTATTTATTTGATAATTAGTCTAGCAAAATCTAATCCAAAGTCTAAGGTGAAGACAGAGATGGTCAAATGAGGATCGTCATCCAGGAACAGTGTGGATATAGCTACCTGAGGTAAGCCTTTGCTACAAAAGTACTCTAAGCTGAGCACTGGGGTTCAAATGTGAGCAACTGTCTAAGGTTGTTTGGATTTTGTTACCTCCTGCTGCGCCAATCGTCTATTTAGTAAGTCACCCAGGAGATTCCTGAGGATGGGCTGTTGTGCCAAACTGAGGTCCTTTCACAGTGAACTGCTCTCCCGGTCACACGTGGAAATTAAGGGAATGCACCTAAGGACTATCAGGACATGAGCTGTTAGGCAAGAGCTAACAAGTGACTTGAGAGGGAGCTGAGATACCGGAGCGAAACATCTGAACCCTCAAAAACTTGCTCAATTGTTTCTTGATTTTGCTAGGTAGTTTTCTGCTTGACTCAGTTCCTCAAATGTCTGAGGCCGTGCTCCTTTGCTTGCTCTGTAAGTGATCTTGTCTGAGTATTTTGGTGGTCACCTTCTGTCGTGGTTTAACCCCAGCTGGCAACTAATCACCACACAGCCGCTTGCTCACTCCCCCCCTGCCCCAACGGGATGGCGGAGAGAATCGGAAGAGTAAAAGTGAGAAAGCTCATGGGTTGAGATAAGAATAGTTTAAAAAATGAAATGAAATAAAATAATAATAATGATAATAATAATAAAAATTGTAATGAAAAGGAAAATAACAACAGCAATAACAACAAACAAGAAAGGCAAGTGATGCAAATGAAAACAATTGCTCACCACCCTCCGACCAATGCCCAGCCCAAGCAGCAGTTCCCCGGCCAGCTTTCCCCCTAGTTTATATACTGAGCATGACATCGTATGGTATGGGATATCCCTTTGGTCAGTTGGGGTCATCTGTCCCGGCTGTGTCCCCTCCCAACTTCTTGTGCACCCCCAGCCTACTCGCTGGTGGGGTGGTGTGAGGAGCAGAAGAGGCCTTGGTGCTGTGTAAGCACTGCTCAGCAGTAACTAAAACATCCCTGTGTATCAACACTGTTTCCAGCACAAATCCAAAACATGGCCCCATACTAGCTACTATGAAGAAAATTAACTCTATCCCAGCCAAAACCAGCACACCTTCATATCTGTGCCAAGGCAATAGGCAGGAGCTGAATGTTTCTTTGTTGTTTTAATGTGATTCATTCTCAAAGCCTCACACAGACTACGCATGAAATGGACTCGTGGTTCCCTTTTTTTTGGAGATGTAGTGGTAATGCAGTCTCTTGTATGCAGTAACTTATTAATTCAGTTAGTGCTAAAAAAATCTGCAGTGAATCAGGGGAATATCTACAGTCTTGAATATCTTACTGGAGAGGCCAGTAAAAGACATGCAGCAGAGGCACAAGCTGATAGAAAAAGATACTGGATTATCGCCAAGACAGATAGAGGGTTTGTTAGCTTGGATGTAATGCTGTACAATGGTTGTTTTTCTGACATTGAATTAGTTTTCACTGAGCAAATCCAGGTTCTTATGTGCTGTATTCGCTAGCCATTGTGGATGTCTGTGTGACTGTGCTTCAGAGATGCCTCATCTCTGTCTGGCACCTCTGTCTGGCCTCATCTTCAAAGAGCCTCAGTAAGGACCTGGGTGAAAAATGCAGGATGAAATTCTACAGAAATGTTTAAATGGACACTATTGGACAAATGTTCTCTCTAGCAAGATAAGAAAAGCTTTCTGATTCAGGTCAAATCTGATATCTCTAGACCCTCCACTGCAGCTGTGCATTGCCAATTGGATAACATCCTTATGTTATAGAAACTGCAGCCATATCTGTCCTTCAAAGGTCTTATTGCCCTCTTTTCATATCAAAGCACTTGTACCTGTTACTTCTGAATAAGATGAACTGAAATTTCTGTTTGGAAATAGCAGTCTATAACCATGCTAGGTGTTTTGTAGTTTGGTTTAAGTTGCCAGGTTTTCTGTGACTCAGCCCATTCAAGTTTTGTTCAAGTTTTGGCAATTTGAGGGTGAACAAGCATGCACGCACACACACGCACACACGCTTTCTTTGAGATATTATTAACAAGAATGTAGAGGATTTATTGTAGCATTCCTGCTTGATTGGTAAACAAGTTTGTTCTGGCTATAGTCTTGAACCCTATCCAACTTCTTTGTTTACAGAAATGATCTCCCAGCTTCCACATAGGCAGGCAGTCATTTAACATTACTTTCCTTCAGCTATTGATATCTGTCATTGTACAAATGTCACTGTTTTTACTTTTCTTCCTAAAATAGAAGACACTGCTCTACATCCATTGTATTAAATCAAGTGAGATTCCTAAGAACTTTGACCAGGTGCTGGCCCCTCTCATCATGGGGCCCATGAAGTGTTTGAAACCACAGGTACAGAAGGCCTTGCAAAACCTTACCACTCCCTTCCTAATGCTCCTGTGGTTGCAGTGAGCCACTCCTAACATGAGGAAAGCTTGGGACTATATCCACCAGCAGAGTACAAGAACCAGTTGAACTTGCATGTGCTGAGTTACTACAGAAAAACTACACTGTGATGTGACACCCACTTCACTGACATGGCCAGACTATGCCCTAGCTCTTCCCCAGCCTAGGCTCACAGATTTTCTTTCCAGAAAACCAGGGAACAAGGAGAGAGAATGGAGGATGTCTGGGTTTCATCCTAGACCTAAGTCATGAGTCTGGAACATGTGCCTCCACCTGTGAAATGCTGGGAACTGATCCTGGGTTTCTGAGTTACTGCTGCTGTGTGTTGTCTGCTACAACATCTACGGAAAACATGCCTGGATTTCAGGAAAACATTTCTGGATCAGGAAAAGGCTGATACCTTGCTCTCACTATATGAACTTGTCTCAGAGCAAAAAATGTGAAATATGGGTAGAGAAGGGTCACTTCGTACCAATACTGCAGGGCTTGTCTTTGTATTTTAAGCATGTTACCTCCAGGAGTTCTCTGGCAATTAGGCAGTGGTTGAAGAACTTACACTTTAGCCTTAGGCATTGAGGGAGGTAATAGGGCACCTACTTCACTCTTCAGAAGTTAGTCCCAAATGGCAGCCTCCCTCCCAGTCCTCTGGGATAACTGTGAGTGCAGTGGAGATGTGATCAGGGCATTAGAGATATCACTGGACCTTAGGATAATTGAGCTTGACCATAACAAAAGCAGTGTGTTTACCTTAAAGTTGGGCAGCTAATACACAGGGAAGAACTAGCTATATTTTAAAATAAAACAGTACAATGTTAAACAAAAGCACATGATGTTAAAAAAGATTGATTTAAAAATAAATCTCAAACTTCCATCCTCTGAAATTTATTAAAGAAAATTGAATTGCACTGGAGTCTGTACCCTGATCATCCTGCAGTAAATCAAATGTTAGCGACAAAGACTGAAGCTGACCATCTGGTTCATTTTGCCCAGTGCTTTGCTATCCCAGGCAATCATGTTATATACACCATTTAACACACTGATCAAGCATCACTTTAAAACTGACCGCATAGCTGTTCCCCTCTTGGTTCTGGAAACAGGCTCTCCTGGAGCATGACTGCTCAGCAGCAGCAGCAGCAGCCGCCTCCGCCGCCCTCTAATTTCCAATTTCCAGTCCCGAGGAGTTTACTTGCCTTTGTTCTTGAACCAAATGTTGTCTCTTGGCTTATTGCAGCCATCTAATCCTCTCTATGATCTACAGTCCTCCACAGAGACACACTGTTCCTTCTTGCAGCCCTTCTCTGCTCCTATTCAAGTTGGCTTTCATCTACATGAGTACAGCTGACCCAAATTGTGCAGAGTATTACTGTATTTATGTTTATACGATGGTAGCTGGTAATTGAGACTAGGAAATATCTATCTGATATCTAGCATAACTTTTGTTCAAACTATTTATAGCAGTCACATTTATTTCTTAGTATTACTCTGAAGTGAAAATGCTCAGTTTCAGATTTGACTGTAGTGTATTTACTGCAGGAGAAATAAATAATTCAGTTGGTATTTCTAAAAATATAATTAGTTGGTGAGTCAGAGAAGAATTTAATTTTCCTAAATGTTAAGGCTTGAAGATGGGGATTATAATGATCAGTGTGTCTGACCTGTGACTTTGTCATGTCTTAGGACTCTGTCTGGTAATTTTTGCATCAGTTTGTAATTAAGCTGGAAGATTGTTCAAACAAGACTGAATAAAGGGCCGAAACCACATTCTTGCAGTTTGCTGAATGTTATTTAACACAACACAAACAAAAGGTGCACCCCACAGATGATGGTGATTCATCATTTTCATTTAAAAATTTAAGAAAATTAACATTTACTAATGGGCTAATTTCTGATAATTTGGTGCACATTTTTAGAACGTCATACATAACTGTGAACCACTATATGTGTGTGTATATACATATATTTAAGGCAATGAAACATATTTCTATTTATGGGAATCCAAGTCTTACCAAGAACCTGTATCAGCCATTTGAAATGTGAAAACAGAAAAGGAGGCAGCTGGGATAAAATGAAAAGGCATAAACTAATCAAACTCCAGACTAAAATAAAAGCTGCCATGAAAGAAGAAACTGAAAAACAAAAATGAACACCACACAGAGCAAAAGATCAATATTTTATTGACTGGAAAACAGACCGCTATATACTTGTTGGTCAGTCATTATCCATATTGATTTTATGCCACTGCAGTTCAGCTCTGGCTTAGCTATGCACACATATTCTTTTTTTCTTTCCTCTTTTTTCTTTTTTTACCTAAAGTAGTGGATGGCTTCAGTATGAATAAAGCCCACTCAAGTCAGCCAAATAACTCTATGCACTTAAGGTCAGAGTGTAAAGGAGAATGTACGACTTAAAGACGTGCGAGATGAGGACTAAAACAGTGCTGAGCAGTGCAGAATCTACCACCCTTAACATCATTGCACCATTCGCAACAGCCTGGTACAGACACTGTAATACGAATCAGGCCATTGTAACATACAGTATGGAAGAATTAAGAAGAGAAATGCTTGTAACTCAGCTCTAGAAGACCTTCAATAATAGACACTTGAGCGCTGAAGCTCAACAAGCAGATATAACTTTCTCAAAGACAGCTGCCTAGAGACTAATACCTTGTATGACAAGCAAGGACTTCCTAGCTTGCAATGACAATGTTACCAATTCTTGACATAATATTGGCAAATGTATGTGGTACATGCAAAATGGATCGGGTATTGGTTCTGAAGAGCTTATAGCTCACTATAGACAAGCAGGCATTTACAAGAAAAGGGGTAGACTGTGGATCAAAGACCTAGCAGGGTGGAAATGGTAAGGCCATTAACAGTGTTTTGATTTCAGGCAAATGGGCTCTGAAGGGAGGAAAGTACAAGGTTAAAGGGACAAGTACGAGTTGGCTCTTGTCTCTACTAATAAAAAAATACATCTTATGCATGCATTTGAAGGTCTAGTGAAGACAATGGAGACAGAGTCTTAAGGTATAATAACTATGGGAAGGTGTACATCAGCACTATCCAATCTTGGGCAATTCTTACCTGTTACCGTAGCTCAAAATATGGGCTTATTTATGTTCTAAAGCAGTTATGCCTGAAAAATTAAGTACAGTTAACCACCTTTGGGAAAGGACCTGTCACTCAGTTTTTTTGATGACTACAGGCTGCATTTCTGAGGTGCAATCTCAGTAAGGAGAGGAAAATTATCTTTTTTCCCTTTTTCTAGCCCTGGAATGGGCCTCTCTGACTTGGTGGCCCTCTGTGTAAAAGTACCCCCCTTCTCCCACTTTCTGCCTGCTTTGTCAGTAGCTTTTTTGCCTGAAGTCTGTAAGAAGTTGATATTTACAAGTTGTTCTCGTCAATGCTATGATCCAATAGAAAAAAATGCACGTGTCCAGCTTTCCACACCACGGTCGGCAGCTGTGAAGCAGTGCTAATGTCTCATCATTAGTCATATGCCATATAGACTTTTCACAATCCTCGGCTCATGGGAGATGAAATGTAAATTTTTAAGTTTCTAACAGCAGAGTGCAGTATGTTACAAGGAGAAACATGCTGTAGTTAGATTTAAAATATATAAGAAACTTTTCTGCATTACTTTCTTAGATGGTATGGGGCTGTTTAAATTTTTTTTACAAGCAGTTGAGAGCTATGATAGAATTAAACAGCTGTTGGACAGTTACTTGAATGACTAAATAACTGTTATACCTTTTAGATTATTTTCTTACTGCAGACTAATGAAGTACATGGTTACAGGGTGAGAATAACGCAGCTGTACAGCTCTCCACAGAACTATGAAGCAGAGCCACATTCATGACAAAGGACATCATCCTGCCGAGTGAGGAATCCTTGGCCCACCAGTGAGACAGAGCATTTCATGCAGTTAAAGCACTCCCCGTGCCACTGGCGCTCTTCGAATGAGATAAATTTGGCACCTCCGAGAGCTGAAAGAGATTATGAGAACGAAGATGTGAATCCAGTATTTCTGGACATGGTTCAGAAATGCAACAGATATTGTTTTCTGATGTGTGATCAGGTTGTCGTTCATATAGCAAACAAAAAAATGAACAAAAATCCATAGTCTGAAATACACTTTGTTGGTAGAATTGAAAAAAGCTTTAAAATTATATACAGCAAGAAATATTTTAAGCAAAGCCACAAGTCACTTGCTTGTTTTCATATCCCATTATGAACTCTGAACAGAATGGGTTTATCAGAATGTCCATTCAGGTTTGCTGATCTTCCCAACAAACTCTCATGAAAATTATTTGCAATGTGTTGATACATAGTTTCTGTACAACACTGAGTGAAATTTAATTGTTTCCACCTAAGTTTCTTCAAGAGGGAGTCTTTCGGAAATCACCAGATCATGGAGTTACTAGCATGAGTATATGAAATAAAACATCAGTGGTTTTTGTGGGTTTTTTGGTGTTTTTTTTTTTTTTCTTTTTTTTGTAAAATCATGCCCATTTGATCAGGTATTCATCATTTTATTTGTCCACTTACATATGCAGCATGCACCTGTAACAATCAGTACTCTTCAACAGTTAAGCTCGCACATAATAGAATAACAATGCAGAACAGCAGCAAATGCTCTCAGAAAACTTCAGCTATCATAGACTAGTGACCTATGTGTCTATAAATCATCTCAGTACACAAGGATGCATGCAACAGAGCTTTTTTGCATTTGGCAAGCTTTCCAATTTCGCAGGTGTGCCTAACCAGCAAGCAGTTAATTCATGTCCCATTTGATCATATTTGCACTTAAAAACAAAGCTGAGGAAATTACAGACATGAGGGACTTGTGTGCGTTGTCCTGGGAAGAGCCAAAAAGTGCCCTTTCATTTATTCTTAGGGATAAATTTTAGTGCAGAAAGCACTAAATCAAACAATGGAGGAACTCCTTTCGGCGCATGAAATAGCTCCTCAGCAGTCAGGGAACATGAGTGATCAGTATGTCCTAGCAAGACATGCTGCATGTGGCAGAGAGAGGGTCTCTCCAGTAGTTAACTAACTCCATCGGTCTTTCATTACGGTGGGACTGGTTTTAATGCTGTTTTCTAAAGCATAGGCCTGATTTGAGATAAGCCTGATGGTTCATCAGTGTCTAGATGCTTCTAGAAGATAAGACTCACCTGTAATAGGTTTCTTGCAAGCAGCACACTTCTTAGCATATAATTTGCTGAAACAGTCTACACAGTATGGATATTCATCTTTGGAAATAAACCTTTGTCCAGACAGCTGGGTTTTACATCCAGCACACACAAAGCATTCTTTATGCCAAGGCTGGTCATGGTAGGTCACTCCCCCAGAAGTTATTACCTAATACATTGACAAAAAGGACAGAGCAATGAAACAAAGGTGTGAATCTTGAAGGATTGTCCAGTCCTTCATAAGTCCTTCCACTTGTTTTAACTCTTCTCATATGCACAAGAGAGTGTGGTCACATCAAATGTTTTTCATCTGGAATACCAACTTGACTAACTGCAGTTGTGCTGAACATGCCACTGGTTTGTTATTCTCTGTTTTCTATCATAAGATAACCTCATGGTTTGTAATAAACAGGTTAGCTTATGAATTTTTTCTGTTACACATGTGGATAAAGGTTTAGCATCAGGCATGCCCTCAGAAGAGCAGTTCTCAGTGATGGACAGCGAATGAGAGAACCAATGCTGAGATTACGGCTAATCTCCAACTGGAACTGGCATTTTGCTGTCTCACAACTGAAACAGTGTTTTAAGTAGAAAGAAAGAGACAGTAGAGAAGCAGAAGTGAGACAGAAAGGAGATCTATACTGCCAAAAGAAGAAAAAAATGGTGTTTATCAGTGTCATCAAACTTGTCATTCCCTGCAACTCACTCACAGCTTTCTAGTGGTTATTTCTGAAGAGGGAAATTTGCAGTTGCTCTATGGTTTCCATATGTGTGGTAAACAGCTGGTTTCACAGAAGTTGTGAAAGACTGTACAGAGAAATTTCTGTAGAGATAAAGATGAGCTGTAAGACAGTGTTTCTACTGTCAAGTCACATGCACAACAGTGAATGAATGAATGAATGAGTATTGTTGGAACATGAGGAGAAAAAGTTGGAGAAACATAATTAAGCAAAAATAGTGGCACCATCAAATTTCCCTGGGGAATACAGTTTCAGGGAAATAAAGAATAATACTGGGTCATGTCAGGCAATAAAAAAATTCAAATAGTTCCCGATCCCCTTAGCATTCCAGTATTGGACTACGTGTAACTCTCATTTACTTTTCCATTAAAATCTCAAAATTTCTGGCACAAAATTCAAGACTCCAGTTGGGCAATTTAATCTCTTTGGGCTCAATTCTTATTTAGGGGAACTAATGTGAATTTAAGTAGTAAAATTGTTTTAGCTATTATGTAGGGGCACTCTTTGCATTCCTAGAATTTTTAAGAAGCAGATCCTGATTATTTCACGTTAAGTGCTGCTAACCTCCATGCCTCTAATAAACACAGAGCAGAATTACTGTATTTGCCATGTGATCATTTAATGCAAATTAAAGGCTAGATGTAGACACATGAGAATATATAAAAGTACTTTCTAAAGTTTAACTACTGAAGAAGAAAACAGGCAGCAGATTTTTCTTAAATTAAAAGCTTTTGTTAGAGGTAGAGGTTTACAGATAAACATTAAATAACTTTAGAAATTTTAAGCTATTTGATGAAGTGAAAAAAAAATCTTGCTTCCAGAGTGATACAGGTACTAAAGAGTAAGTTATATTCTGCCATAAAAAGCAGCTTGAAACATTTCCCTAGAGAACAGAGACAATTTTAGAACATGAGAAACTAAGGGGCGAAAAAAAGAAAAACTCATTTGAAATCAATCTTTCTGGTACCCACAGGGGAAGCATCGTGTATTGAAACAGTAGGACTCTTGACTAGTATTATCACAACTGAATATTATTTAATCTGATTATTGCCTGATACATTTCAAGAGAAAAACAGGCAAGGCTGTGAATGCTTTGCTCAGCTTAAGTGGCTTATTATGCTTATGAATAGGTCTCAAAAATGTTGGAAAGGGAGGCATGTTGATCAAGGCAAAATCAGATATTACCAAGAAAGAAGGGTTTTACATAATTTTCAGTGAAATTTCAATCTTTGTTAAAAAGTGCAAACAAAAGAACCCCAAAGTGTTTGTTTTGGTCAATAAATTTATTTCGAACATAATAAGGCTTATATTAATGTTAACTAGAAGGGGACAGCAGACACTGTTGCATTTAGCTTTCAGCATCCAATATCAATACAAATGCTCTTACTCTTAGTTCACCAAACATTTTATATAATCCAGCCCCTTCCCACACGAGCAATATTGCCTGATTAGGGCAATTTTTCCATTGTACGTTTAATTACCTTTTTGCAAGAGTAGCAATGGTGAGCAAATTGCTTCTCAAAACAGGGCACGCAGTAATTCTCATTGTCTTTGGTGATCAGTGGTTTTGTTCCCAGTGGCTGCCGGCAATACTGGCAAACGAAACAAGATTCATGCCAGGAACTTCCCTTAAATTCCATTTTACGGGAACCTGCAAGAACCCAAAGTGAACAAACCCCCCAGACATAGCCTTGTAACTTAAGTTTTAAATGTTGGGAAGACTCCTGGTTTTAATCTTCTATCTCAGTATTGTATTACCCAAGAAAGCACTTATTCTCAATTTAATAGAGTTTCTAAGTATGTACTTGAAATTTCAAGAACACATTCGGCGCCATATGATCACCTGGCAAAAGACATGCTAGGTTGCCTAAACTTTGATTTTTAGACTCTGTCCTTCCATGAAACTTTTAGGGTTACTCCTCTGTGATACGCTTCAGTTGCTCAGCGTTTCTCTCAGGCCAGACAACTCAGTGATGATGTTAGGTACACAGCACTTCTATAAATTAATTTGTTGGATGGTTAGTACATCTATTAATGTCCTGTCTTTCGTCTTCCTTAAACTAAGGCTCCTTCACTTACAAATGCATTATTTATTTTATTCAGCTTAAGCTGGCAAATTTTTTTAAAGTAAATATCTTTTCTGTGATAAAGCACACTACACTGCCTCTTATAGCCCATCATTTCTTCCTAGATCAACAGTTCTTTTTATCATCTTTAACTAAATGCTTTTCGTGCAGCGCAAGGACAGGTGCAATCCCCAAAGAAAATAACTCAGTTAAACGTCTGCCAGAGGAGTTTCAGAGCTCTTAGCTCCTTATACAGGTGCCCTCTACACCTTAATGTAGATGTGTAAGCCTAAGATACGCACGTATATCGGAAACCCAATTTTTCCAGTGACTCCACCATAACTTTCCCCCCTGCTGGTAGCATCAGATTGCAAAAAGAGGTGCCAGGTGCTTCACCACCCTTTCCACATGAAGAAAATTGCTGCTATACCCGATTAATCCCACAATACCTGTTTCCTGAACTGTGGGGCTAGTGGAGAGAGAAACTACTGGCTGTATTTTTACAGAAAATGTTTGCAGCTTCCTCGCAGTGATCAGAAGGCTGACTTCACTGTCTTTGCCTTTTGTGTCTTTTCAACACAGAACTAGCAAGCTGATGACAAAGAAGTTAATGATTTAGAATATGCTTGGCATCCCCATGCCACTTCAGTTCTCTATTTGCACTGTTACTCCTACCTTGGCACTTGCTGCAAAGACTTAGTCTCCTAGACTTTGGGGCAAAATCTGCAAGGTGGATATATGCCAGAGGATAATAATGCAAACCCCACTATATTCTGGTGCTGTTCTCATTACATCTAGTAAGGCAAGCCTATTAAACAACATTTTTTAAACTATGTCAAATTTAAACAGTATATCATCCTTAAACTGAACACAACTATATTGGTGCAACATTTATTTCCACTAACACAGCTTTTACCTGTAATGAAAAGGAAATAAACTGTAAAAGTACATAGTTGCATCAATGCTACTTGTTGAACCATGACATCAGTAACGTAGTATTTATACCAAGACAATAATTCTGCACAAGCCAGACCTTATTTTTTGGCATTAAATCTACTGAAAAATAAAATTCCTACATCATTGCCAAATTTACTGATGTCCTTGGCCAAAGGTTCTCAAACTAGTAGTCATGAGGCCATGGCAGATAGCTTGCAGCTGGTATTTGGAGTTATACATGTGATCCATAAAAAGGTTCAAGCATTGAGGGTAGCTCACTGTTCCAAAAGTTAGGCACCCCCTTCCCTAAGCAAGCTGCTTCATTTTGCCACATACAGTGCTGCGGCTTCTCTTAGATGCCTCTGAAGAGGCAGCTTTTAGGCAATCTCTCTGCTGTATGAGCTTCACTGGTGTGGTAGCAATGAAAGGTCTAGAGGATATCCTGAACAGACACGATCAAAAGCTGAGAAGCAGTTTAGTGGAAAGTGCAGAATTTTCAAGGCTGCTAATGGTAGGAAGTAAACCTATTGTAAACACAAATGTACTTGTCTTCTTTTTAGTAAAAATGCTGATAATGATTTGAACACAGAATGTCATGTTTTGAAAATTTGAACGAAAAATATTTCTGAGTGAAAGAAGTGGTATGAAGAATATGAGCTCAAGGTCTGGTCAATGTGACAGACAAAAATGCAGATGTCTTGTCATCTGGCACTCCTGCTAATGATAGCTCTGTTTGTCTACCTACACTCACAGGCAGATACGCTTCCTAAGAACTGCAACAGAACCAAGGACTCAACATGAACACATTTTACCCTATCTTGAACTCTAATATTCTTTATAAGGATTCATAAGCCCTGTCAGTGCTAGACCAGAGGTATCTGCTTGCCCTCTCTTCACTGCCAGGAGGGTACTACATACAAAGGAGAAGTAGTCACCTGATAGCTGTTCTGAAAGTCAAGGACCTTGTAGCTCAGATATTCAAGGATGTGGTTATAATTAAAAATGCAGTTACATTTTTCACCGAAGGGTCTTACCAGGCATAATGGTCTTCTGGCAGTGAAAACACTTAGATGAGTACTCATCAGAGTAGCATTCAGTACACAGCAAGAGCTCGTCCTTGGCAGCAAATGGTTTCTCCACCAGCGAGCGGTTGCATTTGGCACACTTGAAGCATCCCTCATGCCAGTGGCGGCCTTTGTAGGCCAGATCCTTGGAGAAAGTAAGTCCATGTTAATGAAATTTCTTTACAGTGTTTTTATCCCTCAGCTCCTCCCAGAAATAAAGTGAAAAGTGGAGAGCATTGCAATGGGGACTTGAAGAGATGACATGTGTATCCGGCAGGAGATGTGTTCAGAGGTGATAGGAGTACTCAGTGTCACTGTGTCAGGATATTTTGTAGATCTCTTGCAGAGGCCATTAGGAGCTGCTTTGGCACAGGCAACAGTCCTTCCTTATGTAACATCAGAGACATGTTTTTATTGGAAGAACCATTTTATATTTTACAGTTGGCCTTCAAGGGGAAACAAGTGATCAACATTTTTAATGTGCACAGGCCACCTGACAAGAAGGGCATTCTCTATAGACTTTGAAATGAACTTCATGTATTTTTTCATGTTACTACATTTTCTTCCAGCTGACACTACATAACACTAAAGAAAGATCATGTTATTGCAGAAAACAAGCAATTAAAATCTCACTGAGAACAAAATGATTCTTAGGAAGAGTATTAAAAAATCATTGCTTTTGTTTAACCTAATATAACTCCTCCTAAAAACTTGGCAGGAAAATGTTTGTTTAAGACTCAGCAGGCTTAGGGGATGAAAAAGCTAACAGTATATGTATGAGACCTCCACTAAGAATTCAAAAAAAGAGCAAACAGCAGATTTTATTTTTCTGATGTCAAAAAACCAGGGGGAAAACGCACCACCAAAAGCGTCCCCCACCTTAAAAAATAAACCAGACCCTTCCAGGTCTCCTTTATAAGAAAGAAGCACAAAAGGACACAAATCCTATCTCATTTTTCTCCTTTGTCAGATCCCTACCCTTTAAAGTGCTAAAAATGAAATACATAGCACGCTTCATTTCAGGAGGTGCTGAGCGCTTACCACTTTCATCTGTGTTAGTTAGCACTCACTCTGAACATTTTAGAAAACAGGCTATCGCCCCAGAGCAGCCTGAGGCAAAGACTGGATAAGAAGCAGAGGAAGAGAGCCAAGCTCTAGCACCTTGGCAGAGGTGGGACAACCAGCTGTAGATCTCTGTGGACCACTTTTCTAGCGGACTCTGGCCTGTTGCAGTCCTTTCTTCTTACTCCTGCTTTTTTCTCCCAGTTTTTCCTTCCACTCAGTCCAAAGACATGACTTTTTGTTAATTATCTTTGACATTGGTAATCCTGCCACTTACTTAATTTTCAATTTTAAAAGTGGAATTAGTGAGCTCAGAGCACATGTTCTCCAGGTGACCCACTGGAGCTATGTGTACAAGTTTGCTCTTGAAAAATGCTGATGAGAGTTTGAGAAGAGTCTTTATCCAAGTCAGCAATTTCATTGGATGATTCCGTTAGAGTACTGAGCTGTACTTAAACAATGTGCTTTGAAAACCATGAAGTTCTTTCTTTGGCTGGGGAGGTCTCCTGAGAGGCTTATTTTAATAACTTTCTGACCTTTTATTTAAAAAAAATGTAAGCAAAGCGAGCACCGGGAGAAGGTGAGCACTACGTACTGAACTCAATAAAACAAAGGCATTTTGACAGGTTTTATCTGAACTTGAAATTCAAAGACCTGTCAAAGACCACAGAGGAACTCATATTATTAATTAATATTCTAAAAAAGGGGGGAGGTGAAAAGAAAGCCAAGCCCAGAAACACTGCTGCTAACATGCCATCTATGATGATGAGCAAGGTAAGCATGGAATTAAGTTAAAATTAAAATATACTTAATTTCCAAAAGACAGAGAGAAAAATATAGGAATTATAAACATGGTTTCTTTTCAGCTTGACATCTGCATGTCAAGCTTACCTACAGTAAAAATAATTTATCCAATACTCAAAATACTTCAATGGAGATCGCTCAGAAATTCCAAAGTTTCATTCAACCCTATCTACTGAATTACACCAGCACCCTACTGTCACTCAAGCACTGTGCAGTCTCTGCAGCTAGTGAGTGACTGGAGGTGAAGCATGGAGTCCAGTTGCGGTCCACACATACACCACAGCATCAACGTATGTTTGAGGCATACGTATGTGCAGATTTCCTAATCTTTGGCCCCGGAGCTTTCCTATTCAGGGAAAACAGCACTGTTCCTCTTTGCTGTGCATGGATATACAACGGCTATGCTTAGGTCTCTTCACCAGCACAGGGATATGCAGAGGGTCTGATACAGAATCTGCCATTAAAGAAATGGGATTTGTGTGTAATTTAGCAAAGAACAAGAAGTGAAAGCTAAATCTTTACCTTGGAATCGCACTCAATAGGTTGCTTGCACTCTTCACAGGGGTTGGCAAACAGGCTGTCATAACATGTAACACAATAAGCGTTTTCTTCTCTTAATGCATACTTCCTTCCACGAAGAGACTGCAGGCAGTAATGACAGTCTGTGTGATTGCTGGTCATGCTGGTGGCGTTCTCCACGTGATCTGGAAAGATGGAAAAATCATGTAATTCAGTGGATGGCTGACTGCGTGCCCAAATAATAAATAATGCTGCTTTACCTGTGAAAATTAGGAGAGGCATTTCCTGGTCATTTGCAGTGCCCTGGATTTCTAACGCTGGGCTGTTCCATAATAAAATGGTAGTCTTCAGCAACATATACTGTGTATTGTATTACCTACATAATGGGCAGCAAGAAGGCCCCTTCAGTTTAATCTGATGGTACTTACACTGACAGGTCAGGTACCTGAAAATGAAGCTGTCTTCACATTCTCTACATACAACTACTGACATTATGAGCATTAGGTACTGGATTGTGAGGCATGGTTTATCCAGAAATCAGGGAATGGAGATAGAAGCTATGGTTCAAAAATTAAACTAACTGCAGAGTTAAAAGATGAAAGAGAAGTGGCAAGCACGTTGTAGTGTGTTCCTGGGTTTCTCTTGCCATTCCTGTCTTTCTGCTCATTTCTTCCTTTTCAAAATATCCCCACATCTACCTGACTGAACAGAAGGAAGACAAGGGACTCCAAGCTATATGGCTGGTTTTGCATAATCCCAGCTGTGCTGCTAGCATTTGGTAGCAATGTAAGGTGACACAAATACCCCTGGATAGCAAAAGAGCAAAATATAAAGAGAAATAAACTAAATCATAACTCAAACAAAATCATAACTCAAAATAAGTTTCCCTTGTTGTTATTGGAAAAGATTGTCTTTTCTTACATATTTCTGTATTGCCAGGTTCCACGTTGGCAGTGCCAGAATACTGTGAGATAGATTATATTTCTGTGCCAGACAAGTGCAGGAAATACCACAAACCTATTGAGAGCCAATTGTACAAGTTTCCCATCCTTCAGTTTTCCAGGCTAAAGAGGCTTGGATAAGCATCCAAACCTCAGCTGCTTATAGATCTCCAGTGCTGAACGTTTTAAGGATTGCGGAGATGAAGACTTATTTCAGTCTTCTTGTTGCTGGTTGGATCATCAGCACTTTGCTAAAATTGGGTCTTGATTCCTGGGAATGAAGGAAGAAGAATCCAGAAAGTTCCCAGTGAAGCAAACCCAGAAACATCTGCTGGACTCATTTGATTGCACTCTTCATTAAACCCATTGAGTGTCACCACAGTCAGTGCCAGCAGTCATAAATTTTAGAGGATTTGAGAACAGCCAGTAAAGGTCTCCTAAAATATTAACATATCAGTGACTTTTGGCAGCTGAAGTCTTTGCACTTTGAATAACAGTGCAAATTAGTTTATTTGAACCAGATGCAAAGCCTGAGAGTAAGGAAGAGAAGCGTATGAAGAACGAGATTGGAGGGAGTACTCGCCACCACAGAGTTTACATCTAGTCCATTTAGAATTACTCCCTCATACTTGTTGTCATACACTCACTGCCTGTCTTATACCCATCGTTCAGTTTTAAAAAGGCATTTCTTCTTTTTCTGGGTTTCTGCTTTGTGAGATATAATCCAATATGATTGTTTGAACTATGAGAAAGAACAATTACGACAGGTCTTCAGTGGCACCATTGCATAAGGTCAGGCATTTATTAATCTGTTCCTGGAGGGACAATAGTAAGACAGTGAAAAGGGATCAGGGAGAGAGGCTATAATGCTTGTCTCAGACCAAAAGTAATGACTCGATTGTTTGGCACAAGCTATGGAAAACTTGTTCCTGTAAATTGAAAATCTTTTGAGTTGAATTGATTTACTGCATTTCTGACTGCCCTAAATCTTTGTGCCAGCCAAGACAGGGTGTAGTAAGGAAGTAAAATAATCTGTAACTCGGATCAGTGGGAAACATGCTTGCTTAAAAATATTACAGATGTGTTTTATGTGATATCCTTGGAATAATAGTATAACAGGGCTTGAATGAGGACTTCCATTTCCTTAAGGTCAAACAGAGATTTAAATGTGAAACGAATGAACCAATGTATATGAGAAAATGACATCCATCAGCTTGTACATTTACACAACATGACATATAAAACCAGACACAGAGCAGTAATTCACTGCACGATCACTACAGAGTCATCACCAAAATTGAGGTTAAGTTTTGCTCATTTTCTATATTGGGGAAGCAGTATAAATTGGTGGCTAGGGAGACAATCAAGGAATGTTTGTGGTTAACTGGGCTCTGTATTCAAGGTCATAGGACAGGCTTGAAATTGGGTTTCAGAGGAATTTTCATTCCTTTTTTTGTAGGAGTTAGAGTTATGAACTGCCTCTGAGGATAAACCTGAGCAGACTGCCTTTCTGATTTCCTCCCTGCTGAATCAGTACCCCAGCTTCCTAACACAGTTTCATCTCAGCCTAAAAGTGGCCACAGGAAAATCCTAACAGGGAATGCATGAAGAGCTTATCTGTTACTTACAGTGCTTTTTGTTGTACAAAGCTTACCAACAAATAGCTTCAGGTATTTGCAGAGACATCTCCGTTTTTTCATTCTAATGAATGGTGATAGGTTTTTAAGTTATTGAAAACTCTGCATACCCTACGATTTTCTTCAAAAAGTGGGTTTCTTAATTTTTTTTTTTCTTCCCAGGAAGCCAATCTGTTCCAGGAAGCTTGGCTTATATACATATACAAGACCTGCTATAGTAATACTCCAGAACTTCTGAACTTGTAATGTAGTTATCCTCCTAAAAAACCTATATGGATATGGGAACAAAGTGCCATTACTCCTGTTTTACGGATGACAGTGGTTGCTTGAGAACATTAAAAGATTACACCCAAGACCAGAGTCAAAGCCTGGGCCTGTCCTTGAGCTGCTCCTCCAGTAAAGTGCTCAAGTCACCAAAGGCTTTGTTTCAGAAAAAGTCTTCAGGGTTTGACCATGATGATATAAAACCATATTTGAGAATGAAGCAACGATGGTATGAAAAAGAATGATGATTTTTGCAAATCTCTTGGCAAAGGGCTGGTAACCTTTGTGAACTACTTTTACTGTTAGACAATGCAACAAAAAAAGTGAATTTTGTCTCCCCCAGCACCACTTACCCTTGCTCCAATAAATAAGTAAGGTACGAGCACCATGTAGTTAAGTAGAATGTTTTTCTTGTGCTTTGATCCTAATCTCTAGAGAAATATGTTTACTTTAAGTTTGCTGGAAGCTAGACTTTGTGTTTTGAAGGTCAGTTGAGAAATCTCTGGCGGTCTGATGCTATTCACTCTCATGGAATGAAACGCTGACTCCAGCATTCCAGCTGCTAACTCATGTCCTAGGCACAGGGAAAGACTGTGATGTCTTCATTCCTTGGGAAAAAAGCATTTTGTTATCTAAACTGGAACAAAGCTAAATACCATTGATTTTTATGTATCTAGGAGGCACAGATATGTGATACCATTTGTAGTGTTAGAATATTCCAAGGGGGAGCAGGAAGATGTTGCCAAAGATGGGAGGATATTGCAGCTGGAGTCCTTGGGGTCAAATTTGAGAATGCAGCAGTCTCATGGTACGAATTATAAAGCAGATGAAAATAAAACAACAGAGCTGGCTAGTCTGCCCACTGTTCCAGCAGATTAAGACAGAATTCAGCTACAACAAATTAGGAGAGGGACTTTCTGCAGAGTCAAATGGTTTCCTGTAAGATGCAGATCACTAGAAGACTTCTAGCGAAGAAAGCTGTTAAGAAAATGGTTGTGAAGTTGTGAAACCTGATAAATGTGGAACCATCAGGAAAGGAATGCTTGTTTTCTCACTGGAGCTAAAAAGCACAGCCACGATGTTAATACGTCTCTCAATAATTTATCTTGATATTTTCTATAAATGTATGTTAATCTCCCTTAGGTTATATAAATATAAAAAGCCTAGAAACATTAATCCTACTTAGATGGGAATGAATATACATAAGCATGTAGGCATATACATACATGTAAAAATATTGTACCTTTCGCTTTATGGCAATTCTAATGGACTATTTCCCAATCTAAATAAGCCTGCCATTGAACTGCATCATCTTGTTCCTTATGAACATATAACGAATGGAACAAGGCTCTCTATTAGGGAGGCATAAAGAAAGAAAAATGATGGCAAAATAAATCACTGCAACAACACTGAAGGATAAGAAAAACAACTTGATCTATTCTGAGGGGGACACCCCTGCAAGCCGTGCCAGACACCTGTTTATTTTCGGTTAAGTACTTTTTTTTATCTTGGAACATGGTTTTGCACGAATTTGCTGATTTAATTTTCCCTATTTTTGTTTTTTTTGGTGAAAGCTGCTGAACCATTGATCACTTACATTTGCAAATTATATTAGTCACTCAAGATTACAACTGCATTTTAAAGCTAACAATATCATTATACAGAAAAATTTCTAACAATATCATTATTTTATAAATAAAAGTTTCTAACAAGGTTCTACAAGGAAATTTTTCTTCATTTCAGAGGACACAGTTTCTTGATTTCTCTGGATGCCTTCTACCCCCAGAAATCTGTTATTTTGTTATTGTGACTAGACCTAATAAAAGCCCTGACCCTTTGAGAAAAACAAAATCACAAGGCAGTTAAATGTATGCTGTATTTTCAAAACACTGTCAATACCCTTGCTTTGTCTCTTCCCTCCCTTAGGGTAACTGCAGTTTTCCCAGCGACACCTTTAAGTTATGCCTGAGTGTTTAAGGACACTAGAATTTTTGCTCTTCTAAAAACGGCTAGAGAAGCAACAGGAATCAAGAGCATATATTACAGATCAAGTCAAAACAAGTACCTACAGGGAAGTGGAGACACAGGTGTTAACTTTGAACAAGCTGTTTTATCTCTGTGGCACAGCACAGTAATAGATCAGGTATGGGGGCACCTGAGTGGGTGTAGAGCTCCCGCTGATGAAGTTCTGCTTTAAGCATCCAGGATGGATGCCAACCAGGACTGTGCTGTAAGAATCCGACTATGCAGCTTCAAGGTCCACAAGTGATATGATTTTGGTGGACTCTCTACGCAAAGCAGCTCATTTAGAGGCTGATCTGGTAACCGCACCACACTGCGCTGTACTGTGTTTACACACCCCATGACCATGAGCAAAAAGGGCAAGAGCTCTGGCTTAACTACAGGATTGAGCATCCCAGGAATTTTGTTTTGCCTTAATTGGTATTGCTGTCTGCTTTGTTTACACCATGCAAACTCAAACATTGGTGTAGTCATCTAAATTCTTCCTTTATCCCAGTACAGCATAATTTGCTATTTACCTAAACTTCAAACTAGGACAAATTAGAGCAGTGGAAGTACCTCACTAAGTGTTCACAGTGGTGTAGACATACAGAAATGCTGTGGCAGGAGAGACCTGATAGCCCATGTCCCTCAAACTCTCTTTACTAGCTACAGAGTGGGTTGGAATAGCCTAGCCCCATTGCCTCTATGGCAAGCTATGTATTTCCTTTAATTCATCCACAGAACTTTCACCAGCAGCATCCAGCTTGTCCAATACAACTTGTACTTGCCTCCGAGGTCAGCCTGAGAGATTTAGTTGGCAAAATTCAAATTAATGGCTCTGTATGCATCTGTCCTAATGGATATTCTTCCTCTATTGTGAGCCTTGCTAGCAAAGCTCAAGAATTACCATCACAATAAACACACTGTACAGAGAAATTAGAGATCAGAAGTAAGAATGTCAAATGTAGTATCTGAAAGCAGGTTTTTTGGAGGACGCAGACAGAAAAGTTGCTAACTGGCTACAGAATTAAACCTAGACTATTTATTTGCTGGACTTTTTTTTTTCTTTTAAACTAATCAACATGTGAGAGTCAGGGAGCGCAATTCATCATTTAATACTAGTAACACACTGGTGCTCAGAGATTCCAGTCCAGAGTAACTGGCCCTATTATTTTGAACACAACAAGCTCAGCTGGTCACCAGTGCTGCTGGTCAGTCATGCAGCTCCATGTTTCAGTAGAGACAAACTGTCTGTGGAGTGCTCGGTATTGATTCAAGTCTCTTGCAAGCTATTACCCAGGAACACAAATCCTTTTCATCTGCTCAGTTTCCTGGGTGCTGTCAATAACTTCACCAGCAGCAGTACATGAAAAAAAGTAGGGTTAATGCTAAGGCTTAGATAATTTCTTTTATTTTTCTGAAATTGTTCTTAACCACATTTTTTTTTACAGGCTTTTTTTACAGTCTGGTAGAGCCATAATTTTCTCCAGCCTTCATTATGGAGCTCATTCCTTTCTCAATACTGTCAGATTTATAGAATAAAATGAAGCCATGAAACATTTCAGCTGTGCATTGGTGTACCTTTTCATGTAAAATCCTGGCAGTATTCTCAGTTATACTCTCTATATTCAACCATAAAACAGGTTTGAGGATTGCATGTGGTACAAAAGAGACATGTGATAAAGTATACCCAAAATTAGCTGCTGAGTTATATACTTAGAAGACATTTAGACAGTTTTAAATTGATTAGCTTCAGCTGCCCGAGTTCCAAACACAATGCAGCCATGAGCCTAAGATGTGGATGAGAAATCATTAGTGAATCTTAGGTACAATATTAAAGGAAACAATTTAAAGTAATGGCATTAGTGGTGTACCCCAGGGGTTGACACCGGGACCAATACTGTTTAACATCTTCATTAATGACCTGGATGATAGGGCAGAGTGCACCCACAGCAAATTAGCAGATGACACAGCACTGGGAGGAGTGGCTGATACACCAGATGGGTGTGCTGACATCCAGAGCACCCTTGCCAGAGGTGGGGTGAGAGGAGTCTCATGAAGTTCAACAAGGGGAGATGCAAAGTCCTGCCTCTGGGGAGGAATAACTGCAGGTACCAGCACATGCTGAGGGCCAACCAGATGGAAAGCAGCTTTGCAGAGAAGGACCTGGGAGTCCTGGTGGACACCAAGTTGAACACGAGCCAACAACGTGCCCTTGCGGGTAGGAAGGCCAACAGCATCCTGCGTGGCATTAGGAAGAGCACTGCCAGCAGTTGGAGGAAGGTGATCCTTCCTCTCTACTCAGCACTGGTGAGACACATCTGGAGTGCCGGGCCCAGTTCTGGGGTCCCTAGCACAAGAGAGATATGGAGCTGCTGAAAAGAGTCCAGTGAAGGGCCGCAAAGGTGATTAGGGGACTGGAGCAGCTCTCCTAGGAGGAAGGGCTAAAAGAGCTGGGACTGTTCAGCCTGCAGGAAGGAAGGCTCAGAGAGGTTCTTATCAATGTGTACAAATACCTGAAGGGAGGGAATGAAGAAGGAGCAAGGCTCTTTTCAGTGGTGCCCACTGACAGGAGAAAATGCAACAGGCACAAAGGAAAATACAAGGGATTCTATTTAAACAGAAGAAAAAAACCTTTCGCTGTGAGAGTGGATGAACACTGGCACAGGTTGCCCAGAGAGGCTGTGGAGTCTCCGTCTTTGCAGATATTCAAAACTGAGCTGGACATAGCCCTGGGCAATCTGCTTTAGGTAACCCTGTTTAAGCAGGGGGTTGGACTAGATGACTTCCACAGGTCCCATGCCACCTCATTCTGTGATTCTGTGATGGACCACAGAAAGCTTATCACTGCTGAATAATAAAAGAGGAGGGTGAAAGAGTCCACAAAACCTCAGTATTCCCTTACGCGCATTTGAGCAGGAATGGGGTCATTCCCATAACAAGCAAACAGGTGTCCTGTAGATGACATTGTGGTTCCACATCTAAGCTAGACATGTGCGTAGTCTAAACAGCAGAAATGCTATTGCTTTCAGCTGTAATATTTACATGCTTGAACCTGAATGTACGCTTTAGAGCTTTGCTGCCTATATCCTTGGAGTACAGATTTTGATAGATATTTTCAAAGATAATAAAAAAGTGGGTTTTAAAAAGCATATAAGCAATTAGGTTATTAATTACAATTAATTTCAATGTTTCCTGGTATTTCAAATCTGGTAAACATAGTCTCTAAATCCTTCTCAATTAAAATACATTCAGTGGAATTGCACAAACTCGGTTACATAGGAAAAAGCAAATGAAACTACTGATTCTAGATAATCTCTGTCAAAGAAAAAAACAGTTTCAGTAGATTCAGCATTTCCACAGGGAAAAATCACTTCCAACATTCTCAAGTCCCAGCCATGTATGAAACTGAGAGACACATCATAGTATCTTCTGTGTCACCACTGAGTGTGAAACACGATCAACATGTCCTTTGTCAACCATTCTGATACTTAGATATGAATACTGCCCAAAAGCTGGATCCTTTTTGATGGAAAGGAGTTAGTGGCTTTTCTGCGGTATCTGGTTCACCACAGTAAAGATGATTTTGTTATTTTTGTTGTTGCAGGCTGGTGCAAGTCAAAACTCCTTTTCCTCACTGATAATTTTAAATTTTAAGCTGTTGTTAATTGTTACAGACCAGGCTACAGAAGAGATGTGAAGGTCTGGATGCCTTCAGTAAACCTGACTATTTCGATAACTTGGCTCAGAAGGAAATGTAGGCAGTGCTCCGCTCAGCCACTGCCCTGTACAGAGCAACAAGGAATAAAGGAGTGTTTGGGGCACTGACACCTACGCTAAATATACTTCTTACCAGAGCTCAGCAGGGAAAGCAGATCTAAAAATTATTTTGTGATGACTTAAAGACTGTGTGAAGGAAAATGACTATAACTGTACATAAGTTTTTGCAGTTCAGCGGGCAAAACCATCCTAAGGAAGACGCAAGAAACCCTACAAGAGATGGTTAGGCAACAACCTTCTCATGAGGAAAGTCTTCTAATCCGTTTTAGAGGATTAAATTCATGCTCTGAAACTTGAGCATTGATAAGCTTCCAAAACTAATATAAATTAGAAGAAAATGTATTGCACCAGGGTATTTTTGGAAGGAGTTTTGCACTAAGCTTGATCCAAAGTGCTCTAACGCTTTTATTTTTAAATTTTTGATGTATTTTAATAGAAAATATTTGTGAATAAAAAAACCCCACTCCATGGAAAATGTCAGTTTGTTTTGGAAAAGCAGGATTCAAAAAAGTGAAAATTGACCGAAAAATAGTGGTCTAAAAATTGATCTTAAATTCTCAACAGAAAAATTTATAGTATAAACTTAAATTTTATTTTTGATATAAAGTTTGAAATTTCATTTAAGAAGCAATTTTATAGCTAACCATTTTATTCTAGGAAAAAAGATGTGAATCTGAGTTAGAGTGATCTCATTTTGAGAGAAGAAATTTGGTAGCGAAAGGACATTTATCTTGGGTTACAGTTTCTTCAATTAAAATAGTGGGAATGTAGAGAATAACATATTGTACTTGCATGGAAGTATTAATGTATTTTCCTTCTATCAACCTGCAACCCAGCAAGTATTAAACGTCCTTGAAAGAGAAAAAGAAACATTACCTATTTGGGGCTGAACTGGTCAGGATGAGAATCGATCACTGAGGTCACAGCTGTTCTCTGGCAACGAATACAAAGTCTTCCCCACCACTCTCTCTGCCTGGCCTTTCCAGTCCCCTTTCCTGCCTCCACCCTCACCTACAAACCCCTAATCATGGAAAATACATTTAAAAGTGCTTAAATAAAAAGAAAATGAAAGTTACAGATGAAGACCTGTGCTGAAGTCCTGATCTGAGACTTTTACCAGTGAGTTCATCCCCAGTGTGCAGATCAGAGCAGCACTTCGGAGCGATCTCTGCTACAACAGCGTCTGCGCATCAAACATCTGCCTCCCAATTGCCCTCTATACAATGCACTAAAGTCAAGATGCCTGCGCAGCTGAGCAGAAGTCCACCAAGGAAACTGCAGCATCTTGGCAATTATAGCAACACCACCGGGCAGGGACACATCTACCTGAAAACGACAGAAACTTGCCTTCGCGACTGAAGCTTTCCTGAGGAAAACAACAGCAATAGGAAATGATGCCTGTGATACAGCGGGGAGTGAAGTGCTCACAGGCTGTGAAACAAAACAGCCTTGCCACTAACAAGTGGTAACAGAGCTTCAACAGGCAACGCTGATGCTGACTGCAATCTTTAAGATCTTAACAAAAAAAGGCCGTTTCTTGTCTTTGCAGATGCGTCAACCGCAGAGACTAGATTTCCCCCACCCTTATAATTTTTTTCAGGAACAGAAAGGCAAATGAAGAGTATTGTGTCTTGTGAGAACGGGTACATCACATGAATTAAAAACCTTTTTTAAAAAAATAACTACAACTGACTACGCAGTACAACTTTTTCTAGCTGGGTTCTTTAAAAGCCTGTGACCTACTTTAGAACTGCTTTAAGAAATAAAATGAACAATATGAAAAAGATGAGCAGCAGCAGCGATGTTAGCAGCAAGCTAAAATTGGAAAGGATTTTCATTACCCTATTTTAAAAAAAAAGACCTCCTTCCTCCAAAACCAAACATAAAACCCCCAAGTGGTAATAAAGCATCTGCTGCAGTGGCACAGCCTTTTCCTTTCCTCTCCCAACTGGACTGTGCCAACCTGACCTAGTTTTCTGAGGAAAAAAATAAAACCGAGCTGCAGCACTTTTGTAATAAAAATATGACACTGTATCAAAATGAATCAAATCTAAAGATTTCTAATCTCAGCCCTGTTCAAAGATTGTCCTGAGCTAGGTGGCATTACAGTTTAGGAAAAGCAAAGGCTACTGCAAGGAGTATCGGTATGTAAGATCCCTACTTCAGTTGTTACTGTTCCCAGGTATTTAGATTTTTAGGCTGAACGAATGGACAGTTTTGCTGCTTGCAGAGCTCCATCAGTCTTAGCCGCCACCTTCTTACCAAACTTTTCACTGAAAACAGAGATGACATGGGTCTGCAGACAAGCCCTGGACTGCTTATTACGCCCACAGGAGTCATAGTTTGTGAAGCCACTGCTGTGTAGAGTCTAAGAAATGCTGGCAACTGCAAATGTAGCATATATACCCTCTCTTCACATTGTATGTGAGCTGTTTAGGGGGAGTGTTGGTGTGGCAGTCTCCTTCCTCTTCATGGAGAGGAACTCCATGGTGTGCCTCCATGGACCTTCCCAAGGGAAAGCAGGCTTCAGGATGGGCAGTCCTAAGGGGCAGGATCAAATAGAGAAGGAATGGGCAGAAACATTGAGTAGAGCAAATAACAGCCTGATTCCAAAGCAAGGACTACCTACACACTCTGGATTTTTTACTGATAACACAATAGGCATTGCTACGAGACCTAGCAGGAAAAATCCTCTGCAATTGCAATCTCTTCGGAATACAGGGATCCAAGAATAACACAGCCTTATTAAAATACATGGGCATGCATTGCATCTGCTAGGTGGACAGACCATGAAAAGTCTAATCCAGTGGAGAAAACCTGAAAGATGTGGTTCTTTTTGTATTCTGCTTCTTTTACTGTAAAGAACTGGTTATACAATATAGCTGAGACAGAAGGTGAGAATGGTTTCCAGGAAAGCGCACACCAACCTACCAACATGAAAATACACCGTGGGTGTTCTTAAGCAGACTTACTTCTTTTTGCTTCCCTCTAAGCGTTACATGAACACCTGCTTTGTCTTCTCTTAGAACAGGACCCCAGGAACACTTGCATATGTATGTAAATTAATGCAGCTGAATAATTTCACTCAATTGATGGATGTCAAATTAGGTGATTTAATATTTTCTGGATTAGGTTTTTAACTCTGCATGTTAGGGTTGGTGTTCTCATATCTATTAGGGAGTGCTAGGCACAATTCACTTACGAAGTTTCAACATCTGCACCAAGGCTGCAGTAACAAACTAGTACAATTTGGCTGTGTGTGCATTTCACTAAAGATGTGGAATTCACTAAAGATGTGGAATTCTAGCAGAGTGACTTTTTCCTTTTATTCTCTGCCCTGTATTTGTTTTAAACATACTGTAAATCTGGAAAACCTTATTAGTTTAACTATGCAGGTGCATCAAGGTCTTTGGGCTGGAGGCAGAAAAAGATAAAATATTCAGATATACAAATTATTTTACAACATGTCCTATATTCACTGTTGATAGTAAACCAGCATATTCATTCCAACACAGCAAAAGGATATATGACTTGCAATGTAAAAACTCGGTTCTAGAAGACAGCTGATAACAGGAGACTTTTAAAGGCAGTGAACCCCTTTAGGAGTGGGGCTGATGGAAGAAATGGCAAGAAGTGGAGGTCTTCAGCTTCTTGTTTGTCCTCTACCAGCGAGGAAAAATAGTCTTACTAGGACTGAGTATAGAAAAAAATGTTGGATTTTTCTTTGTTTTTTGTTTGTTTGTGGTTTTTTTTTCTTTTCTTCAAATATGTGGCTTTGTGCATCTTCCATTAACCACAAAAAAAAATGTTAATTGAAGACCAACTTGAGCAGTTGAGTAGATAATGTCATGTCAAACAAGATAGAGTATATCATGGAATCAACTCTGTTTTAACTTCAGTCCTCATGTCCTGTGAGCAGCAACATCGACCAGTCCTTAGAGAGACTCAGCCCTGGGTTCTGTTCCTGCCCTGCCAGTGACCTTAGCCATGTACTTGAAAACTTTGTGCCTCTTATGTTACCTGTTCTGCCTACTTAGGAGGTAAGGTCTGCTGAACAATTGTGTGACTGGGTATCCTAACATTTCCCTCAAGCTTTAAAATCTCTGTGCCAGACAGTAAACATACTTCTTTCTATTTTAACATAGTCTATCTTCCTAAAAGTGGCTGTGATTTAAAATTAGGCCCTGCAATGAGTAGATCATGGTATTCTGTCTTTCTTTATTATGATGTGAGGTTACTGACCCTACAGTTGCTGCCCTGCTGGGATTTTTGTAATGTCCTGGCATGTGAAAAGGTCCTTTTTTTGGTTTTGGCACTATGACTTTCAGAGTGGATTTCTTTCTATGATTATGAATACACACTATCTAAAGGCTGGTTCCAGTGTAGCATTGCCCTATTTTGATTGAAGGAAAATTCAGGCTAAAGTTTATCTGAACACCCAAGATAGTCAACATTTGACTCAGACAAATAAAAACCATCAGTAAAGTCTTAGAATTCTGGAAGAAATTTGGTAAGAATGAAGACATTCCTTTCCAACATTTAGGAACATTTTAAGAACATGCCATTTAACTCAAGGTTATTGTGGAACAATGAGTCCACTGAAACTGGTAAAGTCTATTCAGGTGATGACATGAAGGCTGACACGTAGCAATAGCAGAGCAACCATCTTTGCAAACCTAGAATGGAATTGACTGGTTTCAGTACAAGATGATGCTCAGAGTCCATAACTCTGACCAGCTGCGGGGGATAAGGTCAGCCTGAGGAGGAGGAGAGTGGTAAGCACGAGCAGAAACTGTATTAAGGAACAAATACAGTTCAAAGTCCTTTTTGCTAATTTATGTTAAATTTTGTAAATGTTTTCAGTAAAAAGTCTAAGCAAGTGATTAAACAAATTAAGAATTCTGCCACTGTATTTAAAAAAAACCAAAATGTTTTGAGCTTTTAATTTGAAATGTTTCTCAACGCTCTCCAATTTTCAAGCACCAAACTAAACAAAGATTGACAATTAGAAGATCAGCATGAAATAGTTTTTCCTCTAATCTTTTCCTTTTTTTTTCATGCAAATAGAATCCCAGACTCACAGAACTGTAATTATGCCACAATTTGGCATGTTATAATACATAAATGAATCATCATGTGGCTGAATTTGAAACTTGAAGAGCTCGCTTGAGGAAGACTGGGCTCCTGATAAATAGATTTACAGCCTAATACTCTTCTGGGCTTCTGTTAAATAGAATTATAACCTAATACTCTGAAGTATTTTACAGCCTTCTTTTCAAAGGTTTCAGAATGCTTTTCTAACAACAATAATAAAGTAATCCTAAAACACAGGTGTGAGATACTTGTCTATAGAAAAGGTTAATACTTGTCAAAGCAAAGTAATTGACTTGCTCAAGTCAAAGAGCAAACCTAGAGGATTGGGAAAAAAAGAAGCTATATCCATGGCACCGGCCGGGGACAGTTAAAAACACTGTACGAAAGCTGCTGGGTGGTCAACCTCCAGTGCTAGTGGTAGAAAGCACTTCTAAAATTAGCTGAAGCAATAAAATGCTCCGGTTGTGAACTTTTCAATTGTCCTTAATTACTCTGAGGTTATGATTAATATTCTTATGCAAAATGTTCTGGGTGGAATTTTTCCAGTTTTATGTCAAACCTCTCAGGGCTACAGTGGTTGAGAGAGTTCCTAATTATCCAGACAGTTTTGGATAACGTGGGTTTGAACTCATTTTTTTTCTCCCTAATGTAAGAAACCCAGTTTACAGATGAGGAACTGAGGCACAGAACAACTTGCTGGAGGTCCCTCCGGACTGAATTCTGGTCTCCTGCATGTGTGCTCTGTCAACAACTATGCCATGCTCTGTCACAAGGTCATTCTTTCTATCAATTTTGCTATCTTTGCACAAGACACATTATAGGAAAATGAATATTTTTTTGAGTTATAAAGCATCCAAGTGTGAGGCCAGCAACAAACTAGGGCAGCCTGTTCAGATCCATTATCCGTAATACGCTGAGATGTGCAAGAATTTACCAGTCCTTATATATGGACCTAGAAATATTCAAACTCAAAGGCAACCATGGCTGAGAAGAAAAGTAACCTACTAGCATGAATGAAGTAGCATCAAAGAAAACTCTTAGTCTAGGAAAGGGAAACAAGAAGGGATGACAGCTGACGTATACTGTAAAATATCAGAGAAGAATGGAGATATTCACAAAAGCTAACCTAAGCCTACTGAGGCTAATGAACAAGGCACTTTTTATAGTTAACAGAGAGACATAAATTCCTCTCCAGGGTGATTACCAGCAGAAACTTAAATTAGCCATCATTATAGAGGCAACCAAGGGAGATTAGTTAGCCTTTGTAACAGTCTTGTCCCTCACTGTATCTTTGCTATAGGATTTTATTAACTTAGTTTTAATACATCAGTTCAGGGTTTTTGGAGTAATGTTTGCATAAACCATAAACAAAACCATCCTTATTTCATCCTTCTTAAATTTTACAGGAAAATATAAATGTACGAAACGAGGAGTTCACAGCCTCCTTTCTCACTAGAGCTGCACGCCCTGTTCCCAGAAGAATAAATTCCACTTCAGGAGCGCAAGCAGAGCATCAGCAGCATTTTACCTTGCCGACTTCCAAACTTGGGGCTCTAGAGATTTTAACAGAACAGTTGAACTGGAAATCATTAATTTTATGAGCATCCTAGAATCAGTCATAAGGCATCATCTTACCCTTAACTGGCAGGGAAGCATGCAGAAAAACTCAGGTCAGTTTTATTCCCCAGGTGATCTAAAAGCCTGAACAGCATCTAGAGCTTGTCCAGTTGACAGGAGGACTGCTCATTCGAACAGGCTCAGAATTTCACCCTCTGATTTTGAGCTTAATATTTGGAAGCACACTGGTTAAGATTTTCATATTTCTTTCTGTCTGTCCATGGTTACGCAATACTGAAAGTTTTTAACTTTTTTTGAGAAATACAACTCAGATATGGAAAAAAATGAAGAAAGCTGGGCTTATTGGTATACAGCCCACAGAACATATGTCTTACCAAGTCAACCAAAAATGTACACTTTGTAAAACATGACTGCCTGCAAATAACCTGGAGATACCATAGGTCGCAACTGATCAGAATCTCTTTCAAGCAGCTTTTGATTTCATTTTGCTCTAATCTTACAAGAAGGTTAGTATGCCTTCTAAAGTTTCTAACAATTACACAACTTTGAATCAAAATGACTTTTGTGACACTGCAATAAAATTACATGGCAAGACCATCAGCAATCTGTTATAATGTTAATATATTAAATCTGTTACAGCCTGTTCTGCTAAAATACTCTAGAAACGTCAACTCATCACACAAACAGAAGAAAAATATGGGTGAAAATATTAACCACAAAAAAAAAAGGCATCTGAAACTTGTTTTCTAAATCTAAGAGATTTTGTGCCCAGCTCCAGATATGAAACCAGATCTTTCGAAAACAGGGACAGTTAAATATATTTTCACACATTAATTTATTGAAATGGAAATTATATTTGATAGTTGTGTCGAAATTTAATTGTAACCTCATTATCAAAAAGACTGCCATTATGAAATCAAAGAGCAGTACAATTAATACACATAGACTTTAATTTAAGGAATGTTTCCACCGTTCCCCATACTTCCTTTTTAATTCTGCAATATAGGCACACATTTCCAGCACCATTTCAGTAAAAAGTGGTATATCCTTTCAATACTACTCTTTCCCTTCAAATTCCAAACCAAAATTATGATCCTAAAAATGTGACAGCTAAAAGATAAAGCAAAGTGTCATATGGAGGGAGAATTTGGAGATGATACTTGATTTTTGTAACAAGTCAAAATATTGCTATAAACACCAGCTTGGAAACTGGTTTTACTTCAAAAATAAAGCACGAAAAATCCATGTTAGGACTTAAAATTAGTTATGCTAGAAACAAGTGACCTACCTTATCAGCAAAGAAACTACCTAGAAAGTTTTCTTGCAATAGCAAATAGCTATGAAAGCTTGCTAAGAGATAAAAATGGTGATTCAAATGTCACAGGAAACAGCATACCCTTTTATTGTTGGCTTGTTCTTTGGAGTAAACAAAATTAATCCTCATCTCATTACAAAGGAAACCCCAATCTGCCCATAAAATAACGAGTGAGCCAATTAATAAAATGAAAACAATTGCATCCAAAATAAGTGTGGTATTTCTTTTGGTACTCAAAATCAAAAATTTTTGATATATGTGTAGAATTTTGCATCTAATTTAATTAGCAGTTTTGTGTCTGAAGAAAAAAGTTCCTGCTTACTTGTTCAAGACGTTAAATTAGGTACCTTGTATACTACCCCATTTAAACATTATCAAATAAAGGAATAATGGAAAAAGAGCCTCAATACTCACATTTAGTTTTAAGCTGCTTCTCTTGGTAACTTGTACAGCAAAATAAAGGAAGAAATAATTACACGTCTTCACAGAAACAAGCATTCATCAAGTCCAAAAGAAACAGAACACTTTGCCAGAGCTATTTGAGGGTCCCATCAGAATTTAGCTGGATGGAAGAAGGCTGAGGGTCAGTTTGTTTCCCTTAGACCTCATGACATGCAAATAGCTGGCTGCCTCACCGCTGAATCAAATCATTCTTTGACATATTGTGTGTACAAATTGCAAATACATACCATGTGGGAGGTTCTTAAAGGAACATATTTCAGACAGTTACAAAAGGAAAAAGGCACTTCTGTTAAAAAACTTAAGAATCAAAACCCCCAAAAGCCCCAAACTGTTTAGTACAAGGAAAAAAGAAAAAAAAAAGAAAAAAGGGGAAAAAAAAAAAAGATGGATCATCATTCATTCCCAGATACACTTTGGTCCATGCATAATGAATCCAAAAGACCTCATGTGGCCTTGTAAATCAGAAAAGAAATAGAAAAGATGTGATTACTAAAGTCTGACTGTTGTGTACAGGAAATGGGGGGCAGGGAGAAACACTTTTCCAATTTCAGAAGAGACTTTCGGGGACCCAGCAGAACTCCTCTGACACTACTAAAGCAATTTCTGGGCTGCAACAATTTGCCACTCTTCCAGCAGGCAGGTAGATGGCATTACTATCAGAGTGGCAGCAACGGCCTCCTCTAGGTTGTCTCTCAGCATTTCTCAGTTCTGGCCTTTGAATTGCAGTCATCTCTTTTCCTTTTCACTTGGACAGAACAGGGGCCAGCTAACTTTCACAGACAGTCTACTGCATGCATGGAGCATATAGAAATGCTTATACCTTGCATAAGACTCTATGCAGACCTTTGATCAATCACAGCTGAAAGTAAGGATATTGTGTCCATTTAAAAATGCAGGCTGAAGTTAAGCAGCATGAAAAAAAGGACGGCTGCTTGTGATATGAACCACGACTGACCTCCAGGCAGATTTTTCCACAACCAAGAGCCAATAGATCTGAACCATTTAGTCTATAATGTCAAGCAGGTGGAAGCTGTTTTATACCGCAGGCAGAAGAAAGAAGGAAGTATCTAAATGGTTTAAAGATGTATTATGTTATCGGAAGACTTTGGTAAAATTGCCAAATCTGGACATGTTCTGGAGGTTATCAGTGTCTAGGTAGTATCTTGCAATTAAGACTGATCCTGTGATTATTATCACCAAAAATTGACCACCTCTATTTGTGACTGACCAGCTTATTAAACCTCTGCAGACACTTATTTTGTCATATACTTAAACTAGATTGAAGTCTTTTCTCCTATTTTTATATGAACTACAACCTTTATACCGAGCATTTTTAAAGCCTGTGATTTTTGCAGGTTGAGAAGAGAGAGGACAAGTTAGGTGTGAATTTGAGTCCAGAATGAGAATCATTAATAGCTTCCTCTTGCCTTCACTTCCAGAAAAAGAAAACTGAAAGTACAATTCTTGACCAAGTACCTTTTGAAGCTCACAAATCAGAGCAAGACAAAAGTATTACCCAAACAGTTCTGTTAAAAGAGCTAATGACACTTAGAAATACTTCTAATGCAATACATTCTTTCCAGAAAGGATGAGAAGTACAGACACCTCCTTCAGCACATCACTTTCCTTGAACTTCAAAGACTATCCTCAGATTTGTCTAACTGTAGATAGAGCTCATAACTATGGCAATAGAAGGCATGCCCAGAGAAGCATTTAGAACAGAATCAGAATTTCTGCCAACAGGTGCAAATTGAGTACAACTGAAGATATCAACAAAAATTCTGCTGCTTCTTCAGAGTATCAGTTAGACGATGTCTCCTACAGCTCTCACATCTCCTCCTGAACTTCCTGAAATAGAAAGCAGCTTATTTCATCTGTCCCCAGCCATGACCTATCTTGACCTAGCTACCTCTTCATATTGATGATTTGGGAAATTCATCAACCAAAAGGTGTTTCTCTTTAAATTACTCAAGTTGCTCTTCCCAATTCAGATTATTTTTTATTAAAAAAAGATATGTCATTCCATAACAATTCCTAAAAAAACCTAAAAATAAATAACTTGTTTTCCTGAGAAATCATCTCTGGCATTTACTGAATATGTTCTGTTATTTGGGTCAGCAGAGAAAGGAATTCCGCTCTCACAAGTATCCTGTTTATCCAAAAGCTTCAGATAATTACAATTTTCTATGTTTGAAGTACAATCATCATTCCAAAAGTTTGAGCAGCACATATTTGGAGGCTCAAAAAGCACTCAAGGGAGAAATCACTACATGCCTTGTTCTTATCTTCCTCCCCAGGGATCCACTTTTGGCCCCTGCTGGAGACACAATACTGGGCGACACAGACCTTTGATCTGACCCAATACAGTCACTCTTCTGTCTTCTGCAAGAGTAGTAAACTTCCTATTTAAAAAAACCCCCAAATCTACCCAGTTTTGTAGAAATTTCCATTTTCCTGGCCTAAGGAAAATGTAACTGTTACTTATTAGAAAAAAAATTCAAGGAGCAACCACTGGACGAGTAGCCTACTCATTAGCCTACACAGAGAACAAAGTAATGTAGTTTTATCTGAAAAAGCTGTAAGATGGGTTCATGCAGACATCAAATCCCAGTGCTATTCCTTAGAAACCTGTGCCAATTTATTTTTTTTAAGAAGCTGCGAAACAAGAGAATTCAAAAGAAGGCTGCAAGTTCTAACAGCAACAGTTTGCTTATTTCCAGCAGACCTGCAAATAACCACCTATAAAAGTCACATTATGCCACTTAAAACCAGGGAAAGGTAAGGCTGTTGCTGAGAAAGACATTATTTTACCTATGGTTAATGCACCCATTCCAATTTGCTAAGAGTAGCAGCAAATGAAGCTATGAGATGCATGTTTATAAATAGTTGTGTCTATATACATACATGCATATATACATGTCAGGTTTATGAGTCTATAAAAATATAATGGTGGTGTTTAAACACCATAGGTGAAGGGCAATGAGAGGCTGACACTAAGTCCTTAAAACTGAAGTAAAAGCATTACTTCGTATACTTTGTATTGCCTTTCACTGTCCTAGATATGCCAAAGGGCGGTTGTGTTTCGTGAGCTGAACCTCTAAGACAAGATTACTCTTCCTCCTGCACACATTCGTCCTAAGGAGATGAAAAAACCCATGAATTAGCAAGATATTGAAGAAATTGTGACTATTCCTTTTCTTTCTCTTTCAAAATACTTCTGCATCTTAAACTAAATACTGATTTCCCACACCTAAGAGACTACAAAAATATCTGGGAAGGTTTTCCAACCTATGTCTCCTTGAATTCTGTTAGTAGCCAGAAGATACCTCTGAATTTTAGTGCTTCCCTTGTATCTACTTCAAAGAATATGCATTTTTTTATCTTTCTTATAACACTGGCTACAATATAGCAAGTCTAACAAAAGATATACTAAATTTTATAAGTTCATTATTATTCCAGCATAAAATAGTATCAAACAAAAACACAGGGACACTCAGAATGGCATGTTAAATCAAATGGTGCATATTACCAATTGCTGTTTGAAAGCTGCATGTTGCAAGATGATCAACCATTGGTTATGTCAACAGAATGCATTTTAAATACCTCATCATTTAATATGTTTAAAATAATTTCCTATTTGCATACAGAATGTCATATGGCATATTATTTACAAAATAGCTCGATGTCATATAAAATTGTTTACATTCAGTATAGGAACTTAATAATTATTCTGCTAAATAACAAGAAATCAAACCTATGCCCTGTAGGTGAACTCTTATTTCTTAAACAAAGTTAAACAGCCTGAATATTTTTCATCTCTTACTCCTCATCGTCCTTTATTGTCAGCAATGACAGCTTCCAGCCAAGGAAAGAGAAACAACTACTGTTGCTTCTGCCTTACAACTGGCAAACTGTTTTGCCTTACAGTTGGTAAAACATCAGCATTGATGTGAACATTGTTAAAACACTACTGCCTTTTATAACATGTATAAAATTCAATTTTTTACAATACCAAAATTAACTTAACCTTGGTTAATCTGTTACTGAGCTTCTATACTTCGCCTCTTCAACTTCCATTTGTTGCAATTTCAGGCTTGGGTGTATTTATGATTAAACTTATAGAATATGTGAACTGTTGGAAAACAGGAAAATACTTGAACCCAGTAGGGCTAGCACAGAATTTGCTTTCTTTCAGCGTCAAAGCATTTTGGCAAGAATGGGTGAATAACAGTTTTAGTGCAAAGAACTCTATTTCTTGTCTTACTACTCAAAATTGATTTTACGCAAAAACCTGAAATTACACACATGAAATCAATGGGCATTACTGAAGTAATACAATGAAAATATTTCTGGTTTGAAAATTATCTTCTCTTAAAAATAAGTTAGAAGTATATTTGACATACAAGAATTATGTTATTAATCGTGGCAGAACTCTATTTTACACATTTTTCCACTTTCCTGAATACATAAAGTACCCTCTTGTGAAAATAAGGCTGGTAAAAAGACTTGAGGGAAACACTTTAGCCAATATTTCGGTCTATAAAGTTTACGTAGAAAGAACATAAACTAAATTCTTTTCAAGAAACTCAGGATAAACGGAATACCACACGTTCTCTCAAGGAGCTGACAGAATGCAAGAAAGTCCTTCTAACTGCTATGGGAACTGGACTAAGAACTCAACAAATGTGCTGAATGAACATATAGCATGTAAAATATAGCAGGTGTAACAGTATTTATCCACTCCCAAAATACCAATGCAAAAGGGTATCACCTCCTCTGTCTGAATTATAAGTTTTAAATGAACTACTATTATGGACATTAACAGAATACATTAATAGCACGACTGTGCTGATTTTCATAAGGTTTCAGTACCTTTAGAAACTCACATTAGTACTGGGTCACTTCTCTGAAGTTTAACAATATACACTTTTACTCAATGTTTTTACTGTTACAGTGTAGTCAACAGAAGCCAAAAACATGCACTAATGATACCAAAAAGTAAAGATGGCCTTTCATTTATATACTCTTAGGTATCAGTATATGTTTCAAAACTAGTCTTTGAAATTAAGATATATAGGCTTATATACACTTATATGCAATCCTTAGATCACTATAAATCCAAATCAGAGACGTAAAACTGTAAGCCTGTGTATGGAACAGAATACACTGTTACTTGAAGAATAACCATTTCTTTAGGCCTCACATGAAGATGCCGATTAAAACCTACTAATTTCATAGCCAAAGTGTCCACAGTTGTGCTCTGTCACATCTACCTACATTTAATGTGTGTTACACCTACACTGTAGTAGCACATAACAAAACTCCATTGGCCACCATCACCCAACTGGCTGTGATCTGCAATTGTTAGAAGCCAAATTTTAAAGTTTGTCAAGCCTTTTCTGCTATCTTTCCCTTCAGGATAAAAAAAAATAAAATTCTGACTGTATCATGGATGAGGATGCACTGAAAAATAATTTTATTCCTCTGTTACAGAAGATTTCCTAGGTCTGAGAACAAGATCCTTAATAGAGCTAGTGATTTCCTGGAGCTCTTTTCGAATGGTATCTGCTCCTTCCTCCTCTTCCAGATTATCTGTTGTGTCACTGTCTCCCTGTTCAGTTTTCTTAGTCTGGATGATCAATTGTTTCACTACTAATCCCTGGTATTTGACTAGCAGAGAATGCTGATCCTAAGGGGAAAAAACAGAACACAACAAACGAATGTCAATGTTACAGAGAAGGTACACAGGCCTTTAATTAAAGATTAAATTTTTTAAAAAGCATTTTCCCATTCTTGCCTAAAGAGGGTTAGTGGTACATAAATATATTTCCATCAAGGCATTTTGCAACCTAAATTCTGAGAGACATTAAAAAAGGCAGAAAAATGGAAGTGCATCCATGCTGCAAAAACAGGACAACTAACACTGAAGCAGGAAAGCAATGCAGTTAGAAAATATCACCAGTTTTGGCAGTTTAGAATATAGAATTTCAGTATTTTACTTTTGAAGAGGTATATTTTTCTTTAAAACTCAATTAGAAAAAATTAAAAAGCAACCATGCTCTAGCCGGGAGGAAAGAGAGTGTCAAAATTTTCAGTTGTAAGAATTATAACATCCCCCAATACGTAGCTGTCTCTATGGATACAGGCAAAAGCTACAGTACTAGTAACAGATTGATTTTTAATTTTATTAACAAAATATTGAAGACATCCCTGAGATGATAGGTTTGAAATACAATGCAGATCAGAGAAATTGTATATTCTGTACATAAAGTAGTGATTAGACACGAAACACAAAGGTGCCAGTCTTATGCAGAAACAGTATAAGGCACAGCTTTTATGTTCTGTCACAGAAAAAAGGTACTTTTCCCTTAAAAAGCTAGAAAGGAATACCTCTGGGATCTTGCCACTTAGGAAATTAATGATCTGTGGTACTGATCTTCCTGGTGCATGAAGCATACAGTGGGTTGAAAACTGAAATAACAATACTGATGTCAGGTGCAGAACAAGAGCTGGATCTTCTGTGACTTTTAGCTGTTCAATCAGAGCTTGTCTGTGCTGAAACAGGACTTGCCTAAGGAACAGGAATACATTATATAAAAATATGTTTCTCATTCTGTCTTATAGTAGTTGGTAATAGACTAAAACATATCTAACTTCAATTAATTTTAATTTTCTCTTCTGATCGACCATTTCTTTACGTGAAATTCCACATTAAAAAAAAAAAAAGCTAGCACTGGTGTAGCTCAGTTTTTGAAAGCCCCCTAGAGAATTTATAAACTATGTTGTAGTAAGCAGTGAGTCAAGCAAATTAGCTAAATACGAACTCTTGCTTCCTCCTTCTCCCATGGAATAAAGACTGCTTGGCTTTTTATTTTTCAGTTAAACAGTTTGGAAAGAAAGACTGCCTCTTACTTACACATTGTGTGTGACTGCTACCAAACTAACCATCTAACATTTGTGCAGCAACAGAGCTACATTTCACATACTGTGCATAGAATAAATAAAATTAAGGTACCTTTCCTTCTTTTTGTCTCCTTTTTTCACCATAATACCACAAATATCCACTGCAGAATCAAGGCATGAAAGAAAATCTTCTACACTCTATTAAAAAATGATACAAATATTTCATCTGTGTTAGCAGATTATAAAAAAGGTTAACTACTGTTCACAATTAATCACATGAACAGATGACTGTGAATAGTTTTGGAATAAACTGTGGCAGAAAAGAGAAAGTGAAAAGTATTTAGTAAAAATTAACTTTAATTCATATACTTAAACACTAAAACAAACTATAATCCATTAGTCTTAAAAATGGAATTAAAAATGGAATACATTTCTACAATTATTTACAGATACATTTTTTCTTAAGAAACGTACCAGGATGGCCTTTTGCATAAAAGAATTAATAAACTACTTTCCTTTCTACTTATACTGCCATAACCCAAAGGAGATTTTTTTTATATACTGAGGATTTTACTAGTTAGGAAATACATGGAAGAAAAATCAGGAACTTCAGGAACAAAATACAAGAAATATCAACCACTTTAAACTGCAGATTTTCTCTCAGCTTCTACTTTTCTCACCTGCACATAAAAGATACACTGGTTTCCATCTGGAAGCAAAGAGCTAGGTGACTATCAGTATCAAAATGTAAGATCACCTTTTCACCTCTTAAAATTCACAGATATGAAAATGTACTTACTCTCACTGACTTACAGAGATTCAAAAGATGACTTTGCCTTCATCCTTCACAGCACCAGCAGTTATGTACTACACTATGTATGTCAGCTGTTTATTAGCATTGTATCAGCAGAATGGAAAATCTGAACTCAAAAATTTTGGATCACTTTACCTTGCCATTCAGAGAAGTATGCAGTTTAGTTAAGGGACCTTTGGTGTCTTCTGGCAATTTACCTAAAATCTTGGTCCGGACCTGCATGAGATAAGAATGGAAATAATCTGTAATATTAATTACCATTTCAGCTGTGGGCATATTTAAACAGAAGATAAATAAATATAAAATAAACATCACTGATCTACTTGAGACTATTAAAAAGGAACTGTTATCTGTGTACCTCACTTGTGATTGTAGAATAATTTTCTGTTGTCATCATTGAATCAGATGCTAGGAAGTTGAAAATAAGGTTTGTAATGTCTGTACAGACAGACTTCAACAGGTGTTTGGCAAGGTTAGTCTGAGTCTCATCTGTTAAAAAAAAAAATGATTAAAAGTGACTTATTATAGTTATCTGATTCCTATGACAGTTATCACAGCACTTCCCAAAACATCGACTCTATCAACCATGAGTAGTATGAGAAAGTTATCTGGATACAAAAGCTAACATCCCTCCTTTGCAGCTGCTTATGGAACAGTCTTCAGTGAAAGATGTGAGCTTTCAGGTCTGTAAGTGCATTTTAATGCATTGTTAGTATTTCAAAGGTGTATCTGTATAAGCAGCAAACTAGTCCCTGTACAATCCTCCTGAATCACTAATGAACAACTACTGCTATCCATCAACAAGTAAGAAGTAAGTAAAGGAAAAGTCTACAGGACAAGCAGTTAAACAGAAGAGCAGGCACATGACTTAAGACTGAAACAGTAGAATTTTAGAAAAAAGACACTACAAAACACTTGTACAAGAACAGAGGCTAATGGGAAATAATTCCATTTATTCCTAAATACAGGAATATCGGGAGTTTTTGCTAGTGTTTCCTTTTGTTGTAAGTTTTCTGCAGGGAAAGTTCTACAAGAAAACTGAATACAGCAGAGAATCTTGGAAATGTCTACAATATTTTCCTCATGCTGCTTTTCTGTCACAAAATATGGATAGCTAAAGAAGACACCTTACAAAGTAATCCACTGCAAAATGAATCTATACCTTTTTGAAAAACTACCCTCAAGGAGCAGCTACTTTCATTGTCAAACCTAAAAGAGGTTTTAACAGGGGCTTCTTAGAATCAGGTTGTATTCAGTTCTTTCATTAGTGGCACAGGTGACAGAATGAAGTAAGCTTACTAATTTTTTTCTCCAACCCCCCCCCCAGCCCCCCTCCCCCGACAATAAAAAATGGGAAAGGATGTAAACACTTTGGAAGGAAGGACAATTATCTTGACAGAAGATATAACAGACTATGAAATAAAGAGAACATATTTCAGTAAGCGTGCAAAGCAATGCACTCCAGCATAAGGTCAGTGTTAGGCAGTGTAAACACATCTCTAAGTTTTTCCTTTTTAAACTCTTGCTCTTCTCTGACCTTGAATGTAGATTCAGGAATAAATTCAACATCCTTGAAGGAGCATATTCATTTTTTAAAGCATATATTTACTATACCTGTGAAATGCTTTATTCCCTTTTCAAATAACCGAATGTTGTTGTACAAGTTTGAGAACTCCTCCTGCAAGTCCTTCATAGTCTGTCTTCTGCTAGCTCCAGAGGAAGATGTTGAAGACGTAAAAACAGAACGAACAACTTCCTGATAGGTTTTTGTTAAAGGTCTTAGAACAGGGAAGAAGAAAGGAGAAAAATGGAACACTAAGCAAAATGTAAAACTGTACAAGGTTTTTCCAAATATATCAGCAATAGCGAAAGCTATCTCATTACACAGTAAATGAACGGGACATGAATGCCACAGAATGATGAGACAAATAAAAAGCTAATAATTGAAATGAGAAAAAAAGCACTGGGAAATTAAAATGTACTTTTGTAACTGCAGAAGTACTACTGGTTACAGTATGCATGGTATGTAAATGCTTGCCAAGGTTTTAACTCATAACAACTCCTAAATGGGAAGAATATGAGATAGAAAAGATTTCCAGAAGCAACGCTATTCACAAACTCTTTCAGGGGTCTGTGGACAAATTTCAGATCAATGAGAGCTGTAAGAGGGGAAGACTTAAGTTGCATTAAAATAGCACAGGCCCTTCTAAAGATGCAGTTACCACCACTGCACTCCAAGGTTATTTAAGCTTGGGCTGTTACAGTCCTATCATGTCCTTTTTGCCCTGAACACACATATTCACATCCTCTGTCTTGTATGAAACATCCTTTAAAAGAAGTTATTCATCTTTGCTTAGATCAGTTTGCTGACCTAGCTTACTACCCAGTTCACACAGGTACCAGCAGAGCCACAAAAGACAGGGAACATGAACATACACCAAGGGCTGTACAGAAGATGGGACTGGTGAAACCCCAACATGGATGAGCATAAGAGGGTGGAAATACATCCATGAACCTGAAAATATGCTTGCTGACAAAGTATGCAGAACCACTTACTGCTAAGCAGAAGCATTATTTCTCATTACTGTGTCAGCACGACTTTCTAATACATAAGCAAGCATGTTACATGGAGCTGTATAGAAAAAGAATATTGTGGTTCACTTCCATCAGCGAAACATTGTTTTCTAAGCAAGAAAACAGACTGAAGAGAAGATTCATCTGAAGTGAACCACAGACTTTCTAACTCCAGTTGAGTTACTGAAATTACCTTATTAGATGTTCAGCAAGTTCTGTAATAAGCTCTTCAGGACAATCCTGCATGTGGGTCTTTAAAACATCCTGAATTTCCTCTTGTGACATGAAAGGGAACTCCGGCTGCTTATTCCTACCTGTAGCGGCCATGAGCAACATTTATTAAGAAAACATCATATTTAGTTTTGCTGCAGTTACTCTGGGGCATGAAACATTGAAATGCCTCAAAGTCCAAACATCCACAGAAGAAATGCATTACCAACAATGCAAAAAAAAAGGATGACTACACATGACAGTTAAATTTTACACATATGAAAAACTGAAAAAATTTCTCTTTTGATCACTTAGAAGTTATTTTCTGTAATACATAACTTGAGTAGTATATGAGGACATGCATTTTTGGTGAGAGATCTCAAACTGCCTGTCCCATCCATTCGTTTAGAAATGATGACGTCACCAAGACCAAATAGTTGGGTTTTTTTTAAATGCCAAAACTGATTAGAACATTCCTATTTGAAGGATTTCACAGGGTTGTTTTTTTTTTTGAACGTCATTTAGTAAGGTACACAATCATGTAACAGAGAGTATCTAAACTTGAGGTTACAGTATAAAACTTGAGACAGGATAAACCAAGAATATTAAACCAGACAAGAAGTTCCAGTAATAAAATCAACTTACATGCCGCTTGTAAATGCATATGAATTAGTGCATCTGTATTTTGGTTTTGGACAAAATATGAAGTCTGTCCGCATGCTGCAGAATTTAGTTTTTATATGTAAGAATGAGATCAGGAGGATGACAGGGAACCGGAAAAAGACACGCATTCCATGTTCCACATGTAGCATAAAACAGGTTTATTCTGCACATAAGGTAACTAAATGAATGGAAGTCAGTGATGTTCCTAGTTGTGCCACAGTAGCAATTGGCAACATACAAGGCTGTACAAACAGTTGGAAAGGGAACTTAAATCAGGTTTTGGAAGGGTCTTATTTATATTTGAATGGTTACATCTGAATTTATCTTGGGATTTTGGTTCAATCTATTTATTACAATACAGCAATACAAGTAGCAACAATTGTAAAACGTGAAAGGCTACATCAAAAAAAAGGTGACTTAACACTGTTCTACTCAGTAACTGAGCAGTCTTGAAAAATAACTTCATTTATATGTGAATTACAGTAATCTATGAGAGTAGTATCATATAAAATTAAGATGCTGTACTTCACAACTTCAAATATAATTTTTAAAACTATTTTTCAGTCAGTATTGGAAGTCTAGATACTATATATAAAATGGAAGTACACGTTTCTGGTACTCCATTGAGTAAAAGAAATAACACATAATTACGATTGTTTCATTTGCAAACACTACTTGCCAAAAGTCTACCAATGTAGGCATTTACTTCTGAGGAAGCCATCCATGCTCCTTCTTCTAACAGTAAAGGTAGAGAAATGGGCACTACTAGGGAGCGATTCAAACTCACCCTGTAATACACATCTAAAACAAGCAAGACAGACTAGGCCTTCAAAGTACCTACTTTTCTCCATTACAAAGTCAATAGTTATACAGGTAGCTAGCTCATATGTAGAAGTCTCAGTTAAGCAAGGTGAATCTTATTTAAAATATTAAAACTTTATTTCAACTGCATATTTTATTCTTATGAGGAAAAACATCTAAGTACTGTTTCATTGCCATGATTTGTTAATTTAAGATAATTAAGCTTTGGAACTGGGTGAGAACTTCTCCATTTATCATACACTATTCAGTAGGTGTTAAGAAACCAAGTATAATTTTCACCCTGAAATCTAAGGCATTTCCTACATAAAATCAAATTAAAAAAAATAAAATGCTCTCACTTCCTTTACTTAAATTTCTTTTTTAAAGACTAAGTTACACTTTTCAGTGAATACGGTATGTCCATTTCATTTAAATAGCAACATCATATCCACTGATACAATTCTAACTAAATAGCATTCTCATCTTCTTTGATATTTTACCTGAGCTTTTCAATACAGTGTGGAAAAAGAGATGTGGAAAAGCAAGTGACGAAAACATGTCAGTATGAATAGATAGCACCCAAAATAAAATTATAAACCTGTGCTAGTTGCCTGCAACTCTTCATCGCTGTCAGCATCCTTTCTTCCTTTCTTCTTGGTTTTCTTAATCTTGATCTCTCTAGCGTTACCACCTCCTCCTCCTCTCACACTTCCACTGCCCTCTGGTGGAGAATTATTTGCTTAGTACACAGTGAAGTTCTAGCACTTAAAAAGTTTACAATATTATGGTAATTTATCTACATTACTTGTTTATGCTGAATTAAAAAACCACAACCTGATTCTAAACGTAACATACAATACATATTCCAGAGCAACTGAGCAAAGCTTTGTTTAAGCTAATGTCATTAATAAACATAAATACTAATCATATCAAATGTACATATCATTAAAAAGAAAAAAAAAGAGCAGTATCTTTTCCCAGCTAAAAACAGAGGAGATACCAGCGTCCAGATAATGTAACTTTGTAAGATATTCCAGATAATGTAACTTTGTTAACTTTCTGAGAAAGAATCTTACGTAGTAAGCATTTACCCAAAATATTCTTGGAAGCGTGCACTCAATTCACTAGAACACTAATTCTTTTTCAACTATTCCTAGATGACTATAAAGCAATGAAATACTCCAGTTCTGACAAACATAACAAATTACTTAGTTCATAGGTCCCGCAATCCATGTGTTCAGACTGCAGAGGGGATCTCAATTTGCAATGCAGTCCCTTTCCACAAGGTAAGCTGCTCTGCTGTCTGTTCCCTTTATCACAGCTTGTTCCCATCTTTTTTTCACTTGAAAGAAATTTAAACTCCAGAATAATTGGTTCTATACATGCACAAAGTCTCGAGAAAGTAGGTATTTTTCCATTTAAATATAAGGTCCAAAATTCCATGTAACTACATTATGTAACAGTACTATAATTTAAGAAAAGGAAACACAAAGACAAGATGCTACTACTCACAAAGCTAACTGCATCTGTTATGTGCTATGGATGGATTTTTAAGCATTACTTTGCAGGAACAGCAAACTAGTTCACTTGCAGCTAGCAGTGGATGGTGTACTTGTGGGACCTCCCGAGTTTGTGACCTCTCAAAAAAAAAAAAAAAAAGTTGGTGTTTTTCAAAAGCTTATTTGAAATGTGACTGCATTCAGCTGAGCAGATACAAGCTGTTTGTCAACTGTGCAATATACTAGTTATTTTGGAAACAAGCTCCCTTCATTCTGTATTCCACTTTACAGCCATATAGAAAAAGCTTCAATCTGCAGTCAAGATCTTATCCACAGAGAGATGAAGTAGGAGAGACTACTGCCAGAAAAGCCGTACTTTATGACAATAGGATACATGGACTGTAACATACACAAAGGATTATAAGAGTACACGCCTCTACAGATACTTGTTTGTAACAGACTGTTGCAAATGGTATTACAAATAGACAACAGAGAACTTCTCTTGAAAATTTTCATTAACCCAATACATGGCAGAATCCATATTTGTAATGAACTGCATTAACACTGTGTCACATCAGGTTACACTTAAACAGTACATATTTATATAGTCATGCACAGGCCTTAAGATAGGCAACTTGACACTGGCCACATTCTGCCATTATGCAATAACAACTAATCCTTAAACCGTGACGCTTATTGTTTTAAAGTAATATACCTAACAGTCCATAGAAAAAAACCACTTCAGGGTAGTGCTTGCTGATGGTGCAGCATATGTTACCTGTGGATATGAATGTGTCTAGACATGCAGTACATGCTCAGTAGAGCTTCACTCCTCAGAGGGTTGGAAACTGAAGTAATTTTATTTACGACAGTTCAATTAAAGTTCAAGCTTCTCTGCTTAAGCTCTGGCCTAGAAAAATCTGCTGTCTTTTGTGGCAAGAATAAGTTTAGATTCCATGCCAACTCAGTCATTGCCTTTTTAAGAGTAGAATATAATTTATTTTTCAGATGAGTATATTCCGTTAAGCTAGATGCATCAGTGCTTGAATTCTGTTACTTTCAGTAGCACATAAAACTCTGCATGTGAGTTCACAGATTGCTCAGATGTGCTGTAGCAGCACAAGAGCCACATAAAGATTTTGGGACTGAAAATACAGTCTTTAGTCTGAATAATGTTTTAAAAACCAGAAAGATTTGAAAGAGTTAAACCCACGCATTTTTATTCTTCCCCAGATTAAGATCTATTCCAAACAGCCACCACACAAACGGAGTAAGGCTTGGGATTAATTTAACCCAGAATATACCTTAAAGTAAACTGTGTGAATGTCCAAATAACTGTTATGCGTGCAAACAACAGAAAATTGCCTAGCATGGGATTCTCAAAAAGATGTACAATATTCTCCAAAAAATCCCATCTTAATACCTCATTTCTCAATTTAGACAGAGTGATTTTGGAAGTAACTTCTCAAGACTATTAAGAAATATTTTAATTTTACTGGATCTGTGAAAAGGGGAGAGTAAGAGTTTATCTATACTGTGTAATAAAAAACGGTACAGAGGTCCCTGAGCTAATACTGGTTTGGTCAGTCCTCACTGCACAACTCAATCTTACGTGATTGTACCATATACCCTAATGAATGAACATGGATTCCTTGCTTCTAAAGCCAGCTGCCTTGTATTGGACTAACTCAAGATAACTTTATGGTACTTCTACTGCACTTCTAAATCCGAAATTAGTTCTCACAGACATAGCTCAGATATATCTACACCTACAGTATAATGATGAGAAGTGATTGGATTATTTTTTAAATATCTTCATCAATGGACTGGAGGCAACTAATGGACTAGAAAATATAGTAACTTTACATTTGAGTATTTCCAAGGCTAAACAAGCCTCTTTTTTTTTTTTTTTTTGGCTTAAGCTAAATATTGATGCCTTACCTGTTGCTTTCTTTCTTCTTTCATCCTTTTTGTCTTTTTTATTAGCATATGAATTCTCTAAACCAGAAGCCTGTTTTAAATCTTCTTCAGTGATTAAATTAACAGGGTTATTTTTCACTTCCTAAAATGAAGAATATGTACTTAATAACAAAAAGATACGCGCAGCAACAAAAGGCACATATGGAAACATTTAAGCCATTTGGCCATTTGTAAGTATGCTAATCTAACACCATGTTTTCCAAGTGCAACACATGAAGAGACATTTATTCTTGTCTTCAAAATTCAGCATCTGACCATACTGTTAGTGTGATGGTGTTCCCTGAGTGCAACTGAATATACATTAACTTACACTGATTACATATACAAACCTTTTCTTCATTTTTGCCCTTCTTCTCAAGCTGTATTTCAGATGAGATGTAAAGAGATGGTAACAGCAAATAGAAAGTCACATAAACTATACTCCAACACTCAACGTATATTGCACCTTGACCCATAAAAACCCCTGTACCTTTTCAGCTTTCTGTTGCATCATGTCAGAAAATATATCAGCACAGCTGCTTAGAAATTTCTCACTGACCACAATGGTGTCACTGAAGACTAAACCTGAAGAATTTTTATTTAAAGATCTCATCACTTGCTGAAGCAAAATCCCAACATCTTCTACTGACAATGAGCTGGGCAGAAGAGTCTAGGGTAAAGAAAATCAAAATCATTTACATACAATAATCTGTTCTAAAATGGACATACTTGTATGTGGATAAACAGAATCCACAGACACCCCATTTGACATCTGTTAACTACTTAGTATATATTGCGCTTTTTAAATTGAACTAGCGATTTAAGAGTAAACACTATTTTAAATCTTCTAACATCCCAAATCAACATTGCTCTAGAATTTGTGTTACCTCTGGGAAAATGCATGGCAACTTCTGCAAAATGCAGCTCCACAGATACAGAGTAATAACAGCAGACCTCCTTACAAGTGACAAAGTAGTGCTATAAGGCCTAAAATTAGGATTTAGCCGGAACAAAATGGCTAATATCCCTCTGCTTACTAAAACTGTCATAAGAGTTCAGTGTAAATTTTTTTTCAAAAAACCCCACAGAAATATATTGCTCTCTAGCAGAATACATTAGCACTAATTTTGAAATGAAAGTTAGTCTTAGCTATTTATTAACTAAATACTGATATGTCCTTCCCGTTTTTTTGTTCAGACCAACTTAAAGGCAGATAATGCCTTTTTACTTGTTATTTTACTTAAATTGAAGATTCTTTGACAACATGGCATCATCATTATACATGTGTAGTTTCAATAAAATATCATTTGACACAAAAATAAGAAAAATAAGTAAATCCAACGACAACAACTGAAAGGATTGCTTACTGCTACATCTATCCAGTTTCCAGAACTGATGGCTTCCTCTACAGAGGCTTCAACTTGATCCACAATTTCTTGACCAACACAAGCTGCTCTCAGAAATAAGAGTTGTGTGGACTTGTATCTTTTTTTAATGTAGCCTGCTGGGTCAGGGATGCCAAGTCTGTACAACGCATCAAATTCTATAAAATAGTTATATGTCTGTTACATTTAAGTACCTTCATATACATACAGGATCTTACGTGGTAATTTTTTTTGAAAGCAAGAAATGAAGAATTACATACAGTTTTTATACAAGTAAATGCAGCCTCAAGCCGATGCTGACCTAAAACCTAGTTCAGTACAAGCTACACCTAAACATAGTTAATAGAAATATGAAGATTAAATCATGGACATGACTTCGGTCTGAGTTTTGGATAAAAAAAAGTTTTTTTCAGATTCTTATACCATTAAGTTTATCTTTGCAATTATATGTTTACGAAGTATTCTAATACAACATGAACAATATTTACAATATATATAATGTCAAAATGTTTTGTTTTCAGAAGTTACTCCAACATACTTGTAGAACCTTGCAATGCCTCACAAGCAAAGCATTTCAACTATTTGGCAGTTTATACTTCGACGTTCTGAAAACACTCGAAGACTTTGACAGATACTCTGTCAGTCAAGCAATATTACAGAAACACTTAATACTACAGCAGTAAATTATGCTGAACCTTTTCAAACTGCAAGACTAACTGTTATTTAGGGACTGGCCCCTTGGGATCATACGAGTACATTCCTCTGTTTATTCAGGTCCACATTTTCCCATAGCTCCTGTTTTAAAACACCATCATCCAGCATCACTCAGCTTTAAGTTAGACAGACTTGTTTGGATTCAAATCAGGACACCAGTGCTACCCACTCCAGTTCTACAAATCTTATTTTGGAAAAGGTTCCTCCTGTGCACTGCACACTTGGCTATCTGGACTATTAACAGCCAAAGTTTGGTTGTAATCTGGACACCGGGACTGAAATTCCAACCATGTGGGTCAAACATGATCATCTAAAAAGTCTACAATGAGCAGTTTAAGAAATGTTTTCAGAACAGTAACGAAGTAGCATTTGTAACTCTGTGAGAAATAGTTACTGTTTGGTTCTCTCTGCTGAAATATGGTTCTTTGTGATAAAGTAACACATCATTATAAGATGGTCTTTTAACAAAGGAGTATGAACTACTGTATTGATTTCCACTTATTCTTGTGAGGTTTCACTCTAGACACTAGCTGTATTAGGGTAAGACCAATTACCTGAACTAGTTTTAGAAAGATATTTTATCTACAAGAATATAGATTAATTACCTAAGTAACCATTCTGCTTGAAAAAAGAATCCACCCAGTTGCTCTGCGTTCTGGCATAGATGTCTGGAACAAACACAGCCTTATCCTGTCTCCCACCAACCACGGTGCCTTTTAGTCGACCAGTGTTAACAAGTTCTTCTAGCACAGCTACAAGAAGAAAATAAATGAAGTGACATTTTTCACTTCGATATAACCATTAATCAAAACATAGCAATTATTTTCCTTGTTTTGTTTCTTCTTTTTTCCCACCCATTCATTGTTTGTGCTTGTTCTAGTGAAACATTCCCGAGTTCTATCAATTATTTTTAACGCTTATGAGAATGTATTGATAAAAGCTCTGGAAATCATACAATGTTTCAAAACAGTGAGCCACAATGGCAGGATCAAGACACTTTTTATTGAACATATACCTGGACAGTTCGAGCTTTTAGTTTAGAAAATGTAGTCATAAAAGAATCTTTCTCTGGCCAGACAATAAAATATATGAGCATTTTATTAAAAATGTTCTCTTTGAATTCACTGCTTGCATGTTAACCAAGATGGAAAAAAGAGATATCTGAACACACTAAAATGACATGAAAAATTGCTACCTGAACCGTATAAATGTGAGCACCTCCTACTGGTGACCATCTTCATGGTTTACAACGTTCACACTGCTGCCAATAATAACCTCCTGATAATGCACAAATATTGCTGACAAAGAACCTATTGGTAACTGGTAGTACCAAAGTAGTAAGCCTTTCTTAATGCTAAATAAGGTATTTTCAATCGATTAAAGGTGCACAGGAATATCTGATTAGCCTCCTATGTTCTGCTTTTACCTTTTCGTAAGTCACTAGATATATTTAAAAAAATCAGCAACATCAACTACCAAGCTCTGCTGATTTCCAGAGCTTTGCTAGATGGCTTTTTTATCCCCAGTTTGTGTTGATTTCTATTTCATTAAAAGACAGATTTTACCCTCGAACAGAACATTAAATGGTATCACATGGTATGGCTTCTTCCTCATTAAATATGAGTGGCAGTCAACATTACAACATGCTTAGTACAGCATACGGAAGTTTAACTCACCTACACAGGAAAATTTACTGGAAAACCTGGTTCCAGAAGAAATACTGCATATCAAATCATAATTTTTTTTTTTGTCAGATATGCCCATAGTGTAGATAAGCCTCTATAAGCTAGCAGCTATTGAACACAACTGCCACTAACAAAGCTGAACAGTAATTACACTGAAAAAATGTAGAAGAAAAAGAAACTGATTTAAATATTATATAGCTTTACATAATCTAAGACAAGAGCTAGAAATCATGTTCTGTCATGGTTCAGTTACCTTGTAAAAAATGGAGCTTACAAGACAGATTCTGAAAATAAAATTATATTTTTATACTTACTAATAGGTTAGTTACCCTAGACAATAGAGTCAACATGCCTATTCTACTTAAGCAATTGTCAGACAATACAGTTTGGTTCTCTGTTTGCAATATTGTCTTGTTTTTATTCAAAGTTTTTGGGAAAAAGGGTAAAACTTTAATAGATTTTCAAACAATTTTGCGGAGTGCCGGCAATGAAACGGAGTCTTTAGAGACAGGACGAGAAATGAAGATGCCAATTAATTTTTTGTATTATTTCAAGTGCCAGTTTTAAAACTCCAGGGCAGAGAAGGTGCTTTCATAGGAGATTTCACAGCACCTACTACAATTATGCCTAGATAGTCTTTTGTTTTAAAACAAAATAACAGGACCTTTGCAGAACTACTGTAATCTCACACTTGTTTTTAAAGATGATTGAGTAGTATATCGTGTCCTATTAGGTCTCCGTCAAAGTCTGGCAAAGACGATAAGCATCCCCCCATGCCTGTCCGACATCAGCAAGACAATATTCAGAAATTAAGAACATCTGTGCTTTCATTAAGCTTTGTAATTAGTGTTTTAACTTAAACAGTTTCTCAATTCTAAAATTATTTTCTGTCATAACTTCATGACAGCTTAACATGAATAGCAGCACAGTTATATGATAGAACCAAAGACTATTGTTTACCTTGTTTAACACCAAGTGTTGATTAAATAATTAGCTGTTTGTAAATTATACAAACAGTACACTGAACTTACTTTTTTTTTTCTGGAAGAGACACAAAACTAACAAAGACCACTTTAAAACACGTTGCTAATAATGACAAACATAAAAAGCGAAGAGTATAAGTAACACCATTAAAAGATATTTTTCAAGTTTCCAGCATTTGTGAAATTGAAAAGGTATCTCAACAAATGGATAGAATAAAATCAAATGTGCTCTGGCAGTGAGCAAAAAGCTCTTTGAAAATTACAAAACTGCAGAGGAAATGACATACAGTAAGAAAAATTAAAGACAAATATGAACAAACTCACTAAAAAAAAAAACAAGAAAAAGAAAGTACTAGAAATACACTTAGCCATTGTGATGATTACTGGTGACAGGAAAACACTAGAACTTCAATTCACATTAACATTGTACATGAGCAAAACATGACCATGTACTTGCAGGACCCGTTTGAAAAGGACTGCAATTGCATACCGAAATTTATTGGGTACTGCAACATTATTACAATGCAGTTCAACAGATATTCCTTTTAATCTATGAATACCTGATTAGTAATCTATGAATACCTGAATACCACATTCCAAAAAAAAGAGGATGACAAACTGATTATGTGAAAGTACAGTGTTTATATGATTTTATTTAAATGTTAAGATTTTCATTTTTAATGAATAAGCTTGTTGCAAAGAACAAGAAGGTAAACAGAGGGGTATTATAGTGGAGCTAAAGTGTGCAATGCCGTGAAGGCAAAAAGACCCAATCAAACAAGAGACAAATATTAACTTTCATAAGAAGAGACAGAAAACCAGCAGCAGCTGGTCAGCCAACATACAAGACTAATGACGCTTGAAGCAGCATTTTGGAAAGATGGGAGGGGACTCCTGGCAGTCAAAGAAAAGCTGCAATATTAGAAGAGAAACAATTAAGTACTGCCTAAAAGTTTCAGAGGTTGGATAGGAAATCTTCATGAATTTTTATTTTAAAAAGGAACTGTGGAAAACAAAAGAAAACAATTTAAGCATATGCTTTATCTCTCAGCATACAGAGACATTTAACTAACAGCATAACAAAAGCTCTGCCTCTGCTATCATAGAGAAAATTCAATAAATAAAATCCAGAGCAGTTAATGCCATTTGGCTACATAAAATCTGTCCCCTTTTGTGTGCCTCCCTGATAAAACTGCCAGTAGCTATGGGCAAATAACGAAACAGATGACAAAATGAGTACTGTACTTGCATCATTCTGCCCCCAGAGGCATTTCATCAACATATGCTTTCACTGCTTTAGATACTGAGAACATCTCTTCAGTTATGGATAGTACAAAAGGTTTAACACTTTTTACACTACAGAGAAATATATCTGTTCTTTATTCCAGAATTAATGCTATATACTAAAATGCGTCTTTGAAAGCATACTTTTAGTAATGAAGAATCTATGAATTAACAAAACCACAAAACAGTCTGAATGAAACTCACAGTAAAGTAAATGTTCTTGAAATCCATACCGAGTGATCAAGTTACTTACAGGTGTAGGCCTTGGAAAAAACAAAAACAAAACAACAAAGTTAATTTGTTGTGAATTTTATGTGGAGAATCTAGAAATAAGAGGTTACTCCAGATGGACAGAACTATGTAATATCTTAGCTCCAGGGTGCTACGCTGATGTTTAACACAGCTTACAAGGTTTTAATTTTGAATTACTATGAAGTTATATCTAATAACAAAGCTACAATAATTATTGTAAGGAAACTTTTGCTGTCCCAAGTTTTTCTCTTCATACAAATTGACACAGAAGATTATTGATTTAATCAGAAAAAAATATCTGTAATCACATGTAGTAGGTAGACATCAATATGTAATTGACTGGGGAGTGGTGGAATGACAATGAGGATAGATACTCTTCAAACAAATAAAAGAACTGCTGATCAACATTTTCTTCAGCCAGAAAACTTAAGTGTGTTGTATATTGTATATTGTTATACTTTCTTCTTCTCCATTCAAAAGGGGGTCCCCATTTCAAAAAAGTGAATCTAATATAACTAAGTATTTCACCCCAGGAACTGAACTACACGTAAAGAAATCTATCCATAGGTCTTTGTTTTCTTTGCTTTTTCAGTCACAAGTGAATTTGGTCCATAAAGACCTATGGTAAAAATATTTTAATATGTGGTTGCAAGTGTTGCAATTTACCGAGTAATCGCAGTGAAGAGACCACGAATGCGTGCTCGGTGCCGTGACACAAAGGCTTCTGTAAAAATCACTCCACGGTTTTCCTGGTCTAGCTGTCCATGAATAATTCTACCCAAGCGCCTGGATAATGCCTGTAAATAGAAGTTGGGATGACTGCTAAAATTGTATATTAACGATGTTAAACAAAAATTAATCAAAAATATCTGTATTTGCTACGACAGACAAAATATTCAGAAATGAGGACTAAAAGTGGAAATTATGATTCAGGTATATTGAGAATGTGTCTTACTACATGTAAGTTGATGCCATTATGGCCCACACTCCAAACTTCAGGGAATCCAGCTTTCCTAACAATGCCCTCTTCTATCAGATATATGTGTATCTAACGATGAAAGAAAACTTTGCAGAAGAAATAGTATGGTTTGGAAACGCACGATGAAAACTAAGATTTAACCTTTGTACTAATTTTGTATGAAACAATGGCAGAGGAATTCACTATCCATTTTTTCAAACAGTCAAGACAAAAATTAGCAGCAATAAACACAAAAGAAAGAGGTACAAACAGTTCATAAATACGCATCCTTGCCAAGTGAACTAAACCCAGGAAATATTGCCCAGGAAACAAACAGAAACCATGTAATTATTTTCGTATGTTAGAAATGGTTTTGTAGAAGCTGATCATACAACAAATATTAGAGGAAATCTGTCCATAAATTAAGAGTCGACAAGGTTGTCTGTGGTACTCAATATGACTGTTCACCTAACACATGCCACAGGATTACCCTTTGAAAAAAATATCTTCCAAACAAAATCCAACCTTGACTGGAAGTCAACAACGGTAAAAGAATTCTCCTTAATCCTTTTAAACATTACAATAGTCACTAAAAGGTAAATAGTTTTTTGTTTCTACTCTGAATGTCTGGCTTCAGCTTCTAGAAACGAACATTTATTGTACCTTTTCTGAAAAAAACCAAAAGGTCTCTACCATTGTATTTCTGTTTCCTGGGTAGCTAATGAGACTGATGAAATTACCCCTACATCTTCTCTCTAATATTTCAAACAAAGACATTTTCAGATCTGCCACTAATCTAACCTGTTCCTAACATTCCTAATCCTAATCTGTTCCTAACAGTCATAAATATTCTGAAGAAATTTTGGCCAAAAGTGAAAAGGCAAACATCAACCTCAATCTGTGAATAGCTGTTACACTGCAACCTTTATGTATCTAATACTTTTCTGCTTAGAATGACAAGTAGCTCATCACAATTAAAGCCATGGATACTGCAAAGATGACAGAAGAAGGTGAATATAATCAATTCTACATTTGTTAGGTTGGTAGCTTGCATCACCTGTATCAGGAAGTCTCCTGGAAGGTCGTATGCCTTGCAGAGTTCCGATATTGTCACCTGGCCAGTTTCCTGTAGTTTATCATTTATTTCTTCTGCTAATTGATCCAGGTAACTCCTTATTTAAAAACAAGAAAAAAAATCCAACACATTAAGTGTGAAATTCAAGATCAACCTGTTATCCACATACTGAATTCTTAATTGACCTGGCAATGTATCTCTTTCTGTTGCTTCTTTGCAAAAATAAACTGAAAGTTATTTTAAATGAATAAAGGAGAACGATGTCAGTGAAAATGTGGGGTTTTTCAAAACGCCTGCTAACCAGGTAGCTAGTATTAAAATTGGTCATTTCTCTGCTTGTATGAAACTATCAAAAAGCAGGACAGGAAAACACTGTATGTCAATGAGACTTAGAAAAGGGCTTTAGTGAGCAAGATAGGTCTTAATTATTTCAAGACAGCCAGGAACTTCACATTCTTTGCCAAGAATAAATCCTGCAGCGCAATCAATAATAGAGACAATCCCATAAAAGTATTACTTCAGTGGTTGTTAGTGTGCTGAATGCCATGAAAGAACTTGCTCATACATCTTAGGCTTGTGAGGTAAAGAAAGAGGTGGGAAAAAATGAAGGGGTTTGTCAATACCTGAGGCAGACAGCAAAGCCACAGAGCAAATGAGATCTGGCTGCTGTACACAAAGACACTGGGTAAGAAATAAAGCCTCTTAAATGCAGGATACTAGGCAGAGACATTCAGTAAGGCCTTTGCTCCATGGATTCACTGAATGCTCTGCTGAGACAGGCCTCACTCGCCATTTGGAAAAGAAGCACTGATCACCAAGCAGTCCTAGCAGCCATCAAGAAAAATGTATTTCACTTCAGAAGCAACAAAGGCTGGCCATCACTTTCAGTCTGCATTTTAAAAAATAGAAGAAATGTGAATAACACATGTTGCTCCTGAAAGTACTCACTCATTTATAAGCTGTCCCAGTACAAGCTGAATAGTTTTCTCTGATTTAACGATGTCATTAGCTCTGTTTTCAATGTGCAGGAGGTCCACATTTATTACCTAAAAAAAACCCCACCCAACAAACCCTCTTATCAGAACTTCAAATTGAAATTAATTCTCAAACACTGAGCTATTATACTCACACTTTCCTATGTCTTGAGGAAAGCTGCTTTTATTCTTTTCTACTATTGCATATATACGTAGTTAATCTGTGATTTGGAATAAAGCAGCAATGCTTTAGGGGGAAAAAACTCTCTTTGTAACTGTGACAAGGTTAAAAGAAACGTATATAATAAAAAATTCCAGGAAGCTATGAATAGAAAATACTAAATTGTCTTTCAAAAAGGTTTTCTTATTCCAAGTAATTTTACTCAAGCCAGAAGGGAAAATTAGTCACAGAGGAAGACTACTAGAGGATAAAGATTAGTGGAGACAAGAGATTAATGAAGGAAGAGGGAAGATGCAAAGAAGCATGCAAAGTTAATTATGCATGCTCCTGCAGCTTTAAATTTAAATGGGAAACGTATTTCTTTTCTGTTTGCCCCCCTTAGTTTACAAAGGAAGAGTTCAGAAAGCAAATCTGTATATTTTAGTACTGATTTCAGAGGTCCTAGATTATCATTAAGCAGAGAGGAGCTTTCCATAAAGCAGTAAATGGATGGACTAAGTAATATGCAGTACTCTGACATGAGCTACAAGCTCTTTATAAAGTCTGTTCACTTTTAAAAAAATAACTTAGCTAGAGTATAACTGATGAACTCCGTATTTACAATACACATGGTGAAGAAAAGCAAGAAGTACATAGTTTTTTATTACTAAAAAGTTACCTGTTGTAAGTCAACAATGTTTACTCGACCTTCAAAAAAAAGTACAAATATACTTTTAGTATATAAAACATGTTTGAACAGATTTAGAATATACCATAGCCCAGCGTTACAAAATATTTCTATGTTACTTTTTTGTAGACCAATTAAACCAACTTCAGCTTTATATATTGTCAAATCACAGAAATCACAGGTGGTCAGCACAAGGTATCCCATATTGTTCTACCCTACGGCCTTGCTGACAATTCAATACAGAAACTCCAGAGGTAAAAATCACTGTTCAAACTCCCTCCCAATCAGTTTTTGCCTTGATGCTGATCTGGATTTGACCACTAGTCCATGAGTATAAAAATGAAGGTTGCCAAAATTTTCTACCTTTGCATGATGATACTAACAAAACCCAGCAAGATTCAATTTGAGCTGTCATACTGATACGATATACAATGGCATAACACAAACTGAGGCATACTTGTGGTAATCGTAAGAAAATGACTGATCTGTATGAACATAACACAGAAGTTAATTTTCCAAACATACAATGCCGTGAAATTCACCCTTAAATATAACTAAAAGTACAATATACTGTCTTCTCATTAAAACCATTGACAAAAAGCAGTTTGAAATGTATTTGCTTCCTTATATATCTAAGTCAGATCTTACAAAGCAGACGGCTCTTCAGACTGGTCAAATAAAAGAACTGTCAAGGGCAATTTAAAAATATTACTATTGCTAATGACATGAAAGGAGAATGATTTTGAAATTCTGAGTCAAGGCCAAACACCTGGTCCAGATACTAAAACGCCAAATTTCCTTCAAAAGGGTTCTTAGACCACTTCTACCTCAGAAATCCTGCATGTGTGAAAATGAACCAAGTAATGTATCTTGAAATGCTTACCTAAAAGCTTAATACAGATCTGAAGTGGAAATAAAATAATGATAGGTGAATTCATGTGTCGATGAAGCAACAGAAAGCAAGTTCACTTTTTTTGCAAGATTAAGGGTACTGAAGAACTTTCAAATTCTTTCTGCAGTCTTCAAAATTAACTTCCAAATTCACAGGAAGAAAGCAAATGCCACACTTACCACCACAAACGTGAAGCTCATCCCGGATCTCCCTATTAATCTGTGCTGGAGTGACATACTCTTTTCCATCAAGTGTGTGCACTACTTCCAACTGCTTTTCCGCAATCAGTTTAGTGACAATTTCTATACAGTTCCGTTCTGACAATCTATCAACAGCATAAAGAATAATCAGTTATTCTAAATAAGTACTTGCTAAAATTACCTCTAGATTGATGTTTCAAAAATACTGAACGCGGGAAGTACCATGAACATTACTTACTGTTCTGTGTGAATTCTTTTTAAGACAAAAACCTAGCTTCAGCATCTTATTTATCGTCCCCCGAATCATCCATATGGCTTCACTTATGTGGGTATTCTCTCTAAAATGACTTCTACTCTTCTCCTGAACAGCTGTCAGGCCCTTTTGCAATAAGAATGCACCTGCCCGTGAATTTAGGAATGGCTGTGCGTACAGAATTTGTGTCTTTGATCCTTCTGTGCTTTTTAATTTGGTTTTGGAGGTTTTGTGGGGTTTTTTTTAACAAATAAAAACAAGTTCTGGCCAACAACCTCAGCTGCTCAACACATAAGGAAGACACAGAGCACTGGAGTCGTGACGACGTTTAGCAGCTTGAACTTAACGGCGATTACATACCCATGCACTTCGGTGGACCTACAAATACTCTGTGGGTGCCCTAGTGCCCCTTCGGGGCTCACAAGCACTGACACACAGGTCAGCGCCAATCAAGGGGCGATTGCAGAGGAGCAGTGTCCGGTTGAACCCCCCGGAACGCCGCTGCGTGTCAGGTCCGGGGGCCGCGGGGGCGGAGTGGGGGAAGGGAGGGCCGCCGGCGCGGGGAGGGGGCACCGGCAGGCGGGCCGCAGCGGCAGACGGCGAGCTCCAGAGGCCGCAGCGGGTACCGGCGCCGCCCTGCTCACCTGTGGGCCACCTCGGCAAACTGTGCCCGCTGAAAATCGGCCGCCAAGCGCCGAATCTCCTCCCAGGCGGCCGCCATCGCCGCCGCGCCGCTACACGTCAGCCCCCGCCGGGCGGGCTACGGGCAGCGAGCGGGGACAATCCGCATCGCCTCCTGGCCGCGGCCGCCGCCCGCAGCGCCACCTGTCGGGTGGGAGCCGCCCTTGTGCGGCCGGGCCTCGCCGCAGCCGTGGCCGTTAAAAAAAAAACCCAAGAAAAAAGCAAAAAGCAGTTTCCCCACGCGGGCCTGACTCCAGCAGCCGGAGCCCGGTGGACGTAGCCCCCAGAGCAGGCACACCGTGTTGTCAGCAGCGAGGCCCGGCGCGGTGCCGTCACCGCTGGCAGAGACGCGAGTGTCCCGAGCTCGGGCCTGGGCAGCGTGAGGGCGGCTTCGCTGACAGGGTGAGGGCTAAAACTCGGTCCGAAATGTAAGCTGAGCTTTCAGCATGTTTGTGGAAAGGTGAGCAACATTAGAATCTGACCTTACTAAAAAGCTGAAATGAAATTTAGACTAGAAGTGGGGTATGAGGTAAATAGCGTCTCCATTTAATGGCACCGCTATTTATTTTAGCTGAATTTATTTAGCTGTCAGGTCAGAGGTTGGCCACACAGTTTTAAAGGCCTTTTTGGCTGTTAGCTGGAGCTGACTTCTCCGTGGTAATGACTGAGAGTACTGTGCCGGGAGTGGTCCCGCCCCAGGGTGAGCAGAGGACGCGTCAGTTCCCAAAGCCTGCCACCTCCCCCATGAAACAGCGGCAGGAGACTGAAGAGCTGCCCAACACAAGGAGAGTCGTCCATGGTGCCGAGGCTATGTCATTGTTCTTCCATATTTCTTGCTGGCAAAATTCTCGCTGTGGATACGGACCCTGCATAGCCACTGTTTTCACTGACACTGTATTCTCTGCCTTCCAAAAGTTACGGAGAAATGTCTGTGGCATAGTTTTGTGTCATGCTGGGTGCAGTTTAAGTAGAGTGAACAAATACTTTGCAAGATACTGGCACAGTAAATTATAACAGCATGGTTATCGTGGAATAAGTATGTGGCTTCAATTTTACTGGTCATTTTTTTTTGTGATGAGAAACTCGGGGCAGGACTCATTCAGCTTAGTGTCTGAAGTTAGCTGTTGAGGTCTACTAGTCTTGGAGCCTTCATAGACAGTGAGCAAAGGTCCTCAAATTGTTGTTCAGCTCTTCCTAAGACAAGTTAACTAATTACTTACCGGAGGTGCCTGTTTTTCTCTATTGCCAAAGAAGATAGCAAGGAAGATTCCTCAGCCAGATCCTTGATTTAGACATCAGTATTTAGGTGGGATGAATAGTGTATTGGAAGCATAGGGAAAAAATGTGACAGCAATTGTGGGGGCAACTTTTATGATTACATAGAAACAGGCTATCATAGGGAACATCAGGAAAAAGAACTGAGAACTTGGAACTGGATTGCTCCTACCTAACCTTAAATGTACCTGAAGTGTTTTAATTATGAGTATAGTCTACAGGCTATGGAGAATCCCATCTAAAGTCTGAATCTCTCTTTGGGCTGGCCAAATTGGGCGTTGTAGTTAAGATCCAAAAGTGAAGTATAATGGTTTTGACTGTCATTTGTGTATATATGACTTGAATTTGAGCCACAGTTGCCAGATCTGTGGAAGTAGTCTTCTGTAAATAGAGCTTGGTTGTTATTTTTTTTTAAAGTTTAGAGTTGTGTTTTACCAGCATGCAAAGAAGGGGCAGATGAATCATATAAACACACAACAGTTATAAGCATATTGATATTTCTGAATTGAAGGTTCTGAGTCTGCTGTCAAAGAGATTTTATAAGGACCCTTTTCTTTCGAGAGGCATGTACATGTGCACAACATGTGCATTGATATTTTCTATACCTAATTGTTATTCAGGTAACAATTCAGATTTTTTTTTATGTAGAAATCATTTTTCTTTAGACAGTCATAAGTTAAATCTTCTGTTAAAAATACAGCAACTGATTCATTCTCCTATACATGCACAAACCTCTTGCAGTTAACTGAACTCTAATGTTATTAGCATCTATTTTATGCAATAGGTATGTTGCTTAAAAATAAGGTTGATGCCATTTACTTTGCTACAGTACGCCAAAGTTTACTGGTTCCAGAGCCACCACGGTAACAGAAATGTTTTTGTTTCACTGTTGCAGGTATAGAAACTAAGTGTGAAGGTTTTTGTAGCTTTAATGATAGCAAAGGTTTAAATAAACCTTTCCATAACTATTATAATATGGATTGATGGCCATATTTCATTGACACAAAACAAAGCAAATAATTTCTTATGAAGGCCATGCACGATATTGCATTGATTCGCTCTGGGAGTATCAATTACCCTGTCTTAATTGGGGACAATAAAAGCAAATGGTGAGGTTATTAATCCTGTCAAATTAAATCAATGCTGTCTGTATGACATAAAGTACATTGTAAAAGTTCATTTTGTAATATTCATGTATGTTCATATGCACTATTCTGAACTCTCTCCTCAGGGAACTTGGAATTTCTACCAGTCCAATGAAGGAGCGCGAGTTAAAGGAATGGGTTTTCAGTTCTGTGTTTGCTCCTACTTGCTGACACAGTGCATTGACCACCAAAAGAGCAAAACCTGAAGACTGGACTGACTCACGGCTGGCTGCCAAGTGTTACAGAAAGTTATAACTAATGGTTCCCCATTCTAGTCGGCTGAAATACTGTCTTCTAGCTAAAAGCCCTGTAAAGGTTCGTACAGTCATCACAACATTTAGAGCAGGAGACAAACATGACACTCAAATGCACAAACTTGTATTATTATTTGTGTAGAAACACCTAGCTCTGTTTCAGAGTTGTATCCAAAGACTCCAGGCACCTATAATTCCATATTCGGGAACACTGGATCTTAAGGCCAAATAGGAGTGTCCTTTAATTTTTTGAGAACTCACTCTTCAACTCTAGAAGCCTTCCTGGAAGAATTCAACAACTCTGAAAAATCTGTGCTTTTCTATTTTCCATTGTGATCTCTGTGTACACACATACTTTGGTTGCATATTTTATGGTATCTGTTTGTTACTTTATAGCAATTATCCTGAAAAAGAGATTAATTAATAAAAAATAATTGAAAGAAGGCATTGATACAATGCCTGTTTGAAGTAATTAGTGATCCGGCAAAAATGCCCCTGGTACATCCTCCTTTACTGCAAAGCAGACTCTTCAAACATTGATGAATTTGTCTGAAACTGTTAGTATTTTTTTAGGAAAGAAGAGAATGTAAAGGTGTAGTCAGGGCTCCCATATTAAACCTGTCATGAAAAAGTGTTATTAATGCCATTGAAACCTGAATAGCCAGGGAAAATACCTTAAATGACTTCTGTGTCACTCGATATAGCTCCTGTTCATCTGAAGATGATAGATTAGGAAATGAATCTATTGATAAAGGAAAATCCACAGGATGAGAGGACAATGCGACAGTGTTAGATTACCATGCAAAGGATATGATGAATGTAATGTATAAACAAATTAAACTGATAATATAGTAGGTGGGGTTTTTTGACCACATAAAGTATTTTTAGCAGTGTATAGAAAATGTGTGGAAAGAATGAGTAAGGTGAAATAGAGAAGAACAAAGTTCCTAAGAGGTGTGGTTTATCAGAAAACTTCTTACTTTGCGTAAAAAATGAATTAGAGGAATTTTAATATGCATAGTATATTTTCCTTGAACTCAGAAAGAGCAGTGCCACACCTTGTTCATCTGGGAATGGAATCGATCTGATACTAGTAGGGAAATAAAGCATAAAGGTGTGATTATTTGGTAGACTGGACTGTGTGCAGACTGTATGTTTTTGATATGGGTCATTTTCTTAAGATACCTGCAAAGACAAGAAATAGCAGTGTAACCACTGTAATGATGAAAAAGTAGAAATTATGCAAGTGGAAATAAGTAAATGATTATCCAATAGGATGTCTGAAAATAGTTTGTAAACTGGATGTAATGGAGTATAAATTAGAATTTTATTAAATGATTCTTTCATTCCGCATATGTCATGATATTCTCTTCATCACCTGCTGGTCATCTTTTCCTACCAAAGAGATGAGTTCGTGAATGTAAAAGGTTTATCTATCAGGTTTTGCTCATTAATGTGCTTACTTTGATTTTAGCAGTTGGAAAAGTTACCTGACATCTCATTTGGTTTTCATTGTGCTGGTATACACAATTTAAGTAACGGTTTTGATGTGGTGATTCAGAGGGATTATGCTGATGAAGGAACAGGTACCTAACAAGCTCTTCCTTTATCAGAGAGAGCTGGCGAGATAAAGCACAAGCTTTTTTAAAATGAAAACTGGATATTGGATATATAATAGAGGGACAGGGCTTTCATCCTGCCTGTGTATGCCATGGGTAGCTTTGGCTTTTTTCATTTTCACAGTCCCTCTTTAATGCACAATTATAAATAACATAACGTTTTGCTTTTCACCATACTCTTTCTCTTTTCCTGTCCTGTTGCACAGTGGCTCTGCTGTATGCTAATGGAAGGGTGCTTGGTTCAACCTTTAGTTATGAAACACCATACTTTCAATTAATTAGTGTGATTACCTACCTAACTTTAGATAGGAGAAATTTGGTATTCATTTGGTACTTCTTTTGCAGTAAATGTTCATATCAATAATAAAGCCTTCCCTGAGTAAAATACTTATAGATGTACAGGGCATGAAACAGCACATGCATGTGGAAAATCTCACAAGTAAAACTGAATACTAAATGCATCAGCAGCTGCCTTGTTCATACACTTTATGCATGTGGCTCAGATAGTATTCAGAAAATTATATTCATATAGATACCATTTTTTTTTACTGTTTTAAGTACCTCTTTTCTTTTTGTTAGTATATGTATAGAGCTAATGAAATTTTCTCAGCTTCAAAATACTAAGTCCAGTTTATATCTTTGTTTGGCAAGGTTGTTTTCTCTATTTGGATTAGAAGATTAAATGCAAATTCCCACACTGTGTTTGACAAAACCCCCTTTGATATTTTTTGAGGAATGGTTAAACTTAATATACAGAATTTAGTAATTTACAGTTTAGAATGTACACCTGATCTTCAAACATAATACAGAATATTGAGGGGAAGAAAGACATATTTCTTCAGGTTTTCAGCCATATGGCCAGTTAAAAATCAAATGTACAGCTGTATTTGTACAACAAACTGAAAAGAACAAAAGCCACTCTAAATAGCCATATTTTACCATTCAGCTGAATATTTTGATTAATGCTAAATAGAAGACCAATTTGTCAGTAATAGTCTCATATTGAGGGACTGCAAACATCAAGTCTATCTTACTCTGATATACTGAGCTATCATGGAACAGAGCATTGAAGTAGTATATAAAATTTTTATTCATAGTAAACCAGAAGCACTTGTAAAATATTGTAAACAATATAAAATATATGCTGTTGCATAAATAAACAAGCACTTATACTATCAAAGGCAACAGAGAAACCTTTAAGGGGTCTGTCAATGGAAATTCTCAAAATCCAATGCCAAGCAAAGACTTGAATAGCAATTAAGACCAGAGAAATAAAATAAAAGCACTGAAAGATAGAAGGGAAGTACAGATTTATTTTTAATATAATTGCAAAATGCAATATTAACAAACATGCAAATAATTCTGTAAAAAGAAAACCAGATATTTTTATCCCCAGAATACTTTTTTCACAGTGATATATTTTCAAATAGCTTTTTGTAATGTGTTAAGCTTATGTTGCAGTTGAGGTGTCACTGATCCCATCCAGCAGGGAACTGAGGTTTTGCGTATGCTTGGCAGGCACTGAAACATCAGCAGAGGTGCCAGCTCAGGGCACAGTGTGGGTTCAACTATTAAAGGTGCTGGAAGTCCATTGCTGTAAAATGGAAGAGTACTTCATACAAGTATAGAATTCTGTATTTCACATAAGGAAGGGAATTTTAATGGGAAGGAAGCAACCAGGTTTTAAGCCTGCCTGCCTCTCTGCCACCTCTTGACTTCTGAAATTGCTCCTTTGAACCGTGTGGTTTCCATCACTTTACAAGGGAGCAGGCTTTTGACTGCAGTTTCTCTCCCATCCTCCTTGGGCTGCTTTCAGCACTGAATGAGAATAGGGACTTTGGATAACTGATTTGCCTTCTCTCATATCGCTTCACAGGTGACCACATTTTGTTTTTCATTTCAAAGTACGCATAGTAATTGGGTTGTTCCCTCATGCTCTCTTCCATCTGGAAAGCTGTTTTGGAGTCAGTCTATCAGATGATTAGAAATCATCTAATTTCCAGACTGAATTAAGTCATGAGCATTAGTGTTTGTGTCACCATAACGCTTTAGTTGAATTAGTCAATCCCAGAATCAGTGTGGCCTAAAAATGTGTAATACTTGTGAAAAGGATCAGTATGATGCAAGGGTGCTTGGGGCAAGATATTTCTGGTAAAGATTGGTATGTTAATGCCACAGTGAAAGACAGTGGTTATCAGAATCATGTGCAAGTCTAAGTGTCCGAGTTAAAAAGAAAAAAAACCCTGTAAGATCTGTAGGTACAATTTATGAGGACAGAGGAATGGAGGGTGTGTTTTACAAGAAGGATCTGCCTTGTCTGATTTAAAAAGGCTGAACTATGGTTGAGCCTTTAATCAGAAGGTGAACAACTGATACATAGGGAAAAGCTATAATTAAGTTAGAGACAAGATTGGCACAAAACCCCAGAACAATGAGGTTCTGGACCTACCTCAAGATGTGAGTTATGAGGCAAACAACTGAACTGGTTTTCAGTTGGAATTTTCTAAGGGAGAATTATGAGACTCGGTTGTTTAAAATATCCAGGGTCTGGATCACTGTAGGAGATCTCTCTCTTATATGTGGTCTTACGTGCCATTAAGTGGTTTTGTAGGAAAAATGAATCACAAATGACTCAGAGCTCATATGACTCAGAGATCTGATAATTTTGTAAATGTGAGTAAAGGAAATTGAAGGTGATCAACACGTTTTAAGATCTGATCTAATATGATTATTTGAAATGTATTGTGACTCTGAATTGCCTAGTAAATCAATCTAATGTTATTAATAATTTACGTATCTTCATGCTATATTTTAATCAGGTTCTGTGAGTGGACACACAGTCAAAAAGCATGATAATATCCATGGATATTGGTTCTGACCCTCTCCAACTGAACGAAAGTAAACTCAGGGTTGGAACAACTGTATCTTATGTTGCAATTAGGAGAAGCTAGGAGCTTACAGTGGTCAATCATCACATCTTAGCTAATGTGTGGTAACTTGTCAAGTTGCAGTGGCCCAAATGCTTCTGATTGTGTTCTTGCATACTATTTGCTAATCCATTTCCTGACTGCTCTTACCAAAATTTATTTACATGTGTAAGTTGTATAAACAATCCTACACGTTGGCTTTTCTTTTATGAACAGAACAATAAAATTCTTTGAAAAAGTTAATTTTAACATCTTTCTAAAAAACTAATTAAACGGACTCAAAGAAGTAAAAGTGTTTGTGGAGAAAGCATTCTAAGGATTAATGTGAATTTAGTATAGATTTTTTTGTTTCAACTCAGTCCTGCACCAAGCCTCTGAAATTACAAGCATGCTGAAGCGGAACAACTGTGTTCTATTTTAGCTCAACGTATTAATCCAGTCCATTCTGTGTCATTTTTTTAGAGGGTGCCTTCATGTTGCACACAAGGCAAATGGCACAGATGTGCTAGGATAGAAAACCTCCAGTATCTTTCAGATGGATCTTTATGAAGTGCCGATGCATGCTGAGAAGCAAATTCATCCTTCTATTAGAAACAAAAACAGCAAAAAAAGAAAAAAAAAAGTCCAAACCTTCTTCTGCTAAATTTGCATCTGCAAATGTTAGATTTGAGAAAAAAATTCTTCCTAAGTGCTCAAATGATAACCACTGAAGCTAAAGAGTCAGATATTTAGGTAGGAAAAATATCCCTTAGAATTTGGTCTCTGCACAATATATTTATTATTGCACTGCTTTTTTTCAGGACTCATGTAAACTTTGAATCTCAGAAAATTAATTTCTAGAGATTTTCCTCTTCTGTTTTCTCCACATGTCACATCCTGTCAGTATATTGGATATTACGTGATTAACTCTTTCCTTACAGAAGTCACCCTCTTTTAATATAGTGTCAGTCTAATGAAAGAGCACAAAGGAAACTGCTGTTGGAGGGTAATAGGAGGATTAAAAGCTAAAAAAAAAGGGAAAAAAAAATTTTAGAATTCATGAATTCATCTTACCTATCCCTTTATTCTGGAGTGGGAAATCATGTCAAGTGTAGTGGGTTTTCTGGTACATTCTAGATACAATCTACAATTAAAAAAAAAATCTGTTTAAAAAAAATCTGTGTCTTTGTTTCTGAGGTAGGTTTTTTAAAATTTACTTTAAAATAAGGAAAAAGCTTTTAGATCAGTTTAGGAACTAAGAAATTCTCATAGAAATTATGTTTTCTTACAGAACTTAACAGTTAGATTGCCGGTTAGCACTTAACGTTGTAAAACTGTCGTGGTTTCACTGTGCTTCCTCTATGGGCCAACCAGTCTCCATCTGCTATCTCCTGTCTTGTTATTAGATTGCAAGTTCCTAGGGCAGAGGTTTGTCCTTTTGTTGGCTATATAGATCACATAATAAAATGGAGGCTCAGTTTGGGAAAAGAGTACCTAATAGCTGTGACAATGCAAAGCAAAACAATGTTATTCAGCTTTTAGAAATGGAGGAATGCACTGTTGTCTAAGGAAGAGCCAACAATTACACTGATGAGCAACTGAAGCTCTGTGTATAATATTGGCTTCCATAACATAAGTACAAATTTTACTCTTCTTACGAGTAACAGCATAGCATTCTTGAATAATGCTCTCAACTGAGAGTCCCTGAGTACTTAGTGCTTTTTTATTTTCTCTTCTAACAACCTTTGAGTTAGTTAATTTTAAGTATTGGATGAGGAACTTTGCATGGGATCCAGTCTGAGATTAATGTACCTAAATTTGTCATCTGTGTGTAGGTACCTGTAGGTATACTAGATGCCTAAGGTACCTCTACAATCAACGGAGAGCTAGGGCTTCATTCAGCTACATAAAGAAGGGAAAGAAGAGCCGTTTGAGATGCTATAAGGTATCCAGAATATCTGCATCGATCTGCTGAGTATGACAAAAGGCCTAAGGGAGGCCTTAGTATTTCTGGAAGACACATGGGAGACGTTTATACATCTCAAATGTTATTACGTTCTTAGCTTAGGCAACTAAAATGAGCATCTAGTCTATATAGTCAGTGGAGCCCAGAGCAAGCCTCAGGTGACCAGCTATGAGGGGTGGCTGCGCAGATATTTAGTGCTATTTGAGATACTAAAGAGCTACCCTACTGGCCTCCAGCCACCAGTCCAGAAGGACACTGGTCTTCCTCAAGTCCTCTATCATATTTGACAGCCATGAGTCTTAAATACCTTATGACATCTGAAATAATACTAGGTGGCTACAGATAGGCAACTAAATCAAGCTGTCAATATCTACTCAGTGAGACGATGCTTGCTAGGCCTCATTGATAATGCTGATTAGATCTTTCTTGGTTGTAATGAGAGCTTAAGGAAGCAGCATGCTTGTAGGCACCTACCTTTAGGAAGGATTCAGTTGTATATATGTAGATCCCTAGTGTCATTTAGGCTCTGTGGGATATTTCCTCTACTGTCTCGCTGCCACTGTAGAAGCATGTGTCTTCCTCAAGCATTGTGTCATATTTACCAGCCCTATGCAGATGTTTTGAATAGCTGAAAGCATTGTATATGCACTAGATGTCTGCACTTGGGCAAGTGAATTACTCTCCAGTTTTCTTAACCTCAAGCTGAATCCCAGCCATTATCTCCGTTTTATACGCAGGGACAAGAAGAAAAACGCTTCCTAATATAGCCCCAAAATGTTCTGATCAAAAGTCAAATTTCCAATTCCTGCCAGTGTGCAGTGACAAAAAGACTGGGGGGGGATGGTCAACGTTTTAACAGAAAGGGTAATACCAGTTAATTTAACATGAGAAGTTAACAACTGCAGTCTGAGGTATTCAGGAGCCAACTCCCTAACTATTTCCATAACACCTCTGTGCTCTTTTTTTTTATTACATGCTTATTCCCTCTCTCATGACACATACTTCTGGTATCAGTACTTTTGGCATTTGCTGTATAAGAAAGCTGGAGAATTACCTTGTCTTATCTTGTATATGCAGAATTCCAAGGATGATGATGCTAAAATGAATAATACATTTTAAATAGTAAAACCACAAATAAATTGGGCACTTTAAATTTAGAGTTTGTGCTTTGTTTAGTTTTTATAACTATTGCAGCCTTGTTTACAGCTCCTCTCCTTGGAAATTTATGTTTGCTCAATTTGCAGTGTTTGAGACAGGATATTTGAAAAGTCCATTAGCAGAATTCTGCAAAATTGTGCTTCTTTACTGAAGGCTTATATGTATTATATAGCACTATATAATGTCTTCAGATACTAGTAACTACTGGCTATACAATAACTGTGCTGGATTCTGAAAGATTTGTACTGAGAACCTGCCTGTCATTATGGAACCTGCTGTTCTAGGTGCTTCTGGACATATATTCTCAATGAAAATGCCTGTGTAGATAGGTGTCTGATAACAGAGTTCAGATAATAGATGTTTTATGCAACCTTTATCCTACCTGACTTACAATCTTGCAAGTTGTCTAAGTTTAAACTCTGGGTTTTGTAGTCAGTGAAATGAATCAAGTGTCTGCAAGGAGAGATTCATCTTGTCTAAATCACCAGATTTAGGATGAGATGAATTACCCTCTGGAGGTGCCTCATTCATTCCCTTGATACATGTAGGGCTTAAGGTTACTCATTTTGAAGTAGTCAACTAACTTTCAGGTGACTGAAGTTGATGATATTAATCTTCCCTTTTGTAACTGTAATGTGCACAGCTGAGAATGTGCTAACAAGCTCTCAGACTTTTCATCAAAGCTGCACTGACTCTGAAGGCTCAGATTTAGCTTACAGATGGTAGCTGTTTCTACTGGTCTTTTGGTGTTGCCTCCAAAGCAGTATCACAGGAAACTATTCAAGTTTGTCCATTAGTCAGCCATGAGAATCCATAACAAAGCTGCTTAGAACAGCTTAAATGCATTCTGGAAAAAGAAAATACATATTGCGTTTGATTATTCATCACTCACTGAGACTACCACACCAGGTAAAATTGAGAAGTGTCCATTTAATTTGTAACTGATATCTCTGTTGGTTTGAAATTCCTTATTATTTTATTTGAGTTTGCTGTGAAGTCAATATGGGTAGAAGGAGCATGTGGTAGTAATGGTGTTCATGAGTTAAGTGAGCTGTGGCCAGGAGGCCCATGGGGGGCACGTTTAATTTTACAAGAAGGAACGTGCTGAGGGAAGGTCTCGCACAAGAGTGGGATATGCCTGTGCCTGGCTTCTGTTTACTCTTTAATTGGCATTTAAGGAGTGCAGTGACCTGGAGTGCTGCAAACAGGAGCCACCAACACAGACTTGGCAGTTAATTTCCTTGGTGATTGGGCAAGCAATAGTGGTCCCTAATGTTCAGCAAAACCCGAGCCTAGCCCCAAAATTGTGAGTTTTAGCTTTCTAGCTATATTTTTCTCTTTTTTATTAAAGGAATAATTTTTGAGTTCTTTATTTGCCTTCTTGGTTTACAGTCTTTTTGATTCACTCCTTATGTTTCTTCAGAAGCTATGGAGGTTGGAGCTATGGAGGTTGATGTTCTTCCAAGAATAAAAATTTAAACTCATGCAATTAAGGTCTAAGTAAGATGCCAGATTTCATGGAATTCGTGGTTCTGGGCTCTAAAACCATAAGCAGCAGAGGAAATCCAGACTGCTTTTTTTAAAGACAGCTTCCTCCATCTCAGTGGCAGGTGTCTTCACAGAATCACAGAATGGAGGAGGTTGGAAGAGACCTCTTGAGTTCATCTAGTTTGACCACTGTCAGAGTAGAAAGATTTTTCTTCTGTTTAAATGGAATGCCTTGTATTCCAGTTTATCCTGTCAGTAGGCACCACTGAGAAGAGCCTGGCTCCCTCTTCTTCATTCCCTCCCTTCGGGTATTTATATACACTGATTAGATCCTCCCTGAGCCTCCTCCAGGCTGAACAACCCCAGCTCTCTCAGCGTCTCCTCATATGTCAGATGCTCCTGTCCCTTCATCATCTTCATGGCTCTTCACTTGACTCACTCCAGCAGCTCTATATCTTTTGTACTGGGGAGCCCAGAACTGGACACAGTACTTCAGGTGTAGCCTCACCAAGGTTGAGCAGAGGGGACCTTCATCAGCCTGTTGGCAGCACTCTTCCTAATACAGCCCAGGATGTTCTTGGCCTTTTTTGCCATGAGGGTGCATTGCTGGCTCATGGACAATTTATTGTCCACCAGGACCCCAAAATCCTTCTCTGCAGAGGTGTTTTCCAGCCATTCAGCCTCCAGCATGTACTGGTGCCTGGGATTATTCCTCCCCAGAGGCAAGACTTTTCATTTCCCCTTGTTGAGCTTCATGAGACTCCTCTCAGCCCCATTTTCCAGCCTGTCAAGGTCCCTCTGCGTGCCAGCACACCCATCTGGTGTATCAGCAACTCCTCCCAGTTTTGTGTCATTTGCAAACTTGCTGCAATGCACTCTGTCCCATCTTCCAGGTCATTAATGAAGATGTTGAACAGTATTGGCCCCAGTGTCAACCCCTGGGGTACACCACTAGTGATTTGCCTCCAACTTCAGTTTGTGCTCAGATCACAACCCTCTGGGTCCAGCTGTTCAGCCAATTTTCAGTCCACCTCATTGTCCACTTATCTAATCTGTACTTCATCAGTTTGTTTATAAGGATGTTATGGGAGACTGAAGTCATGATAAACAAGATCCACGGCTCTCCCCTTGTCCACCAAGCCAGTCACTTTGTTGTAGAATGTTAGCAGGTTGGTTAAGCATGATTTCACCTTTGTAAATCTGTGCTGATGACTCCTGATCACCTTCATGTCTTTCATGTGTTTGGAACTGTTTTCCAGGATTAGTTGCTCCACCACCTACCCAGGGATTGAGGTGAGGCTGACTAGCCTGTAATTCCTCAGATCTTCCTTCTTGCCTTTCTTGAAGACAGAAGGAGCATTTGTGACATTTTACAGTTGTCTTTCACAAGTCACAGAATCACAGAATCACTAAGGTTGGAAAAGACCTGTAAGATCATCAAGTCCAACCTAAAAAAAAAAAAAAACCAACCACAACACACCAAAAACCAACCCACCCAACACCACACAGCTCCATGCCCATCAAGCCACATCCCACAATGCCACATCCACACGCTCCTTGAATACCTCCAGGGAGGGTGACTCTACCACCTCCCTGGGCAGCCTGTTCCAATGCTTCACTACTCTCTCAGTAAAGAACTTTTTCCTAATATCTAGCCTGAACCTCCCCTGGCGCAACTTGAGGCCATTTGCTCTTGTCCTTTCACTTGTCATTTGGGAGAAGAGACCAACACCCACCTCTCTGCAACCTCCTTTCAGGTAGTTGTAGAGAGCGATAAGGTCTCCCCTCAGCCTCCTCTTCTCCAGGCTAAACAACCCCAGCTCCCTCAGCCTCTCCTCATAAGACTTGTGTTCCAGACCCCTCACCAGCTTCATCGCCCTTCTCTGGACACGCTCCAGCACCTCAATGTCCTTCTTGTAGTGAGGGGCCCAAAACGGAACACAGGATTCGAGGTGCGGCCTCACCAGAGCCGAGTACAGAGGCATGATCACCTCCCTGCTCCTGCTGGCCACACCATTTCTGATACAAGCCAGGATGTCGTTGGCCTTCTTGGCCACCTGGGCACACTGCTGGCTCATATTCAGCCGGCTGTCAATCAACACCCCCAGGTCCTTTTCTGCAGGGCAGCTTTCCAGCCACTCGTCCCCAAGCCTGTAGCGTTGCATGGGGTTGTTGTGGCCGAAGTGTAGAACCTCGCACTTGGCCTTATTGAACTTCATCCAATTGGCCTCAGCCCATCGATCCAGCCTGTCCAGATCCCTCTGCAGAGCCTTCCTACCCTCAAGCAGATCAACACTCCCTCCCAACTTCGTGTCGTCTGCAAACTTGCTGATCCCTCACTCTATCCCCTCATCCAGATCATCAATAAAGACATTAAACAAGACTGGTCCCAAAACTGAGCCCTGGGGGACTCCGCTTGTGACTGGCCACCAGCTGGATTTCACCCCATTCACTACAACTCTCTGGGCTCGGCCATCCAGCCAGTTTTTTACCCAGCGAAGAGTGTACCTGTCTAAACCACGGGCCGCCAGCTTCTCCAGGAGAATACTGTGGGGAACAGTGTCAAAGGCTTTGCTGAAGTCCAGGTAGACAACATCCACAGCCTTCCCCTCATCCCCTAGGCGGGTCACCTGGTCATAGAAGGAGATCAGGTTGGTCAAGCAGGACCTGCCTTACATGAACCCGTGCTGGCTGGGCCTGATCCCTTGGTTATCCTGCACGTGTCCCGTGAGCGCCCTCGAGATGAGCCTCTCCATAACCTTCCCCGGCACCGAGGTCAGGCTGACAGGCCTGTAGTTCCCCGGATCCTCCTTCCGACCCTTCTTGTAGATGGGTGTCACGTTGGCAAGCCTCCAGTCAGACCTCCCCCGTTGACCAGGGCTGTTGATAAATGATGGAGAGCGGCTTGGCAAGCTCCTCCGCCAGCTCCCTCAGCACCCTTGGGTGGATGCCATCAGGCCCCATAGACTTGTGAGTGTCCAGGTGGCATAGCAGGTCGTTAACTGCTTCCTCCTGGATCATGGGGAGGCTATTTTGCTCTCCATCCCTGTCATCCAGCTCAGGGAGATGGATACCCTGAGGATACCTGGTGTGGCTGTTAAAGACTGAGGCAAAGAAGGCATTAAGTACCTCAGCCTTTTCCTCATCCTTCGTGACAATGTTCCCCGCTGCATCCAGTAGAGGATGGAGATTCTCCTTGGCTCTCTTTTTGTTGTTAATGTATTTATAGAAGCTTTTTTTGTTGTCCCTCACGACCGTGGCCAGGTTGAGCTCTAGCTGGGCTTTCGCCTTCCTAATTCCCTCTCTGCATGACCTAACGAGGTCCTTGTATTCTTCTTCACTTGCCTGCCCGTTCTTCCAGAGGTGGTAAGTTCTCTTTTTTTCCCCGAGCCTCAGCATAAGCTCCTTGTTCAGCCAGGCCGGCCGTCTTCCCCGCCGGCTCTTCTTACGGCACATGGGCACTGCCTGCTCCTGCGCCTTTAAGATTTCCTTCTTGAAGAAGGTCCAGCCTTCCTGGGCCCCTTTGCCCTTCAGGACCGTCTCCCAAGGGACCCTCCCGACCAGTGTCCTGAACAGGGCAAAGTCTGCCCTTCGGAAGTCCATGGTAGCAGTTTTGCTGACCCCCCTCCTTACTTGGCTAAAAATTGAGAACTCTATCATTTCATGGTCGCTAAGCCCAAGATGGCCTCCGACCTTCACTTCTCCCACCAGACCCTCACTGTTTGTAAACAGCAGGTCAAGCAGGGCACCTTCCCTTGTAGGCTCCCTTACCAGCTGCGTGAGGAAGTTATCTTCCACACACTCGAGGAACCTCTGGGACTGTTTCCTCTCAGCTGTGTTGTACTTCCAGCAGACATCCGGTAAGTTGAAGTCCCCCACAAGAACAAGGGCTTGCGACTGTGAGACTTCTGCCAGTCGCTTGTAGAACGCTTCATCGGCTTCTATGCCCTGGTCAAATCTGGAATAGGCCATCTTGGGTGAAGAGAGGGAGCAAGGTCCTCACTGTTTTCTTTTTTTTATTCTATTTTTTTATCCTCAGCTATCTCACCATGTAGTAACAGAAAAAGATGGCATAAGATTCCCTGTAGTGTTGGTAGCAACTTTTCGTGTAAGAAAAGGAAATACATGTGGAGGGAAAAACCATCTTGTGGCAGAAATCTTAGGGAATGGAATTTAAAAAAATGGAGGAAAAAGTGAGGTGGATTTCACAGAAGCCTAACTGTAGAGGCAAAATCTGATATTTCCACTCAAGTGCCTCGTAACAAATGCAGATCTGTTTGCTGCTGCTTTGAAATTTCAGAAATCAGCTGTGACTTCTTTAAACCTTTTTTCCTCTCCTTCTAACAAAGTTTATTTAATGAATTCAGGGACCCAGACATTTTTTAAGGTAGGCACTTTAGTTCGACATAATAAAAAACCCTCATGGTGTCAAGTATGAAATACATGACGAAGAAAAATATGTGTGCCAATGGATTAAATACGCTTTTATAAAACTGATTATTCTGCATTGGGCTATGAGATGTGTAGGTTACATGACAAGAATGCAGCTTGCAGGTAGCTGAGGCAATAATCTTTTAAAAGACTGGAAAGCATAGTGCACAGAAATCAAAGCCATGGTTTATAACCATCCAACTGATAGCAGGTTGGATGGTTTATAAATAAGTTCCACTATTTTACTCCTGGATTTTGCACAGAAGAAAGCTGTAACTTAAATGCCAAGGAATTTGAGTAGCTGCAGCTCAACACTGATAGTACAGCTTTTCATGCCCAAACCTTTCAGAAACTCAAACATTGGTATTATAGAAAATAAATTCACAATATAGAAGACTGCTTAGAAGTAGAAGAAAATTGACAAAATTTATAAATTTATAAGTTAATTCTGAAATCAAAAGAGTTATCCATTTAAACACATTTGCTTTTCTGCATGAAGTAACATCTGGAAATTGGAGCCAAAGCTTGGATTCTCACATTCTATGAATCTAAATTGCATTGCTTATTTATATACAATGAAAGATCCCTGAGGTAGTGAACATTTTCCCTTCTGGGTTTTTGTTTGCTGTTTTTTTTTTTTTTTTATATATTTTCCATGGCTAATCAGCTGCCTTAGTAGAATGACTTCACAGGTGAGTAGTATGACTGCCAAATCAAATGGACTGACATTGTATAAGAGGAACAGAAAGAGAAATCTGAGACAACAGACGTTGGGCAAAATCGTACATTAATATGATAGAAAGGTTTACATCCCCAGAGAACAGATGGAAATTTTCTTAAATCTTTTAAAATTCAAGATCTGTCGTAGAAATTCCTTTGAATCAAAAGCCAGAATTTGTAATTCCTGAAATGGTGTATTTTGTCCATGCTTCCCAGTGGGAGTGAATTGATCTGGATCATGCAGTCTACAGTTACCCAAAATGTGTAAGAGATACTCCGCATGTAAGTGCTGTTTTTTTCTTGTTAGTATTGTGTTGTCAGCAGTAGTAAAGTTGTGTGTGTTGAACAGGCACAGCTGACCTATAGCAGAAAGTTGGTAATCTTTTTTTATATATTTCAGTTCTTGATAAAGTGCTTGTCAGGAATATTATACTGATCATCTCAGTTCCCCTTATGGCAAGCCCAAAAGGCACTAACATTGTTCTACTGTTCTTCAGTTCTCCATTGAATAAAGAATCAAAACAAAGATGAATATGAAGAAAGAATAAGTGTGTTAAAATATTGTAATCTTTGCAAGTAGCTGGCATGTGAGGTAAAGAGCAATTTAAAAATGCTTTAATAAGGACATATTTAGAAAACAGCCCTTTTTGTTGTTAGTTTAAATATACATATGCGTGCCCACATTAAGCACAGTTGTACAGTTGTAGACTTACTGGGGAGCTAATAGGCTCTGTAAACCCAGAGCAGGATTTGCCTCTGCTTTTCTAACCATGTGGGCAGTGAAGCCCTTTCCTTGAGGGTCGGGTGCAGAAGGAGTGTATGTCCATGAAATGTCCTCACTCACATAATGTATTAATTATCTTTCTGAAGAAAACACAGCAATGTTTTGTATGCTTGCAATCCCACTGAAATTGCCTTCCAATCCAAAGAAAAATGCTCTCTGCCTCACCCTATTAACTGAAAGTCTCACCCTATTAACTGAAAGTAAGACGTCTTTCAGCTTCATTGAATGAAGGGTAAGTTCCAAAGGCTAACTGCTGATAAACCCCAGCCATGCATCCAGGCAAACACACCACAGTGGCTGTTGGTTTAGCAGATTTCAACTGCTGGTGAAAATGCAGGAACAGCAGCAGCTTTTATCACACAGGGAATTATAGATCAAAACTGTTATCTAGAACAGCACTAAAAAATGATGCGCTGAAATAAATATGGGCCAGCTGAGTTTCTAAAGAACTTCATTATACTGCTACGTGGAATACAGTGGCACAGGCATTGCTCAGTGGAAACAGATGGGAGTTACTGGGATCACAAACCCAATACTACTTCTCTGATCCTGTAAAATGAAGGGAAACTAATATTCCTTCCAGTATGCAATCTTAGAAATATTTTATATTTTCTTTAAACAAATAAACAAAACCCCAACCCCCCCCAAATTCCACCCCCCCAAAAAAACTTCAATGTACTCAGATTTAAAGCACTAAAGCTTGTCTGCATGTTTTGAGAATTTACCACTGCTTCTAACTTTTTTTTCTAACTTTTTTTTTTTTTTTCTTTTTTAAGGTTGGACTTGATGATCTTACAGGTCTTTTCCAACCTTAGTGATTCTGTGATTCTGTAACTGCTGGCATTTAATTCTCCCAGGCAGCTACCTTTTGGATTTTACATGTTAATTCTATCATTGTGTGAATCCCATCATATTTATACTTCCTTGTTTCTTAGTTTTAACTCTAGAGAAAAGGATTGAGTATGAGGTGTCTGTTATAAACAGTATGCAAGAGCATCTGCTATAAACAGTATTGCAATATAAATTAAAGTCTTAGGAAAAAGCTAAATAGAAAATACGAATTTGGGGGGGGGGGTGATGAAGAGGAAGGGGAGTGGGAGAGTGGTCCCTTTCAAAACTGTTCCATTGGCTCCACTGCCTCTCATCTTTCTCTGATGGTGTGTCAGTGCTAAGGCAGAAAGCTTAGTTTAAATTGAATGGAAGAATCACACCGTCCATTTAAGGCATTCTCTATTGGTCTGCTGGTTGCTTGAGTTGTTCTGAGTTTATTGGCCACACTACCTATCAGACACTCAGGCTTGCTTCTGATCTGTGAGTCTCTGAGATCCTTCTCCTGGAGGGTTTCTGTGAGTGGTCAGCAGGATGCAGAGAGGGCTCAAAGGAGGTTAGGAAGTTGGGCAGAATGGAGGATCTGCAGGTCAGGTTTCAGTTTCAGACATAAGGGAAATACCCTCTGAAGGAAATGCCTTCAGTGATATCGTCTGGTCTAATAACCCTATATTTAACTAAAATTTGTTTTGCTTATGGCCTCTGACAATGGTGTCTAAAGTACCTCTAAAATCATGTGCTTTGTGACCCTGGAAAATGGCATACAGGTGGGTGCTTTTCAGAAACATACCTATACCTCTTAAAATTTATTTCCCCTATGGACTGAGTTTCAGGATAAGTTAATCTCATCACTCCCTCTTGTCACTGCAACTCATTAGTCCTTTGTCCTCCCATTCTCTCATTTGCTGAAGTACTCAGAGATGTCTCTGGGATATAGTTAGTTCCTTCCTGCCACAATTAATGATAATTCCTCATGTGAATCTGCAGTGAGGCTTTGGAAGTGTTACCTGTGTTTCTCACTTTCTCTTGTCCTTTCCTCAGTTGGCTTTCCATTTCTTTATCTATATGCTAAACTCTAACTATTTTCCCAATGTTTTTCTGTACATTTCAAAGAATGAAATGTACACTCAGACTAGGACTCCATCAAATAAAGGATTAGCAAGAGACTAGGTGATCAGTCCAGGCTAAGCGACTGCATATTTTTATGCTGTTCTTGTAGAAGGGGGTTTGATCTTAGTAGTCTGCTCAATTCCGTGGGTTGCTAATAGCTATCCAGAACACCAGTACAAGGAGGAACCAGATCTTCTCTTACTCTGCAGGTTATAAATACAATAGTGATGAACATACTGTAACTAGTGAACAGAAATACGTGAGCGGAATGAATGGGCAGAATTTGTCATATTTCCTTTTAAATTCATCTGGTCTGGAAGACTGTTTGCTTTCCTTTGCAGAAGAGAAAGCTGGCCAATGTTATAGCAGATGCAACAAAATTGCCAATCCATTTCCCCATTTGGCAAACATATAACTAGTTGCATTGCCTGTGAATCGTTTCCATACTGTTTGCGCCAGTGTAATGGCAATGTATGCAAATGGCATTTTCCAGTACAGTGCAAGCTGATGCAGACTGGTTCTGTAGGTTGGAATAGAGTCTGAGCATGTGTAATCCATCAACTGATTATGTCATGACCAGGCCAGGTGTCTACATAATAATAAACATCAGCAGTCACCACAGTGATATAGGAGGAAAAAAGATAACTCCACCCAGATATGTGCATTAATCATTGCCCAGTCAAACCTGGTTTTATTTGCTTTGTCTCCTCTCCATTCTCTGGGGTGCCCATTATTTAGAAAGAAGAGTCTACTAAAGTAAGACTCTTTGGCATGTCCTTTAAAGTTTCTTGTGTGTATTTATACACTTCGTAAGGAGGGAAATTATACAGTTAGCTGCTCACCATCAGGTACTGAGGAGAAGAGTGGTTCAGGTAAGTGATGTAACTGAGCAGACACATCTGTTGTGCTTCAGGGTTTATGTACCCCTCAAAGTGAGATGTGACTGTCTGAAATAGCAGTGGCAGTATCGGTTTTGTAAGGAGTATAAGCATATACATACATTTTTATATATCAGCCTGTATGATTTCTTACATTTAGTAGTCTTAAGCAGCTTAATTTTTCAAGAGATTAGGAGGAATGGAGAAAGATAAAGGAATAGCTGCTATCTCTGACATCCCATCTTCACCCAGGTCCCATAAGGAGTATATCAGGTAAATTGGTGACAGTTTATAAACATAAACACCTACCCTCCTTGTCCCATTCCTAGCAATCCCTGGCGGATATTGTGTGGGACTGAATGGATTTCCTGACAGCATGCCTGTAAAACATATGTTAGAAACTTACTCTCTTGCCTGTCACGAGTGATTATTATTTGTATCAGTAATGCTTATTTGTAAAGCCCCTGGAAGGAAACAGGCAGGATAATCTGCTTTGCCTTGTTCTCACCTTCTCACCTTCTCCCTTCAACGTTCCTATTTTTTCACAGGAGGAATCAGGGCACTTAAACCACAGTTAACAAACAATACGTTGTAACAAAGGAACAGCATCCTATCCAGAAACAGTTGTATACCTACTTTCACCACTGTCACTGTTTCTGCTCTCTGAGGACAAAAAACTACTCAAGACCAGGGCACAGATCCAAACAAAGTCCAGCACTGTTAACACTCTTTCTAGCATGATTTTGCCCATGTCAGGTAACAGCTTCCCAGACTTCCTGGATGCGGTCCGGAGAGCAGTACAGGCCAGGGAGTGTTTCCATTTTGAATGAGGTCATCCTGTTTGGTGGAAAGAAAGTTTAGCTGCATGGTTGCAAATTGTACTTCGGCACATGCCTCTGTGACAGTAGTCTCTCGCTGGTGCAGGCAACAGAGGTTTGAGTCCACTCTTTAGAAGAGAGCTAACCACAATCCATGCTGTAAACCCTCAGTTTTACACTAAGGGGCCAAACCAGTCCAAGCTCTAGAGCTTCCCGGTGAAGAAAGAATCCGAGTGTGTGTGGTTCTGCAAAACGACTCTTTTAGGTGCAGTCTGACAGGGTAGGTGCGAGTGAGGCTTAATCATCTATTGAGTAGGAAGTATTGGGAGTTGGCTCTTCTTCAGCTACCACCAGCTGCAAGTATCATGGGGCTCAGTGAACAAACACTTTCTTAAGCATGTTCTCCACCTCGCAGGGTAGACAGAAGCCCAGGTAAGGGAGTGGTGGCTAGTTCAGTCAAGCAGTACCCCAGCATGGAAACAGCCTGGAAACAATCGGCTTAACCCTCCCGGCTCAGCAATCAAATATAGTAAAGGTCTACTCACTGTCATTCACTAGCAGGACAAAGAGTTGCAGATCAGCATGTTACCGGGAGCATGGCCACATTCAGAGCTCAGGGGAACTAGAAGCCATCACTTTGACAACAGGCCAGCAAAGGGAAAGGAAAGAAAGATAAGTTTATGATGGAAAAAACCAGTACTTGAGTGTGAGGAAGCAATAACAATGTTGTGGAGGGGAGAAAGAAACAGGAGGCTTTTCCATCATATTCGTATTTCTTGCCCCAATTCAGCTTGTTAAAACATGCAGGAAAAAGTATTACTTTGTAATGATTATTGCTTACTCCTAATTGAAATCTATAATCCCATTACAAATGCATCTGGACACATTTAATGAAATCATATCCTGTTGCGCAAATTGAGATCCAAGTTCATAGCTCATTTCTAAACAAATTACACACAGTTTGAGAGTCCAGGCACTGAATTAGGTATCTTGTAGCAAATGCTGCCAGCTCCTTCAGGTTAACTGAGAAACTGGGTTGCTGCTGTTTGCAATTTCTAAAGCATAGCAGGATAACTCATTTTCCAGGCAGCCTTGGATTTCCAGTTAGGCTACCTCATGGGGATATTTTGTCTTCTGCAATATTCTACTGGTGGAGAGAGAGAAGCTTAAATATACTTTCTTTAAGACTTTCTTGAAGACTGACAGGCTTTTTCATCAAAACTGAAGGCAAGGCTGCTCAACTAGAACATCTCTTAGTCTGCTAACCATTATTTTGCAAACCTGGAAACTGAACTGGAAATAAATATGTTTTTAAAGTATTCTGATAAACGTACAGAATAGCAGTTCCGACTTGCTTTCCCATGCTAAATTCCACCATTCCACCTTTCAGTGTAAGATCTGAACTTGTCCATTACAGATTTTGTGAGGAAGACACTTACAAAATTCAAGTTTAAAATCACCTGCTGCTTGCTTGTCTGCTCTTTCACCTTTTCCTACCACATACTCCCTTGAATACAAACACCTCCACCTTCCTCTGCTTCATAAAATAAGCACAGAAATACAGTAATTTTCCTTGCAAGTTATTTTATTATCCTTGTTTCCATAGTGTCATAATGTTGGACTCCAGGTGGCAGCATTTGTGAGTGAATATTAGATGTTTGTGCTAAACTACTGATTTCAAACATGTCTTGATCGATAACCATTGTAGACTACTCTTCCTTAAAAGCACTTACTGTTTGCTCCTCTTAGTCTTTATTTTCATCCTGTAAAACCTAGTAATGTACTTAATGTACAAGTGTTGAAGGAGTTCATATCAGCATGTTAAGAGAGCTTTCATGATGGTTCAGAGCAGATTCCTGCTCCTTACTGTACCTTGAGGCACAGATGAGGGAGAGCAGCACAGGGCACTCAGCCATCCTAGTCTGGAACAGAATGGACAACGCTTGGGTAGGAAATGCGCATTTTTACTTCTGTCATAGAAGGTAAGGTGCACCTCTGTGACTTGCCTCTTCAGTAGCTGCTTATGCTGTAACAGACGACGCCTTGTCAGGGTTATAAAAGGCTGGGGGCATATCTGTGCAAGTGTTCCACCACAAAAACTAATACTCGGGGGCTTTTCTAGCTGTTTAAGTGTACTGGAAGTGAAGGAGGGTTCGAGAATGTCTGTGGACTATCTTCTGCACACTATAAGCCACAGTTACTTCCTGATGTCAGATTGGGCAGGTGGATATTTATCTCCTCTAAGAAAGAGCCTTAGGGAATATGTGAAGGATTAAGCTGATTTGCACTATAGAAACAGGGATCTCATTCTGTGCTCATTCTTTCCTCCCAGTATGCAAAGCTTTTTCTGGGATGGGAAGAAAGTCTCCATTTCTTCTTAGCTCTCACCAAATATCTGGCTAATCTGATGCAGAGTCAGGTCTGACTAGTAAAAAGTGTACTGGGGTATCAGCAGCTAACAAACAAGGCCAGAAACATTTTTAAAGACACATGGTGAAACTGGAACAGTAGCAATGTATTGTGCTTGGGGTACATGACCTTCCCTTTCTGCCTGCGGTGGGTTGACCCCAGCCAGCAGCTGAGCACTCATACAGTCACTCACTCACTCCTATACTCTAGGATCTGGGATAACATCGGAAGGGTGAGCATAACAGCAGAGAAAAGTGTTAGATACTAGAAATTTATTTTGTCTAAAATAATTTTAGGTCTATTATGAAAAAGACTGATGTAGTACAGTCAGGGAATAACAAGAGTGGGGCTGCTCCACAAGAGAAAACAAGCCAGGAACAACAGTGCAAAGAGGGGCATCATCCATTCCGACAGAGGCATAGACATGACAAATGTAGGGATGGTGACGATTAGAAGAACCATTTGCAGTCTAGTGATCGTCTGAGATACACAAAGCAACAAGCCAAAACAAACCAGGAACGGAACTGAGCACAAACAGCTACAGCACGCAGTTCCTGGACCGATGGGCATGGGTGGAGGTCAAAGCAATTAAAACCTGTTGATGCACTGAGGGCCATGACAATTAATTGTCTAATTCAGACTGTCAGACTGCTAAAACTTTAATTGGAATAAAAATACATTCTTAGCTTCATTTATATCCTATACCCTTTTGCCTATAACAAGAGTATGAGTGTAACAGCATCTCTTTTAATCCACCAGCTACAGCTCTAATTATAGCCCTGTTGCCGTAGGGTGAGTACATGGATAAGTCTGTGCCCTAATATAGTATAAACATGACCACTCTCACTACCTGGATAAATCTGTTTTGGGCTGTTTTCAGTGATACTGCATAGTGATTAAATCGTTTCTTTAGAGCATTTGTACAGATACTGCCTTAGGCCTGGACAGCTGGATCCCTCCGTGTAATGAGCACAGCCCCGAAATAGTTTTTATGTTGCAACTGGTGTTACAATACTACACAGCACTACTAGCACTCAGGAAAAAAAAAAAGGAAAAAATGTGTAGATAGGACACCAGTCCAAACCCTTATCCACACGTGTACACACATACATACAGACACATCAGATAAAACAGATGATTAAATTTACTTGCTTGATGTTTCAGAATGGGCACTGAGAAGGGAGTGAGCTTGATATGTGAGCAAAATCTGTTAAACTTTAATCACCCTCAGCCAACACTCCTGCTCCCCTACTGCCACATCTATGTAAACAGAAAGTTACTCTCTGTAACCTATAAAATATGAAATATAGCATCTGCTAAAATTCATATTTGTCCTTAAAAATTTCATTTGTCTCAGGAGATATCTCTACTTCTCATTAATACCAAACAGGCAAGGACTTGAAAATGGTGCAGATACTTTTCCCTAGCTGTTAACATCTGTTTAGACTTTCCATTGTGATACTTTTGCTTCTGTGATTAGCACATGGCTGGGTATGCATAGATTTAGAGACTAGAATCCTCAGGATTTCGATGCAGGAAGAAAAACAAAATATACCACATACCTACGTTTGCCTCAGTCTTGTGCTCTATGCAATAAGCAGACAATCTGAGGAACTTCTCAGTATCATCTAGGTGAATGCTGCAGTATCACGTTTTCTTTTTCTGTAATATCTTCATTGTAATAATTAGTGAGTGATATGCCCAGTACTGTGCAATTTTATAGGATTTATTTTGTACATGGAGAACAGCGCATATACATTATACTTTCATTTGATTATATACAGTATTGAATATAAGGATGTTAAATATTTTGTATACGCATATACATATATTTAAATAATAATGAAAAGAGGTTAAATGAGGAGGTTAACAACAGTAATTTCTTGGGAAGTAATGAGCTCATATACTTTACTCAAAATATTGCTTTCAAGCTCTAAACATTGTCATGCAGAAGGTGGAAGAGGATTTCAAGTGATGCCTGACGCAGAATGCAAAACAGTGGTCTGAATTCTGACTTGATAAATGGATGCTGTGCTCAAGGAAGCAGTAAGAAACATAGGCATAAACTGGGTCAGCTTCATGGGAAGAAGCTAGTCCAAAGAAGCAAACCAAATATGAGCTGTCAGTGCAATACTGTTAGGATTATTCCCATAACCATTACTGCCATAACCATCCTTATTTATGTCAGAGCCTTTCAGAGAGGCTCCTTATTTCACTTACACTGCTTTGCTCATACCTAGACAAGAAGGTGAGACAGGTCTCAATCAAGTCCTAGTATGAATACACTAACCTGTTTGCTCATATTTGGATGTGGGTCTCTGTTGCTTTTAATGAACTAAACTAAAAAACAGAATCTGAGCTCCCTCAAGTTATAAAAATTAGATTCTGGTTCTTACTGAGGAGACCCTAAGGCATAAGCCTGTCTCTGAGAAAGGTGCTTTTTATTACAAAAGACCACCTAAATAGACATTGTACAGTCATTCTCAGTTTGTTTATGGAATATTATCCATGCAGCCAGAAGCAACAAAAAAGTTATATTTATGTTCTCTCAAATATAAGTTATATGTCGTGTGTGCTAGATTTACAGTTCTAAAGCTGTTGATTTGATGCTTTGCTGTAGCATATAGCACACATAAACACATAGATACTGTGATGCTGAGCATGAGTAAAATTATACAATTAAATAATTATGTAGAATAATTATGTAGAATTTATATATTTCCTTGAAAGTCACTGAAAACACATTCAGATGCTTCTAACCACCAGTGGTGGTTCTAAGCCTTTTTAGTTGTTACAGACCTCAACAGGAAATTCTGGAGCAGACTTGTGTGTGTGTGAGCATGCATATAATGGAACAGAGGGTCAGGAAAACTGTATCATACACAAAACAACATTTGGGTTTTTCATTGTCAAAATAATGCTAACAAGATGAAAGTATTTGCTGCTGTATGTTGGAAAATGGAAAAAAAAAAATAGTCCATTCCTTTACAAAGGACCTTTTAACTTTCTCCTCCACAATTTTTGCACTTAGCCTAGGTGAATATATGCCTACTCTGTGAGTTTGTTGTTAGCACAAGTAATCCTTACTGATGGTACCATGCAAGAACATAAATACATCATTACTTTGCAAGTTATTTAAGGCTAGTAAAAATGTATTCATGGAAACATCTTACCTGTTCAAACACATTATTATGTTTCTTTTAACACAAACCCTAATGCAAGGTGAGCCTCAGAAAAAAGCATGCCAGCACAGTCTTGACAAAAATTTCCTCACGGGAAAATTTCAGTTTCTTTTGGCAGTCCATTCCCAGTCCCCCTGCAAGAGCAGTTCTGAAATTTCTTTCTCTCAGACCTAGCCTTAGGCAATAACTCTAGTTTGATCTATAGGACAGAGCTAACACTCCAACCAAAAAGAATAAATATCCTCCAGAAAAGAATTTTCACATTAGTCTTTACTTAACTTTAAAAGATGCCTCCAAAGTGTCATTCTAGGATTTCTCTTTCTCACAACAGTAACCAAAGCCCTAACACCAAATCCTACACGTCTGCTGAGTGTCACAAAAGGCCAGATGGAATTTATCCATACTGAAAATTGGCCAAAAGAATTCTGTTTTGGAACTCCCAGTTCCCTTTGGCAGCCCCTTTCTAGACCTCATCCCCCTGAAGTTCTGGGCTTCTTCTCTTCCTCAACAAACCTAACCTTAACTGTGTACGCTTAGCCTAGCCTGGGCCATTGGAGAGGAAACCCTCTCCATTCAGAAATATGCTTAGATAAATATGATGCAATTCTCCAGTTGTAGCACCAGCTCTTAGCAGTGGAAGCTATGTTGCAGCCACACTACAACTTGAAGACGACACCAAGTTGGGCGGGAGTGTTGATCTGCTCGAGGGTCAGAAGGCTCTGCAGAGGGATCTGGACAGGCTGGATGGATGGGCCGAGGCCAATTGGATGAGGTCACAACAACCCCATGCAACGCTACAGGCTTGGGGACAAGTGGTTGGAAAGCTGCCCCGCAGAAAAGGACCTGGGGTGTCGGTGGAGAGCAGGCTGAATATGAGCCAGCAGTGTGCCCAGGTGGCCAAGAAGGCCAACATCATCCTGGCCTGTATCAGAAACAGTGTGGCCAGCAGGAGCAGGGAGGTGATCGTGCCCCTGTACTCGGCGCTGGTGAGGCCGCACCTCGAATACTGTGTTCAGTTTTGGGCCCCTCACTAGAAGAAGGACATTGAGGTGCTGGAGTGTGTCCAGAGAAGGGCGACGAAGCTGGTGAGGGGTCTGGAGCACAAGTCTTATGAGGAGCAGCTGAGGGAACTGGGGTTGTTCAGCCTGGAGAAGAGGAGGCTGAGGGGAGACCTTATTGCTCTCTACAATTAACTGAAAGGGGGTTGCAGAGAGGTGGGTGTTGGTCTCTTCTCCCATGTGATTAGTGACAGGACAAGAGGAAATGGCCTCAAGTTGTGCCAGGGGAGGTTCAGGCTGGATATTAGGAAAAATTTCTTTCCTGAGAGAGTGGTGAGACACTGGAATAAGCTGTCCAGGGAGGTGGTGGAGTCACCCTCCCTGGAGGTGTTCAAGGAATGTGTGGCCGTGGCATTGTGTGGCATGGTTTAGTGGGCATGGTGGTGTTGGGTTGATGGTTGGACTTGATGATCTTACAGGTCTTTTCCGACCTTAGTGATTCTGTGATTCTGTGAACTTCATCTCTGGGTTCCCTTTGTCTCTAAACCTCAACTAGCTCTAACACAAATGCTTGTCTGATGCATATGCCAAAGATGGTGCTCCATGCAAAGATTCAGTGTTCTTCTCAGGAGGGTATTACAGTATGCCCATGGGTTTCTTTGTCAACTGCTGTCCAGATGCAATCAAACTTAGCTGTGGACTTTTAGTCAAAAATAACCTTAATGCAAACCCTAAAATGAACCTTAGAAAAAACATGCCGGTGAAGATGAAAAATTCCTAAGGAAACAATTATTTTTGCACCACTCAGTTCCTTTAACAGCTCTCTAATGATTGAGAGAAAGAGCCTAGAGCTACAGCTTGAGTGGTGCAGGAGAAGGGCTGTCTGAAAAAAAATCCTGTAGGTTAGATTTCCCCCTTGAGTAAAGGTAAGATGAAGGAGGGCAGCGTCTAGGCATATTTTATGGTTGGGATTGTATTTAGGAATACAATTACAGTTAAGAGAAAAAGAGAAACTGTGGGATAACTGTGTTTAGGAGTCTGGAAAATCCTCTAAGAAAAGGAACAACTGATACTTGAATTTTCCTCTCAGGAATGTGGACCCTCTGATAGGAGCAGGAACCAGGGCCAGGATGGTCAGCCTATTACTTGGGATTCTTAGAGTTCAAGAGAAAATAACCACAGAAACCAGTTGGAGTGGAGCTGCAAAGGGACTGCCACAAGAAAGACGCAGGCTGCAGAAAGACTTGTCCCCTAGAAAACTTTTTCATCTGGGCTGTGGCACTGGTTCTCAGGGTGGGGCTCAGCCAAGACAAAGGCCAAGGCCAAGGGTTCACAAAGGGAGAACGCTGCAATTGGAGTGCAGCTGCAAAGGGGCTGCCCAAGGAAGGTGTAGGCTGCAAACAGAATTGTCGTCTGGGAATCTGTTCACCTGAACACTGGCTCGGTGTGTTGGGATAGGATCCAGGCAAGGCCAAGGTCAAGATTGAACCTTAGGATTATGGTTAGGAAAGAGAGAAAACCTAGTGCTGCGGCTGGAGTGGTGCAGAGGGGCTGCCAAAGGAAGGTGTGGGCTGGCAAAAGAGTTGTCCCAGAGAACTTTTTCATCTGGGATCTTCGGCAAAAACTCAGCTGATACTAGACTTAGGGCTAGGAAAGAGACAAACCATAAAACTAAACCATCCAAGTTAAGATGAACCCTGTTCCAAGACCCAGTGCCATGACCCAGATGAACAAGTTCTCTAGGGAGAATTTTTTATGCAGCATACACCTGCAGACCCACTGCAAGTACAGCTGAAGGCTTTGTCTCTTTTCTGCCCCGAACCCTAACCCTAACCCTAGGCCTTGACCCATATCAACAAGGTGTGAGGGGAGAATTCCTTCTGCAACCTGTGCATTCCTGGGCAGTCCCTTTGCAGCCCCACTCCAGCTCCAGCTGTAGGACTTGTCCCTTTCCTCACCATAACCCTCTGCCTTGGCCTAGGCCTTGTCCTTGGCTGAACTCCAGCTCAACGCCCAGTGCCACAGCAGGGATGAGCAAGTCCTGAGGAGACAATTCTTTTGGCAGCCTTGTTTCGTCAACCCTTCTGCAGCCTCTCTCTAAACGCAGCTGTAGGCTTTGTCCCTTTCCTAACCAATGCCCTAAACCCTGACATTGGTCCCGGCCTCAGCTGAGCCTTTGTCCAAGACGCAGTGCCCTGGCCCAGATGAATGAGTTCTCAGGGGACAATTCTTTTTACAGCTTTCCCCTCACTTTTTCAGCCTGTTTGCAGCCCCAGTCCAACTGGGCTCTAGACTTTCTCTTTTCCCTACCCCTAAGGGAATCCTAATCCAAATCCTAACCTAGGCACATGCTGTAGTTTATATCCATATTCCCAGACAAGACCAAGCTGAGACAATTTTCAGGGAATTTACTAATTATTTTACCCACCCTTTCCCACCTTCCCCCGCCCCCCCCCTTTATTTTTGCTTTATTTTGCAGCCCTGTTACAAGCAGAGCTCCAGGTTTTCTCTCTTTCTTAGACCTAACCCCTAACTATTGCACTTGGTGGTGGTATCAGCTTTCTCACAAGTCATAACCTTACCATGTTCTGACCTTTTTGCCACTGTTTCCACTCCTATCCCAGACTCAACTATTTCCATACCAGAATTCTTGCATCAACCTGTCCTTTTTAGTTTGCTGGAACTTTTCCAGAGCCCTTAAAGCTGTACCTCTGGGGTTTCCCTTTCTTTCTTTCCTTACTTTTACAGACAGAGACACCAGTCCCATCACAGGTGCTGTATTCATCTGAGGACCATTGTGTCTATTTAGCCTCAGCTCTTACTTTCCATAGTAGGATCTTTTTCTTACCAATGTAGCTTTGAGTTTTCTCTTTGTCTCAACTCCAACCATAACCCTAAGAATACAGGGAGCTTATGGGAGGGAAAACCAACCCTTGTCCAGACAAAAGTTTCTTGGTACAGAGATCTTTTTACAGATCACACTTTTCTTTGTCAGCCCCTTTCCAGACCCCTTCTACTGGAACTCTGTATTTTATAGCTTTCTTTAATGTGTACCAATTTGCCAGTCTAACCTACCAACCAGCCAGTGTGTGTGCTCCGTCCCAGTGTGCAGTGTTCGTAGGTATGGATTCTGTGTGTTCAAAATTTCTTTCTCCAGCCCTGTCATCCTACAGTTGTATCTCTAGGTGTTATTTCGTTCTTTTAACATGTTAATTCCATTTTAAATGTTACCTCTGTTACACTATGACAGCATTGTATGTCATTAATAAAACCGAATGATAAAGAAACATTTGAGGGAGAAGTGTAGATTTCTGTTTGCGTTTGGCATCTTTGCCTCTAGGGAAAAACTGTCTTTGAATTCCACTATGGGCTGCACTCTGTAAGAAAGATGATCATGCATGTGGGATTTTTGGGAGCCCTCAACAGCTCCAGCCAGGTCCTTAAATCAGTCAGTTGTAAGGCCGGCATGGTGCAGTACTCAGTTATGAGGACCATCTCTGAGATGTGGGAAGTGATGCTGTTTTTTGGGTAATATTCACACTACTTGCTGCTTGATATATGGGTAGAGAAGTATGCAAAATATTTTTTCTTACAATAAAAAAACTGTTCTTTTCTTTTTGCTTCTTTTGTTATCTGCTTATGAGTGGTTTTCCATTGCTAGATTACTGGTTAATAGCACTTACCATTTAACTCCCAGCAAGTTACATTCACATCCCTAGGAAAGTCCAGACCTGTAGGGCTGTCAGTACAGAACAAAATTAAGTATCCATAAATTTGAATCTATGATATTTTCAATTTGGCTTGAGGTGATGAATTTTTGATGGAGTAAAGAACCACACAAATATTTTTTTTTTTCCTTCTGAATTGCATAGAAATGATGTTAGACAAAGCACTTTTCTCTGGTTAGGGTCCTCATTGACAGTATTTGCATTTTATTTTTATTCTTTTGCTACATAACTAATTAGAATGTCTTATTTTTTTTAAATACCCTGACTATTTTGAAACTTATGAGAGAATTATGGGTTGGACTGTGGCTGTTGGCAGTGCTAGATGACATATTTGAAGCAGCTTTCCTTTTAACTATTAGGTAAAGTCAGTGGCAAGAATAAAATTCTGTTAAGAGTTTACTGAAGAAAGGATATAGTTTTATCTATGTTTGAGTCTTCAGTAGTGCCAGTGGGAGTTTTGTTCAAAACTCTTCAGAGAATATAGCTAATTAAACAAAGACTATTTTCCCTTTTCCTGTCCCTCTTCCCCATCTCTTCCCTATCCCTTCAGATTCCTTCAAAATATAATCTTCCTATCTGGAAGTGCAGTAGTCAACTGCCATAGTCATAAGGAAGTCAGCATTTCAGCAACAGTGAGGTGACTTCTAAACGGTAAATTGTCATTTCACCCATGCTTAAGCTTGCATAACTTGTTCAGATGCCTGCATATTTTCATGCATGTTATTCCTCCCAGGTGGTGTTAGCTTCCTGGCAGAGGTGATTATTTTGAGCAAGCAGGTGATTTTTCTGAATTACGTAGGTCCTTGCAAGTACTATACACTGTGTGCAATTTCTCAGCTATGAAGAGGCAGAGTTCATTTTTCCTTGTTAGCAGGTACATGAAAATACAGAAAAATATTTCAACTTTTATCTGAAGAAAGCTAGTTCAAGGAATACAAAAGAAGCCTGGACTTTTGTCATTGGAAACTGGGAATGCTGTGTGTCTTCCCTCCATGTTACATTTCCAACTCATCTTATTTAAGGATCCTCAAATGAAAATCAAATCTAACTTAACATAAACCACATATATTTGTGTACTTTTTTGTCTCTAAGATTTCCTTTATTTATAAGCTGGATCAAGCACTTGAGAAACAAGTAGGAAAATCTGAAGTTTTCACCAAGAGAACTTTTGTTGTGATACTTTTAATATTAGTTGTGATTTCATCAAAAAATAGATATAACTCAATGAAAACTTGCTGTGTATTGAATTATTGTTCAGGGAAGCAAACTACAGCTGAATATTGTTTCGCCTTATAAAATGTTTCAAGATTTTAATGAAAGTTCCGTATCACTATAGCACATTCATTCACTTGATATCAAAGATTTACACTATGAATTTCGTGCAGAGTCTGGAGATGAAAACTTAAGCTGCTTTTGATTACCAAGGGATGCACTCAGAAAAACTTGCTTTTTACACATAATTTTAAGTAACGTGGCAAAAGGGGATTTCAGCCTTCTCTACATTCCATTTTGATCCTCAACTTTTCCCAAAGGTCAATACAACTTTATACATTTGAATTTCCTATATTCTGCAGCTTCTGTTAATAGAAAAGGGTTAGTAATCAAAATTGATGTAGATTCTTAATTTCTAGCATAATATGGAGAATGATTATTGCACTAATTATGTTCATATAGTAATATATGCTGTGCTATTATTTCTCATGGTCTGAAATATTAATTAGATTGTATTTGTAGAATTACAGTTCACACATAAGATGACTCAAATTCTTAAATGGTTTCAGGTAATAGGTGCCCAACAAAACATCTGTATCTATTAAAAATATACTTCCCCTTCAAGGGCTATATTTGCAAAGAGTGTGTGTAGAGAATTTTTTGTCACAAGGCTTTTGCGTAAATTGATACCTCCTGTTACACAAGAAGTATGTATTGTATGTCTGTATGATGTATGCATATGAACATACATACCTTTGAGCAACGATAATGTCTTTTTTTGTTAATTATCGAGTTATTTCACAAGAAGAGTTAATGAATTACTTCTGTTACTAAAACTGACTGGAGAACTGTCCTAAAAAAGGACCTTGCATGAGCACGTGGGAGCACTGTCTCCTAAAGGTGTTAAGTTCTGCAGTAATTCTCCTAGGTTGTTACCTCTCCTTGAATATGAAAGAATGGCCACTGCAGCCCTTTAAACGCAAACTTGTCAAAGGCTTTTACAGTTTTCTGTTTCCACAGCAACACACCTTATACTCTTTAAATCTTTAATTTAATTTCAAATGCTCTTGCTTTTCTATGAACTCCTTCAAGTTTGTCAGCACCTCTTTTAGTAAAGTTCTGGGAGATGAGCATGGACTATCTACAGCACTACACCATGTGCTATCAAAATCCTGTGCCTTTTTGTTCCATAATGTGCTGTATTTGTGAATACAACCCTAAATTGTATAAATCTGTTTTGCAGCCATATAACATTGCCAACCGCTGTCTCATTCACTTTCAACTTTCACCCTTGGGACTTCTGTATCATTAATCTTACCCAGACCTCTCCACCAGACTGCGTATTTTTGTATCCGTTTTTAATTGGATTAATGTATATTAGGTTGCATTTTTTTTTGCAAGAGGAAACTCATTTTGCTCCTTTTGGCACAGATTTCTAATCTCTCCAGGTCTCTCTGTGTCATGCCATCTAACTCATTGCTTTTCACAGCTCTGTTCAACAGGACTGTTTTCAAATTACTGTCCTGCTCACTCTATCTACCTGATCATCCCTGAAGAGCTAACTGAAACCAGCACTAACTGATCTCCAAAGCCAATCAGTAGGTCATTACCTCTCACTCCTGTTTAGGATCTGTTAACCCACATGATAACTGTTTTTACACTACCCAATTTGAATGATTCTTCAAAGCAATTTCAGTTTAACTTTTTTTTCCCCATATTCTTTCTCATTTCCAAGTATGAATGAAGCCATTCCACATCTGTCTGCTGAAATCAGCAGCATGCCTCTAAGTGAGTCTTCAAACATGGGCTGTGGACAGTTCAGAGTACATTTCAGTTTCATCACTGAGAGTTTTACATGTGCTCCAGCTTCCATACCGGGTTTGCAAATATGTATCTGAAAGCAGTAAGATGAGTACAACAATGGAAACCAAAAATGGAAGTTAGCAATCATGAATTTATTATCTTCATTATTAGTTTATGACTGCAAGTGATGATGAAATTGCTGGGTTTTGCAGTATTAAAATACCTTCTCTGTCCAGAGCATCCGTTATGCTATAAGTTTGTAGTTATTCCTGGATGATTAAAACATAAAAGGGGAGGAAATAATCTGATTTGCATAATAACATGAATGACTGATTGTTGTTTTTGGTGTATCTATGAATGGTAATGGTTTTTATTTATTATTAAAAATTCATTTTTTCCTGACATTTAAGTGAGACAAAGGTTGAATGCAAAATGATTCTTGTGCTCTTCAGCTGGAACACCTACAATATAAAGAACTTATTAGAAGGAGGAAAAATGTGGAAGATTTATTTGATTGAATAATTCAAATAATTTATCTGATTAATATTAATTGCTCATATTATTTTAATTGGATACATAGAAAGAGGTGAATAAAATCAGGTGAGATTTGAACTAATAAAAGGTATCTGTCCTGTAAAGTCAAATTTTAATTAATCTGTTAGTGTACCAACTTTTTCATGATCGTATTCTGCAGCTTTGCAGTTATTAATTTTATCCAAAAGCCATATAGGCTGTTTTCCATCTGTAAGTTCTTCAAATCCGCAACACATCACTTGGTACTAGCATTTTCCAGTTTAATTCCTGCGCTGGAATGAAAAGCTACAAAATGTCCCATTGTGCTATACAATAATGTGGAAATGATATCAGATGCTATAAGCAATTCCTTTTTTTCTTTTTTTGTTTTTTTTTTTATCTCATCTTTAGAGGAATGGTTTGGGTTCTGACCTGCTGCAAAGCTGTGTGATGCCGTGTTGCCATGCAGACAGTGATTATAGTGAAGATGGGTCGCAATTACATTGAACTAGATTGCCCATATTCACTTTTGGTTATTATCTGCATGTGGAGCGTTTTCATTAACTACGCGCTGGAAACATCCTGACTGAAATAAGCATCTTCTGCTATTTGATTTGTGCCTATGTATGTGTGTATGCGTAATGATTACAGCGGTACTTAGAGGAATGCCAGAATAGCATGTAGTCAAATGTGAAATTCACCTCAGGGAAATTATATACTGTCAAAGAAATCAGTTTCTACAAAACCTTTTAATTGCTAAGTAGTCAGAAAGAAACCATCAAAACATCCATAGCAACCACTGTCAGGGTGGCTGACCAAGTGAAAAAGTCTGCTGTGAGCTCTGTTATTATCAATACATATGAAATACATGCAGGAGTTCCTGGATAAGTTTCATTTCTTATAAATTCCAGACCTTTGGCATGTTGCTTATAGCCAAAATGGAGAGCCAGATCTTTGATTGCTGCATCTGTCTCATTCATCGGCTGCACAAAGCCGACAAAAGGGCACCGAAAAAGAGTAGTTGACAATTCCCAGGGAGAGGGCAATTCTCCATTAGGATATGTTTTGGAAGGGAATAGGAAGAAAATCAAAGGTGTGTGATAGGCAGAAGCAGAGAGAGACCTCAGATGAAAGTAAAAAATGGATAGCTGTGTGGCATTGCTGGGGGATTGAGACATGTGTCCCCCTTAAACACAGTACAATTGTACTCTTCACACCTGTGTGGTACCATACCTGAGCATACTTCTCAGGTTCATACCATGTAAGGAGGAGCAAACTGGTCTGCGTTTGATGCCAAGAGGCTTATGAACACTGAAGAATCTGTCCTTTGGGAACTGAATTTACTAAGAAGTCCTGCTACAACCAGCCGCCTGCTGCGAATAACCTTATATAGGTCTCTCAGCTCTGTAGGATATGGAGAGTCACAAGTTTTCAAGGTACTGTACAGATACATCAGGCTTTTGTGTTATGAGGTGGCTGGAAAATACTGAATGTATTAATGATTTATATTTTCTCATCTCTGAGTTCAATGTGTGAAACACTAATGCATTAGCAATATTTATGGATGGTAATAAAGAAGATTAATTCACTTGTAATGACCACTGATAAGCTGTTTTTCCTTAATGCTTCCTTTTTTATAAGAAGATTTAAGTACCTAACACTTTGTATTCCATGGAGAAAACACAAGGACTTTATTCCCTTCTTGTATTATTCAATAGGGGCATGAAAGAAGGCTAACGGCATCCTGTGCTGCAGTAGGCAGAGCATTGCCAGCAGGTTGAGGGAGGTGATCCTTCCCCTCTACTCAGCACTGGTGAGGCCACACCTGGAGTATTGCCTTCAATTCTGGGCTTCCCATTAGAAGAGAGACATGGACATACTACAGTGACAGGCTACAAACACGATCATGGGACTGGAGCATCTCTCCTATGAGGAAGACCTGAGAGAGCAAGGACTGTTCAGAGAAGGATCAGGGGGAATCTTATCAACTGTACAGAAATAGCTGAAGGGAGGGTACACAGATGACAGAGCCAGGCGATTTTCAGTGGTGCCCAGTGACAGGACCAAAGGCGATGGGCACAAACTGAAACACAGGAAGTTCCCCCTGAACATCAGGAAACACTTTCTTCCACTGTGAGGGTGATGGAGCATTGGCACAGGTTGCCCAGAGAGGTTGTGGAGTCTCACTTCTTAGAGATACTCAAAAGCTATCTAGGCATGGTCCTGGGCAACTGACTCTAGGTGTCCCTGCTTGAGCAGAGGGGTTGGACAAGATGACCGCCAGAGGTCCCTTCCAACCTCAGCCATTCTGGGATTCTGTGGTTAAGCTTAGAGTGGTATTTGTGAGGATGGGATTTCAGAAGAATTACAACAGCCTTTTACCCAGAAATGATAAAAATACATGCTGAAATTCCTCTAATGGGATATGGTATATGCTTTCTGCTCATCTAAAAAGAAAGTCACAAATACTTCAAAGAATAAAATGTTAGGTGTGGCTTTGTATGTTAAATATTTGCAAGAAATGAGAAATTTCCAGTATGTGTGAAAAGGCTTGCAGATCCCAGTCATTTCATGAATTTTACCACAAGTATTAATTTATGCTATGTCGTCTCATTAATTGAAAGCCTTCTGTTTACTTTCTTCTGTTTCACCAACCAAGGAATGAAATGTAAAAATCCCAACAACAGGCCACCTGCTTTCTATTAAAAATAGATTCAATGACCCACTGTGTCCAGCTGATAGAAGTTGCACTCTTCTATTAAGATTTGCCCCTTGTTTCTCTTTCTTTGTAAATCCTGCCCAGAACATTCATATAGTAGTCAGTAGCCAAACTAAACCAGTTCATATCAGACTAAATCAGTTCATACCAGAATAGCTTTTTCACTGTTCATATGTTGAAATCTTTAAGATGCTGAAATGATGCCCAAGTATAGAGGTAGCTCACAACAAGAATGCACATAGCGGCCAAAACAAAGGACCAACTGGCTGGAGTCCTGTTTCTGCTATCCAGTGGTGTATGACTAAAGAAAGAAATTACTAGAGACTGTTCCTTTTTCATGCCTTCTCTCAGTCACTAGCACTCCAAGCTTCCTGAGCTGCAAATTCCATCCAATTCAATGACTTTAACAGCTGCAGTGAGTCGATATCCTTTAAACCCAGTATGTTGTAAAAGAAACTGGTTTGCTGACAGCCCTTGCAGGCAATTAATTGTCCGACTACTATGGATGATTTTATAACCAAAAATATGGCTGGATTCCTGTTCTTCTTTGCGTAAGTTGGAGCAATTCTTACCAGGAGCAGAAGAACAGTAAATAAAAAATTGTACTCCTGCCTCACTTGCACCACGTTCATATTTTACATTGCTAAATGAATGAATGCAAAATGTCTGCTTGATCATAAGGGTTCAGCGTGCTCCACACAGCCATATCTGGTGGTAATGGAACTGTCCTTTGATGCGTTACTGATGTTACGGAAGACAGCCAACTGTCTAGTACTCCTTGCTAATGTGCCCTGAGAAACCTGGAAAGGCATATAATTTAACAAAGGTTACTAACTCATTTAAAGGTAACTCTGAAAGGTGCTACCTATTATATTACGGTACAAAGCCCCCTCAATTCAGACAGAAGAAAGAGTCTCCTCAAGACTTCAGGTTTGTAAGGATAAAGATGCAGGTTCTGACAACCTGAATTTCACTTCAGTCTCATTGTATAGTGCTTCCCATTAGCCACTCATCTCTGAGGACCTACCAGCTGGGAACAGAAAATGCTGGGCGGGAGGATTTGAATGTAATTTATGCCACCAGAATCTGTACTCATGCAAAGGTCCCAATGCCTACTGTAAGCTTTCAGAAGTCCTAAAAGACATAAAAACCACAGTCAACAAAGTGGAAAATCAGTCATGGGAGAGGTGCATGATAGGATAAGACTATCTCAGAATAGATACATACCACACTTGTTAAAAGGTCATTTCTCTTGGAGAGAGAATATCAGACAAAAAGCTTACTTCTGAGGGGAAGAAAGGAAGACAGAAACATCATTAGCAATCTATGTTTGTGATTTGTGGGTTGCTGGAGGCAAAAAGCAATAATTTTAAGGAGAGGCATATGATGTGACAGTTTTATGATAAAAAATGGAGTGAAGAGAAACAGAACAAACAACACATCTTGATTTTTTTCTGAAATCTATATCTCAGGGTCTATTTCTGTCACCAGTGCTAATAAGCTTGGTGGTCCTTGTTGAACAAAGGTCATTGTTGTGGTTTCACTTACGGAACAAAAAATATCATTGTTGCACAGACCTAAAGGGAACAAAGACAAAAAGAAAGGAGATAGAGCAAGGTCTTGCCACTCCCTCCGGTCTGCCCATCTTCAAACAGGGAAGTGTGTAAAGTTGAGGTATGGAAAAGAAGCCCAATATTTTTTAACTTCTGGACACGAAAGAGTTTCAGGGCTTCCAGCCACTAGTTTGAAAACAGGATCTCAGAGAAGGACTGTCAGTGGCTTATCCCAGCTGAGGAGCTGACTTGCTGCATTACTGTTTTCAAAGTTCGGTGAACAATTTAAAGATGTGTATTGCTGTCTCACAGCTGTACACCCAAATGGGTGTCATCAGCTTGAGAAAGGGTACTGACGTGCTGAAGCAGTGATTTGCACATATGACTGCTTGTTGCATTCAATGAAACTTATTTTGCCAATGGGAGCTCCACATTCGTCCTAAATGTGAGTACAATTTTATGAGCTCAAATTAGATCTTAGCTTTGAAAAACCAATACTGTTCCTGTACAATTCTTAGTATTTTGCCTTCTTCCACTCTCCTCTGGTACTATTGTGGTTTTATACTACTAATCATTTGTGCTTACTGTTTATTTTCTTCAGGTATCTGAGATATGCTTTGTTTTGTCAGTTTGAGACAGGGACTGAGAAAGTACTGAAGATGCTTTGCACTTATTTATAGTGCCTTGAGGTACTTTGCAATTATTAGTTAACACTATAAATAGCAAAGGTTCAAAGTGTTGGCAGTTTCAGTCATATGAGTTTCAAACACTCGTACAATAATTAATTACCTTATACATAACAACCTCACAAGTGTTTGCTGTAATCATAATTCATTGTATTCTGATGTCTTCTGCTAGTTTTGCAATTTAGAGTTGTTTTATGAATCAGTCCATATTACCTGTGTCCCACGTGCAGAGATAGCAAGAGAAATTGTAGATCCACTAAATGATATTGAGAGTCTGATTTGTGGTAGACCCTCACATCATAAATTTAAAGGATGTCTCATTTTGGAGATTCACAGTTCCAAATGAGTTTGTGGCATTTCCAGGAATGTTCAATGAAATTTTTCCTATCAATCAGCTGCTATTCAGCTGCTACTACAGAGGGGAAGTCATGTACTGGTAATGTGCAGGGGATTACTAAATTATTGGTCCATAAGGAGAACCAAAACCAAGGAACATTGGCAACACTGCTGCTTGCTTGTTTACCCTCTAGTAAACTTTCCATTAATTAAAAATTCTGGAAAATTCTTAGAGAAAGAAACCATCCAGCTTGCAGAAGCAAGCTGTTGAAAGGGAGACTGAGAAGCCAATGTCTGGCTAGATCGCTGGCTACAGTTGCAGAATATGCTTAAGTCTTAATAAACAGACAATGAGCCATCAGAAAAAAGAATCTTCTTGTACATTACTTAACGTGTGATGCAAGAAAAACAGTAGCAATATTCAGTTTTGTGATATTCATGCTGAGGAAGAGACTGTGATTAACAGCTGACACTATAGTCCTGAGAAAAAAATTAAACAGCTTCAGGCTGAACCACCAAATATTTATGCATAAAAGCAATGGATGCAAGAGCTGAATCTGTATACAGAACTCCCGTGATAAAGATTTAAAAAAAATGGAGACAATACCTTTTAAATATTTTGATGAGAGAAAAAAGAAAGCAAATAAATGGGACACCATTGTTAGAAATGGTGTCTGAACACAGGAGAGTGCAGTTTGGTAAGTTCTGAGACAAAAACTGCAGATCAAAAGATATTCCAAAAACTTGCACAGTTAAGAATTTTTCCATTCCCATATGAATTTAGAGAAAGGAATCCTTAATCAAAGGCTGAATCTTTTGTGGAGTGTGTGAATCCAGTTTACTAGGGAGATTTATGAGAGGGGTAGCTTTATCTCTATAAACATGTCTTCTATTGAATTTCAGTGAGCGTACGGAAGTAAAATAACCGTCTGTCTGGAACAAATGTTTCAAGCTACAGGAAGACAAGAAATAAGACAAAGATAGAATAATGGAGAAAATAACCCTCATAGGCTAGCATGCTGGAAAGAGCAACAAAAAAATTCAGGAAGGAGGACAGTCCTTTGGACTATCACCCAGAGGAGGGACGGAAACAAATCCAAGTCAAATCCTAAACTGCCAATAGCCCAAGGATAAACAATTCTCAATGTAGACTAACTGAAAATGTGGAGCTTTTTAATGCACAGAAGTGCAGATCTAGCAGATCTATATGTTCTCAGCACACAGACTTCGGTGCCAGCAATTCTACTGATGTATTTAAAACCAGTCCAGTGATCAGTTAGATTCTTGCTGAGTAGTTCAGCCAGCTGTAACATCATCTCAACAATAATGGTAAATAGTAATATTAGCTTAGAAAAATGCGATGAAGTAGTGTTGATATTTATAAAGCACTGTTCTCTGGACAAATAAAGATATCAATAAGAATCTCACATAACAAAAAAAAAAAAATTGCTAGACTTTGGGAAACCCTTTTTATTCATATTTCCTTACAACAGAAATTTGTTCTAAAATTTTGGATGTCAACTACCTTAAAATATGCTGAAGTTTTTCTTTTAGAGATAAAAATAAAAAATTAAAACCTAAAAATTTTATGTTTAATATGCTTTCTAGGGAAAAAAGACTTGGGATCATATAATACATGCATGTTTGTGTGCTAATACGGCCTTTGGGGTTCTGCTCTTCTCTGATAATTTTTTATACATTTGATGATGACTAGGATTCAGAGTCAAATCTCCTCAACTGAAGACTCGCAATGTGTTTATCTTTTCACTCCTAGCAAAGAAGTGTTCTTAAAACAGCTGGCTAAATTCCCTGTAGGGTTAAGGCAGAGGAGTAGGTGCCTTTAGAGATGTCTGTGACGAGAGATCTTGATGATCATAGTTTAGGCATGAAAGTTAGTTGGAGAATAAGTGCTTCTAAAAGCCTTCAGAAACACCTACTTCTTTCCATTCAGTGATTATTGAGCTAAAGCACTTAAACAGCATCACTAGGTACCTAAAACTGAGGTGCAAATGACAGGCTTGAATTTGCTTGACTAGACTGCAGGCTAGTTTTCCAGTTTCATGAAAATAGGTGGACAAGTGAAGGGAAAGTACTTTGCATATGCAACACATGAGGCAAAACCACCTCTGGGACCTCACCCAGTGGAGCCACTGGACAATCCATGTGGGAAGGAGATTGAATTTCCAGCTGGAGTTAGCATTTTTTTACATACCAAAGTCTATGACAGAGGTTAAAAGTTCATGGGAAGCCAGACTTCCTCAGCGCTGGAACCTGTGGAACTACATACTTGTTTGGAGTGATTTTCACTTTGTCATACAACTGATCCACAATGTAGTTGACACCGATGATGGAGTATGGCAGAATTACATATTTCAGTAATGGGAAGGTACCTATCCTGTGGAGCAGCCTGTGGAGGTGCTACATTTGTCACTTGAACTGACTGCTGAAGTACTTGAAATCCTTGACATGTCTGATACACTTCAAAGAACTGAACCTCATCAAACCTGTATTTTACAAACTAATACATTTCATTTTGCTGGAAGTGTTGAAGGCTAATAACTTGTTTTTAGCTATGTCAGTGGTTTCCAGGCTGCAGGATTGCCATCCAAGATGACATCATGAACACAGAAGCAATGTTACCTAAGAAAACTTCGGAAGTTGTTGGACTGAACCATTATTTCTCTTGAAGCCATCAAGTCTTCATTTGAAGAGAGTGAGGGAAGATGATTTCACCATTTCCCTGGTGTTTAGATTGTTACAAATGTAAGGCTTTTTCCAATTTGAATGTGACTGGTTTTTTCTGTTAGATTTGAGAGATCTTTAGTAATCAGTATCATTCAGAAATACAAATACAGCTTGAAATAGTCACCTGCCATCTGAACAGGGTCTGCATCCACCCTCTACTGCAGTAGTTGCCTCAGACAGTGGGAATCCTAAGCCCTGTTCACAGCTGCTGTGTCCACAAAATAGTTCCTCCTTCTGTACTATATGTATTGCACCTCCTACACATTTTAGTGTAACATATCCTGCCTGAATGGACTCAGTTTACTGAGCAATTTACCAAGTGTGATGGTGTTTCTTCATCATTATTTAGTATTCCACTTATCTTTGCATCGTTTGATATGATTTTATCAGCAGTGGTTTTATGTTATTTCCATACCACTGAAGAAGATACTAATTAGTGTCAGCTGTATTGTCAGACCCTGCAGAATTTCCATAGAAAATAGGCCTAGGCCAGTATTTTTAAAGGCCTTTTTCATGGGATTATATCAATATGTTGGAATTAATAATCCATAGATTGTGCTGGTTTTGATGAGAATTTTACAAAGAGATTTCTCAGATTCAGGAATGTGTAATGAAAACTAAAGGTAACAGAATTCCTTTCCAGAATAATGAGAAATACACCTCTTAGGAATTTGGAAAGTCCAAGTGCATCTTTTTCTTGATTCAGCCTAAGGATTGGATTTCAACCCAGATTACCCACGTCCCAGGTGAAATCTCTTACCATACTGTAGTCATTCTTACAAAGGTCTCAATACCTCTTCTTTGCTTTATATGGCTAAATATTCCCTGGGTGAGAGGGACAAAGGCCTCTCTGGTGAGAAGTTCTGTCTAATTTTGTAACAGTTTCTACCACAAAATGCTAATGCTTTTTGCATCGCAGTTGTCAGAGATGGGAAAGCCTTTTGTGGTCTGTTCCAGTAGAAGCACTAAGTGATGATCTCCACTGACTTTTGGGGATTTGCAAGTTGGATGATTCTTAATTCACTGATCATACAAATGGCTAATTTTTAAATCAGAATTTTAGATGTCAATATTTAACTATTCAATTATATCTCTGCAGTTATCTTCATCAATCAAACCTGTAATCTCAGCCAAAATTAAATCTTACTTGTTTTACAAGACCTGTTTTCCTTCTAGCTACACCAAGTGATATTAAAGGTACTCTTATCCTTTAATTCTTTCTTATGTGCATCTTGATGCAACCTTTTCATAACAGTAAAGGCAAGGGGCATGATTAAGACATGATGAGTTACTTTATTACATCAGATAAGGAACATGATGCAACAGAGGATAATAGCTAAGAACAGAATGCAGTGTAACAAGAGAGACATGACTTTTTCATGTTTTCCTCCACATTTTCCAAAACAAAAGCAAAAAAGAACCATGAGCAAGAAAAATATCCTGTAAAGTATATTTTTTTATAATTAGAACAACAGGAATCATCTCATTTTTGAGAAAGAATGCTGGCACTGAAAAAGCAAATGCGTAGGAAATATATCAAAGAGCATAAAAAGACCTCTCATCTCTATTTTTCATATTGGACTGATTAGAAGATTATCTTTCTTTGCCTTTTTTATTAAGCAGGGATAAAGCATAAAGCAACACCTCAGTGACCCTTGGTTCTCAACATGCTCTTGATTTTATTATGCTTTGATATGTAATAGTTCTTTGCTGATGTGGTTCTGTATAGCTCAGATAAATTGATTGCTCAGATGAATTAGCTGCTTTAAACCAGTTAGTAACCTAGCCTGAAGTAGATCATCCCAGTTACAGAGTTACCAAGCATCAGAATACTCCAGCCATGTTGCCTTACATCCTGCCACCTGACTTTTTTTAAATAGACCAGCTATTAGTGCCCATCTTGCCTTTCTGAGGCAGTGCCTCATGTAGAGACCCTACACAATTATTTCCTGCAAGAATCAAAGGGAACAAGTTCTTTCCTTCTTTATGATTATCTCCTGTTCTGTATAGTCTAAAATCATCAACTTGCTTCACACCAAGAGATGGCCAGGAAATTTTTGTTTTGTTTCGTTTAGGTAGAGGAGACCAACTTCTACACAACATAAATTTTCTATAAATCCATGTTTTTATGTTGGTAATTTAAAAAAAAAAATCCATTAGGAATACGTAAACACCTTTTGCCAAATTCGAAATGTTAGCTTCAGTTCAACATTAGCCTGGATTTCCTCCTGTCACTGAAATTTCATAACATCTGTAGATTAGGTGCTTAGAGTCATGCTTCTAGACAGTCTGTAATCTATGTTCCCCAGATGGATTATAGCTCTTATGATGCCATATAGTAGCCTTTTGATTGAAACATGTGAAGATTCATAAGTGTCAGTGTATTGTGAAAGATGAAGTCCTGACACTGAGCACTGCTTATGAAGTAGATTATGAGCTGGTGATGATACAGCTCCTGTGAGACCATGTGGGATGGCAGATAATGCAATTTAATGTCAAACTGACTCATAACACAATATTTAGCTATTTCTGAATCAGAGATTTTCTGAACTTTTTGATGAGAAAAAACCTCAATATTTTGACATTGATTTGGAATGAGAAGATGCTTCTCCAAAGGATTAGAAATTCAAACTTTTGCTTATATTACTTTTGCAGTATAATATGATACTCCAAGGGCTACAAAATCCTACTGAAAGGGTGACCTGACTCACAGACTCCCTTAGATCATCTTATGCCCTCCTTCTCCATCTTCCCCCTGAATCTTTTTTTTTTTTTTCATTGTCTTCCTCCTACTACTTAAGTGATGAATTTTGCAGGCATCAGGACTCATGTCTTTCTTCCTTTCCTTCTTCCTTTTACAAGAAAAGCTTTGGTCAGTGGAAGTAACACAACCACATTTGCAACACTGTTAAGGGAAACTACCAGTCTAGATGGAGCATATAATTTTTTTTCTATTTGAAAGATATGACAGACCAAAATTAATTCAAAATTACTACTTCCCTTTTGCTTCCTAACCAGTAACTCTTAGTGGGAAATTGGGCTTCTGTGGTAATTTCCAACTGAAATGATAAATGAGCTACTGCAAATACAAAAAATTTAGTACAGCATAATCACAGAGAAAGGGTCCAAAAAGGTCTGAAGAGCCTTGCTGCAGGATAATGACTGTCAAATACTGATAACTCTTGCTGTCAACAAATAACATTAACAGCTCCTGTTTAATGAATAGTAACATGAACTGGTGTGACACTGCAGAGATTAAAAAGCTCAACACTTGCACAGTCTACAGTTCTGTTTTTGTAACTGGACTGCAATTCGCAGTTTCGACTGCTGGATCAGGCCTTAAGTTAAAAAGGATGAAGATTTCTAACAGCAGTAGCTTTCTATGGTTTGGGTTAAGAAATGAACCTGCCATTGTGGTTTCACTCAAAAGTTTCAAGCATCAAATGAAAGAAATTGTATTTTCATATGGAAATTGGAGCATTTTGATTTTTCCCTAATGTTATTTAAAAAAAATAGGAATTAGTTAATTCCATCATCTAGCATATGTAAAGCTTTAGAGTTCCTGAGAGTATTACGTATTTTTAGATGTTTCTATCCAGATTCCATACAGAAAATGCTTAGTTGTCAGCTGGTCTTGGCCTCCCCCACAAAAAAATTGTAATCTCTGTGGCCAGTTTTAACTAAATTTGACAGGCAGATAGAGGTTTGAAAGATATTTGTTTCCTATAATTGTCATGAAATAGAAAGATAAGAAGAAATGAACCAGAGTGGTTCTCCTCTAAAGGAAAGGGTGAAGCCAAAGAATAACTTTAATAAAGACACCAAAGGATCTACATGGGAGAAGGACATAGGAATTAACTGCAGGGAAAGCTTTTGCCAAAATTCATGTTTTCAGTACGTGTTGGCTTATCCAAGGACAGGGCATAAAGCCAAGGTGAACCATCATGCTCAGACCTACCCGTTCTGGCTTCAGGTTGGTTGTGATGTGGAAAGAACTGGAAAAGTTTTACTCACGCTTCTGGCACAGCACTTAGAAACTTGCTATATAAAGTTATCCTACTTTGTTTTGCAGTTCTCCAAGGCTGAGGAATGAGGCAGGAAGCATTTTGCAGCGTGTCCTGGTCAGTGGCTGGGTATTACTGGGGGAAGGAGGGAGGAGTGGGTCTTCAAGGCAAGAGCACCACACTGCAGAGGGTCCCCATGGTTATGAACAACTTTCTCATGCCTGTCATTTTAAAAGGCTGATTAAACCTGAGACCTTTCACACCCACTGCCAGAGAGGATAACAGTCGCTCAGCAGCTGCGGTCTCAGGTGCCGAGAGTTGAGTTTCCAAGGCTCATTGTAAAAGCATCAACATAAAAGCGAAAAGCCTTCAAGGCGTTTTATCCCATCTATATTACCTTATCTATTGTCTTTGCACACTACATATCTCTATGGCACCAAGCTGTGGATATATCTTTCCTAAATCAAGCACCACAGATGGAAATAGTGTTGAAATTAAAGCTCCCCTCCAAAAAAAAAAGCAACTGCCTGCAGATATCCGTAAGGAGTGCGAGTGCATTATCCTCATTTTGAAAAAAAAAACAACCCACCACATGAATTCCTGTATATCACATTCTTCCAGTCTCCTGCCTGTGCCTTTCCATATGGAAAGCAAGGTGTGTTAGGCTTCCTTCTCTGGTATTTTATGTAAAACCATTGGGACTCCATCGTGTAAGAAGCTCATTTTAGTAGGGGTTAAAAGCACTCACCATCTCAGTGAATCAGGTCTTTGGTTCTGTTTCTACCTTTTACTCTGGGAAAGTGCAACAGGCAAGTTACTTAATAATCTTTTAATTTAGCTCTGTTAAAAGGGAAGTTGTGGAAATCGAAATTATCAAGAAATAGAATTTTTTTTTTTTAAATTTGCATATTTTTCACCTGTGTAAGTAAACTGGGGTTTTGTCACACAGTACTATTTTTCTTCCCTTCCCCCCACCCCCCACCCCCCTTCAGGTTTACATTAAGGAAGCAAGAGAACTCAGACTGGACAGGCAATATTTTACTATTTTACCAGTTTCTTCTGATTTCTTCTCCTTCTTGGCATTTTGTGTAAGAGGTGACCCATAAAGAGACTTAACTCTATACTTATTTAACAGTGTGAAAATTATCTGCACATGGTCAGACAGCGTCCGACCTCTCAAGTACTTAATATTCTAAGATACATAATCCAGCCTTATGAGTGATTTTCATGTCTAATATTCTATTACATCCTAATGCTTTGACGGGAAATATGAAGTCCTGCACCTGGGGAGGAATAGCCCCATGCCCCAGTATATGCTGGAGGCTGACCAGCTGGAAAGCAGCTCTGCAGAGAAGGACCAGGGGTCCTGGTACACAACAGCTTGAACATGAGACAGCAATGTGCCCTTGCAGCAAAGAGGGCCAACAGCCCCTGCATTGCCAGCAGGTCGAGGGAGGCAATCCTTCACTTCTACTCAGCACTGGTGAAACACATCTGGAGTGCTGGGTCCAGGTGTGGACTCCCCAGTACAAGGGACAGACAGGAGAGAGTCCAGCAAAGGGCTGTGAACATGATTAAGAGATTGAAACATCTTTCCAATGGGGAGAAGCTGAGAGAGCTGACGTTGTTCAGCCTGAGGAAGGGAAGGCTCGGGGGATCTGATCTGTGTAAATACCTGATGGGACAGTGTAAGAAGGCAAAGCCAGCCGGACTCTTCTCAGTGGTGCTCAGTGACAGGACCAGCGGTAATGGGCACAAACTGGAACACAGGAGGTTCCATTTAAATGTAAGAAAAATCTTTTTTACTGTGTCTCTGAATGTGACTGGCACTCAAAGAGTATCACTTTTTTATCCAGACCTTATGACTATGCAGATAGAGCACAAAGGAACTATTAGCTATTGCAGGGGTTTCTTAGGGAAAGACCTTGGTTGTACAACCAGGAGCATGGCTATGTTAATGACAGGAAAAGAATAAGAGACCCTTGGAAAAAAAATCTGTGATGGAAAGCAATTATTCTCCGAGCATGATCAGTGGACATAAACACTGCTTGGCATAATTGCTTGTGTACCTAATATTGCCCTTGCATGTTGTATATTATTTTCCTCTGTTGCATTTAGTTGTGTTGGAACATGCTCTCAGGAAGAGTTCAAACTGGCCATGGGTAGGGATGCCAGGGTCCCATCTTCTGCCTGCAATCATGTTGTTCCCATGTTCCCCTCTGGTGCCACTGGTGCTTGGGAAGCTGTGTGGAAAAGTGACTGTATAGCTGGTTTGCCCCCACAATATATACCTATATAAACATAGGCTGAGTTAGATCAGCTCACTGATCTGGCTCCTTGGTTTCATGAATGCCAGTGTAAGGGTTGAGGAGACTACAGGTTGGGGACTCAGGGGTGCTTCAACTCCTTGATTTAAATCAGCTGGAACTGCACTTGAATACAATGGCCTAACCCTTTAAAGTCATGTTCAGGTGTCTGTCAGTCTGAACAATAAGATTTTGACACCAATAAAGACGGAGCAGGCAGGGAAGTTGACACATGATGTAAAGCCAGTCATAGTCCTTCTTACAAACTGTCATTGCATGCTGGTGTGGGGAATGAACGAAGTCTCGTTTTTCTTCAACTGCCTCTGACCTCTCCCTGCCTTTCTGCCAAGGCTTTTCCAGCCCATAGTTCTCTCACGGGACCTGTACACTCCATAGCTAAGCCATTGCTTGCATGTATATAAAAATGAACTTTAATGCAATGCAATATACAATTTTATTGTTATTTTCTAAAATACATGACTCTCAAATATGAGGTTTTTTGCATTGTTTGATTAGTACCAGACAGGAAATGTCAGCTGTCGAAGGAATAAGCGGTGAAAACACATACATATCTTCCAGCCACTTCTTTATTTTGCGTCTTCTGTATCTTCATAAAACAAAATACTGCCTACTCTAAAACAGGCTGGACTTGAATTTTACTGTTAGGTCCTTGGTTTTTGTAGAATTCATGCTCTGAGATTCCTGTTGCAGAGGTTGGCAAATATAAACAAAGGTTTTATTACTGCGAAGAGGCAGGCTATAATCTCTCATATCTCTTTTGTTATGTACTTAGTGCTAAATTGTCACAGCCCCTGCTCCACAGTGAAGAAAATTAGTTCTCTTTTGCTGGTGAAAGAAGCTTTCCTCATGAGACCAGAGTCATGACTTCCTATGGATTTGTTTCTTTGTTTTGACATCTAATAAGGGGTGAACTTCATTGCAGTGGATACACAAATGGGAGACGTCTCCTGTACTTGGCTTGTCCTCACCCACTGCCCCCCCAAGCATGTCAGAAGTCAGTATCTTTGAGCTTTTACCTCTTTGTCAAGTTTGGTAGAAACTAGCCTCTCAGTTCAAATACTTTCAAGGATAGATACATAGATCAACACAAAGCAACAAGATCACATAAGCCTCTTTTCCTCTGAAAATGAAGATGAAAAATGGATGAATCTTGGTGCAAAGGAAAACCCCACTCTTAGAGACTGATCGTTAGGACTGGAATAATCCTAATAGCAACGTGCTGATTATCATGAGCACTTTGACAGGAAGGAACTTACAGTACCTGTGTAAAGGGGAGAAATCTGAGGATGGGCTAGTCCAGATTGCAAAGCATGCTGTGAGAAAAAGGCAAATGAGAAACGGATGAAAGTATAATTTCCTTCATTCTTTGGTAGACTTCCACAGAAAGGCAAAGCATAGTGAGAGAGACTCTTCTGAAGCTGGATCTGTCCCACTCTTTCTTTCCTGGGAAGAAAGTGAAAATGCCACTTTCTCTGCTTACTGTCTTCTCAAACCACTTCAGATTACCTATGTCTCTGTGTGTGTGTGTTTGGGGGTAAGAGATACCTGCCCACACATGCTGATATATCCATGTGCACAGACTTGCATATAAGCGTGTGGTATATTTTTCTATGGCAAATACTGCCAGTGACAGATTGCCATTGAAGGTTGACGAGGCAAAATGATGATTAACAGCAACAAAGAATATGTCAGCTCATTCTCTTTTAAGCTAAAGTGTTTGATGTTTTGCAGATTTTCAGTTTGTCTTTTTATTGATTTTTTCATTGCTAATAATGCTAAATTAATACAGTTTTCAGGTATATATTTAATAAGATATCCTAGTGATATTCTCACTATAGTGTCAAGCATGGTATGAACTAAAGAATCTTATTTTTAAGGTATGTCCAACCACGTGAAATTAGCACTGAAGAACCAAATTTGATTTGCTATTCATGATCACAGGAAGCAGAATGGTGAGAAGAATCTTTATGCCTAATATATTCACCTCAAGTTATATGCCTTCATCTGGATTCTGTTTAAGTTTCCTCGAAAACAGCTTTCCAGATGTTTAAACAGATGAGTATCTGTAACTCCAGGGACAGAAAAGTCAAATTTTTAAAGCTTCATAATGTGATAGTTTAATATAAACTAGAAAGATGCACTTAACATTTTCCATACAAGGTTAGCACACTTTGTTCTTCATATGGAATCATTAGCACTACCCGGACACTGTCTCACTCCCTCTCTGTCTGTTTTCTTTCTTTCTTTTCCTTCGGACAGTAAGATTGTTCCTCCTTGGCATCTAATTCAGTCTCTCTTCTTTCCAATTCTGACCCAGAAGCTATGCTTTATTGCCAGATTATGGGTTTAGTGTGATGTTTGCCTCTTGTATTTATGGTAAACAGTTGAAGAAAGAGCCAATTCAAGATAAGGATCAGATGGAAATTTTTTTACATTACATGCTGGTTTGGTGAAATCTAAATATTTCTCAAAAATAGTTCTTTTTATTGACGTTCTAATGAAACTGTGGGATAGATCCAATGAGCCCTTCTTGACAGATAGCCTTCAGATGGAAATTTGCCAGAGTTTTTGCCAGTTTACTTACGTGATGGACTCCAGCTCTCAGGGTCCTTGGCTTTGGAGCACAATTCCTCCAAAATAGTGGACTACTGTGCAGCTGAGGATCTATTCCTGCTTGTAGCAAATTGTGAACTTTCTTTTCCAAGAGGGGAAAAAAGCATAATTTGAAATATATCTAAATACTCTTTTGTGCTTTTGTGCTCTGTTAGTGTATTGAGTCCTTCTTAGACTAATGTCAGCTTGTGTCTTTAAACTTAGAAGTCCCTGTTTCTGACATACAATGAATAAACCCAAAGTAAATGTTTATATAAAAAGAAGGAATGCATACATAAACTTCTGTTTTGTCTTGTTGGTGTCAGGGTGCAATGAGGAACAGCTGGTCCCTAAAGAACAGGGAGCTGAAGGTGACACCAGTGCAGGCAGTGTCCGCATCGATGGGGCTCTGTCTCACAGGCTGTGAGCATGGTAGGGCAGGGCTGGGTGCTGGTAACAGGGTCCATCGAGAGTCCCCAACATGGCAAGCAGTGAACCAGGTCCAGGGTCCAGCCAGGAAGTCCAACGAGGAACAGAAGGAGTCAGGGCCGGAGTCAGGACTGGTGACACAGCTACAACATACAGCTGAGGGTCCAACCCAGAAGCAAGTTACCTACAACATAGGGCCTGGGTTCCTCCAGAGGGCTGGGACAGACACAGGGATGGAGGCTGGTACTCCTGTGGCATTGCTGGGGCAGGGGCTGACAACTCCAGGCTGAGCAGGAATGGGGCTCCTGGGCCTGTGGGCAAGGGATACATCTCCCCTGGGTCTATGTTAGAAGACTGTGCAGCCTGTTAGGATCAGATCTATAGAGCTGGTGCCCAGAACCCAATGCCCAAACTGTTTATGTACCAGGTGGTTTCACATCAGACTAGGTGTAGTCTGGCTGTGTGGACTGACTGTGCTTTGGTGGCTAAAGCATGCCCTGCATTTATGCAGCTCATCTCCCAATTCAATGTCATCTGAAAGAAGACCCCTTCCTGTGTTCTGAGTCCGCTTTGCATTGTGAACCAGAGCATGGTAAGTGGGGACAATCTCGAGATTTACTTCAAAAATACACTCTTGATCTAAACTAAAATGCTGAAGTAGGCCACACAAAATCCCTCTTTAGCTTTCTCCCACCAGAGTTTTATCTCTGGCAATTTCCTCATGGAGGAGAATGGGTAAGGCTTTGAACAGATTCTCTAGCTTCTCTCATCAGCAGATTACCTCTATTATTCGAACTTCAGAAATACCATAGAAAAGCACCCAGCAAACTGATGCTTAAATCATACTAATGCAATCTCTGAGACATCTTGTGCTGCCCAGACAATGTTAGGCTGAAAAGCAGTTCCCTTTGGTGTAAATATCTCCAACAGGCAGACCAATTAGAAACCACAGAAGGAAGCAGAAATACTTAACAACGATGCGATCAGGTAACGGCAGGGAGAACCATAAGTGGTGTCTATTCCTTGCTAAAGGTCAGAACTGCTGCCACCTTCGAACCTTTTAGCTCAGACTTCAAACTTAAAAAGTGAAGAGATGCGCACAATGGCCCTCAGAAGGTTTTAAATTCTGAGGGTCTCCTGAAGTTCATGCTGAACTTCACAGGCAGAGGTCAGGTGTCATCCTGCTTACTTGGCACGTCTCTGCCAGACCTGAAATCTGACAGCGATCCATATGGGTGGGTTGTTTTGCAGGCAGAGTGACTAACTTATCTTTTCCATTCCTATGTAATTTATCTGAGTCAGAATGAACTTTATGAGTTTGGCCCAGAAACAAGGCAAAGATTTGGGCCAGCTTCTTCTACTGCAGGGGGTGGCTCACCTCTACTTGTTTGCAACCTATGAATTTATTAATGGATCCAAATATAGCCAGTGACCTTCTGTGACAGATGGTGAATCATATCTCATTTCCAGTGCATAAATTAACATTTTAAAAGTCTTTTTAAAACACTGTTGACTTTAGCGAGTGAAACATAATAGCAGGCATTTGCTGAAGTCTGATGCCGTAAGTTTGGGTATGTTGAAAATTCATTATCTGAGGAAAAATCTAGTATTAGTGTGCTATTAACAAGGACATTGCAAACTGCCATTTGTTTTAGAATGATGTATGGTTTATGATGCTGAAACTGCCATCACAGACAAGTCACGATGATTTGCCTTGAAGATGATTTATGAATCATGACTCTAGAGGAAATAATTTCTCTCACATAGCTTGTTGGAAGTCAGTTCCCTTGGCATTTGCTTTCATCAAGAAGAGTATCTCATGGCCCTCAAAACTTTGATCTAGAACCTCCTAAATCCCATCCCTTTGATTTAATAAAAAAATAATTTTCCCATTGATTTGGACATAAAGGGGTTAGTTATGCTTTCTTTTAGCCCATTTTTTTTCATACCAAGTTCAAGCAATATTGCCAAAACATGGTAACACACAATGACCTAGATAAGATGTAGATAACTGAGAGGAGTTTAAGTTACATATCTGAGCATGAGTGTGAAGTAGAGGATCCAGTAAACAAATATAAATATAAATGCCTTGCAGCATTTTCTTTCCCCCTGAAATATGTTGCATTTGCACAGTAAGAACAATACACACAGACTGAGCCCTAAGCAACTATTCAATCCACAGGGCACAAGTGTTATATACAGCTACTATAGTTTTATTATGTCTTTTCTCCATTTATATCATATGTGGGATAATGCCCATCATTGTCATCTCTCATACTGGAACAGCAGCCTGCTAATTTTTAACACCAGTGAGAACAGAGAAGGGCACATTCTTGCCCTTCCCTCACTCCTCTTCCAGCTGCAGGTGGGAGGATCTTTCTCTTGGATACGGAGATGTTGCCTGATAAGATCTGGATTCTTTTTCTTCAACTTAACTACTTCTTTGTCTGAGTCACTGAGATACTTTCATGAACTGGTGGTATGTGAAGCCTGGAGGAAGCACAGAGGATGTTAAGTATTGTTCGATTTAAACATAAGCAACTCAGACAAAAACTGTATTTGGATGGATGCAAAACTATTCAGCCCCTCTCTTCGTCCTACGTCCAAAATGAGAAAATTCAGATTCTGACAATGAGCTTGGAGATCTCATTACATTGCAGAGCAAGAAATCCTGGTAAAACTGGAGTACACTGTACATTGTATGTAAGATGTGGAGCCTCCAAGAAATCCTCATAAATTCCTGCCCTCCTTTTCCTCCGTAAAAGAAATGCACCTATGCCAAAGTGTCAGGATGCTGAAGAGGAAAGGACAAGATCTGACCTAAGGCAGTTTGGTGCTGTTATTAGTAAACATGAAGTGATGACAGAATATGTACAAACTTTTGTGGATTACAGTGTAATTACACTAAACAGATCTAAAAGTAATTAACCAGTAAGCTGCAGGGCTGCTTAGAAGACAGAAAAGTCATATATTCATCCCATAATCACACGGATACCACATGAAAATTTATTACCATGTAATTATATGATCACTATTTACCATATTCAAATAGTATTTGTACCCCTTTAATTTGAAGTCCCACTTTAATTTTAAAATATTAAATACTAAACCTCCTGTGACTGTGGTCTAAATCTAGAGTAGTAATCACTGTGTGTGGTAAAGCATGTAAGAAAAAAAGTCACTGAATGCTGAATGACCCAGTTCACTTTCTACATGCACAAGGAAAAAAAAACATTCTGGCTGATGGAATTTCACTGAGTGTCCCTCTTTTGGATTATTTTTTCATGTGTTCTTTAAAATATTTCTGCTGTGACAGACCTAGAGGTTTAATCTAGTCTAGTTCAAGACAGCAATTAAGCGAGCCAATCTGCTTGAAGACAGGAGGTTCAGAATACACTTTAAGGTCAGGGCAGGATTCAGTGCTGCATGCACAGGAATAAGTCATGGCTCTGCACTTACGTTTTCTCAGAGGTAGCACAGCAATTTTCAGCAGTGCTGGCAAAATTTAATATGCTGCTCTAAAAAGGCAGTTCAGGTTTTGATCGACCCCGGGTTACTGCTGCCAGAGGAATGGGAGGAACAGAAGAAAGGGGACAGAGATGGATGAGGAGCTAAGGGAGAAATCCTGGGGAAACCGGCTTGCTGTTTTAGTTGCAACAAGAGGGATGGCAATGTCAGAGCACAGGGTTTGAAGCTTTTATGGGGGTCGGAGCACCAAGCAGTGGCCTTCACCTTTCAGCCTCTCTTGGGTGGCAGCAGCAAAGCAAGCTGATTTTTCAGGGCTCTGAAATAGTTATCGTGAGCAGTGAGCCATATCCAGCTCATTCTCCTCAGCATTGTCCTGCCCAGGGCATCTGCCTGCTTTGCCTGTGCCTTGGGTCTGCTCCATTTTCTTAAAGTGAGAGGTATTTTTGCTTCACATTGGTACCGTATAGTTGCTCTGTACAGGAGATCCTGGGTGTTACACTGTCTTGGCATTAGAAACCAAAGGTTGCTTTTAGGGTTGAGAAGGAAAACTAGTCTCTGTTGTTCTCAATTGTCACTGAAATTTAATTGCTGTGGGAACACGTTTATGATAAGAATATCTGCCCTATATTAATTTCTTTGAGACCATTTGCTATCAGTGATATTTGCAAGGTGATATTTTCCAATCATTCATCAATGCTTTGGGTGATAGGATAGGAAGACTTTGCCTGCCCTGGAAAAAACCTTGAAAATTAATACAATAGCAGCACAGAGCAAATCACTGAATTGGATAAAATAAATACTAATGAACTAAAGTGGAAAAGTCTATAACACAGTGTCTGCAACTTTGTAAGACTTCCTCTTGCTCCCTGACTTTTTTTTAATATGTAGTTACAAGTAGTACGTTCCATCAGTGCTTTGCGTATTGACACTTGCATAATGCTCTGGACAGGTGAAATTTGGATGACTGCACACAATGCAAGGCAGCAGAGAATGAGGAGGCTGCCTTTCCAGAATCCTGAGGCAAAAATGCAAAGATCTTCATTACTGGTTGTTCCTTTAAGGCAAGATATTTTTGCTGACCTCTCTTTGAAATCTGCATCACCCAGAGCTACTGTAGGGCAAGTATGAGTTGCACAGAAAATCCAAACCTGGGTCTGTGTGATATGGCTGGCTACTCCTAAACTCTCTTGATCTTTGGGAACTGAAATTCCAGGTCTTGATCTGAAATCTTCTACTTTCAATAACTGCAAAATCAAAGGCTAGAGAGGACTTCATTTTCCAGAGCCAGCTAGAAGTGATATCATTCCTGAAGCTCTACCTTAGTATAGCTCACTTCACATTTTGCTGTTTTTAATTTGTATTATTCTTAATTGTCTCTTTTTCTTGGGCACATTTTTTGAGCATTTTTTCCAGTTTGGTTGTAGTATATGGAAGTAGCTACGTGAATGGTATTATTCATTATCCTTTGAGTAGCTTATGAAGACATCTATTCAAACACATGGGTAGGTCATCTTTTTTGTGCTGACAGCATGAAAGGAGGTACAGTGCTGGGCAAGAAAGCTAAACTTTGTATGGATATTCATGGTTTCATATTTTTTAAAAAAAGAAAGAATGAAAGGCACCCCCCCAAGCTATTCTGAATGTATGAATACAGAGTGTCTTTCACCCCTTACTTTTTCAACCCAGAGTCTTGCAATCTCCACATTCAACGCTCTCCTGTCAAATGAGATTCATTTTTCATGCTGGCAACTAACAAGTGTGGTGGATCAAATCCTTATATAAAATCAATAACTTTACTCAAGTTAGACCAAAATTAATTGATTTTACTTACTGCTTGTGGTCCCAAACTCTCCTAGCTCTCAGTGGGGGATTTGTTTAAATAAGGCTTGTTGTGTGCCCTCTCCTTTGCCTTTCACCATTTTATTATTCTGTGCTCTGAAAATTTAAGTTATTAAGCCACTAATTTCTACTGCCTTTCTACATTGGATTAAAGAATGTTATGTTTAAAAAACTAACACGCCACTCATTAATCATCAATAGAGTGAGAAAGTGGCTTCTAATTACCTCTAACCATGAGCAATGAGTGGGATAGAAAGAATTCTTGGAAATCTTATTGTGACTTTTAGATCTAAACACTTGTTTACTCAAAAAGTACTTTGGGATTAATCAGAATGACAGTTTCTTTAGGAGTCCTTGCGCTTGGGAATTTATTTGTTCACTTTGTTCTATTTATCACAGGCTGATCAAGGGGTAGAAGCTGTCCACAGTTTTGTTTTCTGACAAGTTTTGGAGGACCATATCAAATATTCAGTTAGGGTGGCCTTATTTGTCCCTTAGTTGTACTGATACAAATCCAAAGGGATTGCTGATTGAGGAGTTACAGTAGATTTACAGCAGTACAAAGAGCAGAACTGAGGGTAGGATGGTGCATCTGTATTTGTATGTCTAGGGGAAGACATTTACCAAATGGTGTACAGCATGAACTGGCATATTCACACACAGATAATGAACTAACAGACGTGGAGCTCTTGCTACTTTTAAGTCTTTTTGCTGTTTATCACAGCTCAGCTCAGTTGCTTATCTTTGAATATTCGAAAAAAGAATAATTTTGAAGCATACATCCCATTTTCAAATTATCAGTTAAAAAAAACCCGTGATTAAGCATATAGGTTGAGACAAGTTAAAAATGAATGCAGGCATATATTTTGGTATTGTTGATTGATTAAATCCATACTTGTGAAGGTGAAACAATCTGGTATGATCTGTTATTCATTCGTTAAAATGACCATACTATATGGAATTGACATGGGATGCGAAAAACACTTGCTGGAACCCAGCCTTATAAAAAATGAACAGCAGGAAGTAATGTGCTTTTTCAGGCTCTTATACAGGCTTTTGTTTTGCAGTAACACACAACACTTTTTCCCTTCAATTTCTTTTGCCTGTGTTCTCTAATACTCACTAAGGCATATACATAAACTGGCAGGATTTCCAGATGGAGCTGGACTTTAAGGGCAATTACTATTACTGAGTATCTCTGAAAACCAGGACACTTAGATAGTTCCATAATTCTTAATGTTAAGGCTAATATTAAGATTGAAAAACTTTGGTTATAGTCTTTTGGAATTCTTCAGATCGAGAATTATATTCCAGATTTTGCTTGGTTTCTATTTTCTCATCTAGGCTTCCTGAACATAGGAGCTGCGGGTCATAAAAATACCATCTGCTGGGACAAAGAGACAGCCTACATAATTTCTGAGAAGATGGTGCAGCTACTGCCAGTACTGCAACTGTGTCTTACACTATGTAATGTGTTGCAATTCAGGATATGTTCTTGAAAATGCTATATAGCCTTCTGGTGGCTTTTCCACAGAGAGGGTGACAGCGTTTACATACAATTACAGAAAGTTTTTGACTTAAAGTGGTTTTGGAGACTTCTGTTTCTGGAGCTGAAAGACATCAGAATTACATTTATTATATGTTCTTGACACTGATTTTATGTACCCTTATTTTGACACTTCTTAAAAATTTAGACAAAAACACAGCAAGAGAATTAAATCACATGGGAAGGTAATATTCATACTAGGGAAAAGGATGATATTGTTGCCAAAGATTGTGTTCTCATTTGTAACAACAGCATCACACATTTATTAACCTAATAATAATATAAAGGACTGTATCAGCAGAGCACTTTGACACTCAGAGCTTTGTCCTTACGGGACATACTGCTCCACAGAAAGAAAATGTAAAACACTTTCATGGCATAGCAGAAGGAGTCAGCATGAGACTGCATCTTTCATCTCCAAAACACTTCATAAACAATAACAGACACTGTAAATATCACTACTCCCATTTCTATAGATGAGGAGAGTATAATTTACTTTCACACTGTCATGAGTCATTCTGAGCAATTTCAGGACTGCTCAGTTTCAGTTTCTGTGCTCTTGACAAAAATAACGTAGTGATGAACAGACTAATATTACAGCCTCTCAAACATAACTATTTCAAGCTACAGTCTATTTACATTGGACAATGTGAGTTATGTGTATACAAAAACCTGAGAAGGTAGGGCAGCACATGTAGCATGTGACATTCATGCACATGTAAAACTGAGGGAGAATGAATTAGATATGTAAATTATTTGTTCTTTATCAGAAGCTTAACATTTCATACTCACAATGTTATTATTTAATCCAGATGTTTAGTGCTGTGGTTGTACAAACTGTTAATTTTAACTTCATATTTATTTAGTCAATTATAATTAAAAATAATTAGTCATATGAGGCATATAGCATTTTAAATCTAGTGCCAGTAACATGATTACTGCCCTAATAAAAATGCACAGATGATATCACAGCAGAAAAACTGACTCCTACAAAAGAGGTTAATAGCTTGCTTTATTATTTATTGATACATATATGCATGATCTTTAACCTCATTGTCTTTCCAGAACATGGTCAATGTATCCTGCACTTCAAGACACTTTTTGTGTTAAAAAGCTGCAAAAAAAAGGAACATATTTATGTAATCATTTTGTATGGTAATTATTTCAGGTTTTCTAATAATGAATTGTGCAAGCCCTATTAGTTGAATAGTGAATATTAATAAATCTAATATTAGATGAACTCATTGAGCTAGCCAAACACATCACAGCTAGATTAAAAAGTTTGATAAGATACAATGTCTGTTACTATTTTTTGTTAAGATTAGTGGAAATTACAGTAATGTAAAGTTCCTCTTAAAAAATCTGTTGACTTTACTTGCTTTATTCCTGGCCACTTCTAAGCCATTATTCATAAGGTAATTTCCAAAAGTTGAGTTAAGGTTGGGCTGGAAGTGGGGATACTCTGCTTCATCTGGATTTACTAAGATTAAACTACTTTCTTTTTAGAATTTTGGTTGATTTCAGAAGAATGTTTACTGCAATAACAAGATGACTGTGTATTTTGAGCGGAAAGAAAAATGGCTGAAAAATCTTGTTATACCTGTTGAGCATAGTTAGATATTTTGCTAGGTAAGTGGAGCGCTTCATAAGCAGGAGAGGCTGAGGGTGATTTCATTTAGCCACAGTTAGAATTCGTGACAGATTCACTTTAAAACACCAGATCTCTGATGGCAGTTCTGGCTTCATTCTGGGTCTCAATTCCCTTTTAAAAAAGGCACAATACCTGCCACGGCTTGATGAGAAAAGAAAAAGTTTTAACAACATGACTGCTTGACATGGCTACGAATGATGGGATATTTTATTCTTTGAAAGGTTTTTTCTTACATCTATCAGAACAAAGTGCGTAAGGAGACTATACTGTAGCATGATGAGGTCTAAAGGTTTTAGGGACATTAGTGTTGTAAGCCCACGCGAGTAATCAGACTAGAAGTCAATCATTCAGGTCACGCTGTGTTTGACACACCAGACAAAGAAAAGAAAGCTTCAAAGATTTTTAGGAGTTCTAAGAAGACTTATGGGTGTCATTTTTACAGCTATCTTCACATTCCAGCCTCCAAACTAATAATTGAAAAAGAAACTGCAAAAAAAAAGAGGAAAATTATCAAATGCAGTACTTACACACTTAGACATATATTAACCTTGCATGTTTCATCAATGAAGTTTTAATAATTTTTTTTAAGTATTCTTGCATGTGTATATTAGAGAGTGAGAGCGAGCAAAAGAGCCAGGAAATGTGATTCACTGTAACCAATGAAGAATTCTCCGAATATTTAGATCTAGAGGTTATTGTAAGTTTGTTTTTTCTGTCTTCCTGCCAGTCTAATACAGTTGCTTTCATTTTAGTAGAAAGCTTTAAAGGTAAAGATATATTATAAAATTCCACTAAATTTTTGAACCATATCATGAATATATGCATGTGTTATATATGAAATTTTCCATTAATACTGCAGCAGATTGTTTTCAAGACAGGATTTTGTATGTCTATAGAAACTTCATAAGAACCATAATTAATGTATAGCAAGTTATAAGAAAGTCTGCAGTAGCCCTTAGGTCTTTCAGTCTGGATATATCATAGTGAAATAAAAATACGTGGTAAGAATACAGGATTTACATTTTAGTCTACAGTAGAACATAGAAGCTGACATAGCTGACCAGATCAGTAATTTGTCTACCCAATCCATTGGCCTACGTCAATGGAGTCCAGAGCCGCAAGGTCCATGCGGATGCTAAATAAATCTGTGCCACATTTTGGAAAGTCTCCTGCCTCCTGAGATACCTCCTGCAAAACCACTGTAGGCAAGAAATATGGATGAATGCAAATGTGGCCATCAGCCTGGCAACGTAGAGACAGCCATTGTACTCAGATAGAATACATACTAAGTAGACACTGATTTTGTTTTTGGTTTTGTGGGGAACCTTGTCTGCAATACAAGTTCTGCATTTGCATGAGTAAGGCTCCATATGACAGCTATAGCCCTAAACTTGAGCCCCAGGTAAGATTTTAAAATATCAGTAAAAGCCTGCAGCCCGACATCCTGGCTTACAGTGTTAGACTATAAATATTTCTATATATACTTTTACAGACATATTTTTAGACTTTTACAGACACTTGTTCCACCTGTGCTTTAAGCCAAGAGGATACCAGCCAGCTTTAAAGTGAAGGCACCATGCTTGGAGTAATACAGCAAGCCTTGCTCAGAGCAAAGTGCTGCCTAATTAAGCTGGATGAGAACTTGCTTGCATCCAGCCAGCTCTGAGTACAAGCAGGACAAGCTCAGAGCTGTCTCCAAAAGATCCAGCAGATACTGAAATGAGGCAAATTGCAAGCTCTTCACTGAAAACTTGAATAATGGCTAACTCCCCAGTTTTGAGAGCAGGGGTAAGACCAAACTGTATTTGAGAAACAGTAACCTTAAGCCAGTATTTTCACATAATTGTAGAGTGCTTGTATGTAGGTCCAAAGCTGCATCCTACTGTGTGATTACAGTGTAGATATAATTGAAGATGATGAACAGACTTTGGTTTAACAAACATAATTTTTGAATTATTTTTGAATTTTTTAGACATCCCAGTTGTTTTAATGTGGAAGGTCTTTTTGGGCAGCAATATGGAATCAATATATATCTGTCTTTCTGTGCATATGTAATGCATCCATGTATTTGAACTTCTCTGTGCCGATATTTTTTCTTATTCGTAGATGCTCCAGGAGAGAAATAATGAATGCATTAGAATAACAGAGGGGAAGTTAACATAGACACTGGAGGCAGAAGGCAGAATGCTTTTAAGAGTGTCAGGTGAAGGTAAAGCTAACTTCCTGATATAAATTCTGATGAACAGTCCATTGTTTGTTTTTCAGTGTTCATACTTGCATCATTCATCAGATGTTCTCTTATTGCAGGCAGAAATCATGTGGGAAGAAATCCTGAAATCCTTATGCTTTAGCCAAGCAAAACTGTCAGAGAGATCAATTATTCCTGAGTGGATTCAGACCAGCAAAACATGCTTGTTATCTGTTGTTTGCCACAAATGCCATAGGATATTAATATGCTGAATACAGATTTTGGGCACGATTAGGTCTTGCTGTGCAGAGAAATGCATAAGAGGGCATTAGACTCTTTGATGCCCAAGGCCTCATCTCTTCACACCTCTCTTCTCTCCACGCTGTATTAGTGTAGGGCAGCTGATGGAAGGGGGAGGGAGAGTCTCTGTGACTAACGTGCTGATTTGGTTGTTTTCTCCCAAAGCAAGGCAACCACCAAGGATTGAATTTTCATTGTCTGAGTCTCAAGATTCAGACTGCTGTGCTCCTGGGGCAGTACAACTACATGCTGCTGGCTATTCAGGGCTCGTCATAAACTGACAATCTCACCCTTAAAAAATGCTGGATTTTCTTAAAATGAGAAAAATACTGATGGAGAGGAAGGACACATTTCAAAGTGCTGTAAATAGCTTGGCTCTGTTTAACTTGGTGGAATTTGACTGCTAACATCAGTTCAGGATTTTGATAATATTTTGGCAGAAATGAGCCTTGAGGTTCAGCCATAGTGAGTTCATTGTTACTGTTATTTTCTCTCTAGGTTTCACAGCAGGGAGAAATGAAATGAGTGTGAAATCTTGTTAGCTATCTGAAGACCATCTGTATTTTCTTAATGAATGCTGCACTCCTCTTGGAACCATGAAATATGCAATATAGTATGTTGATTCTAAAACAAATTGTGCGGAATTTAAACTTAACATATACACTGAACCTTCCTTTATTTAGCAGATTCTCCTGTGAAATCTACCAATGTGATATTAATCATTTAGCAGCTGCTACAAGAAAGGGCTCTTAGAAGGCTTGGCTTAATGTCTTGCATTGGAGTAATTACTCAGTGGCTATAGGCACTTGATTCTATCCAGTAAGGAATTCTGGATTTTAGCTCATTACTTTTTATGATGACTATGTCCTTTAGTGTAAACCTTTCATTAGTTGTAAGCAGCCTATCCATACTACAGCTATAAAACACAAGGATGGGGGAGGAAGAATTATATGTGCAGCCTACCAGAAATCCTTTGAAATCCTTTGAGGAAACCTTCAAATAGTACCAAATGGTAATGCAGAATAGCAGTAAAATATTCAGCTGAATTTCACAAATGAAGATGGGTATTTCATAAGTGTCCCGGAAGACCTATGAAATGTCAAAGCTTATCAGCCATTAAGTATTAGGCTGCTTAGATTCTGAATTCAGAATTGGCGTGGTTTAATTTTTGCATTATCATTAAAACAATTATGCAATACATTGAGGTTTCACAGAACCTTTTAAAAACCAAGATGGCACGAAATGTGGTTGGGGGATAAGAGACAGGCTGTGCCAGAGAATCTCCACTTCTCTCACTTACCAAAATAATTGACACTTCATTATGTGAATATTGTGGGATCTGGGACAGGTTTGCCGCTCCTAAAAGCAGATGCACATCCAAGCCGCAACCTCACTCCCTGTTGGAAAAGGAGACAGGCATGAACCACCCCTATACAGCTGCCTGACCCTCGTTTCCATGAAAAGAAAGTTTGTACTACTGAGTGGAAGAAGACCCCTGGTGCACTTTCCCACATTCTCCAGTTTGGACAATGAGGGGTCAGGGCTGAGAAAGGTGCCACAAAACATACCTGCACTGTGAACTAGGTGGCCAGGGAAACAAAGAACTTTTTGATAAGTCCAATTAAATTCTCTGCTGTACGTACCTAACACTTGCTTGACCTAGTCCACTCATTACTTGAAGAAGTAGGATAGAACAGTTTGGCTTTATAATCTATAAATTGCTGGGTTTATAAGAAACCACCAGCTATAAATCATGTATGGGAAAGAAAAACTTATATAAAATGAGGTCTATAATAAAAACTGTCAGGGACCATTAACTTTAGGCATTGTTACTACTCTGTGAATATTGCAATTAAGCATCTGCTTAACTTTGAAACATTAAATGGTCCCAGATTAAATGAACTAACTGTTTGCGTATGCAACACTAAGTCTGAGTGTAAAATGTTTCCAAAACCAGCACCACAGTGGTGAATGTAGACAGCTGCTTTTGGTTATAACTTTTTCTTACATGATTAAGTGATAATTTTCCTATTCATTTGTATTCCTGGACATGGGACCAGGCCTTGGAGGAACTGCCACATCTGCATCTACGTAAGTGAAAGGTATGGAGGTTAGGGCACCCTATAATACCTCTGTGTAACAGGACATTTAATTCTTGAAGAGACCTTACCATTTGAGCCTTGAGAAGCAGAGGTCCAGCTGAGGAAGCTCCACAGTCATGTTCTTGTATTAAAGCATCACAGAGAATGAAAAAGGAAAAGAGCCGGGGGTTCCCTGCTTAGCTCTTTGACACTGGTAACAAAGCAGTAAACAAAACTGTGGCAAGAAATAAATAGTGTGTGCTTACCCTTTTTTGCCTTTATTGTTATAGTCCTTTGTCTTTGTGGAACTAAGGACTGTTTCCTATTAATAGTGTTGAGAATTTTATTGACATGGCAAATAGAAATTAGATGTATATAAGGATTTTTGGACTGAGATAGGTTTGGAGGTCTCCTACATTTTGTATTTTTCAAAAGAAACCTTTATATGTGCTTGCACAATAAAGGATCTGTTAAATATTGACTTGTGCGATACATGTATTCCACAAAGAAAGCTGATGCATTTTGGAAGTGTAGGTGAAGAATTTGGACATGTTCAAATGAACTGCTACATTTGTTAGTTACAGCTGTTGAACTCTCTGATTGGGCTGAAGTTACAAAAAAAAGGAGGAAAAGAAGATTCATGTGGATTTAACTGAAATGAGCATATTTTCATGTTTCTCACTGAAAAAAAAGCCAATGCAAAGTTTGCATTGATGCCACATGAGAGATTTAGTTTCCTAGTTGGATCATGTTTGGCAAAAACAAATCAGCAGAAATATCAGGTAAGAATTAGGTACCAGGTAAAAGCTCTGCTCGATATGGAGACATTCCTTTTACTAAATACAGTAATCTTCTGTTCTTCCTCTTCTCATGCTTGATCTCTTCACTGTGATGAAATGGGATTGGGAGCGGGGAGAGGAAAAAGAAACATCTAATTTTTGAGTGGGCAACTCCCTCACTGCCTAGAAGTTCCTCCTCCTTTTCTTTCTCCTTCCCGCTGTTTGGTCTTGAAATTCTCCATCACAGAAGTCCCTCACAGAGCAAAGGAGTGCATGAAAATCAGACAGAAACCCTCAGGTCCCCTGCCATACAGGACACAGCACATACCATTTCAGAAAAGGACAGGATGGAGGATTTGAGGGCAAAGGGATGAAGACATTACTTGATGGGAGGAGTGGGCGAGAGGAGTCTGTGAATGACTTGCTTTTTGGTGAGCAGAAAGGTTATGTGAGACTATGCACTTTAGGGATAGGATCCTGCCTCACCTCTGTACCCATCGTGTCCAGGCACAACCTGAATGGCAGCACACCTGGGCCTCTCACCTGGAAGCTAGGAGCTGAAGTCTCACGCTGGCTCTAATTCAGAGCAGGGTCTGCCCAGTGACACTCCTGCTGGTGATGGTACTATCCAATGTGGCTGCAGCAGAGAGCAGGTACCTCAACACAGCTTTGGTAGGTGTGTATGCCTCTATGGTGACTTTACCTGAAGAGAAAACTGCTGCATTAGACAGAAATGAATTTGCCCTTTTGGGCAGCCCCTGAATTGTTCCGATACACAACTTTCTAATTAGCTGTGATGGTGTTTTCAGAATTGGGAGCTATTTCACTCTGTGTCTTCCTAGAATTTCCTGCCAGTTCTTAAAAGGAGCATTTGCAAAGAAAATCTGAATGCTTTCTGTGGCTTCACTTTTCATCACACACTCCAATGTGCAGGGATTAATCTTTTAAGCGAAATCCTATGTAGAGAGGAGATCTGTTTAGACTTACCCACAATGTATATAACATTGTAATATATATAAGCTGGGGAATTGTGTCATGGAATGTTGTTTAGACCATACATTCATTTCTTGTAATATATGCACTGTTAAATTCAGTAATTTTAGGTGTTTGAGGGTAGATAGAATTAGTTGCAGTCTCTGTTTTTGCAAGCAGGAAGCAGCTACTTAGGATCTATATGTGTGGGTACTGAAAGTGACATTAAAAACAACAACTGGTAATGACAGTAGTACACACTGAAGCAGAAAATAATATCAAATGAGGCCTTGTTGAGTTTTCTGTTTGAATTAGCCTTTCCTTTTCACTGTTTGGACCTTGCCATGGACTTTTGGGGTGTTGGTACAGACCTGAGGGTCTCTGCATGACCATACAAGGGGCCCCTGTGAAGTGGGGTTTTGTACGTCATAGTGGCTCCATATTCTTTCTGTAACGTTCAGAAATCCTAAGCCTTCAGTACAGCTTATTGCAACCCTCACCTTTCCCCATCCCCACAGGCACACATGTAGCAGAGTGATGGAGAGATTTATTTCCACGTGCTAGCAAGGATTTCATCTTGTGAACTGCTGGATGTCTATGTCTCATCTCGAAGTCAATCAAAGCCGAGGGCACTCAGGCTTCTCCAAGATCAAATAAATAGAAACCACAATGTCTTCCAGGAAGGCAAAAGAAAAGAAACTCCATTTTAGCCCTAATCTTACTTGTTTCTAGGGTTAACAATTCTTTTGAAAGATCACTGGTGCTGTTTTTTGTAATTTCTAATTTACAGTAACTTTATATCACTTGCCCTCTGAACAATCCATTTGTAGCTACTCCTACTAACAATATACAATTTTGAAATGAAATGGAACCATGAAAAGTCACTGTACTTTAAACTGAAAGCTAGGAATTAAATCAGGCCAATTCAAAACTATTGATGTTGCTCTCAAGGCTACCCCTACACTTAAGGTGATTCAGTTGTTAAATTGGCGGTAATGCTTCTGCCCATAAAACATCAGGTGAAATTCTAACATACTGATTAATTTGTTATTTTTGTTCTCCATTCACAACACTGCAAAGCCAGGCTGTTTTTAGAACTCTGATGTTTTATTCATAAGTCCACCTTTAAAATAACAATAAATTTTAAATGCTGCCAAAGCAAAAATCATTCAAGTTAGAAATAGCTGTAACTACTTCCTTTCAACCAGAAGACTAAAATAGGGATTATAGTATTATTTATTTTAATGTAGTTGGAATTATGTTTTCCCATATACAGGCTTTCCCTATTGATTACCTTTATTTTAAGTTAAAGAGAAAACAAGAAGAAAAAATAAAAGTCAAGTGCCCATCAGACAGCATAGCTTTGCATAGACTTCAGAGCACAGAGAATGAAATGGAAACCATCTCTGCAGGAAGAGTGCTTCACAATTTAAAAGTGAAGTGCACAAAAATGAACTGCTATGTGTTTACTGCCTCATATGCCATATGAAGGGTGTTATCACTCATACTTTTTAAATAGCTCTTCAAAATGGGGTTGTTCTGTATGGCTTGCAGCTGTTTGCATTTTTATAAGTCTGGAGGAAATGTACAAATTGTGGACGGATTTGCACCCATTCAGCTTCGTATTTCAAAGATTTTTTTAGAGATAAGGGCAATATAAAAAAAATACAGCAAGGAAAAACAAGCTTGGATAGACTTGACTTTGCCTCACAGAAATGGTAGAGCAAGACAGCTAGGTTTCCTTTTCATCACCATTAATTTATCTGAATGTAAGTTCTGAAAACTCAGTGGTTCTTGATAAGAATATAAACACAGAAGTTTGATAATAACGTTAAGTTGGCTTTTATCGTTGATGGAAAAGGCAGAAGCCAGTGCTCTAAAACTCAGTGCGGGTCCTGGAAGAGGTACTTAACTGGTTCCAGACACCAGAAGGAGTGTATTTTAGTTAGCACAATGCCTTCTGCAGCTATTTTAGTGTATCTAGTAATAGCATGCTTTGTCTTTCAAATCCCATGCTGCATTTGTCTGTCTGAGATCCAAAGTGAAACCCCAACCCCATTTTACTTAGAAGAGGTGATACAGTGTCAAGGTGAAACACACCTAAAATGCTTCATTTTGCAATACCTTCTCAGACTGCAGCCTCATCTGAAACATTATAATGGTAACTGTGGATTCTCTCAGTTTCCAAATAGCCCTCAGGTACAACTACTCATTTCACTTTTACCCTTCAAAACTAACAAGCAGAAAGCTGTTTGCATCTTGATTCTACCCCTTGCTCCAGAAAATTAACATTCCTACAGAAAATCTTCCGCTCCAATTTACTCTATGTTTTACTCACATCATAATCCCTTTCCCTCCCCTTCCACTCATTAATCCTCTCTGCACACTGAAACAATTCTTTGATCATCCACCACTGAAAAGTCTGTGCAAATCAAAATGATGTTATTTCATGCTGGACTTTTGAGGTAGGATTTGCTTCATCTAATTTAACTGCCCAGAATTTATAGATTTGGACTTTCAGACATTCATCTAAACTTCATTTACAGTCAGTGGAGAGAGACAGGCATCTTCAAGTATCTATTCATCCTACATATCTAAAATACATATCTTATTAATCATTCCTTGGAGATATTTGAAAGGAGAAAGCCTAGGTGACAGGACTTAGATGTAAAGCTACATGCTCAGCCTTAAGACAGCTAAAGTTAGGTCAGACGAAGCAACTTTACCAAAAATCTAGTTGGTTCCTAACTACTCTTTCCAGTTGGGAGGCCACTGTTCCCTATGCATTTCCAAATTGCTTCTTCTTTTTTTTTTCTTCTAAGCCAAATCAGTTTGTGTAATGATATTTCCAGTCAACTCTGTTGCTGGCTATTGACATGAGAGGCAGTAAAATTCACATCAGATAGCATAACTGAGGATGTGCTAGAATAGTTAGCTTCTTACTGTGGAATAACACAGGAAAGCAGTAACAATTTCAGAAAAAGTGATCTCTTCAGGGTTGCTCAGATCTACTCAGCTGTTGAGTGTTTACATTGCTTATGACCTATTTTTTTTTTTAAAGATCTTTGATTTCTGTAATAGTTGATGTTTAAATACCCGTAGAAATTTTGTGTGCAGAAAAAATGCAGAGAATAGCATAACAGGTACCAGCCCTATATTATTTATTCCTTTAAAAGAAATGGAAAAAGTTTAATAAAAATGCAAGCGTTCTATTTGGACAGCACAATACAAAACAGTAAAAGCATTCGGTTTTTTTGTCTTGAAGCATTTCCTTCTTTTACTTAATTTCTTACTTTTTTTTCTGGCTGAACTGATAATTTGAACATAGCAAATTTTGTGGATCATGAATTGTAATTTCTAAGAAAGGTCTTAGTTTTTTTACACTTCCCCCTTAGATGCTTCTGTTTGAACTTGTCTCGCTTCTGTAACTTTTAATAATTTTCACTCCCGTCTTTTACCCAATAAATCCCGATTCCCCAGTGTTGCTTCCTTCTGCTTATAGTTCTTCTACACCAGCAGTGAAAATCCCATAAATCTGTCCCATTTCCTGCTTTGCTGCTATGACACTGCAGCTGCTGTGATCCCAGTCTGAAGCTATACCTTTTTTCCTGTACAAGAGGCAGGGGGCTGGTGCTGAGCTGTGGTGCCGCAGGAAGAGGTGTTTTCTCTCTAGCTACAGCTGTGCATCCTAACCCCACACGGTTAACGAAGTGTTCCCATGCCTCACGTTGGGACATTAGGAGAGGTAATTCTATGTTACTTTACATAGTTGCAGCCATTCAACCTTATTCACATTTCTGCTAAGTACACTTTTAAAAACTACATAGGCTTTGGTTTAGGTCCATGTGCTTTGTCAGCTGTAATGCTTCCTTTCCTGACAAACTGACAGGTGACGGGTGACAATTCTGTTTCACCCTTCCCACCACACAGAGTTGCTAAATTCCTAGCCCCATCTCCTGGGCTGAATCAGGACCAGAATATTCATCACCTCATAGGACAGATCCTTTGATGAATGTACATGATGAATAGGGCATCCAGTCCAGCTCACCATATTGTCAGACAAATAACTTCAAAGAGAAAGTCATGATGCAGTTTTCCAGTTTTAGCTGCTTTTGAATTTTATCAGTGAAAATCTGCTGAATTTAATAACACAGCAATAAATAATAATGTAACCAAAGGGAGAGGCCAGATTGCATTAATTTTTGTCTGTCCTATCTGCTAAGTTTAGTGGAGCAGCCCGTTAATTTCACACTGTGATGCAATGTGTATTTAATTGTCAAGCCTTCACCACATCAAGCGATACAGAAACACAACATAGAGAATGGGATTTTTAGTCTGGGAGGACAGTTCAGGCTGGGTTCCTCAGCCTTTTTCTCATGCTGTTAAAATATCCTCATTAATGATCTGGATAACAGAATAAAGAATAAATTTATTAAAATTTTAGATAGTGCCAAGCTGGATGATTTGAAAGCACTTTGGAAGAATCAGAGAGATCAGAATTCAAGGTTCTTGATAAATTGAAGAAATAATCTAAAATAGAGGAGGCAAAATTCACTAAACACAAGTGTGTAGTTCAACATTTAGGGAGGCAAAATCAAAGGTCTAAGTACAAAATGACTAATAACTGAGTTGTCAGAGATACTGCAGTGAAGGCTGTGAGAGTTGTAGCAGATCACAAATGAAACACAAATCACTGCTGGGATGTTATAACAAAAAAAGCATATCTCATTCTGTGATATATTAGCAAGAATGGTGTGTAAAGGAAACAATTACTTCTGTTAAGTGCTGGTGAAAAACATGCACAACACATTTAAAAAAAGATCTACAAAAAACTAGAGAAAGACAGACCACTGAAATGAAAGAAAAAAGCACTTCTGAAGCAGTTGGTCTTATGTAATCTAGAAAAGAGAACAGATGGGAATATGGCAGCAGGCTGTGGCTACTGAAATGTTAATATAAGGATATTCTCCATAGTTATCAGAGGCAAGGGAAAAGTTACTTTGCGGCAAGGAAGATTCGAGGCAATTACTCAGGGGAAGAGCAGGTTTATCCCCACTTTGGAGTAGGAGAAGATCCTTCCTGGGTGGTTTCTGGCATTCCATTTGGCAGAGGTAATGTAGTTAAAATCAGTTTACCTCCAGATACCACATTCAGTTCTTAAGTTCCCTCCCTGACAAAAATGCTTTTGATTCTATAACATAATCTGTGAAAACAGTCAGCCTTTAAGAACAGTGGCTGTTTTATTTATTTACTGTGAAAAATGTTTTAAAAGAGATGAATGTAGATCGTCCTAACTTGAGAGACAATGCAAGTACAAACAGAAATACATGGAAGCTTATTTATTCTATTCATAATTTACTGTGGGTCTTGCCAAGGTGAATTACTTCCTTCCAAAATATTTAGTTAAAGGATGAAACAGATGGGCAGGGATTTTTAATTCCTATGTGTCTATTAAATTATAATTTATGCCTACCAGACTATGATCTTTGTCCAACAGGGACCCATACATGTGCAGATTCAGTTCTACTCATAGATTATATGCTCACTAGATAAGTAGGTAGATATCAATTGAAAAACAACACAAAAGAATTTAGAAAACAAAAACTAAGACCAAAATATATGCTGACATAATTTTAGAAAAATATTCAGTGAAATTAGCTTTATATAATTTTGGAACCAGAACAGATTTTCTCCAGCAGACTTTGTTTTGATCTGCATGGATCCTGTGGTTGCAGCATAATCTAGTGTGTGGTAACAGTATGTCCTACTAGTGATGTTTCTCAGTGAATAAACCAGGTATTCACCTAAAAAGGCTGCTTGGCCACAATATCTTGGATAAAGAATTCTGTTTGAAGGTATTGCCAGTGGGTTCAGAGGCACACTATAACTGGAAACTGAACTTGATGAAATACAAAAAAGGGACCAAGTAGAGTATTTTACTTGAATTTGATAGAAATTAAAAAGTAAACAAGCTGAATTACAATAATCAATTTCCCCCCAGTCTTGCCTGCAGTTGTATGAGGGTTTAATATTATGTGGAGGCATAATCCTGTTGCAGTTAAATAAAGTCCATTCAGGAAAAAAGTAAGTGAAGACATTCCTACACTCAGCACCACCTCAAAGCTTATGAGTGGTGTGGGCACAATTGAATATTGCCATCCCAAGAATGAAATAGAAGGGCCTTGTCATCGTATTGAGGTTTCCGCCAGAGAAGGGACAAAGAAAAATGGGATCTGAGGCAGAGACAAAAAGTAGCTTAAATAAAAATCTCAGAATATATAACTTTCATTGACACTGTGCTAGATATCAGGCTGTATTGTCTTGTGGGCCTGAGGCTGATTCAGAACACCTTGGGATACTGGGCGTAAATTCAGCTCAGCATAACCTGATTTTTTTATAAGAGCCATTGTTCTTCTAGTCAGCTTTAACCAACTCTCATATTTACGTGGAAGCTGTGTTGTGATGCAGATTTCTTTTACTGAGTTTTGATGATGAAGTCATAACCCATTATGACTTCAGAGAATAACGTTTTGCCAGTGAAGAGTTTTGGATGGAGGATTTTATTTGTTTGTACTGTACTGAAAATTAGAACATAAGGAAATAGTAGTGGGGTGATAAACACATTAGCACTGCCTTTTCTTGTGTACATAACTTTTAGATCTTAACTTTTAGATCTACTAGGTTTCAAATTCCGTACTCAAAACTGCAAACAAACAAAACAAAACAATGTGTGTTAAACTATTACAGCAGTATTGTAATCTGTAGTTTCAGGATTTTTATCTAAAAGGTATGATATCTTTGAAGCACCTGTCTAATTAATTAATTTCCTAACTTCCTTTTTATGTGAAATATGTGAATATGTGCAATATGTGAAATAATAGGTGAATTTGGAAGAGCTCTGAATTTCCATTCAGTTATGTTTGCAAACATGCAAATGTTCATTTGATTCGTTAAAATCCTTTCATGCAGGGCCTCCAACCTGCCATGATACCTCTTTGTCCTATGCTTCTATAAACTTATTCAGTCCTCATTTGATTTATTAAAAAATGTGTCCCCAGAATTCAAGGAATTTCAACAGATGCTTATCAAAAGAGCAGAATTTCTTCTGCTCACTTTCATTATTTCTCTTGCCTATCAGTTCCAGTTCTATGCAGCCTGTAATTTGAAATATGAACAGAATCTTGCCTTCTATTTCAATTGTATGGAAACTATCCCTTTTGAGAAGGAAAAAATTCTATCCCTGAATAGATATTGTGTGCTGGGGTATAATGAATGAACTCTTTAATCAAGAGCTATCTATTCTCCAAATATCTGAAAAAGACTGAAATCACTCTTACACAGTTGAATTCTGCAGTAGGACTTTCATAGTAATCAAGGGAGGGAAGGTCATCAAACAGCACAAAATTTAGACATAAATTAGGTTCACATTTTATGTCATACCAGTTGTAAAATTTTGTTTTCATTAAGAAGAAATTGCTGCTAAAAAGGGGGTAAATGCATATTAAATACAGGACTGTGAATTGTCAGAATGCTGCCAAATTGATCATGCACTGAACTGTAACAGCAAAAGATTATTTCTTAAATGAGTTTATAGCTCTTTCAGCATAACATGGTTAATATCCCCAGAGAATATGACAATGCTTTTGCAGGTGGTGGGACGTGATACTGTTTTAGTTCATGAGAAAGACATGGTTCAAGAATTTAAATAAGTACATAGTATTAAATGCTTAAATCTGCACTTACCTTTAACTACATTTTACTAGTGGAATACATCCACGACCATTCTCTGGGACTAGCCAGTGTCCACACTACTCAAGTCTATCCTCTAGGACAGAATAGTCTCATATTAAGTGCCTCTTGGCATGAGATGACTCCTGAAATGTGCTAGGGAGGTACTGGGAGTGCAGCAGGTGGCCTGAGGCATAAATGGTACCAGGGTTCACTCTAACAATGTATTAGTATACATCAGATTAGAAGCCTGGGACATGATGGAAAAAGTGACCTTATATGTCTAATTCCCACTGCCTGTATCTACCTTTGAAGATTTGGCCCATAGTTTCACTAAAGGCAGATTTCAGAGAGATTTGAGTATTCCCCAGTCACTTTAAGGGCAGGCAACGAAATCATTTCTGTGGGGCTGAGAGCCGTGGGAGTGCATGCACCCAAGCAAGGACAAGTCCTCTGACGTTCATGAGAGAGGACTGAGGGATCTGTATCTTTCATCCATCTGTGGCTCCCAGAGGCTAATGTGGGCTCTGGAATTAGTTAATGGAAACATGTCTATATTTTACAGAGAAATATAGTACCAAAATATCTACTTGTGATTTCACATACTATGCCATGATGATGACACTTAGTAGTAGTGAGATAGCTCTATCCACATGCTGCTGGCTCTGAGGTGTGTAGCTGGTTTGCACATGTTGTTTAGCACTTCTGTGAGTAATGCAGGTACAGCCAGACAAGCTTTCCATTAACTCACACAACAGACTTGCTTGGAGAGAAATGATGCCGTTAGACAATCTGCCACCTGCTGCCATACCTGAGGCTGACTGAAAGAGTTGAGTGCTATTGGGGTTGCCTGAAGAGTGCACACAGACTATTAAGTGTCTAAGAAAGCGATTTTAGAAGCTGGCTAGTGAACATGGTGCTGCAATTGGTCTCCAGGAATGAAAAGCTCTGGCACCTGTGGGTGAGTTTTCAGATGCTGTCATGAAGAGCTCACCATGGCACTTCTGTATGAGGACTTAAGAAGGATCAAACTGGGTTAGACTGAGAGTTTATCTAGCCCGGTGGTCTGTCTCCAAGAGCAGACACAAGCAGATACCCAAATGTGCAGTATCGTAGGCTGCCTAAGAATAATTTTTTAACAGCTGTTTGGCTCCATGCTTATTTGTGAGCAGCTTGTGTTTGAATGAACAGTTGGGGAATGGTTGTTCTTTAGCAAAAACTCTTAACTGTCATTCTCATGTTTAAAAATTTTATCTGGACACTTGGGGCATATAGTCTCTGTAGGTAAGACAAGAAGAGAAATACTATGTGGAAGGGACTTAATGTGATTCTTACAAAATCCACAGTCTGAGGAAGAAGGAAGAGGTTTGAAATCGGACTAAAAGTGAAGCAGCAGTTGTTTCAGCACAGAGGCTGGCTTTGTCTTTGATGTTTCTCCATGGAAGGTGAAAGGCTGAACTTGTGTTTCCCTAAGGGTGTGCAAATGGCAGATATTTATACTGCTACATGGTGGAAGGAGAGATGTATCAGAATTAGATATTTTAGACATTTCCTAAGGATCTGAGGCTTGAGTGATTACTTTCTCTCCTTCTCTGCCTGTCTCTACCTGTGTTTCCCTTTTGGGCTCTCTCTTTCACACTTCGTAACTTATCAGCATATGAGCCAATTTCACAGAGTGTTAATAGATGCAAAGATAATATGTTCACATAATGTTCATCAAAATAGGCAACCAGACAGTTCAAATAGACCTGTAAAGTCTCCCTTCTGAAAGTAAACCTGACTTATGAGTGTAACACTCCAGAGGTATCAGGGAATCCACAAGAGAGAGCTATTATGAGTGTCCTGATTGTGAGAAAAGCTTTAATCAGACATCATGCCTAATTATATGCTAGAGAATCCAACTACAAGACCTGAATTCATAAAACTAGGCTTCATTGCTTCCTCTGCTAGAGTATCTTAAAAGAACTAAATGTCTTTTAAGAGGATGGGGCTGGTGATGAACTTCATTGAAAGACTGCTGAGGAGAGGCATTGTTATGTTTAGCAAATAGGGTGAGAAAGAGCAGCATGTTGTGTAGGTAAGAAATGATGGTGGAGAGGGATGTTTTGAGAAACTTTTTAAAACCAGAATGCATTGTGAAGCAAAACTCACAGGAGTAATTAGCTTCAGAGGAGATAACAAAGCTTATTATGCATGTATTCTTCTGTCTTGGGGGGTGTAGTATCATACAATGGAGATATTACTGCAAGTATTAGAACAATGCAATCAACAATGCCTTGAAATTAATGTTTCTGGACTTCACAAGCAATTTCAATTATATTATGCTAATATATTAAATTAGGAAAACAAAATTTATGTAAGCTTTTAGATAACATTAGGGTGCTGAGCCGGTAAATGAATGAAGGGAATTCTCCTGTAACGGGAATAAGGGACTGAGAAACAGTTAAAGGAAGGTAATTGGGAAATGCCCCCAAACTGAAGCAATCAGCTATTGGAAGAACAGTAAGAAATCACTATAAGACCAGAGACATCACCAATAAAGGTCTCTTTTGGGAGGAAGATGGAAAAAGGGATCAATCATTTTAGAGTAGTGTTATTGAAGCTGCTATTACCAAGCATCTCAAATACTGTGTAGCTGTCTAGTCACTCAGATTCAGGAAGGATAAATCCCTTTTGACAGCTAAGAATATCAGGACATGGCAAACCCATGATGTGAAAAGCAAATGGAAGAGCAAACTAAAAATGCAGAAGGGACGCAACGCTATGAAAACACATCATGAGCGTAAGCTTAAGGGAGAGAGAAAAGAGTTTCTCTCCATCTTAAGCTGAAGAGGAGTGCTGTCACAAGATGAGATGGACTTTGGTGGGATGGAATAGTTTAACTACTGAAGCACTGAGATTCCAGACCAGCAAAACAGCTTTGTAAGTAATTTTAAGCTTAAGTATGAAGAGTATGCTCAGGTTTGCTGAGAATTGCTAGTTCTGGGTGTTCTGGCCTAGAATGTGTCATTTTCAGTCCAGTCTTAAATCTTAGATATCAGGTTGGCAGCAACTGTAGAAAAACGACAGAAGAAAAACAATCGGTAGGGAGAAGACAGCTACCTCTTCAGTAAGGATATTAGCATTAAATGTTTTCCAAAACATCTAAATGTTTCACTGAAGACAAGTTGCAGATGCCTTAAAATGATTGTGCTGAGAGTTTAAGAGAAGAACCTCTGAGACATCTTTATTAATGATGTGGTCATCTGTAAAGTCAACTGCTTTATAAAGGTATGCATTAATATCTACCACAGGGAGATGCTCCCGGGTAACTTAGTCACAGGTTTCATTATGGGATTAAGAAATTTAGAAAACTGCCCAAGGCCTGTTTCCTGACTAACTTTCAGGGAGGATTCTAGACATTTCCTAAGTGGAAAGGTTTAGCAGATCCCTTGCAGAAGTGCAATGGCTCAAAGTGAGCTTGCTGAGGTGCTGGGACCATGCAGGCAGGTGGTTATACTGTTATACAGCTATGCTGTGCAACAGCTGAACTGGTTACTTCTGCTCATGACAGTACTGGGCTGTGCAGACAGCCCAGCTAGCTGAAGTGTAGTATGTCATTCATAAACTCTACCTCAGTTCTTTAATGAGGAAGATGAAAATATGAGTATTTATGCAAGGCACCAGTTTGTCTGGAAAGTAAAGGCCCTAATACTGCAAACACTTGTGCAGATGCTTTACTTAAGTGTAGAAGGAGTCTCAAAACCATTTAAGTCTACAATTCGCAACATCAAGAAAAAACATTTTTATAGATGCTGAAGGGTCAGACCTATTTCACTAGCTCTTTGATCTTCTTGGTTGAATGGGTTTGGTAGCAGTGAAAATTATTATCATTATGGTGCATATTCCTGCATATTTTTGCTGATAAAATAGAGCTCATGAACCATGTTTTCATTTGTAAATACATATTTGAGCCTTACAAAAAAGGTAAATGAGCTCTGTCTTGCTATACAATATGTTCATCTGTGAAAAGCATTCATCTTGAACACAAACTAAAATGTAACACATCAGAGATGTAAAATCACTACAAAGTTTAAGGTTTTGGTTCTGTAATTTTTATAAGAGGTTTTGAGTGATAATATTAAGTGCCCTTGCTTTCAGAGCTAGTGGGAAAGTGGATGCTTTTAAATATCAAACAAATGGAAGATAAAAGAATTTTTCAGACATCCAACATGAAAGACGTGAAAAAGCACAGAGACAAAGGAAGCTGCACTTTTGAACACACCCTCTTGTTGACCTAGATCTCATATGGCCGATGGGTGGCCTAAAGGCTCAATCCTGCTCACCAGGCAGTGCTATCCAGCTCTCAGGAATGCTTGGAGATGCATCTGCACTTTATTATTGCTGGGGAGCTTGTCCAGGGCTCTGGAGAGCTCTGTGGGTCTGTATGGTGCTCTGCGCTAGCCAGAAGCCAGGACTCTAGGTGCAGACTCAAGGGCTGTGCTGAGGCAGAGCTGATAAACCCTGCTGGACATGAGCTGAGCCTGTGCAGGCAGATATCACTGGAGTGAATTATATGGTATGTCTAGCTGTATCTGGTTTTTTTCCTATTAGTAAGAGAATTTCAGATAACAACTGACTAAATGGTTATCCTGTGCTATTGGTCTGTCCCCTCAGTATTGCTTGCTGTCTGTGAGCTCAAGACTGGGTCTAGTATGGTATAACTGCGCGACAGTTTGGAGCTATATTAGAATAAAAGGTTTCAAGGTAAAACCGCCACTCTGGATGTAATTGACACATCTAGTTGATTGCATTACAATGTATTTGGTTGACAAGCAGAACTAATTAAAAAGCACCTGACTGCCCATGTACGGTGTTACATTTCATTTCAGTGCACTTATCAGTGAATTAAATCTGATTTAGTGACAATGAAGGGGCAGTGATGTAAGGATGTAGGGCTCCCTAGTTCAAGGTTACAGAGGCTTGAATTATTCTAGCTGGAAATAGATTTTTTCTTCTTATGTCAAAATGCAGACAGAGAATGTAAAAATACAGAGTCGATGTAGAAGGAGAGGGCATGATATAGCTGAGGAAACCAAGCGAACGTAAGGTGGAGACAATGTCAACAAATGCCAGAAACTGTAATGGTGCTAATAACAAGACTGAGCAGCTTAAAAGCCAAAGTGAACTTTGTAACTTGAGAATATGTGTCTGAAAGTTGGTAATCAGCTATTAGATGATTGCTCCTATTGGAGGAATAACAGGATTGTGGTAGAGCAGCAAGTCTGTGACTATATAGAAATTATTTTGAAACCTTTTGCAACAACTCTTCCATTTTGATTAACCACTTCCCACTGAGTATGTGTTCTTCACACATGACAGAATTCAGATGACAGTAGCCAAGAGAAGAATGAAAATGCAGTTGATGACATTTTCCTCATTCAAGAATTCTGTCATTGAAAAATAGCCTCCTTTGGGAAAAAGAAGCATCTCATAAAAAATGTTGAAATTAGTATGCAATTTTCCAAATTAATCTTAATATTATTCAGCTATTACTGAAATATTAAATTTTTTATTAAAGGCAAAAATTTTGAAAATGATTTTTATATTTCATAAAAATATCAATTAGAACTTCACAAGCAACTAATTTTGACTGAAAAAATGAAACTTGATAATTTTTCACCCTTCAACACAAGCAGTTTTGTTTTCTTTCATTTTTCTGATTTGTTGTACATCAAAATCAGTTGTAATAACAATTGTCATTGAACTGCTAGTTAATAAGTTAATTTTTAACGTGATCTCAGGCAGGATTAAAGATGAAGACACGGCGAGTAGCTGAGCTGAGTTGCTCTCAGACTCCACCTACTTTTTTAAACTTGTGACTCCTTTACATGTAGTGGGAACTTAGAAATTCTTTGCATCTCTATACACCTACAATGTAGATATCTGCTCTGAGATATCTTAAGCTACAGCTAGGTCTTTTGCCTAAAGACTTCTTATCTTATCCAAAGACTTTATTGGAATTAAAATATATGCTGCAACAATATATTTCTTGAAAGGAAGCTGCTGTTTTAGTCAGTGTGAGAACTGACATGGGGTATTTTGTGGCATGGTGGGCCAGGATGCAACCAGCTAATGGATCCAGAAGCAGCATAACTGTTTGTCTGTCTTACCTTCTCTATTGGCCTTGCTGAGAGGTGCTAGCTTGCTCTCAGACGCACACTGGCTGCACATTTGTTTCAATGAACTGTTTTGTCCTGAAGGACCAGCCTGTGTAAAGCTTACGTGGAGCTTACTGCTTGTTTCACTGCATGAGGAAGTTGTGCCCACAGCAGCCTTATCACCCACAGATGTGATTTCAGCATCTGTAATAGCCCCCTGTTGCTGGCAGTGTTAGAAACCCACACACCTTCTATGTGTGACCATTTTTTTTGAGGTTTCACTTCAGTGCTGTGCTTTCAGAAGCAGATCATTAGGTCGGCTGCTTCTGACATTCAGGGGCAGAGACCTGGCTTTCCAAACACACAAGGCTTTGTGTCCAGTAGGTTGGTGTATCCAGGGGGATTTTGTGAGTGAGAGGAAGAAGAAATGGATCATTTCAGAATAAAAGTTCTGTTTTAAAGACAGAAAGTTGTATGTTCTGTCCTAGATTGACTTTTTGATATGGTATTTGAATGCAAGAAGGAGAAATGAGAGGGGGGGAATGAATGAAATGTGGCGGGCACCTCTTTCCCATGTACTATCAGTCTGTCCCTGTACTTGTCAAGGATGAGTTCAAGATGATGATAAGATTGGTCTGAGTAAATGGCAAAAATTAAATAAACTTTTAAAGACGGTATTCGTATTAGCAAAGTTTTATTAGCTCAGTAGGAAAACAAATTTGCCTGTCCGATAGGAAGGAAGAGGATTTTTGAAGACCCCAACCCATTCTTCAAGCTGCACAGTAGCCAGACATAATATTCTGTCTTGGATAGACTTTGCGATCACTGGGACCAAATGCTCTGTTCTACTGGGAATACTGCATTATTTATTACATTTATTTCAGTGGTAGCTATTTCAGTATTTTGCATATATATTTAAAAATAAGACTGACACCATTGTATTAACCATTTGCTGTTTTAGATAAAGTTAAGCTCTGCAAATGTAACTTATTTGTACAGTAGATAAAGCAATGAAATATGAGCATGTAAATTACTACTCTACTCCTCTGAGAACTTTTAAAGATAATTTTTTTGTAAGATTACACAGACCTAATAAAGAACATTTTCCAGTAGCAAATATCTTGTAAACTCAGAAAAATCAAGTGATTGCTCAGAGTGCTGCATAATTACATTACTAAAAGCAAGGCAAAGTAATCTCAACTGTACTACCATACTGGTTCAGCTGTGTTTGTTTGCTGTTCACAGCAAATCCATGCTACAGTCCATATGAATTCAGTCTGACCCTGAACACTTACAAGAATTTCATGTGTAACAGCTTAAAAAGAACTAAAATTCTGTTTGTGAGATCTCAGCCAGAAGTCATGGGAATGACTAGCAACAATCTTTAGATCAGGCTACTGATCTACCGCAAGAAGAAGAAGAATTACATGAGACCTGCAAAATAATGATCAAAGACTATAGTACACTTAGGATGTTCTCTTTTTATTTTAAATATACCTATTACAATAATTTGTTAGGCTTATATAGAGCACTATTATTTACATAATTCAGTGTTTATCCTTTAGGGAGAATTCCAGTGCTCAGTAAGTAAGAGTCAGTGAGCTGCTTGTTAACCATCTTGGAATCAGAGTTCTGAAATATTAATTTCACATAAATGATGGAAGTCCTTGAAACGGTTACAGTTACCTGTAGTTTCATACAGTAGGTATCTTCTGACTGCAGTCAAATTTTGTTGAAAACTCTGAACATAGCTATAGCTATAGGTAATCAGAAGAAAGTTTAACAACAACATCAAATTAAAAAAAAATACTGAAAAACATCAGTGGTTGAACCTCTACATTTTTCAGATGCATCTCAGGGTGATGTTATTGTTCAAAGGGAGCAAAGAAACAGTTTGGTAGAATCCCTGTTATAAAATGTCTAGATCATGGGGCAAAATATACAATCACTAATAAATAAAAAATACAGCTTTTTACAAGATCTCCTTTTAACACGGCATCTTAAAATGTGCCTGCAGGTAAGAATGGTTTTCATTATTTTTATTAAAATTAAATTTTCCATGGTTACTATTTCTTACACATGAATTTATGCATTACATATATACTATACAAAACACATAAAAGATTAAGTTGTCAGTACAAGGAATATCATTAGTTGAGAACATGAAGCAAGGGTTCATATCAGATCCCACTCAATGCTATGTGTGTCAGCTCAAATACACAAGAAAGGGACTTTGGTCCTGATCTGGCACTAAGAGACTGAATGTGGTCCCATGTTTCTACATACAGAACTTACTATCTTTACTGAGATCGTACCAGTCCTGCGTGCGTCAGCCATCCCATTTTCATGTAACCTGCCACAGAAAGTGGGTTTGAGTCAGGACAAGCAGCTTGAGGGTTTTTCTCCTAATTGTCATCAACATATTTCAGAGATCAAGTCCATGGCACATCATGTGAGTGGCTGAGTATCTATGACATTCAGCTATGGCACCCAGTTGTGTTTCCCCAACATACAGAAAGACAGAAGGGAAATGCAGCTCGTAATTACCAGGCATTTATCCTAGCAAATGTAACATCATCATCATCATTATCATGGAATAGAAACTATCATTCATTTACAGTGTGCCTGCTTGTTCAACAAAACATCTTCAATTTCAGTAGCATTACAGTTTGGCAAAGAATAGTTTCTGAATTAGCTTTGTTACAGTTTTGAATCTCTGGCACATTTAAGACACTCACCCACCTATTTAAACAATATTTTAAAGCAAAATTAATGTTTGATATAAAATAACAGTTGTGTTGTAAATGTGGAAAAATAGTCTACAAAAAATAAGTATAAAAGTGATCTCAGATTTATGAATATGTTTCATATAAACAAGTCCAGATGACTAATCGCTGTGTTAGAAATGGCCCTTGGAAGGCTGTGCCACAACAGTACATCACATTTTTCACAGTTTACAATAACACAGATTCACAATGTGATGACACCTTATATAAGAAAAATAGTATATTACAAACTATACATTTGGCATCTATTTTTAGATTTTTTCTGTTTCTTTTTCAGTTCCTTTTTTCTTTTTCCTTTTTTCTTTTCTTACAAAATAGTGCAAAATTACAGTGCGTTAATAGAAGATTTTGCAAATCCTAATAAAAAGTCAGTATATTTAACTCCTTTGTTCATTCACTGGAAAGAGTTTGGCACATTAGGATTTTGTATAGATGGAAAAGCTTCTCACTTTTTTCTCTTCAGTATATCCATTGAATCTTTAAAACATTGAATTGCCCCAAGGGAGTTAACTTTCCAAACTTTTAATCTCATCTCTTATAACATGTGTGTTACAAAACAAAACAGCAAAGGAAAATGTAGATTTTGCAGTTAATTTATTTGCCAAACAGCATGTATCAGACTGGCTTTTCTTACCATGTTATAAAGAAAAAGATAGGAACATTTTTCATCTGGTGACTGCTAAAGTGTTTAGTTACAGCTTCAAGGCTCTGTAGGAAATTTATCCCAACTTTATATATATATATATAAGTGTTCGTTTACCATATGTCTTTCAAATTTTGCTATCATACATGTCCCTGTATCTGGATCCAAACAGGCTGTATCAAGTCAGAGGTATAAAGTTTCATCAAAGCCTGTTTTCCACTGGAGTAATTAATATAAAAAATAACAAACAATTGCTTTTGCTGCCAATTTGCAATGTTTAAATGATTTTCCTACTAATTATTTACTTAGGAATGCTAATGAAGAGTTCGCCAATGTATGAGTACTTCATTTGTACAGACTAGCACCATACCTCAAAAAAATGCCAATACTCTTATTACTTGGAACAGCAAAGTCTTCTGCGTAATCACAAACAGGCCTGGCACAGGCTGCGGGAGTGAGGTGTCTTAAGCCACCCCATGAGCATGCTGAGAAATGCACAGAAGATGTCAGATGAGTCTCAGGTCAGTTCTTTGCCTCCTTGACTGAATGCAGGAATAAGAAACCTGACTGAGATCACCAAGTTATCTACTAGAGGTTGCCAAACAGCGGTTGTACGAACCTACTCATAATTCAGGCTATTAACCTGGAGGTGAAAGGCGCTTTGCCACAGGAGCAAATCTCTGAACTATTCACTGCACAGAGACTGTTGGTTTCAGTCAATTGTGTAGAGAATATGGTGACATAAAAGATTCCAAATTAATTACCTTTCCAATAGAGTAATGAAGTGACTTTTTCCAATATCAAAACTGCAGGGTGATGTCTCTAGGCCTAATTATTTCTCATGAGTTTATGGTTTTATCATCTGTATCACCCTGTGGCATTTGTGCCATGAATTAAAATTACTACTGCATGGTTTATTTAATCAATTTCTTGGCATTTCTGTACCTTTTATGAACATATCTAACCAGTATGAATTTTTTTATGAATTCTCTGAAGGTAGAATTGGCTATAACACTAGAACTAGTTATTCAAATCTTAGAAGGGAAACATCCATGAATAAGGTGGTTGTTTTTTACCCCAGCCATTCCACCCTTGGCTCAATCCTTTATTACTAGCATGGGAATCTCCCAAATAATCTGCTGACTCTGGTGGAAGATTTGCCTGAGCAAGGAACAAAAGATAAAGCTGAAATAACTGTCTTGTATGAATCATATTGATTGATTTCTAACATTTAAAAATCAGTTATATTAAAAACAAACAAACAAAACAGAACTGTCAGACAGTATTAATGAAACAGCCCACCAACTGGTAGATAAACAAATACTTCCTCTGGACTCTGTATTAGTTTAGACCAAGGAAACACTTGAGTATTTCATTAACTTTCACTGTTAGGTTTAAGTAGGTCAGAAGCCTCCTTGTCAACCTGCACAGACACACGTCTTGCTCCCACTTTGCACATACAGTTGGTCACTCACAGAGTTCCATCTAGACTGAATCAAATATTTTCCTCCAAAAGGAAAATCAGGTATGGCTGAGACTGACCCTCTCTAGGGCACGCTCAGTCCAGATTAAAAGGATGGACACATGACCGGATTTTATGCTTTCTTCCTAGCACAGTCCTCAAAATACTATCTCAGCAAGCCTCAGCTCCTCTCACCTCCTTATACTACATGCAAGTTCACTCACCCTGCACAGCACAGGCAGACTGTAAGGTGGAGTGCTGTGTTGAGTGGATGGCATGAGGCGATAGTGGCACATGTAGTATGCTGAAGCAGAGGAGTAGGGCCAAGGTATATTGGATAGACACTAAGCCAGAATTAGTCTGAACAGTTTTCAGCATGGAGCAGCCAGTCTACTCACAGGATGGGCACACATGATGCAAAAGAGGCCACACAAATTGGCTGTATTGGCTATAGACGGTACTCTCTGGTACAATTGCCAAAGGCAATAAAAACATACTGTTTGAAACCCCAATGCATTAAAGCATTTAAGATGTTCTTAAATTTAAGCACGTGCTTGAGTCTCATGATCATAGCTTAAGCATGTGCTTAAGGTCTTTCTTGAATCAAGTTCTGAACATGTTGTTGCATGAGGACTTGCATGAGGACGTGAAGATTTACTTCAAAATCAAAAAAGAAAAGACAATAAGAATAAGGATCCTTGAAGTCAGATAAGAAATATGATTATCTTACTGACAGACTTCACTCTTCTCCCAAATGTTATTTTTTGTCTAATAAAAGAGATAATACAAGGCCTACAGGAGTCCCATTCTTGAATAATCAGCAATAGTTATTGGTTATTTAACTGAAGCTTGCTTGATTAGAGATGGGAGAAAATTACATGTTATGGTGGTTTTTTTAAAAGCCCAGTTTGAGAAACAAACACGAGTAGCTAGAAACAGTAAGTAGCTGTTTACTGTGCTCAGTAGTGCCAATTTCCCATATCTTACTCAGCCTGCGTGAACTCTACAAATCCCCACATTCATGCTCTCTCAGTCCAACTTTCATTTTATTTGATCTTCTTAAAAGACAAATATGTTGCTGAATGTGTCTTACACATTCTGCGCGCCTCGCTCAGGCTGCTTGTTCGTTGTGAGTACAGCCATCTCAGATGGCAAGAGGTATTCAAAGAAACTGGCAACCAGGATTCACTAAGGAATGGAGATCTCATACTGAGCAAGAGCTACTGTCGTCATTGAATGTCTGTGAAATGAAAGGAAAACTCTGCTTTGGAAGGATCTGCTGCCAGTTTCGTCTGATGTCTGTTCACATTCAGTGGGGTAGCAATGCACCTGCAGTTAGTATTTTATCTGTTTTGGGTCTTATTTTCCACACTGAGAAAGGCAGTAATGTTGATAGCTCAGTGCACAACAGAGAGCCTAAAAACATCCAAAAGAAGCCATTGTAAAAGAAAGAATAATGATTACTCTCTGCCTTCAGTGACTGCCCAGTTAGCTTGTGACAAGTGCCTATGCAAGATTATTGTGGGCTGGCAAATATAATGAACTGAATTCCTGAAATAAAATTATTGAGAAAATAGTAAGAATTGGTATGATTTCTCATCTTTCTTTTCCCTTTTCTTGTACAACTATCTTCTTTTGCCAGCGGTACCAACGCATAAAGAATACCTTGTTCTCTATTTCAACTAATTCCATGTAATTTACTTTTCCATAATTAATCAGTTTTGCCCATTCTCCTTCACAGTGATTTACTGTTTGAGTCTATTTATGCTAACTGTTCATGTAGGATGGCTCACTGAAGGAGCACAGACATCACAATGCTTAATGTTATATACAGGCTGGAATCAATCTTCCTTGAGTTAGGTGTGTAGGTCTAGGTAGACTGCCTTTGTGCATGCATGGAGTCCAGATGTTTTATGTCCATTGCTTCACATCATTTACCACCTAGGCTGGATGTGCCCGAAGATGCTTCATCTTCTGTCAGCAAAGCTCTTTATATCCAGAACTGCTTAAGGCTTGATACCCTTAGATCACCTTAAAATCTTCATAAAATTGCTGGCTTACTTATGTTCCAGCCCACTCCCTTCAAGAAAGTCCATGAGGCATTCGGGTCATGTGTCTTGTTTAGGATTTGGTCATGATTCTTGGTCATTTCAATCTGGATTAGATTTCTCTCCTCTTTTTTTAATCTCTGAAACAATTTTAGCAATGTGTCCTGAATGCAAAGTATACAAGCCTTGTGTGGAGTTTCTGTGAAGAGAACAACTCTCTTTCCAGTTCCATCAAAAGACTTTCACATTTCTTAAAATTCAGCCCAAGATTAGCCATGCTGACTGGATCCAGTGCTCACAGGGGTAATGACATTACTTGTAGGCTTAAAATTTAGTATGTATTTCAGAACTTTCCTGGGTATACACTGATTGATATTTGTAGTAACAAGTCATATATCTTATTATTGTGCTTACTTGTTGCTAATATAAGAATCTATTGGCTGAATCTTGATGCCAAGAAACCAGTCTGATTTGACATAAGGCCTTGTAACACACAGCACAACTCCCACTATCTGAAATGAGGAATGAAATAAGGGACTGTGCACGTTCACGAAGGGGTGAATGTACTTCCAGTGAGATCAATGCAAAGAACTTCCAAATTCCAGCATCAAGCGAATCAGATTATCCAGCCAAAGCAGTGGCATATTCAGTGACTGAGAATTTCACAGCCCTCCTGAAAACAAAAGGTATGATGTCCTATAGGACAGACTGTAGGCAATAGCTACTTGCCTTCAAAACAACAGAAATACTACTTACATTACATCCATGTCAGCACTTTGTTTTTAAGAGGCTGGGTTTCATTATATTGCATTAATTTGCCAGGTAAACTCATGTTGTTTCATACTGGAATGCTGGTGAGTTTAGAAGGTTCACAGTATATTGCAAACTAGCTTTTAAAGACAGCAATAAATAGTATAAACAAATATCTGAAGGAGAATACAGCTTTTGAAGCCATAGGGAGAGCACAAGTGTTTCTATAACCTTTCCCTGGAGTTTTCTGTTTTAGAAATTTAACTACATTACTCTTACAGTCTTCTGAGTTTCTATTCCAGCCTGGGGTAAAAAAATAATCTGACAAATCACCTTATCTTTTGCTAAATGTTTATCATTGTTTATCTCTTATTCCCTTACTTCAGCAACATTGTTGTCTGCAAGTGTAATCTTAAGTACTTGATCAACTACTTTGCTTGCTCGGGGTCTTATACATCACATAAGCTGAAGTTTTTCCAGTTAAACTTTTTTTTTCAGTAGAAGGTGTGATTTGGAACATTTTGACCTGAAAAACCAAGCTGATTGGCTTTCACTTGATACCAAAACATATCTGTACATTTATGTCATTAAACCAACCTTGTACATATGAATGTATATAGCAATCAGATATTTAAGTCTTAGCTGAAAGAAAAAAGTAGTAAAATCAAATGACATATGTTAAAAGTAGACATTTTAAACAATCGTGACAATCATCATATTTTCGTATTTGCTATCAGAGCAAATTTAATACTTAAGAACCAATTCATATATTGAAATTTTGATAGCAACTGCTGCTCTTAAGAGTGCATTTGTTTATATCTGTTACATAAAATATTTTCAAAAACCAAAATTCATTAGCTTAATAAGTTGAATGGTTGAATATGTCAGCCTGATAAATAACTTCCTGAATTTCAGCATATTCCTTTCAGAAAATGAATGGTTTGGTCATTTTTTTTCCACATTCATGAGTCATAACAGCAAGTAGTCCAGCTAAAATTAAAGTTCAACAGATCTTTACAGAATTGGGGACAAATTCACAATTATTCAAGAAATTATATGAGAGAAATTGCTAAAATTTCTCAACAAGCTATTTCTAAAAATCTATTTTTACCAGCTGAATTCAGTGCATGAGGCTGATGTAATCAAACACCTATGTTAAAATCTGTTTTTCTCTGTATCAGTGTAACACCACTTACAGCCCTGGTTCAGTAACAATACTTGAGATACAATGAGACTTAAGGACATGCTGCATTTAAATACACTCAAAAATTGGATGAATCTGGGCTTTGATCACTAAGGTTGTTCATCTTCTCTATATCTGACTTCTTTATTCTTCGGAGGATAAGGACAGAAATATTCCTGAAGTAACCTAATGGAGCTATTTGTTGGGAATCATCTTATTTCTAGAAACAAAGACTGTCTACTATTGTAATACCTTTTAAAAACTATATTTCTAGGTTCATCACCCTTAAAAAGGGGTGCAATTGATCACACTGGAATAATGGTAGGTATTGAAATTTACCGTATTCTTAAAATGTAAGATAAACCATAAAAAACTTCACTGTCTTTTGAAATATTACACACATTTCAGACTGGAACAGCAAATTATGTTCTTAAAGTTCTCTCTGGCATTTAAAAATTGTGTCCTCATTTTCCAAATAGGTTAAACAGCAAATGTAATGTTAAAAATAAAAAAGAGATGTTAAAAATGACTACTTTAAGTGTAAGACTGGGAGATATTTCACAGAAAATTTGGAAAATCTTGTTTAAAAATTATAGCAAACAATCAAATATTCTTCAGTGCACTTTACTAGTATGTACATTATAATTTAAAACCGCGTATTGATGACTGCTGCTGCTGATCTTTTAAAATGTCTTACAAAATATAAACAGGATAGCCAAGAGAGGCTAGCTGATAAACCATGACATAAGGTTCTCTTTTCCTTCTTTTTTTTCTCTTTTCCTTTCCTCTCCACTTGGGCTGAAGATTCTTCTGGCTTCTTCAAAAAAGTGTGTGCACACACACACACAAATTAATTCCAAAACCATTTTTCTAAATTTCCAATGGACTTGTATTCCTGGTGTCTTTTCACATGGTCACAAGCAAGACATGCGTGTGATTCCCAGAACCTAGGAAGATGCACTGAGAAATCCTTCTTCCAGTTGAAATAACTAAGGTACATCTTGTTATTTTTGTCAAGCATCAGAAGATATTCTGCCAGCTCTCTGGGGGAGAGAAAATCTTCCACATGTATGAAAGAGTCTGCTGGAATGTAATTCTCATAGTTTTCTCTGGAAGGGCCCAGCACAACTGGTACTGATCCGGCCAGAAGAGCATTGTAAAGTTTCTCAGTAATGTAATCTTTGTGGATTGAATTTTCAAAGGAAAGGTAGAATTTGCAAGTGGAGATAGTTGGAATCAAGTTTTTATCATTGACGTAGTCTCCAAAGGCTTGTCCGTAGGTATGGATTTCAATGTATTTGCTAAGCTCATTGTAATACTTGACTCGAGCGTGCTCCGGGTTCCAGTTACTTACAACCCAACAGACCAAGTTTTCCTTACTTGGCACTTCAAATGTAAAGGAACTTGTACCGACCATCATGAAGCCATAAGGCACCTGAATATCTGAATCACGCCGGTAAGTCAGAGTCAGGTTAAAGAGGTGTTCGATGCCACTCTTTTGTGGAGTATGAGTTGGAGACTCCAAGTTCATCCAAATCCACTTCTGGAATGGTGGCCTGGCTTGCTGAGGTAAATTAGTCAGATCCCAGCTAATGTCCCTGTGATGAATGAGAACAGCATGGGATCTGTTATATAGTGAGCGGTCAATAGTCAGATGGCACCCATGGATATTGAACATTGTTTGGCACGATGTTAGATCAAATGTCTGACCAAATGGCCAAACCCAGATCAGAATAGTAGTTTCATTAAGATTATCAGTTTTGGAAGAAAAGAAGCTTTTCATTTTCAAAACTGAACTGGCTGATTCTATAGGACCAGAGATCCAGCTATTTGTTGGTTTGATATAAATTAGTATAAATGCCATGAAACAACCAAGGACAATGAAGATAATAAAAAATGGCCGGAAAATTCCTTTAGATGTCGATGTCATAATTTGTTCTGAGAAAAAAAGAGAGGAAGAGAAAGAGAGAAAATAACATCAGGTATTAAATTACATATATATGTCCTGTTAAAGCAATCAGACATCAGACATCAAAATGGATAGAACTTCAATATCACTGAGCTGTAACCTCAGAAATTTCCTTTGAGTGGAAAGGGTATGGGTTCTTGTATGCTATTCATGACAAAGTGACAATATTTCGCTTCATATTAAAAGCTATTTGACATAAATTAAAAGCAGGATTTTAATACATCTCATACTTGATATAAATCAGTATATATCTTGAGAAGTCTTTTTGCTTAGAACCTAGGCCAAGAGTTTAAGAGACACACAAGACAGACAAAATTACCCTTTGATTCTGTCCTTATGTCTGTGTAAGTGATAACATACTGCAGATTTGTTCCATTCATATTTGTGTGTATATATGCATGGAGGATGTAGGATTAGAGGAATGAAGAATTAAAGGACTGGAACTTTAATTCTGTAATCAATTAGACTGTTAGAAAACTAGTTAATGCCTGATGGCTACATGGGGCTGAACATTCATGCCTTCTCCAGAGGACTCCTAAAATAGCTAGGGAAGGAAGGTGGCAATAGAGGTTCTCAGATCTTCTGTTCCCATATGCAGCCTCACATAGTTCCCACATAAAGAAAAATGAGTAAAAAGATGTCCTTAAATGTTTGATTATGTTTTTATGCCACAGCCCTGTGTTAAAAATTGGTTAAAGTAGAGATATGCTGCATCTTTGTGAGGTACCATTTTTTCCAGGGGGAAAAAAGGGTGAGGAGTTCATATAGCCTCTTTTGTCCTCTTTTTGGTTCTCTCTTCCTGAGAGAAGTGACAAATCTCTTTCCAGAACTTCTCTTCTGTATGGTTCTTGTGAAACCTAGCAAAGTTAGGGGTTGCTTATTGCTAACCTTTGTGCCTGAACATAGCCCTGGAACTCAGACGTGTTCTAAAAATAAAAACAGTTAACCATGTAAAGAGCACTATGACATACAAGGAAAAAGAAGTGGAAGTTAGTTACCAAAAAGAAGTGTTCTGAATATACCAGCCTACTGTAGGAAGGTAATTCTACAGTGCATTTCAATGACTATAAAATCGGTCTGATTTTCTTTTTCTCCACATTTTTCAATTATTTGGGTTTTTGTTAGCTTTACTAGCTAGCTCCACAAAAATTTTTATAAAAATTTTTATAAAAACCCCACCCCTAAATACATATTTAAAATATACTCTCTCTATATATATATATATGAATAAACAAAAAAAATGAATTCAAAGTCACAGAAAGCAGAAAGATAATTTCAGGCCTTTTAAGCCAGTTTCATAGCTCATCTCCTCCAACCTGTGAAATAAGCAGTTAAATTCAGAATGAAGACATGGTAGAATGTGATTCAGAGGTCCATTAATGCAACGTAACTTTGCTGCTTTGTGAGTGTAAAAACTGATGTGTGAGTGTAGAACTACAGTTGCAACAAAAATGTTTTCACATTCATTGTTGAGAAAAGGAAAAAGGAGAGAACATCATGCTTAGCTTTACTCTATCATTATATCTTGAGGAAAAAGGAATTTGCCACAATGTCTCCCCTGTTTTGGGAAGGCAGATGGTCTTAATGCTGGTTTTAGTTACTGTGGTGGGTTAACCTTGGCTGGCTGGCAGACACCCACCCAGCCGCTCTCCCAGCCCCCGTCCTCAGCAGGACAGGGGGACAAAATAAGATGAAAATCTCATGGGTTGAGGTAAGGACGGGGAGTTCATTCACCAATTACTGTCACAGGCAAAACAGACTTCACAGGCAAAACAGACTCAACTTGGGGAAAATTAATGTAATTTATTGCCAACTAAAATAGATTTGGATAGTGAGAAACAAAAACAAAAGTTAAAATAATACCTTCCCCCCCCAACTTCTTGCCAGGCTCAACTTCCTCCTTTATTCCCAACTCCTCTACCTCCTCCCTGCCCCTGTGCAGTGCAGAGGGATGGGGAATGGAAGTCTGCGGTCAGTCCACGATTCCTCTCGGCCGCTCCTTCCTCCTCATGCTTTTCCCCTGCTCCAACATGGGTCCTTCCCATGGGATACAGTCCCTTCAGGAAAAAAACCTCTGCTCCTTCGTGGGCTGTCCATGTGGTGCAGTTCCTTCAGGGCATATCGCCCTGCTCTGGCATGGGGTCCTCCCCGGGCTGCAGCGTGGATACTGCTCCACTGTGGTCCTCTGTGGGCTGCAGGGGAATCTCTGCTCTAGTGCCTGCAGCACCTCCTCCCATCCTCATTCTCTGACCTTGGTGCTCACAGGGTCGTTTCTCACGTTTTTTTCCCCTCATTCCTCACTGCCTGTCTCTTTCTTAAATACGCTTGCCAGAGGCGCCACCATCTTGGCTGCGGGGCTCAGCTGTGCCCTGCGGTGGGTCGGTTGGAGCCGGCTGGAACCGGCTGTGTCCGGCACAGGACAGCCTCGGCCTCTCCTCACAGAGGCCGCCCTGCAGCTCCTGCTGCCAATACCTGAGCACCCGCACCCAATACATTTATATAAAATACAGCGGTATGTTGAGCCTGACTCCTTTGTCTCGGCCCCTTTCTTTAAGACATAGTTTAGCAGGTCCTCTCCGCTATCAGCAAAATGATCCTGAAGGGAGTAAAGGGCAATGTCCTGGTTTCAGCTGGGACAGAGTTAATTTTCTTCCTAGTAGCTGGTATAGTACTGTGTTTTGGATTTAGGATTAGAATAATGTTGATAACACAGGGATGTTTTAGTTGTTGCTGAGCAGTTCTTACACCAAGTCGAGGGCTTTTCAGCTTCCCATACTGCCCTGCAGGTGCACGAGAAGCTGGGAGGGGACACAGTCAGGACAGCTGACCCAAACTGGCCACAGGGATATTCCATACCATATGACATCATGAAGAACAAAAAAAAACCTGGGGAGAGTTGGCCAGGGGGGGTGCAGCACTGCTCAGGAACTGGCTGGGCATTGCTCAGCCAGTGGTGAGCAATTGCATTATGCATCACTTCTTCCGTATATTATTTTATCATTATTATTATTTTCTTCTTTTCTGTCCTATTAAATTGTTTTTATCTCAACCCATGAGTTTTACCTTTTCTCCGATTCTCTCTCCCATCCTACTGAAGGGGAGTGAGCGAGCAGCTGTGTGGTGCTTAGTTTCTGGCTGGGGTAAAACCACAACAGGGAGAAATTGTTGTGTCCATGGCTTTTCCACTTATCCACGTCCGTTTAAATCCCTCTGAAAAAAATATGTGGTTTTACAGCAACATCACATTGGGTTTTTTTAGCCTATGTTGATTTTTGCTGGAAAATGTGTCTAGAGGGGAGCTTATGATCCATGAGAGCAGAAGACTGCTTCCCTGCCTTACTATAGTGAAAGTCAGAACGGGGTCTCTGAGGAAGGAGGGATTTAGGTTGAGCAGCTCTAGGAGATGAAGCTCAAGGTAAAAACAAGAGGCTGAGCTGATCTTCATGTAACTCTGTTCTTCATATCTGTGCTATTGAAACCAACACACGGAATAGGTATAGCTTTTCACTGAACAGATAGTGTGAGCTGAGTTTGAACAATAGGTTGGGAAAAGTGTCTATTCACAGAGACTGTTCATTTTCTAGGGATTGAAGTGGATGAGAAATCAGAAAAGGACCTTAACATTGTGCCTTGTAACTTAGTCACCCTCCAATTAAAAGCCCTTTGTCACAAGCCTCTCTGATAGGGATTATTTTACACTAAGCTCTTCTGCTAACTAATAAAAAAACCTGCATCATCACATGGCAATTCTTGCTACACAGGAAATGACCAGATATTATGTATTCTGTTCTCGGCTTGAAATTCTAGTGTGTCCATGGAGTTGCATTTGTGTAGGAAGCTTTTGAATTGTACTGCCAACGTGAGGATAAACACTTGCTGTTTGTGCTACCCAGAATACCAATGTTAACATCTCACAACACTGAACAGATGCGTTTACCTATTTTATCCCTTCCAGATCTGTTTCCTTGCATTGCTTTGCTGCCCTGAGAACTCATGTGCCCCGTCCTGATATGAGATCATGGTCAGTTTAGTCGGTTTTAGTTTTCCATCCTTTGGATTCAGAGAACTAATCATTCATTATGCAGACTCATGCATCCATTAGATGTATAGGCATCACTGGCATGCTTCACTTTGAAGCTACTACTAATGGGATGGTGGAAAAGGGTTGTAAAAGCAAGACCCATTAAAGCCTGGAATGAGAGGCTTGCAAGGAAGCAGAAGACCACTTACCTATACCCTGAGGAGCTGGACAGGATTTTGTCATGGGATTCTATTTTTCTATTCCATTTTGTGTTAACTCCAGTAATAACTATTAAGACAATATTCTCCAAAATGTGAAATCTTTTCCATATTTATTTATTTCCTTCTTCTCTTTTGTGCCCAAGATAACAATAGATCTCCCTCTGTAATTCTCACTATAAAGGTGATGCTAAGGATACATTTCTTACAAGACATCCAGCCAAGTATCCTTAGCTCACCCTTCCTCTTTCATGGCTTTTCTTCTGCCACAGAATCACAAATTTCCTTTTTACGGATCCCCTCCCCCCCATCAATCTCTGGCATGCCAGGCTCTGAAAAGAAAACTTTGTCAAAGAAATCTGTTTACTGAGACTTTTGCTGACTGGAAGAATTTGGTACTTTTGATAGTTTTGTTATAAAGTACATTTCAGAGTGTTGTGGCATAGCAAGTATTTTCTAGGTGCTTTTTGTCCAAGTGGAAAGTATAGTATTTCATCAGTACAAGACTATTTTTCTCAGTACAAAACTTAGCAAGTCTCCTTTTTAAGTGTAAAACTTGGCATTCCCTCAGCAAGCAACTCCATTTAGTAGCAATACAAACAGAGAGATAGTAACAGGGTACCAGCAACGTTAACCCCAAGTACACCAGGCAAAGCTTGCAAAAATATATCTATTTTGTGAATGCATCATGTTCACTAAGAAATAAAATGGAATTTTATGGAAACTGTTTTATCATGGTTTTATTACAACAGTGACTTCTCAATCATTCCAGAAGGGATAGACATGTTTTTTTTTTTCTGGTTATGCAACATCACAGGAGGGAGAAAATGTAACTTTTTTGGTCAATAATATCAATGCCTGTTTCCCTGGTATATTTTTCCAGCAGTTTCTCTGGTACACACTCAAGGTTTTGCCAGTAGCCCAAAATATATCACTGCTTGCAGAGGTGTAACTTTCATTACTAGTCTAGTACTGAGATTTTCCAAAGGAAAAGAATAGTATATTAAAACTAAGCTGGAGCAAAGATTTTTGAAATCATGGACACTGCATAATGAATAAAAATATCACTTGTTACTTTTCTTATCTTAGAATTCTTAAGTGTTCAGGGCTAACTCTTCTTCATCATCACTTTGTCTCAGGATAACTCAAGAAGAGATACTTAACAACCTCAAGGTAGTCTCTGAGGATTCGTCCTGGGATCAGACTGGGCATTTCTGGCATTTCTGGACTTACCAAGATTGAGGAGCAGAAGGACAGGGAGGCAAACAGAGGTGTCAGGGGTAGGCCCATCTAGAAGCAGACAGCTAGCTAAGTAGATACTCTGGGACTATTAAAAGGACAGTCGAATGTAGTGAGAACTGATAGGAATCACAAGCAAACAATTGTTATTGTTAGAAAGAAGGCTCATTTGCAATTGCTCTCCCTGTCCTCTGGCATGTTTCACCAGCCTCCGCCATGGCCTATCTGCATTTGTGCTAAAAGCTGTGTTTTCTTAGACCACACTTCCAACTAGCTGAAGCTTTTTCACCTGCAGTATTAAAAGAAAACTGATTGCTTCAGGATAGCCGTGGTCTGACTTCTTATCTCCAAGTCACTGCTGTGTGGACATGCCCCAAACTGCTTCTGCTTTAGCTCTCTGAGACTGAAGAATGCTTCTTTTTATTGGAATTAACTCTCACCATTCCCAGTTATACATCCTCTGTCGCAGCCGGAATGGTGGATTTTTTCCCCCCACTATCCAAACATGGGCTTGTTTCCACGCCTTTCCATGCCTGTTCCACAGATTTCTGAAAGCAGCCCAGTATGAAAAGGCTCAACAGAGCTGCATACAGTTAAAGGCTGAAAGCTGAATGAGCTGCTAATCTCAGACTGCATATTTTTATTCTATTGTTGGCAATATTCTTTTTCTTCCCCTCTCCACCTCCTTTGTTTACTTGTTCAATTCCTCAGATTCCGGTTTTGTGTATTTGCACTTTGAGAACAGTATAGAATCTTTTTATTCAACAGTGGTAATTTTTATTTTGAACAGTTTTAGAAAAATGATCTAAGAGCGCCCCGAGGACAGGTAGCCTTTAAGATAGATTGCTTCGGGTTGGTGCCGAACCTATCACTGGAGACTGTTAAGAACAGGTTAGACAAGCACCACTGAGCAATGAGAGATCAGATTCTGCCCCCAGGTCCTGGGGCTGGGCTAGATGACCTCACCTGATTCCTTCCAGCCTTGTTCTCCGTGATAATATTAAACACAAATTCTTGTAAAATGCACCTAATAAAAACCCAAGCTGGCAGTCTAAAACTGCAAAGAATTCCTGAATAAATGAGTGAAAAAATCCCCCATCTCTGCTGTACAGAGTAAAAATGTGAAGGAAACTGAAAAATTGTGTGGACAACAACAAAAAAGTCCCTATTTTCAAAGGCAAAACGTAAAGCTTCCTGTCAATTGCTAGCTGGGGTATTGCTGCTTTTTTGAGAATCTCTGAATCTTGCCCTCTTGGGCCTTGCTGAGGAAAACCCAGCTCCCTTCTCCCAATTGCTGTGCAACACACAGTGTGCTGCTATGGCTCAACAGCCCCCTGCCTTCCCCTGTGATTGTCATCTATCCTCTCCTTCTCCCCACGGCAGTCACACACTGTCACTCTCCAGCTGCTTAGGCAACAGCTCAGTGGTTCCTTTCTGCGATCCAACTGTACAGCAAAAGGCATTAGACAGGGACACAGTCTCTCAGAGTAACAGAGGGAAATAGCTTCAGCACTGCTGTCCATACTGGAGTGACCCTATCTCCACCCCTACTGCTACATATGAAAAAAAAAAAAGAAAAAAAAAAGAAAAAAAAAAAGAGAAGTAGAATTACTCAAAAATCCTGTCAAGAAGGAATTTTTCCAGACATCTAGCATTAGTATCAGGACACCCCACTTCATGTCACTTTCTAATTATGAGCTTTTAGATTTGTCTCAGAGGTAACATGAGTACTCTCCATTCCATCCCTGGCACAACTGGAAAATACATGCATGCAAAGCTATCAGAAACCTCAGCAGCATTGCCAGCCTTCGTAACATGCAGAGATAGGACCTTTTTTACCTTAACTTCCACGTTGACTTGTCCACATCACAGCTAGTTTATGACCGAGAGCATTCTGTGAAAGGGGTGGTGGCTTTCCATACTGTGCTAGCTACAGAAAAGGGTGTTCTTCACCACTGTAGCTTAGTAGCAAACTTTATCTGCCTTGCCAGGAAAGTGCTTTTTATCTTCCTGAAAATAAAGTTCATCCTAGCCATGCAGCACAAGCCAGTCCACACTTCTTTCAAAAGCCCTGAAAAGGCTCAGTACTAAATGGAGCTGATCAAAGAAAAGCTGATCCAGAAGCAAGTGGTTTCTTTCTCCCTTCTTTCAATGCGGTTTGGGGACAGCAAACTGCTGTTCTCTCTGATTCTGCCAGAACTGCAGAAAGAGCTCTTCAGTAGCTTTGTGGCTGGCTTGTAAAACTGCAACCGACCAGCTGAAATATGAGTAACATACCTGCACAAGCTATGTATTTGTGATGGCCACCAGCCCACCAGAAATCCCTAGTTAACTCACAGTAGCTGTGAAAATGGTGCGAGCTAAGCCAAACAGAGATGGAGCACGAGGTGGCAGAGGAAGAATCATAGGCTTTGCTGTGCTTGTGTGCTAAACTCCACATCCCAGAATCACAGTTGCTTCTGGCTGATTTCCTAGTATATAGTTCCCTAGTACAATGGAAAAACACCTCCCCATGCAAGGCAGACAAAGCTGAATCAGGAAAGAGCAGAGGATGCCTGCTTGTAATAGTGAAGACTTACTGTAGGGGACATTACTTCTGTGGCAAAGCAAGACTTTTGGACCTCTAAGCACCAGCTGTTTGCATAGATATGATTAGAGGCTGTGTGCAGTAGTTACACTGCTGAATCCTGCTGCATAGGCAAGCTCGAAAATTTTAATTGGGATTTAATGCTGCCTTTTTTGCAGATACAACTGCATAGATATGGAGGATTCTGTCAGTGGCAGCATAACTCCTGAGACAGCTCTTGTAGCCTAGAAAGAAAGCCTGAGAGGCCTCTAAAAAATACCATAAAATCCTCATAATCTGATCTCTACTTAACATTTCACTTCTCTGCCTGCCTAGCACCTTTTCCTTAAGAAACTCATTATACCTTTGGGTTTGGGATCTGTACTAATGTAACTGTTTTTTTAGGATGCAAGTCAATGTTCTTGCTTTAATTGCAAAGTCTTAAGTGCTATGAATACTAGTTGCCAGAGAGACAACAACTGCCCTAGAGAGAAAAGAAAGCAACTGAAGTGCTCAAATCAGTTGCAATCTGCTCTATGGCTGAAAGGGAGAATGGCATTTACTAATACAGTCAGAAGGAAAGTGGAGAAGAGGGGTGATGATTTACAGGCCTATTTTTTTGAAATATGTCCATATTCTTTGCAAATAAGACCTTTTTTTTTCCTTCCCCTCACAGCGTGGAAGGATGAACATTTGTTTTACAAATCCAGCCAACTGAATTGGATTTCTTGACTATTCTGAACAAAGAAGTGTTGGTCAACAGGACTCATGATGGCCAAAAATCCTTATCCAGGTTGTTGCCTAAATGACTTGAGCAGAGCTCCTGACTGCTCTAGATTTCATAAAAGAACATCAGTGACTCAAAGCTTCAGGTTAGAGTCTGTGTATAGAGAATACAAATCCTTCATATCATAACATACGGAGTGCAAAAAATGATGGTTGCTTACCTTCCATCTAGGAAAAGTGCAATTCAAGTAAGTGTTGCAATGTAGAGCACTTGTGAATATAAGGACATCAGCATTAAATTAATGGACAATTGGAAAAATGGAAGAATAGCACCAATCATTTTCCCATTGAGCACCAACAGCTATGTTTTCAGGGTGGCTTGTGTTGGTAGTTCTAAACATTTTAAAGAAAGAGGCTGGTAGGTGTAAGATAGAAGGTGATTATAAAACAAGACTTAAATGAAGTGCTTTGTCTTGCTGGAGCAAAAAAATTAGTAAGTCATTATAAAGATTAGCCAAGTTTGGACACTGACAAGAAGAACAGAAGACTTCTAGGAGTCTAATCCAAGTGGCTGCTTACTCATGCACAGAGAGAAAGAGCAAGATCTATACAAAGTAAATTCAGAATAATTTCTCTTAATATTATAAGAAAGAAGTTTAAACATATGCACATGCACAAACAGAAACAAAAACGTAATCCCCCAAAACCTAAAACATTAAGTAGCGAGCACGAAAGCATATTTTAAGCAGAACGTGTATTTTAGATAGTATGTGTTGTAAACCCAGCAAAAATAACAATCCCTAAACCTCTCAAACTGCACACTCCTCTGAGAAAACAAAATCGCAGTTGAAGAGAAACCAGTGGTTAATTTCTTCGAGTGTCTCTTTGTGTGCATAACAAAAGGAAGAGCAGAGAGCTGGAACTACTGGTATAACAAGCTGAGAAATACAAAGCTTAACAAAAAGTCACTGAAAAGACTTTTTCACTACAAAAGAAAAAAAAGAAATCCTTCAGTCAAGAAATAGAAAATACTTAAGAGGAATGGGATGAAGGAACAATAGTCTGAAAAAATCCTCCAGTAGTTACAAACATCTACATGCTCTAAGATGACGTTTTCTTGTTACTACTTACTGTCCGGGTTAACGTATGCATCAATGCCTCTGAGAGCCACTTTCAAGGTTAGAATATGGGAATGAAGAACATTCTGCACAGGCTGTTGACAATACATTGTACAAAGCAGATCAGTAGTTAGTGCAGAGGTCATACTTCATTTGAAAAGACTCAAGCTATTTGCTATTTCTTAGCTTATTGCCTTCCTTTTATGCTTGTTAAAAAGAGAAGTTAAATATTTGCAGTGTAAGTTAAAGTAGTTCATTCTGGTGTTCAATTACATACATTATTCTACCCTTAATGGAGCAAAAATTCCATAATGAATGAATAAAATTTTTACCACTACAGTAACAATTTAATGTAAAATTATTTACTGTATCTTGGAAATACAATTTGCCAAGCAGTCTTTTTCCCATCTTAAGGTTTGCAGCCCATAGTCTTTCCCTGGTACAACCCTACTGTACATATTAAAAACAGGTATTTAAACAAGGGAAAGAAAGTTTTAATTTGTTCCTACTACATTAGGAAGACTTTATATAGCCACCTTACTCAGAAAGTAAATTTCTAAAGAAAGTCAGCAGTGATAGCTAGGAGGAAATGCAAGGAGAAAGAGAGCATGGGAAATAAATTGGAAAAAGGTAAAAAAAGGAGCTAGATATGAGGTCAGCAGCGCTCTATTTAATTCTGTATTCCTCTGCTTTAAGGACATCGGTGTAAAGAAAAACAATGGCAGAAAGTTGCCTTTGCAAACAGTCTGTGAATCCCTGCAGTTAACACAGCTTAGCAAATGTGGGTAGGACTAATTTCATGCCAAGAATGGTAAGAGGGACCTAAACCCCTGTTTGATTAGGCTGCCACAAGTCCTAAGGAGCCTCAAACCAGAAACAGGCACTATTAGTAGGGATCAGGGGAATTGCTGGTATCTGGCTTCGAAACTGCAACCCTGCAAAACCTCTGTTCATTTGTCTCTTAATGCTGGTCATGCTTAAACTCTCTCTGTCCCTCTGCCTTTCAGCTCCTGTGCACTTAACAGCCTGGTGCCAGCACATCCCCAGAAGGGGCTCATTCTTCACGGGGAAGGGCCGTTCAAAACAGATAAACTAGCTATTTCCCCAGCTCTCAGCCCTGAGGATGTAGACGTGCCTACAAGAGCAGACTACATCTTAAATGCAGTGGTAGTAAAAAGCAAGTGGTTGCTTTTTTTTTTTTTTGTCTGATTTTAAAGAAACAGGCATAGGATGAAGTCCCTTTATGCAGCGATTGAAGCTATGACCTATTAGACATGAATCTTCCTTCAGTCTGAAGTGAGGCAGACCTAGATATTTCACTTTCTTTAAAGATTTCCTAGCTCCTAGGTGACAATGGCTGTCGATTTTAAAATGTGTGAAGAGCTTTAGGATTGGCAAAGAATCTTTTCCTCCTTATTGGTGCCCTAGCTGCTAATCGAGACACTACTATATTCCTGTAACCTCTTTCTGTCTCTTGCCTATTGACTCCCTGATGATTTATGCCCAGGGGCACATCTGCAGCAGTAGAGGGTGGAGTCAGCTTCCTTCCCTGTGCAGTTCACAACCTTGTAAAGGGAAGATGGCAGAGGTGGTTTGAATCTCCTTTGTAGGAAAGATCACAAAAAACGATCCGTATTTTGGGTGAATCCTCCTCTGGCTGTGTTTCAAAAGGTGTAATTCCCTAATTTCTTCATAAAAGAAAGGGGCTAGCTCCCTGATCTCAAGGGAGGATTCCCAGCTCTGAATTCCAAGAATGACCCACTTCTTCAGAGCGCTGGATGTGCCTTGGTGAGGGATGGAGGAAGACACATTCCAGTTCTTTTCTGGGCAGCCTCTTCCACTGCTTGTGCTGTGTGTCTCCATCTTTAGTTGCCTAACTAATTTCCTGTGTTAGGTAGGTGGTCTAGGCACCCTAACGAGGCTTTTGGGCTAACAGCCAGCCATGCTAACGCTCCCTGCACAAGCTGGTTTTTGAGTGCAGCCTTTGGTCTGCATGATCATGTGTGGTCAGATGTCACACAAAACAAAGACGAAAATACCGCAAAGTCTCCCTCCGAGACAAATCAAATGGGATTTCTCCTAGAATATATGTATCATATGTTCTCATAAAGGGAGTGAAATCAAAAGCAATAATAATAATAATAGGAAATCTTGATCTTACTGACCAGCATCTTCGTCTGATGAAGTTTTGACAGGGCAATTAGAGCCTGCTGCTGCCTGACAAGTCTCACATATGGGGCAGAGAACAAAGTGGTAGGAGGACTTTCTGGCTTTTCTATCAGTTTAACTTGAGTTTAGTTGAGTTTAATTTAATTTGTGTTAATTTAAGTGTTAATCACTTTCGATCTCATTTTCAACACCTATAGCATAAACTAATGACATTTTCCCTCCTTCAATAAAATACTTTAAAATCTACAAATTAAAATCACCATACAAGCAAAATAAAATGCTGCTCTAGTAATAACAATACTTCCACTTCTGAAATGCCTTCCCTTAAAGAATCTTTTGGACTTTTACAAGCATTAATTAAGTTTTAATCAAAGCACAGTAAGAAAATTATTACTGAAACTGCTTTATGAGGAGAAAAGGAGGGGTGGAAATGAAGTCCTAGAATGACAATTTCCACAATTTCCACAGAATGATTTCCACAATATCATAAAAATTTTAACAGATATTTGACAATGGTGACTTCAATTTACATCAAAACAGTGGAGTCTGTGGGATAGAATATTTTCCTTCAAACAAATGCCACCAGAAACTAGTCGTATCATGTTTATTCAGATCAGATATCTCTGGCATGTATCTTTGTTTCAAATCACTGAAAACACATCCTAATCTTCTTGATTGTAGTAAGTTAGTAAAAGGAAATGGAAGATTTAATCAGATTTAAGTCAATGACCCCTTGATCTGTACAATAAGAAAAACCACAATCCTTTTTCAGAACTATAGTCGAAACTTTGTCAGCAAAGTTGGATTTGCTGAAAGACAAGAAGTATCAGAGATGAAATCTTGCTCACAGAAACACTGGAAAACCTTCTATTAATTTCAGTATGGTTAGGGTTTTGTTCTTTCAGTTCTTTCAGCAACATGTAAGAAGTGAGAAAAAGAGCTCAAAAGCTATTCCTTTGTGATTAAAGTTAACTTAGAAATGAAAAACCTAAGGCAACTTAGGAGACAGCAAGACAGATGTAAGTCAGAGCTCAAGGAATCTAAACACAGGAACAAGTTACAAATAATAAACACTCTCTCATACACATACATATACAGAGACACACACAATCTGTAACCTTAGGAAAGATTTAATCACCTATTGAAAGTGTGTCTCAGTTTTCACACCAGCAACACTTTATAAATATAAATATATACTTACATATGTACACACACACATATATAAATAAATATACACCATTTATGTGGTATTTGTAACACACTTCATTTCTTAGATTCCCTGAAATCTCTTATCAGTTCTGCTTTATATTTCTTTGTATCCATTCCCTTACATACAGATGTATGTATCTAAGTATACACACATACATACGTATGCTTATGGATATATAGGAAACTACTGCCCAACCTGTGGGACGTGGGCAGAGGCAGTGGTCCTAATGAGATATGCTACTGCTTCGCAATCTGACAGCCAGCAGGTGCAGAAGGCAATGGAGCGACTACCACTGCCATACTGGCAAATAGGAGGGAGAGAAATAGAGCATTGAATTCACTGAGGCACTGAACCAAGGAGGGGTGGATGGGAAGAGGGGGCGGAAAGTGGAGGTGGACATTGTTATTATATGAGAAATAAAATATTTTTCTTTCTTATATACCTTAATCTTTTTATCAGAGACGACATGAAAGAAAGCATTGCTCTCAAACAGTTCCTTCAGCAAGAAGCACAGTAACAATCCTGAAGACTATTTACAGCATAAGAGGCATGAGACCTCTGTATACATATCTGGAGATGGGAAATCTGCCTTTAGACTTCTGGAAAAACTCTGGCAAGGAAGAGAAGGCAGTCATTCAGACTAGGATGCTGGTGAAATATATCATGGGAGAATGGGGTGGATTTACTCAAGAATCTTTCCTAACTAGCAAACAAGCATGTTTATTGACATACTTGGTATGAAAAGAAAGCTTTAAAGACAAAGAATTCTTAAAATCCAATTCAGTTTTCAATTGTATTCTGCCCCTTTTTACATTTTCAGTGTCAGCAATGATTATCAGCTTCATTTTTGTTACCAGTCAGTTTCTTTCAAGTTTTCTGTGCTTTTAGGTTTTGAGTCATGAATATGACAAATATGATAATTGTTTTCAACCAGCTATTTCTAGTGGATTAATTTTAACTGCCAATACAAAGGTCTAAGATTTATCTGTGTGTTTTAAAAAAAAATAAATATTTCTAAGGACATTTTAAAATAAACTCTTTCAAAGTTTTTTTCCATATAATTTCTGTTTATTTTCTGACTTGTTCTATTCAGGTTCCTATGTCATATCTGACACCTTAGCATCTGGTTTTATTATTTATTGTTCTGAAATTATCTCTGCAATGCCAAAAGGGATGATTAAAATGTAAGTAGAATACATGGGAATTTATTCTGTTTAAACTACTCTGTACTCATAAGGTGGTGGTTTTGCTCTGTTCTGCATGTGAGAATGAGAGGAGGATGACCTGAGTGCACACATCCAGTTTGCTTCCTTAGTGCTGCTGAGACTAGCTGCCTGGCTGGGAAAATGCATCTTCAGCAGAACGCAGCTTCTGTATAGGATCAGTCTCTTACTGACCTCTCCTATTGCGGGACTTTCAGCAATAGAGACGGTTTCTTTCGCAGAGCTTTATTCATCCTGCAGGCTGATTTACCACCAGAGAAAGTTTGGCCAAGTCAGAACAAGGAAGGCATTGTATGAATATATACGAAGACGGGAGGAGATTTTGTCACTCAGTCTTTGGTGTTCTTTATGGGATAATCAGCAGGTGGCAGCTAATGTGTGCTTACGTAATAGATAAATACACCATATGTAATATACATGTTAACTGAATGTATTTTGCTTCCTTTAAACAACTAGAACAAAAAAAATCTTGTTTCAAATTGTTACAAGCTAGAAAAATTCATTAGAAACCAGAGGTTGAAAACCTAGCTGTGAGTCATTTCTATCTTATGTCAATCTGTTCAAGCATGTATTTGAAGTGAATTCATTATTTTATTTCTTGCGTGGTGAAGGAGTGGCAAAGAGAAGATGTAATTGCTGGTGGCAGCTGGCAGTGGAGAGGAAAACATGCATAGCTTGTTATAAAGTGGATGGCCCTTTATAAAGCGTAAGAACCATTTCAAGCTGCTGAAGGAGCTCTGGCTGTTTTGGAAGCCCTGTTGCTGAATACAGGTAGGGTTCATGCCGCAGGACCCCAGGGTGGTCCAGCCCTCACCTTAGTTTGGAGCTGAATAAAGCTCCGGAGCAGTTTTGAAACAAAGCCTCTGATTACTTCTTGGAAAGGAAAATAGTTTGTGCACACCTAAATCTCTTTAAGAACCGAACCAACAGATAGTGGGGGGAAGCAGTCAAGGAATCCATTTCAGAATTGCAATATGGGTCGAAAGCAGATCACTAATGCAAACAATGACCATAGCAACAAAATCACAAGAAGAATTAAACATGCACTCAAATGCACATGTACATGCACAAGTACTCAAATCCAAGGGTGCTGAGGGAGCTGGCGGAGCAGCTTGCCAAGCTGCTCTCCATCATTTATCAACAGTCCTGGTTAACATGGGAGGTCCCCGATGACTGGAGGATTGCCAATGTGACGCCCATCTGCAAGAAGAGCCGGAAGGAGGATCCGGGGAACGACAGGCCTGTCAGCTTGACCTCGGTGCCGGGGAAGATTATGGAGAGGTTCATCTTGAGGGCGCTCACAGGGCACGTGCAGGGCAACCAAGGGATCAGGCCCAGCCAGCATGGGTTCATGAAGGGCAGGTCCTGCTTGACCAACCTGATCTCCTTCTATGACCAGTTGACCCGCCTAGGGGATGAGGGGAAGGCTAGCAATAGAACGAGAGGAAATGGCCTCAAGTTGTGCTGGGGGAGGCTTAGGCTGGATATTAGGAAAAATTTCTTTACTGTAAGTGTTGTCAAACACTGGAATAAGCTGCCCAGGGAAGTGGTGGAGTCACCATCACTGGAGGTGTTCAAGGAATGTGTGGCCGTGGCATTGTGGGACATGGTTTAGTGCACATGGTGGTGTTAGGTTGAGGGTTGGACTTGATGATCTTACAGGTCTTTTCCAACCTTAGTGATTCTGTGAAAAATTGAGTTACTTTGGACTTCTAGAGGTGTAACTACATGCAAAATACTCTTTCTACATTCTGAATAATCTAATATTAACTGGAAAATAGAGTTTTCAGGTACTCATGAAATATTCACAGAATTCCTTACAGTTTAAAGGAATTCTTCCTGCTTTAAGCTGTTTATTTCAGTGCCAAGCAAGCATTTATTCAATGTCCATGGTGTAAGCATTTAAACAGCAAATAAAAGATTAAGAGAACTTGTGTGCGATTGACAGATATTGGACTTTGACTGCACTTCTCTGTTATTTTAGATGATAACAAATGAAATATGTGCATCCAGAAAAACTGGTTTTGGATGGATGACCTTTACTTGCTGATGAAAGTAAAATGAAATAAATTACATTTCAGCCTCTCTGAAACTGGCGTATAATGCTGAACTGAACTGTAAGTATTTCACTAGGAGACTTCTAATAGGTTCTCAAATATTTTTACTTTTTTTTTCTAGGTAGAGAATAAAATATGATAATCTCCCAGGAGACTTCTGGAAAGATACCTTAAATTGTCATTTTGTGCAAGGAAGCAAGACAGAGTTTTGTAGAGCTGATGTGTTGATAGTATGATTGCTCTAGCTAGATTTATTTTTCCATTGGGATTTTACACCACTGTTTTATTTAACTGCCACATATAAGGGAAATGACATAAAAGGGGTAGTGTTCAGGCAAATGTGGGACAGAATTTAGCTTTGGAATACCATGATTTACAAAACCTAAGAACAACAGAAATGTTTCCACTACTATTATTGTTTGAAATGCAGAGGAAAGATTTTTTATTTCTTTTACAAATCCCTGCAGTGTATAAACTGTTGTTCTCTGGTAATGGAGGACAAACTCAGATTTACTGAACAGTAGCTATAAACTATGGTGGAAATCACTTTCTTGTTTTCATTGGACAAGGTGAATTAATTGTGCTTTGTTTCCTGTTCTATCTCCATACATTGGTTCTCAAATGATTTTGGATTCTGATGCATTGGGCAGAAAACTGTATTTCGATCTATGAAAGTTCAAGAAGACCTGATCACAAAGTGTTTAATTTTTTTTTTTTTTTTGTGTCCATTATCAGTTTGTTAAAACAAAAACTTATTTTGAGAATGTCGGGTTTGTTAACATTTTTTGAGGGATATTTTTTGTCAGATTTTGAACAAAATTTCAGGGAAGCACATAGATGCTTTAATATCAGCAGACCTCATTAGGGAGGGAATGGTTTGAAAGATTTCAATTTTGCCCTGACAAAAAGGAGAACATTTTCAACATCACAAAAATTTGCAGAGGACAAAAAATCATTCCAGCTATCAATTTATCATACCCTTAATGGCTGGAAGATTTCTCATTCTGTGTCAAGCCTGGAGGACAGGTACGCACTGTCACATGCTGTCAGGATGGGATATGACAACAGCATCATATCTTTTTCCTGAGCTGTACAACTGGATTACTTTCTAAAGAAAAGCAAGTGTGGAAGAAATACATCTCACCTTGATAAAAACATAGCCTGAGTAGTAGCCTGAGTAGTTTCCATCAGGAGATAGTCCTGTTGCTCTAGCAGCAAGCACCCAGAGGAGTACCATGCTTCACAGTGTCCCCTAAGCTTTTAGGTAAGGATACCTTGAAGGATCTGCCTCAAAGAGATTGTACCTGTAAGATACACATCTAAGATACCTTATGAAAATTTCAGTCTCCTCACTGGTCCTATACTAGTCATCTCTACTAACAGCATGACCATGGTGAGAGCTTCATGGTCTCAGTCTCAGACATCATGATTCCTACTGCGAACAACCTCAGCCCACTCTTTTAACTGCTTTCTCTTATTTTTTTCCTTTTACTTCTACTGTTCCCTTTTCTTCATCCTCTGACCCTGCTTCCATCTTTACTTTGTTCCTTTTTGGGGCAATGTTACACCCTTTTAATTTCTCAGAATTAGCAACAATTAGGGGAATCTGGCAGCTCCAGCAACATCCTAACAACTTATTGAACTAACCAAATAATACTGCCAATGTCGCTTTTCCTGTCCTTTGTCCTCATTTAGAGTTCGCTATTTTCTATGCATTTGCCTATTTTAAGGCAGACCAACAGAACTTTGAGTGTTCCTGATAGGGCCCAGCATGTTAATCCAACAACAAGTATTACATAAATGGAAATTGCTGAATAAAAGCCCATGAGAAGACTGTGAGAAAAGCACCTGGAAGCAGTGCATTTTTTCTTCTGGTACTCTACTCCTCTGAGAAGGGAAAGATTATCAGTGCTCAGACAACTAACGCTAGATAAGGAACTGGAAGCCTTAGCACTTCAAATGTGTTCAGGAAAGACAGAACCTCCAGACTTGCCCAGAGCAAAGGTTGCAGAATAGAGGGAGTTTATTGATAGCGTTATTTGTTTGTTATAGACATTTTATACTATATACATGTCCTACTGTGCTATTTAAAATGGATTCGGACTTGAAGAACTATGGCTTTACTCTGTTATTTGTCGTGCAGAATTAATTTCCATGCCTACAAGTGTATACTTGACTAAGGGTGCTACAGTTACCTTCACGGAGACATGGTAGAGCATGTATTACATCCCTGACATTTTCTGAAAACTTCTTTCTTAATCTTACATGCATTTCATACCAGTCTCACTCAGCTCATTATTCATTACTAGAGTTATTCCTTGTTCCCCCAGCAGCAGACACTCCACATTAAAAATGTCTGCAGGATCCAGATCACTGATGCTTTCAGGTGAAACCTTCGTCTGATTAATGAGCATGAATTAAAATCCCATGAATTTGGTTATAACACTGGTATTTTGCATACATTTTCTGGACCTATGATTGCAGGCTTTGTGTAGATTACTGTGTAAATGCCTCATTTGAAATAAGAGGCGTTATGTTCTTCCAACTGTGTTCAGCTTTGTCTGCTTCCAGTCCCAGTTCCCTCCCTGTCCTGCTTCTCAATTCTTCTGGAAGACTCTGGATGCAGGTGACAGCGCTGCCACCAAATGATGCTTCTCTGAACCACCAAGTCACTTTTTCCCATGCTCCTCACTATGCCCGTTCCAGAACCCTGCTCTGGTCCGACATCCAGCTGACACAGGTCCTGCTCTGATGTTTAGTAGGGCTCCATGCTGGGCCTCACTTTTAACATGTTTCTTACCTTACTAGTTGGGAATCACTGTTCTTGAAGTTTCCCTAATGGTTGGCCACAGTATAAATATGACCCCTAAGCTATCAAGATGTCTATACTCCAAACCGGTCATACTATAAAGCCATAAAAAGCAGCATAATAAACAAAGCCACAGAATGATATAGAGAATAACTAATACCAAACTGAATACAGCACACTAAAGTCATTCCTGCTGTAGCTGCTGAGGAGAAAAATCACTTAGATAAAGCAAAGCAAGGGAGGTTTCGTAAATAAATGATACAGTGAAGGCAACTTTTAGCCCTCTGTCTTTTGACTTTAATCAGGAAGGAGGAAAAGCCTTCTAAGCAGAATAATTCCAAATGGAGAGTTGAGGAGGGGTAAGAGAAGGACTTTCTTTTAAGGACAAAAGGATGCAGGCACATATCCCACAAATGTGGGCTTTCCTGGTCCTCAGTCATCAGCACTTTGCCTTTTGCTTTACAGCTTTGAAAGCTGTTGTTACTCCCTGAATAATAAGTCCCACTTTCTGTGTAATAACGGTGGCAGATGTTTGCTACCGTGCATCGTAAGTCTGAAGGTACATTTCCATTGTAAATATAGAGGATGAAACCCAGTATTTGAATGTCATTCCCACAGCCTAACTGACACTCTGTCACTGTCATTTTAGCATCCTAATTACATCAACATTGTCCTTTGTGACTCATACTGCAGATTTCCAATCAAAATGCCTCTGATGAGGGAAGTAGCATTATGGCAATCAAGCAGCAGAACAACATCTCTAAATAATTCTAGCTTGTTCAACATCCCAACTGCACTGTAGAACATAGATCTGAACAGCTAAACATGGCAGGAAAGTACACATCACTGTGAACTGCTCTGGCTTAGATAACTATTAAAGAACAATTAAATATGGATGAGAATCGCCAGACTTCAGTGCACCTCACCCCTGGAACCCTGTAGCACTGAATGATGGTAAAGAAACAGCAGAACAATATGGTTTATGCCTGTTAGTATCTTCCCTGTATGCTTGCATACGTGCATATGAATTCACACAAAAAAAATTCCCACACCATAGACTCATTAGAAATGTTTTCAACAGTTGTTTTTTATTCAAGTGTGCAAGAAGCCTAAAGGAAGCCTTAGGTTCCTGGGTACTACAGCATTGTGAATGCACAGAGCTTCCATTTTCCCAAGGAATCACAGCTGTAGAGCAAAGCTTGAAAAAGTAACCTGGTGTACCCCAAAAACTAGATGAAAAAAACCCACTACTGATTACAAGAAATCCTATTATGAGACTCTGGGAAAGCAGCTCCCGAGTTTCACTGTTTGGTACTTCCAATACAGTTTACAGAACTTGCTTCTTTTCTTTCAAGGCAGAGGACTTTTAATGTGGAAGGTTTGAAATAGTCTCAAACAAATGCTCTTTTTTTTTACTTTTTCTTTTTTTCTTTTGATGTCACATGGATTCGAACCATGACTGCAGACTACTTTGTGTCTGGAGAAAATTATGCTGAATACACTTGGCTGCAATGCTTCATTAGGAACTGGTTTAGCAATTGAGTAGGCCCAGAGTAGAAAAATGTTTGGGTGATATTCTCTGCATTTTGGACCTCATCAGAGATGTGGAATGGATAAGTTCTGAACTGCTCTAGCCCTATTACTGTCACAGGATGACTGCTATAATCTGAAGAAATTTGCCATTGATTAGATGTTCCTGTGCTGGTTTACTGCATGTTAGGGCTATGCTAGTTAGTATGTGCTCTGAGGTATGTTCTGCACAGTTTTGGGGTTTTTTTTGCTTTTCTCCTAAACTGATATATGAATATTAGTAGTGGAGAGTTCCATCCTCTCTTGAGTACTCCAGGACTATGACACTGCTAAACCAAAGACTCCTGCTTAGGCTCGTCTGTTCCCTGAGAACGGTATACCACTGCTGTCTGTACAGGACTGCCATTTGGTAAAGAAAGCAATGCCTGTGGTTTGCCAGCAACTCTAAAATCACTCTTCCCACTGCTAAAACATGAAGAAAGATGAAGAATGAGTTTGTTTTGTGATAGTGCAAAAATACATAGAACTTTATTCTGCTGGGGAAAGATTTGCTGAAACGAAAGTCTGGAGCACAAGTCTTATGAGGAGCGGCCAAGGGAACTGGGGTTGTTAGTCTGGAGAAGAGGAGGCTGAGGGGAGACCTTATCGCTCTCTACAATTAACTGAAAGGAGGTTGCAGAGAGGTGGGTGTTGGTCTCTTCTCCCATGTGACTAGTGACAGGACAAGAGGAAATGGCCTCAAGTTGTGCCAGGGGAGGTTTAGACTGGATATTAGCAAAAATTTCTTTCGTGAGAGAGTGGTGAGGCACTGGAATAAGCTGCCCAGGGAAGTGGTGGAGTCACCCTCCCTGGAGGTGTTCAAGGAATGTGTGGCCGTGGCATTGTGGGACATGGTTTAATGGGCATGGTGGTATTGGGTTGATGGTTGGACTTGATGATCTTACAGGTCTTTTCCAACCTTAGTGATTCTGTGAGTCCGTGATTCTGTGAATATATAGCTATAAATAGCTAAAAGTGTCTCTTTTCTTATTTCGTTCAAAAAAAAGAAGTCAGGATGCTTACAGAGCTCTCAGATCTGGAATCTGCTCTTGGGCAAGAACGTCATCTTCAACTATCAGAACTGTCTGGAATAGGATGTTGATCTGCAGCAAGTCTACCCAAATGCACAGGTACTCCTCATTCACATTCTAGTCTCTTCCACAGAATTTCCTCTGATTCTCAATGTTAATACTTAATCAATGTATCACTTTTTAACATTGCTCCCAAAGGATTGCTGACTGTTACAGCACAGGTTTGGAAATGCCAGTATCTCTAAGGCATAGTTAGACAGAGCTGTTGCCTGTAAACAAGCTTTTTTTTTTTTTCAGAACAACTGTGGAAAGCATAATGACTGGGCTAGTATTAAATTTTGTTATGAATGAAAGATTTATCTTATATAAATAAAATCTCCCTCTAGACTAACAGGGAGAGGTTTATCTCAGCGTAAACTCATTTACAAATTAAAAATATCATTTAATCCCTTTACATAGACAAGCACCCTTTAGACTACCATAAAAGAGAAGCTATGATGGTAGTTTTGACGGAGATTGGAAACGAGAGCAACATATTAGGTGGATACTCAAGAGTTTCAATGTGGGTGACATTGTACCTGGTTTGCTTGAGTGGTGGGACAGGTGATGGTGACACTGGCAAGTCAGGTTTTATGCCTGATTTAGTTTCCTCAAACATAAAATGGAGTTAAAGAGACTCACTTACTTTGTACAGTATTCTGAAAGTACGTACAGAAATCATCATGTAACTAAGACTGGTTCCCTTGTGCTGACTGAATCCTGTGTTAAGTGAGTAATTGGGATCTGTGATGGCTTTGGGCTTGCAAATCAGCACAGGTGAGATCCAGCAGATTGGAAAAATAAAAAGCGAAATGTGATCTATCAAATTACTTCCTTCCTAATATCAGTGTCATGTCAAGTGCACAAAGTAGGTTGTACTGATTGCAGAAGAAACTCTGATTTGCACCACTGGTAGGTCCATATCATCAGATTATAACCTTGGTGTGTTTGCCTTCCAAAGAAGCCCAAAGTAAGCCCTTTTAGTTCAGACATCATGTGAGCACAAGCCATAATCTATCTGAGCTAACATACCCAAATTTTCAGCATGATTTTGGGAGGGCTGGCTGCACTGATGCCCTTAAACACAGCTCAGAGCAGAGCTGGTTTGCTTCTTGAGAATGGCCAGAGCAGTTACACAGCATAGATCTTACACAGCATAGACACTGTGACTGTCCTTACGAACTGTAGTTCGTTAGCACTTCTATTAGCTTGTGCAAAAGGACAAGGAGATCAGAACTTTGCTCACAGAATGCACGTACAGGTAATAATACACTGCATAGTGCTTGCGTGTAAAGGCTTTGCCCTCTGAAAGATTGACGTGTACTTTTTTTGATGGACACCAAGATTTTTTGGCTGGTAAAACCCAACCTCTCTTTTGGTATGACTTGAATACCTGGAAGAAGCAGTTTTTAGTCTCAAGATGATATAAAGAAGGGATGGACGGAACTTATGGATGCAGAGGAAGAGCAGAGCTGGTAAATATACTCCAAGCTGATATGCAGGACAGCTATTATTATTATTACATTTCCTCTCCCTTTGTGTATCGTATGTTTAAAGACTTTGTGAAAAGACAATCAATATGCTATAAAAAAGCAAATGTTATGTAAAGATATACTCATCACAGGAAAATGACCCACTCTTTCATTCCATTTTCTGAAATAGAGGAGTAGGTAGTATCAGCAGTCTCTTTTCATCTGTTCATTACTTTCAGGGATGTTTCAAGTGCTTTTTAGCTGGCATGGATCAAAAAAAAAAGAAACTAACAAAAAAAAAGGAGACTGTGACAGTTATGCATTAGTAAAAAAAATATGTATTTATGGAGCTCTGCCCCACATTAACTCTTTACTGCATGTTATTGTCGTATTATGCCATTGTGGCATGTTGTTATTAAGATGCAATAACAAAGAAATATTTTGGAAAGAATTATAAAGTTCCTGCTTGTGATGGACTCTACTATCTCCCAGGTAAAATTTACCCTTCCTTCCTTCCTTAGTTGTCTTCTCTCAGATACTTCAGATTATTTCCTGAAATCATGATTTCCAATTCAGAGCTCTTTTTTATGACATACTAATTACAGCTGCGATCACAACAGCTTTGAAATTGTCCATTGCAAATCTGTAAGAACATGCTCTTTGTAAACTCATAATATTGCTTTATAAACTTAGTCATAATGACAATGTGTGAAGCCCCTTATTTCTATTTTCTTCCAGAATGCCTTCTATGCTGGAGCTAAAAAAAGGAAGACCTAAGGAAAAAAGATGTTGTGACAACCAGAAGATTAAATATTAGGGGTCAGCAAGTGTTTCCATTCCTCTGCAGAGACTTACACATAAAATTAGCTTTTTAAAGCTTCTTATATAGTATAACTGTGTTTTGCACAGTATTTTATAATGGTTTTACACAGATTATAAGCAAATCACTGAATTTGAGACTAGAAATTAGGTAAATATAATGAATTTTAATGGAACTCCTCTACACAGAAAAAAATTGTTAACTCTTACAATTTGCATCTCATAATGTTGGCCACATTAAAATTCCTCATTTAATACATCCTAATGGATTTGAAAACAGGTATAATTTAAGCTATGGCTATACATCTTAGCTTTCTCATAGAATCCTCCCTTGAAAAATGGAAATACTGAATTTAGCATGTAGAATATGTTGCACAGTTCTGCAAAGTACCAAGATAAAAAAGTAAGCTCAGTGAAATGCATTAAGGTCCTATTTGCAGAAGTGCTAAGGGCACACTTTTCAAAAGCACCTGTCATCTATATGCTTCAGAAATTCATCACCATTTTCAAAACTAACCTAAGCATTTTAATTGGGATTTTGATATCCTAAAAGTTAGATGTCTGTTCTAAGCTGGTTGTATAATCCACTTCTCATATTAAAGGAGAGAGATAGACATCTCAGTAAATAATTCAGCTCATCATAAGACAAATGTCTGGGAGAGAGAGTAGATGCTTATTTCTTATTTCCCCTTGGGATGTAGAGTCATTAATCCTCTTTTGGAGTCAAGTGGATAAAGCAAGGTCAGTCCTTTCTGGATTGGCAGGTGGGGGATGTAAGGAGCAGCTATCTATACCACTGTTCTGGAAAATAGGAGAATCAAATCCAAATCCCTTCTATGTTTGATATGGTTTCCTATCTTCTAGGAAAGAGGCCTAACAACTAAGCTGTAAGGAGGCATTCAGAAATAAGAGTCTTTGTGCATCCCAGGGTGAAATTTAAATAGTTGACTACTGTAGCAGGACATGAACCTGACCAAAACACTGTGGTTGTGGAGACAAACATCCTCTGTCTGCGATGCATCCTAGAATATAGCAGCTTCACGTGAGAGCCTGCAGAAGGTGTAAATCCCTGCTTCAATACTTCAAACAAAATACATTTTAACCACATCTTGTGTCATCGTAGGTGAGTACTTTCAGCTACATGTCAAATAGATATCCTTCCTCTCTCTCCATGCTGACTGATGTGAAGTTCAGGCATGCTCCAAATACGGTGATGTGGTCTGAGGATGCAGGTAGCACTGGGAGAACCCATTTTGGTTTGAGGATGCTAGCAGTGTAATGGGATGCCCCTGGACTTTGGAGACGTTAGTCATGGTGGAAAGCTATGTGGTTTCTTCAGAGCTCAGGAGACAGTGGACTTCTATGCTGAAGACTTCACTGACAAAAACTTGGATGCAGAGGTCTCCAGACATGGGAAGCCTACATGGCAGCTGAGAGGGTGTAGTGTCTCACAGGTGCATAAATGTTTGCATTTAAGAACATGAAGTAGATGCCTAAGTCCCTGTGTTGTTTTAGGTTTAGAATCACTCATTTTCAATGAGACTTTGACTTTTTAGGCTCTATATGAAAAATTTCCACAAGTGCCTGTAGGTCAAATGTTTTCCTTTTATGTCAGAGCCTAGAAATTCAGCTAATGTGCATGGGGATTTTTCTAAAGTTTCAGGGTATTGTTCAGTGATTAACATTCATACCTGCAAATTCTACCCTCTCCATACCTTGTACTTGCTTTTGAAAATGAGATTTTAGAAATTCTTGTATAAGGTGCTTTTAAAAACTACCCTCACATTTCTCTAGAAAAATGCAGAGTTTTTGTTGGTTCATACAGTGCCTTATTTTTCATAACAACAGGTTTGCTTAAAATGTCATGGAGAAGAAATAAAGAAGAAGGAGAAAGTACATGTTAGTCTTTTAGGGCTTTGATATGTTTGAAAATGGAATCCAATTAAAACCCCATATTTGCTAATCTTTGTCTTAATAAAGTTGCTGTGGGTGTTATCAGCTGTTTATACCATGAAAACATGGAGAAATAGCATGATTGTTTTCAGATTTGTGTTTAGATTTTTTGCCATCATAATCGCATGAGAAAACTGCTTGAATGTACTCAATATTAAAATCAGCAAATAGTTTTTAAAAGAGAGAAGGTAATTAACTTCACTTCTTAATGATGCTTCTAATTTAGACTATGCATGAGATGTATCATGAGTGAGAGAGATGCTGCAGAAGAAGACTGTTCTGTGGATAAAGAACCAAACTGGCAATCAACAGAATCTGATTCCATTTTCACATCTTCAGCAGACTTACTGTGAGACCTTAATTGAAGTATTTAATTATTCTGCTCTGCAGTTTATCTATAAAACGGAAATAATGACAGTCAACTTGCTGAGAGTTTGTGGGGATTAATTATTTAATATTTATATCTTCAGATAGAATACAGATAGAATTGCAGAGTATGATGAATGATTAACATTATTTTGCTATTACTGAGCTCTGAGATAATAGCCTGGCTATTTTATTGTACAAAAATCTTCACTTTTTATAGTTCTGCATCTGACAACGACCCTGCCTGAAATGTATTGAGCAACAAATGTAAAGTCCTTTTCTTGGCTCTTACATGTAATCAATGCCCAAATTACTCTCAGAAGTAGCAGAGAACAATAATGTGCAAGTCTACCTTTGTTGCTCGCACCTGCCAGTTCCACAGAAGGATGAGTAAAGGGTATCTTCCAGATAATGTACATTTACGACGATCTAATGGTTTAAAAAAAAACAAAACCAACACAGAGCACTTTGACTGCAGGCTTAGCATGCAGGTCCTGGAGACTGAAAAAAACCTAATACTTTCTGCTTCTGGTCAGAGCTGGAGAGTATCCTCACAGGCAACAACCAAGATTTGTTTCGAAGATGATGGGTTCCTGAAGCACAGATCTGGCCCCCACAGCTGCTGAGTCTGGCTACCTCAGATAGTGTATTAAGCAAACCTCTCAAGCAGTAGTTAAAAGAAAAAGGCTGTATATATGTCCCAGAGGTGTGCCATACACTCTAATTGATGCTGATGAATTGTTCAGAGAAATTACAGAGTAATATTCATGCTGTACAAGTACTGCCATTTTGAGTCAACAAGTAATTACCAACAAATGTCTTTAAAAATTTCCTACGTAGTTCTATTCAATATACAGAGGTAAATGGTCTTTTTAATTCAAACACTTTCTTGCTGTTATTGGCTGTACTTCATGAATTATTACTCTGAATTGGGTGTACTGACAAAGGTCTTCAACTTCTTTAAATATCTGATGCAGCTGAGCAAGTTGAACTTCCCACCTGGTTTATTTGTCAACACAAACTAGAAGAAGGTGGCATCCTTTTGGTATTAAAGGTGTATCCTTTCTGGTATTAAAAGGAATGAGGCATTGAGTAGATGATTGCTATGCCTGTGATGGCATCCTAAGATGAGTCCTGCATACCAGCATCTGCTCCTGATCACAGGCAGGGCACACAGCAAAGCCTGAGTTAGCTCACAGCTCATCTGTGGTCTCTCCCTACATATGTGCAAGGAAAAGTGATTTTAACTGTAGAGCTGAGACACAGTTTGAAGAACAAAGAGCTCATGCAAACACTTTGGACAAAAAAAGAGAGTAAAATGTCCTTTCCTGGCAAGGCACCCAAGAGATTTAGAATAGACAAGAGAGAAATGCAATGATTTTATCTATGCTATTCTTCTGTCTGAGGATGTTGCCACTAAAAGGGGAGTATATCAACCTCATAGCTCAATAGGAAATTTTTACAAATGCATTTGATATATATCTTCATGAACAAAGAGGTCCCCTGTGAAAGGAAAATTAATTGCATGAGCCTTGGGAGACCATTTGCTGTGGTTTTTAACCCAGGAGTAATAGTCATGAATTAGCCTATGATCCTGCAATGATGCTAGAAGCAAAGATTACACTATGTGAAAGAAGCAGTCTGCAAGGGTTCTTGAAGCTTGAATAAACTGTCTAAATGACTTTTCTTATTTCCTCGCTTTCTATGAACTCTGTTTTTGAGTGTGGCAGTATAAACTCACATAATTTTAAATACCCTAACCTATATAAATGCCATACAGGAAAGATCTTCCACCTGTGGCTTGAATCCTCTTCATACTTTACGTATCTGAATAACTTTTGGAGTTGTAAACTTTGTTCCTGAGTAACCCTAGATCCTGCCTTGCTATAAACAAAGCATTATCAACCCCAGCTGCTTGGGGAAGCTTGTATTTCTTGGTCTTGATGAGCAAATGAAAATGCTGCTAGTTCTACAACATGACTAAGAGAAAAAGCAGGAGTAGCTCTGAAGCAGCTCAGTTCTCATATGACTGCTGCTTAGAGACATAATCATACATTAGGCAGCCAGAAAAATCAACACAAAATTTCACTACATTTTCCTCACATAGAACATAAATAAATGTTTTGAGGACAGCTAAAGCCTGTACAGAGCTTATTCCAACTCATAACAGCAAGAAAAGACTGATCTACAGATCTAAAATAAAAGCAACACCACCCGCCACCTCCCCGCCTCCCCCCCCACCCCCCAAACAATTATCTTAAGTGACAAAATGAAGTTTTCTGATCAGTCTGTTGGTCCCAGTCAATCACCTTACAAATCTTACTATAACCTGACAGGATATATGAAAGGCAGAGAAATCTGAAGATCAAAAACTCTTAGGTAAATCCCGACTGCTCTTTACTTCTTGAGAACAAGATCCCAAATGTGATGATCCCCAATGTGAAAAAGTCATCCTAGGGCTAAGATCTTTTTGTCCAGTAAAGAGAAAAAGGAATCCACATGTTCATGCAGAAAAGCCTAATATCATTATAAAAAGCATTTTCTTTAGCATGGAGAAAAATCTAATGCTATCACACAAAATATGTTACAAAAATAAACCCAAGACATTTTCCTATCTACGTTTAATCTCTGTTCTGTGAAATTTGCATAGATGTATTGTCATGAGCAGTAAGTATGAAAAGCAATGACATCAGAAACATTCCACATTCTATAGACTTAAGTTGGACTGTATAACCTGAACTGGTATAAACAGGGTGCAGGGGAGTGTGTAATGCACCTCTTGTCTGTACATGTCCTCTCTTACCTTCTTTCACAATAAGGATCTAAAGGACAGCGTCACTAGCCAGGACGCTGCGGACTATGAGGAGCTCTTTATTGGCCAACTGCCAACACCAACCCAGGATCTAAATTCCACCAAGCAAACAGGCCATTGCAAACATGAAAATGAAAAAAAAAAAAACAACCCCACACAGAAAATAAAATCTGTCCACAATAAGCACAGATCCAAACATAGTTTATAAAAGTGTTGTGGCGAAGAAAATACCAGAATAAAATAGTAATGAAAGTAGGGAGCAAAGATTACTGTTTACTTATTTGGCTAAAATAAGAATTTCGTCTTTGTCATTTAAAGTGATATTAGTTATAGATATAAATAAGTTTTACAGTGATGAAGAAAAACAGTGTATTTCAGGAACAGAATCATAATGTCTTCTATCAAGCTCAAAGAGAACTAAACATTTGTCAAGGTGAACGCTCCTAAATTCGCAAAAAATTATATAGAGAGGAAAAAAGTACAATTTCATATTGCTGAATGACAGCTATGGACATCACAGCCACTGGCCATGACAACTGAAAATGACAAATCTGAACCAGGTAATAAATAAAATCCAAAAGTGTTGGGTAAACTAAGACTGCAGAGAAAAAAACCCACTATTTCTTACTTACAGGTCAAAAAATTGGGAATGCCCTTAGGAGGACAAGATGCACATACTTCAGACCTATATGACTATATTTTTAATGAATGTTAATGAAACAGCCCTGGATACACATTTGCAATCTATCAGATTAATCTGACTAAGTAAGTGTCAGATGTGATTTCAAGCAACAGAAGGAAGCAACGCAATTAGAATACCACAAAGGCACAATATGTTTAGCCTTTTTTTGCATGCCTTTCTATCCAACTTTCCCATGTGTTCTTCACACCCCTCTGGTCCGAACTCCAGGAAAAACATCCAAACATGCAAAACATGAGGTGTCTTATTTTGTAGACTTATAGCCTCTTTTCCCCCTTTCCTAACCAGTTTGAACCTATTAAATATTTAAGTTGTAGTTTAGATATTTTCAAACTTAAACAGAAGAGTTTCCTGTTTTGTAAAGGCTACAAATGTGAAAAAAGTTGATTTTTATATGCTTCATACACACTAAAAGAGCTCCCTTAGTTCACTGTCATTGACTCAGTAAATGCCTCAGTGTTGCTCTTGATTAGCCTCTGGTTTTCTCTGGATTATGCCAAATTCTCCTTCAACACTGAGGTCAAAGCCTTTTGAATATTCCCAGCTTGCTGCTGTGTAGGGCAAGGATTTCAACTGAGTGTTGTAGCTGGTGTTAAAACTGTCTGTTTGGTCTGCTAAGGATACAGCTAGGCCTGCGCCAAATACACAGCAGGTTTTGGAGAACAGCTCCAGGAGATAACGGTCATGCTGCACACCCTCACCTTCAAGCACTTGAAGAGCTTTTGGGTTAGAGCATTTATTAGACATGTGCTTATAAGGCCAAAATTGTACTGCAGGAAAACATACTAACTTAGAATGGAATTAACAGCTACTTGCTACAGTAAGGTTTCCCAGTGAGGGACTCTCCTGGATACCCTGAGCAGTTTCTTACAGAAAATATTGAAAATAGATAGCAGCACAAAACCTCTCAACTCTCCACATGTACCAACGGCATTTTTTTCCACTCCCTCTCCTCCAATAGATTTTCTCTCAGTGTCTGTGTTTACCCCCTCAGGGAAATCAAAAGTGAGTGTGTGTCTTCATTCTCTTTTTCTCCATCTCATATTGCATTAGCTCTCAGTCACCCATATTCTCATGAGCTCTAAGTCTGATCTTGTCTAGGAATCGTACTCATTAACTCATCTGAAACAACAGTTTACAAAGACATCACTAGTATAATGTACATAGTACAGAGTTAAGGTCAGGCTGCTTAACATACGCATTTGTTCAGCTGTTTTTCTGACTTTCTTCCTGCAAACGTGAGTTTGGGGACTGGGTTAGCAAGCTCGATGCTTTCAGAGGTCATAAATGGAATAATTAAAGGTAAGTTTCTTCAGTTGCATCTGCAAAACTGGGTTTTCAGACTGGGCTTTTAAGATTTTTTTGTTGTTGTTTTGAAGACTGATTTTTTTTTTGTAAATGTTAGCTAATATGTACAGAAAAGAAAATGTTAGAGGGCGTTACATTATCTGAGAAATACTGCAATACATGTAAATAGGGTCTGCACTATAAAACATATCTGGAAAAGAGTAAGGTTAAGGCTGCAAATGGAAGCTGTAATTTCCTGATGACTCTAATCTATGCTGTTATATATCATTAGAAAAATTGTCACTTTTTTTTCCCCCTAATACCATACAGAGACAATTTAGATCATCTGGAAATCTGAAATACTTTTTTATATGCAATATATTTTATTATGAATGTCATTAGTTCAGTGGAATTTGCCATGCACTTTTCTGTTAAGAGTGATGTCTTGCTTATGTAATAGATGATGGACAGAGCCTACTCCATAACTGAGTTGATTTGAGTCATGAGGGTGACTCAAATGTCTTTAATATTTTGCAAAAACCACATGAGCACAGAACACTCTCCTTTATAAAGGTGTATGGGTTTGACTGGCTGAGGTAGCATTTAGTTATAGTTTCTAAAGTAGTATAGAAATAACATATCTTTTGGCAGGTTCCTGGAGGACCCCATCAGAACAGAAATTTGATTGTATTCGCATTATGAACATTCGCATGCAGGTGGAAAATTTGCCACAAGCAGTATTTTGCCTAAGCCAAGATACAATAAGTGATTGCAGCAAAAGATAAGAAGAAAGGTAAGGAGAAAGACAAAGAAGTAAGATCATGCAGTTAAGTAAGCATGTCCAAGTTGCTTTAGAAAGCTTAAAATAGATCTGTATCAGCCATCCTGTTTGCTGGTGAATTCATATCAGAGTTCTCTCTTTTTTTTTTACTTTTTTTTGTACCTTATTCTTCTTTTTTAGTTTTATTTCCAGACAGTGTGTCCTTAGGTGTTAATGGGAAGATCAACTTGTAGCATTAAGGGGCTACCTAGAAGGGACTTGAAAGATGTTTGCCACCATAGCAGCCAAGTGAATAAAGATGGACATGTTCCAAGGTGATGTGCAATGGCAAAAACACGAAGGCTGACTCTGATGTGGTAGGAAACAGGGCAAGAAGGTAGAGCTTCAGAACAGAGGCAAGCCTGCCATAATAAAAAGTGCAATGAGGAGACTGGTTAAAAACCTGAGAGAGCAGATGAGGACTTTAGCAGCAATAGCAGGAAAACACAAAGGCAACTTCTTTGGAGGAACAAGTGGCCATAGCAAGTTCAGGAGTCACTGTTTTTTGTACCATTTGGATTATCCAAATGCTCTGCAAGTACTGCCTCATGGCAATCCAGTCTAATGGTGAGAAGGGATGAGTCATCTGGGTAAGAGAAACACAGAGTATCCCTATGCCTATACACTAAGTCAATGTTCTCACTACTGCTCCTCAGTTTATTCCCTTTCTTTCTAGTGTACGTTACAATTGTTCTATTTAGCAAATATTTTCCAGCATGGTCTTAAGTCTCTCCAGGCTGATTTCTCTTTGCTCAGTGCTTGCTGAATCCCCCGAATGATCCATATTCTTGAAATCTAATTGCATTATTTATTAGCTTAGTGCTTTTTGAGTAGGCAACTAACTTTGCACATAGCTTCTGAGGTGTTAGAACTTGTGAGGATATTGTCTTGGCTGCCACAGAGGCCAGCGTCGTCTTCTCTTTTCCCTTCTGCAGTGTGGCCACCACAATGAAAGTGCTCTCACCTTGATCCTTTTAATGAAGGGACTTTCTCTACAGGATATGTCCTCTCTGAGCACAGGTGAAGAGAGAGCTTTATAAAATGCATTTATACTCAACAAGTAGAAGTTAAAAGGCACATATTGCCAGTCCCAGGGATGCTGCTTGTATGAATTATGTCTCAGTAATTGCATTGCTCCAGAGTTAAATCATTTCCTTACCCATTTTTCCATCAGTTTTCTCCATCAAATCACAGGTACATTATCTAAATGCAAAATAGCCCTAAAATTACCATAGCATACTGCAATCCTTTCCCAAACTGAAAGTTTCTATCCCAGATCACATTTCACAAATCAGCTTTCCATCCTGCAACTACTCACTTCTCTTCACTTTAAACATTAATCTCCGAGACGGAATCATCTTAAACACTTTTTGAAATAAATCCTGCACAGGAGTTTAGTGTAATTTCCTCTACTCTGAACTCATATACATCTTCTATGCATTTCTGCAGGCAGCAGAGTGGCCACTTTTTTCTGGCTTTTCTCAATAGAATTATGTTTTTTCTTTCTGTAATAGGTTGATTATAATCCAATTCTTGTGGAAATTTTTGTCATTATGTTTTTCTAGTGAAAGGGAAAACTGGAGAATGGGAGAATACAGTGCTCAGTGTCACTTGTCTTAAGAACTAGAAAAGGGTTCAGGCAAGTACAGTTTAATGCTGCAATGCCTAAAACTTACACACTCAGAGCCAAGTGTAATGTTTGCACTGAAAAGTACACTGTGTTACTGAGAAGTGGCACACCTGGAGCGGGGTTTGCAATATAAAGTCAGGTGTTCCCTTGAATGAATGGGACATCTAGAAGTCTACAGGAGGGATTTGCACCTGTTAGCAGGTGAAACCCTTTGATACTTAAACCAGTCTAGAGCAGGGTGAGTCTACAACTCTATTTCTGTTACAAGTAGGCATCTGAAGGTGGTAGGTAGTCATGTCTCTTAAACTAGAATACAGACCCTGAAGGCCAGCTTCTGAACGTGGCTACCAAATTGGGTGTTGACTGATCTTTGCTTCCTGTGACGTGAAGGACATGTGACTGTAGATTACAGCACTCAGCTTGAGCAAGTAGTCTCAGAGGAGTGTCCAAGCCAACAAGCAGTAACTCTGTGGAAAAATGTTGGTGAGATAACTTTTTTCCCCCCTGTTTCAACTTGTTAGCCAAGAATATGAAAGACGTGGAGTCAGTTTGAAACCAAAAGCTTGAAAGGCTCATATCTTGGGAGCACAGAGCTTTGTGTTTACAATATTCACCTGAGAAAGAGCATGCTAGAGGTCTCCTGCCAATGTGCTCAATTGTAGGTACTCAGTAAATACATTGTTTGACCTGGAGAAAATTGAAAAGATAAGAAGTAAATTCTCCCTGCGTTGAGGAGGCATAAAGCCATCATAGTTATGTTGCCTTAAAACACTCATCTTCAAAACAGAAGAAGCTGCCTGTGAAGCTTGGATGCTACCTTGAATTTAGACTTGAAAATGTCTATTTTTTCCATTTGAACCTTCTGAATGTTCACACTTAAACTCAGCAGAACTACTCATGAAATTAGCACTGAGGACATGCAAAGTATTTGGATGGCCATGGACAAAAAGCCAGATATATGATGATCAGTATGGAGATAGGATTTTCAAGAACACCTATCCAGGTTAGTATAGACTTGTCTCCCTTACCTTCTAAATGACAAGGTCCCTAGCTGCTTCTGGTCTGCTGGGAATGCCGTTCCCTCTGGGAAAGGTTTTTGCAAGTCTTGTTAGCCTTTTTAAACTTTCTCCAGCTTCATCCAAGAAAATCTATTTGGTTTTGATCTTGACACTGCGTAAATCTTCTTGATGGGAATCAGGCTGCATGGTACTTTCTAGAATGGGACTAGTCTCTTGAGACCTGAAAGCCCTTCTGTATTAAAATGATGGTTGTTGGTCACTGCTTTCTTGGTTCACATAGGCACAAAGATACCAGCAAGTACCTCTGTAAATTCCAGTAAGGGTCCAAATGTCATTGAAAAACTGATTAAGACTTACTTGCATTCTATTACAAAAAGGCACACTATACTACATAAATGTCTTAATTAAGAACTAAAATGCTCACAACTGTATAACATTTTATCTCCTTTTGCTGCCTGTAAGTTCAGATGGCATATAAAATTAAGTAATTAAAAAATAAAAAAAATTATGACTAAAGTGAACGTCTAGTCTTTTTATAAAACAAATCTGCTGCTTCAACCTCAGAGTTTCTCTTTCAGCATCGTCAAGCTGGTTGACACTCGATCCACATTGTTCATCAGAAAATTTGAGAGAGCCATTTCCACCACAAGTTCTTCTCTGTAACTTTTAAAAGATCACATAACTTCCTTTACATTTCCAGCTGAAATGGCATTCACCATATTGTATTGGGTTTGCGTGGCAGTGCTTTGGTAGCAGGGGGGGCTACAGGGGTGGCTTCTGTGAGAAGCTGCTAGAAGCTTCTCCTATGTCTGATAGAGCCAATGCCGGCCGACTCCAAGACGGATCTGCCACTGGCTAAGGCTGAGCTAATCAGCAACAGTGGTTGCGCCTCTGTGATAACATATTTAAGAAGGGGGAAAAAAACCGGGAAGCGGCAGCCGGAGAAGAGAGGAGTGAGAATATGTGAGAGAAACAACTCTGCAGACACCAAGGTCAGTGAAGAAGGAGGGGGAGGAGAGGCTCCAGGCGCCGGAGCAGAGATTCCCCTGCAGCCCCTGGTGAAGACCATGGTGAAGCAGGTTGTCCCCCTGCAGCCCATGGAGGTCCACGGCGGAGCAGATATCCACCTGCAGCCCGTGGAGGACCCCACGCTGGAGCAGGTGGATGCCTGAAGGAGGCTGTGATCCTGTGGGAAGCCCATGCTGGAGCAGGCTCCTGGCAGGACCTGTGGAGTCGTGGAGAGAGGAGCCCACGCTGGAGCAGGTTTGCTGGCAGGACTTGCGATCCCGCAGGGGACCCACATTGGAGCAGTCTGTTCCTGAAGGACTGCACCCCGTGGAACGGACCCATGCTGGAGCAGTTCGTGAAGAACTGCAGCCCGTGGGAAGAACCCACGTTGGAGAAGATCGTGGAGAACTGTCTCCTGTGGGAGGGACCCCACGCTGGAGCAGGGGAAGAGTGTGAGGAGGAAGGAGTGGCAGAAACAACGTGTGATGAACTGACCACAACCCCCATTCCCCGTCCCCCTGCGCCGCTCGGGGGGAGAGGTAGAAAATCGGGAGTGAAGTTGAGCCCGGGAAGAAGGGAGGGGTGGGGGGAAGGTGTTGGTTTTTTTTTAAGATTTGATTTTACTTCTCATTATCCTACTCTGATTTTGATTGGTAATAAATTAAACTAATTTCCCAAAGTCAAGTCTATTTTGCCCATGATGGTAATTGGTGAGTGATCTCCCTATGCCCTTATCTCGACCTACGAGCCTTTTCTTCATATTTTCTCTCTCCTGTCCAGCTGAGGAAGGGGAGTGAGTGAGCAGCTGTGTGGTGATTAGTCCGGCTGGGCTTAAACCACGACACATATCTAAGAATTTTTTTTGGATTTTTTATCCACTGGTTATCTTAATTTGACTTTTTATTTTTGTCAGTTTTCTGCTTCTTTTCCATTGTCCCAATTTATCCTGATCCCACTGTTGTTTTTTTTTTTCCCTAGAACTGATCTTTTTGCTATTTCCCTTAGTCTGTAATATATTTTTTCTTATGCTATTTCATATGCTTTTATTTAATTAGTTAGGATATAAATCTACTCAGCTCACAAAAAAGCCAGTTTAACAATACATTCTTAATTGACTTACTTCAAGACACAAAACAGATTTTAATATAGTTTACAATATAAGCCAAACATTTTGTATAAATTAATGACTAGAATCACTCTGTGTTTCTTCACAATTCAAAATACTGTAAAGATGTTAGTATTCCTTACTGTACTAAGTTTCTAAAGGAATTATAACAATCATTTACATTAATGCATGTTGGTAATTCTACTGAACTGTTTGTTACTTACATGTGTAAAGTTAAGCACATGCAAAAGCATTTCACAAGAATAATTTTAAGACAATAATCATCTTTATGTAGATATTTAGAGACTATTGTTCTGGAACAATTTGTATTCAAGTGCCAGATTTTTGGTTTGTGAAAGACAAAACTAAAAGACATGCACATCTTTCTTCTCACCTGCATATGAGTACTAAAATTTTTGACACCTCCATCCAAAAAAAGTAAGCATCAGCTTAGATAGCTGTAACATGGACAAAGTCATTGTAGCTTGTCTATATAACGTATTTAAAAAATACGTGATTTCCTTCTGGAAGTTCTGCTTGAATTAAAAGTTCATGATCAATTCCCAAATCAAAGCTTATAAGAATATTGGCCCCAGCACAAATGTTTGTATCCTGTGTCCTTTGAAGACACTGCAGCTACATGTAGGTAAATATGATACATAGCAGAACAGGCTTAATAAAAATCAACAATGGATTTGTTTGAATAAGGATTGCATGATCAGGTTATTCACTAGCATGCTGGCAACTGTGCAAAGCTACAGGACCTTAGAGGGAAAGAATACTCTACACAAACAGTAAAGACAGGCTGAGATTTATGGAAAATATTATTTTAGAATTTGAGATCTTTTGTCTCAGGGATATATAGCAACATTATATTTCTCTGTATTTCTTCAGTGCTACACACTACAAGCCTGACCTGTGTTGGCCCTAGAATTTTCATCTGTATGTATTAGGGCAAACTATGTAACTCACAGCTATTCCCTGCTCACTGTTTCCTGTTATTATTCCTTAAAACAGGGACATGTGACACACGAGTTGGTAGTACTAGAACTAGCACAAGATAAGTGACTTTTTGCTGCATTTCTCTCTCATCCACCTAAGAAGATTAAGTGCTGTAGCATAGATTTTATATGCAGAAGACTTTTCTTGCACAGAATTATAAAATACTTAAATCCACTTGTATGAAAGTTTTCTCTGAAGTGAAATGCTCTTAATGTTGCAAATGGGCAGTTCCAACCAGCTCATGTTTGTCCTTTTGTTAGTGTGTCCTTCACACAGAAGTGATTTATGCCACCAAAAGAATGATATAGCTATTGCAGTCTTTAATACTTAGGCAAACAAAATAGTTGCATTGCAAAAAGGATATTTTTCTGTGCATATGCACAGGAATTACAGTATTCCACCACTATGAAAACTGACAAAGAACCTGTGCAACTGTCCTACTACCATAGGCAGCACTATTGCCTTGTAGAAGAATCCAGATTCAAATACATGAATGGAATGCGTAGAGAGATTATCCATAATTAAAAAAAAAAATCAGTGTTCCTTAATCTTTTGGGGAAAGAAATACATTGGTATTTCATTATAATCTGGCATTGGAGGATGGGAAAGGAAGTAGTGAGGGAGAATAAACAAATACATAAAACACAACATTTAAATTAAAAAAATATTGTTTTCAAAAATCACAGAATCACAGAATCACAGAATCAGTACGGTTGGAAAAGACCTGTAAGATCATCGAGTCCAACCTGGGGGGGGGGGGAAAAAAAAAAAAAAAAAAAAAAAAAAAAAACCACACAACACAACCACAAAACCCACGCCACACAACAACAATAACAAGCCACAACCCACCCAACACCACACAGCACCATGTCCATCAAGCTACATCCCACAATGCCACATCCACACGCTCCTTGAATACCTCCAGGGAGGGTGACTCTACCACCTCCCTGGGCAGCCTATTCCAGTGTTTCACCACTCTCTCAGTGAAGAACTTTTTCCTAATGTCTAGCCTGAACCTCCCCTGGCGCAACTTGAGGCCATTTCCTCTAGTCCTGTCACTAGTCACTTGGGAGAAGAGACCAACACCCACCTCTCTGCAACCCCCTTTCAGGTAGTTGTAGAGAGCGATAAGGTCTCCCCTCAGCCTCCTCTTCTCCAGGCTAAACAACCCCAGCTCGCTCAGCCGCTCCTCATAAGACTTGTGTTCCAGACCCCTCACCAGCTTCGTCGCCCTTCTCTGGACACGCTCCAGCACCTCCATGTCCTTCTTGTAGTGAGGGGCCCAAAACTGAACACAGTATTCGAGGTGCGGCCTCACCAGAGCCGAGTACAGAGGCATGATCACCTCCCTGCTCCTGCTGGCCACACCATTTCTGATGCAAGCCAGGATGCCGTTGGCCTTCTTGGCCACCTGGGCACACTGCTGGCTCATATTCAGCCGGGTGTCGATCAACACCCCCAGGTCCTTTTCTGCAGGGGAACTTTCCAGCCACTCATCCCCAAGCCTGTAGCGTTGCCTGGGGTTGTTGTGGCCGAAGTGTAGAACCCGGCACTTGGCCTTATTGAACTTCATCTGGTTGGCCTCAGCCCATCGATCCAGCCTGTCCAGATCCCTCTGCAGAGCCTTCCTACCCTCAAGCAGATCAACACTCCCTCCCAACTTGGTGTCATCTGCAAACTTGCTGAGGGAGCACTCTATCCCCTCATCCAGATCATCAATGAAGATATTAAACAAGACCGGTCCCAAAACCGAGCCCTGGGGGACTCCGCTTGTGACCGGCCGCCAGCTGGATTTCACCCCATTCACCACAACCCTCTGGGCTCGGCCATCCAGCCAGTTTTTTACCCAGCGAAGAGTGTACCTGTCTAAACCACAGGCCGCCAGCTTCTCTAGGAGAATACTGTGGGGAACAGTGTCAAAGGCTTTGCTGAAGTCCAGGTAGACAACATCAACAGCCTTCCCCTCATCCACTAGGCGGGTCACCTGGTCATAGAAGGAGATCAGGTTGGTCAAGCAGGACCTGCCTTTCATGAACCCGTGCTGGCTTGGCCTGATCCCTTGGGTAACCTGCACGTGTCCCGTGAGCGCCCTCAAGATGAGCCTCTCCATAACCTTCCCCGGCACCGAGGTCAGGCTGACAGGCCTGTAGTTCCCCGGATCCTCCTTCCGACCCTTCTTGTAGATGGGCGTCACGTTGGCAAGCCTCCAGTCATCCGGGACCTCCCCCGTTGACCAGGACTGTTGATAAATGATGGAGAGCGGCTTGGCAAGCTCTTCCGCCAGTTCCCTCAGCACCCTTGGGTGGATGCCATCAGGCCCCATAGACTTATGAGTGTCCAGGTGGCATAGCAGGTCGTTAACTGCTTCCTCCTGGATCATGGGGAGCCTATTTTGCCCTCCATCCCTGTCATCCAGCTCAGGGGGACGGATACCCTGAGGATACCCGGTGTGGCTGTTAAAGACTGAGGCAAAGAAGGCATTAAGTACCTCAGCCTTTTCCTCATCCTTCGTGACAAGGTTCCCCGCCGCATCCAGTAGAGGATGGAGATCCTCCTTGGCCCTCTTTTTGCTGTTAATGTATTTATAGAAGCTTTTTTTGTTGTCCCTCACGACCGTGGCCAGGTTGAGCTCTAGCTGGGCTTTCGCCTTCCTAATTCCCTCCCTGCATGACCTAACGAGGTCCTTGTACTCTTCTTCACTTGCCTGCCCCTTTTTCCAGAGGTGGTAAGTTCTCTTTTTTTCCCCAAGCCTCAGCATAAGCTCCTTGTTGAGCCAGGCCGGCCGTCTTCCCCGCCGGCTCTTCTTACGGCACACGGGCACTGCCTGCTCCTGCGCCTTCAAGATTTCCTTCTTGAAGAACATCCATCCTTCCTGGGCCCCTTTGCCCTTCAGGACCGTCTCCCAAGGGACCCTCCCGACCAGTGTCCTGAACAGGGCAAAGTCTGCCCTCCGGAAGTCCATGGTAACGGTGTTGCTCACCCGCCTCCTTACTTGGCTAAATATTGAAAACTCTATCATATCATGGTCGCTAAGCCCAAGACGGCCTCCGACCTTCACTTCACCCACCAGACCCTCTCTGTTTGTAAACAGCAGGTCAAGCAGGGCACCTTCCCTTGTAGGCTCGCTTACCAGCTGCGTCAGGAAGTTATCTTCGACACACTCGAGGAACCTCCGGGACTGTTTCCTCTTAGCTGTGTTGTACTTCCAGCAGACATCCGGTAAGTTGAAGTCCCCCACAAGAACAAGGGCTTGCGACTGCGAGACTTCTGCCAGTCGCTTGAAGAACACTTCATCAGCTTCTACGCCCTGGTCGGGTGGTCTATAACAGACCCCCAGCAGGATATCCGGCTTGTTGGCCTTCCCCCTCATCCTTGCCCATAAGCATTCAACCCCGTCGTGACAATCATCCAGCTCTATACAATCAAAGCACTCCTTGACGTACAGAGCCACCCCACCGCCTCTCCTTCCTTGCCTGTCCCTCCTGAAGAGCTTATAGCCCTCCATCGCAGCACTCCAGCCATGCGAGTCGTCCCACCATGTTTCTGTGATGGCGACCACGTCATAGCTGCCCCGCTGCACGATGGCTTCCAGCTCCTCCTGTTTGCCGCCCATGCTGCGTGCATTGGAGTAGATGCACTTGAGCTGGGCTATCGGTCTTGCCCCCGGCAATGGCATGCCACCCCTAGGCTCACCTCTGGGTAGCCTGGCTTCATCCCCTTCCCCCTTCGAGTCTAGTTTAAAGCCCTCCTGATGAGGTTTGCCAACTTACGGGCAAGGATTCTTTTCCCCCTTGGGGACAGCTGGACACCACCTGCACTCAGCAGGCCCGGTGCCACGGAGACCACCCCATGGTCAAAGAATCCAAAATTCCTCTGGTGGCACCAGTCTCTGAGCCACGCGTTGACCATGTTTGCTTTCTTATTCCTTTCAGTGTTCCTCCCCGCCACTGAAGGGATTGCAGAAAACACCACCTGCGCACCCGATCCATCAATCAGTCTCCCCAGCGCCTTAAAGTCCTTCTTCATCCCTTTCACGCTTCTTTGCTCTATCTCCTCGCTGCCAACCTGCAAAACTACCAGCGGGTAGTAATCGGTGGGCCGTACCAGACTGGGGAGTTTCCTCATGACCTCCCTCACCCGGGCCCCAGGGAGGCAGCAGACCTCCCTGTGGGTCGGGTCAGGCCGGCATATTGGGCCCTCCGTTCCCCTCAGGAGGGAATCACCTACAACAACCACCCTCCTTTTTGCCTTGGTAGAGGTGGTTGTGATGCGTGGGGCAGGCTGTCTCATTAATTCACTTTTTAAATTACAAAATAAAGAAGACGTCAGTTACAAGAACTAATTGTAAAGATCTCTACTTCAGCTTTGCAATTCCACCTATAAGCAGCACTTTTCTGTATCTGCCAACTCTTTCGGAGAGGGGATGCTTAGTTTTAAATAGAAGAATGAAATATATTTTTAAAAATCCTGTTAGTTTATAGATGATAGGTTTAAACTCACCAGTATTCATGATACACTACTAAGCTGCAAATTAACAATCTAAAGTGTTCGGCGGTTGCATGAAATGCTGGTTTGGACCTCTTTGTCGTCATACCACTCAAGTCTCATTTTCTTCATAAACCAAGATTATCACTTTACACTTCTGCCAGAAGTTAAGAAAAAGTCAAAAAACAAAACAAAACCCAAAGTCTAATTTCACTAGCACCAGTGTGTATTTTCCCATAGGCTTGAGTGATCAAATTATTTGGCTTGGCTACTAAACCCTTCCTATCTGCTACCTTTAAGCTACTGAGAACTGATCAGATGGAGGCAGATAACTACAGAGACTAGGTCAGAATCAACCCTGTGACAACCATTGCCTTATTTTCACCAAAGTTCTTTACAATAAAAAAGACTCCTTTTCTTGAAAGCAGAGCTGTTCTTTTTTTCTCAGTGATGCAAATCCTGCAGGAGTAAATGGTTTGCCTGACTTAAATTAGTTTTGCATGAATTTCTGTGGAATGGCAATTAATGGTTCAAAAAAATCAAAAGCCATTTCATGGTGAACAATTCTTGTGTGGAAATACATCACAAAGGGTGATGGTCTCTTAAATGCCATACTCCCTCTTTTTTCTTTCAAACTTGGCCTTTTTTAATCTTTAACAAACAAAATGAGCTGAGAACAACATGGAGTTCAGATTAACATGTGATTTCTATTGCTTTCTCTAAAAACTGTTGAACAGTGGCACTGTGGACTTTCACGTGAAGTTTTGATTATAGGCACATTTAGGCTACAGTACTAGAAAGGTGTATGCACCTGCTTGCCATTTTGCGTTGCAAAGAGCCCCATTGATTTTAGTAAGTTAAGCTAAGCCTTTGAGCATGCTTTTGCAGGATCAAAGCTTAGCTGCTTCAAATCTCAAAAAATAGTAACATGACATGCCTAGGTCAGACTTCTCTTCTGTTTCAACGATCTGTTTCTGTAGTTGTTTTTGTTGAGTACTCTGTTCTTTGTCCTACCTTGCATAATTAAAGTTGTAGTTCAAACTCACACTTACTTAGCGATTTGGTAAAATAAAACTGAAGCTAGCTATGCTGGGTAACTGGTTTTGAGAGAAAAACACAGAATGAGTAAAGCAGGTCAAAAATTTTGCAGGCAAAATAAAACCAAACCAACAGGTCAGGTAGCAATACAGAAAACTTGAGACTTATTTAAAGACATACACATAAGAAATCTTAGAATGAAACTGGAAGGACAGAAACAAAATTGTTTTCCCCAAGATTAAGTGCCTACGAATTGCACAATGCAAAGATTGCCCAGCTATTTCAACTTAGAGCATAACATAGCTATTTTTCAAAGCCTGAAATAGCTCCATAGCTGGACATAAAATAAGTAATGGAGTAATGCACAGTGAAAAAGTTCCCTTGTTTCCCTCTAACAGAGTCTGAAAGTGCAGGCAGCCCAATGAAACTTATGTGTTTTATATTTTCAATCTTTTGCAGGAACCTTACCACATGACAGTCTCACCTCAGAAGATTTTTCTTCCTTTCTTTTAGACCTACTTGTGCATTCATACCATACTGGTTTGCTACGTGGAAAAGTCAATGTTTTTAAAACTGACTTTCTGACTTGGGAGCTTTGCTTTGTAGGTACAAGCGAGAATAGTCAGACTTTATGTCAGGCACTCATGAATCAATTTGACCAGGCCTGTCTGTGGTGGAGGCCTAACTGCTGATTAGTTACAGACAGAAGTGAGCTTTATTGGCTGGCATAGCATCTCATAGCTTAGAAATGTCCAAGAAATCTCCAGTTTATGAAATGGCTATAATAATCTAAGGTGGATTAACCTTGTCTCTTTTTTATTCCAATCAGCCTTCAACTTGATTATTAGCTTGGACAATATTATACACAAGAGAGACAGTCTTTGTGCTGTTGGTCCCCAGAGTCAGAGGACAGAGTGATCTGTAGAATCTGGGAGAAAAACTGTAGGGAAAGTCCTTTTCAGTCTGCACAGGTCTGGCATGTCACATTCTCAGTTTAACTAATTTTTTTCGGAGAAATTAGTAGCTACGCTATTGAGCATGTATGAACTGAAACACCTAACACAATAAAATTCAGTTCAAATGATTGAAATTTTGCACAGTGGCAAGGAACTGAAAAAAAGGATCTTTCACCTGCATATATAAAGTATTAGCTCTGGCTATCATAAATGACATGGCCTTGAGTGTTTGGAAGCTGACTTTTAGACCACTGCTTCATCTCTCTTTTTGCCTTCAGAAGACATTGTCAAAAATCCTGGGTGGTGGCACTGATTGCTTTTGGTTTATCCAAGATTTCTTCTGGAGTAAGTGAGTGAAGTACTTGGCATTCTTTTTCAGATCCTGCCTCCTGTGTCCTGGTTCTGGTGATCTATGGACTCTTCCAGATGGTGAATAATCTTCATAAGGTAAGACAATAAAACATAATCAAAGAAAAATGCTGTAGTCTGAGGCTGAATGGGAGCAGTGTGGTTTCCTGTGTCTAATGATCTTCCAGCTATGCTCCATATACTGGAACTACCTGATCATCCACAGTATACTTATCCTGCTGTTGCCATGCTCTATCTTCCTAGCACTGAAATTAGCAGCACTTTTGTTTCTCCAGCTGCTCTACTGACTAGCAATTAAATACAACTAAAGACAATTACTTACTTTATAATTTGTCTCTGTAACTGGGCTGTCTTATCATTTGTTTCAAACTGTGCATGATAATCTCTATTATCAAATACAATGCAGAGGAAAATTTGTGGTGGTGCAGAGGAATTTAGCTGTGCAACTACTATTGACATTAATAGAAGTCACACAGCTTGGTCCTTTTAAAGCTTGCTGGAATTTAAGTACTTAAATATTCTAAAAATTGTTTAGGAAAACAGGATACTTCCAATTAACATCCATGTCAAATATTTATCAGTATTTAGACACCTTGATGCCACTCCTAAGTATTCACCCACTTCACCTTTGTCAAGTGAAAATCAATTTCTCTTGTATCAGTTTTGTACTATTGGCCAAAAAAGTCTTTAGCTTTCTTTCAGGATAATAGTGCCTTTTGAATAGCCGATCCTTTATTTTCCTCATTCACTGAGCATTTTCCAACTTCTATGCTGAGTGAGTCAGGGGTCCTTTGGCAAAAAAACATGCGATCATGTAATTAAAGATTTAATATGCACATTCACACAAAGGTAGACTGAAGACCATTAAACAGCCTTGATTCTGGCACTTCCTAGCTCTCAGATTTTTGGTTTTCCAAGTCAAGTTAACATTCTTCGACCTATTTTTTGTGGGTGAAGAATTGATTTATGTGAGTGAACATTTGTAGGAAGTGTGATTCAAATAAAGAAAGGAATAGTCTGAACTAAATTCAGATGTTGCACAACTTCCCAATGAAGGTGATTTCATTGTGCATCATGTAGACTAAGCAACTTTTCCTACTTTGCTCTCAAAATGCATAGAGTTGATATCATCATGTTACTCTCTATCTTTTTGTGCTTCTGAGGCAACTCCTCTGCTCTTCGTCATAGCATATAATTATTTCTCTTCCTCTCGGATATGGCTATCTATATATTCAGCTCGCAGGTTAAAGAAGTGACTTGATTGAATTTCCAAGTTAGTCTACAATAGGTTGGTATTTGAACTTTGTAGTTTAAAGACTGGGCAATAGCAACTTTGGAGGGATTCTTATATGCTGTTACTCAGCTATGCTAGTTTTTGGTAGAAGAGAGCCTGTTTGGTGCAATTGGCTGCATTCTGAAGTAAAAAATATACTCCTAAAAATATCTATGGAAGCTAGATCCTAAGAATCATATAATCTCCCATTTCTTATACAGTTCCACTGTTGGATCTATCCTGCCTTGAGGGAACTGAGACTTTTTCTGATAAGGAACCCTTGCTCATTTCTCATCATTCACCCCAGCAGCTTGATAGATATTAACTGAATATGAGTTCATTAGCTGTGAACAGATACTAACAGGATGGGATTTTTTTACTGCTAGTGTTCTGAGATTGTGTTTGAGTCTGCAATTGTCTTATAAAAATTAAGTGGAAAATAAAAGCACACAGGCAATTGCATGTATAAACCCAAGCAGCAGGTATTGGTCTCAGTGAACAAAGCTCCACCCTTTTCTTAGCATCCGGACCCGTAGATTTCTAAAGCAACAATGCCATAATAAAGACAAAGGTGCCTGCCATCTGTTCTGTTTTATGAAGATTATTTGTTGCCCTTGTAATCCTGGAAAGTTTCCAGCAAATGTTCCAGCAAATTTGAGCATAGAAATAATCAGGTATGAGGCATATGACCATTTTTGTGTCTGATGTGCTATAAAACATGAAGCAGCAAGGAAACACAAAGGAGAAGATAAAAGTAGAGCACCAAGCAGAAGAAAACAAATGTTAATAGAGATAAAGGATCTTTGACATTTTTTCCATTTTCACTGAAAATTAATAATTCTATGCATAGAAGAAGGAAATGTTAAGGTTGTGATTTCAAACACTTAAAAACTAGAAAGTATGCTGTTGGTGAACTCCTGATCAACAGCACAGAGGTCCCTGGTGGCTTTAGGAGAAACTGTACTGCCTGAGAGGAGCTCAGGTGACTGCGGTTTGGAGCTTGTGACAAAGATGACAAGGTACTGACGTCATGTGTAAAATGGATGGCAGCAAAAACAGCTCTAAAAAAGGAGATGGAGGGAATACATGGATGACACTTTAAACTAGGAAAAAATTATTGTAAAATCATTAGGTTTGGAAGAATTGACAACAGGTTTACACATAACATTTCTATCTCATTTTGTGAGACACTGGATAAATTTTAGCTTTACTGTATTCACTTGAGTGTCTGAGGTTGTCCAGTCCTCACTAAGAACTATTGAGGTGCTCTTACTGTCATGTGTTCAAAGATGCAGCAGGAACAATTTCAGACTTTCCAATAAAATGTCTTCTAGAAACAAAAAAAAGAACCAGGTGCAAGTAGATTTGGAAAAACATTGCTCTGGCCAGTAGGTTCAGATTAAGAGGAATGCTGTTTTGAACAAAATAGAGAACTAGCTGTTCTGATTTCTATTCAGAGCCTTGACACAGTCTTCCTCTTTGATCACGGAGAAGACTTATATGAGCCTAGATAGTCTGCCAGAAGTTGAACATCTAAAGATGACAATGTCCCTCAGAATCTTTTTCATTTGGGCTCTTTTTTTTTTTTTCTTTTTTCTTTTAGTTTGATTTCCTCAAAATTTTAATTGGAAATCTATGAAATGACAAGAAAAATTTTGAAAATACCAGCCACTCCTCAAAACCTGAATGGAAAAAAGTCTCAGGTTTCTTTTTCAGTTTGTTTGGGCTTTGTGAGCTGGCATTAGATGTTTAGTTAGTGCCTCTACAATCTGGAATAGAGCTAATGCAAGACCCAGGTTAGAATGATCATGCAAAGTCAACACTGCTATCTCAGTTCTCCATCAGTATAACTATGCTCATTCTTGCAACATTCTCCTGAATTGCTATTAACATGTTTGACCAGCCAACAAACAAACAAAGTATTTATTCTGAAAAGACAAGAACAAGACTGTGGTCCATGGTGAAGCGAATACAAGCTGCCAGAATTTTCAGGGTTACCAGAGAACTAAGAAAATATGCTCCAGTTCAGGATTTCTTCAGGTGTTTTTGTTTTTGTAGTTAAAGCCTTTTTTGTGTCAAGATATTGATAAATAAACTCAAATAAAATAATATGTAACAAAGGGCTGCTTTTGAAGATGCATCATAAGAAAGAAGAAAAAAGAGACAATACCTCTCTGTACCACTCAGGGGAGGACACAGTCCTGGACATGAAGACTTCAGAGGATATTGATAAAAACAGAGCGAGACCATGAAATGGAAGCAAAGTAATAAAGAGACCTGGAGCAATTGATTTATGACAAAAATCAAAAAGTTAAAACAAATCTACAGCTAAAGAGTGACTAAGGATAAAAGAGAGCAATAGAAGTTGGCATGCTTTATAGATATTCAGGGAAATGTTCCTGCAATAATATGGGGGTTTTGGGGAATAGTAGGTCTGTGAACTCATTCCAAGATGAACTAGTAGAAGAACTCAGTAGGCTGATTAACATTAGAAAAACAATGGGAGAAAAAAAAAGGTAGTGATTGGATACAGATGACAGAGACAACAGGACTAGATTTTTAATCTCAAATTCGGTAGCATATTAATGTTAAACTGGAGCTGGGACAAAGAATTGGTGGTGCTGGCTGCTATAGTGGCTGGCCTCAGCCTACGTCACTTGACTTTTTTCAGTGATCATCTCTGTCACACTGGGCAAGGAAAGCATGAGGATCATGTCTACCTATGGTGCTAAGCTGCTTGTGAGGCAGGAAAGATACAAAACCTTCATTCACACTAAATTCAGTGCATGGGTCTGTGGAAAGAATTGAACCTTGCTTGCTGTAATTAGTGCCTGACTCTCTGAATTCATCTGCCATAATCAGCCATTGTATGAGGATGGATGAATGACCTCTCACTCTAGTGACCGCAGATGTACTGCCATCCACTTGGAAAAAAACCTTTTGTTGAACTGAAATGAAATACTGAAGGACTCTTCTGGTGTGTAAGTTGATGGGAGGGTCTTAATAACAGCCTCCAAAAGGGCACTCCTGAGTTTATCATATGAATTACAGAGTTTGGCAGGTACATCTGTAGGGGAAAAAAGCTTGGAGGAAGGTGTTCACTTTTTTCTCTTTTGGATGAGATGAAACTCCCTGGATACTCTAGTGAGGGAAAAACACAGCATGTGTATGAATGAACATGTCTGCAAATGACAAGCTTGGCTCCAGGATTTCTGGCACTGACAAACCCATGAGTGGGATTTAGCGTATGATAGGACAGAAGGAAATGGCCACAAGTTGCGTCAGGGGAAGTTTAGACTGGATATTAGGAAAAATTTCTTCACTGAAAGGGTTGTCAGACACTGGAACAGGCTGCCCAGGGAGGTGGTTGAGTCACCCCCATCCCTGGAGGTTTATAAAAGCCATGTGGATGAGGTGCTTAGGGATATGGTTTAGTGGTGGACTTAGCAGGGTTAGGTTTACGGTTGGACTTGATGATCTTAACGGTCTTTTCCAACCTAAATGATTCTATGATTCTATGATACAAGGAAAGAAGGAAAAAGTACTACATGAAGATTCAAACAAACTCAATACTGCTTTCAACAAAGGTGGTTCAGATCCTGTGTTCTTCTGAAGCAGTCCTATTCAGAAGCAAAGCAAACCCCAGAGTTGCACTAAATCAGCAGTGAAGGTCATATGAAGGCATCAGAAATGGCCCTTTCAATAAAAAATCATGTTAGTGTGGACTAAGAATGTGTTAGCCTTCATGAGCTCTCTGGTTCTGACTCTTAGGTTGACTCGTGAATGACCGTTACCCACCCACACCAGTTACACCAGCTATGAGGCTGCTGCACTTCACATAAGATGCAACTCCCTCACCAGGAGTCTCTTGTGCCTGTAAAGACATAAAGCCATATTTGTGCCCCAGACCATAACCTAAATAAAGTTCTTTCAGTGCTGAACATTTTCACATTTAGCACACAGAATCTGTATGATCTGGGTATCAGAGCAGACAGACACTTGACCAAATTTCATATGAGAAGATACTCGCTGTCATCTCTTCAACTGGAAAAACTTTCAAAGACTCCTGTCTTTAGATATCTAAGGTGTTTCTTGATGAGGGGTGTTTGGGGTGTTTTGGTAAGATTTTTTTTTTTTTTTGCCTTGGGGAACAAGTAAGTAAGTGCTAATGGGCAGGGCTGTAATTCAGAGGGAACTAAACAGGCTGGAGGAATGGGCCAGCAGGAAGTTTTCAAAGTTCAATAACAAATACCAAGTCCTGCACCTGGGAAGAAGACCCCTTGCAATGATACAGGCTGGGGACTGTCTGGTCGGGCAACAGCTCTGCCAAAAAGGACCTGGGGATGTTGGCAGACAGCAAACTGAACGTGAGTCATCAGTGTGCCCTGGCAGGAAAAAAGGCTGGCAACACACGGGGCTGCATGGGAGAATAGCCAGTAGATCAAGGGAAGTGATTATCCCCCACTATTCAACACCCAGATGACACCTAAATTCTGTGGCTAGGTTTTGGGTCCCCCAGTACAAGACAGCCTGATAAACTGGAGGCAGTTCAGTGAAGGACCACCAAGATGCTTAGGGGGATGGAGCACTTGCCCTGTGAGGAGAAACTGAGGGACTGGTGCTTTTTGAGCCTGGAGAAGAGGTGGCTTTGGGGGCACTTAGCAGCCCCCCAGACCTACACGGAGGTCATTGAGGAGTCTAAGCCATGATCCTCTCTAGAGGTACATGATGAGAGAACAAGAGACAATGGGCATAAACTGAAAAGAGAGGTTCAGACTAGATATAAAGAGAAACTTTTTCAACCTGAAGACAGCCAAACAACGGAGCAGGCTGCTCAGATATGTTGTACAGTCTCTATCCTTGGAGGTTTTCAAGACACAGCTGGACACAACCCTGAGCAGCCTGGCCTGAACTCAGATCTGAGACTGCTTTGAGCAGGAGATTGGACTAGAAATGTCATGATGTCCATTCCTACCTGAATTACCCTAGGGTTCTTACTCAATAAATATTGAGGAAGTATATGAAGCACAGAAGGGATTAGGTGAGAACATTTATGGTAAAAACAGAAAATAATCCATAGGCTGACTCCTGTAGTCTTCATTCAGGTGAAATTGCCAGTTCAGCTGGGTCATCTTGCATGGTAATTGGAATCTACTGAAGGATTTAAATGAGAGTACTACACTGAACTGAAATCAGAGAGGACTGTAGCTAACGATTTTACTACAGCACTAGATTTAATACCCAAGTCTGCTTAAATGTATTCTTAAATAATTTCCACCTTATTTTAAAAGAAAAAAAGAGTAAGCTAATTTCTGCTCACAGTTACACTGACTTAAGTGCTTGTTTTTCCACATTTTTGCATACGCAAAGAGGAGTACGTTCACTGATATCCCATAACAGTAGCCACTAAAATATAATGATTCAGTGTGCAATCAAGGGAAAATGAACTGCACATGGGATTGATATTCCTCTTTCCTGGTTTACCTGTATGATTTATAAAATATCTAAAAAACAAACGAAAAAGGTCTTAGCAGAAAGATAAAAAACAGTATACTTTTTAGTGGATTGCACTCCAGAACAAGATTCATCCCATTAATTCTATGTATTATTTAATCAAGCAATACAGAACTCTTGTTATGCTACCAAGCCATTTTAAAAAGCAAGTTAATCATGCTCAAGTGACTGACAATACAACAACTCTTTCCCCAGGCTTCATTTGAATCTAATTTATTTAATCCAACAAGCATAGCAATGAAGCAGGCAAGGTAGTCTTTTCAAATTTAAGTAAAGACATGGAGGGGAAGAAACTGTACATACTTCATAAACTATAAAATTTAACTTTTTTGCTTGATTTGCCATCCATAAAATTATTTTAAATAGAAGGACATCAATCTTATCCTGTAATTACCTTTGTCAAGGTTACCAATTTTATACCTAGGCTTAGCCAGCAAAAAGCTGCTGATTTTTTTTCCTGGTTACCTTCTCCGCTGCTAGATATACTGTATTTGAAACGAAAGGCACTCATGGTACACCTGGAAAATCTATATTTAAAATATGTACACACTATCTGTATTAACATACATTATTATTATAACAAAGGTACAACAAAAGCAAATTTGTTATGAATTGGATTAACTTGGTGTAAGAGTGGAAGCAGATTTTCATTTATGTTTGTTGTGCTGGGTTAAGAATGTCTGTACCAATAACAAATATGTATTTAAATTATCTTTTTGTGTATTCACTTTCCTTTTACCTTCTGAATGCTTCCTTTATTGTGTGTGTTTTCTCCTTACCTCCTTTTACCTTCTTGAAGTTATCCAAGTTATCTCTGTATTTGAACTACACATTTCTTTTCTACTTATTCTTTAACTCCCTCCTTCCTTTTCCTTCTTTGGTACAGATTCATCTCCCTTTTATTCTAATCCATGACTTGATATTTGTTACTCTTAGGAGTGGATGTCATGGAATCTGCAATATCTCATGAGAGATAACAGCATGGAACACGAGTAGCATGCAATCTATTGAAAAGAAGAATGGAGAAAAATTCTGTATGGGAGGGTAGCTGAGCCGAGAAGAGAAGAATCAGGCAGTCCTCACTGTCCCTTAGATATCAGGAGTCTAAGACTGGTAGATGGAGCCGCTGTGTAATGAAACATCAGTAGAGAGCGGCTATTGTGATGGCCTTATTCAAGACAAATAAGAGGAAGGCAATGTCATATTGTAACAAAAATATAACAAAACAGTTACATATATATATACGCACCATCATTGCTATTATATTTCCTTTCTTTGTGTTTCTGGTTTCAGAGCTAGAAAATCTCTAATATTCCTTTCTGTATATTTTGATATCAGAACTGATCTCTTTTTAAACACTGTGTTTCGGTTATCAACAGCATCCTTTTGCCACAGGCTGCATAATTAAGAGACTATTGTGACTATCCTAAAATAATGAGTAACGTGCAAATTAAATTGTCTGTGGAAGATGTTAAAAATGTCTAATTATGGAATTAATCCCCTTGGAATATGAAAATGTAGAAGTAAACAAGTCAGAGCACTGCTTATCTTTCATTCTGAGAACAAGACTGTAATTACATACAAGTCATACGCAAAAAACATATCAAACTATTTATTACAGCTATGTTCAGAAGTCATATTAGAAACAGGCTTCTGAAATTATATTAAAAGACAAGGGTATGTACCTTTTATCAGAAGAGATATGATCTTTCACTCTTCTGATGAAACAGTTACTATATGAAATCACCTGCATTGTAAAATGACAAAATGTATCACTTTTCTTAAATTGAAATTAATTTCATAATACATTAAACATGGTGACATCTCTTTGTTTAAAGCTGCGTAGTTTCCAAACTATATACCTTAGGATTTTTAAAAAAAATCCATCAAGCAATTAAGGATAACATGAGTCGTCATTACAAGTAATGAGGATATTTTGACTGCAGAATATAAACATTTACTAAGATTTATTCAGGATAGGAAGAACTGAATTTTACTGGGGGGTGAAAAGAAAAAGATACTTTTTATGAGGACTTGAAGTACTTCTATGTCATACAGAAGGTATTACAGAAATACTGTATGCTTTCTGGTGAAAATATTGAAATAAACCAAGTTAGAGGAAAACAGGTTGTATTGATCTGCATAAGACACCGTGCGTGATTTCTGTCTCATACTGGTGGTTTTTAATATAGCCACCTGCTGTGATTTTAAAACATGGAGTGTCTTTTTCCAAGTTTCATATTAAGGTACAAAGATGTGAATCCTCATTTTTGCCAGTTTGACAGAGCAGGTGGTCATACCCTTCTGCCATGGGTATAACGTAAACCCCTAGGTCTGATGAGTTATATCAGCCAGACTTCCCAAGAGGATTTGGGATCATGCTTCAACAAAATTAGAATAAGGTGGCAAGCACATATCTGAAAGAAAGAAATACTGCCCATTACAGTACACTGTGTAGGCCATATGGTAGTGAAATTTCACAACATGAATGTAATTTGGTTTTAAAAATGAATGAAATGAGCAGGTGTGGGGTAACATACCATGAACAGAAAGCTTTTTAAGCACGAAATGCTCAGAATAATAAGGAAGTTACAGCTCAGAATGGGGAAATACAACATAACTCCCCAGAGATGTTTGCAAACAACTGCCCCGCACGGTAGACCTTAATCAAATATGCTGTTTGGCTCTTGTTTTTAAGATCCCTAATAGCCATCTTTTTTCATTCATTAATATTCTATGAACATCTTTGTAGAGGAAGAAGATGAGACATCAATGTGTGTCATCATACACAAATTATCCCAGACTCTCAACAACTTCTTCACTTTCAGTGCTTCTGCACGGGGTTTTGATATTCTGCCAAGAGCTACTGCTTATGTGATGGTCCAAAATACCTCAGTTTCCCTTTCTTTCCATGTGTTTCTTCCCTCATAGTCACTAGCAATAACACAGACTTTTGACAATGCAAGGGGGGAAGGTACAGGTCCTGTCCTGCTGAGTAAGAGAGATTCTGCAAGAGCCATCCCACTGGTTGTCCACTCTAACAAAAAATGGGCAAAGAGGAAGAAAAGACACATTCGTTGAGTGACTCAGCACACACTTTACTGAAAGGAAAATTACCTCTTAAAATTGTATTCCTGACACATTTTGGAGTATGTGTAGGCACAGACATTTTAATTAAGATTTTGTGATCCCAAAAGGGAAAGACCTCCATGAGACGAAACAAAGCACTTTTACATTTTGAATTGGGTTCTTGGAGTTAGATGCTAACATTCTCACCTTGTCCTCTGAAGTGCCGTGATAGGTGTCTTCATTTGTAAGATCACATGCCATTTCCCAGATAAAATGCTACTCTATCTCTAAGCCTGCACAAATGTTCTTGTAATTATGTAATTTATTTTTCTTAGTTCCTTCTTTTTCCACTTTTTAAGCTAGGGCTACATTTCATAATCCTAAATACATTTTATATTGAACCATATTTTTTACAATTTATACTGATCACACTTTTATATGATCTTCCCTTTGTTCTGATGCATTTTAGTAATTGTCACTGTGTACATTTATTACACCATTAGCAGAAAATGTTTCTCATCTGCAGATAAATCCGTGACCTGCAATCTATTCATATACTATTTCACAACCTTTTTGTGTAGCTCAAAGCCTGAGTATAATTGTTTTGTGTTTCGTTGCTGTCTGTTCTCTAGACTGAAAACAGTAGATACTACTTTCTCAAAGAACTGAATATGTCTTCAAAATATTACTAAGCTATTTAATGAATGGAAAGTATTTAAAAATATATACTTAGTACCATCTTTATAATTAGAGGAATACATATATAGGGAAAAATGTACTTTATGGTCTTTGCAAGTTGACATATGTTTGTGTTTCTGGTTGCAAAAAACTAATTAATATTGTAATTTAATGATGCTCAATAGTGATCAAATATTTGTGCTGAAACACAAAGATCCTTACCCCAAAAATATATGCCAAATTATTCTGCATGTAACATAATGAGTACAAGAAGAAGGAATGAGGGTAGGATAGAAGTAGAGGAATTCCCTTCATACCAGGATCAGACCCTTGTCACAACTTGGCTAATGTTTAGCAGGATAGATCTAAGTCAGGATTATTTATTATGCTATCTAGAAAATGGATAAAACATATCTAAGTAGATAAATGACTGATGAGATTCTTGTGGGCATCACAGAAGAATAGGCTATTCAGAAGGGATTTAAAGGAAAGGGTAGAAGATCTGTAGCTATTTCTAGAAAGATGTATAGGCAGAACATAGAGGAAAGAAAGGGTCATGGGAGAAATGAGAACAAGAAGTTGAGGCTGAGGTACCCATGTTGAAGAAGCTGAGGTACCTGCAGAGTGTGCAGACAGAATTGCCACTAAATTCTGCACCTAAAGGACTGGCGAGTAAAATGGAGGAAGTGTACACGTATGTATAATCCTAATGGCAGTGAAAAAAAGCACAAAACTTGGGAATGGCAAAGAGGAATTAGAATTGAAGGAGTAACAATAAATACAGACAGTGACAAACACTTGCAGATTTTTAATCTGTATGACAAAAACAGAAACAGAAATAAATAGTGCAAAGACACAACATGATTTAATTTTCAGGTTTTAGGAAGAAAGTTGTGTTAAGGGAAATAGCTCCTGGAGAAGACACAGTTGCAATTTATTTCTAAATGCATTGCTCTTTGAAATGAACATGTGCTGTCATATAGATACTGTGTTACAGGTCTGTACAGTGGCTTGGAGCTGTGTTTCACTTACAGACTGATTGTTGAGGTTTTTCTCAGAAACGGTTTACTGGGCACAGGATAAAACACAGTCCTCCAAGAACATGCACAAGTGACTGCCTATAGGATAAAGAGGAAAGAGTGCCTGAGATAATGTTTGATTTGAGCAATGTTATTCAAATGCAAAGCATTGCAAGAATACACAAATCTCGTAATGTAATAATTCTGGCATGTATGAGTAGTTTCAGCCTATGGAATCTTTACAACTGTAATATTTAATTTCAAATAATTTAGTTTCATTTTCTATGTTAAATTACCAGAGAACAGCAACCTAAAAAGTATCCAAAGAAGGGACTTTATCTAGGGGTGTGCTACTTCCTGAAAAAAATAAAGAGCAAAGGGACACAGTCCTGTGTTCATTCATACCAAGAGCCTGAACTTGTGAATGCAAACAAGCATCTTCATACCCATCTGGATTCTGCAATCACCTTTGCTTTGCTGCTGATGGAGATGAAGTTATTCACCTGCTCAGTGAATCCTAGGTGCAGAGCCAACATCTGGTCCCTGTCCCAGCCCGTCTGAGTTGTGAGTATGGACGTATGAAGGGTAAGCCTAACTTGTCCACCTGCCTAAAAACTTTGGTTCTAGGTAGTAAGTTCTATTAATTGAAACAACATTGTTAAAGAATTCAAGAACATGTTTTCATTTGTCCAAAAGCTCCAAAATGCTATTTCCTTTAACTCGGGTTCTGGGCCATAACACGTCACAGGGACTGAGCAATTTACTGAGTACTTAATTATTGAGTGCAAATTTTCTCAAGTGCCTGGCTAATGAGTTTAGCAAAAACAAGCAAAGGAATAACCAGAAAGAGGTTCAACACAGGTTGAGTTTTATGAAATTAATGTCAGTGCCTTAGCCAATTACTTAGACAGGGTAATACCTGTCTATATTGCTTTTTCAATTCCAACTGGAAAAGATGTTCTTCCTTTTTCACCTTTGAACTTCTCTGTTTTGTTGCTATGTGCCATTGATCAGATGCTGCATTTTAACTCCAAGCTGATTTATTTTTTGTGCCTTCAATTAACTCAGTGTTCATTAGTTAAGGGGCTGATCCTTCATCTTCAATTCACATCTATACTCTTTATTTGAGTCACATCTATATTCTTTACTTATCTGGGCTATCCAGTCATAAGAGTAATAGTTTGCAAAAATGACCTTCACAACTCTAAAGCACTTTCAGATGAAACAGGAATTACTGTTTTATAGCAGATTCTTAGGCTCTCTTCTGCAATCTGTTGCCTCTTTTTGTAACCAGTGCTATAGTATTTAGAGAAAGATTTTAGAAACTCCCATTGTTTTTTCTAAGTATGTGCTTTCCTCAGTTAGGTCTTTTCTTCATATCTCACAACTAGAGACTTGTTTAAGCTTCAAAACATGAAGCTTTAGGACTTTTCATAGTGTTTGTAAGTAGTAATGGCAATAATTATGACAGATCTTGTTTTTTATTCCCTTTCTATTGAATGACACAAAATGTAACGCAAACACAGTCATCTCAGGATTGTTCTCACTGTATTACATCTCATGTAACCACTCACAACTCTGCTAACTTGGTGTAAAAACAACATCATCAGAACCATGCTGGTCTATGTCCATTCTGGAACTACTTTACACTGGTAAACACATGTGCTGATAAAGGGGGTGGGGGGGAGAAGACAGAGAATCAGACCTCCCCAGTTTAGACAGAGTTTCATTTTGGATCAGAACTGAATTCCTGTAAGTTATGATCCAAATAAGCTAAGTGCCTAAGATCGAGTAAACTAAATGCCTACTAAATTCTGCTTCTTTGATGAAATTTCAGGAACTGATTCCATTTTGCTTACAGTACAAACCATATGTTTCGGACTTGATGGAAATAAGATTCCTTTATAATGTGGGTTATTGGAAATTATTTTAGATTTTTTATCAAATTGACTCACTTAACTATTCAAAAAGCCTTGAAATTTTCATTCTGCATCAGGAAAAAAATTTTTCAATAGTGAAAGGGGTGGGCAGAGAGGGAAGTGCAGTAGTTGAACGTGCCAAAGGGTAACCAACAGAGAAAGAAACCACTCACCCTTTAAAATTAAATCTCACTGTGTGTGCTGTGTATTCTATATCCAGGGTTATTCTTTTCACTGTTCTTGAAGTTCTCTTCCAGTCCAGAGCCAACAGTTATTAGTGTAACTGCTCTGGATTAATTTGTACCATATTTCATAGCATATATTTTGACAAATAAGGGTTTTATTCAAGGAATTCATATGGACATATAATTATCAATCACAAATTTCTCCTGGAATATTTCCAGTAAATTTCAAATAAACTGGCTGCCTGAGAAATAGATATAATTTTAGCTCTAAATAAATATAATACAAGCTCTATTTCTGTAAAACTTTGAGATCAATACTTCTGAGGCCGTGGAATACTCTAGTTCTATGAATATGATGTGAATTAAGTTACTGCCTTGACTGATGTGCTAAAATGCATTATTTATTATTTAATCCCAGTCTCATTGAAGTCTTTGGCCTGTTCTGATATGTAACTCGAATTCTCCTCATTTTCCCCCAATTACTAACTGACACAGCCTACAGAATTGCTCTCAGGAGAGTCTAAGGTAAAACTTCATTTGCTTCAGCAGTGCAAGGTAAATTCTAGCAGTCTTAAAATAGTAAATTTGTTTAATAACATCAATTTCTGAACTGATCTTTTATGCTTAAGATATATTTTCTGCAAATGTGTGTACTGATAAAAGACATGCATATGAAACCAAGGTATGTGTACTGGTAAGTGTATTATTTGAATACGAAGATGGGATTGGAGTTTAAATGTGGGATATTAGCATGTGTCCATAGTTCTCTATTTCTGGTTAATTTCCGAAGCCTTGAGCCCTGCGTGAATATAAATTCCATGATCTTTGGATTGGGAAGTATCAGAGCTAAAGCTGATGAAGATGTGAAAGTTCATAAGGTTCCATTTCTATGCTTGCTACGCTATGCTATGCTATGCTACTCCTATCAAACCACATCTATTTACCAGGACTCCTAAATACACTACTTTTATCTATAAAAACTGTCATGGTTTAACCCCAGCCAGCAACTAAGCACCACACAGCTGCTCACTCACTCCCCTCCAGTGGGATGGGGGAGAGAATTGGAGAAAAAGATAAAACTCATGGCTTGAGATAAAGACAATTTAATAGGACAGAAAAGAAGAAAATAATAATAATGATAAAATAATATACGGAAGAAGTGATGCATAATGCAATTGCTCACCACCGGCTGAGCAATGCCCAGCCAGTTCCTGAGCAGTGCTGCACCCCCCCTGGCCAACTCTCCCCAGGTTTTTTTTTGTTCTTCATGATGTCATATGGTATGGAATATCCCTGTGGCCAGTTTGGGTCAGCTGTCCTGACTGTGTCCCCTCCCAGCTTCTTGTGCACCTGCAGGGCAGTATGGGAAGCTGAAAAGCCCTCGACTTGGTGTAAGAACTGCTCAGCAACAGCTAAAACATCCCTGTGTTATCAACATTATTCTCATCTTAAATCCAAAACACAGTACTATACCACCTACTAGGAAGAAAATTAACTCCATCCCAGCTGAAACCAGGAGAAGTGACTTCAAAGGGACAAAGATTTAAGCTTGGCCAGAAGGAAGCAGTATCTGGAGAATGAAGGAAGAACTGCTCCAAGGTGGTAGTACCATTTACTTGGTACTACCAAGTAGAAAAAAACATGTACAAGTAGAACAAACCACAAGTTTTTTTTTAAATCTCATTGAAATTTCGGGAAGGAATGAGGAGAATCTCCTCAAGTGGAGGATGAGAGGTGTTCCTTAAGAACCAACATTATGATCAATGCTGGCTGGCAACCTAGGGAGTTTAAGTTCAGTTCTGAGGCATCTAGACTGGAACTAGATGTAGACTGTAGATCTTGTAGACCCACTCTAGATCTGCTCTAGATTTAGATCTAGGGGTGGTGTGCTGATGTTGGGGGCAAAATCGATAGCCCAGCTCAAGTGCATCTACTCCAATGCACGCAGCATGGGCAGCAAGCAGGAGGAGCTGGAAGCCATTGTCCAGCAGGACAGCTATGACGCAGTCGCCATCACAGAAACATGGTGGGACGACTCGCATGACTGGAGTGCTGCGACGGAGGGCTATAAGCTCTTCAGGAGGGATGGCCAAGGAAGGAGAGGCGGTGGGGTGGCTCTGTATGTTAGGGAGTGTTTGGATTGTATAGAGCTCAATGACTGTGATGACAAGGTTGAATGCTTATGGGTAAGGATGAGAGGGAAGGCTAACAAGGCGGATATCCTGCTGGGTGTCTGTTATAGACCACCCAACCAGGACAAAGAAACCGATAAAGCGTTCTACAAGCGACTGGCAGAAGTCTCACAGTCACAAGCCCTTGTTCCTGTGGGGGACTTCAACTTACTGGACGTCTGCTGGGAACATAATACAGCAGAGAGGAAACAGTCCCGGAGGTTCCTGGAGTATGTGGAAGATAACTTCCTGACACAGCTGGTAAGGGAGCCTACCAGGGGAGGTGCCCTGCTTGACCTGCTGTTTACAAACAGAGAGGGTCTGGTGGGAGAAGTGAAGGTCGGAGGCCGTCTTGGGCTTAGCGACCATGAAATGATAGAGTTCTCAATTCTTTGCCAAGTAAGGAGGGGGGTCAGCAATACCACTATGATGGACTTCCAGAGGGCAGACTTCAGCCTGTTCAGGACACTGGTTGAGAGGGTCCCTTGGGAGATGGTCCTAAAGGGCAAAGGGGTCCAGGAAGTCTGGACCTTCTTCAAGGAGGAAATCTTAAAGGCGCAGGAGCAGGCAGTCCCCATGTGCTGTAAGAAGAGCCGGCGGGGAAGACGACTGGCCTGGCTGAACAAGGAGATTTTGCTGGGACTCAGGAAAAAAAGGAGAGTTTATCACCTTTGGAAGAAGGGGCAGGCAAGTGAAGAAGAATACAAGGACCTCGTTAGGTCATGCAGAGAGAAAATTAGAAAGGCAAAAGCCCAGCTAGAGCTCAATCTGGCCATGGTCATAAGGGATAACAAAAAATGCTTCTATAAATACATTAGCAACAAAAAGAGAGCCAAGGAGAATCTCCATCCTTTACTGGATGTGTGTGGGGGGAACATCATCATGAAGGATGAGGAAAAGGCTGAGGTACTTAATGCCGCCTTTGCCTCAGTCTTTAACAGCCACACCAGGTATCCTCAGGGTATTCAGCTCCCTGGGCTGGAAGACAAGGATGGAGAGCAAAATGAACTCCCCATGACCCAGGAGGAAGCAGTTAACGACCTGCTATGCCACCTGGACACTCACAAGTCTATGGGGCCTGATGGCATCCACCCAAGGGTGCTGAGGAAGCTGGCGGAGGAGCTTGCCAAGCCGCTCTCCATCATTTATCAACAGTCCTGGTTAACAGGGGAGGTCCTGGACAACTGGAAGCTTGCCAACGTGACGTCCATCTACAAGAAGGGCCGGAAGGAGGATCCGGGGAACTACAGGCCTGTCAGCCTGACCTCGGTGCCGGGGAAGATTATGGAGAGGTTTATCTTGAGGGCACTCACAGGGCATGTGCAGGACAACCAAGGGATCAGGCCCAGCCAGCACGGGTTCATGAAAGGCAGGTCCTGCTTGACCAACCTGATCTCCTTCTGTGACCAGGTGACCCGCCTAGTGGATGAGGGAAAGGCTGTGGATGTTGTCTACCTGGACTTCAGCAAAGCCTTTGACACTGTCTCCCACAGCATTCTCCTGGAGAAGCTGGTGAATCGTGGCTTAGACAGGTGCCCTCTTTGCTGGGTTAAAAACTGGCTGGACAACTGAGCCCAGAGAGTTGTGGTAAATGGAGCGAAATCCAGTTGGTGGCTGGTCACAAGCGGAGTCCCCCAGGGCTCAGTATTGGGGCCAGTCTTGTTTAATATCTTTATCGATGATCTGGAGGAGGGGATAGAGTGCACCCTCAGCAAGTTTGCAGATGACACCAAGGTGGGTGGGAGTGTTGATCTGCTCGAGGGTAGGAAGGCTCTGCAGAGGGATCTGGACAGGCTGGATCAATGGGCTGAGGCGAATTGGATGAAGTTCAATAAGGCCAAGTGCCGGGTCCTGCACTTGGGTCACAACAACCCCATGCAACGCTACAGGCTTGGGGACGAGTGGCTGGAAAGCTGCCCCGCAGAAAAGGACCTGGGGGTGTTGATCGACAGCCGGCTGAATATGAGCCAGCAGTGTGCCCAGGTGGCCAAGAAGGCCAACGGCATCCTGGCTTGTATCAGAAATGGTGTGGCCAGCAGGAGTAGGGAGGTGATCGTGCCTCTGTACTCGGCACTGGTGAGGCCGCACCTTGGAATCCTGTGTTCATTTTTGGGCCCCTCACTACAAGAAGGACATTGAGGTGCTGGAGCGTGTCCAGAGAAGAGCGATGAAGCTGGTGAGGGGTCTGGAGCACAAGTCTTATGAGGAGCGGCTGAGAGAACTGGGGTTGTTCAGCCTGGAGAAGAGAAGGCTGAGGGGAGACCTTATCGCTCTCTACAATTACCTGAAAGGAGGTTGCAGAGAGGTGGGTGTTGGTCTCTTCTTCCAAGTGACTAGCGACAGGACAAGAGGAAATGGCCTCAAGTTGCGCCAGGGGAGGTTCAGGCTGGATATTAGGAAAAATTTCTTTACTGAGAGAGTGGTGAAGCGTTGGAACAGGCTGCCCAGGGAAGTGGTGGAGTCACCCTCCCTGGAGGTGTTCAAGGAATGTGTGGCTGTGGCATTGTGGGACATGGTTTAATGGTCATGGTGGTGTTAGTTGTTGGTTGGACTTGATGATCTTACAGGTCTTTCCCAACCTTATTTATTCTGTGATTCTGTGATTAAACTGTAAAGTGATTTCATTACAAAGGGTAGAACTTGATTTAGAAACAACCTAGCATCGTTTTTGTGATGTCCAAAGTACTTTTAACAAGATTTGCCATGAGTAGTAGAGTCTAGTAAGTCTTGTCAGGCAAGAGGAAAGAACTAGTAGATAAAAGAGATGGAAGGGTAAGAACGAGAACTGCTGGAGGAGGTAGGAAATACTGGGTCACCTGAACAAAAGAGACATTAGAAGAGAATGCATGCACTACTCTGCTTTTGGATGCCATGTATTGCTAATGCTGGTAGATAAGCATGTTGTTCTTAGATGTTAAGTCAGCAGTATAGGGTTGTGCAGAGGAATGAGCTTTGACTTTAATATAGGAGATTAATGGAAGTAGCTGACGGGCTGGCCTGGTATTTTCCATATTTCTCACATTAGAATCATATTTGGCAGTGCGCATGTAGGCATATACCTATGGATGCATCAAGCCAGGTCTTAAATTACAATATGGTATTGTTGCAACAACTTTGAAAGCCAGCTTCTGACTGTTGGGTGTGTGTAAATGCTCAGTCATAAAATAGCATTAGTGAAGGCCTTATGTATTTTATTTCCTTTTTCAAAATGATGAGCTGTGGCTGATCAATAAGACTTAGAAATAAGTGTGTAATGCATGATCAAAAATAGATACATAGTGTAAAATACATTTTTGCTGCCTGCACACAATGAAACTGGGGTAAATATGGGCAGAGAGAAGGAAGAACCCATAATTCAAAGGTAAGTAATGTTCTGCTCTTGGAACAAAACAGGAAGATCTTTGGAGCAGATTTGGATTCAATATATTTCTATAAGACAATCATGAGTTGTCAGAAGCAAAACTGGTGAAACAACACATTCAACAAAATTTTTTTTAGGGCAGTGCTCTGCAATCTGGAGTAAAACCTCTGGTCAAAACCATGATCATGACCAGATTTCTCCTATCTAAATGATCTTTAAAACAGGATGGGAAGATTAAGGTCGGATATTGAAGACCCAATTCAAGTACCTGATTCAAGAAAGACCGCTGATGGCAGTGATTCTAAGGTCACACATATAGAACAAAAACCATGCGAGAGCCTGAGGATGGCTTAGGCCCACATGGGTATGCACAAACCTGTTTCTCCTGAAATGGTTCAGATCTATCAATAGTCAGCTGAACTGATTTTGTGTCTTTTGCGAGACCGCAAACCATGTTTTGGCATTTGTTAGTACCAGAAAAAATCAAGCCAGGGAACATGCTAAAAACTGAGCAGTACAAGGTGATGCTAGTGACTTGCTTCTTTTAATAGTGCTGATGTAGGCTTAACATTTTGCGTTCCAGTCTTCCCTTCATTTTCAGGGTTATTATTTTTAGAAGTTCAGAAAAATGTAAATATTCCCTCTGAATAGAAAAGGGCATGAGAAGATCAGCTCAAGACACTTCAGTACAGTCACTTCTGAATCCCTGAGTACAAAGGCACCGGCAACAAAGCATATGAAGCAGGAAAGAGTAATGGTGGTTATTTTGACCAAAGTAAGGTCAGTATTGAGAAAAGCCTTAGCCTAGTTTTTGACAGCTCTTATAGAGAAATCTGTGGCGAGTCATCAAACATCCATGTGACTCACCTCTCTCCTTTATTTAGTGGCTTTAGTATGATGCTTTCAATAGCAGAGACTATCCCTAGGTGTTTTTGCTCTTCTGATTTGCAGTGCTAGTACCTCAGGCACATGGCTAAACTCATGCCACTGCTCTGATGCTTCCAGTTCTGGAGCTTGCTTGTTAGAGCCAGGAACCTTTATGTGATGCAGCAGTAAGCTGCAGACATACCCTCCCTAGTGCTGGTTGAAATAGCAATGTGGCACAGATGGCTCTCCTACAGCACTATAGGGTGTATAAGGATGCATGTGTTGTTTTCTCCTTTGAGTAGCAGTGTCTTCATAACCAAACACTCAGGACTAAAAGCACTATAGTATGGTTTAAGCTGATACTACTGCTTGTGCTTATAGTGAGACAAAGTGTTCCAATTAGTCTTTCAGGTACTACTTTTAGATGTATGACCACATCTGAAGCCGCTTTTTAAAAAAGGGTATCATAACATATTCTAATGATTGACCACACATATTTTGATTGCACAACTTTTTAAGTATATCCTTTCTACTAAGTAATCTCATCTGTGGTGATGTTTTCTTAGATAATTTTTCTTCCAAGATGAATTTATGTTTATCTTTTTTACACATTTATCAGGTTTCACAAGGTTCAGGTTTTAAATTACTCTCTTGATACCCTTGATAGCAATAGCTATGAATATATCTTTTTGATTCTATTTTTTCCCCAAATCATTATTACAGATGCTAAGTAAAGTTACAATTACCAACAAAACTTGTAGGAAATATTGGATAGTTCATCAGATAACACACTTGTGCTTATTCTTTTAATTTAGTCCTTCAGAATTTGAACTGTATAGGTTCGTAATCTACCAGGACAAAGACAACATTTATATACAGCTTTTTCATGCCTCTTTTCTTTTTTGCAATACATATTGTGGAAAGAAAAAGGTTTTAAGACTAAATGAAGGCAAAACAATTCTGCCCAAATTTTCATGGAGTTCTATGAATTCTTTTGGTGTGAGACCAGGCAGATGAGCCACATCTTTGGCAGTTTAATGGCATGTCACTCTATGTAGATAGTAACAACACGGATTCATACAATACTTCATAATCCTTATAAGAAGACCTGTCATCTTGTGCTATAGCAAAACATATTATTAAGAATCATTTAATCTACACATTGCTGATAAAATGCCACAGAATAAGATTGTAGCATTTTACCAGCACTTCTACAAATCATGTCTGAATTGTCAGCTCTTTTAAGACTGACATGATTTTGGTGTGATTGTTATAACTGTACATCATGATAAGAATGTAATTTAAAGTAATTCGCATGCATGTACAAGATCCTTTTATATAGTTGCTTGAGAAATTTTTTTTGTGAAGTACAAAACATGAAGAGATATCAACTCAGAGGGGTAACCCATGTACTTAATTTTTGAAATGGAGTTTTTGAATGTGATTTGGCCAGGAACAGTCTTCCCATTGTATTGGGTTCACGTGGCAAGGTTTTGGTAGCAGGGGGAGCTACAGTGGCTTCTGTAAGAAGCTGCTAGAAACTTCCCCTATGTTTGATAGAGCCAATGCCAGCTGGCTCCAAGACGGATCCACCGCTGGCCAAGGCCGAGCCAAGCAGTGACGGTGGTAGCGCCTCTGGAATAATGTAAATAAGAAGGGGAAAAACAACTGTGCAACAGCAGCCAGAGAAGAGAGCAATGAGAATATGTGAGAGAAACAACTCTGCAGAGACCAAGGTCAGTGAAGAAGGAGGGGAGGAGGTGCTCCAGGTGCCCGAGCAGAGATTCCCCTGAAGCCTGTGGTGAAGACCATGGTGAGGCAGGCTGTGCCCCTGCAGTCTGTGGAGGTCCATGGTGCAGCAGATATCCACCTGCAGCCCGTGGAGGACCCCACGCTGGAGCAGGTGGATGCCTGAAGGAGGCTGTGACCCCATGGGAAGCCCTCACTGGAGCAAGCTCCTGGCAGGACCTGTGGACCCGTGGAGAGAGGAGCCCACACTGGACAGGTTTGCTGGCAGGACTTGTGACCCCATGGGGGACCTGCGCTGGAGCAGTCTGTTCCTGAAGGACTGCACTGTGTGGAAAGGACGCACACTGGAGCAGTTCATGGAGGACTGTAGCCCGTGGGAAGGACCCATATTGGAGAAGTTCGTGGAGAACTGTTTCCCATGGGAGGGACCCCACGCTGGAGCAGGGGAAGAGTGTGAGGAGGAAGGAGCGGCAGAAACAACGTGTGATGAACTGACCGCGACCCCCATTCCTCGACCCCCTGCGCTGCTCGGGGGGAAGAGGTAGAGAAAATCAGGAGTGAAGTTGGGCCCAGGAAGACGGGAGGGGTGGGAGGAAGGTGTTTTTTTAAGATTTGGTTTTATTTCTCATTATCCTACTCTGATTTTGATTGGTAATAAATTAAACTAATTTCCCCATTCGATTCTGTTTTACCCATGACGGTAATGGTGAGGGAGCTCCCTGTCCTTATCTCAACCCATGAGCCTTTTTTTATATTTTCTCTCCCCTGTCCAGCTGAGGAAGGGGAGTGATAGTGCAGCTTTGGTGGGCACGTGGCATCCAGATAAGAAAGTAATTTAAAGTAATTCCCATGCATGTACAAGATCCTTTTATACAGCTGCTTGAGAAATTTTTTTTGTGAAGTACAAAACATGAAAAGATACCAACTCAGAGGGGTAACCCATGTACTTAATTTTTAAAATGGAGTTTTTGAATGAGATTGGGCCAGGAACAGTCTTCCACATCCTGCAACACATTGTCACAGAGAGATATGAGATATTCCTTCCATCCTCCAGTCTCCTTTCCCGTCGGGATCCTGGAATTATATATATATATATATATAAAAAAATACATATATATATATAACTCTATATATCTATAAAAAAAATCCATCTTCCACTAGCATCTTGTCACAGTGCTCTGCACTCAATAGGAGAAATTGATATTCACCATGAAAACAGAATGAAGGTTCCTCACAAGTAGCATCCAGAATTTATTCACATTTTTAAAACATGCACTATCCTTAAATTCCAGGTACACAGTTCTGATGAGAAAAATTGTTTTGGAGTAAATGTTTCAAAGGAAGTTCAGTCACTTCTCACTGCACAGCCTGCTGTACATAGAATAGCTAAAGAAGACAAGAGAATTTATTAGTATTCTAGTGACCTTTTAGACAGACTGCATGGAAATCCTGAAGGCTAATTTACAGCTAAACTAATTAAGATAGCACTTAATATACAAGGTCAGACTGTGGTCTTTCCAGAGTTTTTCTGTCTGAACAAGACACTAATTCTTAATTTTATTTTTAAAAACACAGTACTTCTCTGTGTCCCAAGACATGCAAAAGATTTACGAAAACAAAGAATAAGGAATCTCAAAAGCACTTTAATTTTAGCCTCAAAACAAAATAAAATAAAAAATTCTTTCATTTTTTTCTTGGAGAAGCTATTGGTATTGTGCAGAGTACAAAGGAGATAATATTGAACTCATGACTGTGAGAGGTGCTGAGTTCTGTCATTCTATCATAAATCTTTTTTTCCATTTTTTCAGCTATCTTTTCCTTAAATCATAAATAAATGTAAAGTTGTTAATGATGCATTAGTCCAAAGGTTGGAGGGGGGTGAGAAAAAATGAGAAACGGTATTCAGAGGGAAAGGGACACATGAGAAAACTGGTAAAATAGAGCAGTGGTCACAAACTAGAGGAAAGAAAAGCACCCATTGCTTATATAAATTAAAATGCCGGTCCTATTTCACAGAATCACAGAATCACAGAATCACAGAATCACTAAGGTTGGAAAAGACCTGTAAGATCATCAAGTCCAACCATTATAAAAAAAAAACACCAAAAAAAACCCCACACCACACAAAAAACCCCACCCACACATGAAAACCACCACACAAAAAACCACCCACACCACACAGCACCATGCCCATCAAGCCACGTCCCACAATGCCACATCCACACGCTCCTTGAATACCTCCAGGGAGGGTGACCACCACTTTCCTGGGCAGTCTATTCCACTGTGTCACCACTCTCTCAGTAAAGAAATTTTTCCTAATATCCAGTCTGTATCTCCCCTGGTGCAACTTGAGGTCATTTCCTCTAGTCCTGTCACTAGTCACTTGGGAGAAGAGACCAACACCCACCTCACCACAACCTCCTTTCAGGTAACTGTAGAGAGCGATAAGGTCTCCCCTCAGCCTCCTCTTCTCCAGACTGAACAACCCCAGCTCCCTCAGCCGCTCCTCATAAGACTCGTGCTCCAGACCCCTCACCAGCTTCGTCGCCCTTCTCTGGACACGCTCCAGCACCTCAATGTCCTTCTTGTAGTGAGGGGCCCAAAACTGAACACAGGATTCGAGGTGTGGCCTCACCAGAGTCGAGTACAGGGGCACGATCACCTCCCTGCTCCTGCTGGATTTCTGATACAGGCCAAGATGTCGTTGGCCTTCTTGGCCACCTGGACATGCTGCTGGCTCATCTTCAGCCGGCTGTCAATCAACACCCCCAGGTCCTTTTCTGCAGGGCAGCTTTCCAGCCACTCGTCCCCAAGCCTGTAGCGTTGCATGGGGTTGTTGTGGCCAAAGTGCAGGACCCGGCACTTGGCCTTGTTGAACCTCATCCAATTGGCCTCAGCCCATCGATCCAGCCTGTCCAGATCCCTCTGCAGAGCCTTCCGACCCTCGAGCAGATCAACACTCCCTCCCAACTTGGTGTTGTCTGCAAACTTGCTGAGGGTGCACTCTATCCCCTCATCCAGATCATCGATAAAGATATTAAACAAGACCGGCCCCAAAACGGAGACCTGGGGGACTCTGCTTGTGACTGGCTGCCAACTGGATTTCGCTCCATTTACCACAACTCTCTGGGCTCAGCTGTCCAGCCAGTTTTTAACCCAGAGAAGAGTGTACCTGTCTAAGCCACGAGTTGCCCAGTTTCTCCAGGAGCATACTGTGGGGGACAGTGTCAAAGGCTTTACTAAAGTCCAGGTAGACAACATCCACAGCCTTCCCCTCATCCCCAGGCGGGTCACCTGGTCACAGAAGGAGATCAGGTTGGTCAAGCAGGACCTGCCTTTCATGAACCCGTGCTGGCTGGGCCTGATCCCTTGGTTGTCCTGCACATGTCCCATGAGCACCCTCAAGATAAACCTCTCCATAATCTTCCCCGGCACCGAGGTCAGGCTGACAGGCCTGTAGTTCCCCGGATCCTCCTTCCGGCCCTTCTTGTAGATGGACGTCACGTTGGCAAGCTTCCAGTTGTCCAGGACCTCCCCTGTTAACCAGGGCTGTTGATAAATGATGGAGAGCGGCTTAGCAAGCTCCTCCGCCAGCTCCCTCAGCACCCTTGGATTTGAGTACTTGTGTGTATTTCCATGAAATGAAATTACATCTTGACTGAACCCATTACATTCTCTGCAGGAGAGTGAAAGTGCCAAAATACTGAATTTGAATCTAAAAGCGGAAAGCACAGGATGGGTCATTTTTTGCCTTATGAGTATTGGAAGTCTCCATAGACTGGTATTGACTGAATAGGCCTATCAGATCACATGATGTCTCCTTTTCCTTTTGACCATAAGTAATCGTTACTTTTTCCCCGGCTGTGGTCCTGTAACTGTCATTGATCACCTCATAGATTTTAAGGCCAGAAGAGAACACTGCAGTCATTTAGTCTGACCTGTGATGTGACACAGGCAGTAAGACCTCACCCAATAATACCTACATGAAGTCCAATAATTTATGGTTGAATACAGCACACCTTTTAGAAATAAACCAATATTGATTTTAAAATGTTGTATGAAAAAAAAATCCACTACTTTCCTTCATAAATTGACCCAATGTTTATTTTCTCTCACTGATAGAAATGTGTCTCATATTTCCACTTTGAATGTGTCTATCTATAAACCGTAGGCAGTGTTTTTTGTTGTAGTTATAAATAACGGCATCCATTAGCCCTCTCCTGTTGCATACTCCTGTTTTATTGTTATGTTGCAGGTCAGTCTCTTTACTTTCCCCCGATAGATAGATCACTTCCTCAAATATTTCCTTGTGAGGGAGGCTTTGAGCCCCATGATTAATTCTTTTGAGTATGTGATGGTGTGCTCCCCTCCTCCCCCTGACCTGACTTCTTCCCCTGACTAACCCTGCTCAAGCGATAACCACCAGTGGTGGTCATGATGGATGCATCTGGTTGTGATGGATGCATTTGGCTCAAGGCGGGTTCGGGAGAGACAGATAACAACACAATAGCCAAGGGCTAATTTATGGCAATGTGTCTGCCTAACCACAGTGCTGGTCAACCTCCAACTCAAGCCAAATTTGGAAGAAACTAAAATCTGTGGTCAGTATGCAAATATGACTATGAGTCAACCATCTTATCCCCATAAATAGTGAGCGGCCCAACAACCCTTTGAGCTCTCCTGCACGGCAGTGGGCTGCACGCCAGTATCTCCACTTGAGTAGGGATGCCTCTCAAGGTTACTCCTCGAGGCTGAGAGATTCCTTGCTGCAACAGATTCTTGGTAAGTGACTAATAGCATGCTAAACTTTGAAACCTTATCTAAATGATATAAAGGATTGTGCATATATGATCCTTTAGACATAAACTGTTGACCAAGTCTGGGACTAAGTCTGGGACTAAGTCTGGTACCAGCCGCACCTACAATCCTCTCTGAGAAGGAGTTCAGAAAGCAAGGGGGTCCTTTTTGAACCTCACGACTCAACTGCAGGGTCTCCCTGACAGTTTTGTCTGACCTTATCCTCTATGCAGTAAATAATCAAGTGTACTTTGCCACCGAATCTTGTTAAACCGCTGTCACATTTATCATTGAACTTTGTTAACTCACTATTTTATATTAATAAAGCATATGGTTGCTTCTCTCTCTCATAAGAGAAGTGCAATCTCACTCTATCTGTGACAGAGTAACAGAGCTACAAGTTGGGTTTTCAGCCTACTCCTTGGAACTGTAAACTAGAGATCTTTGATGTATAGAGACAACATAAGCTTTTGAGACTGGTTTCGTACTTAGCTGTATATACACAAATAATTTAACCCAATATCTGTTCTAATGATCTTATGAAGATGATTGTGGACCTTGAAAATGTTTGACTTAACAGGAAAACAGTACCTGCAGACTGGCAAATGGCATAGAATTCACAGATAGCTGAGTATGAAGAAAACAAACTATCTTAAAATTAAATAATCTGAAGAGGTTTCCTTACCACCCTGAACTATCCAACAGGCTGCGGAAACAGAGATTCCCAGGAGGGAAGAGGTTAGAGAGTACCAAAATATGTAATATTTTCTCAACCATAATACCTAGTGCATTGGCACTGGCAACATCATTCTCATTGCAGCTTATCTTTGTCTGTATGTAACACTGTTAGAAATGTGAAAAACATCTTTTTTTATTTAGTATACAATTCAAAATCTGGGTTGTTTTTTATTATTAAGTGCCAGAAATTAGGTCTAAGCTTGAAATGTTCTCAGCAACTCCTCAGATAAATGCACTAGTTAATTTTCTGTCCTTATACTCTTCTCAAATATATTGCAGAGGTCCTTTTTCACAAGGGCCAATAAATTCTCTGTTCTAGATTTGGAAATTAGTTTCTAGATTTTGAACAGTCTTTTTCTGAGTAAAGCTTTCTCTCTTCTTTCAGGACAACCCAATTTCCAGTTTAAGCCACTGTTCTTAAGCACCTCAAAACCAAATGAAACATGCTGGATTTTCTGAATTGTTCTGATGACATAACCTTGTTTCCACAAAAGGCAATGGGACCTTTATCAATTGTTCTAATGGAAGATAAAATGGCAAACTTGAAAAAAATTCTAAGCATAACTAATCAGCTTTTGTGTCTATGCTAGCTCTGCCAAGTTGAGTTGTACTGAGGAGCCAACCCAGAACTGACCGGATACCTAATGTTGCAATTACTATCCAGTCTGTCAGAAGCCCTTCTTTTTCGAAAGCAATGCCACACTTTTATCACTTGAAACCTCTTTATTTCATTTGGTGTAAGAGCTGATAGATTTTGTTCAAACGCTTGGTGAAGAAAACAGTCCTGTGTTTACAACAAACATATACAATAAAAATTTCTAGAAAAAGAAAGACCAGTTTTAGGATTTGTTTAATCTTATTTTAGCAGTATAAAAGCATCTAATCTAAGCAGTAGTAATCCATGTAAACTTCTAGAGTCGATGGAGGAAGATGGTAAATCATGCACGCCTAACCTGATCGCCTTCTATAGTAAAGTGAATGGATCTGTGGACGAGGGGAGAGTAGTGGATGTCATTAGCATTGGTTATTTTACTGTCTCTTACAGTGTATTTGCACCTAAGTTAGGACATTACAGTCTGTTTTGGAGGAAAACTCTATGGATAGAAAGATGACTGGAGGGCTGGACTCAAAGGATGGCATTTAATAGGTCATACTCTATTTGAAGGCCAGTAACACGTGAGCATCACAGGGGTCTAAATGGGGATCTGTCCTCTTTAACATTTTTATCTGTGACCTGGAGGAGGTGATGAAGTGCACTCTCCTTGAATTTGCAGATGGCACCAAACTGAGGGCACAAATCCATTCACTTGAAAGCAGAGCTGCCATCCAGAGAGACCTAGACAGGCTGGAAGAATGGGCCAGCAGGAACCTTTGAAATTCAATGAAAATGTTAAGACCTGCACCTAGGAAGGAAGAACCCGTTATGATGATACAGGCTGGAGACTGACTGGCTGGGGAGTAGCTTTGTGGAAAAGGACCTGGGGATCCTGGAAGATAGCAAGCTGAACTTGAGACAGCAGTGTGCCCTGGCAGCAAAGGCCAACAGCATTGGAGGCTATGTTAACAGGAGCTCAGCTGGGAGATCAAGGGAAGTGATTATCCTCCTTTACTCAATATTTAATAGACAACATCTAGATCAGTGTCTGTTTTTGAGGTTCTTCCTTCTCCTCCCCACATACCCCCCACCCCCAGTCCAGGAAAGGCATCGATAACCTGGAGAGAGCCCAACAGAGGCCATCAAGATGCTCAGGGAGCTGGAGCACTTGCCCTGTGAGGAGAGGTTGTGGGAGCTCAGCTGGAGAAGAGGCAGCTTTGGGGGGACCAAACAACAGCTCACTAGTAGCTACAGGGAGGTCATTGAGAAGGTGGAGCTAGTCTCTTCACAGTGATGAACAGTGGAAGGATGAGAGACAACAGGCACAGGCTGAAACAAGAGAGGTTCAGAATAGATATAAGGAGAAATGTTTTCTGCTGAGGACAGCCAGACAGTGGAATGGGTTGCCTGGAGATGTCGTGTTGTCTCCATCCTTGGAGGTTTTCCAGGCCCAACTGGATAAAGCCCTGAGAAATTGTAGGTTGGACTACAGATGTCCTAAGACCCCTTCCATCCTGAATTATCCTATGATTTTAAGTCTTTGTAAGAGCTAATTGCCCTCACAAGGTGTCTAAACTGCTATGGAAAGAGCCTTGCTTGCATTAAGATGCCTGATTTTTAAGGTGCAGATGTTAAATAGGAATGTCATCCTATTAGGGAACATAGAGTCAGCTAACAAACCGACTGAGTGATAATACTAATCATAGAAAAGGACTCTTAAATAACAAGCCACTTCTGCAATCTCACCCTTATAATAGTGACCAAAAGTCTTTTCCCTTGGAGAAGCCATTTTCTGTAAATTATTATCATAGGTATTTATATATCTTCCTTCTTCACCCACATATTCACATGTACACTAACAATGCAGCAGCAGTATCAGCACGTCCTCCTAGTTTCTGAACTGTATTTATGCCCATTTTACTTACCTCAGTGAGCAGGAGGTTACTATAACTCCCTGCTTATGGATAGGGACATGAGACCCAGAAGGACTTTGCTCTCCTGATTTCTAGGCTACTTCTATAGACACTGCACTATCCTTCATCTTTATCAGATGGTCTTCCTTAAAAGTTATCATCCTACATAACAGTTTAATCAGATGAAGAAGTCAAGGACCAAGGTGCTGCAGGTCATGCTTTATTCAAAAAGTGCTTATTTCTCCCATATTTTATATGCTAGCTTCCAAAGCAGTACTTGGCTTCAGGTCCAATGCTCTTACAGATGTCTCTTGACTAGCATTCGGCTTTTAGCCCTTTACAACTATGAACTATTAATTCATTAATAGAAGAGTAGTTAAATTACAAATGCAGTGTCCTTTGGTGTCAAGAAAGACTGGAGCAGAGATGCAAGATGATGAGATGAACACAACGAGGGGAACTGATAGTCTGAAGGGAAACCTGATAGACAAGGATAAATTATGCATGTTTAATTCTTAGATGAGTATTTTCCTATGTCTATTAAAATGTAGGATAAATAAATATAAGATGGAAACAGCCTTGAAGATCTCTGTAAAGAGGCTAGCAGGCAGTGGCAGGAGCAAACATGCAGCTTGCCTTTTCTTCTTTACGTTCTGGAAAGCTGGAGATGTCTATGAACAATATAAAAATTTTGAAGAAAAAATATGGGCTTTCAATTTCATAGGAATTGAAAAAAAAGTTATGTGTGTCTTAAGCCTCTTATCTCCATTCTTTCCCTTCAGCAATTAGGAAATTAGTAAATTTAATTTGTAAATAATCAGTGAACCTTTCATTTACATGATTGTAGTATACATACATTAACAAATTCACACAACTTTGAGGAACTCTGTCTTTCGTTGTTTTTAACTTCCGAGTCATGCCATCAGGTCCTGTGCAATGGCTGCTTAAATCATTCATTTCCTTTTTAAGCTGACCTTGGGTTGACTTCTTCACATTTCACATAACTGATGAAATTTAGTGGCAATTATTTTCAGCTGCTCTAACATACTCTCAATCCTTTTTCATGTACTTGCCAGAAATCTAATTTTAAAATAAATTTGCTCATGTAACATTTTTGCTATTTACTTTGCGTGTATAATTATACTTGCACCACTGTGCAGGCACCTTCGATATGTTCAAAATGGCTGTAAAGATCTGCCTGTAAATGTATTCACAAAGGTAATTTTGGCATCATCTTTCAAATGTACAGGTAATGATGAAACAAGGGCAAACACAGATTCTTTAAAATTAGGCTTGTAGTAATACATATGTTCCAACAGATTAACATCTCAAGTAGTGTAATGTGTAAAACGCCATCTCAGACATCTATTCTATGTCGGAAATTTCTTGAATGTTTGCCATATGCTGAGGCAATCCCAATTCAGTAGGCCTGTGGAATTACTGAATAAAATTCAAATGGCATGTGGGCATTTTGTCTCAATAACTTGATTGTGTATTGTCATTTAAACTCAGAAGTTATTATAAATTAATTAAAAGACCATCTGAAACCCCTCAGGTAATTTTCAAACACAAGGAGAACCTCCCTTGTAGTGATACTGCTGTCCCTGTCAGTCTGTGAAGATATTTTAATCAGACACATTAATTTTACTCCACTAAAGTGAACAGGGGAAATATATGATTATGGTCTGTGCCTACTGTCAGTAATGCATAAATCTACTGGCATAAATAGGATGCACAGGGTGTAAGTCAATGGCACAAACCCAGTATATTATTTCACTTGAAGTATAGCAGCCTATAACAAAGTAAAAACATATTCTGTGTAGGCTGTCATGTGTAAGAAAGCCGAGATGCAGCAGGATTTATTTGACACCTTTGGCAATTAATATACATATGTGCTATGATGGCTTGTGGAAGCGGTTGGCAACAGTACCCTCTAAAATAGCAGTTTAGCTGAGATGCTCAAGGATTTCAGGAAACCCACTGATGACAAAAGATGTCTGTCTGAAAGCTGCTTCTTTCTCCACATCTCTCTCCCGGTCTTACTCCTTGAGGTTCTCGACATGTGACATAGTTCATGAGCTGTCATACTGCTAGATGGACTGGAAGAAGATTCTCTTCCTTCTCAAGTTTTCTCTTGTTTTGGTTTTGTGCATGTGAGACACCCACCACTTCTCCTTCTCCAGGCAATTTTGCTCCCAGATGCCCGGTATCTTCTGCTTAATGAAAATACTGTTCATGGGATGGGTCTTTTACTGCTTTCCTGCTCATGCTGGCTTCTCTGTATTAATAATTAGCCATTACAACAGGTGCTTGAGCCTTATTTTCATTTTATTTATTTCATCAGTATGGAGTCAAGGCTCTAATGAATTAACAGTAGCTTTTTAAGAGGTTATTGTCTTTCTACATGTATTGACCTCATGCTGGCTGTTACTGCTAACAAAAGTAGAAGTGCATTGTCTTCTGAGATGCCACAGTTCACAACCTATGACAATAACATAAAAACCATTCATTTCAGTTTAGGATGATAAGCTGAGCCATGGGGTGTCATGACAAAGAGGATACTATACATTTACTTCTGCTACTAAGGCAGGAAAAATCTGGAGCAGATAAATAAGGATGGTAATTTCTTAAAGTATGTCACCAGGAATCAGGAGACCTCATTAATCACAGCCATCTGAATATTTCATTCTGAAACTATTCCATTTTCCACAGCTTTGGCCAGAAGAATTAATCTTTTTTGGAGTGGTTCTTCGAGAATGGAGAATGACAAGGAATCGGTAGCAGCTTGCAAACTAAGCTGGAAAGAAGTAATACATGTTTTTGTTAGAGCTGGTCTATAGTTTGGTGGAAGCTTTTCATTTCTTTGCAGGAAGTCATGTTTCTTTAGATATTCCTAATAAATTATAATTCTTATCGTTGAATCCTGATTCTCTGCCATGGGTGTTTGAATCTATAATCTTGGTAAGTGAGATAAAAGTAAAGTAAAACATGACAAAAATTTTCAGTTCACCTATATGCTTTGCAGTTTTGTATTCTCATCTTCATAATTTTTTTAGGGCAAAAATCCCAATGTTTCCTGTTACCCACATGAAAATGAATGACAGTAACTGTTAGTGAACTGCTCTATAGACGAGTCAGTACTGACTTGGACTTTTTTTTTCCCTTACTGTACTGAAGCCGTGCAGAAGCAGTGCAGAGAACGAAGGAGAGCAAAAGAGAAGGGGGCTCACTTTTTGAAAGCTGATCAAATCAACTAACCCTAACACCGTTTAGTGTTTGAAGGAAAACATATATCTTCCAGGAATGGATGCAATGATTGCAGTTCTGGTCCTAGGCTCTGATACCATCTTTAAGGTAGGTGTAGACGTTTCTAAGGTCAAAGTGCAGCAGATAGCAAGCTATTTTAGGGCTGTACCTGAGGCTGAATTCCATGCTCACTCAAAATAGAAAATACTGCACTGTATACTGGACATGCAAAGTCATGTCATTTGTGCTTTGATTAGCCTTTAACCACTGTTTTTTAAAATTAAGAAGGTCACTATCCAACACAGGGCTACAGCCATTGCCTTGTAATCTAATTGTTCAAAATTCAGCTTGAGAGGAATGTGTTAAAAAGTCAAAAATAAAGTAAAATAAAATAAAGCAAATATCACATATCTATACATCTAAAAATTAAAAAATCTACAAATACATTGTTTTGGATTTTTTTCCTATTTACTTAAAAAAACAGTTTTTAAAAATTCTGCATATTATCTTGGCTTAGGTCTCAAAGCAAACATAAATCAGATCAGTCAAAAGAAATATCCAATTATTAAGAATGCTGATGATAATGCTTGTCTCAACATTCACTAAAAATCTTCTCAGGCAAGTTCTATAACCAGATTTAAGACCACAAGAGTTTTTGCACTCACATTTTTTGACTGGTCAAACAAAGCTGTAACCTGTGGAATATAAGGTTGTTTTATTCTTTATTACAGACAAGGAGAGGCCCTACAACATGCAACTAATCCACCATAAATGGAAGACAAAACAGAAATAAATCTCTGTTAACTACAACACATCATACACAAGAGTGCTTTAAATTTGGGTCTGGTGGACTGTGACAATCCCAAGCTTCTAATTAACTCTTGTTTTGTTTGCATCAAACAAACAGGAGATTGATACTTTAAAAGCAACAGCTAGAACCACCGCAAAGAAGTATGACCATTTCTGTGATCATGCACAAGAGCATTCCCACATATCTCTGGCAACCTTACGGCAAAATTAGCTGAGTAGGTCCAATTTAAATTTTCACACCAGATACCCTGGAGAGAGACAAAATAATGAACAAAGGCAAAGGACAGAGAAAACAATATATGGGGGGAAAAAAAAAAAAGGGCGCATAAGAGCACGAAGGAAGTAAGGGGTAGAACTGGAGAGGGAAAAAGAGAGAGAGATGGAGGGAGAGTGAACACTTGTTAGAAACAGGGAAACATTTAATAATACTGTTATCTGAGCTTGACTTTGTTCTTTCTTTTTGCTCATAAGGGATGTAAAAGTATGACCTCACATGGAGAAGAATCATTCTATTTTTCCAAGGAAATTTTACAACTTTTTTTATAATTTGCACACTCCAATAGATATATAGGGCACTGTGTAAAAGAAATTGATATCAGATTCTATCTTGAGTATATATGGAATTGCAGATGAAAATACAGAGAAGAATTAAGCTTAGCATATCTTATCTAAGCCCACACTTAACATTTTTCGTGGAGTGACTTTTCTTTCAGTGGGGCTGAAGACATTCATATGAACCTATCATTTTTCAGTGCAAATTCATACAGTTCCAGATAAATGACCACGCACAACATCTAAAGCCTAACTAATCATGCATGGTATTACTTTGGATGCATTCTAGTAGCTTTGGAAGCAGCATCAAAGCAAGTATCATTGTAGGGCTCACAAGCTATTTAGAGGGGTACTGACAGTGTTTAATTTGAAGAAAGGAAGCTGCTCAAACTGCCTCATTGGGTATTTAGTTAATTATATCTTGTGGAAGGCAAACAGATGAGAACACTTTTCTTTCAAAAAGCTCAAATACTTTTTCACTATTTACTCACAAAACACAGAACTGGAAGAAGGCAGTGCTTCCAGCCTGAGTCAATTCAAGTATAGTTTATTCTTTCGGGGACCAGTGATGCTCCTATTATCAGCGAGAGAAATTAATTTTTAAGAAGTAGTTTAACAGCCTCAATTACTCAGAGGAACTGATAGTATAATAAGATCCTGGTAGAACACCACTCTGCTAAAGGAAAGTTACTTTTAAAGGTTAACGGCATATCATTTACAATAAATTTCTTTTCTTGACTGTAGCAAAATGTGCTGAACTCTCCCAATGCTCCAACTAAAAAGCATACTGAGTCACAATTTCTTTCCCAGGTCTTGAAATTCCTTCATCACTTTACTCCTGTAGAACTTCTGCTCTAATGTGAAATGCTGGGAAAGCTACATTAGTGAAACATATCAGCTACAGTAGTACTTACAATACAGTCTGAAGTTATAGTCTTAAGTAAGCAAGTATTCAGTCGTTTTAAAAATACATTCTGTTGCTCTACCACTTTTAGAAAGAGATCTTTAAAAAAAAAGGAAAAAGTTATGCCTTTTCATTCTTAAAATGTACTTTCTGGCAGTGAAAGAATCCAACTGAAAAATAATTTCTTTTAATCTTGGGGCCAATTTAAGTGTCTGCACTTAAATTTAGTGAGTAGGTTAATATCCCTCCAATTGGATCTCAATTACATATCCTTCAGTTCTCGCATTCAGATCATTGTTCTCCTTAACAAATCAATAAATAATTCAGCTCCCTAGGGAATAAACTATTAAACCAAAATCCAGTGGACTTTAAGAGAGGTATGTTTGAACTTTCTAAATAATATTGGAAGTCTTTCAACAATTATTGTCCAAAGCTTGTACAAAATCATGCTGTTAATGAGACCACCTTGCAGTTACATTGACATCACTTATTCATTTTGCCAGTAAAAGCCATTCTCTTACAATTTATTTTTTCTCAACCGTTTATTTTGGTTAACAAAAATGAAATGGTATTGCTCAATTTTCCTCAGCTTGGGTGAACGCTCGTTTACCTACTTACACCGGCCAATTATCATTATTCACGACACATCCTGAAGTGGGCAGGGTGACAAAGAGAGTCCTTCTCAGGGATGTGAGAGCATTGGCGGATCTGACTGTCCCTGCCCAGCTCCTCCAGGGCTACACCCACCCTGCCCACAACCCAGGACCCCATCTAAGCACCCTCCAGAGATGCTGCAGGGTCTCCAGTCCTGTTCCTGAACAGTTATTTGGATTTCCTGGCTTGTCCTTGGCCCTGGATTGTTACCTTGGTTTTGCCTGATGTTCATCAGGCTGTCAGCAGGGCCGGTTGCCGTCACCACCCTGCTTGGCTCAGCCGGCTTGGGCGCTGTGAGGCTGCACCCCATCAGTGTGGGCACTGCCCCCCTGCACCATGGCTGCCCTTGGCCCCCAGCACCCTGGCCCTGAGGAAGCCACTGGCCTGCACAGCGTGCTGGCAGTGAGCTCAGACCTTCCTGAGCCCTGAGCTGGGCACCGTGAAGACGGGCCCCCATGGTAGCCCCATAGCTCCTGCTGTCTTCCAGGTTCCAAACTCTGCACCTAGAGCTGCCCTTGCCCCACACTGCCCTCAACCCTTCCACACTGACTGAGCAAGGGTATGGGGGTTTCTCCATCAGATGTGGTTAATACTCCTTGCTTTACCCAGGGGACAACTGGGTAAGCACCATTCCCACCGGGCTCTCAGGAAAGGCCCGAAACTGGGTCACCTCCTGTATGCAGCCAATGGCTGCCTGTGACTGAGCCACAAACCCTTCCAGCGGAAGGAGGCTCAGAAGAGATGGGTATGAATGATGCGCTCGCAATGATCAGAGAGCAGGGTAGAAAGTGATGACAGTGATGGTAAAAGAAGATGAACTTGAGCAGGGGGGTTGGACTAGGTGTTCTCAGGAGGTCCCTTCCGATCTAAATGGTTCAGTGATTCTGTACAAGAGGCAGTTCAAAGGTGTGCTGCAAAGACAAAGAGAGTAATAAAAACAGAACTGGCAAAGGAGCAAGAGAAGTCCAAGGCTCTTTACCTTGGCCTACAGTTTTCTACAAAACCTCACTCTCAGAATTTACACCTTTGATATAAATAATGTATACAAATAAGAAGTGATATAACACTAATTGAAAGGTAAACTTAAGCCTAAAATTTGTGACTTACTTCAAGCATTACAAGCAAGAGGTATAACATTTTACCTACTCAAAGCCTGAATTACTGCTTTTCAAAGAGAAGCATTCTGTGGTGCTTGAGATGGCTTGATTAAATCCTGGAACCACTGAACTCTGTTAGGTTTGCCATAGACTGACAGAGTTTTGCACTATTTACTCTCTAGTAAGAGTCATTGCACGTATATGTTGAAATTCCTATAGTGCACCTGTAAAAATTTTAATGAATTGATTCCTCCCGTTCCCCTCCATTTTTAAGTTGTCTTACTAGTGTGTGCATCTTCCCTGGCAGAGAGTACACTTGCTGATCTACTCTGTCTTTTCCATAGCCTCTGGAAAGCTCTGGCCTAGTCTGTACAAACTCCTATGTCACCACTATAGCACTGTTAGCACCCCAATACTGAGTAATTTACTGAACACACAGCCTATAGAACTCAGAAATGAAATGAAGCACTGCAGCTGCATGATACATTTGGATTCTTCCTCATACCAATGGTAACAACTCTGCCAGGACTCCTCAACCACTCAACAAAGTCAAATGAGCAGAATCAAATGGGCATTGGAGACCCCACATAAAATTCTGCAATTCTGATCTGTGAAACACAGGTGGGGTCCTAAACTGTGCAGTCAAAATGTCAGGTCTGTATCCCCAGCATGCTGCAGAGTGTGCAGGAATGCTTAGAGAAGCATGCTTGGCTGCATGCTGCAGACTTGTCCACACAGCCCTGGTGTCGGGTTCTGGGGACAGCTCATGGTCTTTGTTTGTCTCTACACATTATGACAATAAGATACTGAACAACTTCCAGTCACTGTAGTGGAACCCACATCAGAAGTTAAATTCTATTAAAGATGACACCACATGAGCAAGTGTTAGGAAAAGTTGAAAACTGTGACAGATTGGATTCACTCTCGGCAAGATGTGACATGCTTCACCTTTCACCACTGACTGGTCTAAAGAAGGAATTGTGACAGAGCTGACTTCCGACTAATGCAGTTTGAAAATCCCATGCCGGGGGTAAGGAGTGATGAGAAAAAGAGACATATTCCATGTAAGCAAAATAAATAAGCAAACAAATGAACAAAAACCCCCACAAAATCAAAATGTTTAGAAAAACTGTATTATAGAACCTATTTACTGCAAACCTGCTGTTTTCAGCACAAACAAACTTTACCGTTATGTCAGAAAATTTAATTCTGACAGCCGAGCACAGTTATAGTGTCTGTCTGTAACCACCGATGAATTTTCAATATCCTAGTCTTGACTATTACATACCTGAGACCATCAATTCGCCTTGGTGTGACATACGAACTCAGGATAGTGAGGGGTTTATTTACTGTCTCCAATTCAAATGGCTGAAGTACTAATCTGTGTTTTTGAAAGACTGATGCTCACCATACATATTGTACTGTCTAATTAACATGAGATATGAAACACTTGTGTAATGGGCTGATGCCCATTATGTACAAGGTTGGGAGGGTACTTCCCAGGCCAACTGGAGAGAGTAGAGGTTTTATTAGTGGTTGTATCTAAAGAATAATTAAGTATCATGAGAAAGTGTTCCTCAGGGTTCAATTCTAGGGCTAGTCCTGTTCAATATATTTATCAACAATCTGGATGCAGGAGTTGAGTGCACCATTAGCAAGTTTGCTGATGATACCAAACTGGGAGGTGCTGTTGACTCTCTGGAGGGCCAAAAGGCCTTGCAGAGGGATCTAGACAGATTGGAGCATTGGGTTATGATTAATGTGATGACATTTAACAAGTTGAAATGCCGGATTCTGCACCTAGGACAAAGTAACATCAGACACAAGTATAAATTGGGTGAGGAGTGGCTGAAGACCAGCCCTGCAGAAAGGGATCTGGGGGTGCTAGTCACCAGCAGGCTCAACACGAGTCGGCAGTGTGCCCTGGTAGCCAAGAGGGCAACAAGCATCCTGGGGTGCATCAAGCACAGTATAACCAGCCGGTCAAAAGAGGTGATTATCCCGCTGTATTGAGCATTGGTGCAGCCTCACCTTGAATACTGTGTGCAGTTCTGGGCCCCACACTTTAAGAAGGATGTGAAAGTCCTTGAATGTGTCCCGAAGAGGGCAACAAAGCTGGTGAAAGGGCTGGAATGAATGTCCTGGGAGGAGCAGCTAAGGACTTTGGGCTTGTCTAGTTTGAAGAAAAGAAGGCTGAGGGGTGACCTCATTGCTCTCTACAGCTTCCTGAGGAGGGGACGAGGAGAGGAGGTGCTGATCTCTTCTCCCTGGTACCCAGTGATAGGATGTGTGAGAATGGTTCAAAGCTACACCAGGGGAGGTTTAGACTGGGCATTAGGAAGCATTTCTTTACCAAGAGGGTGGTCAAACACTGGAACAGGCTTCCTAGACAGGTGGTTGCTACCCCAAGCCTGTCAGTCTTTAAGGGACATTTGGAAAATGCCCTTAATAGCATGCTTTAGCTTGGTCAGCCCTGAACTGGTCAGGCAGTTGGACAAGATGATGATGTTGTAGGTCTCTTCCAACTGAAATAGTTTATTCTATTCTAAAAAAGTAGTGCTTATAAACTACAGGCTGCAAATGGCTGAATGCAGATATGAACTTTCAACCAGAGATGGAAGCTTCACCTGTGTAGCAGCATTTCCAAGAACTTTCTGCTGAGCACAGAAGTAACTTCTGATTTCGTTCAGTTCATCTTCCACTAGCTGCTCTCCTTTCCTAGGCAGATTGTGTCTCTGTGCAGCAGTTGTTAACTGCTCCTGCCTCAGTCCCTATGGAAATGGAAATAAAACTGAGATGATAATAAAAGGTTGCTAGGAGACAGCCAGATGATGATGATGATGGTGGTGAGGACAGTACCGTGGCCTCTCTTCTTCAGGATATTTCTCTACTGTTTGTTAATCAAGATTGTCTTTGCTGATTTGCCAATTACAGGTGCTGCTAAGGAATTGTATTAAAAAAGATCAGGAATGCTTTTTGTACCTGTGCTTGGTAAGATAAAATCAAAATTGTCTTTCTGACAAGATTTTGCTGCCTTCCTCAACTGTACATGGAATTACTCTTAAAATCCGTTCTAACTTGGGCTGATTCAGAATGCAGTAGATTATTTGACAAGTTATATAGTACATTTATTATACTTTATATATCTCTTTATAGCATACTCGCAATGAATATTTGAGTGTCTTCCAGTAGTGCATTAAGCAATGTGACTAATGCTTGTTACATGTTTAGTCTTTCATTCCTCTCCCCAGGGGAAGATGTGTCTACTGTGCAATGTTTTGTTTTACAACATATAATGCTTGTCTGACTGTTTGTCTAAATGTTTATGTTACAGAAGTAAAGGTTAAGAAAATCCAATTTGCACTTGGAAGGGAAGGTGGCACTCAAACTTGTGCCGGTCCTTGCCTCCTGGAGAAGTCAATTTCTCAGTCTTAGACTGGCCCCAGCAAAAGCACTGTTTTCTATTTAATAAGATTTACCATCCTTGCAAAGGTTTCCCTTTGCCAGTAGAACAAAACCGTCAATCACTGTTTTCATTCTGGGACTTCACTTTAGATACCCTGGGCCCTGGTCACAAAAAGACTCAGAAAAACAGTGCAACTTTTAATCCAATTCAGTAGCTGATGCGACTGGAAATAACACTCTGTAAACTACAGCAGCTGCTTGTCAGCTGGAAGAGTTCAAAATTCCCCACAGCTCACTATTTTCCTACCAGAACGACTGTTCCTTTTGCTGCACACGTTGCTGTGACCTGCACAGGCACTGCAACCAGGAATGATTTTTATCAAAAGTGGGTTTCTGATGGCATATGCTTTGGGAGTAATGCTTATTTGTGCAGGAAGCTTCTGAATATGAAAAATGTAAGGATTGGCAGCAACTAGACCCCCACAGGAAAATCAGGTTCCTGGAGAAAATAACAACTGGGAAGGAAAATAAGGGATTTGTGGTCCTGTTTGTTTCGATATAATGTTAAAGAAGAAATATTTGAAAAACATACCTTCTCTAAATGATCTTTTTTACTAATTTTTCAATACAATGTAGAATTATTTAATTAATTAATGTAATGAACCATAAGCCACTAGATTCTGATTTTAAACTTTTGCCCTGCTAAGTTTGTAGTGAGCTGCAGGCAATTTTGTAAAAAAGAGATATTGATTTCAGTTTTATCTTTATTTTATATGTACTCTATAAATAGAATTTCATCATAAAATTCTTACTGCATGTTTTACGGTATTTTTATACTTCAGTTGTATTACTGTCATTACTGTATATTTTATATTTCAGAGACTATAGTGTTTCTCAGACCAATAGCAATGTCTTTCCCAGTAACAGGCAGTATCAAAAAGGTCCCTGAAAGTATGGCATAACTTCTGGAGGTCAGCTTTGCAGCAATCAGGTCCATGTGCCCAGCCTAGAACATCTGGAATGGCCACGACGTTCAGGATTTGCATATTGGTGAAACTGAAAATAAAGTGTTTGAGCATATGATAGAAAATTCAGAAAAAAAGGCTACCTGCTTGCAGCAATGAGTGGATCGGTGTTTCTTTGTTAATACATGTCACCCTTATTTGTCTTCCTTTTCATATGGCAAACAGCGTCTCATGTTTTGTTCTTTGCAATGTGCAATAATCTTTAAAACACAAAAGAGAGTAATGGATCAAACCTATTTTTACAAGATTTTCCAGGGAAAAAAGTGATGGCTAAGAGATTAACATTTTTTTTCTCTGTTCTCTCTTTATATTTTAATAGATATTAATTATAGTCTGTCAAAACTGTATCTGAAATACCTGCTCTTCTGAAAGAATATAAAAATAAATGTTTTGTCTACTATACTCTACTACAGAAAAAAAAAAAGTTTTCTTTTTATGTCCTGTGTTTAAAAACATAACATCAATGGGATATAAGGAGGCAGATTAAGATGGCTTTTCGCATCTTCTTATACCATGAAATATAATTTGATATTAGTAAATGTATCTTTCTAAAATTGCCATTTTTGTGATCTCACAAGTTAGTTACAAGTAAATCAAACAAGGATAAGAAATCTGACCCTGACCCTATTGGTGACAGTGAGTGACCTACCATTTACTACAGTCAAGCAGATATGTCCCATGGTTTAATTAAAGAATATTGCTGTGGGCCATGGGATTGAACAGAAGTGCTGAAAAGAGTTTACTGCAACTTCAGTGCTACAGAATTTTCTGCCAAAAAACAAATTACAAAAATGGGTACTTTGGAAAAAATGTAGGAGGAAAAGTTGAAATTACTCTGTAATCTACCTTCAGAAAAGAAATCTACTGGAAATCTGAAAATCTACTGCTGTTCTTTTCCTTATCTGACTACCCTTTTCTCTGATATTCCTTTATACTTAACTGCATTCTTAGCTGGATGAATGAAAATAAGTTTATTTCAGTTTTCTCCTATTTTTTAGCTGATTCATATCAGTCGTAGCAGCATCTGTCTCAGAGGACTAATCCCAGAAAAAATATATCTATCTGTACTGGAGTCTGTTTTATAACACGCACCTTCAAAAGCTTCCCTGTAACAGCAGCTTTTGTAACATCTATATAACATCTGACACTGCTTCATTTTCCCTTTCTAGGGACTTGAAAAACTGGAATTGATGATCACCTAAACCTCCTGTGTTTATTTGTCTGTCATCTTTGGGTTTCATCCTTTCTGGGAGAAACTTGCCATCATATTTGTCCCAGTTTGAAAAACAATTAATGATTTTTTTTTTCCTGTTTGTATCAGGCAATGTTTCTATCTCAGGAAATAAAATTCTCTGTGGTAAAGTTCCACACACACACATTTTGAAAGCTGGTAGAAATTTTGATCCCTCCCATTTAGGTAAAATTTATTCAGACAGGAAAAGGATGTGAAAAGCTTTACTATGGTGATCTGAAGAGGGCTGGTTGTTCTTTAGGAACAGTTAAGAGGTCTAATAAAGATAAGAGTAAGAGGGCTTGTGGTTACTTTTTATAAATATATCAGAGTAAAAATGGGAGATAAAAGAAATACTTAAACTGAAGGGTGATAGATATATTGATAATTTAGTTAATGAATTCCACTGAGTACCTATCATATCTTTAATTCAAGCAGGAAAACTTCTACTTTTCCATTAATTGAGATTCCAAGCTTCTTCTCAATTCAGCTGGGAATTGGGCTATAACTTCAGACCTGAGTCATGACCTCTTGCTGTAAAAAAAGTCTTGCAAGGACTCAGTCAAATACTTTTAATTATAACATATTTTGTGTTTTATTTTGTTATTAAGTTTATGAATAAAAATTGTACTATTATTCCTGCATATGTGTCTTGTTCCTTTCTCCTACACATTTCTTAACATTAAAATGAGATTCTATCTTTCTGAAACAGGTTATTCACTCAGAAAATTAAAATATATCCCACAATCAAGTACTGTGAAGGTATTTTTCAGATCAAATGGAAACCATATGGAATGGTACAGCCATGATATGCTACAAACAACAAGCTCCTGCGAGTCTTTGTGGCGCAAACTCCTAGAATGACATTAGCTCTGAAAAGTAGTAAAAGAAAACAGGCATTCTGTTACTTTTCTAAGTTATCCAGTTTTCACACATTTTAATGGCAATGCAAATATTCATGCATACGATTATACTCATGATTGCATAAGGTGACAATTGGTATAATTGAGATGTTAGTGGAACATTTATTCATCAACAGATAATGTCTCAATTTATAACCTGCACACAAACTAAATGGGACAATTACTGTCAAGAGTTAGAACAATGGGGACTAAATCTGTACTGCTGCTACCTGTAAAAAAATAGTAATAAAAAGCGGTCATCAGCACTGTCACAGTGCGTGTTGACTGCATCCTAATTTAGTATTTGCTCTGCAAATCTCCTATGGTGTGTATGGGCTGCAGTTTCAATAAGAAAGGGTGTGAACACAATTTTAGATTGCTGGCTAACAGCCACCCATCTCTTTTTTGGGTTCAGCTTCACCAAAGCATTGCTGTTCCTTGCATGTGCTTCAAAGTGCTACAGAAAGTGATTTACCCCTGCAGCCCAGAACTAAAGCCAGACCTGCAGTCATTGCCTCAGAAATCATGTTACCATTATTAACCTTTGTGAGGATGTGACCAGTCATCAGTGGACTAGGATTTACTATAGTTTCTATTTTGGGATTTATCAGAATTCAATGACCTGGATAAACTGGAAACAGTAACGGTGGAAATAGGTAGTCAGTATGACCATGATCTGAGGGTTTAGAAGAAACATGAAAGAGCGTGGAAGCTACATGATGTGAAGCAGAGAGAGGAAGAAGTGACAGATAAGGAGGACAGAGCAGAATTAATTAATTAATTAAATGGAAAAATGGGATGGAAGGAGAATGCCAGAAAGTTAGAACCAAGTAAAGATAGCATTAGAATAAAAATGAGCTGTAGTTGGAAGAAGTTGCTGGTGAGTTCAGCAGGGACTGATGAAATATGCTTAATTGATGAAAATAGAATCCTGAAAAAACTTGAAATCAGAGTATATGAACCACTTAAGCTTGCTTTGTGTTGAGGACGAAGGGAAATGATGGTAGGAAGTGACCTTGAACTTGAATTTTGAAGAAGAAAAGCGATCTGTTCTATATGAGCAGTCAACCGAAGTCTATCCTCAATACCATTTTATGCAGAAGACAGACCAGACAAAGCTTGATCTGTGGAGCTCAAGTCTAAATTTGAAACAACACAAGAGAAAACAATGTGAGTTATGTACAAACTATCATTCCATACTGTCCTGCTTTTTTATTATTAATATTTGTGGAAGAAGGCAGATGGATGAAATGATATGTTTCATTTATAACAGTCAATTTTGGGTGTAGGGGCTTGTAAAAGCTGTGTAAAGTCAAATGCATCGAAGGATCACTGCTTAGAGCCTGGAAAGTTGGGAAGCAGAGCAAGTATTGAGCTTCTAAATATCACTATTAAGCAGGAAATACATATGCAACTAGATCACCTAAATTTATGTACGAATTACAAGCAGTGTTTGCATGCTTAGCTGGCTTTCCTCAAAGGCTTACCCACCTCTTTTTATGCTTTCAATTACACAGACAATGGCTATTACTAGGCAAGCAGTACAGATGTATCTGTCAGAAAATTCATCTTGCAAAACTTAGAAGGAGAAGAAGATTGTCGGGAAGTGGTAGGCTTTTTACGTTCAGTCTCAGACAACAGGCTCTACATGTTTTGAAGAGTACATATCCTCTCCTTTGTCATGTATCTGACACGGAATTTGGGTTCTTCTAAAAATGAAATCTTACTCCATTGAAATCCGTGGAAGCTACACCACTTGCTCTCTGTCTCTCCAGCAGCAAAGCAGGACCTTTGGCAACATTCTACTGCAGAAGACACTGAAAACTGAATAATAAAGATGCCGTGTTTTGTGTTAGCTTTTGTTGGTCTTTATGCTATAATCAAACAGGACTATCATTTATAAACTTAAAAATATATGTTAATCACTGAAAGTTTGGCAATATAGTACTAACATATTTATGAATGCGAATATTTTACAACATTTTTTATAAGATGTGATTGCTTCCATTTCCAGTGAATTTGGGATGATTTCTGTGAAGTATGGAAAAGGAAAAAATCAGAGCATTTCGGAGAGGATGGCAGTTTGTTGAAGAAAACAGTTTATCTGGTCTTTTTACATTTATTAGATTAACTTTGCAATTATACTGGTTTATTTGAAGAGCTTCTCTTCATGAAAAGATGATATATAACAGTGTTTCCATCTGTTCAGAGAATCAGAGCAATTGTAATTTGGGTCAGAGATGCTGTATTCAGCTTATATTGTACTTGATAGCAAGGGGAGTGTGCTGCAATACTACTACAACAGGCTAAAGCAAAAAGCCATGATGTGTTAACTTGGAAAACAGATACAACATATTATGAGCACTTGAAAAGCAATAATAAACGCTAAGAAGTGGAAATAAGTTGTGGTATTTTCATACTTTGTCTTTGTTCTTTGGAAAAGAGCAACCAAAGTGGGACTTCTCTGAGGGATTGTGTTGGTTTCCTGGCCACTTCCAGTCAAAACAAGATATTTGGCAGTAGGAGATAAGACAGATATCAGCTGTCTGGATCATTTTCCCTGCTTATTCTCTTCCCAATGCTAGTTTGACTTGTTCTCTTCTTCACTGCCAACAGCTCTTCAATCACTTTTCCATGTCATACATTCTTCTGTGCTATGTTTCCTACTGTATCATGAACTTTGCAGTGAAAATACGTTATAATCCAAGAGAAGGAGAAAGCAGCCAACGGAAACAGCCTAGGCAATAACACAACAAACCAAGATAAAGCCAGCTGTTCTGTTTGACTTCCTCATGTAGAAAGCCATGAAGGAATAAGGAATGAGAAGGCTTAGTTGGGAACAATGTGTTTGGCGTTGTCGGTATATGTGTCTTTCCGTTACGTCCCAAATCCTTCCCCTTATCATTCCCTGCTAAATACCTCTTCCACACTCCAGTCCTATTCTTTCTGTAAAAAGCCCTAATCACCAGCAGAGAAATCTCTGCCTGCTTGGTGATGTAGACCCAAATTCCCATTTTGGTGCTGACCACCCCTTGAAATATGTTTTGACCTTGTCCTTCTCCAGTCTGAGCATCGCACGGGCTTTCAATATTTGGGAGCACAGAGCTATGCCAGGCCTGCTCATGAAAAGGGAGAAATCATGTCTTAGAACGAGATAAATATTGCCAGTCACTTGATAGTCACTTCTACCTATCCTAACTACAAACCTCCTTTCCCAGGGGACATGCTTTGCATTAATCATCCTACCTTACGCAGCCATCGGTTCTAAAGATGATTAATGTTGTGGCCTTTGCAAGGTTGTTATTGACAAGTTTCACTGTGCCTCGGTGATGAATAGCTCTTATTTTTTGCCTCCCACATGTGTTTCTTGGCACACAAAACAATATTTAACCTTTGGGGTATGTCATAGATTCAGCTATGATTCTCTGTTAATTAGACACTGTTAGTATTTATAGGAATGCCCCTTTTTATTTGGTTTGAATATCCTTGCTTAAGTGTGGTTTATGTAGCAATTATTGAATTTGAGTTCTCTGCAAACTAGCCATAATTCAGTTTCTCTCCTTTCTGTGCTTACGTAAAATACTATTAGCGGCTTCTTTAGGTAAACAGAAAAATGTGTAAAATATGTCATTAGCTGGGATATAAAAAAAATGAAATGTTTCTGTAGAGTAACTAGTTTTGATTATGCCTACTTTTCCCACACATTTTTCAAACTATTTTCAGCTCTGTTCTCATAGGCATAAGGGTTTCTGCACTAAAATAGCTTCTTCTCTATCCTCAAGGGAAATAAAACTGATAACACCCTTTTCTATTAAGCAAGCAGTGAAGTCAGTGTGCTGACAAGCTGTTGATTTTTTTTAAAGTTTCCTCATTTCCTTTTTCTAATGCTACTTCATTGTAGATAACTGGCCTTGTCTGCATGTGTTTGTAGTTTTAAACCCAGACGGCAATTGTGTAGCCGCTTGTTTTCACAGTTTAAAATACTTGTAAATTCATCCTTTAATACTTCAAACATTCATTTATATATTTTTCACATGGGATTATTATATACTTAGGTTTTATTCATTTAAAAAGGTTATGCTGTGTTAATTCTTCAAAGTAATGCCAAATCATTCAATTATGTCCTTAAATGTAGCTTTTTCTTGTTTTGGAAGAAAGCCAGTTTCCCACCCTTTGCTCGCTCCCTCACTGTCCCTGTCCACTAACTCCAGTGGTCATGAAAAGAGTTTTTCTTTCATGACTGCTTCAACATTGAGTGCTCCTCTCTTGTTAAAAAAGTCAAGCATTTCCTACTAAAAATTAAACTGACATTTTTATTATACTGCTGATTCTGCTGAGTGAGAAGACCTCAGACAAAGGGAGCTTGTATAAGGGAACTATTCACAGGAGGCACTTCTTTTCTTGGGAATGGGAAAAACTTTACCTAGTGACAACTAAGTGCAGCAAAACAGAACAAAAATGAATGTAGCAACAGTGCCTCAGATTTCCCAAGCTGAAAGCAAGAGTGATTGGTTACAGGCTCTAGCACTGACCCTTTAAAGGTGGGAGATAATGAAGCTGAATATCAAACAATAGAAGAAGGTGGGTCAGGCTAGATGGTGTGATATTTCCTCTTCTTAGCATTTAATGCTATGAACATTAAAAAAGGTACAGAAAAAGGAAGACTGAAAATGTCATAACTGCAGAAGAGACATTAAACAGATTGTTCCCTGCTAGTAAGAAGATCAGCAAGACTTAAATTGGGATGAAAAAATTTATGTCTTTGCTAATAAGTCAGGATTTAGAAATTACTATTTTGCCTAATTTGGTATCTAAACACAGCCCCCGCCTCGAGTTAATTTGGCTGCTCATTTAGGATTAAAAAGAAACAATTCTCCACCTGCTATATTTGGCTTTAAATAGAACTAGTGGAAATTATTTTTATTATTCATTGATTTGTTTGGCCAGCTTTAGTTCTATAGAGTTAGATGCTGTTGCAAGGAGCTAAAGGATAAAATCTCATGGGATCAAACACGATCCTTTTGTTTTGGAGATTGCCCTCCCACCCCCCTTTCTTCAGCCAGTCTAATATTTCCCTAGTGCTCATGACCAGGACGCAAGAATTACAACTCTCAGGATCCGCTACCTCCTGTCTGAAAATAATGATCCCTAAATCAAAGCATAAACAGATCCTGTAGATTCTCTAGAGAGAGGACTGTCTCTTCCTCTTACTTGACTTTAGCTTTTAGATCCACTCACTGTTATGTCATCAAAATGAAACAAACAAAAATTATAGTTTATGTAATATAATACCTCAGTAACAGTTTAGCATAGAATCTGAAAATTTGGTTAATTGCCTTATTAAAGAAAGTGATGTCTTTGACTACTTTCAGAAGTTTACCAAATTAATTTTGGATTTATTATGTATGTATTTATTATGTATTTGAAGATACAAGATTTCTCAGATTTTCTGGAACAGAGAAATATGTTGAGTCCTGTGATGGGATCCCTGAATTTGGAAGGCCTTTCTAGCCCCACGACTAGGCTTCACACACTTCAGGTCCCCACAGAAGTTTGGTGTGGAATTTTAAGCTCATCAAACTCTGTACATGCATAGAGAACAGCCTTCCCTTTAAGCTGGTATTGGTCCATATCTATAGACATAAAGGATGGGCATCTAACTGGAAATTATATCTGGTCCCATCCCCTGACAGTGCCCACTTCCTTCTTTTCCTAAAGAAGAACAACCTACTTTTAGCACAAAACAAATTTAATTTTTCCCATTGAAAAAAAACAACGAGCAACGTATGTACAGTGAGGTAACTAGCATCCATTAATTGTTTAATATTTGAAATAAGTGTCATCGCATGCATATCTTGGGGAAACAAATGAGACTATCCTGTGGGTTATGATTCCCTTCTCAGAAGTGGGAAGGGCAAAGGGAAAATGAATTTCCCTCTTAGAATGAGGTAGTTTGCATGAATCTGCCATAAATTACATGGACATGGATATGCCCATTTTTGCTGTCAGTCACACTGGTTTTCTTTTTGTTTTTTTTGAGCAAGGTCCAGCTCAGTCTTTTAAAGTACTTAATATGTAACTACCCTCAGAAGGAGATTTTTGGCTGGAATTTAAGGGACATTTGCACTTGTACACTTCAGAAACCAGGCTGTATAAGCTAGGTATGTGGCACCTATCTCTTTGTAAATAATTTGTCCCTTAGAATTTATGCTAACAGATCAATTTTTGTATAGATCTACTTTCCTGTCTTACTAATTTTAAAGGCAATTTCTATTTCTCTAACTGGAAACACATTTAGAAATTATTTTGGTAATTCAGTCATGTTTTCAACAATTTATCTGCAGTGGCTGTTGTAGTCTTCAATATTTCTTCTTCCTTCTCTGTCTTTGCTAAGTATAAAACTGTTTTATTTCATTTTTTCTGTCTTTAATTGTTTTCTTTAAGGTCCTTCTCTGGATGATCATTCTCGCTCCGTTACATGCGCCATTATTTCTAGTCAGTAAAAAAATATTTTTATCTCTACGTCTTTGCACAACATTGAAAGATCATTAAATCATCCCCTTTGAATGATATGTTCACTGTAATTTCTTACAGATAAAAATCTTTAATCATAAAGAGACAAATCCTCTCGGACATAAAGTTGTGATTCACTAACCGAGTTTCTTTCAATCTTCTTAAAAAGCAGACAAAACCAAACCTTCATCAGGCTGGGTTCACAGCGAAATGCTACCTCCCTGAGAAAACGGGAGAGCAAGCATGTTCATAATCATGCAACTACAGTAAAATTTTAGCAGTCCAGAATGAACTACAGAGCTCTGAAAAATAAAAAGTCACATCTTAAACTTGTCTTTATTTGCTCCAAATCCTGTTCCTTGCAAAAAAGCCCAAGCAAAAGCCCCTCACAAAACCTATTCAGGACAGATGATGAGTAAGAAAACTTCTATTCTTTAAATCATTGAAGCTGTATTTGCTTTTCTTCTATATCAGTCAGTGCAGTTTAAAGGTCTCAGAAAACAGCCCGTGTGAATAGCAGCATAAACTATCTCCATTCAAAAGGAACTCTGTAAGAAACTGGCTTTTTTTAATGATGCTATTTCTATAAATGAGAAAGTTCTAAAGTTAGAGTTAAAAAATGGATTCTTAATCATCAGTGCAATAATTTCACCCAGAAAACAGACGGCTTACACTGAGTATCACAGCAAGAGCTTTTTATACTACCTCCAAAAATATATGCTGAACTGAGTTTAATTACTTTCTTAAATAAATAAAAATGATTTTTGCTGTAAAGAGATAACAAGAATCAAAGCCAGAATAAATTTGAAGTGCTGATAAAAAATAGATTATGCTGACCATATCCAAGCAATTTTGTAAAATTACCATTAAAGATCTAATTATATGCATGCAAAGATTCACATTATTTAAAGTAAATATATGTATAGTCAGCATAATCTAGTTTCATTTAGCACTCACTACACATCTATATGAAGAAAAACTACTTTTTTTAACCAATGAACACATCTTGACACAATCATAAAAATAATCTTAATTTTCAAGTATTAAATTTTATCGCTTTTTCCAAGACTTGGCAAGTTCTGGAGAATGAACTGGTAACTACACTATGGCTGTAGTACACAGAAATCAAATCACATTGAATGCAACAGTTAAGTCCCCTTAAGCAGTGTATTACAAACATGAAAAGTGCCAATCGTGGAATATTTCGGCTAGGAATTTGGGCATGGGTTTTCTTTTGTTTTTTTGGGAAAAAATGCATTTCCTTAATTAGAAAATAGTCCAGAAAGCAATTTTATTCAACAGGTGTGTACAGTAGCTGGTCAGGATTTCTTAGAGGACAGGTGTTACAGGGGCCTTTTCATTCCCTTTGAAATAGGTGTATATACAAGGGTTCTGTGGTCCCTGTGAAGAAGCAGATCTATTATCCTGCACCTTCCAAGACTATTTTGGAAGCCTGGCATAGTGTTAGTGAAGGACTGTGAGGTTAAAATGTTTCCCTTCATCTCTGTGGTGAGTTCCTCATGACAGCTCCCCAGCTGATGGGTGTTTGCAGACAAGCCCCGGCGGGCACCCGGGGAGCTGTGCTGGCTGCTGCTGGCTGCTGCGATCCGGCATTACCAGCTTCAAAGCAGCAGGGAGTAGCAAATCTTCAGGACATCAAGGATTGTTTCTTTCTCTGGATGCTCCAACACATCTGTGATGCTCTGACCTTCCACAGGGCAATTGGGTCACACAGAGCAATGGGAATGATGCTGTGAAGGTGTTTCCTAGAGCCCTGGCACTTATTCTACGTGTTTGCAAGGCTCCCTAAATGGAAGACTACTAAACTGAAATAACAGGACTAGTACAAAGCAAAATACGCTTCCTTTGATACTATTTGCCAATGTCCGGAGCAAAATTATGTTAACTGCAAACCACAACTAGCATTCAAGAAGATAAAATCTTTCAAAGTACATATGGAAACTGAATATTCTCTCAGTTACTCTGAAGCCTAGTCTCCAGGATTAGTCTTCTGAATCTTACAAGTGGCATCTTGTAAGAATTGTCTCACAAAAGGATGGTAACTCAATGCTCAAAATTCTTCAAGGTCTTTCTCAGTCTTGTACCAGAAGTAAAAGGGTGAAATCTATCTAAAAATCTATATTTATCTGCATAGTCAGTTGACTATCCCTTGACAGATATAATAGGACAAGAGCACAGTGATCCTCAAGTCATGTAGAGGATACACTGTTGGGCTAAAAACTAGTTAGGTACCACATTAAATGAATTGAGGTTTTCTATTTTCAAAATCCATTTGCCAAAAGAAAAAAAAAAAAAAAAGAGCCTGTGAACAAGACCCCATTTTAATGAGACTGTAACAACAAACACAAAAGAAATCAAACACAGCGTGACCTAAAATTCAATAATCTGAATAAAATACAACAAGCCAAAAGTTTTCCTGAAAATATTAGAAAGAAACAAATTCCTGCATTTCATATTGCCATGAAATCACTGATTTTGTAAGTCTTTAGAATGCCATGGTCTAGAATGTAATATGGAAATAAAATTCAAAATGGAAATTATTAGAGTTTGTGGGTATTATTACCAGGAAAAATATGAAAATGTTATTAATTTCTAAAACTATCAAGTAGTTAATATATTTAATTTGTTACAGGACAGTGTTGCTAACAAATTAAGCATTTACAGATGCTTATGGAGTGACAAGTTCCTGAAACAGTAAAAAAGCATGTAAAGCTAGAACTCTGATACAATCCATTAATGATAAAAGAAATTACTTAGTAAACATGAAGTGTAAGTGACAGAAGTACTACTACCTTTTTTTCCGTAGGCGAAATTCAAACAAGAACCTCTCCTGTGAAAGTGGGAAATCATCAGATACACAAGATATTAAACAATACCTTCTCTGTCCATATGGAAGGCTCGGAATGAATGTTGGCAGTGCACAGCCAAGGACTTGAGTATTTTCCAAGTGAAAGCGATAGTCAGAGGAACAATTTCCAGTAAGTGGCGTGTGCTCACGTGCAGGCCTTTAGCTCTTCATAATACTGATTTAGCTCTCAAAACTGCAGCAGAAAACTGTATACCTTTAGCATTCTGCCCCCTGCCCCCCTATTTTTGTTACAGTTGAGCACCCAGTGATTCAGACCCCTTTCTCCCATTATTTTCTTAAATTATAATTTAAACCTGCATCCACTCACGCTGATCAAAACTTTCAGCGACTTCTGCAAAAGCAAAATAGAAAACACAGATGAAAATACTTGACCATCTGGGAACATACAGTAGAATAAGTACAATGAATGAAGCAGTAATGTACAAAGAGCAAGACCTAATGAGCAAGTAAAATATGCAGAAAATCAAAGGCCTAGTGTAGAGCATTATGTTTGTCAGAAAAAGCAGCTGCTCTGGGAAAGCTGCAGCTCATGGCATCAAATCATGATGAGTCAGCATCACCAATTCCCTATACCCTATCCCATAACAGAAACACACACAGACTAACCAAAGATTCAAGTGTAAGGCTTAACTTTAGGTATGAAGCAAGAAGATGAGCAGTCAAGGGGAGTACTACTTTGCAAAAGATTATAATTATAGCATTAGGGGCTTCCATGCTGATTACTCACCCTGATTTATATTCCTACTGGTGAGTAGTCCCATTGATGTCAATAGTACTACCTGCCTAAATATGTGATAATCAAAGTATGGGAGGTAAATTGGGGTTAAGATTCACCAAGATTAAGATCGTTCAAGTTATATCTAAAAAAGATAATTTCTTAACAGCTAGCCCAAGAAAACTATTCTGTGCAGCAGTGGAGTGGTTTTACTCCTATTGCCCTTGTTTTTTTATCACAAGAAGTAAAACTTCTATAAGCCAAAACCCATGCCTTTATTTCTGCACAACTTCATAGTTCTCAAAAGGTGTGAGAAAAGAAATTTACTTTGAGATTTGTCAGATTACATAAAGAGTATGTATAAAGCAGGAAAGTCTCCTGCCCCATTTTTCAAGCACAATTTTGTCTGACTTCAGTGGATTCACTCAAAATCATTGTCAGTGTCCAAGCTCCATCCTAACTGCCCCAGTGGTACAGATTGTTTTGTGGAACTGCCAAAAGAGCTCAAAAATGGTAACTCAAAACATATGAGACTATGAGATGGGCTCAAATATTATGTGAGTAAAAAAGAAAGATACATGGATGCTTTTAAAATATGTTTTCCTCTTTGTTTTGTTTTGTTTTGTTTTGTTTTGTTATGGGATGTATTTTGAAGCTATTGTCTACACTCATGATATCTAGAAACTTGGGACTTGGAAACACATCATCCTACAGCTCTGGTTGCAGATATGATTAACTTGATTAACTTTCACCACCCTCATCACCCTGGCAGCTGAAGGTTATAAAGTCTGTGATCCAACAATTCAACTGCTTGCATTAGTATATACTCGTATAACTTGCTCATAAGTTGTTTCAGGCTAAACCATCTTGTCCAACCTAAACACTTTAAACGGTATCTGTTTGCTAACAGAACTCAGAAGACAGTAATATTTAGTAGGCTTAGAAGCTGGAAAGGATTTTGCATAGAAAGTATACTATGAATGTTCCTAGCTTTCTCTTTTTTTCTGTCTAATGGCATTTGAGATTTTCATGCAATGCTCTAATTTTCTAAGTTGGAGCATCAAGAGAAAAAATTCAGAGCACATATCATGAAATAATGAGATTAGGTATCACCAGCCCTTTCATGTGCCCATAAGCAGAAGGGAAATTAAGCAGTGAATTTGTAAGAGTAAAGTGAATGTAAATATATTGCTGCTATAAACCCAATTTTAGTTCCTTTTTTTGTGTGTCTTGTTAGGTTTAACCCAAAAGTCCAGTAAGGCACTTGTGTATGTATGAAAGAACTGAAGTCAACTTTCTACTCCAAGAAGACAGAGCAGGATCTCAAACCTGCTGTCTCCATGCTCATCTCTTGGAGCAAAGCTAAGTTAGGGAAGTAGAAAAAGTTCAAATGCTCTTGTCCTGACAGTTCATGGGAAGGAGCACTAGCGATTACCTCTTACCAGATCAGCTCCCAACTCATCTCTGCTGAGAATAACAGTGATAAAATTAGTTGACCCCTACATTTAATTGATTTAGGATTTCCTTACACATAGATTTTAGTAACTTCCCAAACTAGAAGGACTTTTAGGTGAAACAACATACAGCAATCATTGTAAAAGAGAGTAGTGAACCAAAATGGGGATCAGTCTCCATCCCAATGTAAAAGACATTTCCTTTGGCAAAGACAAATTTGACTCTATTCAGTCAAAATACTTCCTTTTACAAAACAGTATGTAGCACTAATATGTAGCACAGAGTCTAATTTAAATGACATGCATTCAGCTGGCAAAATGATAATAACTGCACAGAAAGTCAGATTTGCTTTGCAGGATTTCAGAGAAGCCTGCAGTTTTATCCTCCGTAGCCTTGCAGTGCCAAAAAGAAGTATTGATATGTCATGAAGAGCTTCAGAAAATCTTCTTTGGAACAGTGCTGTGAGCATTTATTGCCAAATGTAGGTTGTTTATCCTTTCATTTTAGCAGTAATGGTATGCACCTGTCTACTAGAATTCAGTTTGTATTCATTCACAGAAATTAATGAAAGGACTTTTGTGTAATTAAGTTACATTACTACTACCACTCCAGTAGTATCAGGATATTCTCATTTTTTCCCTGATTGGCATATTCCTTAATATAGATGTGCACACATATAGAAATAGCAGGACAGAACGAATGATTGTACTGTTTCTCAGAAGAGCATGTATTCTGTAACAGAAAATGGCTAGTGCAAGATGTCTCTAAGCCTGCTGAATTTTTGTGATGATTTGTTCAAAACCAAGTAAGAAACTGGAAGAAAGTGGTAAACTGGCAGAAACTTCCTAAATATATAGACTATTCTACTGGTCTATTTGCTAGAAACAAATTTCATATAAATTCAGGTATTGTGCCAGTGAGTTAAGCTGGTTTCAGCAGCGGATCTTCACTCAGTGTGCAGTGTTGCATGAACACAGCTGTGCTGCTCCTAGTCCTGCAATGGCTTCTGTGCTGCCAGCTCAGATATCTCTGTACCATACTCCTCCACTTTTCCCACTGCAGTGGTAGCACAGCAAGCTCACTGGCTCCTTTCCTGCTCTCTACACATGGCCCAAGTCAACCACAGGTGATGATATTGGAAACTGAAAGTCCTATATAAAAATAATTTACAGTCTCAATATATCACACTCTTAAAAAAAATTATACATACTCTCCATGGTACTCACTGAAGCTCCTTTATATTCTCTCTCCTATATAGAGGGAGGGACAAGTACTTTCAGTGTAATTCATCCTATCCTAAGAGAGATGTCCAGAAAGCGTAATGAATTGCTCTCTGGAGATGTCTTTCTCTCTCATAACTACAGAGGAAGCCTTGAAAGTTAGCTTAGTTTTTGGTGACTAAAGTTAGGTGACAGGAAAGCCACCCACATTTTGAACCTCTCCAGGCTCACAGCTTTAGGTTGATTATAGTATTACAAGTAGGATCATGACCCTGAGTGATAAAGCATGGCTAAAGAAGATGGGGAAATACAGAAGATGAGAGGCAAAGGTGCAGATTATTAGTGACAAAAAAAGAGAAAAAATACAGAAATTAAAATACATTGCCATATCTGTACTTAAACCTAAAATTTTAGGTAGCTTCACACTGAAGGGTAGGCTGTCTTTTAAATTAGTTAAATACTTCACAGTCAGAGGCACATTTCTAGCTTCACTCACTGCCTTTAAAGAAAACTCAGGGATTTCAAAACGCAAATATTTGAAGTTGGCTTTCCCAGGCGTATTAATGTACAACCGATCAGTAGCTGAGGATTTGACTCTAACAGGAAACAGTGACCATTCTGGCACACATATGCTTCAGAAAGAAAAGCTAGTCTTGCCAGAACTCAGAAAGAGACATAAGCCCAAGAATAATTGTAAAATTAAGATATTGTGGAATAGATATATTCTAGTCACTGGACTGTAAGTCTAGGAAGAACCCAAGTCAAAACTGGTCTATCAAAGTATTGCAGGCTACTTATCCAAAACGAATTAGAATAATTAAAAAAATAATCTTTTCCAACTCATTACAATTTAGATAAATTTTTTGCATGAAAACACTACTCTTTGGGTTGGAGGAGGTCATAAAAGATTAACAGGGAAAGACAGCCTGCCACCTGCCTACCACCAACGGATTTGCAGCCATTGACAAAATAATTGCCTGGGAAATACTAATGCTCTTGCCAACTTACTCCTGCTTCAGAAAGGTTTCGGTCTAAACAGGGATTAATACATTTCAAAGGTTTGTTCTCTTCCATTATCCATACCGGAGAATACTTACCACAAACATTAGAGCTTTCACTGAAATCACATCTACAATTTGGTAATGGCTCAAGAAGCATTAGGAAGTATGAATGCCTAATTCAACTTGAATAAATCAGATTTTTAAGGACTTCAGCAAAGCTTTTTTAGTGCTACAGAAACTATATAAGGGTTTGCTTTGTAAAATAAGATGTAAAGGCTAGATTAGATTAAGTTGAGTTATCATGTTAGTACATAGTTGCTTTCAATGATACAGGAGAAAACATGATAAAAGTCTCTGCCACAAAGACTTAAAAATCTTAAATAGGAAGAGCGACAAAGGACTGGGGAAGTAAAGATCTTTTTGAGTAGTCTGTCAAAAATGAGTATCTATGGGAAAGTGATAGATATTTACTTTCATCCGAAGCATAATTCCCTGAACTATCACATTCTTCTACTCCCTTGGACATTAACTTATTTTACGCCTTTGCCACAGACTTGAATACTCTCTAACAACAAATGGAGAAAAAGTGGTGAAGTAGTGTGGGAAAGCTATATTATCATTCACTGCACTATATCTGTTACGTGAAAGGAGAGATATCTTCTGTTTCCCAAACTGGCTACTACGCACTTTCTATAGAACATTAAATTTTCTGAAGGTTTCTATTATTAGTACCTCTCTGTATTTCTAAAGGGTCCTAAGTGTTGCTTTTTAACATCCTAGAATGAAGTATAAAGATAAAGCCTATCAAGGGATTTAGTTACCACTTTGGACAATGCTAAGTTGAGCGTTCAGACACTACTAATGCTTTCCAGCCCTCATGTAACTTCATGGAATCACAGAATCCCTAAGGTTGGAAAAGACCTGTAAGACTATCGAGTCCAATCAGCTCATTATGTCCAAGCTTGTGGTGCTCACGCTCCAGGTCCCTCAAGCCCTGACTCCACCAAGGTTCTCGGAGCGCAAATTTGCTCGCAAGGGGCAGCAGTGTCACGCTGCAGAGAGCACCAATACGTTTTCTGAGAACATGCTTGGTAGAGCATACATCACACGCATGGTAAAAAAAAGGAAAAAAAAAAAAGGCAGGAAGCAAGACTTTCTGAATCTGCAGTAAACGAAATTCTGTCTTGGGAGACAGACAACCCCACTTCACCTGATCTATAGAGAGTATTAGATTTGAGACTGTCTGCCTTCCAGGAGGTTCCCATTAACCAGTAAGTACTTGTTATTTGGCAAGACAACTTTTTCATTTTCCCCTCTTGGAACTGTTCAGTTTGCTTTTAAATATTTATTCAGCCAAATAGCAAGCAATTGACTCCACAGACCAGTGTGAGTCCACTCTTCTGTGAAGAAAGGGGGTCAGGTTTAAATTCCTCCTCCATTAGCTATTTAATCAATTATCCAAATTGGCAAAGTTTCAAGAGCAGAGAGTCACTCACTTCATCCCAAAATAACCATTCAGTCAGTAGTTAGGGCACATTTCTGACCTGCAAGTGCCTGTGAGTAAATTTTTTTCTCCAACTCAGAAGTGTGGGTATGTTTTTAAAAGGTCATCCACCTAAATGCTAAGTGCTCTAATTACTGCATATTTGGGCATCAATTAGCAGCATGTTCTAATTATTTTGGAGAAAAGGTAGGTCTAGCTTATATGCTTGCTTTCAGGGGACAGTAGACACTTCCCCAGTGCTGAAAGTAGATGCCTTTAAGGTGTAGGTTCTCCTTCTGCTTGCTGATTTCTCTGAATCCCATTGTTACTCATCTATCTCCTATGCTTTGCATGGGAAGACTTACTCAGGGTAGAGAACAAGTCTTTATAAAAAACGTACCTGTCAGTTAGACATTGCAATGCTTGATGGTTGCATCCAAAAAGAAGTTTGGGTACTAAAAGGCAGAGCAATTCATTACTTCACTTTTGGCGTCTCGTGCCCACATTAGATGAAGCATCCATATTTAAGTGTTTATGAGCTGGACAGCATCCCCCAGGAAGATAAGCAGTACAGGCTGGGTAGTGGGCAACCTGCACACAGAGCAGAGAGCTATGTAAAGACACTGAGCAGGCAGTTTGATACAGAGGGGAATGCTAATCACAAAGTCTGTTTTAAATTTCACCCAGCCAGAAGTTAAGAACCCTGCTTAGGATTTGAAGGATGTGCATCTATCTGTCCAGGCTTCAGATTTTGTCAGCAAAGTAGATTTTTTTTTCTTTTTAGAAACTGGAGGGAAGACAAAAAGAAATGGAATAAAGCTTTTCTTTTAAAATAAAAAGAAGAAAGGTGTGCTGGTGCTCCCCTAATAACACTGTGATTAGATTTGCTGCCCACAATGTTGGCAGTCTGGGTTTGATTCTGCTGATTCCCTGCTCTGGCTGTGGCACTGCAACCTGCTACTCCCAGAGACTGTTCTGAGATAAAAAAAACACTGGCCACAACCTGTAGGAACCATGTCACTACATGGTTAGAATGAGTGAATTAGGTATTTATTTGCCCACACAGAAAAGGTGAATGACTCTTTAGCCTAGTGCCTGACAGAGCTGCCCGAGGAACGGGTACCTGCTTGCAGGACTTAGTCCATGTGTGGCATGATGAAAGATTTACACGGTTCTTGAACTTGTTCAGTCTTCAGAAGACTTAAGGTTCTTCTGGGAACATGCACAAATAAAAAATTTTAAGACTAAAAACTGAGTCGGGAATGGGCAACTCCAGGGCAAGGTGGTGGTGGAGTTTGCTGTTCAGAGCCTAGGAGATTGCACTGCCATATGACTGGGAGAAGTAGTGTGGGTTTGCAGTGAATCCCAATTACCATACGTTGGCTTGGTTTGTAAAGCAGTCTTGGTGTGCATGGATTAGATTTCTTTCGAAGCAAAGTAAATTGGAAGCTCTGCTTACAGTCTGTACCAAATGTACTATAATCTGCAGTGGGGACGAAAGGATCTGAACTAATTAGTCCTTTGAATGGCCTTAGACTACATGCAGGGTTATAACATTTGGTCCAAGACACCAAACTAAATCTAGTTCATGGTAAAACACATCGACCACATACCTTAAATATAAGGATCTCAGCACCAGCTGCTTTGATCTACCGGTCTGCTCCTATTGTGCTCAATTACTTGCAAATTACAGACAAGTACATCCAAGTCACATTTCTGCTGCCTAAAACCCTTAATGTATTTAGCTGTAAGCCTCTGTGTGGATTTTGCTCTCAATCTTCACAGATAATTGTTAGTGAAAACTTCAAATTCCCTCTTTTTTTCCTGGGGCAAATAAAATAACTTTTCAATAATTAGGAAAGAAGTGACAATTTGGGAAATGATGCAAAGGAAAAGATGGAAATTAAGAACTGAAATAAAACGAATCTGAGAAATAAAAGCAACAAAGCCAGGAAGAAAGTGCCACAGAAGTTAAGGAAAGATCAGTAATGACTAAGAGGGAACAGACTAGAAATGAAAACAGGTGGTAATGAAGCAGGAGAAGAATACTATTTTGAAGCAATACTTTGTAGAAAGCTTAAAAAAATACAGATACCAGTAGACAGATAGCATAGTTTACTATCTAGACTGATCAGTGACTATGCTCTCAAGTCTATTACCAGCCTTTTCTCTTTGCTGCTGAAATAGCCTGTGATTATCACATATTACCTTCCCTTCATGGCATCAAAAGTGTTCTCCAATTTTGTGCTGTAGGAGGAGGCATGGCTGGAGCTGAGGACTGGGAACCTAGTGCCTCGGCTTCCACATCTAGCTGTGCATCTCTGGTCTTCAGAGAGGCATAATTCTGGAGTCATTTTTTCTACTTCCCTGAAAACTACAGATAATCAATAACCATTACACAGCATTAAGCACTTACAAAAATGGGGCACAAACATCAAGATGACTTGTTCTATAACAACCCAGTGAAAGGAACAAATAATATCTGCATAGTAATGCAAGCAAAAAGAATTACAAATTAGGCCAATCCAACAAAGTTCAGGAAAAGAGATAAATTCATAAATAGACCACAGGAAATTGCTCTATTAGGGCAAAAAAAATAAATAAAAAAGCTGACTTTCAGGGGGGAGGATTTTAACTAGGTAGGATGTCTGAGGAGCTCAGCTGCTATTGTGGACCATATATGTATGTATGTGTGTATATATGTATATTCCTATATAAGTGTGTATATATATGCTTAAAAAATTATATGGTTAAGACACAGTGATTCTGTTCAGCAGATTAAACTATTGTCTTTATATACCTTAACACAGAAAGCTGCAGGTTTTTCTGGTAACAACCAATAGGATATCATATTCTTTCCTTTATATCTAGAGCTGCATGAATTTTTTTCAGAGGAGAATGAAAGACAATTTCATGTTTTTATGTTAAAACATCTCTTGGAATTGTGCAAATTTCCAGAAAACATTGTTTTGAAAGAGTGAAAAAGTTATATTTTTCAAGTTTCTATTCTGAAATAGCTTTCCACTGCAGTGTTTTTTTCATCATATAAAATAACAAATGGTTTTCGTTTTATCATAATCAATGTTCTAAATTTATCTACAACTAGATTGTCCTACAAGCAGAATTACTGACTGAAAAAAATAGCTTCTTAATCTGTAGAAATGTTCAACTTACTTATGTTTTTGTTCTTGTCAGAATAGAAAACTGGTGAAACTGTAAAATTTCCCATAAACAAAATTATATTTTCATATGGCTGAGTGCTTCATTACTAACTACGCAACAGACTTGTAACATTTTTTTCCCTGTGTATCTTAGGTGTTAAAGAAAACAGAATTTGTTCCTCAGCAATGAACACTGTGCATAATATGGTTGCAAAATCTTTATTTGAGAAAGTGATTTTTCTCCACAGCTAGTCTGTTTTGCCTCATAATGAGATTGAGAGGAACGTGGTGATGTGAAAGCTAATTAAATTTAGGCCTCTTCGAAAGTGTCAAGATGATGTGGGATGAAGCAACCTATTTTAATAACAGGTAGTCTCCCAGTTTCAAGTTGTACTTCTAAGACTGGCATTTGTCTCCACATTTTGTAATCATATCTTATAAACGTGAAAAATGGTGACTGCTGGTATCTTCTTTGGTTACGCACTGTAGTACACAGGTTTTGGTCAACTACTTCTTCCCTTTTACTGAATTGACTCATTCATACTGTAGTTTATATGTACACACACACACCAACTGTTCTCCTGTTTATTTCATTGATTGCATGAAATTAAATTACTCCCAGGCTTATGCTGGATATTATCAACTGGGCAAAAATTCCCAGCCCCAAGTTTCATAGCAGTGCTGCTGTGTTTCACCCCAACATGCAATCAGTTTGGAATTCCTTCCTACCGACTATTGGTACCATTTGTCATTCAAGTCTTAAACTTTTCTTGTCTGGAAAGATCTAAAAGCAGATGTAATTATTGTTGTTTAACGTTTTTGTTTGTCATGATTGCTTTAACAATATGAATGCTCTCTGCTGCTTGCACTTGCCTGCCCTAGGATACCTGTGGAAAGAAGACTCTTCATCTCAATGGGGCCTTAAGGAAACACACTTTATCTAGCTATGTGTACTCTAACTGTCAAAATATTTTAAATATTATTTTGAAATCTTCTCATTGCTTTCTCCTTAAATATTCTTTAGTTAGAATCTCAAATACTACCAGCTTCCAGCAGGCAGGCACACGGGCCAGTGCTGGAGGCCCAGCAGGTACGGAGGGAAGAAAGTGCAGGAAGGCAGGCACAGAGCTCAGCGAGGTCAAGCAATGGGGAATTTTGGCTGTGTCTCCCAGGAAGCTTTGCTGGGGAAGCATCTGGTCACTGCTTTGCTCCCCATGCATGCTGCGCAGCAAGGGTGGCCGGTAAGCAGCTGTAGGGAAGGCGCAGAGACCGTCCGGGAAGTGAAGTTTGATTCATTCCCTGAACTCCTCACCTGCAATTCCAGTATCAGTGCTGATATTTAATATAGGACGTCAGTTGTTTCTTAACGTAGGTGGTTGAGGCGAATGTTGTTTGGGGCAAGCATTCTCACTTAAAACTCTCCTAATTATTGGAAGTTCTAGAATTAGCAAGTTTGTTACGCTCCAAAATGGCATTTGTTGGATATTACTGCATTTTCTTTCTCCATTCAGCTAAACAGGCTTGCTTAAAAACAAGTCTGGTAGTTGCAAGAAACTAATTAGCATTTGTGTCAGACCAAGCTTACTTCGTTATACTTAAATACTGGCCTTTAAACTATGGGTATTTAGAACTGCTGAATAATAGTCTTAAGCAGTTAGTTTGTGAAACTCTTGTATTGCCAGCTTAAATAAATCGTAAAATTGGTATAGCCTAGGTTGATAGCCTTGGCTGTTTAGTTGATAAATTTTATTACAAACATAACGATCCAGGCAATAATAATAACTTGATTGCTTTCTAAGTGTAGTTGGATGTCCTCCCATTCCATTTAAATGCAATATTCAGCAGTAGTGACCATAAAATATTCCCCATTTCAAATTCTTAATTTCAAAAGTTTATGATTTTCCATTTTTCAAATTAAATTAGGGATCTTCTTCTTCATACTAATGCCACTTCTAATTTCAAAGCATTAATTATTTCTGTTGAAAAATAATTTTGAGGGAGAATTCCAAATCAAGTTCTACCATCAGTTCTACCCGCTCCCTCTAAGCCAAGACTTCCACTGCTTTGCCAAAGAATAGCGAGAACTCAATTCCTATAAAGTCAAAGTACTTGTTGCATGAGTAACTTGATGTACAAAATCAATTCCAATTTATTGGAATACACACATTCCTAAAGCTCTGCATCTACATAAACGATTTCAGGATTGATGCCTTCATTCAGCACAACCTTAATTTTAAGGAAGAAACTTCACTGAAATCCTATTCTGTCAGAATATGCAGTTCTACTGAAATCACAATGGTCCACAAAATTGAACTAATTTTGCTGAAATCTTGGTTTGAAAGAAAAACCTCCAAAAAATAAATATTCAATTTTTTTTCTGATATGTTGGGATGTGTATTACAATATTTTACATTTCAGTCTATCCAAAATAATTTGGGGAAGAACCTTTGTTTTTTGAGGACTTCTAAATTTGTGTCTTTCATTTCAAAAGAAGTTTGTGATTTCAAAAACCTCTGACATGTCACCCTGATAAGTAGAGAAAACTGCTGCTTTATGAGCCTACTTCACCCCATGGTTCTGGCATGGTCTACTTGCCACCTGCATCCATCTGTCCTTGGTTAGTAATCTGCTCTGGGTACTGCTGTGGGTACCTGATTTCCTGAGATATGGTGACTCATCTGAAGAAAGTCTTTGAATATACAGGGAGTTAATGCTGCTTAATTATTTAGAAACTATTTAAAAATATTTTGAATTCCCACCAGTGTCTCCATCTGGGGTGAAAAAAAGCTGCAGGAGGAACTGTGGGGAAATGTAAAGACAAAAATGTAAACAAGATGCTTAGTGATTACTTTATCGTAAGTATGGGGAGATTTCATTCAAAGTAGTTTTAATTTCCAACTTGAATTGTAGTTCCAATCAGCAAGAAAGACACCATGTATTAAATTACCCTATTTAATCTTGGACTAGATTTACGCTTTTTAGTTATTTTTCTAAAGAATATTTAAGTATCATTCACTCTTAATCATTAAAGCACACTAATCAACAGTCAAATATAAGCTTTATACAAAATTCGATACCATTTTTTGCTAGTCATGAAGAAGTCTACATCTGTCATTTGTTCAGATTTTTAATTTGGGCATTTTAATATGACAGATGATGTTTTAATGTTAGCTAGATGTTTTGGGATGGAGTTGATATTTTAAGTGCAGAAAATATTTTCTAGGATTGTTTTATTAGGTAAATGAAACAATAATAAAGCTGCTAGATAAATACAAAATTCTAAAAATACATTCCTTATTTTAAAAAAACCTCACTCATTTCCTAAATGAAAAAAATAATTTTGAAGGAAGTATAGGTTTTACGCCACTGTGTCCTTCAAAGTTTAGACCTTGTAGATCTCTGCCTCTCACTTCCATTCTAACACTGGAATGGGAAAACAGGCTTTCCTGCAGTTTCAGTTCTAATACACTTTCTCAGTTTGAAACTGTTGTAGTTGCTGTCCTAGATAAACTGAAAGGAAGAAGACATCTGCAGAAAAGACAAGAGACCTTTGAACAGCTGGATTATCACTTAAATATTCATTTTCTGTGTTCAGCTGATGGATTCCCTTAGTTCAGTAGCTTTACTTACATTGTAGGTTTAGGTTGTAGTATAAAACAATTACAGTAGTTTTAAGTTGAATTTTTTTTTCCAAAAGAGTAGTAGGCTTAATCTAGACAATAAGCCATTATACATAAAAATCCATTATAAAGAATAGATTTTTATTTGTTATTTATTTAATTTGTTTTCTGAGATTTTCTGTTGCTGAGTGGCAGACATTAGGGGCAAAAAACCCAACACCACAGACATTAGTATCGGAATGTTTTAATTTAGCCAGGTATGGGAGTGCATGGTTAAATCATTGTCTACTGTCAGATCAAAAGTGTGGTGGTTATTTATGGTAGCATTATGTGGTAATGAAATATGAACAAGTATGAGGCTATTAGCTCATGGATTAAATATGTATTCCAGCAGCAAATTTCTGACAACATTGAATTAACAGTATCTCTACAAAAATGAAAAAAAAGAAGTGCGACAACTTTGTTAAAACACAGGAAAAATATTTGTGTGTTATTAATTCATTTCTCTCTGCTCCAGTTTGTGAAATTCAAACACAAATTTCCAGTAAGATATCCTTGAAGGACTAAATGTCTCAGGGGACTGGTAATCACATTTTTGGAGCCTTTCACCTCTAGTTCACTGATTCAAATACAGCCAACATGCAGTGGTGACGGAAAATCATTGCAATTTGAAAGCTGGTTTGTGGCCTGTGTGAAATGAACTGGTTATTTCACTCCATTTCTTAGAGGATCTTGAAAACGCACTCGGCACTTTCGAAAGCACTGGCGCTGAGAATACTGAGCTCCTCGCAGGATCCAGCCAGGTCCCTGCAGAGCCACAACTGGGGCTGGTTTCTCTGAGGATGGCAGAGGCCAAGGCTAACAAATAAAATCCCGTTCCAGGCAAATTTCCTCGGTACATTGACCACTCGGAGCAAAGAGGTCCTTAGCCACCTGGAAGTTCTTGGTGGGCAAACATTTTCTCCATGTCGAGTACCCAGCCACGCCAGGCTGAAATGGCAGCTCAGTGTGGGGTCACTGCATTGCACTGCTGCTTTCTGTGCTCCACAAATGCTGGGTATAAAGAGTTTCGTTTTCCATTTCTGCCAATCTAGTACTTTTCATGAGCATTAAATATACTTAATTTAAGAGGAAAACCAGCAGAAAAACACCACAGAAATGACTATGGTTTTTGAGGGCGAAAGTGCATTAGTGTCTTTTTTTACAGAGAGGTACATACCTAGTTAGGAACAGTTAATAAATTGTCCTTTGTCAAGATCATGCCTACCATATTCTAGAAAACCTATCTGGCAATAGTTTTTCTCATTAGCTACAAATGATCTCAGTTCTATGATTCCCAGTGAAGGCTTTAAATTGTCTCCTTTATGATTTCATTTCCTTTACGATTTCATTTCCTTTACGTTAGGGACTTTTCTTCAGAAGCTGTGTATCTCTTTTTAAGAAAATATACACATCATTTTTTCTGAACATTTAATATGTTGTATTAGGAGCTTCCCCAGAGGAAAGAAAGAAAAGTCTATCTTCATTAACCACTAAATATAAACTGGGGAAATTAAAACATTTGTATGTCATGTCAGCTATATACATTGTATTCTGTGATGTCACATTTGATTTTTTTGTTAATCACTTTGACAGCATCATATTAAAAGTTTGATTGCACAATGACAGTACAGGTTTTGAATTATTCTGCTTATGAGTGCACTCTTATAGGAAGACTATTTTGTATTTCTTGCCATTTCTGAAAAACTGACATTTTAAAAAAATATAAAAGGAAAGGGAAAATGATTGCTAATAACTAATTAATAACTCAAGCTTGGCAAAGGTAACCTCATTTTAATAGAATATCACACAAATTAAAATGAGATTCCATATAACACACGATGTATTTCAAAAGTCACTTGAAACATAATCCTCAGGGTAACATTTTGGCCCCAGTGAAATTGATGGCAAGACTCCAATTCAGTTTTGGTGGAGCCAGGACTTCCTCCTAACAGAAGAAAACCCATACATTTCCAATCTGGTTTTAGTAACTATCTGTCAGAATTCTTGTGGTACTTAATTTAATTATCTTTACCCATCCTTTCTCTTAGAATACACTCCAGCTATTAATGCTTACTGAAGTCAGTGGGGCTTTTTCCGTTCAACTCCCATAAGGGAGTCAGACCCTTAAAGTTGGAACCTCTTGCGTAATTTTTGCAATAGTCTTTCAGGGTTTTTACTGTGTATTTTCCTATGATGACTAGGTTCCACCAGCTTTCTTTTTTGTTCCGTTTTACCTCTGTCTAATGTTAAATAAGTGCAATCTGTTGGTTCATTTGTATCAAATACTTCAGCTGTAACCCTTTTCAGAGTGACCAAATTTGCCTTTTCTTCTTTACAATTTAAGGCTATTTTTAAATCACTAAGGATATTTTAAAATCACTAAAGTTGGAAACGTCTGCCCTCCAGCTTGATTAAATTCAGCTAGTCCTTTCATATCAGAACCATAAAACAAATAATGCCATTTTAAGAAACATGCTATTCCCACCACCTAAAATGACATTTTAGTGGTATCAGATATGAAAATATCATTTGAATTCAAACCCTTTTTCCAGTAAACATGACTATTATTTAACTAGTTAGGCCCAATAGACTGCCCATAGCTATACATACATTATTATTTCTCACAAGAATTATTTCAGCTGAGCTGTCTGGGCAGGTAAGAACTACAGGCTTCAGTACAGCTCGGAAGGGTAAATTGTGGAATATTCCATATGAGACAAAAAATAAATCCTTCCAGCTATGGCAATGGGGAAAAATACAAATGATCTTTTCATGTCGTGGTTCCTCAAAAAGGTTTAGCAGAGATGTCTTTGATTCTGCTCACAGCAGTGCCTGGGGAGAATCTCATACTGATTCAGCTGGGATCAGAATCATGACCACAGTTATGCCAAGAAATGTGCTTGTATTTCCTCAGAAATATCTGAGGTTTATTCAAGAGTTTAGTTTGTCATTAAAAATCTATATTTTGCTGTTCTTCATCCCTCTTCTAACATCTCTCTATTCCAATTCGAAGATGACAAGAGTGCCTGTTTTCATTATAAGCAATGAAAATTAGTTACAGATCACTTACACTACATTATTTTAGTTCACCTACTTAACCTGAATCTAGCCTGTTTCAACACATGCATCATCCCGGGACAGTATTTTTTCATTCTTAAAAGAACAGTTACACACTCTTGTTGCTTTCCTACTGATAAGCAAAACTTATTTCCAAATGTACAATTGGAAACAAGATATCACAATTCAATAACATTTCATCCTGCAATATCAGTATCAGTCTGCAAATATTCTGCCGGAAACAAAATTGCGGGAGCTTCCAGGACAAAATCCTTCTGTCCTTGTCATTTGCTACTCAACCTCCACTCAGGCAAACTCCAGTTGAAGACAACAAATGGTGCCTATACAAGTGCAGGGTAAAAACTGCAACCTCTACCAATTTAATGTGCTTTTAACATCCATCCTCATCAAAGGCTTTATGGTTTAAACACTGTTTCCTAAAAACACTACTGACTAAACGGAAATCAGTTTTCCTTACAACTCCTTGTGGTTTGACCGAGAATAGGCTGACCATTACAGGTGACAGAGAAACTTATTTCCATAATAACCTTTAAATCTTATTGTTTCAGACTGCCACCCGCCGTAGCAGTTAAGGTGTGATGAAACCTTTCTGATGAGTCTCACACAAATTCTTCTCTGCATTGCAAGAATAAAACTCATCATCCTGTAAATTGTACAGAAAAGCTAAATCTCCAGAATTACAAGCTTTCCCTTCCCACAAATGTTGTGCATTACTTGTACGTAGAACTGCTTCAATCCCTTTAGCCAGTGTAATGCAGGACTAAGAAGTCCTCTGTAAGTGAGAAATAATACCAGGAAAAAGTATATGTGAATGACATGAAAAGAAACCCGCAAAACCAAACAAAAACTCCGATAAAATTTAACAAAAAGCAGGAATTGTGGAAAAAGAATGACGTTCTCCCCCAGCCTCCTTCAGTCTTAAGTGTTATCACAGCACCAGCTTCTGGAGAAGGGAGTAAAGATTTAGTGTGAATCTTACATTCATACTTGTTGGCTATTTGGCTAAGAGGCAAGAGGTTGCTTTTTTTTTTTTTCTTTTTTTTTTTTAAAGGCGGTTTCCAGGTCTTTAACATTACTCTGAGCCAGAGATGCTAAATAAAAGAAGGGGGAAGCGCTGCTGCCATAACAACCCTTCGACAGGGAACTATTGGGATACAGATAGTTACTACACTACCTACAACCAGCCGTGTGCATCATGACACATAAGAACCAGAAAACGCTTTTCAGCCACAGCATCCCATCATTTGCACTCTCGACTCTGTGCAGCGAAAGCAAAACAAACACCGACTTCTCCCCCCTGCCCCGAGCTCCAATTAATTAATTAATTAATTGAGGGGTAGGGGGGAGAGTGTCAGGAAAGTCCATCTCAGCCCTGAGTCCTGCCCGAAGCCGCCCCCCCGTCCCCTGTGGCCACCCCGGGGAAAGGGCCGCGCTCCGCTGCTGCCGGCGAGCGCGGCGGCGGCCCCGGGAGGGGGACCGGGACCGGGACCGGGACCGGGACCCTCTCCCGCCTCCGGGGGGGAGACTCCGGGGAAGCTGCCAACTCCGCTGAGCCGGGTCCACCCCACCTTCAAATGGTCCCTTGCAAAAGTTAAGGCGCTGCCCACTGCCCCGAGCCGCCCGGGCGGGGGGTCAAGGGGCTCCTAGCCCCACTTGGGGAGGGGGCTGTCGGGGCGTCTGTGTGTGCGTCTGTGCGTGCGCGAGACCCCCGCGGGAACGGGCAGCGGTGCCCGGGAGGGGCAGCAGGGCGGCAGCCTCTTCCCCCGCGGAGCCCCGGGGACACCCCTGCTGCCCCGCGGACCTTCCGCCCCGCGGGGAGGGCGCAAGCCCGGGCCGGGACCCTCCGTTCCCCCGGGGGCGGGGGCAGGCGTGAGCGCCGTGCCTTCCCCCACGACCCCCCACTCGCCCAGCGCTCATCCACGGGGCCGCTCCGGGATGGGAGGCGGGGGGCGAAGGAGAGGGGGGTTGCACGGCAGGTGCATTTTGGGGGGGGGGGGGCAGGGCCCCGTGACTCACCCGTCCGAGGCGGGGGCTGCGGGTAGCGGGGCGGCGGCGCTGCCCCCGGGGCGCGGGGGGCGGCGGGGCAGGAGCAGCAGCGGGTGCGGGAGCAGGGGGGAGCGGCGGGGCCCGGGCTGCTCCTGGGCGCGCTCTCGCTGCCCATCCCCGGCGCTGCCGCCGCCGCCGGAGGAGGATGCGAGGGAGAGTCAGCCCCGGGCGCGGGCACGCGCGGCGGCGGGGGGGGGGAGTGGGGAGAGGAGCGGGTGCGCGCAGCGGAGGGGGAGCAGCTGGGAAGCGCGGGCGCTCGCTCCTGCAGCCCTCCGTCCCTCGGCCCTTCATCCCTCATTTCTCATTCTTCCATCCCTTCTCCCTCCACCCCTCATCCCTCCACCCCACGTCCTCCTATCCCTCCATCCTTCACCCCTCCATCTTTCCATCCGTCCATCCCTCAGTCCTCCATCCCTACACCCGTTATCCCTCCATCCCTCCTCCATCCATCCCGCCGTCCCTCCGCTCCCCCGGCCGCGGAGCCGCGGGCCCCCCCGCCGTCCCCCCCCGCCCTCCGCCGCAGGGTGGCCCGGAGCCCGCCGGGGCCGCGGCGGGCGCGCAGGCAGCGCCGGTGGGCGCGGGCGCGCTGCTACCCGGCCGGCGCGTCCCCGCTGCGCCCCCCCTCCCCCGGGAAGGGCGACCTGCTTCTCTGAAGGGCAGGAGGTCCCCAGCCCCCCTTTCTCGCTCCCCCCCAACCCCGAGGGGAAAAGCGCTGATAGCGCTTGCCTGTCCTGCTCTTCCCTTTTCTTTCTTTTCTCCCACCCGGCAGGAGAAAACAAAACCGTGCTGTGGTAGGGAGAAAAGGCGGTAAACAAGAGGAGAACATATAGAGTACGATAATCATTGACCGTATGAGAAATAACCATACACTGGAGTAGTTCTTAACAGCAGTCTTTCAAGCGTGCTCCTGAAACCTAAAGGACTTTCCGGATGTTTATTTAGGATCAAGAGTAATTATTTTAACATGAAAAATAAAAGAAACAACAGCTCAAAGTGCATCGTGTAAACAGGAGACCTGTAAATCAAGTATGTCAAATAAACAAGCACACCAAAAGCTGGCTATCAACTCTTTATCCTTGCTCTGAACTCTCCCTGCATTATATAATGTTGATAAACTGCTGCAAGTACGCTTGGGGAAAAGATACAGCAATGATGAGAACAGAGCGCTATTTATTAGAGCACATTAGTAGCCTTACCTGCCAAGTAGTTGTTTCAGAGGTTCATCGGTGCATTTCTCATCAGTCCTCCAAGTAAACAATTTACTAGATGCCGAATACAGACATATGATTCCCTGGTGTCAGTGTCTCTGTCCTAGATGTTTCTGAATGGCTTGTGGATCATTAACTTACTATGCTCTTCTGCTCTGCCTTGTACCAAGAGCCGTGCAGGTATCAACAGCTCCCACTTGTGAAGCCAGGGAACAGAGAGATTGGGTAGATTTCCACATAGCTCCACATTTCAAACTGCTGATTTGCTGTAAGGGCTACAGTCTCTTAGAGAATTGGACTGGTCTTGTAATAGGTTTATTCCAGAAGAGAGGCCTGACCCAAAGTTCACTAAAAACAATACGAGTATTTCTATAACCATGGTGGGAATTGGTTCAAACCACTGTGAGCTCACTGTTGGCATGAAGGTATTTCGGAGTGCCACTATTCTTCAAAGCTTAGTAAGAATTCCCTGGGGAAAAGAAACATTACTAAGACGTGCATCTATTTCATAAAGTTATTGAGAGAAGGTCAAGGACCTGCTTCTACTCCCCTGCAGCTATTGGCAAAAAGATGTACTAGAAGGCAAGTTGCAGCCTCTGGCTAGAGGATACCCCCCGGTATCTGTAGGCTCAACCAAGCTGTGCAGCCACCAAATACTATAGGCAAGGGGAGGGAAAGAGGGGACATTGTAAAATTATTAGGTCCCATTTTGGACAACTGTAAAGCCAGTAGGAGCAGGACTTAGCATTCCATTTTGAGCCATTGGTGCTCACAAGGAAATTCTCAACAAATTAATCTTTCAGTGTTTTTCTCTTCTCTGGTCTCAGTCCTGAGGTTAGATCTGAGCACCTCCTTAACTTGCAGATTTCTGTTACTTCCCCTGTACTGGTTGAACCCCCATCCCTCTTCTGCCTTCTCCAGCAAGGGCTCTAGGCTATTAAGAGAGATGGAAGTAATCAGGGAAGGGAAGGGAAATGGGGCAGTGGGAAAGATTTGGTCTCTGCGTAGATAATGACATCTTTCATCAAGAACTTCTCTAGCGTGAGTGGCAGAGAAACTAGGTTATATTTTTTAATATAGTTAATACAGGGTTTTAGTATACTTAATACAGTTTTTAATATAGTTAATTTTTTTGTTCTTCTCTTGCTCTGTAGTCGCTGATGAATGGCTCCAGCAGGGACAACTGAGCCCAGTGTAGTAGTAGCCTGGTATTTAGAGTGATTCCTGAGAAATGGAGACTGAGGGTAAACATTTTTTTTTCTCTGAGATTCAGAATAGGAAATGAACCACTGAGGTCCTGCCTGCTCTCAGATGAATGACTTTAGCTCTCTCCTAGCTTTGACTACAAATTTCGTCTGCATCAAAGCAAGCACATATATGCCCACAGAAAATTTTTCCTTCACCAAAATGATTTTTTTAGAAACTCGTCAGTTCTTCAGGAAATTACAGGGCTCACTTCAGATTCTTGCAAATTCTTGCGTGCTCTTTATGTATATGTACAAGGATTTAAGTTTATGTGCAAGGATTTACCAAGATTTTCTGTTTTGAAATTATAGCAGCATTTTGTTCATGAAGAATACAAACATTAACCCTCACATTTCAAAGTCATTGCAGTGAACCGGTTTATTCTTAGATATGAGGTTACATCTCTTCTACAAAACCTTTGTGTGAGAGCAGTAAACATTTATTTCTCATTGGAGAGAAAACGTAAGCCTTTTGTGATTATACCATTGCTACATAAATCGCCTTTGCAAAAGCTGGCTGTTGAGCTTGCTACCTTAGACTGAAAATATGTGTATGTTGTTTTCTGAAAATTCCAAAATATATTCAGAGAGCACAGTTTGATAAAAGGTTTCATTCACATAATGGAAAACATGTTGATATTAATAGACATTTTAAAAGTAAAAAAATGTAGATAATGATTTTTTTTTAAGTGGGATATTGCAAAGGTCAAAAGAAACAAAACAAAATTACACAAATAGAATAAACCAAAATGCAACAATCCCCTCCCCAAACAGCTCCCCAACCCCAAAAGTAGATATTTATCACAATCATGTAAAAAAAGACAAGGGTTTATTTTTTACCTAACATGGTCTGAACATTTCTGAGGCATGTTTGTAAAGTAAGAACATTTAAGCACTTTTAAAAACTTACATGCAGCACTGAAATATGTGCTTTTCCACTGATGTTTCCATAAAGTTAGTTCCACCAGTGTTTGCAAGGTCAGGGCTTCTTTTTTCAGCTGCATTCATTTTGGAAGACCCAGAACCCCTGCTCATGGGAGTCCCACGTGCATTTTCCTATTTGTAACTGACTGTTGGCTTGGGGGTTAACTGCATCATTTAAAAATCTATCATCCTTTGGCTTACTGCTCTTGACGTTCATTAGTTATGGCTTGCCTTAAACTTGGCCCTGATTCTACAGCTGGATTGATTAATGCCAGTACCTGGTGCTGTGCAATCAGCCTTAATGACCTTGATGAGCGCAATGGCCCGTTGCAGTTTGCAGGGTTGTGGGACAAGGAGTAGGATCCTGGATCCGGACAGGAACTGTGTTGTACAGTGAGACCTCAACCCAGGCTGAACTTTTGGATAGGATTAAGATAGAAAATAACATAAAATACTACTAATATTTGAATCTGAGGAAGAACTCTAAGTTCTCAGTTTTTACTTTTTATGGCAGGTTGAACATATTTAACTCTGGCACCTGAGTGGTTTAAGTCTCCATTCTTAGGGACATTTATAGAATCTGCTACGGCCTTTATTTTAGAGAAAATAAAATAAAACACTTATTAAAATATCTTCTATATGGAAATGTAGCTACTGGGCTTTACTATAGCTTTCATTTATTCACAGAATATTTTGTTTACTCAATATGTTTTATCAAGGAAAAAGAAAGATTGAGATTAAGTAATCTATGGTAAACTAGGGTGGGTTTTTTTTTTCATGTGCATAGTGCCATTTTTATTGAGTAAGGCTCTTTGGTAAACAGCACTTTCGCATTATACAGGACAATCAGATTTAAAATTTAAAATGAAATGCCTTTGCAGTATGGCTTATAGGACTGATCCTGAAAAAGTGTTTTGCTTTAACAGGACAGGATACAGCAAGGTCTTCGCTCACAAATCCGAACTGGTCTGGAGTACCACTATTTATAAGAGAGACTTGCTTTGCTGCATCCATGCCTCAATCTCCGCTGAGCACAAAGGATGGCTGTGAAAAGTACAATTTCTCTAGTTAAGACTTTCTGTCATGAATTCCTTAAAAAATTTGACTGTCTTCTCTTACCAAACACAGAGAACTTTACAGGTAAGCTCATATCAGCTGGTGAAGAAAGAAACAAAGTGTGAGAGAAGACATGAAATACAGTTACCCCTTTTCCATTACAGGAACAATTTAAGAGAGGGGAGACATCATCAGAAGCCAAACATATAGGCACTGGTATAACTTTCATCCTGTTTTAACCAAGTGTAAAAGGGACAAATAATTGAACAAGGGAACTTCAATATACTTACAGATTCTCATAATATGTGTAAATCTTCACAGTTCTACTCTCCAAGGAGATTCTTGAGTAAATAATAATGACTTTGGCCTCTTGGATAAATGAAGATGGATGTATTGAGAAAAAACTAATTATGGATTTCTCCTGCCTTGACTCCTATCTTGTGCACCAGTATTATTTCATTGATACTTCACATATATTCCAGCAGTGGTGTACTAAAATGAAGCTTTATGCAGGAAAAAAGGAGCATAAAAACATCAACAGATTCGTTTCTTTAATAATTCCATATTAAATCTGGAAACAAAGAATGTACCAATTTCTTTGAACATTGGTTAGTGCTACCAAGTCAATAGAGCTATGCTGCAAACTCTATTCTGTGTATCATCAACAGAATTGTTCACTAAGAGCCATGTCTTCACTAGCAATGATTTAAAGGCATTCCTACAGTAGTGTGCCATAGCAGCAATTCTTTCCTAGTAAGGATGCAGCTTATCTTGTGAAAGCTATATATTGCATACTTTATCTGATTACCTCTGAGTTAAGCTAAATAGCTAAATGAGTTAAACGGCTAAAAGCTCTGGGATTTTTGATTTTTTTTTTTTTAAATGCAAGTGGACTTGTAACAGGAACTTCTGGAAGACTTATTCACAGTGGCTCAGAAAGCTATACCAGCAGAAGTCTACAATGCAGGCATAGCTTAATTTCAGATTGATACAGATGGCAGAATATTGGAAATGTTATTGAGTGCATCACTGGAAGAAAATATCCAAGGTCCCAGCTTGTCTGGCAATTTTTACTGCTAACACTGAGGGGAATAGAAATACACTCTTTTAATGTTAGAGCCCAGTCTCGTTGTACAGAGCCTACAGTTAGAAAAATGAACATGTTTTCTATTTGAAACATGGTTCTATATATATGAGATTGAACTAATGGAGACAAGCAAAGCATTAAACTCCATAGTAACCCTTTTTACAGTGTCCTTTCAGCAACATATTAAGCTTTAGAAGTCTTTTCACCCATGTGTGAGTTAATCCTCTGTTCTCTCTGAGTGTTTTTCTTCAGTATCCATTACAACTGTTAATGATTAATTATAGCTCTGCCTTTTTTTTTTTTTTTGAGCTACTCTCTAACATTCCTGACTTCATTCTTCAGTCTGGAAGGACCATAAGCTGTTTGGAGTCACAAACCATCTTTTTGTTCCCACATTTTACAGTATGTAGGACAAGAGAGTCATGGTCCACCAGTATGGTTCCAGATAACTGCTAATGATAATGATTACATATTGGCTCCAAATCCTATATTCACATAGGCTAGACAGCTGAGAGATGTGAAAAGCCTCAAACTCCTTTGATGTTAGAAAAATATGCAACAGAGTGGGAATCTTGTGTATGCAGACAAGCCAAAGTTAGTAGTCCACAGAGGGATTTGAGAAGCTGCCTTCTTGCTGACTGCGGGAGATGTGGTGAAAAAAGCCACTCAGTGCTTTGGAAATTTCCACCTCAAGTATGTATACAGTCAAAGGTTTTCATTCCAGTTAACGATAAGTTAATGTTCAAATCTTCTGTTGCAAATTTGCAGGGCAAATAGGAGACTATTTCAAATTGTTTATGCTGGTTGAAGTTAAATACATAAAATCATTCATATACTTTATGAATCATTAGCGAAACAATAGTCATAAAATTCACTTGCATCTAACAGATTGAAACTTCTAAGAAAGTATATTTGTAAAAGTTTCAGCTTTTTGGTGAGGGCATAAGATTGAAGAACAAGTAGGACAGTGATTGCAATTGTTGCTATAAAGTTCCATTTGAGTAAAATCCATACAGTAATTAATATACTTTGAGTACAGACAAACTCCAGAACTCCATTGATGCATTCAGAACATGATTAATCACACTGGATGTCAATATTCACAAAGTCCAGTCTAATTCACTCTTCTGAGAAAACACTTTCCAGAAACCTAGAAGCTATTACTAACTCCAAAACCAAAAGATTAATTGGAATATTCCAGATTACAGTCAGAAAGGCAGTATTAAAATATATTAGTATTTTAATCTGAGGCATGAATCATGGTATTGATTAGTGCTATAAATTGATTTAAGATTATTTGTTAGTATTGAGATTTTAAATATTTTAAGATAAAAAAGTACTAATTTGAGTTATTACTGCTGTGGCTGTGAAGGTCCAGGGACATAAGAGAGACAAGGTCTGTGGAGAGAGGAAACATCTCTTTCAAAACTAGCTGATGGATTTGGAAAAGAAGCAGTACTCCTATCCCACCTCCAGTTTATTACCTCCTCTTTATTTGAATAATACTGAATACATAAATACTGTGTCTGATGAATCTGAGTCATGTGACTGCAACAGGGCTATTTGCAGTATGAATAACAAGTGGCAAGATTAGATCCTGTCATGTTTTTTCTAAATGCCTATCTGAATAACCTATTACAAATCAGAGTCTAGATGCTACTGCCTGAATTTATATAAACTCTAAATTCCTCTCTGGAATTTTATTCAGAGAAGAACTGATTGAGATGTGATTTTTTGAAATGTGAGAGTTTCAAAGTGGATTTGACAAGAAATTTCTCTTCCCCTTTTTTCAATTGTTACCATCTCAATTACAATCGCTCTTAATTGCTAACATGTCCCAGACTGAGTGTCCAATATAAAGTAGCTTGTTCTCTGTCAAGGCTTTCTAGCTATCTTTTAAGAAGCATTGAACTACAGGAACATACAAATTAGGATGTAAATTCATGATTGATACAAAGGGATACAATGGCTTCAAAACTAATGGCATACATTCATTTATATATTTCTTTATGTTTACTGCTGGAGAAAGAACAGTTACAAAATCTGTTCTTATCATCTATATTCCTCACTGATTAGGAATATAGTATCTGGAACATGTAAAATCTCCACTTATTTTGAAATAATGACATTGAAAGCAAATGCAAGCAAATAACAACAAAAGCAAAAAACAGAAATGCCATTACATATGCCTGAATGTAAATAATTTTGACACTATAATGTAGTTTACTCTTTCCTTCTTTGATCTGTTTGTTATTTAATTTACAATAGAGTGGAAGTCCTGGACAGTGCTTTAATTTATATTCATTAAGGAGCAGTGCAGATATATGACGTTATAAAAATGATACATAATAATTACCTGTCATTAATTTTCCTGGGAAAAAAAAAAAGGACACACTACATGCCCCCAAAATAGCTTCTACATGTTTAGTTCAGTGACTGCGTGCTGTACATCTTATGGTATGTGCCCATCTTTAGTTCATCATGAAAGGCAGCCAAGTATAGATACATTCATTTTAAGTCCAGAGGAGATGACACTGCCTTTGTCTGGATGCCTGCATATTGCAGGACTGACGATGCAAGCCGGTAGTTCCTCTGCAGGTGGGAGCTAGTCTTCCCTTTTGTGCAATTATTACTGTAGAAGTTGCAAGGTGGAATTGATATTTCATCAACTAGGCTGAGTTGGGTTTTTTTTAGTCTTTGTCTAAATTCACTACTCAAAGGAATGACACTGCTGATTGGCTCTGCTATAAATGAATACATAAATGCAGGTTGGACCAAGAGGCTGAGAGAGGAGGGTCTTTGCTAGGTAACTTTGCAGGGAGGAATGTAAGCCATATCAGTACAGGTGGTTCCCTGTTTGCCGTGGTGTGGGCAGACTCCGTCTCTGTGTTTGTGTGTGGACCATAGTAATAGTGTATAACAGAAATAGTGACCTCTGCCAGCACTGTGGAATTTTAGAGGAGGGAAACCAAGCAACGCGTGCTCTGAGGTGTTGCCTCTACCTTGCAGGCCGTGATTTGGTGGGTCTGCGGCATCAATGTTTCCAGGTGTAGTCTTGTCCAGTCTCCATGTGGAGTGAAGTAGTTTTCTTTTTTGATGTTCACCTCCGGTATGCTGAGGCTACTCCAGTACTGGAAAATGTCTGCCTTTGGAAGATAAGGCCATAAGGATGCTGATGGAGCATTTTGATAAAGCAGTTTTGCTGCAGCCAGAGAAAGACACCCGAAAACACAAATCTAGGTTTTTGGACTTTCAGCCAAATCATTAAACACAGAGTAAAATCAAACTGCATAGAATTAGATTCTAGGCTCAGGCTCACATCAGCACCTTCTTTTAAAGTCACCTATCTATATCCAGAGGCAGAAAGTGGTCTTTAATAGTAATTAAATGACTCTTGTTTATTGCCATCAGTTGATTAGTGTGGTGAATTGATGCAACCTGTGGGAAACCACTCAGCAGGCACCACAAAGCACTCTGTAAAATGTTTATGTATTTCGGATCTTGCAAGCCTGCAAACCCCCTGAAGATCACACAGTCCCTAGCAAACCATTGAGCTGGGATCAAACACTTTCCAGCTGATGGCATTGACTGTAAACCATCTTATGCTGTAACAGCATATAATTCATGTAACGTGTCCTACTGTTGAGTAATGAACAAATATTGCAGAAAGCACACAGGAACGTTAAAAAGTACTCCTTTTTTACACTTCCCACATGAATAAGAGAAGGCCATCTTTAAAGACATGCAACTATAAAATAATATTTTGGTATACATGGTAGCAATAAAACATGATTTAAAGTAATCAGTGATTATTAAGAAATTATTTTATTTTAATCCCTTAGGAATGGGTTGCAAAACTAAGTACAGAAGATTTGGAAGTCTGAGACAAACATTCAGTGCACGTCTCTTAAAACTGTTCATAGGAGGGGCTGGAGGCACATCTTTAGAATTTCTTGGGGTTTTGTGAGGATGGAAAATAACATTTTCTTCTCTTCATTTAACATATTTTAACAAAAAATATTCATACCACAAATGAAGCCTTAATGAAAATAACCTAGGTTCCTGGCTGACGATAGTGAAAGAATGCTTTCTGGTGTTTTTGTCAAAGAAAGAAGGCTGTTATCTACATTCATCTAACATTATCTGTTCTTTGTGAGCTGTCCTCTGGATCTTCTGCTCATTGTACTGTTTCCTGTTACCAATCAAATCCCTTTACTTGACAGAAGACCTATCATTTTACCACAGAACAATGGTGCACTAAATGAAGGTTCACTTAACTCAGAACTACATTGCTCCACACTGAAAAAAATTAGGTCTGCTCTACTCTGCTTAACAGCCAAACTATGAGGCATTTCTGATACAAAATATTGTCAGGCTTAAATTTTTTCAAGCTTGTCTAAAGTTTGATGCTTTGTCCTTAGCATTTCCTACAAGCTGGTTGGGTGGTTCCCAACTCAGGATATAGCCATGCAAATGACTATTTGCTTGGTTTGGAATTACCATAAATATACTCCATGACAGCTTGTGAGCTACCAGTCACCAATTATGACATCTCAAAAGCCAAGGATGGTGATGGGGGAGGGTGGCATTCTTTCTGATCAGGGAGACCAGAGATTATTTTGAGACTCAAACATTTGTAATTTAGTTCCTAAACCACTCCATGGAGGAGGTAATCAGGGATAGATGGCCCTGTGCCTAATACCAATTAATTTTCCTTCTGTATTGGATTCTTCATGCTGATTGAAACTAGAGTGATAGAGAAGACTGACTTGATAGAAGTTTCCCTCTATCCTACCATAGACCATTGAGGTTGCACAGAGGTGCAATATGGTAGTTGAGAATTGAGCCTTAAGCTTTGGTAAAAAAGAGATCAACAGTTTCTTGAATGTACTTAGATTTTGTTAGGCTATCTCCAAGCTTTTGATACTCCATTTATTCTCAGCTCATTGGAACAAATTCCAGGAGGGAGTCAAATGACCTCAGCAATTTTCTCTGACAGTTATTTTTGATCCTTTGGACATGTAACTTCACATCAGTTCGATAGACTAAGTACTCCTCTGAAACAGTCTCAGGACTGTCTCTTTGTGACAAAGGCCTGTCCACTGTATCTTCTGAGAGACGCTGAACTGCTAATATAAAATGCACTCCATTATTAGTTCAGATTCAGCTACTATACGTATTACATATATATATTCACAATATGATGTCGATCCATTTTATGATCAGTCTTCAATTATCTCAGCATTTTCTTTTCTTTACTTATTTCTTTCCATATAAGTGGCAGCAGAAGGAAGCTTCTTTTTGCAAAGTTAGGTACCATGTACTAAGGTTAAGGTTTTCTCCTTTATTTTTTGTAGGATATAAATTGAGTTTCAAGATGCCACTTAGCTTTAATACTTAGTGATTGGTAAGTGTAAAATTAGTCATAAAGGGTTCGTCTCATAGCCCATTGTGTGGGTCAATATTTTAGAGCATGTTTCAGGCATTGACTTGGCTCCAAAAATTGTCTAAGACAGTGAAGGATTTCTATTAGTTGCAGTGGTTTTGGAATATGTCCAAAGCTATATTGACTGGAATCACTAGGAAAACCCTTTCAGGCTCCAGAATTAACCTACTTAAAATCCTCAGTGATGTATAGAAGAATAAAGGAAATAAACAAAGAAACACATCTTTGGTTGACACTGGACTCATACAGGTTCTTGTGCAACTCCCAGTTTTGTAATTCAGAAACCCACTGTCCTTACTGTTTCTTTACCTTCCAACAAGAAGCAATGTGGAGACTTGGTTTTCTTCATATTTTCTTTGTTTTTTCTTTGTATTTGGAAAAGGGTTTATTCAAGCTTGAAGAGTTTAAATCAAAACTGGATGTCCTCTTAAGGGCTACATTCTTGCTCAGTTAAAAGCTAAGGGACTGAGTAATGCTAACTTGCACTGTAGGGAAGAATATTTCTGTTTGTTGCAGAAACTATGAAATTGTTTGACCTGCACTAGGCAGGAGGTCAGACTAGATGAGCTTAGTGGTCCCTAGAGGCCCTAAAATAAGAGTCTGTAGCTTGCTTCTAGTTGCCACTTAAGTCCTTATCACCGTTACCTTGAGTCATCTATAATTCTCAGAATTAGTTCCATCAGTCTGAAATTACTGCATGAAATACTATTTAAAGAGGACTTTTTTCCCCACTTAATGATAATCTCAGAGGCCTGGACTCACACTGGGAATTTTGACTCAGTGCAGCAGTGAGACAAACTACTTCTTCACTTCTACTTAGCAGCATCCCCAGCTACAAGTTAGGTAAGTACATTTTCCACACGATAACTAGAGAAATACTTTAATGACCGGGAAGGTACCTCAGAACAGCATTCACAAAACCCAGTGTGCAGAACTTCTAAGGCAATTAGGAGGAGTTGCTGAAGTTAAGAACTTGGCATAAAGCCCCCTTCTTTGTGAGATAGAGATGCCTAAATCCAAGCTGGGTAGACACACCTTTGTGCACCCATTAACTCTTTCCTGGGTTTAGGTGCCAAAGTCAGTAAAGGGTGAAACCACTTTTTGCAAAGGGTGAAACCACTCGTAGAGCAGGTGGAAGTTTCAGTCCCCCATTTGCCATCCCATCTTTGCTATCAAGCTATAGGATATGATGTGACATACTAATATTAGTCTCTGGTGATTATGTCATTCTTAATTATATAAATACTTTAAACATTTATTCCAAGCCAATGCTCAAATTTATGGTCTACTAATTCATGTGTACTGTCCCTGGCTCAAGATCAGTGCAAAGTGGATGTGTTGACTCTCGAGTGGTCAGGAATATCTCTTCCTGGGGGTTTATTCCATGCGGTTAGAGCATATGCCCTAGATCAGAACCCCACAGCTAAGGAAGTGTAAAGGTACTTGTGTGTCCCACTGCATTTTAGGCACAAAACAGACACAGAACTGTTCATTGTGGCCAAGAATTAAGTAATTAAGTGTCATAGGGGCTTTGCTGATGAAAAGGAAGGTCTTTAAATGACTCCCATGAGGCAATTTCAAAATTAAGTGCCTGAAGATCCAGCTGTTTGACCAAATACCCTGTTTTGGATTCTTGAATTATTTTTTTTTTTTTCCCAGAAATTCTAAGCTCTGCATTTAAAACCTGAGGTAAACCCTGTGAACTTAAAAAATTTTCTGTTTCTATTCCCTGGCAGAGAATGGAAACCTATATCCTAGACTGACATGGAAAAAAATACAAGGGGAAAAAAAAAAGTAAGTTGAAGTTAAGAACTTACTCTTTTTTTGACAGAATTATGAGAAACACTGGCCATACGCTCAGTCAGCCCATACTGACACTACACTGTTGCTATGACTGGCAGCAGTGAAACTAGACTGACTTTTAACAACAGAGACTCTGACCTGTTGTGCTTCCTTTTAATCAGAATTCTGACAGTGGCAAATATAAATGACACGTTTACTGTAAAATGGGTGTATGCATATACATGTGTGTATATCTGATGAATAGAAAACTGAAAATCTTTTAAGGACCAATTATTTCTAAACTAAACAGAATATGCTTCTAGCTCTTTTTCTGGCACAGACATCCATCAAACAATAACAGGGCATCTGTTGAATAGATGTGCACATGCAATGCAAGCAGGCTTAATTTTTATTTGTTGCTCATAAAAGATGTTGCCACAGTTTTATATATTCAATTTTGTATAAACATTTAAGTGAATAAATGAATAAAGTACAGTTACAATGAATAAATGCCAATAAAGATTGTGATTAAATACAAAGCAATGCAGCAGGAATTTCAATAGATTGAAACTGTAGTCACATCTACTCAAAAGGGTGTTAACAGTATGCTTCAGACTCCCTGCCGTCGGTTTGAAGCACCAAGAACGCCTGTTGCCCAAATCCTTCCCAAAGCAAATAACTTTATAGACTGAATTTCTTCCTGAGGGAAATTCAGGTATTGATTATTATCATTAACATAGAGCTCTTCTGCGTGGTTTATTTGAATGGTTTATTTATTATTGTCTTTTAACAGTTGGTAGGGGAAAAGTTCTGATGTATTAATAGAAAACACATGTAGAAGGGATGGAAGTATGGCTTGACTAATATGTTGGGCATTACACTGGTTTTGATTACAGATTTATTGAGTGCAAGAATGGAGACTGGTCCTAATCCTAAACTTATGGGAGAAATTACCACCTATATCGATTTTGAAACACCATGTTCTTTAGGAAAATACAGCGTGATTTTTTAGATACAAAATATTTAACAATCTAAATGTTTTTGCCATGTTGTCATTCAATTCTTCCAAAAGTATTTGCCCCGCCCCCCCCCAATTACTCTATATACATTTTACTACTAAAGAATTCTTTGATGTATTAGTTATCAGTTGATTTCAGTGTTTAATATATAACAGAACATTCACAACTGAATCCTACCTGGCTGCTATTTCCAGCAAGCACCCTAGTTCTCCCAACCCAGGGAAAGAAACAGGATGGACCATACTAGAGCAATAGATAGGCCCTCTAAGCTCATATAGAAAAAGATGCATTGGGTGTCTTTGTTGTGTTAATATACTCCTAAACCTTACGTCCTATTTGGCAATTACATGCTACTTTGACTTTAAGATGCTGGTCTTCAGTTGTTTTAATCAGCTGCTGCCAGATGATCAAAGAGAAAAGTCTGGTAAGTGTTGGCAAATGCTTACTAAAATGCTTACATACTAAAAAGTGTAGCCCAGACAGCCAGTCCACAAGACTACCTCCTATGCAGAGTAAATTGGGTGAGTGGCACCCACCTGGTTTAGCTTACCACAGGTTTAAACATTTCCTCCACAAATTCTTTCCATGTCCTCATTGCTTCTGCTTACATGCCTCGATGGTCAATTCCAATGTTTTTTGTGTTAAACGTCCTGTGAACCCTTTCCCATCAATTGGGTCAATTACAGGACAACTCATCTGTTCTTTTCAAGAATTATGGGATGTTTCTCAAGACGTAGTGGCGGCTGATTGATTTTTTCCATGTCCTCAGCTGATGGTAGATGTGCTTCTGTCAGAGCATAACTCAGGGGCCATCTTATCACAGTCTTTCTAGCTAGTCAGAGTTTCATTTAGCACAGGTTTAAATAACTTCTAAAAGCAGATTAAGGGTTATTATTTGTTGACAGGAAATGTAGTAGTACTGACTGGCAGGAGCCCCAGTTAACTCTTTAGTGAAGGAGTCACTAAGCATGGGCAGGACAGTAAATGCCACAGTGCATTTGCTAAATGGCATATTTATCTCACCTGAAAAGTGAAGCTGAGAGAAAAAAAAGCAGTCATTAAAGTAGTTTTACCTCTCACCTGTGACCTTAAAAAGAACTTCTAGTAAGTTCTTAACCTAAGCATGTGAAGTGCAAAACATGCTGTCCCTTCTCCAAAAAAAGTTTACATTTTGAATGACTGTCCTTGCTACCAGGGGAGTTCACAGAATTTCATATATTTTTCAACCAGCAAATCCCAGGAACCTTGCAAACAAATAAAATAACTTTCCTTAAAACCTGTATCTCTAATAACTGAAGTGCTAATGATCTTACTATACTCAAAGGTTTGCCTAACTTGCAGCAGTACAACATATATCTCCTTTCATTATGACAGCATAAAAAGTTGAGTGTTGCTCCGTAATTGTTAAAATTAATGTCTTTTAAAGCCTTAGCTGAGGATAAGGACAAAACCTCTTGACGTTAATAGAATAAATGCTAATGGAGCACTTCCTAAACTTTAGTTTCATCTTGATGTTATTTTGATTATTTAAGAAGGATCTGCCCATACCTCCTTGTTGCACTAGTGCACAAGGTTCTTTGCAATGAAAATCTCTCTGTGTACATCTGATGCAAAACAGCATAAGACTCCCCAAGCATGAAATTAATGAGTGGCGATCCGTGGAAAGAGAAGTACAAACCCTGACACTTGTTCCTAACAAGAGTTCTCAGGAGAGCTCCTCAATAGTACGTACAGGACTGCGTATCTCCAGAGAAACTTACTCTGCATGGTTATAAGAAGTGATAATGTGAGCAGGACCTGTATGTGGCATGAAAAAGGACCTAGACAGATGTTGAACTAACGGAAGGTAGAACCTTTCATATAGGAATTGCTTCCCTGAAATCCACAGTTAAAAAGTTGTTGCTTTTACTTTTACTGTTACTGTTACTGGAAGTTGACAATGTGTGCATGCCTGCTGGAATTTGTTTTGAAATAAAGCTCTTGAGACACTGTTAAGTCAACAGTGAAGCTGAAAGGAAAAGGTCCCATTAGTCATGGAGCAGAGATGCCTGTAAAATCTTCTAAATGCAGTTCAGAGATATTTCAACACCATTGAAAGCCACTAGAAAAAAAAAAAAAGTCCTTTTTATCAAAATGCAAGGATTATTGATCCTCACATTTGCATTTCACATGCCCAGTACAGCAACAATAACATACAGTGAAAGCAACACAGGACTGAGGTTTTGTAAGGCCTCATAAATAAGAGTGAAAAATGTGGCACTGAAAAAAACAACCTCAGGAAGGCAATGAAAGATTCAGCATGGAAAAATAGGTGAGGAATACTGGTAGAGCAGGACAGCATGTGTAAAACTGTTGCAGGGTAAAAAGAGAGTTGCTCCACAGTCATGGAAGAGTTTAAGCAACATCAGGGTAGTGAAAACTGTGAAAAGAAATTGCCTTTATCCTTCCAGAATGAGCTATGAGGGGAGATGAGATAGAAGCTGTATATTACATCTAGGCTATTCACAGAGGAGACATCACCCTGCCTGTTTCCTCTATGTGTTTATTTCAAATTTGAGTATGAATCGTTTCTAATAGAAGTAAAAGCCCAGAAGACCAATCTGACACAGCTCAATTAGTTTATTGATCAGAGCTATGAGACCACAGCCAATCAACACCATAAAATATGTGTTACCAACCTCTGCTGAGGTGTTCCAGCAGTTTGGGTGAACCAAAGCAAATTTTTCTTGTGTTGAGTAATAGTCATAGCTTTCTTGTTATGAGGCAAATCTTCAGGGAAAAAAATTAGCATAATTTTGATACTTATCAAAAAATGAGAGTGTTGTCTGCAAATGTTGTACACAATTCAAAGATACATTGATATTTTATCATTTGTACTTTTCTTGTCACTTTGACCATACAAAGCCCTACTACAAATTTTTGTGCTAGAGCTTGGGAATCATCCCAGTGTAATTGACAATTTACCGTCAACAGCAGAAAGGTCGTTATCAATTAATATTTAAAAATATCTTAGTTAACAAAAGATGCTATTTTGTACTTGTACAGGTGCAGGTTAGGCATTGTCCTACAGGACTTGCAGGGCAGGCAGATACTATAGATATAGTTTTGTAATTTTTGCATTTATCAGTTTCAGTAATGGATCATTTCCCCCTTCAGCATTATTGACAAGGTTATACACCTGCTAATTATTAAAGGTTTCCAGTAATTTCTGGGCTAGGACTCCTTCTAGTTGCTGAAAATACCACCAAACATTAAACATTTTTATTCATGTTATAAGTGGGCTAGTTTGTGTGTTTCTTTATCTAGGGTGGTTTCAGCTGAAATAGTTTGGAAATTTTCAAAGGACAAGACTAATATTATTTTGCACATTTAAAAAGTCTTGTTAAATGTAGCTCATTAGCTTAGATCTCTGTGCTATGGATCAAGGACTTGATATTCATCAGGGTGATTTCTGAAGTAGTAAGAATATGATTTTTTTTCCTGACTTTGTGAAAACTTCTCCAAATTTGAATAAGCTATAAGCTTTCGAAATATTATGAACTTCATTATGTATGACTTGTTAGAACTCATCATTTCTGTTCTCTGAAGATGCTCTTGCTTCAGTCTGCTCCTTAGTTGCCTCCTGACCTATGTCCCTGTCCCTGCCACCCTGAACATCCAGGCATGGTCCAGCCTGGGTAGCTAGATGTTTAGGAGGACATTGCTGTTTAGGAGGATATTCCTGTGTCGGTTGTTGCTCCTGCCTTTTCAGCAGCGCTGTGGCTCCAGTCTCTGTAACTTAGTTCCCATGTTAGGATTGGCTCTGAGTAATGAGGAGGAAATGCAGAAAACAGGTTTAACTGAATAGACACAGGGAAGGTGGGAAGGCATAGGAGAGATTAATAAAAAGGGAAAGGAGGAGATCAGAAAAGGAGCAGGAAAGGAAGAGAGAGAAGAAACAGGGGAGAGGAATAGAGATAAGCTAAAAAGAGGGTGAGTTGAAAATAGCTCAAAACCACTCTCCTTCAGAAGCTGAGCAGTTCTTTGATCACACCGTTGGATATTCCTTCAACATGTAACAAATTGCTGCCACATTGCCAGCTGCATGTTTCTCTCCCTCTCTGCATGGTGACCCATACAGAAGAGAAAAACCTTCTGCAGCTACTGCCTAATGTTTTCTTTTAAGCGCTAGTGTGCACCATGCTGCATATCTGAATCCCTGCTTGATCCTATGAAGAGGAGGCTCATGAGGGAGAGTCCTTCAGGAAAACCCTTTGAATAATATATACACAGGCTTCCACAGTAAGCCTTATTTCTGTCATTTCCTAGCTTTTGAGAAACTCTGATTTGCAATTTTGATATTTTTTAGCAGACCATTTTGGACAGAATATATGTATATCTGTGCAACTATCTGCATTCTCTTTGAAGCTAGCCTTAGCTGTTTTTTCCGAACAGCTGAATGTTAGACTGTTCTGTCAATTAAACTAATTCTGTGTGCTTTTTTAAATTTTTTTTCCCCAGCAAAGTACCTTGAAAAAAGATATTTTTCACTGACTTATTTTGTGATGGAAATATTATTCTTTGCCAGTACGTCTGGTTACTTTCCACAGCATTCAATTCTAATAAACATAGCCTCCCAAATTCATAATTTCTCTGCTGGGCTGCTTTCGGCTTCTTGTGTGAATGCACAAGCAGCCATCCTGCTATACTAGTTAGTTAGATACACACTTTCAGGGGATCTGACACTGAAGAGAGATAATTGTGTTTAATTTCAGCTTAGCAAAGTCTATTGTAAAAACTGGAATATAATCAAGTCACAATCAGAAAAGCAATTGGCTAAGTTTCTTCCATTAAAAAAGCAATAAGGAGGCATCACGTAGAAATCCGTTATTAATGAACTAATACATACAGTACAGAACAGTAATTTGTAAATTGCTTTTAAAATTTAAATGATTTCATTTATGGGACAGCCATACAGATCACTTTTTAAAACAAGTACTTTAAAATTTAAACAAATGCAAAGGAAAAAAAAAGGTTTCTTTACAACAGATCATGTCAGTTAACAGGATTTTTCAGTATTGAGTATATTTTCAAGGATGGAGTAGACGAATGTTGAGGGTAGAGTGATTTAGAAAACATTATAACAGTCAAGTACGCATCTCTTCTGTATTATTAAAGAGAGGGTTATTATTTGCAGTGACATAGTAATAGACAAGGAAGAAAGAATGGTAGAATATCAGGAATGCTAGGGACAGGATGTCATTCAATTATCCGTCTAAGGCCTATGGGATTGTCTTTTCCCTGTTTTGTTGTTGATGTCTGGTCCCTCCAGCTGTTCCTTTACAACTTTGCCTCACTGTAGCACTTTTAGATATTTTTCTGCATGCCTCTCCTAGGGATCAGGAGTCTCAGAACAATCATAATCCTTGGCATAATGCAGGAGTTTCAGAATGAGGACAGAATCATTGCATACAAATCACAATGGCTGCTAAGCCTGTAGAGCATCCATCTATCATCCTGTGCTTTCACAGGACTGCACCATATATCTCACACTAACCATATTAAAGAGGCTTTTTCAGCAGTCATGTTAAAAATATTTTGCCTATCATTTTGAAAATAGAAAAGGTGGATATTAATCTGAATTGCAAAGCTTTTCAAGAAAAGTAGTTTACACAAACTAACTAGGGAAAAAAATCTCAAGTGCTCAGCAGTTTTAGGCAGCAAAACATGAGGTATGACTTCTGAAGCAACGATGATACAGCCAAGTTTCTATAATGTTGCACGGTTTCCTTCCCTGGTGTTTATGAGAAAAGTCTCCTTCTTTTTAGTCAGACAGTGTCGGGTGGCAGCATTTTGCACTTGAAATTTTCTGTTGGCTCCTATTTCATTCTATCATTTCTTGAGATCTTGGATAGGGACCTTCTAGAAAGAGAAGGAAGGTGCCTTCCAGTACGAAAATCTACCAGTCTTTGTGAAGATTGCAGAAAGATGCTGAGGTGAATTAGAGTACATTAACTTCACTGCCACCTGCTGGGAAGCAGACATTTTTATTGCTCTGGTTTTGCAGACTGATAATGTTAAATAGTTACAAGTATTTCATGCTCAGGCAATTTTTCGTGATTGGGCAGAAAGCTTACTGGTCTCCACATTTTTTCAGATGTATTCTTTACACTTGATAAAATACACTATATCGTCTTCAGATCCAAATGCCAAGTTTGCCCATTATTTTGAATTTTTCTTCCTCACCGATTCACTCAGTCCAGCAGTTTTATTTTTAGGCATGTTTGTATGCATTTGTATGCTTATTTGATACATGCCATTCTTATAAGATGCTTTTAATGAAGCACGATAATCCATTATGTATATTTTCCTTGCTTAGACTGTGTGGAAAAACTTATGTATAATTTCCTTCTCATGTTTCACTTGTTTTTCTGTTTTCCCCTAAGTTTCTTCATATCTTTTCTCTACTAATTTTTTTCTAGAGGCCATAGTTCTTATAATTTCCCTATGTGAAGCAGGCTTTTGGCACCTTTTGGAAAGCAAAGCATTGAATTAGACATGAGAGGGACATATGTCTTTCCTAATAGTCCCTGAATGCTACAATATAATTAACTACTATAATATACCACACTATAAGGAGAAATCATTTTTGTGTAGATGGCGTCCTGTGGAAATGCTAACTTACATTACAGTGGGAAAAAATAGACTCCATTGTCAAAGGGCAAAGAGAAAGTTGACAAATGGCACCAGGATACACCAGGAACCTGGAAAAAAATGCAGCAATTCATCATATTGTTCGGAGAGTCTGAATTCACATCTGAGTTTGGCATAGAAGTAGTTTCCAAAATTACTGTCTTGTATCTCCAGCACTAGTTATTGCATTTCAGCTGTAATGGGAAGCTCTGCCAGCATGGCATGGTGGAGCCCGGTGCATTGGGCAATCGATCACAAAACAAGCTGCCTCAGAGAGTGGGCTTGCACGACCGAGTTAGCAATACCGAAGACTCAGGTCTGTTGAGCCCAGGCAGAACACATTCTAACCCAGCTGTATTGCTTTTAGTAGCTGCTTTACTCCAAAACATGGTTTAAGGGAGACCATAGTCAGAAACAGTGAAATAGAACAACAAAGGGAAGATTTTTCAGTTGAATACATGCCCCAATGAGTGCTGTAGCACTGTGAGAGCAGACATCTGCTGAGGATCTGCTGTCAGCTAATGATTACTACATTTTTCATCCTCAGTGACAGTGAGATTCCTCATCTCTTTAAATGGAAGCAATTAAATCTCAGGTGTGATCGGTACAAACAACATCTTACAAGCATGCCATCGTCATACCACCCTGCTGTTCTCTTGCTTATTTTAGTACATCATTCTTCCTAAGGATAGACTATTCATTTTACTGTTGATCACATCTGTACTCAGATATTCAAGGTGGAGTGGCTATGCTCATAGAGGTTGTTATATTTTTTCTTGTTAATGAACTTCTGTACCATAGCAAGATTTATGGCATATCTGAAAGCGAGAAGGGAGTGTTCCTGTGATTTAGTTATGTTGCTGTATTTATTCGTATTATTCAGGGAAATCTGCATATAATCACATACCATTTTTTCAAGTAAATCCTTTGATACTCTGTCCATCAACCACTGACCCTCAGACTTGCAAATAAACATTGCTTAACCAGAGGAAATCATGGTGTTTTTACACTTGGAATGCTAAATGAAATATTTATAGTGTTTACGGGTTCATACATGAGAATATTTTAAAGTTACATAAGGTGTTTCAGAATTTGAAGAATATTTTGTAGCACGCTATTAAAAACAGAGGTCTAATATTTCCTGCTTGCTCACAGCTTTGGGGATAGTAAGCACAATCTTTCATACATTCCTCTAGGTGACTAGTGTATAAACTGGATAAATCTAGTGACACAGCAATTTATGCTGGTAGACTGGCCTAAAGAAAGAAGATTGAAAATAGATACTTCTTAAAAATATTACCAATCTGAAATGTACTTGTTTCCAAAGCCACTTCCACAATTCCTGAATCTCTATAAATTTCTAAGATCTAGCATTCTCTTCTTCCCATTGTGCATAAAATCAATCTGTTAGGGAATTACACAGATTTCTAGCATTGCACTAGTGCTAACAAGGATGGGAATATTTCATACTAAAGGGCAATCTTGTGCCTGAGATACCTGGGGCCAATTACACTGAACAATCACAGCTTACTGTGATTTAAACAGGAATCAAAGTCACTGAACATTTTATGGGATCAGGCTCTTTGCTGATAATTCATTCAGTCTGCAAGTGCTGTTCGGTATTTTCTTCTCCACTGGATCTTCAGAGTCTGAATTTGGGAGACCTGAGTTAGCTCTAAATTCACTTAAAATGGCTTCAAGAAATGCAAAGAGGATCATTTGCCCTGTCTGTTCAGAAAGAGAAAGCACTAAAGGTTTCACTCGAATACCTTTAATATTGGCTTCTGCTAAGATTTTGTATTTGTCAAGAAACCTAACTTTCAATAACGCAAAGAGGAAAAACCTGAAATTCTCCTTGAATACGAGAAAAACCAGCTATTTTTCATCTATCATCTTCTAATGGGATTTGGATGAGATGATACATTTTTTTGCTGTTAGAAATTATGCTTGTCTGATAAAACGTAATACAATTTGCAAAAACCTGCAACTACAGCTTACAATGCCATCATCATTTTCTTACTGTTATCCAGTCAGCTTGTTGTGTGTATTTTCTCCATACATCAAAGAACATCCTTTGATTATAGGTTGTGCAGCTGCTTGTACACAGATACCCTAATACCTGAATGAGAGAGCTCTAGTGCTACCACAGCACACTTAACAATAAAAAAAGTTAAACCTTTGGTGTTTTGAATAATTACCGGTGACACTGTATGCTGAATGTTGGTAATGATTTTTGCTGAATGCTAGTCACATTTCCCCATCCACTTGCCATTTGCTATAAAAACTGGTCTACTTTAGCAGTACGAACCTCAACAGGCTACCAAATATCAGGTTCAGGCCTGAACTGTGACACCCAGCAGGTTTTGCATTAATCCCTTGGATATGCTTAGTATTCATCTCAGGCTGCAGTCTCTGTACTTTTAATATGTGCTTGGAAACATTAGTTAGGTTTGCGACAGAGTGGGTAACTGTGGCTTCAGGCTGCTTCCTTTTTTTTAAGTTGTAAGTCCTTTTTTATTTTGACTGAAGGAAGTGGCATCTCCAAGTGTAGGTTTTCACAGACTGGGGCTTAGGCATACTGCCTCCATCTTTTTTGTTTACTCTTTAATATCTTCATTTTTGCTGGCCTGGCGAATCTTAAAATCTGAAAAAAAAAAAAAAAAAATTGAAATTTGCCAAAAAACATGCAATTTGCTCTTTTTGACTTAACCATTAGAGGAAAAACCCTGAGATCTTCCCAAGTCAGATGAAACAGGTGGCATCACCAACAAGAAAAACAGGGCATACTACAGCTTGTCTAATGGTGGACACTGGACTTGCAGCTGGAGTGCACAGTCTGAAGCCAGCTTCTTCTGGCAGCTTTTTACCTGTAACCAAGTCATCTAAGTAATCGCACTCTTTTGCACAGCATCACATCTCCGGCCCTGATGTACGTGCCCAGAGGAATTTGAGTGGGACAGATGATAAGATTCCTGCTCCCCACTCCAGCTCTCCTCAAAAAGCTGTGCCTCCCTTCCAGCAGAGTAACTAAGTACGAGGAATATCTGCCTTTTAGCTCTTGCAATTTGCAGCCGATGATTTCGGTGTGAACAGCAATTGACAGCAGTGTGGAATAACGAGGCAGTCTGCACACTTCAGCAGCAAAAGCGTACCCTGTGCAGCTACGCCTGCATCTTTCCAGGAGCGGGGCTGCACAGAGCCCTGATATGACTCAGAGCCCTAATTAAAACATTGCTACCAGCAGCAGTTTGAAATATAGTTGCTATGACTTAAAAATACTTACTGTCAAAAGGATTTGATTACAGTTTTACTAACGAGAAAGGTTGAGGCCAGACCATTTTCTGACCTTTCTCAAAAGCGAGTGTGGGAGGGACCCAGTGCTGCAACGAGCTGACCCAGTGACGGGGGCAAAAAGCAGCTCCTATGTCCATTCTATGGGTTGGTCCCTGGGACTTGATCATATTTCCAAGTAAAAGAAGAGCTCCAAGATGATGAAGCAGGTTGATTATTTTTTTCTTTTTTCTATCTGGCAAAACTGCTTCCATTTTACCATGTTTTACAGTCAGACTAATTCAACTTATGACTGATCTTTTATAAATAAACTGTGTTTAACAGAGCTGAAAAATGTTTTCAAACTCACTGAGCACACTAAAGGCCCTGTTTTGGGTGGTAGCTGCAAAACAAGCAATTGCGTTTTATAATAATTACAATTACTCCTTTTCAGTTCTGCCTGCCTATCACCCTATTTGGGGAACCTTGGAATGCCTCTGTCTGCTATTTGGTTGAGACATTATTTGACTGAGGTCATGAACTTTCTCATTCATAGTGGCTGCCCTTCTTCCTTGCCTGACCAAAAGAACAAAAGCCACTAGAAATCCTGCCTCAAGGCAGAGAGAGCAGCTGATCAGCACCTGTGTTTGACTTCTTGGTGGATTCAAAGTATTTTTAAGTGTTCAGGTTGGTAAGTTTTCAGGAAAGTTCACACTGCCAAACCTCATTGTAAATATTTAACATTTCATTGCATATTCATGAAACACTAAATATATTTTAGGTCCTGATGCTTCATTAACAAAACAAGAAAACAGGCTGCATATTTAAAATAAACCCATCAAGGTATTTCACATAGGGTTTTTCTGTTTATTAATTATTTTTAAAATAACCTCTTCTCATGTTTGCATATCATTGTATTTTTCTACTGTTTTGCATATTTTTAACTTGTTTTGAATTTCTGAGTGAATTTCTTCTTTCTGTGAAGAAACAACTTAAAAAACATCCTTTAAAGATATCTTGAGAACTCTGTGCTTAGATACCCTCATTATCAATATCAAAGTTCATGTTTTTTCCCAGAATTGATAGGCAACTGAAAATCTGTATTTCCTTTATATTCCTTGAAAAGAGGGGTTTCAAACTGACCTTTTTTCCCTTCTCAGTTAAAGTTCCAGGAGCTCAGAGCATTTGGCTTTTCTGTCTGTTAACACAGGAACTGCCATCCTCCTTCTCTGTGGATAAGTGGGTCCTCTTTCTACCCTCACTCATGCTGAAATCAATGAACTACCTGTTTAAACATGACCAACCATATCAGCTCTCACGGAAGAGACTGAAGACCTTTGTTTCATAATGATTTAACTGTAGTTATTTAAGCATTCCCCTCCTTTTGATTGTGTCAAGGCAGTATAGGTGTATTGGGGTACAAGGTATGAAGTCTTCAGTGCTAATCACAGGTGGTACGAAATACTGCGGATTATTTTCCATACTAATAAAGGTTTCTGTGAACAGCTCATAGCTGTTGTGTGAGCTATACAATATTTTTTTGATGATAGACCTCTGTCTGTATCTTCAAGAATTTGGTGCCAAATTCTTCTTTTGGTGCCAAAATACCTAAATGGTCATGACAGAATATTAGGATAAGACCACGGTCTACAAGAGTACTTCAACACTTTGCATCAGGGACAAAATTTTTCTATCTGAAGGACAAAACTTAGTGGTTGGTCTGAGACTTTGGATTTAACTCCTCAGGAACTACCAACAGTCAGTGATGTCATCATCTTTTCATCCAAACAGAAAAATTAAGACTGCAATTACAAAAATATTCAGCAACATGTACTATAGAACAAAGGGCAAAACAAAAAAGGAAAATGCCACTAAAGCCTGACACATCTCTGGACATGCTTCTCCTCCTGGGAAAAGACTCGGAGAATGAATAAACAACACATGACAGATGTATAATACACTGAGTGTATTAGTAATCACAAGATGACTATGAGTCACTGATGTGATGTGGTCCTGAAAAAAAAAAAGACAACTGAATTTGCAAGATGCAGCAGGTCAGGTATTTCCAGGAGAGACAGGTAAGACACCAATAGAGACAGCAGTAGGACTTGCTCGGACACAGCATACATAATTCTGGTCCCCACGTTTAACAAAGATTATTTAAAACTACAGCAGACACCACAGTGAGCTGTGAGATAATCAGGGAAATTAATTTATTTCTTGTAAGAAGGAAAATTATAAAAATCTGGATTATTTGGGTGAGCAAAATACTACCAGATATGATCGCTCTCTACAAGTACATAAGAAGGTCAGCCACCAACTCGCAGAAGGTAAAAGCATTTTAGGTTATGCTAGCACCAGACAAATGTGTCAAAAATGGTCAATCAATCAATTTGGGGTAGAATTTAGGAGCAAGTTTCTAAGCTTCAGAGCAGCGACTTTCTGAAAAACCCTTTTATGACAAGAAAAAGGGAAGCAAGAAGCATAATCAATTTTAAAAGGGATACATTTAAGAAAGGGATTACCTGACAAAATGATGACTGGACTTGGTGACCCAGACTGATCTAGTTCCATGCCTCTATTTTGTAGTCGTATTTCTTGACAAACTAAAAACAGGCTCTCATATATCACAAAGATGAGTACAGTGTAAGGCAGCAGAATAGACAAGGACAGACTATCAATAGATGAACTCATGTTCGTTTTCTTTTTTTTCTGTATTTCTTCTTAAGCATTGTTATTGTTTTGGGGTTTTTTTCCCCCTTTTGTTACTGGTCAGGCAATACATTATCAAAAATGCCTATTTTAAGGCATTCTGAGCCCCAAATGTATCCCTTTTTTTTCACCACTAATTGGTCTGATAGAAAATACTGCTTCTCCTTATAACCCTTGTGTCTCTCATACCCTTAGACTTTTACTGCTATAAGAGCACTACTACTCAATAACTCAAGAGCATAATTCAATTTTCAGGAGACCTAGCTGCTTAGGCTATTTCTGTGCTACTGAGGCTTGCTGGGTAGCTCAGAGGGTAGCAGGGTGGCCAGCACCCACACTACCAAAACAAAGCAAGTGGTCCCAGGACTCTGCTTACTCCAAGTTATGTCTAAGGGTTGCTTAGGACTATTATAGTTGGTCTGAGCCAAAACTCTGCCAGGGACTATTTTAATAACTGAATAATATAGAGGATTAATTTCTGATGCCCTGACACATTCCCTTGCACTGCTGAACTTTATGAAAGTTGTGTGTTTCTAAGCTGCTAATGCAATGTCACTGGGAGCAGATACTTTTTGCATACCTTATCCTCTAAACAATTGTATTTTTTTGCTTCTTACATAAAACATAAGAAATCTTTATAGTCATATAATGAAAGTGACAGTGAATGAAAACGATTGTTGTCACAATATGCTTCTCAATATTCCAAAAATAAGCCAGAGATATGTCCTTTTGCCACAGAAGGATTAAAACACTCTAACAAGGATAAATTTGGTGTCAGCAAAAACATACACCATACTGCCCTCTAACAAAAGAAGAGTCACAAAGTTCTGGAAAGTCAGTGGCTATTATGGAAAAGAGGATGTTGAAATGCACATTATAATTTGACTGAAAAACAAATGCTCAATATAAAACACTTTAGAAAAGACATCTGTAAGGCAGGAATTCTCACACTCACAAATGGGATAACAATTTGATCAGGTTGTTTCAAATGAATGGAACCAAACATATTCCAAATTCCAAATCTTAATCAAATTAGCCCTGGATTTTAATGAAAGAAACAAAGTTCTCCACTGGGTTCACCTAGGAGAAACTCCCATTCCTTCAGCAAAGCACAACGGCATCTCTGTTAATCCTTTCTCTTTGCACCTGCTGCTTTTGCAGGTCCTGATGAAGACATTCTTTTCTGAATAGAAATTCAAGTAATTCTTCTGAGGACGAAAACGAAAAACCTCATTTGTTTCTGGATTTTAGCATCCATGTCATTGATCTTTGTGTAAGAACTGAACTTGCTATATAGACATCTTGAACAGTGAAGAGTCAGTGACCTAGCAGCCACATGTTTAAGCCTAGCCTAAGCCCATCAACATCTTCTGTCATGGATTAAACACAACTTTAGCTCTTCCATAACTCAGCAACAGGTTAAAGCTCCCTCCCCTAAAAGTGAACCTGTGCTCTCATTTTGCATCCTTCACATGACGTGACCTCAACTGCTTTTCCAAAGTCAAACTTTGCATCAAAGCCTTCTGTTTATCAGCTACTATTTCTCCAGATGCGTGTGGATGTGGCGTTGTGGGATGTAGCTTGATGGACATGGTGCTGTGTGGTGTTGGGTGGGTTGGTTTTTGGTGTGTTGTGCCTTGTTGTTGTTGTGTGGTGGTTGGCTTGCGTGGGTTGTTTGTGTGTTTTTTTTTCTTTTTTTTTTTTTTTTTTTTCCCCCAGGTTGGACTTGATGATCTTACAGGTCTTTTCCAACCGTAGTGATTCTGTGATTCTGTGATTCTGTGATTCAGCTGTGCTAATCCATCCACAGATTTGCTACAAAGTTTTGCATTACTCACTTGTACGGCAGCAGCTACAGCATAACTGCTAAATGCAATAATAATATGCCATGAGATTTCACAGTGTTACATCACTATTAGAATTTCTTCAGATTGATGGATTTGATTGTCACCTTTATTATAAATAGGTATTTTAGGTCTTGATTTTTAGGTGTCTTAGGCACTAATTGCATGTGAAACATGCAAGTGTAGTCACATGTCTAATTTGCATGTGAAATTACCACTGTGGTCTGTGAAACCTTCACCTGCAGATGGTATATGCAGAATGGATAATTACACATGCAAATGGATGATGATCATTTTCACATTCAGAAACCCAGCGTGCACATCAGTAATTACAACTGTATGCTTAACTTGTTTAAAATCAAGGTTGTGATATTTCATACAGACCTGAATTTATTGCACAGAAATGATAAGCAACAGATGAACGAAGACAAAAATGGACTTTTAAAAATTAATTGGACTCCTGGGCAGCAAATGAAGGGCAATGTAGGTAAATGTCAGACAAGAAAACAAAAGGTAAACACATTAGGAAAGTTATTGCAGCATAGTAATCACAAGTGAAGCCAAAAGTGGCAAGTATTCTATCCAACAGGCCACTGCAGTGAACAATGACACAGTGCTCAGGTCAATAGGAAAAATTAAAACATAAAAAAGAGAGTTTTGAATAAAAAGCCACAACAGATTACTGGATGTTAAAGTTATCTTGAATTTGAAGGTTGATGCCCAACTACTGGTTCAAATAGTGTGTGTTGAACATGTTCTGCTCCCACTCTGCAGAGTGGGAAGCTCTACAAGTTTTGCAGTCGGTTCTCAGATGGCTGTGAAGGGTTGAGTCTTGTCATAAGCTGGCAGAGATATGCAGTGGCAGCATTTATGCCAGTGAGAAACACAGAAATAATTACAGGCTGTGTATGAACAAGCTTGATACATCAGTGGATCTGTTGTTTTCCTTTAAGAATTAAAGCAAAACTTGAGACAATGCTGGACAAGCGGTTTTTATTTTATTTTAAGAAATTTGTGATTCAAGACAATTGTCTGTAAAACTGATCAGGAAGTTTTTTATATTGCTGTATACCTTTAAAAATATGGGGAAAACATAAAAATGGAAAAAACCCAACCAAAACCCAGAAAACAAAACTCAAACCCCATTCACTGCAGAAGAGCTCAAATATTTGGTGATAAGCAAGGTAATGATATTAAACTTATAAAGATCTCTCTAGAGTAAAATTGTAAATAGCTGAAGAAGTAAAAGGAAAAGCTTATGGCTCCCTATAAAAGTGGCAATTTAAATTGGGCAAAATATAAGGATATGAAATAGATACAAGTTACAGACTACCAAGGCTACCAAGGAATAGATGTGTGAAAGCCTTAGCTTTAAAAAAAGGATGCTACATTAAAAAGTTATATTGAATTTGATTAAATTCTCAGTGAGAGGTTAGAAAAGAAGAAAACTTTTGTGCGCACACTGCAGAGCTATTTTTTGACTCCTTCTCAAAAAAGGAGGCAACACACGCTCATTTTATGGCAATATTTGTAGTAACTTTTTTCTTTTGTTCTGATTCCGCATAGACAACCTTATTAGCTACTGGCCAGTTTGGCCAGCAAAGTCTGGGCTTCTCAATCCGTGCATTATCAGAATTTATACCTTTGCACTGCTCCCTCTGGTGTTAGGCATGACGTTTGGCAAGACAGCATTGCAACTCCACAAACTTCCTGTTTTTAAACAGACATTTTGCTTCCTTTCTCATCTTCACTGCTGGTTGTTTGTGGTGTAATGTCCTACTCTCAGAGAAATGAAGACGATTTTTCATATCAAATTAATATTCTGGACCTCAAATCTTTGCAGGGATGGGAGAAAGAAGTGGGAAAGGCTGTTGGCAACATCAACGCATTGTGGAGACTGGAACTGTAAAGCACTGACAGCTGGTTTAGGGTGAATTAGAGACAGGGAAGTATTAGATGTCCAAACCTAAGCAATACATAATTCAAAATACCCGACCTGAAAATTGTGATTCTCAAATGCCCCACACAAGCTGCTGCCTATAGAGAATGGACATAAAAATCTGCCCAGATATTTTATGTAAAATACCTTGATGCCTGAGTTGAGCTTCTGGTCATGCTCAAAGTACTTAGTTTTGACAGCACTGGACTTGACTGTCTCCCATTGACAAGATCCACATTACCTGCAGAAGGTGCTCTCTCTACAGGTTTGCCAGGTGAGGAGCACGATTTGGCAGCGTTTGCACAGCGTGATTGCCCAATTTAAATAGTATGACAAACATGAGCTGCAGAGGGGATAGATGTGCTAGCTCCCTTTTGTCCAACAAGTCAGCTACTTAAGCCTGTGTCATGCCTGGATTTTAATTCCTTTGTCTTCTTACAATGATCTCAAAAGAAAACTCTAATAAGTGGAGGGTAACCTGGCTGGAGCTGCTGGTGGTAGTCGGTGTGCTCATCAGCCTTCTTGTGGAATCTGGTTTAATACCATGCTACGAAGAGATAAACATCTTCCACTGGATATTTATATGTAAACACTGAAGTACTCAAGAAATTCAGCCTGAAACAACGCTCCTGCCCCCCCCAGCAGGTGCCCAAATCCTTCGGGTGATGATTATTTAACTCAGACAACATTGAACCTTCTCCATACACACTGAAGTCACTCTCCTTGCCCCAGAAGAGTCCTGTGGCTTGAGGAACTCGTCTGGAGGAATGGGGAGAAAAGGGCTCACTCCAGCTGGAGTAGCAACCAGGGGGGTCCCTGAACATTGCTGAAACAGATAGGAGGGGCTGATGGTGGCCAGTGTCTTCCCTGTGGTTATACCAGTCACACCTGTAGGTACTCCCACATCATGCGCCTGGAGCTTAGCAGCCCAGCAAAGGTGCCAGGAGTCACCCCCGGGCTGGGGGCAACTATTCCCAGCTCTTATGGGTCTGGTCTGAGGCAGGATTTAACAGCACCTAGAGCTCTGCGCAAGGATTTCAGTCATATGCTGTTTTGGCCTTTGAAAATGATTTTATGAAGGGAGTACTGTCTCATATGACCTTCTCACCACAGTTTTAGAAGTTAAATTAATGGGACTGTGAAATCTCTTGCTTTTGATATAAAATAGACTTTTAACTCCATTCTTCCTTTCACTTCTTTACCTGTGCCCATGAGCCTATAACCTATATCTCCTAAGCTGTTTTTGAAGTGTAAAAAAAACTGGCCTCAAAGGTGAAAGGGTAATGAAAATTAAACCATGGTACTAAAACTCCATTACAATTGCACCTGCCCATGCTCCCAGACAAAATCCGGAGGCATAGTTTTAAGTGTTGAGTAGGAGGGAAAGATAATTTTAAGGTGTGGAGAGAAATAGGGTTGTAAAGAGAAGGTGCTTTTGTTCTAATTGCCTCTCTCTTAGCCAGGAGAGATTCAGATTTTTAGCAGGATGACTGTGATCTCTGATAGGATAGACATGAAGGGTTTTTTTTTCCATTCTGAAACAGGTGCGTTCGCAGAGTAGTATTTCTAACAGATGAGACAGAATAAAATGTGAGATAAAAGAATGAAAAGTTGAATTGCAAGGGTGAAATGCTGAAGTGATGGAGTCAGATGGCGAATGAGGTGCCTGGCTGAATTGTTGGGTGTGCTTGTGGACTTGTAAAAAAGAAGGATGTCAGGGACAGAGGGAAGAATGAAAGGACACATAAAGAGAAACTATTGCTTACTTCCATTATGCTCTTTGAAGTACATTATTTCAGTTTTCAGTCCTGAGGTGGGCAGAGGGATATTTCTTTCTCTCAATTCTTTGAAAACTTCCTTCAAAACACTTTCAGTAACAAAAACTCAGGTTTCTACCTTCCCATTTCAAATGTGATTTGTCAGCAGGGGACTTGTGGATCTTTGGGGAAGACTTAAGAGAAACTTGTGATCATCTGCTCTCCCATTTAACTTGTACGTCAGACATCCCAGAATAGCAGTTAATGAGAGAGAGGCATGGCGCTAGCAATTAACGGTATTGGTACTGAGGTACATGGGTGACACGTAAGTATGGTCATATGTTACAGTTTTCAACTTATATTGACTGCTACATGAAAATATAGTACTCATAATGAAAAAGGGTATCAGAATGTGTACTTAAAGTATGTCAGGAGTCACAGAATAATTCGTGTACAAATAACTCATGCTAGACCCAGATTTTATCTCCTTAAAATAGTGACTCTCAGAAAAATCACTTTGAATGTATTCTTGTTGCTGCAAATTTTCCTTTGGTATACAACTGTAAGTAATGTTTTTAAAAGACGCTGCCTGCTATGAAAATTTCAAGTACAAATAACCCTACCCAGTCAAAATCAATTACTTCAGAGAAGAGAGGTAGACTGTTATTCACCAAGGCTATTTCCAGCTAATTTGGAATTTTAACTCAACTCATTTTTGTCTCCAAAAGTAGTGTTACTCTATTGGTTTTTTGGGTTGTATTTTTTTCAAAATGGCAAAAATAATGGTAAGGGAAGAGACAGGTTTTTTTCTCACTTAAACATTAATAAACTCTTTCTTTTCAGAATTATGTAGTGAAAACACCTTGGGAGAAAAAACAAAACAAAACAAAAACCAAGTAAAAATAATATATGTTTGAAAGATACAAGTTTTAAAGATCTCTGAATGAGTTACAACAAATAAAAACATGTATAAAAATTTAACAGTAGCAGATTGCAACCAAACTCCACATGATGATTTAGTGTTTTTATCTCCAGTCACTGTTTAAAGAAAACAAACCCAATAAATGACTTGCCAAGAGTAATAGTTTCAAAGGTAGCTGCCAGTATCAACTCACTTTCTAATTCGAGACAAAGAAATAATTTTGTGCTTTCTGCACTTTTAAGATTTTCTTCTATTTGCTTCTTTAGATTAAAGAAATTTTACCTATGACATCACATAAGTCAATAAATATGCATGTATGCAGGTGTAATCTAATGCATATATATTAAACACACTTTTTTAATAAAGGACTCTGAAGAGTATTTTGTAACACATTGGTATATCAGATTTAAAATGCAATTCTCGCTGCTTTTATGATAACTAGGGTATTACAAGCTGGAAATTTGAGCTATGCCTTTAGTTTCTTTTTAAACGGTGTTCTAAAACATAACTATCTAATAGAGGCTTGGTTAAAATTTGGGGAACCTTTATTTTCAATTGAGCTTTTGCAGAAGCCTAGTGTTCACTTTTCTATTGTCGTCTTGTGCTGTTACATTCATCATATTGATCATGATAATTGATAATGTCTGCATTGCTTGAGCTGCATTTACCATTCCTGATTCGTCAGTAAAGATTACTTACACATTTGCAGGGATTATTTGTTCATGCTCTGTAACAGAGGCATAGTCAGCCAATGAGGGAAAAAAGGAAACCTGGGTATAACGCGACTGCCTTTTTCCCATACACAGCTGCATTGCATCCCAGCCCTGAGAGCAGCCATGGCAGTGTCCTTTTTGCTTTATGAGCAAGACTGGACAAGAAAAAGAGGGCTTGTGTATAACTTGGTTGCACTAATCCCTCCCTGTCATTTCTTTTCTGGAGCACTAATGCAGTTGTGAGGGCCTGGGAGTACTGGCAGGGAAGGGGAGGAGAGTTTTCTACAGTTCTGCTGAAATAAATGTAAATCACTTTCCACTCTCCTGGAGTTGGTAGGTGAGCATGGTTGCACACATGCAGCTTGGAGGAGCAGGAATGATGCTGCGTGGAGTGGCAGCTTCTCCCAGCGCTGTTTATTACCGGGAAGTTAGTGGGAAGACGCTGGTGGTGGATGTGGCAGAGACCTTACTCACAGCCATGTGTGATGGCGTGCTTCTCTCCACCCCCCCACCCTGAACCTGACCTTTATCAAGTGATAACCACCAGTGGTGGTCCTGATGGCTGCACCCCGCCCAAAGTGGATTCAGGCAAGACAGATAACAACACAATAGCCAAGTCCTAATTTGAGCAATCCACTCGCCTAACCACAATGCTGGTCAATGTAAAATCTGTGATCGGTATGCAAATATGACTATGAGTCAACCATCTTACCCCCATAGATAGTGAGCAGCCCAAGAGCCCTTTGAGCTCTCCTGAAATGTCAGCGAGCTGCACAGCAGGATCTCCCCTTGAGTAGGGATGCCTCTCAAGGTTACTCCTCAAGGTTGAGAGGTTACTTGCTGCAACAGATTCTTGGTAAGTGACTAATAGCATGCTAAACTTTGAAACCTTAGCTAAGTGAAATAAAAGATTGATTGCACATATATGATCCTTTAGACATAAACCATTGACCAAGTCTGGGACTAAGTCTGGATCCAGCCACACATAGACTCCTCTCTGAGAAGGAGTTTAGAACACAAGGGGGTCCTCTCTTAACCTCATGACTCAATGGGAGGGTTTCCCTTACAGTTTTGTCCGACCCTGTCCTCTATGCAGTAAGTAATCAAGTGTACCTTGCCATCGAATCTTGTTAAACCACTGTCGCATTTGTCATTGAACTTTGTTAACTCACTAGTTTATATCAATAAAATACATTGTTGCTTCTCTCTTTTACGAGTGAAGTGCATCTCTATCACTCCATCTGCAACACCGTGCCAAAACCAAAGATCTGGTCTTACAGTAACTGCTTGGAATTGGGGGGTGGGAGGGGGGTGGCAATTCCGTAGCATTTCAGTGGTGCTGTCTGCTGTAGATTCACACATGCATGGAGTTACGGTCCTATACCAGGGGTGCTGGGATGGGCCACAGGCTCAGACCTCAGCTGCCCTACTGCACATTTGACTGCATTACACATCCTATAAAGAAAATACACAGGACTGCATTAAAACAAACAAACAAACAACAACAACAAAAAACCTCATTCTCCAACTTAACATCAATTTCACAATATTTTGGCCATGACTCTGAGTATCTGGTATATGGTTATGGTGAGAATATACAGTGAGTTGAAATTTTCCACTATTATTTATACCAATAAATACACAAAAAATTACGAGTATCAGCTTTAGGGTTTTAACATTACAGTTGGAAGACTGTTGCCTTACCCAAGTTAGTCAGGGTTACATTGGCCTTCACTACTGTGTTAGGTTCCCATGAGCAAAATACAGACCTATGGCTGTTATTTCATGTATATGGCCTGTTTAGTCAGTTGAAGGGAACCCTGCCACATCTGTTCCTAGGTGACTTGAAAAATAATTGTTATTTCCTATTATAAATGAAATACATTGAACAGTAATGCAGAGCTGAAGAGCGAGGCGTAGTATGCTTGAGCAATAGTGAAAATAAAGTTGGGTAAGACAAGCAGTGCAACAATAGGACACTGTTCTGCTTTCTCACCATCCCCCATCACCACCAAGCCTTCTGATCTTGGCATATTGGGATATGGAGCAAAATTTGTACTTCTAGAAAATGGATGCAGATCTGGCTAACAGCTGGCTTACAGTGCAAACAATATCCAGTTGCATGTGTGCTTCACAGTGGGTATTCAGAGAACAGGAGACAGACTACAAACTGCACAAAAAATATTAATATTGAACAGGTTAGATTATTTTACAATCTCTAAGTAATCATGAAGTTTTAAAGCTCTGTTTGAAGAAACTTCACATAGACACCTCGGGGCCTTTGACAAACAGAACTGATAAAGAATTGTACAAAGAACTGTACTTTATAAAGAAAGAGAGTATGAAGAAAATGACTGCAATAATGAGGATGAATTGTTAATAAAGGTTTAAAATTGCAAATGGTGGTTTTGATTCTGTAGTAAGTTCTCTGTTGGCAGATCCTTCCATTCCTACAGAGAACAGCTATTTTGAGCAATGAGCCACGAGAATCAAAGGCTTCAAGTTTGTTGCAAGGTCTGGATTTAAGACTAATTTTTCTCAATTAATATAAGATTGATCCTGTTTGTGTGAGTGTATGTATGTGTATTTTAGGTGAAATAAACAGCCACAACCTTCTGAATATTACTTTCAGATTATAAAGGTATTTTTTTCAGCATAATTGGAAGTTTTTGACCATATTTTGACTTTTTTTTTTAATTTCCATATAAAAATAAATTTTGGAAGGTAAATTGAAACTTTTCATTTCAAATGTTAACATTTAAAAGCAAAAATTCTCTTAAGTGTTGTATTAATATACTCACTTTCTGATATGTTAAAGAAAAATTAATGTTTTACGTATTGATGCTTTATAATTAAGTGGTACCCACAGTTAATGCAGGTATAGTTCAGAGATTATGGTGTTATTTTAGTGGGAACAACCATCTTCTGTCTCAGTCAATATGATATTTTCTGATGAGTTTCAGATTAGACTAAACTGAACAGGAAGCATACCTCACTTATCACTGTCTTTAAAAAAATGGGTTTGGTCAGTTCATACCATATGTTACAAAGAAAACTATGAGATACAGAGGAATAATGGGAGAAGCTGAAGGACAAAAAGAGGCTGGGAAGTGTCAATACAATAAGAAAGGTGTTTTGATGTAGATTATGACAAGAGATTTCTGGTCTAGTACTGGTCTAAAGCCAGATGGAAATAAGAACTTTTCAACAATAATGTAACAGAGACAGAATGTTTATTAAATAAAACACTACAGTTGCTACTTTAGGAAAGAGGTGGATGATACTGGCATATCAGAGCATATTGATGGCTGCAAGAAAGGGTATTTGCCCTTCAGGACCACATATGGGACATGTTCTGTATCTTCTGATAACGAAGATGTTGCACTACTGTACAGTCTCATATCAACACTGCAGTTGTTTGTAGCCTTGAATCTGGTATGGTATAAGGATAAAAATCTTTCAGTTCAAAAAATGTAGGTATATGTTAAACAAAGGCTAATAAAAGAAAACATTTCAAAATAAGCAAGTCTAGGTAATTTGCATCCAAGAATTTTAACAGAGCTGGCTGATGATCTGCTTGGATTATTAGGCTTGATTTTCAACACTGAGTTTCAACACTCGAAGCATTTTGTCCACAGTCCCAGAAGTAAACAGGAGATCCAATTCTGTACCAATATAAACAACAAAAAAGTGTAATTATAGATTTGTCAGCTTGATAATGATCTCAGGCAGAATAATGAAACAGATGATACAGCAATCCTGTTTTGTTTATAAAGGTAATAAAATTGATGGAATGCACTTAGTCTTCTATAAGGCATTTCATTTGGTAGCACATGACATGTTGATTAAGAAATAAAATCAACATGGCACATACTGAATTGATTAAAACCTGGGCAACTGAAAGGTCTTAAAATATTACTGTAAATGAAGAATCATCATTCTTCAGATGTTTGTCTATGAGCTTCACAGGGATCATCAGTATTTGACTCTATTATATTTAATATTCTTTTTCAATGCTTGGAAGAAAATACGCAATGATACTGATAAAGTTGCAGATGAAAAATGTTGCGAGTGTAGCGAATAATAAAAAGGGAAGTCTTTGATGCAAGGTGATCAAGACTGTCTGGCAAGGTAGGTGCAAACAAACAGCTGAATTTACACATGGCCAAGCATAATAAAGCAGTAGGCCTAGCATGAAAGGATGTTGTTTCCAATAAAGGAATAAAACTTTTCTATTCTGAAAAGCCTTGCCTATAAAGCTCAGGTGAGCATGAACTGCGATGTTATTGCTTGGTGATTTTGTACAGAAATAAGGACTTTATGTCACCTTTGAATATTACTGCTTTAGAATACCATGCTCTGATCTGGTGCTACAGACATGTGAATAGTTTAGAGAGGTTACATGATAATCCTTGGGATTATCCTATTGGGAAATAAACCCACAGAGTGCCTAACTCTATCAGCTTAATGTCATTTAATCTAGTTAAATTTATCAAGTAATTAATTGATCATCAAGATTAAAAGGCGACTTGTTTGCAATCTAAAGGCACTTACATGGAAAGCAAAAGTTTGAAACTAAGACAACATTATTGGCAAGGTCTGAGGTCAAGATGTTAAAACGAGACAAACTCAGATCAGAAGAAAGCTATGGATGTTTTCCAAGCAGGAAAAATTTGCAAAAGTTAGTAGTGGGCTCTCTATACCTGGGATTATTGAACAGGTTGGACTACATCCAGGGCATGCTATGGCTTGTGTTCAAGAGGTCAGACTTTGTGTTCACAGAGGAACTTGGCCTTGGAAACGATGAATTTATATACAGAGGCAAACATTGAATAACACCAAGTTTTTGGGTTAAGCCACGGCTGTGATGATGCACTGCTGTAAAATATGGTAAAAGTGCCATAATAGGTCTCCTCTTTCCTCTGACACCTGTTCTCTTTCAGCTGAAAAAATCTTAAGTGTTTATCAATTTTTGCAGTGTGTCTGGGAGACAATCCAAAACTTTATAATAATGGATTTTCTTCAACATGGTGGTCTCCTAAGTGCAAGAGAGCTTAATAATACTTTCTGCCATGTCCAGCTGCTAACTCTAAAGACTCATAATTGCGTTTGGTCTTATATAATGCACGTAGTGTGGCACTACATGGAAAAGGTAGTGAAGATAAAATCAATGTAGCTGTGTCATACTCTTGTTCTGTAATACTGCATTACAGTATGGAACATCTGTTAGCTCTAGTGTTGCACTGACTAATTGAAGTAGCCCAGTATAAATTAATTTTGAATCAATCTCACTGTATTACTGTTACATGTTCATGACAGTCAGAATTAATGGTCACAGGGGTATTGTGCTGCAAACTAACAATGAAAATGTGACTTTAATGGTTTTAGAGGAATTTGATTGCTCCTTCTGTTATACATCATTCACAGCCTGGATTCAAGCCACCGCAATGTGAGTGTTCATGTGTGTGCGTGCTGGGAGCGGGGAGAGTTCTTGGGAAATGAGGAGCATACCAATCCTTTACGTCTCAGTAATCAGCAGGTTTTGGAATGGTCCATTCAGGCTGAAACCAAACATTTCAAATGAGGAAATCCTGAGGTTTATTCTAGATATTTGTTGACCATCATATCTCTTCAGTATGATTTCTATACAATGCCTCATTGACTGTATTCATGAAGCTCTCTATAACTGGGAGTAGCCCATGAAAAGTATCCAGCTGTATATGCAGCTTTCAATCTTGTTTCAAGTTAGTTAACTTATTTTAGCCTTGTTATGATGGCATTATGATTTCATGATTCCTCTGCCATAACTATTTAATATCTATCATTAATTACATTTGGGTTCAGTTTGGAACAGTTTTATAGGATGTATGTGAAGGACATTGTAGTGTGTTCTTTTGTTTCTGCGAAAGCCATCTGTAATTGCAGTCTTACAGAAGCTTGCGGTTGAATTCTGTCCTAAATGATCTCTTTTGAATTTATTTCATGCAATGTAAGTCAAACAGATTTTGAACCTTATTCAGTTCTGAAAAGGTATTATGTAAAAATGCACCTTCCTATTCAGCAGATCTGCTCTATATTCAGTCACATTTGAATTCAGTGACAAAAAATAAATGTGTTCTACATCCTGCTGATAGAAGCAGGGAGCTGATGCAGATGTGGGAACGTGGTGTGGGTTCCCTTCTGACTCACCGTTATTAACAGAGCTGCTGTGTAAGGGCTTGATTTGCCAAAGCCTCCAAACACCCACACCCCCAATTGACTTCAGCTGGAGTAAAATGGATGGAGATCTTTGAAACATAACCCTTCCTATTTGTATTAAAAGGCAAAATTCCATTGGGACTCTAGATGTAGATGAAGAAGGATTTTCTCTAAATTCTTACCAGTAGAAGCCCAGCTAGAAATAAATATTTGAGTTTCATTTTTAATGGCAAATATGAAAAATTATTAGCCAGAGGGAAGAAGGCAACATGTTTAGTTGTAAACAGAGCCAGTTTGATCCAAAGTTATTGAGCAAATAAAAGCTGCTTCTGTTGCAAATAAATAAAATTGCAGAAATTCTATTTCTGTTGTCTGTGCTAAGGTGAAACACTATGCCCCAGAGCTGTGGTCTGACTTTTGTCTTCACAGTGCAGGACTAAGATTTTCTGGAGTGCAGTGGCTGTATTGTACAGCTTAGCTGTGTAGACACCGAAACCTCTGATAATGCTTTTGTTTTTTTTTTTTTTTTTGAGGAGGTGAGATCTGAGTATTCTTTTTTTTTTTTTTTTTGGAGCAGGTGAGACAATCCTATCCAAAGTACCCAATGGCTAAAAATTTAGGAGAATTGATTCAGGCTGTAGATCTCGGGGAAATTCGTTATACTGTTGACTGTTGATGCCAGGGAACTCCTTACTCTGAGAAAGCTGACCTTTACACTGATTGCACAATGCCTTTATGCTAGAAGAATATAGCTAATCATTGCAACTTCAACCCTGATGTTTAATGCTGTAGTTTAGGAATTGTATAAACACAGTGGGGTAAGAAGGCACTTCCCAGGTCATTGAGTCCAATATCTTTGTATAACAAGTGGCCAAAAGTGGTAATCTCCTTTATAAACTTTAGGAGTGATTAGGTTTCTGTTTCAACTGTTTGTTTATGAAAACTGTTTAGGAACCTTCTGCTTTAAAGGCACATTCTTTCCATTTCCAGCCTACATGTGTGCATAATCAATTGACACATATAGAATCACAGAGTTCTATAGAATCATAGAATTATTTAGGCTGGAAAATACTTTTAAGACCATCAAATCCAACTGTAAACCTAACCCTCCTAAGTCCACCACTAAACCATGTCACTAAGCGCCTCATCCACACGTCTTTTAAAAACCTCCAGGGATGGTGACTCAACCACCTCCCTGGGCAGCCTGTTCCAGTGTTTGACAACCCTTTCAGAGAAGAAAGTTTTCCTAATATCCAGTCTAAACTTCCCCTGGCACAACTTGCAGCCATTTCCTCTTGTCCTATCACTTGTTACCTAAGGGAAGAGACCGACACCCGCCTCTCTGCAACCCCCTTTCAGGTAATTGCAGAGAGCGATGAGATCTCCCCTCAGCCTCCTCTTCTCCAGACTGAACAACCCCAGTTCCCTCAGCCGCTCCTCATAAGACTTGTGCTCCAGACCCCTCACCAGCTTCGTCACCCTTCTCTGGACACGCTCCAGCACCTCCATGTCCTTCTTGTAGTGAGGGGCCCAAAACTGAACACAGGATTCGAGGTGCGGCCTCACCAGCGCCAAGGACAGGGGCACGATCACCTGTTTCTGATACAGGCCAGGATGCCATTGGCCTTCTTGGCCACCTGGGCACACTGCTGGCTCATATTCAGCCGGCTGTCAATCAACACCCCCAGGTCCTTTTCTGCGGGGGAGCTTTCCAGCCACTCGTCCCCAAGCCTGTAGTGTTGCATGGGGTTGTTGTGGCCAAAGTGCAGAACCCGGCACTTGGCCTTATTGAACTTCATCCAATTGGCCTCAGCCCATCGATCCAGCCTGTCCAGATCCCTCTGCAGAGCCTTCCGACCCTCAAGCAGATCAACACTCCCGCCCAACTTGGTGTCATCTGCAAACTTGCTGAGGGAGCACTCGATCCCCCTCATCCAGATCATTGATAAAGATACTGAGCCATGGGGAATGCCACTTGTGACCAGGTACCAGCTGCATTTAACTCCATTCACCACGACTCTCTGGGCTCGGCCATCCAGCCAGTTTTTTACCCAGCAAAGGGTACAACCATCCAAGCCATGAGCAGCCAGTTTCTCCAGGAGAATGCTGTGGGAAATGGTGTCAAAGGCTTTATTAAAGTCTAGGTAGACTATATCCACAGCCTTTCCCTCATCCACTAAACAGGTCACCTTGTCATAGAACGAGATCAGGTTAGTCAAGCAGGACCTCCTTTGCATAAACCCGTGCTGACTGGGCCTGATCGCCTGGTTTTCCTGTACGTGCTGCATGATGGCACTCAAGATGATCTGCTCCATAATCTTCCCCGGCACCACGGTCAGGCTGACAGGCCTGTAGTTCCCCATATCCTCCTTCCAACCCTTCTTGAAGATGGGTGTCACATTTGCTAACCTCCAGTCCACTGGGACCTCCCCGGTTAGCCAGGACTGCTGGTAGATGATGGAAAGTGGCTTGGTGAGCTCTTCCGCCAGCTCCCTCAGTACCCTTGAGTGGATCCCATCTGGTGCCATAGACTTGCAGGTGCCTAAGTGGTGTAGCAGGTCACTAACCATTTCCCTTGGATTGTCGGGGCTTCATTCTGCTGCCCATCCCTATCTTCCAGCTGAGGGGGCTGGGTACCCAGAGAACAACTGGTCTTACTGTTAAAGACTGAGGCAAAGAAAGCATTACGTACCTCAGCCTTCTCCTCATCCTTCGTCTCTATGTTTCCCCCTACATCCAGTAAAGGATGAATATTCTCCTTAGTCCTCCTTTTGTTGCTGATATATTTATGGAAACATTTTTGTTGCCTTTTACGGCTGTCGCCAGGTTATATACACACACATATATTTCTTTGACAGCATTATTTTTTAGAGGACTTCTTTACCACTTTAGTATTTAACATTAGGATTTACTTATAGACATTAGGCATATTCCCTTGCAGCCTTTGTTTTGCTATACTAAAAAAATGTAACCTCTCTTCTCCCTTTGAATGATAGGCTTTTCATATAGCCCTGTTTGAACTTGTTTCAGTTTGAATCCATCTTTTTTAAATATGGAAGACTAAAGTGGTGGGAGGGAGGGGGAGGAGAAGGGGTCAAACATTTGCTTCATATCTGCTGGAAACACCTTCCTGATGCATTCAAAGATCGTATTTGCATATTTTAGTGTTATACTATATTAGTGCTTCAACAGCCATGACTCTTCAGTCATTTCCAATTCTTAACATACAGCAGAAGTGCTTATTATCAGTTCTCACATTTATTCCTTTCCTATTTCTCCATTCTGCAAGATCACCCAATTCTTTCTGCATATTATCCTGGAATTTTCTTTTATTAGTGAGCGCTCTCAGGCTTATATCATCAACAAACTTCACAGCCCACTCCTACTTAACACCATTAAAACCTAATTGCATCATTAATACACATTTAAACAAGATCAACTTCAAGGAGGAGTTCCATTAAGACTCAGGCTGGTATAACCTCTCTTGACACTACCATTGCCATGACTGCTTTAGCTCATTCCTTAGACATCTTATAATCTCTTTACTTTCCCAGGCAGTGGAACAGCTCTTTCAGAATATGAAATGCCTTGTAGATGAAGCCTTATCGCTTACATTTCTTTTGCAGTCCCCCAGAAATCCAATATAGTGAGTATCTTGTATCCTGTGCTTTTTATTCCTGGTGACAATGCTGCTGAGGAGATGCACTATAGTGTGCAGTGGTACTTCAGAGTTTCTAAGTGCTTCAGTCATCATTCAGGTTTTTGCATTGGTATAGCCTAACGGAGAGTTTCCAGCCTGAATACATGACACCAGCCCATCCTGACCACTTGAGGTCAGGATGCATCAGGATGTCCTAGTCAACTACAGGTGAAAGAAAGCAGTTTTGGGGGATTCTTTTTACATCGTAAATCCTAAAATATCCATAAACTATGCGCTAGATTAGCAAAGGGGAGTAACCGTAGCTATGAACTCTTCAGAAGGGTTCCCCTTGCCTCCATTGTGTGGCTTGGACTCTGAGCTGGGTACCATTTGTCAGTGAGTCAACACTATGGGCCAGACAGTAGCCTTCAGAGGCAAAGGAGGCGTAGAGCTGGGCATTATCAGCACTGTTGATGGTAATTCACTCTATGTTGTCTGACCAGTTTGCTTACTGTTTCCATACAGCATCCAGAAATATACTGTTTCTGTACTATCTATATCATCTATATCTATCTTTATCTATATCTATATAATCTGTATCTATATCTGTATCTACCTTCACTGTTACAACCTTCATAATATTGTTTGTTCATTCTATTATTCATTATATTATTTTACTTTATGATTAATCATTCATTATCTTAGTAAAAATCACATACAATAATAGATTTATATGTTATCTATATGTAATATAGATAGAAGACTTAATAAAAATGGTCTAAAAGTATCTAAATACCTGCTATCTTGTCAGCTATTGTTCACCTAGTAGAATGAGAAAATCAATGTATTTATTATAAAGGCAGTTAACCACTTTAGCAGTGGCACACACTTAATAGCATTTTAAATTAGTAAAGTAAAAGACAGAAACACACTTAGGTACTTTATATATGTGGTCAAATTAGTTACCTTCAGTATCCATCCCAGTGAGATGTAGTCATATATAAAATGACATATTCTATCAATGAGAAGACATAATTAAATATTGAATTTTTTAAAAAACTTTTTATTTTTCTACATTCTGATACTGAACATTTACAGAAGGCAAAGCTTCTGTCACTAAAAAATCCTGCCAAAAATGCATAGATTTTTGTCCATGAGAAACTAAATTTGGGGGTTTATTTCCTGATGTTTTAAAACTTAGTCCATCTTATTTAATTTAAGAAAGTATGATAGTTTCTTCTTAAATATAATGTAACCAAAAGAAAATGGAGAGTGTTCAGAAGATTAACTCTTTCAAATGAAGCTGAAAGCTTCAGTAGATTTCAATTAGAACTGCATGATAAGTTTTACATATAAAGCATATCCATTCAAATTTGGCTTTTGGCCAGTTCTGCAAAAGCAAAATAACATTAAGAACCAGCCTTTCACTGCACGTTTTACTTTTTTTTTCTGAGACTATGAAGTTTGTAATTTCAAGTCACATAATAAAGTCTGTGTTTAAGTTTTCTGTATTTTTTAATTAGGCTGAAATTATGCAGAAGGCTGAATACATTCATTAAAAGACTCAATTGTTATTATTTGGTAACGTACTTCCTGCTGCTATCCGAATCAAAAATTGGATTTGATTTTAAAGAAATCCACTAAGTTGTTGGTTTTTTCACTGAAAATGATCACCCCTATCATCAGGTATTCAAAAACACTGCCAACACAGGGGAACAGTCTCTCTCAGGTTACTTTTAGATGTATTTCTAAACACCTTTGCACATGAAAGGATATTGCACTTTACAGAATGACAGGAATCACATAAAATGTCAAACTTTCAATTGAAGTTGAAGATTCAGATAAGGAAGGCCAGTTTTCAAATATCATTGCTTGGGTTATGGAACTATGGCTCCCCTGTTGTGACTCAGATTAATACATTTGTGTGCTTCAGATGGGCATTGGGTGTCTCAGAAGTGCTGATTTTTTGCATTCCAGTATGAAAACCAGCTTCTTACCTCAGGGCATGAATTGGAAACTTGGTAGTCTTGGAACAGATTCTGTATGTTCTCCTTTTCTCGCTCGCATGACTAGTACCCAACACTAGTTATTCCACTAAAACTGTTCAATCTCACAAAAGGTTTCATCCACAGATGCATCAAAAAGCTAACCAGAGCCTTGCTGGTCCATCAAGGAAGGCTGGTATCATTAAGTGTACGGTATACTTGGTTCACATCTGTCCACCTTTAGCTCCCTGTTTTAGATGAGTTTTTGAGAGGTGACTTTATTGGAAGCAGTTTTAACACACGTCCAGCGAGGCCTTGCTTGTATCTTTGTATCTGCTCCTCTGCGTGGGGTAACTTGCATTACAAAATGCAGCAAATTATCATCTGGCTCTGAAGTGAAAATCCAAAACCCCCCAAAACTTGGAAGTAGTAATTTCTTGTGCTTTGACTATAAACTCATGTTTTCAAGTTTAGCATCTACATATATTTTCATTTTGTTTTGAAAGACATTAGCTAATGATTCTGCTCAAGCACATGTTGAAGTCTTACAGCCCTACCTATTGCTTTTCTTGCAAAGTTCAGTAAAATTGCTTACAGTTAAACAAGTCTAACCAGTAAGTATGTTAAATAGTAAAAAAAACATTTGTTCTGTGAAATGTGGATATCTGTGAAAAGTGGATATCTGTAATATCCCTTACCTCATCAAACTATTGACTGATAAAAACTTCTGTTTATCACTATAGGTTAATTGTAGCGCTGCAGTGCTTGGCAATATGATTTGCAATAGACTCCAGAGACATCATTCTAGTTATCAGGAAGGCTAATCCAAAAGAATGATCTGATAGACCACTGCTGATTTATATCAAAAGTTTATTTTAAACATAATTGCCCTAAGTACCTACCTAATCTATTTCACTTACCCTGAGGTCCCCTAAGCTTTAATGTGAGGACATTCCTCTCATCATTATTCTAATTCTTAAAAGCTTTTTGTCTATAAAGACACTTATCATTGCATACTACAGATGTGATTTCTTTGCTTCCTAATTAAAAAGATTGATGGATATTGTAGATGTAAAGTCTTGGCCAGATTTAGGAACCTGTAGAAAATGTGAAAGCGTTGCCTATGGACACCCTACTGGTGGTTCAAGCACTTTCCATTAAAATAATACAATAAAATAAGTCTCTAGCATTGTAAAGGCTCATAGACACTGATGCAATTCAATGCAACATAAAGATTAGGTGTTGCTGGATGTCATTCCTATCTTTTCATACACTGCCCCGTCAATTATGAGTAGCACCATTCAAATCAATGGTACAGTTTAGACACTATCTTAGAGAATCAAGAACTGATTAATCACAGTATATCATAGTTACTACAAAATCAGTCTGTCCCTACAAAATTTGTCTTCCGTGTTTTACTGTAGAACTGTATATACAAATACATTTTCTATTATATTACAAAATAGCTTTTGAATTACATGTTCATTTTAGGCTTATTAAAGGTAACCTTTATATCCTCCCTTGGAAATCAACTTTTATTTTGTAACTTCTTCCTAAAAATTTTATTCAGTATTGTTAGCATGCATTCTGTTTTATTCTATGCAGTTTACCTGTTGAGATAGAGGATGGGGGGGTGGAAAAGGGGATAGAAATTGTAGAAAAGTAGCATTAGAGTGGCAAAGGTATCTTTGCAGTCCTTTGAGATTGTTTCACAGCATAATTTCATCACATTTTGCATACACTTTGCCTGTGGCTTAAGCAATTATAAAAGTGCTAAAATGGAATTTACAGCCTTCATAAAGAACATAGCAGTGGTTGAAATAGTTTTAAAGCAATGACAGGTAAAATTTGAATTGTTTTTATTTTCTTTAATTGAACTTTTCCTTTTCTCCATTAGTATAACAAACATCTGGAAGAAATTAGGTCTGACTTCCAAAGAAAAAAAGCCGAAAAAAAAAAAAGCCTGCTTCCCCAACATCATGTTAGTAATTTCATTATGAGAAACATACCTTGAGGTGTACATTCTGGTTCCACAAATCGATGAAAAATAAACATGCTGGAGAGGGAAATGTTCATGGTTTTCATTATGAATGGGACAATGACACAAATGTCACAAATTTGGAAAAAAATAAAAAGAAGGTGATTCAGAAATAAACTCTACCTTAATCCTACCCACCACTGGAAACAGTGATATTGAAAGAGAAAGTGGGTAGGACAACGGCAATTCATTAAATTACCTTCTTTCTCCCAGGCCGGATATGTCTGCAATATAACTGTAATTTTTAAGAATATGTTCCTAGTTTCATCTTTTCAATTAATTTATGATTCACCAAGGCATTTAATTGGAAAGACCACACATCCTGAAATGGCAAGATTGCTCTGTACGTAAGATTTTTGCAGTATTATTTTGTCCCACATTTCATAAACAGCACCTTTATAAACAGCATCTGGAGGAAGTAATTGTCTTTTCTACAGTTCCTCGAAAGCACAGAAATTTCCCTAATTTCCCCTTTCCCTTCCCTTCTTTTCCCTTCCTCTCTCTCAAAGTCTGGCTGCCCTCAATACAGCAAACAACTGAAACCATAGGAATGTAGCTCCTAAATATTTTTAATGCTGTCCTCTCTATCCTCAGTGTGGAGTGAAAAAATTCTTATTAGCATTGTCAATAGCTCCAGTTATATAAAAGGAAAGAACAAATAATAGAATGGAAAGGAAATATGTCTTCATTTTCTTTCAACATTCATTTCAACAGTGCTCTTTAGAGATGGCAAGACATCAGTGTTATATTTTAAAGAAAGGTACTTCACCTTAACCCTATGTTTCTGCATTGCTATGAAGGCCCAGAAAATTTCCCAGTCAACTTCAACTAGCCAGTCAGAAGTTCATCCTACAGTGCATTATGACCTTGCTCCGTGTTGTCATCTTCCACTGTTAGATGGGCACAACTTTAAGATATAAATCTAGCTGTAAATAAAATGGAGATAAGCATCACTATGAAAATAGAGAAAATTGCAGGTATGCAGGGAAAAGGCTCCTTACTTACAGTATGCTTTAGGAGAACTGGAATGGTACGTACAGACAATTTGCAAATGATGACTTCATAGTACAGTATTAGGTATTGTTTATGTGTGAGGATCCAGCTCAAACGCTTGGTGTTAAAAACGTATGTTGTTGGGGATAATTTCCAGATACGGGTAACTCAAAGCTTTTGCAACTTGGAAAGGGCTGCAGTGGATATACATTTAAATAACACACTTCCTCGTTGTTGAGATATTTATACAACGCAGGCAAGCAGGCTGTTGTTGTCCAGTGCTTTGGCATTGCTAATCCACAGTGGTATTCAGTACAGCCTATGGGGGTACTTGGTCTCAATATCAGTCTCCTTTAATTTACTAGACTAAGAATTTTATTTTAGCAATCCATTAGTTTTATAAAATGTTGGGGAGTAGTAATTTAAGAGATTCAATGAATATATACTAAAGAAGATTTAATCACAGAGGAATCTTGGGTTAAAGGCCTTATTTAAAACCCACAGAATGAAAGTGAATATTCAATGAGATACTGCAGCTTTAATCTATGCTGTTATATCTGTTATTCTGCATGACACTCCGGCTTTCATTTTTTCTGTTTTCCATCTAAGTCTTTGAAGGATACCTTCTGCCACTTTCTATTCAATGCAATATTTGGACATACTGGGGTGATTTTGAGTAGGAATGTCAAAGGATTTTCTTTTTAAGCTTTGAGTTTTCTTCCTTCTGTCAGTGTAAAGACAGACCTTTAGCTTTTCTTTGTGCCTTAATTTATGTACAAAATAGAGCAACACTAAATGAAGGACTATGTAGAAATACAATGCTATTTTTAGATAAGACATTTATTCTATGTAAGAGGCTCTACAGCCTCAAACATCTTCAGATCAGGTGATATTTAATGTGTTAAGCCTCAGAATGAAAGACATCTTTGCAAGTCCTGCACTGCAGACAAAAACAGATAAGCAACTAAATATAACAGCTCTCCTTAGTGAATCCTCAGAAAATTGATAGGCAAAGTTGTTCCAGGATACATGTTCCAAGGACCCCAATGCACCGAACTCATGCTGTTGCCTGTCTCTAGGAATGCTCTTCTTCATGGATGTTTTCCTATGCGCAAAGAGCAGAAGAGATTGTTCAGAGCAAAGGATTAAAGATCCCATCTTTCATAGCAAATAAGTCAATATGCAAATAACTTGAATATGTTAAAATAATGTGACTACATGGACAAGTCATGCAGACAGCTGCAGTGTTAGGTTATCTGTAGAAAGAGCTTTCATTTAAAAATGTAAAAAGCCTTATGCTCTCAACAGATATCACTATGAGTGATGAACAGGAAAAACAACAAAAGCTTTGTTCAGGTCAGTAAGACTGTATTTTATCAAACTTTATTATGAGTGCAGACACATCCATTTCAGACCTGATAATAAAGCTGTTTTATGGGAAAAGAGGCAGTTTAAAGTTGGTGTTTCTCATTTCTTTTTTGGCTGAGTAAATCAGTAATCTGCAGAATACCTGTTAGTGATTTCTTTCTGGTAAAGGTTGTTTGAAATGATGGGAAACAAAGCTGCCTTTCTGTCATCACACAGCTCAGAAGATGGATTTTCATGTAACATAAAAGACTAAAGTCAATTACATGGGTCACCAATGAAAGCTGGTATGAAAATGCTATTCAGCCTTCTAAAAAGGGCTACATGGAAAATGTAACAGATAATGGAGGAAGACTGTGAATTTTATTGATCAAGCTAGACCGTGACTCTTAGAGTCTATATTTTCTGATTTAAAATATGAAACTCTATTGTAAGTTTTCAAGAGATTTGAAGTTTCTTAGAAAGCTAATCAGTCCCTTTTGTTTACAGAAGATATTCCCAGCAATATAGAATTGGTTTTTGCAACCCATAATCTGGCAAAAAGAAAATTCCTGGCAATCGACTAAAGACAACTTCTGAATTCACACAGACACTCCAGCCTTTCTATCTACCAGCTTCCTAGATAGATTTTTCCCAGTTTGCTATTCTCCACTTTTTCTCTGTATAGAATTTCTGCTAGGTGTGATACAAAAATTGTTGTGATGCTCTTTTCATTCTTTTTCAATTCCTATTGTTTGTGAGCTCCTGCCATTCAATTTTGGAAGCAGGGTTTCTCACTAAAAGCAGTAGTTGCAGTACTGGCAATGGTATCAGTGTCCCGCATGCTCTACAGTTATCACCAGAGTGTGCAGGGAGAGGCTGTGATCTGTGCAAGGAGAGGTTGTGCTCTGTGCAAGTGTGTGACTGACTGGAAGTGGCAACATCCCATTCTCATGTAAAAGAGTATGTATTTAATATCTGAGTTCTTGCCTAATGATCCCTTCTCTTTCCTATGTGGCTTTCTATCTTAATCTTCAATTTCTTTTTGGTCTTCTCATTTTCTTCTCATTTCTCCTGTTTCCTTAAATTTAGTGGATTTAGCTCAGGCAAGAGAGAGAACACTGGGATTTTGGTAAGGCTGATCAAAATGCTTAACAAAGCTTTGCCATAGTAAATCAATTAAAGTGAATGTAGGCAAGCTATCTAATCTCATGGTATTTCAGAACCTGATTTGTAATAAAGGAATGATGAGACCATGGAATCATAAAATAGTTTGGGTTGGAAGGGACCTCCAAAGATCTTCTAGTCCAATCCCACTGCAGGGACATCTTCAACTAGATCAGGTTGCTCAGAGCGCCTTCCACGCTGACCTTGAATGTTTACAGGAATGGGGCATCTACCACCTCTCTGGGCAAATGCAACCTGTGCCAGTGTTTCACCACCCCCACTGTAAAAAAATTTCTTCCTTATATCTAGTCTGAATCTACCCTCATTTAGTTTAAAACCATTACACCTTGTCCTATCACAACAGGCCCTACTAAAAAGTTTGTCCCCGTGAATGAAGATGCTCTTTTTCTGTCTGTTTAGACAATATCTTTTTCAGATCTAGCCTTGATTCTGTCTACTTCTATCCCAGTTCCTTTGGTTATACAACCATGGCTTATGTTAGTTGTCAAAGTATAGTCACTGAAGATGTTCCTATTAATTTTGTTTTGAACCATTGCTTTCAATTATATTGAATTGATAGTGAAGTGGTCATTGCAAATTTAACTGTACACTCAAAACCACAGACACTTTCTCCACTGCTTGGAGATTTGTCCTAACACTCTTCTCTGTCTTTCCAGACTTTCCCTGCATCATCTTCTATCTCAAATTCTTCCCTTAAGCTTGTATCTTGAATCACCTATCCTACCTCTAGCATTTTCCTCTTCCTTGTTCTTTTTTTTCCTTCCTTGCTCCAAAGTATTCATTCTTTTTCCTATTATAACACTTTGTTAATATTTCTATCACTATTATTTTTTTTTCTTTATCTACTGGCTCTCTTTCTCTTGGGCACTAGTAAACAAAAACAATACCAATTGTAGTCAATTATGCTTCATCCCGCTAAATTTTAAGGGAAATGGAAACTCTTTTGAAGACTTCCGAATACTGCCACAGGAGACCATGAGAAATTTTTAAACGCACATGTCATCAAGATTTGTGATGTTATTAATAGAGCTGACAACACTACTTGCTGTGTCCTAAGATGAAAGATATACGAAAAATGAGGGGGGAAATATTCCCCAATTCTGTCACTCCTTGTGTGCAGCAAACGACACAACATAAATCCTGTAGAACATAATGCTCCTGTCCACACATCATCACAGAAATTAATCACAAACTAATAATCTCATCTGAGAACTAACAGGATTTCAAACATGATCATACTCCATTGTAAGTGCACACCACACTTTTTGGACCTCTCCCTTTCTAAAATACCAACATACATATTTCAACAGTTTCCTGCAGAAAAGCTGGTCAGGTAGGGTTTCTAATTCTGCACTAGACTTCTGACTGAACAGCAAGCAGCACGTATGTAGTCTCCACGCTTAACATACACCAGAATAATACGGTGATCAATACAGGGTAAGAATGCCTGAACATATATGAAGCAAGACAAATGGACATGAGTGAATAATGCAATCTCTTTTCATTTTCAGACAAATGCTTGCCATTCCTATCACCAACTAGGCTTTGAAAATAGTCAATATGCAGCATAGGGAAGAAGTGCTGCAACTATGAGGCCATAAATCATTGGCTCCTCCTTATTTTTATTATTTACACCGAAGTAAAAGAAACTGAAAACATAGTATACTATCCTTATTCTATCTCTACATGTGGTAGAGGTGCCCAGAGATGTTATCCATTTTTAGATGAGAAAAAAATGCTGCATCTGCTTTTGAAGTGGGGGATTCACAATTCATGTACAGAAAGAAATCTGCAAAACTCTGGCGTGGAACTTCGGGCAAATACATAGGCATGGTAAGCTAAGCTAACGTCAATATCTTTGACTTCTTTACTTGTAAAACAGTTATCATGGATTGAGAAAGCTTCAAGCAAAAAACCAGTAAGTATAACATATGCATTGAATTTGAGAAAAAACCCTAACACTGTACAAGTGTCAAGTGAATTGAAGTGAAGTAAAAATGAAAAATAGAAATACAAAAGAATAGCAAATGAGTATGATGCACAAAAATTGTCACTCTTGGGCTAATTGGAAGAGTAATAGCTTTGATGAAGAGAGAAGGCAGTGAGAAGTTTGTGCATTTCACAAAAGGCATCCTTTCTGCCTCTCATCTGTAATCTACCTATTTTCATCTGAAAAATATATTGGTATGAAAAAATGCTATTGTGTAACTGGCACTGTGTAATGGAGAAATGACAGACAACATGAAATAGGGCAAAATAATTTTCCTCATTAGAATGAATAAAAAAATCAGGATTAGAGAGGGCATCAAGAAGAATTCACTGTGGTGCCAGACCTAGCAAAAATATTTCAAGGGAGAAGACTGTTATTTTGTCTAAAGAAAAGTACATGTATATATATGTTACTAACTATTGTAATCCAGAAATGCTGAAATATCAAAGAAGAAAAACATGATTCAGTATTGTTTACTGAGTATACAATTGGTCAGAGCAATTAAATCCTACTAGTGCTCTCAGGGCCTTGACACCAGCTTTTCATAGCTCATTTTTCTTCTTTCCAACACTTTAATTTCCTTCAAACATTCTAGAAACACACAAATCTCTTTCCTAATGTCATTTTGCCATACATGCAATCACAGCTGTTGCAACAGTGTTGTTAAGACAATTATGAAATCGGGGGAAGATAGACTATTTGGTGATAAAATGGAGATGTAATAAAGAAGAGAATCATTGTATGAATATTTTTTATCAGAGTCTGACAGGCTGTTGAAAAAGGGTGGGAGTTTGTTGTGGACTATTTTCAGAGAAGAAAAGTTATCTCCATAATATGTCATGTTTGTTATAACTTTGTCAGAGATTTCATAATTGACATTTCATTTGTTTGCCTAATTAGAATATGACAGAATGGTATCAGAAACATTGAAACATTTTTTTAAGGTGTTTCCTTGGCCAAGGTTAAAACTGTAACTGGTAACAGAGATGGGATTGTACTGCAATATTTCTATTCATTAGAAAGCACAGAGAATCTGAAAAAACCCCTTAGTTTTTTTTAAAGCCACACTGATGTCTGAGTATCTAAAGAAATGTACTAGATGCCTAACAGTATCTAACAGCTCAACAGTAAAACTGCTGTTATAGGTTTTTTAGGTTACTCAAACTCTAACAGACAAAGCATGTGGGAATTACTGTGTTTCTATTTACCTTTCAGGTACATTTAGGATGCTCAAATTATATTAAGCTGTGTAACTGCCAACTAACAGCTATCCCATAGTTCTCTTTTCCTGACTTTTAGCCCTTCTCCAACACATGTCCTTCCAGTGTGGCCCCTGCAAACAGCTCAGAAAGGATGGAACCAGTAGACTGATGCCTAACAAGTTCACGGTTAAAAACTAAGAAACATAAGGTGGCTGGCCTCTGTGCAGGTCTCAGGGCATGACACGATGGGGAAGGGCAGCTCACATGAGTAGTTCAAGGCAACTCAAGAAGTATCTTAATTATCAATGTGGTCAGTGCCTGGGGTCAGAGCTATCACAAGGAAAATAAGTTACAGTACCATTGTTCCTCCAGCTGGTTTCTGCATCTGTCCAGCTTGTAGTGCAAGCAGGAACTGTATTATGAAAGTGAGCCAGAGACCTGGGGAGGCCTTGGCTGCATCCTCAGGTTAGGGGGAATCAAGTTCTGAACTGAATATACCTGTTACTAATATTGTAATATAAAATCAAGTTCAAGAAATCATTTCTGCTAGACATTCATGGAGTTATCCTAGATGAGAATTTATGCTGTATTAGTGATGCAGACCTCTTAATGGCCAGATGTCAGCACTGATTCAATATAATTTGTAATTTGTCTCTGACTAAAAGGTGCGATGAATAAAACAAAGGAGAGTAAGTGAATATATACAATGATTGTAATGTCCATACTCTTCAGAGGAGTCATAACGTAGTTCTGCTAAAAATTCATCATTTTTGGTTCCTCCAATATGAAATATAGATTTCGTATCAAGCTTTTCTTCAAAGAATGTCTCCATTGGTCTTATATCTATTATGTATTCATGTACTTGTATTAGCAAGAAGTAGTATAAAATAAATGACACTTAGTTTAATGCTCGTTGCATTAAAATAAACCCTTGTAAGTATAAGATCTAGTGGACATGTTTCTATGATTTTATCCTTTGTTCTTTTATTCACAGTGAAGATACTTATGCCTAAATGTTTGGTGCCTAAGGAAAAACCTAACTGCCAAAGTCCCTCATATGATTAGTGGAGAAAAAATTTCCTGAACAAATGAATGCATAAACATTAAACTGAATAAAACATGATTCCTATTTTAATTAATAAAAAGATAAGAAAAAGATACAGTTCTCTAAATATGTGCACCTAGTGCCATTTGAAGCCATCTGAGCCTTCTGCATGGGATAAGCAAAGACTTGTGTCCTTTGGAGGGGTAAGCAGAAACCAGGGGGATGTTGTAGTGCACCCAAAACAGTATGAGATAGTTATGTTTAGGCAACCAAATGTAGTTCTTTGTTGATATAGTTGAGGCAGCAATTCAGTTGATTGAATGCTGGTGTCTACTGAAGCATTAGTTGAGGCACTCTGATTCCTTTGACTAGATCTCTGCCAGTGGGGGACTTAAACATTTAGCTCATATGCAGATACCCACATAAAGATATCTTGATGACAGTCTCCTTATCTGAAGCTGAATGCCCTCCTGGCACTTGGGTTCAAGTTAGTGACACAGACAGGACCACATTCTTGGCTTTTTATACTCTGGTTTTCAGTGCAGTTATATGCTGAATGACATTTAGAAGTAGTTTGATTTTTTTGTTGTCGTTATTGAATAATATCATACCTAAAAATTTTGCTGCAAGATGCTGCTATAGTTATGGTTGCGAAAGAATACTTTTTTCCCTGCTACATACCGTTACCTTCTTATGTGCATAATTTTGTGTTATTTTCATCACTTTAACTGAAAGTTTTCATATTTCAGGCATGGGTGAGACAATAATTTTGGGGCAATTACATGATCCTTCTTTTTATGTCCTTGATTCTTATACAATGAGGAACGACAGTGATACAGTTTCCTATTCCCTTCTCCACAGCTGTCTTGAGTTTGAAAAGACATAATTACAAACTATTTGAAGTACAAGAATGTCCATAATGTTCAAAATGCTGTTCAGCTGTTGGCTGTTCATTCTTTACAACCTATATGCTCTGATTTGTACAAAATAAGGACTAAATTGTGCAGGCGTTTTCCTGAAAGAGTTAATGTCTCTGCAGACCAGGCAAGGATACTGTATGATACTAACAAGATTAAAAGCTTTGAAGCATTAAGTTCAACAACATTAGTGATAAACAATACGAAATGATAGCATAGGAGTCTGTCTGAACTCCTAATAGTAGTTTATCATCTTGCCCTAGAAATAGGATATCTGAGATTCAGATCACTGCTTGACAAACACATAGACTTTGCTCCACACAGGATGTTCACACCATAAGGTCGTAGGCCTAGACTGCAAAGAAAATGGAAGGTGAAATATGGAATTTTCTGTCTTCCTTTAAAGCTGTATAGAGAGGGAAACTTTTGCCTCTCCAGGCACTGGCTTCTTTGTAAAAAGGATATTTTCTATATTAAGGCTTTAAGAGAGACAAAGAAGTAGCTCCACAACAGACTTTGCTATATAGAAAGCAAGCAAACATTGTATGCCTAAATCCAAAATGTAGAAAATTCACCCCTTAATACAGTAGTGCTTTATCTGGAAGATGCTTAATTTTTTACCTTGAAATTTCCTGCTTATTTACAGTGTGGCTTTTTTGGTGTGTCTTTAGGCATGCCCAGTCTTAACAGTGCAGAAGAACTTAGTACTGGTGTTATCCCTGCGTGTAAATCCCAGCAAGATTTACAAAATAGGCATGTTTACCTTGATGCTCACTCACTGGGATGAGCATCTGGTGCACCTGGACTCTGATAGCAGCTGCTTCTTCTGTGTGGGTATGGACATACCTGCGAAAGGCAGGTCTTTGGCATGAGTATGACATGTGAGGAGGTGTTGTCATAGGTTGTTTTCCTGGAAAATTGCATGAGATCATGCTGGGTAGCAGAAGCACGGCGAAAAGCTGCATTACGTCTCTTGTTTAACAGATGTATCTGCCAGAGGGAAAGCATAGCTCTTCATTGTGAACCTACAAGATGTAGACATTTCGACAGGAAATTTGAGATCCCAGAAAGTTTGTCATTCACAGCATGATTGCTATCTTGCTTGAGGAGCTCAAGCTAATAGCCATACCTGAAGAAACCTTATGAGGACAAATCCACAAAGCTTGTTACTTCTGCTATGGTTTGGCCCGTGGCAGTGGCTGAGCTGTTCAAGCTGAGAGGGAGTAAACCTGTACAAAGTCATATCCAGTGATGCTTGGGACACCTCAAAGTGAAAGAGCAGGGTGATATAAGGGGTATAGGCACATTCAGAATAAGGAAATATCTGAATAAATATGGTTCTCTGTGTTTGACTTTATTACTCGTGGACTTTATTTGGGAATCTACACAGAATTTGGTGATTCCAGCGAATTTCCTTGAAGATAATCCACCCGTAGAGTGTAGTACTGCATCACAAGTGTCACTGGCTTAGCAGGCTCTGCAGGAGGACCGAGTCCTCTGCAGGAGGAGCAGATTTATTGGCTCTCACACTTTGAAGTGGTCTCTCTAGGGTGAGGTCAGGGAAAAATTAGAAGCACTGTTGGGGACATGCCACACACCCCCTCCTGGGTGAATAAATCTCAGTGCCACTGTGATAAATCTTGCAAGTAGAATTTTAGCAAGTTTTCAAACTGTGCATGTTTGGGAGGCTGAACTATCCTCCCTTTCTTAAAACCTTGCAATTTTTTTGAGCCCTTCGCTGATGTACGATCTGGAGAGCACCAGCAGTATACAGATACCAAAAATCCCCATTAGGAACACTATAAGATAGGCTGGTAACATTGATCAAGTGAAGAAAAAAGATATGTTACCTTTAGAAGATATTTGTTATTGTAATTAATTTTGGTTACCAATACTGTCCTTAGGCTTTTGAGGTATATGGAAAGAAGAATGACTTTCTGCAATCCTTTGAACTACAAACCAGTCCATCATTTGCAAAACTGAGGTCCAAAATGTTGTTATGCTTTTGTGCCTACTAATTGCTCACTGCTTTAAGTAGTACTTGGCCTGGCAGAAGGCAGAGGAGATTTAGGCTTAGAGTCCTTGCCTTAAAACACTCATTCCAAGCCAACAATGTGCAAACAGAGCTGTAGAATGCTCTGAAAAAAAATTAGGAAAAAAACTTATCTTGAGCTTTCTGTCTTGAAGCAACTATTTTTAATGAGTACAGGATGGTTCCATCCCTTTTTCTATTTGACATGACATGCTCAGCATTATAATATTGATTTTTAAAAGAATAAATTTTTTGTAGTATATTTATACTACATACCACTTTGTGTTCATATAATAAAAATAAAAATGATAATAGATACTGTTTTACATTTCTACTGGGAATGTCCACAAAACTGACCACTAATGGGATAATATTTTGGATTATTATGGTTGCCAGTAATGTAACAAGAGGAGGAGAAAACACTGCTGACATTTTACTGCTTTGAACATTTACTATGCAGTTTTACTCAGAAACTTATTTTGGTATCCTAACAAGATTAGGTAAATTTGAATGAATGATGAAAGAATGATGGTGGGACCAAGTGCAAGAAGTAAATAATCTGCTAGACCCAGCAAGCAGAAATACAACTAATTGGAGCTGAGTAACCAAAATTGGAGATCAAAACTACTTGTCAGAAAACTCAATGAATATTAGCATTTTTTGGATGGGGAAGAAAGGAAAAAACACCTCACATTCAAGTACGGATCTGGAGTTCAGAACAGGTAGATGCAGTTTGTCCTGCTTATATGAATACACTCTACAGATTACACCGAAAGATTAGTGGAGTATGGATGTTTTGATCGTGAAAATCTCGAGTATGGGATGATGTTTGTGCAAGATAAATAATTACTATGAAACAGAGACGAGCCATTTGTGACTATTTGATGGCTTTGACATCTGCAAGGGGTCTAAAATGCCAAATGATCCTCACAGTAGAATGTGGAGAAAGAGAAGGAGATGAGATTGTCAGTGTATGATCAGGAAAAGAATAACGGCAACAATGTTAATAGGCATCAGCGAAGAGGAACTCAGCACTGGGGAAGGTACAGCTACAAGGCTGTCTTCAAAAGCAGGGAACATACTTGTTTATTGCTACAGAAATCATTTTTCAGTCTTGTCCTTTCTTCACCAAATGCACTTCCCTATTACAAATATCGTTACTAGGGGTCTTTATCTGTGAATGAATTATTCAGATACTCTCTTCACATCTATTCAATATCCGAACTTTGAAAGTGGTTAGGAGTCTCCAAGACTTCCAGACCCACCAGCTTACAGGAGCTGGTAAAGTAGATAGAAGTAACAAACACGGGCTGTAGGAACGTCACAACCTCAACTGTTGCTCATTGCAGTGATGTTCTACCTTTCATCATTTTTGTAATTGATGAAGATCAGTCACTGACAACTGACTGATATGACCTCTGTTTCCTTTCCCTAACAAGACTATCAAAACACCAAGAATGCTTTGATTCTGGTAAACTATTTCTGTTTCCTGAGATTCCCCATCAGCGGTGTGATTGCATGTATCCCTGCACTGTCCTGCAAGGTTTTTCTTATATTATACCATTTTTAGTCTCTGATATCTCTTGGAACAGAGTAACATTTTTGTATTTTCACTGAGGTTACAGACAGCAAAGAAAAAGAGCTGGTGTATCAGGAAAGAGTTGGTTTCTTAATCCTGCAAAGCCTTTAGCTATAGACTGCACCCTGTACAGTGTGAAGTGAGCTAGACCACACATAGGCTCTGATTCAGCAAAACACTTAAGGGGAACATTTTCAAAGGCACAAATGGCAGTTAAGCAATGATTTACAATTGAGGACAAAAGTAGTAAGTATCCAGCTGTCATCTGTGACCTTTAGATCCATGCCGACAACCTGTGTAGGTGCCAGAGCCTCCTTAAGGGCTTAACGATTCAGCAAAATGTAGAAGTGCATGACTCGTGTTTTAGGAAGAATTACCACCAAATCTTATCTTATACACTGTCACCTGTATGCAGCAAAATGCATAAGCACATCCACTGTAGGACTTAAAGGACAAAAGTGTTTCAATAGTTGCATTCTGCACACAGTGGCTGCCTTGGAAATAAAGTACTTCTCCCTTGGTAAGATTACATCTTAAAAGAATACTAACTGCAAAAAAGAATTAATATTTAATATATAAAGAATTGGATACAATTTTATAATTTTCTTCCTCTTTACTCTCTGACAGAACAGCTGGAGATCCAGTAAACAATCTGTAACTGTGTTGAAATGCTGTCAGTCAGCACAGTTGTAAAAGTGTCTGAGAGTACAGTGAAGTCTGGAGTGATGGTATGAAATGATCATACTGACATTGTATGGTTTTTGATGTTTATTATTTCCTTCTCTGCCTCAGACTTGTCTGGAAACATTTTCTGTCTTTGAACAGCTCTCTAGACTTCTGTACACAAGAAGAAAAAAACGTGTAGACTGTATGAAGCAAGAAGAGTAAAAGGCAATAAAATTGTTTGCCTCTTAGTCACAAAAGCAGAAGTCAGGAACAAACTTTCTGAAATCAATAAGGCAAACTCAGCTTTGGAACATGTGGACATCAAGAGTAATTTCATTATCAATAATTGCAATGAGAACAAGACTAAAGTCTCAAGTTGCTGTTTGGAAAGCTTGTGAATGTAAGGTGCCTCTTTCAGTTCCTGAGCAGCCTAGGAGCAGACACACTAGAAATTTCATGGGAAATGTTGATTTCTTTGTCACCACAGTTTGCATACTCAAGCAACTTGGAAAGCAATATGAATATTTTTTAATCAAACATTATAGATTGCCAAATACTCGGTAGTGTTCTTTAAGGCTGGGCTGAGGGTTGCTTTGGTGCGGGGGTGAATATCACACGATGAACTGATAAAAAATGTATGTCCTTTATTCTTTATGACTGAAAGCTCTAAATACTTGCTCAATCCAAAAGGTCTTGTGGAAGACCCTCCCTGAAGAAAATAAAAAATAATAATTTTGAGACTGATTCAGGGTCTTTCCAGGTATTTTAGAGTAAGTCCATGATAAAATTACTTATATAAGAAAAGGAAGCAGGATTTACACACATTGCTTTTCGTTAATGAAGACTGATGCTCCCTGAAAAATATGTAAATAAAAATTTAATTTTGTGCTTGACATGCTTCTTCCATTTTGAGAAATTGATATTTTGCAATGGGGAGAAGATATAATTTGTTTTTGAAAGTGCATGGTGTTTTCCATGCTTTTGGTTAATAAATGAGCATCATGAAGCTGATCCCGGGTCCTCTTGAGTATTTCTGTGAGGCACTGATTTTTGCGATGAAGTTTAGAAACTTATATAAACGCCTAGGAAAGTTATCTTACAGACATCATATATAACTAGATGCCATAGTTTCAAATGAAACCTGAGCACTGTAAAATAGCTTAATGCAATAATTGAATGAAATAATTTAATCACATATGAAATCCATTGTAAAATCCCCGTTAATTCATATTTTATTAATGCGTGAGGTTTTATTATTCTAAAGCCAAAGGGACTGGGCATCGTGTTCCAAGTGCAAAGTTGTCTGAGCCCATCTGATGGTGAAGTGCTGGTGAGTAGTGTAGGCAGGCCCATTCTCCCACCCCGGGCTGTCCCTGGCAGCAGACTCCCACTATCTCCCTCTTCTCAGCTCTAGTTCTTGTGCAACCTCATCATGAGCTGGTTTAGAGCGCTAAACTGCAGAAAAATATTCAGTGTTTTCATTACACTGTATAGTGGGTTGACCCTGGCTGGAAGCCAGGTGCCCACCAAAGCCGCTCTCACTCCTTTCCTCAGCTGGACAGGGGATAGAAAATACAACAAAAGGCTCATGGGTCAAGATAAGGACAGGAAGATCCCTCACCAGTTACTCTCACGGGCAAAACAGACTTGACTTTGGGAAATCAGTTTAATTTATTTCCAATCAAATCAGAATAGGGTAATGAGAAATAAAAACTGAATCTTAGAACAACTTTCCCCCATGCCTCCCTTCTTCCTGGGCTCAACTTTAGTCCCAATTTTCTCCACCTCCTCCCCACCAGCACCACAGGGGGATGGGGAATGGGGCTTGCGGTTGGTTCATCACATGTTGTCTCTGCTGCTCCTTCCTCCTCAGGGTGAGGACTCTTCACACTCTTTCTCTGCTCCAGCATGGGGTCCCTCACACAGGACACAGTCCTCCACAAACTTCTCCAACATTGAGTCCTTCCCATGGACTACAGTCCTCCACGAACTGCTCCAGCATGGGTCCCTTCCACAGGGTGCAGTCCTTCAGGAACAGACTGCTCCAGCGTGGGTCCCCCGCGGGGTCACAAGTCCTGCCAGCAAACCTGCTCCAGTATGGGCTCCTCTCTTTCCACAGGTCTTGCCAAGAGCTTGCTCCAGCGCAGGCTTCTCATGGGGTCACAGCCTCCTTCAGGTATCCACCTCCTCCAGCTCCTGGGTCAGTGGCTCAGTGACGCTAGCTCTTAAGCTTTTCAGGCACACTCAGGGTAGGTTTATTTGTAGACAGCTGGTGGGCCAGCACCGAGGTACAGCTGGAGCTGCTTTTCTCTATGTTTTGTCTGTTTAAACTTGGGGTCTGCCACAGGCTGCAGGTGGATATCTGCTGCACCATGGACCTCCATGGGCTGCAGGGGCACAGCCTGCCTCACCATGGTCTTCACCACGGGCTGCAGGGGAATCTCTGATCGGGGCTCCTGGAGCCTCTCCTCCCCCTCCTTCTTCACTGACCTTGGTGTCTGCAGAGTTGTTTCTCTCACATATTCTCACTCCTCTCTTCGCTGCTGTTGCACAGCAGATTTTTTCCCCTTTCCTAAATATGTTATCCCAGAGGCGCTACCACCGTCATTGATTGGCTCGGCCTTGGCCAGCGGTGGATCCGTCTTGGAGCCAGCTGGCATTGGCTCTATTGGACATGGGGGAAGCTTTTAGCAGCTTCTCACAGAAGCCACCCCTCTAGCCCCCCCACTACCAAAACTTTGTAATGCAAACCCAATACAGGTTGTTTTCCAATTCATTGGTGAACTAGCTCACGGTGGAGTCAGAAAAAGATCAGTTCCTGTGTGGGTGCTAAAGGCCAAGGAGAAGGGCAGGCAGACCTGCCTGCACCCCTGCCAGCAGCTCTCAGCTAGACGAGCTTTGCAGCTGTGCAAGTGTTGCTTATACTGTTAGTATGTGAGTGAAAACCGAATTGCATACCTGTCTGTAGGTCAGGAAGACTTTGTAAAGTTTGTAAATCCTTGTCAACTATCTAGCTATTATGTTCTTTCTAGGGGAAAGGGAAATAATCTTTGAATAATAGGCAACACTGCATTCTTTCAATCAGGCACAAATGTCCTCATATTTTTGGGGGAATCAAATCCTCCAAGGGCTTGATTCTTCCAAGGCTGGTGGATGGACTATTTGTAATCACCATGACCCTAATAAAATTCTCAGTGAACAGAGGATAAAAGATTTCTTTGAAGTTTGCCAAAGCAGTAACTTCTTGCCTAACCTTTCTCTGTTATATTGTAGATACCATTGGTATTTCTGCCATAACTGATCACTGAAAGAAGCTAATCAGTTTATAATGGTGAATCTATCAGTCTAATTACTATAGACGATTGTAATTCCTAAACCAATGCTGGTCATTTTCTGAATCATTACCTTTCATTTCTTGTGTTTTGATATAAAAGGTCTCATCAAACTGCTATACACAGGAATTTACCATTGTAGCTAAGTTTTCTAACAGATGAAAGCATTCTGGAAGAGAGGCCAGAGAAGATCCTGAAGATATTTAATCTATTTACACCACCTTCAGAATAACATGCAGTATCTGTCTATAAAAGAAGGAAGTCCTTTGGTCTGTAAGGATATTGCAGACTCAAGGCTCAATATGAGCTTCCATTTGGGTCTCTGGATAAAGTCTGAAACATCATTATTTTATAATCAGAAGAAGCAGTTAGAATAGAGGAGCAGCTAGATTGAGAACGCCCTGAAACAGGCAGTTTTACGTTTCCAGGAGGTAAAATCCTTGTGGATCAAAGGCAAAGAAAAAGCCTACTGATAATAAGAGTTGGTGCTGGTTGGAAACCACCCCAGTCTCTGTTAAACTTGACATTTGCGCCCCTCAGAAAGCAGATGAGTCTGCCCAGATTGGCCATAAGCTATGTACAATGAGTCAGCACTCCTCTCACAGACAGATTTTTGTAGACACACATTATGAATTAAAATAGCTTCTCGTATGAATCCTGAACACACCAAAATAAGGTGATACTCCCACAGCAGGAACTGTGTTTTACATCTTTTTGTGTTAGCTAAACTACCTCTTCCTTTCTATAATTTAAATGAGAGATAGGTGTTTTTAAAGATCATTTCCTTAATGCAAGTTAGTATTACTGTTTCTGCAGAGAAGCCTTTCCTTTTTATCAACACTCTTGGCAAAGAAAAAAGAACGTACAAACAATTATCTTTATGCAAAAATAGATAACAACTGCAAAACTATTCCATTTTCCAAGGGTTGACTAGCTTAAGCTATAACATGGACTGATTTTTTATTCACTCTTCTAAAATTAACCAATGTTCAAATGTTCAAATTAGCAATACTAGCTGAAAACTTATTTTTCCCAAGCCTCTCTGGTTTTGTGTTCTCTTCACCTCCTCAGTCCAAATTAACAAGAGTACAGCAGTGAGACACACAATAGCAAAGAGAAGTATCCTTGCCATATTTCTAGCTGACATGAGTGTGTTAGATGTGATATGTACCAGCCAAGGAATCAAAGCGATCTAGGATATTGACCACACTTTTTTGAGAAAGAACTCTCCATTCACTGGTTATTTACTGATTCTAATAAACTTCCCTTGTTTTCATTTGTTGAAGTATTTGAGAATAGATAAGTAATCTGGGAAATTTTCCAGTTTAAACTATGAAGTTATAAATAATAGAGCTACTTGGCACTTAATGCATGAAACAGGATCCTTGTGGTCTAAAACAAAGACTGAATTCAACAGTTTCACTCTGGAAAACTCTATTTTCACAATGGAGTTACTACTATGAAGTTACCGTTCTGTCTGCAGGAGACAGAGGTTTCTCAGGGACTGTTCCAGTACTGAAATGAATTGATTTAGAAACTATGACCTGTTCATAAATGTCTGCAAGTTTCACTTAAAGTGAAAAGTATTTTGCTTTTACCAGATAGGAGACATTTGATTGCTTATAAATCTATTCCAGGGAAGAAATGCAGAATAAAAGAGCTGTGTAAGACGAGTCCTAGTCATATCAGTTAATAACCACCAAGAAAGTGATCAGACACAACAGCAGAGAAAACTGGCATGAAAGGAGACAAAAGAGGAGCCTGGCTTCTTTCATCTGAGAGCATCCCTCTAAGCACAGGCAGCTTTGTTTCTCACATTGAACAGCGCTCGCTACAAAAATAGAAAAATCAGAGGAGTGGGAAGTCCACCTTCCCAGCCAAATGCTGTAACCATGAGGCTCCTGCAGTCTTTTCTTCTGGTGCCCAAGGTGCCAAACCTCCCTCTGCAGTCAGATCTGCTCCCAACAGCTAAGGAAACCTGGAGAAGTTAAGCTCACTCTAAAGTAGGCACTCAGAGACTGGCTAGCTCAACTGCTCTCCAACTCCACTGATGGCAGTAGAAACTTAAGCATCTGATGTATATGGACATCTACAGGTAGACATCTAAATCTGCGAATCTTGACCTCAAATGAAGCCTCTCCTTCCATCGCTTGCTTCCTGGAGGTGCTGCTACTTTAACAGGAGAGATAAAGATGGCACAGGCTTGGCATTTCCTAACCAGCTTTGTGTTTAGGGACACACGTATGTATTGTGTAAAAGTCCCTGAATCCCCTGAGGCTGAGGAAGGCACAGAACATCATTGGCTGTGATCAGATTTATACCTACTATGTCTTACTCCTAAGGCATAGGAATTCTTCCTAAAAAGAGAGAACGTATCATTGGTTTGACTCGTTGACTCACCTGATGTAATGCCTTATTCCTAGCCATGAAGTGTGGGTAGCAGAAGGAGCTGCTGCAGAAACTTGAGACATAAAAAGGAAATTTATAAGTCAGTTGGGGAACGGAGCAAGAGGAATGGAGCAAAAGTCTGTAGTTTTGGATTCAAGTGCCTGCAAAACGCTGGAGTCCTCTGCCCTCGTTTGGATCTAGCCCATATCCTTCATCTGGGAGAAACTTGCATCTAAAAAGAACATAAAGTTTCTGCTGTTGATACTATTATAAAATTGCATTCTGAGCAGCTAGACCAGCATTTTGCGTAGTTCGTTACCCGTAGTAACCTTCTGCCAAACAGAACAGACAGAACAGCTTTCTGTGTCAGAGGAAGGTTAAACGGTCTTTGCTTTTTATCGGTGGTACAAATGATTTAATAGGTCTTTTAAGCTGTTCTTTGTTTATTCTAGTATTTTACAATGTATTACTAAGAACACAGATTCCCTTTTTGATTATGATATATGAATCTCATCAACAGCATCCGTAGGTAAGGTTTGGCTGTCTCCCAGAGCAATGAAGAAGAAAATGTTGGGATCACACTGGGTTTGTTTTGATTTTTCAGTGAAGGGGAAAAAAATCCATCCCAGTGTGAATTGCTATTGCTCTTGAAATCATTATCCATAAAAACGAGAACAGCTGAAATGTTTGGATACAACAAAATAATCAGAAAAATGAGATACCAAAAGCATAAAAATTACTGATTTTCCCCTTGTGATTCAGCCAGTAACAACCCCAGTGAGAACAGAGTATATAAGTGCACAGGGTATATTATATGCTAAAAGACAGGTGAAGATGTTTCAGGATTTGTTTGTTATATCAACACTCTCACTTTTCTGTACCCCATGGAGTGACTTTTCCTCCTCTCCATCATGTTGAAAGTTATGGCTAAGATTTCACCTTGCTTTGCCAGTAGGATTGGCAAAAGCATGACACCGTGAAAGTTGTCCCCTTGCCTGCTATGTTACTTGGTTTAAACGTTCTAGGAGCTGTCATTTTCCAAGGACAACACTCAGTCTTTCTACCTCTGGCTTACCGAAGTGTTACTGAGCTTCTGTGCTTTCACCTGGGTATGGGTGAGTAACAGAGGCCTCCAATGCAATGTTTTGCTGGTCGTTTGAATGGACTCCTGTGTATTCATGCCTCTGATCTGATGAAAGCAACACAATCAGCACTGTTCATCTGTGCTATGCATGAGAATTTATGCTTTATGTATCAACCTATCCAAGTTCACCCCTCCTAGATCAGGCCTTGAATTTCTCAGAATGGGTGACTTTAAGGCACAAGGTCATTGCTGGCCATAATTCTGTCCAATACAACTGCATACATCTTAAAAAGCTGCATCCAAGAAGGAAAAGGACAAATTCCAGACCCAGGCGTGTACTGCCATGGCTCTGTCTTCACTGTGCTTGGCAGCTGCTGATGGCTGTAAATGGTGTGTCCTCTGCTCTGACCACACAGTGGCGTGAAAATATTCTGTATAGCGAGATTGCTAATGACCTCAGGGCTCCTTCTTTGAGGAGGAAGAAGTTGCAGTCCCTGAAATCTCCCATGGCATTCTTTTCCTATACAATTAATATGTCTACAAGTTCTGCCTTTAAGCAGTGATGAATAAATTGAAAGTAATAGGCAATTCTTTAAGTATTTTCAATGGTAATTTTGAACTGATTACACTCTCAATATGAAAGGTCAATTCATACTAAAACGAAAATTTTTTTCCTTATATACTCACTCATATTTAAATATCTCTGAACATTCTTACTTTTTAAGTATGCATTTTCTGTCATGCTTGCATTTTTTCCCCTGACAAACTGTTGAGAACTGTTATAAAACTACATAGCTTCTATCTGTCTCCTCCAGTATATAAAACCTCTCCATTTATAACAAATATTGGCAGGAATCATATATTGTGAGAAAGGAAGATTTACAAACATCATTGCTAAAAAGTTATTGCAATACAGAGATTCAAAGGAAATGTGAATTTCTGTAACTTAAATTTATGCTAAAAATGCTCATTACTCTTGTGTAGGATGAGGATAGTAGTTCTTTTTTACTTTATAAGGCAGGGTATGCAAACCAGACTGCTGGGCTTGAAGCAGTCTAGAGTTTTAGGAGGTGTTAATTCTTCAGTGGATGATATTGAGCCTGATTTATGTCTTTCAGTGGAGTGATTTCATGGATGGAAATGGAGGAACTGGAAACAAATACAGAGCAAGCAGAAGGACCAACAAGGCAGACAAATAAAGCATTGCTAGTCCAAAAGTATTGGCTGAAAATTGACAATTTGACTTTAAACATCCTCTTTCGTTGGTTGTCCTGCTATTGTAGAATTGGGAAATATTCTACACTTTCACATCATCCCCAATGATCAGCTGATACTCTTTAGTGTCTGGCAAATTATCCTTTGCTAATATTCTGTATTCAAGTTTCAAAATTAGCATATAGCTTACTTTCCAGTCCCTGAAGAAATGAATGACTTTTTTTAAAAGGAAAAATAGGGAACAAAGTGCTTCTGATACAATTTTGTGTCAGTATTTACTTGTATGCCTTTACTGCTCAGTGATCAGTCAAATATTCATGAACAGCAATTTGTAGTTGCAAAAGAAATTGAAACAGCATGCTTCCAAATCAAGTCTTTATCATCATGATCAATTCTTCTGTAGATTAGTGATATCAGTTTATTTTATTTGAAACTGCCAATGCATTTTAAGGCTGTTAATTCAGGCCCGTCTCATTTAGATTTCTCTGTATGAGGGTTAAGTGATACAACAATCAAAGCGGCAGCAGACACTGCCATGCCCTTTACATCAATATTCAACTTACTGACACCTTTTTAGGGACTGAATCAATGAAAATAATAGCAAGGACATCTCACATTCATGGGGAGACAGTCCTGAACAGGCTGAAAGATGCTGAACTGTCTCCAAGGAACAGAAGGGTACACATTGGAAAATGCAGAAGCAAACCCCCCCATTTTTTACAAGGGGATTTGCCTAACCATTGCTCAGTTTAAGAGCAGTGGAAGTTAAGGAAGAAATTATTCTTTCTCCCATTTTTTTAATTCTCCACAAGAGACTTTAGAAGTCTGTTATCTTGTTTTTTTGACTATGTCTACACACATAATGCAGGAGTTGCACCATAGGATGCTGGGGACCTGTTATGAAACTTTTGGGGTCAGAGGGTAGACAACATGGATTTTTCTTCCTTGGAATCAAAGTATCAGAAAGTTAGGATTTTACACCATTTCTCACAAAGGCAGGGGCTCAAAGTTTGGTTAAATAAGAGCTGGGCTTAGAAAAGAACACCCATGATTTACAGAACTGCTGGCTTGTCACAACCTACAGCTTCCAGTCAAGCTGGATAAAAGGCCATAGGTTTAATTTCCAGCAACAAAGATGAACATAGAGTTCTTAGTAAACCTGTGACTGTAGTAAAAATGGGTATGTGATGTCCTTACAAGCTGAAAATCCTTTGCTAGCCTCAACAATCTTTATAGGCTAGAAAGTCCTGAAAGGACTCAGACTGACCTGAAACCCAACCCTTGGCTGAACAGAAGCTGCCTTTAGGTTATGGATTATGCTGTTTCCTATGACCTACATGCCACTGTCTCTCAAAAGTCAGATTTGGTAAACCGATAAAATTGCAGTTGCCTACTGAAATCTTCCCCTAGCCAAATCACACATCAAAGAGACTCCTGGATGGAGATTAGGAACTCCACTACAGACACGCTTAGCGATGCAAATCAGTTCACCAAAGGGAAATGGGACATGTGCGTGCCTCTCAGCTCCTCATGCAGAAGGATGCTGGTGCAAGAGGAGGGAGAAGCAAGTGTGGCATTTTTGGAGAAGCCACATTCTTGCAGGGACCGGGCTGCTCCTGTTCCGAGGGGGCGGGCAGCGCATGTTCTGGCTTCTGCGGCACGCCAGAGCAGAGCCAGAGGCATCCTGCTTGTAACTCGCTGCTCTCTGAGCTGAATTTCGTCTCCAGCTGCTGCCTCAGCACAGCACCTCTGCAATGGCTGTTGCTGCAGGGAGAAAAACATCTCTGTTCACATGGTTTAATTCAAATCATGATCAAAGCTTAGTGACTTATTAACGACACGTAATTAACTGACAATCAGTGTACTATATATTCAGGGTCAATATTGGCAATACAATGGATAAATGATGACACCAGACACTTACAGAGCATTAATAAACAGCTGCGCATTTCCCAGCCCCTGTAACTAATCCCCAGTAGCACCCCCCCGGGCACCCCCCAGCTCCAAGGTAGCCCCCCTCGGCCCGTGTCACAAGCACACGCCCCTCGGCGTGGGTCCCCTCTCGTGTCCCCGCGGCCGCCCGGTCCCTGTCGGGGCGTGAGCTGCTGCCGGTGCCCGCGGGGCTGCGCTGCCCGGCCCGGGGCGGGGGGGGGTGGCGGCCGCCGCCGGCACAGGCGCCCCCTCAGACAGCTCCCTCCTTATCGGCTGCCGAGGGGGAAGCATGCAGGCACCCCCAAAGCTGCAGTCTAACCTGCAGGAAAAAAATCAGTATAAACATATGCACATACACACCCACCCCAGCACACATACAGACTCACGGTTGAATTATTCTCCTTCTGGCTTTTAGAACAGAAAGAGTTTTTATCACCTGTAATGGGACTGATGGGGAAGTAAACACAGTTAATAACCCTTAAAACATTTCAGTCTTTTTATCTGAAGTGCATTTTCTTTTTAAATGAAAATTTCCTGTTTCTGTCAAACCTACCAAGATAGGAAGGATTCTTATCTCCTCGCTAACTTAAAGGCTACCCTAACTGAGATCCAATCAACTTTCACAGCTGCCTTCCTCTACAGAAATGAAAGAAAAATGAAGATATTAAAAGGATAACATCAATTTTACTGGATGGTATTCTGTTAAAAAAATGGGAGGGAGGGTTGAGAAAGAGGGGCAAAAAGAAAAATGATGTATCATCAGTGAATAGTCATCACCAATTAACTATATGAAAGCCAACACCCTTAACACAGAACTCACCTGATCATCCGTGAAAGGATTAGGAGGTACCAAGTATCCTCATTCAAACAGGACAATCTTTGACACGTGCTTTCAGTGTTTCATGGCTCACTTATGGGTCACCAGAATTCTGAGTTAAATGAAAGACAAACAAACAGGCTATATAACACCTGTACAATAGTGTTTTTTCACATTAACCAGGGGGGAAAAAAAATCCACAGACTCCAGCCTGCTTCCCCATTTGTACAGAGTTCATTTTAAATTTAAGACCTAAGACTTTTCAGATGTACAAAGTACAAGCTGAATTCAGCAAATGGATGTGGCTCAAGTAAATCTTCTTTTTTTCTGGATCAATTTAAGAAACCTGCAACTATGCCAGTGTAATATCTGGTAACACTTTCATAGATATATGACAGAGATGGCTCTGATTTTGCATACAGTTGTCTTAATTTCATGCCCAGACATGCATGCCCAATTGATTTTCTCTATTTTTTTACCTGCAAATTGTTGTAATTTCTCTTTCGTCAATTCAGACACACTGTCCTTTTCACTTGTTGACTTTTCCTAGCAAGTACCATGCTACAACGCCAAACAAAAATGCCATAACAAAGTTCGCAGGCAGTACTGCACATTTCAGAAGTGCAGTGTGTTTCTGGAGGGAGAGGATGCCATTTCCTATTCCTGTTTTTCCAGCTCTGAGTGACAGAGGTGCTGCTTCCCTTTCCCCTTAGGTGTGGTGCAAGACAGATATTTTTCATCATTCTGTCAAGTTATTTCCTGTTGTCCTTCAAAATCCTTGATTTACTTTTTTCCTGGAAAGAGGATGTAACTTCCCTGGATCAAACACCCCCAGCAGCTTGTGTACAACCCGTCATTCATCTCTTAATTATATTAAAAGGAATCAATACATTTTCAAATGCTCACAACTTTATTGTAGCTGCAGATTCACACAACACAGTCTATTATCCTTTTCCCCACAAAATCTTGGTGAAATTAAGGTATGTTATCAGAGATGGAGTGTTGAGAATGCCTCAATACCCCACACTAACGACCTGTTAACAGCAACACAAGGATGGTTTTACAATCATAAAAACTTTGATTTGAAGAGACCTCTGGACATCATCTAGTCCAGTCTCTCTCTTGAAACTGGTCTTCAACAATATCCCCTTCTGTGCACACGCCTAGCAAGCGAGAGAAATGTACATACTATACTTCTAAAGAGGGCTACCTACCATGCCTGCAGTTTTGGAGCAACTGTCTGATCCAGTATATCCAAGTTCAATTTGTCAGTGTGAAGAGAAAATTAGAATTTGAAAAAAAAAAGAAAAAAAGAATCTGAAAAAAATCAGTGCCAGTTCCAATCGGTAGCAGCAACACAGCATTTTTTTTCTCCTTTCAGTTACCTTGCATTTAGTTTCTCTAATTGATTGAGCTGCTTTTTATACCTAATTTTCAGCTCATATGCTTTCTTTTATCTACTGTAATATTCTCATTCATTTCTTTGTAGAATACCTTATTTTTTCTCTCTCTCTGAATCTCAGTTTTTGCTGAGATAATTGGCTTTAGCTGTGATTTTTGAAAGCACTCAGACACATTCTTCCAAATGGACTTAGAACCCAAGTCACATTATAAGTCACTGAGCCTAAGGGTTCTGAAGTGCATAAGTAGTTTTTGAAAATGGAACTTAAACTGCTAAGCCAAGTAGCTGCTTTTGAAAAGTTATCCTTTATGCAACATGTGCAAGCCAGGAAGGAAACCAAGTAAACTGAAATCTCAGTCTTGCTTCAGTCCCACCATGCATTATGTGCAACTGCTGGTCAGTATGTGTATATACTTGGACAATATGTATTTCACATAAAATACTTATGAATGACGTCCTTGAACAGAGCTAGAATTTGGGAAAAGAACAATTAAAAAACCCCCAAAAACAGGCTAGAAATGAAATGTCATCTTCTCTGTCAGACTAGACCAGAAAATCTCCAGAAAGTACCTACGGTTTTGCAGTGATATCCTGCTCGCTCTCACTGAAGCTGATGACAAAGCTCCCAGTTTCTTTTCAATTATTGTAGCTTCAGAGTTTCTTTAGAAACAGGTACTTTAGAAAGAAAGTGTGTCTCTTTCCCTAAAAAACTCAATATAATTCAAGAAATTCCTTCAGCGGGGCAGGTTATCTATCTACAAATTAAGTGAAACTTTATCAATCATCCCCAGCTTGCATATTGGAACTCTGGTAGGTAATTAAAATAGAAACAGATATGATTTTAACACTTCAGCCCTTATGAAATATTTATTTCTGTTGTACCTCAGGGAAATGCATACAGTCCAACTGGACTGGACTTCAGAAACATTTAACAAAGTTAGTACCTTAAACATTAGCTCCATCAAAATCTGTAAAGCTACATTCATGTTACAGAGCAAGATTAATGAGCAACGTTTGGTACCTGATTCAAGAACGCGTTTAAGAAAGCTCTGAAATGAGGGACCTTTGAGGTAAAGGACTGGTGGAAGCAGGGTTGTCACAGCTAATATGGCTGGTGAGGAGCAGAAGGAGTTCTGCTATGTCAGGAATAAGCTCTGTGTGGTGGTTAGCAACGGGAATGACAAATTATTTCTCAGAGTAGTAAATGGAATCTCAAATGGATCTTCAATAACATGCTAATTTAGTCTGGTATCTTGACTGTGGAATTAATTTTCTAACTGCCAATTTCAGCTGGCCACGCAACTGCTTCTCTAAATTTCAAGGTGACCTTTGTAGGGCCATATGAGACATTTTAGCTCGGTGAATAACAGCACTGGATCCTTTAAACACCTCTGTTTTGATTTTGCAGTAAGTTGTTCTCAGTGAATTCATCAAGCAAAGCAAATATGAACTGGACAGCCTTGTTGAGCATCTCTATTCACCACAAAAAAAAAATGTTTTCAGATGCTAATGAGAATTATTGTTGTTGTTAACAATGAGATGGGTGGCTCTCATATACAAAACCTTTATTTGATACAGAGATTGTGGACAGTCCAGTGGAGGAAGAGGAAAGAGGGAAGTGGGAAGAGGGAAGGTGATGGCAAAGACAAAGGGAATTTTTGATGTAAAGTGCTGGACAAGAAGACACCTGGAACATCAAGCAAAGGTAGTTGCTGATTGATTTTGACCATGATCAAACGTAGGATGTCTAATCCTCCTTTCTAATGACAGCAAGCTCCAGGACCCAATACTGGCTAATTAACTGAGCTGAAAATAATATGGTCTTGACTGAGGAAGATTTTTTCAGGAATCATTAGAAAGCCTTTATTGAGTTTTCTTAAATCTAAAATCTGAATGAACAGCTAATCTGAGTTGTTCAAGCAGAGCCCAAAGTAAATTAACTCCCTGTTTAAGATATTGAAAACCGACGTGAGTTTACCTTTTAGTCTCCTGTAAGGACCCAGTGATACTTCTGCAAGTAAAGACCTGGCAACTTCACACAGTTCATATCAAGGCCAAGCAGAGCAGAAACCCTTGTTCTTGGGAAAGCACCATTGATTGCCATCCTGTAAGCACCTTGCCAATTAAGGGTCAGAAACAAGCCTCTATCTATACCCCTCAATTGCCAGTAAATTAGCTTAGCAGTAACATGTGAATATACTGCAGCCTTCTAAAAATGTGTATCAATTATTTTACTCTTAGTACAACCAGGCTGCTTTGAGAGAGAGTGCGGTAAGGAAAGAAGCATCTTTTTCAGCCCCACGAGGCAATGCATCTTCACACGGCTTCTCACAACAGGCTGTGCCTGAAGGCACAATTTTGTACTCTGCTGAAATGATCAAATGAACAGAGTGTAACAACTAAAACTTGTACTAAAATGCAAAAGACTGTTTAAATAATTTGGTAGGATGGGTTATAAAATCATTTACTAAATCTGAAAGACAAATCAATTAATATGTTTACTGCATCAGAAAAACAGGACTGTGTGCCAAAGCAATACAGCTGTTTCTCTGCTTTGGGGACCTGGCCTGAAACCTCTTCTGATTATTTTACAAAGAGCTCCTAAAAGCTCCACACATCAGCACACATATTATCTGAGAGAAAACCCAGATCTGAGAACAGAAAAAACAAAAAGATGCATTAATTTGTGGTATCCTTGAGAAAGAGAGACTTCCCTCAAAACTAATCCAAACACAGCGAAGAACCATGCAGTTGTGTGACATACATAGTCACAGTTTCAGAAAAAATAATCGGAACAGTTTTCAATTTAGGTAATATTTGGATAGCACAGAAGAAATGCACATGTTTTAAGTGGTTATTGGTATACTTCACCTAGGAACCTGCACCCCTGTCACTTGACATGATATGCTTTGCTCCAAGGGAGGAAATAACTCTAAAAAATACCCCTTATAGTACTGCTCTTCATCTTGAGGATCAGCCCTCTCAGCCAGAAAAAATGTAATAATATACAGTTTTGGCTGAATTCCTTCAGAGACAAGAAAACCACCCCAAATCTGACTTCAATTAAGTGACAGAATTTATCACAAAGGACTCCCGGACCTCCTGTAAGCTTCTTCCAGCATGTCATCTAGTCTGCCTGACAGCATGGTGACTGCAACTATAGTCTATTTTATTCTTTTCAGAGATTTACCTTGAGATGTCTCTAAAGGCTTTCTTTAACCCCTCCCTTTTTCTTTTTTTAATTAAGTAAGGTTTTTCAAGCTTGAGGGCTGATTTTTTCCAACAATTGTTCAGCAGTCATGAATGGGGAACTATGCTAAACCTACTGCTTCAATTAGTTTAATTGATGGAGGCTGGGGTGTGTGGATTTTCTTAGCTGAGTCTAATGAAAGAGGCATTCAGTTTATAGAGGATATTTTGTGCTGCAGAATGTAAGTTTGAGAGTGAGGAGACCATAATTTTCTTCTCAGCTCCTCAAATGATCTGTAACGGGATGCTGGCCAAAACATTTCACTTCAGTGTTTCAGGGCTCAGGCAAATGACTTCTACTGAATTTTGATGGGGTGATTTAAGAAGTTACCAGCCTCAGCTGGCTGTCTCCAACCTTGTAACAAAGCCTATCACAAAGTATGCCAATACTTCACCTATGCCAGTGCCTGGCTCAGTAGGATAAACTGCAAAGAAGATTGATTTGTGCCAATGCTCAGTTGTACCCAGGAAAGACAGACGAGTAGGTTGCTCTGCTGCCCCTGCCAACAGTGCACACGTCTGGCTGTGAGGCTAGGTTCTGGTTTGGTGCAGTCCTGAGCCTTCCTTACAAGGTTTAGGAGGAGAGGTTTGCCTGTAAAATCATGTTTTTTGCTAATTACTTTGATTGTAAAATGATGGTGGATCTATGAATGAAAAGTGGTGTATAAAGGATTAACTGCCTATTTTTGTTAAATCAATACTTAATTTCCATTGGTATTTTTCTCGTCTCCTTCATCTGAGAATCAAAGGTATTTTTAGCTTAAAAGAAAACTTTAGTTGTTAGATATTAATATTTTAACACAATCACATAAGATTGATTTTTTTTTTAATTTCATTTTTTTTTAGGCTGAACTTTTCAGTGACTTCATTAGCGATTTCTCCTTCACATTTTTGTACAACATGGCCATATGTAACTACTAAATATTTAGCACATGAGATACTTTCTAAAGTCTTGTCTTTTTTTAAAATGTATCTGTGTGGAAGGCCTTAAATTAACCAGAGCTACGAGGTGGAAATGCCTCCGTATTTTTGTCGTGTTAGTGAGACTATCAAAAGAACCCAAAGGCTTTCAGTCTCCCATGATGTATTTTATTAAAGCACAAAATAATAAGCTGGGACAGAATAACTCTTTCATGCAGGGAAAGGGTTTGCAACCACTGCATGAGACAGATTAAAGAAAGTCTTTGGAAAAAAAAAAAAAAACCAAACCAAACCCTTCACAACATATCTTTGCAAGCTGGGTCATTTCAGTTCAGAAGACTATATGATGTGACTCAGAGGCTAGGACCTAGGTATAAGTACACAGTCTTCCTCTCAGCTTCCTGTTCTCACAATATTCTAAACAAAATATATAGTGTACAATTCTTGTACTTATGTCTGAAAAGCAACAACATATAGAGATCCAGTGTCTGTCACAAACAGTCATTGTTCAGTGCTGGGCTGCACTTCCAGGATCAGTTACCCCTTCAGGTTATTGACTGAAAGGAGCTGTGACTTCATGGTATCTTCTAGGACACGATTCCTCTTTCTGCCTTAAGGGAAGAAGTGTGCATCAACTTATCAGCTTATATAACTCTTTTTTGAAAGACACAGGTCAGTCACAATGTTACCCTTTTTCTTTTGACTCTTAAGGTTAGAAGAAAATATTGGATAAGCTGTAATAATTTCCCTATTTCTGATCTTGTGAGCCAAGACCCAAGAAGATGTTATGTCATTTTCTTGAAGAGCTTTATGTCCCTGTTTGACTAAGGAGGGTCAGGACTGCTTAGGTTTCCTTTGGTAGGCTAGCTTTCCACATGAAGAATATCCCTCCAGTCTATCAATATTTCCCGGGAGTTGTTTCATTTGACTGCCCCAGACACCCCTAAGACTGGAAAACCTGCCCAATCCAGTAGATACCTGTGGATATTTTGGAACGCTTGCAAGCAGCACTGTAAAAGCACTGGAAACATCATGAAGTGTTTCTACTGCAGAAGTTTCCACCCTCTGATGTTTGTGGTAGGAATATAGACTTAGAGTTATCAAATAAATCAAGGTGAGGCTTTCATTTTTATTTTTAACTTGTATTTTCATTGGTCTATTTGAGATATTAAGAAAATGACCCATGTGAATTTTTCTTCAATATTAATCCTGATCTTACTGTTTAAATGACCTCAGCTCAGACTCAGATTTCCTGTGGAATTTGAAAGCCCTACTACTTTGCTTGTCTTTTGTATTAATTGTAAGTATTATTATGAATATTAACATAGACTAGTGAGATATGTGGACAGATGCATATAAACAGATACCTAGATAGATATAAATAGGTGGATCTATAGCTAGATTCTTCTCTAGACTTTATGAGAGCTTCATAAATGAGAAATAGTCATGGATCATGACTTTTATTGTGCTTAGGCATTGTAGAACAAAAAGGTATAGTCCCTACCTTCAAAATTTTTCTAAGTATGTATAAGGCCAGGGCAACAGATGAACTGGGCAATAAGAAAGAGGAGTTAAAAATAACTGATGATACAAGCTTTGTTCTCAAAGTCAAGGTCAGCATCTGTACCAAGATACTTGTAGTTTAAATGTTGTCAAGCTTACAGTCTCTGTGGCAAAAGAGGATATTAAACAGCTTTGCAGATGTTATGAGAAGTTAATCTGAAGTATGAGTTTGGATAAATGGATCAAAATTCTTTTTTTTTTTCCCCCCAACTTAACAAATGGTAGAGAGAAGCTGACTTCTCAGGCTGACTGGAAGTGAGATCTGACATTTCAGCAATGAGTGAAGGCTTCATAGGTAAGGTGGAGATAACTGCAAAGGGCCTTGTTGGTGAAGGCCTTCAGCTTATCTGCATTAGAAAACAGACGAAGAATGATTTATCAAGAGGGGTGATAGAGTTGGTGTGGTGGGCTGGGAAAACAACCTGTCCATCAGAAGGCCAAACCTCATGGGAAAGGAGCTGTTCCTTCTAGGGCATCTTCTGGGACACAGCCTATTTTATTGTTCTTTTTAACAGAGAGTGTTCTTCACCAGTGTTTCCAGTCCCTGCAGGGAATTTGGGCATATTTAGATCCAGTTTGCTACCACTAGTTCCTACCAACATTCAAGATACCTGGGACAAATCCTAGCCAAAAGATGGAGATACTCACTTTGTTTCTATAGACCCTGTTTAAGTACGGAAAATGTCTTTGTGGCATACTATGAGAGCTTTCTTCAGGTCATACCATCTTTACAGAAATACCCTTTTTTCTGTCCTGGATGCTTACAGCCTTACCTATTTTGACTCTGATGGTTGAGTGTCTGACGAAAGCACCCACCTGGGGCTGTTTGGATGTTGCTGAACTGGAGGGAAGGACCCGGACCAAGGGATCTCTTGAGATCCCTGCAGATCCTGTGACTCAAAGTTTCCCTGGAAAATATGTGTGGGGGTGGAATACGAAAAGACAAGGGAGGAATGTGAGAGGAGACCACCAAGCCCTGTATGAGATCTCAGAGTTAAACTCCGGACAGGGGAGAAAGACTGAAAGTGAGTGTTAATAAATGACGTAAGTGCTCTGCAGAGAGTGGTTTTACAAGACTAAACAGAATAAGGATACCCAGAACGGAAGCGGGGGAGCAAGGGATATAATTCATACAAATAAGCTGGATGGTAGCTTGAGAGAGGTAAAACCTTTATAAAATCTAATGATGTGTAAATACCAGCTGCATTAATTATGCTGCACTATTGAATGTTAAAAATCTGAAGCTCGGAGCTAGAATAATTAATCTGCCCTTGTGATTTCCTTGGAAGGAAGAGAAAGATACTGCTCCTGGCAGTGCAAGCTGAAGATAGATACAAATGAAGAAAAGGGAAAGTTTATTGTGCTCAAGGCCTTATTTTGGCAACAGAGACTTTCTCAGGGATATTTGCTGAAAGCCTAGGGGAGAGTGACACTGTCCTTTCATTTTCTCTTATTTTCCTTTTTTTCAAAGGACATGAGTCATTTCAGCCTGAAATCCCTAAGTTAGGGCAAGCCATTTTATTGGTGTTGGCGATTTGATGAGTGGAGCTCCACACTCGCCAACAAACTTGCCCACAAACCAAACCAAATCCCTATGCTTATAGTATCCCGCAAAGGATGTGATACATTAAGTATATGTAGAAAGAGCAGTTTTCTGTTTTACTGCTGGCCTAGAGAGCTTGCTTTCCTATAGTGCAATTTCTTCAAACAAGGTCTTTTAAGCTGTGTGTTACAAAACGACATTTCAACTTAAACTCAGCTGTTTACAATCTATCTTCCTGTCCTAAATTTTCAGAAGATCAGGAAGTTGCCTTAGACATGGAGGCACTATTAGGAGGAATTATTATAGTGTCACCAAGAGTCAAAGGAAAATTCACTCAATTATTGAGAGGCATGTATGAATGAATGTACCACGACGAGAGATGTTCTGGTTGCCCTACTCATAATGAGAGAGCCAAGCCCCAGCTGCTACAGCTGTCATTTCCTTAAACTGACATTATATTATAGAATTATAGAATCATATTGTAAATAATGATAAGAGGTGGCTCTGCTTTAAATAGGAAACCTGTGTTTTAGACTGATTGGCCTTCCACTGAATCTGATATGTTTGTTTCTGGGTATAGGTGCTCAAGGAATATAAACGCAAAAATACAGAAATGTGTAAATATAGACATATATCTCCACGTTGGAAATGGGCTTTGTCCTGCTTATTTCACATAAATCATAAAAGTTTGCATGGCAGAGAGAAAAATCTGTCTTCCATCTGCACTCTGTTGATACTTCTTGCTATGGACGGCTTTATAAAATCTTTTTAGCATGTTTTAAAGAACAAGACAGTTGTGAACCATTTGGGAAAAAATGCCAAATTAAGAATCCACTGTGAAATTATCTTGCAACTGCAGTTGACCTCTAACAAGCTGGAAACATTATAATTTGTTAGTGTCCTGTTATGTGAAGCAGAGACATTGTTTTATATTTCTTTTAATGGGAATAACATTTTCTAATAAAGCATTTTCCAATCCTCTTTTTCTTTGTGGGAGGAGGGTTTGGGGTTTTCTGCAGTCTTCCTGATGAAAAATATGTAAGTTTTGAAAGTCTGAATTTAGTAAATTGAAAATTAAATATTGATTCACTGTGAGAACAGATGGAAATAAACAATAGGGGCTAGAATAGGTATCAAGCTGCTATTGCAACTTTCCAGGAAGCTAATGAAATTACTTTTATTCTGGAGCAAATCTGTCGGGAATAAGGACTAGCTGTACAGGTTCAGATTAATAGACACTAATATCAGTTTTCATGGAACAGTTTTGTAAAAAGTACAGTGTTACCCAGCATTAGGGATAGTGTATACAAACACACAAGACATCCACCTTTTTCTGAGTGAAGCCTCTTTTATTATGTAATGTTGAGAGTTTATTTTCTCCCTTTATCACTTTGCTGATATATGCCTTTTTTTCTTGATTTATTGAGCTTTTACCTCTACAAGCATATTTTGAATTAAATAAACTGTAAGCATCTGTAAGAATCTGTGTATTTATATTACATACAAGTATGGAAGCTATTCATGCTACAGGACACTTAATAAATATTGATCATAAACCCACTTTCAAATGCAGTAATTTTAATGAATTTCCTTACCTTAAAATGAATATGATCTCATTCAAAAGTCTCCTGAAATTTATGGAATGTTCCCTTGGACTCCGTATCACTCGGTTGGGAGTCACTATCTCATAAGGTGTCTTTGATGAGCCATTTCACTTTCAAAATATGCATTTGAGACTTCTCTATGTGAGATGGTCATATCTCAGGTGTTTATATAAATAAAATACTGTCCTTGAGAAGAAAAATTTAGAGCAAAAGCAGAATGCTAAATATTGAGGAAAATACAGACTGACATAAGCTGTATTATTTCAAATCTCTATTGCAAACAGACTGTTCCTTGAAAATTATGTGTTGTTTGGCCTGGCATTCTCAATCTATTTACATGCTCACTATTTATATAGCTTCCTTTTTTCAAGATTGCATTTCTATGACCAATGTGGAGTGTGTAGGACCCACCACTCTCTCTGATTGTTGAATCCTTTGAGAAATCCTGCTTCACATTTTTCTTCTGCCAAAAGGAATATGAATCTGCCTCTTTCATGTTATAGGGCATCCAACAGGAGAGACTAAGGGAGTCTCTCCTCCTTCAAATATCTTCTAAGCCAGCACTAGAAGGATCTCATAAAAACTGACTGCCCTCAACCCTAAGCCTTTTTGTGCTTAGAGCTGAGAGACATTTGAATTAAATTCTCACATACTAGTGACTGAGCCATGAAGTCATGGCCAATTCATTCCTTATTCTTGAAGTGATTCACCTTGAATGGAATAATTAAAGATTAATTCAGTTAGAGAGAGAAAGAGAATCAGAAGACCTGTGTGGGATGCCACTCGAGGGATTTAAGTGAAGAGATAGCAAGAGAGAACACTTAGCTTCCAGTCAATGATCAACATAACTTGTAAATATTTTAGACCAAATTGACCAACCAGAAAGTAAAAGATGGAGAGTCACCTACTCAGCTCAGCAAGTTCTTTAGCAGCTGAGGTATACTGTTTGGAAAGTTATATCCCCTGAGGCAGAAAAGAAAGTTAAATTTGAGCTATGCATGCTGTAGATGAATGTCCTTGAGTAAAAAGTGAGGGACTGTTTCTTCTCCTGTCTGGTTTTGTGGGTGTTTGCTAAGTCTATCTCTTCATTTCCATTTCTTTGCTTTGCCAAAGTTACCTGAAATGAAATTGGAATGTTTGGGTTTAGAATCACCCAAAGACATACTCTAGTTTTTAATTTTTACCCATTTTTTTCCCTGTAGTTTTTATTCTAAGGTGGAAAGAATTCCTTTTGACTTATCTGATCAGATTTTTCTTTCAGCCAACTCACCAGAAAAATAATTATTCACACAGACCACATTCCTTATTGTTTTTGCTCCTTCTAGTGTAGAATTTATTTCTCAATGTCCTTATGTAGTCAAGCATCTATAAAAATTCCCTAACTCAACTCATGCTACTAAAAAAAATGATATATCAAACAATGCTCTTGTTGATTTTTCAGCAACTTAGTAAACGGATCAAGTGATTTAAATAATGTTTGTCTCAGAGTTCTTCCAAATGAATTATTATTGGGGCTAAGACAGCATGATTTGGAAAAACTGAACAATTGTGGGAATGAACAGAACTTTTACGTAGTGTTCAGGTAGATGAATACGTCAGACAATTAGGATATCAGTTGATAATAATGGCCTCAAGTTGCGACAGGGGAGGTTCAGGCTAGACATTAGGAAAAAGTTCTTCACTGAGAGAGTGGTGAAACACTGGAATAGGCTGCCCAGGGAGGTGGTAGAGTCACCCTCCCTGGAGGTATTCAAGGAGCGTGTGGATGTGGCATTGTGGGATGTAGCTTGATGGACATGGTGCTGTGTGGTGTTGGGTGGGTTGTGGCTTGTTATTGTTGTTGTGTGGCGTGGGTTTTGTGGTTTTTTGTTTTTTTTTTTTTTCTTTTCTTTTGTGGGTTTTTTGATGTTGTGTGTTTTTTTTCTTTTTTTTTTTTTTTTTTTTTTTTTTTTTCCCAGGTTGGACTCGATGATCTTACAGGTCTTTTCCAACCGTACTGATTCTTCTGTGATAACCTACTTCATTAGTGAATTAAATCTTTGCACTGTTTAACTTAAGCTTTCTCAATTAACTCCTCAATATGCAAGGATTTTTGAAAGATTCAGCCAGAATCAAAAGGCATCAGAGGTTAGGATGGTCAAAACCATCAAGGTCAAGGTCAGACTCTGTCTTAGACTTTTTATTTAGGCCTTCCACCCCATATCGCTTCTGTTATACATTATTCACTCCATTCTTCAGCAGCTGTATTTGTTTTCTGCTGTAGTCCAGCCCTAAGGAAAAGCATTACAACAGTTAGTGGTATAATTTTAAACTTCCAATACAAATACGTATGATGATCTTTTGAATCAATACATGAAAACTTATTGCAGAGCTGCAGCTGAAACTTGGTTCAGGTTTTCTTTTTCTTAGAACACAGTTATGTCTTTTTATTTGTACAGAAGTTAGTAGTGTTGATAACAATTTTAGATGAGATCAAGGAACATAGTATGTATTTGTAATCGATGCTTCCATAGTATGAGAAAAGACATTGAGCATTATTATAAATTAAAGCTGTCACCACAAGAGAGTGAATATTTAGTAAACACTAAATTTGATTACATTGATACAGCGCATCTATTCTATCAAGTATACAGGACCTTCCTATAAGATGTATTTTGCAGAGTCATACACAGCTGTCCAGTCTGATGCTCAACAAGAAAAGCAATATAAGCTTAAGTCTCCAATACAGGTAACAAGGCTTGTCTTATTGTAATTATTCTTTCCTAATAAAGCTGTGAATGGGTTTCAGCTAGTTACTCTCATATGCTATTTCCATTATGTGCAAGAAAGATTTGGGGATTAAAGGGATAGGTCTGATATACTCCCTTATGCCTCTGTGGATGAAAGGAAAACCTTGAGGGCAATTTCATCCCTTGTCTTTCAACACTAAGGTTTGCTCACCTGGGAATAAAACACACATTTTGGAAAGTTATAGAAAAGGAACATACCCCGACTGTTTAAAAAAAAAGTGGAAAAATTCTATCACTGCTTAGTTTTGCTGTGTAAAGCCATAACTAAAAGCAGAGTTGAGGCATCTCTTTACTAAGTTCTATGTACCATAAGACAGTTACTCTTCAGTTCTCTGAAACTATGCCAAACTCCTTGCTCTGTGATTTCCTTTTTCTTTCTTATTGCAACAGCTTTTCACACAACTCATCATATCTTATACTATAAACACAGAACTAAATCAAGTAATAATAACTGCAGTATTTTGTTCCAAATCCTGAAGACTTATATTGCAGTGTGATTAAACATACTTATAAACAAAAGCTTAATTCCTCAACTTAGTGAGCAAAAAAAGCATGTGGAATCACATCTTTCAAAAACTTATGAAGTGCCCAGACTCTGATTTTCAGGGGACTTCCTCGAATAGGCTTTACTTACTGGCCAAACTTTGCACACTTGCACAAGTAGACTTGCTTGACTTCAATACATAATGCCCAAAGTTCTTCTGTAATTCCTATCTGTGTCTGCATACAGCATACATGATTTTCAAAATACATTTCATTGTATGTAAATATAACTAAAGATCAAATTTCTTATTTCAGGAATTACAACAGGCAGTTGCATTGTGCATATGTTTATTGAACAGCTAAATTAATAGAGGGAAAGGAGTCAAAATAACAGTGTAGAAGGACCCACCTGACCTCCGAGTGTAAATATAATTAACTGCATGTACATCCACTTTTATCATTCTGTTATTTTCCATTTGTTGAGCCATGGGTAAAATTTTAACTTTGGTCCTGCAGTTGTTCATCTAGATTAGTTTCAGCATGTAAATGTCCTCAATAATTTTAGTGGATTACAGTATCTGGCAGACAGCACTACTGCTAATAACACCTGTTTTGGTCTACATGGGGTCTTTATACCAAAGAGGTACTTCAATGACCAGGGCATCGATGGAATAACAATATCAGAGGAAAACCACATCATTTTCCAGGGAAAATAGGCAAACCAGGTGATAATTTGTACCAGGATCTTGCCTTGCATCATGGAAATCTTTCTGATTTAACACCAACGATTTAAAGACCATCAGCTCAAGCTAGTAAAAATAACATTACAGAATCAAAAAGACAGTGGGAAAAAAGCAAAGTAAGGTTTACTGTGTTGATGTTAAAGTAAAATTGCATGAAAAAGTACTGATAAGGTAGAAAATCAGATACCTCTGCAGGGGACATATCCAATAAAGGAAAGATTTATGAACGCAAGGCATAGATGGAACATTTGTGCCTAAGTTCCAGACTGCAGAAGATAGTGATCTGTTTAACTCACTGGTGTTTAAAGTCACCAAGATACTATACAAAAAGTGAGCAGCAGCAGCAGCAGCAAACATTGCTTGTGAGTGAGGCCATGACTAGTCGGGCTTGTTCCCTAGGTGCCTAAAATTTGGTACCTGACAATGAACAGATTCAGGAGGACCCTATTAAGCAATTTATTCTTTGCCTGTCTTTGAATAATCTGCCAAACTGCTTTTTTTTCTTTATCTGCAACTCTCTGTGACCACATTTTTGTGTAGCAGTTTAGAGAATTTAAACATTAAGGGTCAGTGTTTGGAAATAGGACATCCAGATTTCTAGTCATTACAGTACAGTGATTAGACTAACTAGGTGAACCAAAGTGTTCTTGTATCACAGGGGTTTTCTTCCACAGCCAACTTTACGCTTTCATCTGGCTAGTTTCTTCCTTCCCTCTCAGCATTGTGCCTCTATTATCCTACCTAGGCATGCATACCATGCAGAGGGACACCTTTCTGGTATACTGTTGTGCAAATATTGCACATATATTGTTATGCTATCACTGAAATGCTTAAATTTACAAATCTGGATTGTCTCTTTGTCACCATGTTAATTTTTGTCCTTTTAATGTAGGAGCTGTAATAGCATGAACTTTCGCAAACAAAGTTTACGCGTGGAAGCATATTAGCTCTGTGTCTAAGGTCATTAGGCCAATTGAATACTATGATGCTTTTTAGCACTAAGAAATAGATGCCAGGAAGAATGTCCTCTCATCCCTGTAACTTTTAATTATGTCAGCGAGAAATCCAGTACTCTTGATTTACATGTCTGGATTAAACACAAAATGCTTAGAGAGAGAGAAGCACCTCAAAACAACGAATATGCTGAGTGCATTTGTGCCTAGAGCTAACTAGTAGGAATAGCCTCACAGCTACTGTTTTCTCAAACCTTACACTTCTGTGGATTTTAGCTCTTGCTTGATGTTCCAGAAAGACATTTCTTTCTTCTTGGGATGGAAGACTTCAAGCCCAATACTGAAAATAGACTCCAATGGTCTTATGTCTAAGAACAATTTGAGATCATCTGTTTATTTCAAAGCACGATTACCATGTTGCCAAAATGCTGGGAGGTGGGAGGTGAGGTGCTCTTCCCACTTTTTATCCAATAGCTCCACAGTGTGCCAAAGGAGTGGTTTAACCACCAAGTTGCAATTTATTCAGTGACTGAGATGGTGGAGAAACATTCCCAGACATTCAAACTCTCCTGCTGAAGTCTTTCCATTTTGTAGAAAGGAACTCAAGCTTAACTGGGATAGAGAAAGACAAAGGAAAGACAGAGAGAAAGGAAGAGAAAGTATTTAATGTAAAATTCATAAGCAGTCCTGAGAGCAAAGCCCACAGCCCAAATGTTTTCTTTTTTGTTTTGGTGTTTAACCCCCAAACACTCTTCTCCCACTTCCTTTTGCCTTTTCTTTGCCCTTTCTTCTGCCTCTACAGTTATGAAGGTACTAAATAAAAGGTTGAGGTTTTGACCTTTAAAATAAAGGAGTAACTACCATTTTGTTATGTGATCTTACACCTGTGCAGCAGATTTTTTCAGTGTGTCGGTTAAATCCACGTAGGTCTTTTGGGAAGTCAGAGGACTACCTACCATCCCCTAGAGGAATTCAGTTCTGAGGTGCACTTCTGGGCAAGGGCCAAGGAACAGCAACAGGTACCCAGGGAATGTAAAGATCAGAGAAGGAATCTCTTCATACCTCCAGGATATGTGGCAGCTGAGAAGGCAAGAGGTGGAGGATGGTTTTAACTACTTAAACTCTGCCCAAACCTGACTCCCTGCTAAATTTCTGTGGGAGATGGTGGGAATCAGTGCACCATTTCTTTAATCATAACCTGCTAAATTCTTCCATGTGGATGACTGTAAAACAATGAAACCTCACAGACCTCTACAGTCTATTGAAACCTGTGGAGATAATCCCAGTGCTGATGGTATATTTGAATCAAGACTACCCTGAGCAGGTGCTCTGATCTTTAAGTCATGATAACAAAGTTTGTTTTAATGGTTTCCTAATGCACTCTATAATATATAAAGATATTCATACACAAGTATAAAGTCTTAACATAGTTCTGAGGAAGCGTCCTGTTTCACTGCTGGCCCTTAACTACTAAATCCTGCATTACTAATTTCAGTGAAATTTAATTAATGATGCAATTTTAAACTCTTAAAGTTTCCAGCTGCTTTACTGTATCAGAGACTGGACTCAGGCAATCCTGATACAGAAAAACTCAAAAAAAATCTGAGAACTGTCTTGACCCCACAAATGTCTACAGCTCTTCTGGATCATGGTTTTTCTTCCATACAGATTAAGAGGCTTGCAGAGGTTTTGTTCCACATTGTTATGCATTTAGCACTTAGAAGTATCTCTTGGAATTCTACCAGTAAAGGGGCAAAATGTGACTGGCAGCAGGGTGGGAGAGCAGCAAAAATTGTGAGGTAATTAGGAGTTGGAAACCTACTCCTCCTGTTGGTCCCCAAACTAGCAGGCTCTCTTGTTTCTGCCCTGCTTGCTAATCATGAGATTCAGGGGTTTATTTTTTCCCAGAAAACTCGAAATCTCTAGACTCTTCAAGCTTCAGCAATGAAATCTCTAGCCTCTTCAAGCTTCAGCAATGTGTTAGATTTTACGTCCAAACCTGAGTGGAAATTGAAGCATCAGGAGAAATCTGCAGTTATTTATCAGTGTGATGCAATGCATTTTGAGAGTTACACTATATAATTTCTTCTTACACAACCTTGTGCATACGTGTGTGTGTATGTATATATGGATTTTTTTTTATATGCCTGTTTCTTTTGAAGGAAACTGTGATAAGGGATCTGAAGATACTGTAGAGGAGGACAGATTTCTATGAACACCCTTGTTGAAAAGGAGAAGGAGGAGGGAAACTCAGCCAGTGGTTGTCTGATCTTATAACCTGCAGGGTCAGAGACTGAGCTTATGGGCAGCGAGCTCCTTTTGAGTTCTGTGTTCCTAAATCTTAAGACTATTCAAAGAAGTATGAGAAGAGGAAAAAACAGATATAAAGTAAATTATGCTGTCATAACAAAAGATCAGGAACTTGATTATGGAGACAATTGGAAATCAGTAGTGAAATGTTTTGAGGGCTTCAACGAGGTTGCAAGTTTAATAAGGTTTCGACATCAAAGCTTTGAATAATGATAAGCAATGAAGCATCAGGAGGACCAACAAAGGAATGATAAAGCGCCCTTCAGGCATCATCAGGCTTTAGAGTTTTTGGCTTTATGATATAAATGAGTTATTCAAAAGACATGAATGCATGTCTAAAAGGAATGGAAAATAACTGCAGTATCTCTGATGTCATTGATTTCACTGTATCAATGTGTGTGTGTATATATATATACACACATATGAACATATATATTGCTGGAAAGCAAAGCGAGTTTGAATGTCAAACCACCTAGAGCAATTACACATCTCTTTCTGAAGCCAAAAATAACAGGAGCAGACATGTATCATTGGCTCTGTAACAGTTCAAACTGAAGGGTATTCAATTACTTAGTGACAGCTGATGATTAGATTAGATATGTACAATAGAAAACTAAGGGTGAGAGAGGTTTTCATGGAAACAGAAATGCTCAGAAGCAATTTCACTTCTAATTATTTTTCCTGAATTATTTTTTTTTGCTTGTCTTAAAAGAGGGTGCTATGTATTATGGGAGGAATCAGAAGATTAACATCATTTATTATCCACTGAGAAATGGGCCTCTCTTTTCCAAGAAAAGCCAATTATAGAAAAGGTTACTTCCAATCACTCTGATGGAAGGAAGGATCTGAAAAGATCACCTAGGTGAATGCAAGACAACCCTACAAGCTAAACAACATCAGAAAGAAGTCCAAGAGCTATAGTACTTTGTGCTTTAATGAAAAACCAACAGCAGGATGTTAAAGCTCTCTATGCTGTATCTCAAAGAGAGCAGTAAATATGGGCCATCTAAATCTTGACTGATACGGCAGAAATGCAGAGATTCAAAAAGGTCTGATCTTAATAAATATACCAATTTTCAAAGAACTTTCTGAGCTGCCAGCTAGATAACTGGTTCTAAAGATGAAACTGTATTTTAAGTCATTTCTAGTTTAGGAGTAAACACAAACAATATGTCAACAGTTTTCATGTCCTGTCAGAGTTCAATTAATTTTAGACAGTGTCTGCCAAAGCAGTCAGATTGTCACAAGTGATGTTTCTATTTCTTCTTAAACAAGAAGTGACCAGATACAGTATGGAAACGCCACAGCAGTCTTATTTCCATACTAATTCACTGGCATTCTGATATCACAGGTAAATCTTGCATCTAATGCCTGAGACAAAAAGCCATAAATGTTAGTGATTTCTAAAAGGAGTCTTTTATTCATGGATTATGACAAATAGTTGCTCCTGGATTATCAAACAGAATAAGAGCCAGCCCAGCCAGTATGAAATTATTTTCAAGCTCTCCTGAGATTTGATTTTCATATTCAAAAAACCCATGCATATGGTAGGATTCAAAAAGGAGGCTGAAAGGAAGCTGGAGTAGAAGTGCCTCTAATAGGTTTCATGTTTAAATACATTGATTCAGTAAATGCCTTATAAGCCAGCTGGTTAGAGAGACCTTCAAAGTCCCAGGCCTGCTAGCTTCCCTAGACAGTACCCTAGGAAACTGGGTTCATCAGAGGGCTGATCCAGGTGATACACAAGGGGAACATGGATACACTTCCAGGTATCTAACAGGAAACACAAATACAGTGGGACTCAAGATTCAGGCAGACTCACTCCTACCTTACGTGCCTGAACATCTGTGAGTATCTGAGCCTCATTTGCAGGTTGGATGAGCTATGTACCATAAAAACCTGTTTCAAAAGCAGGTGATGCTTGTGTTTCTTTGCAGCAATGATACCATATCTTACTGATCAGAGGTAAGAATATAAATATTAGGTAGTCAGCAATGCAGGTATTATATTACTAGCAAAATTGATATGTTGGTTCTGTAAAGTATCATGATCATATTGCAACAGCTCCATCCAGGTGGTGAATACATGGTTATTGAATCAAGGTCAGGTAAACATAGATACCTCATAATACATTTATGCATCTTTAACTCAGCTTTCTTTTTATCTTGTGGTGAAGAGTAATCCCTTCCATTGGCATTTATCCACAAACATGACTTTCTAAGAGATATTTTAAGACCTTTGTTAGCTAATAAAGCTGATTTTCTTGTATGTTCTTTGCATACTTTGCTTTGGTCTCTAGAAGGTGTTCTGGGTTTGGCAAAATATATGTATCTACTGCGGCCAACAATTAAATTCTGTAAAAATCATACTTGCTCTAAATGAAAATATCTCAGAACACCTTAATATCTACTCAATGCCTCCCATGCAAAACATGTCATTTGACAATCTCTGTCTCAATAATTCTGCCCTCTTGTGGGACCACTGGGGTCTGAGGGACCCATCCTGGAGGCTTTGGAAGTGAAAATTAAAGTTCTTACCTTAATTTGCTCTGATAAAAAAAGATTCTTCATTTTCATTTAAAGTTCACCATCCACAAAGTATTTGGAGTAGTGTGTACCCGTAGGTATGACCTCCAAAAGTGTTGCTTTACTACACTTGTGAGTCAGCCAGGGAGAGTTTTACTGAGACAATAATGGGAGCAGATTGAGAGCACCAACAAATGTTTTTTCCAAGTCATATTTCTTTCAAAAATCCCCAATACACACATAACATCAGCCTTCTAAAGAATTCAGAGTTAACTTATTTGTTAAACATTTATGTCTTTGTGTGATATCATTCACCTGCATTACCTCTAGCCAAATAATATAGCATACATTGTGCTTTAATCATGATGCCAGTTTTCTGTTTGAAATTAACATCTGTGAACTTTGCACATCAAGGAAAACAACAACCCAAAACTTTACTTATTTATCAAGCTATGTACGCTCTCCTGAAGCATGAACAAGTTCAAAAATCTCTCTTGCTAGTTGGATGGCATTATTAAAGCCATGGAATGCAAAGGCTGGGAAGCCTGTTGATCTGTATTGTATTGTCATCCAGACTTAGCAAAGGAAATGCTTTGAAGGAATCCCTTGTCTTGCAGAATCCTTCTATTGATTTTGTCAAGTATACTCAGATCAAAAGATTGCATTTTATATGAAATATACACTTAAGCAAGAAAGTGAAATTGTATTAAAATTAAAACAAAATTCTGTTATTGAAGAGGCATGCAGACCTATTGATGGAAGCATTTTATTAAAAAGAGCACCAGAGCTCTGATATCCAACAAGCATATGTTGTTACTGATGGAAGTCTCTTAAAAGTTTAAACTATGAAATTAAAATAAGAAAAGGGTAGAAAAGAGTTTAGGTAACATCATAAACATCAATAGGATTTGGAAAGATGTAAAAGAATAAGCCAACAGTGACTACTGTATCGAAGGCCATGTTTAATCACTCTCCCGGTAATAACAATAATAATAACAGCACATACACTCACATTATTAACAAATGAACATTTCTGGTCACAGTTTTGTCCTTACACAGGGAAAAGAAGCAATGTTTTCATGATATCCATGGGTGGCTTCGCTATTGCTGTGTCTTCCAGGTGGAAGTTGGTAATGCTATAATGTTGCATCTCAATGATTCAAACAAACAAGTATATTGCTTTAGGTTCAAGTATAATAAGAGAATGCCAGTGATATAACCAAATATACGGTGACAGTCTCCTATGACTGGACACAGCTGAAATGGCAGAAGAAAAAAAACAGGATAAAATGCTTATTCATGGATATACATAACCATTTTGTGTTACCAGTTGAATTTTTTTTTACTGTAAAGTTCACTGTAAAATGATTTTATTCCTTTAATAAAACAATATTTCCCCTCTCCTCAGCATTGGTGAGGCCACACCTGGAGAACTGTGTCCAGTTCGGGGCTCCCCAGTACAAGAGAGATACGGTCTGACTGGATTGAGTCCAGTGAAGGGTTAGTAAGACAATTAAGGGACTGGAGCATCTGTCGTATCAGGAAAGGCTGAGGGATTGTTTCGCTGGGAGAATGGAAAGCTCAGGGGGATCTCATCAATGTGTATAAACATCTGCAGAGAGGGTGCAAAGAAGATACAGCCAGGCTCTTTTCAGTGGTGCCCAGTGACAGGACCAGAGGCAATGGGCACAAATTGAAACACAGGAGGTTCCCTCTGAACATCAGGAAACATTTTTTTACTGTGAGGATGACCAAGCACTGGCGCAGGTTGCCCAGAGAGGTTGTGGAATCTCAATCCTTGGAAGTACTCAAAAGCCATCTGGACATGGTCCTGGGCAACTGGGTCTAGGTGTCCCTGCTTGAGCAGAGGGGTTGGACAAGATGACCTCCAGAAGTCTCTTCCAACCTCAACCATTCTGTGATTCTGTAAAGAAAATCAGGGAAAATATGTAAATGCATTTGTTCTTTTTAACATGTATACTTTTTGTCTGGCTTTTTATGATAGCAATCATCTGAGATAGTAATATTCCCTTTGTTAGTTCCAGTTCTCTGGAATCTCTGCTCAGATCACTTGTAGCTCTGGCAGTAATGCTTGTTGGAATTAGCTACCTTTGGTACCTCGGACATGACCACTCATCATGGGCAATGACGTGAGCTACATCTGTGTCTTTAGAAACTACAGACACATTTCTCTGCTGATTGCTTTTGTGTCACTAGATCAATGTACAATATTAGAATGAAGAGACTGGTATTTCCATTTCAAATAATATTTTAAAAAAAGGGAAAAAAAAGTATTTTATATTGATTACTCACTGCCTTTTTCCCCCAAACAGCTCTTCTAAAGTTGATATTCCATAGAATTGCAGTGGAAAGGGATTGATATTTGATTCTCTTATTAATTAAAAGACAGAGTGTTTCCAAGTAGGAGCTTTCCCTTGCTCAGCTTTTCTTTTATTACTTCTGTTGCAGCTGCTCTCTGTGTCATCCTTCTTTCCTGACTGAATCTGCCCACAGCCTGTACAGTTTTGTTTAATACAAGTAGTTTAATCCCTAATGTACATGTCCCACATAAAAATCTAGCAGTGATGCATTGTTTTTCTGTCTCACTTCAGGCTTCACAGTGGCAGCAGTATGTATAAGTCACCATTTATCATTGACAATTATTTCCTTTCCGTTACTATATTCAAAGCTAAAAAGTCTGTTTTGAGCAAACAAAACCAAATGACTATTTTATTTCCTCAGCCTTACTGCTGAGGTATCATATGTCAAAAAGCTTGGCAAAATTTGCTTGCTTGGAGACACGTTACTGAAGGCCAAAAGTCAATGGACGTGTAATCAGGAATGTGTACTGGGCATGAATGTTAGAAACAAACCAGAGTCCAAAAAGTTAGGAAAGGCTTGAGGCTGCCCTTTTAAAACTTTAAGTTTTGTCCTCTCTATGCAGATGATACAAGTAGCCTTTTTTCCTTCATGTTTTAACTTTACTACTCATGACCATCATTCATAAATCAAGAATAGTTGTGGCTAGAAGTCTACAGCAGGGACAATTTCCACATTTCAGATCAATAATTTTCAAAAACCACATACAGAAATACACAGTCCTGATAGCTCTATGATGAATGTACACTTCATAGCATCATCTAGTTATCCTAAAGCATTTCAAGCAAGCTTCAACATCTGCTAGGCTTTTTAAACACTAAGCATCTGCAGATCTGAATTAAAAAAAAAAAAAGAAAATAAATTTTCTATTATTTTTCTCTCTTGATTTATATAGTAGAATCATACCATAGATATCATTTTGTAACATGGTACCCTCTAACAGTCCACTGTTGGAAAATTAGTATCATAGAACCATAGAATTGTTTAGGTTTGAAAAGAACCTTAAGATCATTGAAACCAATGATTAACCTAGCACTGCCAAGTCCACCACTAAACCATATCCCTAAGCGCCACATCTACACGTCTTTTAAATACCATCAGGGATGGTGACTCCACCACTTCCCTGGGCAGCCTGTTGCAGTGCTTGATAACCCTTTCAGTGAAGAAATTTTTCCTAATATCCAATCTAAACCTCCCCTGGTGCAATTTGAGGCCTTTTCCTCTTGTCCTATTGCTTGTTACTTGAGAAAAGAGATCGACACCCATCTTGCTACAACCTCCTTTCAGGTAGTTGTAGAGAGCGATAAGGTCTCGCCTCAGCATCTTTTCCTCCAGACTAAACAACCCCAGTTCCCTCAGCTGCTTCTCATAAGACTTGCTCTCTAGACCCTTCACCAGCTTCATTGCTCTTCTTTGGAGAAGCTCCAACACCTCAATGTCTTTCTTGTAGTCAGAGGCCCAAAACTGCACACAGTATTCCTTATCCTTATGCCTCCTAGTATCTAAGTGTCAGTATTTACTGTCTCCTGAATTATCTGTCTTCCAGTAGAAATACTGAGATTCTTACAAAGAGTTTGAATGGCCCAGCTAAACTGAGACACGCCTACATTTATGAAATGGAAGAGCAGATATAAGGAATTATTAGATTATCACTGGATGAGAAGTATTATGCTTAGTTTAGATTATCATATACAAAAGCCAAGGGAATCATGGGAAGCAATAGGGTAATCAGTCTTGTTCTCTGAAGGCTATTCTAATCCCAGTTTGATACCAACATAAGAAAACCAGAATGTTTTCTCTTGTCAGTAGCTCATGACAAAAAAATCTCAGCAATGCATATGATTCATGAAAACAAACAATTTTAAATGACAACATTGACATGTATTTGGCAGATGTGATCACTGCTGATGGATTTAAATGCCTCTTCCAAGTGAAATATATCAGCAATGTAATCATCTTGTAATCAAGGAAGAAATTCTTTCCATGCTCATCTAGAGATGTGCCTCATGTATGATTTTATGAAGCCTAACTACAATATTGATACCTCTAGCCAGTACCCTTGAACAGATGCTTAAACTAGATTCTTAGCATAGTTTTCAAAAAGTGACATCTCAGACATGAAATTGCGGATGTTGCACAAGCTATTCATCCTGAGAATAATGTGTGGATACATATTCTAGAGCTCTCATACTATTCCTTTCATCATTGCCTATGTCAAACATACAAATTGCATTGGGTACCTTCCACAAGGCTTTGGTTAACAGTGAAGATAGACGAAAGGTATCTCTGGTGCTGGAATACTGAGAGTGGGTGGATAGCCCATTCTCTCTCATCTGACTGAGACAACATGATAGTTCAGAATGTAAAATGTAATCCAGTCTGGATTATTTTTTATGGAAGCAAGGAAGGATCTGTAACAGATTATTCTTCTTTGATCTATGAACCATAGTTACAGTGTCATCTTCCTCCCTGCCCTTCCCACTCTACGCTGCACTGGTACGGCCCCACCTTGAGTACTGTGTGCAGTTCTGGGTGCCTTAATATAAGAAGGACATCAAACTATTAGAGTGTGTCCAGAGGAAGGCGACCAAGATGGTGAAAGGTCTCAAGGGCAGGACTTAAGAGGAGCGTCTGAGGTCGCTTGGCTTGTTCAGCTTGGAGAAGAGAAGGCTGAGGGGTGACCTCATGGCAGTCTACAACTTCCTCAAAGGGGGCAGTGGAAGTGGGGGTGCTGATCTCCTCTCTCTGATGACCAGAGATAGGACACGAGGAAATGCAATGAAGCTGCTCAGGAGAAGTTCAGATTGGACATTAGGAAAAGGTTCTTCTCTGAGAGGGTGGTCGGTCACTGGAACAGGCTCCTTGGGGAAGTGGTCACAGCACCACACCTATCAGAGTTCAAGGAGCGTCTGGACGATGCTCTTAGGGATATGGTTTAGTTTCAGGTTGTCCTGTGAGGAGCTGGGATTTGGACTAGATGATCCTTATGGGTCACTTCCAATGTGAGATATTCTATGATTCTATGATTCAGTATCTTTCTAGATCTATGTTGCAAGCATTACAGGTGTTCCGCAACACCAGAGACTGGTTTGGCAAAGACAACACTATGATGCTTCTTGTTCTCTGTTTAATCTTCATAAAATTAAATAATAGTGTTTCAGGCTGCATCTGACCACTGGGTTTCATTTACATGGTGGAATGTTCCTCCTGCATTTAATGCCTCCTCAGGTCTGTCCACGTTGTCTTAAGACAGGGCCGTATGCACCTAAGAATGAATGAAGCACAAGTCATGCTTCTGGAAGCACAGGGCTCTACCAGTCTCTCCAGTTAGTGAATAAACTACAGTTTGTGTCCCATCTCTTTTAGTATTCAAACTTCGCACTGACAGTTATTAACTTCTGAACAAATTTCAGATGCCTTCGTGGATGACTTTTTCCACAAGTGACTGTAGAAACTAAGTCTTGACAATAATATTATCACCTTTTCAGTCCTAGCTGATGAATTTAATTAATCTGTTGGCATGAAAATTTATTAAGCACATATTCAGAACAGAAGGTAGAGAATGCCAGAACTTATCTGTACTTTTTACTTTAATGTCATCTCTATCTGTAAATCAGCTCTTTTCAAAACTGTCTGGTTATTTATTGCTTTTGGTTTGGCTGCTTTCAACTCTTTCTTTTTTAGCAATAGATAATCTATGGCAAATTTATCCTGGATATACAATAAATTTCCCTTAGTCAGTAGGGATAATATGAAGGACTCCTTCAAATTTGACCTTCAGTTTGTGATGGATGTGGTTCACGGCTGAACCTTTTATTTAGCAGCATCCATGTTACTTCACAGATAGAGCTAGTTTTGCTGTGACTTGTTAGCAAGTGGGATTAGCAAAGAGATTATTTTTGGTGAATGCAAGTAATTCAGAGATTTTAGTCTTTTAGAATATTTGGAATCTGGATCATCCCTCTCACAGTATTCCACGCCTACTCTTTCTTCTTAATTTTTTGTTATACAAATGCTAACAACTTTAACAATAATGTACCTCTGCAAGAATAATCTGTTTTCCTGATGTGGTGGAGGACCTGTTGTTCATCTTCTTCACTGAAGCATTTCACATTTGTGCATCCTCACGTAGCATATTACATTTAATCAGCACTTTGCGAGACCCTTGTCCTTACAAGTACTTGTTTTTCTTCTGACAGATGACACTTTCTGCCTCATTTGTTATCGATCCACTTGGAATCTCACACTGACTTTCTAAAAGTTTTTCTTTTGTCAGTGTCATTGCTGTTTTGCGTCTTTGACATAAAAGCATCCAACAGCTTCTTCTTTCTATTACAAACATTCTGTAACATTTCCAGTATTACTGGATCTATAGTGTCACCTTCATTTGATTTTTTTTGGCTATGTTCAGAATCGGAACAAAGCTGTGGATCTGGGAAGCTCTCAGATCCTATGTTGAACCTTGGATTTACTGCAGTTTTATGAATTACACACATCCTCCATGATCATCTGGCCAGCATAAACTACCTGCATCTTCATTGTTTAGTCTGATCAATGTGATATTTATACTTCAAGCCTGAAATAAAAAAACAAAAAAAGAAAGAATTCACCAGCATCATGTGAGTAAGAGCAGTGGTAGCAGATGTGCAAATGAAAATGATACTGTGGGATCCAATTTTCTTTTTGGATAATGTCTTTTTAAAACTACTTGTGTGGAAAGGTCATTGCATAAAACATATAATAGACATACAGATAAACTGGTCTCATATAAATTTTGCTACCTCTAATGGTACCATTTATTTCCTCAACTTGTAGACTAAATTACTTAGTTGACCTTTTGATGGATAAAAGTCAAAAGAGAGAACAGATTGTGAAGGAGCAAAGAATGTGTATATCAACTGAAATTTCAAAAACTATTTACAAGGTATCATAATGTACCATTATCAGGCCATCACATCTACATCAAGAATGGGAAGAAATAAACATTTTTTTTCCATCAGTTCTCACTTAAGAAATAATTTTAATTTAAAAATCCAACTAATAAAACTTACAAGTATATTGGGAACGCAGACTCAGATTTCATACAGATAGTTATTGCTCTCCATTTCAATTTTATGTTACTCCAGTTGTGGTGACTTTTTGTAACTTAGAAGGCCAAAATGATGTAGAAATTGAAGTCTGATGACATAGTCAAATCAAACTTGTAATCAGGAAATTAACATAAACAAATCCTTTGAACCACATCATCTTGATGGCCAAAAAGACCAAGCCTTGACCTCTCCATGTCGAATATGGAGTAATTATTTTAGCAGAATAAACCTAAATGTAATCCAGTATACAATAATTTGATCAGGTTTCTTCATCCCCTAGAAATACTGCTCTCCAACGAAAGGTCAAAATTTTAAACAAGCCCCCGGAATTTGTAAACCTGTCAATAAGGCGTTGGTCCTGTCTCCAGTATTTGCTTCATGCTTTACTACATGCCAGTATCCAGAATTACATGCAAATGGATGCAGAGATGAATTTGTGCTGAAAGAGTTTTGGTGAGGCTAGAATTGGTGACAGACCAAAGTTAGGGAAGCCTGGCTGGTTTCCTAAACTTTCCTAAAGGAAGTTTGTGATTATATTTGCCAGTTCAGAACAATTTACTCTTCTACCATTGAACATGTGACTGAGCAAAGATTAAATATTGGAAAAGTTCACAGAAAATTAATTTCAGGCTTTAACTTCACATTTATCCTGAGAATGATTTTTAATAGAAAGGAGGAAGGGAGAGTATAACTGATGCAAGGTGGTGGGAAGCCTGATTTGGTAAACTCTCATTTTCATGAAAGATGGAATTGGAAAAGGTAAGGGATATGAGGACAAATGTGAAGACCCTCTCAGACAAACAATACTAAACATATGTGGCTTCTTTAGCCTTAAAGCAAAGTCTGAGAATAGGACAAACCCATACAGAATTTGTTGATTTGTCTAGGTGTATCAGGAGGGTATCATGACTGAAGGAGAAATGGTTATCTAAGCTCAGAGGCAATATTAGTGCAAGTATAAAGCATATACTTAGACTGAAAATAAAATATATCTATTCCTAGCCACTAGAGTGGTGAGATTCTGGAATTGCTTTCCGGTAGAAATAATACGATTAATTATCCTACATTTATTGTGATAACTAGATAGGTAGATTCTGCTTCATGTCATTTGCAGCATTGGTCAGTCCTCTGTCAAGCTGCAACAAAATGATACTTGGCAACATGCTTCCCAGAAATCAGCATTTTGATTTGCCTAAACACGATTGGTTGAAAAACTAAATGTTCTCCCCAGTTATTCCAGGCATGTTATGTATTGGATTGTTTTTATTGCAAAACCAGAGTAGTCAGAAATGATGAAGGTCTCAGTCACATTGAATTTATTTATGGCTTCTGATAGACATGTGCAAGCAAACGTCAAAGAACCCTCTCGAACTAAACTCCTAAAAACACTGGAATGAGAAAAAGAAATTAATATTATAAATGTTCTGCTCTTCGTAACTGGAGTGCAAAGTGAAGCTGTGACTCCTGAATTTCCAATCTAGCAAAACAGAGAGCTGCAGAAGGAAAACAGATTGCAGCATAGAAAATATTAAAACTCGGTAGTTTTGTGGCAGTTATTGTATTTATCCACCTACAAACAAGAAATACTTTGAGTCAACAGGTTTCCAAGATACATAATTTTGCCTTTTTATGTCAGGGAGAAGGTAGTGAGGGGTTCATCACTTTGAGAAAACAGTATCCAACTCTCTCTCTAAGGCTGGTTACTATCCTTAATATAGAGCTATCTCAATCACAGCTTCTACAGGAGCTTATGTAAGTGCACAACAATTGTAGCACACTTACTACATTATTTTTATGCCTATGGGGAGACAAAATGTGCTGCTGGAACAATGAAAAGTAACTAACTGTCCAGAAAGCTCACATTTCTACTGGCCTCTTAACTATAAATTGCAGCAACACCCAAATTGGACTTCACCACATTGTGCTTCTGAAAATTTCCCCCAACATGAGCCTCAGAAATAGGGAATAGTTGCATGGACTAACAGGGGAAGGAAAATCTTTCACTTTTCCAAGGTTTGACTCCTGTTCCTCTTCCTTTCATTGCATTTATTAGTAATTTTCAAGGTGTACTACCTCCTCATGAACGTGGGAAAGAGGGCCACTCTGCCTGGGCAGGGAAGCAGACTGTAAGCTCCTAATCTGCAAAAGCGAGTGTTTGCAAAAGCAAATATTCAGGAAGTGGGTTATCGCATCTAGTGTAATAAAAAGATTTTTTTTTCTCCATCCTGTGTGATGGGAGGATGTTAGGCACTGAGGTACTGATATCGAGTAGAACATAGAACCATAGAATCATTTAGGTTTGAAAAGAACCTTAAGATCACTGAGTCCAACGATTAACCTAGCACTGCCAAGTCCACCACTAAACCATATCCCTAAGCACCACATCTACACGTCTTTTAAATACCATCAGGGATGGTGACCACCACTTCCCTGGGCAGCCTGTTGCAGTGCTTGATAACCCTTTCAGTGAAGAAATTTTTCCTAATATCCAATCTAAACCTCCCCTGGTGCAACTTGAGGCCATTTCCTCCTGTCCTGTCACTTGTCACTTGGGAAAAGAGACTGACACCCACCTCGCTACAACCTCCTTTCAGGTAGTTGTAGAGAGCGATAAGGTCTTGCCTCAGCATCTTTTTCTTCAGACTAAACAACCCCAGTTCCTTCATTTGCTTCTCATAGGACTTGCTCTCTAGACCCTTCACCAGCTTCGTTGCTTTTCTTTGGACATCATGTAATACAAGATAGATGAAACTGCAAAAGGAAGGTGACTTGCATGGGACAGTTCCTGTTGGAACATTCTAATTTGTGTTAATAAAGTTGCCTCTAGGTAACCTACCTCTTCAATGTCTTCTGTGCATTGCATTAACAAATAAGAAAATGTCCCTTCTTGTTGCTTCTGTGTTTTGAAAAGTTTTCTTCCCTGTTTTTGAGCTCCTACATTGTATCTGAGTTCAGTTTATTTGCAATTCCACTAAAACCCTGCTATAATTTTCTCTTCATGCTGATGCTGTAAGAAGGCGCCTTTTCATAATCTGTCTAATGCTTCTCATTGAATTGAAGCTCAAAAATAGAATTTTCTTCACCTTATTTCATTATGAGGCAAAATGTGCTCAGCAGCATTCCAGTTAAAATGGTTATACTGAGTAGTGTTCATACTAAAGGAGCTATGTGGTATCAAGTGTTGTGTGAGAATAAAGGTAGATCATACATGGTAAAAGACCACTGAAACATTGGATCAAAAGGATGTTAGATCACCCAGGACATCTTTTTCCAGTGACTGTTTATGCATTATAGCAAAATAGTATAAAGCCCAATACATCTCACCTTAACATCCCTGATCTGCTAAGCCTGTAGTCAAGAGCTACACAACAGTCTCTTGCTCCTACGTTTTTCATGGGATGTTGCAAGCAAGACACTAACATGAGAAGTATAGAGAACACAAGAAGGATGCTAGTTTGATGGGACTGCTGACAGAGGCAGGAATTTTGAGAATGATCATATGTATACCAAATAACAATCAACAAAAACAGGGCCTTTGGGGAAAGGATAAACATGGGTGGGGACTGTTTGTTTGGAAAAAAAAAGCAGTATGGAAAAGGAGAAGAACTTGGAGTCAAGGTTATCCAAGTAGAGGGATCTAGCCTGGGTCTGGTGAAACATTTATTGCAGTGCCTGTGGAATTGTGCTGACAGCTTTTTCATTTGTATGATGCCTGCTGGTTTATGGAAAGCTTGCTTTTGATGAGAACTTTGATAAGCTGTGGAGGAGCACTTGAAAGCTCAGGAGATTAGGGAGGGTGACAGGCAGAGACGGTTCTGGGTGGCTTGTCTTTCCAGATAGGTTGTACATATTTAATGATTTCATTATACAGATTGCACTATAGGACAAGCTCAACTCTAGTGCATACTTCCATTTTAAAACCCAGTATGTATTGAAATTTGCTTAGCAAAATGTTTGGTCTATGCAGAAGTGTATGGACAGTTCTGTTGTTGCATTGTGTTTAGTTTGTACTGTAGTAAGTCACAACAATATTCAGGTGTGACTTATTTCCTTAGAAGAATATCCTTTTTTGGTGAACATCATTTTTAGACTCATTAAGAGGGTTTTATGAGTGCTGGTTTTCTAGAGGCAAGCATGTTGTTCTTTGGTTATCCTACTTGATAATGCATAGCAACATAGATCAAAGTGTTCCTTCTCACAATAAACATCTAAACATGTGCATTCCAGGATTTCATCTAGTGCACAAATGGCATCCTTGAAATTACTTGGATAAAACAACACACCCGCTGTGTCTAAAATGAATTCACACATGCAATCGATGCAGGACATAAATATACAGCTACCACCGGGAAAAACTTTTTCACAGAGCAGCTACTTCATCTTTGAAAATTCTTTCCTGATACTCAGAGGAGACTTATAAGATACTTGCAAAAGACAAACCTGGGAACTAAAACTCATAACTCTACCAAATGCTTAAAGTCATAGACCAAACATAGACCCACAGAGATACTGTTTTGTCGATGCAATAAATAAAATTTCTTCCTTCTCATCTGATCCTGATGTAATTCCTGAATGTTTCACATGATTTAGGCAACACTTCTTGCTCTTCTCCAAGACTGGGACCTAATGACCCTAGCACTTATTCTGTTGCAAGCTGCCTGCTCTGGTCCACATGTGCTTATCAGAATTGGGTCATATCAATTAGCATAGGAGAAGTTTAGCAGAAACCACTTGTTCTTACCCAGCATACAATTTGAAAATTTTCTGCTCCTGCTTCCAATCTGGAGAAGAGATTGTGTTTTTTCTAGCTCTGTCAGCTGGTCTAATAAAAGATACTATTTCTTTAATACAAACTAGTCTCACTCATATCTTTAGACAGTTGCGGTTGTAGCAGTACTACTTGCTTTTTCATTGCCTACTATTAAATTATAACTGTTCATATACACTAAATATGTGTGTGTGACCCAATAGAGCCACTCATTATCCTGATAATTATGAATACATAGCAATCTTCCCATCTTCAGAATCTTTTAATCTTTTCATGTTCTTATTTTCTTCTGGCTTGTTCCTTGCTCTGGAAACACCTTTCAACTTTTTGTCATGAAATACCTGTAACAAGAATGCAAGCTAACAAAGCCCACAGGCCTGGTCATGGCAGTGTCTTCAAGAAGCTCAGAGCTTTGCTGATGTCTGATTTATTGCTATGCTTTTTAAACTTGTTTAGAAACCCAATCTTTGAAAGAACAAAGTACTGAAAAATACAGTACTCTGCCAGTATGCCTGCCAGTTTATCATTGACTCTGTCTCACTTACATGAACATATCTAAGAGCAGTTAGTCCCCTTTTTTCACTTTAAACGTGTAAAAATGTGTTCCTATTTTTTCCTTCACTGACTGTTGTTCTGCATCCCAGATTGCTTAATTTATCATTGGTTCCCATCTTGCTGAAACCTCCTTATGGGGAGAGGCCAACATAATAAATTCTTCACTGGTTCAGGGATCTTTGGACAGAGAGATCATTACAGAATTAGAGCTTTGGGCTGTAAGCTCTTTTACAAGGCCCTTTTGGTACAGGGACCTCTACAAGGACCTGTACTGAAGGACAGCTTCCCTAGGACAGAATTGCTCCGCGACTAAATGGTTCTTACAGTGGCTGCCAGCTTAATGAAAAGATGCTGATTGATAGACATCTGCCAAGAAAAACTTGTAAGCTAGAAGCCCAGCTTTATGAACCTCCAAACACATTGAACCGGTGAATGCAAAGCATGTCTGTGTTTCACAGTCAGAGAGGGCATTTTTCAAAGGGAATAGTGGGTAGAATATTAGTGCTTTGCATCACTGGTGCTGTCAGCCAAGATGATTAGCACTTTGATCTATATGCAATTATGACTACACATTTAATCAAGGGGATTTTCATGCAGAAAATGTGCTGGAAGTTCATTCTTTCTGTATGCATATAAGAATGAGAGGCCCTTCTACTAAATCTCTTGTATATTAGGGCTTTCCAAGCATCTCTAAAATGATGGTAACTGTTACATAACTCACTCTGAAGTGTGAAATGCAAAGAATATTACGTCAAGACATAGGATAAGGATAATGCAAACTTTCTTATCTTGACTGACTAACTCCTCATTGGTAACTCCCTGTATTTTCTTATCTTAAAATGCTCCTGAATCTGCCTATATGGCAGTTTCACAGACTTGACAGCACTCTGTTTCTACCTGAAAATCACACAGAGGATTTGTGGTGTGTTTGTTTTTGAGTCCCCATGTTGCTTTTTCTCTGGAAATAGATTAGTCATGAGCAGCTTTATTCTCCAAGTCAGAAGTCATTTAAACACCCTTCTTGCTGCTTGCCAAAGGCTTTTGATTATCGCCTGCCAGAAAAGATTATTCTCTAGTGAGATGGCATTTCGTGTCACCACTCCCCAAAACAGCCCTTTCACTGGGATGGAAAGCACATGCCTCCATTCCCGAGAACTCTGTAATTCTGCCTCAGTAATAGACTCGCTGAGAGTTATCAGTTCACCCCATATAAAGGTTGATTGTTGTCCTCCATTTGTGAGCTCACTTGGTGATAATGACTGTTAGGAAAAAGGGGTTTAAGAAAAGGAATAATTTAATTCTATCTACCAAGATAATTAAACATTCCATAGTAATAACAATGAAAATATTAAGTTTATTTAACTAAATATTTAAGTATATTTTTAAAAATGTTGTTTCTGCCCCAGTATTAGTTTTATTCACTTGCTAGTTCAGGATATTTCTACAGTGGTGTTTTTGAACTGTTTAAAGTAAGGACAATGAATGCCAGCTAGACTCCTCTGCTCTCCAAGCCCTTTCCCATGGAGGATGCACCTTGAAGAACTGGTCAGAAGTTCTTCTCTCAGCTTCTCAGAGTAGGGGGAATTATTTCAGCAGATTCTCTCTCTTGAATGTTGCTTTCCAGACATGAACTTTCTATAAAGAATGAGCTGTGTTGTAGGTGCATTAAAAATTTAGGTAGCTCAAAAGAACTGGAGATATAGCCAATGCAATACTGGGGATGGGCTATGAAGAAAAGTTTTCTGAAAGCAGAATTATTCTATTATACAAAACGGTTATTTGGGATGGTGCGGTGTCAATGCCCTGAGATTCCTCTCTTCCTTTGCTGAAACTTGAATGAAATAATCTTTTTTATCACTGGACTTTATTTAGTATGAGGATATCATATAGAAAAGCAGAGAGTGGTGAAATGAAACATTACACAAACCACTATACAAGAAAACAAGGTGCTTGAAGGGTGCAATATCTACCTAATTTGTATAATTCAACACCATTTTCGGGGGATCCACTTGCAAAAACCAACAACTGATTTTAGCATTTATATGGTAGGTCTTCCTCTGGAGATGTCCAAGGAGAATGACACATAATATTGCTATTTGGTTTTAGCAGTGAGAATACTAAATCTTGAAAAGGTAAAGTGCACTTTTGTCATATGACAGATCACGGAAGAACCTGATCTGCTGATTCCCTTTAGCTTTTATGGAAAACTGCCATGAGGAAGCTTGGGAAAAATGCAGTTTTCCATCGCAAATATGAGGCCCAAGAAAATGAATATTAAGCTCAAGAGTATAAAACACAAAGCTTTTCATTAGCGGCCTAGTCAAGTGAAGCTGTCCTGCTTTTAGCTAATGATGCTCAGCTCAGATATATGCTTTTGATACTCTCCATCCACACTAAAACTATATTTTGAAGTCTGCACTGGAAGTATATTAAGAGATAACACTTTCTCTTGTTTTAAATTCACACCCTAACTTAATCTGTACTAGCTACACCGTGTAGGCATAATGAGTATAAAACTAGCAAGCTAAGGTAAGATATTGGGTTCTTAGCATGTCAACTGATACTTTTAAGTAGAATCTGTTTAATGAATGTAAGAGCTGGAAAAGTCTGTTTGAATGTGTATTCTGGCTCCATGCCTAAGCAGGAATGTTGTGTATTATATTCTTATCAGTGCTTTGTCCAGTCTAGCCTCTATACTGTGAGAAAGGAAGAATAACAGCTAGGGCACACTTGCAGGGCTGATGAGGGTGGCTCTTTGTGGATGCTTCTGGCTGTGGCAGTGGAGAAACAACAAAATACTCAGTACACTTACTGCGCTTGCATGTGATAACATAGGGATTACGGACTAACCTGTGAAACTAAAAGGATCTCAGCTCATCAACATTAACTCTTTGACCATTTATGCAAAGACAATTCAAAGCAGAGTTGTTCATATTGTTCCAATTTCTTCTGGGGAGTCCTATGCCATTGGAAAAAATACACCTGAGATTAAAGAAGTGACTAATTCAACCTTGACAGTTGTTTCATGAGGAACAACTTAGCACTTGCCTGACTGGGAAACAGCTATAACCTTCCCTATAAGCATTTCTCTATATGAATGGAATTTGGTAAAACTGACAGAGATGTTCAAAGAGGCTTTCTTTTTTTTGTTTCTTTATATTTCTGTTGAAATAATGAAGGAAATTAAGCAGATTCTTTTACACAAAAAAGTAACAGATGTTAAATAGAAACACCTAGTAATAGAAGATGTACTGGTCCTGTGTTTCTCGCAATGGAGCGTCATTGCCACTGGCCGGGCTGTGAAACACTGAGGGCAAAACTACCGCAGATTCTGATGAACCTTTCAGGTGGCTTCTTTACCTAGTTAAGCACCTAGATTAAACAGCTTGGAAGTGTTCAGTATCCAGGAGCTCTGAAAGCATTCCTACAAGAGCTGCAACTGCCTAAGGACTTCCAAAAGTCTATTCATAACGTTAGAAGGATTCATAGAAAGACAGGTGGCATAAGGAAAGGGGAAAGAACTGAAAGATCATAGAATATCTCACGTTGGAAGTGACCCATAAGGATCATCTAGTCCAACTCGAAGCTCCTCGCAGGACAACCTGAAACTAAACCATATCACTAAGAGCATCGTCCAGATGCTCTTTGAACTCTGACACTTCCCCAGGGAGCCTGTTCCAGTGACCGACCACCCTCTCAGTGAAGAACCTTTTCCTAATGTCCAATCTGAACTTCCCCTGAGCAGCTTCATTGCATTTCCTCATGTCCTATCTCTGGTCATCAGATAGAGGAGATCAGCACCCCCACTTCCACTGCCCCCTTTGAGGAAGTTGTAGACTGCCATGAGGTCACCCCTCAGCCTTCTCTTCTCCAAGCTGAACAAGCCAAGCGACCTCAGCCACTCCTCTTAAGTCCTGCCCTTGAGACCTTTCACCATCTTGGTCGCCTTCCTCTGGACACACTCTAATAGTTTGATGTCCTTCTTATATTAAGGCACCCAGAACTGCACACAGTACTCAAGGTGGGGCCGTACCAGTGCAGTGTAGAGTGGGACAATCACCTCCCTCGACCAGCTAGCTGTGCTGTGCTTGATGCACAAGAGCTCTGACTGCTAACGAGATCACATCAGCCACGCTGAAAAACACAGATCATCTCTGGGAAATAACACTATAAATGGAAGGAAGGTATAGCAATAATTCTCATGGACTCAGAGGCAGCTGAATCTTTTGGAAAAACTTTAAATCCTAGCTGCCTAGCTGTTGTGACTGAAATAGCACTGGCTAAGGATAGCAAATATATGACAGAAAGAAACCTCCATCACTAATTTCAGGTCCCAGTTACGTAAATCTAGGTGAGTAATTAGATTTTAATGAAACTGAATTGTAATTCATTAGATTTTAATTGCATTAATATACCTTTTTATATGACACATTGTCTATGAATTGCATTCAGATAGTACGTGTACTTTAGAAAAAATACCATTAATGATCAATTCAACTTGACAGTTTTATAAATCCCCTTGATATTATGGTTCCCAGTTTGCTTTATACATTTGCAATTTATCCTCGGGCCTTGTAAAACTGCATAAAGTATAAGCCTTCCAACCTGAATGAGCCTTTATGAATTTGCTGGGTCTGCAAGTATGAATAGGTATACAGATATGAAACCAGAAATCAGCATTAGGATGATCAAATTTGAGCTCAGATACGACATGGACCTTTAGGTTTTCCTTGTATTAATTATGTAAGAACTAGGACACAACATTTAGAACAAAAAATCTTAAAGTAAAGCTCATTATTCTTTAAAATGGTGTACAGACACCATCCGGTAATAACAATATTCCTCTTCAGCAGAAGAAATTAACAATGACTTTATTTCATGTGGCAGGAGCAAAAAAATCACTGTTTTTCATAATCTTAGTCACACAAAAATTGTCATGAATCAATGAGAGCCCCAGTTTGAGATGACATTTCCTGTCTCATTCAGATGCTTCCATCTGTTTCTCTGTGCTGCCAATACACCTGAAAAAATAGATACCTACAGAACTAGAAAGTACAGTTGCCAACTGTGATGCTGGTCCATAGCGTTTATCTATCATCCTTGAGGAAGAAAATTAACCATTCTTGGCTTAAGATCTCCCTAGTTTTACTCTTGGGAGGTGAAAAGTAAGATTTAGTTTGTGGGTTTTTTTCTTTTTTTAAGAAGATTTACAGAAGCTACGTATGCCACATGAAGTTCCAATTCGCCCATGAAATAAAACTGCAAAACAAACCTATTGTAGTGGGACTGATACTGCTTACAGCGAAGTTGACAGTAACTCTCCATTAAGCTCACGATATAAGTGAAATTATCATTATTTATTTAGTTCTTACAGAATTGGGACCTAAAACAATTCACCAGAAGAAATGGTCAAAGTGAGGAATTTGTGTTGAAAACATGGCTAGTGTCTAAGGGTCCCAGCAGATTTAACTTTTGTGCAAAGTTGTTAGCAAGAAGGCATTGAAGCAATAAGGAAAAAAAAGATGCAGATGTTCAGATTTCAGATGAGGGCGAGTCCGCAGCCTTTAACTCAAAAACATTACGACAAATTTTCTTAACATCTTCAAGGAACATTCTCCTCTGTCTCCATTGTAAACACACCACTTTAAAAACAGGGTGATAATTCAAGGGTGTGAAATAGGACCTATAATATAAACTACTGTTAGATGGTGACCCTGGTTCAGGGCTATGCTTAACATATGTGTAAAGTAGGTGGCCTAAAACTGCAGTGTACCCTTCTGAGGGACAGCAGCTCTGTGCTGACGTCTTGTAGAGAAAACACAAGACAGGTGAACATCAATCAGCAGGTCTAAAGTATGGGCTGTGCATGTTATTTTTCATCCAGTTTTATGATATTTCTGCCTAAAAGCTGTGTCTATCATATAAAATCCAGCAAATTTTATGATCGTAATCTTGTGTGAAAGTCTGAGTCAACTAACTATACCTATGGGTGGCTGGGGTAAGCAGGCACTTTAAGCAAATCTTCATATAAGAAAAAAAGTTGCTAACGTAGGTGCCATATGGGCTTTGATTCTGGGCATTCCTGAACAGGAACCTTTAGGAAGGTTAGATTGAAATGTTACAGCATACTCAAAGCAAAAAACCACTGCACATCTGCACTGTCCTGGAAAGCCAGAAAACAAATTATTGATAGTTAATTGCACCTTTGCTTTTATTTTGTTTGAGGAGGTGGAGGAGGAAATAAGCATGTTCAGTTCTTGTGGTGCAGCAGCCTCGTTATCTTCCTTCACAGCCAGCGCACCCATGAAGAAGAGCAGAGCTCTTTGTACCACTCCTGTCCTGCGTATTCACAGAAGGGGATATGGGGCAAATAACTCCTGATAGTCTGGATTCAAAGGACGTGTTTGAACAAGACCAAGCAGTGAATGTGTAAAGGAAGCAGGGACTCTTCTCTTGTCCTAGTCTGTGTAAAGTACGGTGATGATCCCATCCTTCCCTGCTAAAAATCTGAAAAATAAATCTCTACCTGTGTGGAGTTTGGCACGCAGCTTTATCTGTGGCTCTTCTACTTCTTTGGACCAGAGAGCAGAAGTAATTCATGTCTTGCTTCATTTTCTTGATGCTTTTCAGGTTTTTTTGTTTTTTTTCCCTGTGGATTTGAACATTTCCCACTATTTCTACAGAATTCCCTAAACCAGTCATTTTTCTTAAAGCATTCAATAAACTAATGATTGTGCAATTCTTTGCTCATTTTCCCCTAATTTTAATCCGCAAATTAATGTTGTATGAAACTAGGGTAAATTATATAAATCTACATATCTGTCTGTGTACAAAATATGTATAGACCTCAGTGTTGACAGAGATATAAAGAATGCTTTAAAATCATGCTTTAAGTAAATGGCATTTGCATACTGTGTTAGCGCCATATGGGTTGTGCTTGCAAAACCAGCAAAGGACAATGTATGTTTAACTTACGATTTTCTAAAAGCAAAGTGACTCAAATAGTCAATGACCTTTTAAAATAACAATTAAATGTGGGCTTGGAAATTATTATAGATGTCCTTAGCTCTATGTACAGGTAGAAATCCATGCCGTCATTGGCTTTATGGCTTTATGCAGGCATGGCAATAAGGAGATGCTGAAGAGAGTATTTCTTTAGCACCCACACTACTTTCCCGTGGAAACATTGTGGGAATCGTTCTGAGACATTCCAAAATACGGGGCAACTACAGTATTTTATGGCAGCCTCAGCAGCCTTTATGTCTCCTATTTGTCAGGAGAGATTTGCAGCCTCTCTCCCCCTCCTGGGGGTCTTGCTGTGGGTGCAGCAACACCTCCTCGCTCCTTGCTGCACCCCTGCGGGTGAGGGTGCTGCCCCACCAGCTTTGCTGCCAGCCTTGGCTCCCGGCTCACCTTTCCTGAGGAGCGGACCAGTCCTGCTGCCTCCTGGCACTGTTGGCCCTTCTGATGTTTTTCGAGGGCTGTGGACCGCTCCCAGCAGCATCCCGCCGCTGCCCTCCTGTTGGGTAAACTGCGGCTGCTGAGAAGGAGCAGGGGCTGCGCAGTGCTGGCTCTCTGGAGCGGTCTGACCCACAGAGCACTCCCAGCATTTGGCCCCTCAGGTACGTATTATGATACCACCTATTTTGTTTGGTTAAAAGCAAACATATTTACAAGGTCTTTACCTTCTGAAATGTCTCTCTTCTGTTTGAAAATACAGTAAATAAACACGTCTTTGACGCAGGACTGTAGAGATCAAGCTTACAAGGTGCAGCAATTTTCCTGTTATAACAAGAGAATGCAAATAAGCAATATGTAAACTCCTCAAGGACAACATTTAATTATGTTGCATACCAAACAGGACACTCAATGCTACTGTATGATAGATGGCAAAGCTGGACGAGCTCATATTAGCTCTTATCTCTTAAGCAAATTTAGTACAATGATTGGCAAAGTCCATTGTGTTGCTGGAGAAGACAGCAGATTAAATTATCTTGGATTTGTAAATTAAGCAGCACAAATTTTCAAAACAATAGCTCTGTATTATGGTGACTGAAAGGATCTATTTGCTTAGCAATTATGACTTAACCAAATAGCAAACAGTAGGTTCTAAAAGAAATGCATACATACAGCAACCTGACAAACAGAAATTGGCCAGGCAGCGGAAATTGTAAGAAGAACTATCCCACATGTAGTCAGTCTCATGATCTAAATGTTACGTAAGAACCTGCCACACTTGCTTTCAAGCAACCTATTAGGCATTAGGTTTGTGGGTTCACAGGCAGTGCAAGGTAGGCACAGGGCAAAGAATTCAGCCCACAAAACATTTGGAGTTCAGATTTTCCAACAGCGCTCCTGAGCCGTGCTTAGATATCACAGAGGATATAGAATGAACTACTCTTTACTCAGTTACCATATTTTGTTTGGATCAATGGTTTAGGAATTGCCGCCTTCTGAAGATATTTTTATAGGGACAATAAAATAATTCATGTTTAAATCATCCAAAAGTAACAAATAGATTGCTGCTTGTCTCACTAGACTCAAGTGAAAATTCACTTCTGCATATTTTACTTCTTATTTTGAATAGGTGGTAAGTACAGTGGTGCTGCAGAGGTATTCAAAGATATGCCCTGGCTTGAAGGCTTTGTTCTGACAACATATATTTTCATCAAAGATCTATTTAATGAACTTTTCACTATATTTGACTGTTCAAACTACTTGATCAAACAGTTTGCTGCCTGTCATTTCTGTCAGCTGATTACAAAATAAGACCCTAATTTCCTGGGCAAATACTGCAGAATGTGAATCTTACGGTTAGTTCCATGCAATTAGCTAGACATATGATTTTTACATTTTCTTTCACGGGTTTTGTAAATTAATACAGAAAACAGCTATAAAGAGATGCAGGCACAGGCTTGACACAAGTCCTTCAGCTATTTGGATGATCACTGCTGCAGAAGAACTGATAGAGGGTAGAAGAGCGTTTGTTCAAAGTGCGCTGCGTTTCCTTCCTAGGCTACTTGTTTTTATTATGGCATTCTTTTTTTTTTGTCTACAAAAATACACTTTTAATATTTTTTAATTAAACATCTATGGGATAATATTTTTCTTTTGCCACTCCCTGCAAGAATGGGCATCTTTCCCATTTGGTAATGAGAAGAAATTAGATTCTTCTGCACCATTTGATTTATATGAGAATCTCCATGAGGTTGTAGCATAGCATTACAGGGGCTATGATAGAGGCACAAAGAGCTATTCCCACGCAGCAAAAAAGCGGTTGCATACATATTCATTACTTCGCATTTTTTACATAAGAGGAAAAATTCCATTTGTCATCCTCACTGCATTTTACATTCCCTGTTTTATATTCTCCATTTTTAAGTGAATAGTGAAAGTAACATGCCAACAGTATAACACTGCATAGACTGAAATGAAACTATGCTGCCTAAGCTAAACTAATGTAAAGGAGAATGGTTAGAAATAGAATAGCATTGCTATTGCCTCCTCCCTCAAGTGATTCATGCTGACATGGTAACATCAGCTGAATCCAAGGGCAAGATTTTCTGCAGGCTTCTCGGAGCACACTGTTTTTCAATTTTTGAAATGTTCACACGTCTGACATGGTTGTCCCCTGAGTTTGCTGGTAGCTATGTTACTACAGAGACAGCCAGGATTTTACACAATGTTTAATACAGAGCTCAGGGAGCTGCTTTGGGGCTGTGCTATATTTAGAGGAAGGGTTCACTTGAAATTAACACCTGCAACAGAAGCCCTGAAGCACTAGATGGCTTGAAGGCCTCCTAAGAATGGACTTTGGCTCAGCATAAAGGTAGCACTGATAATCCATAGAGCCTCAAAATAATCACAGACAAAACACTCTTTACGTTATTGACAAAGTGCTTCTGAAAAAAAATCCAGCTGCTCCATATATCTTCTTTGGCTGCCTCAGGACAAGAACCAGAGGTTTTTTTTTTTTTAAAAAAAAGATAAATTGGTCCATTTAATGACATTTAGGTGGAAGATTGGTACCAACGGCCAAAATCACCTTCCTTAAAACTCTGCTTTGCACCTGGCAGAATTCAATATGCCTCTGACTTTTTATTAACTGAACTTAAAAGTTCAATCCCCTGCTCAAAAGCATCACCCAGTTCCTTTGCTTGACCAGATGGTCTGTAACATTCTCCCTCCATGATGTCCATGATGTCTTCGACAAAATAACCAGTTATTGGAGCAACGACCAGTAAATGGCCTGGCTACCACACGCCCTTGTGAATGCTCTTCCTCTCTCTCTTTAGCCCAATGAACCTTGATGCCCTTTTTGCACCATAACATAGCATTAAGAGGGAAGGTAGAAAGTACCCTTCATTAATTTAAATTACTTGTAGCACAGTACTAAGGAAGTCTTTCTAGTATGATGTAGGTTACGGGGCATCCTCAGCAGAGCTGGTTCTCCCACTTCCTTGGCAAATGTTTAGTAGGCTAGTTTCTAAAAAGGAGAGTAGTTTTCTCTCTAGCCTTGTTCTCAAAAGAAAGCAGTTGTCATAACTGTGTTTTTAAAGGAGGCCAATCCCTCTGCTGTGTCTTAGGGATGCTCTGAGAAGATCTCACCTTCTGATAGATCTTTGTTGGACACCAACACAATCTAGGCACTGAACTTAACTATGTCATGGTTAGTGCAGTCTGGTCACATAAGAAAGGGTAACTCTAGGCATGAGAGAGACTTGGAGTTAAAAAATGAAACGAAACACTTGTTTATTGATTCAAGACTAAGCAGCTGCCATTTGGGTGGAGGAAGGGGAGAGGAGTTCAAGTTGCAGTTTTGAATCTGGTGTGTACCTCTGCCATATGAGCATCTGTCCTGTTTCTGGATTTTATTCAAAAGCTCTGTCCACATGACACAGTTTCAGCAACGAAGGCTCTGCAACCACAATTGCACCCATGCTCCATCCCCAGCACCGATCCATGGCCAGCAGAAGCTTTTCTTCCTTTTTATGACCTTGACATAAACTAAGAAAACAAATATCCAGAAGTTCACGGGAGCTTTGGGAACAGCATGATGTCAGTTTGGTGGGGTGGACTTTTCATAACCTCGATCAATATAGCTGGGCTGGCAAAAGCTCTGTGGCATGGCCTCCCTCTGTGCTCTTGATAAGCAAGATGATCTGAGCAGTGGCTCAGGACACAAAGCCACAAGTACTCAATGGGCACAAGAAACAGTAGCAAAGTTTTTAGAAAAATATTGAAGAAAAATAAGATGAAGGAAAGAGCTGGTCATAGCGGGGAGTACTTCTGGTCATGCTTAAATGCTTAACATATACTGCTGTCCTGAGCGCTACATCTAAGAGCCAAGTGGAAAAGGCAGGAATTCATGCTGTCATTCTGCCTCCAGGCAAACAGGATTTAAGAAATCAGTGAAATTCAAATGAAAGAATAATCCATTTCATTGAGTCGGCTACATGGAGCAGATAGTAGGAAGGGCAGAGAAAAATAGAAATCGAGCCTGACACTTTGCAAATTTATTTGGGACATGCAGGCAGTATGAGGAGAATGAAATGTTCTCTTTAGCTAAGATGGCTGTGCAAGCTTAGCCTGAGCAGTCATTCCCAAACAGCGATCCATTAGCTGTCCCACTGTCACGAACAGACACATGCATGCACACACACAAGCATACACATACACACACACTTGACAGTGAACATGAAAATAAATCACAAAAGGGAGATGAAAACTGCCAGATCACCCTAAATCCTGCAGGTGTTCAAGCCCAGGTACAAACTGTGGATTTCCATGATTGGAACAACGATCATGGCCAGCAGTCCTGACAGCTATATTCTCTCATGATACAGTGGGAGAAGAAGATACTTTATCTGAGCAATGTGACTGAGACAAATAAGAAGTGACACGCTCTAGAGAATGTATGAATGTATAGAGAAGGTCATCTGAGCACTCCTGCTTATCCTTCCTCAGGGCCCTCAACAAAATTGGCTGACCCCATATTCAAAAATGGTGAAAGGAATGTGCTTATATACAGCAGCACTAATCTGCCTTTGAAGCAGAATACAATGTGATTTCAAATGCTATTGTAAGAATAAAAAAAATAATTAAATAACCCAGGAGCCAGCTTAAAATGTCTGGTGAATTCAAACCTTTATGATCCTTTGTGCTTTATATATCACTTACTAAGTGCCAGGGTTTAAAAAGAAGCTCCCCTGTATATATGTTGTAGTATTGTCATATTATATTATTATACTCTTATAATTATTGATTATTTTGTAATTACAAATACGTATTATTATATTACGAGGAAGCTGTACATGTACCCTTAGCTTCTAGGACAGGCTGGTTATGCTATTCAGATGAATTCGTTTGCCTTTTCCTGCATTTGCTCTGCATTTCTGCTGTATACAAGACAAGATTTTTTACAAAGTAAAACCACTACTATGAGTACTCAAACAAACAGACTAGGTTGTATACTTTAGCTGCAAAAGTACACCATTTTCATTCAAATGTTCAAAATTACAGTCCTGTGTTTTACAATTGCCTTTCTCTTTTCTTTTTTTTCCTTGTCTTTTCCCTTTTCTCTTTTCTTTCCTTTTTCCCCTGTCTTCTTTCTTTGTTTTTTTTCTCTTTTTTCTCTTTTCTTTCTTTTCTCTTTTCTTTTCTTGTCTTGTCTTTTCTTTTTTCTTGTCTTTTCTTTTCTTTTCTTGTCTTGTCTTGTCTTTTCCCTTCTTTGACATCTGGCAGATATTGGTAAACTTCAAGCAACGGTTCCAGTGTCATACTATTATATTTAAACATATTTCAGGATTCACCTCCTATAACATGCAAATATTACTTCCATGCTATGATATTTGCATTTGTTGTACCCTTAAATGCCAAAACCTCATTAAAAATGATTCTGCAAATGTTGCTCAGCTTTTCCCAAAGCCAAGAACAAGGCTGGGCATATACTTAAAACTGACAAAACTAATGAGGTCATACATAGAAGAGTTAACCTTCTTTGATATAAAAGAGCATAGCAGGATTCAAATGCTACCTGAATATTAACAAATTTATTAGTAGTCTCTGACGGTAAAGTAGATTTTTTGCAAAGATAAGGGTTACTGTCAGGAACAAAGTTTTAAGTAAAAAAATTCTGCAACATTGCACGTGAACTTGGGAAATGTTGAACATGGGGTGTCTGAGTCAGGTGCACACATTTGCTATCTCCATCTAATCATGATTCAGAAGGTCAGGGTCTCTCAACAGCACCTGAAACAAAGTATTTGTGGCCACACTTGGCCATGAAATTCAGTAGTCAATGCACTTTCATAGGGAATTTGGCTCTCCTTAGTCTAAGAGAGTTCAACCTCTTATTTCTCAGTGAAAGCTGATTCTCTGGCTTGAGCAATGAAGACTTTCTTGGCCAGAGAAGGTCTCTATGCCATCCAAATGTAACCTCTATAGTCAGGATCAGAACACCAGGACATCACCAGCCACTACCCTCACTGCTTGAATTCTGTGTGACTTGGTTTTAAGATAAGTGACAAATAGCTGTGCTCTCAACCCAAGCTATGTCAACAGTCTGGCAATGAGAAGAGCCTCCAAGAAAACATGAGAACGGGTTTGGGAAGCAAATGCTCGGAAAAAACTAGATGCCAAGGCTCTTCCTTCCTGTGTGAATGCTGGAATTACAACACCTTTAAGTAAAAGTTGGTGTTCCTTCTTTCACCTGTGCTTTGTGTTAGAATGAAAAGCTGTCTCCACCAGTACATAAAATATACTCACAGTCCTTGTCTAGTACTGCCGCTGGCTGACAGAGAATGGCCTGCAGTCACACTGCTAAATGCTCTCACCATCCACAACAGGGTCACATCCAAACTACCCTTTGGAAATGATCTACTGAGTGTGTGGATACTCAAACTATGCCCAGAAGTTGTTGGGGACATGGAAGGGGTAAGAAGTGGGAGGCAGCAATTAGCATTGGCCAAAACTGTGCCAGGCCCATCCTAAGACATTAACAGCGTAAGTCATCAAGTTGCAGCACCTAGAAATGCTTCCTAATATAGTGTGTGTTACTTATAACACACGGCCTCAGAGGCCAATTTGGAAATGGGGTATTTCAATTTTTCTCCATCGTGTGTAGAGAGGGTGCAGGGAAACAAGGCTTAGTGAAGTGCCTACAACAAGGAATTATGAATCAGGCTTGGCTGCCTACTTTGGGACAGGGGCAGCAGACTGGGACATTACAGAGGGATCTTAAGATTAAATACCTAAGAAATTTTCCTGACCTGCTGAAGATTTTTTACTTCTGCGTATACTTAGAGTGGCCCAAGTCCCAGCAGGCCCAAGCACACCGCACACTTGGGTTCAGTTCATGACTGTGCTTTGTCAGATTCAGAAACTATCTTCTATCAGTGATTGGATTTGGCAGATGTTTTCTGAAAACTCTGTCGCATGCCCAACATGTCAGCCCTGCTGACAGGTGCTGTTCTCTCCCTGGGACAGGTTTTGCAGCCCATGCAAAGCTTTGTGCCAAAACAGTCAGCCCGCAGTCCTGTGACTGCAGCACAGATACACCTCAAGGGAGCTGCAGGTAGGATGCTTTCCTCACCCGTCTTATCCATTTATTTTACTAGACAAATGGATTAACTAACTCTGAAATACTAAAGGTCTCCTTGGGTAGCAAACTGCCCTTAACTTCACTGGTTTCTATGAGAATTGACACTGTTCAGTATCTCTCTGGGTTCGCTCAGCACCTTGCAGGACTATGTCTTAAAGGATCATCATGGGTGTGAATTGAATGCAAACAAAGCAAGGTCCATGACATTATGAAACTTCTACTGTAGATCCATCTTTTAAAGGTGTTACAGAAGCAAATGCAATCCATTACGTGAGAGAAAATTAGACACTTTGTCTTGATGTTCACATCTGTCAGAAAGATCAGATGTGGGAAGAACAAATCTGTAGCTGATGTTAAGTAAGTTACGAGCATTTTATTAATAGTAGAGTGAATGCCCTTCAAATCCAAAGTCAGGGAAAACAGAAGAACACATGTTGTTGTTATTAGGGGCTGCACACGTGACTGTGACATAAGGATTACCAGAAAAAAACCCAACCCAAATTTAGAAGAACTAAAGTTTCAGACAACAGCAATCACGAGAACTACCTATGGCTGAATTTTGGTTTTAGATACACTCACACCTGAAAAATACTTTCTACATCAATTAAGGGAAATTTAATTTATTATCATGAAAACAAACCATTCCAAAGCCATAATAATAATACAAATAGTACTGAAAACTCTTAATTAAATCATATTATCATCAATCCTGTGAAAGAAGTGTAACAGCAATACCATGTCACATTTTGAGTTAGCTAAAGCTCTAGTTCAGAATTTAAAGAATAGGCATTTACTAACTCATTTTGCATTTTAAATCAATAACTATTTTAATTAAAGCAGCCAAAGAAATAAAGTTGACTGAATTTGATTTTGAATTTAGAAAATCACAGTTGCAGTTCAGCAAATATGATGAGAAAGAATCCATTATTAAAAAGTTTTTCCCCTTTCTATCCTTATCTCCCAACTAGCGGATTGTGCTGGCTTGTGTGTTTATGTATTCATTCATTCCTGTAAGCTTGGACCATTGCTTGCTTAGCACCAGGGATCACTTAGACTAAGCTGAGCTGAGCGATGGCCCAGCTTTCTAGATAATTTCTGCAGAGAAAAGCTAGTACTTTGATACTGCTCCTCCCATACAGACAGGTAGCTGAGCTATATAGCTGAGCACATGCTAAAAATTTAACCACAGCAAGAGGGACTGTATCTATACTAGTGACCTCAGAGTAAGAGAATATGCCTGCCTTCCTTTCCTTTTTTTTTTCTTTTTTTTCTTTTTTGGTAATAATTTAGGGGTTTTTAACCATATTTTCAGTAGCATGACATAGATTGCATCCATCTAGCTAAACTCTCTTTTCACCTCCCCCCCAAAATGTGGTCTCATTCATACTGACTATTGTGAGCAGTTCTTGGCTCGTTACTCCCCAAACCATGCTTGGATATTGTCCAGAAGGATGTTAGGTGGCATGGATCAGAACTGTGACAAGCAGCATGCCAAAAATGAAACAGTGCAGATGACCGCATCCCACTGCTCAAGCTGATGATGGTACGGTTAACAGTGTATTTATAGTTAGCTGAACACAGAGAAACTCTGATATTCTGAGTCACAATTCATTCATAATACAGCTCCCTCAATGAAACAGATACAAATTAGCTTTGGTACAAAGACAATATAAAAGACTGGAGATGAGGATTGTGGTTGTCTATCTACCGCTATGTGATCCAGCCTTCAGTCCAGTTCTGTCATTACCCAGTGCTGCAGCTCTTTTGTGTTTGGGTTTTTCTTGTGCAAAAATCCATGAGCAGCAAAGTCTTCTTATAACACAGACAGATGCAGCTGAAGAGTGTATTCAGGTCTAGAAACTGGGAAGTACTCTGATCCTTCAGCAGCACTATAGATCTACTGACATTACAGTAATTTCTAATATAATGAACTAATACTTCAAGCACAGAATGCAAATACAAAGGGAAAAAAAAGGTTTCAAATACAGAGACTACTTTTTGCTGCATTTTTTCAAAGCCTTGAAATGTTTGTCTGTAGTCAGCCAGATATTCCTGAAATCCATGAATAGGAATACATGAAAGCCTATGGATCTGCTTTTATTTCAGCCTCTGCAACATTTCAGTCGGCCAGAAGTGAATCTGGGCAAATGTCACCTATAACACTTACATGACCACCTCCAGTAAAAGGAGACAAAACTAAATGGGCAAGTATCTTTTTTCTTCCCCTTCTTTCTTGCCTTAGCTCATTATCAACAGCAATGCATGGAGATATTGGTATGCCAGTCTCTCTTTGCAGGGTTTTTCATGTACTTTCACTTTTTGTGCCGTGCTTATAAACCAAAATTCACCAAAGATTCTCCCAGCATTTTCTCTCTACTTCTGACTTGACAGAGTGGCCTACATAGTAAGATCTCATATTACTATGTTTTTATTCCTTTTACAAAGTAAACCAGGCCAGTTACTAGTATAGTCTGAAGATTTATAAATAATACAATGATAGCTTGAGGAAGTTCCCTATTTATTAGATAATAATCATATTCAGGTTAATCTCTGAGGCCAAAACCCTTACAGTTTATTAGAGCAGGATAGGATTATTACCGCTAAATTATCAAGAAGCAACCTCAAGCTATTATTAGGATGAAATGTTAATTAAATATTTAAAATTACATATTAAAAAGACTTGGAAAAAAATGAGCCATCAGATTAGGAAGAAAAAGAAAGTAAAACTTTAAACTCTATTTTTTTTGCTTCCCTTCTTTTGTTCTCATCCTATTTTTTTCACATTTTCTGTATTTATTTTCCTTTGCTTTCCCTCTCTTTATTCCATTCACATCTCTCTACTCCTCAATTTCAGCTGAGCCTTTTCTGATTCAGGAAAATGTAATATACCTGGAAAGAGATATTAATGTAATTTACCTTGTTCTAAACCTTCTCTTGAAGCTGCCTGCTTTCACCAGTAACCCTGTAAAGAATCCAGGCAACAAGATTTTTTAGTTTCTTCATAACACTATTTTTAGATATGTAAAATGAAAATGATGCGACTATTCATTATTTATCAGCTGAGCCAACTGCCAACAATACTGCCAACAACAGAACACTCTTTTGCAAAGCATTGGTCATCTGTGGATCTTGCAGTGCTGTACAAAGGAGAATCAGTATTATTAGCCTCAAATGCCAGGTGAAAGCCTGAGGCACGAAGTGAGGAAAATGGCTTTCCAAAAGCCATGCTGAAGACCTGTGCCAGGGTCAGGAACAGGGTACTTGAGGAATTAGCCTGATGATTTAGAGTCATGTACTACATCCAACAGCCTCTCCTAGCAAAGCAATGTCGTAGCTACCTTGCTTGGTAGAAAGGCTTAAAGGCGGCCAATATCAGTTTTGTTTTCTCAAAAGCATGTAAGCATTTTGAAGAATGTGGCCACAAACATATATACATATATGTATATGTGTGTGTTACTTATTATTACATCATTACATTTCTTCTCTTTGCCTAGTATTGTGAGTATTCTAGCTGAAAGGCGATGAAAGCTCAGGAAATACCTTAACATTGTGAATGTAGAGGATACAGCTGAGCAATTAGAAATTTCACAGCATAGGTATGAGATACTATGTACCATGTACATGCATTATGCAAAGTTGCTAGAGTGAAACACCATCCCCTACCCACCCACCCCCCAAACTACATTACTTAAGGGAAAAAAGGTATAGGTGTGCACCAGTATCTATACAGCATTTCTGTGTTTGATTGCCCTGGACAATTCAATTCAATATTGTTGCTGATGCACTTAAACAGAAATAAAGACAGGTTATGTCTGTAATTAACCACACTTGTGTTTTGAATGTTTATTTGCCTTTTTGCTAATTTTCAAATTTTAATCATGTGGAATGATGCACTCATTTGCAAGGTTCTGCTAAATTCAATACATTCCCTTTTCTGTATTCCATTAAAGAAAAAAAAATACTGATCTCTTGAAACATTTTCTTTGAGAAAAAAAATCAGTATGTTTTGCAAGTGGAATTACATTAACTTAGCTGCCCAAACATTTTTAATGGCCCAAGTGTTGTCTGAACTACTAAATAGCTCCTGTTATTTATACTGTGGATACTCTCGCTTATTTGGATGAAAAGTTATAAACTAGTCATGCTTTTTTTTAAATGATATAAATTAATGGGAAAAAAGGTATTTAAATCATTCACCAAATCTCTTCTAAATTATGAGACAAAAAAATGTAATAATCTAATGGAATCTTAGCAAAACATTATGTAAAATGCTCTAGGTACTGCATAATTTTGTAATAAAAGCTCCTGACATTCCACTTAACCAGAGCAATTTAATACAATATATCTGTGTTAACTGCTGAATAGATTGCGGAGGTTTGTACTGGTTATAGTTTGACACATTAGTTGATTGTCAGTTAGCAGAAACGAATTAACAAATATGTTATTGCAACCAACGCAGGAATGGTGGTTATGAGCATTTGTTCTTGATCCCAGTTGTCCTACAGTTTGCATGTACTGGTGTATTGTATTGGTTTCCATTCCACCTTCTGTATCTTCCTGGCCTATGGCAGTTATACAGCCACTGGTGGTGGGGCCCCATTTTGTCTGAGGGCACTTGCAGGAACTGTTCTGGAAGAGGGCGTAAGAGCAGCCACCGCCCAGATGCCCCCTCAGAGAGGTCTCAAGTCTTTCTCTTCTTGCACCCTTGGAGGAGTGCAGAACTGGCATGTCCTGGGAGCTCTGGAGTTGTTCAATATATGCAGGTTGCTTGGGGATGCCCAAGCATGGTTGTTCCCCTGAGTGCCAGCCACTGTGGGCACGTGCAATAGTTCAGCCCTGCACACATGCATTGCATTTGATGCTTCCAGGGTATACACTTGTTTTCCCGCTCCTCCACTGAACGGCTACCCTGCATATGTACTATAAGCCCAATGCTTCCAACAAGTAGCCAATCTATTGCTCATATACAAGTTCACTGTTTCCCATGTGTGCCGTTAACACTGGCATTTCTATGAAGCCACAGCTGCTCTGTGCATGTGCAGTAGTCTTATATAGGATAGGATGAACTGCGGTATGCAGTTCTTTCCTCTGTGAGAATAGGAGGCAATAAACCTATTAACGTTTCTGGAACAGAAAACTGCAGATATTGCACTCTTTATCCTCAGGCACTACAGTCCTAAAATACCATGATTACTAATAACGACAAACAGGAACGAGTTGGCAGCAACAACTTCAATACTTTAGTTACAAAATGAGCTACAACTCCAGACTAAGCTTCATCTGGACTCGGTAACAAAACCAACAGAGCTTGTAAAACCACCAAAATTATTTAAACACATTTAAAACGAGAGAAAGTAAACTGAAGCACTTGGCTGTAATTAGGAGCTAAATAAAAGGCTGTAAGAGATACAAAGAATTAAATGAATCTCTGTATCTATGTAAAAAGTATATGTGAATTAGTACGTATATGTGCATAAAGCTACTCTGTATTTACATCTTAAAAAAATCATTTGTTTAAATGATTTGTTTAAATGAATGAGCAAAATCGATTACGGTTACCACAGACAACCAATGATTGTCTTCATATGGTATGTAAGAGAGAATGATATGCTAAGGACATTTAAAAACACAGTACCCAACGACCAAGTCATTCAGTTCATCATAACCTATGCTAGGAAGAAGGAAATGCTTGGAAATGCAAAAAAGGCTTGCCATTCCATACAAATTGCTCCTGATCTTGTGCAATAGTTCTGACAGCAACAAGCAATCCACAGTGAAATCATCCATTTAGCGGTATGAGCAAAGAAGGTACAAAATGAAATGGAAGTAGTCACATGAAATCATGTTCTTTCCAAACTCTGTCAACTGCAAACTTCTAAGGAGCTTTTACCAGTTTTTCTCACGCTTGTCTAACCCAAAAATTCAGTTCTTTTTTATTTTCTAATATCGTCTTGGTTTGTGATTGCTGCTTCTCTCTCCATGACACAAGCCTCAACTGAACCCAGCTCACTCTGAGTTCCGGAGTGCATGCACTCAATAAATTGCCCAACCATTGCTATTTTCACGAAGTGAACACTGGCTAGAGTGTAGCAGTACTTCTCACTACACTTGCTGTTCTTTCATTTTTCTGACAGTTCATGTCTCAACCTTATTCTACTCCCTTTAATCTGTTTCCTTAGATCCTCCCCACCCATACTGACAGTTTCTGAATTTCACTGCACAATTTCTTGTCCATAATGCATTTATCTGATTTGCTGTCTTGAGAGCTAGTCTTGTTCATGCATTAAATGCTGTCTGAGGAAGCGGGAAGGACCCACACTCAGAATTTTGCTCTTACTGGCAGGTTCATTATTTAACCAGAAATTTCAGAAAAAGCAAACTATGCTTTGGCTTTAAGCCATTGGCAGTTCAGGGTCATTTTTCATCCTGCACTTAAAACCGGAGCTGTCACGCCAGCAAAGTGCTAGAGTACAGCCCCTTTCTTTATATACTGCACCCATAGGATTTAGTTTTGTAGCTATTTGCCTGGGTACATGCTACAGTCCAGTGCTGGGGTTACCTTCCACGCCTGCACACCACTCCTCGGTTTACAGATTGCCGAATGCTCCTTTTCCATCAAAGAAAGGGGAAGCTGTTATTTGGAGTTCTTCTCAAAATCCTACTCTTTCACTTCAGCAGCCACTCCCTTTCACTTCTCACTGTACTAATCTTAGCTACGAGAAAATTTAGGAAATCTTAAGTATGGGGTAACTGTGAAGTAAGCAGGAGGCAGCAAGAGTGGGAGGTAGCATGAGGCAGTAAGACAGGAATGGGAACTGTGGAAAGGAGAGATGTTGTAAGCGTTCTCCCCTGTGGGCTACAGGAGCAGGGCATGAAGCAGAGAAGGAAGAAAAAGGGAAGTTCTTTAGTCACCTCAAATAGTGGCTGCAGCTCTGGAAGAAGCAATTCTGAGACAACCCTTTTCTCGCATGATCAGCACATGCAATTTGCAGTATTCCCTGAGGCCCTCTGGACCCCTCATTTCTCTCTGGCCTAAGGGAACTCCACTATTTACTTGTCATCCCTCTCAGCAGCCCAGTTGGTATAATTATAGTATCTGCTGATAAAAGAATTCCTCTGCTAGTATATTTTTTTCTAGTTTAGGAAAAAAATTGTATTGGTTAGACAACCTTTATTCTTGTGCAACTGCATCTAAAGCTGAGTTTTAACGGCCCTAAATACAAAGCAGAAACATCAGGCACCTCCAAACAAAAGCTTTGTCTGAGATTTTTAGCTTATGAAGACAGCTTATGTTTCAGCAGCATCTAGATAAGCATGTGACAGTGACAGTGTACCCGTTGTGCTCTGCACACAAATCATCATAAGCAACAGTCTTTGCTGGAAAAAAATACTTCTGACAACTGAATAAATCAGACAGCTGGATCATAATAGATAAGGAATATTACTTCTGTTTTACACACAGGGGACTCAGGCAATTGCCTGAGGCCAGCAAGTTTCTGTAACACAGCTGGGAACTGAATCTTGTATCTTGAGTCCCATCCAAATCAAAAAATCACCCTTCCTCTAAGAATCTCACCAAGAGACATTATGCAGTTATTTTTCTGCATCTGTGGTACAATAAAATATGCAAATGTAAAGATGGAGCGAGAGAGGGAAGGGCTTATAGGAAACATCTGTGAAAAGCTTAACATCTCTAATTTCATGGATTTGGGTTAATAATGGAAAAAACAGTATTTCAGAGCTAAGCTCAGAAGTTTACACATCTTACGCTAACACATCTCCGGTAGCATTAGATTCACATTACATATTGACATTAGACTATATCCTGGTCAATTCTGGCAGAGAGGGCAGAGCCCCATCTTCCATTTCCCTCTGTCAATTGCTTCTATTCCCATCTGCTCTACAGATCACTCAACTCAAGGTAGGTTGCTTTACCCTCCTTGTTAACAGAGTTTTTCCAGTTCCCCCTGGAGGACTGCCTTCTCCCCACCTCAGCTGTTTTCCATGTGACAAACTTCATGTGAGTGTGCGTTGCCTTCCAGAGTACATGCCCCAGACACATTCCATCCTTCCTCCTGTTTCTTGTGGAAGTGAGCTACAAGTTGATGATTTAGCAGGGCTGTTCAGCACAGGCTACATCTTTCCACCCAATACTCTGCAGCTTGCACAGGAAGTTAGGTATGGGGAAAAAAGTGCCTTTCTTTTTGTTTTAGTAGAATGTTAGTACTTGCAGATGGATGATGACATTTGAGTTTTGTTCTGCTGATTTATAACTTTGATTTCAAAATATTGAATTCACTATATGCTGTCTCTAATCTGGATGTTACTTGCTTATCAAGGCTGCTCTTATAACGGTGCTGGCTCAGGTAAGGCAGATAGCGTATTGTTACTCTGTCATGTGGATCTGTGAACTGACACCTTTGAACCTGTTATTTTTGCTAGGTGGTCTGTCTTCATTTGTATCTCCTCAAGGCTTTGTCTAATACCAGTGACATCAGCAAGCAATAAATGCAAAAAAGCTGAGCGTTCTGTCATTACATGGAAGAAGGGCTTAAAAACTAAGGTTTTAGGATTTCAGATTTTATTGTACTTTAAAACACATGAACACTGCATCTAGCCACCTCTAGCTTTTTGCTCACTGGAAAGAACTGGCATTAAAAATATGGTTTAAGGAAACAAATTAAACATTTACTCGATTTCTTCATTTGTTCTGATTTAAAATGCTTTTTGGCTGTTGCTGCCATACTTTGTATTCATACCACCCAGATATGTATGCTGGCTTCTCTGTTCTTTTAGAAGATTTTAGAAAACCTGTTTAGGGTCTAAATCAAAGCTCAAAAATCATACTTAGACCCTAGTATTCTAATGCACTGTACATGCTACAGGTTAACATTTTATAAAATGTCAACTGAAAGAGTGATTGGGTGTGTAGGGTTAAGCACACAAGTTCTACGACAGCCCTATTTTGTAGGTTTCAAGCACTGGCAGAAAAAAAAAACCAAACGAAAAATCCTTATATTCTGCATTCACTGCTTATTCACTTTCTTCTGGGAGGTTTAACTAAAGGCTGAACACTTGCAAAGGAAAAAGCTTTTACTAAGTATGAACATTTTGCAAGCTAGCTCTGAGGTTTTTTTTTTTTAATGTATTTCAATTAGTCTTACAATTTAAAATTCTTATCTATTTTTTGATCAATACAGACTTGGTACAGAAAAGTATTTTAGATTCCGAATTACAAAAAGATCTAAGTACCTGTGAACATGTATTATATCATTTGGCAAAGAATGCAGAGAACAATACAAATATCACTGGAAAAGCACATTTCTTCAGTATCGCATTGTTTATGTGTTTACTGACTAGATTTGGTTATACCATACTTAGTAGCATATTACTGCAGTGAAAATTTTTCTAAGATTTAAATTTTCAGAGACATAAAATTATGAATTAATCTATCTGAAATGATGAACACCCCCTTCTTTCCCCCCACTCCCATCTATTACACATATTCAAGCTGCATTTATGGGATGTGCAATCCCTCTCTCCTTCCCGATACAAATAAAAAGAAAACAGTATAGATCCCTATACTGAACAAAGAAGTACTTAGACTTAAGGAGAGAACATTTGGGGCTGGGAAGAATAAACTGTGTACATAAAACTAAGAATATGGGCATTTTCTACAGGAATCGGTCTCAAATGAAAAAGGAGAAAATAAGAACGAAAACAAGGAATTACTTCACCACAGAAAAACACTTTACTGATAAACTGTAGTAAAAATTAACAATGCCATTTTCTAAACCCCTAATAAGCATGCGGTTCTGTTACAGATAACTATGCAAACATCCCTTCTCAAGTTTCAGAAATTGTTAGTATTGAGTGTTTTTTTTTAAGAGATTATTGAAGGAAACTGTTATAAGCAATGTAATTTTTTCCTTTGTGACACCTGAAAATGTCCCCATTAAACTTCAGGGTTTTACATAATAATAGCTAACTCACATGTGGTTTACATGCCAAATATATGAATGGCAATACTATAACTAGCCAACTTTTCATTAGTTTCCTATTTTCAGAGTTTTACATTATTTCCAAATCTGAGAATTAGTTAATAAAGTTGATAGCCTCATCATTAGTTTTTGTAGATTCATTCAAAAAGCCTTCGAATGAATAAGAAATATGGTTGAAAACATCTCACATTTAGAAAGAATGTTACTTCATGTCATGTGAGTAGTCTCACATTGCCCCTGTAAAGCTGTGTTCGAACGAAGACCTATCATATTTCCACCTCCGCTGAATTAATTTAATCCAGTTTCTCACCTCAGATATAGCTGAAGATGGTTTATGCCACACGTACAGTAAAATATCCTAGAAGTGATTCCACAGTCACTTACCAAGCTTTGCCACAAGTGGTAACTAGCAGTCAGCAGTCCAAAGATTTCTGACCATAATAGCTAAAGAACTTTATTCTTTAGTCACAGGCCAATTTGCAGAACTGCATAAATTCTGCAAAAAGACTTTATGAGACTTAACTTTATAAAGAAATAAAACTGCAGATGAAATTCTATGTATAAACATAAACAGGTACACAAAGGAAAAACAATCTTTAACTTGTACATCCCCACTGCTAATCAGAAGACAAATTTGGGGGTTTATAAAGCAAACTACAGTCTGACTTTTATCAAATTACAGTCTCTATGCTGGATCCCCTGGAAGTCTTATGATTAAATGTTCTGGTTGTCCCCTTCTTTACCTCTATAATCTATATTCAAAGGCCCCTTAATGCCACAGAATCTCTTTGCTAAGCTCTAAAACTTGCTGCAATCAAACTGACTGTCGCGGGCAAGACCGATAGCCCAGCTCAAGTGCATGTATTCCAATGCACGCAGCATAGGCGGCAAACAGGAGGAGCTGGAAGCCATCGTGCGGCGGGGCAGCTATGATGTGGTCGCCATCACAGAAACATGGTGGGACGACTCGCATGGCTGGAGTGCTGCGATGGAGGGCTATAAGCTCTTCAGGAGGGATGGCCAAGGAAGGAGAGGCGGTGGGGTGGCTCTGTACGTCAAGGAGTGCTTTGATTGTATAGAACTGGATGATTGTCACGACGGGGTTGAATGCTTATGGGCAAGGATGAGGGGGAAGGCCAACAAGCCGGATATCCTGCTGGGGGTCTGTTATAGACCACCCGACCAGGGCGTAGAGGCTGATGAAGCGTTCTACAAGCGACTGGCAGAAGTCTCACAGTCACAAGCCCTTGTTCTTGTGGGGGACTTCAACTTACCAGACATCTGCTGGGAATATAACACAGCAGAGAGGAAACAGTCCCGGAGGTTCCTCGAGTGTGTGGAAGATAACTTCCTGACACAGCTGGTAAGGGAGCCTAGCAGGGGAGGTGCCCTGCTTGACCTACTGTTTACAAACAGAGAGGGTCTGGTGGGAGAGGTGATGGTTGGAGGCCGTCTTGGGCTTAGCGACCATGAAATGATAGAGTTTTCAATTTTTAGCCAAGTAAGGAGGGGGGTCAGCAATACCGCTACCATGGACTTCCAGAGGGCAGACTTTGGCCTGTTCAGGACACTGGTTGAGAGGGTCCCTTGGGAGACGGTCCTGAAGGGCAAAGGGGCCCAGGAAGGCTGGACCTTCTTCAAGAAGGAAATCTTGAAGGCGCAGGAGCAGGCAGTGCCCATGTGCCGTAAGAAGAGCCGGCGGGGAAGACGACCGGCCTGGCTGAACAAGGAGCTTATGCTGGGGCTCGGGGAAAAAAAGAGAACTTACCACCTCTGGAAGAAGGGGCAGGCAAGTGAAGAAGAATACAAGGACCTCGTTAGGTCATGCAGAGAGGGAATTAGGAAGGCGAAAGCCCAGCTAGAGCTCAACCTGGCCATGGTCGTGAGGGACAACAAAAAAAGCTTCTATAAATACATTAACAACAAAAAGAGAGCCAAGGAAGATCTCCATCCTCTACTGGATGCAGCGGGGAACATTGTCATGAAGGATGAGGAAAAGGCTGAGGTACTTAATGCCTTCTTTGCCTCAGTCTTTAATAGTCAGACCAGGTATCCTCAGGGTATCCATCTCCCTGAGCTGGATGACAGGGATGGAGAGCAAAATAGGCTCCCCATGATCCAGGAGGAAGCAGTTAATGACCTGCTATGCCACCTGGACACTCACAAGTCTATGGGGCCTGATGGCATCCACCCAAGGGTGCTGAGGGAGCTGGCGGAGGAGCTTGCCAAGCCGCTCTCCATCATTTATCAACAGTCCTGGTCAACGGGGGAGGTCCCGGATGACTGGAGGCTTGCCAACGTGACGCCCATCTACAAGAAGGGTTGGAAGGAGGATCTGGGGAACTACAGGCCTGTCAGCCTGACCTCGGTGCCGGGGAAGGTTATGCAGAGGCTCATCTTGAGGGCGCTCACGGGACACGTGCAGGATAACCAAGGGATCAGGCCCAGCCAGCACGGGTTCATGAGAGGCAGGTCCTGCTTGACCAACCTGATCTCCTTCTATGACCAGGTGACCCGCCTAGGGGATGAGGGGAAGGCTGTTGATGTTGTCTACCTGGACTTCAGCAAAGACTTTGACACTGTTCCCCACAGTATTCTCCTAGAGAAGCTGGCGGCCCGTGGTTTAGACAGGTACACTCTTCGCTGGGTAAAAAACTGGCTGGATGGCCGAGCCCAGAGAGTTGTAGTGAATGGGGTGAAATCCAGCTGGCGGCCGGTCACAAGCGGAGTCCCCCAGGGCTCAGTTTTGGGGCTGGTCTTGTTTAATGTCTTTATTGATGATCTGGATGAGGGGATAGAGTGCTCCCTCAGCAAGTTTGCAGGCGACACCAAGTTGGGAGGGAGTGTTGATCTGCTCGAGGGTAGGAAGGCTCTGCAGAGGGATCTGGACAGGCTGGATCGATGGGCTGAGGCCAACCGGATGAGTTCAATAAGGCCAAGTGCCGGGTTCTACACTTTGGCCACAACAACCCCCTGCAATGCTACAGGCTTGGGGATGAGTGGCTGGAAAGCTCCCCCGCAGAAAAGGACCTGGGGGTGTTGATTGACAGCCGGCTGAATATGAGCCAGCAGTGTGCCCAGGTGGCCAAGAAGGCCAACGGCATCCTGGCTTGTATCAGAAATGGTGTGGCCAGCAGGAGTAGGGAGGTGATCATGCCTCTGTACTCGGCTCTGGTGAGGCCGCACCTCGAATCCTGTGTTCAGTTTTGGGCCCCTCACTACAAGAAGGACATTGAGGTGCTGGAGTGTGTCCAGAGAAGGGCGACGAAGCTGGTGAGGGGTCTGGAGCACAAGTCTTATGAGGAGCGGCTGAGGGAGCTGGGGTTGTTCAGTCTGGAGAAAAGGAGGCTGAGGGGAGACCTCATCGCTCTCTACAACTACCTGAAAGGGGGTTGCAGAGAGGTGGGTGCTGGTCTCTTCTCCCAAGTGACTAGTGACAGGACTAGAGGAAATGGCCTCAAGTTGTGCCAGGGGAGGTTCAGGCTAGATATTAGGAAAAAGTTCTTTACTGAGAGAGTAGTGAAACATTGGAATAGGCTGCCCAGGGAGGTGGTAGAGTCACCCTCCCTGGAGGTATTCAAGGAGCGTGTGGACGTGGCATTGTGGGATGTAGCTTGATGGGCATGGTGCTGTGTGGTGTTGGGTGGGTTGGTTTTTGGTGTGTTGTGGTTTGTTGTTGTTGTGTGGTTGGTTTTTTTTTTTTTGGTTTTTTGGTTTTTTGGGGTTTTTTTTTGTTTTTTTTTTTTTTTTTTAGGTTGGACTTGATGATCTTACAGGTCTTTTCCAACCTTAGTGATTCTGTGACCATCTATAACACCAGGCTGAAGAAGCTGGACAGGGTAGGCTGAATTTTCCTGCAACACGTGGGGTCTATTTCCAGCCCCTCTGGGGCTTACTTTTCACAGTAGACAAGCTGCACCACCACAGTCCTTTATCATCTTCAAGAATAAACAGCTCATGGCATAGCATGCGTGATATTCCAATCAAGTTCCACAGTTTCAAGCTAACAGCATTCAACCTCACACAAACAAAACAAAAGCATGAAGTAGTTGCCACCAAATCATAAAGTTTCTTGCGTCCTCCTCCTCTCTTTTCTACTTCCAATTTGAATAGGCCTTAATTTCAGAAACAGCTTAAGGCATTTTTTTTTCCCCACACAGAAATCAATACAGACAATGTCTATCATAAAATACCTGAAGTAGTATATGAAACAGAACTCATACTCATGTTACTTCCATAAATACTTCCGCTTGCCTTCTAACAACCAGATCTTTAGACTTTTTGAGGCAAAAGTTGCACGTGGACCACTCTGTTGACAACATAGAAATCTGAGCAATGCTATGTGAATTTGCACCTACTACACTTTTGATTTCTACAATATCGTGTAGCGATCAGTTTGATAATTTAACTGAACTGAATGAAGAAAATATTTGCTTTTCTTTGTTTAAACAGGCTATCTGAAAATTTAATTAGATGCCCCTCTTTTGTTATAAGGAGCAGAAAATTGTTCTGTATTCATTTTCTTCATGGCATTCAGTCATTCTAGTCCATCACCACATTCTGAAGAATTATTTTCCTTGTATTTTTAATGTACTTTTTCCTCAGTTGGAAACTCTTCTAATCTGTGATTTTTGTAAACCTTCCATGTATCTTTTCCATTAAAAAAAAATAAAAAATGGGATAACTGGTATTCCAGACATGGACCCAATGCAAATTTGTACAATGGTATAGTGATACTTTCAATTTTCTTTCCTGATAATGTGTTTGTTGTTTACTATCACTAAGCTTAACTTTTTACAGAACTCTACAAAAGGATAGCCAAATCTCATTTTAAGCAGTAAGAGACCAAAATCAAGTAGTACAGCTTTGTATACATATAGTATTTACTGATATGCATCCGTCAACATTGTTTTTCCAGCTGCCATTTTATCACCCAATTTGTTAGTATTACATAATTACGTTTTTAATTTTGATTATCTTCAAAAATTGTGCATCACCAGCAAATGCCTTTTTTTGTAAAATGACTTTCTGACAGCACAAATGCCAGTACAGGTTTCTTTGGGACCTAACCACTACCTGCCCGCTGCTATGAAAGTTAAACATTTTTATTATCAGTTTCTTAACTTCTACTGGCAACTAATCTTTTGAAGAGCCTTCCCTCTACTTACTTAACATTTTAGCACCTTTTGAAGGCCAAGTACCTTGCTGAAAGCTTTCCTGGCCTTGACCATATTTTCAATTGCACTTTCAAAAACGTCATGGATTTGTGGTGCATGACTTTGCTTTGGAAAAGCGGTATTGACATTGCCCAATACATCTATCTTAAATGTCTATTGTTGCTATTTTTTTAATCCAGCATGGATTTCAGACTTGTCTACAGTTCCCAGCATCCCTCCTAGAAGTCTTTTTAAAATTGATACCACATTTGTCCCATTTCATTCCTGTGACTACCCCCAACTTAAACAACAGAGTATACAATATTTTTAACAGATTAACAATTTCGTATTTGAGTTCCTTGAAAACTCCTGAGTGAGTACTATTGAGACTGGGTGGTTTATTGGTGTTCACTTTATTTATCCATTTAAAAAAAAAAAATCACTTGTATGACATTTCAGCTTAGGATATTTCTTCCAATTAATCATGAAGACTGGATCCAGCATGGAAAACTAACCTCTTCTGCAGTACTCATAGATCCAAAACACTTTAAACTTCTCTGCTACAGCCTCATCTTCTTTGAAAGCTTTTATTGTTCTGTTATCTGTCAGCTCTACCAGCACACTACTAGCTTTCTGTCTGCTTCCGACATGTTTTAGAAATATGCATTAATGATGCCTCAAGTACATAGCTCTTTAAGCCTTTTTTTTGGTCTTAATATTGTATTATGTCTTGCCTACCATGGTTTGCTGTATTTTCTTCCAGGGGGAAAAAAAAAAGTTCATTATTATTTTCATAGGTTTAGGAAGTTCCTCCTCCAAGTTCGGTGGGGGATTTTTTTAGCTTGCCTTCGTTAATGACAGAACTTATGCTCTTTACTGGTTTTATCATTTGGACAAAAACTTCGTTTGAAAGATGTCTTTTTTTCCTAACACTTTTCTTTATTCTGTGTTTAACTACATGAACTTCTTCCAGTCCTCTTAAAAATCTTTCCTGATTGGTGTAATAATCTGAATATGGTTATATTGCTTGTATATAACCTCCAGACATTTTATTACTTTGACATCTCTTAACTATTTTCCTCTCTTCTATTCAGCCTATCTTTTTAATGTCATGTTACTGCAATGGAATTTCAAAATTTTTGCTTTGTGCTTGTTCTCTAATTTTTTAATTTAAAAAAAATCTACAAATATATGCAACAAATTCCAAGTGGTAGTAGTAGATCAGGAAGCTTGCCAAAGGCTGGACCTAAATAGCAAAGCAGATGTCCTTTTAGTATGCTAACAGTACAACTAACGATGATTTCCATTTGTGCTTTGAGAATGTATTTTTTGAAATTAGATCCTTCACTCACTTACCTAGAATAAAATTTATATATTCACCAAGAATCATATATGAGGCAATATAATGACCGCTGAGCTTCTCACAAAGTAAGTGGCTGGCTACTTCTTTCTCCCCTGAAAAATCTTAACTATTGTTACTAATAGATTAACAATCCTTTCTGAGGTTATTGGCTTCTTTTGAGCCAATGTGTTTCTCTTTTAAAAATAAGTATTCATTTTTATTAATTTATTTTGATTAGTGGCACTGATATTATGGGATATTATATTGTTGAAATATATCTATTGTAATATATAAATTTATACTTATCAAACTTTAACTGGCTATCTGATCTTAACAAGTAGTCAATCTTAGCTTTATGATAAAAGTATTTTCTACCATACTTCATGAGAATTTTCCAAGAACTTCCATTAAAATCACAACAAACTAGCAGACTAATTTTTCACTAGTATTCTAAAAAAACCTGGAGTTGTGGTTTGTTCTTTATTTGTTGAATCACATTGCAGTTTGAGAAATCAGTCTTGAGAGATCATGCTGTGTTTCCATAGCAATGACTTCAAGTTATAAAACCAACTCTGAAGGCTAGGTCCTGCTCTCAGATGCATAATGCTCATTTCAATGTATTAAAAAAAGCAGAAACCAACAAACCACCTGTTATTGTGTTAGCTCTATGTGGAGCTAGCAACACACCACTTGAAAGTTTCAAAAAACATCTATTCTAACTAAATAACAATGTGTCTTTTACATATTCTAAGTAGAGATGAGATGAAATTTAAAAACAAAACTTATTTTCTAAAAGTAGTAAATCAACTCTGAATGCAACAGCAGACATCAACATTATCTAATAAAATAGATTTAGTCTTCTCCAACATGGATTTTTAGTCAGTCAGTGTACACTTTTGCTACATTATAATCTATGTTGAAAGCAGTTCCATTTAATCATTATTAAAATTCTCTAGTTATGAAAAGTTCAGTAAATTTATACCCATACTTTTAGATAAAAGACTGTAGGAAGTGAACTTGAATACTCCGATTACTTCTGACAATCCACACTGCTTAACTGCTAGGATCAAGAAGAGAGCCATTCTGGATGACTGCATGAACACTGACAGGCACAGATCTAGGAACTGCTTAAAACTGCACTAGATTTCCTCTATCATACAAGGGCAGTTATATTTTTCACATAGAAATGGAAAAAAAGTGTGTGCATACATATATTCTAAGATCAGAATTCATTTTTAAAAAGTCCCCATTTTTGAATGTGCTAAGCCAGCTCTGAATAGTAGCAATAATGGAATATACAAAAAAGTATTCTCATCACTTTCAATAAGATCATCACACTGTATGATAACATAAGTATGTTCTTTCTTGACTCCAGCTTAACAGACTGTACCTTTCTATTTGTAAAATACTGAAACAATTATAATCTGCACGAGATATTTTTACTCCAAATCTAACAGTAAAGTGGGTCAGGGAATTATTTTTTTCAAATTTTTATTGTGTTAAACTTCTGAATATTCCCTTATTTTCACAGTATTTTTTTAAATGTGACTAAACTGAAGTTTAAAATCTGAAAGCTATAGGTGCTTTTTGTTGTATTACTGTTTCCTCTATCTACACTGCCCAGCTGAAGAAAACAAACATGAATGTAGTCTTTCTTCCTTATCTTTCACACAAGGAATTCATTGAATATACATTCCATATACTGTATAGAAAGTGATCAGATTAGATAAACAAAAAAGGCAATAAATACCGTTTCATTGTTTTCTCGTTCTTCTTTCTACCAGATTCATGTGAAGTGACATGAAATATCCTAGGAGATATGTTATCTACTAAAATGCAGAAGTACTTCACAGCCCCCTACTAAAGTGTCAATTTCAGGTACGTACATAGGTTCAAATTTCAAGTATGCCCTGCGTTGATTACCTTTTGCATTTCCTGAGACAGGAAATTTTCAGGAAATCATTCGCATCGTGGAGGAAAATATTCTACCTTAACTACAGGGAAGAGTCACTTACAATGTGATACACAAAGAAAATATGAAATTATGAACTTTTTCAACATTTTAAAAATCCTTTGATTCACGTACAGAAATACACAGTACTGACTATGTGTATGAATTAGCTTTAATTACCTTATTACCAATGTAGTCAGTTTGCTAGGAATAACCAGACATATTTTTCAAATACCAAGAAGGTAACGTCACATTTCTGTGAAACTTCAGTAAAATGGCAACCCTTACCTTCTAGAGTTTTTATACCTGAACAGCACAATATACTATCAGAATGCAATAAATACTTCTTTGACCCCACTGTCGTATTCAGTTGTAAAGCACTCTCCTGCGAGGCTAATTATTTGTGTGCCCATCCCTCTTAAACTTCTGTATGAACTGTAAACTTCAGTTTTACTTTGTCAAAATACAGTTGTACCTTGTGACTCAAAGATATCTGCACCACTATGCACTAGTGAACTCACTTAGTAGCCTACTAAGACACAATACAAATAGGCCTAAAAACTTCACTATTGTCTGTTTAAAAACATTGTGATAAGCCTGTTGTTTTCAGTCTAATTAAATTCTACACAAATACTGTATTAGAAGAGTAAAAATACACTTTCTAAACTCATATTATTAAAAAATATTATCACACACAATTTAAGTAACTGTTTTTTGCATATATTTATTGTTCATGAAAGTATTCATACATAAGCAACTAGGGTTTTTGTAAACATCATAGGAATTTAAAAACATTGCTTACTTAAAATTACAGGCTGAATTCTGCTACTTTTAATACAATGATATAGTACTTAAAAAATAATTACTTCAGTTATATGCACATATATAATATATATCGACACACACACAATTGCTTTTATATATGCATATAAGCAAATGCATCTCTGCCACAGCCAGGTAGATTATTAAAAGAAACGTATTGGTTTTTTATTCATGTTCAATACATAGCAAAAGATACACTATCCATTCACAACAAAACCATACCTATACAACATCAAATACATATCAGGCTTTTCTGCAGTGCCAATAATCTTGTAGATTCTCTTTACTGAATATTACAACTATGAAGTCTTTGAAACACAATCACTTTAGAAGTTTATGCAACATTTAACATGCTGGTCAAAAGTAAAAGATAAAAATGTCATGAAATATTGACAGTATCTTAAGCAAGCAGAAAGATTAGGACCAATACTTGTAAACTACCTTAAGACTGGGAGAGAGATTTTCAGCTTACATTAAGTGGTAAATAATTTGTCTGTAAATACTTTATTTCCTCTTTTTATGTATACAAGACTCACAAAAAGAGTGCCCTAATTACATTACGTCCTTGTCCATGTGCCCAGAGATACATTCTCCTACTAGCAACACAGTGCTGAAAACACTCCTGTGAAATGTTTTCAAGAGCCATGTGTAAAACGTTGTAATTCAGACTATGCAGAGTGTATACATATCAAGTTTCATAATAAAAATTAGTTCATTAAAGACCCTGCCGCTTCAACAACCACTTAAGAGACAAATCATTGGCACCTCAAAAGAAAGGCTCTAGACAAACATGATGAACATCAGTACAGAAACTATTTTCACAATAATCTACAGCTTGCCATTGAAATAGTAACAGCATATGCACATATTCTTTCCTCAAAATTCAGTATAAGTTTATAGATCTGAGAAACATGCACTACTATACAAGATTTAATATAAATTCTTATTTCAGAGAAGATGTATTAAGCTTCAGTTCTGAGACAGCTCACAGAACTAAAACAATTTACCTGATCACAACTGACAGAAGCAGAAATGAACCTATAGATTTTCTTTTAAAAAGAAGTTCTCTTTTACCACAAAGACTTGCTACTTCTCTCAAACCACTTCCTCTCTGGGGATACTCAGTCAGTAGTATGTGATCAATAACTTCAGGTATTTCTATATTTGCAGAGGTATAGCATGGCATGATCTCTATTAAAACTTCCCATAGTGTTTCTTGCCTAATCTGTATAAATGTAGTTTATCACTCTAAGTACTATAACATACTATAACAAGATGAGTCAAAAGAAATTAATCAGTATAAAAATATTAAAAGTAATTATTACAATATTTTTTTCAATTAGTCAAGAAGTAATAGGGGTGTGAAGCCGAAGTGAAATAGGATCTAGATATTCCTTAAATTCCATTTCAGATCTGAAACTCATAATAAATCCTCTTCCCTCCCTCCCAATTTTGGTTGCACACTGGAGTCTTGTTTTTTTTTTATTGTAACTGTGAAGCTTGGAGCAATCACCTTCTAAAAACATTCACCCTCCCCCTCCCTCACCCCAATAACTGTGCACTTGTAACAATCTTACTCCTTTGCATTTGTACAAATCCTCTCCCACAGACCTATTTTTACTAAAATTTTAAAAAAATATCTGACTGCAGCAGCAATCCATCAGCAAAACTCTCCATCCCCTATAAGAAGAAGTAACACTAATACTCGCTTTAAGTACAGAGAAAGTATTGGGCAGGCAGGTGGGGTAGTTCTAGTACCTGCTATTCCACCAGCTCTCCTTAGGATCATCAAATTAAATTCTAAACTGCAATATTTTAATCAGGTTGCATATTTGTATTAAAACACATCAAGCACATAAAAATACAGTAAGTGCTCAGGGTGATGAATTACCAGACGCTTAATTTTCATTCTTTTCTATAGCAATTCTGTAAATTCTTCTAAAGATCCCATTAGACACCAGTGTGTCATGGCCCATACCACTTCATGGCAAGGGCTAAATGATACCTTCACAGCAATTACGGAAGTCTTTCAGACTAATGAAGATCCATTACACTGTTACCATAAATTATATTTTAAACAAGATAGATCACCTCAGTTGTACAATTCTCTACAACAAATTTAAAACATTTCTATAAACAGCAAGAGAAAGAGCAACTTTTATAGTCACAGAGAAAATAAACTGCCACCAGGAGAAAGTAAGGAGCTGAAAGCTGAATGCAAGGTTGTCAAGACTAGTAAAGTGCTCAGACAACTACAGTGAGAAAAGACCAGTGGATGACAAAAGTTTAAGCAAAGGAAAAACAAAGAGACTTGTCTTTTCAGGAGGTTTGTTTTCAGAAGATTTTTTTAAATAATATATGCAATATTGATATGCAAAAATGTTATAATTCCCTCACATTTAAAATAAATATATGGGCTCTTTGGGCTATAAAAGCAGAACAAATTATGTATAGCTATTTAACGGATTTATAATAAAAAGATATAAATCAGTTTTCTTTAATAAAGTGAGTGAGTGGTTAACTTGGAAGTGGTAAAAGTCTAGCAAGTGCTTCATATGTCTCAGACATTTTTTTGTGACTGTGGTCATACCTATATCTACTTCAGTTTATCCACCTGAGCATAAGTAAAACAAAATAAGCATTAGTAAACATTTATTTCAGAAGCACTTTGGAGTTTGCAGAAATGCAGTAGGAAAATACAAAAAATTATGAAGAGATATTAATAAGACTCCAATAACTCTAGAGGCACACTTCAACATGCCAGGTTATACATCTGTCACCCCATTTCTGCATTTTTTTCAAGCAGCTGAGGGCATTATATGACACTTCATCTCTTTAACAACTGCAGAGAAATTACAAGAGAATTAAACTGTAAATAAGTGGAAGATATATAAAACAAACCTTTTTCATACTAGAAAATACTAGTACTAACTGGCTTAAGTTTATTTGGAATGACAAAGGTTTCTGGAAAAAACATACTGTTTTGGCTTGTTTTCTTTTTTAACCAGAAGTCTTTTTTAACGATTCACCTTACAACTTCATGGACAGATTACTGTGAGAACTGAGTAAAGAGTGTAATTTCCATGGGTCCTGCTGAAATCAATGGAATTCTAGTGGTCACAACAGTTCCAGCATATGACCTAAAACACAGGATCAGCACCTTGTATATAAATAAAAAAACCCCACTTTGCTACATATTAAATACTTGCTGCAAATAAACAAAACACTGCAACTTCTACTATTCCAAAGTTCAGGACTCTTCTATGAAGTTGTATGAAAATGCCAAAAAAAAAAAAAAGACTGCTGAGGAGACACATCCATGTGACTTGATCCTTTCAAGCTTCATTAAGAAAAACAGTTAATAATCACAACATTTGAAAGGTGAGATTCTTAGGTCTGGAAGTACTCATTTCCAGTCACACCACAGTATTAAAGGTAGTGTTGGTAGGGAGCTTATCTGAATGGCAACAACATTTTAGTATCTACTATTCTGAATCCTGCAACAGTTAGATGAACTATATCAAAAATAGAAATCTGATTTAAAATTAAACTAATGGGTAGTTGCTGTCATTGCTACCAAACTAGACTGCTCCTGAATTAGAAACAAAAAAGCATTTCCTAAAATTATATTTAATGCAGGACTAGTACGATACTAGCTTTAGAATATTTAAACATTTTAAAAAACAAACTAGATCTGTGTCTGCAGTCAATCAGCAGACAACATATAACAATGGAAGTTTAGGGGTTTTTCCTCCCCTCAAAAAAATCTTTTCCACTCTCAGTTTCAAACATTTTTCTTTTTAAAAAATTCAAATTAACATAGAAAAAACTATGTTACTGGTCAGTGTCCAGTAATCTGCAAAAGTCTGCACCATGTACTGAACAGAACAAATGGAGGTAAACTAGAAATCTTTTCAGCAGTTCTTTGGAACTCAATCTTTCAAATACCTTTTTTTTTTTTAAATTAATTAACAAAACCCACTAGTGTTGCATCACACATACCTCTTCAGTGTTTTTACCACAAGCTAGTCATATGTCAAAAACTCCCTCTGTGCAAAGCATTAAAAACAGCAGATGTCGATTATTCCACACATTACAGACATGCATCCTGCAAGAAGCTATCAGGATAAAAATTTAGACTACAGCATCACTTTGATTAGAAACGCAACTACAAGAATAAAGGAAGTAAGTATAACTATGCCAAATTTTTGTTCTACTTTGCTTATGTAGACTTATCCCATGCAGATGTTCTGGAAGCTCAGCATGCAAGTTACAAAGTTTAAAAAAAACCCCAACAAACAAAACCCCAGCATTTTCCCTGAATATTCTTGAACTACAGTATCCAAGACGACAGAAATGTCAATATTCTCATCATCTTTTTACTCTTCAAAATTCAAATTCAGTAGTAGTGCATATACATTCAAGTGATATAATAATTTGAACATATCTATAATAAAGACATTTAATAACAGATTTTTCAGCTCTCAATTTCTTTCTCAATGTAGTCAATGCATTAGGAAACAACTGCAGCAGCAACAGCTCACATAAGCCACTGTTCTTGTTCTTTTCTGTACTTCTCAGACCACTTCTGAGTAAGCTCTAGGTAAACATTTGGTTTATGGGGCTTATAATCAAGGTAAACCACCTGTCCAGTCCGTTTGGGGACAGCTTTTTCAATCTGAGTTCCCTCATGCCATTCATTAAAAGATGTAATAGAAATAATTTCTGGTCGCACCGAAAGGGCAGCACTGAAGGCAGTCTCATAGTACTTACCATTGACACGATTACGGGTGTTGTGGTTGTTCCATGGTCGGATACTGGTATCAATATATCCTGGCCCCACACTTGGAATAAACATTAAATTGTTACTATCACAAAAGGCTTTTAAACTTGCCCAATTATGATGGGATGAGCCATAGGAGAAGCCATTGGTGGCAAAGTACGTGTACATTCCATCAAAGCCACTTCTGTGAATGTCATGCTTATGTCTTTCTTCTACAAGAAGTGCAATGAATAATGCATCATACGGAGTATTTCGAATAGTCTGGGATCCAGAAACAGTTAACAGATTTGCCCATATTTCAGGAATTGTTACGTAAGAATCATAAACATAAAACATAGGAAGAAATCTGCCTGTGCTGGTCTTATGCCTGTAAAAGGCTGGATGGCCTCCATATCTATAAAGCAAACAAGTATCATTAAAACAAATTTTGCCATTTGGAAAATACTGTTTTATAATCTGAGCTGAAGACTTTTCCTAAAATCTAATTTAAAAAGACATTGCATGCACTTCAAAACATAGCAATTAATAGCCTTTTTCAGTCCAGTGTTTGCTGAAGTATTAAATAATGAATTGGCAAAGAACCTTTAAATTGCTCCAAATTAGTAACTCAGTGTCAAACTGTGCTATAGGTATTCGTTTTCTCTGAAGGGCAATTCTCTAATTCAGTATGAAATAAGACAGTCTAAGTAGCATTGACAAAGAAAACAACTAGTAGCTGTACAGAATTTGTCAAGCTGAATTAAAATCATTAGAGGTCAACACATTAAAGCTTTAGCTGCTAGTTTTGTCACTAAAACATAAAAATGTATCTTTAATTTATATATCGTGTAGCTAATACTTAACTGCTTAATCTGAAGTATCATGATCTGTGATACTAATAAATGTTGAAAGCAATTTACATTTGAGTATCTATGTAAAATTCACACTTCAATATTCAAAAAACAGACTGAGTTTTGTACCACTGATATGAACAAAGTTTCTTATAGTTTTCTTCAGTCTCAGTACACATTTTTATATATTCTTGCAAGCTTCAAACAATGTACAGAAGTCCCCTAAACCAACATGTAACAAACCCCAAAAGAAACCATTCTGAAAGCACTCACTTGTCAATGATGTATTTGACATTGTGGTACATACTGCGATCATCTCTATCTTTATAAGGTTCAATATGAAAAGTGACCTGAAAGGTGAAAACATAGTAAGAACAACAGAAATGTAAAATATTATCGAATACACGGGCACTGCTTATTATAGGAAGCAAGCACCAGTCACATTAAATATAGTCTTTCTTTACAGAGCAAACACTTTCATTAGTCTATTTTGAGAATAATCCAACCCCAATTCAACTCCTGCACTGCTAAGATCAGAAGCTTCAGATTCAAGGAAGTTTGGTAATAGAGTAAATATTTAGTTTTTTACGTTAAAACAAAAAACACTGCTTTTGCTTTTCCTAGGCTACAGCAAGTAGTAAGCATGCTTCAGAAAACTTAAAAAACTACAGCAGGAACTAAAAATTGAAATAAAATATTATCTATTTGAATGTCAAAGAGCTGAATGACCAATGAAACATTTTAATATTTAATTTCTAAACAATGTATTAAATTTGCTATAGATAATTCTCCAAGGAGAGTTTTCAGTGCCAAAATAGATTTTAAGATATGGGATATAAAAACTTTAATTTAAAATTTTATAGATTTATCAACAGCGATAAACTCTTGGAACTAAATCTAATATAATGTATTGCTACTGCTCTGAATTTCAAGCTTGGAGCTTATGGAATTATTTAACCTATACATGTAAAGTAATTTCAATGTAAAAATGTCATTGTTTTAAAATATACAATTAAATGGAAGAGTATATTACATTAAACAAAGCAACTGGTTTTTCAAAAGCAATTTTAGAGCAGAATGCATTTAGTAAAGTCTTCAACAACTCTGCAACAGTAGCAAATTTCCATTGTAGAGCCGATACCTATTTCTATTAGGTACAAACTATAGAAAAATAGTGTTAGACTGAATGACTAGGACTGACAGGACAGGTTGAAGAGCACTGTAATTTCGTATTTCATTTCCAGCTCTAAAAACCAGGCAAATCAAAAGAACATATCTTTTAGCAGACTTAATACAAATGTATTTTGTATGTTGGTTTTGGTCTACTGATATTCCTAACGCTTAACTGTAGTAACTTACTAGTGCAAGAATGTTAAAAACATTACAGTGGAGGTAGTATTCCCTGGTAGCATCTATACTTAATATATGTATTCTGATAATTATTCCAAGCAATAAAAGCAGTTCCATCCATATTCCAATCATTACCATACTATTACATGCATTTTCCTTGGTAGCTTATTTCATTTTGCCTTGACTCCTTTGAGAGACTTGAATGTTAACAAGTTCTGTTATGTGAGAACAAGCTCCATCAAATGATCTGAAAATTTTGGGGAAGGATAATACTTTTTTTCCTGTTTAATAATTTACTATTACATATGTACAACTTATGTCACATAACGCAATTCACACAGCATTTTTAACAGTTTCAAAACTACTTCCGTATCTGACTTAACCTTCCTACTTTCCTCCTACTTGTCAAAGAATCTACAGTTGCTACTAGTGACAGGAAATTTCTCTGAGAATCTACAATTTGCATGACCAACTAAAACCAGAGCAGATGAACAGGTGTTTTTTTTAGTCCCCAGTACAGACAACACCCTCCAGAGATGAAACATATACAGCTACTTAGCTAATTTAAAAACTTAAATTTATTACTCGGCAAGACTAAAAGGCAATGCATGTTTTTCTTTATCCCAAGGGAAAAATACAAGTTTTACTCTACAAATAAACAAAATCAAACCATGATTTTAGATTCTACTGATCAATCCATGTAATCTGTAATGGATTTGATATTTCACCTATTTCAGGAAGCCAGGTAATTTAGCCTTTCTATCCTGTCATGCCCTGGCATTACCTAAAGTCGGGGCAGCACCTCTCTGACCTTACTGTCCAAGGCAAGTGTTCCTGATACCTTCTGGAATAAAGACATTCATTCAAACTAGAACTCTTAAGACCCTCTATTACTCATAGATGCTTGCTCCTGACCTCTATGATCAGGCACCAGCAAGTTACACCGTGATGCAAAAAATGAGGTTAGTCTTTCTTCTTTCTCAAAGTTCCTTAGTTTATAGATCATTGTATTCCATAATATTTTGAAATATGTAATACTTCCCTCAACTCCCAAGACTCATTTGAAAACAACATATTGTCTAATTTTAAAAACTGTTTCCTAAAAACACAAATCCACAACAGCGTAACTTAGATTCTGTAAGCTTTAGACATGAACCAAAACAGAAAAAAGGCAGATTATTATCTTTATTCCAGTTATAAGGCAATATTGCTTAGGTCTTATCAAATTTCAGTGTAATTTGAAGGGCACTCATACCTGCTTCTTTGACCCAAAGAAGTGCAACATAATAGGAGACAGAAACAGAAGCCACCATTACATGACAAGCCTCCCTGCTCTGCACCATGAGTCAAATGTAGTAAACTCTTAGCAAGGTTTACTTTCCTATTTTATGCATCTTAAAAATACTTTACCTTTAGATTGTATTTGTCTGCATAATCCAAAATAACAGGCACTAAGTCATCAGTTGGTTCTCCATTTTCATCAGCCATACCCGGCGGGTACCATGAAAGCACTATTACACCTGAAAATACAAAACTTAAGTTTTAAATCACGTTGTTTAACATGTACATTATAACACTGCCAGGAGTTACAATTATTGTTTGATGTGAAACCTACATAATATAGATAAGAATTTCAAATTACTTTTTAACCAATTACGAAATCTCAGTATTCTCAGAGTGGATTTTAACATCTCTCTTTGTTTAAAAGACAACAAAACAAACAGTGGTAAGATCATCTGTCAAGGGAACAGATCTGTGCTCAGTGTCCCAAGCCTAACACTTACAGCCATTCCCTCCCACTTTTAAGCACAGCATCCTAACCTCCAGGTTGTAACAAGAGGAGGAAAATGCTCCCAACTAAGGCATTATAGCTATGCCAAAGTACAGACAAGGAATAACAAGATACGTGGGGCTGGAGAACACTCAAGAGATGAGTGCTATGCATGCGATGAAAGAGATTCTTATTTTATGAAACTTTACTCCCACCATATTTCTTCATTGTACCTCTGGCTCTACTACAAAACAACCATTTCATACTAGAAGCAGTGACTGGAATCCCACAACCTTCCTTCTTGCTAAAAGTAGTTACTATGGTGTATGGTGTAATCCGCTCTTCCAACAATGTGAAATTAGTTTTTAAATTTATTACCTAAAAAAATGCTTGAGTAACTCTCAATAATTTAAGGATGTTACTATTTCTGTCAAAAAAGATGACAACAAATACAATGTCCCTATACTGTAAATTTTCCTGATGCTCTCTATTAAAGCAAAAGAACAGATACGTCTTCAGAAAGGCTAAAAACCCTTTCCTTCTAAAATAAAATGCTGTCAGATAAATAAGGTAGACCTTTTAGGTGTGTAGCTGGAAATAACATCATGAAGAAGGTAAGACAGAAAGAAATACATGAAATGCTGATGTAGGAATATTTTCCTAACAATACTATTTAAAACATATGGAAGAGTAAGTCAATGTGATTCTTTTTAACTAGGTAAAGATTTAAGTACACAAATCTGGTCACTGAGATAAGGAAGTATATACCCTAAATTTCATCCATTTTACTAACATTGTAACATTTCTGACTAACAATTTCCAAACAAACAAGTCCAAAATTATGAAAAAGAAAGCATAAATTAAAGTGAATACACAATCACCTTTTAACATCAAAACCAGAAATTTGAGCTCACTATACATAGAAGTTAGTTCAACTACCCTCAGCACATTCTGTCCCCATTTTATCAAAAAGAGAATCACAAATAATAGACTAACACAAGAGATAGTCTGCTCAAGGACAAGAAAAATGAAGTATTTTGCAGCATTTTATCACCCTATCTTTTATTTCACACAAAAGAAAAGGACATAATTCAAATGAGTAAGATGTAAAGGACAAGTAGAACAGCAGCAATAAACTCAGGTTACACTCAAGGTATCTTGAATACATCTGTCAAGACCCTCTTCTATACCTTTAGGAAAAAGGGAAAAGTTCAGGAGAGAGAGTTGTTCATCAAGGAACCTAAATTCACATTTGCATTGGTCTTTCCCTGAGAAAGACTACTTAATATTTTCTTTCCTGTGATTAAAAAAAAGTCAGCCATGTACCACTTCAGGAGTCTAAAAAAGGATGGACTCAATGCCAAAAACAATAGCATAAACATGTTTACAACCAGAGTAGAGTCATTCAAGTCAAAGGAAGGACTTCAAACTGGACTACCACAAAAATAGGCTAGTGCAAAAAAATAAATTTCACCAAGCAATCAGGAATAAAATCTATTGTATTAATCTGTTAAAAATTAGGAAATTAATAAATAAGGAAAGAATTGTAAAACATAAGAATACAAGGAAGCTCTGCATAAGACTCCTGATGCTCCAATCTCTTGTATGCCTTTGATCATTACACAATATTGGCTGAAAGAACCACTTACATTTTTCTCCTTTTGTAAGATCCTTGATAAAGATTCAAAAAAGGCTAGAAGAAAAAATTATTATTTGACAGAATGTAAAATGCAGTCATGGATTAGTCATTGGCTAAGAGACAAAAAGAAGAAACTGTACATAGTCAACTTCACAGTAGAGAAAAAATGAACAAAGTATAATTCTTGTAAAAAAAAAAAGATGCAATATGCGAAGTATTGACCTGAGGAAAAAACTTCGATGATTTATGTTGGTCAAATCTAGACAGAAGAGAACAAATTCAAGTGTACTTAAATCTGTAAGTCAGAATAACAGCAGAAAAAAAAAAAAATCACTTTTGACAAATATCAGGAATAAGACTAAAAGTGTTTACTGGCAACTAATACCTGAGATTTCTCTGCAAGTTTTCCCACTGTTGCTGGTGTTCCTGTTAATGGAGTTACAGTATTACTGAAAAGGGTGAGAAATTTCCTATGTTTGTATTAATCCTTATATAAAATACAGGTTAGGTTAAAAAACGGGACAAAATAATAACCAAGAAGTAAACATTATACAAGTAAACACTACCAATGGGAATGTAACAATTACATCAAACCTTAATGATCAGGTGAATGGAAGTGATTCAATTCAAGGTGATTAGCACTCTGAAAAATCCTATAAACTCTGGTCATGTTGCTTCAACTACATTTACAGAAGCTGTTCAGAGTTTATTATTAGCCTATATGACTGCTTATTTTACAGATGAAGAACATAAAAAGGACCGTAAAGCCCAACAACAAAGAATGACACCAAAAATATATTGAATATATTGAATATTCTTATGTATATAGTCCATCTTATTTAGAGAAAGGCAACATCAGTTTGTATTGGGAAAAAAAGATACTTTTCGACAAAGAAATAAACTATAATTAGCCACACTGAAACCGTCCTACCCGAGTTCAAGAAGGTCTGGATTACACATTTCCATAGCTAATAAGAACACCTATAAATACCCTGCCTAAAATATAGATTGTATAAAAGCTATAATCCTCCTTGCTCTTCGAAGTATGAATACGTAATTGTTATTATACACAAAGTATTCAGAAAAAAACCCCACTCCTATTTGAACAGACTGCTCCATAACCATGTTAACGTCATTTACTGAAACCTGTTCTTAAAACTGAAGTATTCATCTCCAAAAACAAAATACACAGACAATATATTCTAGCAATGGTTTCTGTATTTTCTACATATGTTATCAGTGCTTAACAGTAAGTAATGAATTATGTGCACCTACAGGATTACAAATATAGTTCTTACATTTCTGTGCTGTTACACTCATCAGACACAGCTTTGAAGATGTAGGTTTTGGTTGGGGGTTAAAATTCAGAAATACAAAAAGACATTTACTAGTTTCAGACATTTCCAGAAGTACACAGAAAAAATGGAAGAATGGGTCAGTTGTGTTCATTCACATATTTAAGGCTGGATAAATGAACAACATGCTGAAACGTTAACATTCATTACCAGTTGAAGCTGAACGCATTTGTTTCATGTGGGCTTCTATGACAGAAGGGTCTTTGGAACTGTAAGATCCAAGTTCAGGGTAGAAGTTGGCCCCAATGTCCTCAGGAGGATTATGCCTTCCCTTTGGATAATTGTTCGCAATTTTGGGATCCCAATGTGGCAACAATGGATGGTTCCAGTGAATATATTTACCATCAAACTGTGGATTGCCAAACCAACTATAGTAGAATATGTGAAAGTTATAATTAGGAGAAGACAGCTCTTCTTCCAGCTTGTTTACAGGAGGCATAGATGCTTTCATAGTATTGACCGCGATACTATGCAAATTACTGACAGGCGTTACAGTATCTCCTTGAACCCTATTTAGTGAATTCTGTTTATTGTCTAAGAGCGCTGTCCGTTGTTGAAGCTCAGGCAATAAACCAAGTCCAAATGGATCCCCAAAGCCAGCTCTGTCAGGTCTCAGAGTCTTCAAAGCCATCATTATGGAGCAAATAAACAAAATAAAAAGCAACAAAATGATGCATGTTCTTCTGCGAAATCTTGCCATGATGTCATAGTTCAGAATCCAAACAGAAGGATTTTGGCCGCAACTGATCAAAAGACAAATATTTTAAAGTCAGATTTCTTAATTACCTAATTCAACAGTATGAAATGCTTCATAAAGTTTCTACATAATAGAAATAAAATGTAACGCATACACTGACTGCATAGCTAACAGACCTTTATGGGGGGTCAAGTGGAACAAAAAATATTTCTGCATTTGAGAATGTGTGTCAGGTTCTGAGGTTCTACCACCAAGGACTCACGTATTTTATAAAACATCTTACTTTTGAACTTCATTGTTTGCCTAATCCAAATAAATCCCATGAAATGGAAATTCTGGTTACATTATTTCAGAACTATCATGTTTTGACAAGTCTGATAGAAATAGCACAGAAAATAGAAGAAAAAAAGCAGAAGCCATGGAAGGAGAATAATGTAGCAGAACAACAGTAAAGGACAAAATGGGATATGACAGAAGTACAGCTTATGTTCAGAATACAGGTTTCATTTACTAATCTATTTACTGGCTTTGGACCAACCACTTTGTGTTCAGTTAACCAATACATTGACTAAATACTTTGGGAAATTAAAGTCAAAACAGTGATGCTTTGCAACTTTACATATCTGAAATTCTGATTTGTTTTCTGAATTATGTAAACAAAAAACAACATAGCACTAAGGATGTACCTCAACCAGAAAGCCTGCAAGTTAGTTGCTGGCAGCCTATTAGTACAATGTCACAGCTGCTGACACTTCATGTAGAATTCCAGGACTAAGTTCAAAACAAGACCAACAGTACACAGCAAGATTTGAGCCCTGAAAGTAGAGGGAAGAAAATTGGTATAATGGAATGCCTGGTTACTTTATTTAATTCCTTTTGAACATTAAACACAAAAGAGACAGAGAAAGGATTTAACGAAATTTAGGTTACCACAGAATTATGTGGAACAAGATTATGCATAAAACTGACAACACTATACTGGAAAATCTTAGAATAAATTTCTGATTCTACAGTCATTAGACATAGCATAGCTGTGATTTTGTATTACTGTCACCTATGTCCAAATTTTAGAATCTTACTTTAATTTACGGAGATATACACAGGTTGTTTTAAAATACTTACAAAGTATCTCACCTTAGTTTCCTACCCATGCTCTTTACTACTGTTAAAGTGCATTAACACATAGCTCAGTTGTCACAACACTCTATTTGTTACTGCTGTGATAATTTTAGATGAGGAATTTTAGAATATACTTTTTAACAGTACAGCCTAAATTGGATTAGCAGTATGACACTGCCAAAAAGGGAAGTTCTGCTTCCATTTCCAACCTTGATCCATTCATCCTGCTGTCTATTTTTAGTTACCTGTGGAATTCATGTAGTTTTCACAGTAAGGTCACTCATACATTTCAACAGCAAAACCCTGTTAACATCTCAAAAATAAACAACAAAAAAAACCCTATGCACTTTTACCTTGTTAGAGAGCTGACTCAGCTGAATGAGTATCAGTCACAGCACTAATGCCAATGAATGAGTTAATAGCACAGATGGGGGAAGGGATGAAAACTAAAATGATGCTGCTCATTTTGCCCAACTGGATTGTGAAACCATACTTTTGGCTACTGTCAGGGAACATGATTTTACAGCATAGATGCTTATGGTACTTCATTTAAGACTTCATTAACTGATTTCACGTCACTTTACATCAAATTACAGTGTTCTTTTTCTATAGCTCACAATCCATCCCAAGATCTTAGAATTCTGTCAAAAAGATTATTTCGAGTCCAGAACATTTTTCTTCTAATACATTTAAACTACTTCTACTACTTTTCCTGACCTTTTCAGTCTTCTTTCTAGTCTATCATGCTACCCTTCCCTGCGAGTTTAACTCAATTTTTGAATTAGACAAACTGAAGTTTTCTAAAGGGTCAGGATTTTATTTTTTTTTTAAAGGAAACAATATTATTCATTTGGCTAATGTATTCAGTTTTCTTTAATTTAACCCAGATGCTATTGATCTTTATCAAACAACATACAGGACTGCCAGTGATAAATTACTTCTGCAATTACTATCTCATCTCTCCTGTAAAAAAGAATTCATGCTGTAATGTCTATAATTAGAATGTTCATAAGGTCTTTCATTTGGGATTTCCTATTCCATATCGAAGAAACTGTTCCTTTTTATTCTTTGCTTGACGTATCTGCTACTAAATTCCTCCTCTACTGCATCAAGATTTCACTATCATAAAGTGATTTTTCTGAAGTGCCAGGAACTGATCTTAGTGCTCCACGTTCTTATTTCAATAAATATTTATCCTGAAAGTGTATTAAAAAAATGAGTGGCATACTTACTAAAATTTGACTGGCGTAAGGACAGACCCTGGTCTACGATAGCATATTATGAACCTCTAGTATGCTTATATAGAGGCTCAGCATCGAAGTGCAAAATTGCTAGAACAAGTAAGTGATACCTATGGTAAAGGCTTGAGTTTTGGGGAGACATCAGTCTCAATAACGATGACATAATTCAGGCCTGTCATAGATACCTGTACTGTAAAAGCTACATTGAAGAGCTACAGGTTGGCAATGCTTGCATTATGTCATTTAATCTTGTTCAGAGCTCCTCTTTAGAGACAGTGACAGATAAATTATGCTCATCAATGCTAGTGCCACAGCAGAACAGTAATATTGAGGAAACAGACTGAGCAAACATGCCATGTGAAACAGCTACTTGAAGTTACGTCTATTCTTGGAACTGGAAAAATCTTAAAATACATTTCTGATTCAACAGCCATTAGAGATTGCATCGCTGTGATTTTGTATTTCTCTCATGGACAGGCAAATTTTAGAATCTGACTGCAATTTACTGAGGTACACAGGTCATTCCTACATACTTATGAAGTATCTTGCCTTGGACTGTTGGGTTCATTTGGATCCAAGAGCAATTCCCTTTCTCAGTAGGAAAAAGTCAGCCTGAGTAACTTCAGCTTTATGCAGATTAAGATCTCACACGCAGACAGTTACTCTGACTCACACGATGACTTGTTAACTAGTAGTAGCTTTTGGATTCTAACCCCAAGTTTGTTGACCCATATTGCTGTACCAGCCAAATACGTAAGTAGTTCAAGCTCTTTCTCTTGCCTAGCAAATTCATTTTAAAAGAACAAAAAACTCCACCTGTAATAGGTCAGAAGGAAGAATGAGTTAGTTTAGATCACCAGTCTCTGCCTATGGGCAAAGAACAGGTCCAATACATAGCAATGCTTTACCAGAATAGTTAGGCATCTTCGGCTATTTGTGGATTGGAGATTTCTTGAACAAAAGGTCATTTCTTTGTTCAATATGAAAAAAACACCTTCCGTTTAGAAACTCACCTGTTAGTTCAATTTGATGCCCCTACTTCTCAAATTAGAAGGGAGAGTAAGCAAGCATTTGTTTACATTTAATTATTACTATTTATATTTTCTACTTCACTAATAATTTAATTGCTTCTGTCAGGTTCTCCGAGTTTTCCTTTACAGCAATTTCTAGTCTGTCTAATCTGCATATTGTATCCCTATCATTGGATACATTCAAACATTTTTGAGGTGTTTCTTTTCTGTACTGTTTCAGTGCCACTACAACCTTCCTTTCTGAAATTAAGGGAGCACGTTTGAATACAGCGTGACTTTCAATATGCTTTTTTTCTCCCCTTTATTTTTAATTTTGCTCCTTAGCCCTTTTTCAAAAACTTCTGCTTTCTATCAATTCAGTTCACAGCTAATGCATGCAACCTGACTACAGAATTATCATCATGCCTAAATTTAGTTCTTGAGTGGTAAAAATGAGCTCACAGGTCATTACTGTGAAATTAAAACTGTTTTCTTCACTCTGTGCACTACACTACATATTTTTAAATATTTTTTTTTTTTTTTTCATTTTTTTTAATCACCCAGTCACTGCATACTGGAAAGTCCTTTGGCAAATTTTCCACTGAAAGGTGCCTGAAGAAGTCAGAATCTTCAGGTAACTTTGTCAATGTACTCTTCACTACACACACACCTTCCCCAATCATGAGTTGTTACCTTCAGGTCCAGACCAAAAGCACAGAAGTCAACTGATGTCTTTTGGTTTCTCCTTTTATGATTACAGATACTACAATTTCCTTTGTCACACATCAGAAAAATATGAAGCTTTACCATGAAAGGGTAGAACCTATATTTCCATAACATTCAGTCCAAAAAATTTCTTCTCCAAAAAAATTCTACTCAGTTATTTTTCTTTTAGTTTGTAAGCTGCTATATTGACTTAAAAGCACAAAATAAATGTAAGTATATTTATCCCTCCATGACCATCTCTGTTCCAAATTAATTTGTTTCTTATGTGGGAATAAATTGTATGAAACTTATCACAGTAGTATAAAACCTCCAGCTGTTCTTCCTGAAACAACTAATATCCCCATGAAAAAATAAATAAATTTGCATGCATGAAAAAAGCTGAAGCATTTTTCTAAACTGTTCTCCAAACTTAATAGCAAGCCTGTCTCAAGGATAACCTCTCCCATTCAAGTTCATGCTTGACCGTGATGTATTTTTTTTCTCCCCCACTGCTGCTTTTTATACCCTTAAGCTATGCTGCAGGCAAACCTTCCGTTTGACCTTTCCACTATATGAAGAAAAAAAAAAAAAATAGTACAGACAGATGACAAAAGAGGTTTTTTTCCCCCATCACGTTTCCCAAAACAAGGATGTTTCTTTAGTCAGAGAGAAAAAAAGGGTTTAATTACTCTAGATCATTTTGGTCATATGATAACTCAAGTTTCAATACCCCACCCTATAGGTTGTTTTTTCCAGTTTTACTGATTCCAAAGGAGAAATATGCAATGCAAAGAAAGCATGTTCAGATAAAACAGATTTATCTATTTTACTAAGAACCAGCAAATACTATAATTTATTTGTTCTGATGTTCCTTAAACATAACACATGAAAGTGCAATACAGAAGAAAGGCCTAAAAATCTGACTTGATGCAAGGGTAAGGTCGTCCAAAAGTCACTGAGGTTGGTAGCTCACAGCTGGTATCAAAGCTTCTCAGCTAAGTTTTCTAAGCTTAGCTTCTGCTAAGATTTCCCTGCTCGAAGAACCTGAAAACTCTCAAGTTACAGATCAGCTCCAGACAGAGATGAAGCTTCTAGGCTTTCAAAGCACTTCATGCTGGAGTTACACTGTAGATGTGCACCTAGAAACATTACTTTGGTTCCCAAGTGATTGACCAGGTGAAATTTTAGTAAACTTCCCCAAGGGCTGATAAAAGTCTGTCCAAACCACTGCATTTACATAGCACATTCTGGTCTGGGGAACACAAATAATTAAAAAAAGCAAGAGAAGTTGACTACATCTTCCTTATGAGAGCCTCAAGAGTGTTTCTACTATCAGAAAAACTGGGAAATTTCTCAAAAAGTGTCTGCATAGAAGTTTTTTTCTGAAGACTTTTTTAAAAAATCCCTTGAAAATCATTAACAATGGAAGAAGACATTACACACAGCATGCAGTCACTTTATAATTGTGATTACATACAAAATATGCATATTTTTAAGCACTTCCAATAAAATAAGGTTTCTTTTTGGTCCACCCAATTTATAAAGAGGTATTTAAAATATGGCAATTCTAACATGCATAACTGTATCATTCACAAAACAGGGAATGTGATTTTTTTTGTTTTTTGCTCCCCAGATTTGAATTTAAGAAACATAGCAGCAAGAACAAAAATCAATCCTGCTGCATTTTCTTGTTCTAAATGTGATATGACAGCCTCCAGCATTAAATTATATTTAACATACAAGAGTATTTGATTTTAACATGCCGGCGTTCTCTTGCTTTGAAAGGACATTGAAACACACACCTAACTTTGGGCAGCTGCAGACCATGAAAAGAAAGCAACCTTCAGCCTGCTTCCTCATCGGGAGTTTCCCGCGGCAGTTCACAGTACAGGCAGCTGCAGAGCGAGGAAGTAAGACAGGGGAGCGAAGCCAGCTTGCCGCCTTGCTCCCCTTCCCTAAGCAAAGCACCAAAGTACGAGCGTTCACACTTCTCTCCAACACCGACGAGCCCAGCGCCGGAGCCTTCAGCCAAGCACCCTGCCAGAAGCTGAGCATCTGCCGCGGGCGAGAGGCGCGGCGAGGGGCCTTCACAGGAGCGAGGAGGGAGGGCACCGCGCAGCGGCGTCCCCGGGCCCTCCACAACGGCTTGATAACGGCGGGCGGGGGCGGGCGCCTTCCCCTCCTCTCCCGGCCTCTCCCAGCCCGGAGGAGCGCCCCAGCAGGGTCCGACTCCGAGGAGCCCAGGGCTGCCCCGCAGGCCGCAGCACCCAGCCCAGCCGTCTCCTCGCTGCCCCTTCCCCAGCCCCCGAGGCCGGCAGCGGCGCCCGCGGCGCAGCTGAGGCCCGGGGAGGGCCGCCAGAACAGGTGCGCCGCGGACCGCTGCCGTTACTCACCCGCCCGAAGGAGGGGCGCTGCCCGACGGCCGGTGGGCGGGCGGCAAGCGGGACGTACTGGTGGGGGAGCCGGCAGCGGCTAGGCAGGCCGAGGGAGGGCTCTAAGACGGGATGGCACCGCTCCGCCGAGGCCGGGGGGGCAGGTGCGCCTGCGCCAGTAGGCGCGCATGCGCGGGGGCGGCGTGGCGAGGCTGTGGAGGAAGCCTCTTTGTGGGCAGGGGGCGGGTGGTGACCCGCTAAGCCGCGGCCGCAGCCGCGCTCTTCGTGTGCGGTTGTGAGGCCTCAGCGCCCGTTACTGCAGGCTTGCGGGGGGGACGCCGAGCTCGTCAGCCTGCCTGCGGCCGGGTGCTCGCTGGGGCGTCTTGCCTTTTTCTTCTGTGAAAAGAGGACGTGAGCAGCTGCGTGTTAGACCTCCTTGGGCTGTGAAATAGCCTTTTTTACTCAAAAGGCCTGAAAACTCTTCAATTCTTGGAAGTTCATTGCTGGATTGTTGGTTGCTTTTCAGCTGGGGAAGAACTTGCTCAATGGTAATGGCTGGTTAAAGCCTGTGGCTTAAATCTGTGGATGATGCACGGTACTGTCTAAAAGAGCGGCACCTCTGCACTGCTGAGGGTGGTCGTTCACACTCTACCTGAGAGTAAGGCACTCAAGATGGTGATGCATTGAGAAAGTCAGTGCGTTGTGTTAATTGCCCATCTTTGTACCATGTCAGCTATATGGGAATAAATCAGGAAAATACAGGTGAAGGGAAGTGTGATGAGTACTCCTGTTACACAGTCATTTTGTAATTGCATATAATTGCAATACTGTAAAAATGGTTTCACTGATGTTTCATACGCTAACACTTCATGTGTGTTTTACTCTTTCTTTTTTGCAAAAGAGTGAAAATGGGCTATGAATAGTTGCCATAATGAGATTAGTAACCAAATCAATGAAAAAAATACCCATTTTCTACAGTAACATCAGAAGTCTGTCAAGAACACTTGTTGATGAGCACTTCGGATTGACTCTATACAAATTGTTACACTAGGTAAACAGCACAGTTTTCTTATAGAATGAAAACATTTCTTCCCTTTGCCTAATGAAAAGTGACTATAATGAGTAGGAACCCTGTGGTGTAGTTTGCCTAGTTGTTTTTTTAAGAACCCTTCTAAGCCCTGAAAGAAACGGAGTACAATCAGTGACCGAATTGTGGTTTCAGTGAAATCAATAGCAAACTCTCACTGATTTCAACAGAGGCAGTATTTCACCTCGTAAGTGGATGAAAATACTTGGAATTAGTGTCTCACACTGTAGATATAAACAAGATAAACAAGTAAATTCAACAGCTCCCATGGTTCTCCTTGAGTTCTGAGAAAATTGACAGACAGAATTGTTGCATGCTGTTTTCTTTATGCTGTCTGAGTGCTCTGATGGGAAATACATTTGCAGTAATGCTTATTTCTAATATTATTTCTTGTGAGTATCTGAATAATTTCATTAACAGGGAATATGTTGTAAGTGATTCAGGAATGTCATGCTTTAATAATAAATGAGTTGGCGTATGAATAGACTGAAGACTGAAACTTGAAAACTTGATATCCATGTAATTTCCTCACAGTCTTACAAAATTTTTCTCTTACTGCATTTTCTTTCTTTCATTTTCTTCTTTCTTGCTTTTTCCTTTTTTCTTTCTTTTTTTCTTTCTTCTTTTTTCTTCTTTTTTTCTTTCTTCTTTTTCCTTCTTTCTCTTTTTCAAAAGAAAATATAGTATAAGGGTGCTTTTCACTTCTATTTTATGGAGGACATGACTTTAATTTTCACTTTCTTTTTACCATGTGGAAGAACTACTGAAACTAAGAAATTTTGTTTGAAAATAAGATAATCAGAACACTTAAGAGTGGAAAAAGTAAATCTGATGCTTCATTTGGTCATGTTCCAGTGTTTACACGATAAAAAATTACTAGTGTTAGGAAATAAACAGAAAGAAAAAATATATTCATTTAATCAGAGGAAAAAGAACCCTAAAATTTGTTGTTCTGGCGTAGTTGTATTATGTCGGAACATTTTTGCTAAGTTTTAAAAAACCAACAAACCAAAACTGTTATATCACATAATTTTCTCCAAGCCTTTCTGCACAGTAAGGCAATTAAATATTTATGTTCAGTTTAGGTGGAACAAGGAAGGTTAATATGATTGTGGTAATATTGTTGGTTAACTTCCTTTTTTAATATCTTCTGTTATATTTCTTTTTCTTTCTTGTTCTTATGCTTGCTTATTTTTCTGTGTTAGATCAAGGTGTACTTTTCCCTAGCCTGTTTACAGTGTGTATTCTTATCTTTCCTGCAGCTTCCATAATTTTGTCCTCCATTATATTCTGTATCTTCTCACTTGTTCTTTGTTTGTGGGTATAATAGCTGTAACACACTGTTCTGGCTTCAGAACAAACACAAAAGAGGGAATAGCTTGTGCTTGTAGCCTTTCCTTCTATTCTCAATAGTCTTATCTGTCTCAAAATCATGAATCCCTCTCTTTCTTACACTTCCTTACTTTTTCAGATCCTTACTATAATCACTTTTTGTCCTAATCACTTTTTGTCCTAGAATATTTAGGAGAGAATTCTCAGACATAAGTATGAAAAACAAATTCCCTTGAGACTAAGTTAGGTAAGAAGCCAGGAGCTGGAAACCTTATTGTTCCATCACAATTCATTTAGTGACAACACAAATGAGGTTTTTAATTTTAGGAATCTAATGAAATGTAATCGAATATTGAAATTTAATTCTGAGCTATATTCCCAGATAGGAAAATACTCATAGAGAGTCGGAATACAAATAATACTAACTTGAACGTGGAATGTACATCCCTCTTTCTTGTACTCCTTTTCATTCTTTTCCTCTTGATACTGAAAATGTGTCATCAATACTTTAATCCTGATGCTTCATTTTTAATCCTGTTCTTTGCTTACTAAGTATTTGATAAAATTGGATCCCTCTTGTATTGAGTCTGGCTGAGATGGAGTTCGTTTTCCCCATAGCAGCCCTCATAGTGCCGTGCTTTGTATTGGTAGCTAGAAGGGTGTTGATAACACTCCAGTGTTTTGGCTACAGCTGAGCAGTGCTCCACAGCACCAAGGCTGTCTCTCCAACATTCCCCCCTCACCAGTAGGCTGGGGGTGGGCAAGATCTTGGAAGGGGACATAGCCAGGACAGCTGACCCAAACTGACCAAAGGGGTATTCCATACCATATGATGTCTGCTCAGCAATAAAAGCTAAGAGAAGAAGGAGGAAGGGGGAGGGGGGCATTTGTTATTTATGTTTGTCTTCTGGAGCAACTGCTATGTGTACTGGAGCCCTGCTTCCTGGGAAGTGGCTGGACATCGCCTGCTGATGGGAAGTAGAGAATAAATCTTTTGTTTTCCTTTGCTTCCGCATGCGGCCTTTGCTTTTGCTGGAATAAACTGCCTTTATCTTGACCCACGAGGTTTTTCTTTCTTATTTTCTCCCCCCGTGTCCTGCTGAGGAGGGGAGTGATAGAGCGGCTTGGTGGCACCTGGCATCCAGCCAAGGTCAACCCACTACACCTCTGGACACTGAGAGAGCAAAAAAATATTTTCCTTCTGGTAGTCATTCTTACTCCAGAGCTCCTTGTTTGAAGTTTTGTGAAACTCTGATACACAGCTACCTCTTTGAATCCTTTTTCCCAGACCCTCTTATTACAGAATCACTAAGGTTGGAAACAACCTGTCAGATCATCAAGTCCAACTATCAACCCAACACCACCATGCCCAGTAAACCATGTCCCGCAATGCCACGTCCACATGTGCCTTGAACACATCCTGTTGCTGCATCCCACATTTTCCTAGGGAGAAGCTAAAGACAACCTGGCTTTTGTGCTACAGAAAACGGCAAAGTCCTGGTCCATTTTTCACCTAAAGATGTCAACAGCAGCAGAGATACTGTAATATTTTGGTGGGGTTTGGGATTTGGATAGCTATACGCCTGCTTCTTACAAGTTTGGAGAGGTAATTTTGAAAAAGTAAAGACTAGTTGCTCAGATTATTTAGAGCAGTGAAAGCTTTGATTATGAGGACTTCAATAGTACACAGCCATATTACCTGACTGCAGGCCATGGACTACTGTAGACGTTCAAGCTGCGAATATAAACAAGCCTTATTAAAGGCCATGCTCTTTTTGTGTTATGAAACTAATCCCTGGATTTATTGACTAGTTCACTAAACTGTTGTGTGTAATACGGATTTGTTCCAGCCTTTCAGAAATGAAGCTATTCTATACATTTAGAAGTTATGTCAGAGTCTAAAGTAATTTTAAAATTTAGAAAACCAGTGTTTTTCCTTAGAAAACAGTGGGTTTTGCATATTTTTTTTAATTTGTGTTGTGAAATTTAAAAAAAAAATGGGACAAGCTAGAAAAAAGGTTGGAATTATAGCCATTGGACATGTACTGTACTCACCTCAGGAAGTTCTACTTACTTTTGTATGTCTAGGCGATGTATGCAAGTAGAAATTTCCTTTACTTGCAGAAATAAATAATCTAATGTAGCTAATACTTTTACAAGGCCAAAATGTTGTATACCTGGTTCATATAGGAGTGCTTACCAAGCTTATTGAACGATGTGCTGTTGTAGATATTGGATTTGTATGAAGGTTATTTACTGGGCAATGAATGCAGAAAATATTTTGCACATCGCTTACGTTAGCATATATTTGGATGTGCTTTTTCTTTCATTTCTTACTAAGTTTTAAGAACTTTTCTGGAAAGGTATAGCCGGTTAAAACGCAACTCTTTCTGATACTGTTTTGTTCGAAATAAAGTTACATTTTAGAGGGTGAGGGAAAAATTTTTCTTCTCTCTGCCCATAAAGAAAATGGTACGGAAAGAATTTACATATTGTTTTCAAGATTTTCCCTGGAGTGCTTATCAATCTGCGGATGTATTTGATTTGGAGTCTCATCTCCTTCACAAATTAGAAGCCTCATTTGTGCTTCCTCTCAGATTAAATGAACTGTGATGAGACAATGATGTTTTCTTCTTCTGCCAGAAAACACAATTCAGCCTAGGTAGTCTTATGCACTGATTTTAAATTTTTTTTCTTTTTCTTTTTTTTTTTCCTTTCTTTTCAGCAGTTGCAGCAGAAGAAATAGTTCTTCAAAGGAAAATGAATGTTTAGATGACAGGGTGATATATGCTTTAAAAATATCTGAGTTAGATGGTATTGGCAAGAAAAGGAGCCAAAGCAAGGGAGAGTTTAAAAAAATGTGACACATTTAGCCTGCGGGTACTCTTTTAAAATATATCCATTTGGATTCAGAGTGTTCCAATACCATTTAAGCATCCTTAGTTGGGTTAGTATTAATAGTATTTCATCACACTTCTAAGAGTAATCAAGCATTTCAGCTGTTAGTCATGCATTAATGCATACAAACTTTAAGAAATAACTACTGTTCTTATTGACATGAAAGACAATTTACGTATAAAATGCAAACATGCATAGATTTCCCTTATCGTATATTCAAACAGGCTGTAGTCTTGCAGTTTTAAGAGGCCCCATTTTAGAGTGCCCATTACGTTTCTCAAGATGCAGCAGCCTAGTGATTTTATTTTGTGGTCAGGATAGCTCTGCAGGATGAAAAAAGTTCTTCTAGTCTTGCAAGGGACCCAGCGAAGATTGAGATTGCATAACCCACTGCGCAGTTAAATAAACTACCACCAGTGTTCAAAACTGTGAGGTTCAAAGGGAGCAGGTGCTCAATTACTGCCTATACACGAGTATTATCGTTAGTAGTATGACTTTTTTTTTTTGTGGAACATCAGTGATGAGGATGTACAAGTATCAAACAATGTGCTATGTTTGCAATTCCAATTTTTTACTAGCTTTTATTTTAGGAATAAACGAAGCACTAATAAATTTCCCATTGAGACATGTAACTGTCATAAAAGGCGTTTTGCCCGTGAGGTACATGATTAATCTATAGGTGAATAATTATGAACAAATGTACAATTTTTAATTATTTTTTTAAAGGATTGCTGGTTGACGTAAATTATTTGTCTAATTTCCCAGTATACAACAAGTTTAAATTTGGAGTCATAAATTAAGCATAAATACAGGCTCCAAGTATGTCAAAGATATGTAGTATCTTAAACCACCAAAAAGTATTGCATGATCTGATAATAGTAGTGCAGCTGTGATGACAAAAGGCTACAAAGAAAAGTATATTCTACCTAATCAGGCTCCGCTGTTACAGGTGCTGGCGTTGAAGAAGTTGAAAAAGGAATGGGAGGGAACATGTGGAATTAGACTATGGAGTGAGAACTTCCAATAGTGGAAGCACTATGAAGCACAGGTTTTCCTCATAAAGAAAAGAAAAAAGATGCATTTGTGTTAAAAATATTCCTGTTTTCCATTCCAGTTAGTTTGAGCTCATAAACTAGAATGGGAAGTGTTTTACCATTTTTATTACAGTGTTGTTCTATAAAACAACATAGTTTCCATCTGTATATCTGTGTGGATGTAATTGAGATGCATAAAACATTAGGTGCATATTACTGACATAGAATCTGTATTGTTCTTTTAGCCATTCTCTGCACAAACTGCATCTGAAGAGCTATTCTACCTACAAAAAACTTTTCCTGTCTCATTCTGGGGACTCATTTTGGAACATTTGTTAGAATTTGGAGTAGCAAAGCAAGATCATGGAGACCAGGATACATTAAGAAGGTGCATCATGTAACAAAAATATCTGTTTGTACTGTATAGTCAAGCATTACTGCCTGGAAGGTCGCCAAGTGAGTGTATGTAGTAAACTCTGTAATTATGCAGTCGAAACTGTCTGCATCATGAAGGCATCTGATTAATTTGAAGATCTTGCTGTTTTACGTGATGAGAGAGGGATGAACTCCGTGCAGTTAGTGTTGCACTCAAGACTGTAGGCAAACTTGGCAGCTGATTTATCACGGAGAGCAAAGGAAACCTCACTGAGCTAGCAAATGATCAAGCACTGTAAGCTTTCATTGTAACAATCAGTAACAATTTTTGACATTAAATTATTGACAGAGTGTGATTCTCCATTGCTCAGTGCCTGTATTATTATTATTATAATAATAATAATAATAATTTATTTCCTGTAGCACCTAATTGGATGAAAGTGCTTCTCAAAATAGGTGAAAAGTGATACTGTCTATCCTGAGGGCTTAGAAACTTCTCAAGCATGTTTCAACATGGTGTTAGAAGTGAGAGGTAGGCATAGGCCATTAATGGCTTTATCTTGTCTTTTTGTCATACCACTATTGGTATTACCAAAAATGAAATAAACCCCAAGTTTTAATTGGCTAACTGCTTGTAGGATCTGCAAAATAAATTGGTCTGAACATGGACCTCAGTGGCACTGCAGATCAGCTCAGGAGAAGACATATGTAGAATATTGGGAAGTATAAACAATTGCATGGATGAATGTGGAAGCTGGTAGCAAAATGCCAGTTGGGAGCACAGATTTTGTCCAATTTTTTGTTCTACTAAAACAAATGCAGTAGTCAGGTATGTAGTTATTTCTGGTTTACTCTCAGAGAGCAATATTGTCAAGAGGGGACATGCCAGTTGGTGCTGACTTGGAAATATTTAGATGACTTGAGTTTTCTAGGAATAGGGTGTCCTTCTTCAGGGAAGAATACCTTTCTCAGTGTCTGTAGTGAAATATCCAGACTGTTCACTCTTAAGAGTTATTGTATGACTCACTTTCCGACCAGTTCTTAAAGATAAGCTTAAGTGAGCCAGGAAGTCAATCAAAATACAGTTCACAGCATAGATGATGACTTGAAAATCATTTTATAGTTACTGATTTTCTATTGTAAAGATAGTTAGTCCTGCCTAATCATATAGTATTACGCTGCAGGCACTATGGAGGTTGATTGGCAACTCCGATGCAGGGCTGAATTCCTTCCAGGAAGTCACTGGGGATAAAACAAGCACATCTTAGGGAGTAAACATATCCCTTGATTAAAAACAATTCAGTATGTTTCATAACTTTTGAAATTTTCATGCAAATAAGTAGAAGATCATGAGAAATTATGCTTTCTCATTTGCTAAGGCAGAAACCATTTTAAAAGGCATTTTATCCACAGGAGCCAGCAGGGAGTCAGGTATGCTATTAAAAGCTAACACAACTGTAAAAGTGTTGAAATAAGCTCCCCAGCTGTAGGCGCATTTCAGCCTCTATTCTTGGTTCAAGGGCATTACTTTACACAAGTTTTTAGTATGAGATCTGCGCAGGTGATTGATCCTACTACCTTGAAGGTCTACTAGGGAGTAGAAAACTTGTTAAACAGAGCCATGGATGCACGTCATATTATGTGTATGGATTTGTTCTTTTCTTTTCCAGGGATGTTTTAGTATATGCTTTAAAAAAAAACCACAAAGCAAACAGGCTCATTTAACTAGCACAAAAATTATTGACTCAAAGATAATAATTTATAATCTATCTTGCAAAATGGTATCATGCAAAACAAACAATGGGGCACAAAGAGGGAGATAAAAGGAACAGCATAATGTTAGCACTGATACATTCTAGTTGCTACTTTCTGAAAGCTAACCTTGAGATTTTAATGGCCTTGTAGACTTCCATTGTGTTAATTTGTGAGTAAAAGCAACAGATGCCTGGAAACAATTGTTTACTTAAGCCTCATGGGAAAGATGGAGGAGGAAAAGAAAGGCAAATGATAGTTCACCGTATTTGCTTTTCATAGTGGGGTTTGAAGTGACTCGTTCTCCCGTTAATTCCGAAAGAAGAAAATAGAAAAATATGTAAAAAGTTTATATATGAATCATGATGTATTTTATAGATAGTGATTCTTTGTGTACTTCTTGGAATCAGAGGTCAAATGCACATTCTGACCATCTTCTTTATGAGTGGTTAACGCTAGGCTGGGAACTAAGTTACATAACAGTGCATTAGAAAATAGCCCCAAAAAAAGCCCTTCCACTTCTTAACATGTAATGCATTATTTATCAGAGAAGCCTGATAGACTGTAAGCATTAAAATTTTAGGGAGTAGAAATTATCTTTTTGTTCTGCACATGCAAACTATGCAGAATAAGTAGGGTTTATTCCTTGATTATAGCCTGTACAGGCTACTGAAATTAAAATAGTGTGTTGTACAAATGTGTTTTCTGTCAATATTTCCCTTCATTACTCCTGTTTTCAGCCTGAGGCAGAAAATGTTACTTTCAAGTCCCTGCTCATTCAGTTTTCAGAAAGTGTTTTAGATAGTATCATCTTTGCTAGCTTAATTTACCTTTACCACAGCTATGACAAAAATATCACCAAAAAATTTTTAAAATAAATTATACCACACCACCTTGTGATGTCTTTTTGTTCAGTACTTTCAATCCTGAGGCATTGCTGTGTTACCAGAAAAAGGCAGTAAGAATGTGGTGTGATGGACTAAAATGTTAACAATCCTTCCTGAAGGAAGGATAAAAAATAAGTAGTTATGGATTCACTGCCTTGTGAGATCACTGAAGGCTCAAGGTTTGGATTTAGTTACTTAAATAAAGACACACAGTGCCATCTAAGATGCACTAAATTATTATAAAAAACCATCCATTTGGAGCTGGAAGTTTGAACACAACTACAGGAGACTTTTGCCCTTCTGGTACAGCTTTTAGAGGAGATCTCTCGAGTAACATAAAAAAGCACTGGGTGCGTATATTTAGACAACCAAATTCCACATGCATTGTCTTCCTAGTGCTTTCTGCCTTCTACATGGAACTCCAGGGCTTCAGTTCCCCTTTCAAGGGTGACACAGATATGTATGTAATCCTGAAAATCCAGGTTCACTTTCTGGATAAGACAAAGATACCTATATATTGTGGCATGTTTCTTCCTGAACTCAAAGTTCACCAGTTGCTTTGAACACTTCAGCACCTCAGCTCCTGCCTGCTGCCATTGCATCTGTGGCATTGAATGAAAGTTCAAATTTCAGTGGGTCAATGCAAAATTCTTGTTCTGAGTCTAAATTTATAGTTAAACCAGAGCATAATTTTCAGATCTGTTTCTGTAAGTGTATATGTCCTATCATAGTTCTTGGTAAATTACTTTGATGGTTAATTGTTAAAAATTTGTGCTCTGTTTTCATTAGCTGTTATAGTGCCTTATATCCTAGTCTGCTGCTTTGAAGATCCCCTTTTTCTTGAAATTTCTGTTCTTATGGAGGTAGAGAGACAAAGTCACCCTTTGTTCTTTCATTTGAGAGCTTCAGTTTAATCCATACCTCTAGAAGAGATACTTCACAAGGCTTTGATGATTCTCATGAATCTTCCCCAAATCTTCTCTGCATATGTCTAGTGTGAACTCTAGAACTAGATACATTATAGCAACTTAAACCATTTTTTTCCAGTGGCATTTCTTTCCAGGGAAAAGACTTACCTCCTATACTGATATATTTACAGGTATCTCTGATCATTGAAGTCCTAAATAAGACTGTAAGAGGTTATCTAGTCCTTGGCTACATTTCTTGCATGAAGACAGTATATACTATAATTCTGTCATTCTTAAGGGATGGTTGTAAAAAAATTCCTTTAAAAGATTGCATAGCCTTCCTAAGCAACTTGTTCTAATGCTTCACTGTCCTCACTCTTAAATAGATTTTCATGATTTCTAACTTAAATCTCCTTTTCTGGAGTTTAGCTCATTGTTTTCTATTTTGTCTCCAGACTACATAAAGGTGGATGAATTTTCTTCTTTAACACCTCCTCTTACATTCTTAAAGATTTATCATACATGTTGTAGGTCAAGCTGTGTATACCCATGATCATTTTTATTTGCCTCTTTTGGACTGTCTCCAATTATTCCATATCCTTCCTGAGCTGTAGCCCTTCAAAATGCAAAAAAGGCCAGAAGATGCTTTAAGAGTACCGAGTTGACTAAAAAATGTATTCTGAATGTTTTTAATGCAGTGCTTTTGCATAGAAATCCCAGAATTACATTTGCTTTTTATCACAACAAAATGATATTGTTAACCTCTGTTCAGAGACTGTGATCTAGTGTAAGATTAAATCCTTTTCTGCAGTACTGATGGTGATCCAGTCTAGTCTTGCATTCTTTCTTACCAAACTGTTAAGGTTGCTTTTCTTTTTGTTACCTAACATGAAGCCATCATTACTGCTACTTTGCTGGTGATCAGACTGGAGAATATTTTGTCCACCAGCAGACTAACAGTAGTGACAGTTTCTTTTAGGTCCTTATCTGTTTATTTTTAAGCTGAAAACTATAGGTTCAAATATATATTGTTTCTAGAGCTCCCTGGAAGCTTTTCTGATTGATGTGAATGTATTTGGTGCAGTTGCATTTTGTAATTTAGCATTTAGCAATATTTTTGAGTTCAGAATCAAAATATCAAAATCACAGGTCAAGTGCCATGTTAATATAAGCCCTGTGATTTGCTGTCAAAGCAAGTAATGTCATTAGAAATTTGCAAAACTAATATGACAAGGTAATTTTCAGAAATCAAATTGACATTAATTATATCTCCTTCTTTAACTTCTAATCAGTATTTTAAAATTATTTTGGCCTTTCCTACCAATGAAAACAAAAAAACCAAAAATGTTTTATTTCCAGCCAAATTTGGAAAGTCTACACTTTATGCAGGAACTTAAAAATGAAAACTTAAAATATCTTTTTTTTCTTGGAAAGGCCAAAATGTTCTGATATTCAGATAAATGCATCATGTATTTTTGTTTCTTCCTAAAATGAATTGTCAAAAGAAATCACAAAGTTTCAACAAAACAGTCTTTATTTAAAAAAATAATAATTGCTGTTTCCACTAAAAAAAAGACATTGGTTGGAAAATGGTCCCTTAATTGGCTCCCTTAATTACCTGAATTTGTAGAATTGGTATCTAAGTAGTTAAAAAATATTTTCTGTCAGGGCTGACTGGTAGGTTCATTACTTTTATACTTAACATCTTCATTTTATGTTAAATGCATGCTCACCTTTCATTATTATTTTTAATTCATCTAGTTTGCTGTTACTTTAATAGCTTGTAGTATCATTATAGTAAAGTTTTGTCAGGCAGTAGAAGCTAGGAGGTAAGTTCTGTTTTATTCAACTGCATGTGAGGAGGTTTTCGTAATGCAAGGAGCTATCACAGATGATTACACTAATGTCTGTCTAGTCTGGTATTCCAGCTGTACTGGTAAGTACCAGAAATTCTGTAGGAAGAAATCAAATTCCCTATTATCCAAACGAAGTCTAAGAATATTTTTCATAAATCCCATAATAAATATATGGCTGTTGTCATGAAAAGCTTGAAATGGCGTTTTTATTTAAATGAACTTGCTATTTTAATCATAGATTCTAGTTTTGACTCTTTTTTGACATTGAAAGCTTTCTGGTACTTTGCATTAAAATAAGCTATATTGCCTAGGCACAGGAACCTAAAAAATAAAACACAGATTCATGCTTTCTTCTTCTCAACAATTTAAGCCTTTGTCTTCTGAAATGCATCTCTGAAATGCCTCTGCACTAATGCATGCAGTATGGGGAATAAACAAGAGGAGTTAGAAGTCCGTGTGCAGTTACAGGGCTATGACCTCACTGGGATCATGGAGATGTGGTGGGATAGCTCACATGACTGGAGTGATGCAGTGGAGAGAGGCTCACAGGCTCTTTAGGAAGGACAGGCTGGGAAGATGAGTATGGGGAGTTGCCCTTTATGTGAGGGAGCAACTGGAAAGCATGGAGCTCTGCCTTGGGATGTGTCTGGAGTCACTCAAGAGCTTATGGGTGAAGATTACCAGGCAGACCGATGAGGTTATGGGCGAAGATTACCAGACAGACCAGTGCGGTGACCGGTTTCATGGGTATCTGCTATGGACCTTCTGATCAGGAAGAAGCAGATGAGGCCTTCTTCAGACAACTGGAATAAGGCTCATGTTCACAGGCCCTGGTCTTCACAGGGAACTTGAACCAACCTGATATCTACTGGAAGGACAATACAGCAGGGCTCAAGCAATCAAGGAAATTTCTTGAGTACACCGATAACAACTTTCTTGCATGGGTAATTGAGGAGCCAACACGGAAAATTGCTCTACTGGACCTGATACTTACAAACAAGGAAGAACTGATGACAGATGTGAAAGTCAGAGACAGCCTTGGCTGCAGTGACGATGAGATGGCGGAATTCAGGATCCTAAGTGGAGGCAGCAGGGCAAAAGGAGGACTGCAGCCTTGAATTTTAGGAGATCATCTCCTCTGACATCAAGAAAGGTCACGACAAGCAGGATATCAAGCTAAAGCAGTAGGAGGCCTGCATGGATGAGGAAGGAGCTCCAAACTGAGCTCAGACATAAAAAGGAGGTATACAAGAGGAAGGAGGGGCAGGTGACCCAGGAAGAGTAGGGGGTTGCTGACTGATTTTGCAGGGATAGGGATAGGATAGAAAATGTCAACCTGGAGTTGACTACAGCAAGGGATGTGAAGGGCAACAAGAAAGGATTCTACCGGTACATAAACGGTAAAAGGAAGCTACTGCTGAATGGAGCAGGGGAACCGGTGACAAGTAATATGGAAAATGCTGAAGACCTCAATGCCTTGTTTGCCTCAGTCTTTACCAGTGAAACTGCCCTTCAGGAATCCCAAGCCCTCGAGACCAGAGTGGAAATCTGGAGCAAGGAAGAATTACCCTTGACATAGGAGGACCGCGTTAGGGAGCACTTAAGCAAACTGAACATGTAGACAATGGGGCCTGATGCGTTGCACCCACAAGTGCTGAGGGAGCTGGCTGATGTAATTGTGAGGTCATTCTCAATTATCTTTGAACAGTCATGGAAATTCAAAGAGATTCCTAGAGACTAGAAGAGAACAAATATCACTCGTATGTTGAAAAAGTGCAAGAAGGAAGATCCAGGGGACTACAGGCCAGTCATCCTCACCTCAATTGCTGTGAAGGTGATGGAGAGTCAAAAACTGGGTGCAGAGGGTGTGCATCAGCAGCAGAAATTCCAGTTGGAGACAAGTCATTAGTGGTGTACTCTGGGAGGTGATACTGGGGCCAGTACTGTTCAACAACTTTGTTAGTGACCTGGATGATGGGACAGAGTGCAAACTCAGCAAGTTTGCAGGTGACACAAAACTGGGAGGAGTGGCTGATATGTCAGGTGGTTGCGCCACCATTCAGAGGGACCTTGACAAGGTGAACTGGGCAAAGAGGAATCTTACGAAGTTTAACAAGTGGAAATGCAAAGTCCTGCAGACAGGGAGGAATAACTCCAGGCACTAGTACGTGCTCGAAGCCAAATGGCTGGATGGCCACTTGGCAGAGAAGGACCTGGGTGTCCTGGTGGACAACAAACTGACCATGAGCCAGCAGTGCAACCTTGCAGGTAAGATGGCCAACACCATCCTGGGCTGTGCCAACAGGTGAAGAGAGGGGATATTTCCCCTCTACTCAGCACTGGTAAGGTCACACCTGGAATACTGTGTCCAGTTCTGGGCTTCCCCGTATAACAAAGACAAAGACTGACTGGATTGAGCCCAGTGAAGGGTCCACAAAGACGATTAAGGGACTGGAGCATCTTTCATATAAGGAGAGGCTGAGACAGCTGGGGTTTTTCAGCCTGGAGGAGAGATGGCTCGAGGGTGGATCTGATCAATGTGGATCAATACCTGATGGGAGGGAATGAAATGGGAGGGAGTCAGAGTCTTCTCAGTAGTGCCCAGTGACAGGACAGGAGGCAATGGACACAACTTAAAACACAAGAAATTTATTTCCATACAAGTTTGCAGATGTTGTCTAAACTAGATGGAACATAATTGTCCGATCTCTTATCATATGGCATGAACTCCTGATCTGGTTGAAGTTAAAGATAATAATGTTTTCTGACTTGACTTAGGGCTAGAATTTGACTTTAGGGCTTCTTCCTTTGGTACTGTTATCTAAAAAATGCATAAGCCACTTCAGGTGCTATTTGAAAGCTCTTGTATTTTCTAAATATTATCATTATATTCCATTTGTTTCTATTCCTCCAAGAGTTCTCCTGCAAGACCTGTTACATCCCATTTCATTTTGTTTTCCAACAAGAACAAGCTACGGGTCTGTGTAAATGATTGTTGAAGGCTGAACAGATTTTGCTAGCAAGGACTTCAGCATCTTCTTTCCCAGTCTTGAAAACCTATGAAAGAAATCAAACAACAAAGGTCAGAGTGAGCTGGGACAGTTACTGCTTTCTTTACAATGGAAAGTGCTATAATTACTTAAGTATGCAACTTGACTTGCTAACTCACATGACTGAGAAATACAAGGAATGTTTTTGGTACAAAGTGCCCCTCCTGTGTGTTCGATACAGTATTTTTTTCCATTCACTAGCATTCCAGGAGGAAGTCAAGCATATTTCTCTTTCCAGATCCTGTTATTGACCTGTGACATCTAAGCAGCTTCTAGTACAAGACAGCTATAGAAGACCAGCCCTACATCTCATTTTAAGTCCACATCTTCTCCAGTGAGCTGTGGAAAAAAAAGGGAATCATAACAAATAGAAAAATAGTACCATTTCAGTCTTAGGAGCAGATCGTCTTTCAACACAGGAGCAACTGTAGGGCCATGATGCTAATCAAATGCACTGTGAAGTCTTTGTGGAAGAAACATAATGTATTGGTTCAATCTAAAGCAATCCCTTTCCGTTTCATTTGAGTCAGCTCTCCTTGGATTAGCACTGCTGAAAGAGCGGCTCCCCAACAGTCCCTGCTGCAACAGAACATTGCAGCCTTTTTCACATCATAGGTCAGAGCACTCAACTTTCATCTTCCCATGTGAAAGGCAAATCAGGCATTTCTAACTCTTGTTCAGTTTTATACTCTGCATTGGGACTACGCTCCATAACATTTCTGTCTATAATGCTGAGGACTATGACATGCTTAGAAATTTTTTTCCTACTTTAGTAAGAGGGGAGAAAGCAATTCCCTTCCCTTATTTGCCATAAGCAGTGTTGTATTTCCCCCTTTCCAACTATTGCTCCAAATTTGGTAATCCTCATTCAGCGGGTAGTCCCATAGAGGCCTGTTGCTTTTGGAAGACTAGTACGTGGTATGTACAATCACATGGAGGAATATCCAAAATAATCAATCAATAATAGGAATGAAAGTACAATAAATTAAAGTGTTAATCCCTAAGAAGTAAGTAGAAAGTACATAAAATTAGACAGTTCAAATAATCTGTTTTCCACAATGACAAATACCTTCTCCCAAAGTGGGGAAATTAAACTTTTCTGGTGTTTTTAGATGTGTTTATCATCATTCGTTTTATCTGGCAGAACCTTGAATCACTTTTATTGTGTAGTAAATCTACTTCAAATAATTTCTAAAAAACAGAAAATGTATCATGTTGCCCTTTTCCGTCATGATAATAAATAAGAGCACAGTAAATTAACGCTTTGGGTTTTTTATTTGTGAAATAGTACGGCAACTATGAGTGGTTTCATATAATATCCTTAGCACAGTAGAATCTGCACCTTTTTTGCACAAATGACTAAGAGGACTAGTTTGTATTTGTTTGTATTTCTTTTGCGCATCTCTGCCTGTCCTTAATGGTCAACAGATACGGGTTTTTTTCCTGTAAATTGCAAATTCAGTTTAGTAATACGAACTTCAAAGAATCTTAAGCTAAAGCTTTGAGGTGGGACAGCCTGTTTTTTCTGAGGTTATTTACATAAAAAAGGGAGAGAGGTCTGCATGTCTAAATTAAGTTTTGTTAAAATACAAACTAGACAAAGATAACCTAAAAAGAAAACCCACTGTTAGTCTTTAAAAAGTGAGTTTACAAACAAATCTTTGCATGCCACATACTACTTTGCAGAACAAGTCCTTCGTTTCCTTCCAGCTTGCTATTGGTAAAAGTGACTTTTACCAGTTCTCTGCATTGCAACAAACTCTTGATAGTCCACTTTCAAACCCTTGGATGAGTCTTTTTCCTTCCATTGCTTATGTGACCTGGCAATGACTGCTTCCTGCCTGCATTAATAGTATCACTTCTTTCACTTATGTTGCACGTTGTCTGTATTTTGGATATCTGCACTCTTGGATATTTTTTGCTATCTCTATTGACTTTCTTTGAACGCCAGACGGTGCTCCCAAATGGACATAATCACACGCAACAAAACAAACAGGGTGCCCTCTTTTATTTAGCAGCAACTTCTAAATGTAATATGTACAGTACAATGCAAATTGCAAATAAATAAATAAATAAATAAATAAATAAGGCATAATTATTTCTTTGGGCAGCTCTCACTTCTTTTCCTTATGGCCACCTGGGCAGAATTTTGGAAAGTACTCATTGTGTCTAGGTTTCTTAAATCTTCAGAATAGGGGATGAGGTTTGGTTCTGCCAGGTGAGAGAAAGGCTTGGATAGTTGCAAAGACTGGTGGATACTGGTGGCTATTTGCAAAGCCTGAGCTGAAGCAGACTGGAGCAGAGGACTTGGAGGAGGGTAAAGAAGTGGGTTATGTGAATTCTCAGCTGAGATCCTGATGTTGTAAGGCAGAAAGGTGGTGATTATTGGGTAAATGAGCTTCAAGCCTGGGAAAGACTGTCGCTGTGTAATAGTACTGCTTATATGTCACCAGATAAATGGGCTTCTTGAAAGCATGTGACACACAAGACCAGCTAAAAAATGAGGCTAAACATGGAAATAACTATTTTAGGAGGATCAGTGGTTGCGATGCAGCATGAGAATAATGAATATAAAGTGAGACTGAAATGGATGAGAAACTAAACAATGCATTCAGGGATGAGAGTCTATTAGTTAGGATTTCTGATGCAAGATAATACGGAAAGAGAAAAAGAATATTATAGCAGGAAAAGAGAAAAATGGGAACTGAATTTTTCTCTATTTATTATCTTCAAAGAAGCATATCTTTAATTAATAAACAGGTGTAACAGTCTTCAGACATTCTCTGTATTACTTCTGTTACAATTGGCTCTCCTAATGAATAGCAACCTAACCCATTAAAAACTTCTCCAAGTACATGTAAACTCATGATATGGCATAAAACTGTGGATAATAAAGAGAATCATAAATGGATCGTATAAGCAAAGAATTTGGATGTTTGCATAGTGTAGTATTTAGATTTCTTTAACATGGTATTTACTCTGACAGCTTGAAAGGTGAAAAGTACAGTATTGCATTGTCTATAATTTCCTGCAAGATAAATCTGAACATCAGTGTTGAAATTGTAACCGTAATTTACTAAGAAAAACATCATTCAAATCTACAATTACTGTTATTTCATAAGGTATTTCATAAGACATAAGTAAAGTCAAATAGTTTAACAAAGTGATAGTCCCCTGAGAAGCTTCAATACCCAACAGCAGAAAATCTATTTTATAGCAGAGTTTGATAATGATTTTCTAGGCCAATGACTTGAGTAAAGAAAGACCTTACATTTTCCTTTAGTCTCACATAATTGATTTTGATATAAAGTGGAAGCAACTAAGATATTCTATAACTTGATTACTTTTTTTTTTTACTTTTTGAATTGCACAGTGATTATGGTATGAAATAACAAGTTGATTCTTTCTGTTTTACATAGGATGCGATACTGTATTTATTACTGTAACATCTAACTATCTTCCAGTGTTTCATTAAACTTGTGGACAACATTTGTCATGTGCTGCTTGATTCCCTTTTTTTTATTGCAAGAAAAAGTGTATGGCAGGAGGCATGTTTTGCACTGTTGTTGATATTGCAGCTGTGCTACTGTTTAGTGCACATGTCGCTTTGTACTAATTTGGGAGAAAATAAGGTCAGAAGAAAGGGCTTGTATTGCTGCCAAGTTTTGCAATGATTTTAGCTGCCGGGGAAAATTATTTTTTGCAGATCTGCATTGTGAGCTTTGTGAACAACACGTTTGACCTCCATGTGGAGGTTGATATCAGTCTTCCCTCCAGAACTCCAGAAGAGTTTGAGGAAACATCATCTCCTCAAGGATCAAGCCTGTGAAATAATTTGGTATTCCTTACTTTTTTTTTTTGTTGTACTGGGACAGACAAAAAGTCTTTTTCAGCCCATATTCTCTTTTTGCCAGTGACTAGTTAAGTACATGAATTGACCAAGCCAATGCTGAGTCTCCTAGAACACCCTGCTTGCTTCCAGCAGTCAGCTGTGAACCAGAGACTATTTAAAGCTTTTCAACCATGAATTTGTCTATTTACCTTTTGAACTCTTTTATACCTTTTCTTTTATACCTTTGACTTCTACAAGTTTGTATGGTAATGTGGTTCTACACTTCAGCTGCATGTTGGATGAAAATTACATTCTTTAATTCACAGATCTTTTTTAGTTTAGTGAAAAAATGGAAAGTAGCTATTACTTTTGTATGCCATTCATGATTTTATAATAATTTACCTTCCAGTAGGAGAGTTATTATCAATTCAAATCTCCTTGTACAGAAGCTATTTAATTTCTTAGATCATCCCTGTTGCCTATATACTTTTTATATTTCTACTATACCTTTTCTGAGATGGGGAGGTCAGGACCCCACACGGTGTTTGTCATAGGTACTCATCATGAGTTTATACCATGTCATGATACTGGTTTTGTGTTTTGATTTCTTATTTTCTTTCTAGCATTCTGTTTAACTTGCTGACCTCTCTTGAGCAACAAAATTTTTTCATAAGGCTGTCTCTGCTGCCTCTTTCCTTAGCATTAAGTACCTACTATATATACCAGGTATGTATAGTTGGTTTTGGTTGTTTGGTTTTTTTAAAATTCCTTTTTCAGTCTTTCTTTCCTTTGTTTCATTATGTGTTTACTGACATAGACTTTCATTAGTTATGTTACTCCCCAGTCAGCTATTATCATAGGCAATTATTTTTGGTCAGCTTTTTTTTAATGATCTGTCCCCCCTCCATTGTGGAAGCTGCACAATTGCTTTCACCCTTTGCTTCCAATCTTGTAACTGGTTAGTAATCAATGAGAAGCCTTATTGCTTATCCATGGTATAGTTTCTTTAAAAGCCACTGACACTGGACTTGAGCAAAACCTTTTAGAAATTCGGGTACTGTACCATTCTCTCATAACCAGTTTTCTAATGTCTTTTTCATCCTAAACATGCTCCAGATATTCAGCTTCTGATGCATTTGAATATTTTGTCACCTTAGCAAATTTTTTGACGTGTTTTAGTGGGTTGACCCAGGCCGGACGCCAGGTGCCCACCAAGTCGCTTTATCACTCCCTTCCTCAGCTGGACAGGGGAGAGAAAATATATGAGGAAAGGCTCATGAGTCAAGATAAGGACAAGGTGAGATCACTCACCAATTACTGTCACAGGAAAAACAGACTCGACTTTGAGAAATCAGTTTAATTTATTTCCAATCAAATCAGAATAGGGTAATGAGAAATAAAAACTAAACCTTAAAACACTTTCCCCCCACCCCTCCCTTCCTCCCCATCTTAACTTTACTCACGATTTTCTCTACGTCCTCCCCATCAGCAGCAGAGGGGGATGAGGGATGGGGAATGGGGGTTGCAGTCAGTTCATCACATGTTGTCTCTGCCACTCCTTCCTCCTCAGGGAGAGTACTCCTCACACTCTTTCTCTGCTCCAGCATGGGGTCCCTCCCACAGGACACAGTCCTCCACAAACTTCTCCAACGTTGAGTCCTTCCCACGGGCTGCAGTCCACGAACTGCTCCAGCGTAGGTCCCATCCACGCGGTGCAGTCCTTCAGGAACAGACTGCTCCAGCATGGGTCCCCCGTGGGGTCGCAAGCCCTGCCAGCAAACCTGCTCGAGCGTGGGCTCCTCTCTCTCCACAGGTCTACAGGTCTTGCCAGGAGCTTGTTCCAGCATGGGCTTCCCATGGGGTCACAACCTCCTTCAGGCATCCACCTGCTCTGGCGTGGGGTCCTCCACGGGCTGCACGTGGATATCTGCTCCACTGTGGGCCTCCATGGACTGCAGGTGCTACAAATGTGTAATATAAAAACTCATCTACACAATGTATGTAGGTGAGCAGGCACTTCTTCATTGCAGCACTGGACGCACCGGGGATCGCTCCACCTAGTGTGTGTGCTTAGTTTCTCCGCTACAAAAGTTATATACATTCAAAGTATGCATATTCATCATATTTCCAAGAAACAATTAACATATTCATACAAGTTCTGAGAACTCATTAATATGTGTAAATGCTTGTGATGCATGTGCCTCCAGGTACACAGGTGGTCGTCTAAGGTCCTCTGGTGGTCGTCCATAGTCTTCCTCATGGTGTCCTCTAGTTCAACCCAATCTTTGCACATGCTCAGCTTAGTTGCAAAATTCCAATCTTGGAATCTTCCTAACTTTACTGACCAGGCCTACCACTTACTCTCTTGACAAGCAAATCCTACATATTCAAAATGCTACATTGTTCAACGGTTAGTTTATGATTAAATCACAGATAAATCATACCTAGTTACCATCACACAAAATACATAATTTAACTTTTCATTAATCGCTCTCCTGATTATGCCATTCTATCAATATCCATACTTAGAAATAATCAATGGTTATTTCTATTAATATCTATTGATTGGCCTTCTTGATATTTGAATCTAGATGGGAAAGGTAAGGAACTTCCCAAGCAGCCTCACTGGTGCATATCAGGTCACATTGTTACGGGACTCAAACAAAACTTCTCTTTTCGATTCTTCATCGTTCCATCTCGTTACGATTAGTTCCTTAATACAGAACAGTGACTACCTGGCGAGGTTCCTATGGTTATTGTTTCAAACGTAACAATCCTAACTTATACATTTGTATTTTATTCTTTTATTTATTAATCAAACTTCTATATGATCAAGTCTTGATTATTTAAAATCAGAGTATTTGCAACACAGGGGCACAGCCTGCCTCACCATGGTCTTCACCACGGGCTGCAGGGGAATCTCTGCTGGGGCACCTGGAGCACCTCCTCCCCCTCCTTCTTCACTGACCTGGGTGTCTGCAGAGTTGTTTCTCTCACATATTCTCAGTCCTGTCTTTGCTGCTGTTGGACAGTTGTTTTTCCCCTTCTTAAATATGTTATCCCAGAGGCACTACCACCATCATTGATTGGCTTGGCCTTGGCCAGCGGTGGATCCGTCTTGGAGCCGGCTGGCATTGGCTCTGTCAGACATGGGGGAAGCTTCTAGCGGCTTCTTACAGAAGCCACCCCTGTAGCCTCCCTGCTACCAAAACCTTGCCACACAAACCCAATACACAGGTCTATTGCAGCTTTCTTTTAACTTGCCAGAGCTTATGCTATGTTATATCTCACATGATCACAATTGTGTGATAAAAATTTCCAATTTATGAAGGATGCCTTTGGACTTCTAATACACTTTTTTGTTTAACCAAACTGCTGAAATAAGGTTGGTACACTTATCCTTCAAAGACTGTATTGATATTTTGATATTCATTTACTGTCAGCTCCTAAATAAGTGCATTTTAACAATCTCTATACCACCCACACTTTTTTCCTTTTAACTAATTGTTTAAACTATTCTTTTAAAATTAAATTTTATAGTTCTTTTATAAGTTAAAATATTAATATAGTAAATTTATTTAACTTTTTAGTTTCTTAGATGATCTTGAATTTGAGTATGTTATGATCTTCAAATGTAGCATTCTCTACCAGATCTTATGTGGTACTGAAGACTAATCTCTCTTCTGGTGTGTTATTCTAATAATGCAAAATAGTATGTGGCAATTGTATAAGCTTGTTTCTTGTGCACTTGGAGTTTGGTTCAGATACTGTTTAACATTTTAACCATTAGATGACAAAATGACTTCCTTGTTGCTTTCAAAAGCAAAAGGAGAAATTTTCAACATGCTTTCCCAAAAATTTGGGAATATGTTTTATTGAGAAGAAATTGTTTTTACTTAATCTATCCAAGAGAAAAGGACTTCTCATGAGCTCACATGGAAATTTTTTTTAAAAAAGGCTCACTGAAATCTCTGCTATCACTGGTGTTTGTTGCTAGTATCCCAAACAGTGTTTATGCAAGTGCGACTATGATCCGTAGAGTTAATTAAGAACTAAGTAGTTACAGGTTAATATTTTGAATTACCAGGAGCAAAAAAATAGTTTCAAACCTTAATCACATCCCTCTACCTCACTTTTTCCCAACTAACAATAATCAGTTCTTGCCAGAAGTTCAGCAATTTCCTGGCCATGAAACTTTTTCTCCAGTGCTAGATCTGGAAATCTGAAGCTGGGAATAAGGAGCTAAGTATTTGGTAAATGTTGATCAGAGACATCAACTCCTCTATACCTTGCAATCCCAGTGAAGGAAAGAAGCTTCTTAAGGCATTTTTCCTAGGGATCTAATTGTGTTTAGAAATTGGTCTGAATGACTACACAGGCATTTATGTAAAGAGATTTTTGCCCACTGGAGTCATAATTAAAGAAAAAAAGGCTAGCTTTGAAGGTTTTCAGAATGTATGTCTAAATATTACTGGTGCAATGAAAATATAAGCTTTATTTAATCAGTAAAATAATGTCTAGCATGATTTGTAAGAACTACTTGCGTGTGTATGGGTACACTCTGGTAGGCATATCAATAATCTTCAGCAGTCACTGCTTTCTCCACCCACACATAAATCTATTTATTTAAGTAAGCACTGAATCCTTCTGTCCTTCATGAAAAACTACAGCTCTTCTGAAGACTGAGATAAGCCAAGCAACTCATATTATCCAGAACTAAGTCAAGTAGTGCATATAAAAAGAATTAAAAGATCCAATGGAATGATACAGAAAAGATTGGCATGGCTCCCGCTCAAAGATTCCCTGCAAATTCATGGATGGAGAGAAGACTATGTCTTCCATGAGAACAACTGACCCTACTTACCTGAAAGAACCAGCTGAAAGACAAGTTGGCCAGATAGAAATGAGAGAAATGAGGATTTTGTAGCTTGGTTGAAGAGAAGAATATTGAGTAGACCAGGGAGTGGACACAGACAGGTCTCAGAGGCTTGGAAGGGAAATCTTCTGAAGGCATGGAAGGCAACTGGGTAGACAGAGTTTAATACAACCTTCAAAGCCACTGGAAGTTCCTAGGATAAGGACTGGCTTGGCAAGCTTCAAGCAGGCCTGGAAAAATTTGTTTTCAACTCTCTTGTTGGTCTGTCTCAACTAGAAGAGTCATGTTTCCTCCCTTTAAAAGATAACTTACTCTAATTTGTATTCTAATGAAATTTGGGTATTAAAGATTTGTAGGGCCTTTGCTGAGCTTACTTTCAGAAAGAGTTGCTGGCAGCTCAGCCTATACATTTGATCTATACATAAACCAAAATCCTTTATGGTGGAAGCTACATCGTCTCTGTGTGATGATGTTTATGAATCTTCCCTAGCAGTAACAGCACATTGAAACATTAGACATATCACTGTATAACACATCATTTCTGTCCCTGGCTTGGGTAATGGAGTTTCTTGATTGCCTTAATATTCTTAGGTGCAGTACACTGTCAGTAAGCAAAGAAGTCTCTGAAGTAACTTAGCCTCATATAAAATCAGCAGTTTCATCATCCAGATGAAGGTTTTTAAATAATGATGCTTTCACTGTGAGAAACCAGATTGAGTTGAGAAAACAGTAAGATGGATACTATTTGTTTCTTGTCCATTAAGTCAAAGCTTTCATGCACAAGGCCATTAGTCTATTCCTACGTTTCACTCTGTTGTTACAGATTTAGTATGAGTTATATTCATTGACCCATTTAATGACCAGACTTGCATTATCGGTACAGGTATCGGCACGAGCAAATTCACTTTTATCATATGCTTGCTTCTCCAGTTTTTTATAAAGATTATAAAATACTGTAAATGTTGGTTTGAAATCTCTATGTACAATCAGTTTAGAACCACTCATGGAAGAGATTTTTTTTGCTGGAACACGTTAGTATTTTTCTGTATATGCATAGAATATTTTATTATTGCTGTGATTAGTATTAAGAAATTGGTGTCTGCAAAATGGCAGACATCATCAGAAGGACTAAGGCCTCCACAATACTTTTTGTAGCAAAATACAGGTCTCTTGTGTCCCTTATATGTTTTTCAAGCACTACAAATCAGCACATGTGTTTTAGCACAAATTATAAATTAAATGATGCACACACCCTTGGAAAATGATTGCTGTCATGCTTTGCAGTAGACATCCACTTATTGCAAATTATGCTTCATTAACAAATGTGGAAGAGTAGATGTTAAAAGCAATGGCATTCCTTAAAGCTTTTAAAGGGTAACATGTCATTTGCTAATGCACTTGCTATAACTTCTCTAAATGTTTAGAGAGAACAAAACAGAAAACTTAATACAGATTACCATTGCAAATGAGAACAATGAAGTGAACACAGATGCATTCCAAGGGATCTGATTTAAAAAAAAAAAAAAATCCAAACATTTAATTTGGGCAGTTAAACTGCTGTTCATACGAATTTTGTGTTTAACTGAACTAATGGTTCCAATACAAAGAAAATTGAATCATTCCATTCAAGGATATATAAAAATAGATGGTTCACTACACTTGTTGCAAATTTAGTAGTGATATTGTAAGTTTAGTGAAAAATTGCAAGAGCCCTGTTGAACATCATTGATACAAGTTAAAGGATTAACAGGTTTCACTTGAGCCAAAGTTGGAATACTATGATTTAACAAGTATAAAGAAAAATGGGAAAACAAAAAGACTACAGTTTATCAGTTTAAGATTAAAGGGATTGAAATGAAATCTTCGTATCTGGGTAGGTAATCCTTGCTTCCTAGATTTGCATTTTGGTGGTTGAGGGACACCCAATTCTTGGTAGAGATTGGTGTTCTATTCCTGCAAAACCCAGTAAAAGTTGAAAGTGATTTGTTCCTTACTAATTCAGCTCACTTTTAATCTAAAGGGAAATCCTAGCTTTAAACAAACAGATTTGGAAATTTTGGATTTTAAGTCTGATGCAAAAGTTTTCAACCACAAATATAGAAGCTATTTGTAAAGGGCTATTGCATTTATTGCCCACATGGGAAATCTGAGTCATGAGTTATTAAGGTGACTTGAGTATGACTGCAGACTAGATTTGCAGTGAAGCTAGAAAGGGAATCAAAAGCCTTCTGTTCCATGATTAGTGGCCTGTTCATTGGACCACAGCCTTTTATCCTTGCTCTTTCCACATGGGAAATTATTTAGGTGCATTAGGAGTTTCTTGTATTGTGCTCTTCATGTTACTCCTTGAACCTTTGTGAGGGTGGAATTTGTTGGCACTTTCCAATATCCATATATTTTGTCTGGTGTGATAGAAGTGAAAGCAGAGAAGCATTGATTTATTTTCCCCCTCGACCAACAAAAGAGAAAGAGTTATGCTATATAGTTTTAATGGAGCACTGACAGAAGTCATAACCAATATCACAACCACTTCACCTTTTCTACAGGCCAGCAAAGTCAGAATTTAGGAAACCTCACTTGCATTAATGGAATTGAATGCTTAAACTGTAACTAGAAAGCTTGCCTACTGATGTGTATTCAGACTTCCCGAAGGCATTGTGCTGGAAGGATTCAGACTTATAAGTTGTGACTTGCCTCTCAGGCTTATGACACAAGTATTATGTACTGAAGATAAAGCCCTGTCATTATTTTACGCAGCAAAAAGAAAAAGAAAAATAAGACGCTGAAACAGTTGATGAAGGAGGAAGCTAGGGCAGGGATGTTTATAATATGAGAAAGCTCAGGCCTCTGTTCATTGTAAATTTTACACATATTGTATCAATATATAACTGGAATATTATATATTCTGGAATATATATATTCCAGTATTCTCTAAGTACACAGTGCCAATTTTTTAGTGTTTTACCATGTTTCTGCTAATCTTCTGAGGAACAGGGAGCAGAAAGATGTCTGGGACCTTGAGACTGACTCATAGTGTCCTATCCTTTATAGGACCACAACCAAAATGCTTCCCTGTCTGATGCAAACTACTGAAATTTGAAAGTTACAATGTGCCAAAAGAATAGGTGAAATCAGTGGTTCCTGTTTGTTCCCTAATGTGGTTACAAAGTCTCCTCAGAAACTGAATAACAGCTGCACTATGCATTTTACCTTGGTTTAGGCACTGGGAGCGTGCCCGCTGACCCACACTGGGCAGAGGTCTGAGCTGGGAGACCACTGACATCAGACATACTTCTTTCTACAGACTTGTACTTCCCCATGTGCAGTGTGTTATTCTTTCAGGTTTATGACTGAAGCGAAGAGGCCGGGCCCCAGGGACTGGGTCTCTTCTGGGAGGCAGGCTGGGAGAACCATCTCTTTCCCTTTCACTGGAACCTGCTGCTCCTCCCAGGAGCAGGGCAGAGTGGTACCGCTGCATCTGTGCTTTGACCTCAGTGGAGAGGTAGGAAATAACATCACTTTTTCACCAAACCTTGTGCTTGCCTCCTCTTGGGAGAAGGAGAGATGAGAGTCAGCTGTGCAGCTGGGGTGGCAATATCAGCTGGGAAGCAATGCTGTTGCTTCTCACCTTAGTCTGACCTCAGCTGACACAGGTGATTCTCCGTTCTCCTGGTTTTAGGGAACAGTAGTTAACAGCTGCAAGGTAGCTTTCTAAACTTGCTTTGAAATGTTGTCTAGCTCACGGATCAGTTTGGCATGGTGGGCTGATGTGCCTGCAATGCAAGATCCAAGAGTATTCAGACCTATTTAACAGTGGGGAGCCTAAGCAAGTTAGGTACAAACGTAGGGTCAATCCAAGTTTAAATACGTGGTATAGATGTAACGTAATATGCTAGCCATTTGCTTATCATCTAATTATGATTGACTGTCAATATAAGAGCACAGGGGCTTCAGCAGGATGGGTACAATCCAGCCTGTATCACTTCACCTAAAGGTGTTTGCTAATGTGCTTCCCAAGACAGCATAGATGCAGCCAAGGGGAGCCTCGGGAATGAACCTTGATGGGGAGGGAGGCGGGAGACAGTGGGTGAGGAAATAATTCTGATTTCCTTAGATGCATAAAACAGCCCCACATTCCTAATTCAGAGCGGAGAATGCCTCCTTGCCCCAAATACTGTCCTTCTTAACACAAATAGTAATGGTAATGCTCAGTGCTTTACAGTACAGATATGTATATGCTGGGGATGAAATAGACTATGGGAAGTTCTTGGTCATAGGATAGATGGGAAAAACAAGTTCAATGCTGTGTATGTGCTAACTATAGAACACATTTTTTCCTGAAGTAATTTCTGATATGAAGGTTTTATTTTTGAATCCTATATTCTGCAGGCATAAAGATTCATCCTAATGTCACCAGCAAAAGCTACTTTCAGGCAACAGGGCTTTTCTCTGAATTTTGAAGAAATCTTTTCTGCAATATTTTAAATGAATACAGCATGACATCTGACAGCATATATTTTCCTAAGAACCAAGGAAGTGATAGACACATCCAAACTACCAGCTGAATTCTTTTGGACTCTCTCTACTTATTCTGTCTGTCTGTATTTCTCCTGCCTTAGCAGTCTCCCTTCTGCACCCACTCCCTAAAAAAAGATCAGCAAGAAGTCTGGACAGCATAATGTTTACAATGCTAGGAAAAAAAAAAGCCAAAACAGTTTTAAAGAACAAGGGAATTTTCTGAAATAAAATAAAAAAGACACATGCATTTTCTTTGAAGTTCTTTGAACAGTGTAACTGAAAAATACATAAAATCTCAGGGGGTGATTTTAAGACAAGAAAAAATTTCTCATCTACTGTTTGGAATGGGGCAGAATTTAGCACCAGTTATTTTTATTTCAATGAAATATTACTTCAATGCTTTAACTCCTCTCATTAAAACTCACAAAGTTTAATAAAAATACGTCATGCCTTTCGCTATGGGAGCTTCTCAAAGCCTTTGAGGGTCATAAGAATTTTCTTTCTTACTCCTTATTCTGTTAACACAGTGAATACCCTGAGGAAATAAGAATGAAAACTTGGTTTATAAAACTAGGCAGCAGATAAGGTTAATTTAGAGGGCTGTCTCTTTTTCTCTTTAACCTAATGGAGACAGTGAAATTTTAAATATCTTTTATGATTTCTGCTTAATAAATACTCTGATTCTGTCCATATAATTCCAGATTTTATTAACTTATTTATTTATTAATGCACATCCTCTTTTTGTGTACACCCTCATTTGCTTTTGAAGCTTTTTGAAATTTAATGGAATTCTCTATATTAGAGGATAAAAAATAATTGGACAGAATTAGCAAAAGTGTATTTTAATTTCCATCAATATAAAAAATAAAAGTGCTTCGGTTAGAAGAAGCAGGTAGTGACAGTGGAAAAACAGCTGCTTACTGTTTACTTTAATTAACACAGTTGGAACAGTCAACTGATAATTTAAGAATAATTAGTTTTGAAAGTGGTTTAATCACTATTTTGATTATCAATAATAGAATACAGAGATTCCAAAAGGGAAACTGGAAATTACACTTCCATTGGATACCCTTCATTTTAGCTCCTAAACTATGAAAACTAATTTATTCACAAATTACCATTGGTGATTATGTTGTCTGCTAAAATGACTTTCTATATACCAAAGTTTAAACTGCTGCACTTAGAATCTTATTTCTAATTCTTCTAATTTTATTTTTTCATTAAAAATGTGATTATTTCAAATGAATGTCTAAATAAGTAACGACCTAATACCGAGTCTACACTTTTAAAAAATAATCTGCTTTTTGAAGGGAGTGGGAGTTTGGTTATAACCTATCCTATCCTAAAAAGGCACAGGTACAGAGTGCACCAAAAGGTAGAAGGCAAGGCCAAATTCAAGACTAGGAAGTTTCAGATTTTTTGTATATTACCCATTTCACTGTAACACAGATTTCTATAAATAAGAGAATTGGGCTAATTTTTTCTAAATTCTTCTTTGAGCTTTTCTGTGTTGTGGACCACTTCCTCTCACTATTTGCAGAATTACATGAGAGAGGAGAGCCATAGGGGATTTGGAGCCACTGTGGAGGACCAAGGTCTTTCAGGTCCCTGAAGATATCTCTGAGATGTCTTCAGCATCTGGGAGACTTTGTGATGTCCATGTGTTTTGGAGGCAAAGTACTTTGCAGATGAGAGAGGGCAAATCTAAAACCTCAGACAGAATGTTTCCTTGGGGGCTGAACATCTAAATTACTCAGCCAGGTGTACGATTTGCCTCAGAGGCCTGGCTGTGTCTTGAATTACACAGAAAGAAGCTTGAGTTCACAATGTTGTCTTGTTTATGCTGTTAGCAGCAAGAGTCCAAGAGATGCAAAACAATATCCTCATTAACAGTATTTTAGATCCCTTTTTTATAAACGTAATCAATGATGTAGACAGTGAAACATGGAAATGACAGTATTATAAAACATGAAGTTTTACAGATTAATTCTTTTCCAGCAGAGAAAGTCAAACCTGTCTGATCAGCCTCAGGTTTTCTGATTTAACCAAATTTCACTAAAGCTATTGGATAATAGCCAGGTTATCACAGAGGAAAATTAGCCTGACTTGCCTTTTTTTGGTTCCTAATGGTGGAAAACATCATTAGCCTGAAGCAATGTTTCTTGTAAGAGAGCCTTTCTCATGGTGAGCTGATTTTTTTTTTAATTACATGTATATATATAAACATATTGCCTTTATAGAGTGTTCAATGTTGTGTTCTTAGAAAGTAATTTAGAGAGACAATAACTTTGAAGCTGCTATTCCTCATATTCTATAAACGTAGCATCAGAACATGCATATAGACCATATTTCTTGTCACTGGAATTACCTGAATGGCTAGGTAAATGAGATGAAGAGGAATAGGAGATTATTCTTCCAGATTTGAATAACTATATGGTAATGAGATTTTTTTTTTTTAAAGTACATGTCAAATGTGATTCAATTAGTGTTACTGCTATATCTTTTCTTGTCTCTTTGAATATTGTGTTTGCTTTCTGCATTGTGCCTTTTGAAAGTTATGTGTCGTATACTACCAGGTTGACCTTTCTGTCATAATTCTCTCATGTTCATAATCAGTTTGTATTCTTTATTGTTTAAATCATAGTGTATAGAATACAAATTTTCTTATTTTAAATTATAAGCTTTGTTACAGGTTTAAATGTCTAGGGCTTTTTGATCATTCTTTAAGTGTATGAAGACTAGTAACTAGAAATGGGAAGAATAGCACTTTATAAGGTATTATACATATGTGACAGCTGTCATAAATATGAGTTACCACTTTTGTATCACAGACCTTTGTTTTGGAAATAATCAGTGTATGCGTGTGTCTTCTGTGCTGCACAAGTTGATGTCTTGAACTTAATTTTATACTTAACTCCTCTTCTGGGAATGATGGCTATTCAGTGTTGCTGAAAATGTTGTATTGACTTGATTTAAGTTGTAACACCTAAGATTGGTGGTAATGTTGAATAATATTTTAGTGTGTGACAGTAAGAATATTTGTTACCTGGGCTGGAAGTCGTGACATTAGCTTCTTGCTATATTTGAACCTTGTAGCAATATAGGGAAGCTATTAAATCTCTTGAGTTAAAACAAACTCAAGATTTCCTTGGTTGTGGAGTATTACCTTGTATTCAATAAGAAAGCAAGTCTGTCATTGGATTCATATTTAACTATGAATTGCTCAGCTGTTCTACTCTGTTCTTCTTTTATTCTTGCTGGAAGAGGTGTCCTTTTGTTACAATAAAAGTATGTAAGTAAATAAACCAAGTAGTCCAGATTTGTTATCCCAGGATACTTGCTTTGTCCTTCTTGTTTTCTTTCTTGTCTCACTGGTTCTTTCTTACTATATCCTATTAGCACATTCCCTTTATTTACACCATAGTTTGACTCCAGTCCCTTTCGCACACCCCACTTTTCCCCTCCAGTTCTGTGGCTGCCCCAACTAAACAGTCCCCAATATCTGTTGACAAGAAGTTGAGGTTCCTGTTCTTCCTTTCTCCATCCCATGTTTCCTTATCTTCACATTTAACAACTTTAGAGTTCAAGTTTGCGTACATACTTCCACCTTCAGGAATAAGGATACATACTTCCACCTTCAGGAATAAGGAACAACATTAATTTGCATGAAAAAAATCTGTAGTTTTGTTTGTTGTCACCAACCTAGACAGCCTATCATTTAAGAAGCTGTTCTTTTGTGGAAGAATATCTGATGCCTTAAATTCCTTAATTTAACTTTCCTCTGCTATCTGTCACAGTCCAAGCAGTCTTTGAAGTAAACCCCACCTTCTGAAATTATTAAATCTCTTCATGCTACACTTGGTTACCCTTTTCATTCTTACAGCTATGTTTCTTCTCTCTCTGTATCCACTCTTTTGCCTCTGTTAGCTTGATTATTTTTTTAAAAGGTCTAAAGCTGGAGGTAATGGACCTTTAAAAACCATTGCCTTTCAAGAAACAAAAATAATAAACATTCTCATAATTGTTGAACTGTCATTACCAACAAGGAAGCATATGCATGGATAGGTTCAAATGAATGCATTCAAGAGGATAAAGTATGTGTTTTCTTATTATTGATGTTCAGTGAGCAAATTATAAAAAAGAACAAGAGAAAACAATCTTGTCATCCTGGGATTATTATGCAGTCTAAACATTCGGTTAGATAGAAAATTCTAGGTTTCTTTGACTGTTAAAAAAGAGTATTATGCACAGTACATAATTTAGGTAGGCTAGACACATCAGTACCTCCTGACATGTTCATGCTGCCTTATTAAGATTTATATTATGTAAGGGCTATTATGCCTGGTCTATCTACAGAACTTATGATCAAGTTTCAGTAATACTACTGTTATTCATCACAATATCACTTTTTACTTATGGGTCCCAAGTGTTCTGTTTGAACTCCATGTAATTTTTTTTATGAAGTTAATCTCTGTATTTAAATCTCAGAACAGGAGTGTTGCTAACTAAATCAGTTTTTGGTTGACAGCTTCAGAAAACATAATCTTCTCCCGAAAAAGATATGGGAAGGGAGTATTTAAATGATTCATATTAAAGAAATCTCAGTTGTTCAATAAAATAACATATATGAATTTTGATAGAGGTTTTGCATATGTTGTTGGATAATGTTGCTGGCTTCATGTGAGTGTGTCTTGCTCCTGTGGCTGTTACAGACACTGAGGTTAGCAAATTTATTAGCATCAGCCTTCCATTAAGGCACAGTGGAAAATCCATTTAGGTCTGTGATATACAAGTAGAAGCTACCACAGAAGGACCCTAGGAAAGCCTGGGAAGAGACCTTTCAAGAAGAAGATAAGGTTAACAGAGGGATAATGCTGAAGATGTGGTGTTGATTGACGACAGTTGTGTTAACCTTTGCCATCAATGCAAAGCAAGACCATGGAAATGGTTATGAATGTGAGAGAATTCAGGAAGGTGAAAACAAACATTTGCATATCACTTGTAGGGTTGATGTCTGTCTTCTTTATGGTCAGCTCTAGAATCACTTGAGTGCCTATAATAAATTTTAAGCTAATTCCTAAAATTATGTCCAAAAATTACTCTTATCCATCTCTGCACAGTTGCTATCTGAAAAATATAGATGCCTCAATTCTGACTTGGAACTCTAGCTTAATTTATGTTGTTTTTGTTCATGCCTAGAGTTCTTAAGTCCAAAATAGGTGCAAAACTATATTCTCATTGATTTTTTTTTATCTATCTCTTGTATGAATGCCATTAATAATATAAACTGTGAAACGTAGGAATGACAGGTTTATGAAACAATTTTTTACAGATTCATTCCTTTTTTAGCGGGGGTGGAGGTGGCGTCAAACCTGACTGATTTGCCCAAATTCCAGCCTGTCACAAAGTACAATGAGCCTGTTTACAGAGGGCTGAGAATGTTGTTGGTGTTGCCTAAGCACTGGTAGGATCTAATACTATTTGTGGTACTGTAAATGCTTAGCCAAATCCATAGAACATTTTCTAGGATGAAATACTTTTTCCTTCAAGTTCTCACATGCCACTGCCATATAGCTGCTTTCTCTCTCTTTGGAAAAAAAAAAAAAAAAAAAGTCTGTAAATTTTCGTTTCTAATTCCATTGATGATTCTGTCAGTAAGACAGACATTGTTCCAGCAGGAACATATAATCCAGTATTGATGTTTACTTATGATGCATATTCTTTTTTTCGCTGGATGATGAAGGGAATGCTTAAGCATTGGATATGTTTAGATATAAAGATAACTAAATATTCTGAATATTACTTTGGGTTCTACATTTTTCCAGGGTAATGTATCTGCTGTATTACAACAGCTACCTTTTAAGTCTCAGTGCGTTGTGAAAAGATATGTTATCACCATGTTAGTGAAATTATTAATAAATTATATAGGTATTTTGATCACTTTTTGCTTCAATATGAGAAGTTTTAAGTATTAAGAATATTGAGTTATTGTTCCCATTCTTGAATTAGGACCTCATTTTACTAACTGTATGCTGAAATGAAAAGGAGTTCTGAGAAAGTACTTTCAATTCTCTTCAGTAAACCAAAGTGGGCCCTCATTGTCTCAGCGTGGAGGCTCCTGAGCATGCAGGCTGCTATGGCTCACCACTGAAGTGTCTCTAAAGAATGCTGGAGAAAAATTAATCTGAAATCCAGATTTGGATGGACCAAACTCAGCCTGCTCCCCATGCTTAGTGTTTTCTGTGTGCAAGTACTGTCACTTAAGCCTAGTTTGTAAGAAACAGTAAGTGTAAAAGCTTGTGTGGAATAGGCTGTCTGAGTTTGATGAAAGAAGTCTGATTTGGTGTTGTGTATTTCTGCCACAGCAGCAGGGACTCTTGCTACAAGACTGGCCATTGCAATCCTCAACTTCCTTTGTGTACCCAGCGACTTGTTCAAGCTTCTATATGTCTTTTAAGATAATGAAGACACCCTATGGTTTAACATTCAAAGACTACTGCAAGTATGTGACTTACTACTGAGTTCCATAAGGTTTAAATATAATTCCCATAAATCCCTGTTGCACTGTATACCGCTTTCTACTACAAGGTGATTAGATGTCAAGTTTCCAGACTTAGCCCCATACTCGGTTGACTAGCTATGTTAACATGTCTTGACATATGCAGTAGATCTCAAAATACCAACCTGCAAGATTCAATGTTTAAATGTCATTTTGAAACTGAGAATTACTGAGAATGAGAAAATTCCCTCATTAGAAATGACATCAGTAATCAGGGTAATAATATGTGTCTAAAAATGCTTACAGAAAAGAATTAACTTAGTTATATCACAAGTTTTAATTAACAAACTTACTGCCTGCACTGAGAAACTGATAATTTAGTAACTTTTTTTGTTAATGCAATATGACATAAAAGAGTTTGGGAGTTCTGAACTTCCCCACACAGGCAATGTGTGTGTGTGTGTATATAATAAAAGATAGTCACTCAGTCGAATAGCCTGTCAAAACATAGAATGAGGCACAACCTGGGAACGTAATAAGATGACATGTGGGAAGAACGAGGATATTCTTCCTATTAAGTGGCTGAAGTGAAACGGAGGGAACATAGACTGCATTTTATTCTGGCTTTACATTCTTCTTAAGTAGTTTTGCAGACCCTGAGTGTCCCAGGAGAAGATGCACTGCAGAGAGGATGGCATTTTCACAAGTTGAAATGGGAATAAGCTTTATTCAATCAAATGGACAGTCTAGATGTGGAAGGAAAAGGTCTTATTTCTGCAGCAGCTCTTCAGCCTAGTGCAGTGCTAAGCTGGGCTCGACTTGGGAACTCTGTTCTAAGGTGTGTGTAGATCTTTGGACTTCATTATCAGAGCAAATAAAGTGATGAGCAAGCCTTTGCTTTTTGTTTGACTGGTATAGATAGACTCTGGCTGCCACTTGTAGGTACCATGATGTAGACACCTTCAAAAAAGTCTCCTAAAAGGATAATTCAGGCGCTTAAGTGTATGCATTATTATTTTGGAAGTTTCTTCCAATGCATACTAGTCAGTAGAGAAGACATTTATACTATGCCTAAACTAGGCATCCTAAATCAAATCTAGAATTTCCTGCTGATGTAAACTTTTGGTATTGTAAAAATAAGTGATAATGACACTTTAGAAGTAGCTGTAGTATTTTTCTGATATATTTTGCCCTATGTAACAGTATTACAGACCTGCAGCTTTCTTAGCTGTGAGATACTACATTGTAAAGATCCAGCCCTCATTTTGACTAAGGCAGGTATCCACAGCTAGATTAGAAATTCGAAGACCTCTTAATGTGTCCTGCATTTCTTTGTGACTTGTATCACTCTTCTTTCTCTAATTATTTGGTTTATAGGACTTCAGAAAAATAGACTAAATATTGAAATCAGACTATGATCAATTAAAAAGCAACAAAATGAAAACTGGAGGGGAAGAAAGAAAGCAGGCGTGGGAAGACAATGTACTCTGTTACTTACAGCAAGAACAAAAAGTTCACATCTGTCTGCCCTGGTACTCCCTTTCCTGAATAATTCAAAGCAGTAAAGTATAACAGCCAAAATGTTATATTTACTATCTGAATTGAAGTGGCTAAAAAGAAAATCTTGGCATAATCAATATAAGTGAACTACTAAGATGAGAAGGGTCTTTCAAAGTCATTTTGTTTATTAAGCTAAAGCATTGCTGTATGTTAGCTCTCCGTTTTGTATCAATTAAGTTTGTTTGATTTGGTATTATTTTCCAAGGCAACACATATCAGATATAGCTTAAACTCATAAATGTATCATTTATTATAATTAAAAAAGCTAGATTTTCAAGTTCTGACATCATTTGGGAACCTGGTGGTTGTAACTGGTATTATTTTGTTTCACCCAATTGACCCTTCCAAGAGTTACCTCCTTCTTTTCCTAGATGAGTGTAAAATAACCTTAAAATCATCTATAGACCCACTACAGAAGTACTTCTTATTTCATGGTAGTAACACAGCACTAAGATTCTAACTGTATTCCTCCGTAATAGATTACGTCATGTGTTAAATTAAGTGTGAAAAAAATGTTGCAGAATATATAATTGCTTCAGTGCACACCTGTCTAAAAATGCGTTTGCTTTTAGTGATGTGCATGGACGTATCTACTCTAATAAACTTAAACTTAATAAGCTTAAACTACAGTACATTTTATATTAACCTTTCCTAAGCTAGACAGTAATTTAGACATGCATGACGGAAGCCTATTTCGATGGGTTTAGATGAGGCTCATTGCTTTTGCAGAACACTAAAAATAACGGCTAGTTTGCTTGATATTAAAATTGAAAAGTGCGTGTGAAACACAGGATAAGGACCTTCTGAGGTAGAAGGTGCAAATGAGTTCTGAACGATATGAGAACACTTCTGTATTAAAAAGCAAATAAACAAAACATTTTGAAGTGACGCAGTTCAGAGCATTTTGAAATACCAAACATCAGACAAAACAAAAAGGACTGAATGTTGCTGTAAAGCACAATAGCAAAACAGATGAGGTAACATTTCATACTTACAATTAAAACTGGAAGTGTGTATCTCTCCAATTAAGAAAGTAGTAAGGGTTTGGGACCGTATATCATTTGTCAGCATTGATTCCAATTAAACTCAGAGGTTCCCACTGTAAAGAATGGTGAGTAATCAATGAGCAATTAAGAGAAGATAACCTTGAAAGTAACTTATTGCAGTTAATCTGGTATTGAGACGGTGTGGGCAGATTGCTATTAAACCATTTACACCAGTGATAACATGCTGCAGGCAACATCGTTTGTTGCTCTTTTAGCCTGGACTGTAGTGCAAATGGCTTTAGGTTTAACTTAAATTCCTGGGACAACAAGCAACATCTGCCTGTAAATCCTGGTCTGGAGCTTGCTGATTTGTCCCTTGTAACCAGCTACTACAACTCACATCTTTATTATTAGGAGCTTAGAAAAGATAAATCAAGTCCTTAAAGATCAAGTATGCTTAAAGTTATTAAAGGCAGAAAAGATGTCAATACAGGGAGTGTCAAAGGCGAATTTAAAGACAACAGTAGCAGAAAGTTCAAATAGGTTAATTTGCCTTTAGGTGCTCTAACTAGTGGTTTTTTGTTTTTTTTTTTTTTTTCTTCTGTTCCAGGACTGAGGAAGGGAAATACAGGTCAAATGAACTTTTGGCAAGTGCCATGCATGCAAACATTATTTGCATAATAATTTAAGGTTTTATTGTCAAACGCAATATCTCTTTGAAAGGTGTCTTGTCACTTCAAAGAGTCTTTGTCATGCTGCCTGTATGCAATCTTGTTCAATTAATATAGTCCTTTTTTCTTTAATTGCTTCACTAACACCTAATTAATCTCATGCTTGATTTTGCTTGTTGCTGGAATGTGTAGCTACCACGTCAGAAGCTGTTTCCCCTTTTGTGTGTAAATGTTCCCCCAGGCAAAATATACGCGTAACACGTATGCAAAATATAAATATATGTATTTATTAACATAGATTGGGTTTAGCAACTTGCCACTATGACTATCCAAGCTAATTTAGGAAGTGAAGCTACAAAGTGTTTTTGCGAGACTGTTGACTAATTGATGACTGGAAAACCGCTATGCTGTTTGTATGTCTGGACATTTGTATCTTTCCTATTTTTTGAGCTGTATATTGTTTTCCATGTTGCAGCACTATGTAGCATTTAAAATTAAGTTCCTGTGTTTAACATACCTGCCCTAGTTGTTACACTCAAAACCCTGTTATGGACAAAAGGGAGATGTACCTTGCATGTGAAACAAAGAATTTATTGTTAGTCACCTTAAAATCGTAAAAGACTTTAGTAAAACAAAACAAAGTTGTTATGATTAGTCCAGTTAAAACTATACTAACCGTTACAGTCCAAATTAATACCAAATACACCTCATTAGTAATATGCTTAAAACTGTTATACCAAAACTTCCTAATATACCCCTTTTTTTTTTTTTTCTCTCTGGTGTTATGGTCATCATTTTGCTGCACCTCTGGTCCTAAAGGAGTGGGAGTGGGGTTGCAGTGAGTTGTCAGGATCCTGAATTCCTAATAGGGAGGAATGTGAAGCTGGCAATGAAATTTCTTCCTCCTCTTTGCTAGAAGGAGTATAATTTTTTTTTTTCTGTTGTCATTCTAATGTCTGCTTGGGCTATTTTAACGTTTTCTAACATGCTTTACATCTTGCTATTTCTTCACGCGTCTGCAACTCTGTGTTACATCTCAATTTACAATATATGGTATGCTTTATGTATGTGAGATACTTTGTTTTTTGTTTTGGGGGTTTTCTTGTTACTCTGAGAACAGTTTTTGCCCGTCTCCAAAGTCTGTATTTCCCTGGCTCACGACCGGTGAGCTGCATGTAGCCTTGGGAGCTCCAGTGTTACCCTGCACCACCATTTTTAAGATCATCTTTTTACACATAACAGAAGATATTACCTTTTCCTAATATTCTCCGATCATCAAGCTACAATGACAATAACAACTTTGTCTTATAAAATATTTTGATTATATGTACCAGTGGAGTTTACCACTCACAGTTTATATGCCTACCCAGCTGAAAGAAAATAAAAGCCATAATTTTTAATGATGCGTACAAAGACTGTTTTTTTTTTTTTTTCTTTTTTCACAGGCACAAACCATCTGCTATTTGGGAAATGTACGGTTTTTTGTCACATGCTGCAAACAACGAGAATTTTTTTTGTTGGAAGATTCCTTGTCGGACTGATGATAAACTTATTACTGAAAACCCAAAAAGATTTTATTCCTATAATCACGTAAAAAAAAAAATCACTGGAAATTTGCAAAACTAGAGACTTAGATTTCTTTAATATGCTATTACTGAAACTACTTATATATGTTTGGACAGAAGTATTTCCACAAGTTTGACACTGCAGTTATATACAGAAAATTGACTTGAAATAGTTCATAGGCAAATCAGTCCTCCCTACTTCAGATGCATTGCTGTTTTGTTTGTTATTTTCTCTGGCAGACTAATTGCATTCGTGTACCCTTAAACAGGATCATAATGCTGGAGGAAACAAGTTTGTGTGGTTGCTCTGTAAGGTATTCTTTAATCAGAAAACGAGAATTACGTGTGTTGACAGGTTTATGTGCATTCTGTCTTATAGGATATGGTGGTGCTGATAAGAACATGTAATATTCTGTCTAAAGACTTCTCATCTTTGCAATGTGCAGTGCTAAGTCCCTGACATCCCACACTCATTTTGATCTTCAGTAGGGAAAAAAGTGAAATATGATATTGGAGCTTGAATGATGGAATTCATGAAACTTGGTGGCTTTTCCCAAACAAGACTAATGGGAGGGCAGGGAAAAAAAACCCAACAACCCTCTTCAGTTACTTTTTCCCAGTGCGAAGTAAAATTTCTTGATTTAAGTAGAGAGAATTGATTTACACATCCAGTAAAATTATTTATGGTAATGTTTTTTAGGTATCTTTAGTTTAACTATCTCTCTCTTAGTGTATGATATCACCTGGTTTAATAAAAGATACTACAATTTCCCCTGTATCTACAAGTATAATGACACTAATGTACAGCTTTTTGCGTAACATTTTGTGTACATGTGCTAGCGTAGCTTACCTGTTCCTCCTCTAAGGAGTGCATTCAGAATCAACTCAACTTAAAATGTAGGCCAAGAAATTTCAGGCTTAGTTCAGAAATTTATGGACTTACCAACAGTGCTAAACTTGAAACATTAATCTCTTATACTGTATCTCTTATACTGTATTTGAGTGACAGGACAAGAGGAAATGGCCTCAAGTTGTGCCAGGGGAAATTCAGACTGGATATTAGGAAAAAGTTCTTTACTGAGAGAGTGACACAGTGGAATAGACTGCCCAGTGGAGTGGTGGAGTCACCCTCCTGGGAGGTATTCAAGGAACGTGTGGACGTGGCATTGTGGGATGTGGCTTGATGGGCATGGTGCTGTGTGGTGTGTTTTTTTGTTCGTGGGTTGTTTTGGGTTTTTTTGGTGGTGGTTTTTTTTTTTGGGGGGGGGGGGGGTGGTTGTGGGTTTTTTTTGTTGATGGTTGGACTTGATGATCTTACAGGTCTTTTCCAACCTTAGTGATTCTGTGATTACAGCACAATCATGCCAATTGTTGTAGGTAAGGGACTGTCAGCAGTCGATTTTTTTTTTTTTTTTTTTTAATGTTATGGCTTGGCTACTGCGAGGTGGGGTGGAACAAATAGTGCAAGTCGAATGATCTGCCACTCTGGAAACTCTGAACGTCTTAGAGAGATGTGGCTGTTCAGAAGCTGTGAAAACAATTCATGCAGCTTGGATGGCTTTGGGCTGGAAGCATAAGCAGGAGGAGGACAGAGGGGGAATTATGGGCCAAATAGATGTCAGTAGTTTTGTCTTCGATGCTGAGCCCTTACCTGAGAAGTCCTCAGAACCTGTAGAAACACATTTCTCTGTTTTTGTGAATGTGCCAAACTTTTGTTATTTGTTGGCTTGGCTGTCAGGTTCAGATCTTGTAACAAAAGTTTTTTTGTTTTGGGATTGAGTGGAGGCAGGCAGGGTTGACAAAAGTGTTTACACTTCGGAAAACGTTCTTAATTCTCTACAGCATAGGAGAAAGTTTTGGCATGCCCCTATGAACTAGAGAATCCACTTCAAATAACAACTGTGATTATTTTTTTTTTTTAAACTTTAAAAAGGGCGGAGCATATGATAAAAGAAAATTTTAATTGTAGGTAAGGGAACTAATTTGCATGACGTGATTAATCAGGTTATTGTTTTCAGTGTAGACATCTCAACTTACTTGAAGGAAACAATTTCAAACATATCTACATGTGTTGGTAGTCTGGACATGGAGATACTAGTTAATATTGAAGCTGTCAGGGTGCCTTGTGTAAGAATGCATTTTTAGTTTAATACAGTAAGTAAAACAATACTATTTTAAGTGTTCCTTTTGGGTTGTTTGCAGGAACTGGTAGTAAATAAGGAGAAACAGAATTATACCTTGTATTTGATATATACAGTCATGCTATCTATTACTGCTTTAGAGTACTTGTCTGTATCTTTTTCTGCATTTAGTTTATGTGACAAAATTATTTAGAAATTATTTTAAGCACAATAGCTTTTAATATTATTAGAGGTAGTAAAATCATACATGCTATGAAAAACCTAATAACATTTGTATATTTGTAACTGATATGCCAAGGACTACACATTAACAGATAGCCAGACTGCAGGAAATAGTAACTTTTGTAAGATGATAATCAAAGAGTAACATCTTAAGTAGAGACAAATTCAAAATTTCCTAGGCATGATCATTCATAAACTGAATACAGAGCTTTGAAACTCTGTATAGAGCACCCTTCTCAGGCAGTTACACCTTGCTGTAGTTACCCTAGCCCTTTTTAGCTGACTAACATGTCTCTTAAAACAGGGTCACCAACAAGACACGGTATTTTACAGATGGTATGTTCATACCAAATACAGAGATAACACCATTTTGTATAAAGTGTGTACCTCATTGTCATTAGTTACATTTTAAGATCTGGATAGGTAGCCTGAATCCACCCTTAAGCCCAAGTGATCCTTCTAGTGTTGGTACTTTGATACAGGCCCATACTTAGATGCGGACAGGCAAGTTTTTGTGCAAGTTTGGGAGAAAGTTTGGGACATAGGAATAACAATGCTCTTTTTTGCGTTGGCTGCATCTGCCATCATGTGTCCCACAACAGGTCAGTCAGCTGAGTCCTTCCTATACAGTTCTCAGCATTATATGTTGCAAGGTCAGACTGATACTGCAACGGTTTGACCACAGGGTTGTGGCTTTCTCTCTCTGACGGTGTGGACAGACCAACTCTGGGTAGGCAGAGTCAGGCCAGGGAGCATGGCACATGTTAGCAAGCTTGCTCATAGGCTGCACTGCTTCAAATGACGGTTGTTGTAGAGAGCATCTGTTTTGGAGAGTCACAGCAGTATTAAATTTTCAAGTGGAGGGAGCACCTTTCACATTTACTTGATACCAAAAAGTCTATGGTAATTTCATCATCTTCAGGCCTCTGTGTTTTTAATTCTTCTTTGTGTCTATGTGTATTTTGGTTTCATGGACTCTTTCAGGCAATATGGAGTGCCAATGCTCAATGTGTCTTTCTCACTGTGACAGAAGGCAGAAGCAGTGGCAAATACAGCCAGCGCAGAGAATCAGAATCAATAATTCAGCTTCCTTTCTTCTGACACAGAAATTTGGTGTCCCACAAGCCTAGAGCAGAGAGAGGACCTGTGCCAATTGCAGTTGTGGAGAACATGCTCTTGCAGTGGAGCAGGTGTCTTTCTGAGGGCATTGACTCAAGAAGGAGGAAATGGAAAGTAAGGAGAAATAGGGCAGGAAGTGAATTATCAGGAGGTTTGGTATCTTAGAGAGAGCAGATAGCTGTATGTGTCTATATACAGGGACTGTAATATCCTTGAATATACCTAGTACCACACAGGAATTCAGCAAGTGAGGAATTACGGTGGCATTCAAAGTTGGTTCAATTGTTACTTATCCTCATGTCTTTCAGTCTTTACCGTTACTATTTTGGTAGACATGATGATGGAGAATATTCGGCTGAAATTCAGGGGTGAAAAAAACTCCAAATAATAAAACTCTTCCCTCTTTAAGACATGCCTTTCGTTATGTGCAACAATAAATTGAACAGGCTGTTATTGGAGTTTTAATAAGACCATAAACTTTCTGCTCTATATGTAAAATGAAAGAGTTGATTTAGTTTACAATAATATAAACAATAAAAGCTGCTGTAAAATATATATATATAATTCTGTGAAGTATGAATTTGATTACAAATAACGCTGACAAAATACACAGCATCTGATGCAGCTAGACAAAAGAGTCAGGAGGGTAACTAAGAAATGTTATACTAATTTATTTAAAACTTGAGGGTCTAATTTCCAATATAAACCAATACATTCAGTTACCTTCCAAGCTGGCATTTCGCAGAAGTTACCAACCAATACAAGCTTCAGCCAAGGCAAAATATGTATGCCTCTTCCAATCTCCTTGCCTCCAGGCAAATGCTTTGTGCCAGTCATAGTTAATTTTGCACTAGAAATCCATGTGGGACTGCCAGCTGGAAGCAAGGGGAATGAAAACAATGCATGTAAATGCCTCGAACTGCTGGAAATATGATGCTTGGCGTTTAGATGTCAAAAAAATTGCTACTTGTTTGTTGTCAAATTAAATGCCCTCAGACTAAGAGCTCATCTATAATTGAAGTTTACTTTTAAAGCGAACTTCAGCAACCTTTCTTTCTGCTCTTGCCACCCATTTTTATTGTCCTGAGAGGGCCTGGAAGTGTGTTGCAACACCAAAGAGATTGCAAGCTTGTGCGTCTTCAAGGAATTATAGATTATGATTAGACGCTTCATCTCAAGGCACGAGGTTGAGATCAGCAAGTTTAGTAGGGTTTTGTTATTTTCACAAAAAAAAAGAAAAAAAAGACTGTTACAGAGTCATGGAGTAATTCAGGTTGGAAAGGACCTCTGAAGGTCATTTGGTCCAGCCCCTGCTCAGTGCACAGTTCTATGTTGTTAGTGGAAATTATTTAAACAAAATGAGCTCAGCATGGCTGAAATAGGACAGGAGACTTTTTTTTTTCTGCCCCACCCCACCCCCCCCCATCTGTCTGGAGTGGGTCTGAAGGGTTACAGATCAGTTCTGATGGAAATGGATACATCCAGATTTGGAGACAAACTGGTGATGCTTATCTAAACCAGTGTTTGTGCAAGAAAATAAAATTTTAATTTCCTATCTACTGTCCCTGCAGAATTCATCAGTCTTTTTTTCTTTTTACTTCTCTAATAGTGCACCACAGCGTGAATTCATGAAAGTTTCTGGTAAGTGGGAGTCTATTAAGCTCTTGTTTCTACTTTGCAGGTGGTGATGGATCGCAGTGAAAACCTGAAGCACCTGAAACAGTGCATTAGGTGACTCACGCCCAGTCCAAAATATTTAAGAACACCTTCAGCTAGAATTCAAAAAAATGAGATGGAGAGAAGCCTAAAAAGAAAAACAGGTTTGGAAAATGATTTTTCTTTAAACTTTAGAAAGGTTTCTTACGCAAAGCTAGATCATCAGATTAAGAAAGGGGCATATGCTCTAGTTGATCATTCAGTGAAAGCTTATATTTGTTGAATGGACTACTGCTGTCCTTCATGAGTAATTCTTCTGACCTTAGGGCTTCTCTTGACAGAATCATACCCTTCTTTCTAGCTTTTATTTTATGGTCTGGTGGTCCATTTCAGCTGCTTAGCTCATATGCATTCTTACGACAACATTTTAACATTCAGATTCAAGAGCAAGGAGTCCCAGTTACTCCCAGGCCTCCTATAGAAATTTCAACTAAAACTCTATGAAATTAAGTTTTAAAGCTGCTCAGGATTTAAAGGCTGCCTCCCAGCTACCTTTGGCTCTTCTGCTGCTTCTTGTAGCAAAGCACTGATTTTATGTGCACAGTGGCATGGCACAAGCACAGCTTTTTGGGACCCGCCCATCTCCACTGGCTTTTGGGTGATAGAAAGAGATGGGAAAGGAGAAATGTACAGAATAAAGAGTAGAGGACCAACTATCCAATTAGTTTCTAAATAATAATAATTACCTTAACTGTTATATCTGTCGCTTCAATCTTGTTAACACACCTTGATTTAAAGTAATATACATGTTTTAACCTTATATGGTTGTCCAATTGTAATAAAAATAATTCCAGCTGATTTAACAGCCACTTAATTTTCTCTAAAAAAAAAAAAAATTAAAAAAGAGCAAATTTTTGTTATAACTTCTGAAATGTATTACTGCAATAAATGAATTCATTTTTTCACTTACTTCTTGCAGAGTTTTATGATGCTATAATGCAAAGGCAGCCTGCCTGGGCTGGCTTATTATGTTGAGCTAGATGATTCCAGTGGCTAATGGAACTTCAGCAAACAATGAAACCCTGGAAACTTCAGCTAAAGCAAATAAGATCAATGAGAGAGGTGGAAAATAATTCCATAAAGGCTTTATTTAGTAATGGAGGTGGGGGAGTGGGGAAAATAGACAAGGTGTGGGTAAAAGGAAGCAGCTGAAGTAAGGAATAACAGAAAATAAGAAGCGGGGAGGGATAGAGGTTCAAAAGATTTCTGAATATCTATTTATCTCAGGGAGACATAGTTCTATGTTGCAATTATGCCAGTGATGAAATGTAATATTGTTACTAGGGCATTACAAAAATACTTGACTTTACTAGGATCATTGATTTTAAAGGAATGACTTCCAATCTGTCACCCAGATCTTGTGAAGATCATTCACAGTTTGACTTTTCTATATCAAGGGTCTTGGAAACAATAAGACCCATGCCAAGGATAATTACAAATTTGTCTTCAGTGGGCCTGGAGACAGCTCTACTGTGTGAAATACCTCCCTAAAAAAAAGGAGCAGTGACTCAGTGAGGGCATTCTTAGGAAAAAAAACCCACAAACCAAAACTAAAAAAGCCCACCAGAACAATTTTCAGAAGAATATGTTCCTAAAATCTCTAGCACGAGTAATGGATAAATTATATAAAATTCTAATTTTTGTAAAATACTAAGTATGTAAAGACAACATCCAATTTAAAAAATATTTCCTATAAATTTTATCTTAGCCTGTTTTCATGGTAATTTGCTGAAACATTTTACTTTCCATTATAATAGACCAGGAGATTCATTATAACAGCTCTGCTAATGAGATATTATCTGCTAAGCCCTGCAACACAACTATTTGTAATCATATGACTATCCATCATCATTTTGTTTTGCTTTATAAGGATGGCAGTTTGACATAATTCAACATCCTCACCTTCTCAAAAGAAGGATTTATGTGGGAGTGCAGAAGAGTGTTCACCTGTTTCTTTCCAGAAAATAAAACCCTTACAGGGACACCAAGGTTAGGCTGAGGAGAAGAAAGCACTGGGAAACAGTCATCAAGCTTCATTTCTGTTTCTGTTGTCTGAAAGGGAAAGCCAGCCTTTTCCAGCACAGAAGAGAGAGATCCCAGTCTCTCTTTTGGATTCAGGCATTCCCCAAACCAGAAATTTGGTATTTCAGATTCAACCCATTGCTAATTTTTGTATAGGACAAAGTTTCCTTCTTGCTTCCCTGTCTTACTACGCACAGGTCTTACGAAGCACTTCCTTTTTTGTTTTCACCGTGGCAGTATTCAGTTTCGTGTCCAATGTAAAGTGACAACTCATTAAACACTATTTACTTAGCATTCATCATGAAATGTTTTTCTTTGCGCTACCAGTAAAATAAAACAAACACAGCTCCAAAATGTAGATAAATTGGAAGAGATCTTATTTGTAACGTATAACTAACTAGATAAGTTTAAGTGCTTCTGTACTAAATTTTATCTATTAGTCTGATGGATGAAGTTGCATGTGTTTCAGCTTTCATAAAAAATACACAAAATATTTTGTTGTGTCTTTTGTTAATCTATAATGAATTCATTGAATAATTCATTGAATTCAATATAGATTCATTTCATTCATTGAATTCAATCTTTTCCTTATTGCAGCTGCTCAATCACTTCACCCTCCTATTATCTTTTAATACGTGCTTACCTACATCTGTCACATGCACAATCACTTAATGCTTCTTTTTCATTCTTCTTGATTCTCATTCAATTCCTGTTCCAAATTCCTAGGTAGAAGTTACTCAGTTATTTTAACATGGAATATTTTGAATGTGTTCATAGGGTTGTCTTTGTTTATAGTCACTTTTTTTATGCCCTTACTTAAAGGTGTAGTTTTAATGTCCCCTAAGCCTGAGTACTGAAGTGATGAGCATAATGTAAGAAAAGGATAGGGATAATCATTTACTTCGTCTAGTAGGTCTGCCTGACTGACTTTTCTTTCTTTTTTTCCTACTATTATCTCAAAGCTTGCTAAGCCCACAACATCCTCAACCTGTTTGGTTTTTGTTTTGTTTTTTTGGGGGTTTTCTTTTGGTGTGTGTGGGTGTTGGTGGATTTTTATGCCTTATCAAGGAGCTAGTTTTCTAGAAAAGTTCATTCTGAGAAAGGAGAGATGTGACTTTCCATGTGTACTACTTTATAATAATATTCAAAAATTACTATCATTGTCTGCTGCTGTGAATTTCTTTCTCATTACAGGCAAGATATTTTTGGTATGTGTACAGTGCAGACTTCAATATAGGAAGCCCTAGCTAGCTTGGCTAGTGGAACAGAAAAGCAATTTAAATGATTTATCATGATGGGGCTGTATAGTGCCATGTAGTTTATTGTGCATATGCATAGTTCACTGTGGGCCCCTGACGGGCCAATGACTGAAATTTATGCATCACTTGAGATCCTCAGGTCTCTCCATTGCTGCCAACTTAATAAAATGTCTAAATTTCCTCAGTGTACTGGTACAGGTATTGCCTAACTGTTCAAATGCTCACCAGGACTGTCAGACTGTTCGAAGCATGGATATATGCCTAGGTGGTAGCTTACGTCTCTAAGTACAATTTCTTTATTCTTCTGTGTATGAGATCTCAGACCATGCCCACAAGAAAAGATCAAAACTAGAAGGAAGGGGATCTCTATCGATAGTGCCTGCAATAGTGGAGAGCTGGACTCTATTTTCATAAGTATATCAAAGCCCATCTCAAGAGTAGGTTTTTTTTCACTTCCCTTGCCCTCCCTTTCTGCCCCAGCTCCCATTGGAAAGCTGCTTGAGGGCTTCTACTAACTTCCCTTTGACAGTTTATTCATAGCTGTATATCATAGAATCATTTAGGTTGGAAAAGACCTTTAAGATCATCAAGTCCAACCATAAACATAACCCTGCTAAGTCCACACCAAACCATGTCCCTAAGCACCTCATCCACACTTCTCTTAAATACCTCCAGGGATGGTGACTCAACTGCTTCCCTGGGCAGCTCATTCCAATGTCTGACAACTCTTTCAGTAAAGAAGCTGTTCCTAACATCCGATCTAAACCTCCCCTGGCACAACTTGTGGCCATTTCCTCTTGTCCTATCACTAGTCACTTGGGAGAAGAGACCAACACCCACTTCTCTGCAACCTTTCAGGTAATTGTAGAGAGCGATAAGGTCTCCCCTCAGCCTCCTCTTCTCCAGGCTGAACAACCCCAATTCCCTCAGCTGCTCCTCATAAGGCTTGTGCTCCAGACCCCTATGTGCTGACATTGTTCCTTAGCTAAAGTCACTCTTCCTCCTTAGTGTTTATCTCCCTGAAGTATTTTAGAAAGAAGAGTAAAATTGTACCTCAGCCTTCATTTTGGTAGATTAAAAAAGCAGAGCTCTTTTAGTCCTCTTTCCTATGATAGGCTTTTCATTGTCCTTTTCATCTTAATAGCTCTTTCCTAATTCTGTTCCTTTTTAATTATGTCTTAAGCTTGACAGTCACTGTATTAATGATGATGTGCCAGTATTGAATTTGCCTTTTAGATAGTTGTATCACATTAATATCACATTAGTTAACCTATGATCAACAAGTACAATCAGGTCCTTCTGCTGTCAAGTTATAAGAATAAATTTGAAATTAAAAATACGTTTTAATTTAAACATTTTTAGTTTTTAGTGCACAGCCATGTATTTAGTATTGCTGAATATCCACTGACACGGTCCTTCAGGTTATTCACCTCTGTTTTGTTAACAGTGTCCTCTGTCTTTGTAATGAGAGCTCCTTTTCTAGCAATGGAAATTTGTAAAGAGATCAGGCCCAAAGCCAATCTTTGCTTCGCCAATCAATCACCCAGTCCAGGAGTTTCCTATTTAATCCTGTCTTGTCTCCTGTTAGGCCAATTCGTTGCTCAGGTTAGACTTCTATTAATCTTTATCTTCTTTAGCTAAACTACTGGATTTCAGAGTGTTAGAGCCCAGATAGATGAGCTCTTACTTCATTACTGTGCTGTGGGAAATAATTTCATTTTTTAAAAGCTCATGTTACATTTTTACTTTTTTTAACAACCAAAACTGAGTCTATAGATAGATAGATGGAAAAATGTGTCCAAAAGTCTTGCATGTTATTTGGGTCATATGAAAAAGTCTGTATTTATCGGGCTATTCTTTTCTCTTGACTACAGGTAATATATTTTCCTGTTCTTCAGATTTGTTCTCTCCCCTTATGGAAGCTATCTTAAAATACATGCTATCTGGCCTGCAACTTCATTTTTCAGTTCTTCCAGAGTTTTGGGATGGAGTTCACCTGGTGCTTATAATTTGGAAATGTTTAGTTCCTTGAGATCTGCTTTCACTTCTGTTACAGTATTTTTAGTTTCTTTATATACACTTCTTTTATTTGCCCTATGATTATCTGCAAGGTCAGTGTCATGCTCTGTTAAAAACTGAAGAAAACTATCTATTTAGTTAGAAAGCCATTCATTATACTTAGTGTCCACCCCATCATTTACACTTTATAGTGCTTTCTTTAGATCTCTTAAAAACAAGGTTATGCATCTTCACAACCCAAGGTCATTTATAGTTGGCCAGCTGAGAACACAGGCACTGCATGCATCTGTGTCTCTCAGTGTTGCTCACAGAATAGTTTAAGTTGGAAGGGACCTCTGGAGATTACCAGGTCCAACCCCTCTGCTCAAGCAGGGACACCTAGACCCAGTTGCCCAGGACCATGTCCAGAGAGCTTTTGAGTATTGCCAAGGATGGAGACTCCACAACCTCTCTGGGCAACCTGCGCCAGTGCTTGGTCATCCTCACAGTAAAAAAATGTTTCCTGACGTTCAGAGGGAACCTCCTGTGTTTCAATTTGTGCCCATTGCCTCTGGTCCTGTCACTGGGCACCACTGAAAAGAGCCTGGCTGTATCTTCTTTGCACCCTCTCTGCAGATGTTTATATATATTGATGAGAACCCGCTGAGCTTTCCCTTCTGCAGGCTGAACTGTCCCAGCTCTCTCAGCCTTTCCTGACAGGAAAGATGCTCCAGTCCCTTAATCGTCTTACTGACCCTTCACTGGACTCAATCCAGTAAGATATCTCTCTTATACCGAGGAGCCCAGAACTGGACACAATACTCCAGGTGTGGCCTCACCAGTCCTCATGAGAAGGGAGGATTCATCTCCCTCGACCTGCTAGCAATACTTTGCCTACTGCAGCCCAGGATACCATTTGCCTTCTTTGTGGCAAGATCACATCCCTGACTCATGTTCAACTTGGTGTCCACCAGGACCCCAAGATCCTTTTCTGCAAAGCTGCTTTGCAGCCAGGCAGCCCCCAGCATGTACTGCTGCATGGTTCTACCTTTCAGAATCAGACTTTCCCCATGCATTCTGTGTGACGCCTGGCCTCCCAACTTGTAGCTGTAATTCAACTGGAGAGAAAGACACCTCAAAGTTGAATTTTGCAAAAGCTTTAATAGCTCTGTGCCTGTATGATTTTAGTCTCATATTTTAATGTGTCACTTGGAAGTTATTGGGGATGCTTGCGCCTTGAAGGATTTTGTGCATAAGTACAATGATGACTGTGAAGAGCTCTATTACTAAAGCAATAGAGGGCGTAAATGCAACTTAGCTGTACAGCTGGATCTTTAAAAAAGTGCAATGCATATTTACTCTTACAGCTGGCCACATGAAAGTTAACGCTAAATGAAGGTGTCACTCCTGTGTCTTTCTAGTTATCTTTTTTTCTCCACTTTGGTAAATTTGCAGGCCTAAGAAAGTTCAAGTTTCTGTTATTTCCAGATATCCTAAACCAAAAGTTTTAGTTCTGAGAACACCGAAGTGTTTGCAGAAAGTAGGTATTTGTAGAAACAACAGCATAGATTTCACAGAATCACTAAGGTTGGAAAAGACCTGTAAGATCATCAAGTCCAACCATCAACCAACACCACCATGCCCACTAAACTATGTCCCACAATGCCTCGACCACGCGTTCCTTGAACACCTCCAGTGATGGTGACTCCACCACTTCCCTGGGCAGCTTATTCCAGTGTTTCACCACTCTCTCAGTAAAGAAATTTTTCCTAATATACAGCCTAAACTTCCCCTGGTGCAACTTGAGGCCATTTCCTCTCGTTCTATCACTAGTTACATGGGAGAAGAGACCAACACCCACCTCTCTGCAACCCCCTTTCAGGTAGTTGTAGAGAGCAATGAGGTCTCCCCTCAGCCTCCTCTTCTCCAGGCTGAACAACCCCAGCTCCCTCAGCCGCTCCTCATAAGACTTGTGCTCCAGACCCCTCACCAGCTTCGTCACCCTTCTCTGGACACGCTCCAGCACCTCAATGTCCTTCTTGTAGTGAGGGGCCCAAAACTGAACACAGGATTCGAGGTGCGGCCTCACCAGAGCCGAGTACAGGGGCACGATCACCTCCCTACTCCTGCTGGCCACACTATTTCTGATACAGGCCAGGATGCCATTGGCCTTCTTGGCCACCTGGGCACACTGTTGACTCATCTTCAGCCAGCTGTCAATCAACACCCCCAGGTCCTTTTCTGCGGGGGAGCTTTCCAGCCACTCGTCCCCAAGCCTGTAGCATTGCATGGGGTTGGTGTGGCCAAAGTGCAGGACCCGGCACTTGGCCTTGTTGAACCTCATACAATTGGCCTGGGCCCATCGATCCAGCCTGTCCAGATCCCTCTGCAGAGCCTTCCTACCCTCAAGCAGATCAACACTCCCTCCCAACTTGGTGTCGTCTGCAAACTTACTGAGGGAGCACTCAATCCCCTCATCCAGATCATCAATTATTAAACATCATCATCATCATATTAAACAAGACTGGCCCCAAAACTGAGCCCTGGGGGACTCCGCTTGTGACCGGCTACCAACTGGATTTAACTCCATTCACCACCACCCTCTCTCTGGGCTTGGCCATCCAGCCAGTTTTTTACCCAGCAAAGAGTGCACATGTCTGAGCCACGAGTCGCCAGCTTCTCCAGGAGAATGCTGTGGGAGACAGTGTCGAAGGCTTTGCCAAAGTCCAGGCAGACAACATCCACAGCCTTTCCCTCATCCCCTAGGCGGGTCACCTGGTCATAGAAGGAGATCAGGTTGGTCAAGCAGGACCTGCCCTTCATGAACCCGTGCTGGCTGGTCCTGATCCCTTGGTTGTCCTGCACGTGCCCTGTGAGCACCCTCAGCATGAACCTCTCCGTTATCTTCCCCGGCACTGAGGTCAGGCTGACAGGCCTGTAGTTCCCCGGATCCTCCTTCTGGCCCTTCTTGTAGATGGACGTCACATTGGCAAGCCTCCAGTCGTCCGGGACCTCCCCTGTTAACCAGGACTGTTGATAAATGATGGAGAGTGTCTTGGCAAGCTCCTCCGTCCGCTCCCTCAGCACCCTTGGGTGGATGCCATCAGGCCCCATAGACTTGTGAATGTCCAGGTGGCATAGCAGGTCGTTAACTGCTTCCTCCTGGGTCATGGGGAGTTTATTTTGCTCTCCATCCTTGTCTTCCAGCTCAGGGAGCTGTATTCCCTCATGAGAAATCTATTCTAATGATCTCCTTTCAGAGACAGATGTTAACGGGCAATGTTTGTATTATTAATTGATATTTTGATTAGAAGCTTCTGTTTAATTCGGGGGGGGGGGGGGGTAGGGGGAAGAGAAGAAGAAGAAAAAAGGCTATTTGGGGGGATTTTTCCCCTCTTATTACTTTTCTCCTTCATATAAAGGTGCCTGGCTCACTACGCTATTAGCAATGGACGTTGTGCCCTCTAGTGGTTTCTCTCGGTAACGAAATGTTTTGGGAAAACCTAATTCTTTGCCTAGGAATGCTTGGGTTTGATTTTAATTTTTAAACTGTGTACTCAAATTCATCAGACTCTACTTAGATTCTGGTATGGAGCTGCAAAGCAATAAATTTTAAGATTATTTTGAAAATTATGGGATTGTTTTTCTTTTGTCTCTGCATCCACTGATGCACCTTTAAGACTCCACCTTTAATTACAGTGTCCTCGAGTCTGGGGTATATTTTATTCACATGGATTGTTGAAAGGAAGTTAAGAGGTGCCACGCTTTAATTTGAAAGTAGTGGCAAGGAAATTAGTTATCAAATATTTTACTTTTAAGTGGATCTTTGCTTCAAAACAGTGACGCTTTATTGACGTTACCAATAATGCTAGTTGTTGCTTTATTTAACAAAACAAAATAATGAAGACTATGTAATAACTGGAGCTGTAATATACTTGATAGTGCAGCATATATCTGCTGCAAAAATTTTCTGACTTTTTCAAAATGTCATACTATTCTTTCCAGTGCTCTATTTTTACTTGCAAAATGTTTGTTTATAAATATTTTATTAAACCCTTTTCCTCCACTCTAAAATGTAGAAGACTGTATCACCCCAAACATCCCTACTTTATGAAATATTAGTATTTTTCACCAGAAATCCCAATTGTATGAGAATAATGAAATTTTCCTAGAAAAGTTGAAGAGGTCTTTCCATAAATACTGTAATTTTGAACACTGGCCTACAAAGATAGGACAGGAAGGCCACCAAGTAAAGAAAGTTGTTCCTGAGGCTTTTAGCTGCTGCAGCCCTGAAGAATAAGAGCTGTAGTTCTGCCAAAGTGGCTTGAGCAGCTGTAGCATAACTTGGGAGAAAGTTGGGTTAAGAATTTCTATGGTTCAAGGGGAATCTGCTTACGAAGCTGGGAGAAATGTGTTAAGCTCAGAGAAAATCTCTCTATAGCTTATTTTAAAAAGCAAATTTTTTAGTACCAAAATGTTCTAAAAATTAGCAGAAATTGTAAGATACAGATTAGTAGAAGAATAGGAATAGAAAGGGTGTGTGTCAGGATTAAAGAGAAAATAACGTATTATTCTCCTAATTAATTGTAAATTTTCTTCTCTCTGTAGCTGCTTCTCTGATTTCCTGCTGTTGCTTTCTTGTGTTGTGTTGTTTTGTTTTGTTTGGGGGGGCAGGGAGAGGGCAAGGGGTTGCTTTTTGTATGGATTTAAGGCCACTTCTTTTCCCGGGGATCTTAAGATCTTATCTACCATTGCTGATGATGCTTCTCATCATCTATGGTAGATGTTTCAGGTAGTCAGATGGACCCTGCAGTTCCAAAATGTCATGTGCCGTGCATGACCAAGGGATCTGCCTAAAGCTGCAAGCAGACTTGTCTGCTCTCGTGTAGCCGCTATTGCCCAGAGCTGCCTGCTCTGTCTTCCTACTGAAGCCTTCAGCCTCTGTAGCAAGAATGAATGAGACAGTTCTGTGCCCCAGCACTTCACGTCACCGATTTATGAATTCCTTCTTAAGAATTACCACTTTAAATATGTGCTAATAGGAGAGGCTGTTAAATTGTGGTGGCTGTGAGATGAAGAGTACTCTCACACCTTCAGAAGTGGTCCCCAAGAGCAGGGGATGTCTTGAGGCATCTATCACTTCAGTACCACTGCTTGCCTGAAGAGACTCCAATGACCGAGAGATCAGAAGATCTGCATGGTCCCTGTGAATGCTGCATTGGAGTCAAAGGTAATATACAAGGAAGTTTATTTTGGACAGGCTGGCTTACAGCTGAAAAATGCCACCATTCTAATTTGAATAAAAGCATTTTTTCTGAACTTTACATGAGATGAACTGTGGTGAGGATTTTTGTTTTAATTTTGGTTTTGCCCCAAAATTGGTTCCCTATCCCTAGAGTCCTACTTGTAATTCTTAACATTATAATTTGTTGCTTGCTTTGTCTGGATTTTAACAGCACAAAATATTGTCATTTTTTTCCTTTATATATAGTAGAAAATAAGCATTGAATGAAAAATGAAAACTGTATGTCTGTTTTGTTCTTCATGAGGAGCACCATAAATCTTATGAATTATTGTCATATGCTGTAATATGCTCAGCAGTTGGGGATTGTTAAATAGATTAATCAGCTAGTGTTAATGTTCAAAATTCTATCGCAAATAGTCTGAATCATGTATTGAATATTGAAAATTATATCATTATGGCCATTTAAACTGCAATTAAAAATAATTAAATTATCCCAACCAAAGCAAGTGTAGTAAATAGAAGAACAGATTAAACTTGATTTTATTTTTGTTTATCTTTCTCTAATAAATTATGCTAGAGCATTAAATTATCCCCTGGGGAACATTTACTGTAGGTTAATAAAGACTAAAATTATATTTCAAAGTTTTATATCCATGTCATATGAATTTCTAGATAGAGGATAAACAGCTTCTGAAAAGTCGCCTGAAAACAACAATCCATCATGTTTAGGGAGTTTTCTTCCACTTTGCTGTGTTAACATTTTTGCTATATTGTCAGTGGTCTTAGGAAAAAAGGGATCCCCTAGAGACATTCTTACATCATGGCAGGAATTTCAGCCAATCACCTAAAGTGTTTTTAGAACTAGGATGCAGTTATTTCTGAAGAAAACCTTTTCCCTTCATTTCACCTACAGCTATTACATGGCGGTCTGTGGTTCCAGTTCTGACATCCTTCTAACCTCTAAGGCTGACTGCAAAAATAATGTCTTCAAAAGTTTTAATTCATTCAACTAGCTAAATAAAATAATAGTTGTTTTCCCGTTCTGTGAGCCTTCAGTCCTTGTCAGCACTCTGCACTGCTTTTGTACTTCTGTGTTGCTGCACCTGTCATCTTCCCCCTCCTCTGAGGTTTAATGACTACTTAAGATACCAAGGCACCATAGTTCTTGCTTTAATCAGTCTTGGGGACTTTAGATTCAATAAAGATTACCTGCAAATGATACTCAAGAAGGCTTAGCTCACATTATCTGGCCTCCATAGAGAACTTGAATCCTAGCTCCTAGCAGTGAGCTGTGCTTGTGAAGACGGGAAATGCCAAGCTGAGTATTTCTGGTATCGTTCCCCTCTCTGGAGGTTATATACCTGACCCAAGTCTGGAATCATGTACCTTCACCTACCCAAGCTGCAGCCCCAAAGGTGGGGCCTCAGGAAATAGTGGACTGTTGTGTATTGTTTCCCTCATTAATGATTAGTGGATAATTAGAGGGTCTTCCCAGGGAGTTGAAAATCCCATCCACTGTCCTCCTCAGCCACAAAGGACTTGGACCCAGTGTTGCACACCATTTTAAATCTTAACTTTAAAACCTATTTGAAGGATTTGAAATGAAAAGTTGTACTACAGAGTGGGAGGTGATGCACTTCAGCATTAGTAACAACATTCGCGCAGTAAGCTCCTCGAGGGAAAGTAAAAGAAGAGCATAAAGAGTAGACCAAACTCGTAGATTAGTAACGGAGAGTGTCTACTGTGATTCAACCATGAAAATGGCCAATTAAGATCTAAGTTGTGTCAGGAGAGATATTTACAGCAAAGAAGGAAAAAGCCACTGTACTGGTATGATATTGCCTAGCCAGTTACATTCAAGAAACATAAAATGAACCTCTGAGTTCAAGAGAGGACTGACAAATGTCCCACTAGATTAGACAACCTACAAGAGGGGAGTAGAAGAAATTAATTTGTTTAGATCAGCATAATGCAGGCTGAGGTAGGATGTATTTGTTGTCTGTAAATACCTTGGAATAGTATCACAAAAGGCTAGAGGAGTATTTGTTGAATTAAGGATGATAGTTTCATGGAAACAAATACGTACATATTTTACTTGAATTAGGCTTGAATCTGTGGTTCCTTGAGAGCAGGAAATTTGCAGCTAGCTCAGGTTAAGGAAGAGATTGTATTTTGGATGACCTGTCAAGCTCTGGCTTCAACATTTTCTAGTCATCCAAGGGAAAAATATATCTGAAGCTTTTAAATTGTCAAGAACGCTCATTTTCTAATGAGTCTTACTGAGAAAGTGATCTACTGAATTAACCACCTCAGTTCCCCTACTGTTTGTTTCCAAAAGGTTTTGCAGCTCAGTAAGAGGCTGTGTAGTTCATTCTTGCCCATTATGGTATGTGAGCCAACATTTCAAGCTAGATGCTTCAAGCTCTTTCAGAACACAAAAGAGGTTTCTGGGACTGTGTTTTAAGGAATGTTATAAGCAGCTGCCACCTCCAGCAGCTCCAAGCCCAGGGTTTCCTCCTGCCCATCTGATGGAGCCCAGCCCAGGAGCTTGGAGACCTGGGGGCTCAGAGAGCCAGGGGGTCAGTCCCAGGCTGAACTGTTTGCAGGTTCAAACCAGTAGGGAAGATAAATGCATATCCCAGAGATACAGGCACAGAGACACACACGGGACACTGACAAGTCTGGCTACACTGACTGCCATAGACAAGGTGCTGCCTTAAACAGCACCTATGCGTAGGACTCAGTAGCGCTGTAGCTCACTACTGAAAGCATGCACATGATACTCATTAGGTTCACAAGCATATGCACATTTGTGGATCCCCTGAGCACTGGGATGGCCCCTCTGTCCACCCAATACCTGTGCTCGGCTCCCTCTTACCTGCCCCGTGGGTCTCCTACTTGCCAGCCAGTCCAGCTTGGTGTTTGCTGCAAACACGCAGTGCTTGCATGCTTGTCACACAGGCACTCCACATTTGCAGGATCCCCCTAATACCAGCACACGGACCCTCTGCCTGACTGATACCCATGTCGGGACCCTCCCGTGGCCTTCTGCTCATCAGCTGGTCCAGCTTGGTGTTTGCTAGTGAATACATATGCACACCCTTGTTCTTCCCCGATCCCCTTCCCCTGCACTTTCTTTTGTAAGTTTTGCATAGTCCCACAGAAGCCCCTAAAATAGCCCAAATCCACATGTTCCTCTTGTTACCGTGTCTTGTCAGTTGCAAAGTCCAGGTCAGCTCTCTCCAAAGCTATGCCTGTAGTTTCTTCACAGCCCATCAGTTAGTGACTGGAAATTTTTGGTCTTTGGCATTTTCTGTTATCCCTTGTCTACTAGGTTTGTGTTTCTGTGAGTTCTTGTTTATTGCTTGTCCCTTATTATCTGTTTTTGCATTGAAAAGGTCCTTGTTCAGATAGCCGTAATGAAACAGACACTCTCACCTTCTGCTTACCCTTGCACTATGCTTGAGTTTATTTCAGTTGGATATTTTGATGCTCAGAATCTCTGATGATCACCCTTTTTTATATGAGTTATGGATCTCATGAGACCCCACCTAGAGTACTGTGTTCAGCTGTGGGGCCCCAGCATAAAAGGATGTGGACCTGTTGGAGTGAGTCCAGAGGAGGGCCACGAAGATGATCAGAGGGCTGGAGCACCTTTCCTACGAAGACAGGCTGAGAAAGTTGGCATTGTTCAGCCTGGAGAAGAGAAGGCTCCGGGGAGACCTTATAGCAGCCTTCCAGTACCTGAAGGGGCCCTACAAGAAAGCTGGAGAGGGACTTTTTACAAGGGCATGTAGTGATAAGACAAGGGGTAATGGCTTTAAAGTGAAAGAAGGTAGATTTAGATTAGATATAAGGAAGAAATTCTTTGCTATGAGGGTGGTGAGGCACTGGAATAGGTTGCCCAGAGAAGCTGTGGATGCCCCAACCCCAGAAGTGTTCAAGGCCAGGTTGGACGGGGCTTTGAGCAACCTGGTCTAGTGGAAGGTGTCCCTGCCCATGGCAGGGGGGTTGGAACTAGATGATCTTTAAGGTCCCTTCCAACCCAAATCATTCTATGATTCTATGATTCTATGTCTTTTTCTAGTCACTAGGGAGTAAAATACTAGACTTCCCATGTGCACCTATGGAAGGTGTCAGTAGAGATATTTAACTCTCCCCACCTGCCTGTTTTAGAAATAGATAGAGTAGATCAGTAGCTCACAAACAAATACATAATAAGCATCAGTCCTGGGCACTGAAGTATGACCATCTGCACTATTAAATGCTCTGAATGCTCCTTGCATGCTTTTAGCCTGTCTCTCAGCCTGTCCCAAAGAGTACTGTGACAACGCCAACAAGTGGTTTAATTGTGACAACCCTAGTTTTGAGTGCCAGGATAGTTAGACACCAGTATGGATGCAGATCATTCCAAGCCTTTTAGAATTCATACCCAGGACTCTTCCTGGCTAAATTTAATTTACTAGAGCTAGCCTTAGAGATTGTCTAGTAGCACCTGACACTCAAGATTAGTTAAGGGGGAGTCATTTAGCACTCAGTTCCCTGAAAACAGTAATTTGCTGTCATTTTAGTTGCTCTTGGCTGGCTCTAAGCCAACTGCATGGTGATGGTGGATATGACACAGAACGGATGGAAGACCTGCACTCATCTGGAGTTGCAGTGGGAACCAAGGCATGATGTGCTGGGACATCACATACGATGCTGTTCTGTTTAGACAACTGAATCTCACCCCGATCATCTCTGTTCCCAGTCATGCTTGTGACATTACTGACTGTGTGAAGTTTTATACTGCTGATTAGGTCAGGGAATGGGCATTTTGGTAATGCCCAGGTAAATCAGAGTAGTCTAGCCAGTGGTCCACAAGCCAGATCTCACCTATGGGCAGGATTCTATGACTGCATATATAACTTTTATCACATCGGTACATGCTGAAGTACTTGTCTTCGTGAGATGTCACTAACAGCATTACTACATGTTGGAACAGCTCCATCGTTCATGATGATATGTGACATAACAAAGAAAAGAGGTTGTATCACTCTAGGATAGGGGTTTGGAAATACGGCTTTATCTGATATAGACAATGTCGCTTTTTGATTTTCTTGATCACCACCCTCACATTGATTTAATCAGTGCCCTCATCAACTATCCCCAGCAACATTGTGAGATAACATACCATTGAGAATGCTCAAGGGTTAAACATTTTAAAAGCTAAAACTTATTTCTGTAGCTACATTATGTTTCATTTACATAAATCCAGTTGCTTCAAGATTTATGGTAGAATGAGTGAGACTTTGATATTAATTTGTATTTCTGTCCTTTTTCATGTTGTCATTGATGATGCAGTTTCTAATATGTGTTTTTCTAAGCAGTACAGTTACATTGACTATAGCAGTGACACCAGCTGGTGTGCCAGGGTGAAAAATATGTTTTCCTTTTTTGGCTTTCTCTGAATATGTCTATATGAACAATTGTATTCTTGAAGCAGATTTCATAACAGCTGCTTCCAGCTCTAATTCTTTGTCTTACCATCTGTCTTCTCTTAATTCTGCTATTAGAATGGCAAACAGAACCCCAAGGATGCTGTGAGTTTCTGAGAAAGATGGGCAACCTCTAGCAGCCTCTGAACATTGAAAGCACAAAGTTGCATTTGAACTTAGCTCTTCCTTCCTGCTCCAAATGAAGACCTGGGGGAAATGAGAGGTGTGCAAATGCTTTGTGTTGAATAACACAGATTTATAAGAAGTCTGAAGATGGATTAAAAAGGAAAAAAAAGTTTACTTAACAGTTTTAAATAAAGGTCTGAATCTGACTAATTTCTGAAAAAAAGTGCTCCTACTAAATCCTGTCTTCAAAAGTTCTGTTTTAGCTGTATTAAAAAAAATAAAGTAAAAAAAGCCTGTATATATCTAAAATCAGGTCACCACACCATCTCTACTGTAACACTTCTTAGTGCTACAGTGAGGAAAAAGTGCAATATCTTCAGAAAAAAATATTATTTGCTCAACATTCCCTACAGACATTTTAAAGACTGAGGTTCTTGTAAATTAACCTTTCTTGTAATGTGCTATCCAACCTACAGATTTATATTTTCCTCAACACTTACTATCTATTTTCAGTTTGTAATAGAGTAATATTTGTTGGTGATTTCATGGTGATCAATGGTTTTTACTCAGGCTGGCAACCTGTCACAAGTGGGGTCCTCCTGGGATTGATACTGGGCCCCACCCTGTTCAACATCTTCACAAATGATCTGGATGATGGGATTGAAAGCACCCTCACCAAATTTGCTGATCACACTAAACTGGGTGGTGAGGTGGACAAGCCAGAAGGGAGAGCCATCTTACGGAGAGACCTGGACCGGCTGGAAGAGTGGGCTAGCAAGAACAGTATAAGGTTTAACAAAGACAAGTGCAAAGTCCTGCACCTGGGTTGACATAACCAAACAGCCCAGTAGAGGCTGGGATCTGTGTGGCTACGGAGCAGTCTTGCTTAAAGGGATCTGGGGGTCCTGGTGGACAACAAGCTGAACATGAGTCAGCTGTGAGCCGCTGCAGCAACGATGGCAAATCGCATCCTGGGCTGCATTGGCAGGGGCATTACTAGCAGAGATAAAGACATGATCAACCCACTCTACTCAGCACTTGTCAGGCTGCATCTGGAGTACTGTGTCCAGTTCTGGTCCCCACAGTTCAAAAAAGATGCAGACTGAAGAGGCTCCAAAGAAGGGCCATGAATATGATCAAAGGGCTGGAGAACCTATAAGGAAAGACCGAAGGAATTAGGTCTTTTTTCCCTGGAGAAGAGAAGGCTTAGGTGGGACCTTATCACAGTATTACAGTACTTAAAGGGTGACTGCAAAGAGGATGGAGGCTCTCTTTTCACACGGGGCCACATGGATAAGACACGGGGCAATGGATACAAGTTGTACTGGGAGAGGTTTCATAATGATATAAGAAAGGAATTTTTTACAGTGAAAACAATCATTCAATGGAACAACCTCCCCAAGGACATGGTAGAATCCTATCACTGGAGGTTTTCAAGATGCAATTGGACAGGGTGCTAGATAATCTCATCTAGGTTCCCTTCCCCACAAAAGGTTGGACCAGATGATCTTTTGAGGTCCCTTTCAGCTTGGGCTGTTCTATGATTCTGTCACATCTACTAAACCTGTTCCTGGAAGGGCAAGGAAAAAAGTAACTTTTTAGGAGACAGCTCCAGTGCTTATTTCAGTAATGTTAATTGTTTAATAACTTAACCATTTCTACTGAATTATCTAACTACCTACCTAATATCATCCATCTTCAAGGTAAGTAGTAAGGTAATGACAGGAGGCAAATATATACCTTAACATACACAAAGCACTACTACTGACTTGCTCTTCCAGTTAGTCTTACCATTAGAAGCTAGTTTAATCTTTTCTTCACTGATACCTGAACGGGAAAAAACATCTGTTAAAGGGAAGTACCTCATATATGTATGACTGTTTTGTTCTCTTTCTACCTCCTGGTTGATTGTTACTATTTTTTGATGATGAAGAGACGTCAAGGAAGTAGCAACTGGAAAAGTTCACAGTCTGAATTTAACATAAAATTGGCAGCTTTGCAGCCATATAAAATATGACATTGGCAGAGTGATCTGCTCAGATCATGAATCAAGTTGCCCATTTACAGTGCGTGTACCATATCCATTTGCTGCAAAGGCACTGAAATATGACAACAGTGATCTCTCAACATCTTCGATTACTTTGTGCTAGGCTTGTCTTCTTTCTAAGTTATATGTTCATGTTACCCAAGGTTCATTCATCACATCTGTGGCTATTGATGAAAAAAGCCCATTGAACTAATTTTTAAAGTTTGCAGTATCAACAAATATTTTTTCTTTTAAATTTTTTTCCAAATGTTGATCAACAAATATATGCACACTTTACTGCAGATATGATATGATTGCTAAGATCTTTATTTAGTATATTATTTCATATTCATTTCCCCCAAATATTAATAACATTTGATGCTGTAAAATATGAAATATTAAACATCTAGTCCCATTCTTTTTTGCAAAAGACTGCTTCTTTTTTCATAGGTTCAACAGCATAATAATGGGGATTATTTTTGGCTCAAAAATTGGGAAAGGAAACAATTTTGTCATATGATGTTAATCACAAGGAATATAAATCACTTTGTAGTAGTGAGAATTAGGAAGATCAGTCATGTTTCCTGAGGGGAAAGGGAACAAGGGAGTTGAGTTTTAGTCTATTCTCAATAGAATATTTAATAGCAGACTTCAATACTTCATAGAACTGGAATTCAGTGCATCCTTTTAATTCTCTCCTGATAGTGTTGGGCAAAACCTGATATTAATTAGACACTACTCAACTTTTCCATGATGAAAAAATCATTCTGATATATAAAGTGTTGACATAAATTGCATTTGGGCATTTTTATGGAGTAATTATTATGTTGGTTTTCTTTAAACTGGTCTCAGATTTAATCTGTTAGGGCAACATTCATCTTGCCTAATTTTATTCATCTGAAAACTAGATATATTGTCTAAAGGAACTGTCTGGGATTCTTGAACAGTCAGTGGACAGAGAGAGATGTGGTTTCAAAAGCAGGTTTATACTGTATATTTCAAGTTTGGTTGAACTGTATTTGGAAAAAAGTATCTATTTTTCTGTTAATGGAGGTCTTTATAGCACTGGAAAAGTCTAGAGTAAAAGCTGAGATCTAATCAACTATTGTCATGTATTTTCAAAGAATGAAAAATGTCTAAAGGTAGATTATTTACTACACTCACGATACATGCTATTTTAATATGACAACAATAGAGGCCACTATGGCTCCAGAATTCAAAATCTAAAGAAGCCTATAAATAACTATTTCCTAGAGAACAAAAACAATAGTGGTTTTCAGGTAATGTTTACCTTTTAAATTCTGGTAAAACATTAAATAAATATGTCATGATAGGAAATACCACTTGCTTGAAAGTAGATTAAATCTAGTGGGAATAAAATTGTTTTTAAACTAGATTAGAAGTTTAGGGAATATTATATAGGTGGGTTAAAGCATTAGTATAAGAATAAAACTTTTCATTTTGGAGGTATTGGGAAACATTATTTTTTAGAGACTTTTAGATTAGAATGTACCTTTAATTTTTTTAAGGGAAATTGTCTTATGGCCCTCTGGTTTGTATTTTGGAGAATATACATGGCACTCATTACCAAGGCAGAGGAGTTGGTACCATTGTTTCTACCTGTATGCTGTATTGAAAAATGTACTTTTGACATTTATTCGAGTTAATACTGGTTCAGATCCCACTAGTGGATATGAGGTAGTGGAGTGGGGGGTTTATTTTATTTTATTTTATTTTATTTTATTTTATTTTATTTTATTTTATTTTATTTTATTTTGGTTTGGTTTGGTTTGGTTTGGTTTGGTTTGGTTTATATTCTACCAGTATTACTATGTCTTGCAAAGGAGCAAGGCATCATTATTAAAGATTAGGCTGCTAAATGCATGGGTAGATAGATGTACAAGTTTACGCTGAGATGTTATTTAGGCCTTGCTTTTGACACTTACATGGAAACTCTGAAATGTTAGCTGTGATTTATTCTAAGCACTAAGCACTGGTAAAGTTAAGGAAGTCTCAGGGATTTTGCTAGGTTGTAGAAACATAGGATTTGCTTATTTTCTGTTGGTTACAGTGGTTTGATATTACAACTCCCAGTTTCTGAGCACAGCCAGGGGGAACAAGTACAGGAGTGGAAATTTGTTCAGTGTATGGCAGACTGCCCAGTAATTAAATACGCTTCTTTTTAAATGCATCATCCTCATTTGAATAGTTGTTTCCCTTGGAATTTGCCTGGGAACTGGGTGTGTTAGACTGGACTTAAAATACAAAATGATGCTTGTCCACTTAACATGCTCCATGTGGGCAAGACTTAAATTTGCACACAGCTCCAATAAAGGCAGTGATGCTCGGTATGGCCACAACTGCAGAGAGTAATGAGGACATAGCTGAATTGTTATAACTTTGATGCCTATCAGTTTCACTAGGCAAAGGGCCAATTGCTGGAGGAGCTGTCTAAGGGGACACAAGATTTAATGGTGATACCATCAGTAAAAGTGTTAGTCATTGAGTTTGGGAAGATGCACATTTTTATTTGGGTATTGTCCAACACTGAATTAAAGTAATTTTACACAGTGCATTGAACAGTCATCAGATGGCTCTTGGCTGCTTTCAGCTTGAGCCGGATTTAACTGTCAATTTACAGATGGAAGATTTAAATCCTTGCAAATGAATTCTGATATCATTTCTGTGTGGCAGCTACTGAATGCCTTTAATTTTGAAATAATTTCAGTGAAACTCTCTGCATTCAGGTCGTCATGTTATTTCACAGTTAAAATAGCAGAATCTAGAAAGAAAGTAATAGCAAGCTTATCTCACTTTCCTTCATTGTACAATTACATGTGCTGTAGATGATACCAGAGATCATGAAATTAAATGTGGGACAAATCTTAAAGTAGTTGGAACGTTCTTCTTAGTCTTTTATATTTCCTTTCTAGTGTCTAATGAATTCTGGATTTTTTTCCATTCTCCCCATGTATGCCCTCTATGTGGTTGTTAGTAAGCTCTTTAACCTACCCATATCTGTATCTTAGATTTTGCTCACTGTATGCCGTGTTTATGCATGTTGAAAAAGCTTCCAAGCTGAGATACTTTATATGTAGCAAAAGGACAGCTTTGCTCATAAAGCCACATTACCTTTGTCAGGTCATAGGCTAAGCTGAGAAAAACCTCTTGTTTACTGGCATAGCTGTATCCATTGTAGAGACTTTGCCAACTTGTATCAGTCAGGCAGTGTGATTTTTACATCCGTAGACTTTTTTCCCAACAGCTATATTGGCAGAACACTGTAGTCTCACCTAAAAAGTACATCTGTTCTGCTGTGATGCAGTTGATTCAGATAGCTCATGACCCATAGCTGACACCTCATATAGTTTATTCATATAGTTCAGGATCTAAGGATCTTGCATTCCTTCCCTGTGTTAATTTCTTGCTCTCTTGGAGAGCCTCTGGAACAAAGATTTACCTAATCCTTCCTCAGCAGTCCTGATGATACTGAAAAAAAAAACCCCCACACCAGAATCTGAACCTTTAACATTGGTTGTGCATGTGACATACATAGGGTTGGAAATTCCTTCTAGGAACAAGGATTAGCTTTTTATAGATTAATATATCTGTGATTTAATTCTCTTAAGATGTCTCAGTCTAATCTAGATGCTTTCATCCTGGCATGTTATCAGAACTAGATTCTCTACTACTGCAGGTCTGAAAACCTGCCACACACTGCAGCAACCGCACTGTCTCAAGACAGAGCAGTTGTAATTTGAGGATGCTAACATCAAGAGAATTAATCTGCCAGCCCCATGCACTGATTCCTCACCTGCTCAGGCTCAAGCTGTCATCTGTAGGGCCAGGTTTGACCAACATCACCACATCAGTCAGTCAGTCCTCTTTTAATGGCCATCAGCAAGGGGAAAAAATGACAGACAAAATGCAATTACAGTAAGAAAAGTGTTGTTTGAAATATGACCTTTCTACCCTATACTTCTGTGAATGTGAAAAGTACAGTCTGTAGTCTGTTAGGTTTAAGAATGGCCAGAAGTGGAAAGATGCTCTCTCAAAGTCAGCACAAACATAATAGGAGACAGAAAATAATATTCTGTGCTTTCTGTTAGAGACAGAAATGAGGCGGACAGAGGAAAAAGGGTTAAGCAAAATTAGGTATAGTCACAGGTGATTAAAAGATATCTACCTGAAGTATTTTTCTAGTCCTACCACGTGTCAGTCACTAATACTAAAAGTAAGGCATATTGTTATGAATAGCTATGTAACACCACATGATAAACCAACACACTTTCTCTATCAGTAGGGCTGTTACACTTCAGTAGATCAAATTAATGAAGGAAACTTCAAAATTCCTACAAAACCAAGGAGAGAGGCTTTGCTGATGGCACTGCAGCAGGAAGAGGCCTTACTTTCTCCCAGCGATTGATTTTGAGTAGTATTCTGCCACATATGTACTTACCTCAGCCTGTATCACAGCAGGGAGACCACTATTTACTTGTGATAGAACACCTACTGGGGATGGCTATTGGCTTGCAAATCTGGGAGTTTATCTGCAAGGCTTTCTCATCCCTGAATGATATCAACAGAACTGACTGCAGCGCCACTCGCTTAAGAAGAGTGATAAACCCTCTGCCAGACCCTTATCACTAAAAGCATGGTTTGCAGTAAGCAAGGGAACTCAGAAGAAGAACAGGGAATAAGAAACTCAGAATGACTTCAAAAATGTCCTGTCCAACAAAAAGGTTATTTGTGTCAGATACCCTATTCTTGTTAGGCAGGTTTGGCTGTGTTTGCAATTCTCTTGCAGTCTTCAGAGTGCTCTGAATATGGTAGCAGAGCTAAACCTTGTCACCTTTGAATGACATAGTTCAGTTGAATGCTTGTAAGGTGAACAGTTCATTGCAGCTCTAATACAACATTATGATGCTTTTGAGGCAAAGATCAATAATTAATGTTCCACTAGAGACCTTAATAGCACAGTTACCATCACACATTGTTCTGTTTTATAATGGTGTCTCTCATAACACTAATAACTTGTAAAAGCATAATAGTGGTAATGCTTGAAGAAAGCAAGTTAACAAAAACCAGCTCAGTTTCCTCCCTCCCATCCCCTGCGCTCTTCCCCTCCGCAATAGTGGATGCTTATATCTGTGATGGGGATCATAAGCATTACATAGTTGTTCTTATAGAATACCAGGTAAAATAGTCCACAGGGAAAGAAAAAAATAGGTGTACATCATGCTAAGGAAAGACAGTGCATTCTCACATAAAGAACATGCACAGTGTGTTTTTATACTGTCAGTTTCATTTACATCATGAGGACCTAACAGACTTAGGTGAATATGTCCTCAAAGAATAGGCAGGATCTCAAAAGCTTAGGCATTGAACATGCAGAAAGTAATAAACCAGCAAACTCCTTCCTGGCACTCTTTATACTTTTTAGAAAGTTTTTAGTGGTTGTTGTTCCCCTCTTCCCTCCCCAACTTGAATTCCTGACAATGAATTTCCATTGTATCAAGTGTAGCACAGTACGGACCATTCATCATTAAAATTTTACCTTTACACTAAAACTTCAGTCAAATATCAGTAAGAGAATGACGGGGCTTGGTATTCACAAATGCTCACTTCAGCCTGGGGAACCAAGTACCTTTAGGCTTCCTCTGTAGTTGGTGATGAGAGAGAACCTGCTGCAAGAAGCAGTTTTGAGTACCTAGGTATAGGCTACTGCTCTGAATCATTTCAAAACAGATCCTCTAGCAGGTGATTCAGAGCGGGAATCTAATTTTCACTTTCTCATCCATCCAGCACAAGAGCCTATTTTTTTTCCCTAAGTATGCGAAACAACTTGTTTAAACCTCATCCTGTCAGCATGTTCTGAGGAGAAACAATTTCACTGGAATTTTGAACTATCCCTACGCATTCAGTAGGAATGTCTGAACTGGATGATCAGAGAGCGATTTCCAGTTCTCAGGTCTTGATATGCTCCATCCTTCCCTATGAAATCTGTTTCTTCTGAAAGGAAATATGTGTGTGTATACAGGAATGGATCTGCAGTGCACTCTGCAAGAGATTCTGCCCGGCATCAGGGGGTAAGGACTATGAAACATGAACATACCTATTTCTTAGTCTGGACACAGCCAATACATCAAACTAAGGTTCCAAGACAGGCTTCCCGTGTCCTCTGCTGCCCCCTTTCTCTCTTGTGCATCCAGCCACCAATAGGAATGTTTTTGCTTTTGGTGAAAAATGAAAAACATGTTTCTTACGACAATGTACTTCTGATTTCACTTGTGTACAATTAAACCAAAGTAACTAATGAAACTATTCTTCATTGGCTAATCCTGTCAGACTACTTCTTATGATGTGTTAACACATCATTTCATCAAGCAATAAATGCTCTAGTGAAAAATGTCCCAAATTAGTTACACTCACTGTGTTTCTCAAAAGAGGAGAATGAATAAGGTAAATTTTAATTCAGCTATTAATTACATAACACATGAAAGGGGTCACCCTGGTTAACATTGTACTCCACAAATCAAAGGAAATGCATGGATAATAACTTTTAATGCATGTTACTGTCATTATTCTTCACAAGTTTGTTTCATTTTAAGAAAGGTTATTTTTCATTCTTTTTGTATGAGTATGGAGTTCAAAATCCATCAAAATAATTTCAAGTCCTATAAGCTTTGATTCCCACAGTTCTGCAATATTTGGATGATGAAACAAGAAATTACTAGGACATTCAGCACTAAGATTTAAGTTGTGTTTCTCATAGTGTATTGACTATGGACCAAACTGGAATCATTGCAATGCTGAGATTTCATGTACTAAAAATAAAATTATATTACTGCAGAATAATGTAGCCATAATGTACCTTGTGTTACAACAGTTGTGTTGACCCAAAGATAGGAAGAAGATTTGTATTTTAGTTCTGTCTTTACACAACTGCATAGTAGTACAAACAATGCAAGTTTTTGCCTGAGACATTCAGTGTACAGTTATTATTGAATGTGTTTTCTCTGGAACTTTATATTTTGTTTAGTGTCAGTGTTTATAGGTTATGTTCACTCACTTTTTTAAAACATATGTCAATATAAATTAAAAAAAAAGAAAAAATTCAAAAAGAATTGTATTTTAATGAAGGATTTAAATGATGTGGTGGACTCAATGGTAAAGGAGTGGCAGGCAATGTTGGCTGTGACAGCTACATACTGGTACTGCACTGCACAAACCCATTTAAAATAGCAACCAACGGCTAATCAACTATTACCTCCAAAAGCTGGTAAGTTAGTAACTGTAGTGATTAGTACAGATTACAGTGACAGATAAATTCAGGATTATTTTGGGACAAGAACTAGGGATGCCAATAATAAATAATATCCCCATGCCAGTGGGTAATCCGTATAGTAAGTGTAATATATGATAGTCTTGTTCCACAGTTTGTAAAGTTATTTCTGCAGGAAAAACACAGGGGAAGATATTTATGTTTGTATGCTAAAATACAGGAGAGTATGTTGGAATATTCTTGTGACACAGATGTATTAACAAACAAAAATAAATGTTTATGTAAGAATATCTCTTGATTCACACCATAATTATGTCAATTACAGGTTGCACCAGTGACATTTGCTTGGGACATTCCTGTCCAAGCTAGACTGTTCGTTTTCCAGCACTATAGTTATACTAATACAACTTGTTATGGGACCATGCTGAAATGATCCAGGTTAATAATAAAAAAACCTACCAAGGTTAATTTGTTTTATAACTTAAGCTTTACCATGTGATAACTTTTCCTTGAAAGCAATTCATCATGTCTAAACACTATTATATGTGTTTACCCCCTTTTTTAGCTGTGAAGCTGTATAAAGTTCTTCCTTTGAAAATCAGCTGGGAGCAATTGACATCTTCATTAATATGTTCTTTATGTGGTAATTTCCTCACAGAAAGCCTCACAGTTTGCACTGGACAGTGCTTTCCTGTACTGCTGCCTTGGCAAAGAACTCTAATCTAAATTCCAGTAAATAGCTGAAGTGAGGTGCAAAAAGCAGGGGAGCTGACAAGTTGGGTGTAAAATTGCTTTGGTATCTCCGTTCTGACTGCAGTCTTTGATAATGCCTTTGCCAGGGGGCACCCGTCAAAGAATTTTATTTGTTCTGATAATATAGGTGGGAATTACGAAGCAGAAAGGACAATCACATCTGCTGAGTGCTATCTCTATGTTCTTACAGCAGAGAGAGTCCTCTATCATCTCTCTCCTATGCTTCGGTCCAGGAGGAATACAGGTTTCCAGCCTCAGTACTTAGAGTCCCTCTTTTACCTCAGTGCCAGCTCAGTAGCCAGACCTTTGTTGAAGGTTTTTCTGAGAATAAGCTTTGGGTATCTTCTCTGTTTAGTAACTAAGAGAGGACTTTGCAGTAACTGCACATCTTTGCTATTATGATGGAAGGAGTGGACAGAGGAGGTCAGAGGACATCTGCTATCTAATTTGTGATCTTTCCCTCTGAGGCTCTACAGGAGGAAAGAATTCAGGAATGTTGCATGAGTAAATTGAAAAAGCAACTATTTTCTAGTGTAATCAAAAGATCAGGAACAAGTTTTCCTCTCTGCCACATTTTGAATTGCTCTAAGAAAAAAAACTGGCCTGGGACTAAGTCTAAGTAAGCTCGGGCCCCTGAAATAGGTACATGAGTTTCCTATATAGCCAGTTCAGACTTCCAAGGTCAGCAAAGGCCATCCAGCCAACTGGATGGAAGGTGCTTACACAGGGAACACAGATAACTTAGGAGGGCTTTTTTCAGCTGGCATCTAAAATATAAATGCTGTTAAAGGATGTAAGACTAGATCCTTATTGGACACTAACACTAGTGACAATGTAAAAAAAAAAAAAAAAAAGGCAGCCCAATTTCCCCTGGATTTCTGTGTTTATCTGGGGGCTTATCACTCGTCGTTTAATTCTATGCTTTTCCTTTTAAGAAAGCAGTGTTCAAATAAATAATATAAAATATAAATATAACTGTATATCAAAGTGCTGAAATGAAATAAAGAATGGTCAACTCAGAAGAGGAACATATTGCAGCAAGTGCTGAATTATCTTACCTTGTATTATTCAGTTTTCTGTTTCATTTTCTACAACAGAAACTGAAATATGACTTCCTTTAAAATTAGTAGTTCTGAGGCATCTCGGGAATGACATCTTAAGTCCTGTGCCATAGTCTGGGAAACAGGTTGTTCTCTTGTTCCGCTTATTTTGATTTTTCTAATGGCTTCATTATTGGCAGCGACAACATACTTTAATTTGACTGTTTACAGTCTTTTTGTACAAATTGATACATGAGATGGTTAAGAGAAGATGTTTTCATATATTCCAGATTCCTGAATTGGAAAAGGGTTTGACATAAGTCCAGACAATATCAGTATTCTTCATGTCGCCACAAAGTGGTGAATGTTTTTCAAAAGATCATGCAGAAGACTGATGACATTTCTCCTAAGTTGTTGGTACTGACAGACAAGAAGAAAATAGTAAGATTGTAACAGAACTACAAAGTCGTATGTTATCTTTTCGGACAAGGACTTGTACTACAGTTGCATTCAGCTTTCGTTGAAGTGCAATCCTGAATTGTGATGCAAAGTTATTGATAAAGAGGCTTAATTTCTTGGAGCCCAGCTTGCATTCTTCTTGGGAAATATCTTGAAATTAGAACTGAAATTGGTGATGAGACATCCTCAAATAGAAATACCAAGGGTTTTTTGCCTTTGAATCTTAAACAAAGGGTCCAGTCTGTCCAAAATTTTGTAAGAATTAAATAATTCAGTAAAAGAAAGGAAGTTATGCTTTGGGCTTGATTCAGTGGCAACTTGTACCATTTGAGATGCATTAGGGTATCTCAGTCAGATATAGGTCTGGTATATAATAGAAGACTATGGAGAACCAGAGTTGTTCTGGATTATCAGCAGAGGACAAGGACTATACCAGGATATATCAGTAGAAGGAAAATAGTGCTACAGACACATTTACTAGGCAAATGAATGAAGATCCTTATTTTTGGTGCAAAAAAAATCAGAAAAATGAAAATTTAGAGACTGTCAAGACACCTGAGCTTCTGAGGAAGAAAAAAGTTTCAAAGAAAATGCAAATCGTACCACAGGTACTCAGTAACCTAAATTCAGAAAGGGAGTAACATAAAGACACCTACTTTATGTAAATGTTTTCTAGTGTGTGGTATTCAATATCTGAATAACATCAAGAATCTTTAATCTTTTTGGAGTCTCTAGTGTTTGAATCTGATTGAAGTCTTTTGTTGACGGCTCAATTATATCCTTCATTTGATAGAAAAGCTGTTGAGGTGTATAAAGAAATACCTCAGTGATTTAGGCAAATAAAATGTCAACTTTCTTACAAAGGTGTTAAAAGTTATTTGGGAAAGTTCTTAAACTACCCACCAAATGTTGTAAATATAATTTCAGTATTTTATCGCTGGTGGGCATGGATCTGAGTTACTAATGAATGATTTAGATTTTTTTCGGTAATCATTTTATGTAAAAAGTATTTGACCCAGTACTGACCCCTGGGGTACACCACTAGTTGCTGGCCTCCAACTAGACTTTGTTTCACTGACTGCCACCTTCTGGGCGCAGCCATTTAGCCAGTTTTCAATCCACCTCACTGTCTCCTCATCCAGTGTATACATCAACAGCTTGTCTACGAGGATCTTATGCGAGACAGTGTCAAAGGCCTTACTAAGTCCAGATAGACAATATCCACTGCTCTCCCCTCATCTACCAGGCCAGTCATTTTATGGTAGAAGTTTATTAAGTTGGTCAAGCATGATTTCCCCTGGATGAGGCTATGCTGACTACTCTGATGACTTTCTTGTCTTTCATGTGCCTGGAAATGGTTTCCAGGATTAGCTGCTCCAGGGATCAAAGTGAGGCTGACTGGCCTGTATTTCCCTGCGTCCTCCTTGAAGATAGGAGTAACATTTGCTTTCCTCCAGTCTTCAGGCACTTCTCCCAGTTGCCATGATCGATCAAAGATTACCAAGAGTGGCCTTGCAGTGACATCTGCCAGCTGCCTCAGCACTCATGGGTGCCTCTCATCACAGCCCATGGACTTACGTGTGTCCAGTTTGCTTCAATATTCCCTAACCTGATCCTCTTCCACTAAGGGTACGTCCTCCTTATTCCAGATTTTTGCCCTGGTAAAAAAACACAAACAAAAAACCCCACATCAGCTGCAGTCTACAAGTTAGTTATCCATATACAAAATAAATGTAGAGTACTTGCAAAATGTAACATTTTTATGCTTGTTGCAGTCTTAATAATTAAGTCAAATAGCTTATGAATAATTAAAATAAGATTAAATCCAAAAGCATTCCTTCGCTTATTTGTATAGCTTGTTGTAGCAGGCAGGTAACTAGCATAACATTCCATACTGCTCTAGAGTTTTGCCGTAAAGTTGAAAAATCCCTTAGTGTGCGTCATTGCAGTATTGGAATAAAATCGAGGTGAAATACATCATGCATAGAAAATGAGATCATGTGTTTGTCCTCCGTGTGCTCCAGTTCCATTAGCACTGTCTGAGGAGTGCTGGAACTGGAATGTCACTTTCCCACACTGCACTTCAGTCATTACTGTTGAAATAGCACGTCCATGATAGAACGTGTCTTGCTCGACCTTCACAGGGTGTTGAAACCACACAGGGAAAGTACTGCTGGAGCCACTGGAGGTAAACTTTGTCAGATTTTGAGCAAGGACAACCCCTAAGCACTTCAGTTCAGTTTTGACACTGCATTCAGCTTTGTCACAGCTTGACCCATACAATTGCAGTCCTGCTCTTAAATGACCATTTGTCTACAGCAAAATGAGTACTGTCATATAGTCCTCTGTACCTCCACTGATTACTGTGATATGCAGATGACTGAAATCGATGGCATCACTGAGGTACAAATCCTTTTCTTTTTGTCAGTGGAAGCTCTAGTTTAAGTTTATTTGCAGCCATGTACCACAGGAATATGTTGCGAGTTTCCTCAAGGGTGAGGCTACCTAGGTAGTTCTGGCCTTGCAAGATGCCATGCCCTAGAATGTCCACAGTGCTGCCCTTTAGTTACCTGTGAAATTACACACACACACACACAACCCGCCTTAACCATCTGTGTAATTAGAATCCTCATGGCTCTGTCTGCAACTTTTGCCAACTTCTCACTTTGTTATTTGTTATATTCAGCCATTACTTATGTCATGTCCAGTGGTTTCTCCTGATCTGTTCAGTTAGCTTAACCTCAGGCCAGGGACATTTGCCTGTGTCCCTCAATGGAGGGATTCACGGGAAAGGACTCTGAGAAGAGCTATATCAGAATGTATCTTGTATATGAATCCCGCATTGGCCACCGGTGGCTTAGATCAGTGACAGACAAATTTTTTGCTCTGTGGACCTTTAATATCCAAGAAAACATTTTATAGATTACTAAACACTGTTCTCATGATTTAATGGAAAACACTGGGGAAACAAACAAACAAACAAAAAAATGCTCTGGAAATTGAATGGACTACTTACAAGATCTTCATGTTAGGAATTGCAGATAGAGATGAAATCACCATAGAACCATATGATTGAAAAGCCTGCTCCATATAGTCATAAATGATTGCACAGGATTTATCAAGTAGGTCCATTTTGTTGATTTCATTCTGGCCAACATTTTTAATTACAGCTATAAAAGATACAGCATGCATTCCTGTACAGTTATAAAATCTGTGTAAGTTAAGAAGCTGGGAGAACCTGAAAGCATGTTGAAGAATAAGATCACAACTCTGTGTGACTTAGGTTATTTGGAAAATATAACAGTGAAGATGAGTTCAGAGTTCCAGATAAGAAATTAGAAGTGAAACCATGAGTGAGTATCTGAATAGGTGAAAACACTACAGAGACAAATATTGAAACATAAACTAAGTATAAGCTGCCAATGTACTGCTATTGCAAAAGGTAAGTCAGAACACGCTAATAATGGAGACAAATGCAAAGATATGGACATAATTCCTGTTTATTCAGCTTTCCTCAGTGTTGATGTGACTAGATCAAAGTACTCCATAAAGTTTTGCTACCACATTTAAAGAAAGTTCTAGATAAAGTAAAAATATCTGAAGGAAGCAACAAGAACATGTCTGTCCATTCTTTACTAGGTCTAGATATTTCTGCTTCTCCTCAGACCTGATAAAGAAACATAGTGCCCCCAAATTTATTTTTTTCCCACTGTATCAGCCTAAAAAGAGATTACCTCTCCATACAAACTTTGCCTCTCTTATCTCTTTACCATCCTAGTGAAGACATTGAAAATGCTTCCATTCTTCTTATAGAAAACAAAGGGTAATTGAATTAATCTGCAGAATGAAGATAGGTTACATATTAGGATTAACCTTCTAACTGTGAGGGTAGAGAAGACTACTCAGATGATGTCCTGGTAAAACATCTTCATACTCACTATCAGCACATGTCAGAGTGCTGATGTCTGCATGTCTGCATATATGTCAGTATCTAAACTGTTCTTAAAAATCTCTCTCTTTGTATATAGGAGATGCAGAGAAGATTGTATTTTACTGAAAGGAAATGCATAAATTATCTCTAAAAGTTCTTTTCAGCCATATATATATATATAAAATTGGATTTTATGGTTTTTGCTAGGATTGTCCTTAGAGAATCTATCCCATTCTAATTTAATTTTACAATAAAGATATTTTAAAGTAACACCTTAGGTCAGTATCTGTAAGGTAATAAATGTTTAATTTAATTCTTTGGACAGTCAACAAGTGGATTTTCTATGCCCTGGTTAACTCTATCTTGTTTACTTTTGACCCAATTTAATTAACAAAACATTTCTTTCAAATCTAGCATATAGACTAAGCTTTGTCTTACATATTAAAAATAATGTCACCATGCACTGCTGTCAGATTTATGGTTCAGTGCCACGCTAGCTGACACAGAATAATTTAGTATGCGGAAGAACCTGAATAGGAAACCAAAGGAAGAGCTTGTTTTCTTTAATTATTGAATTGATATAAATTATAATTAACATAATGGTTGGAATGTAATTACACTACCATACAGTAATTTATTTTGTGTTTATGTACCGTGTCCAATTTGCTTGTGTTAACCCCTAACCTGCACATTATGACTTGGCATTATGCATTTGTAATAACAGATGTTCATTTTATTTTTGTAATTACCTGAATATGAGATTTAGGGTAATCATTTCTGCAACTTTCTTAATAAGATAGAGTTTCAAAACATTGCTAAAGAAAAAAAAAACCTATGAATTTACAAACATTTCCTACACTAAATGTATCTGTTTTCAGATTTATTTTAATTAACTGTAACCTGCTGTTTGAAAAAACAGTGGAAACAAACTGAAATTAGAAGTAAACAGGAATTCCAACAGAGCTGTTTCATGCAAAGAGTGCTAGAAATATGGAATAAATTGCCAAGAGCACTGATGTGATCAGTATAAATGGATTCATGGAGGAGAAGGGAGAAATTAAAGCTGCAGTGACAATACAGAAGGGTGAGAAGGAAATAAATTTAGAGAGCTTGCATGCTTGGGTCAAGTAACCTGACTTACTTAAGTAATTCCTTATTGACTATTTCCCTCACCAGTCCTATATGTAGATTCAGAGTTTTACCATCAAAATCATTTGTTAACATAACAAAAGCTCAGACAGGGTCAAATTCAAGGTCCAAAAGTTCAAGCTAGAGAAGAGATCTTTCATTCTGGAGGCAGACGGTACAGTAGTTCTTGGGTGACTGGTGATTTGTTTACTATATATGCTGACCTAGCATTCTCAGCGGCACCCTTGGAGATTTAGAAAAGGAAATAATTCAGTTACACAGTACAACAAGGCTGCTACAGGTCATGGCCATTAGTGGCCTACTAAGCTTTTTATTTGACACAGCCTCATAGAGGAAAATCTTTTTGATGATGGTGGCAAAAAATAACATTTCCTCCACCACGTTTTTTTAATTTAGAGACCTTGCTTTTCAGAGGGAGTGGGCTAATAATTAATTAAAAAAAATATTACCTAGGTAATTTTAAAAATATTTGAGACTTGTCTGGGATCTCATGATATCATCTAAATATCTGCAGTAATTAAATATTGCTCTCAGAGGATGGTTCATACACTAATTGGCAAATGCATCAACTGAGTAGCACTGGAGTAGATTATAGCATCTCCCTCATTTCTTCTATATAGAAGAGAAAAAAGCTGTGGGTTGGAGAAGGGATAGAAAAAGCTGCAAGACTGACTGCTTTCAAAGCATTCCTGAAGTTATCAAAAGGCTGAAAAAGTTGTGTAAAGAAGTATATTTTGAAAGGTTATTTGCATTTTAATGGATGCACATGAGAGATCAATTCAAGTAACAGTTTTCCTTGATACATTCAGTTTTTACATTGGAACACAACTCAAAAGACATGTGTGTGTGTGTGTGTGTGTATATATATATAAACATAGCTGTTTTTTGAAGACTGGACTGGTTTGAAACATTTCTATAAAAAAAAAAATCCTCATTGGCCAAATGGGAACTCATTTTGTTCTATGTTTTTTTATTCATGGAAATCAATTTGGATAACTTTTTTTTTTGTTTGTGGCTAAGAAAATTTTATAAAAGCAGCTTTCTAAATTTTTAGTGAAAAGTAAGCTACTAGCATTTTTCTGAGTTCCAACTACAGACCAGAGTAAGCCACATATCTGTTCTCTTGACATTTGGCTAAAAATATAAGCATTTTTCTTCATGTGAGAAAGAGATATCAAGAGTAGAACCTTACAGGAAAAAGTCCTATTTTATCGTCCTTACGTAAAACATGTACAGGGGTTTTGGAATCCTAAGGTCTGCCTAAGCTGATAAGAGTTAGTTATGTGTTAGCATCTGGTCTAATGTTGCCTATGTGAGGAAAGTGCTTACCCATGAGCTGTAACTCTCCTTAAATATAAAAATATTTTAAAATAAATAAATATGTATTACTAAGTTTTGGCTTTGTTTTTTTTAAAGTAATTTTAAAGATAAAGGGCAAAGTTATGGTACAGGCAGAATTTTGGATGAAGAATCTCTTGGTTTACAAACCTGGGCTTACTCCTCCAGGCTACAAACTAACATTTACCGTGACTTAATGAGTCATCGCATGAAGTTGATAGTTTAGTCAAACTAGATTAGGCCTTTACTGTATTAGATGTTTTGTCTCAAAGGAAAATTTCAGTGCTTTATAACTCACAGTAGATGATTGTAATACAAGTGGAGTTACATATACGCCTGTGTGACTTTAAATTGCTTGAAAAGATGAGGTATTGATAGATAGCTATTAAAAGTCACTGTAAACAGCTTAGATGATTGTCAAACTAGGGAACTGTTTATTGAAAAGAGTAGAACAAAAATTCCCTAATGATTGTACCACATCAAGAAAAATGATTTGGAACCAGTATGAGACTGCAGCAATGCTTTCCATCTTGGGATTTCATTGCAAGGCTCATACTTTTCAGCGCATTTTTACAAACCCTTAACTCATGGAATCAAGAGCTTGTATGAGAACCTACCTGTCATATTGGCATAATAATGCTTGGAAATGCAAATTAAATGTGCTATTAAAACTGGAGAACTAGAAGGCAAGGGGAAAACATGTAAAATTTTCTGTAAAATTCATGATTGTTAAACCAGTCTATAAGTTTTTAAAACATGAGTCATGCTTTTTTGAATGCCTGTGGCTGCCAATATACAAAATAGTGTTTCAGTCCACATTTTCATATTCCAGGTTTGTCAGTGAATCCAAAATGCAACCTCTGTTTCTGACAAAAGGTTTCCTATTACCCATTACTTATTTTCTCAGTTTGGTTTTAATTAAGAGGATCTTCCATATTGCCAGAATTTTAGATTTGTCCGTGACACAGTGCTGTCAATTTGCTTCCTCTTATTCCATCATTAGTCAAGTCTGAATTTGAATAAGTGCACAGGCAGAAAAACAGTGTTGAAGGAATAGCATTAAGTTTGCTAACTTGACCACTCAATAGGAAATTCAGAAATATTTTTGCACCTGCATTTCTGATTTCTCTCTTCCTTGTCTATAATGCAGTCTTTAATTATGTGATTGTACTGTGGGGTTTTTTTTTCCATTAATATTTGCTTCATTCATCACACTAGAGGGACCTCCTCACACTGAGGCTTTATAACTAAGAAGGAAGCTATTGAAGTTTAGAAACTTGAAGTGGATGTATCATAGGAGCTCAGAAAAGAAAGACAAAAGAAAAAAAATGCAATTTTTTCAATGAAGCCTGTGATTCTAAAGTTGATCTCATTAAAAGTGTTGCAGATATGTCTTGTAGAAATAATGAGCAGAGTTGGGAGGTAGAACTTCACAGCAAAAACTATTATGATAATTTAAAAATTATTCAAAAAATCATGCAAATTCTTTCAACTGGGAAAAAATAGCCACAGCCAGAGCTAGAGTTTCCAAATTTTCAAAAGAACATTTCTTTGCAGATAGTAGGAGATTTAAGCCACTTTTTTAATCTCCCACTGTCTGAGTCATGTGACAAGGGTCTTCTGATAGGTAATCCTGCTGACATTGTTTCCTTCTGAAAATAAAACTCAAAACTTAATTGATCAGGAATGTGATACCAGATGTGAAGACTAGGGTCAAAACCATTTAGAGGAAGATCCTGGTCTGTGAGCTTCTGTTTATATTGTTTATATGAAGTAGAACACAGTTTACAGGAGGGATTTCAAATGCCTTTTACACCATCTGTTCCTAAATAATCCATGGTCTTTTAAGGATTTTGTAAATTTGTTTTTAGCTTTGCCAAATTACCCATATTACAAAAAACCCACATATTTTTCCCAATTTGTGGGTGACTTGCTTCCAGGATAACAGAAGGCTCATCCACACCCATTCATCTCTCCTCAAGTTTGTAACTGCAAATTGTCTGCAACTCCAGATTTACTCTGAAGTGTAAGATCTATAGCATATCAAAGTACAGATATGTTTGTTTGTAAGAGAGGCTATGCATTTTTTCTGATTCTCTATCAGCATATAAGTAAATATCGGCCCAAGACAGTATAAAAGAACTTTGACTTCCATGTTTCATATCAAATGTCAAGTGTGCTTTGAGACAGAAACAACATCAAACAGGTGGTCGAAAAGGGAGAATCTAAATGTGTATGAAGATCACAAGGGATGTGGTACATTTTCCATCTAATCTATTTAGTTTCGCATATATCCCCCAATGCCAGGGTATCTAAGCACAGCACGATCCATAGGTTTGCACATTGCTCAAGATGTATGATCAGATCTCAGAAAACAGCAAATGCTATCAATAAAACATGAAGCAAAGTTAATTACAGGCTTCCATTCAGAGTCACCCTGCCGCTCATGGCCCATTATAATGAATCATTCCTAACATGTAGGATAGATTGACAGAGATTTTATAAACTTTCCATTCTCCAAGTTTTCCCTGTGTAATAAGTGCCTGCTGTACACTAGGAAAGTGATTAAGTATCAATTTCATGTAGAATAAGGAATAAATGTTTAAAAGACTAATGAGACACTATTTTTACTGCTTAGAGTACTGTGACTAACCAATGAGTCAGATGAATGCCTCTGTCATTTTAATTAGTCATTGGATGAGCCTCTTTTATTTTCCTAATATTTTTTAAAGTAACTTTAAACTTTTCAGGAATGCACTTTTTGAGTGATGAGACCAACAATTTCTTTTTCAAAGGTCCTGCCGGAATAAACATACATTACATGTTTGGCTGAACTTGTGGGAGTCTGAAAGTAAAGTCATTTTACCTTACCAATTCCTTTTAGGTCTGTGTTTGTATGTCACTGTCACATCTAGGATGCATATGTTTACAAGCCTAATTTAGCTATTTCTGGTATTTAGTGTCGTACAGACCTAAATATCTGAAAACTTTTCCTCCTACTGCAGTCTTTCTTTGGTCAAGTGTAGTGGAAAGTGCTAATTATCTTTCTCTCCATTTCCATAACCCATTGATTCAATTAGAAAGAATGTTAACTCATTTTTTAGCACACATTCTTGCAAATTGTCTTAATCCAGCACGTTAAACGTATGAGTGTACATGCATCTTCTGATGGGTTTGGTAACCTCACTTAATGAGTTTTCTAACAATTCACTGCTATATTGAGACCAGGATGGTGAATGTCTCTTCAAATTGTTACTCTTTGTACAAGGTTCTACAGGTCGGTCAGTGTCTTGGGAAAATTGTCGCTTGTTTCTTTGCTTTCTTTTGTTCCTATTATAATTTTGGTTTTGCTTCACCAAAATGCTTTAGCCCTTTATGAAACTAATGAAAAGCGTGTTGTTTTGCCTGTGTTAAACTATGTTAGTGAAATCAATTGTTATAATTTCAAGCACTTGAACAGTTGTGTCAAGTGGTATTGGCTTATTGTCCGTAATACAAGTGCTCATACATATTTTTTTTTTTTTATTTTTTATTTAATGTGCCTGTGTGAATTTAACACATTTTTGCATCTTTACCATTTGTATTGCTTAAATGTACATTTTTTTTAAATAAAAAGGATAAATTTCAGAAAGGTAGTTGATATAGTAAGTGTCAGTCAAATTTACTGTGAACCTAGCCAGTGCTGCAGCTTTGTTTTTTCTGGACTGAAGTGGAAGTCTAGACTTAGAAGTGTAATTCAACCTTCTCCTGATGTAGGTATGCACAGAGAGAAATGAGGGGTCTTCTCCCCACTGTCAGTCCTCTGTTACCCACTGGCTACCTAATCAGTGTTGCTAAACAAGGGGAAGTAGGCCACTGCCTATAAAATCATATAACTCAGTAATCAATACGGTTTTTATGTTCCTTATGTGTTTTATTGATGTCGTAGTTTAACCCCAGCTGGCAATTAAGCACCACACAGCCACTCACTCACTCCCCCTCAGTGGGATGGGGGAGAGAATCAGAAGAGTAAAAGTGAGAAAACTCGTGAGTTGAGATAAAGACAGTTTAATAGGTAAAGCAAAAGCCACACATGCAAGCAAAGCAAAACAAGGAATTCATTCACTACTTATATTACTTATATTTACTGTATATTACTTCTAATATATAGTAAAGCAAGCAAGCCCCATGGCAAGCACAGGAGCCTGCCAATTAATAGCTGAACAGCAATAACAGCTATAAATTTCATCTAGCACATTCCAATCAAACCTGTCATTATCTCAAACCCTTCAAGCCCCACATTGTGGGGGGAGTCTGTTGCAGCTGCTAGCCCAAAACCTGTAATTCTAGCTAAAATGGTGCCTTTGGTTTTGGTATTTCTGAGTAAATCTTCATTTTAAAATGCTGTCAACCATCAGAATGGCAAGCAAGTTCCCCCTACATGCGATGGTGCTCTTGGAGATTTCATCTCTCCATATAACTTTGCATTGTCCATTGCTTTGAGCTATGCCTCAGTTCTTTCCTCTTTAAGTTAAGAGCAGAAGTGAAGATTTGGGAATAACATAATGACAGAACTGAGTTTTCTCTCAGAAGTGCCGTTACCCCAGCAACTGACATAAAACAATACAGATTTTAGAATAATTTAGAGAAAGATATCTAATCAAATGACTGTCTTCAACTTCTGATGTGACATTAACACAATTTGGTATCTCTAAAGAGAAAATAGAGAGTCATATTCTCTTCTGGTATAAGTCCACATGTATATGTTTTTGTATTTGTATCCACATGGATTTCAAGCAACCGTACCCCAGACCCAATGTATATAATATCTATCTTGAAGAAGCCCAGCCTCTGTATAAAAAATTGTCTAAATAAATGCTTTCATTAACTTTCAGGTCACATTTCTTAGGAGATAACAAGAGAAAATTTGACATTTATAGTTTGTAAGTAGAAAGGCAATTGATATGGGTGGTGTTTGACGAACTTAAAATTAATAGAAATGTTCATTTCATAGCCATGTTAGAAAAAACATAATTCTATGTTTTTCTTTGCTGCATTGCATTTCAGAGGCCAGTTTGACTTAGAAGGGTATTTTTCTGCTGCCTTTAGAAATAGCTGTTAGGTAGCAAAATAAGGTACATTAGGCAGTATAAATTAGATTTGTTTTAGAAGACTAGAAACTAGTTAGACCTCAAATAGTGTTGCTTGTCACAAATTCTAGGAGGTTATATGTGAGACAATGTGATATGCTTAAAGAAGTTAATACCAGCCTGGAGGCCTTTATTTTTATTACCAAGGAGTGCAAATAAACATGCTTGTTAGGGCAGAAATCTAAAGGTCAGTTCTCAGATGTCATAAATCATAGATCTAGGAAGAACTAGGTTAAGGAAGCCCAAAATATTGGCTCAGCATCAGCAACACAGGAGCATTGCTTTAATTCTGTAACAAAGAACTGATTCAAATAATTATTCTGTTCCTCAGGGAGTAATTTAATTCTAGTTCAGCTCTTAATAAAAACATGATCTAAGTTATAATTCTAGAATTGTAGTTCAGTTTTGGTTCTTACTCTTATGGATCCATATTAATTTTAGTCCTTTCTCTGGTTAAACAGCATGTTTCATTACATTTTTGTCAAGAGTTAAGGTGATGTTTCTTAATTTATTTTTAAATCAGTACAGATTAACTTCATTTAAATGCATGTATAATTAATAAGTGCCTGTTTATGCAATTTTAATATTATGGGCTCATAGGACTGCATGAATTTTGAGAGGTCATTTAGCCTATGATCAACAGGGTTCCATATCTGTGTCACTCCTAATATATATTTCCATATGTTTCCGGTTTTGGAGATTGATGCTTTCCAGAGCAATCTAATTCAGTGCTCCACTACCTTTGCAAAAGATACATTTTTTCTAACATCTAATCTGAATCTTCCTCACTGCAATGCAAAAGTGTTATCCCTAGTTCTGTCTGCCACAGGCATGAAGAACAACTCTCTTTAGGAAAAAAATATGTACTTATGCATTGTGTATATCATGAATATCATCCTGCAGCTGTCTCTTTTGCCTGTAGTCTTCTCTACCTCAGGCTAGGTCATTCAGTTGTTCCTGAGAGGGCTTGCTAATAGACTTCCCATCATTCTTTTTTTAGTCTTGCTTTGTTGCAACTGATAGGGGCTTGAAGAATGGTGCCCAGAATCAGAGACAAGGCTGCAACTGTGGCCTTACAAGGGCTAGACAAAACAGAATCTGTTTAATAGACTGTGAAGCAGACTAGTTAAGCTCAGCTCTGTTCTTGGGCTGATTCCATTTATCAGTGTTGGTTTATTCTCATTCTCTACAAAGGTTACCTTTTTCATTCCCATTCTCTCTAAGAAATGTACTTTGTATGTCCTTGTTCCCACTGAGAAAATTCTTACTTATTATTCTCATTAATGGACTCTTCCCAGCAGTATCTAGTCATAGAAGAATATGTAAAGGGTGCATAGGAAGTTCTGTCTGAATATGAACCCCCTTTTTTTTTCCCTGTGATGGTGATTGAATGCTGGAACAGGTTTCTCAGAAGGTTGAGAAGGAAATAAATTTACAGAGCTTGCATGCTTGGGTCAAGCATGTGGATTCTCCATCCTTGGAGACAGTTAAAACCCAACTGGATACAGCCGCAAGCAACCCACTGTAGCTGACCCTGCTTTGAGGAGGGGAGTTGGACTAGACAATCTCCAGAGGTCCCTTGCAACTGTTTTGTGATTCTGTGAAAATAATACCGAAGTACAGGGTATACATACAGGATTGTCCTTCTTAGCAGAATTAGAAGAAATAAGATTCTCTGTTGCTGAAATCTCTGAGACTTTTCAGTCATGGGAAGAGTGTAAAGTATATTGTTTTCCTTACTTTTCTAAATCTAAGATTTACACATATCTAAGTATAAAGGTTAAAGTAAATCCTTATGAAATATTTATTTTGTTAACCAGTGTACGAAAATGATTAGCAAACTCAAATATGTTTAATTAAATGGTATGTATTTTTCATGTGAAGAAGGAAAGTTAAGTTTGATTGGAAACATGCAAACTTATCAGATACACTGCTGAATGAGGAAAAAAGGCATGTTGGTTCTCAGTGCTTTAACAACCAGTAGGCAGTTCATCTTGCCAAGCAGAAACCTTTTACTCAGAACATATTTTTGTCTTTTGGTGTATGACCCATATCTATTGTCCGTCGCATTAAATGACATAAAATGCTCATTTCTAAAGAAAAAGTAATCATTGACACACTAACTGCTCCCTTGAATGTGATTCTTCACGTGAAATTATGCTTACTCCCATTTCATGAAAGATCATTATACACTTATTACAATACCCTGATAAATGTGCTCTGTTCAGAACAAAGCCATGGTTATAGTTGTATGTGTGGTCATGTGTGACTGTGAGTTGTTAGAGAGAAGCATAGAGAAAGACAAACAAGAATTTTTTTTTCCTAATGTAGACCATTAAGATTTCCAGTCCTCCAAACTGGGAACTAATCACTGCACTTCCATCACTACTTTGATCATTTTGGATTTGCTATGTTTTAGTTTCAAAAGTAGTTATCTTATTTGGGTTGAAAACCAAATAAAACAGAGTGAGATTTTCCACTGACCTTGAAAGATGTAGTTGTTGGACTGATTTCTGAAGTAGGATCTAATTTTTCAATGATGACATATTACAGATATGGCGTGACTTGTGTCTGATCACAGAAGAGAGTTTGGGAAAGCCCAGCCTAGGAATAGCAGTACTGCAGCTGTAAGTAGATAGGTTATTTGCAAAAGTTTTACAATCACGTTTACTGTTTAGCTGGGAATATCTAGAATTATTCAAATATAGAAATAGCTACAAAATATTTTCTGACTTTTTTCCCCACTAACATTTAGAATATGAGGTTACTTTAGCTTTTTACTTTCCTTTATATTCCTCCTTGAAAAGGTTTACTTAGTCACACTCAAATATTTTCAAAAGATCTCTTCTGTTGCCATTGTTGGAGGCAAATTACAGGGTTGCATGGACCATAGGTCCGACCCAGCATTTCTTACGTTCCAGCTCCTTATTACCCCCTTGCTCAATCATTCTGTACATTCAGATCACCTCTTATGTCCTCTTGCTTTTGTCAGTTTTGATGCCTGTAAATTTGATGCCTGCTCTCACTTCTGTTTCAGCTTATTTTTCTTAATAAGGAATGATATTTTCCAAACCTATTCACAGGTTTATAATTTTCTGCTCATCTATATCTTCCACAAACAGGATGCCTGCAGAGACATACAGCAAGATATACCTGGATGGAAAGGAACTATATTGTGTTACCCATGCTGTATTACAGAATAGAAAGATCTGTCAAAGCGTATGGCTTGTCTCGTAAACTGTAAGATCATGTGTTCTATTTTTTATGTGCTGGAGGACTACACATTTGTTTACTGCTCTTAGTAATGGTTTATTAAAGCAAAGAATGGAGTATTTTGGAATTTATTGTAGTTAGATGTGGGTATTAGTGTTAAATTTTTATTTCACAGATTTACAGTTACATCTATACTTGATTTGAGTTACTAAAATACAAATGTACCTTTTAGCAAAATGCGAAACTATGTTGCAGGTTGATTTCTATATGTTTCAGTCAGTACTCCATACTGTCTTCTAAGGCACTTCATTTGCCGATGGAAAGTTGATATATATTTTCACTTACCAGAGGTATTTCCAGAACTGCAAATCCTTCTGATTTTTCTGAAACAGATGTTTCAAAATATGATTGAATTTCTCATCAAGATAATTCAGATCAAATGCTAAGAGGGAGAAAGCTCAGTTAAAGTAGCTTTTCTGCTGGTTGCATGAAAGTTATATGATGAAAAGAATTATTTTTAAAAATGTTACATTTATATTTTATATCTTTCTGTTTTCAGCATTGGTTGGACTATAACTGAAGGTAATAGAGTGGTTTTGTCTTCTTTTAGATGAATTAATACTTTATGCTGTAGTTTATTAAACTGGATTACATTTTCTTTTGCAGAACTATCCACAATGGCAACAAATGAAAATGCAATGATAGAAATGGGAAACTTCCCACTTTTAGGGATAACTTTGTAAAACGAATAACTTTTGAGAAACTTAATTTCCTGTTGACGGGCTGCTTCTGAGCTGCTTGAAAATCAAATTCCTTAATTTTATCTTTAAAGGGCACACCAAATACATGGCTTATGCTGAAGTATGGTATTATTAAACAGATCGATGTACTGGAATTGTACTGCTATGGACAGTGAATCTAAAACTTAATATGTGAAGCTCAGCTAAATTAGTAACCAGGAACAAATTAACTATATCTAGCTGTTTGTTTAGCTTCCTATGTATCTTAACTGCAAGTGGTTTTGGTTTTGTTTTCAAGAGCAATAGAGCATGGATAAATTACTGTTAGATTAAACAATCTCTCTTTTACATTAGCTTTTGAACTGGTGGCTGAAACCATTTTTTCTTATTGCAGCTCAACTTGTTTTTACAGAATTTGCAGGTTTTGGGGATTGAGGGCAGGGACAGTTCTTCCAATAAAGGTGGGATTGGTAAATCAATATGTACTAACACTAGCAGAAGTTGGTAGTGGATATGATGACTGTCTATGACATCAGTCTTTATTTCATTGACATCTGCATAGGGTTTCCAGAGCCTATTTATGATGTCATGGTTTTCCCCCAGTCCTTATTTCATGGAAAGCTGGAACTCAGCTTGTAACCTCTGGATGATTTCCTCACAACTGATCTCTATCTTCCCCCGCTGGCTCCAAGGCAGAAAGTGCCTTTAGTGCCTCTTTTGGCTGTGTGTATGATAGTTTTTCGCAAAAAAGGCTCTCTCCTTTCTTCCCTTCATAGGAAATCACCCCTGCTTCTTTCAGCCCTTTGCTCTTCACCATTTTCAGTCATCATCAAACCTTCTTTTCATTTCTTTTCATTTCAAGGAATGTCAAAACAATTATCAGTTAGATATACTGATTTTTTTTTCATCTTGCTGTGTATTACATATAAACTTCTAACATACACCCTTTTTTTTCTCACTACTGGATTCCCTGTTGATTAATTAATTTCTTTCTCTTATTTCATCCTGTTTTACTAAAATAAAATTGTTTTAAATAATTATATAGCTGCAGTACTTCATAGTTATTTATGCTTGACTGCACAGTTTTCTTCCACATGTATGCATTTTCTTTTACTCTGTTTGGAGAAGTGTGATTTTCATAACATGGATGTTTTTCAAGCTAAACAAATAATTGATGGTTTCTTCTTATTGGCTGGCGCAATTAATTTGGGTGAACTCCCCACAAATCAATATATCCCTCTTTTGTATTGCAAACATGAAGGTTGTTCCTCTCTGGCTATTGATATTCTCCTGCTCTCGGGGGTTTCAGTGCTCAGTATTTTCAAACTATTTGCCAATAATAGGCAAAGAGATACAGTACATTGCAGCACTTTAGCTGGTGTAGGAACATACCCAGCCATATATGAAATGTAATAAGGAAAAACATGGAAGAGTATGATTCACTGTTACTCTGTCCCACAGTACTAATTTAAGAGAATTTATTTATCTATTCTAATGCTAAATGGAGCCATTTGGTAAAACAGCTGAGGTAAGTAGAAATCATATACTCTGGGGATTATCTACATTAAATACGTGAAATTATCCACTTTCATTTATCACAATACAACTGAGTTTTCTCTAGCACAAGCCAGGTAATTTCATTTCTTCACTGAGAAAGTATCATTAAAAATAAAGATTTTTTTTCCTTAAAACATAAAAGAAACAATGTAGCTTAAGAATTATTTTAGACTGAAGAAAATAGGTAGGGGTGAGATACTGATAGCCATAGAAAATAAAGTGCTGTATACGTAAAGAAGCAAATACCTTCTGTTTGATTCTATACCCCAGACAGTGAAGCACTTATTCTTGGTATGAGAGAATTAGTTTCAAATCACTCCAGGACTCTAAGCTCTGCTAAAAGGTACTGTGGAGTGGACTTCTGTTAAGATTACTTTCCGGATTATTGAAATATTTATTCATGGAGTGGCATAGGACAGATTCTTCAAGATCATGAATAGGCACCCTTCCAGACTTGGGAGATTGTTGCCATCAGACACTTCCCAAGGGCCTGTGGGAAACCAAATGCTCTCTTGAGCATCTTTAGCAATGATCATAGAGATCACATTATAAAAATATGTGTTCTTGCGTGCGGGTGTGTGTGTTTGTGTAATACATATTTAAGAGAGCAAAGCTAGAAGATGTCATATGTATGGAGTTGCAGGCTTGTAAGAAAGAAAAAAATAATCTACAATGTTGTGAAATCTCATAATATGCAAATTCTTTAACCTCACACCTCTAAAAAACTGATCAGAGCATTGCACTTCCAAAAAAGAGAAGAGGGGATAATAACATTAACCACCTCCCTTCAGATCTTCTGCCAGAAACCCTTGTATTTGTTATCTTACTGAACCCCGTTACTTTTCCAAGTAGTCTCAGAATTATTATCATGCTTTGTCACCATTAACCCCTATGCGTGATGCCATATGTTATAAGCCAAGACCTACAAAACTAGCTGAAATTCACTACCTACTTATTCAATCTGGATTTCTTTGTTGTAGTAGTTCTCATCAGTCTCTGTGTAGCTTTGCTGCTTTGATGATTCACTTCGTTGCAGCTTTGAGAACAGCTGCAGTAATCAAAAACTGAAGAAGGATACTAGGTTTTTTGTAGCTTCCAGTTTATGAAAATTGCAGCTGACACTGTAATTTTGTCAACTGAGAGAATTAGACACCTGAAAAATTTCTAGAAGGATCAATACTCAAGCAGGTACAGCTTGTGAAGTTACTAAACTGAAGTAATTTTTGGAAATTACATTTTAGTAGCTGTAAAAAGTGGAAGAAGAAATAAAAATTGATCATTTTCAGGTGAAATAGTAGATTGGTTATTGTTATTAGAGCACTAGAACACCATACAACTCTCTTTAGAAATATGTAGCCTATAAACGGATCATATCCTGCTAATTTTGAAAAAAGTTTTCATGTAAAAATAATTTTAAGCAGATACAAGATTTCTCTATACTTGCTTTTCAATCTTGAAAAAGCATTCAAAGAAGTAGCTTAAAAAGCATATGCCTTTAAAACAATAAAAGTCCCTTTCTATGTAGAGAAAAGGAATCTGAATAGTTTTTAACTGTCCTTCCTGATATTATTTTTCACAGTACCCGGGGGGGTCCCAAATGACTGGAGGCTTGCCAACGTGACGCCCATCTACAACAAGGGACAGAAGGAGGATCCGGGGAACTACAGGCCTGTCAGCCTGACCTTGGTGCCAGGGAAGATTATGGAGAGGTTCATCTTGAGGGCACTCACGGGGCACGTGCAGGACAACCAAGGGATCAGGCCCAGCCAGCACGGGTTCATGAAAGGCAGGTCCTGCTTGACCAACCTGATCTCCTTCTGTGACCAGGTGACCCGCCTGGGGATGAGGGGAAGGCTGTGGATGTTGTCTACCTGGACTTTGGCAAAGCCTTCGACACTGTCTCCCACAGTATTCTCCTGGAGGAGCTGGTGAATCGTGGCTTAGACAGGTGCACTCTTCTCTGGGTTAAAAACTGGCTGGATGGCCGAGCCCAGAGAGTCGTGGTGAATGGAGTTAAATCCAGCTGGCGGCCAGTCACAAGCGGAGTCCTCCAGGGCTCAGTATTGGGGCCGGTCTTGTTAATATATTTATCGATGATCTGGATGAGGGGATAGAGTGCTCCCTCAGCAAGTTTGCAAATGACACCAAGTTGGGCAGAAGTGTTGATCTGCTTGAGGGTAGGAAGGCTCTGCAGAGGGATCTGGACAGGCTGGATCGATGGGCCCAGGCCAATTGGATGAGGTTCAACAAGGCCAAGTGCCGGGTCCTGCACTTTGGCCACACCAACCCCATGCAATGCTACAGGCTTGGGGATGAATGGCTGGAAAGCTGCCCCGCAGAAAAGGACCTGGGGGTGTTGATTGACAGCTGGCTGAAGATGAGCCAGCAGTGTGCCCCGGTGGCCAAGAAGGCCAACGGCATCTTGGCCTGTATCAGAAACAGTGTGGCCAGCAGGAGCAGGGAGGTGGTCATGCCCCTGTACTCGGCTCTGGTGAGGCCGCACCTCGAATGCTGTGTTCAGTTTTGGGTCCCTCACTACAGGAAGGACATTGAGGTGCTGGAGCGTGTCCAGAGAAGGGTGACGAAGCTGGTGAGGGGTCTGGAGCACAAGTCTTATGAGGAGCGGCTGAGGAAACTGGGATTGTTCAGTCTGGAGAAGAGGAGGCTGAAGGGAGACCTCATTGCTCTCTACAATTACCTGAAAGGAGGTTGCAGAGAGGTGGGTGTTGGTCTCTTCTCCCAAGTGACTACTGACAGGACAAGAGGAAACAGCCTCAGGTTGCACCAGGGAAGATTCAGACTGGATATTAGGAAAAATTTCTTCACTTGAGAGAGTGGTGAAACACTGGAATAAGCTGTCCAGGGAAATGGTGGAGTCACCCTCACTGGAGGTGTTCAAGGAACGTGTGTTCAAGGCATTGTGGGACATGGTTTATTGGGCATGGTGGTGTTGGTTGATGGTTGGACTTGATGATCTTACAGGTCTTTTCCAATCTTAGTGATTCTGTGATCCTATGTACCTAGCATGTACCATAGCAGCAGGTTCGACCTTGTGGGCTGGAACATTTGCATATTATTATTATTATTTAAAAAGCTTACCCTTTTTAGATAAAGGGGTTATTTATCCTAGATCTGTGCAGAGAAGCTTACTAGCATCCTTATGAAAAGTATTCATTAAAAAATTAAGTAAAATTTAAAATACTCTGGACTCGATTCTAACAGTCAGAGCTCCTAAACTCAGCTCCTTAGATTCTCATTTGGTCTAAGTTCATATAGCTGTCAATGTAGCTCCACTGTGCTAATTTACTGCAGCTGACGATATAGCCTATAGTGCTCTACTTCGGATGAAGACAATAGTGATTCTGACACCATCTAGAATTCTTTATTATTCCATTTACGTAAGTTGCTTTCAATTAACCAGAGCAACTTGTCTTCGGGCAACAGAAGTGAACCTTAGACTCAGAGAAAACATGTGACTTGCTCCCCAGTTCTCCTTCCTGGGATGGCACCGTGGTCTGTAGCCTGTGTTGTCATGGCATGCCTGTCTCTTGCTGTCTGTCTTTATTATGGTCACAGCAGCATGAACTGTTCATAGCTGGACACTCAATTACTTGTACAGACAAAACTAAGTAATGAAAAAGCCTGCTGCCACAGTGTAATTAATCCTCTGGAGTCCCACAGGCAACAAGCAACTGCACAAACAGCTGACTAATCTGCCAAAGTACACATATATCTCGATTTGCAACACGATCTGTTGTCTGCTGGTTTTTATATACTTAATCGTTAATTGTCCTTTGTCATATAGCAGAAGTTGAACTCTTCTTAGCTTGGAATAACTTGGAAACCACTGTTCATTACCCGCATCTTTTTACAGTAGATTGCCTATTTCTAGCCTCTTGACATACCTCCTCTTCCCTTTAAACATTACAGGGCAATATCCTCATGTCATATGAACATGAAGAGAGTAATTTTTTATCAACTACCCTCTTGAGTTTGATGTTCATTATCCTTTGTATATTACCTTCAGCAAACTTTTTAAAAGTATATGCTCTATCATGAATAATTAAGTTGCAAAGTCCACATTAAATACTGTGGACTGAAGCAAGTCAAGTACCAAAAAATACTATGAAAAGAAAATAAACTTTCCATTTTCTTGATATAGGTCTGACCTTTGGTGTGTAATAACCACACACTGTGACAGATGACCTAAGCTGTAAACCTCTACACATAATAATGATAGATTTGTTTAGATTTTTCCTGACATTAGGCAAACTATGTAATGATAAACATGCTGTTAATACAGAGGTCACATTTTTACATTTTCTTGAGAAAACATGATGGTTTTTTTCCTTTCATTTAGCACTAATAAAAATAAATGGACGTTTTGTGCCTATAGTCATGATTCATAAATGGGTAGAGCTCTTATTCAAAATAGACTACTATTTTTCTCAATTAAAACACAGTAATATTTGCTGAATTTTGTAGAACTTTGACTGGAAAGAAACAGATATACTTGAGGTCATAGGAGAGCTCTTCAGAAAAATATAAGATCACAGCAATGCTTTATTCTTAATTGGTATAACAATATTGTAAGAATTTCAATTACAATACGACTCCTGAGTCCACTGAAGTCAGCCAACCAATGATATGTATTTAAGGAGGAAAAAAAAAAGATCTTTGGAATATATCTTTGGAATATATCTTTGGAAAGACCAAATCAGCAAGAACCTGTCTTGGGAGCAGAAAGAAAGGGGGTAAAAGGAGAATTGCTGAACTCTATACTGAATTACATTTGCTTAAGGGTATGAAAATCAACAGCACAAAAGAAAAGGAAAATGAAAACATAGTTAGAGTCCTGATGGTAAGGGTAGAAAGAGATGTATGGATTATCAATGTTAGATCATCATGTCAAAATAACCCATAGATAACTCGATAAAACTGATTATCTATTCAGATAACTACTAGAACTAGGAGTGTTGAACTTGTCTTTCTGGGATCAATAAAGCTATGATACATAGGACAGCTGGAGGTAGCTCCAAGGAGAATGCCTTTCATCTCTTTCATATTGAATATTTGCTTTTGTGACACAATATTGTGCTGATGAAATACTGACACAAAAATTGGAAGCTATTATTGAAGCAGAAGATTGTAGACTTCATAAAATAAAGAAAAAACCTAACCAAACAAAACAAAAAACCAAATTACTTTAAAAACTGAAGTGAAAAAAGGCATGAAATTAAAAGCACAAAATGGTAGGTCAGGCCCTTGGTGATCCATAGTAGGAAGTTTTGTTTGAAGCTCAGTGACCATCGCCTGCATATGGCAAATGGGCCATATTCAGGTGTTCTATGTGATCCACAGGCTGAGTTAGAGCTGCCAAGGGGATTCAATTCTAAAAATGCAAAATTTGATTCTGAACTGAATCAACAAGTGCTAGCAAAAATGGGAAGTGGCAGTGTTGCTGTATAAGACCCAGGTAGGACCTCCTGTGCAAAATCTTGATCAGACACTGTCCGGAAAGTTAAACTGGGACTGGAACAGGCCAGGAGAAGGGCTACTAGGTGGTTAAGAGAAAGAAGAGCCTGCCTTTTAATAGAAGAACTTAGCTTGATCAGCCAAGCAAAGGAAAGTTGAGAACAGGTATGAATTTGTTTAGAAATACACAAAGAAAGGAGAAAGGCTGTTTAAACTAAAGAATCATTTTGGCACAAGAACAGATGGGTATAAACTAACTACAAATAAATCCAGGCTGAAAATTAGATTAATGTTGCTGACCAATGGAGCGCTCAGATTTTGGATCTGTTCTCCGAGACTACTAGGATGAAACGATTTAGCTGTTTTTAAACTGGATATAATAAAATGTGGTATCTGTGATAGCAGGGCTTGATGCCTGCTATCAACTAAAGCTTTTCCAGTTCCCTTTTTCTCAGTTCTTAGGAATTTAATTTATACATCTTTGATTCAACAGACAAAGAAACACCAGCAATTTTAAACAGAGCAAATTTTCCTTGTGGAGCCCATTTTTTAGTTTTGGTGTTACTAACTATACTTTGTTTTAGAATGTCAGTAGTCATTAAGGTTCAAATCTGCAGAGACTTAGGTATAGCAAAGGATAATTTTAAAATATCCTGCTCTGTTTTGTAACTTACAAACCTGATATAGGTAACTAACTGATTATACTTAAATACTGAGTCATCTCCTACACTGCAGTGCTTAAAGCAGTACAGTTCCAGTGAAGACACAACTGTGGTGGATCCCTGGGTGTACCTCTTAAGGTGTTATCAGCTGACTTGCCTGTTCCTTTTAAAACCAGACACTAGAAATTGTGGTCATGAAAGAAGAATGCCTTGAATTTTCTTTTTAATTTACACACATAAAGTTTTTTGTCTCTCCTCAGTGTGGTTGGAGGTCATCTCCTCCAGCACCCCATTCAAATCAAGGTCAGCTTCCAGGTTGCAGCGTGGCCTTGGTCTTGGCTCAGAACTGTGTCCATCTGAGCTCTGCAACAGCTCTGAATATGGAAATTCAACAGCCTCTCTGGTGATTCTGTGTAATGGGGAGCCTGCCATGATGTTTAACTACCTTCTTGAAGAAGAATTTTTTCTTGTATCTAATTGTCAGGGTGCCTCATGGATCAGGAGGTCCCTGGAACAGGGCACCAGGGGGTCCCTGGGGTCCATCAGGGCAGGGCCTGGCAGCCAGAGCCTGTCCCACCACCCCAGCCAGGAACAGGATAGCCAGGGGCACCGGGGGAGCACCAGCCCCAGGCATCGGGCACAACCCTGGGGACAGGGACAAGTGGAGGCCAGGCTGGGCCATCAGCCAATGTGTGGGGGTCAGGATCAGGTCCGGTGAGGAGACCCAGGGTCAGACACAGCCCTGGGATGGCCAGGCAGGGCTGTGGGGATGGCCTGAGGCCAGTCTATGAGGTCAGCCCACAGGTAGGGGTCACAGTCTGGACCAAGGGGGTACCTGGTGAAATAGAGCACAAGCACAGCTGTAAAACATCTGCAAAGCAGCTGAGGTGGAAGTTGAATAGCAACAGCCTCCTCTAAAAGCAACTGCCAAGTCCTTGCCAAGGCTTTTAGCAGAGCTGGTTTTGGGCACCCTGTGCTTGGAATTAGTCTAGCTGTCTTCGCAACAACTTTTATCAGTGAGCTGGCTTTAAACAAACCTAAACTTCTCTATTCTGAAATATAAACCCATGCCTTCAAAACATCTCCATTCTACACTAGAGTTAAAAACCCCTTTGTATCGAGTTGAAAACAAATAAGCAAACTTGGGGATGAGTAACATTAAGAACTTGCATAATCTACTTAACATGAAGGTTTGTAAAGTTCTTAATTTTTATTAAACTAGATACATCTGTTGGGGTTTTTTTTACTAAAAAGGCATAATTACACTTCCCTCAATGAAAGTGAAAAATCAATACTTGCTTAACTTACATGATCAGTAATATTTGTCCAAGAAAATACATTAATTTCATAAAGACCTTTGGACCTTGTGCATGCTATGTAAAAAAATAGGGGGACACTTTTCTAGGGAAATTTCATTCAATTCATTCGAGCAAAATAGAGTTTTAATTTGAAACTCTGAATTTTGACAGCTGACTTCATTGGGTGGTATGCAGTGAGAAAGAAAAAATGGATCACAATTATTGGGATATAAGGTGTTACTGTGATAATGAGGATTACTGTGATAAGAAGATATGAGACCCATAAGAGACTGGTGATAGATATTTGTTTAGAAATTTGTTTAGAAATGTATCTCAGTTCATTAATTCCTGTTCATCTTTTGACTTCTGTCTGTCATTGAGTTTCTTTGGTCGGTGATGTTCTGTCAACCTGCCACTTTGCACCTTGTCGTTTGTTTGCATGTCACTTAAAACATTGCCTTAGTGGTTAAACATTTTTTTCTGCTGTATATTTACCTTGTTTTCACTTCCACACTTCAGTATGTGGACCATCAACAACAGTTTGTGCCACCGCTAAACCGAGTCACTTGTATTGTTATTTATGTTTGTTATAAACTGTTATTTACACAGCAAGCTGTAACCATGATTTACAGTGATCACGTTAATTGACTACATTTCACTGTGCACCTCAGCTGCCAGTAATTTGGCCATAACTTCTACAGAATTTATTCTTGTTTTACAATGTGGGAAGCCTGTTGGCCTTTTGTGAAACTACATGATCAATGGCGTTCCACTAATTGGCTGGCAGCTATGCTAAAATGGTATAGCCATTGCTCTCTACTGTAAGGATAAAGAATGTGATTACATCAATGTGCAAACTTTATATGAGGCTCAGAAATAAAAGTTTACTCCGGTGAAGCTGTGACCCACACATCCTTCAAAGAAGCATATGTGGCTGCAGCCTTCTGCACCACCAGTCTCTGGTAAATACATTAAATAAAGATTCAACACACAAGCATTAAGTAAGTCCACTGAGTTGTGCATTATTCTGAAAGTTGCTGAACAGCAGAAGCTAAAGTAATCACTCAGTAGAGTCAAGATGAATAAAATAAAAGGCTATCTCCTGTTACAATTGATTTCAATCTGCTGATATATGCACTGTGCATTTTGATTAGCTGGGTAACACCGTGTATGCTTCTGCATGGAAGGAGAAACCCAACACTTTATTGTACTTCTTTTGGCTGCCTATCCATTCATCAAAGCTTTCCTAATTTACATTCTATTTCCTTTGATGCAATCAATGTGAACAATAGAGGGTGTTACCTCGCATTTCTATACTTTGATCTGATTTGGCATTTGTGATCAACATAGTCTAGCAACGTTGCAGGTTAGGAAACATTTTGCTACTGCCATCAATTACATTGTTCGGTGACCTTCCCTTTCCCTGCTGTAGTTTGAAAATACACGCGTATATTTCAAGATGTCTTTTTTGCCTACACTATTTGTTTCACAGAGCAACACTGTGTTAAAATGAGAGATGGTAAACAACAGCCTTAATGCTTAAGATGAAGAAGCCAATGGCTACTTATCCACCATTATATTGATGTACAGTTACTATTACAGTGAATATAAATAATAAAACCATTAATCCTCCATGACGTAGAGAACTACATGCATAGCCTGCAGCACTGTGGTATGCATTACCAGTTCCTGGACTTGAGGTTTTCACTTCCCCAGAAAGATGTAGTTTGTTGATGTGGTCTCAGTTCTTCAAAATATAGATGAAGTATAATAAACCTGATAGTGCATTATGAAATAACAGTAGTGTTTTTTTGTTTTTTTTTCAGTTCTAGCAGGTGACAGTGAGGAATTAATAGATCTGTATTATTATTTATATAACTATACCTAAGCACATTTATGCCTCAATGTGTTACTCTTCTACTGCATGTCTTTGGATGCATCACTTCCATGCTGTATACCTGAGTTCTTTCACCAGTAGAATGGGATAATAAAAATCAATTTTTCATTACTTTAGGATTCCCCACTATAAAAGAAGTATTGTGTGTATTATGTTAGCTCATAGGGCAAAACAAATATGGATGATAATTAAAGTCATAGATGACTTCTACTCCATAAAGAAGTGAGAGGGAAAAAAAAGTTAGTTCAATTCAGTCACTATTCTCTCTACAGCCATTAGAGCAATCTGAATCTAAATATGGTACTACTGTCTTTATAATTAAAGAGCTCAAAATACCTTTTACATATCTGGCATCAGAAGTAAAAGCTATGCTCCAGGCTTCCCAGTCAAATTCCATCTGTAAGGCATTTAATCTTTCAAACTGTGAGTTTGCATGTGTACTCTTGCCGGCTGACATAAAACAGCTCTATGATACTGTTCTCACTACCTTCATATTCCTATTTGATTTTCTATCCAAGAAACACCTACCTCTGACGAACTGGGAAGATCAGCCAGTCCTGAAAAACATCTCTAAGCCTGAAACATCTGTTAATCCTGTTTCAGGTTGCCTACACAAAGAACAAAGGAGTGGATAGCTGTAAAAGAGAAGGTCTTGTTCAAATGAAGGGTATCAAGCAGAGCAGAAAGAAATGCAGGACTAGGAAAGAAGAATAAATAAAAAAAAAGAACCGTTGAAAATGCTTATGGAGAGTGGGAGTATCAAGCCTGGAAGACGTTGTAATACATTTTTCTGTATAGTTTACACATTAGTTATCTGGAGAACACCCCCTAGAGATGCATTCGTCTTATTTGTAATGAATACCTAGGTGGTTCATGAGCACATGGGCATACTAACATGAATGATACCAGCAAAGGACATTTACTTTTATCTTTAAAAGGGAATAAACAGGTGAAATTTAATAAAGTGCCTGTTTTTATGTGCAGGCTAAAAAGACTTGAAAATCTAAAGGGAACAGCTATCAACTGTGATGGAGAGCAGCAGGGAAAACATACATTTTTGTAATGGAGGTTATTTATTCTTATTATAGCAAGCACTTGCTCATAGCTGTTCTGTTTAAGAATGTAAACCAGTTTTCTTTGCCACCTCCTGCTTTCTCTAACGCTCACATCTGGGGCTGAAGTTTTCCATGTTCTTTTCTGAAAGAAAGTGGATGTATCATTCTCCTTCCTTTACTGATTAACATTTTGGTCCAAATCCTGTCTACTCAGACCTTCACAAGCTTTCCATTAAATTACCTTTCTTCTTTTTACTTCTTTTACTCTCTTTTCTCCCTTGGCCTCTTTCTTTGACTGCTCTTCCTGCTTCCAGTCTGTGTTTAATCTTCTGATTAAAATCCACCAAATAAAAAAAAAAAAAAAAAGCTAGACACTAATATTTCACTCATTGCCATTACACTGGTCATACTTTTAGCCCCCCTCTGGTTCTTAGTGCATTGGGTGCAGGTGCCCAGGCGCTGGCAGTGGGGGGGGCTGCAGGGCGGCCTCTGTGAGGAGAGGCCGGGGCTGCCCCGTGCCGGACACAGCCGGTTCCAGCCGGCTCCAACGGGCGCCCCGCGGGGCACAGCTGAGCCCCGCAGCCAAGATGGTGGCGCCTCTGGGAAAGCCTATTTGAGAAAGGGCAAAAGACTGCATGGCAGTGAGAAGTGAGGGAAAAAAGTGTGAGAAACAACCCTGTGATCCCCAAGGTGAGAGCAGAAGGAGGGGGAGGAGGTGCTTCAGGTGCTGGGGCAGAGATTCCCCTGCAGCCCATGGAGGACCCCATGCGGAGCAGGTGGATATGTCCTGGAGGAACTGCAGCCCGTGGAGAGGACCCATGCAGGGTCAGGGGGAAAATGTGAGGACTGACTGCAACCCCCTTTTCACATCCCCGAGGGTAAGGGGAGGTAGAAGAGTCAGGAATGAAGGAGTGAAGTTGGATCTGGGAAAAAAAGGGGTGGGGTGGTGGGTGGAAAGAGTTGTTTTAATTTTTGTCTTTGTTTCTCACCATCCAAATCTATTTCACTTGGCAATAAATTAAAACAATTTTCCCCCAGTCGAGTGTGCTTTGCCCATGATGGTAATTGGTAAGTGATCTTCCTGTCTTTTTTTTTTTCTCCCCGTACTGTTGAGGAGGGGGAGTGAGAGAGTGGCTGGATGGGCATTGGGCAGCCCTCCAAGGTCACCCCACCACGCTTAGCTTGACTCTTAACTCTTTTAGCCTACCTTATGTGTAGATTGCAGGTAGCTGAGGTGGAAGTTATTGGCTAATTTGTGTTTGTACCACATTGTCCATAATGGGCCCAGTTTTGGGGTGATACTTATGACATGCATACGATATTTTGTGGGGTTAAGGGACAGTATTGAGTCACAGTACTTACACAGAAGTAAGGAGAAATAAATACTGTTAAAATCATAGTGAAGTTGGATGAAAAATATGGCTTTCTGGAACATTCAGTCCCTTCGTATATGGAAGAATTACTCCGAATCGAAATACTCTACACAAAAGATGATAAACTTGAAAAGGACTAATAGTAAGAGAGACCTTGGGGTGATTGTGGACAGTAAATTGTAGATGAACTCATTCAGTGCATCTCAGGGGAGACTGGCAAGTGGTATTTTTTGCCTGCTTGCGGTAAAGCATGAAGTCATGCAGAAATGAAGTGTTGATCTCTGCATAGCTCTTATGAGCTTGTGTCAGGAATTCTGTGCTCAATTCCAGGCTTCTCAACAGTTGAAATATATGGATAGCTCTGAGAGGTTTTCTAGGTAGATACTTCAGAGAGAGAAGTACTAAAATGATTGCAAACCAGGTGGGGTTGATTTCTGAGAAGAAAAGAAAAAGTAGTATAAGAGCTAAAGAAACTGCATACATAAAGCAGCCACAATAGGTGTGACTTGATATGATATTTAAAGGGTGTAAATTCCATGGAAGAAAAATAATTGTCAAGGAAATTAAGAAAGGACATAATTCCAAATATTTAGGTGACAATGTTGCTAAAGATCCAGGAACAGAGAGGCAAAGGCTGAGGCAGGCACTTGAAGTAAATAGCGTGCTGGCAGTTGTGTATAAATGAGAAGCTTATGTATTTGCAAGTGTGAAAATCGAGCAACACATATATTGTGAAGAGGTATCTGAAACCTTGACACATATACTCTAAATCAGTCAGGAGCAAATTTGTTACTACTGGGATGCAGCTTCATCACTTTTAGGGGTCACATTCCATGTTCATTGTTTTGTTTTGCGTGTAAACAGGAAATTTTGATTTACCTTGGGTTATTAATTTTGCTTTTACTTAAGGAAAGCATGATATATTTATCTGTGATATAAAAAAGAGAACAGCTAAACCTACTGTCAGGACAAATGCTGGGCAGTGACTTGACTTTTGGAATAACTTCAAACACAGCAGCGTACATTATTTCTTTTGGAATTTCCACTGTAAGAAGTATTGCTAAACTCTGGGTGAGGGCAGAATCCCTGTAGTCAGTGGAGACTTTCCACCAATATGCAAGTGCTCCTTTTAACTTTTCTGCATCTACTTCATGTGCATAAAATCAAAGAACCAGGTAACAGAAATTAATGTCTCAGAAGGAAGACCTGTATCCTTAATGAACAAGGCTAAGAAGGGAAATGCATAGAAAACCTTTCCAATGCAAATATTAACACTGTTTCATCTGTGCATTGGTTTACAGCTTAAATTGAACTTCTTTTGTAGTTTGATATTCATATTGTAGACCTCACTCAAAATAAGTAACAGAGAACTTGAGTCCAACAGCAGTACCAACTATCAATCCAGGAGAAAAAGATGAGCTTCTCTGAGAAGATAGAAGGAGCTCCTTGATTGCTCATGCAAGCATCTCCCTACTGTAATTCTTCTGTAGGAGTTCAAAAAGGTGTCTTTCGTGAAGTAACATTGCAAAAGTTGAACTACAGGCATCTATGGTTTCATTACACTGAAAGTAGGCCACCTTCAGTATATTCATCAGTGTGCATGCTATTCCTCTCAATGGCAGGTGAAACAATAATAAATAAGGCACAAAGGAAGTTAATCTGTTTCCAGAGTATTTTAATAAATAAAATGTACAAAGCTATTCAGGCCGTGGGCTTTTTGCCGGAGCCTGATGTGAGAGAAATACCAAAAGCACACAAAACACCTCTGAAAGCTGTTAAGCTACTTGTTCCAATTTCAAATTTGTATTTATTTTTTCTTCTCACACACTGTGATTGGATTTCATACAGTAATCACACTAATAACATAATAACTTTATAAGTAGTGAGAAAGAGGAACATCTCTACCAAGGACAAGTGTTTTTGCAGCAATTTCTAGTTTTTCCTCCTATATTCCTTTTCTTTTATGTGTCTGGTACTGTAGAGAAAAACAGAAAAGTAGCTATGACTTGTGTCATGTCAAGTGCTCATGTTGGAATGAACTGCACACAGAGAGAAAACTGAAGCCACATGCATTAATAGCTATAAAACCATGTTCTGCTGGCCAAGGAGGAGGCTTTGAGAAGGGATGCAGAAAGTTTCCCTTCACTTGCATGAAGTTCCTTTGGGCCACTGCTTTCACCAGGCCTCAGTATTTCCTATTCAATCGATCTCTTATGTCGCTATGGGCATCTGGAGTCACCATTATTCTCCTTACTCATTGAGTATCACCAGGGAAGGACAGGTGCTTGTGTGAGGACTATATGAAATACATTTCTTCCATCTTCCCTCGTTTAGTGAAGATTCATGTTCTCAAGCTTAGCAAAAGAGGTAGAATATTCCACTGCCCGCAGCTGAGATAGATACTCTTTGTATAGGTATACACGAATAAGTTACATTGTTCAGGGGCTGATTAATTAAAAAAGAAAACAAACCAGTATATTTCTCCGCTGTTAATAAAATGCATTTCATAGAGTCAAAACAAACAGTGTCTTAGTCTGTAGACTAGTAATCAGTGCAAGCGAATAGTAAACACAAGTTAACTTGCAACTATTTTTAAACACCACAATACCATATTGTATAGCATCATTGGTTCAGCCTCAGAGCATTCTTATTCCATTTTCCATTTCCAACACATAATTTATGCATTCTCTTAAGTCACTTTTTTTTTTAAAAAGGCCTGTGGATAAATGGATGTGTCTGTCACAATTTTAGTGTTTCAGTTCAGGCTATTAGAAACATAGCGGTTACATTGATTTAAATTTAGTGGTTTACTAGCCCAAAATCATCTTGGTTAGCTAATTAAGACTATTAAAGTAGAGAAATATTTATGAATAACTGGGAAAATGCAATCTTAAAAGCTAATTCCAGTGATTTAAACAGAAATAAATCTTAAAAGTATGTCAGTAGTTGGAAAAGAACCCAAAAAACCTATATGATATCATGGAATGTTCTACAGTTGTTCCATTTCCCCGAAAATCTAAAGTGGTAATGCTTAACTATAGTCTCAGAATCATGACTAAATACTAATGATGCTGTAAACATCATTATGGATATGTACACTTTTGCATACATGGCAGAAGTCATTATTAAGTATTCTGAAAAAATACACAGCAAAGGATTTAATCTATCCCCTGTACCTTGTATTTTTAACTGAAAGAGGCAGGGTGGGGCTCTTTATGAAGCTGAGAGATCTGCTGCTGCTGAATATGAATTGTAGAAATATCACTGTATGTTTAAATCAAAAATGTGGTTAAATGTGTCCAACAGCATTACATTATTTACTTTACGAAAGTGTTACGAAATGAGTGTAGTCAATTACTGTTCTGTATCTTCACCAGTTGCTCCTGGGGATGCATTTATATATGCATACTTTATATAATTTTTTTGTCCCACACACTAGGGATTTCAAGAAACAGAAAACCATTGTTATTACCACATAGGGGAAAAAAAAAGGAAAAAGAAAAAAAGAGTAAATGAAAATATTATGAAAAATCATAATAGGAAAACCATATTGCCATTGTGACAGCAACTATCTGCCTTATTAATAGCAACCTTCTCATATTTCTAAAGGAAATAAATTTCTCATTTACCCATTAACTCGCTTAACCATTGTTCAGCAGCTACTGGATCCACTGTGTGAAAAGTCCTGGAATCAGGAATGTAACCCTCTTCTCATGGATGAATGTTTTAGCTCCCTGGCTTTAGTGGCAGGTTTTTATTTGTTTTGTTAGTCATTGTCACTATATTTGGTGAAAGTTTTTCTCTTATTGGCATGTTTTAGGATTGCTCTGACAACAGCTATGGATTCTATGGAGATTGAAGAGAGTTACATATTGTTTTGGGATAGCACTTCAATTTCCCTTGGAAACAGAAGTGGAGTAGCTCATAAAAAGTGGTTCTACAGGAGAGAGCTTATGACTGGATCCTGAGGGCAAGCAGTGAGGGGCAGCATGAATTCAAGCACTTCCACAGTTAGGCAACAGCTGCCTCACTGCTTGCAAGTTCAAAAAAAAAAAAAAAAAAAAAAAAAAAGTCTGTCCCAATCATGTGTAATATATCAAAAGAAAGTTGCTAGTGAAAAATACAGAAAACATCAGGAAAGGCCTATGTAGCTGTAGTTCCAATGAACGTTTGAAGGATCTGAAATCATTCTCTGGTTCAGATAATGCCACAACTGTTGTTCTTGTGATTTTTTGTAAAGATGTTACTTTTATATATCTTCTCCTTTTCTTCTCCAGTCACCTCTCACTGTGTTTAGCCTTCTTATTTGCTTTAATCTTTCTTTTCGTGTTGTCCACTGCTTTCCCACTAATCTTTCAAACTGAATTATGTGCTTACAAATAATGCCAAGTTCTCCGGAAGACTTCTGTGTTCAGTTGAACTGATTGCGTATATCCCACATCAGTTTTCTTTTAATTTCTGCCAGCCAGGAAATCAAAATACATTTTTTTTCCTTAGTGAATCGTATAGGTCCCTAACTCAGTAATATTCCTACTCAATTTTGACCACTCCTTGCCTTCTAAAAAAGGGGCCAGCACTTGCAGTTATGCTGATATCACGATTCCAGCTGCTTTGCCCTTTCTTCAAGTTCAAACTTACATATTCTACAGGTTCCCACAAAAAGGACCCTTCAGAAAATCCTGTACCTAAGAGTTTGTCCAAGTGCATTTCTAGGCATCAGATTAACCACATTTTGATGCATAAACTGAGATTTTAAAATGTTAGTATTAGCAACAGTTGAGGTCAGACCTGCTTTCTTTTCCGAGAGTTAGAAACAATTAAATTTTTGTTTCTGTAGTTCAGTCAGCTCTAATGGCAGTCAAATCTTGCCCTTAGAGCTTGGAAGATGAGTGACATGGGAAAAATCAGTATTTAGAAATAGAAAACTCAAAATCAGTAGTGAAAGAAAATTTGTCTCCTGCCTTCTGCAGGGTGTTGTAAGCAATGGAGAGGAAACAAAACATGACATGACACAGTACTTGACTGCAATTTTAATGAGTTCCACTTCTGTAAGGGATTTTTTAGTTTGCTTGACTAATGCAATACTTTAAAAAAATGTATCTAATTGAAGGGCAGTTTTCCAACCATCCTTGTCTTAGCAACCATGACACACTAGTGATGAGTGAGGAAATAGTTCTCTCTCTAACAAGTACTTTGAAAGATTAGTTGCAAACAGTTGTCATTACAAATATCATTCATTTTTATTAAGTATGGTTTGTGAATAGATCATAATTTACTTTTAATATATTAATAAATTTCCATGATATAATTTGGACAACTGATTTTTCAGCGGTGGACTATATAAAAGTTTGTTTTTCTTACTTAGTGGTGGACAGCTAGTTACCTACATCATATTGTATTATCTCTGCTTTCAATGAGAAACATTTAAAATGCAGCAGAGCAAGTATCAGCTAATGAATGTAGTTGATGAATAATGTATACGGACATTTTGGAAGCATTTTGACCAACATCTATCACTGTTGGTGACTACTAACAAAACCAAGTAGTATCATCCTGTGGATAATGCAAATTGAACCTAATCTTTTCTTTCACAAACACCAAAATTCAAGGGCCTTCAGAAAAGGAACATACTTTCGTTCAAAAACTCATCCAACTCCCTGTAATAATATTTTTCTAAAAATAGATGTAACTTGAACCAAGTTTTCAAGGTTTAATGTTCTATTTTGACATTTTTAATACAAAAACATTTACTTTTTTGGGACTAATTATGCTTCTCTGCATGTATGTATATTGTATGGCTACCAAGATATTGAATAGCTGTAGCTTTATTTCAGGATACAAGGTGGTGCTGTTTCTTTTTAAAACTGAAAATAATGTGCTGCTATGATCCTGCAGAAAGCAGTAGTACGGATACAATCTCTCGAGTGTAGTGCTTCTAAGAAACCAACTTCTCTATCTCCAATTCTATTTAATTGCTATACAGTTAAATAAGACGTACATACATATGTATGTTCATATTTGCACATATATATACATCCCAATACAGAATTTTAAAGCAATAACAGACTTCAGCCAGACTTGTATATGACGTTGAATTGGAATATTTGCATGCAGGGTTAGTCTCTTACATTAAAATAGGAAATAAATTAACCTGCATTTTATTGTAGAACAAATGTACTGGCAACTTCTTGAAGTGTGATTCTTTTCTCTGTACCATACATGAATGAAGGATATTGGAGCATTTGAAACTCTTGTAGTTTTACACAGATATTAAATTTCTGTGACCTATTTACTTAGGCTTTTGGTCTTTATGTCAATTAGGTCACTGTAAAATAATGACAGAGCTTTTATTTTTATTTAAAAATTAGAAATGTGACACATCAAAAAGAAAACAAGCAAACTGCCAAGACTAATAATTATGTGATTTGCACCCTTGCAGCACTATGCTGTTCCCAAATCCTTCCCTTCTCCCCAGTACTCACTGTTACCAACATAAATGTTATACTATGGATTGCAAGACTCATTTTCTGAGCTTTCTGCTGACCGACAATTTCTTCTTTTAGATCTTTTTTTTCAAGGTTCACCGTGCAGCCAGGTGCTAGTAGTCTTTCACGGTAGCAGAAGACATTTGGTGCTGTGCAGGGTCAGGCCCTTGCATGAGGTGCACAAAATGACCATGGTCCTTCTGAAAGCTCACATTTTGTGAAGGAATTCAAGGCACCTTAGACTGTGGATTAATGAAATATCAGGCTAAACAAACAAAAGAAACTATTAAAATATAAAAATGTCATAGTATTGCTTCCATTAGCATAGATTTTTCAAAATACCTGTCGTGTTAAGATTCATGATCCTGAGAAGATCTTACATTATAGTCAAACTGTGTATAGGTACAGTTCCACTGAAATTGATGGGATTACTTACATAAAAGACATTCATGGCTAAGTCTTTGCTGAACTGCAGACCTTAATTTCTCTAGATAATGCCAAAATAGATTGCTCATCTTGCCAACAGATTCTTCTTATATAATCAGGCAGAAAATAAGTCTTTTCAAACACCTCCACAACACGCCCAAGTTCTTACATCCTGAGTATCCTAGACAGCATCTTCTGGGACTAAAATACTTTGTATTGTGCAGACTTGTTAAAATATACTACTAAGATCAACAGATCTTTTTGCATTTGTGCTTTTTGTTGAAATGTAGCCCAGGTAAAAGTTTTATTGGTCTGTCTCTACAGTTACATAAAATTATTTTGTACATAGTTGTACACAGTTACAGAATCATGATACTTGATTGCAGTCTACCTCTTTTCTTTCGCATGGTTTGATCTTTAGCACCTACCTCCAGCACCTACTTTGTATATACATATATACATGTGCACGAAAGGTTTTTTTTTTAATCCTTTTACAAAATAGCCTTGGTATACATAGTTTATCTAAGTAGGTAACTAAATCACTTCCACAGTTATCAATAAACACGAAGAAATGCTCACGTACATTTCAAGATCTGTAACTACTATCATAATCTGTTTAATGGATGACTATTTAAATCATTAGTCCTCATAAATAACTGGGCTTTTATACCTAAATACAAGGCACGTGAGTCTCATCTTACAGGATAATAATGAGAGAAACAGATCTTTAAGGCACTCTCAGAATACGTTTTAATAAAAACTTAAGTGTGATATACATCCTTCCCCTTCTGATGGCATGACTGATACTTCCCAATATTTATAGTTGATAACATAATCATTGGCCTTGTTGAGCAGTTTTGAATGTTGAGGTCATTCAGGGTAAAAAACAAAAAAGGGAATAGCAGCTTATCTAGGTAATCCTCTGTAAAGGTTTTCACTACACAGACCTAGAATCTGACCGAAACTATAAATAGACAGCCTTTAAGATAGGAATAGCTCCTTCTGGGTTTTAACGTTACCTATCGCAAATTAGTCTCTCAGTTTGGCTACAAATTAGCAAACTGCGGACTTTTGTAACCAAGTACTAATTTGAGAAAGTTAATGCGAACATGATAGAATTTGTCGTTTGTGACATATCTCTCTTTTCTAATCTTCTCTTTTAGACTGACTTTTTAATTCCTTTTTATGCAGGTTATCTAAATGGAATATCTATTTAAAAAGTAGTTCAGGATGTCCAAAATTATGATAAAAGGTATAATTATCTAGCAAGTAAAGGTCAATAAACCTAAGTCATAAAGCTAGATGACTAACTAGATGACTAAAGTCAGATTAATTTAACAGGGACTAGTAAATCTCTACTCAATGAAAGGTGTAGAAATCTAAGGGAAAAAAGAAATAATGATCGAATGAGAAATGTATAGTACAATATTATCATATCTTACATAAAAATGTAGCAGTAGGGATAACACTGGCTATGGGAAAAATTACCTTACTGGCATGGATAAAGTTGTCTCTAGATGACAATGAAGTCTAGACAAAAACATGAATCTGACAGCTTCTGAGTCCTAAGGGAAGGGTTTGAGGTAATGGAAAAGGTTTTGTCTTTATCAGGACAGAAGCACAATTGAAATCCCAACTAAGTGTTGTACACATTTAGAGTGAAGAGGGTAAATAATAGATTTAAAAATTCCAGAAGTCATTATTTGGAGCATGGGTATATATTTTAAGGTAAGATTCACAGATTTTAGGTACATATGGAATCACATACTGTCACATTAACTATGAAACATTGCTCCTTTCCCTATATGAACTAATGACTGATGGACAAAGGGGAAATTTGAGCATTTGGATTATACACTAGAATGCATAATGCATTACATTTTCCAATTATGCTTATCACCTAGTGGAAGGTCACTAGCAAGCATATCACTGAAATCATCTGATTGAGCATGCTGTTCAGGATTTCCCATTTGTGGGTTTTTTTTCCTACCTGCGTTTTCACATTATGCATGGTAGCTTTCACACTGTATTCATGAGATGCAGGTTTATTTTTGTTCTCTTACTGATTATTTATGATTATTCCTCATATCAGGAGATCTGATCCAAATATCAATTAAGACAATGAAATTCATTCAGGGATTTCAATGGACTTTGAATTAGATCTAAGTTTGCAGCTTTGTTCAATTTTATGATGACTATAGTAAACATTAGAACATCTTGGGCATTAAAAGTATATTTAACTCCAATATGAGAGTGAAGCTAGGCATTGTTATGTTTTTAAACAGTTAGGAAAGGGTTAAATAATTTTATTTTACTTTATGACACTCTCCTTAATAAATTAATTTGAAAAACTGTTCATAGTTCAATCATTACGAATTAACTTGAAGTCATTGGGATTTATGCTGGCTACCCAGGAGAAAATTAATTGCATCATGTCAATAGATTTGGGGCATCTTCAAGTGTGTATGAAACAGGCATTCAACAGTGACATAAATGACCACATGAAATGAGATTCATTACCCAGAAACTCCTTCTTGGTTCCCCTGAGTCAGTCAAAAATATTAGTATAGACATATGTCAGTTGTTGTTTTCTGTTGAAGGTCACCAAGATCCTGAAAGGGACAGTGGCCATTGTTAGTGTAATATACAAGTAGAATATGCCTGGGAAGAGGGAGGCTTGAATTCAAGTTCACTACTAACAGCAGAGGTTCCAAGTCTCCAGCTTTCATTCTCCAGGCAAATTCCTTAAACAACGTCACAGCCATCTGTCCCTGGAGTTCCAGGTAGGTTCCTGAGCCATGAATAATGATCCTTAACACCAGAGAGAGCAAAGGGAAGAAAATGCAAATAAGCACTGCTCTATACTGCACTGGCTACTGAATACTGGGGGTTTGGTTGTTTGGTTTTTTGTTCTTTTTTTTTTTTTTCTTTAATAAAAATAAAACTCTACTACATATATAAGTGGCCTTGGCTGATATAAATTCGTTTTACTGACTTTCTGAAAGAAAGATGTTCATTCTTGTGGCTGTAAGCTTATTTGTCTTCTTTGTTGAGTCTTATGGTTCAACCATAAATAAGTACTTAGCCAAGTAAGTACTAGCTCCACCTGGTGATCAGCTCAACCTGCCTTTCTTCATTCAATGGATTGTGATGGGCACTGTGTGATTTTTTTTTTTTTTTGGTAAAAGATAAAATATTGCGGCAAGTAGAACTATTTACAAATTCAGTTTGGGTTCTGCAAATAATTGGCCTTCTGTTCAACTCCTGCTCTCTTAAATTATTATTTTAAGCACTCAAATAATGAAAATGGTGTGTTTTACAATGTTCAAAACTGTTTCCACTTTTCATTATTAGATATTTTGTTTAAAAGTTTAGTTGCTTTCATTTTGAGGTAAGATAAAAAATTTTATTCTAATGACAAAAAAAGTTTCATTTTTGGTTGAACAAAATGTTTATTTTCAGGTCATACAAAATCTTTCGTTTTTGTTTACTTTGATGAGAGAAAAAGAGAAGCATTTCCATCTTTAATATAACCAAATATTTTTTTTCATCACATCTTGCACCAATCACCAAGTCTAAACTCACTTACCTGTGTGATCCAAGTTATAAATATAGCACAAATTTCAATTCAGGGCAAAGGAAAACAAGGGGTTTTTATAGAATAAAGATTATAGGGAAAATCTCATGCTGTAATGTGTGAACATCACATAGTCATTTAATAGGTATTAATATTTACTGTAAGTATTAGATCAAGTAAAAGACCCTGATGTCTGAAAACTGGATCCTTGAATACTGGCATCCAAAATCTTGCCTTAAGTGCCTCAGAAAAGTGATCTAAAAACTTATGTTCTGAATAATCATAATGTGCAATGTTTCTACTTTAGAATGGTATGATTCCTGGATTAGGGTTACTTAATGCACCCTCAGTTATAACATAAATTCCAAAATCTTTTATTAAATGTGTCGTCTTGAAAGCTATGCTTCTAGTAAAAAGTAAAAAGTTAACTAATCAATAAAAGGAAGAACTTATACTTTGGGAATTGGAAAAGCCAGATCCAGTATTCGCCTCAGCCTGGGGAGATTTAAATGCACATATCCCAGGAGTGTACCCAGCAGAAAATAATCTGGGAGAATTAATCCTACACATCTCCTGCTGTGCTGTTATTGCACAAGTATGTAGAAGCATGATTTGGTGATAAATTCAACTAGAATGGAAGTGGGACCTCACTTGAGTTCTCATACTTCCACTACTACCCTTTTTCTTTCTCCTGACTTGTTTCAGTTACATTTTGTGAAAAGTCTGGTTATTCTTGAGGGAGTTAGCACTGCTCTGACGATGCTGACCAGGTCAGTGGGTTTACATATTGGTCTGCTTATTTTCTCAGTCTCAGTGGAGTTTGGATGGGACTTGAATGCAGGTTAAAATGTTTCCAGGTATATGCACAGTGAAGAACTACAGATGTTTCAGGGACTGTTGGATGTTGCTTGCTAGGTTATGCAATTAGATTTGCAGTGGTGCTAGCCTGAGGGATTCTGGACCACAGAAGGTTCCTTGTTACTTAATCTGAACAATCTTGTTTAGGGAGCTAAGACCCTTATTTCGGCTTAGTCTCTAAATAACTTGTAGCAGCTCACCTTTTAAGTCTGTGGCGAAGACAGGAATTTAGCAAAAGTGCCAGAAGTCCTTTGCTAATACTGTAAACTTTCTTGCCTCCTACAGAAGCTTGTGCAGATTCTTACAGGTAGCACTTTGCACATTGCAGTCATATCCATGAACATTTAAATGTGGTGGAATTAGCAGGAGATTACATATAGCCTAAGGCACAATCCAGCCAAGTTTCTTCGATATGGAAAGGTGCCACTTCCCCTCCTTATTAGAATCATAGAATTATTTAGGTTGGAAAAGACCTTTAAGATCATCAGGTCCAACTGTAAACCTAACCCTGCTAAGTCCACCACTAAACCATGTCACTAAGCGCCTCATCCACACGTCCTTTAAAAACCTCCAGGGCTGGTGACTCTACCACCTCCCTGGGCAGCCTGTTCCAATGTCTGACAACCCTTTCAGTGAAGAAATTTTTCCTAAAATCCAGTCTAAACCTCCCCTGGCGCAACTTGAGGCCATTTCCTCTTGTCCTGTCACTTGTCACTTGAGAGAAGAGACTGACACCCACCTCTCTACAACCTCCTTTCAGGTAATTGTAGAGAGCAATAAGGTCTCCCCTCAGCATCCTCTTCTGTAGGCTGAACAACCCTAGTTCCCTCAGCTGCTCCTCATAAGACTTGTGCTCCAGACCCCTCACCAGCTTCGTCCCCCTTCTCTGGAAGCACTCCAGCACCTCAATGTCCTTCTTGTAGAGAGGGGCCCAAAACTGAACACAGGATTCAAGGTGCGGCCTCAACAGTGCCAAGTACAGGGGCACGATCACTTCCCTACTCCTGCTGGCCACGCTGTTTCTGATACAAGCCAGGATGCCATTAGCCTTCTTGGCCACCTGGGCACACTGCTGCCTCATATTCAGCCGGCTGTCGACCAACACCTCCAGGTCCTTTTCTGCAGGGCAGCTTTCCAGCCACTTGTCCCCAAGCCTGTAGTGTTGCCTGGGGTTGTTGTGGCCAAAGTGCAGGACCCGGCACTTGGCCTTGTTGAACCGCATACAGTTGGCCTGGGCCCATCGATTCAGCCTGTCCAGATCCTTCTGCAGAGCCTTCCTACCCTCAAGCAGATCAACACTTCTGCCCAACTTGGTGTCATCTGCAAACTTGCTGAGGGAGCACTCAATCCCCTCATCCAGATCATTGGTAAAGATATTAAACAGAACTGGCTCCAATACTGAGCCCTGGAGGACTCCGCTTGTGACCAGCCGCCAACTGGATTTAACTCCATTCACCACAACCCTTTGGGCCTGGCCATCCAGCCAGTTTTTTACCCAGTGAAGAGTGCACCTTTCCAAGCCATGAGCAGTCATTAAAAGGAATCACTTTGTTACCCCCATAAAACTGACTATTATAAACTATTATTCTAGGTAGTAGACATAAATTAACTGAATCTTGAGAAGCCTACAGTATGGAAGCAGCAATATAATAATTTTATGTTGAGAAGATGCTTCAAGAAACTAAACATGGAACTAATGGCTTTTATTTGTAAACAGGTGACATAACTTATTTTTATGCTCAATTATCTCTGGCCTCTCTATTCCTTAATTATGCAGGCATTCATTTACCCAAGTAAATACTCATTAAAACAAATATCAGCTACAAATAGGAATTTACCTTACTCTTGCTGTTACAAAAACCACAAGACTGGAAAAATCTCAAGGAAAAGCTGCATCAAGAGACATCTTGTAGCTTAAGCACAATTTGAGAAAACAAATACATGTTGCCATGACATCGTGAGGCTATTTGCATGCAGATGTGTAAAAACTCTCAGGGCTTATAGGTGAAGGACCATGGACTTTGCAAAGGGAGAGGAATGATTTTAGTCTAGCTAAAATAGAATCAAAGGTGAAAGGAACAGAGTATCAGTTGAATAAGCAATAATAAGTAGCAAAGATGTCCTCTGTGTTGCCTAAATCTAGAGCAAGTACAAGAGTTCATGCATCCAATTCAGGACTTCAAAGCCATCATCAGCTTTTTATGTTTAAATCAACAAGGCTTGCAAGAAAGCAGACCGGGTTTCCTCTACAATTTCAAATTCAAAGAATTCACTTTGAAATTTAGTAGATTATTATTTGCTAAACTAAACATTTTGGTCATGGTGGTGACAGATGTGCCCATACAACTGTGGATTTTTTTAAATGTCCCAGCACTCTCGGAGGCTAGCTGCTATAACATACCGTGATAGAATAACCACTTAAAAAGGCATGTATTTTAACAGTAGATATAGGAACACATTTTTATGTATACACAAAGTTCTTCAAATAAGACATCTATCTTAGGTATGCCATTACATTCTATATGATGTTGAGGTTTGTATGATGTTACACTGTTCCTTAGTTGAAAGGGGAGTGGGAAGAAGTTACTACTTCTTTCCTAGGACTTGGTCTCATGAAGATTCAAAACCTTTACATTCATCCAGCAGAGCACTTAAACACATACCTCAGTTTAAACGGTAATTCACATCCAGCTGGGAGTAAGAACGTACTTAGAATTACACAGGTACAACTCTGGACATGTGGTACTTGGCAGCAACCAACCCTTATGTTCTACAAGTAGTAGACATGAATGCATTGTTTAGCTTTTATGTGAGGAAGAAAAAAGATGCATGGGCCTGTTAGTGACTTTCAGTGTATATTGTAAATATCTGCAGCTGCACTATTTTTAAAACTTGGCTTTTTTTTGCAGCTGAGTGAAAGGTACTGCTTGGTTTACAATGCATAGCAAATCCAATTAAGGGTATGGAGCTGCTGAAATTCTTTTCACATTGAGATCAAAACCAGCTTTGATAAACCATGTAATTTTTTCCAGTTAGCATAGAACAGAGACACTTATATGCATTAAAAGGAGTTTCTCCATGCAATAGATGTTACACATTAGCCAGTATCTTCTTTTTGTAATATATTTGTCATTCATATGGAAGAGTTGAATAATTGTGTAGTAAATGATGCTCAAGAAGAACATCAATTACAGGTATTGAAGAAAACATAACATTGGAATTATGAATAACATCTTGTTTATTTAATGTCACTGTACACAGGGTTTGTATTGTCTATGAATGTGTCTATAAACATTTCAGTTTATCCATACAGAAATTACCTGGACTGTGATCACTGTAATGGCCACAGTTTCAATTAGTCTCTTTCACAGTGAGTTTGGTACTGATAGTTCCTCTCTCTTCATTGGAAGGAAAAAAGAAAAATGTGAGGTATACCTTAGTGCATGGAAAAGGAAGGATAGCAAATGGGACATGTTACATAACGTATCTAAACCTGCTTGCACAATGTGAAATCCCCCCTTCGTTCCAACTGTCTCCCAGCAACAACAGCAAAATCTCTTGAGTTAATGTACCAAGTAATAAACCAAAAAACTTTTCCGTTTTTTAAAAAAATAACCTTTACAAGAGAAATGCGGAAGGGAAGGAAAGAAAGATAAAGATATCTCCCTCTGTTAGTTTAATCCATTTGTGATTCTCTTAGATATCACAGGGACAATCTTGATTTAGAAGTGTAGATGATAAGGAGCAGATGTTAAACAAGGTATGCTTTCCTCAGATGAACCAAGGTGAATTTTCTGCTATGAAATCCAGCGTAAATGAAAGATACTAGATTAACAATAACTCATGCTCTGCACTCCAGGAACTCTTGGGAGAGTTAGCAAGTGTGCCAGTAGAGGCAAGAAGCTATTGGCATCATGTTTCCTTGGGAATATTGCCACTAGCAAAGAGGAAAGGGAGATTGATGTGTGTTTTTAATGAGCTTCAGATTATTTCTGCAACTTCTGAAAACTCTTTAAAGTGAATGGAGATTAGGAGAGTGAAAATAGTTTTGAAATGCCTATTTAATTCTATCATTTTTTCCCTAAGTCTTCTTATCTCCAAACCAAGAAAAATCCATTTTATTGTATGGAAATGCAGCATCTGTTAGGTTCATACATACTGCTATGTTTATGGGTTAAGCCATTTACGTAGATGAAAATCTATCAAAGTAGTTTAGGAAAAGATTAATACTGTTACCTTTCATAAAAGCAGAGAGGACTGCACTAAAATATATTCACAAATCCTTCCTTCTCTAGTAGTTGTATTCTGATCCCTACATAATTTCAAGTCACTGAAGAACTTTTAATATCATGTAGTACTTGTTAATTTAAGTGATAAGAAGCTCATCTGCACACACAAAGAAAGAACAGAGAAACAATGGCAGGAGGATTAGTAATTCAATAACCTGCCCTGGCTGCTCCCAGGCCACCAGCCACAAAAGAGCCACCATCTTGACAAGACCAGAGGAGCACAAGGGGCACAATGACAGGCATGAACCCAAATCAAGGGTTCTGGAGAAATGTCCACTTTGCCCAGACTTCCCCTGGGGCTGTGCCAGCAGAGCCATCAGCTCCATTGTCCAGGTGTGAGACCTGTCACAATGACCCATCTGGAGCAGCTTTCTGATCACCTTTCAGACTAAGCGGGGTCACTCCGTAGGAATGTGGGATCCATTATGTGATGCGGCGAAAGGGCATTTTTGGGATTGCGCAGGGCTTATTATAGGGTGTTTAGGGGAGGAACCAGAGGCGGAAAAAGGGAGGGAATTAGTTGCTGTGGGTAGGAGCAAGTGTGGGAAATAGAGAGATAAGGAAATAAATGGGTCTGTTGTCATATCAGTGGTTTATTGGTCAATACATTTGTCTGTCCATGCCCTGTGCCTGATCACCTCAGTTTGTCCTATCTCCTTATTAAACTCCACCTTCAACTATTTTCTGATAAGGGGCTCTTTAACCTGTGTGTATATGGGGGCAAGTGGAGATGTGCAAGTGAGTGTGTGATCACTAGCAAAGATCAAGCTGGACTAGCCAGCAAGTAGGTGAAGTGGCTTGGGAGCCAGGAGGTTAGTGGGCCTCTAAGGACCACCTCTGGGTGTGAAAGTACCTCTGTGCCTCTAAGGGCAAGAGGACAGGGAGGTCGGCTGTGGGACCATGGGGGGTGGGTGTGTGTGTGGGGTGTGAGTGAGGGGATCTGTACCAGCCACTGGAGTGGGGCTGTGGCCTGGGGGGCTTGTATGTCCAGATGCTGGCAACTGGGGAGACTGGGATCAAGGAGCAGCTACTGGGCAGACCAAGTGTCTGAGCCCATCTGCTGGATGGACCCACCTTCTACATTTGCATATACATATTTTTGTGCCATTGGAACTCCATCCTGCTCAGTCAGAGAGGGAAGGAGGATGAGACCATTGGTGCTGTTGATGTTCATGTGAGTGCTCTGTGCGTCTGTCTGTGATCTGTGGCCAGATCTGTATATATGTATATATACATATATATTGTAGATAGCATAAACTATTTATCAGGTATACACACTCAGCCTATTGAAGAGACTGGGTGACTCAGTCAGACTAGAAGGCAGCCAGACCCTGGAGACAGCCACAGGCAGTCTGGGCAATGCAGAAGGAGGGATCCTCTAGGTTTCCAAGCTCATCTGCTTGTGTAATGTCAACATCACTCAAGATAGAATACTACCTGCACTTCACAGAATTGCATTTAATATTTTTTATTTTCTGATCTTCTGTCACCCAGGGTACTTTTATTCATTTTAGCATGATTTGCAAAGTCAAATGTCAAGTCGTTTGGTTTTCTTTTTTTTTTTTTTTGTAAATGCTTAAAGGTATCCAGAAATTATTCTAAGTTTCCAAAGCATAATAGAATTAAAATTGTTTTTAGCTGGCTGAAAATGTATGATTTTTATTAGTTTGTCACTTTTCACAAAAACAGACAAAACCAGTAATGATGAAAAATAAGTAGAAATACAGAATTTCTTGCTATTTTTGGCAGCCTCTCTACTTCAGGGTTTTTGCTTAAGATATGTCTTAAAATCAAATCCTTTTGTTGTGCTACTTTGCTGAAAGAAGTTCGTTATTCCCAACACAAATGCCCAAGAAATAAGAAAATATAATCACCTGCATTTTACAAACAGGGTAAAGTAAACAAGAGAGTTCCAAAGCCTGAAATGAGGCTTTTTGATTCACCAAAAAGTCCTGGTTTGCTTTTATTGGTTTATGACCTTTGCCGTGGGATATTGTGTGCTCTCTGCAATCATGCATACACCTCAGAATTTGCAACTTCATGCCAGGCAGCACTAAGGTTAAGCATAAAGAAGGCAGCATGTCTGTATCATCTTCCAAATCCTTCTATCATATCTTTGAGGCTGCTATAGCTGTCTTTTTCTAGAGAGATGTTCAAAACTGCACATACCATACCCACCAAAAACCATGAAGGCTTGTACTGTGTGAACAGCAGACACCTCAGCAGGCATTGGTGAGGGAGTTACCACAGGAAAATTGAATTGTGTGGTGCTAAATTTAATCTTGTCTAGCTCCTCACTCAAAGCAGTATGAACTGTACCTGTTCCATTCCTGACAGACTTTTACCTTCTCTGTTTGCAAAGCCCTCTGATGGCAGTGATGGCCCTGCCTGCTCTGCCTTTCTGTCCTGGTGCCCATGGGTCTGACTTTCTATTCCAAAGCACTGGTGCTTTTTCCCAAGAACTTCCCTGAATCTTCCTTGCTGCAGTTTTCTCCTTCTCATATCCACCATGCAAAAAGGGAAAAGGTGGTTTCTTCATCTGTAACAGTTTCTTTTGTACTTGAACAGTATTATCCTTCCTCCCTTTTCTTAGGCTAAACAACATTGCATCTTTTATATAAATTATATATAATGGTTTCCTCCCTCCTGTATTAATGCATCCTGTCTGTGGAGGATCTTATGCTTATTCCAGACCTTTTTTTCCCTACCTTGCTTACAATACTGTCATATTAATCAACGTGAAAAGCCATCCTAAAGTCAAGATGCATATCCATAGTACTTCTTTCCTACCCACAAGATCTGTTAGTCAGTTGTAGAAAGAAATGTGCTTTGCTTAGCATGATTTGATCTGACAAATATACATCAGTTGTTTGTTATCTTCCCCATATTTACAAATCAGCTATTTGATTATTTGTTTTGGAGTTCTTTTGAAGGTAGGATCTATAATCCTTCAAGTATTCTTCTTATGTTTGCTGAAGTTCAGCACTGCATTCTTCCTTTTTCTGGTCTTTTGATCCATCTGCCGTCCTCCACAAATTCTCAAGAATAACTACTGTCATTTCAGAGATTATTTCAGCTATCTTTTCAATACCCCATCATGAAATTCATCAGACCCAACCAATGTGAAAAAACTAAATATGCTCTTAGCTGCCATTTTCATTTTCTGTCCAAAGGTCTTAGCATTTGTTGTTTGTATTAATTGAAGTTACTCTTTTCAATTGGGCTAAGGTGTCCTAAATTTTACTTAGGTCACCTGCTTGTTATCAAGTGTTCCCTCTTGTTGAGTAGTGACCTTATTTTTATTTTTACTGTTATTACTGTGGAGTTGATTCTTGATACTTTGGATGTCTCTTCCTATTTAGATCTCATTTCATGTCAAATCAACTTCCAGTTGGTTCCAAGGAGCTTGGTTGGTTTGGATTTCCATTCACTCTTCTCATGTTTTCTCTTTGTGTTTCAATCAATGAAGAGCAGCAGATTTATCCAAGTAGGTCACTTGCTACCTCTTTTAGCTGTCATAGTTCACGAGTGCCCTAAATGTAATTTCTTTGAGAAAATGTCAGTTCCTCATGACACTTTCACTCCCTTTGACTTGCTTCACATGCAGCATCTCTTACAAATTTGATGAATTTATTGAGAAAAATTTTCTTGACATTTTCTTCAAGAATTATAACAGATTTTGAAGATCACTCCCAAATTGTCTTTCAGCTCTTCCAGCAACCCTTCCCTACTGATTGGGAGTAGACCTACAGAAAAATCCCCCCTATTTTTTCTATTTGTTTTTTCACCTTCTCTGACTACTTTCTGTAGTATTGGACACCAACCTTAATTGACCTAGGCTATATATTTGGATTCTAAATCTACATCTGCTAAATTAAACAGTAGCTTGAAATGTTCAATTGCACTGCAATTTGATTGTTGATATTAATAAGCTGTTAGAATGGATCCTGTCAAATTTCTTCTAAACAGTTCCTTGAAAATCAGAGCATTCCAGGAACTGTTTCCATTAAGCAGTTTTCATGCAGTTACCGTGTTCTGGAGAAAAAGAGTTACTCGCAGAGATACTGGCAGTTTTGTGCCAGCTGGTTTTAGTAAATGAAATGGTTTACTATTATAAATGCAGTCACTGAGTCACCATGCTGAATGATAGCTACATTTGGAATTTTACTTGATTAATTCTCAAGGTTTCTTACTTGGACATTCTTGCCACCCCTTTCATGAATACTGGAAATTCCTTCATTTCATAATGTAGAAATATTAAATGCCTCCATGTCCAGGGATGGATCAGACTGCAGGATATGGCAAAACAATTCTGGTCCCATTGTTTAATAGTACTTTGTTCCTTAATGCAGAATTTGCACAGAAGCTTACTGAGATTCAAGCTTGCTGTACTAGATAAACTAGTCATTTGTCCCCCAAATTTTGATCTCTTCTATAAACACAATGTGGTGAAAAAGGTCACAATAAACTTTATATTACAGATTTTCTGTTGCTTTTACTGCTTTATTGCTAATTTTTTGACATATTACTGTTCTCCACCTACCAACCTTGTCTCTTTATCTTTGTATATAATTAATTGAACATCAGTAAACATCTCAGTCAGAAATTCTTCCTCACTTCTAGTAAGGAAATAAAATAGCAAAACAATTTTATGGCCATAAAAATTGATCTGCCTCAGGCTTCTGAGTGCAACTTTCTTTATAGACTCTATTTGCTGAGAGAAAAAAGTAAAGCTTTGGAGTAAGTTTGTAATATATACTGTATAATACATTTCCATAGTATTAAACATGTTTTGGTATTTGTTCAAGCCACTTATGCTGACTGGAGAATTCCAGTACTGATTATTTTTTGTCTGGAACACCAGAAGAATAAAAAATATCGTAATAGACCTGCTGAACCAACAGTCCTGATTCAGCAGAGTATGTAAGTCAAAAATAGTATCTGGGCTAATATGATTAAGGAATGCTATGTTCTCTAGCCAACGTATGGAATGAAATGAGATAATAATGTAACTAGTAGTTTTGACTCTCCAGACAAAATGGCTGTTTTAACTGGGGGCAGCTCTCAGCATGGCTCCAGAGGGAAACTCAGACTCAAATCTTTGAAAATATTGTGAGATACCAGTGTCTTTCCACTATTATACCATTCCTAGAGAAACCCTTGATAATTACACTCATACTTACATTTAACATATTTTTAAATACCTTAGTGATAAAGGGACAAAGTAGTTAGAAATTAGAATTATCAACAGTCCTGTTCCTCTCAAAGTGTAAATTAGTCAAATGTGATTGAGAGGATAAACTAGGGGAATTATTTCAACCACATATGGTACTTGTGAGAAGTTGTACTCACAGTAGCGGAGCTGTACTGAATATTAGGGTTGGATTTCAAACATGAGAGTTGTTTCAAGTTTCTGAAAAATGTTACTGACTTTTTATTATGAAGCAATTATGTTTCTTAAAAAAGCAAACAATGTTGAATCTTAGGAGGTTTTTAAATTCTGATATGATTTAGAGAGAGAGTGCTGACGCCTAAAAACTTCCTTAACAACATGCATTTGTTAAACTTAGTGAATATCTGAATCTTGATCTTCGAACAATGTTACTAGATGATCTTGACAGAAGTTGTAATGAGCTAGTGAAATCTGGTGCTGATATAAAGGCATTTAAACACAGGGAATGATCAAAATGTTATACAGGAAAAGTGGACTACTTTCAAGCTTTAAGAAACAGAAATTAGTTGTAATATAATAATAAAACAAAGTTCAAGATCACTTGCTCAGGAATTAATAGGAAAATCCACAATAAACTTGGGCAGAGTAAATGAAAATGACAGAGGAAGAAAAAGATCTGTCCATTTTGATTAGTCAAAGGACATCCCTGCGTTTCAATATGATGAAAACCGAAGTTTAATAATTATGCATGCAGTATGGCCATAGAGAAGGTAATGGTTATCCCTGAGCATAACACATCCGGTGTTTTCGAAAGATTAGAGAAAAACAAGAAGTGTGTACCAGCCATGAGTAAATTTAGGCTAGAAGTTAGAAGAAATTCCTAGGTTATAAAACAATCAGGATCATCCTTCCAAATGACAGTAGTGGTAGAAAATTAAATGTGTTTCTGGATGGAATTGGAAAAGCTAATGACAATGATAGGAAATGACATCTGATGATGCAAGAGGTTATTTCCAGTCCTATGTTATGTCAGTGCTCTGGTTTCCAAAGAATAAATTGATTTGAGATAAAAATAAAAGCATGTTATAATGTTCCTCTTATTGTTGTGGTTGCCATATCATAATTTTATATTTTCTATTATTCAGAGAATCACAGAATCACAGAAATACATTCCATACCAAATATCTTGGCAAGACTGTTGGATACAGCAGTTAAGCAAATAACTGCACTTTATGTCCCTGCTGTCCTTTGTAAAGGAAAAATCTGTCCTTGCACCAGTTGTGAACCTGTTCTAGTATGAATTCACTGTTTTTAGAGTAACCAATAGGTGGCTGGTAGGTTGGTGGGAATGATGTTACTACATGTTTTCTGTACCTGACTGCAGTGTCCTCCTTGCCACTTTGGAAATCCTGCTAGCCTATAATCACTGTGATCTTCGTAGACTTCAGGGCCTTAAATTATATTCCTGGTGGATATCAAAGCTGTTTGGATACCTCCATGCAGTGAAATCATGTTTGGCATATTTAACTTGGATGCAATTACAATGCTTCTAGTATTTTTAACTTGAATTCACTCTTTGCTTGAGCTGCTAAGTTGGAATGGTACGGCACTGTCCTGTGTGAAATTATTGGCCTGGGTGTCCTTTAAGATTTTTCCACTATGTTTAGCTGCAGACACTGCTCAATATATTGTTTTCCAATAATACTTTCCTTCTGCTGCAAGATGGTAGAAAAATAATAATATTTTTTTTAATATTAACATTTACAATTACATGCACTTGCTGATTTTTAAGCCTATATTCAACACACAGAATGTTCAGTACATACGAATGTTCCATGACCTTGTTTCCTGATGATTTGAGGAATGTAACTGCCTTTCTTACCATGCATCTAAATCCTAAAGTAACATCTTTGGCTATTTAGAACGTGAGTAAATAGTAATAAAAGTGATACAAAGGAAATGTCCTTGCTGTGGGACAGTGGGGAGAAACTGAGAAACGTAATCAGACCTAAACAAAAATATTTACAGACTCGTGAATACCCACAAATTAAGCTTACATTTTGAAGATTTAAAGTAATTACTAATTGAAAAAACATTAAAGGCAGCTCATGAGACTAAAATCTGTAATTTTGCTTTCCCTGCAAAACACTAAATTCTTTTTTCTAACAGTATAAAATCCTTTTAGTATCAGTGATTCTTATTCAGTAGCTAAGACTATCCATTTCCTTTGAAATATCTTCCCATTACAAGAAAGTCCACACAAACAAATTGTTAAACATATGCAGGGAACTGCAAACTGCAAACAAACTGCATGTGATTCTTGTAGGTTCTGCTAACAGGTCTCCCAACTTTTTATCTTTTAACTCCTTTCTTGAATGCCTATACCTTTACTATGTCATTAGATTTACTCTAGAAATAAGAATGAGACAGCCATCCGTCACAGATGAAAGTGCTATGTCTATATACTATACAACTTGGAAATGCTTTGAAGATTTTGAGGAAACACACCGTATAGTAACAATGTTTTTATACCTTTTATAGCTAAAATGAGAGTCTAGATAGTTTGCAGGAGAACATTTTTTGTAGTCACAAAGGGAGCTAGGTGGTAGAAAGAGGCCACTCTAAGTTTCTTGGGTATGGATCCCCGACTAGCAGTGAGTCAGTATCCGGTAGTACCAGCGTGCGTTTCTGTTTCCCCTGTTGGAAATTTTAGGGATTTTCTTTCACATTTCAAGAAAGGCCAGACTACAGCCTGTCTCTCAAGGTTACATTGGGTGTTGGTGTCAAGGATTCTGTAGCAAGGGGGCTGCAGGGTGGCCTCTGTGAAGAGAGGCCGAGGCTGCCCCGTGCCAGACACATCTGGTTCCAGCTGGCTCCAGTGGGCCCACTGCAGGGCACAGCTGAACCCAGCAGCCAAGATGGTGGTGCCTCTGGGAAAGCCTATTTAAGAAAGGGCAGAAAACGTCAGGCAGACAGAGGAGGAGGGGAAAAAAGTGAGAAACAGAAGTATGAACACCAGAGTGAGAGAAGTAGGGGAGGAGGTTCTCCAGGCACCGGAGCAGAGTTTCCCCTGCAGCCCATGGGGAAGACCAAGGTGAAGCAGATAACGAAATTGCAGCTTGGGGAGGACCACACTGGAGCAGATGGAGCATTCCCTGAAGGAAGTACAGCCCACAGAGAGCACACAGGAGAGCAGGGGCAAAGTGTAAGGGGGCAGGAGTGGCAGAGTGGATCTGCTATGGACTGACTGACCACCACCCCCTCTGCGCTGCCCAGGGGTTGGGTGTGGGCAGAGGCGGGAGTGAAGGAGTGAAGTTGGGTTTAGGAGAGGGAGGAGGAAAGGTTTTGTTCTAATGTTCGCCTTTATTTCTCTCCACCCAAATCTATTTTAATTGGCAATAAATTAACTTTCCCCAAGCTGAGTCTGTTTTGCCTGTGATGGTAATTGGTAAGTGAACTCCCTGTTTTTATCTCCACCCATGAGCTTTCTCATGCTATTTTCTCCTCCTGTGCTGTTGAGGAGCGGGTGGTGAGAGAGCGGCTGGGTGGGCTTTTGGCCCCTAGCCAAGATTAACCCACCACATGGACTTTTTAATTTTTATTAAAAAAAGAGTGCTTTTCCTGATTTTATAAGCCTCCAAATAATCTTTGAAGGCCTCACATTAAGAAAAAGTCTGGGTAGACTCACCTCAAATATTTGGATTCCTTGGTTCCTATTAAACCTGTATATACATTGAAGGGGTGACGACTGGAAAAGTAAAGGGGGAGGAAGAGATAACCAGCAGTTAGTAAATCTTACTACTTGCACAAGAAATTTACTTTAATTAATTTCTCAGCTATCAGCATACAAAAAATGTCATTTTCTAATGTTTTAGATTAAATGTGTTCTATCTGAAGAAGCATTGCTATCTTTGAGGGTGACAAAAGATAAAGTGGGTGATGTTTACAGTTTGCAATTAGTCTTTCAAAAGCAGAAGATACTGAGGACTGGTATTATTGATGGGTTGAATAATAGACTACAAAGCATTTCACATCTCATTTAGATGTTTGGATGTGGCTTAGTTTATGATGAACTATTTTATAGTAGTTGATGGTAGTTTTTTTACAGTTGTAAGATGGCTATGTGTTTAAAAAGAGGGAAAGAGACCGACAGACAGGGTGGGCTATATATATATATAAAGGTCTAAGACTGTGCGTATTATAGCAACCAATATTTCTATACCTTGATATGCACTGGCTATTTTACCGTTGCAGACTGTCTTCTAGGATGTTTTGTTTTGTTCTCAGATTAACACAAAACCAAAAAAGCAGATTTCAGATCATCACAAATAGTATTATTTAAGCAGTCTTAGCAGAGAAACCAAAGGTTGCAAAAGTTCTTTGAGAAAATAACTCCTATATTTCTGTCTGTGGTCATCTAGTGTCTGGATTGAAGCCAAAAGTGGCCATTCATCACTTCTATCAAATTGTACATTCCAGTATACAAACTCCTAATAAGGTTGATGGTTGGACTTGATGATCTTACAGGTCTTTTCCAACCGTAGTGATTCTGTGATTCTGTGATTCTGTGACTAAAATGTTTTGGGACACTTCCACCCACAAAACCCCAAAACCAAAACCCAAAACAAACACACCCCCACACACCCCCCCACCCCCTTTTAACCTATTATTATTAGTCTGTTGTCTTCACTATTGGCTCATAGTTTTTTATTTTTATAGCTGTTCATACATTATAGAAAGAGTTTTGTTCTTCACTAGAAATGTAAATTAGGCAATTAAAACATATTGAAAAATTTTGTAGTTTCATGGGAGGTAGTACTGATGGTATCAGGGCAAAGAATGGGGCAAATGTGTTACTGGATTTCCCTGATGCAGCTACTAATTTTGCACCCATTGTTATGTGCATATGGAAATCTCTCTCTGAAAACCTACCTCTCCCTGTTTAAAATAAATTGTTTATGCAAACCTGACAGTGCTCTGCTGTTTGACGGTCCATCAGTACATCATTTAAGTATGTGCTTAAAAACCACAGAAATAAATGATGATTTTCCCAAGTGCTTAGCTGAACTGGAACATGGTATTGTAGTAACATGTAATACTTCACCAAAAAATCAAATCTTAAAGTCTTTATTATTTTTTTGCATTTTTTATTTCTGTTGAATCACCATTAAATTCAACAGAAGTTGCAGTTCTTTGTACACTCCAGTATTTATTCCAAAGTGAATTGAACCAATGCTCTGAATATACACAGTTACACAGGCTACTGCAATGGATTTCAGTGTGACATTTCACCACTGTATTTGATATACATAGTCTAATTTTTATAGGTCTCTCTTAAGTTAACTCAATTTTACGACCATGAAAATTGCTACCTACATAACATTAAATTTGAAAAATAACTTGCATGAAATATGATCCTTATGCATGGTACTTACCATAGTAAATATAATCTCTTTGTTACAGGTTGCTTGTCACAGTGAAATGGAACAGGAAAGTTTATAGGTAAGGATGGTACAAATATTAAGCACAAACTGTTCTTACATTCTTTTTATTTATTACAAAAAGCAAAATTGAGTCACTGTAATTTCTTGTTTAGTGTGAATATTTCTTACACAATACCATGTATTTTCTTTGTTCATATAAATTTTGGTATTTAAGAGTTTTTTTCACACAGGAAGTCTTCAAAAAGAAATTGGTATATATTATCAGTCCTGAGGGCTATGTGGTCCCGTGCCTGACTTGCACAGTTACCAGTACCAAGAGCCTTCAAAAGAAGTGCAAGTTCTTCAGCATAAGCAGAATTGGGTAAAGTCTTTGCCACATTGTGCTTTAAATGTTAGAGATTTCCAAACCCGGTGGGCTTCTGGACCTGCAGGTTCCTACTGTCCCAGTCTGATAGAAGTGGCTGCTGCTGCTCACATTTGCAGGTCTGACCAGTAACAAGGAGCTCCAAATGTGCAGATGCACACACACAACACCACAAACACCACACAGCTCAACACAGCCACAAAGGCAGTGCCTTTTTAGTACCCACAAAAACATGAACAGCACTTACCTAAACATGGACAACATAGACAGTCACTACAGTTGCTGGTCCCCCAACAAACAGGCCCCTGTGACCCATAGTCCCTTCTCCAGTTGTTGCCACCCAGGGCTCTTGTCCTACTTGCCACCTGGTCTGGCTTGAAGTTGGCTGGTGACTGCATCCGTACACCACACACAAACACACTGGAGAGCACACTCACACAGCAAACAGTCAGGAATAAAGCTTACTGAGGAGATAGGACAGCAGTCAGGTGCAGGCTTGGCCATACAAGAATAGTGACAGTTTGCTTACATTTGGGCAGCTCTTTTATCCCTGTTTCTCTCCATCTTCCCACACTTGTTCTTCTCCAAAACACTTTCCTTTTTATGCCTTTCATTCTTCTTTTAAATGCCCCATAACAAGTTTTATGTAATGCCACATGACACCTCAACTATCCCACTGCTTTTTCCCATGAGGCTAAGGATAATCTTGTTTCCCCCTTCTTATCGGTTGGAAAATTCAGTTTGAACTTCCTCAAGGCTTTGGCTGATTCCTTCAATGGCCCATCAATCAGGAACCTAAGAGTCCTGATCTATGTTATTGGCTCTGTTAACTCCTGTACCTTAAGGGTTATATACCTGGGTGTTTATTTTTTTCCCTCTCTTGTGTCTCATACTAGACTCTTATGCTGAATATACAGTAACCAGATATCCTCATAAAACTGATATCATTCCACTAAAGTGATTTCTCATAGTAAGTGTCCAGCTTAGGTCTTGAGGCAAAGGGCTTAGCAGTCTTTCTCAGTTTCCTCATTAGTATTCTTAAGCTGTTGGAAATGAGTCCCACAGTCTAATTACACATCATGTGAAGAAGTATTTTCTCCTACTGTTTTTTAAAATCCCTGATTCTTTTATTATCATTGTGCTGTCTTTCTAATTGTGGTATAAGACCAGAAGAACAGACATTTATCTTCTGTAGGCCATTCATTTTTTGATATGCATTCATCATAGCTCTTTCTATGAATGTTCTTTGTAAAAAAATCTCAGTCTTTTCTAATTCTTTTAAATGAGTGTCTTCCTTGATCTTGGTCATTTTTTCCAGGCTTCTTTTCTCCATGTAGTTTTTTGAGGTAAGTAACCAATAAAAAAAACATGGACCTTCTTGGAACAGGAAACAGGAGATTTAGGTAGCATTCACCTTCATCCTCAGTTGTCTTATTTTGATGTTGGCAACTCATTCCCTTCTGCTGTGCACAGATTCTTTCTTGATCTTGCAGAGCCTGGTAGAAGCTGGAATGATACATAAAGGCTGGGATCTTGTGCGTAATCTATCTCCCAGCACCATGCCGTAGTGCATACAATGTTCCAGATGACGCCAAAGTATTGATTTATACAAAAGAACTTTGAAACTCTGTGCTATTCATCATCTTACTTCTTATGCAGCCTAATGTTTTGTTTGCCTTCTGACTGCAGTTGTAAATTAAGCAAATATCTCTCAATTACTGCAGTGACTAATGGTTCCTTTCTTGAGACAGAAGCAAGCAAGCAGCTTAAGATTTTCTTCATGTATAAATTGCTTTGCACTTATTTATTCTGAATATCATTTCCCCCTTCACTTTGTTTGTTTAGTTCTCTCTAACTTTTTACTTAATCCTCTGGTTTGGATTAACTCAAATAATTTTGTAAACTTCAGATTTTGCTGTTACCTCGCTTGTCACTTAGTAAATGCAATAAGCACTGTGGGATTTAAAATGAAAATGAATGACTTGATAGCAGCCAACACATTAATACTCTGTTTAGCTGTGCATATCAGATTTTAGGGAACAAGTTTGCCTAATAGTATAAATTTGTAACTGCATGAAATATGTGTAAAAGAATTGCAAAGCCTAATTGTAATTATTGTAATGTCATTTGAATTCCTGTGTTGTCCGATGTAGAAAGTACACAGTTTTTCAGGGTTTCGTTACTAAACAAAGTTATTAAATTTTGATGAACTGCTTTGGCCAAATGCTTTGTAATTTTGCAGACATGACTCTTGATTTTGTTTAAAAGAAATGTGGATTTGCAGAGAGGTTTAGGATGTAATGTATATTTCCAAATGTCATGACATGTCAGCCAACTGTAAACTAATAATCCCTGATCTAGCATAAGTCGTCTGTCCTTATTCTCCTAACTATCCTTCTGTCCTTTCCCGTGACTAAAATTTTGCATGGTTATGGAACTGACTTTGATAAAATAACTTTGGATGCTGCTCCCAATATGAGAAGTGCTGACACTGGTCTTCTAGAGAATTACAATCAATAGTCGAAGATATATAAATCAAATCCATACCTTCAGTTGACTTGATTAGGGACAAGCCTTGGCTTCGCTTGTTGGAAATAATGAATGCTATTTAATACCCTTCTACAATCAAATTCCATCCTACAATATATATTTAATACAGGTACATCCTACAATATATATTTAATATGGGTGCCTGACACATTCTGAATGCATTTGTTCTTCTTTAACCAGAGAGAGAGAGAGAAAGAGAGCTCCTCTTGCTTGGACTAACATTGACTGACAGTAGATGAGATGAATCCTACATTTTGTCACCCATATATAATATACAGGAGGAAGCCATAATTATCTAACGATTAAATATGGTATTAAAATGTCTGATTTTAATTTAGAAAACAGCTCACAATATTTTTGCAGCAAAACACAAACATGTTTGTGAAAAAAGTATGAACATTATTGAAATTAAAAGCAGCTTAGCAATAAGTGACTAACTGCATTTTTCTGTTTATGCTAAAGAGCAGTGACAGATGCTGTGCTGTATATTCAATCTGTTTCAGTAAACTATCACAGGAAACAGATGAGATTATTTTTTTTCAAATTAAAAAAGAAGAGAGAAAAATCCTTTTTCCTCAGACCTTCAAATCCTTCAAGCCACATTTTCACTTAAAAAATTATTTTTTCTTCTAATGCCTTGTTTTAATGCTGAACTGTTCTAACACAGTGAGTCTGCTACAGCAGAGGGTATCTATCTGCACAAATTTTGGAAAGTAGCATCTTTTAACCAACACAAAAGGAAAGAACTCTAATACTATTTCTTGAGAAACAGCTTTTAAACAATGTGTAAAATAGATAGATTTTTACTTCTATGATGTCCTCTACTGGCACAGATAATAATCAAATCTCCCAAAGAACATTCAAGGACACAGTCCTTCACAGCGCACTAACATTCAGAGACTACATAGCAGAGCTGTCTGGTAAAATACAAGCAGGGTAATGCACAGCTGCTCCTGAACTTGTCATTACTTCCCTTTTCTTTTGTTATAATGACAATGATTGATCAATTTTGCCAGCAAATCTCTCCAAACAAGGATCTGAGAGCAAAGTAAGAGTCTTGAAAATCTTGTTTATTCAGTTTGGCATGTGCAAAACTAATATTAAAAAGAAAAATTTCGAAGTATGTTGATGGTATTTTCTTACTCTAAAATACTTTCTCAACTTTCAGAGAGCAGTATGTTGCACAGAGAGGAGGGTAATGGCAGAGTACTCTCAGGCTGTGAATAGACATAGTTCTGTTGTGGGACAGCTCTCTTGTTCTTTCTCTTCTTGCTCGGTAACATAAGGGGGCTGAGTGTCCTCTCCTATTTTGCTCATCCCGCCCATCTGTCTGTTTAGCCTGGCTTTTGGGTTTTATGTTTGGACTCCAGAGCAGATCTGCCCTTCTCTGAAGCACTAGTCATTTGACGCAGCCAAAGAGTGGATTTGATGCATTACTTAATGTGATATTCTAAATTTTTTAAGCTGGATTTGCATACAATTTTATAACAAGATAGTGCTGCATATTTCATTGGGTCTACTTCTGATATACACCAGTGTAAATGAGTTTCAAAATCATATTAATTGGCCATATTGAGTAGAATGTATATAGGGAAATCATGAACCATTCTTTTTTTAAGGAAAAAATAGTTCTAAATTTGAGAGTATCATTATTTCAGTGTGAGAGAGATACTTTGTACATCTGGCTAACATATGGCAATGTAAAAATATTCCTTTTACTGTCATAAAATTCTCTAGGTTTGTTGGAGTTTTACAGAAAAGAAGTGGACTATGCTGTCCATTAAAAAAAAAAAAAAAACCCCAAACAGTATCTAAATGCATTTAGATGGACAAAAAAATGATTGTTATGGAATGAACGATATATAAGCACACACACTTAGATATGCTTATCAAATGGTATATAATGTACCCAGAATAAGATTTCAGTGCTTTTCACTGTCAGGGCAATAATGCAGATTTCAAATTAACTTAAATTCTGTAACAAGAATAATAAAACAATAATGATCTTTCTTAAGTTGCCTGCAGCTCACTAGTGTGATTCAATTTGCCATAAAATTACATGGTCTAAAGTGAATATAATGAACATGTTTAGAGAATGAAGAGTTTCAAAATTATTCTTTCATATAGATGTACTTAGTGAGATGCTCACTAGTCAGTGTATTGTCTTGCTCTGTTTAGATACAGGTCTTCTTTTAAGCATTTTATGTTCTACATTTCTACTAAGGTAAACCAAGGGAAAGAAACCAGAAGGAAGAAATCAAAGCAAACAACCATAAAAAAGCAAAACCTCATCTCTGCAGAAGCTAATAACTTCCTATTTCTCTGCAGTCAGCACTTAATATGATTTCTAATCTTTTGATGAAGTTCATTTCTTAGAAAAAGAGCATATGATTCTTTTGTATCTATTGTTTGCTTCTTTTATAGTTCATGCATATAGAAAAAATAAAAATAAACAATCAGCACCAGCACACTTTTCCTTGCTGACGCTGTGTTTGTTTAGAGAAGCAGTGGCAAAAGAGCAGAGGGATTTCATATTTTACTGCCTGAGCAAAGCTGTGTGGCTTATTAAACAAATTAGGAACATGTGGGCACTGGCGACATCTCAAAAAAATGGCTCAGATTCCATCTGATATGAGTTGATATAGGTTTGTTGAATAAAAGGACGTAGATAGTCTACCTTAGCTGAATATCTGGCCTATACCTTGCACACAAGCTTTTTGACTTTGTTTGGGATTAAGTGACATCAATATTAGCTATTTAAAAGGCAGAAGTGTAGTTTCACAGGGTTGTCCAGGCTCCCTCCATCTGCAGTTAGAAAGAAAGATAAACTTCATCTGGGTAATTCACCCCAGTATAATAATACAGGGTGATCAGCCCTCTGAGTAGCCCACCTTTTCAGTGAGCAGTAGCAGGAGCCCTGATAATTAGCTTAGCAGAGCAGCCTAGATTTTAGATGACTAACTTAACTGAGATTAATCCCATCATTAAGATGTCGCATTCTCATTCTGTCTTTTGATCTCCTGCTTTTTAAGGCCTGGGAATTGCGTAGCCCTGGTGACGTATAATTCTTTACAGAGAGACAGTTTTTCATTCTCTGCTTCTCCTGCTGCTTCCTATATTAATCAGTGATTTGAAAATCTCCATCATCTTCCAGACTCCTGTATTAATTTCTAGTTTGTGATTTTAATTATGGTTCAAATCACTCCCTAGATATAAGACTATGCATTTTGCCTACGTCCTCATTTTCCCTGTAACTCAATTTCTGCTGATGTTAACATAGTACATGTCATTGCTCTAATTCTGTTTATGCTAATAGACAAATTCTACAATCTTAACCTGCTATTTAGAATAGAATACAGTAGAGTTAATTACATTCTGCGTGTAATGTAATTCTGAACTCCATGGGATGGAAACAGCATTTGAATTTTCTATAATATCATCTTTGCTATTTTATTACTTCTGAGGTTTAAACAGATTTAGTTCAGGTGACCTAATGTTCAGAGATTTTGTAAGTGAACTGTAGACATCTTCTTCATATGGGTTTAGTTATGATTTAGTTTTCAGTCACAAAATGGCAGTGAGATCTTATGTCACTGGAGGTGTAAAAAAATATAAAATCACAATCCCTCCAAAAATCCACAAATATCTGAGACACAGTTTGTTACCACTACAATCATATAGTAACTTTAAATCTGCTTTCTTAATTTACTTCTTTTTTTAGATGATCAAGCAAACGTGTTGTCAGCTCTAAGGAAATGTATGGACTCAATGCTACTTTTTTATTGCTGTTGTTTTTGATATGTTGTATTTTAGGAAGCTAATGGCAGAAAAAAGCATAATTTTCAATGATAGATTCTATTGCATTACTCTGAGTAGTGCCTTATGACCCAGGCAAGATTATTCAAGGTCAAGTTTTTAGATGCTGCTGCAGCATTTTAAAAGAAAATTATCAAACTACATTTTTGCCACTTTTGCCACCTTTTAAAATATGATTGGGACTCTGAAAACTATTGGAAGACAGACTCCCCCATTGGACCTGTAATTCTTTCTAGATGTAGTAGCAAATTTGTTCTAAAATCAGAGGTTGCAATTTGGCCATAGGTTTTTAAGAAAATGGTTTAATCTTTTCTCAGAGACAGGCATTCTTTTGTTTTTATTGTGTTCTAGGCCTATAGGCAATATTGTTTTCTGCAGAGTAGCTGTGCAATAAAAATGTTGAATCATGCTGTCCTTGTTACAATTTTTAAATGTTTCTGAAAACAATATCAAACTGTTTGGAAGAAGAAAGAATGAAAGAACAGGGATTCCACTGCAATAACAACAATAATAACAACAAAAAAACTGAGCATTTTTGTCCCCCTAGTATGGGACTGGATAGGTAGGGGTGAGTGAGATGGAATTCTTAGATTGAAATATATAAGCTTCCTCATACTCACCTGATGGACTATTAAATAAACTTTAGTTTGGGTTGTTGGAAATGTGTTTTTCCTTATTGTCATGTGCTGCGCCTTTTCTTGCAAGAAAATAAGAGCTTTGATAGATCATACTGTTTTCTTCTCTAAGAAATGCAGTATGTTATTGTATCTCTGGCTGTCCCACAGAGCTGTAAATTGCTTCCATTAGTTTCCCTGCTTTTTACTTTTGTTGTCTTGGCAACAAAACATAATTTGTTCTTACGTGTGTATTATAGTCAAACTCTGTAAGTTGAGGTTGCAAAATTTCTTTCAGTAATAAACTCCTACTTCCACCTGGACATAACTTTCTAGAGAAGTCTGACTTTAAACTAAAACTTTCTTGACTGAAGTTCATGAGAAATGCACTTTATCTTTAAAAGTTAATAGAAAATAATTTACTTCATTTGAATGATGCAAAATGGCAAAAAATATTTCCCAAGGGAAAAGAAAAGATTAATAAAGATGGGATTCATCTCCCCTAATTTAGTCATGTAAAAGTCAGCCATATAGGTATAATAACTTAAGGGTCCCTCTCAGTGGAGAGAAACAGACACCTCCAGAGGTCTATTAATTTCATTCCAAAACAGGATTTTAAAATAAGGGAAAGTGGGAAACTGAATTGCCCTCTGGAGATGCCTATTTCTCTCCTTTAATTATTACCTGTGAGATTACCTGAAATTCAGCTGGCTAAGTTTTAAATGCCTAACTGGGGCAGATGAATCGCATTCAAGAATTATGTTCTTAGTAAGGGTAACTCAAAAGCATGTGATCTTAAAAACTTCCTCTTTTGCATATAGCTAGTCTTAAACAAGACTTCTTTTGCTCCATGAACTTAATTTCAAACAGTTAAGAAACTGTTCATTAATGGACAGATTCTTTGAAGCAAGAGGAGTCACATGTCCCTGGCTATACACATTATAGGGCTTCATACAAGTGTTTTACTCACAGAAGAATGAATGTCAACCATTCCATTTCAGCCCTTCTACCAAAATCATCTAATGATTTTATAGTGCTTGCTGGATACTTTTCACATTTGGTCATGACAAATATAGAAAATGATCCAGGAGATGGAAACTACTCAGTTGAATTCCAGGCCACAGAGTAGTCAGTGATCTTGGAGCAGTCATTGAGTCTATCCTTCTCTGTCAAATGGATCATAATACTGAAGACATTGTACTGATTACTTTTCAAACTCTTTGTTCTTTCTTTTTCTAATTAATAGCCCTTTAGGATATAAATTGTCTCCTGTCTGTTTCTGTACATCACTCTGAATATTCTGGTCTTCTCCAAAATCCTTAATAAGAATTTCAACTATTTATTACTTATTTAGAGACATTATCTTCCTAAATTTCTACTCGGTGCACATCAACAACAGCATATGAATTGGATTGTAGACTACTAATGCATGAACTCTAGTGACAGACATCCTACATCTTACTCAGGGCAAGTTATATATTTCCTGGCTAGACATGTTAGAAATTTTTTATTCTTAGTTTTGGCCAAATGCCAGCCCTGGCCCCGGAGAAAAAAGTTCTGTTTGATTGCTTGGTTTTGTCTCTTTCTTTGTAGAAAAATCTGAGATCATGAGCCTATAAAGGTAGCTTTGTGTCCTTTATATATTTTTCAATAAAAAGCCTTTTAGAAGCAATACTCTTTGGACAGTCAAACACGAAAGCTACACTTCTCTTGATGATCTTGTCTACCCTTTTCTTTTTTAGGCCTTTCAACAGCTATCCCTTTTGAGATTTCCGTACGGACTTCAAACCTCTCTAGAGGTTTACACAGCCACACAATGATGTTTTCTATTTTGTTCCTTTATCCTTTTCTAATAATTTTCAAAATGCAATATGTCTTCAGTGCAATTAGTCATCGAGCACTGAGCTGGTAACTTTATAAATCTCCTTTCAGAGTGGTAATACCAAAGAACTTAGAGCCCATGATTGTGAATCAATAGCTAATACTGTTTTACCTGTGGGCTTTTACATTATAATAATTTGTCATTTTATTACCCAGACGCCCCATACTGTGAGATCTCTCTGCATCTCTCTGCAAATTTCATTTTCACCGTGCTGTATAATTATGCATAATCAGCAAACTTTTTTGCTGCTCATACTTTCTTATCAAAAGCTTTTGGAAGTCCAGTGTGCTTAACAAATTGATCATCACCCTGCAAGCCTGCAGACTAATTCAGAGAACTCTAATAAGTTTGCAAAACATAGTTTCCCTCTAAAAAAGCTGTGTTGATTCTTTCTCCATGTTAGGTTATTTAACTGACTATTTACTTATTCTGTTCTTTATTAGAATTTTAAACAATTAAGCTATTTCTGAAATCAACCCTATTAGTCTGTAATAGTTTGACTGTCCCTGAAGCACTTTTCCAAAATCGCTATCATTTTAGCCTTTCATTCCTCCCATTCTCCAGCTAATTTAAATGTTAGTCTATATAACACAGTTACTAGTTAAAGATTTTTTTAATTCTGAGTTACTTTAATGGTTAGAATTAAATACTACCTAGCCTTAGCAAGGAATTACTATTTATTTATTTGTTCTTACATTCAGCTGACACTGTAATTTGAGACAGTTCCTCCAAGTCATTTCCTGTGAGGAAAGGCTCCCACATGGGACTCCTCCTAAGTTTTTCTGTAGTGAAAAGTGATGCAAATCACTGCTTCAGATTTTCTACCATGGTCTTATTCCTTTCCTATATTAAGTATCCTTCCTTTCCTATATTAAGCAACTGTTGACCCTACAAACTTTGTGGCAAATATTTTGCTCCTAACATCTTTGTAAACATCTTATTAGTAACTTCATGCCTTTAGCAAATTGTCTTCAAAGCCTTTTTTTGGTTTATTAAAGTTTCAGATTTAATTTGCCAGAGCTTATGTACTTTTCCATTCACCATTTCTGGACACAGTACTTATTTTCTGAAAGATAAGTCTTTACTTCTGCTATGCATTTTATTTTTACTGTTTAACTATTGTTGTTCTCTACTGTTTCTATTCTTTAACCAGACTGATATTATGGTTACTTTGTCCCTCTAATAAGGTGTCTTGAAGGAAGCTCCATACTATCTACAGAAGTTTTATTCTTTGGCTGGTTCTTTTAGTTTATTTTTAGCAAGTTTTCTGGTTTTACATGATTGCCCTTTTTGGAAATGAACATCTCTGTAGTGGTTTATTTTGTGCGTGTGTTTCAATCCTGCTGTAGTTTTGAACTGGAGTGTATCACACTTAGAAAGGCTCTTTGAAAGATATTTTTTGAAACAAGTCCAAAGTACATCTCACAAAAACGGTTTACTCACAAGAGTAGGCTTTCTGAATAGCTGTTTCAAGAAGAAGCTGAAGTCTAACAAAGTAGCTTCTGTCATCTGAAGTTTGATCTGATACTACTTGTTCAGATGTTTATGCAAATCTTCCTGGAAATGACCACAATTTCCCATCATTACTGTGTTTATTGCTCTTGCAGCTTTTCTGGTCTCTCTTAGTTACAGTTACTATCCAAAAACTGATATGAGAGTTGTAATATCATCATCTTTCTGTTTATGTAAATATTTTATTTTTTTATTTTTAGCCATGTGGCTTATATGTTTATTTGCTATAGCCAAAACCTTTGTCTGGCCCTCTTAAATAATTTGTAACCTGGCATGACATGTTTGAAAGATTAGCTTCCTTCCCCAAATTCATACGTCTGTTAAGTTACTGTCCTCATTAAAAATCAGGCAATCTAATTCACCCATTTTATGCTTTACAGTTCAAATATTTAAATAGGTGAATGTGTCCATTTCATCTTGGGATGGTTGTCTCCTTATATATGCCTTCCTTAAAAGGAGTTTAATTTGCTGAAAATGAACTTGGCTTTTTAGAAGATAGTCATTACTCTTTACTTAAAGAGTTTATTTCAATGTGATCTGTGCACTCTTCCGCAGCACTGGACTTTCCTGTAGTGCTTAGTGTAAAAGTTCCCTATAAACTTTTAAGTTTCAGCAACACGGTTCTATTTTCACTTAGATGAAACTCATCTAAAATAATAGACAGTTTCATAAAATAGATATGCCACCTATTTAATGAGATTTTTCCAGTTTTTAATGAGTTTGATTACATTTTCCTCACACAACTGTCTTATATATGAACAGAAACTTAATCTGTCCAGACTGGTGCATGACTTTGGTCGGTCTTAGTCTTTCACTTCTCACCCATTCATTTAATTTTGGCTCCAGAATCTCTCTATTCTTCTGTCCCATGTACTGCTACAAATATGGGCCATGACCATTGTTTCCATCTTAGCACTGACTAGACCATGAAGTTCTTCACTGTATTAAGTCAGCATACTCTCATTATTGTCATCACAGACACAGCTATCCATCTGCCTAATCTATCTCCTATTGTTGTTCACTTCTTCACTTCACCAGATTGTTCTGGAGGAGGTTCAGGATATTCCTCTCTATCTAGTCAGATCTTGTCTGATGAATATTTTCAGCCTTTTATAGAATCACAGAATCCTAGAAGAGTTGTGGTGGGAAGGAACCTCTGGACTTCCTCTGGAGATGTGGAGTCTACCCCCCTGCTCAGAGCAGAGTCAACTACGAGATTTCCCAGTACCATGTCCATTCAGGTTTTGAATATCTCCAAGGATTGAGACTCCACAACAGCTCTGAGCAACTGCCTTTCAGCTGCTTGGCCCCTCAGCGTGTACTGGTGCATGGGCTTACTCCTTTCCAGGGTTGTGGCTTGCCATTTCACTTTGTTGAACTTGATATCCTCCTGCTAGCAAATGGTTTCCCCCAATGGCAATATCTCCTAATGGCCTGGAAGTGGGCCTACTTAGGATGTCTGTGTACTTTCTCTGTGGTTAATAGTGTCACGTTTAATTTATGTCACTTATAAAATAAAAAATAAAAGGAAGAAAAAAGACAACAACGTGGTTTTGACCTATTGGTCTGTCGTAGGTATATTCTACATCACTATGCCTGTTTCTTTATTTCTAAATTTATCTTTGTCTTTCTGTACCTATGCTGCTCAGATATGTGCTACCTTGGCCATGATATTATAGAATGAATAGTTTCAGTAAGCTAGACGATTCTCATTCAGATATTCTTAACATTTCTAATCATCCTAATTGAACCTATAGCTTGTGTTAGCATATGTTTGCCACTGATGCTGTCCAGTGTCTTATGATTCCTTCTAGTCATTTTTACTTAAAGTGAAGAAGTGAGTAACAGTGAATTCTTCCATAAAAAACCTCCAACATTTTTTCCCTGATAAGCAAAATCTATAGATTTCCTTAAGTTTTTTTCACCCCCTGCCGGGGCTGTTCCTAAACACTGAGTGATAGTCTTGCCACCACAGTACTGCTCAACAGAGCTTGAAATTAGCAAGAGGAGCTCAGGCTGTCTGACAGCTAGTCCTACCACGGCCGCCAAGTCTGAACAAACAGCAGCAGCTATTTTGTTCACAGGGGAAATAAGGTTAGTGAAAATATTAAAGAAAAGTGAATGCCACTGCTGGCATGGCAACACTTTGCAGTAATTGGCTCCTTGTGATTCATGCTGGCCTGACGCAGAGAGCTACAGATGGGAAGCTTAGAAGCTTTAGTTTGGAAGCTCTAGTCTGGAGCTTATAAGCTCTTCTTAAGAAATGGGAAGCAGATCAAAAGTTCACTGAAGTAAGTGGAATTCTGTAAATTGCAAGAACATTTCTTGATAATTTGCTTTTGTTTGAGAGAATCCATCTATTTGAATATGTAGGATAATAACTATTGTAACCATTCAGTTGCAGGTGCTATTTTTCATGAAAAACTGCTGTCTTTGATCTTTTCCAGAACTAAACTCTAATTCATTCATCAACACCTAGCACTGTTCATTCCTTCTTATTATTGAAAGTAGATTTGTATAACTAGATAGTATGATTAATTTTGAAAGATGTTGTATCTTCCTCACAATTTGGTGTAAATATTATTAAAGTGACTAATAAAGAAGAAAACCTGTGTTGTTCAAAGGTTAAATACAAAACCAGAAAACCATTAACTGACACAAACAAATGGTGAACACAACTTGAAAAAAATAATTTTTCCACTCAGATATATATCTCAGTTATTGAATGCAAATATGAACCAAATCCGATCTGTCCAGCTTAGCAAATCAAATTGGAATTCTCAAATTAATTGATTAGACTCCCAGTAATGTTGAGGAGATTGTTTGCTTTTGGTACTCCATTGCTTGGTCAGGAGGGTGGCAGCTGATGGAGTTTATATTTCTGTTCCTGATTCCGCCTTAAACTGTGAAACAGATGAGAAAGATTTAAAAAAAAAAAAAAAGTGAATTTTCCAAACCTTTATCAAACTTTAAGTTTAAATGTGGGGATGTTGCAGTTGTGTTTGAGTGAATTCACTTCTGTCATTTTCAGAAGAGAAATCCTGCTTTCTTGATCTGATCAAACTTCTACTGATTGATGAACATGATAATACTACGGGTCGATAATGATAATTAATAGGTTGTCCAGAGAAGCTGTGGAGTCTCCATCCTTGGAGATATTCAAAACACAATTGGATACATTGCTGAGCAGCCTGCTGTAGTTGACCCTGGTCTCAGCAGAAGGGTTGGACTAGGCGATCTCCAGAGGTCCCTTCCAAACTCAGACATTCTGTGATAATATAAAAATAACTCCCCAAGAGAAGAGCTTGATGAATTTAATGGCTGTGATATTTTTCCTAACATGCTTGTTTATTGTCATGTTACATCAGAGCCCTGATCCTTGGTCTTCTGAGTCTGCAGGGGGTCTTACGAGGCAGGTAACCATTTATGTTGAGCATTTTCATTCCCTCTCTGTTTACATGTAAAAATATGTAATTAATCTGAAGTTGAGTATACAACAATATGTCAAGAGAAAGAGTACTTTAAAGAATATTATTGTCTTCTCAAAACCACAAATGTTAATCTGGAAATGTAAATGTAATGTTGCATTTAAAGAAAAGCACACACTGTGAATTATGCGATATGAAACATCTGCCTGTATAACCCTGACAATTCAAAAGGAATAGAGAGGAAGAACAAAGTGAAGTGTTGTGTTTCAGTCACTGTATCAGGTAGGTGCAACACCACCCATGTGACTGGCAGCTACTGATCCAGAAAATCAAGCTTTACCATGAGTGAAGCACTAGATCCCACATGAGTCTATTTTCCAGTCTAAATGGTTAGTATACTGCTATACTCTGTTTTGATTATCTGCAATATGAAAATACATTCAAAGATGACCTTTTAGTGAGTTATTTTATACATGCTGAGGGCAGTTCTATTTTGACAGCTGACTTAAAACATAGGGTATATAGCTAGTCGAGGCTTCAAGCATATTGTTTTTAGCATAGTAACTACAAACAAAACTGCTTTAATCCTCCACAATGCATTTAACCTTGGAATTAAATATGCACGTAAATGTGATGGTCTCACATCTCAGTTCACCTAGACTTATAACTATCCGCCGGATTGTTTGTGTTTCCAGATGCCTTAGAAATTCAGGTTGCCAGCTCAATTCCTTAAAGACTTGTCATGCCTACCCAGCAAAGTAGTATTATGGTTGTTTGATTAATGCCCTGATATTCCACTCAAATTAGCAGTGCCATTTCAAAGTATTTCATCTCCTGAAGGGAAATTGTAGCCTGATATTCAAGGGATTAAGCTGCAGATAAAACAATTATCTTTTAATGACATCTCTCCTCCTCATTTTCGTATTTTTTCCATTATAAAACAATAACGTAATTTATAAACAGGAAAAGGCTATGTAGCCTAACATATTTAGAGATGTTGCATTTAAAAGACTGCATTGTTTGTCTCAGCAATCAAACAAGAAAATTCGACAACTCATTCAATCATTCTACACTTCTGTAAAACCAGCTTTTATTAGGACTGTAGAAATTCAGCGGTCTGCATCTTCCTAGACATCCTTTGTCTTATTTTATGAGTTTTTTTAAAATTTAAAATAAAATCTTGAAAACCAGACATATTCATGATATATTCTGGCTAATAAGAAGCAAATATCTTGTCTAGAGTGGACAGTCTGACTGAGCTCTCTTAAATAGGCCAGGACTGTAAATAACACAACTTTTATTATGCTCAAAAGGGACAATAACAGACATAAGGATAAATGCAATAGGAGAAAAAAAAAAAGTCTGAAGAGCATACTCAAAGGGAGAACATTACTGGAAACTCAATAATGTATTTTAGTAATCAACAGCCATTGATCAGAATAAATACATAAATTGTATTTTTATCTCCATTCAATTAATGTGGGACACATGAGATGACTATTTATGAATCTTCTGTTCATACTCCTATTTAAACCTGTTCTGTGCATCAACCCAAAGACAGGTGGGTGCAGTTTTGATCTGAACAAGCAAGATGTTTGGCCTTGTGGCAATGATGATATTGTACAATAAAAGCATTTTGGATCCTGGAGTGAATAGGGACCAATAGGGCTACTGAACTATGTCAGGACACACAATGTTTTCGACATGGTAACAGTGCTTTGAACATTGGTCTCGTTCTGGTCCTTTCAGAAGAGAAGCATGTGATGCCAGAATTTGCCAGCAGTTATTTCCCTGTCCTTTCCTTAGCTACTACTGGAAAAAAAAAAAAAAAAAAAGAAAAAGAGAAGTTTTCAGTCAGATATATCTGTAAATGGAGAAGATGGCTTTGTCATTTCTTTTGTAGTTGCTCATCTCTTCTCAGTATGTTTAATGAAAATATGATAGGGACAGCTTCTGTCAAATACAGGCCAGCCTTATCACTGAATACAAGGCCTTTTCTGAACTTCCCTGTTAATAGATCTCTGCTCCAATGAATAGAAGAGTGTCTCTGGAGGGTGTTTCTATACTTAAATAATTCTTTTGTTCCTTTCCTTTTATTTGCTCTACCTGAAGTTGGTTCAGGACTGGCTTGTGACTTGTGCTAAGTTTCTAATCAAGGAAAAATAAAGATGCCACGTCAAGATGTGTATTTATTCTAAAATTTCACAATTCTGTACTATGAAAGAGACAGATCTAAAATCCTTTCACAACCCACTTGATTTTAAATGGGTTTGCCTGCAATATACTGAGTTTTATTCTGTGCACTTCTTGCACTCTTCAAACACCATTTTTTAAATTCATAAGACAAAACATTAAGTGCTTTAAACAGTGTACTAAATACATTGGTGGGGCTTTCACTTCCTGTTCATATATGTGTGCACAAAGGAAGAACAGTCTCCCATTAATATTTGCAGTAAATAGACAAACTTAGGAGTACACTCTGAGTAAAGAAATTAGTATGTGGTAATTTCAATAAAAAACAACTGATACCTTTTTGGAAAATACTACTGCTCCTGGATATATTTTAGTTTTGCATCAATAACACCTCAGGTGCCTGATTCTGTACATATAAAAAAGAAAGCTTGATTTATTTCCCGAAGAACTAAATAAATATCAGTGTCAAATACACAGCACACACACACGTATATATGCACACAATCATTAGAGAACATAGAGCAAAATCAAACACTGCAGATTGTGGAGGTATCAAGCAGTTTCCTTCACCTTTGTGCTTTTATTCTTTGTAGAAAAGAGTACCTATGAAACTTTTGCAAGATTTTCTTTTCTTTTCCCCAAATCCACAGCAGTCTGGCTTCACACTGACGGATTTTCATCAGCAGCAAGGACACATCCTAGAGACAAAGATCATCTCTATCAGTCAGCAACGTGTACATTGTAACCCTAAAATAAGAATTGTTAAACGTTCTTAAGTCTGCCAGAGTATTTTTAACATAGGCAAAGAAAATATTTTTACTTCACTTGTTCTTAGAAATGTCTGACTCATTTTGGCTGAAATTTTCTGGTTGTTTCTTCAGTGACAGATGGATTGCAGATCTGACAGATGAGCTATTTTTCCTGCTAGGGAAGAGAAACTCTTCTCTGTGTACCTTTTGGGTATTCAATCTGTCTACATGAAAAGTTAGAATACATATTTCCCTGTCTTTACATAGGTATTTCTCAACCAAGCCACCTTTGGATGTGGCTTTTTAAAAAAATTCTTAATTTATTAAGTTTTCCCCTTATTTTTCTCCATAAGTCATTAGATAGTTCACTTCCTCTGGTGCTAGGACTATCCTTTTCACTGTTGTTTTTGAGAATTGTCTCCTTTTCTTAGAGTCTAACACAGGCACAAAGAAATTTGTTTCATATGAAGAAAGATATTTTATAAAAATAGAGTACTCATGCAAAAGAAAGAGCGAAAAGAAGAATTGAGGAATAAGTTTTGTATTTTGTTGATCTAGTACATGGAGCATGCCAGTGGCACTCAGGAGTATTGTACTGAATCTTACTCAGGTGCAGATTTTGCGTGTGACCTTGGTTTCTCTCCTGCTCAATTCATGTGTGTAAGTTGGGGACACTGTTTCTCCAGTATAACTAGGTAATTAGAGAGAGAGGCATCTCTGGAGGCCACTTCATCCTATTCTAAAACAGGTGTTTAAAACGGGGGAGATAAATCAGCAGAGGAAGTGACTGCCTCTCTTCATTGCCTTAGAGAGAATTGGGAGAAGTAGCTTAGATTGGGTACTAAATGTATGGATAGCTAAAAGTAAATGAGACATATCACAATATTGAGGAAAGTATTTTTGCTGCTTAAAGAATTAGTTGAATTTTCATACAAATAATTAGAAGTAAAAATATTTGAGAACCTTCTATGTTTCCAGGTAATAACGAAAAAGTTGCTTCCTTTTGATACCGACCATATTACTTTAATTATCATTGGTTTGGGGTTTTTTTTTGATACATTGTAGCTCCTGAGTTTTAGCCAGTAGCCTTGAATCTTTGCAGCCCTTTAAGTTGAGTATCTGGTACCACTGCTGTGAAAAGCAAGTGATTCACGTACATGATCTTTAAGTTAAACATACACTGTTTTCTGTATCCAAGTCAAAACAGATCTTTTTTCCTCAGACTTCTTGTGTCCTCCCTCGTTTCCATAATTGTTATTTCTTTGCTTCTTCCTTTCTTGTTCTTTTTACAAACTACTTTTTTTCCTAAACAGCATTTGGCAATCTAAGAAACGTCTCTTAAATTGAACAAGAAATTAGCATCTAACAAGAAATAAGCTGTTTTAAAATAGGCAGTTTTCATACACACCATTAGGGAGGAAAACAATTCCCAAATACACAGCATATGAGGTCCTAAAGATTCAGTTATTTCCTCTATAAATTATAATTTAAAACCATATGATCTCTCCAAAAGTGCATTGTTTGTTTTAGAGACTACCACGCTCACTTAGCTCCCGGAATAATTTTATAACATTCACAAGTTTACTATCCTCTGTTGTAAGGGGAGGAAGGAAGAACTGCCTTGCCGAACTCTATTTGTCAAGAAAGACATCCCTTTTCTACTTTAATACATTTAAAAATCTCAGAAAAATATCTGTCCAAACAGCTATTAAAAACTGATTTTGCTGCCAGAATGCAAAACACAAAACATTTATGGTAAACATAATCGAAGTTTTCTGTCATGTTTACATAATTCTCCTTCACAAACGTAATGGACTTCTGAAAATAGATTTGTAAAGCCAGAAGAGATCTTAGACCCACTGATTTGGGGTTTTGCATATGACAGGCCATAGAATATCATCAGAATTAGGCCAAATGACTTACAGTTGCCTAAAGCAGATATCCTAGACATTTATTTTGTCTTCCTCTGAAAATTTCAAGAAATGGGAAGTCTGATGGAAAACAGAACTCTCTATCTAGTTACACATGATGAACTGATTTTTGACTAAATGGAAACCTTTATAAAAGTAGTACCAACCGTCTGCTGAGCTTGATCAGAAATTGTGGCACATCCACATTATATCACTGGTCCAAGGCAAGATTATGGCTAGTTAATTTCTTAATCTGCCACCTTTGTGTTCCAGAAGGTACTTACGAGTTTCCACATGCACTTCTGAAGGATTCAAGAAGTAAAGTTCACGGAATAGCTGAAGGTTGGCTCTGCTAACAGCAAATATTAACAAATCCGTATCCCAGAACTTTCTGCATAATGTAATTTGGGAAGTGCAGTTACATAGAAATTACCCCACTGAGTTTACTGTCTCCCAGCTGATGCATGATCTCAGTGTGATTGCTTTTATTTTGTTTTTCCAATTAGAAATCTAATAGGTTATTTGAAACCACTAGTGAAGTTGGCTTTAGCAAACAAATAACCACATTGAAAAAGGCAAGTAAAATTCATGTAATCAATCTGAAAACAGGTATCTTCTTCTGGATCACTCTATGGCAGTAGAAAAGTTTACTTTCTTTAGCTGCTTGTTGTGCCTTCCTAAAAAGTTCTGGCCTTCATTGATCTGTCAGTTGCATAATTTGTATGAATACTCCATAATTTGCTGAAACAAATTAACACCAAATTTTTCATCAAAAATAATGGAGCTGGTTTTCACGATGCTGCAGTGATGATAGATTTTCAAAATACTCACACGTTTCATGAAAGTGTTGAGGGGCAATGTCAGGTACTGAGCCAACTGGATCGAAGGAAGACATCTGTCTTACAGCCTCATTTGCAGCTTAGAGACAGTTTAAGAAGCAGCTGACTACTTTCTCCAAAATGAGATAGTGGTGGTAACTGCTGGTCACTAACCATGTTAGCATACCTTGTCCATTTCACTGCAAAATCGAAACAGGTGAGTATGAACTACCTTTGGAGATGACAAACTAATTGGTTTGGCTTGCACAGAAATGGGCTGAAGTTGTTCACATTGTTAGTTAAAATCTCAAGGTGGTGTAGGAAGCTGTGACTCACCCACTTCTATCCCACTGTTTTCAGGACCCTGGCTCTAGACGTAGCAAGAGAAGGTGAAACGTCTAGGATCCAGAGGTGTAAGAGAGTGGACAGCTAGCAAGAAAGACAGGTGCAAGTTAGGCACACCTGAGTGGGCATATGTCCAGCTGGACTACAAAAGGTAGAATCTCATACAGGCTTTGCCTGTTTTAGCAAACTCAGTAAGGGCACTGATTCAGGTACCAGCACTTGATTAACTGTATTAATGATTAATTAGCACTCAGGAAGGACAAAGCCATACTGGTTTGAAAAGGAAGAGAATTTACTTGTATGAATGTAAGTTGTACTATGTGCCAGAGATGAGTCCTTGGCCTGTGGTTTTTTTTTTTTTTTTGTATTAGCAGAGAAGTAACCATAAAGTTCTGTCTTTCTTTTTGATTGCAGCCTCTTATGGCAAAACCTTGTAGCTGCTTAAGCTTAGGTGAACTGGATCTTCTCCTAGAACTCTATAAAGAAATTCTTGTTACCAAATGCATGTACTAATTGAGGAGCAGATCTAAGGCATGCAAAACATGCCTGCAAGACAGGCAGATTGTCACTCCTTCTCTACTGTCTTATAGCTAAAGTAGTTTGTAGAGTTATTATCATACCAATTTTAGTATTACTTCTAGTTAGACAGAAAATATCCCTGCAAAGAATTTTTGTATTTTTTGTCTGCACCTTTCCAGGAGCATTTGACCTCAGGCAAAGCCCTACCATCCCTGAGACATATTTGGCTCTTCCAAACTATTGTGCTGCAATTCGTGTAACTGGGTGTAGACTAAAAATTCAAAACAAAAACTAATCCAGAAGGTCACAGCCTGCTACCTAGGTGGGTTACCACAGCAAAATCACATTTAGTTGATGGATGATATAGATACAGTCTACTACATATAATGCATATTAAATTTTCTCAGTCGATCAGTCTCAAATGATAGCTTAAAATATCTTACTAGCACAAATTTTTAAGATGTTAAACTGCACATAGATGAGATGGCAAGAGGATAGTGAAATATTTTTAAAATTTTTCCTGCCATCAGTATCAGTTTTCTTCCTTATCTATGTTTCTAAGGAAAAAATATTTTTCACATTAATGATTACTTACTTTGTTCTGTTTCCCCACTCGCCCTCCAGTAAAAAGGTATATTTGCTTGAACAAATCTTGATGCTTGACTCTTCTCATGGTATTATGTTCACCATGATGTGACCTGACTGACTCCAACTGAGTGTGAAGCACATTATGTTATGCACAAGTTTTTGAACAGTGAGTTCAACTACAGTTTCTTGAGACATATAGTTTTAGCTTTGGGTCCACTACTGTCTGCTGCTGACTACTTGTCATACTTTTGCCCATGTATTTGATTTTATACATTTAAAAAAATGATTATACATCTGACATATATTTAAGACATTTGCCAATTCTTAGGTTTCACAGCTTTTGTGTAAAGGATTGTGATTTTTACATTAGAAGAAAATGCATTTAATAGAGCATAAATACTGGGTTTCATCCAGCACAGTTTAAGCCATATGTATTTTGCATTTTTCAGGGAGTCACTAAGTGTTATAAATCTTCATTTCGTTGAGCTCCTCTTCTGCTTCAAAGCGCAAAAGAGAAATGAACATTAGTTTTAATGCGTATCATTATTACTCTGATGATGCGTGAAAGGTTTGCTGGGATCTTTTTCTGGAAAACTTCAAAACAGGATTTAAAAGGATGACATCACCTCCCTTTTCCATCTGAATTTCACATGGTGTGGGATAAGAATAAAGGTAGGTGCCTCAGCTGGCCACACTTGAGTTGATGAGACTGATTATTAGAGGTTTGTAAAATTCATTGTTCATTGTTAAGTAGGGATCCTATACCATGTCATGCTGCAATTAAAAAGAAAAACTGCAGATGTAGGCAATAAACTACTTCATTACCACGAAAGAACAACAAAATAGATTTATTACCACCTTTAAATTTAATTAGATTATAATTTTTCCACACAACCCATGCTTTCCTTACATTTCTCACAAAATTCTGTAATTCTGATTAATCGTCTTGATATCTGACTGTTGTTATTTATTTATTTAGTGACTGGAGAGAAATCAGAATATGTAAGAGAAATTAATATTAGAAAAAGGAAGCCTTGCCATTTCAGTGATTTGTGGATACGTATATATGAACTGTACAAGGTGGGGCTGTAACACCTGATTTTGCTAAGTCTGAAGAAGAGACAGCTAAATAGAGATCCTAGTGTCCATCTTTTAACTCTCTAATGTCAGAGTATAGTGAAGATGGAGTCAGACTGTTCTTGGAGGTGTGCATCAAAAGAAAAATAGAAAATTGACAGAATTGGAATCAAGGAAAAATCTGATTGGATATTAGGAAAAAAGAAATTTCACAAAGAGCTGTTAAGCTCTGGAATGGGTTGAACAGAGTCTGTGGCCCTGAGCAGCCTGACCAGGAGTAAGTAGCTGGTCTCTAGAGGTCCCCTCCAACTTAAATCACTATCTGATTTGATACAGGAAATTTTCAATAGAATTGTAAACTGAGCCTTGAATTTCCTATACATAATACAATGTTAACATAATCCTGTGAGCAGCAAAAGCCTGTTTCCTATAGCTTTCTGCATTATGTTTGGGTTCTCTTGAGCATAATAAGGCTAAGCTGACCTTATAGTCTTTCCCTGAGTAAGGCCACTAACAGTACTATTCTTAAACAGGTCAGCTGGTTTTCATAAAACTTGTAGGAACTTTATGGTTTAAAGAAAGACCTTTATCCCTCCTTGAGAACCTGTTAAAGCTGGCCAGTGGTTCAAAAGCCATAGACACACATAGCTAGTATGATCATATAAATATAGTTTCCTTAGGGATTCAGGCTATAACTAGTATGGTTATGTGCCCATCAGTCAGTTGATACATCTTCAATTTCATGCACATCATTGGTGCTTCTTCCTACCTAGCTTGCTGGAGGTATGCCTGGATACAGACAGAATATCTTGTACAGGACTTTGTGGATCCCTTCCTTCTCAATCGTAACCCTGAGTTTCCATTCTCTACAAATGGGAATATGGCTGATTATACTTCTGTGTTAATTCATTTTGGTTTCTTTCAATGATTTTTTTGATGAAAATGAGATCTGAGAATAATAGGATCTTGTCTGTTACAACTCTGCACAAAACAAAATGTAAACCAGATTTTTTTTTCAGAAATAAAGAGCAATGATTTATGTGCATATATGTACATGCACAGTCATATCATTGTGCAGGATTGCAGCCAGCAAGATTTGCAAGTCATTAGTGAAAGGATTATTACCAGTTTTTTTAATCTTTGTTTAATAGTGTTGTGATGTTTACAGAGACAAAGCTAGTACTTCAACATTTTGATGCTTGGTAATTTTAAAAAACAAAGTGGTAGATGTAAGAATGAGAAGATTCCTGGACAGGCTTGGACTCCTGTTCATTGGGTAGAGCTTAATTATTACAGATTATTAGTATTGTAGAGCATAGGTAGCCAAGATACTTGTGTCTGAAGCCAGTAAATCCTCCAGAAAAATTCTGAGAATACTAATTACTAAGGACCAAAAAAAAAAGCATCATGAAGAGCTGCAAAGATGAAAGGTGCACATGTGAAATTATCTTTCCCAAATTCATAGCTATATGCTACAAAATAACATAAATATTTGCTGGATGGAAATGTGGAGGGTGAATTCTTGAAACCTTACATGTTAAAAGCCCCAGTTAATATGCATAGAAAGAAACCATGCCAGAATGGTGGAGCGGAATATTGTGAAATTACAGTTGTATCTGTATGGGGTTTTTTAAAAAATCTTCTCTTAAGATTTTTAAGTAAGTCCTCTGTTAAACAGAAAAACCTCCACTTCTTGCTGTTATATAACTATTCATATCAGTTCACCCTGATAATCTTCAGAGACAAAGATATACGATGACATTAGAATTTTATGGTACTGATCCAAATAAACATCTACGTTCTGTCAGAAGCCTTTCTAGTAAAATATGGCCAAAAAAAAATTTTTGACACATACTGTGTTTTCTAGCAAGTATTCATGAAACCCAATGAATTCTACTAATTTCTGTTCTATTTCCCTCTTCATCCTGGCACCATAAAAGCATATGGGTTCAACATCTTCTACCAAAAGAATATCCGGTCACTTTTTTAATTTATGCTAATCTCAAACCACTCCATAAACTACCATAAAGTTCATAAAGTGCAAGCATGTTATTAAATTTTGTCATAGTATATTCTGTGGAATGAAAAACTGAGCATCAACCTGAGTCTTCAAAAGAAACAAGTTCTATTCCCAGTGCTGACACCAGCTTTAGGTAATTTTTCTCTTGTCTTTAAGTGCACCATAACTAAAAATTGTTCCCCTTTTTTCTATGCCAAAATATTGTTGTTGTTTTTAAACAATTGACAATACTATGTAAGTATTGATTATTATTTCTACTATGGGTATTATGATGATAATGAATCAACTCAGTCAGATGAAATAAGGTGCAACATCATTTTAGCAGACACAGTGGCTGACAGACTAACCTGGTAACTTTCTTTAATAAACTTATTTTCTGAATAAAAGAAACAGGGTAGATGCCATGCTTCTGAACTTCTAGTAAAATACCAGTTCCATAGCAGAGACACAGAAAGTCATTAATAAAAGCGGAGAAATGCATAAGAAAGAACTAGTTAAAAGGAAAATTACAATAGATAGTGTTGTCAGGATCATTGTATTACTGTCAGAATTCCCTAAGGATCAAAACGGGATGAATGTTAAAATCAGTGAAGCAATGTGTTGTTTAAATTTGCTGATATCCTAAAGTTCAGAGATACTGCTACAATGAAAGCTTGCTAGAGTATCAAGAGAAATTTTATGATCTTGAGAACTTTTCTAATGAATATGAATGAAATTTAATAGTAAGGATCTCAGAAGACTCTTAGGAACTAATAATAACAATCTAAGCATTACTCTGGAAATGTCAGCAGTTGGAATTTACTGAGGAAGAAAAAGGACTTTTCACATTAATTGATTACAGGTTGACTATGAGCAACATGTATCATATGGTTGTGAAAATGGAAATGTGATCCTAGATAATGTCAGTCTAAATATTTCCATTCAGGTTTGGAAAATATTAACAAAATGTAGGGCCTACAACTTAACAGATACTGTGAGCAGTTCTGTCACACAAGGAACCCATGTTGAAGGAGGATAAATTTAACCTCAATAAACGCAAACAAGAACTGCTCTGATGATCTGGAGTGCCTGAAAGTCAAGTGTATAAGCATGGTGTACAAAATGTAAATCTGTTTAGCAAAGGTCTAGAAAAAGGAAGGAAGGGAGGACATGGTTGGTCAGTGTATATGGGCAGGGGTGTGGGGAATGAGTCATAATGAGGGTTAATGCAGATATAGCCCATGTGTCTCCCAGGGCTAAGCCTGATGAAGAAATAGCAAGCCCCACCACTGACTCTAGAAGTCTGCCGATGGATGGCAAAGGACTTGACTGTTACAGGGCATTTTGAGAAACAAGGGTTAAAAGTAAGAAAGAAAAGTTTAGAGAAGATACTTTGTAACAACTGCACCTGGTACTTAGACATATTAGAGATAAAGACGGTCTCCACTGAGTCTCTGCTGATAAAGTTTGTCTTCACTGACTCTCTGCTAACTAGCAATAATGATTAGCGCAAGGACGAATCGTAGAAAAATAGAAAAGACTGCCAAAATAGTGCCCTAGAGTTAACTTGTCTCATTATAATCTCATTTTAATACTAAAAAACACACCTCCTAGCTAGAGAAGCCCCAACCCAATTTAGCCCCCTACTCTCTGAGCATGCGTGGTGAATTAAAAGAGAACTGTAACTTTAAGATGAAATAAGAAAAGTATTAACCAATAGTTATTAAGGAGTAGCACCAGTAGGCGTAACTAACTTAGTTAACTGTTTTAAATACCTGTCATGATTTTAACTCTGTGTACAAGCTTTGTGGAGAAATCCCCTTGCACCCGGCGCCGCAATAAACATGCCTGCTTTATAACTCTTTGTGAGTTGTGAAGTTCGTTTCCGCGCGTCATGGCTACCGCTCAAGCGTACAGATGACAATCAGTCTTGCCACAGAGCTGCCAATATCTTTAGGAGTTTGATGTCCTTACATTTTATTGCAAAAAGTGTAAGAATGTTAGCTATAAGAAGAATTGTTGATAGCACAGGAAAGTGAATCATGTTAATGTTTCATTCGGTCCTTGGTAGTGCATTCTCACTACAGTAACTCTTTGGTCAAACTGTTATGAATTCCATTCTGCTGTAAGCTGGCTGAGCAATAAAGACTTGACTTTGGCTTGGATATGTCTGGTAATCTTAGGATCGATATTCTCCATGGGCACTTTTTTTTGTTGTTAAAGCGCCTTTCTTATGTCTTCAAAAATAATAACATTAAAATAATAACATTAAATTAGGTTCGGATTTTTTTTACTGTCTTTTTCTCTTAATGGTACTCTGTCTTTCTTTTTTAAGATGAAAACAGATGCAAGCTGTGTTTAATTTGCTTTCTGCACAGTGCAAGACTGTATGAAGAGCATACATGTTAGTTCATTACCAAGATGCAATAAGGGAGAATTTATTGTGGTACCAGCAAGCTTTCCTACTAAAAATGAGCTATTAAACACTGTTTCACTTACACATGGATTGCCTGTGATGAGTGATAGCAGGTGTAGATAAAAGTAAAGTAGTTGATGTAGATAATCTACTTTTACAAATGTAAATTATATCATGTGTTTGCATTTACTTTAGAGTCTATCATCAGTAACGGAAGGTAATGATGACAGGTGGCAGAAAATGTGTTGACCTTCTCTTTCATCTTTGTGCATTTGTGACTAACTCAAAGCTACAGGTTTCACAAATAATTGTATCATAGAAGATAAGTGGAAATAAAAAGAATTATTAATGACTTGCCTAAACCTTGGTTTATATAAAATTATATTTGAGAACGTATATTTAGTACCCACATCTTCAACCAAAGAAGAGCAATTGATAAATAGGGGTAATTAATGTTGGCTATATGAGAATTACTATTGGAACATGTAGTCTCCATTACTCTGCAGTGGGAGATAGGCATGCAAACCAGGTCAGATCTTCTTGGGCAAAAAGCAGTCCCAGAAGAAGATTATGCTGGGACCCTATTTTTCCTCAGTTTCTTTTTACTAAGCATCTCAGTTTCGGTTTGATACTTCCTCAGGGAACCTGTTTTCAAATTAGGAAAAGGAGTTGGACTCAGCTTTAACTCATTCCAGGGCTAGACTACTGGTAGCTCTGAATGACTGTATGTACTTCAGTATCTGCTGTGGATTCATTGTGCATTGTAAAGCTAATGAAATATTCACTGGCATAAAGAAAAATTAAATGGATACCTGGACAATCTCAAAATTGTCTTTTTATTTGGCCCAGTGAATATTTACTTAATTCACACAAACATGGTGGAGCTTCCATAGGAGGAATACAAAGAGCCTTTTTAGCCCCAGGCTTATTTCCTGGTGGAAGGGCTATTTTTTGTGGGGCATGTTGGTGTGTGTCTTCCCCAGACAACAAAAGACATTGGGACCAGACATTCTTAAAATTTTAATTGTCCAGCCAAGGGCTGCTGGATAAGAGAGGGCTGGTGAAAACCTGCTGTCCCGGTGTTTGCTTTCTGATATGGTTGGTGTATCTTTCTCAGACTAGTGAGGAGAGACTGAGTTGCCTAAACATAGGCTTACCCCACACTCTGGGGTATTCAAGACATCTGCTTGGAATTTACAGCTCTCACAGGCCCTGTGAGAGGCCCACATCCTGCTGGGGTGGCAGCTGGAGGATATTTGTTTAGACAACTCAATACTATTGCTCCAACATTTTCTAATTCTCTGTAGGGTTCTGCTCACTCACTGTGATTAAGGAATCTACAAGAGTTGGGGTAATATCAGTGCATGCTCAGTGACAGAAGTAAAGGACCATGTGCAATTTATTGATATCATCTGTGGAAATGTGGGCAACCATAACACCTCAGTCTCTAGGATGTGAATTCTGAAATTAGGATTGTGAAGTTGCTGTTTGACCTGATTCTGAATCTGAATCTGACTTCAAGGGGCAGAGGAGCAAGCCTCTTGGGCAACCACACAAACGATAGTGACTAAATATAGCCAGGTTATCATAACATTTTCCTCAGACGAGTGTTTCCTCATCTATACAGATCAACTCAACAGAGAGTCAGACTAGAACAGCTTGAAAATCATCAACTATTTATCACAGGTTAAAGCGATGAAAACCCAAAAGATATAACCAGAAGATATAAACAAAAATAGGGTTTTTTTTCTGTTCCTGGCAAAACAAAAAACCCCCAAAAACTAACTTTATTTTTAAGATTCCATACCCCCCATTTTGATTTTTTTTCCTCCACTTACTTTCTCTAGAATAATCTTTCCTGATTCTCCAACAGAAATATTTTTGGTGTTTTAATACTTTTTTGGTAAAGCAGGAATTATAAAATAAAGTAAAATTTCTAAGAAAAATGTATTTTAAGAAATTTAGACAAAAACCAATTTTTCTTCAAGGGGAAAATTTCATCTGCTCTAGGTAAAACCCTGTGATGTGACTGCAATTATTTGTACAATTATTAAGCTCTTTAACACTTACCTTTTATATGTATAGGTATTTCATAAACTACCTTTATACTGGTTATTTGAAAATTGAGGGAACAGCTGAAAAATAACTATCAGCTTTTCTGCAGTACTTTCATAGAATTATTAGGCAATGGTCTGTATTTTATAGAAGTTATGCAAAAAAATAAAAACTTCAGACTTAAGAAAAGCTTAACTTAAACAATAGTGTTACTGCAGTACGTGTAAAGACACACAAACCTTATTTCTCACACTTCTGTAAAATGATCATTCTGATACAAAATAGAAATTTTTGCCACTAATTTGAATATCCTTTATTTTATTTTCTGTCAAGATCTTGATGAACATCACTCTTGGTGTTTATATTCCTTTTAAAACAGGTTTAAATGGACATATCATAAATATCTTGTTTTCCTATTAACCTAAAAAAGGGCAATAAGAGAGCACTCCCTCTTATTTCAGTAATTTTGTTCAACATTAAAGAAGGAGGCTTATAGTTCACTGTTGAAAATTTCAAAATTCTGAACACTGCTTCAAATGAAAGAACAATGCTCTTTCTGTCACAATTCTGATTTATAGGGAATCTGTAAGTTCCCTTGGGATCCACAGTGTAAGAACAATTGCTCATATAAGAATGAAAAGTAAGAATCATTATTGTGAGTTCAAAAATAAACAAATAAATTTGAATGAAACAATTCTGTGAATTTGTATATAGCTGAACATTGTCAGGCCAAAGCAAGAATTTTGGAGTTCAGTATTTCACTTATGGCTTCGAAGTAATTATTTCCTAAAGAGGCTAAGGAAGCCAGGAAAGGAGATGAGGGATTATGTTGGGAAAAGTGCTGCATCACCCTTCAAGAAAGTAGGGTAATGTGACCCAACACTAAGGGGACAGGTACTCATAACGTACAGCTATATCCCAAACTCTTACATGTGGAAGATGTGTAATTGCTGGCTCAAACAGACTCACAGAATCACAGAATCACAGAATCACTAAGGTTGGAAAAGACCTGTAAGATCATCAAGTCCAACCTAAAAAAAAAAAAAAACCAAAACCAAAAAAAAAACCCCACACACAACAACAACAAACCACAACACACCAAAAACCAACCCACCCAACACCACACAGCACCATGCCCATCAAGCCACATCCCACAATGCCACATCCACACGCTCCTTGAATACCTCCAGGGAGGGTGACTCTACCACCTCCCTGGGCAGCCTGTTCCAATGTTTCACTACTCTCTCAGTAAAGAACTTTTTCCTAATACCCAGCCTGAACCTCCCCTGGCGCAACTTGAGGCCATTTCCTCTAGTCCTGTCACTAGTCACTTGGGAGAAGAGACCAGCACCCACCTCTCTGCAATCCCCTTTCAGGTAATTGTAGAGAGCAATAAGGTCTCCCCTCAGCCTCCTCTTCTCCAGGCTGAACAACCCCAGCTCCCTCAGCCGCTCCTCATAAGACTTGTGCTCCAGACCCCTCACCAGCTTCGTCGCCCTTCTCTGGACACGCTCCAGCACCTCCATGTCCTTCTTGGAGTGAGGGGCCCAAAACTGAACACAGTATTCGAGGTGCGGCCTCACCAGAGCCGAGTACAGAGGCATGATCGCCTCCCTGCTCCTGCTGGCCACACTATTTCTGATACAGGCCAGGATGCCGTTGGCCTTCTTGGCCACCTGGGCACACTGCTGGCTTATATTCAGCCGGCTGTCAATCAACACCCCCAGGTCCTTTTCTGCGGGGGAGCTTTCCAGCCACTCGTCCCCAAGCCTGTAGCGTTGCCTGGGGTTGTTGTGGCCAAAGTGTAGAACCCAGCACTTGGCCTTATTGAACTTCATCCGGTTGGCCTCAGCCCATCGATCCAGCCTGTCCAGATCCCTCTGCAGAGCCTTCCTACCCTCAAGCAGATCAACACTCCCACCCAACTTGGTGTCGTCTGCAAACTTGCTGAGGGAGCACTCTATCCCCTCATCCAGATCATCAATAAAGACATTAAACAAGACCGGTCCCAAAACTGAGCCCTGGGGGACTCCGCTTGTGACCGGCCGCCAGCTGGATTTCACCCCATTCACTACAACTCTCTGGGCTCGGCCGTCCAGCCAGTTTTTTACCCAGAGAAGAGTGTACCTGTCTAAACCACGGGCCGCCAGCTTCTCCAGGAGAATACTGTGGGGAACAGTGTTGAAGGCTTTGCTGAAGTCCAGGTAGACAACATCAACAGCCTTCCCCTCATCCCCTAGGCGGGTCACCTGGTCATAGAAGGAGATTATTGTAGGCTTTAAAAGTTTTCCTCATCACCTATCTTCCTCCCTTTACCATTCAAGAAGTTTTAGGCGCACAGATGAAGGAATACTTTGGACATATGGATGTCTTATTGAAGTCCTCTTGATTTGCTTTGTGCTTGTGTGGGGTTGGAGCTAATGCAAATGGGACTCAAGCATTATTTTCACAACTCACAGGTGAACAGTCAGATTGTTATATTATTTATAACAGTTATACAGTACTGTGAAATGAGGAAAGCAGCTGCATCACAGTTGCAGCAGTATAGCACAGATTGTTAATATGTCATCAAATGAGTAACATAAAAATTCATTTTTAAGTAGTTTTGGTAACAAATTGAATTAATTTACTGCCAGATTCAATAACACTTAATTTTATCCCATCCTTAGAGCCTTTCAGTTTTCTTCCCTTTAAAAAATTTATTTCTACTGTGTAGTTAATCAAAATCAATATTCACATTTAGGCTAGGCTTGTGTTTTGGACACCCTTGAGTGAAACTTACTTTATGGGTGTAAAGCTTGAGTAGCAGGCTTTGCATCTTTTAGATTGTGTGACAATTAATCAAAACCTTTATGTTTAACCTCATGCCTTTAGGCAGTCTGACCTCTCCTTACCGAGGTGGTTTGGAAAAGTGGCTACAAGTCTTAACAGGTGCCTGATTTTTCCCATACAAATGTCTTGCCCTATTTTTAAAGTTTACCAAAGCCCAATCTTACCACTTTAGTAAAAAGATCCTATCCAGGAGAGGGCAAGTGTGCCTGGAATAATTAAGATGCGAAAAAGGACCAGAATAACTCCTGATTTTGTGATGAGGCAACTTATTTTTACTGTTTATCGCCTTCTGTTTTATGAACTCCCACCTGATAAGTTTATATCAGAAAACCTTGTTGACCCTTAAAACTTATAATTAATGAACTGAATGTAGACAGACAGCTTATACTATAGCACTCTACTGATGGGACCAGGCACTGAATAGGTATCCTGAGATCCAAATTCTATTTCGATTGATTCCTAAAAGATCTCAGATGAGTAATTCTGGTCATTTGTCCTTCTACCTTTGTAGGTTTCTACCTGCTATGTCTGTTGTATGTGTTGAGACAATTTAATTCATTGAGGCATGGAGAACTTATAAAGTGGTTGGTACATTGGATCCCTTGTTTCTTTGAGATGCTCCAGGTACTGGTGCATTAATAAAAACAGCTGAGTGGTGGGTGGACAGATAAGGTCACCTACACAACTGGTAAGTGTAGACCCATTGGAAGCACAAAAGATTTATGGATCAGCATGTCACCACTTCACTAAAGGAGTAGTCGGAGAACTAAGAAAAGTTGAACTCAGGGAAGGCAAAGACTAATGCTCAAGAGCTGTCAAAAATTTAATTGTACATGAGTACAATAGCATGTCACCAGAGGTATTGCTCATGAGGAGGCTTTGTTTGTGAATGAGGCATCATTCCATCAATTGGATAAGTAAAGAAATAAAAAACTGTGTCACAGATTTGTTTGTTTTTTCCTTTCCTTTTTAAGGGAATAGAAAAGAGAGAGCAGGATTCATTCAGTGTGGGGTGTTTTTTGCTTATCAAAATAATAGGTATCTGCTGGCTCATCACAATTAAATTGTCATTAAGACATTTAGAATGTCAGTGTGTTTTGGATCAGTTTGGAGGAAGGAAATTGCTATTGCACAACTATTTAACATTGAAAGGATAGTTCATTTGAAGGCTGCAATACAATGAGAGGAAAAAGATGTTCTGAAAATGTGTGAAGTCTATTGTTATAGGTTTATTATTGTTCAGCAACGTGCATGCTAACAAAGAGATCCAAACTATACAGAGGTTACACAAACACACTGTATATGTTATTTATAAAGGTCCCATCACCTCTCAGTGTAGCTGATTAGAATCACTTGTAGCTGTGAGAACGATCGTGTAATCAAAGACAAATAAATGTGGGGTTTTTTAATTATTCACACCTGCACACATTCAAAACAACACACCCTGCTGTATCTTTTAGATGGTGTAAAAAACAAACATACTGTTCAGATTCAGTGTGCTATTTTTAAATGCCCACAATTTGTTATTTAAAGCTCAGTTGTCACATTATTTTTTTCCTTAAACATAGCAAAAAGCACTGTTTATCATGTACACTCTTGTTTCATTTGGTATTGAATGCATTGTCCCATCTGAACTGAAAATAAAATATTTGGTGCTGGGCTCTTGTAAGAAATCTAAAGGTAAAGAAAAGTGGATTCATTGAATATATAATTTATCCAGCAGCTTGGGAATTACAGCATTCCCCCAAGACTGCGAGACATGGATTCAGTTCCCTACTTTGTTTGAAGAGACCTGAAGCCATATAGACACCTGTAATGCTACCTGTAATTCTGTGCAAAGGCTGAAGAATGGTGAGGTGGATGAAGGAAACTGGTTCATGTCATATAAATAATTGGACAGTTGATGAAAAAAGCCTCCTAACTGATATCACTGCTTTTTCTATATCAGATAAAACCCAAAAGATCATTCTACTGCATGAGTCTCTGACTCACAGAATATTTAAACAGTCCTTACAGAGTGAACCCACTCTAACAGGAAAGATAGTCATTACAGCGCTCAATAAGCAGGTTCTCAGCCTTCACGCTGATATCTAGACCAACTCTGACACTACATCTGTCTGTCTGATTCAGAAAAGGGTCTAAATTTGGGTCTTCAACACTCCAGCTGAGTATGTTAACTGTACTGGGCTACTGGCCCACTGCTATCTCATAAGAGTAATATATCTAGAGAAGAGACAATGATACTTTGTTTTGACAGTGACTGTGATTTTATATGAGCTGTCCATTGCTTCTGTTTTTCCTCTATGTCTTATATATTCAAGTAACCCCTGGGAGTCTGCTTGGCCTGTCCAGGCACAGCAAGGTTTACTATTTGAACTTACTGAGCCCCAAGGAGGCTGCTGGACATGCTCCAAGAAAGTTATCATAGCCACAGAATCTTGATTCTCTTTATTTGTATGTGCTCCCCTATGTCATTCCCCCCATGGTGGTAATTCACCTTAGACCTCCAGGTTGTTGCTGTTTCTGTGCCTTAAACTCTGTCTACATCACCTGTCACTACTTTCAGGTCAAACTACAGCCAGGCTTTTTTCTTTTATGGTTAGTTGGTGCTGCTGCTTTTCACATTACCTCATCTGGCTCCCTTTCTGTGAGAAAAAGCAGAGAAGAAACTCATAGCCTATTACTTTACTTGCTCTTTGCTTTCTCTTTTCCATCTTTCCTCTGGGTGGGCATGTAAGGAGTCTCCATCTTTTCACTTGTTTGTCCTTTTCCATTCCTTTCCAAATAGGGATAAAAAAGAAGAGAATAAAACTTGCCCAACAACAGCATAACTCTGCCCCTACATTCCTCCCCACTCCTTCAACATTTATAATAAAACTGTCTAACATTCCCTCCACCCAAACAAATGCATATATTTACTTTAAAATCAATCTGTTCAGTAAACCCTGCGCAGCCGGTGACGCCAGTTCAGCCCTGAGTAGGCAGCATCCCCAGGCACAGCAGCACTGTGCTACCACGACGGAAAAATTGCCCTCCATTGTGGAAGAGGAGGAAGATGGAGGTGACAGTCTGAGGCACGTGGAGGGGCTACGGGGTCCAGGATGGATGAGGAGGTGCATGGTCACCCATGTCGTTCTACACCAGGTTACTTATCTTGGTTCACCAGTTAGAGCCCAAAGGCTTCAATGCCACCGGTTTGTAGGCTCGCCCGCAGAGGTAGTCTTAATCAGGGCAGTTCACGAGCAGTTCACGAGTAAGGCTTTTGCTGATGTATCTGTCTATAAACAGCCAGATTTAGCCCAAGGATGAGTAGCCTTTCAGAAGCTTTCCACAAGCACCAAGGTCTGTGTAAATTTTTACTCCCTTATACATAATGCCAAAGGAGAAAAACCAAAAAAGGTACTGTTGAGGTCTTTACAACATTTTAACAACTTCACAATTCCTTCTGGCAAGAAAGATTGTGTGAATGCATTTCTTCATAAAACCCACACTGAAGGAAGCCTGAATTCAGCTCACATGTGAGGAGACTCATGGCATATTTCAGTTCCTACCTGCTCTTGATCCTCTGCTTCTCCCTCTTCTGAAATGCATAGCCTGCAATTTCACACACTGAACAATTACTGCAGCTAAAGCTGTTAATTGTGAGGGCCCCTGAGTGCACCACCAGCCCTTGCTGTCCCTGCCTACATGCTGGGGCTCCCCCCACCCTGCCCATGGCCCTAGACCCCATTTCAGCCCTCTGGGCCCCTGCCCCACTGATGCCACAGCAGGGCCAGTCTCTAGCTCCCCACAGCCCTGCCCTGCCTGGCTGTGGGCCCCCTGAGCCAGGCCCACCCATGGCCCCATGGCCCAGCCTGACCTTGGCCTCTCCCCATCACCAGTAAGGTGCCCAGTGCCCCCCAGCTGCCCTGCTCCTGGCTGGGGCAGTGGGATGGGCACTGGCTGGTGGCCCCCTGGGAGACCCTGGTCCTGACAGAGAGCAGAAAACTGAAGGAAACTTCATGAAAAGGGAAACATTGGCCATTTTGCAAGACAGACAAAATCAGTACATTTCAAACGATGAAATATTTCTCTTAAAAGTTTCTTTCTTATCTTTAACTTCATATAGCTTTGCATAAAGAGCTGTAACAACCTCTTTGAGCTACCATAATCCTGCTCTGGAGTGGGGCTGGAAGTGTCCACCCAACTGTTCCCCAGTCCATATCTTGTACCCTGACTGCATGTTTCTGTTGTTTTCCTTATGCTGACAACTTTTTCTTTTTCTTTTTTTTTCCAGAATGCGAGGGGTGGGAGGAAGGCATGGCCGAGGGAAACTGCAGGGTGTGGGTGGTCTATCTTTAGCTGCAGCAGCATGGTTTTGGAATGACTTAATCTGCTTGAGACATCCTAAGAAACTCTGGGTTCAAGCGTGATTCTACTAATACATATTAATAGTGATTCTACAAATATAAATCTTCATGAGAAGATTCATAGGCAACTTAAATAAGGGGTTATATCACCTCACAGTAAGTGGGTATAAATGGATGAAAGTCATGTAAAGATAGGAGTGCAACATGAAAATCAGCTGAGAAGGTGTGTGTGAGTGAGCAGATTCATCATGCTTATTAATAAACAATGGAAATACGTACCGTGCTGTTTTTGCTCTACCTCTGAACTGCAGAGCACCCAGTACTCGATATACTTTCCTTCCTTAATGAATAGGGGAATAACTACTTAGTTGTACAACAACCTTTCAGATTATGATAATTTTTTTTTTTAATCTGCAGGGTTATTTCCTGACATATGAGTTTCCAAATGGGTATGGATAAAGGTAATTTATGGTGCACAGAGATTTAGGTTCCAACTTCCAAGCAGCAATGTGGAAGCAAGCTACCCTTACGCTGATGGATCCTTATCGTAGCCTTAATGTATTCCAGAATCAACATACCCCCTTCAGCTATATTCCATGGTACGTGTATATTGAAAAAATTATGGAAAACCTGAGTGTTTTAATATGACTATGAAAACTTCCGAGAAATATCAGAAGCAATGTGCAGTTTAAAATGAGACACACACAAAAACAGCAACAGAGAAAGCTCCTAAAAACCTTAATTTGAGTTTCCAGAACACATTGGTGGATAGTGCAAATAAAATATCAGTGAGTTTCTTCATTGGTGACCATTGATAAGAGCTAAAAATCAGTTAAGTTAGATAAAGATCCAGATGAAAAAGTAGGGCAGAGATGATGGGGGAAGTGCAACAGTACTTGACACATTCAGGGCAAAAGACCAGCTGAAAATTATTGTCTTCTGTTTAAACAGAAAATCCAGGCTTCAGGTTACTCTGATGCAATATACTGTCTACATCAAAGATAAATTTGGTAAGTATTACTGTCCCTCACTTTCACCCTCCCCAGGTGTTATCCCCAGCACCACTGGTGCAGCAGATTCTCTTTGTGTCTTCACTTGCAGAAATTAAAGATTTACCACAGAGGAGAACAGTATTTATTGAAAAGGAAAGAAGTTTCAGGTCTGCAAATGTGCTCTTTACACACAAGATGATTCATATTTATTTTAATTTAATCTGATGGTCCCCAAATTTCTTTGCTATTTAGTTATCAGCTAGGAAGTTATAGATCATCAGAACTGAACCAACACATCTGTCTCCTCTGCTCCTTTGAGTCACTGCAGCTTCTTCCTGGATATTTTGTTCCCTAAAGAGTTCCCTATGGCCCATCACTTCACATTCTGCTGGTGGCAGCCATCCAGGTCAAAACCTATTTTCTCTCCACTGGTATCTCTTTGCAGGTACATGGGAGAAGGCTCTGTCTTTCCCTCAGGTTACTGCAGCTCTGCTAGTCAGTAAATGCAGCACGGGGAACCTAATTGGTCATATTTACAAAAAACGTTACTAATGTTATTCCTGATAACTTGGCATCCTGCCTTTCTTCTTTATATTGAATGTGCTTTTGCCTCAATATGCTGTTTACTTCTGCAGAACAGCCATAATAGCAAGTTAACGCACTGATAGAAGCAAAAATAATCCTCTCTAATTGGCTGTGGTGTTGCACTTGGCTTTTTTGTACCCTTTTTGTTATGGTTAGATTTTCAGTAGTGGTTTTAATTAGGTAGGAAATCAAAATAGTCTTTCTTCTCCATAAAAGAAGAGGGCCTGCAACTGATTGTTCTGGCATTATTTTAGTGATGTAGGGATCTGGAGGAACAGGAAAAGACCTGTGCACATGAAACGCCTGTATTACTGATTTTTCAAATGAGTATGGAGAATTGCTTGTCTTTTAGGGTCTATTATATTAATTTGTAAAACGGAGGTTCTTTCTGTTGTTTCATACAACAATTACAGCACTTTCAATCCAGAGTGCTCTTGAATGATTTTAAGAATTATACTGTTTCTTAGCAAACCTATAATAAGATAGAACATACAGTAAGTGAAGTTTAATAATATTTAAATTACATGCCCATGCACAAAATCCCCAAGTCCTTATTTAATGTAATTTAGCCTTAGCCCTTATGCAGGTAAAATCTCCTAATCTTTGATGTCATGATCCTATATGTTATATTGAATACTACTTTACAAGTATTTGCCATTGTCTGTAAGAATGAGTGTTAGGTCAATAAGTAATTAGAGTGGTCAAAAGTTTTCACATTCTGTATTGTTTTTTAAACCAAAGCTCCCTTTCCTTACAGACTGCATTGCAAAAGAATTAAATTGCCTGAAATGCACACTGATGTATGACAGAAAGTACAAAATGAAAAGGAGAACTTCTAATTCATTACCTACTGCAGGATCTTTGAATCAATCTAGGCAGAAATATATTCTTTATTGTTACTAAAAGTAGATTTCTTTTGCTTGGCAAAGTTCCCTTTCCCCTTGATAGGAAGGGGGACTCAGCATTTCTTGATGAAATAATTTCATGGCTTCTAAACAATGCTCTGCAGTTTGACAAGGGAGTTAACATGAAAAAGCCTCAATATTTTGTAGCCTGACATTTAGTGTTTACAGACACCGTATTAAAAAGGGCTGTTGCTGCTTTGTCACTGTGTCAGATTACTTTGACAAATTATATACGAGTTTTTCTTATTTTAAAATAAATTCTGAAGTAGTTTCTGAAGATGTTTTTCTTTAATACATTCAACTTCTTTATATTGAGTTTACATCCAGAGTCTCAACAAATTTCACATAACACACATTGTATGTGTTAGAATTATGTATGTCTACTAATGATCAGTAGGTTAAACCTCAAGTGTTGAATGATTTGCAATTATAAAAGGTCATAGATTGCATCTAGGGTATAATTAGACTTTTGGGAATGGTAGTTCCTTAAACCAAACATAAGGAAAGGTATTTAGTGAAAATTTTACCTAGAGATTTTATGCTATCCTTCCACTGATGAACATTCCCTGTTATCTCCTGAGAATATGCATCCTGTAAGCTGAACGGGGATGCAGAATTTTAAAGCTGAAAAATCCATAGGAACTATCTTTACAGGTTTTCTCTTGTATAGTGACAGAAAAATCACAAACCCCATTCATATTTATATCAAAGGCACATTTCAGGTACAAACCAACCCTAAAACTTTATTTGTCTGTCTTAACGGATGTGCAGCATTCCAGAGCAAAATCCTGGCACACTTGGCAAGGATGAACTTTTCAAAGCCACGAAAAAGTAAAAGCAAGAGAAATATAGAAGAAAATCTGTATCTTGTCATGTGACTACTGCCAGCTGCTGTTACAACAAAATCTGTATTTTAGGGTTTGTTTTACTCTATGAATCTATTACACATAAAGGCATCATGAAAAATAGATTAAATACAACTGATATTCACTCTGAGCATAAGAATCGCATCCCTTCTCTTAATTAAGTATTCTCTTTATTTCAAATATTGTTGTTCATCATCCTGAACACCCATTATCCCAGACTGCTTATCCCTATTTGGCGAAGTACATTCTTTCACTTTTCTAGTATGTTTTAAAGAAATATATGACTAAAAATGATAAATAAAAATTTAAAAAATGAAAGCCTTGAACATTTTGCTGATCTTTTAAATACATGTCCTATATTAGAAATTAAGACTGGCTTGCCAGCACTGTGAATACACACTCACTATGCTAAGACCTTAGGCACTTAACATTAGGAGTAGACATTAAACATCTAAATCTAAAAAAAAAAAAAGTCTTTGAAAACTTTTGTATTGTCACCATTTAATCTTCAAGCTTATGTCTTGGCACTATTATTAAAATATCCATAGTCTGCTGAATAAATAGACTTGGGTCTTGTGACACTTTGAGTTATAAAGTCAGTAAGTTATGCACCTAACTCCGAGACTATAATTCAGTTTTCTCACTGAGGTGTTACAGGTATCCCTGCACCTACATCTCCAGGATGGGATGCAATTAGACTGAGGCTGATGCAGAGAAGACTGACCAGAATGCTGAGTTCTGGGATGCTTCTCTCAGCAGAAAGAATAAAAAGCATCAAAGACAGAGGTGCATCTGAAAGTGCCGTTCTGCAGGGTCTTGCTTAGCTGCTTCTGTGCAACTGGGATTTAGGGTTTTCCACTTCCACTTTGGTTCATATGCACAGGTCATGCTTTTCACTTAAAATACAAGCAGATAAAAACTCTACCTTTCTGGAAAATAGTATAGTGGTAGGAGCACACTGCAGGAAGCATATACTTGGTTCAGGCCTCCTTAACCTGGGAAGGTCTGAACTTCCATCTCCTCCGTCCATTCTATACCAGTAAATAGAATGCACTAGGACCGCAAAGGTAAGTGGTGTGGCATACCTCATGTCCTTGTGGTGAAACTCTCTGTGGTCCCATTCATACTGTTTAACTGGAACAAACCCTGGTCTGGCTATGTCTTGAATTGTGCCTGGGAGAGTGCTAGTATGGTATGGGCCGGAATGGGCCAAAACCATGCAGAAAGCGTGCTGATGTTGGAACAGTATAGATGAGAAAGTGCTAGTATTAGACCATATGTCCTGGCCCTGCTTAATTTAGTAGAATAAATATAGTCAATGAATACCATGATCACAAGGTTATGGGGTGCTCCATGTTCTCATCATTCCTCTTTTTGAAGCTGTGCCACTCTGCAGTCAGAATACTTGATTCAGAAGCCCAGAAAGAGAGCAAGTGAAAGGCAAGTGACCATGTCAGTGGAGTTTAAAACACTCCGTAATCAAAGAGAAAACCAAATCTGGGAGTCTTACTTGCTCAACAAGTATTCTAAATGCAATGTAGAACAAGCAAACATCACCTCCATTTCCCTCCTTCACATTATTTCAAAAAGAATAAGAACTGCTCAGTTCCTTGAAAGCATGTATTACCCTGTGGATTCAAAGCAGATGAATTCACCTTCAGCTTGAGGAGAGAGAAAGGTAAGAATTCAAAGATGCCCATATCTCCACAGTTTCCTGCTCATGTAACCCTACAATGTAGGTTGCATTCACTTTAATAGGCAAGGCTCTTCCTAAACCCTAGCTCGTTTGTACTGCAGACTTTGCACTCCATTCACCAGACCAGATGAGAGGTAATCACTGAGATAAGGCAGATTCTGATATTCTGGTCAGAATTTCAATAATAGAAAGATGCAAAGAATTCTTGAAGGATATTATTGATAGATTTTTTTTTTCATCCTCCTTTACCAACACAGCTTGTGAAAAATATTTACAGGTATTTGCTGAATGTAGAGGTGTGATAACTCTTTGGAGAAAGCCTGCAGGTTTTTTTGGGGAATGAGTTCCACAAAGCTGAAACACCACCTACAATGTGCTATAAAGCTGGCTAGGACTATTTAAAGTCCACTTTAAATCACAGCTATCAACAGAACCCATGAGCCTCAATTATTTAATCTACGCAGATGTTGTAAGTTATATTCATTATTTAATTATAATAGGAACAATTGCTGTCTCCCAGTTTCGCTAAACGTACACTGCGCTCTTTCACCGGTTCATTAAATATGTTGCCCACTAGGTGGGGGTAGACAACCTTATTCAAACAACGGTATTCCTGGAAGAGGAGAACTTAGTCGAAGATGGTATAAAAACCACACTAAATTTAGATTCTTTGAGAGGTTTTGTTTTATTTTGGTGGGGTTTTTTTTGTTTTGTTCTGTTTTTACTCTGCTAAAACGAGAATTACTGTTTGTTGACTGTTGGATGTTAAAGGTGATAATGAACTGAGGTCACAGGCAATTAAGTTTAATTTGAGTTGAAGTGTTGAACTTCCAGCACTGCAAGTCAGACCATTACTATAGCAATACAAAACAAGTCTTTTATGGAAAATAAAATAAGTAGGTGAATTACTGAAATATCACACATGGGTATAATACGTGTGCAGACTAATGTGGATTGATTAGTTTCAACTGCTTATTGAGCATCAGACTCAGTTGATTAGAATAGGTAGTCCACAATAGGTAGATCCATGAATCTTTGAAATTTTAAAATTAGCCATAGGAACAAAAGCAAAATGATCTACCTTGTTAGAGCACAGTGAGGCACCACAAGTCAATGTAAGCATGATTTAACTAGCAGGTTCACAAGACACAAATATTGTATGTGCACCTGACATAATCCCTGTAAGACTTTACTTCTGAGTGGAAATTGCAAGGAAAGTCAAAATGAAGTCAGAGTGGCTTCAATTTCTAAGCTGCAACACAGCTGAATCCCACAAGTAAGACCAGATACATATATCACAATGAATGACTGCTTTTTCTGGAGGTCAGCAGGTAAAAATATATTAAAATAATATACTTAAAATATTCTGAAAGCCTAGTTGGTGGGAAATGCCAGCTGTTGCAAATTCTACAGGCTTTTCATAAAGCAGGTTAGTGGGGAATAGGAGGATATTGTCAGATTAATGGTTTTTTGTGACCTCAAATAGCATTTAAAAAGTGTGCTACCTGGAATCAAAGGTTAGTAAATTAATCTACTGTTCTCTTCCTTTTAAGCAGCATCTTTACTGCTGCACATTTCTTAATTGTTGTAACACATAGTGTGATTTGAGACAAGAAGTTCATGATTTTATGAGCACATTCAATTTTGCTTAATTAGAAAAAGCCAATATGTTATTTAAGGATAGACAATTAAAATTCAATTTCCAGCACTTTCAAACTATCATTAAAAAAAAAAAATTAAACTAAAAATGAAAGTATGTTGTAAAATTCTAATAACTCAAATTATTTTTGTACTGTAATGACTGTCCCATTTTCAGTTTAGACACTGTTTTCTAATGAATTTTGTCACTTTCCTTCCACAAAGTACAAATGTATTCCATCTTTTGTTTCACTCTGTCAGTTTTCCTTTGCTTAAGCTGTAACTGTCTACTTCCAGCGTTTTTTTTTTTTTTCTTTTCTCATTTGAGCTAATAAAGAACAGTTTTTCTATTTCATTACCACATTCCAGTTGCATCATTTTGTCAAACCTGGAATAAATGTGCAAGGGAAAAAAAAAATATAGTTGTATAAATGTTGAACTTACTTCTGCATGTTCATATTTTCTCATAATTGAACGTTACACACAGAGACATTTTTTTTCTATCTGTGAAAAGACATGTCAAACTCAAATTTGGAACTTGCTCCTATATAGCAGTTGTAGAAAAAACATTTGCAGCAGCTCTAAGTCCTATCAGTGTTAATCTGTTTCTTTCACTAGAGCATTTAATGATATGAGAAAGATATGAGATGACAAAACTGGTGGATATGCTTTGAAATAAGAAACAAGACTTCAGAATATATACCTGTCTGATTTCTGTAATATTCTATGTAGTAATTTTGAACTATAATGCATTACAAGTATTTTAAGAAATTAATATTATAAGCTTCAAATATGCCTTAATTAGGCATTTTTAGTGATGCAAATGATATATAAAAGTGTATTGAAGTACTTCAGACTAATAGCCACATCACATTAAATAATAGTTCATATTAAGATTGGTTTAACATGGGTTTAAAGAGCTTTTAAAGATTTTTAAAATTTAAATTGTTTTGAGAATTAATCTAAAATGCACCAAAGTATCAAGTGCTGAATATGTTTGCATTATTATCAAACCACCCTGCATGTTCTACATTTTACTGATAGGATACTTAATATGGTATAAGAAACACTTTCATATACCGAAGTATTTCCATATGGTGTAGAGGTAAGTACTCATACTGTACGCACGATGAATATTTACTGCTCTTTAGAGTTTCCGCTTATTATATACTCTCTTCTTAACTGATTATATGCAGGTTGGAAGACAATTTTCTATCTCCCGCTGTTTTATTCAATCTATTCAACAACTCCTTAAGTAAAGATACATGACAATGACGATAATTGTTTTTCACCTTCTTTGTGCCACAGCAAGCTACTCCAAAGCTACTCTGAGTGATGAGACATCACACTTCCTCTATGCATACCTTTTTCTACATTACACCTGTCTCCATCATTTGTCCAGTGGCACAGCCTGAACACCTTTCTAATCTAATTGTTCCACAATCTCCTTTTTTCCACTGTCAACATAATCCAAAACCTACTGCAGTTAAGGCACTTTGTACACCTCAGCATAATTACATAGTAACAGTTGTCACAATACCAGAAAGAGAGAAATCTGGGTCCCTCTGAAGTCAATGACAGCTTTTGCACCATGAACTGGATTTCACTATCAAGCTTCTAAACTGTAATCTAAATATTCAGGTCATTTTGTAAATATCAAATCTCTTTTTTTCTCCTATCTCCAAATCCCAAGCAGAAATATGAGTGAACATGCTGTGAACTATGCAGTGCTTGATCAGTTGAACCTATCATATTCTGCACACACTATGTGGAGATTGAATACATGTGCAGCCAGTTCAATATGCTGTAAATGTGTCAGGTGTGTTAAACACTTACTGATACACTCTGTGAACAATCCAATGCATTCCTGATGATTTCAACTCTATGCAACTGCAGAGAGTTTTACTTGCTTTTTGTTTTAATTTCTTCTAATTGCTCTTGCTCTGATGGAGCAGCTGTATTTTTGGGAATCCAATAGATATGGCCAAATTCCTCCCTTCCCACCTAGATAAATTCCTTTTCCTCTAGGCAGAAAAAAAAAAGGCATGTTCAGAGAAACCAGGACACATAGCTGTATCAGTAGCAGTAAATCAAACAGTGTCAAGACCTGCTTTCTGGCTTTGAGGCCAATTGGCCTTATCTAATTAGCCATTACTAAATTTTCCTACCCTTCATGATATGGCATCTGCATTCAAACTAGTAGCTGGTGATTCTCGTGGCTTCTGTACTAACTTCAAGCCATGCCTAGGAAGTATCTGGGAGGATACTGGTTTGATCAGGCCAAATCATGCCAAGGACTATTCTAACTACCTAAACAGTATAAGGAAGGATTTGGCAAGGTTTAGTTTATTAGAATAGAATAGTCACAATGACTGTAAGGGTGATGTTGATCAGGTGAAAAGATTTACCTCAACAGACCTTTGCAGTATTAAGTCTCTGCAAGCATTTCAGCAATTGAAATAGGTTTTAGTTTTGTATTAGGAAATTCTGGATTCCTTGACTATATAGCATGATGTAATAAAGACAATATTTATATTTTTTTTAGGAAAGAGCTTGTTCACCAAACTTTTTCTAGTAGCTGAAACGACTCACAAATTCAGATTGAATATAGCAAATACTTTGGGTTGAACAAAAATAAATTAAACATTCAAAAACATCAGAGAAGATAATTTTAGCAGTTCCCACATGATGTATTCTGATTTTGGTCTGCAGGGAGGTATGTTGAGATCCAGGTGTAATTCTACAAATTCAAGCCAGATCTACTAAGAAAGGTGGAGGGACATTCACTGTAAGGGACAGGTTACTGTCGAGTTCTGTCTCTGCCTAGCTCAGAACAGAAGTCTCATCAGAAATTTTCCCTTTCTCAGCAAAATACCTTAGTCTGCAAGTTATAAGGCAGCCTGGAGTGTGAAGCTCTTCCAATTTGTATAAATTGAATGCTTATTAATTCAGAACCTAATAGCCATCTACCCCTCCTCCCTGCTGAGTGCTTGAATCACAAGATTTGTGATAGGTGGCATGAAAAAATGAATGCTGAAAGGTACACTAATTCCTTTAAAAATTTCCTTTTAAAATTTGTGGACTTGAGACAATAGCCTTCTCTTGATTTTGATAATTTCTGTGATTTTCAAGAAATGTAAATTAACTAACCCCCAAACTGAATCAAGTATAGTGGACTGAATTTCTTTCTTTTAGAACTGTCAGAACAGCAAACACCTAATTATCCATTGGATTTGAAATAGAAAAGAAAATCCCCCAAAACATACTTCTGCATTTATTTTTAAGTCTTTGAGAGGAAAAAAAGTTATTGCTTCATATTTCTCAGTAATCTTTTTCTCCCAGTTCTCAACTGATGTTGAACAGTTATTTGATTTGAGTTTATCTTACTTTATTTTCCATGTTTTAGTCAAAAAGTCAGCAAGGACTCTAACGTTCTGCATATCCTGGTGTGTATGCAAAATAAAAGGCTCAAAGCATACTAATGACTGCCAGTTCACGCTGTCTGTGGAGGATTACTAAGGATTACATGTAATTATCTGAAATTGCACACTGTTTTTTGCCAATTTTTTAAAAAAGTGGAACTGATAGGGCTTCTAATTTCCTGCTAAGATTTTATTTTTATATTTTACATTTAATATTTTCTCTTTTATGAAAACTAAAAAATTACTATAATAAATGAAAAAATCCCTGAAAGTCACTCAGTGATTAAACTTACATAAGTCTCAAAATTGAATACAAAAGGTTAGAGACAATACCAGTACTTTATTCTGCATAGTACAGGATCTTGTGTAAAATACACTTTTCAAATGTCACTGTTGGGACCATGGACCAGATTCTGATTTTCATTTTAGTGATTTAAATCAGAATTAAGAAAGAGAAAGACATGTCACTGAAACAAACAAATAATAATGTCTGGAAAGTTTTGTAAATTTTCACATTTTAAACACAAAAAGTAACGTTCTAGAAAACAGGTCAATTGTTATTCCTCAAAACTTAGGATGGACAGTGAAAATATTAGATTGAAGAGATTTTAAGATGGAAGTCTATACTGTCAGACAGTCAAAGATTAACTAACTCTTCTAATTAGCTGTTTACTTTACAAAGCTTGGAGAAATATAATTATATATAATTATATATATATAATTCTTTGCTAACTGATGAAATTGGACAATGGGTTTAAAACTTAAGCAAATACTGCAAAAAAATTAATAAATAAAGAAATACAAGCTTAGCAAGAAATTCAGATTTTATTTGAAAAGAAGAATGGAATTTATGGAAATTTATGTGCCACTTTAGATCCTGAGAAATATTGCTTATTTTCTGTCTAACATTTCAAATACCTAAAATCCATAAGCACTTTAGTTTGGCTTTGGTAGTATGTGGACATTTTTTCAAGTCCTTATTGTGCCATATGATTAAACCTTTTGTTTACCACACCAATGGAGAATGCGTGACTATTTCAGAATAAAAGGTTTTCTCTAGTAGAAATTCTTCTGTCTTATTTACTGGGGTTGACCTTGGGCAAAAAGAAACCAGACATGACTAACCCAAACAGGGTAGACAAGTGACCCCAGTGCTCTGTGACAGTTACTCATGTGAGAAGATAAATCCTTGCTCTGCTAATATGGAAGTAAGTAAAAGATAAGCAGGTTCATTGCTTAATTCTAGAAGAAGATTTAGGGACAAGGATCTTGGACACAGTTGGGCATTCTTTTAATTGTGGTGTCAGACGCACACAGCAACTTTTCATTACGGTCCCACAACCTCTCCTCATCAGCCTGCCTGGCCAATTTACATGGTCCCCCTTCCCCTGCCCTCCCCAGGTTTTCCAGTTTTCGGGAGTCTGTGGTGTAGGAAATTATTGTAACAAATCTCACTGTAAGAATTTATATTTTAGCAAAGTTTCTAAGTGATTTCACTTACTCATACTCTCGCACTCAAGATGGGGATTCAGACGATTGGGCCAGGACCACTTGTATGCCAGCTACTGAGTCCTCATCACATCTCTTGTGGTATTTTTGATTAGTGATGACAAACTAGTTTTTCTGTTAGTCTTTTTATACCCTTTAGATGCCAACAGTTACTTAAGTGATTCTTCTGCATCACAATTTAGCTTATCTAAGCCTCCATAAATATCGGGCAAGGTTGCCACTCATTGCCTCCTTTTCTTTGTTTGGAATACACAAATCTTTATGGTTACAGCCTGTTCCTTTTGGACAAAGAGAAATAATGGCATGTGTGATGTGTTGTAACTTTGTTTTCATCCTCCTGTTGTCACAGTGCAGTGCCTCTTGCCAACAAGTTGTCTGTGCTGTGGTCTTACAGACTGCAGGCCTTCCAGTCTTGATAGAAACAACACATTTTTCAATTTTATTGCTGTGAATAGTGTTTTTTGTTAACAACACATGCCACTCTCTTAACCCTTGTTTTGCTGTTTCTTCTGATGTTTACATGTATGCATTTCCATTCATAGCTCATATCAATCTAAATACTCCAGTTACAGGTCTCCTCAGTGGCATCTTACTTCTTCTAAAAATTGAACTCCAAAGGGCAGGAGGACACCTGAGGAACAAACCTAAGTGGCCTTGAGGATATAGCTCTTTATGTGTAGAGCTTTAAGAGAGACTCTCAGTAAAAATGATCAGTTTTAAACTGTACTGGTAGGATAGTAGGGACGAGCCTGCCTGGGCAGCGTTATCACACTTACTTCACAACAAATTAGAAATTCCGTAGTTCAAGAAGGGAAACAGAAAAAAACAGAGAAAACTATATGTGACATGGGGCAAAACCAGGATGGTTTTAGTCTGTTGCAAACAGTTTCATCACACCAGTTCTTACTCATACCAAGGCATTGGCAAAGTGGAATGGAGATTCGCCATGTCTCGGTGTAGGTTAAACGAGTGAAGGCTGTACAGCCAACAGGTGACTCTTGCATAGTATACAAAGTTTATGCTGGGATAGGAGAGAGATTCTATTACTTAAAAATCCTTGGACCATGTTTATTCTCATTGTCATAGGTGCTATGTGAAAGGCCACTCAGCCTTACTGCAGCATGTAGTGCACATGGCATTTTAGGCTCCTGTAGGAGTAAAAGTAATTGCTATGTTCAGTTTTCTTAAGTTTCGTCAAAAATTGTCACTTGCACTTTTAAAGTTTGCCAGAGGAAGCCTATAACAGTTTCCTTTGGTCCTTTTGGTTGATCCTTCCACATTTTATGAAACCCAGTATGTCTGATATAAAAGGTTTTCATAATTATAATGTCCAATTTTTCAGCTTATATGAAAAGCTTTATTTAAAATTTTTTGTCACTGCTAATGAGTGATATGAGATGATGACTGGTACATTCTAATTATATTTCCCAGTCTAGGGAATTACCATAATTAGACTTTCCAACATCATTCTTGTCACTTTACCATGAATCCCAAATTCCTGGTAGAACTTTATTATTGCAGGTTCCAAAAATTCATAAAAAACCCACATAAAATTCCATCTCTACACCCAGATTACACCTTCATTAGCAAAACTAATTAGCAGCACAGTTAAGGGAAAAGAAGAGGAAAGACAGCTCCAGTTCAATCTCAGGCAACTAAGTATCTGGCAGACTTACGAAAATCTGTGTAAGACGATTCATAAAATAAGAACGTTGAGTGAAAATCAACACAACATTCAACAGAGGATTTGAAATCATTGAGTACGTCATACAGGCAAGTAGGAAACTACTCTGTAACATCTCACGTACTAAGCAATGCCTGCAATACTGTAATGATTAAAGCCTTGTTCAGGACCCACCTGATGAAACCAAAGTTTTCAAAAGAGTCAAAAAAGTGTCTTGATTTCTCATCTTCACTATTTGATAAAGTCATAAAAATTGCTCAGTCTTTTCCTTCATGTAACTTCATCTGAAGACTATGCAGATATTATTGGTCAAGGTAAAAGCTTAGAAACATAATTTCTTTTTTAAAATCTTATTTTAAAAAAAGAGTTTCAAAGACTAAAGAGGAAGTTATATAGCAAAGTCTCTTTGATTTCCTTTGGGAGCTGAGGACATGAGAGCTGACTGTGCCCTTGAAAAAATTCCACTGACAATCAGTCAAAATTGGAGAACATCCCAGAGTATCATCTCACTGAAATTCTTTGGCTGCCCTACATCAGCTGTTGAGGCCATGGAGGTATGATCGTGTTATATGTAAAGAAAAGGACAGCATTATTTCTGAGGTCGTGCAAAACTGTAAAGGCTGGTACTGACTGAAGGAAAAAAATGTGTCCATTTTATTATTTATTAGGACTGTACTGAACTAAAAATTATGTATGAGTTTGGTAAGAAGGCATGTAAAATGGGTTCTTCCAAAAAGGCAACATATGAGGCAGATATGTCTCAAAATGCCCATATAATTCCAGCTTTGTCAGCTGGTCTAAATTTATACCATTCCATTGAAGTCTGAGGGGTTATTCCTGTTCATCCCTGCTGAGCATTTGGGCAATTAAATGTATGAAGTCCTGGCAGCCATGTCAGATGTCAAGGAAGACGTCAGTTTGAATGAAAACTTGGAGTTAGTGAAATCCTCCACATGCAGTTAAAGAGTGGGCTGCCAAAAGGTTAAATCAATGCACCTTATAAAAAAAAAAACACTTCGTAGTTCAACACTCAAGGAGTTAAAAGTGGATCAAGAGCTCATGAAAGGTCTAAATGCTAAGGTTGGGGAAGTACCAGAGAGAGGTGGGCGGGAATTTGTTCCTGTTGCAGGACTGTCAAGGGGCTGATTAAGCTTCCCACAATCTCGACTTCCTCAGGTGGTTTGTAACCTGTATTAAATCTAAAGACTCAAAATGTCTTAAAGGTCAAAACAGTTCAGGACAGATACCTTGAAGATTTAAGAGTGACAGTTTACAAAGGAAATCTAGTGCTAAAATCAGGTCTGAACAATAGTATTCTAAGCATATCAATCCACTTGGTTTACAGAGAAATTCTGGGATTTGGTTGGATAGGGCATTTATACCTATGGGAGGCGATGACTGCCCTGTCAATAGTGTCAAGGACATCCATCATGCTTTTTAGTGGGCACTTTTGCTAGTTTTCTCTCATCAGACTCTTTAAGCCAGGTGAAAAACCACCACCAACAAAAAAAAAAAAACTGTGGGAGGGTTGCTTTCAAATGGGGAATTTAAGAATGAGAATGATTTAAAATACAGATTAGAGAGGATCAGCAGCTGCCGTCAGGATGCCACAATAGATGAACACAGACCGCAAAAAAGAAGTGAATTGTTAATGTGTCTAAGAGGAGCAAGTGACAGAAACTAATTCTGCTCCGACATGTGCTTGTGCCAATTTTGCAGCACCCTGTTGCATTACAGGAGGTAGATGTGTGAGAACCAAAGACTAATTAGGGAAAACAGATTAGCATTTTAAGTTGGCCACCTGGTATCCACCCAGTTCCTGCACAGCTATGGACCCATGCTGCTCATTGTAAGGAATGTGTGGGGTTTTTTCCTTTTCTTTCCTTTTCCTTCTCTTTCTTTCAAAAATATCTCCCCAAAACTAAGCTTCACTAGGACTGTCAGATCAAAATCATATCAAAATCAAATTAATCAAGGTGGACTCAATATAAAATTAAAACATCAGATTAATTATAAAAAATAATTAATCATTATAAATTTTAAGAAGATTTCTATCTATTTGGGTATAAATTCTAATTAGATAATTTGGTCAAGTTAATCAATACAATAATTTGAATGTTTAATGCTGAAACCAAATTATTATCTAATTTTTAAGCCAAAATTTCAAGGGTAATACTAAAGTTTCCTAGAGTTCTGCTCTTGTATGATAGTTAACCCTTTTCTCCCTAAGAGAAGATATTGAATAGAAGTTCAATAACCATCACTTGTAAGAAATAGTGGAGGGAAATCTTAATCTTGGTAGGGCTTTAAATGCAGAAAATAGAGCAGTCTTATGGTCAATTTTGAGAGAAAATATTTAAGTGAGATTAAATCTAAAGCTGTTGCTTTTTGTGCCTTCCCCAATATGAAAAATGAAGAGGTCAATGAATGTGCATTCAGCAATAATACTTGGAAAATTCAAGCCAGCTACTTAACATTTATTCATCTGCAAAATGGAAAATAAGTTCAAATCTGTGAGTAATAGACTGACATCAAAATTCTCCTGAAATATAGCATTTCCTGTTGAGCTTTCCCTTTTGGACCTGTCAAATAGTTTATCTTTGGGAACAGGACTATCCAACCTTGTAACAATTGCATTTTTTCACTGTATTTTGCTCAACTGGCAAAAAAAAATGCTTAATAATGTGATGTTATACTGGAAAAAAAATGGGTTAGGCAGAATAAATTAATTTACTAGTAGAAATATAATCTCAAAATGAAAAATAAAAATATTTTGTTCAATAAAAAATTCTAGAGTGTTCCAATATTTATATTTTCCATTTTTATGTTATGTTAGACCTCAGTTTGACCAAAGTTTATGAATGTGCTTTTCCTCTACCCCATGAAAGATTTTTTTTTCTATTTTTGGAGGAGGGGTTACACATTTCCTGTGTATCATAAATTCTGAATCAGCTTTAATTTAAGATCTGTAACTGTTTGAATTAGTTTATGAAGGAAAAAAGAAGTAAAAACCTTTATTGGAAAAAAAGAAGACTGCTTATGAGGCTCCTACTGTCAGGATATCACAATATACGTGTATGCATAGTGTTATACAGTATACATTGAATGCTGCTAATAAACAGCTTTTATGTACATTAAAAGAGAGAAATAATTTTCACATTATTTCTTGTTAGAAGACAGCATTCCAGTCCTGTTCAAGAGATTGGGCCAAAACCCAGGAGATACTTTTTTTTTTTTTTCTCCTTTGCATAGGTTTAACTATTTGACTTTTTTTTTTTTTTTAGTGCTAACATTATGAAGAGTAGCTACTTTGTGTTTGAAACCTGGAAACCAATTTTCTGGTGCATTGACCTTATCCCAGGACTAATGTTTTCAAGACAAATGTCACAAGATGCTTAGGATGCATTTTCAGGATTTGAAAATATAAGGCATGTTCTGTAGTAATTTGTATATTTTAGACTGTGTGTGTCTGTGTGTGCGTGTGTATATATATCTCTCTATTTTTTCATCGTGACACAAAAGCCTTTGAAAGCAGTGGAACTGTTCATAAGAAGTCCATGTATTCATCCTGCTGAGGAGGTACTTAGGTTTCTGTTTGCAAGTGTAGTTTTACTTTCATATCCTAATTCATAAATGAAATAGTTGCTAATAGATTTTTAGGTTATTAGTCTAAAAAAACCCACATTTTTTTTAATACGTTGTTTTTATTTTATCCAAATTGCTTTGATTGTGCTGTTCCAGTTGCTTCCTTATTCTACTGAAATATGCAAGAATGAAGAATAAAATCCATTCAGTCTAGATAAATGGAATATTAGCGATGATAAATAAGAATGTCTTGTACGTAACCAACAGACATTCCTTCCTACCCCTTTCATCATAAGCCAGAGAAAAAAGAGCAGCTCCTTAATAAACTCTAAGAAAGGTTAACGAGCGTGCCTTCAGTGAATCATGAGAGAGGGAGTAGAGAATGGCTTTCCGTGTGAAGGATCACTCACAGAAAATGCCTTGCTTCTGCTACTAACTTCTTTTAAAATTAGTAGACGGAAGTTCAAACCCTTGCACGAAATACAGTAGTGGTGCTGTCACATGCAGCAAGAGAGAATCTGTCAGCCAGCTGTAACATTAAGCCTAAAATATTCTACCTCTGATCTAACTTCAGAATTTAACACCATCACTCAAGCAATAATCACTTACAATTAGTAACTAAATTGACTGGTGTTTTCTACAACTTCTGATTCATAGTGCAATGTGTAGGTAATTTTATTTGGATCAGTCTCTCTAACTTGATTTAAGACTTTAATTATGGAAATATTATTTGCCCTCCATTTCCCCTTTAAAAATGTACTGAGTTCCCTGGAAGCTTTATTTTCTTGGTAATAGAATTTAATCTGACGTTAATGACACATAAATTCTACCTGAGTATTTAATTCTATATTTAATTCACTTTTTTTCATTTAACTTGGTTACAAAAGACTATGGTAGAACTGAACTAAGCCACTTTGCTTTTTAATGTTATTTTACCTTTGATCTACTTCAAAAATGTATATTCTCCTACCTTTTTCTGAAAGCAAGTGGCTTTAATCATAGTAATCCCAAGTTAATAGGTAAAGTGCCTTGCTTCTTGAACGAAGGACTACAGATGCTAGCAGGATTGTGTTTGTCTCTGCTTTGCACTGGATATGGTATTTGGTTGTGTGAGAAGCTCTCCATAGAAAAAACACAGTAGGGAAAATTGGACTGTTGAGAACTTTTTTTCTTGGGAATGCACAAGTTCTAGTTCATTTTTCTGTTCATGTGAAGCTGATCATATAAAACAGATGCAAGTTTAAATGTTTTGTGTAGTATGGTGAGTTACAGTGAAGACAAGCTCCTTTTCCCAAGAAAACACTAACTCATATCTGTTAGAGACAAATGCAGCTCATTGCCATGCAATGCCACCTTACACCAGGGCAGGAGACACAGTTAGGACAGAGAGAGCCAAGTTCTGATAGGAAGCTCAACACACTTGTCACATGGTCAGCAAGGGAAAAAACCAAACATGAATTAAAATTATAAACATAGCCATGTTTAGCTTGCTGGTAGGCAGAGAGCTGCCTATGAAGCTGACTGCTTTTGCTCTCTAAGGCTCCGTTGTACGTCTGTATCTACCTCTTGTCACAAGCTTCCTATATTGTTATAAATTCTCTGGTGAATTTTTGCTGCTTAATTGTGGTTTGTACAGCATCTATAGCAAAATGGTTCCTTGATCCTCACTGTGCTCCTGGTTGTTAACATACTACCAAAAAATTACAAAAAAATAAGCAGAGACAGGTGTAATACAGGTGGATGAGCTGCTGCCTGGGGCAGCAGGATGGTGGGAGCACAGCAAAATCATAGCTTTAAGAGAGAAATAGAAGGAGCAAGCCCTTTCAGGCCAGGCTTTGCAGGAGTTTCAAAGGTCGGAGCTGGTCCTCCAGACTTCCTCCTTCCTGAGCACCTTGGGGTGCTGCAGGCTCCCTAACCTCAGCAACAGGGTGCAGTTGTGAGTCTATGCCTGTTCTGAACCCCACTCTGACTCTCTTAGCTGCTGCTAGGTGTGGAGGAGATACACACAGTGCAGATACTGGTTTATTTATACAGAAGGAATAAACTGGCAGCTGGCCATACTCTGTCTCAATTTTGTCTTACCCAAACTGGCTGTAACATTTCTTCTTAAGACGTGTCAGGCAAGTTGTTCAATTCGGACTAGCGAGTGGGTACAGCTCCCAAATAGGACCAGGCAGATGGGCAGTATAGCTATCTGCTGAGGACAGTGCGTGGGATAATCACTGTCTGACCTATCTTGCTGAGAAGCCTGAAACCAGCCCTGCATAAATGGCAAAACCCAGGAATCCCCAAATTCAGTCAAGGTCAATGTCTGACAGTAGGAGTCTGTGGCATTGCTAAAACTGCTCAAGAGGTCTCTGAAATGATGGGGAATTCATCATCTTCACTCTTCCCTTGAGAAACACCAGCATCCTCCACAGAGAAAGAAAAAATATATTTTAAACAAAACTCTTGGGGGGAAGAGGTATGTGGGGAGGTTTAATCAAACTCCAACTATATGCAAAGGTGATAACATCAGAAACAAGGAGGAAATGCTCAAAATGAATATGGGAGTCAGACGAGAAAACATTCATAGAACTAAAACAATATATCACTGTCTCAGAAAAAATAAAAGGCAGGCTAAAATAATTAAAATAACACTCTTTGCAGTACTAGCCAAAAGAGATTATTTCAAGAAATCTCTAGAAGATCAGTCACGGAAAACCCCAGCTCACAGACCCAGAATACATTATCAAGATCTGGAGAAACATATAGGAGAATCCAGCTGAACTGCAGAACTTCAAATGAATTTAACTGGAGATTCAGTAACAGGAAAATGTAAACACAAATAACAAAAATGACTAAGACAACCTTTAAAAACCAAAGAACTGGAAAGCGCAAGGACCATATGTCATCCATGGTTTTGGATTAACTGCTTTGCTCTGCTACAGCCACTGTTTTCTATGCATTTCATAAGAAGAAAAATCATTGAAAGGATGACACACAGCAGAAGAACACCAGTAATGAAAAACAAAAGCGATCAAGTGATTTCTAACAACTAATCAGTCATATGTCTCCCTTCCTTTTCCTGCGTTGGAAACTGCTAAGGTTGGTTTTATGTCAGATTTTGAACTCTAATTGACATTTAACATAGGATCAAAATGTAGACAAATGAAAAGCAAAAGACATGAAAGCTTTGCTTCTGGTTGACTTCTGATTTCAAAGATTGTTCAGTCCAAGTCAAGAAATTATAGCTGGGCGGGACTTTTCATAACCCCAGCAAAAGATTTGATTCAGCAGTCACCAGGACTTTTGCAACTGTTCCAGCCTGCGCCTGGCTGCGTATAATTTACTGGGGAGTAACAAAAGCTGCAAGATGTCTTTTTTCACCAGATAAGGCAACATCTTTCTAGGGAGACATTGCCTTGTAAGCTGTCACTTTGTCCTTAAACTGACCCCTGCAGCAAAACAGGAAGCATACTTATAAATCTTGATATTCCTAGATACATCTCAGCTTGCGGGCTTCTGAGATTTGTCAGGGTGTCTCATTGCATGTACATCCTTTGTTTCTGCAGAAAGCAAGTGTCTCATATTTCTCAGCCTCCACAACTCCAGTCTTAAAAAAATGCAGAAATTTAAAGTCAAAAGCATGCAAGTTTAATCTAGAGATGCAAAAGTTTAAGTTCTTGATTACAAAGCTGGAAATAACATTACTAAATCAGGAAATTAAAACAGTAAAACGTGTTCCTTATTACCTCGCTGGCATCAAAACAACCTGCCATTTAAGCTCCTTGAGATATATACGGGTTGTAAAAAACAAAGGCACAATTCAGCTGCACATTCATCCATCTTCTGGATGCCAGCATTCAGAATAGGACCTAAAATTACTTCAGCAACCAGTGCACCTATGCCCTTTCTCTCCATCGCTGATGTTGTTTTTCTGAACTACATTTTCTCTCTGTGTTCAAGATGTCTCTCTCTCTCATTTTAGTTTTTTCATGGATCAAACTGTAGCTGCACTGAACTGCAATTTAGTACATTTTTCACGTTTCATAGGCATTGCCATACTTTTATTTTTTAACTTGTGTATACCTTCCAGCTTACATGCCTTTCTATCAGCCACATTTTCATGATGCAGTAAGACAAATATAATAAAAAGTATTTCCTGAATATATGTCTTATAAAATATGAAGCCTCTAAGATTGTCTTGAACTTTTTATAGAATCATGACATAGAATCACAGAATCACTAAGGTTGGAAAAGACCTGTAAGATCATCAAGTCCAATCATCAACTAAGACCACCATGCCCATTAAACCATGTCCCACAATGCCACATCCACACGTTCCTTGAATACCTCCAGTGATGATGACTCCACCACTTCCTTGGGCAGCTTATTCCAGTGTCTCACCACTCCCTCGGTAAAGAAATTTTTCCTAATATCCAGCCTGAACCTCCCCTGGCGCAACTTGAGGCCATTTCCTCTAGTCCTGTCACTAGTCACTTGGGGCAAGAGGCCAACACCCACCTCTCTGCAACCCCCTTTCAGGTAATTGTAGAGAGCGATAAGGTCTCCCCTCAGCCTCCTCTTCTCCAGACTGAACAACCCCAGCTCCCTCAGCCGCTCCTCATCAGACTTGTGCTCCAGACCCCTCACCAGCTTCGTCGCCCTTCTCTGGACACGCTCCAGCACCTCAATGTCCTTCTTGTAGAGAGGGGCCCAAAACTGAACACAGGATTTGAGGTGTGGCCTCACCAGCACCGAATACAGGGGCACGATCACCTGTTTCTGATACAGGCCAGGATGCCATTGGCCTTCTTGGCCACCTGGGCACACTGCTGCCTCATATTCAGCCGGCTGTCAATCAACACCCCCAGGTCATCAAACAACAGCGTCATCCATGAAAACTTTTTCAAGCCACCTTTTTGAAAATTTTAGGAATTCATGGGAGTAGTATAAAAGACAAGACAAAATTTTAGTGTATTTCTCTATCAGTAATACTAATATGAAAACCATATCAGTAATCAAGAAAAGGCTGCATCAGCCAGCTCATGACATCCAAGTGGATACTACCTTATTTGGCAGAATTGTGCCTTTTCAGCTGCAGCATAAAACTGGGCTCAGGAAAAACTGACAGCACTAAAGAGGATGACAGGCTATCAGTACCTGTAGAGTTTTACTTCATAAATTATACCAGCTGAAGATCAGCTTTGGAGATGATAGACAAAACCCTTTTAGATGGACAAAAGTGTTAGGAAGCCCATGTGTATTCTGCTAAATGATCCAGAACAGATTGTCTAAAACTGTTCATTCCTTATAGATTCACAAAGCCAGGCTCTTTACACAAATTCACTAGCACATCATGTTTTGATACAACACACAAACACAGAAGATGCAATACGTATAGCAAGATTATGTTTCTGAATGGTGCTGGCAAATTCTGTACAGACTACTGGCGAAATAAACACAAGCCTTCACTGGGACCTATTGGCTAAAACTACCTGCGACATGGTGGGAACACAGGCATGACAGCAGTAAACATTACCAGAAATTTTCACTTAGTGACCACTTAGATTATTAAACTATGCACTCTGCCGATTAAGAAACCAAAAGAATCCACATCTGAGATACTATGGGAGAGATTTACCTGCCCAAACAGAGTTGTCCTGTGCAATTTAAGACAACCTAAGCTATTTTACCTTGCTGATAGATGAAACTCCCAAGCTGCAACAGATGCTAGTGTTTAGACATCATAATCTCCCCCACACCCCGACACACATGCTTGTCCCTGGAATGAACACCTGTCAGATAACAAAAATAAAATAAATAAATAAATACATAAATGAATCCCTCTTCCAAGCTTTGATCCTTAAGAAGACTGAAAGAATCAGCATTTAAAGAAACCAAAAAGTAAGAATCACCTGCCTAAATTGGCTTAGCAGCTCTGCTCAAGAGTATCCATGCCTTGAATATTTCCATCAGAATGTAGAGCTTGCAGAGTTGTGTTATTTTGAAGAGATATTCCATACTGGTAGATCTCACTGACCGCCTAAAGATCCATCTGCTTTAACTTCTAGATGAAAGATTACCAACTTGCGCACAATGACACCGGTACGTGAAGGTGTGATTTGAAATAACAATGATCATGGTGTAATAAAACTGCTCTGATTACACTTGCAACATTTAATTAAAAGCGAGGGATATATATCATTTTATAACAAAGTGTGATAACTGCCATATTTAGAATGTGCTGACTACATTTAAATCTTAAACGTCTTTTCTTAGTGTTACTCATTCAAGCAAAACTGATTTATTTCAAAAAGTATTTTGGCTGAGTGAAAAGCTATAGACTCTGTAAATATCTAGCCCTATCAAGGTGAGAAGGGAGATTGCTACAGCAAACATAATTAAAATCTCAAAACAAAGATTAATTCAGCTATTGAATTTTAAATTTTCAGTAGCACTATAGCAGGAAAAATGAAACAAAACCTCTCTCTAGTATCTAAATATACTCCCAACCCAGCTAAATAGAAAGGGTCATTCAACAAAGTGTCCCTGCTGCCAGTCACTGGAAAAGAAGAGGAGAAATCCTGTGAAAAGAATTCTCTGAGGATAAAGTTTTATCATGAAAACAAAAAGAAATTGAATTCAACAGTTTGCTTCACTGCAACCTGCTAAACTTATAAAAATATATCAATGATGTTAAAAATAAAAAATGCAGCCAAGGAAAACAGCCAGATTCCTGAGGGAACAGACTGAATTCTCACTGGCAATGGTTAGCCACTCACCTTTCTCATCTTGATAAGCAATTAAGATGCTATTCTGTTAAAGCCCAATGCCAGCTACTCTTAGTTTAAATGGATAAATGAGCACGGACTATTCCTTCGGTTCCCTGCCTTTTTTTATTAACTGCCTATGAACAGCAGGTTGGCAGATCTTGTGCAGTAAGTGTTAATTAAGGCTGCTGACACATTTTTACTTCTTTTTTTTTTTTTTCTACAGTAGATATTTAGAATTCTCTGTACTCTTTATCAGCCAAATACTACAAGGACATTCATATGCAGTACTCACACTAAAGTCATTGGAAACTTTGAGTATCAGTATGCTGCAGAAACGTACGTTCTTAAAGGTGGCTGATGGGGATAGCTTGTAAGCCTTTTGGATTTTGTTTTTTTGGTTTTGTTTTTTTTTTTTTTTCCCCATAATTCCATCCTGAGAAAAAACACAGACCATTTGTAGAATTTTTAATAGCTGTAGTTAGGACCTTGGTACTGACTACAGTCTGAGAGTAAAAGCATTCATCTGAAGATAGTTGTCCATGTCTCTGTGCTATTGAGTGTTTATTTACTTACACAAAAGGAATAGGTCCAACGTGAGAGATATCCACATCACAGTGGCTTGGGGGTTAAACAGTCACCTGCCACTGAGAGGAAAAACAAAGCAGCAACTTGAACTTACATTTCAATAGAATACCGTCATCACACTCTAGTATTTCTCTCTGCATGCTGTCCATAACTCACGCCCACTAACCAGCTGGCTTGGGAAAAACCCTTCTCTACAAAAGTTTCAGCAGAACCAGTATGTTCATGTTAAAAATCTAGTTATGGTGAACATTTACCTATAAGAAGAAAAAAACCCAAAGAACAAACAAAACTGCTGAGAAAAAGATGACATTTAGATAACAATTCTTAAGGGTTATCATAACCGTAGCTTATCTGTTTTAGTATTGAGCACAGATACATTTTATATCTCACTCATATTTTGACAGTGAAATAATTTCTGACTTTACAAAGTCCACCACTGATCTTAAGCAGGCTGCAGCTTTTTGTCATTCTTAGAATGAGAAATAAATGGTTTGGAACTTCATTTCCTTTGATCAGAGCTGAGAGGCGGACTCACTGAGCAAGGACAGCATGAGGGTTGTGTCAACACAGACAACTCAGAAATTGTCACCGCCGTAACAAAAGCTTTGACGGCACTGTTTCCAACTGACAGCAGAGAACAGAATGCATTTTCAAGCCCCTATTGCTCTCAGAAAAAAACCCTGTTGAATCTTGCAAAGGCAGCTGACGGGATTATTTTCCTGCAAATGTTTGCCCTGCCCACCTTCTGCTTCTCATTTCTATCTAACATATTAGTGCAAACAGCTGATGAGGGCAGGTTGGTGGTGGGAGAGTGTCATGTGAATGGGATGGATGGGAGTCAGGGAGATTTACCATTCTTGCAGGCTACTCGGAGGCTGTTTATATTGCTTTTTCTCCAGGTGCTGTAGAGTTGTGCAGTGGAGAAGGAGGGTTGAAAGCATTCTGGAAAGAAAGTACTAGAGTTGAAGTTAAAGATCTGCCAATCTGTGTAGGTCAGTAGTTCCTAGTGCTATTATGAATTTGGTTGTGACAAATTAAATTATGTCAGGATTTGGTTACAAGCCTGACAGAAATGGAGGTTCTAACTGCAAAGAAGAGATCGGGAGAGTCTGTAAAGTGTGTTGTTGATAAATCAGGATGGTGACCATAGAGTCACATATATAGTATCTGCCATAGTATATCTGAAAACTTCAGAAGGTCCCCTCTCATGTCTCTGTATTCATATTCCTGTGCAGTTATCATAATAATGTTATTGTATCCTGATATATGTTTAATTAATTTCTATTAGAGTCAAGGAGGGGAAAATACTGTTGACATACACACTGCAACTGAATCTGACATAAATTGATAATGCTGATGTAAGTTATTAATGCTGCTTCTGATTTCAGGATTAATACAACTTAATTTTTATTATGTTGACAACATTTTCTCTTTGTGTATTATGGTTAGACTACATTAAAATAAAATACAGTTTTAAACATGGGAAGTAGAAAAACTATCTCCTTCAAAATTTCATCAAATCTGAGATTTTTAGCAAATGGGTTTTGTGTCTACTCATTAAAGAAGCAGAAGTGATCATCAAGTTTAGACTGAGCCTCCACAGAGGCTTATCCCTTATTGTTTCATACAGTTTTGCAAGGAAGGGGATAGTCTATGCATACTCCAAAAGAACTTTGTTTTTTCTAAGTGCCCGCTTCAACCTTTGTGGAAGAATTAGTCCACATTTTGCCGCCATTACATTTCACTTCAGAACAGTCTTTGCTCCTTGAACTGCAATCAGACTGAATCAGGAATCAGGAAATGCTAGCAAAAAAGTGGTTTTGTAGTCTCTATTCATCATATGGCAGCAGAATAAGGAACAAAACTCACAACTAAGCCTTACGTTTCTTACTGAAACTTGCTTCTGTATATAGGCTCCCAGGTGCTTGCTTAAATGTAGAAATCTAGAACAGACCGTGAATAATGTTTCAGTTACTGAAGTATATCTCCTTCCTTGGAGTCTGAGAAGCTTTGGGTAAATGCCTAATAGAACTGCTGTCTAGTTGCCAGACATATTTCTTCCTACCTTTTGGAGCTGAGTTTACGGCATACACTTGAAGATAGGATCTCCACTGTAGTTCAGCTGAAATCACAATTACCCAAATAATGCATAACATACTTAAACAAAGCTTCTCTCTCTCTCAACATATACCACTGTGTTTGCATATATTCCCATAAAACCCACACATTAAATTATTTTAAAATATTAATTGGCTATATTAGTCCTCTAAATAGATATTGTGTAGTGTCTGTTTAATACTGAGGACTTGTGCTCTGAGCAGTGAAATAAAATAGAAAACAAACAGCTATTTTTTTTAAAAGGAACAGAAGACAAAAAAACTTCTATAATTACTTTTATAGTAAAAAATAAAAGCATTCTGAAAACCATAACACACACACACACACATTTAAATTAAATTACACTTGTAATACATATTCCACTCACACTGAGATAAGATTCATGACTTTCCTCCAACCAGAGAATAATTATTTTATTCTTTATTAATAAGGGATGCAGATCTATGACTTCCATTCATCAGTTTTATTTAAGAAAAGACTATAAGGCTATATTAAATATCTATTTTGTTTAATTCAGTGTCAATTCTCATAATTTGTAACAAAATACTGTGAAGACAACTGCATGGAAACTTTATAGGTTTTATAGGAGCATCAACCAAATTAAGATAAGCCTTGTATCTTTTTTTTCTGTCTTTTTTTTTTTTAATAGTATTGAGACATGTAAAGTATTAATGGTCTAAACATGCTTGATTTTGTTATTAGCAATGGCCACATTTCCTTTTTTTGCTTAAAAGATGCAATAATCTGAGCTAGCTATGAAATGTTCTTTATTTCTCTTATGTATTCCTAAGCACATTTTAGACTGAGTCCGTATCACAGCTTTTTTCATTGTGAATGCCAACTTTATTGGCTTTTTAGACTACTTAACTCTTTCATGTAAGGTGTTACAATTTTAAGTTCCTGGACTGCCTTACTACTTATTGTTAATATTATAAACAGCACAGAACATACACTTCACTCATGCACTTTTCATAAAGGCACTTGTCATAAAGGTAACTTTATTCTCCAAGTTACTGCAGGAAGTACCAATTCTGTTTCCTTAGGGAGAAAAAAAGTTAGAAATCAGACCTCACCTCCATAAGTACAGCTTCCTTTAGGTTCCAAAGGTGTTTAAATCCATTTGTTGAAGTCATCCAGATTCCACTCTTGTGGTATTAACAGCAATGAACTAATAGAATAATTACTGAAATCATGCAACATGAGCATAATTTTCACATTTCCTGTTAATTCCATCCAGCATCTATACTATAATTTTAGTGTGGAAAACGCTTAAAAATTAATACATTCAGGAAAAGAGAAATAATAAGAGAAATAAGGAATAAACAATAAAAGAAATAAAACTTGAGAATAACTTGCATCATTGTGATTTATTTGCATCAAAAGTCTTGCAATTATTTTACTAATCAGCCTGTGTTTCCATCAGGCATGAACTCATGCTACATGTTGGCTGGAATATTTGCTTTCCAAAATTAGCAATTTTCTTTCTTTCTTCAGAAGGGATTGCATATAGAGGTAGTACACACGAGGCAGACAAACCATGCTTGTCGTGTGCTGTGAAGCAGTGGACAGAGCTGGGGGCATCTCTCCCAGCTGGGTGAATGGAGCTGACTGGCACTGGCTAAGGAACCAGGCCTGTGTTCTCTAACTGTGAAAGATGGACCTTAATGACTATCATTCAGCATGTTTCAAGCTTGGAATACAGAACTCTCTTCAGAGTTAATTATTGGGTGGTGTGGTTCACTGTGATGGGTTTTATTGCTTTATTTGGGTGATTTCCATGGGTGCTAGCTTTCTTATCTTTTTTATCTTAAAAGGCTTAAAATATTAACACTGAATATTTCTTATCTTGTTTTATCCTGGAGTTCCTGGCTATTAATCAGAGTTCAGCCTCAAGTTTTCAGAAGAAAACAAGTACTCTAAAAGTCCCCAAAAAGCAGACAAAAGTAATAAATATAATATAAATTACAATAAGCAACTGGTAGTGGAAATTCACAATTTATTTTTTCCTCGTGTGAGGTTTTCTCTTCCTTTAAAATTGTTGGGCATTGTTACAATGAGGTGGGCTCTCATTGGAGAAATTCAGGGTTGGTTCTTTCTACTGCTGTCCCTGCTTCCACTTCTATAGGCCAATCTCTGTAATATATAATTTATAATACATAGCCTGTGAGATAACATTTACTTCTCAGTCCTTCTGAAAGTACATGATTTTAGAGGTGTCTGAATCCTAATCAGTCAGCTTGCCTATTTCCAACATTTGAGTATATTCACAAATAAGGTAGATTTTACAACATACCATGATTTTTCTTCATTTCACAGACCTTAACCTCCTACTGAGCTAATCAGGAATCAAAGAAAACAACTTTATTGGACATTAACCATCATTTGTTTCCTGTAGGAAGGTCTTCAAGGCTTTTTCTGGCACTGGATTGATACTCTTGGTTCACAGCCAGAAGACTTGCTTTGGCTCTCTAGTTTTCCACTTAATACATGGAGAAAGTTGTTACCTAGTAAGCCTAACTAATTTAGGAGTGATAATGGAGATCAGAAATTACCTCTCTGAACTTTGTTGAGGGAACAGTGGATGTTGTTAAATAAAACTAATTTCCTTTGCCTAATATATTGTAAGAAGTTGCATGCATGCCTGCATGCATGAGGCAGTGACAGAATGGTCTTGAAGGTTTAAGATGTAAAACATGGAAAATAACATCCATTTGACATTGCGGTGACCCATGCATTTAATGGAGTAATGGCTACTGATCTCTTTGTTTAATTTTGTACAAAATATGTGTGTGAGGGGTGTAAAAATATTTTCATAATTCCATTCTTGATCTCATTACAATAAAAACTTTCACCTAATCACTAGTTACTGCTAACAGGGTTAGCAATTTAAGCTATCTGTGTAATTTATAAAGAAATAGATTTGTTTCTTTGGAACCACAAGAATACTTGCCTATTGAAATCTTTTGGACAAGAATGGTATATTTATAATATATATTTTAGATGTATGGCTCTCAAAACTTTCCATTTAAACTTCCTGACCTTATAAAGGTTTGCTGCTCTATAATAAAATTTTTGGACTATTCAGAAATTAAGTATGGGTTTTGAATATAAGCTTTCAGGATTCATGTTCTTGGCATGTAAACAAAAGGTCCTGAATGGACTATATGGACAGCCACATGTGAGGATTCTTATCACATGACTTTAGCTCTCTAAAACTTTGGTCTCTATTTTACACTTAAAATATGGACTGGCTCCATGGTCAGTGGGTGAATTCTTCCCACCCTAATGAGATGCCTGTTTTTCTTTATTGATTATGAGAGTAACTTCAACGGTTAGCTATGATGTCTGAAATATAAAGCCATGTAATTATTATTTAATTATTTCATTACTATGAAATAATTACTTTCATCAGTATTTCATCAGAACACAGTATTGACATGGACTAAATTTAAAAGAATATTTAAAAGTATGCAAAGAACGGAGTGGATTTGAAATTATCTGCAGCAAATGTAATCCTGGGATTTCTGGTTCATGAATCTTGACATGTTATAGAGCTAGTTACACTTAGTTCTTTAGACTGCTTTTCTGTGAAAGAAAAAAGGGAAGGAAGCAACTATTACACTGCTGCCATCACAGCCATCTACTGTACATCAGAGTCCATAGCCCTCCAACACAGTTTCTTATCTGGCAGAAGGACTAATTTAATCAGGCTGTCCAAGGGGGAAGCTTCTACAGGCAAAGATAAGCTGCCAATTCCTACCTTTGGGTGACAAGAAAAGTCTATCTTGTCTCAATCCTCTACCTCAGAGCATTATCTGGAGTTTAAGGAGCTCTCATGACATCTGACACAGTCAGAGGACAAAAGCAGTGAAGTCAGGGACTGAATGGCCTTGCAAGAGTTTGTAAGAGTAAATGGGAGTTTGGAGAGAAAGTAAATGAGGGAGAGCAGCGTCACTCAGCCATGTTCTTTTTCTACTGCAGTTGCCTTATCAGTATCGACCCCTCCCTGCAAAGGGCATGATGCTTTGCTGCTTGATGTTGGATCAGATCTGTAGGGTCCCAGAATAGATGTTTGAAATACACCCACATTTTATTCTAAAAAAACCCTAGAGATTAAAATCATATTTATAGAATCATTAGGTTGGAAAAGACCTTTAAGATCATCGGGTCCAACTGTTAACCTAGCACTGCCAAGTCCACCACTAAACCATGTCCCTAAGCACCTCACCCACATGTGTTTTAAATACCTCCAGGGGTGGTGACTCAACCACTACATTTGCTCTTTCAGTGAAACCCGAACACAATTTCACAGGACAAAAGCAGGTGCTTTTCTAGCTCTACAGGTAACCTTTTGCAAAAAAATCCCCAACAATGAAGATTTAACAGCTGCTTAAAAATCAGTCTCAAACAGTTCTTTTAATGGAGAGTGCAATGTACTCTGTCAGCACCACTGTCCCTATAGATTACGCACTATATGATATGCTATCAGCATACCCTCCTCTCCGATCTTTCAAACTAATAGAGACACAATTATTTTTGTGAGGTTTTCTGTGAGTGTCCTTATAGACTTTTGTGTTCTGTACATTATTTTGTAGACATTGATCATAACAGCCTTCTAATCTTTTGGTTAGACTTAAAACCCCTTCACATCCTATATCTGAAACAAAAAAAAAAAAACCCACAGAAAACCAGCGTTTGTTTCAGAAGATATGAAAAAACCCCACAGATCTTTGGATTTCAAGAAGTGGAACTAAATCTCACAGGAATTTAAAGTCAACTTTTCAACAGTCTTATCTGGTTAGTTGTAGCTCGTCAACACTATAGCACACTGAAGTTAGCTGCTTATGAATCTATCTTCTTCAGGAGGAAAAAAAGAAAAGTAGTCATCCAATACTCCTTCACAGAGAGCAGGAGGATGTGGAAGAAGACCATATGGTCTGAAAGGATTAATGGAAGTGTTATCATTCAACACAGCTATCCTCAAGCAAGCTCCAGAGCAATAAATTATTAAATATAAAAATATAGCACCTGCTGCAGCAAAGTTAATGGTGCAAATCTTTTAAAAACAAGAACTAGCCTCGGGTATAATCCATTAATATATTCTGCATCTAGAATTTTTAGTTTAATTCTTCAGAACTCACAGACTGGGCAGCAAATGCATTGATTAAAGTAAAATGCTTTTACTTGTATAAGGGATAGGCCTCACTGTGATTCTGTAATGCTGCCAGTCCTCTGTTTATCTTTGTTCTAGCTATGTGGCTCTAAATCAAGATAAAAAGCAACTCAACATGAAGGAAAATAAAAAGAAGGTCATTTAATCACCCCGTTAGCTTAAAATGATTATTGATTCCTGGAGGTGATGTCTAATGCTGCCAGAAAATCCATTTCAGTAATGATTACTGCCCTCTGCTTTATCTATTATCCTGGAGGTTATTAAAAGTGAGAGTCTCCAGGGAACTATATAGCTTTAGACCACTAATATCATATTTAATATGTTTTTAACAGAACAGAGTTTCAGATTGTGCCCTTTAACCTACAACTGAATCAAGAATAGACAGTTAGGAAAGTGTAGGTCTAATTATTATATATACTCCACTGGGATCTAGTCACACACCGCATGATAGATAAATATCAGCTGGGACGAGGCCGTATTGAACTCTTCATCACCCTAAATTACCAGGTGCACACAGCTCTAGAAATAACATACTCAGAAATCGTACAGTACCCTTTTGAAATAGTTACTCAACTTGCTGTTGCGCTTTCCCAAATGATGTTCACATCCTATGACACTTGTATCACGTTTTCCTCCTGGTTGCTCTTTCAAAATCAGATTGATATAGACTAACTACTGTGGGACTAAGAAGTGCCTACATACTGAAACATCTGTACTGCAATTATGTATACACAGATGTCTCTAGAGTGGCCCATTCCAACTAGATTACATAATTAAACTCACAATGAGGGTAACCAGATAAAATTTAAAGGATATGCATTCAGAAAGTCAGACTGCATCATCTAATCTTTTGTGATCCTAATTTCTCTCTATATGTGAATCTCCAGCTATAAAAAACCAGGTCAGATGACATAAAATGCCATATTAAAAATATGTTATTTTGGTATTCCATAGACGACTTGGTGTTAATCTTTGAACCTTTTTGAACCAAAAGACCAGTATTAACACTTAACCGTTTGTCATAGATCATAATGTGCTTATCTCACCATTTTTAAACCTGGAAAAATTGTATTAGTTCATGGATCAGCTGCAGATCTTTTGACATGGAGTTTTGGACCACAATTGATGTGAATGTGGAGATGACAAACTGAGACTCTCTCACACATAGGCTATTGAAAATAAAATTATTCTGCCCTACTCTTTCTTTTTTAAATTTCAAAATCCCGGAGAAATTTTTTTAAATGTTAGTTTAAAGAATAGAGTTTGAAAAAATAAATTGCAGAACCTGATTTCTGAAATTAATTAATCTGACATTATTTACAATATAAAAATTGCTTAATAACAATAATAACTGAAAACCATATAGTAAAATTCATGATTACCTCCTTATTTATATCATGATAAGCACCTTCACAATGCAAACAATAAAATAAATCACTACTTCATGATCTGCCATGACCAAGAGATACTGTAGTTCATATCAATGGTACTGCATTTGATATGACCAGATGTCCAGAATCAATGAATGGAGCAAAAAAGTAGCAGCAAGTTGTAGTCCCAACCTACAGCAGATATTTCGGGCATTACAGGTCATGGAGCACAACTACTTTTCGGTTTTTGGTATGCACTCCCTATAACCTTGTGTGAATGGTAATAATAGCTAGCCATTATATAGCTTCCAGCATTTTGTGGAGGCAATTAATATTATTATTTTTATTTTAACCAGACAATTTAATGGAAGATTACATGACCCTTTCTTTGTTCCAGTTCCCTCCCATTTTCCACATGGAAGAGAAATCTGAATTCTCTTATAAAGGCATTCCAACAACAGTAAATAAGCACAAGTAGACTATCCGCTAAGACCTCGATCAGATGAAGTGTCATTCACACAAGCAATAAGATCCAAAAAGTTATGCAAACACTAATAATTGCATGGATTTTAAATAGTTTGTCTGCTGAGTTGTGCAATGCCATTACCTCTAGGAACTGAGTAAATAATAATTTTAGTTAATATTTTCAGAAAAATATATTGTTTCTCTTACCAATCTTTGCAGGGTAATTTTCTTTTCTCTTGCTACTCCTGATGTTATCAAAGATTTCAGACTTTTGGTAACTGATGCAAACTCAGAGCAGTTGCTGGAAAGATTATAATTGATTTTAAAGAACTTTTGTATTAGACCAACAATTTATTAGACCCTAATAGAGGAAAAGAGAGCCTGATGATTACATTTTGATATGCAGCATTCAAATTATTGGCCAGACAGGGTACATACTAATAATTGTTAAAAGGGTCATAGAAATTTGCTTTAAAGTTTTCACTTTACTTCAGTTGTTTTCCACATTACACACGGTTGATAGACATGATCTATACTTTCCAAATATAGCGTGTAAAATACTGGCACTATTGATGTTAATGGGTGTTCTATCATTCACTTTAATGGGGAAAAAAGGTTCACACTACATTGTAGAATTAAAAAAGCATGTATGCTCTTTAACACACTATGACTCACCATTTAATGGTTAAGTAGTCCATTCTTGAATTGCTGTTCACTTTGAAGGATCTGTGGCCCAATAAATTGTTTATTTCAACTGTGCCTGTAGATGCTTTGGTGTTTTTATGAAATCCTTTTTATCATAATATATATAATTAAATTCTTTTCATGTAGGTTCAGTAATTCATTATAATGCACAGAGATATGTCAGCTATGCCACTTTTAGGAAAATACTGTATTTCCTTGCTATATTGAATGATAGCTGATTCATTTATTTATTTTGAGTCTTTATAAGTGGACTTGTATTGCTCACCATTAGGACATTTAGCAGAAAACCAGCTGTTGCTTATCACAGGGACCTCTAGAAGAAAAAAAACCCACAAGAACAATCCTAGATTAATGTCCTCCATGTGTCACTGTCAGAGAAGTCAGCCAAACCACAATGCATTCTTTAATGGAAGAAATATCAGTTATTTTCTCTTCAAAATACAGACGTATATACGGTCAGAACAATAAGGAAAAAAAACCCCAATAACTCATTGACCAAAGCTGGGGTTATATCCTCAGGTGGCATGAATTTGCATGCTCCATTATTGTTGATTGGATTTATGCTCCCTGAAGACCAGACATCCCATGTTTTTCTGTGTATAGCTCTTCCAGAACCATAGTAGGTTTTTGCTTCAGTATTTTTGTTTGGGTTTTTACTGACTGGGTATTGCTGTATTTCTTCTGGTCAGTCTTTTGCCCTATTTAAACTTTGATGTGGTTTAGGCAGTTAATTATCAGATTGCAGACTCAGGTTTAATTAATCAAATATTTTGGGTCTACGCTATTTTTAGTTAAGCAATTCTTCTGTGTTTGGCATATTAGATTATTCATTTATTATCTTTTCATCAGCTGTGAGAGCAAATAAATAAGATTTTAACCCTCACTGATAATTTTAACAGTTTAACACTGAAAATTCTCCCTCCTCCCACCTCTGCTAACACCTTCATTCTCTCTATCCCCTATCAGAAACAAACTGATTCCAGCCATATACTTAAGACAACACTTTTCCATAAAGTCTTATATAACACCTATTGTGGTCAAGGGTTTTCAGTGTTGGGGTTTTTTTGCTGAGGATGAAGATTGGATTAAAACAAACAGGCAAAAAACCTACTACATGTTCTTTAACATAGTCCAACAATGAGATTGCTTTTCTGACTGCTTCATACTGAACATTTTGTTCAAGATTTTGTCAAATAGCAGATCTTGGGTTTAGTTAAAAAACTTGCCATTAATGATCTTATTTCATGTAAATCTCATTAATCAGAAGCTATTAAAATTTTGTCTGTCTTTGCCCTTTTTTATAGATCTATGGAAGAAAAATAACAAGTTATTCCACAAGATATACGGTGTTTGTTACTTATTAGCTTAAATACATTATTATATTTTTTAAACAGTGCAATAGCTGTATTTTGTGTCAGAGATACTGAGACATCTGCTGATTTATAGAGAAAAAGGACTTTATTTTCATGTGGAAATCTTACAGAAATTGTTGTGAAAATAGAGTTGGTGCCTAACAAAAGTCACTTGAAGAAAATACAGCAGATATACAAATTTGAGGGAAGAACTGGCACCAACAGTTTGATAAATTGTCAAGAAATTTTATCATACTGTTATTACCTTTATTTTATATAAGCCTATAATTTCTTGTCTAACACAAAAGCACTATAGGAGTAGCAGCGGAGCGATTATTATGGCTTTCTTCTTCTCCATCATTGCCCCCTAAAGTTCTCTAGTCTTTACTCTTCCAACCCATTTTCCTTCTTACCACAGTATCATAGTAAAAGAAGATAGATGGTGGGAGTTACTCATATCTCCCTTCTTATATCCATTTTACCTCTAAGTCCACCCATTACCAGCAGCAAATATAGAACAAAGTTCTTTTTCCATAGCTCCTGACTATCAACAAATGACCCAACAAGTGTTCATTGACTGGCTTTTGGAGGAGCAGATATGTCAAAACCAGCTTCTTTTTCTTCTTGTCACTTCCAAACATCACAGTGAAGACTAGAAAAACTCTCATATGATGGGAAACCTGGTGCCTGTTGAGCTGTGAAAAGAGCTGTCATTAGGCAGCCCAAATATTTCTGTCAGGCCAGCAAAGTATGAGAAAAGTTCCCATTAGGCAGTTTATAATCATACACTCCTTTTTCTTCCCTTCCCTCTCTCCTCCCCCTCCAAGCCTTTGATAGTCAGCAATTCTGTTTGCTGGCACACACTGTGGCCTTTCTCAGAGTACAATTCACAATGTTTATAACTGTCATAATTTCAGTCTCTGTACTTTGTATTTTTCCACCTCATAATCTTTCTCTTTTCCAGGTCCTTGTCACTCTGGAAAAGCACTAGTGTTTATAACCTCTCTGGCTACATTGACCGGCTTTGTCATCAGAGGTTTTCATAGCATTCTTAATGACCTGTTTGGAAGAATCTTGTAAACATTCTGTCATAGTAAGTGTTAGGCTGAAAATCTTCTGTTATCTTAACTTGTATGCTCAGAATATTGCCATAGTAAGTGCTTGGCCATTGACTGATGTGATGGGCTCAATTTAGTAAACTCTTCAGATACTGTTTTTTCTGAGTGGTATTTCTTTGCCAGAAAATGGCCATATTAATCAACGAATGGGTGTATTATTAGGCTGTGAATTGTTGGGAACTTCTGTGCTAAATAATTATGATTTAAAAATTCCTCCAATACCTGCAATATTCATCTGAAATAAAAAGCAAAAATAATTGGAGACATTTTTTGTGAAGTTTTGAGCAACATCCTAAATCAGATATACAGGAAATTCCAAGTATTATTTTTTATATATTGCCCTTATTTTTGGTGGTGGGAGAATGTAGGGAAGCCCCAGTTCTGATCTGTTATTACAACAATAAGAAGTGTCTGAGGCATCCAGAAAGTTTAGCAGAAAGTTGTGTTATCTATCACTTCAGGCTGACTAGTAGGTTTGGTATAACCAGTTGTGCTAGTCTTGCAGTAGCTAAACTTCCCAACTCCTTTGGAATAGTTTTGTGGCAAAACTGGCTTTCTGTACTAACACTTTATAGCTGAGAACTAGGTATTGCTCAACTCAAAAAATGCACAAAAAAATTGAGATAGTATATTTATAACTTGTTTCAATTTATTTCTGTTTCAACTTATAATTTCTGTTTTACAAATCTACAGGAACATTCAAATTGAAACAGAATGCTGGAAAACCATTGACCTTTAGCTATAGAGTCTCCAAGGTGCCACAATCTATATATTCATCTCTGTCTCAGATAGTATCCATATGTATATAAATACACATACCCATATATATATAAATACACCATAAATACATGGTGAGGCTCACACACTATGAAACAATGGTGATGATACAAGGGAAGGATTTTCATTTAACAATATGTTTGACTTATGTATCATGTTATAAAAACATAGACTTATGTCAAGAAAGTAGGTTAAAGTTAACCTCATGTCCCAAGGAAGCACTAGGCTGCCTGTCTGTAATGGCTTAAAAAGACATACAGTTGTTTTGAAGAGTAAGAAAACCTCAGCTATTATTTTGGCAGAAAATTGGGAGGCAAATCAAAGAAATTAAGTAATCCTCTTCACTATATGGATTTATATCTCCCATGGATTTGCAAGTCAGAAAGACAAGTATGGGTTCTGGCAAATGTTCCATTTTCCTTTGGAATGAAGCAAAGGCCTCATAGCTAACTGATCAATTCACTGCTGCCAGGAGTGCAAACTGGGCCAAATGGAGAAGTCCTTTGAAAAAAGACTGGGATTTGTTTGAAAGAAATTGTAAGTGCATGAGTACTAGTGACACTGGAAATCTCAGTCATCTGGACCAGGAAATGAGTATCACCACTTTATCCAACCCTTTCCACCATGCTTAGAGATAGCAAAACATATTGCTCCATTGTGCAGGGATCAAACAATGCTTATAATAACATCACAGTCATGGTGTTCATGTCAAACAAGGCATGTACTAAAATACTTGAATACCAGGAAAAGCAGAAAAACACAGTGAATTCGGGAATTCATCCTGGAGAATGTTAAATAGTAGTAGCCAAAAAATCCTTAGATTTATTTCAGGAAGCACTTCATGCTTATCAGCAAGAATGCAGAAAGCCTATCACAGTGGTCAGATGAATGAACTACTAATGGGAGAAAGCAATGTGGAATAATTAAATTTTTCAGATAATGCACAAAGTGTAGCTGAATGGATAGTACTGTAATAGTATGCCTTGATCTCTGTCAGTTCTGTATTCCTACACATTAAAAAAACAAAACCTCCCTACTTTTGAAGATGATCAGCATGCAGAAATTTCCTCAGCCATCTTCTTTCCAGTCTTTGATCTTACTGGAACGGATCAAGGTTTTCATTTCCTTCATGAAGGTGTCCATGAAAATTATAGGTTTTTGCCAACACATTTTCTTTTAAATACTTTTTTAATAAAACCCTGTAAAGTAAGAGTTTAGATCCTTATTGCCAAAACCAAACATTTATCAGGAATCTTAAGAATGGATTTAAGGTGTGAAAATAAAGCTGCCATACTTACAAAGTTTGTGTTTACCGGAAAGTATCAATATTCTCCATTGGAGAAAAAAAACTGACAAGAGGGGGATAAATTGTAGACCTGTTTCATTTTCAGACATTAGTATTCAGTCATAGCATGGGCAGAAATATAATCTGGATAGGCTAAATGCCTGAGAATTGATCATCTGTATGTGGTTGCTTTTTTGGCTGTCAGTGATATAATAAACCCTCTGGCTGGAAGAGAAGGTCAAATATACCTCAGCATCAGTAGGAGGATCAGCTGATAGCAGAGCTAGTAATGATATTTTTGAATCTGAGATATAAAAACAGATGGACCTTTTTTAATAAAAATGGTATAAACATGAATCAAACAAAAAAGAGAGTAGTTTTGTGCTGACCCAGTCTGGGAAAGCTCTGGAATTAAGACAATGTTAGAAGTAAAAGTTCAGTAATACACCCAAACTTGTGAAAGGACTGTGACAAGAATGCTGTTAGGGGAAGCAGAATTCAACTGATCTCACTTTAGTTGTACATTAGCCATTTTGTCCAGATTAATCATCTTAACTATGCCATAATCAGAGGAAGTTGTTGCATTGGTTAACTGTAGATAAGTAGTTTAGATGACTAGTATAAATAAGTTTTCTAATTGCTTAACACCTGAGACACGAAGCTGACCTAAAGCCTAATTATCCTCTCTTTTTATTTTTAAAATCACAGAATCATTGAATAATTTAGGTTGAAAGAATTCTTAGGAGACCACATGGTCCAGCCCCTTGATGAAAGTGGGGCCACATTACTTGAGGTTGTTTACAGCTATGCCTGTTGTGAAGTGCTGAATAGCTCCAAGGCGGGTGTCTTCACAGCCTCTCTGGGCACCTGCTACAGGGCTTGACTACCCTTTTTGTTGCAACTTCTGGTCACTGCCTTTTGTCTTATCGTTGTACATCTTTGAGAGGAGTCTAGCTCTGTCTTCTCTATACCCACCCATTAGGTAGTTGAAGAAAACAAGCAGGTCTCCCTTCATTTTTTTTTCTTCCACTTGAACAAACCCAGTTCTCTTGGTCTCTTTCTTACATGTCATGTACTCCAGCTGCTTACCATCTTCGTGGCCCTTCACTGGACTTGCACCAGTGTATTCAAATTTTTAGTGTACCAGAGAGCTCAGAGATGGTTATACTACTTCAGGACCTGTCTCGCAAGCACTGAATTGAGGGGATAATCGTTTCCCTCAGCCTGCTAGCTACAATCCTCCTGATACAGCCTAGTATGCGATTGGTCATCTTTGCCACAAGGGCACAACAGTGACTTACATTCAGGCTGCTATCCACCAGGCCCCACAAATTCTTTTCTACAAAACTGTTTTCTAGCCAGTACTTTTGAAAGGCATTGTTACATCCTGTATAGAGGATTTCTTATTTGCCTTCTTCAACTTTGTGAGGTTTCTGTTTGCCCATTTTTCCAACCTGCTAAGGTCCCCCTAAATAGCAATGTGTAGGCAAGACCTGGTGTACGGGCCACTCTCCTTTACTCAGTATTATCCACAAACTTGTTGAAGGTGCATTTCACCCCAACAACAGGTCAGAAATAGAGATGTTAAACAGCATTTGCCCTAGTTTCAGTCCCTGATGGATACCATTACCTGTCAGCTGGACTTTGTGCTGCTGATGCCAATGTTTTGAGCCGAGTGTTCCAGACAATTTTCCACCCAACTCGTAGTTGACCTGTTGAAATCCTATCTCACCAATTTGGCTATAAGAATATTATGGGAGACCTGTGTTGAAGGTCCTGCTGAAGTAAAAATCAAAAATATTCACTGATTTTCCCATGTTCGAGGAGCCAGTTATCTTATCCTAGAGAACAATCAAGTTGATCAAGCATAATTTGCTTTTGCTAAATCCATGCTGGCTGTTCCTGTTCACCTTGTCGTTGTTCTTGTATCTGCACATGGCTTCAGTGAAGATTTGCTCTGCAATCTCCCTCAGAATTAAGGTTAGGCTGATCAGCCTGAAGATGATAGAGAGTGGCCTCACTCTGGTACCAGTCAGCACCCTCTGCACTGCTAGATGCATTCCATCCAATTCCTTGGACTTGTGAATAAACAATTTTCTGAAGTGCTTCCTAATTTCTGAAGTGTCTGCTGTAAAGTAATGTTTTAATCCCCTGCAGGCTGTGTTACTACGTTCAGAGATGTGGGCATCTGAAGACAGACGTTACCAGGAACTAATACAGAGAAAGCATTGAGTATCTCAGCCTTTTCCATGTCCTTTGTTGCCAGGTCACATACCTCACTGAGCAGTAGCATGGCAGTTTCATTAGCCTTCTTCATGCTGCCAAAGTACCTACAGAAACCTTTCTTGTGGCTTTTCAAATCCCTCATTAGTTTCAGCTCCACCTGAACTTTGGCTTTTGTAACTCCATCCCTGCATACTCAATGTCTCTATGTTCATAGCAGGTAGCCCATCCTCCAACCCCATTCATCCTACTTGTGCTACATTCAAAATCTTTTAGTGGTAACAGGGAGCACCCATCATTTGTAGAACTAAGATTTTATTGTTTGTCTAATTAATGCTTTAGCAATATAACCAAAATGCAAAAAAGTTACAATTAGTCCAATCACAATATTAGTACTTATAGTTCAGATTAAGAAATTAATACCAAAAAGTTGTTCACAAAAGTTAAAATTGTTATATATCAACTATCCATTATATACTCCCTCTCCCCATCCCAGCTTCTATCTACATATGTGTTGTGCTCATCCTTCCAGTTTCCCTGTGGTCAATAGCACCAGCCTTCCTCAAGCAGAATCAGGCTGGGTGGTTGTGTGGGTGTCAGCATCCTCACTTCTTCACCTGAAGTAGTGTGATTGATATGGTCAAGTATGAAGTAGTGTGATTGATATGTTCAAGGAACGTGTGGACAAGGCATTGTGGGACATGGTTTAATGGGCATGGTGGTGTTAGTTGATGGTTGGACTTGATGATCTTACAGGTCTTTTCCAACCTTAGTGATTCTGTGATTCTGTGATATCCATGGTGGGTGGCTCCAGTTGGGGTTATTTGTGTATTTCTTCTCTTAAGACAGTCTACTTTCTTTCTGTTTCCAGCTTAAGTTTCAAACTTTAACTCATTCAGGTAAAGACTGTTTCCAGATACAAAAAACAAAACAAAACAAACCTCACACATCAATAGCCCTACCCATTTAATGTAAAACCTTTTTCATGAGAACTCTCCCTGATTTTTGTTGAAATTATCATTGAGCATGAGTACTGCAACCGAGGCTTGAGATTTCTTTTTCCTCCTAAGCTGTATTTTTTGACTGGCCAACGGAGAATGAATATATGCATACAAAAGGTCACAACACATATGTATGCATATTTGTAGTGCATTTATTTGAATATAGAAATTTACAGGGTACTGGAAAACCAGCAGAATTTCCAAAGTCCAACTGAAACAATTGTCTTACTTTAAGGTAAAAATGCTTTTTCAACATTCAGTATCACTCTCATGAAAAGTTAAAGTGACAGTAAAGAAAATATATGTCTTGGTGTAATATGTGATTATGTTTCTTATTTATATGTATTCTGCATGAGAGGGATAGAGGTATGTGCTGACTGCACAGCAGTCACTTTTAACCCATCAGATAACCTCAGTCATTTTGATGCTCAAGAATGCTTTTTATGATATTCCTTCCATTCCTCAGGCAGAAAAGGGGCAGAATATTTTTCACTACTAAATAAATGTTTTAAAGATGTAGAAAGGTTTGGTTGGATTTTGGGTTTTTTTTTTGTTGTATGTTTTAAATCAAGAAAGTCTGATGAAATAAAATTACAGAAAAAATAAAGTTTATTGGTATCAGTCAGTATAAACCTGTTCCACCAAGTTCAAAGGGCCTTAATACTTTCTGTTAAATGAAGATTTAGCACTATTTTCCCTTAGTGATTCAAAATAAGTAACATGAGAGGACAATGAAACTTGTTTGCTTCTTTTGTTGTTATTCTATCTCCATTAAAAGTATTCTACATAGCTCTTTAACACAAAAGCTGCAGCAGTGCACATAGAGCTTTAGTCTAGAAATATGTGATAATACACCACTCAAGAACAACTGGAATATGAAGTATTTAAATTCAGTTTTTATCTCTGATTACTCATTAATGCTGACACCCTTAAAATACATTCAGTGAACATGGCAAGAGATAATTAAGATGGGGATATAAGTGAGTTCTGATTTCAGCAAGACAGTACTTTTATTGGGAAGACTGACTATAAAGATCTTATTCATAAAACCTCAGCTTCTTAGGGATGTCCCATTGCACTGCACTCATCCAACATCTCTCCCCCATAAGATACCTCTTTAACTTTTTTCCAATCATCTCCCAATCATCCTTTCTCCTCTTGTGCCTTGAAGCCCCTAACCGACATGTTCTGCTTTCATTCTGGTTCTGGTGAGCTGCTGAATCATCCTCCCTGGCTGCCTTCCCTCCTGAATCGTTGCTGAATGTCCCTTCCTCTTCTGCTACTGCTTTCTGTTTCTAAAAGTCTGTGCACAATTGTCCCACCACAAATTGCACTTAAATTCTCAATTTATTTGATGTTGTCTATGATGTCCCTTGCCTTCCTCCACGAACCCAAGTCCTTTACTTCTGTTTGCTGAAAGCTCCCACATTCCTCTCTTCCTGGGGGTGATGCTCTCCCTCAGTTCTCCTGTCTTAGTGTCTTCCAATTAATCGTATTGCAAAGCCTATTGATAAACGTGTAGATCTAATTTTATGTTTATATATAAATTTATGTATATAAATTACACACACATTAGAAACCCACATTTTCCTGTCTTCATTCTATTTACAGGCTAGATACTAAACAGAATAAAGGATTATTAGTGCCATTGAATCTGAAATAAAAATTATTAAATTAAGTAAAAGAAGAAATAAGACTGAGTCGTGTAAACATAAAGTACATGAATTACCATCTAATACAAAATTTAGAATATAACTGCTGATATAACTGCTGACTGACTCATAAAACTGGGCAGATCACTTAAGGTCTTAGGACCCTTTTCTATTCAGGAAACATTGTTTCTGGTTCTTTTCTAATAAGTCTACATCTGGAATGTAGTGTAAGGCAGTCCTACTCATTTCATTATAATAAAGGTATGACAAGAGGATAAAGGGCAGAGGGGAGGGCAGGCAGAATACATGAAGCCAGAGAAATATGAAAACTTAACTTGAACCAGGTCTCTCTTGGCACAAAAAGAAAAGATTAAAAGGTGATGTCTTCTGGGTAGAAGAATCTGAAGAAATTAGGGACGATATATGTTATAAGGTTTTTTAACTTAAACTTCGATTATATGAACAAGTGGGCACAAATATAAGTTTAAAAAAGAACAAAGGTCTAAGGGGCTTTGTTATCCAAAAAAATATTAATGCACATAAATGTTGCAGTGAAAGTTTCATATCAGAAAATACTTCTCATTAAATTACTCAAGCTCTCCTTTCCATTCAGGAGTGTCTACCATTATTAAAAATAACACATTTTTCAAAGGCAAGCACAGTGTTTTTGATTCATCAGCAAATGTTTTTTTTTTTTAACATAAACTAACATTATCTGTATTATTCTGGGAGAAATGAATGATTATTCTTTATGCAGTGAGAAATATTCTGTACTTCTCCAAACATCTTATTCAAACTCATATACACAAGTAATTTAAAGGCTTAAAAATAAAAGCAAAGATCACAGTGTAATAATATATCTTTAAATTCAGAGGCTGGCCACAATGCAAGTCAAAAGCTATAACTGTCAATCACAATATGGACAGATGCATAAAGCATTTCTCATATAATGGTGATGGTGTCATTTGTTCTGAACTTCACAATCTCCTTTTTATCCTGGCCAGACCTCTAATAAGAGGAATCAAGCCAGCAAGGGAGACACAGAGAACCTATAATGCATATACAGAATAACTTTAAGGACATGTTTTGGGATCAACGTACTTTAGGTAATGTATGTCTTGATCCTTCTGTTTAGGAGTACCCAGCATTATCCTCCTCTTTTTTTCCAGTGAGTGTAATGCTTCTGGTTAGTGTGTAGATGGACCTGTCTTTCTCAAATATGTCTGCTTAGTGTGTAAGAATATAACAACTTTTCAGTAATTAAAAAAAATGGAGACCCAAATCTAGAAGATAAAACAATGAAACTGAATTCCATCTATCATTTTCTTTCCCAGCATTTCTAAGATGAGTATCTACATATGAATCTATTTCTCCATTTAAATATGGATCTATAGCTTTTCTTTTCCAAACATGTTTTCTGTCCTCTTCCTAAAACCAATCATATTTAAGCCCATCTTTTTTAAAAATTATAGCTTATTCAGTGAATGAAAGCAATGAAATGTAGCTCTGCATGGCTTGTAAACAAATGAAATTTCATCCCTCCCCCCAAAAAACCAAAACGGATTACACACAACAGTCATATTCTGACACGTGGCTATAAGTATAGTTAATCAAAATGCATACATTAAGACAAAATAAATATAAATATATAAATTTAATGAGATAATTATTTGTAAGTAGCATTTATAAGATGAATTGTTCACTACAAATTATTTAATGGTCAGTGGTACCTGAATATGTCCAAACTATTTTGTGACTTATTCAGAAATGCAATGTCATTCCTTCTTCTCCATAAGCGTTTTTTTAAGAAAGCATGGTGAGTGTGTGATGGTGAGTACAGGCCAGAGTACACAGAAAAGAAAACAGGTAAACTTCTTAGCAAGAGACATGAAGCTTGTAGTTGCATGAACACAATGTCAGCCAGGTGTATAACGACTTTCAGTGCTAGGAAAGAGATTTTCACTGATGATGTGTGTAACTAAAAGCTGAAAATGAAGTGATTGCTTGCGTTTATATACAGTGAGTTTGAAAATGTCATGTTTACTTGCAGTTTAAAAATGATCAATGCAGAAAACAACAAAATCTAAGCAGTCATAGAAAATAAAAATGGGTTTTCTTTGCAAGCTGGACCTACATTAAAAATATTTTCATATAGCTAAATGTAAGATTACAACAGCAGCATATACAGACCTGCCTATAGAAGCCAAGTTTTGGACAACCAATTCAACATCAGCTGTTGTTCAAATGCAGTGTCAAAAAAGGTTTGTGCAATTCTCACAGGTATAAATCGAAGACTAAGTGTGAGAAGCCAAGTTCACCTTTGCATAGCACTGATGACACTGATACTGAAGTGATGAATGTAGTTCTGTTGTCTAAACTTGCAAAGTGGAGCAAGGAAAGAAAGAACTGCAGAAATAGCTCAAGTGCTAGAAAAAATCCTTTATAGAGAGCTCAATATATTTGGCTTTTCTGAGGAGAGCTGAATTAGAGTGTGTAAGTGCCTTCTTGGTGAGTGTGGATGCTGGATGCAGGAGCACTCTTTAAATTAATGCAGAAAGGCACGACAAGAACCAATTGCTAGGAAGCTGAAGAAAAAGAGAAATAATGGAAATGGGACACAGAATTTTGTTTCTGTATTTTGAAGTAATTATTTATTATTTGTATTTTAGTTATGTCTAGGAGTCCTAGTCATGGAACAGAATAAAAAGATTTTGGTTTTGTTTTTCTTTTTTGCTTTAAGGAACTTGCAGTTATAGCGTTAAGCAAATGATAACAGCTGATTGTAGGCAGCTTTGTAAAGTATAATGGCTGGCAACTTATGAAAGATCGCCTTATATTATATGAGATAAAAATCTCACAGATGCCTGTTTTAAAATTATGTGAATTTAACATCGTGATTGTGCAATGCCCAGAGTTTAGTTGGCATACTGCAAAAAAGGAAGTGTAAATGATAGTATGTGGGGAAAGGAGGTCAGAGTTCCTTGGGATTGCCTCAAAAGAATCAATTAAACTCAAAGAATACCTCCCAGCATGTGATTTGCAGACTAGCAGTTACATCCTTGCTTTGCAGGGATTATCAAAAAACAACTAAACCCAATGATCAACAGGCCATCCATCTTCTTCCCTTGCCCTCCTACTTTTCTCCCAGATCCTAGCTTAAAGCTACAGCTCCCCCTGATCGGTTGAGGCAGGCAGTTTATAGGTCTCCCATAGCACCTGTGAGGTGGTAAGAGAACGCAAATATCACTAAAATCAGTCATCTCCATATCTGACCTTTGACTACTGGTGTGTGTTAAAAGTATAAATAAGCAGGGGAAATGAGTGTTCTAGCCTTGTGCGCTTTCTTTCTTTACAAGCCGGCATTGCTCAGATGGTTTTCATAAGCGATACTTTTACTGAAGAAAATTGCAAAGTCTGCAGAGTTCAAAATAGAAATGAATTTTGCAAACTCACACAGAAGCACATATATATTCATAAATGTATATTTAAAAAATATAGGGAACAATTTAGTCATGAAAGATGAGAGGAAAATTCTGAGCAGTCAAAAATATGACATTAACAGAAAATTTATGAGAACAATTTGGAGAACTCTAGCTAGCACTGGGTCAGGAACTAAAACATGAAAACACGTGTTCTAAAAGGTGAGGGGATCACACTACTGTAATAGTCTGGATAGCTACAGAAGTGAAATAGTTTTAAACTGCTATGTAAAATGATCTCCATAACCAGCATAACCAACCTGTGAACCCCAAACAGAGATGAAAATTGCATTTTAGCAAGTAGATTGTAAGTACTGTGTAAAAAGACCAGTCCTACTTCAGAAAATCTATAATCTAAGGTTTTAACAATAGCTATAAACTGAAAATGAATATGTGATGTGGTAGTATATGAGCAGAAAGACTGGGTAAGAGACTCAGGTTTGATCGATTCATATTAGTGGTTCAAATGGCCTTCATAGTCACACCTGGTTTCTGGACTAACGAAGGATAATGGTGACAAATTAATTTACCTTAATTTTATTATAAAATGTTTCTGTGTTGGTCACTGCTCTAGGTGACTCTACGGTACTATTTTTATAGTGACAATTGTGCTGATACCTCAGACTTTCTGTCTGAGGTATTACTTATGTAATTTAATTAAGTGCCCTTTTTATGCATATAGCTGAGATGGATCCAAGTTAGAAGAAATAACTTATAATAATTTAAAATTCAATCATACCATAAAATGAGCTTCTGTTTTCAAAGATTTGATCAAATATCCACTCATTTTCAATATCTTATTGTGGGATTTGGTCAGTCTTAATTAGAGATATTTTATGTTTGAATTTTTCCTTTTGTTATGCTTTACTATAGATATTCCTATATTTCTGAATCCCCGTCACTGAAGATCTTTTTTAAGTAAAGCAATTTAACTTTATATGACAGAAATGAAAAACACTTCTCAAATAGACTATAATGAAACATCAGATCTGATATGAAACATGACCTCAGCTGAGGGCTCTGTCTGATTGCTGTTGTAAAATACCTGACTGACATTTTTAGAGATATTAGTCTCTTATGCCTCCATATTTCCATAAGAACTATTCAGTGCTGTTTTCATTATGATACTCTCTACTTTAAAGTTAGCTTAATCATAAACGTTTGGACTACAGAAACAGCTCTGTAGGGTAAACCCAAGTTCAGCTTCAGTCTAGGACTGTGGGAGATGGCCTGCAAATGCTAAATTAAATGGTTACCCCTCTTTCTGTTTGATTTTTTTTCCCCCACTTGTGCATAAAGCTGAGGTAAAAAATATCAAATGATAAGAGGTACTAATCTATTTTCAAGTTAAACTAGGGCAAAAGCAGGAGTCCAACATTATGTTCAGTATCATAAAATTTCAACCTAATGAAAGATACAAATCTCATTCAAGATTTTTCTTATGCCAGAATGATTGTTCGTCACGGTTAAGCAGCGCAATCAGACTGAACACCTTGTTCACCGGTGATTTCTGTAAAAGCAAAATTACACCCTTACATCTGTTTTTCAGTTTACCTTCAAAGAATTTTGTAGACCTTCCAGGGGTTGCAACAAGAGCTCAGGCTGAATTGTTTCTCCACACTCACCTCTGAAAGAAGTTTGAGGTCTCCCAAGATTCACCATTCTCTAATGTGAAGGTGGATGAAAAGGGGATGTATTAGGTAAGAATGGAGCTCTCTAACCTTTTGCTGGTGCTAGTGCCTCGTGGTTTTACTGTAATGACATATACCAGGCCTAGTGAAAGCAATTTAGTTCTTTGCAAAAGCCAGCTGAGAATTAACTGTCCCTCAGAGTCCCAAAGGGAGCTTGTTCCCTGCTCAGGGTGATGTTGCTAACAGCCTTAATGGCATTCGGGCTACATCAACTGCAAATGTGATCTGTACATGCTGACATTTGGGTAGGGCAGATGTTCTCCTCCCACTTGTGAATACTACAGTATGCCAGCATGGGGTGAAGGAAATGCATTATTTCCTCTTCCCAACTGCTAATCGTTCAGATGGAAAAAAAATAAGAAAAAAAAAAATCTTATTCTGTGGAAATGGTATCAGGAAGCATGATATTGACACTGAAAATTGTCATCCAGCAGCTCCTAAATCATCATGAGTGGACAGGCATGAACTACACAAGGGAATAGTATCAGTGTCAGAAGTAAGAAAGAAAAGTGAAAGGTAAATTCACTGGTTGAAATGCAAAAAATTAACATGCATTTATTTAGAAGTGCTACCATCATCCCTTTTATGGATCAGAGATGGCTCCTGAAATTAGAATAGCTTCATACAGGGACAACTCCATTTAGGGAAATTCAGAGGCCAGAGATATGGAGGAGAGGAAAGGGGTTAGGAGATTGCAGATGCATGGGGATATAGAGGGAGAATGGATTTCAGAGGAAAAAAAAAGGAATAATAGCTTTTTTTTTTTGCTTTTAATAGCTGACTGTTTTAATGAGCTACAAACATGAAAATCAGTTGTAACCAGTTGAAACTGTTCTGTGATAATTATGCTATGCATGTGTATTGTTAGAGGCAATGCAGCTCTAATCTGAGTGAACTCTATATGCAGCTGAGATATGCTGGAATGCACGGGCAGTGCCTACGGAGAATCACAGGCCAACTATCCCTCTCTCCTGCACCCCGTAACTCCATACTTTTTCCATACCAAAATGGTATGAAAAAATAACAATATGTTAATTTTTTTTGCTATTTTTAAAACCGTTAATAGCTTGCTTCCTTTTAGATACATTTCTGTTTTCAATATTAAAATTAATGTTTATTAATCAAGGCATTGTTTCATGCAATAAAAATAAAATTTCATTAAAAAACATTACAAGATTTTCATTTAACACTTTCATGATCAAACTAATTGGGAGAAATTAGCAAAAATGTTTTCAAACAACAAAAACCTGCATGTCTTGCCCATATCCAGTAATTTCTTCATATTTTCTCATGTTTATTTGAATTAATTCATTTTTTTTTACAGATGCTGTAATCATTCATTAGCGTGAGAGGTTTTGAGCTTTGTCTCATTATTTTTGTAGGAAAAATGTAAATTATCTCTTTTTCTGAAAGAGAAAAAATCCATAAATAGTGTTGTCATTGCTGCTTACCCTGTGGATATGTAATAGTGACTATCAAGCATTGCAAAATACTTATACTCAAGGAAATGTAGGAAAAAAAATGTTTCTGAGGCAAAATAGGCACTCACTGATAACATTAGGTAATTACATATACAATTAAACAAAGAGCTGTAAAATAAACTTCTTGAACCTGCAGGCCAGAAAAAATTAAGATCTGAAGATGGCAATTTAGCTAATAATTCAAATAGCAAGGTTGGATAAGGGAGGAATTAGTAATGGTTGCCCACCCCCCATTCCTATGCTATTATCACAGCTGGGTGTTCCAGTCAGTGAATGATGTGACATCTACATAAAAGCAGCCTTGTAGTCTTTTACCACTGGGTACTAAAGGAAAGAGCATAGTGAAGGTACATCTCATCTAGCCCCTGACTCCCTGCAGGTAATTTGCTTTTGCCCTCTGACAGGGTTCAATCCTTTAATAATAGAGGCAAACATTGGGTGAACACCTCAAGTAGTGCAAAGATGGGAAGAATTACTCTAAATTTAAAAGCCACTCTGACACTAATGGCCAATTCAAGAGTGCAGAAGGAGACGCCCTTCCTCCTTTCAATCATGCCTGAGCTACTTGGCTTCATTGTTTTATTCATGTGCTTACCTAGAGATTTCCATCCTCTGTTATTTGATTGTGTTTGTGTGTAATGCCTGGCCCAGGAAATATAGTTAGCCTTGGAACAGCAGGAAAGTCCTTTCAGGAGTTCCTGGGGTGGGATCTTGTCTCTGCTAAAATCAATAACAAAATGCTGTTGGCTTCAGTGTAGTCAGAAGTCTACCTTAGTTTTGTGTGCATACGTGTTTGTGTGTGTTCAAACCTCGGCGATAAAAGAACTCCTACTTTTTAGTCAAAGAATTGCAGGATTTTCCATAGAAGTAAAGATTTGGTAATTCAGCCTAGAGGAGAGTGGTGATGGGGAACTAACTCAAAGTGTTTAAATGACAGGAATCTGCTAACACCCATTAGAACATCATTTCTGACACACCCAAGCTCATGATTCATTCTTTCCTTTTTACAATGCTCTTTTAGACTATGCTCTGCAGCACAAAACTACCGTACTTCAGTTTCTAAGTGCTATCTGCTGCCTCTTATGCCACACCATAGTATTTTTCAACAGTGGCTCTTCAGCTGTGTCATTCCTAAGGTGGCTGTAAAGGAGGGTGTAGTATAATTTTCAATCTGTTTTCAGAGAATGTGTTTATAACTATATGTGTATCTACATAGTTACAGAGTCCACGTGTCATACAATTCAAACAGCACTAGAGATTTTCTGTGCTGGCGGGTTAAAACTGAGACCTATGTGCCTGTTTAATGCTACATCCCATTGTTATAGTTATGTACTGAATCTAGCCCTTGGAGGTGGAGAAAATTACATTATTGACTGGATATGTAATATAATAAAAAAAAACCCACACAAAAAAACCCAAAACAACAAATAAAATAACAGAAGATAGAAAAAAAGAAAGCAGAAAACCTAGAGGCAAAAGCCGTGTATGGCACTTATTTTCAATATTAGTGCCACCTTGTCTGTTCTTTTCTTAAGAGGAAGGACTTAATTTTTCTTTCTCTCTCAAAAAATGAATGAAAGTATGGAAGAAAATTATAAACATTGTAATTGTTTCTTGGCAACATGTTTCCAAATCTTCCTAGAGTTCTGTACCTGCCTTGCTTGTCATTTCATCTTGAATTTACATGTTTTGGGCTGATGAAACCTGAAAAATCTCTCATGTCTCTTTTGAAATAATTGACCAAGCATGGAAAATAATTTCCTCTTTTTCAAAGAAAGAACAGAGTTCTTCACACTCCAGGGGGAGCAGCCTGAGCTGGTGTGGGATTTTTTTTTTTTTTGCTCTTCTCCAGTAGCTGGTAGCTGTCTGGAGAAATGTCCCAGACACCTTGGGTATTCAAAGCCACTTATGAAACTGCTATCCAGTCTAGAAGCTGAACCCTTCCCTATATGAGTAAGGGTTAAGGAAAAGGACTGTTTCCTTTTGGGCGCGAGTGGGGGGAGGTTCTTCGCTAGGTGGCACTGCTGAAATGTGTGAAGACTCACAATTCGGCAGTTTTGGTATTCAGATTTTTTTTTTAAACAATTCTTTACAAAAAGAACATTCCCCCGCCCCCGACAAAGGTGTGTTTGTTTCAGATGTCACAGATGAAAAGATACATACATCTATGCAGAGGTTACCTCGAGATGTGCAACTATGAATAGGGAAAAATATTCTAGAAGAGAAAACGAATATTGAGACCTCTATTAAATTCCAAATTTGAGGTTTGTGTAGTTACATCCTTTTTAATCATTCTTTATTTAAGGCTGTTGACCTCCACTTGAAATCACAAATAGGTCTTACCAGTTACTGGCACTGAATAAATCCTGTCTTTAGAAATTATCTTCAGTGAGGTTGCAACCTCAGTAGACAGAGGAGGACAGAACTAAAGGGTGAAGTCCCCTGTGTTGTAGATGAGAAACTGAAGGAAAGTGCATATTTGCTTGTCTTTCCACAAGTGAATCCAGATCTTCTGAGTCCTGCTTCACTAATAAATCTCAATTGGTTATCTTCAACATATCACTGAGGACTATTATTCACTATGAATTAATTAATGAAATATCTATGATCTGCTCTGCCCTCTGGATGCAAAATACATGGTGACAACTGAAAAACTTACTATATCTTGCATTTAGAGAGGGTTTATTTTGCTTCATTAAAGCAGGAACAAGCTGTTGTGTATTAGGCTTCAATAATATGTCCCTGACCCTAATGGAGTATTGGGTGTCAATACCCTGTAGTATGGTATTGCTCAGAAAAACTTGATTTCTGGGTGTACCTGATTGTTCATTCAACACTGGATAGGATGACAAGAACAGTAGTTAGACATTCCAAATAATACAAACTGAGAAATAAATTTTCACATTTTCTTTTCAATGAAAAGAAATCTTGTGCTTGTGAATACTGGTCACTTGCTAGACCTGCACTAACAGAAGCAGTACTTAATCACTTTTTTAAAAAGTTCAGAAAAGTTGCTGTGGTTTATTTGGAGATATCTCACACTTTGCTGAAGTCTCCAGGGCTTGCTAACATTCCTGACTCTTTGTGAATGAGGCCTTTTTTTATTTTCCCTTCATTTGTTTAGCTCTTTACCTAATTGATTTTCTGTGCTAATACACTAAAGGTCTGAAGAAGGCAGAGCCTCAGGTGTGACAGATGAAATAAGGTGCTTTTAGTCATTGCTTTTATCTTCCATGTCTAATGTGTTGGTTACAGCTGTGCAGTTTAACAGCAAAATCAATACATCATTTGCTGCCGGTACCTGAAATAATTTGGAAGCCTGTTGGTATTTTAACTATTAGGTTTCCCCCAAAAGGCCTTTGTACCCCTGCTCCCCCTGACCTCGTCCCTCCCAAAATTAAATGTTGCAGGAACACAAGATCCCTTTCTGTTTCCTGGTGTTTGTGTATGCATGTAAATTTATTAACCATTTACCCTACTGCCAGTTACCTAAACTACCTTCTGGGAAATTGCATCTTATAGTTGATTTATTAACTTTGTGTTTACCTCTAATATAAATGCTATTCAGGGCATATTTACTGCTAGCATTTTGAGAATACAGTTCATGAACATGAAAAATATAAAAAACAAAAAGGGAAATCATTTGCATGACAATGAGTGAACAAAACTCATGGTCCTGTATGCAGTCCTGGTTTGCTGATGCAGCCACAGAATTAGTGCTATGTAACTACTTTGTCTTCGTTTTTTAAATAAGCACATTTTGACCTCAAAAAATGACAGAAAATGCCAAGAAAACAGGGCTCTGCCAAAGAAAAGGCAAAGTGGTGGCTTTTAAATAACCTGTTGAGTCATAAATTAGTTTAATTCCTTATCATGTGGTGTATGTTGTAATATTTTCTCCTCATCTCCTGACTGTGGTTTAATTTGAGTGAACTTAGTCCTTGCCACATTGGTGCAATGTCATTTACATCTTGTTTTCCTCTGACTAATGTTGTTGTTTCCGTGATCTTTCACACTGCTATACTTATTGCCATTTGCTAAGGAAACCCTCAAACACAAAAATTGCCCTCTGAATAACATGATTACCTTATTATTGATTTATTTCATAGTTTGCTGTAAATGTTCTCAATGTTACACACTGAGAGATCTGTGCCAAACAAATAACAGGTTCCTGCCCAGAAATGATGCTCAGAACAGCACAGTCCTGCAAAGACTCAGTCATTCCTGTGAAATGCTGTGCACCTTTACCTGAAGTAAATTTTGACTCTGCCTGCTTTGGTCACACCCTGCAACATGACTGATCACACTATGATGAACTGGTTTTGTGACTGAATTTTGAGAGTTTTTTAAGGATTTATCTGAATGAAATAATCATCTGAGAAGGACTTATCAACTCAATATTAAAAGATAATAACTGCTATTATGATTATGACTAGGATTGACCGAATTATTATTATGGATAATAAAAGCAGCAGTCTGAATGTTCATCCCAGTAATGAAACAGATGAAACAAGTTTCAGGTTCAAGATAACATGAATTTTCTCGTTTTTTTCTCTCTACATGTATTTTCTAGACATGCTGTAAACTGGCATAATCAAGTATTAAAAGTAACAGTTTGAATGGTTCTTCCAGCATAGCTGAATCCAACAAAATTAGTTTTTTTACTGCTTTTCAGATATCATCAACAATATCCTCAGCAACCTCCAACTGTACATAAAGATAGCACACTCGTATTGAAGAGACCTTTTCAGATGTAGCAAAATTATTTTAAGAGACTTATACTACTGGGCATGTGTTCAGTTTAGGAGACTGAAGTTTCATAGTAAATCAAATTGTTATGACTTTATTAGTGGTAAAACATTATTTGAATAACACCCCCCACCCTGGATTTCTGACTGTTACTAATTATTTCTGACTGTTACTAATTGCAAGTGATACTTACACCAATTTTCGCTGAAGTAAGTCTTTCTCTTCAGAGATAGATTTCCTGATAGATTTCGAATGCCAAAAGTTATTGTCATGGTCAGGTTGACTATCCATACAACACAATTCACCTAATTGTACCAAGTGGTTGCCGAACCAAGTTCCTGACTTCTTACTGTCTTAGAACATAACTCTCAGAAAGGCACTCTGTCTCAATAAAATGATTAGCACATCAGACGGTCACAACTTTCAGAAATTGTGCCAGCTCTTAATTGCCCTCAGAGTTTAAAACGTGAACGTGGATGGTATTGGCTTCCAGTCACTAGAGTTTATTATGCCTTTGTTTGCTACTTTAAATAGCACCCTTATCTAATTTCTATGCCTCCTGGAAGTATTTATGGATAGTGTTCAATCCATTTCCTCTTTTGGATAAAAAAATAGACTCCAGGCTACAGAGTAAGGACTTAGAAACCTTTTCAAACTATTAACATTTCAATCTGTAGGCAACAGATCTGGGTGTGGTGTCCAACTAATAGTCTCGCTAGTTAATAATCTCATTAAAACTGACAATACCACCTTTTGTTTTGATTTGATCTGCTCCTTTGCTAAGTACACCAATGTGGGAAATCATATGTGTTTTGATACCCCAGCCCTTTCTAAAATAGCCAGTTTCAGAAATAATCCATAAAAAAAATCTATGAAAGTCTATTTAAGTCTAAATGTAGTGAGCATATTTTGATTTTTGATCAGAGAACTTGGATTGGGTATGCTGAGTTCAGCACTGAGAAGTTCAGTGCTAGACATCTTTACAAATGTATTTTTAAAATGCAATACCTTTGTATGATTTGGAGGGTTGGTTTTTTTTGTTTTTTAAACCTGGTATGGAACTTCTTGATTCTAAGATGCCCTAGGGAGGTCCATCACATCCTTTTCAACTGGTGTGGCAAGAATTGGAGATCAGAGTTCATTATAGCCCATCATAGAGTCAGGGCATTTTATGATGCCTTAATGATGCTCTCCTGTTGTAGCCATTATGTCCTGTTTTTCAGGCTTTGCTGTCCAGCTAAAGACCCCTGCCATATGGATGTTTTGGATACTTTTGCACCAAGATAGCCTTTCCCTCTCAGAGTGCTTTATTTCACTATTAGTGACCCTTTACTGCCTGACAGGAGGAAAGTTGCTAACAATGATGGTAGAGAGCAGACGTTTGGTACCTTGAAGCCACAAAAAAGGAAGCAAAACAATCTTTCACTTCAGACACTAGCTTATAGCTTATACAAGAACTAATCTTATCTGTATGGAGATACATAGTAAATAAGGTGCACCTTTTGAGATTCCCATACTATAAAGTAATACATTCATGTAATCCTTCAAAAAATGCGAGCTCGTTATTCCTAGATACAGAAGGCTCTAGTACAAAGTTAAGCCTCAGGTACTAACATTGCAATTGTCTTTTCATCTGATACATGCCAGAATAATATTTTTAGATGTCGGTATGAAGAACTCTATAGCATATTTAAACCTGCATAACATCCCTGTTCGTCTGGTCACTGTCAGGGCACAGTGGGGGCTGAGGGCTTCAGCCAGGGCCTGTCCCACTGCCCCAGCCAATCCTGGGTATTGCTAGTGGAGCACAGCATCTTGCCCTATAAGCAGATCATACATGAGCCTGTTGCGGCTCCCGCTGCGCATCTCGCAGGGTCTTGTACTTTCCGTGCTAAAGTGCCAGAATACAGACTCTGCTGGTACTTGGCCCTGGTTTGTAAACACAAAATAAATGAAAGTGTGGTTTGCCATGTTTATTCACAGGTGTCTTTACTGGCTAACAATGAGTGTTGAGAGGAAGGAATGAAGTCAAATGTTTTTTGGCTCTAGCTATTTAGCAAAAAAATTGTCTATTTTGAAGAAAAACAACATTAAAAAAACCTGTCCTGTGTCTGAACATGTCTCTTTTTCACCAGTCCTGGTATAAGAGAAAAGAACATTTTTGGTGATTATCTCAATCACCGTCAATGAAAAGAAGTGAAGAACTTTAAATTTGGTCATCAAAGCCATGGATGAAATGGAAGGTATCATCTTTGGGGTTTGATTCAGAGAAAGTGGTATTCTTCTTCTTTTTGTTTATGACACATCTTAGGCAAGGATGCTTTTCTCTGCATTCCTTGGCTTCAAGCCAGGCTTGAGGTAATATATTGTTGGTCTTGTTCTGAAATCGGCTTTTAAAAGGGATAAAATAGAGAACCATGTTAATTTACATGTCAATAAACACTCCTGCCTGCATACTTCACCCCAGAATTCCCCAGTTAATCAGCTTCAAAGAGTAAAGACCTATTTCCCCTTAAAATAAGAGCATCCTCTGGGATGACGAAAGTGTATGTTCTTAGAAGTTTGTGATATCAGGCCTCCTGAAGAAGGTTTCAAAATAGTCACCTTCTTTTTGTTTTTTTTTAATGCAGATGAAAACCAGAAACATTTTGCTGAAAACTTGTTTCATGGGCACACATTTTAAAACTGTTATTTCAGTTTATTTGGGGTTTGCAATCAGCCCTTTTATTTTTATCTAATAAATATCTCTTGGACAAGGAAAGCCATTGCAACCAGCTGGAGCTATGTGACTCCTGCCAAGGTTGGCAGAACTCCCTGACATACCATACGATTTAGCTACTCTGGGCCAGATGCTTCTTCTTGCTGCAAAATATGGAGGCGGTGTGAAGGGATAGGGAAAAAGGCAAGTACAGAGCTCAGTCTCCCAAGTGGGAAAGAAGGGTGGATCTTTCGGAAAAATGCATCTCCCTGATCCAGAAAGCTCCATCACACACAGACGCGCACTCACACACACACAGGAAGAGGTGATTAATCCTCAGAGCTGATATGGAAAATGGTTGGTAGGTGCAGGATTTGTTCAGGCAGTAGCTACTCTATAAAACATGTTTTTATTACAGCTCAGTGGAACACTATTGTGCCCTTCGCACGTTCTGTTCTTCTCTTCTTTGGGTTATTCTTGCTTCTTAATTAATGACATTTATCCAAGATGTGTACTAGCACCTTCACTTTTTTCCAAGTAAGCTCAGAAGTACACAATGAATGCCTGCTTGCATTCTTCTGAGGCATGAGTACTGCATTCTAGTTTTGCCATGGCCCAAATACAGATGAAAAGGTGGACTGAAAGAGAGAGAGAGATACAATGGCTTAGCCCATAGTATACTTTTAAGAGTGCTCTTCTGGGTGATGGAAATCTAAATGCTTATCTTTGGTTTTAAGCCAGTGGAGGAAAAAGTGATAAGGAGAGTAGCTAAGCCATGGTTATTGCAATACATATCTTGTAGTCATTTATACCTTTTATCGCACCTGGCTTTTACTGACAATAAGTCAACCAGGGACTGTCTTAAGCACTTTTTTTCCTTTGACTGTAATGACATTATAAGGCTCAAGGGAAACAAAGACAATACCCCACACCTCAGTATACAGAGTTCCAACAAGAAATCAAGGTGGAATATGCTGCTTATCCTTTTGGACCCCAAATCAGAAATCTTCTCCAGCTAGTCATATCTTCTTTCCTGATTCCTGACTAGTATTTACCACAGAAGTGCCATAAATAAACTTTCCACAATTTTCCTGCAAAAATGAAAGCAGGTGATTTAAGCTGACATCTCAAAAATGTAAGTATGCCTTACTGCTTGAAGATACCCTTTCTTAATTTTCAGTAATTTAAAATTAATTTAATCTATCTATCCATACCTCTTCCTTTTTCTTTTCTGAAAGCACAGGCATTGGTTCTTTAATCACTTTGAACATTTTTAATTCTGAACATGTATTTTTTAAATAAATAGATAAATATGAGCTTTTTGGCCAAAAGGCCTTTACTCCTAAGACGTCCGCCAGTGATCTAATTTGTCTTTCTTTGAAAACACACGCTCCATTCCAGACCCCATGGAGACAATTTCTTCCATACCCTCCTCTGCAGCTCACAGGAGTCAGAGGAGACAAAAAAGGAGAAATAAACAAAAAGGTGAGCATGTACATATTTTTCTTATGAGAAAATGTCCAAAACTTAATAACTTCCTTAAAAAGTTAAGTGTTTGGCAATGTTCAGTTAAATTCAATTCAAGAACAAGTTGTTTGGAAACTTTGTTCAAAATGTGATTTTTACTATTATTCCTTTTGTTTCATTAAAAACTCTCCCTCCTAAGTGTGCTTTTATTACTTGTTCAAACTGTGTAGAACAAGGAGAGTTCACATCCTTGTGCTCCAGTTTCAATGCCAATCTTAGGCAAAGGGCTGCCTGTTCAACCTAGATCAAAGCTAAGATTCCCTGCACATCCTTTAGCCTATGTATATGTTTTTGACAGTGATTTTGTTTCTACAGCTGAGCAAATGACAGAATCATCTTTTTACATTCTTTCCCCATTTCCTCTTCAGACTAAGATTACATAAGAATATTCTGTTCAGTCGTGTCTCTGATATCTCTGTGTCTTTCTTGTTTTCACTGTGTGTGAACATTCAGGTGCTCAATCTTCATTACTGCAAATAATCAGGAAAAGGACATGTTAATCTCCAGTTTGTCAAAAGCAATTTTACAATTGTCTGTTTAATTATAATACTCAGTTCATGCTGCTTCGGTTAATTAGATGTGCTAACAAAGGAAAAGAAAAAATATAGCAGAAATCTAGCAATGTAACTGTATGCAAACTGAGGACTGTGACCATTCATTGAGCAGGTTTTTTACATATTTCTGTGTTTCTAAAACAAAAAGGTTTATAACAAGCTTATGCCATTTATTTGATGTTAAAATACTTATTTTCAATATTAAAAAGTATTACATGAGTGGAACTGTCCTCAAAAGAGAAATTTCTATTTGAATTTCTAAGTTTTCCTTTTTGTGTGAGAGTATTCTTTTTTTCCCCAATCTTACAGCATGTGTGTATGTAATGAATGCTAAAGTCACTGGTTTCCAGAAGTACTATGTTTAGTTTTCTTTAGTTTAAAGATGTTTAAGTGAAGTTGCATTTAATAATTTGAACAGCAGAGGTGTTATTTCAGCTTGCGACAAGATCCTTGTAGTTCAATGCTCCAGTCTACTGTCCAAAAGAGGAAGCAGGCTTGGACAATAAAAAGAAAAAAAAAAAACAAAAACAAGAGAATAAAAGGTGTGACAAAGGAGAGAAGAATTAAACTAATGTTCCTCAACAAAAAGAAACCCTGTGGGTTTCCCTCCTCTGCAGAACGCCACTTCAGTCCGTCCTTAATACTCCCTTAAGGCAAAATTCAGTTCCTTATGTCCAAGTCTCTCCTAGGTAATTGATGGGTGTCCTGCATCTGTGCTCCAGTAATAAAAGCCAAAGCCACTTAACTAGGTCTTTCAAAAGACTGCTTACCTGAAGCCTGTCAGAAACTTAAAAATAATTCCCCTTTTTGAAGTAAAATAATAATCATTGATTTCAGTGGGGCCAAGTTCTTGCTCTTCTTTTTAATAACATTTCCATGCTTATTTATGTGAAAGTTTCCATCATCAGAGAACTAAATTTCAGTTCCATATTTCCTGTTAGGGCTGAAACAGGGTGCAGAGTAAGGTTTGTCATAATATATTAGGGGTTCTTTGACTTTTATAATAATACAATATAAATTAAATACTCCTAGTAGATGAGAGAGCAAACAATAATTGTGTTTGTACAGCAATATTTCATAGAGATTTTTAATGTATTAATTTGTTTTATTGATTTGATAAATCAATATTAAGCCTATATATGAGAGAACAAAAGAAAAAGAAATAGACTAAATTGATATTTACAAGTATGAAATTAACAGGAAGTTCAAGTTTTATCAAGAAGTGATAATCTGGTTGAATGGTCTTCCTTGCTCCAGACTTTCCCACTGGTCTCAGGGGCCTAAGAATTCTGAAGGCAAATCTTACCAGTAAAGATTGAGGTGAAGAAAACATTGAGAACCTCAGGCTTTTCCATGTCCTTTTTCACCAGTTCCCATACCCCATTCAGCAGCAGACCCACATTTTCTCTAGTTTTCCTTTTGTTGCTAATTTAACTGTAGCAGTCTATCTTGTTGCATTTCACACCCCTTGCCAGATTAATCTCCGGATTGGCCTTGGCTTTCCTAATCCTATCCCTGCATGATCAGACATGTCTCTATTCTTTCTGGGCCACCTTTTCCTTCTTCCATCTTTTGTACACTTCCTTTTCAGTCAGGAGCAACTTGTTTGTTCATGCAGATCTCCTGCTGTCTTTGCTTGACTTGCTGTGTATTGGGGTGGACTGTGCTTAAGCTTGGAGAATGTAAGTCAGCTTGAGGTCCAGCTCTCCTTGGATCTCTCTTCTCTCCAGGACTGTCTCTAATGGTATTTTTCCAAGCAGAACCCTGAAGAGGCCAAAGACTGCTCTCCTGAAGTCCAGGGTTGTGATCCTCCTTTCAGGATCTTGAACTCCACCGTCTCATGGTCACTGCATCCAAGGCTCTCCCTGACTTTCCACCCCCCTGACCAGTCCTTCCCTATTTGTAAGTATGAAGTACAGCAGAGCATGTCCCATCACTGGACCCTGGCTCATCTGTGTCAGGAAGTTGTCATCAATGTGCTCCAGAAACCTTCTGGATTGCTGCTGTGTTGTCCCTCCAGCAGATACTAGGGTAGCTGAATTTCCCCATGAGGACCAAGGCCTGTGATTGTGCAGACTCAGTTGTAAAGGCATAGGAAAATCTGTCAGAAAATAAAAAAAAACCAAACAAAACTAAACCTTCTTCAGAATGCATCTATCTCCTAGACAATCTTAATATAGTTTGTTCTGAATGCCAATATCTCATCATACAATAACTATACCTCTAATAAAAATATTATTATCATTGAATATCTGGGGGTTTTCCTACTCAGATTTATTTTTCAGTGTGAAGCTTGCACTGGGGGGCTCCTGAGGGCTTCTTTTCCCTTAGGGTCTATTGGAGGAGCTGATCATTTTTTAGGTCTGTTTTCAACGATTTCCAGAATCAATCTGTGACATTTTTCAAAATGTAATCTGGAAATCAGTTGTAGAGAAAGGTTCCTGTGCCTTCAGAAAGTGTTAGTAAGTGTGTGGGTGGTGTAATGTGGGAGATACATTAGTTGCTATACCTAGGAATGAAGTATGCACAACAATAATAAAAGGAGGGAATGGAATCAATGCTGCTACCCACACTGTTCTGGATTTTCGAAAGACTGCAATTAGTTTGACCTCCATACTTCAAATGGTAATGTCTGGAGAATTCTGGAAGGTGTAACTTGCTATTATTAGGATAATTAAGTGAATATTAGAAAAGAGATATTACTGTTAAGAGTTAGACTTTTTTCTATACTCTCAGCTATACCTAGATATCCTCTCACTCAAATCAATACCTGATGTTATGTCATCATGACATTTTTGATCATGTATACATATCCCCACATTTAAAAATCGTAGGAGAGAGCAGGTATTTTGTTGTTTTGAGAAAGCATCTGCATTTTATTTTTCATAAGTCTGGGAAAAATAAGTACAAAATATGTGTTAAACTGAGATTGTACTTTCAACAACAACAAAAAAAATCAATAAAAAAGCAACAAAAAATCCTACCCAAATAGGCAGCACCTAGTGAGTAATAACTTCATTTCTGTATAGCTCAGGGGGGTTGCAAGGGGAGTGTGAAAAGTTCATTATTATCAACCAGAAAAAAAAGTGAGTGCTAAGAAGAAAGAATCATATTTCCTATTGGGATTTCTCTCAGACTACATGATTTGCATAAAGGGCACCACATCAAACACATTGGGTGCCCTTTTTCAAATATTAATGTGAAGCTTGTTTCAAGTTCTTTCTTGACTTTGTGCCACCTTGTATCAAAGGAAGTTAAAAGTAGGACTTGGGAGGAAAAAATACTTTTCCAACTGTTTCAGCACTTAGCAAAAATCTTTCTGTATTTGATCAGTTCTGCTTCAAACTTTTTTTATTTTGACACACAAGCACATTTTTATAGCTGTGCATTTTAGGACAATCTGATTTGGACTTTTTTCCCTCCTATTTTTGAGGTTTTCCATTTTTCAGCGATGGGTGTCATGACTGACCCACTCAGAGCATTTATGCTCTACGTAATTTGATTATCTGCCTTAGTCTTTTCTCCCACATGTCATTTCTATTAAATATTTATATATCCGAGCAAGATTACACCAAAGTATGCCACAGAAAATGGAGCCTTTACGATTAAATGTGCATAGTCTGAGCTGTCTTAATCTTACCTAACTGAACTTTTAAACACCTAAGTCTAAGCTAATCAACCTATGTTCCTCTTATAGTCAATGGGGAGAAAAAGGCATGTCCCTAGGATGGTTCAGCTAAATTAGTTGTCTGAGAGAGAAGACATGAATTCTGCTCCAGCAGTAGCAGTTCCTTTTAACTGACTGTAAAAGGAGCCTAAAATGCTTAGCTTATATTTAAATGACTAATATTTAGACATAAATGGTTAGGTAATTCCCACCGTAAGTAACTCAAAACCACCAGCAATAAGAACAAACAAAGTGGACATAGTTCCTGTGTGTTTCCCCTTTCCTCAGAAACAAAGAAAGCAAGAGAAGTGGCAGGAGAGTGTTGAGAAATTCGAACATAAATAAATTCCTCATAAAAATACAAGAGATGATGCATATTATATAGCATGAGAGCAATTATTAGAGATAAATGAAATTGTGGAATTCTGCAGAACAGAAGCCCCAGAAGAAGTTGATCTTTTCAACTGCACAACCCACAGTTTGCAGAACAATAATATGAAATTACAATGAAATAGGAACAATATGGACGTTGTAATTGGTAATTTAGGAAGTAGTGCTATCATAGTCTGAGAACTAAATGTTCTCCACAACACTGCAAAGAAATATTTACTGAACTCTCACAGCTTATGGTAGAGGAACTTTTAAATTCACAATCATCAGCTAGATTTGTGGCTGAAATAATCACCATGGAGGTGATACAACTAAAGCTCCTGAAGCATTTTCAGCAAAAAGAAGTCCAAAACACTCTGGAGAATAAAGGTAAACAGGTGGTTTGGTCTGTGACACACAGATTTTCTACACCCTTTTCCTTACTATTTTTCATAAAGGAGAAATTAGAGATTAAAGTGAACTACTGTTAACCCACATGTGAAAAGCCTAAAAATGCTGCTGAAAAACAGAGTAAAATTTAGACATAACGGATTCTTTGCATGCTTCTTACTACACAGAAATGTCTTCACATTGAAGTCAATAAGACTGTTTTTCTTGTAAGTCACAGAAGAAACAAAGTTTTATAGGAATTTCCTGTCGGTAAAAAATGCAAGGTAATTAACATTTTTCTGACCAGTCCTATCTATGGCCATAAGCAAAATAAAATATAATGATCCAGTCTTTAAAAATGTTACCTAGCCCACACATCAAGAACAGTCTGATAATTAAGAATGGATGATGTGGCTAATGTTCTTCCCTTTTGCATAGAGATAAAAATTCCTGATTTTAATATAGTTTTCTTTTTTTGCCCTCACTCCTTCAGGTTGAGTTTTTTGTCCCTTGTAGACTGGATGTCTTTTGCATGAGCTTTTATTTCCATTTTCTTTGTTTTTTCTTGATTCAGTTAAATTACACAGGCATTTTGCACATTTTAAAACATTAGGGCTAAAATATTCATAAAAAGAGAAGACCTGGACTTTAATATCATATTGTACTCCTGTATAACGCACGTTGGCACTGGTTTCTAATTTTAAGTACTACTTACCATTGGGAGACTAGATTCTGCTGTACACCTTTAGCAGCCCCATATATATTGAAGTAATCCATATTTCTGTTGGAGCGTATAAAAGCAGCATCTAGATCTATGAAATTAGCGATAGAAAGGTTTATTAGATTGTCTAGCTGGTAATACAGCAAATCACTATGAGTACTCTAAGCTGAGAAGAATGGGCATAAGGCCTTTTACCACTTAGCAATGCATTATCTGTGTATTTGCTGCAGTCATAAATGACAAACATGTTGTATTAGAAAAGGTCTGCACTAGCAATTTTTGTTGGATATTTTCCAAGTAATATGTCTGAGCTATTTGATTCTTGGTTTCCACCATTATCAGTAAAATGAAGTTAAAGGAAAGAAAAACAGCATCACACATGCAACCATCCTCACTTTCTTCCTACTCTAGCAATGTTTCTTACTGTAGATCATTCACACAGAAAAGAGTAGCTAGGGTCAGCTATGTTCCAGGGCTGAAACAAAAGTGGTTTGCTTTTCCAAGCTTCCTCCTAACTCACAAGGAAAGGCAGGAGTCAATGCTCATCTGAAACTGGTAGAGTAATTAAAAGATTTTTATAAAAAAAGAGAGAAATGTTTTCTGCTTCTTATCTTGATTTAGCGACAGCTTGAAACAAAGATAAGCAGAAGAATGGGGTCACTGTAGTTACATATTATAACCCATTCAACTTTAAGCTACGTATTCTACCCAGTTTAATCAAGTTTTAATTTCCTATCAGCTTGTTCTTACGGACTGTATTGAACATCAACAACCTGAGCTACCATAGAGGAGGCTGAAAGGATAAATGTCTTTGTAGGAGAGGTTTTCCTAGAAAAGGCAGAGCTTCATAAAGTGTTATTTAGTGTAAGTAGTGGTAAAGAGTAATTTCATTCCCTCAGCTTACATGGTCTGTGAGCCTACTGGATTATATTTAAGATTCTGTTGCAGGTGTTACCCCACTATAAAAAGTCCTGATATATACCATTCGATCTCAAATTATTGTAAACACGGTGCATTACCAAATAGCTTTTAACAAAGACATAGCCTTAAGATTCCTGTACCTGTTCCCATGTCATCTGCAACATACCTGCATCAGGAAAAAACCCATGTCCACTCCCCTACCCGTTCCAGATAGACCTGATATTTCAAAGCCACCAATAAGACATGAAATGAGCCAGTGTTCCCCTGTCCACTGTCAAGGGGCACACTTAAACATTTTTCCCTGACTACAAAGTTAGAGATTTCTGTGCAGGAACATTCTGCACCTTTTGCTGTCATTCCTCTGCTATGAAAAGCCCTGAGAATATTCCACTTCAGGTAATTCTATTTCCAGAATGCTAAAGCAGCTTTTAGTTCTCTTCCTGAGAGCAAACCCAAAATGTAGTAATTTTGCACAATTGTTAAAAACTCTGTCTGTTTTTCAAACACTATGTTCTTTGCTTCTGCTTTTCCTGAGCAGAACTTTCTGCCATTTCAGCCTTTATGAAAACAGGAAAAGGAAAGAACAAATAATTTGCTCTCTGCAGTCAGAAAGCAGCAATTTATAAAGACTTAGCTGACAGTTTACTTTTCCAAAGTATTCAAAAAACTGTTTTCCAATTAATACACATATCTTTAAAAAGCAAGATTCCTGAGGTGGCCAAAACCCAAATTGCCCTTAAGAAATAATTTCCTGTTTAAGATCTCTCAAACTACGTAATACAATGCATTGTGACTGCCAAACTCTGAATCATCATTTTAAGAAAGGGAAAGAACCACTATTTACAGTCATAAAATACAACTTCATATCTGTCTTTCCAACTCCACCCTCAGTACGCATCAGATCAGAAAGTCCCTTTCCTGGACTGAATTAGAGCTATTCAAGCATCTACCCGACAGCAGTTCTGGGTAATATGAGAAGCCTCCAATTTTGTATTGTTGGGCAATGGTTCCATGTGGCTGTGTAGCCTTATGGTTCTGACTAGCTGCCTAGCCATGACATGCATACTGTATTTCACAACTTGGTATTTATACTATGCTAAAACTTGTAACAGGACAAAGTTGTACTCATAAAATAATGCAATTCAGTCTCAGGACATTTATCAAAAGCTTATGTGAAATAATTTTCTATCTTGACTATTCTAATGGATCAAGCCTTTGATGTGTTTGAGAGCTGTACTTTCTCACCTTCTTGTCTCAAATCACACTCTTAAAAATAAAAACGGTGTTTCAAGTCTGTGTAGAAGTATGATGAAAACTCAGTTTTCCGGGGGAAAAGCAATAGAACAGGCATCTCAGTGCATGTATCCAAGTCTCCAGATACTGTTTTCTAGTAATTTAAGTTGGAGTTTATCCCTTGGTATATGGAGTTATGATTTCTTCACACTGAGGGCTAATACAAAATGCGTTAAGTGCAAGTGGGGAGCTATAAAAATCCTGAAAGCCAATGGTTTAATACATGAATTTCCAACTCAACTGATACTGTATAAAGAGTTAGCAGTAAACATTGGGCCACAAGTGGATTACCAGGTCGTATTGTACACTCAGTGTAAGATCTCCGCCATGCTTCTGTTTGATGCTTGCGATGTTACTGTTTGCTTCCCCATCCTGGAAGCGAGTAGCACAATCAGTCAGTTATTTTTCACTGGTGTCTCTTTTTTGACCAGTATTTTATAACATGACAACATATACAGACAAAAGAAAATTTTAGAGATTTCTTAGGATAAGGAAACAAGAAATACTCTTTGAGATTACCTTAATACTTGTTTGCTCATGTCTGTGTATTCCAGGTATCAAAAGAAAAGAAACATAAATATAAGAGTTCTATGAACAGTTAAAAATTAAACGGATAGAATGCACTATGTAAAGGAAAGTATCCTAGAAGTATCCTAGCTTTATGGGAAGTGTGATAACAGATATACAATTATGGAAAATTAAATTATAATATAGGACGCCCATCTACAAGAAGGGCCGGAAGGAGGATCCGGGGAACTACAGGCCTGTCAGCCTGACCTCGGTGCCAGGGAAGATTATGGAGAGGTTCATCTTGAGGACGGTCATGGGGCACGTGCAGGAGTAGCAAGGGATCAGGCCCAGCCAGCACGGGTTCATGAAAGGCAGGTCCTGCTTGACCAACCTGATCTCCTTCTATGACCAGGTGACCCGCCCAGTGGATGAGGGGAAGACTGTGGATGTTGTCTACCTGGACTTTAGTAAAGCCTTCGACACTGTCTCCCACAGCATTCTCCTGGAGAAGCTGGCGAATCGTGGCTTAGAGAGGTGCACTCTTCGCTGGGTAAGAAACTGGCTGGACGGCTGAGCCCAGAGAGTCGTGGTGAATGGAGCGAAATCCAGTTGGTGGCAGGTCACAAGCAAAGTCCTCCAGGGCTCAGTATTGGGGCCTGTCTTATTAATATATTTATTGATGATCTGGATGAGGGGATAGAGTGCTCCCTCAGCAAGTTTGCAGGCGACACCAAGTTGGGAGGGAGTGTTGATCTGCTTGAGGGTCGGAAGGCTCTGCAGAGGGATCTGGACAGGCTGGATCGATGGGCCGAGGCCGATTGGATGAGGTTCAACAAGGCCAAGTGCCGGGTCCTGCACTTGGGTCACAACAACCCCATGCAATGCTACAGGCTTGGGGATGAATGGCTGGAAAGCTGCCCCACAGAAAAGGACCTGGGGGTGTTGATTGACAGCCGGCTGAAGATGAGCCAGCAGTGTGCCCAGGTGGCCAAGAAGGTCAAGGGCATCCTGGCCTGTATCAGAAATAGTGTGGCCAGCAGGAGCAGGGAGGTGATCGTGCCCCTGTACTCGGCGCTGGTGAGGCCGCACCTCGAATCCTGTGTTTACTTTTGGGCCCCTCACTAAAAGAAAGACATGGAGGTGCTGGAGCACATCCAGAGAAGGGCGACGAAGCTGGTGAGGGGTCTGGAACACAAGTCTTATGAGGAGAGGCTGAGGGAGCTGGGGTTGTTCAGCCTGGAGAAGAGGAGGCTGAGGGGAGACCTCATTGCTCTCTACAGTTACCTGAAAGGGGGTTGCAGAGAGGTGGGTGTTGGCCTCTTCTCCTAAGTGATGAGTGACAGGACAAGAGGAAATGGCCTCAAGTTGCGCCAGGGGAGATTCAGACTCGATATTAGGAAAAATTTCTTTAATGAGTGGTAACACACTGGAATAGACTGCCCAGGGAGGTGGTGGAGTCACCCTCCCTGAAGGTATTCAAGGAGCGTGTGGATGTGGCATTGTGGGACGTGGCTTGATGGGCATGGTGGTGTGTGGTGTGGTTTTTTTGTTTTTGTGGTGTTGTGTGGTGTGGGTTTGGTTTTTTTTTTTTGTAATGGTTGGAGTTGATGATCTTACAGGTCTTTTCCAACCTTAGTGATTCTCTGATTCTGTGATTCTGTGATCTTAAGGAGGATTGTAAGTCCAGGACGTAAGGCCAAGGTCCTTTAATTGTATGTTGTCTACCCAGAAATTTTAAACAGATACTTTGTTTCTGAAAGTGGATAGTTTTATAGATATGTTACTCAGTTGAGCTGTTCTCTTCCTAAGGTAAGATTTTATAAATTAAATATTATTGGATCATAAAAAAATTTCATAGAATGGCAAGAAGTAATAAATCCATAATTACATTAACTGCAGAAAAGTTAATAGACATTTTAATTAAAGAACCACCCTAACAGGATTAAAATTCACCACCCTATAAAGGCTGAATCATATAGTGTTTCATTAGCATTTCTGAGAATGTACAGGTGCTAAATTAACTACAGGAGACCTCATCTTTTGTTCGTTGCATAAAATAAAAACATATTGTAAATTAAAATGAAAAATTAGTTTACAAGGTTATCACTATAAAGTTCAGACAAAGCCTCTTGGCTAGTAAAGCTGGTCAGGAATTTGCTGAGGTGCCTCTTTATTTGAGAATGTTGATCACAGGAATGAAAGATTTCTGGGAAATGGATCTATTTCGTAAAACTTTAATCAGAAAAAAGTATCTCGGGACTTGTCAGGTTTTCTGATCATAACTGGAGCATAAGAGACTTGAACATTTCAGTGGTGAGACCTCTTACCTTGTCATACAGGCAGCTGCTTTGTACAGAGCCATGTAAAGAAGTGAACCTGAATTTCCTACATCTACAGAGCGTGCCAGTGGTGAGCAGGGTGTGCCCAACACAGGCGACCTGGAGGACTCCCGGCAGCCTTTCCCACCTAGTAGCAGAATAAATGCTGCGCTATGTGCCAGCTAGAAAGCCATGCATTCAGAGCAGCACTCAACTTCTGGCTGACGTGCTTTCTGGAGCCAAGACAGTGTATCTGACTTGTGGATACAGTATCTCACTTTCACACTGTCTTGGAAATTTCTACATGGTGCCATCCCCTGAATTGCAGGGGAGGAGCAGGAACCTCTTTTCAGTTATTTTTTAACCTATATTAAACTCCTCTGGCTTCTCTGTAAGCAGCCTTGCTTTCAGTCCCATGTAAAAAAAGATTTAAAAATAATAAATCACAAATTTTTCACGTTAAAGAAGAAAGAAAAAAGCCCTCACATTCAGTCAAGTCTCTGCTTTGCACCAAATATGTATACCAGCGATGTGTCATGAAATTTAGGCTAAATACCATATGTTGTTTTGATACTTGACCACCAATTTTTTAATTCAGTGTGGAGTATTTTTCGTGCTAAAGATTACTGGAAGAGATTGCTGGACACAGACTGAATGCATAATTTGTCAGAAGCAATCTGTTGATGGAATACCAATTGCAGATGATTATTTCCAGTGGTTGGAGGAACACATAAATGATTTCTGCCTTTAAATTTACTAACGGCAATGCTTTTCATTCAGTGTCTTGTTGGATAAAAATGAAATAAAAAATCATCCAGCATCCCTCAACTCAGCTATATGATGCTCAAAACTATTTGCTTCATTTCTGTGATAAATGCACCATTCCTTGCATAAATTTGTGCTTCTGAATTGCCAGGCTTTATGGATCAGTTTCTATAAGTTAAATGTTTCCACAAATAGGAAGACTTTTACAGGATAAATACAAATCCTTTTATGCAGCATTGAAGGCTGGCCCTTTTTAGCAAAGGCTCACACATTCATCCACTTTCTTATCAAAGGCTTTCTATACTGATGCAGAAGTTCAGATTCATCTGATCTAACATAGACATCTGCTTTGTAAATGTTTGTATTTGCGTTTTTCATAAAGGCTCCCTTCAGAGTCAATGGACTCTAATAGGCACTATGCATGCAACTCATGTTATCCTAATGTTTACACATATAAAATAGATAAGGAACAAATCCTAATATATGTATTTCTATTTCATCCCATTGGCTACAAAAAGAGCCTAATGTAATAAGATCTGAGTTGTAGACAGTGAGTTGTAGATATCTGAGATAAGATGAGATGAAAGACTTGTTAATAAGTAAGTTTGCAAGACTTTTATTCCGAAAACTAAGTTAATGTGAGTTAGGGACAATGTAATACACATAATACACATGCACTGCAATGGGAACAAGATTAATGACATATAATATTAATGATCACATTGATAATGAAATATTTCACTGTCTTTTGGAAATTGTTGTGGTTAATATCTTTAAAAATGGCATACACACAGGTTCCTTTTTTCTAATCCAGTCCCCTTTCCTTGCTTAAGACGGCAGCTGTGTGTTTTCTACAATAAGACTAATAATACTACACAGGAATTATTTCTTTATTGTCATTGTTACACAATCATTATGTTAATACTGTATCAGATGCATCACTATAAAAATAGCATGGAGTTATCATTTATGATTTCCCAGAGCCACATTTGGATATGAATTTTAAAGAATGTATTTTGATTCCAATACATTTTGAGAAATGAACTCTCCATCTGTTCCTTCCCACTCTTACCTTATGGTTGATATTTAGTTTAAAAACAGCAAAGTCAATACAACCCATTATAAAAGAGACTTTAGTAGGCAAACATTTCTATGCTATATTGAATACGCTCTGTATAATAAAAGTGATTTGAACAACCTGCACTCTACTTCAAGGTTATTTGTTTGCATAAAATACGGGCTTATATCAGGAAAGAGGTACAATGCAGTTGCTGCTGTATTACAGCAGTGTGAACAAAGACAATAATTATCAAAATAGGACATCCTGAATAATCTTCACATTTTATACTCGAAGTACATGAAAAGATAATTTGAAAATAATGTCTTCATTTTACACACATTGAACTCCTTTGCAGTCCCCTCCCCCTTACACACTGGTTTCAATGGAGGAGGCCCGCAGCCAAGAACTTTTTATTTATGCCTTTCATCATTTTGTGAAAAATAATTTCAGTACAGAGAATGGGAGGGGAAGAAAACAGAATTTGCCATATGTTATACTATATAAAGAATAAGTAAATGCTGACACATGGAACCAGCTCTTCATTTCCCAGGCTGTTCCCTGCACCCCATTTTGTATACAAACGCAATCTGTGCCCTTGAGCTGAAGGAGAACTTGGGCAGGCCCTGAGTCTCTGTCAAGGGATCAGGATCCTGGGGTATACCATGGCCCAGGACTGTCTACTCTCCAGCAGAGAATCTCTTTGTACTTACAGATACTCTCTCTGTACCAATTGACAATCTATACGCACATAAAGGAAAGGCCATGATTCTGGTGTTGGGCATTGGTTTTCTTTTTATACCATCACAAATAAAATAATAGAAGGTAAATGTTGATTAATTCCTTCATCCAAGTTATTCCATGATCAAGGATTTTGTTTTCTTTTATTAATTTCTTTTAAGCCATTTATATGTTGCCTATTTATATCAATTATAAGTTTTTTAAATACTAAAGGTAAGCTGTTGGTTTTGTTTGTTTGACTTTTTTCCCCAAAACCACAGCTGAAATAACTAGAGATTTCTGCATTATAGCACTGGACAAAGGAAACTGAAATAAGGTCTTGTGCGAGATTCCGGATTTCACTGTGCTTCTACCTGTTTTTAAACCAAGAAATATGACAAATAATTACCACAATTTCTGTGAAGAAGTTGTCTCCAGACTCACAGGCTGGTGGAGGACAAACCCTGCCTTAGTTTGGTTGTCCCCTGGCAGCTTGTTGCTTGGTGCAGCAGCCACATACATCTGTTTTACCCAGGGAATCATAGGAAAAAAAATCCTTTATGCCACACACTTTTTTTACTGCCTTGTTGTGGGTATAGCCTGCCTCCTTATAGCTCTATCAGAAGACTACCTGCTCACTGTCAAAAACAATTTCTCCTAACCCGGGTTGAGATGCATTTGCAGGATGCAAACGGGTGTTTGCGGGATGCTATTATTACTGTTCTCCATGTCTTGTGACAGACAGGACACATATTGTTCCATGGCAATCCATTTATCATGTTTTAAACATGCAAGTTTATAGAAAATTACTTTTACTTACACACAAAATATTTAGGCAAGCTATGTACTTATTAAAGGTTTTTTACTTTTTTTTTCCTTGCATCTTGCCAATCTGTTTATTCCAAGAATACAGACTACAGGGCTAATAAGGTACAAAAAGCTAAGCACTCATTATTCCTTCTGACTAACTGTTTAAGCAGTAATCTGGTTACTTTTCTTAAACATCATTATTATTATTATTATTATTATTATTATTAATAATAATAATAATAATTTGAAGCCTGTAGTAAAGTAGAAAATGTTAATATTACCTTTAAAATTCAGGAGACTATTTTCAAAATAAAATAAAATCGCATAAAATAAAATAAAATAAAATAAAATAAAATAAAATAAAATAAAATCGCATAAAATAAAATAAAATAAAATCGCATAAAATAAAATAAAAACCAGAAAAACTTGGCAGAAAGACCAAGAACTCTGTGGAAAGTATTTCTAAACTTTTATTCTTTGGCTTTTGTAATTAGCTGATGTTAATCCATCTGGTCAACTAGTAATTTCTTGTTCTTCTCTATTAAGGCCTCACAGAAGATAACTTTGAGTAGTTCTTTCAGGATCACATAAAAATCACAAAAATAAAACTCAAGCTATCAACATGTTGAAAATAGCAACAAAATTAAGAATTAGAAAAATAAAAAAGTCAGAACAAATTTTGCCATGCCTATCATCTCATACTGTCCATTTCTCTTAGACGGGCAGCATATACAACCGTTTCATTCTGCTAACATTTCTTCTTCACTAAGTGTAAATTGAGACTAACAGAGAGATTATAGTACGGTTTCATAATGCTTTATTCAGTGTTTTACAATCCACTAAGGAGTTAGCTGATGGACCTTGCACAAACACTGAATGTAATTTTACTTTAACTTCATTGTAGTGGTAAGCTACCTGCTATCCTTCCTGACCTTAAAGATTCACTGCTCCAGGCTCCTGACAATTAACACCTTCCGGGGGCTCCTGGACAGTCTGACTTGGCTCTGATGTGTCTAATGTACTGGAGAGGAGCTGGGTGAAGTGTTATTAAATACCTGTTGCGCAGGACTGAGAAGAATAAGTCCATTTGGTTTTTTATTCCCTCTGGTTTAAGAAGTTTGACTGCCTGCCTATTTAAGCTGCTCAAGCAAGTTTAACAGCTTCATCTCCCGTCTCAGACTCAGGGTTATCCAGAAGCTGCCTTAGGTTGTTGCACATATTTGAAGTAACTAAGGTGAATAGACTATTTGATGTAAATGTGAATAAAGGGTGTATGATGCTGCTCATACACTTTTTTTCTTCTTTCTTTTTCCCCCAAATAGAATCTAGAGGAATACATGTAAAGGGGTCTATGATTTGACACTGAGTGCAATTCATAAAGGGTGGCTCTGGTTTGGATAAGCCATACCATTTTTTACGAGTCACAACAGCAGGCATGAGGCAGGACAAAGGGACCTCCCATTGGACTACTCAAAATATCATCCAGATAGATGTCAGATCCAACATCTTGAAAGTCACCACAGCTCTTGACCAACATTTGAACAGACCAAGAAAAAATATCAAAGGGCTTAATCTAGGATCATTTACTGTCCTTATGTTATAGATGAGGACTTTTCTTATGTTGAATTCTAATACATTTTAAGCACCTCAAATACTATTTTGTAAATGTTATTTTTAGTTTAACAAGATGAAAACCACTATGCATTCTATATGTTCAGTTTTTCACATGCCATTAGTTTATCTAAATTCTACTTTCTAATTCTCATGACATGTCTATTCTAAGTCTCTTGAACAGAAAAAATAATCTTTTCTAAGACGGGGCTGTTAGTGTTAAATTTAATGCCTCTGAAATCTCGGTTAAGTTTAGAGCAGGAATATTAATTATTAGAATTGGTGGTTTACTGGAGTCATAGAAAACAGAGCTCTAAGGATAATGGAAAGTAATAACAACTTATTGATGTGAAGGAGAGTTTAAAAATTTTGGTTTTGCATAGAAGATTGAAACAAAACATCTTAACATTTAACAGCTTTATAAGTTCTAGTTCAGGAGCCCTGGATCAGAGCACAGAAACATGAAAACACTATTTATAAGTGATTGATTCTGCATTCTATGTTTGAGTATATGAATAAGATTTCTGGCCAAGACCTATGGAGGAATTTAGGATCCCAGCTCTCACTGAAGTTGAATGGAAAATTAGCTTCCTAGATATACCTTTAAATCCAGTCCCTTACCTTTTTTACTGCCTCACAGAGTGGCAGATGTACTTATTTCATCTTAAGCCTTCAACTTTTTAAAAACTTTTTTCAAGTGAAAAATAAAATAATTGTAGGAAATATCCAGAAAAATTATATTTGACCTATTGCTGCCCAGCGCTATGTATTAATAGGCAGTACAAATATTGCACACATTAATATGTAGTACCAAGCTGAAATATTGCAAAAAAAGAAATGGGAAGATAACAAGAGCTTGTTTACCTGTATGGCTTGAAATGCTCATAACATTGTCAGAGAAGGTCCTGAGAGATCTGAATTGATATTCAAATAACCTTTGAACACTATGACGTTTGAGTATATTTGAATTCAACTTTCCAGTTTATGTACAATTCTAATCAGAAAGGTTTTGTGTGATTGGAATAATTGGACTAAAATTTCTGTTTCTAATTGTTTCTTGGACCAAGGCTTCTCCATTTCTTTTTAAAAAATACCTCTGCCCTTTTACTACTAGTGTCTTCTTTCAACAATTATAATTGTGCATAGCGGTGACTTACTTGCTTTTTTATTTTGACAACATTGCTTTAAGGACTCATTATTCATAAAGTAGGAGGCAACCTTTGAAGATGAGAAGGGCCATGCAATGTGTTCAGTTCAAGTAGCAAAAATAGTACTTGAATTCAATCATCTTTCAAGTTTGATCTGCCTCTGAGAATCAGGAATTGTACACTGGAAATTAGTATGTGTGTGAACTACCTACAAAAAGACTTTCTGCAAGCGGTTCTGTCTCATCCTTCCCTTGCTCTCTTTTGCTCTCAGTGAACTTTTTTCCAGGTTGTTAAATGTGATATATTAAGAACTTAAACTTGGCTCCTAGAATAGGCATATGAAGCAAGTGATCAGAGAAATAAAAACTTAGTACATCTCTTTTACCATTTTACTCTTTTTACGTACAGACAATGTCCTATGGCAAACAAAGCTGACCTACATGGGAATTTCAATCAGATTTTGAAAAAAAAAAAAAAGCACCCCTCATTTCTAATCTAACTTGAAAAAATGAAGAAAAAAATTAGAAAGAAATACTGTGGTAGCTACATAGATAGCTTGATTAATATCACCCTGTGAAAGTGTAAACAGAATAGAATGCCTTATGTGTCTGCTTGATTCAGTGAGGCAATAGCCTTGTACTTTGCTTATTTTTTATTTCTTCCATTTGCAGTCTTGTGTTTATTTTACATTACAGGACATTTATTTTGCAGGAGGAACTTTTCCTCTTATATCATTTCTCTCTTGTGGTATCATACTGTGCATGTTATGTTTATTCATGAACAGTGAAACACATTTTCTGGGTACTAAGGAATGTATTGTTTTAGATCGAGTCTCAATCTATGCTTAAGTCCATTTGTGTTCATATTAATTTACTTAAAGGGACTTATGCATTCAAATAAGTCAATTATGTGCTCAAGTGTTTTGTTTTATAGATATGAGAGTTCTATTAATTATTTCTTTTCAGTTTTTAAAATGGTGTTGTTTTATAGACTACGGACTGAAGATATTGAGGCTGGTATATTAGCCCCACTTTATTAGATATTCCTTACAACATGATTATTTACATCTTCAGTAGAGACACATAGGGAAGTCCTGTGTGTAAGAGTAAGTTTCAACATTATTTAGTCAAGAAAGGACCAAACTATGAATTCTCCGTACTATTTGAATGCTATTCATTATTCAGCTAAATAGATCCACCTACAAATCTCACAGAGATGCCATCCCAAACTATTTTTTTATTTGCCTCTTCTGTTTGTGTTGTACCACGTGGAAGTATCGTTGTTTCATAGAGCTGATGAAAATTTTATTTCCAGGTTCTCCAGAGAATGGCAACAGAGGGTTCAAGAACCTTGGAAGTGGGTGCTCCTGCAAAATCAAATCATTTGCAGATTTTTGATTGTAGTCCTTCTGCAAATTTTACACAATATCAAATGTCATTGAGTACACGATCAACCAGGAACCCCCTAAAACTGCCCAAGACAGTCATTATGGAGGATGGCAGTTTAGAGGGAGCTAACAGTCACTGCCTTTGCATACATCCTTGATATATTCATATATTCTGGCATCCTGTTGTAACCGATTAGGGTTATAGAGCAGCTATCATTTCAAAACTACAGACAGTTCAATGGGGAGCAGAAGAGTGGGTTTTGATCCAGGGCTTTTATCTCTGGATTTGCCCAAACAAAAGCAGGACAAATTTGCATCATCTTCAGTGTAATTGGCTTTTAATCAAAAGTGATTTTAATATAAATATTGAGATTTGCATTCCTGAAGCAGCATGATTGTTTGCATTTCCCCTTGAATCAGGATGTAAGTGCAGATGCCATTCGGCTGGAACGCTGACAGCCAGCCGAACTCCGAGGGCCATGACCCCACTGAAACAATTATTTATGCTGAGGCAAGACCTGCAAGTAGCTTCCAATGCAGAAAGCAGAAAAGAAGCACTTTGTAACAAATATATAATCTCTTTGTTACAAGCTGAGATAAAAAACAACCAGCCAAACAAACCAATTTTTCATTCAAATGATCATCCAAAAGGTCCCATCAGCAGCTAGGACAAACACAGCCTTACTAAAATAAATAATACAACAAATACAAAACTTAAAAGTGAACGTGCAGCCCTCCACCGAATAGTATTGTTCCCCCAGATCAGATCTTTGAGGGAAATCTAAAAGCTAGATTGTCACACGGACTATCTAGCCACCAACATAACGAAGGTAGGATGAGGCTACTCTTCTCACTCCTCTCTGTGTCAGTAATACACAGCACAAGCAAGGTTATATTCCTGCTACATTCCTCTCCAGAGTTGATGGCTGGAGAGAGAGGAAAGATAAGAAAAGAGTGAATCGAACAAAGGCTATTTACTGTTGCTTGCTATGGCAACACAGCTGAAATAGCACGTATGCTACTATAAACCGAAAAAAAGCAGAGAAAGAGTGTTGTTTGAGTATGGCAGCCAGGCTGGATTTTGTCAACAGGTGTGAATTCACTTTATTTACCCTCTGAAGTGATCATAAACAAGGTGTTTGCAGAATAGAAGTGTACCTGGAAAATCATAAACTCAACATGATCTAATAAGCTTTCTGAGAGGTAGGCAGTACTAGTCCAGTTCAAGCATCAAAGCAGCTCTGTTCATGGGCAGAGATGAACAAGACCTAATGTAATCATGCTCTGAGCCAAAACGCCTTTCAGAGCTTTCTCTGGAGGAATTGAATCTACCTCAATGTTTTGTCAAAGGAGGAAGAATCAAAATGATCTAAAAAAAATTCAATGTATACAAAGGGGGTTGCACTACTCCCAAGTGACTAGTGACAGGACAAGAAGAAACAGCCTCAAGTTGCGCCAGGGGAGGTTTAGGCTGGATATTAGGAAAAAATTCTTTACTGAGAGAGTGGTGAAACACTGGAACAGGCTGCCCAGGGAAGTGGTGGAGTCACCCTCACTGGAGGCGTTCAAGGAACGTGTGGGAGTGGCATTGCGGGACATGGTTTAGTGGGCATGGTGGTGTTGGGTTGATGGTTGGACTTGATGATCTTACAGGTCCTTTCCAACCTTAGTGATTCTGTGAGTCTGTGAAATGCAAAATGATAAATTTAAGGAAAACCCACAGGAGCTACATATACACCATAACAACTCCGACATCAGGTATCACTTAGGGAAAGACTATCACCTCATTGCGGATATATACATTTTTATGACTTAAGCTCAATGCTCAGGGACAAATGCAATGTTAGGGAGTACTGAGAAAGGACCTGAAAACAACTGAAAAGTCACAGGAAAAAAATATCCCAATTTATTAATCCATGATGCACTCATGTGAAAAACACATGAACTCAGGTCGCAAATGATGGAGAAGCACTTGAGAAAGACAAAGACACAAAATACTATCAGAGTTGAAGAACAGCTTCGTTACAGGGAGAGATTCATTAATGTAATACTCCCAAGCTTAGAAGGAAGACAACGGAGGAAGGAGGGAGGAACACACAGAGAAGAGAATGCATAATGCTGATGAATTGCAATTATTATGTGCAATTTTTAATAGCAGAAAACCCAAGGGGCACAAAAAGAAAATTACCAGGTGGAAGCTTTAAACAAACAAAAAGAAGCTTGTTTCACACAGCACGTAATTAAAATGTGACGCACACTGCCAAAGGATGTTTGGATACCAAACTATAAATGTGTTTGAAAAGTGAGTAGGTAAATTCACAGAAGGAAAGTTAATTAAAGTCTACTAATCAGAATACTAAAGATAAAACATCCAGGTCAGGAAGTCCAGAAACTGGGGATTTGTCATGGGATAGGAGGAATATAGTGGGGTCAGAAGGAGGATGTAATGACAGAAGTATCATTGTGCTCCTTTTTGTGCACTGCATTGAAGAATCAACTACTCATCTAAAACATTGCGCAACATGGACCAAAGTGTTTACTTAGCAGTCACTGCATATAGCTGAAACAGTTTTGCCGTGGAGTACATTATTTGGTAGTTGTTAAAGATGTGCTAGCTTACTTGAAATCATTAATAAAAATGTTAAAATATCTATCTTATGGAGAAATTATATCAAATAGCATTCTAACTGAAAATGGATGTGCACATTCTAAAAACTACAGGATAAAAACAGTACAAACCCCCCCTGGATAAGAAAGAAAGAGGTCATCATATATACATTTTAGGAGACCGCTAAGCTTCAGCCAAAATTTTATTCATATACGTAAAGTTATTTTTACAATAATAGAGTCTTCCTTTACATTAAACAAGAATTTTCTCGTAAAACAGCAGTGATATTTATACTAAAAGGTATCAGTTAATTCACTTATTCAGCAATTGTATTAGCCAGTGTAATAGTCTTGTTTAGAAAAAATATTTTGTGCAAAGCCAAAATTTGTTAAAAACATATAGAGAAAAAGTGGAGTTAAGGTTGATGGTTGCTAAAAAACCACTTCTTTTTCCTGGATAGGAGTAATGCAGCTTTTTATTATGTGGGCTGTGTGAGATGTACAATATCTTTAATATTCATATTCTACTTTCAAAATGGTTCAGTAGGTAACTTACATGGACTTGAGCAATTTACTGCCTGACAAACCTTTTTCTAAACCTTTCCCAGTGTTGAGATTTGTAGAGGGAATTATATAGACACACACACAACAAAGACCTTATATTATATGTGTGTGTATATATATATGTGTGTACAAATACACATATACACATGCCTTTTACAATATTCTCTGGGTTTTATGTTCCCAAGGTTAAGCATGGGCATAAGTGCTTTGCTAGATGAGGACCACCAGTGCATACAACCACTAATCAAAATTCCTACAGAAATATATTTGAAGTTTTGTCTCTCTAATGTTTATATGATGCTATTTTTTTGGAGCACTGTAAAATATCCCAAGGAATTAAGACTCAAATATTGAGCTTAATTCAATCCTTTTTTTAAATGCATTGAGCCAATCCCAATACCTGTAATTCTAGTATAACCCAAGGTCCATGGAGCTAATGGATCTGGGAGCCAATCCTGAGAGCAGGGTTTGGTCCAGACTTCAGGAAGACAAAATAGGGTAAATTTTGGAAAATCTCAATGTGAAAACTTTCAATAGCACAACGTTTATATGTGTAAAAGCATTAATCAAAGTGTGGATGAAAGCCATACTATTTGTAAAGAGGAGGTTATAGCTGTCCCTTCCTATATGTGGGCCTGAAAATTTACTGCACAATTTACATGTACATCCACTATTTCTCTAATGAACTTTGGTTGTTTCGCAACTAGGAACAACTAAGCTGGCAAAAATCAATCTAAATGCTCTATCTTGCTAAATCTTCCTAATGAATTCTGTAAACTGAAACATAGTTCCAGTAAGACACAAATGTTAAAGTTAATTACTATTTTAGTGCAGTTGTTTGTCATCTGGACATAACATCTAAAGACTTTAGGTGATAGATTTGTTTCCAGTTATAGGTCCGAAATGCAGCTTGACATTGATTGTATAATTAAAATTCCATTTACTGCATAGTCTTTTACCTCCATCATGAAAGGGAAACATAGTATATTTGGGATGATTCCATAAGAGAAATCCATGAATGGTCTTGCTGTTACTCCAAGAAGAGGTTGAACATTGTCTCCAACAAACTAAAAGTCACACCAAAGTGACTAGGTAGATTCTGCATTATGGGATTACTATATGGTTTGCTTCCTTGCTCGGCAATGCAACTATCTCTCACGCTAGTGTTCCCTTGGTAATACGAGGAACATAGAGACACTTACAGGCTGTGAACCTTATGCTGTTTCAAAATAACTCCTCCACGGAACACATTAGTTTCATGATCAGCTTTAACCACTTTATCTTTTAGCAGAGATATGTTGAGCACTTGGCTGATTTTTTTTTTTTTTTTTTCCATCTGCAACAAAGTCTATATGAAGCATTTACACTTAGTACTGGCTAATGTTTATCCCTCAGTTTAAAAACATGGAGATTTTCCCTTCTATACCTTAAAGACATGCATCCTTCACAGAAAACAGGTCTTTGAGGTGGCTGTTCATGCTGCTCTGTTCTCTCTCCTGAGAAATGGACCCAATGAACTGGGTATGGGATGTTTCCAAGATGTAAATACTAAGGATTTCATGAGTGTTTTCTAATCTGTGTGATTTCAATGCTTTACTTCCACCAAAAGTCACAAAAGGTTGCTCACTCTGTGCTCATTCTCCTTTCATGAACAAGCATTTGTACAAAGTAGAAAAGCAGCAGTAACTTATGATGCTTTAACCACTGTGACAGCTAATGGACTTTGAAGGGAGCATAATGGGCCGAATACTGTTCTGCTAACCTACTCCCTGTCCCCACTGCCCTTGACAGCTACAGAGGTCTGCACGGCAGCTATACTGTGACTGAGCAATGCATTGCTGCTTCCTTTGCCCGCTGCCTGGCTCTTCAGCTCTCCTTTGTGGGATTTGCATACAGCCCTTTGTGAATTCTTCTCAAATTTATTTTAAGTACAAAGAATTCTTTACAACTTGTCAGGAATACACAACAAAGATGCACTAATACCTAAAAGCTTCAATGGAATACAAAGGACTTGCCTTTGGGATGCCTGATTTACTCTCCCTTTTAAGGAAAGTGTTATACAGTACATCATTCTAGCTGGCATCACACTGGATGTCTGTCAGAAGCTACCTTTTTAAACTGTCAACCCATCAAATTAATTGCTTTGTTCTGAATGTGGGTTGGGTGATGACATACTTTCTTTTTTTTTCTTTTTTTTTTTTTTTCATTTAACCTGCTGATAAAGGAGCTAGGTGTTTGGAAGACAAAGTATAGACATTTTTAAGAAGGACAAAATGGACGTTACAAGAACTGAAAAAGTAATCATGTTTATATCGTTATGAGGTAAGCAAAACTATACTGAAACGGTAGAACAAGTGCAGGCATCTTGCCAGCATACCACTCAGACTGCAGTACAGCTCTTTTAAAACTTTGTCAAGTATTTTGGCACTGAGAAACTGCTGACAAATTAATATGTTTATATGCTACATACAGCGTCTATTTTGGACTGTAGTGCTGCACTAAACATATTTTCCCAAATACACTCACTTTATCAGATGTTTTTTTCCTCTGAGAGGTTTCCTTATCTACCTTAAACTATGCAGGAAGGTTTTTCTTTCAACTGTTTTTTATAAATATTTCAAATTAACAATTCATTATTCAGTTCTGTAGGGGCTTTGGACATTGCAATAATTGTATGTAATTTTGCTATATAGCTTATAATTTTATCAAAAATGCAAAACTCTTTAGGCAACTGGAAACTTTAGGATGGTGCTTATTATGGATATACAAGACTGGTGCCGTATAAGTGATGTTTCACTTTCCTTGCTAATTTAAAAAGTAAAACAAACAAAAAAGCTTTGTTGCCACTGGACCAATAAAACTGTCTACACACAAATAAATACAAACATTTTATCTGTATATATATGCACACACATATTTGTGTGCATGCACTTCATTCAAAATGAAAATGCTTCCAAGTAAAACTTCTTATTTATATTCTGCTAAAAAGATATATTTAATAAAAGAAAGTAAAGGAAATGAAGGGCTAAAATTAGATACTGTAAATGCAGTGAGAACAATGCCCTTCTTTTATTGAATACCCAGTACTCACAGCCCCTATCCAAACTGCAGGAAACTGAATTCAAGTCCTTCTTCTCTCTGATGAAATTTGAATCCATTTCACCCAGGCTGAAAAACTGTTCTAAGTGTCCTGCAAAGGAGTACAAATGGGGAAAGAGAAGCAGATTAATTCAGTCTCCTTTCTCCATATTGTTGCACCCTCTCTATGCACTTCACACTTCCACGGTGTGCAACTGTATGATGTGTATGCTGAACACACATCATTTAGAGTCTTGGGACATTTGCCCAGTGTCTTCAATAACCCCTACAATGAGAATAAGGCGCCCTCATCGCTGCTCCTCTGGACAGTCCATAACATGTGACAGTGTGTATGGATCCAAATCCGCTGGGCACAGGAGAGAGTTGTACTGTCTCCCAGCATGAATAATGTCATGAGCTGAAGGCTGATAAAAGAAAATACTGATTTTGTGAATTTCCAGTCTCCCCTCAAATTTCAGGTAAAATTGGTGGATCTAACACAATTTTTTTTTATTTATTTAATGAAAACTGCATTTTTAATGACTAAATTATTTATCAAAATGAAAACATTAATTTCATTCAAGACTGAAGACAATGTGCTTCAACAGCACAGGCTCTTTTTGTCATGCCTGACAAGGCAAAGCATTACTACTATGCTAGAGATGAGGCTGATTTACATTGTTTAACATTTCTAATTTGTAAAGTTCAGGGGCTGTTTTGGATGATCTGAAGAGAAGTACATTGTAGGTACTCTCATACCAGAAGACATCGAAGTTGACTATGATTCAATGCAGTAACTGGCAGGCTGTATTGTCTCTTACTATAATGGCAGTCATTTTTCCAGCACATAGGCATGTCAGTAGAAAGAGGCAATGGACACTGTCCTCCAACCACACTATTCCAGATGACCAAAGTACTTCACTAGTAAATGGCGGCATCCAAATTCTGATAGCACTTTGAGGTGCCTATAACTATCCAAAACCTGTTTGTCACCTTTACCAACCACTAAAAGTTGGTAAGATAATTCTCTTTGCTTTCACTAAATGACTTCAGAGAGTAGGCAGTACCAGTGTTTGGAAATGCTTAATGGGAAAAGATGGTCAGCCTATTCCCCCCTTCCCTCCCAGTCCTTTGAATTCTAAGTCATAAAATAGTTGCCAACTTTATTTTTCTGATTTGTATTCCCAAATCTGTCCTGGTTAACGGGGGAGGTCCCGGACGACTGGAGGCTTGCCAACGTGACACCCATCTACACGAAGGGTCGGAAGGAGGATCAGGGGAACTACAGGCCTGTCAGCCTGACCTCGGTGCCGGGGAAGATAACGGAGAGGTTCATGCTGAGGGTGCTCACAGGGCACGTGCAGGACAACCAAGGGATCAGGCCCAGCCAGCACGGGTTCATGAAAGGCAGGTCCTGCTTGACCAACCTGATCTCCTTCTATGACCAGGTGACCCGCCTAGGGGATGAGGGGAAGGCTGTTGATGTTGTCTACCCGGACTTCAGCAAAGCCTTCGACACTGTCCCCCACAATATTCTCCTGGAGAAACTGGGCGACTCGTGGCTTAGACAGGTACACTCTTCTCTGGGTTAAAAACTGGCTGGATGGCCGAGCCCAGAGAGTTGTGGTGAATGGGGTGAAATCCAGCTGGCGGCCGGTCACAAGCGGAGTCCTCCAGGGCTCAGTTTTGGGGCCGGTCTTGTTTAATATCTTTATTGATGATCTGGATGAGGGGATAGAGTGCTCCCTCAGCAAGTTTGCAGATGACACTGAGTTGGGAGGGAGTGTTGATCTGCTTGAGGGTAGGAAGGCTCTGCAGAGGGATCTGGACAGGCTGGATCGATGGGCTGAGGCCAACCGGATGAAGTTCAATAAGGCCAAGTGCCGGGTTCTGCACTTTGGCCACAACAACCCCAGGCAACGCTACAGGCTTGGGGATGAGTGGCTGGAAAGCTGCCCTGCAGAAAAGGACCTGGGGGTGTTGATTGACAGCTGGCTGAATATGAGCCAGCAGTGTGCCCAGGTGGCCAAGAAGGCCAACGGCATCCTGGCCTGTATCAGAAATAGTGTGGCCAGCAGGAGCAGGGAGGTGATCGTGCCCCTGTACTCGGCTCTGGTGAGGCCGCACCTCGAATCCTGTGTTCAGTTTTGGGCCCCTCACTACAAGAAGGACATGGAGGTGCTGGAGCGTGTCCAGAGAAGGGCGACGAAGCTGGTGAGGGGTCTGGAGCACAAGTCTGATGAGGAGCGGCTGAGGGAGCTGGGGTTGTTTAGCCTGGAGAAGAGGAGGCTGAGGGGAGACCTTATCGCTCTCTACAACTACCTGAAAGGAGGTTGCAGAGAGGTGGGTGTTGGTCTCTTCTCCCAAGTGACTAGTGACAGGACAAGAGGAAATGGCCTCAAGTTGCGCCAGGGGAGGTTCAGGCTGGATATTAGGAAAAAGTTCTTTACTGAAAGAGTAGTGAAACATTGGAACAGGCTGCCCAGGGAGGTAGTAGAGTCACCCTCCCTGGAGGTATTCAAGGAGTGTGTGGATGCGGCATTGTGGATGTGGCTTGATGGGCATGGTGCTGTGTGGTGTTGGGTGGGTTGGTTTTTGGTGTGTGTGTTTGTTGGGGTTTTTTTTGTTTGTTTGTTGTTTTGTTGGGGGTTTTTTTTTGTTTGTTTGGTTTGTTTTTTTGTTTTTTTTTTTTTTTAGGTTGGACTTGATGGTCTTACAGGTCTTTTCCAACCTTAGTGATTCTGTGATTCTGTGATTCTAACTAACCAAAATATATATTTGCATCTCATTAATACAATTCTTGCAATGCACTGTGGTGGCATGAAATTATGCTTAGAGAAGTGCTAATATAAAGTAAAACACAGTTAATGGGGCACTGAGGAAGGCAATTAATGCTATTTAGTTTCCTTTGTAAATGCGTATCTACTTCCAAGAGCAACTTGTGTTAATGTAGTAGTGTTAAACTGAAGATGTCATCCATTCACGTAAAGATACATTTACAACCAGTGAAGAAAAAGAGAAAGAAAAAGCCTGGGAACATTAAGGTCTCTGACAAACTGATAGTTACAGAAGCCCAAATAAATATATCAAGGAAGATCTAAAGTGTGTGTTCAAACACAGTCTTATTATATCAAACAGGAAAACTAAACCAAAAAAAATGTTGCTGGAAAACCTTGTTGTAACTAATGCAAAAAAAAAGCAGAAAATTGATAAGAAAATAGAACTGGCTTGATTAGATCAATTGTATTAAAAGCTCTGAAAGACAATAAATGATTCAACAGAGGTAATCTTCAGTTCAGGTTTACTCAGTAATCCACTGGAGGTCTTTGTCAAAATCTTTTGACAAGCTAATTAAAAGGAGACAGTTATCCAACACTGAGTATTTACCTCTGTGAAATGAATCAACTCATCCTCAAGTTTCTATACCCATATTTTTCTTCTTAGCAGTATCACAATGACCTTTCTGGATACCATTAATAAACTCTTCCTTCATCATAATAGCTTCAGAGTAACACACTATTTGACTGTAGTGTTTTGGGGATGATTTTTTTATGTTTAAGTAAAAATATGGAGAAAATATTACATAGTAAAATTCTAGGTACTGTAAGTCTCAACAAACGGTATAATCTGCATATGTTTTTCTGTCTTACAGATAAGGAAAATACCCTGAAAATAAATATAACAAAACCTTATCTAGAACTCCAAACAGCCAGAATCTATGATGAGAATACTTAAGTGTCTTAAGACACTATGATGTCAATATATTTCATTTAAGATACATTTATATTATGTCTTGAATGCTTCCTAATTTGACCAGAATAATGTTATTTTTTCATGTGATTGTAAAATATGTTTAGAAAAAAATGAATTAAATAATCCCAGGTCAAATCTTAGCTCAATGCCCCACATGTTTGTTTTAGGATTATAAAGATCTTAGATATTTTCATCACCTTTCCAAAATGTTATGATTTTTCTGAAATCCATCTCAAAAAGTATCTAAGAGATTACTATCTGCTGTATTCTGCTGATGACTATACTGTGTATATTTCTGATTTGTATTTTTTCTGTGTCACATAAAAAAAGAGTTGTTAGTCTGCATGGTTTTCCCCAAATTTGCAGACATTCTCAGAATGAGTTGCATTCTCTACTCAGTAATTTCAGATTTGTTTCAGCTGTCTATGACCAATACCATTTCTACAGTGGAAGTTGATAACCAAGGCTCTATTCACTACTCCCTGATTGACTCGCTGTAAAACCGTCCCTTTCCTGCACTTCACTTTGTGCATGAATAGAAAGAGGCTAATTATGCTTGCACTAGAAAAGCTTTTTTAAATACATGAATGGTAAGATACTTTGACAATTTAAGCTAAAGCTTGTTTTTCAAAGCTGGGACAGATTATTAAAAAAAAAAATGTTACAAGGGGTACGTGCAGAATCCATAAATGTGTGTCCGGGTGCTGCAGCACTGAAGTTAGGGCCAATAAAATCTGCAAAGGAAGGTCTGTTCCTAAAAAGGAAGAAAGAAAGGGAATAGTCTCCAGGGAGGACCACATATAACAGCTGTTAGTTTTTCCACAAGAGACCTCATGAGCACACCTGCAAACTCTGCACTCCTTCAATAGTATGGCTTTTATGTAACACAGTTCACAGCAGTATTTTGGAGGGAACAGATTAGGGTCAGTCTAGTTTCTTTCAGTTATCTGATAGCTAGTGTTAAGTGGCAGGTAAATGAGATTGTTTCATGGAGTTTGGGGGAATATTGGTTTATGCCACACGTCCCCTCAGATAGAGACCTATCTGTCCCATATTTGAATTAATGCAGGACTCTGAAAAGGGTAAACTAATACAGCTGGTGCTTTTACTCTAACTGACCTCTTCGTTACAACCTATGGATGTTCCCACACTAACATTTTATTTTGGCCCAGGAGCGAGCTTTTGAAGCTGATCTACCACTGATTGTCCCCTCTCCCAGTGCTAGATTAGAGCACACAAGCTGGATTCCTTCTAGACAACACCTAACTGGTGCGGGTGCGCTCAGAGCACACCTCAGATGCTCCTAGGGCTAGCAGGCATTCAGTCCTCTCAATCAGGCTGGAATGAGCCTGAAGCACCCCTATCCTCCAAAATTAATGTAGTGAGGACGCCATGTCCTCATCAACAAGTGTTATGCTCTAGATGCACATCTACTGGGAAAAAACTACCTGCTGGTATCAGACATAGCCTGTTTTAACACTGAGAACTGCCAATGTTATCATCTTCTCACACAAAGAATACATGATACTCATTTCACAGACTCACAGAATCACTAAGGTTGGAAAAGACCTGTAAGATCATCAAGTCCAACCATCAACCCAACACCACCATGCCCACTAAACCATGTCCCACAATGCCACGCCCACATGTTCCTTGAACACCTCCAGGGAGGGTGACTCCACCACTTCCCTGTTCCAATGCTTCAGGACTCTCTCAGTAAAGAATTTTTTCCTAATATCCAGACTAAACCTCCCCTGGTGCAACTTGAGGCCATTTCCTCTTGTCCTGTCGCTAGTCACTTGGGAGAAGAGACCAACACCCACCTCTTTGCAACCCCCTTTCAGGGAATTGTAAAGAGCAATAAGGTCTCCCCTCAGCCTCCTCTTCTCCAGACTAAACAACCCCAATTCCCTCAGCCGCTCCTTTACACAAGTCAAAGAGCAATTATTTCATGAATTTATTGTAAAATAGAAATAGTGACTGAGCCTTTATTTTTTCAACACTGCAGAGTCATATGTGTCTGTGTATTAGAAATTATGCCAGTTGCATCCTTGTTGTGCTTTTATTGATTCGTTTTGGAAGGACTTCCTCTTTTTGACTATATAAATTAACATATCTAAAGAAAATTCTTCTTTGCCTAAGTCCATGATACAATTTTAAGTAATTTACTAGTGTACTCATCCTTGTTAATTTAAGCAAACTTGCTCTGGGATAGTGTAACATTCCTGTGAAGATCTCTGTATATTTTATATCAGCTCTCAAAATTTCTGAAACAATGTCATCGTCATTTTAATTCCATCTGTCTGTTTTAGATGTTCTCAGTGTTACACAGATTCAAATTTGCATTTTGCAATCTTCAGGGTCTATTCTCTAATAATTGACTTACAATTCTCTTTTCAGTTTTTGTTGACTGGCATTTTGTCGGTATTTTAAGGTATGTTTAACACATTCTTGTTAGAAACATGAAAAACTAGAACACTCTTATCATAGTGAGACATCATAATTTGATACACAGCTCTGTGCACCACAGAGATCATCAGCATTCCCCACATTTCTTCACTGGGCAGGGGAAGATAAATAAAAAGTGAATATTATTCTCATAGAAACTGGATCCTGTCCTCTAGATACACGCTTGTACTCCTTATTAATGCCAAGTGCATTGATTTTGTCATTGCCTCATTCCCTTTTTTCCTCTGATGGTGTCTGAGGGCGCTTCCAGAGAGGCTTCACCTCACAGCACAGCTGGCTGAGAGAAGGTACTCAGCATGCTAACGTTCAGGGACTTTATTCATGAGCCTAACAGTTATCACATCGCACATTCCAGCCTATGATCAGGTCTCATGTCGCATTGTCAAAAAATCATTAACTGATTTCCCCCCCAGAAGTTCATTTGTATGCTAAGTCAGCAAATGATCCTTCTTTCAATAATGCGTCTAAGAGTGAGGTTCTTCTGTACCAAGTTTTGTATTCTAAGAGTTTAATCAAAATAACAACTGGCCATTTTGGCTATTCCTGTGGTTAATGGAGAGAACTAAGAATTCTGAGAGGGTAAATCCTGTCATCTGCTTTAGACATCTATTTCAAAATGGGATAAATTGCTTCTGGAGATGTCTCTCTCTTTCTGTAGACAGAACATAGATGCTGAGAATGGGATTAATCTAATATTTATTAGTCACTAAAAAGTTAGTTGATTAGATTCAAGGTAATTACTCCAGACTCTCTGTATAAGGAAATAAAGAAATCCAAGGAGGCAATCAGCCTAAGACATTGTGTCTGTGAGGTGAAGCGACTTCTGGAAATGCCATTTTCCCTACCTTGTGTAAAGGAAGACTAGCTTTGACTACCTTATACAAACAACTTATAGATGTTTAAATACATGTGAAATGAATACCTGGGTATGTGAATGACTTGCTTGACAACACTTACTCCTGTGGGTAAGTGGTTTGTGGAAGAGGAGTGCCTACCATTTGTATTTATTCAGGGGTCTAGCCAAGGTGTGGTACTCTACATACATTAGATAAATGTATACATAGTGGTATAATGTTCAATGCAGATTCTTTTCTCTCTAGAGTGAACACCCACAGACATTATAACTGATTAAAAAATTATCATAGTATTTTCCAGTTTTTGGCATAGATGACATCTCAATGATTTTCTCTGACAGTGAATTTCCCTGCCTGACCACACATTGACCTAAAAAAAAAATTAAATTCTTATAATTGTGTTCCATTCTACTGACTTTTAATTACATTGAAATACTCCCTGTGTTATGGGATCATTATGCATTATGCCACTGCTACTCTGCCACAGGATAATGAGGAGGGACTTTTCAATTCTGAATTTTTAGTGCCTGGGCTAAGTCCCTTCCAACTCAGTTCAGTTCAGCATTAAATAATGTTAGGCTTTTTAATTTATCATCAAATACTAGGTCTGCCATGATGCTTGCCAGACACCTTCATGGCTCATCTCCAGATTTTTCATTTGCTACAAGACACACTCTGATTTCAGGCATCTAAAAGTGAAAAATCTAAATCCAGTGTATTGGCTGATAGGACCATGTAGTTCCTAATACGCATCAGTATATTTTAAAGCTGATCACTTCATGCAAAGATGCTCTCCCTGTGTTTTCTCTAGGTTATTACCAAACACAGACACAGTGGTACTGTCTTGAGATAAGAACATATAATTTTTCTTAAAATTTTGCAAGATATACAGGTCTTCAAATTATAATAATATTTTTTGTTATTTTTCTTCCTGATAATTTTTTCTGTGAGATTTAATTCAAAATTATCATTTCATTCCTCCATAAGTTCATTTGGTAAGAATTGCTAAGATTTGGTTTCTTCCAGGGAACACATTACAGGGGCTAATAGAAATGATTACAGATTAAAAAGATTATTTTGAAGGTATGAACTAAAGCTTATGGTACACCTTTTTTTTTTTTTTTTTTAGATACCTTATTCTTTGGTAACTTTAAGAGGAGTGTAAGGAAAGTTGATCTCTCCTTGTTGATCATGTTGCACTCTTTTTTATTATACCAAACCCACATTCTAGGGCTTTCCAATGTGCCTTTCAGCTAGCAGAAAGGAATTTTTTTCCCTCTATGACACAGCTTACCTTCTTATTTCCCTTTCTCTACAGCAGTTCTGATCATAAAACAAAACCCTACATGATCAGCCACTAAACTGGTCACAGCTCTTATCTTGACATATTTTCCTAGGATATTAAAAATCCTTTAGGTGTCTGTATGGTTGTTTTACCCATATGTTCAAAACACTTTTGCTTAGTTTCTATTTTTGGGGTTTTTTTTGCTTTTTTTCTCCCTCTCCCCCATAACTTTCACAATTAAAGCAGGTCACAGTCTACTTTCCATGATTGTCTGGGCAAGTTAGTGTTATTTCAAAAATGTAGATAAATCCCTAAGTGTCTAGAGTTCTTTCAATGTGGCAAAATACAGTTTCTGGCTTTTGGTTTTTTAACGTAGGTCTCCAGTTTCTTACAGAATGCTGTGTTCTGTGGCCAGTGATATACAGGATATATGAAACAGACACTGTGTTCCTCTTCTGGACCAAGAATCTAACCATGTCTTTCCTGAAATTTCAGATGACTGTTCAATTAACTAGTTATGCCCCTCTAGTCTTCTGCTTCTTTATATTCAGGCTTTGCAATTTTCTCAGTCAAGTCAATGTGAGTTTTTGAAAGTAATTTCAGCAGATTAAGACGCATAGGATTGGGACAAATGTTAATGTAAAGCCTGTAGTGCTAAATCCTGTGAGACTGTAGCCACAGAATCACTCACAGGAGGTGTTTGGCACTTGGGGACAGTGCTCAGCATCTTAATGAAGTACATAAGCCCTCATCACACAAAAGCCAATATTTGCACCTAGTTTTCACAAGAGAAATTGATTCTGTAGAGCTGAATCTGCAAGTAAAACTGTTTCTGTTAGAACTCATGCCAGGAAAAGATTCTGGGTTTTTTGCTGTATCGTGTGTGTATGTACACACTTGGCAGGCTTTTCCAAGGAAGTGTGTTTTCACATTAAGCAACTGTATCTGCAAACATGTCAATAGGCATCCCAGAGTAGCCTAGCATTTGAAATGTTGTAGCACCTTCATCTTCCTGACCAGTCTTTCACTATTTGTGGAAGATCATCCTCTGGCAAGCAAAATAAAAAGCCAGCATTAGAGAAAAGGCTAAGCACACAAGAAGAGACAAATTATGAAATGGAAAATGATGAAACTCCTTTAACAATTCATGTAAAGTTGATCATAACATATGAAGTGTGTCAAACTCGTTTCCAGACATGTCAGCAGCTCCCAGGATAGTTCATTGTTATTGTTTTTATATTTTCTAAACTTATGGCCCTGTTGAGGTACTCAATAAATACTGATAAACTTCTTATAAGGAGAAGTGATTCTGGTTCTTACTGCTCAGGAGACAAAGGTGCAGGTCTCCAAGGATATCTCCCTCTGCCAGGGCCCCTCTGCCCCTAATGAAAGGATCTCCTTCCTGATGGTGACGACGGCTCATGATCATATTGCAGAATTCTATAGGAAGATTGTCTCAGCCAGCTCTTTCTGAAGGGTATGGCCAAAGCCATCACAGAAAAAAATGGCTGAAATTGCGATCACTGACAAGTGGTAAATAATTGTGTGTGTGCACAAAATTTAACTCCTGAACTCTCAAACACAAGCATCCTACTTGCTAGATGCACGTGGTGCAGGCTGATTGTAAACTTCTATATATATCACCTAGACTGAAAAAAGTTGCACATCATGAACCCTCCAATTAATAGACATGACACAGAATCACTGATGAGGAGGTTGATCACATGTTGTATTTCTGTATGTGGACTAATATAGATAGGAAAACAAAGTCCTTGGGTGCTGGAAAGAGAGTTCTTGAAAGGAACTGGTCTCAGAAAGAAGAAAAGGTCCTGGAGAGAAGAAGGTGAAGTTCATGGCTGGAGGAAAGATCCTGCAAGTGAAGGAAGATCCTGGAGATGAGAGATGCATGGAGATGCATGAGCATGCCCAGGGACTTTGGCCAATGACACCTGAGACAGGCAGATGGGAGCAGTGGCACATCAGGAGCCAACATAGTTTTCTGTGAGACCATCCAGAACCACCAGTTAACTCTTTGCTGGTTGCAGGGAAGTTGAAACATAACTCAGCAGGTGGAAGCGAGTGAGTGAGGAAAGCTCTCATCTCATCGGCTCCTGAGTAAACACCAATATTCAGATCTACTGCAGGTGGACTTTTACTCTGGACTTTTGCATGTGATGAAAGCACAAAAATATTGACTTGAAAAATTTTTTGAAATGGTGTGAGTGAAGAAGGCTTTTGCTCAAATCAAATGAAGTCTGACATAAAAAGAGAATGATAGAATGATTGCCTTTCTTTTTTTTATAAGGAGAACTCCTGAGCCCAGCAGAGACCTCTCTCTTACTGTTTCTAACCCTGAATACTATGATAGCATGTTGTTCCTTTGCTTAGCTCTCTCTGAATGCAAGGCCAAAGCAGTATATTTTTAACTGAATCCTTCCAATGAGGACCCCGGGCTTGATTCAGTTTCTCATCTTCAGGAAAATTAGGGTAATATTTGTTTAGCTCTTAAAAAGATTTTGACTGTATTCATGGTTTACATGATCTAGACCAATCTTATTAGGAAAATCTTTATGCATATGTGTTCCCTTTCTGGGAACATGAGGTACCTACAGTTATGTATGGGATGGCAGTGTGGTCCCAGCATCCAGTAAAACATCCAGCTCCACAGAGTAGCAGCAGATTTGGAGAGAACTACTTGGTCCCTGGTAGGAACACTCTTGAAAATAGAATCAAGGTTATGCTCATCTTGTAAATAGACAAACAAGGGACAGATCAATCATTTTTTGGCTTATGTATAAGATTTTGTTCTTTAGCGCCAAAAGGAGAATTTCTGAGCCTTACTCTAAATCTTGCTCAACTGAGTTATGCCAGTGTAGTCATGACAAAGTAGTGAAAGATCCATCAGCTCCAGCCTCCTCAGATTTCTCCATGTGAGGGATGTCTGTCAGGCCACAGTGCTATCTTAGGGCAAAGACAGGTCTCTATTTGGCAATAAATTCTTCAAAATTTCAGGCTAAAATATGAGCCACTACTGTAACTTCAACTGTTCAATGTTTAGGAGGTAAAATAAGAGCCCAGTTAGTAAATATATCATTTTAAGCTCCTCACAATGCTACATGACATGAAAACCTTTTGTCCATAACTCCGTAGAAAGTGTAATACTCAGGGCAGCAACAGAATTGCTGATGCTTAGATGACATTTGGTTTAGTGTTCCTGTATAAACGATCAATGCAAAACTATGCATTTAGTCTGTAACTCTACCAGATACTTGTAAGCCACATAACATAGTTTTGTGAGTCGCCTGAGTGAGGTCATTCCTGTAGTTGTAGGCAGCATTGCCAAAGTCTTGTAGACCGAAAGAATGAAGCCGTTGGATCCTCTGCAATCAGGCGTAGTGTCAAATAGTTGCATATCAGAACGGAGAAGGCAATACAGAAACTTTTGGTTTTGGCTTATTTTTCATGAACATGCATGCATATATTTTTGCATATATTTTTGAACCATTATGTCCATACCACAATCTAAAAACAGTTTTACTTTGGTTTTTGTAACTCATGATAATATCACTTATACTTTTTTAATATTATCATCACGGGATTCTTGAAATCTTCTAGATATAGCCTTGATCCATAGTCACTGGCTTGGATCTATTGACCCAACACTCTACAAAACCAAACCAATGCCTGCATACAAAGGAAAACAAAAAGAAAGCAAAGCCTTAAATGAAAAAATCAAAGGGATTCTAGTTATATCTAGATAAATCTTTTTCACACACATATATCACATTTGCGTATATACTATAATTTATTATTTTGCCTATGCTTGTGGTCCTTTAACTTTCAGTTTCAATGAAACTTGGAGACTACTTTGACTTGTACAAATGTAAACTTTAAGCATCCAGGCTAATTCCTCATGGAGATTTTATACACCATAGGACACTGACAAAGCATAGGACTCAATCCCTCAGCAAAGTTTTAGTGTGGAGACATTGAAAGAGCCAGCCGGCTCATAACAATTACTGCACATGCAATTACTTTCCGGGAAAGTGACAGGAGAACTTTAAAATTTAAACTCAGCAAATAGCTAATAAATCTTTCAGATTAATATTTTTTGAAAGAAAAGAGCCTGAAGCAAGCTCTGGGTGGCCTATGAAGGAATAAATTAACAATCTTACTTGTCTACTATCCTAATCTAATGTCTTACCTGCTCCAAATAGTTACCTCCTTCTGAGAGATTTGGATTCTGATTAAGCAAAGCACTTAAGTATCTGCTTGATTTTAACTTGAGGATGTGCTTTATGAGAGCATGTAATCTGGGTATTTCTTCCTCCATCCTTCTCCCTGATTATCTATCTAGTTGAGAAAGAGGGGAAAAAAACATAAAATTGTCTTAATCTTTTTCATATCACATTCAATTTGGATTTTCAATAATCAAGCACCTAAACTAAACAGTTTGCATTCAACTCATAGCGATAAATACGGAGAAACATATGAACAGCTGTGAAATTTCAAGCTATGGAGATTTTTTTTTTACAAATTTAAATATTCTTTCTTTTAAAACAAGGAAGAGGAATTCTAATATTTTATATATTATATATTTTATATATTAGTCTAGTAGCAGGCTAATTTGCCTTTGAAGTGAGAAATACAGTTTAATTCCCCCTTAAACTAAGGGGTTTCGTATTCAGATCCTCCATCTCACAGGAAAAAGCTTCACCAAAATTTGCCCTGTGAATTATTATGGTGAGAACATTCTTACACCTGTTGCTATGGAAATATCGATGGTTCAGTTAAATGACAGTGTTTCTACCATAAAAAAGTAGAATTGGAACATTTCTCCAGTTTAAAGGAGATTATAGTCTCTACAGACAAGGTCAGCACAGTAGAGAAGAGAAAGGACAGAACATAAGAGTGACTCCTGCCAGAAGTTCAATGGTAATGAAATGATCTTGCCTTTTAAGTGATGTTTTAGATACGTCTTTATTTTGTTATTTTGCCAGGATTAAATCAAAAAGGGAATTGCTAAATGCATAAACAAGGGAAAAATGAAATGAGAAACTGAGGACTGAGAAACAGAATAGTGGGCAAATTAGTTAGTTGGGAATAGGATATTGAGAAAGACACATGAGGTCTGATGCTTTCATTACAGTGTTTGGCCCCTGCTTGAACAATCAGTTCTGGATTGTCTGCTCTGCTTACAGTCCCTTTACCCAAAGCCACGGTGCTGAAAGAAAGGAAAGCTGTCTGAGATCTAGACCATAGGAAAAAATAGCCGCATGTTTCTGACCTTGGGCAAAAGAAAACCGGCTTGGGCTCGATCCTGTCACAGGGGAAAACCAGTCAGTTCACGTGGTTCAAACCACATTAGGATCGAAGCAGTTCATCAATTTATTAACAACATGTCAACAAAGATCAGTATCAAGACAAGTGATAAATCACAATACTGGACAGTTACAGTGTTAAATAGCTACTCATTTCCCAGCCCCCGTAACTAATCGCCAGGAGCACACACCCCCCGCATCCCCCAGCTCTCAGGTACCCCTCTCTGCCCCCAACCGTGGGTCACAAGCGCCCCTCTCCCTGCGTGAGCTGCTGCCGGCGCCCGCGGGGCTGCGCTGCCCGGCCCGGGGGGTGGCGGCCGCCGCGGGGACGCTGCCGGCAGCGGGGGGCCGGGTGGGGCTGCTGCCGGTCCCCTCCAGGGTGTCTGTCCCCCACCCCACAACTCTTCATGCTGCCTTTCAGCCCCTTTTCAGGCTGGCTCCCTCTGTATTTCTGTCTCTGCTACTCTGATCAGCAGAGTTTCTCTTCTCCTGGTTAATTCCCCGGTTACCGTTTAACCTGGCTGGTGGCCGTCTTCCTCTTTAACAAGGTCGCTTTGGGGCAGACCCCCTCCTGCCGGTCCTGTGCACATGGCACACTCACACCCCATGCACACGCAGGGTCCTGCCCTAACAGCTGGGGCTATCAGCGCCACCCCAAGTGTGGGTCACGCAAGCACCCCGACAAACCCACTATACTCCTCTCCAGCAATCACCCCATGAACAGCTTTCTACAAGAGATTTTGAGGCTTTGATCTCCCTTTGCTCCCTGAAATTTCATGAAAGTGACCTGAATAAACTACTTGATGCAGTTTATTTGCACTAGTTATTACTGACAACACCACACATGCACACAAAAATTAAAATGATGTGAAGTCCCTTAGGAAAATATTCCTGAGTTCTCAGACTGTGTAATGAACATCCAGGCATTGGATTTTATCAGTATTTGGCTCAACATTTTATACAGAAGAGATTAATGAGCCCTGAGCACTTTCAGACTTTTATGAAGATTATATAAAGTTTTATTCTTTGTAGAATAATCTCCAAAACAATCTTGTAGCATAGATATGTAATGCAACTGATACCGCTGTCCACTGCTTAAATAATTTGATAGTATTGCATTATTCCTATTATTGCAGTATTCTTTCTGGACTTGAACTTAATCAGGTATTTGGTCAAGTTTAAAATATTTGTTATTCAAATATTTAAAATGGCCATATTAGAAAACAAAGACTATTGTGACAGGAGACTAGAAATAATATTCATTTATACTAGGGTATGAATTCATCATTATCAAAGAAAGGAACATAGTTTTAAAGTTCAGTTCAAGTGCATTTCAATGTCTGACCCACCCATTCAAGCAAATCTGGTACAAATTTCCACCGCATTAATAAATTAATTAGGAAGGCACCCCAGTATACTTGAAGGTATTTAATTGAAAGTGTACTTGATTTTGTTTTCTACTGAGTGGATATTTTATTTTTAATATGCCCCCTGAACTCTTGAAACAATAGCTGTCATTTGGCTGATTGGCTTTACCATGTAAGTGAAAAGGGACATTTACTCTTGTTGAAGGCATTAATTTCATGTATGTACATGAAAATTACAGCATCAAGTCTAAGTTGATCAGCTTGTAGTACCTCTGTATTTTATGGGAAAATTAATACACTCTGCTCTAAATGAAGTGTCCCAAATAAGAAAGACGAGTTGCATTTTTCTCTCCATTCACTGTAGAAGAGGGGAAAGGCTGGATGGCTAATTTGATCAGCCTCCTCACCTTTAGGCAGGTAAAGTTACAATAATGCCTCTTTCAGGGCATGATTTTCCACTTTGCACTATTTGTTCTTTCTATCTCTACCGTGCAAGTCCACAGATCATCTGCCCTTTCTGTCTGAAAAGCTGCTCTTTTGTATGTGAATGGCATCCTAGCTTTGTGCCTGGAGTAAAAGCTTAGCTATGTAAAAACTTCTGAAAAGCAGGATAAAAAGATGTAAAGTACTTTAACTTCAGGCTGAGAAACATTACACTGCCCACTTCATAACTTTCTTTATCTTCCTTCTGTTGAATGCTAATTTTCTTCACGAAAATGCTAAACTAAAATTAGTCGACTTACGGATTTTAGAGATTTTTATTATCTCCTTGCTTTTTAACTTCAACTGTTTAACTGCAAAACAGCCCCCATCTACAGAGTAACCAATGTTCAAATCAGGTGTTGTCTGAAAGCTGCTACTAGTAGTACTTACAATTCATGGATAGCATTGAGATTCAGTTTGTCACTTTGAGCATAACAGCTTTCATGCAGCCCTTGTTTTGCTTTCATATATATTTTTCTCTCTTTAGTCCAAATGTCATTCCCAATTCTATCATAAATAGCTCTGAGAGTATTATTTTCCTTGAAGGTATCTTCAAATCTTTTCTGAAAAGGTAATACTGGTGAGTGAATAATTACAGCCACCACACAGTCAAAATGTGTGTAAGTAGTGGGCAACAAGTGTTACCGAAAATCGATTTTTGGTAACACAAGCAATAACAAAACTCAACATTAAAAGAACCAGATGAATCTGTGACTACCAGACTTCCTCTGCAATGCAGTAGGTTCATTCAGAGACATCTATGTTTTCCAAACTACGTCAGCCTTCTGTTTTCTAACTTCTATTACTATACACTGAATCTCCAAATAATGACACCGTTTTCACAAAATTTCTTGAGAGGTAGTTGATTAGAGAAAGTTTTGTGTGTTTTAGAGCAAGGCTTGTCAGATAATCTGATAACAAGTCTAGGAGCTCTATGTCAGATATATTGGGAGCATTTCCAAAGGATAGACACTTGATCTATCACTGCAGATTCATCTATATTATTGATTTTTAAATAGCCTATAATAGCCACCAGAGGACTCAGAGCTATAGCTATTTTATAAAGCTATCACTTAAGTTCCTTTTTGCGTGGTTTTTTTTTTGAAATATCATGGACAGGATGAAACAGAATATCTAACAAAATTTACAACAGAACATACAGGTATTTAGGTAATAAACATTTAAAAATATGTTAAATACACTCTTATTCTTTGATTAACACTATGTTTCCATAATCAATTTAATAGATGCACTCTCACAAAACCATTAAGAATTGTTTAATCGTAATGTTTCTGCATTTACGTGGTGCAACCTTGAGAAAAATGACCTTTAAAATATCAAATATATGGAAAGAGGGAAATATCAAGTGCCCTGCTAGCCCAAATAAGGCACATAGGACTGTTCAGACTCCCCAAACTTGGTTTCACATGTTTGTGTAAAACAAAATTCACGGTGACCTTCTTCCCCTCATTGGCTCTTATGATGATATATCTGTAGAAATCATAAAGCATATGGAACTGGACAAGAAGTTCACCTGGCAAATATCTAGTCTTCAGTAGCGCAGTTTATCTGCATTAACTTAAGTTACGTCGTAGTAAGACTTTCAGTCGTCCTTCTTGGCTCCCACTACAGTCAACAGAGCAAGCCAGAGGAAAGTGTTTCCCACCTCTCCTACCCATCAGGACGTGTTTTCCTCTCACCTCCAACTAGAGAAGGAGCACAGGCAATCAGCCCAGCTATCTCTTAACTTTAGGCAACTGAATACCAATTGTTGATGGCTCATCAGAATCTTTTTTGCATCAGAGAAATAAGATCTGGGACCTTCCAATGGGAGCAATGGGCAAGGCTTAAGCACCATATGGGGGAGGTACATGACTCGTGTGCTGGCCTGCAGTATCAAGGAAGCAGAGGTGATGATCTTGAAGGTCTCTGTCAATAATACAGCCCTAAATATGATATCCATGCAGCTATCATCTTTTACAGAATAAATTACAATTAAGAGCATATGATGGAGTTTATTTAATACTGTTGTTGGGAGTAATTAACATACTAATGCAGTATAATGCAAAGCTGTCAGTTGAATAATTGTCAGCTGTCATGTTGAATAATTTCCTTCAAAGGACTTTATCTCTTTAAAAGAGATATTCTTATAATTAAAACTCACAGTCATGGTTAAAATATTAAGAATAAAAATTGAGAGGAGAAAGACCTTGAATCTGAAAATAATGTGGCAAGGTTTAGGAATAAAATAAATGAACTACAGAAATTATTTTACGTTGGTTAAATTCAATTTTTTGGGAATATAGCAATAAGCTAAGTCCACAGATTTTGTGAGGTGATTTGTAACTTCTGCTAGTTCTCTACTTTTTGTCACTTCTGTAACATTATTGTTTTCTAATTGTTTCAACCAGCTAAAATGTAATAAAACTGTTATTCAAATTTCAGAAGCACCAAACTGCCTTTTCAGCATTATATTCTGAATTTTGATAAAATAATAAGGAATTAAGTAGGCTTTAATGAACAGATTATCATCTTCTGTGAATAGAGCTGGCTTCAACTATTCATTGCAAACAATCTATTTGATGAATCTTTCAAATTCTTTTGTCTCTTTCCCAATTGTTTGTGAAGAGAGTTTGATTTTCATAAATTTGTTAATTTGTTCATTCTTGGATTATTTGACTAGTTTCTGAAAACAGTGAGCTACAGCAGAACATTTTATTGTAATATCTTTTCTCCATAAGAGGAATTTTTAAATGTGTTGCATACTTAAATAATCAGTTCCATTTGTAAAAATAATATTTTAATAGTGTATAATATATTACACATTTTAAGATGAGAACTGTGTGTGTCAGAGTAATTTTACCCTCCCTGATGTGCAGGCAAATGTCTTTGCTTTATAAACTTCCCAAGTTGATAAAATGCCAGGCAGGAATGGATTGAACTAAAGCAGCAAGCAGGTCTCCGTGACACCTAGCTTTTTACATACACGTAAGTGTTTGCATAAATGGACAAGGTGAGACAAAAAGTGAAGACCAAGGATGCTTATCATAATTATTGTTTCTCATTATAGACTAAATGAAATTGAGTCCATTATTAACTTTGTGGGTTGTTCCTGCTGTTGCATGTCTGATTACAAGAACAAATTGTATTTCATAGGTTTACTCAGGAACAAAAATTTGCAGTGCACTGCAAGCTGTCACTGCTGCTTGCCTCATTACATTTCAATCAATGCTGCTTTCCTCATGCTCATCCTCTGTCTCTGTCCATGTTGCTTCTCTTGGGATACATTGCTAGTATTTAGAGTCAACTTCAAGAATGGCTCCCACCCTAACTTTTACCTTGCCTTCCCAGAGGAAGCTCTTCCTGTCTCAGAAGTGACTCCATAAGCTTCTGCATTTTCCATTGAAGCTCCTCTACTCTGTTTTTTCTAAGTTTATTCCTTATAGGAGAGAAAGAGACCAGAAGTCTTCTCTCCTTGGTATCATCTCTCTAGCCAAATTAGGCTTCTGATCATTTTCCCTTTCATGCTCCTTCTACCAGCAGTTTCTGCACCAGTAGTAGATTCTGGTCCATTGATTTTCTGCACTGAAACCTGTTATCAGAGTGAGTCCAGAGCATGTTCTGTATCTATTAAATACTGTTAGCACTTCTCCTGAGTATTCTTCTTCTTTGACCTCTCTCCCATTAACTGCTTTTGTCTGCTGACCTATTTTCTCCTTGCATTTATGTTTTTGCTGTCCAACCATTTCTTCCACCACTCTATTCTGGATGGATGGAAATTCTCGGTCTCACAAGACCCCAGTCCCCTGGGGTGGGTGATGGGTCTAGTGAGCTTTGACTCTTCGGCCAAAATGACCCAATAGTCTCCAACCTACTATTGTACTACTTACAACCCTGTTGCCTAAAGGCAACCTTTGTCATTGCTATGTATTTAGAACCCTAGCAAAATACCTTTGACAGACAGCCACCAATCCCTGCTCCATTATGCCTGTTTTATTTGCCTTTGCATAGTTTAACATTTGATGGCAGATTTCTGCTTCAGCCTTACAGGCAATAGTGTTAGATATAAATTCTGGATTTCACTGATGTTGGGAACTGAGAAAAGGAAAAAGAGTCAAGGAAAAAAAGGAATAAAGGATGGCTGTTGAAAGAAAAATATTTTGGAGAGATATTTATTAGACCAGTAATTCAAACTAAGGGATCTGTTGGAAGTAATTGTGGCTTCATCTGTGTTCATCTGATTGGATTTGCTCATGTGCTCGGTTTTCTTCCAGTGGGACAGGGGCACAGAAGGAACACAGGGAATGCTGTGTGCTTGCACCTTGTCCTGACAGGCACGCACATGTTCTTGTACGCCAGAATCAATCCATGCACATTTAAAACTTCCATAGAAAACGTCAAAAGCTGAGGTGCAGTTTTTTCCCCTCAGGTGATAAATTTGGTGAGCTAAGTAGCTTTTCCAATACATCTTTTTCTCAGCACTGTCTAACAGGATTTGGTTCCACTAAGATATTTCTTGGATCTCTGAGGAAAGCTTAAAAACTCAGGCTGAAAATTTAGGGCAGATTAGCAGCATCAGTATTTTTTGCATGGTGTAGATAGTTCTAATGCAAATGATGATTCCTTTGTGTGGGAATATGAAATCTTTTCCCCTGGAAACTATTTTGTTTTCTTTTTCTTTTGCATCATCTGACTTGGAAGAGAAATATAATTATCATTACAAGACCACACAAAGAGAGCACTTTCAAACTGATAAATCTTCATTAAAGCTTCAGATTTAATCTGAACATTTGGCAAGTACCCTTGTTAGAGATTAATTTTCTCTATGACACTTGTGAATATAAGAGACACCAAGCTAAACACAGATACACTCTAACAGCAGTAGTTTTCTTTTTTTTTTTTTAATAAATGACCATCATAGAAGATTGCTGTAAAAAAAAGCCACCAACTTCTTGTAGTTAGGTTTCATTTTCTTCTTATCCAACCTGTTCTGTAGAAGAAGAGCACGTGGGGTTGACTTGTCTTAATTATCAGGTGTTGTGATGCAGCACATTCTCATTTTGCTCCAATGGGATATATGAACTATATTTCTTTCCCAGGTGTTAATGGGAACTACATGTGTGAAGCTGCTATATGAAGAGACTCTTTTATATATAACTTTATGAGCTGATAATACAGTCCAGCATTTTTCAGTACTCCACAGCAGCCAGAAATCTACAAACACAAGCTTACAATTATAAAACCCCTCTGGATCAAGGGCAATGATCTTACCAGGGAAAAAAAGGTTAGGAAGTAATAAACCTTGGCTTTAAAGAAATTCAAAATTAATAAATTTTATTTAATTTGATTGCCCAATTTTGAATGATTTGAAAAGACAGAAGGATGTATTTTTTAGCTTGGATTCATTTTGGATCCTTCAAAGTTGAAGGCCTAAAATTATTTGCTTAGTATCAACTGTATTGAGCCTCAGCTCTCTCTAATTCACTTCAGTGGGACTGTTAGTGCCTTTACCAACCACAGAGGTACTGCTGGGACAAATGAATATCACACTAATATGAGTTTTGAAAATTTATAAAGAACAAGTTTTTACCCAGTTCCGTGTTTAGGTTTTGAGATTGGGTAGTCAATTTTTAGAGTCCTCTTTTGAAAATAGCAGCCATGATGCCTACCTTCAACTTGGAAAAAAGTTTGACATTTATTTAATTAAATAAAGTACATATTTTTCCTGATTCATAGTATATAAAATTTATGGGAAAAGATAAAACCTTTACCTTCTTTGCTGATACTTTTAAAAAGTCAGACTTTCCTGGATTCATATAGCTCTAGCTATTTTTAAGTTTGCTGGATAAGATCAAACCCAAAAAATTTCGTTTGTTTAAGAAGGCCTTTTCAGAACAACTTATTTTACAGCCTGATTTAGCAAAACAGCTTCCTGAAAAAACATTGTATATCACAATGTGTATCAGTATAGGAATTTTGATGTGCAATCAGCATTTACACAGTAGAAATACTGTTGTAAGTTATAAGTGAGGTTATAAGGCAAGATTTGTACTAAGCCAGCTGGTCTAGAGACAAAAGAAGAACTTCCAAGCTGCTTGAAATAGATCTCTTTATGGCAAAATATCTAAGATTTTCTTCAACCAAGATAAATAATTTTCTGTGGATAGCATTCATCAAGAGAGGAGAAAACAAACAGACAGAAGAACTCCAGATCTAATCAGACTTGTTAAATCTGGCTCTTAAACCATCTTGGTTTTCCATTTTTCCTTCTTGTTTTCTTTGTTTCTTTTTTCTCCCTTATTCTCTTTGCTCTATGTAAAAGCTATTTGTTTTGTAGGTTTCTGCACTGAAAGAATTTGAGATACTTATGCAGAGTGTATTATACATAAGAGTGCTGTATAGACAACAGATTTACACATATGTTTTCCATTAGTGCTGTTGCACTGAATTTAGCAATCTCCGTAAGAGCAAGATGAATATATATTGTATTCCAGTACATTATCACTGACACATTTCACTTCAAAACAGACAGCGGAGTATGAAACAACAAAGCAAAGCATCCAGCACCAAATAGCAAAGCAGAGAGGGAAAGAAAGAAAAAGGGAAAAGAAAAAAAAAAAGTGAATAGAAGACATTGTAATGAAAAACCCCTTTTCAAACAGTGTAACATTTTTAACAACAACAAAAAAGGTTGAAAATGCCAAATTTCTTTGTGAAAATCACCGGTATTTTCAACAGAGCTCACCCAAATGTATCTATAATGCTGTACTGTCAGGACTAAAGGGCAGATAATGGGACAACCTATTTCTGCCCATTCTGCCCATTCCAGAGAACACAGGAAAGACGAAGTGGGCTTGGACATTTTGCATCTTTTACACTTATTCTCCCACAGGTTAAACTTTTGGGGCATAAAAAGTTGCCCCACTGCACCAGATGCTCGCCCTTTCCAAAGCCGCTTCTCTGTTCTGCCCTTGCTCAAGCGGTTTGCATCATCAGGAAGCCAAGGATGAGCTCAAGCACTATGAGGAGCTGTAACTGCAGTACCTTCCCTAGAAGGCTGCATACGAGATTTGAAACTTTGCCCACAAAGCTTTCATAAGTTTTACAGCTATGAAATATTATCACAAGAGTAGCTTCAACCTATTACCTGACCTGGAATACTTGGGGAGATTTTGCATAGCATAGCTGGTTATCTGACCAAGAGAGATGTTGTGCAGCATGCCAATAATTAACAGAATCGATGAATTATTGCTTTGTGCCAAGATAGCACAAAGGTGTGTTTATCTTGCATACCACATCTGGACTGATAAGCCTAACTGATACAAAACACAGCTTTTTTCTCTCCAGTAAATTATCATGCATGTGAGCTGTGCTTTTCAAATTCACTTATATCAGTAGCTCTACTTGGAGTTTTTTGGAGGCTGACTGGCATTTCTAACTCATTATTAACAAACATTTTAGGGAGTAATGTAACAAAAACTCAAAGGTTCTCAATTAAAAAATAACTGAACAAAACACAAAAATCTTACAGACTCTCTCGACAAACTACGAAAAATAGCACAGAAGTTCATCTTTGGCATAACCAAAGTCATGCAACTCCAGATATAGAGGTGTAATTTTCTTTTAAAAAGATGTTCTTACAGTAGAGCCAAGAACCCTTTAAAGAACAATTGAAACCGCCCAACCCCAGCATGTGCTGTCCAAAATACCTGTTAGAGGTTTGGTCTCAATGCTCCCATGATCTACTTTCTCATTTTAATATTACTGTCTTTTTTAGAGTATTTAATTTACCTTCCCCTTGGAAAAAAACCCCACAGTTAAAACAATATCTCAAGCCATGCATGTAGGTATAGATTTTCAAGAAAGAAAATCATCTATTTTTTAGGAATGCAGCAATCATTCCTATTCACAAAAATGGGAGTAGCAGACAGATGTTTTTTTAAACGTGGTCATAAAAAAAGATCTAACAACAGAAATTCCACTACCTCCCTGGGTTACTTGTTCCAGCACTTAACGATCCCTACAGTTTAAGAAATATTTTTTCATAATAACTAATTTAAATCTCCCTTTCTGCAAATTAAGTCAATTATGATTTGTTCTGTTCATGGGTAAAGTGGAGATCATGAATTGTCTTTCTAATAATCTTCTATGTGTTTGAAGACTATTTTAATGTCTCCCCTTAGTCTTCTCTTCTTTTCCAGACTAAACAAAGCAGTGCTTTTAGCCTTTCTCCACAGGTTATTCTTCCTAAATCCCTCATTATTATTTTGGTCTTCAATTTTGTTCCAGTATTCCTACAACTTACTTAAACTTTGGTGTGTAGAGCTTGGCATAATAATCCTTCTGAGGCCTCATCAGTGCTAAACTGATCAGAATAATTTAAATAATTACCTCCCCTGTTGAACATACAGTGTTCCTATTCAGCTATGTCTGTTTTCTGTGTCTTGTCTAGTGACCTTAGTGAACTCCTAATTCACTCTTTCTGTATCCTCAACTGGACACTGTCAGGCAAACAGCTCAGTCCATAGGCAGCAGGCACCATCTTCTTTAAGAGGTGGCAGCTCAAGGGAACTTTGGGCTCATATGAGGAAAACTGTGACTCTGTGGCTGCTTCTCCTTTGCTCTACCCAGGGTATGATCCGTCAATGACACCTGAAGCACAAGCATCATGGGGAGAGGGTACGTGGTGGGGGGCTGTTCTCTGGGGGTGGCTGTCACTGCCCATGGCATTCAGCTGAGATGGGTGCGTGACTCTGTGCATGTTCCTGCACCAAGCATCCAACTAATAACACGTGTAACTTCATGGTATGCACACTTTAAGGAGGAGCACTCTGTCAATCAGTCAGCAAAGAGCAATCCTGTGCCTCCACTGGCAGTTTTCAAAACTGCCCAGGGTCTACATTGCATGTAGAAGGGTGTTCAAGATCACCTGGATGAGCTAGGTTCCCCCTACAGTAAGATTCCCTAGAGCCAGATGTGGTGAGGATATAGCCCAAGGTTAGACCATCGCCAGGTCAGAGCAGGATCCAGCTAAATATGAAGTGCAGTCTTAACCCATTTCAGAATGGCATTTACCTTTTCTTAAGTGGCATCATGTTGTTGACTTCTGTGCAGTTTGCGTTGCACTTTGACCCCAGGTGATCTGTAATTCTTTGGCCTGCCCAGATATTCCCTGGTTTATGTCTGTACTAGCAAGTAAGTGTAGTACTTTGCATTTGCCTTAATTGAATTTAATATCCTTTGCTTCAGAACATTTCTTGGGTTTGGAGATAGATTTCCCTGATTTATTCCCTAGTACCCAAGTGGTACTACTACTTCTACATGTTTGTATTTTATGGTACTAGCCTAACCTAGTAGCATGCTTCCTGGAACGAACAGATGAGACCCAGGTAATGCCTCTTTTTGGCCCCTCTGTACCAGTCACCTGGTCTCTTGATGTAGTCAGTCTCTCCTGCCTGGGGGAAGAACAGGCAAATAGTAATTCACTTGGCTAGATGATATGTTTTTCCAGCCCAGAGCATAACCGAACATGCAGCCACACGCTAGATAGTGTTTGTTGATTTCTGTGGCTGATTCTGCAGCTCTTGATTACAATATTGCATTGCACATTTATCTTCTCAGCAATGTCGGTGACTACTCTGCATTAAAGCAGCAAACACTGTCATCTGATGTGGGGCTTTGCAAGAGGTTTCATGAGAACTGAACCAAAGGGTTTATTATTTGATCGTGCTTCTTTCTGTACTCTGCATATGCACTAATAAAAATCTCATGTCTGACACAAAAGGAAATAGGGTTACTCTTGGCTTAATCCTGCTTTATTCCTCTTGGAGCTGTTGGTACATTGGAAGTAGAGCTTGTATTGGACAAGCTCTTGGAACATCTTTGGAAGCATTTTCTTCCATGGTGATTTATTTCTTATGATCATACAAACCAAATGCTATTACACTGTAGCGTGGTCATTTTCATTGTCATGTTCTCGTGAACACCGCAAATTACCATGACCACTGCCTCAGGAAAAGATCCTTTTCCCTGGATATGATGAATGAACAGTCCAATCATCCTGAGATACTTTTGCCTCATAGTAGTTTCATAGTTAGGAACTTCAGCTTTGCTGTCATCTGGCAATCATCTGTGCAATATGTTCTGGGTATTTGATTTCTTTTATCATAAAGCAAATCTTATATCAATTAAACTTTAGATTTTCATAAATATGAACGTGGTATCCCAACTCCAGTAGTTCTCAGCAAGTCTGCCACACTCTACAATGAAGAACAAAGGTTGTAAGCTTTCGTGTTTTGACTTTTTTTTAAAAAAATGCTTTCTAGTTTAATCTCTCTTTTATTTTAACTGTTACATATTTATTGTAGATGGGCTTAATTACCCTCCTTTTGGTGTCTTCCTGTAAGTTATTTACTCTTTGTTCTATTTAGAAGCAGTGAAACAAAACAGGCACGCTTAGGGTACAATTCATGTGACAACTATTGTCATGAGATAAGATGAACCACACTTCAGAAATACCTATTTTTCTCTATAATTATAAAGGAAACTTGTCATGATTTGTTCACACGTAGCTCAGACTTGTATCTTAGGAACCTGAGAAAAAACATAGACATGAAATATGAGCCACAGCTCCTTTTTATATACCACATAAAAGACATTGTCCAGACTTGCAGAATATGAACCAGCATCTTTTTCCTCCTATATCACTTCAGTGATATAAAGATATAGTGATATAAAGAAATAGTATCCAATATCATAACCTACTTTATAGTAATTAAATTTAGTCTGCATCAGCTTCTGAGAATGCCATGTGTAGGAAATGCTCCTAAATTAATGAAATATCACATCTATTGTCTCCTTCCTATCCATCAGGCCAGTTGCATTCCTTATTCCTCACATTCCACAGTTTGTTCACTTGCCTTCCTTAGATTCTTGAGAATCAGCATAATTAACTCATGCTATGAGTTTCAGCTGTTTATCACTTTAACAATAATATATATATATTTATATACACATACATACACATATATATTATTTTAACTGGCCACAAAGAAGTATATTCTACTAATCTTGAAAACAGCCATATGACTTAAAGTCATTTATATGGCAGCTTATGGGAGCCAGTTAGCTTTTCAGTTTTCCAAATTCTGCATTCACTATAGTACTTTAATAATCAATTGCATGGTTGTTGGACTGAATTTATTTTTTTACAATTCTTTTATCTTATTTATATATTTATTCCACGGCTAGAGGGGGGAATTGTCAGGACAACTCTTTCTCCTATTTTGAGACCGATTTATATCCTAAGACACAACTATGAGACTCAGCGTTGCTGTTACTATTGATAATATTCTGATTCGTAACAGATTCTCAGGCACTATAGCACTATTACACTGAAAAAAAGATGAACATTTTTAATTGCTTGTGTAAAAAAAAGAAAAAAAAAGTGTGTGCATTTCTCTTACAACTAGCAATAGAGACAAAACAATACTTCACTTAATTCTTTTGATGCAAGTTCCTAAAAGAAGACTGTACAGACTTTATAGAAATAGCTCTAAAAGCCTCTCTCTCAAAGTCTTTCAGCTTTTTTCACTCCTTTCAGTCTTTTTTAGTTTTATTGGCACATGGTCTATGCCCTTTACTTTTCATCTGGAAAATGTCTTAACTTAATCATTAGCCTTTGGCCACATGAAGCTTATGTTTCCGAAACTAAGTATGGATGACTTCTGAGTGGCTGAGAATTAACTCTCCTTTTATGCAGCTGCTTTGCAACACAAATAACATCCAACAGGTTTGACATTCTCCACTGAAGTCAGGTCCTTTTCGAGATGTTATCCAAGAGAAAGAGAGGACTTAATCCCCAGAACTCCCCAAGGAACCATTCAAATAGGATTCCTCTAGGAAGTCCACCTAGGGGCTTTAGATAGGCCTTCTGCATGTATAACCTTTTCACTCAAGAGACTTATATTGAGGATTCATATCAAACAATGCATTTGCTTGTCACCTTTTCTTGTGACATTTTTAACTTTCTTTATGGTCACTGAAGATACACCTGAAGATACACCAACTTAGCTGACAATCTATTTTAACTGTTATGCAAGGTAAAAACAAATTCAGCTGTGACTTACGGAAGTATTCACTCTGCACTTCACAGACAATTGAACGTATGCTTTGATATTAAATGACTCTGAACAAAACAAAACAAAACAAAGACTTGATGATCTTACAGGTCTTTTCCAACCTTAATGATTCTGTTATTCTGTGAGTCTGTGAAAGCATATAGATCTGAGATTTGCCATAAAGGCTCAGCTCGCAGTATGTCTGGGGACATTATTTGATGAAAATGACTAAGAAAAGATGTATGCACCAGAATTACAGTAAACATACAAGTAATACACAGGTAATTTAGGAAAACAAAGAAAGAAAAATTGCTTTTTGTTTTCTTGTGGAGGAAGGGTTGTAAATCTAATACTATTAAGTGAAACACTAATGATGACATTTTATTAACAAGCAGTAAAAAATAAATTTCACAAAAGAAAGTGAAAGCTCTGTCAAGCACTTATGTGGACCTATCATTTGGAGGAAAAAAAAGAAGAAAAGGAAAAAGTAAAAAGAAAAGAAAAAAATTAAAATAAAAGAGAAAAAAACAATTAAAGATATGAGATATTCTACTTTTACATTTAAATAAAAATAAACCTTTTCACTTTTAAAGCTACATGCATACAAAAACATCTAAAAATAATTCCAGCAGAACTAATGGTTCTCCTCACACATGGCTGAAAATCTTATTTTAAATAAAAGTTGTTCTGAATGCTGGGTCAGATTAAATTAAATTCCACGTAAGTAACAAAATGCAACATTCAAGTACTGAATATTTTGCTTCCTTAAGAATATTACAGTGAAAACTATTGACCTAAATATTTAAAACACATGAGAGGCAAACTTGCCTTTTATTTAAAACGTTTATGTTTTGTTACTGGTGTCAGAGGTCTTAATTTTATTCAAGTAAAAATAAAAAGAAATTGTTCTTTTTTATATATTCTGAAAAACAAGAAGACATTGAAATTTTTCACGTCCTTGGCATTTTATCCAGCCAAGACAATTTTCTGGTTTACATGCCCATTCCTGAATGTGAGTTAGCTGTAGGGATTCTTGATTGCAGATATTAATCCTCCTTTTGATGGTATGTTGATAAAAAATTCTTCTAAACATTATTCCAAAGAAGGTTCAAGAAATTTTGCAAAACCTATTCAGTCATAAGACTTCTGACTGAACCTTCTGATCTTATTCCTTTTGGGTCTAAAAACCTCTGAAATGTTGAACTTATGATTTTTTTTTAATTTAGGTATTTTATTATGCTTGAGTGAGACTATGTTTTTAAATGCTAAAATCCAAGCAAGTTTCAAAATCACCAGGTTTAATTGTTTTCATTTATCAGAAGTATTATTCCTTGATTTTTGTTTTAACATCCACAACCAGAAAAACAAACTTCATCTCACATGTGTTCTCTCTTTCTCTCTCCCCGCCACTTTTTTCCTAAGTAGAGAAGCCCAGGCCCAGGCAACAAATACAAAATTATAACTATATACTTACTGTTATTATATGTAATAGTTATAATTATAAATCTTATAATTGGGTGTCTGTTATAGACCACCCGACCAGGGCGTAGAGGCCGATGAAGCGTTCTGCAAGCGACTGGCAGAAGTCTCACAGTCGCAAGCCCTTGCTCTTGTGGGGGACTTCAACTTACCAGATGTCTGCTGGAAGTAGAACACAGCTAAGAGGAAACAGTCCCAGAGGTTCCTCGAGTGTGTGGAATATAACTTCCTCACGCAGCTGGTAAGCGAGCCTACAAGGGAAGGTGCCCTGCTTGACCTGCTGTTTACGAACAGAGAGGGTCTGGTGGGAGAAGTGAAGGTCGGAGGCCGTCTTGGGCTTAGCAACCATGAAATGATAGAGTTTTCAATTTTTAGTCAAGTAAGGAGGGGGGTCAGCAATACCGCTACCATGGACTTCCGAAGGGCAGACTTTGGCCTGTTCAGGACACTGGTTGAGAGGGTCCCTTCGGAAACGGTCCTGAAGGGCAAAGGGGCCCAGGAAGGCTGGACCTTCTTCAAGAAGGAAATCTTGAAGGCGCAGGAGCAGGCAGTGCCCATGTGCCGTAAGAAGAGCCGGCGGGGAAGACGACTGGCCTGGCTGAACAAGGAGCTTATGCTGAGGCTCGGGGAAAAAAAGAGAACTTACCACCTCTGGAAAAAGGGGCAGGCAAGTGAAGAAGAATACAAGGACCTCGTTAGGTCATGCAGGGAGGGAATTAGGAAGGCGAAAGCCCAGCTAGAGCTCAACCTGGCCACGGTCGTGAGGGACAACAAAAAAAGCTTCTATAAATACATTAACAACAAAAAGAGGGCCAAGGAGGATCTCCATCCTCTACTGGATGCGGCGGGGAACATTGTCATGAAGGATGAGGAAAAGGCTGAGGTACTTAATGCCTTCTTTGCCTCAGTCTTTAATAGCCACACCAGGTATCCTCAGGGTATCCATCTCCCTGAGCTGGATGACAGGGATGGAGAGCAAAATAGGCTCCCCATGATCCAGGAGGAAGCAGTTAATGACCTGCTATGCCACCTGGACACTCACAAGTCTATGGGGCCTGATGGCATCCACCCAAGGGTGCTGAGGGAGCTGGCGGAGGAGCTTGCCAAGCCGCTCTCCATCATTTATCAACAGTCCTGGTCAACGGGGGAGGTCCCGGATGACTGGAAGCTTGCCAACGTGACGCCCATCTACGAGAAGGGTCGGAAGGAGGATCCGGGGAACTACAGGCCTGTCAGCCTGACCTCGGTGCCGGGGAAGGTTATGGAGAGGCTCATCTTGAGGGCGCTCACGGGACACGTGCAGGATAACCAAGGGATCAGGCCCAGCCAGCACGGGTTCATGAGAGGCAGGTCCTGCTTGACCAACCTGATCTCCTTCTATGACCAGGTGACCCGCCTAGGGGATGAAGGGAAGGCTGTTGATGTTGTCTACCTGGACTTCAGCAAAGCCTTCGACACTGTTCCCCACAGTATTCTCCTGGAGAAGCTGGCGGCCCGTGGTTTAGACAGGTACACTCTTCGCTGGGTAAAAAACTGGCTGGATGGCCGAGCCCAGAGAGTTGTGGTGAATGGGGTGAAATCCAGCTGGCGGCCGGTCACAAGCGGAGTCCCCCAGGGCTCAGTTTTGGGACCGGTCTTGCTTAATGTCTTTATTGATGATCTGGATGAGGGGATAGAGTGCTCCCTCAGCAAGTTTGCAGACGACACCAAGTTGGGAGGGAGTGTTGATCTGCTTGAGGGTAGGAAGGCTCTGCAGAGGGATCTGGACAGGCTGGATCGATGGGCTGAGGCCAACCGGATGAAGTTCAATAAGGCCAAGTGCCGGGTTCTGCACTTTGGCCACAACAACCCCAGGCAACGCTACAGGCTTGGGGACGAGTGGCTGGAAAGCTGCCAGGCAGAAAAGGACCTGGGGGTGTTGATTGACAGCCGGCTGAATATGAGCCAGCAGTGTGCCCAGGTGGCCAAGAAGGCCAACGGCATCCTGGCTTGTATCAGAAATGGTGTGGCCAGCAGGAGTAGGGAGGTGATCATGCCTCTGTGCTCGGCACTGGTGAGGCCGCACCTCGAATCCTGTGTTTACTTTTGGGCCCCTCACTACAAGAAAGACATTGCGGTGCTGGAGTGTGTCCAGAGAAGGGCGACGAAGCTGGTGAGGGGTCTGGAACACAAGTCTTATGAGGAGCAGCTGAGGGAGCTGGGGTTGTTTAGCCTGGAGAAGAGGAGGCTGAGGGGAGACCTTATCGCTCTCTACAATTACCTGAAAGGGGGTTGCAGAGAGGTGGGTGCTGGTCTCTTCTCCCAAGTGACTAGTGACAGGACTAGAGGAAATGGCCTCAAGCTGCACCAGGGGAGGTTCAGGCTGGATATTAGGAAAAAGTTCTTTACTGAGAGAGTAGTGAAACATTGGAATAGGCTGCCCAGGGAGGTGGTAGAGTCACCCTCCCTGGAGGTATTCAAGGAGTGTGTGGATGTGGCATTGTGGGATGTAGCTTGATGGGCATGGTGCTGTGTTGTGTTGGGTGGGTTGGTGTTTGGTGTGTTGTGGTTTGTTGTTGTTGTTGGGTTTTTTTTGTTGTTTTTGTTTTTTTTTTTTAAGGTTGGACTTGATGATCTTACAGGTCTTTTCCAACCTTAGTGATTCTGTGATTCTGTGATTCTGTGATAAAAGTATGCAATATTTATGGTTAAAACTATTTGATAAAATTGGCATTGTTATATCAACAAAGAGTAGTTAACCTTTAACCCCCCCAAACCTAACAATTATTTTAATAAACACAAGTAAAGAACCCAGACCACCTCGATACTATATGGACATGATGTATCTTGCTACATTACATGTCTCCACATCTCCTCCCAGCTCAGTGGAGGAGGACTTAATCAACAAAATTTTATCTTACCTTACTAATGTCATAGTCAGTGTCAAAATTACATAAGCATCCTCCAAAAAAATTTTTTTTTAAAATTCAACAGACACAAAAACTGCAACTAAAAAGTGATAAAGGTCCAGAATTCCAAGACCTGCTTCTTGTTTTCAATGAAGTTTAACATTAAAATGTGTTTGGATTACAGCTCTGAGATCCACTGCTGCAACAGCTCCTCCTTGAGCAGATCAAAGAATGGCTTCTGCTCCAGTGAGGTTGGGCACCCAACAATTCCCCCTTCATTTGAGGGAAAAGAAGGAAAAAAGCTGTATGAGGACATTGCTGAATTTATTGCTCATTTATTGTAGAGGTGCCTTGTCAACAGGAAGTGAACAACACTGACTTTAAATATTGGAAGAACCAGAGACATATAAAAGCCACAGTCCAGTAAGCAAACATTCTTGAAAAATTACCCTAATTAAATCTTTGTCACACTTGATAATGAGATATTTGCTTCCATGGCCTTTTCTGTTTTCCTTTCATGATGATGCTGAGGTAGGTGTCGGTTTTAATTTAATAGTATCATATAGATTTTTCTTTGGTAATATCTTTATAGATCAGTACGCTTCAGGCCTGTGGGTAACAACTGGTGTCAACTATACAGCCTCTTCCTTAAGGTTAACCAAGCAATGTGTCTTTTTGAAAAATCGTGATTGCATAGTAATAAACAACGAAGTGTACTCATTTTTCACAGTACACAAATATTAAACTGGTAATCAGTGTATTTAATTGGGCTTTCCTTCTGTCAAAAGGATTTCATAATAAATACCCAAGATCAAGTAAGTTCTTTAATAATTAAATGAAACCTAAACCAGTAACTGTCTGAAACTCTCTCATAAAACATGGAATAGTAAACTCTGTTCTTAAATGCTATGTTTGATAGGAATTCTGCAGAGAAGGCAGTGTTCATATCTTGGCCTTTCTGCCCTTGAAAGCTTTTGAGACCGAGAAAAAGAGACTTCTGTACAGACTTTGTAAAAACGCAGTCTTTGAAATTCTCCTTGATGTGGTGTTTTAGGCTTATTAGATGGGTGAATTTAAGTACCATGTCAAGTCATAATCCAGTTCTTGGTTCTGTTTTTTCCTTAGGTCCCTTCAACACGCCCCAAGAAAAAACAGCTCACACTTTGCTATTATTCAAGTACTGTTGAGTAATGGGGTTTTGCATTATTTTTGTAAAGGAAAGGTTTTGTGGACAGAAGTGGATGAAAATACTAGTCTAAATGCACATGTCTATCTCTCAGAGAAGTAATCAGCTTCCAGGTAATTGTAAACATTATTTCTGTATTGTCAGAATAGGGTTGAGTGCAGGAAACCATCACTCTTACACAAAACATGCTTTTTAAGTCGTTATTTTTTAAAAAAGACTGTATCATCTTAATGCACTACAACAATGATCTGGGCTATCATGTTGTTAAGAATGGATAATGTTTTGGCTTTTTTTTTCCTCTTTCTGAATTCATTGTCTGTTTGAAAATAGCTGTGGGTAAAGTGGATTGAAGTTAGACAAAAAAAGGCCTAAAACTTTATTGGCTAACAGAAAATGTACAGTTTACAAGTAAACAGAGGTGGATAGTTTATAATTTTGAGAGAGGAGAATAATTTTTTCATTTTGCAATATAATGACTTACACTAGTGAGGTTGCTTAATTATAAATCACATAACTGCGCTCTATAGTATATGAGCATTAGATAAAAGCACTATCTTGTTTTCAATACTAAATTTATTATCTATTGTGAGTCTTTCAGAAATGCCTTTAGGTTGTGCCTTCAAATCAGAAAAGATGTGACCCCTTTGGGATTTAGCTGGGTCTTTTTTTAATATGGTGTCTCAGTAACAGAGTGAAGATAATGTTCCAAATAAATAAAAAATTCTGAATATCCTAGTGACTATACCAGTGCAATGCTTGTTAAAATTATTCAGATTTGTCTAACCTATGAATTCATTATTATACATTAATTTTTATAAAAAATATATTTAAAACAAATTTTTTACTGATCAAAGAGTCAAGCTCAATGCTTTTGTAGCTGCTTTTGCTGAGGTAGGATTTGATTCACTGGGGCTGGTGCTCTAAGCAAAGGCTTCACAAACATGCATAAGTCCTTATCTTCCACTACTCAGAAGGGAACAAGAGCATCTGATAGAGCTCAGCAAGCTAAAAAGAAGGTACAGACTGCACAATATGCAGAAGGAAACACTGATGCAATTACTAAATAGAAAATTTCCCCTTAAATCATGAGAGTAGGAGAGTAGGAATTCATCTTTGCAAACACACATCTGAAGAATTTAAGAAACTGAGGTTCTCAAAGCAACATTATGTATATTACCTATCTTAATCCAAGTCAGTGGGGCTGAATGTGAGATTTGGACCTTATGCTTATGCACAAATATAAACATCTCCTGATGCGAATTGAAGCTCTATGTTCACTACACACAATGAGAATCAGTTAGTGTTTCTTTAAGAAAAACAACTTTATAAGTTCTTTACATAGCAAGTGAAATATTGAGAAAAATGACTGACACAAGTAAAGGTAGCTCCCATATATTATGAGAATTGGCACTTTGCCCATACTCGCTATCACTCACTAGGTCACTAGATGATTCCACAGTGCAAATCTTCAAAATCTGATAGATTTGGTTATGGGATCTCTAAACATCAGTGTTTGTGGGGTCACTTTCATTGGAAAGCCACACAAAAAATGTAATGTAACTATTTAATATATGTATTGAAAATATATTATTAGATTGAGATGTTTTATATTATTGAAATTAATAACAGAAGCAAGTAATTTTCCAGATTAAGTAACTGAAAAACAGCTGCAAGACCTTCTGCAAAATTTCATATTAAGCCACCATCACCTTGCTTAAGGTTTTCACTGAAGCAGATATTGATGTTGTACATGAGATTACTGGAGTTTCAGATCTAAAAGTAACGTCCTACGGAAAATTAAAGAAAAAAATAAAGAAAACAATAGATGTAACACAAAGTTCATTGTTAAAATCTGGATCTTAGAGGGATTGATACAGAAGTTGGAGATAAGCAATCACACATGGAATGAGGGTTGCAGTGGAAAAAAGCGGGAATTATTACAGACTGCTTACTAAAAACAAAAGCACGCTTTTGAAAGTTGCTCTACTGGAAAAAAAGAGAGGTGTTTCAGCCTTCATGGTAGTTGAAGCTTGGTGTTCTACTGACAAAACAGCTGTTGGCTCTACTAAATTGTGTCAAATTACATGCAGTAGTTATATAATGTGTATTACTCTCCACGAGGGACAAAGATGAGGCCACTCATTTTACTTAGGACTGAAAGATGGATTTAAATTATACTGCTAGGGATGAAAGGCTAGTGCTTCATTAAGTAAGCTGCTCAACCTTCGCGCTTACTCCAGTTTTAAAACTATTATCCTACAATCAGAGTGAATTCCTTTGAAATAATATTGCAGTCATTCTTTGATAAGAAAACCTGTTTTTTTCCTTTGCTCTGCCTTGCAACTAAGTAGCAGATACATAATTTATATTAACCTTGACTTGTTCTTCACCTACAGATTCTCCTGATTTTACACCATAAGGGAGAATCCTTTTTTCTTTACAAGTGAAAACATGAATTAAGTATTTCCCTTATACATATTCTTTCTTTTTATTTTTTCAGAGGAACCAGTGTTCATAAAGCACTGTTCCTAGCTTGGAAGAAGTAGCAGCTTGTTTCCAGCTTTCAGACTTGTCCAAAATCAATCTTGTTACTATGGCTTGGATTTACATAATATTCCTCCCTGAGTGGAGTTTCTGCAGCTTGTCTGCAGCAGTACTGTAGGGAGCAATGGGGAGTTCTGTTTAAAAACTGGTGACACAAAAGTGCCGCTGGTGTTTTCAGATGCTCATTTTTACACACCTACATTCTTTGCAGAGTGCTAAAAACAGTACTTTCTAAAGTTGCACACAATTACATTAAGAACTGCATTTGTACTGAAAGCATTGTCATTAGAATGTCTTATTTGCTCAGTACAAAGGCTCTATGGCTCACTGCCCTTCTGATATTTCAATTATTTCGTTGTAATCATGTAGCAAAGCAGATATTGATTTCCTGGGTATTCAAATTACACCTCTGAATGCAAGAGGTAGTAAAAGGGCTTTATCATTTAAAATTATACACTATTTGGTGAAGCCAGCTGGTTCCAGTGTAAAGGAACATATTCTTTTATTTTAAAAGTGACATTATAAAGACCATCTGTGGGGGTGTTTCTGTAAGGCTATATTCAAATTCAATAAGCCTTACTTATTTTGAGAAATACCTTGCTCTCAAGCAGCTTCTGAGACTTACTAAATGTGAATAAAGAAAATTAAAGCAGTCCTCGGGACCTGATGGATATACCAGTGCACTTTTAATTGTACATTTATGTGTGCATCGATTTAGGGATGTTGAAAATCCACAACTTTGATTTTTGATACATGTCAAATGGCAATGATTTGCTCTGCCATTCATCATTCCTCCTTTAAGTGAGATAGCTGGTACTCCCTTTCCAATACGGGGCGAACAGAAATCTGCGAGAAGTCAATTCTTTCAATAAAGTGAACTTGAAATAAACTTTCAAGATTTGGGAAAACTTCTGTTATATGATCAAATGCTCTTCAAATTCCAGATGTCTCTTTTTTGTCCATTCCAAACTTGGGATTGATGGCCTAAATGCAGAGATACTCTATCAAATCATATGGTGAGAGCTTCACAGGAGACAGTGTTTCAGTTTGGCTGTCCTGCTAGACAGGCTAGAAACTGAAATAGTTGCTCCCTGAGAAGCTGGATATTAGTTTAAAAAAGCCAAGGAACCAGCCAAACAAAAAGTCATATGCAGTTCCCAAGAGTAAAGCAGGAAACATCACACTGTTGGGTTATGATGAAATAAATGCCAAAAACATCTAACAATACTGTAGATTCCCAGTGACCTCACCAATTTGGTAATTTTGTTTTATTCAGTGAAGCAGACTTCCAATGCAGCTTCCAAATTTCCTAATTCTACTTTCCTCATAAACCTTCTCCCTCCTAGAAAGAAGGAAAGCTCTTTGACTTTCTTAATCGTCCTTTTGATAATTTATTTCTCTGTTTCCCTTTTTCCTCATCTTTGTTTATTTTCCTTCCTTTTCCAGGAGACACTTAGGCAAAGACAACCCTAAAATAATTTTTTAAAATTAATATTTTTTTAAATGTAGTTGGTTTTCTAAGCATAAAGCTGTGTGTATCTATATGCATAATGCTTTATGACAGAAGCTAAAAGAGTTTAGACTCCCTTGGTTACAGCTAGCCTACCTGAGTCTATTGTCTCTCTCTATGCACACATAAAAAAAAATCCAGACTGAAGAATTAGCAGCACAAGTATTCAACAGAACACTCTGAGGGGATTGAAGAATGCTTACAGATGCAATTAATCACTGATAAGTTACTGCTATCATTGTCCTAGAAATCAAAGAAGTTAAAAAGTTTGAAAATGTACCAAAAATATAATCTTCATGTAAAATAAGGTAGTATATTTGAATATCTAAAAGCTACAGGGAGGTTTTTTTATTTTTTTTTCCTTTTTCTTTCTTTTTTCTCTTTTTTTTTTTGTGACAGGTTATAGAAGTTTTTCATACAGAAAAAAAAGGTCAAATATGATGGATTTCATTCAAAATTTCCTGTTTTTCTTAGGTGTTGTTTAGTATTTAAAAATGTTTTTTCGTTTAAAATGTTTTGCAGACTTTATGATGTTATCATTCAAAGAAAACCAACTGCATGTACTCTCAATGGTTGATACTTGTTTTGAAAAGAAAGTGTGCAGTGGCTTCAAATCTTTGTGTTTATTAGAAAAGTTAATAATCCAGTATTATTTCACTTCTACCTACTTTCTCAGGTAAATTCCCAGTGCCAAAAAGACTTAAGAGTTTTAAAAGCAATCAAATATACCAGTTTCTTTTTCACAAACACTTCTTCACTCACTTCCAGTCTCAGACTGATCCTGAAGTAAGTCAATGTCATGCAGCTCCATTTTAAATCCATGACTTTGATTGCCAGGACATCCTTGTTTCATATGTACAAGCTGGGACAAGAACCTCAGAAATAATAACACTTCAAAACTGGAACAAATGACAAAGCTGCTGCCACATCACCCCTATACAGGAAAGGTTTATTACCACAAAAGGCAAAGATATAATCTAATTTTATATCCTGTTTATCACAGATTATTTCTGCATCATTCAGCTATCCATCACTGAACCCAAATTCCGGAATACAACGAGATTATAGTTCATGTCTTCCAGAAATGTACCCAGATTCTAATAGAATCTTTTCCTAATGAATCACCGATCTAGCAATCCACATGAGGATGGCTGTCTGCAGTTAGTACATACAAGTTATTTTTCCCCTTAGTGAATAAAAATGAAATGACTAATAAGTTGATGGATCTTTGGCATCTGAAATTCTAATGTCTGTATGTACACATCTTATAAGCATGCCATCCTGTCTTTGGACATAACACATCCAAAAGAATCTGGGCTTCAAAACAATCCATCTTATAAAATGTCTTTTTTACTTAATCCTTGCTTTTCCCTGTTTTTGAAAACAGGTTTTTACCAAGAAGGTAGACATCAGCCTACATTTTCTATCATCAAATTCAGTTACCTTTTTTAATTAGCACCCTGCAAGTAAGAATATCTTAAAGCACAGCCGGCTGCCCTAAAGAAGTGTATGCAATTCCAGATAGCCTTTTACTCATGAACATAATTGTACTTACAGAGAGTACAACGTTTGTTGATTCAGATCCTTGCACCCTTACTGTGACAAATGTATTGAGCAACATCTGCTTTAACCAGTCGTTTGGGACTCTCTTGCTTGGTGGACCCCTAAGAAAAAGCAGACAGAAAAAAAATATTATGCAGCAAACGCTGGCCTGAAGCTCAAGAGTGTGTGTTGCATTAATTACAAACAATTTTTTGATTTGGTTATAAATTTTCTCTTTCAGGAATGATGACTATGAGCTGGTCAAAACCAGATGGAAACTAAAGAAGGTTCAGTCTTCTCACAGTAAAGTAAGATATGTTTGCTTCCACTCATGCACCTCTGTTTACATAATGGCCCATGTATTCATCTACCTTCAAGCAGATTCCACATTATTAATTTTCTTCTTTTTGAATGGGAGGAGAAAAGCAAGTTTTACCTATATGCCAATCTATCTTACCTGCTTCTACTCACACTATTCTGCTTTTTTTTTTCCCATATAAATTATATAAATGTTAAATGTAGTGAGGATTGGAATCCACATTTGACGACTCCTTTTTCTCCCTGGTTTTGTGTGTTACACCAAACTTTAGATTCATTTTCACTCTCTAGTCCAATGACTATTATATTAAATTGTGGAAGCAAGGTGAAACTGCTCTAACATGAGAGATTTAGTAGAGCAACTTAACTGGCAAACAATGGTTTACAACATTTACCTCTGAGATGAGTTTCTTATCCCTATATAGCCCACAGCAATATGGTCAGGATAATTTCCTGCAAAGTGGAAAATTTTAGGTTGATGAGTGAGTTGGCATAGGCACCATACTTTGTTTTAGTCATTAAGACATTAAATAAAACATGAATCAGCCCCAGTTATACTCAGCTTAAAACTGCCAGTACCGATTAGGCATGCTCCAAGAAGGAATGCCCAATCAGGCCCCTCTGGGAATACAGGCAAAGGAACACTTACAATGGGATTAATCTCATGCACCTTTAGGCACATAAAGGAAAGACATCAGAATCTGAACTAATCGCTCCAGCCTGTGCTAAGGAGAGAAGTAGGCACCTTCTGAAGCATTAATCACACATATTTCAGATGCCTCTTAGATGAGATGAATCCCTTTTGGGCACACCAATGTCTCTCATATGACTTTTAAATGGACATAAGGTGATTAGCTCAGTCTAATGTTTAGCTTCTGTGTCTGACTGAGCTGATGTCTGTGCCAGGCATTGTGCTGCTTTGCCAGGTATGTCCGCATGTGACCACTGCTTTGGGTGTTATTTCCTGAAGTCCTTACAAGTCCTTCTGTAGGAACTCCAGTTCTGTGTTGGGTGTTAGCTTGACTACATCAAGATGCCCTGGGAATCCAGTACGAGGTTGCCAAAATAAAAATCCAGAATGCTATTGCCTAGAATAAGACAAAGGTTGTCCTGTTCTGCCACTTCAACACTAGTTTTTAAATTCCTTTCTAGATCTAAGCAAACATTGGCACTGATGTGCAGCTTGTATGGCTGGTGTTTACTACCACATACTCATGATACAGGGATAAGTTCAAGTGGCACATCAATATCAGCTGCTTTTTATAATGAGACAGTCACTAGTAATTATAAACCTAATTAAGCAGCAATTGATTGTGCAGGTACCCTGGAGCTAAACTTTTCTTTGATAGTCCCAGTTGAGAGTTTCTGGCCTTTTTTATGTAAGAACAAGGGCTTTATTTGCCACATGAAACAGGGAGAATTTTAGACGTTGCTGGAACTGAGTTGGTGAACCTACCACAAATATATAAACAAAACAGAGAGGTTGATATAATTCAGGATACAGAAATCTATCATTTAGACTCACTAAATGTTGGAGGACAGAATCTGAAATACAGGCATGAGACTTGTCATTGCTACTTGTATGGGGCTGCTATGTAATAATATAAATACTGCTGTGCAGCTATTTCATTAAAAATGAGCAGTTAATGGAGCAGAAGTTATTATATATGCTGAGATATTGAGGCTTTAGTATATTAATGAATGGACTTAGCTTATCAGGGAGCTGTGCGTTAGTATTAAGGCAGATGACACGGTAGTAATATGAGCTCCGAGCAAACACATGGGCATTTACAGATGAATGGCACACTGCTAGCTTAGAGTGGAGCCATTCAGATGCTTATTTCATTCCTGACCAAATATACTTCAGTCTTCAAAATACTGAGCAGGACTCTTTCTGGAAAATGTAACTTGAGAGTGACTTGATCTAACACTTGGTCCTAGAATGAACTACCATGTACTGTCAAAAGTGAGATTTTTCTCAAAATACAGTTTTTGCATGTCTTTTAATTCAAAATGCCATTTCATGCATCTCCTTCTTCACCTTTTCTGCAGCAGCCAAGTAGAGAGATAACTGACTCTGTTACAGATATTTCACAATTATTACTTAAAATATATTAATAGTCTTGAAAGCAGGGACTGCACTCCACTCTTTCTGTGTGTTTGCTTTAGCTGCTAACCTACAAAGTCATCTTTTAGTTTCTTGAAGTTGATGTTGTAGGCAGATCTGTTTCAGTTCTGCTTGTTCCTGATCCTATTCTGAGGGGGTTAACTCTTTCCATAAACTGTAATACTACCCCATCCAGGTTTGTGGTTTTCATTCTGCAGTCTGAACTTAAATCTACAAAGAAATTTTGAATCAAATTTAATCAAGTGATTTTTAGGAAAATTACACCAGAATTTTGGAAAGACTGAAGAGAAGAATTCTTGTGAATTCTTCTTTCTAGAGTTCAGTTCTTGACTTGAACTCATGCAGACATCCCTCAGCTAGGTGCTTCTGAAACAGGGTGATTCAGAAACTAGTATCTCCTAGATTTAGGTACTTTTTTCCTTCCTTAAATAAGAACAGCTAGCTTGTTCTTTAAACAGGAGCAACAGTAGAACTCCTCAGATGACCATTAACAAATGGTTTTAGGCATAAAATTAGTGGTGAGATGAACTGGTCTCCTTTGTGCAAATAGCAGACCTGGTCTAGTGGCTAACATTTCAGTGATCACATTTTTAGTGGCAAGGAATATAAAATCTTACGGACTCTCAGTAATCAAACACTTAGGCAGGAATTTTATTGATCACTTTATTACAGATTTATTACTTTAGACAAAGGTGAAGTTCACCTGGAATGTTACATCATTGGTTCAGTTTAGCAAAGATTTTTTGACCTTTTTTTCATTTTTTTGCTAAAGCAACAATCAAGCTTTTCTATAAGTCACCAGTAATTTCTGAGTCCAGTGAATAAGTGGGCAAATGCATAGGTCATGACATTAACTGAAACAGCCAAACAAGGATGCTATTTTCTTCTAAAGTAAAAAAAAATGTTACTAACGGGACGAGAATGAAAAAGGGGAGATTTATGCTTATTTTTGCTTTAAGAGAGAAATTCTAGAAAAGCATAAATGTTTTTCCTCAGTGATTTTTTAGCTTGCTTAACTGCATACAAAAAAACCCCCAAAACTAAACAAAAAAACCCAGCTAAACAAACAAACAACTAAAAACCCACAAAGGCATAATGTAAGTATTCTTCTTATTCCTTTTTTGTTTTCTTCAACACCACTTTAGGATTTCAGCTCCTTTATTAGATTTATTGCTGAAATAAGACAGATTTTTAAAGGCAGAGCAGAAGTCTTGTGATCTGTGATAACTCCAACGCCTAAGATTAGTCACTTCTGTTTCTCCCCATGTCCCTGTCTAGCAAAGACAAAGCTTTAGAGATGGAAAAAACAAATCTTCTCAATTCCTTTGACATCCTGTTTGGTATCCCCTTTACCATTTCAAGTTCAGAATTATCATAGTTGATTTTCCTGTGTTGGATATTAATCCCTCAGAGAAGGTGTCTGTGTAAGCTTTTACTTGGTCTCCAATCCCCTTCCTTCCAATTACTTTCATGGCTTGTTTTCTTCTGTGTCTTCTTCTTTTTCCTTTTCAGTTAAGAGCAATAGCCCTGACACATTGTGTTGAGCCTCAACTGTTCCTCAATTCAGGTTATGCTCTTTAATGAAATCAAAGAAAAGCAGATGAGAGATCCAGAGGATAAAAAAGTTAACTCAGTATCTACTACAAAAGGACATTAAATGGAACAGAGATTTCTAAGCTGAGAAAATTAAATTCAGAGCTGGTTGTATTTTTAAAGTAGGAACGTGGGGATTAGTAGAAAGTTTAGCAAAGAAGTAGAAGAACATTTCCTTCAGGAAAGTGGGAAGACCATGAAGAAACTGGAGGTGTTTTGGGTTATGAATATACAGGAAAAAGTTTAAATAATCTCAAGGAAAGAGATGAAATCATAAAATCACAGAATCACAGAATTACTAAGGTAGGAAAAGACCTGTAAGATCATCAAGTCCAACCATCAACTAACACCACCATGACCATTAAACCATGTCCCACAATGCCTCGTCCACACGTTCCTTGAACACCTCCAGTGATGGTGACACCACCACTTCCCTGGGCAGCCTGTTCCAGTGCTTCACCACCTTCTCAGTTTCGTAACATCCAGTCTGAACCTCCCCTGGTGCAAAATTGAGGCCATTCTTCTGGCCCTGTTGCTAGTCACTTGAGAGAAGGGACCAACACCCACCTCTCTGCAACCCCCTTTCAGGTAATTATAGAGAGCAATGAGGTCTCCCCTCTTCTGCAGGCTGAACAACCCCAGCTCCCTCAGCCGCTCCTCATAAGACTTGTGTTCCAGACCCCTCACCAGCTTCGTCGCCCTTCTCTGGACACGCTCCAGCACCTCAATGTCCTTCTTGTAGTGAGGGGCCCAAAAGTAAACACAGGATTCGAGGTGCGGCCTCACCAGAGCTGAGCACAGAGGCATGATCACCTCCCTACTCCTGCTGGCCACACCATTTCTGATACAGGCCAGGATGCCATTGGACTTCTTGGCCACCTGGGCACACTGCTGGCTCATATTCAGCCGGCTGTCGACCAACACCCCCAGGTCCTTTTCTGCCTGGCAGCTTTCCAGCCACTCGTCCCCAAGCCTGTAGCATTGCAGGGGGTTGTTGTGACCAAAGTGCAGGACCCGGCATTTGGCCTTGTTAAACCACATACAATTGGCCTCGGCCCATCGATCCAGCCTGTCCAGATCCCTCTGCAGAGCCTTCCGACCCTCCAGCAGATCAACACTCCCTCCCAACTTGGTGTCGTCTGCAAACTTGCTGAGGGTGCACTCGATCCCCTTATCCAGATCATCGATAAATATATTAAACAAGACCAGCCCCAAAACTGAGCCCTGGGGGACTCTTCTTGTGATCGGCTGCCAGCTGGATTTCACTCCATTCACCACAACTCTCTGGGCTCAGCTGTCCAGCCAGTTTTTTACCCAGCGAAGAGTGCACCTTTCTAAGCCACGATTCACCAGCTTCTGCAGGAGAATACTGTGGGAGACAGTGTTGAAGGCTTTACTAAAGTCCAGGTAGACAACGTCAACAGCCTTCCCCTCATCCCCTAGGCGGGTCACCTGGTCATAGAAGGAGATCAGGTTGGTCAAGCAGGACCTGCCTTTCATGAACCCGTGCTGGCTGGGCCTGATCCCTTGGTTATCCTGCATGTGCCCTGTGAGCGCCCTCAGCATGAACCTCTCCGTTATCTTCCCCGGCACCGAGGTCAGGCTGACAGGCCTGTAGTTCCCCTGATCCTCCTTCCGGCCCTTCTTGTAGATGGGCGTCACATTGGAAAGCCTCCAGTCATCCGGGACCTCCCCTGTTGACCAGGACTGTTGATACATGATGGAGAGCGGCTTGGCAAGCTCCTCCGCCAGCTCCCTCAGCACCCTTGGGTGGATGCCATCAGGCCCCATAGACTTGTGAGCGTCCAGGTGGCATAGCAGGTCGTTAACTGCTTCCTCCTGGATCATGGGGAGTTTATTTTGCTCTCCATCCTTGTCTTCCAGCTCAGGGAGCTGAATACCCTGAGCATACCTGGTGTGGCTATTAAAGACTGAGGCAAAGAAGGCATTAAGTACCTCAGCCTTTTCCTCATCCTTCGTGACAATGTTCCCTCCCACATCCAGTAAAGGATGGAGATTGTCCTTGGCTCTCTTTTTGTTGTTAATGTATTTGTAAAACCATTTTTTGTTGTCCCTCATGACCGTGGCCGGGTTGAGCTCTAGCTGAGCTTTTGCCTTCCTAATTCCCTCTCTGCATGACCTAACGAGGTCCTTGTACTCTTCTTCACTTGCCTGCCCCTTCTTCCAAAGGTGATAAACTCTCCTTTTTTTCCTGAGTCCCAGCAAAAGCTCCCCATTCAGCCAGACCGGTCGTCTTCCCCGCCGACTCTTCTTACAGCAGATGGGGACTGCCTGCTCCTGCACCTTTAAGATTTCCTTCTTGAAGAAGGCCCAGCCTTCCTGGACCATCTCCCAAGGGACCCTCTCGACCAGTGTCCTGAACAGGCCAAAGTCTGCTCTCTGGAAGTCCATCGTAGCGGTGTTGCTGACTGTCCTCCTTACCTGGCCAAGAATTGACAACTCTATCATTTCATGGTCGCTAAGCCCAAGACGGCCTCTGACCTGCACTTCTCCCACCAGACCCTCTCTGTTTGTAAACAGCAGGTCAAGCAGGGCACCTCCCCTGGTAGGCTCCCTTACCAGCTGTGTCAGGAAGTTATCTTCCAGACACTCCAGGAACCTCCGGGACTGTTTCCTCTCTGCTGTGTTATATTTCCAGCAGACGTCTGGTAAGTTTAAGTCCCCCACAAGAACAAGGGCTTGCGACTGTGAGACTTCTGCCAGTCGCTTGTAGAACGCTTCATTGGCTTCTTCGTCCTGGTTGGGTGGTCTATAACAGACCCCCAGCAGAATATCCGCCTTGTTAGCCTTCCCCCTCATCCTTACCCATAAGCATTCAACCTTGTCATCACAATCATTGAGCTCTATACAATCAAAGCACTCCTTGACGTACAGAGCCACCCCACCGCCTCTCCTTCCTTGCCTATCCCTCCTGAAGGGCTTGTAGCCATTCATTGCAGCACTCCAGCCATGCGAGTCATCCCACGCAGAAAGCTATTAGAAAGTCTAGGTGAGAGAAAGATACTGCAACTTCTGAGCACTTTGAAATTTGAACACTTTAACCTACCAAAAGCATCAAAATGCACTCTCTTCTGTGCAGAGCACAGCAGAGTGGCAACAAACAGTTCTGTGCAGGCTAAACTAGATAAACATCTCAAACAACTGATCCTCATCAGTCCTTTGAATGGTCATCAGACATCTTTAATATCTACTGAAAAAAATATAAGTATCATTTATTTAATTACTATGTCTATCCAGCTTGCAGGCTTTTGTACTTGCAGTATCAGCTGTTCATAATGAAGATTTTCAGCCATGGAAACAAAGCAGCCTTGGCACCGCTATTCTTCCAGGAGTTCCAGCTAAGTTCTTCCAGATAATCAGTCTTTCATCAATCAGTTAAAATATTCATATATTATTTCTTTTTATATGTATATTAAAAATAGTGTCTATTTCAGACTCTGAAAAACAGACACAATTCCAAGTTTGTCCACATTTTTTGTATTTTTCAATTTGTTTTTGTGAAGATGAATGCAAATCAAATCAAGCTTCTTCCTTTCTTCCCAGCCTTCCCACTACTATCTCTCATGGTGTCATGTCTAAATTCTGATCCTGATTTTGTAAGATTAAAAAAAAAAAATCCCACTCTTTTGGTGGGATTCTCACACCATCCTCTGATGCATCTGGTGCTAGCTGCTGTCTGAGGTAGGAGTCTGTAGCTGGGGTTACAGGATGGCAATGTGTTTGTGCATACATAAGTACACAGAGTCAGAACCTACAGTTATGAAATCTGATATGCAGGGACTGTATCATGTAAAATTTTACCTTCAAGTTTGGGATTTTTATGTATATTAACTTAAGACATCTCTGTGTTAATGTCTATGAGGATAAAGTCTAAAGGAATCATTCCAAGCTTTAAAATTATAAAGAAATTCAGGCCTTTAAAATTTTTATTCTATAATACTACTGACTTTGTATTGATACATAGTACTGATGAAATTTTGGTGGGGTATATGAATACTAATGTCAAGTAGTAAGCATTTTGTTCATGTTTGTAATACTGTCTCTAATTAAATTGTCTGTTCCTTTGTTCTTGTACTATGGAATATCGCGAGAGTGATCATTTCTCCTGTGCTTCTCATAAATATAATTCACTGAGGTTCTCAAAGCCTTGGAGGATCAGAGTGCTGAGGGGTGGTGATTTTTCTGTACCTAAATCTCTCTGTACCTCTCTACCTGTTTGTCTTACTTGCACCCCTGCAACCTTGGATTTACTTTCCATTATGACAAGGTGAAAATTAGATACAGTCCCTAGGTCCATCATATTTAAATTCCCAAACAGAATTTCACAAATAGTTACAGGCTATCCAGAAACATGACTCTTGCTATGTCTGTACAGACATGCTTTTAAGCATCTGAGCTGTAATTCTAGTCACTGTGGAAACAAGTACCATAAATCTGACTCCAAGTCTCATCCCACATCAAGTCCATTGAGATGGCTCATTATATTCTATTATCAACAGCTCACTTCCGTCCCTTATCTATGTCCACATTAAAACACAAAAGAAATTGAACAGATATGAAATGTTTTAAAATAACAAAACATCAGGGAGAAAAAAAAATAATAGAGCTTGCAACAGAATGTGGCACTAGTCAGTGAGGTACCATGGTATTCAAAAACTCTCAGTGACTGTCACGGAGACCTTCATGGTCCTGGTTCCAGTGGGAAGGAGGGGAGAATACTATGTGCATGTGCTTTCCCTGATCAGTTGTGGCATGGTGGAAACAAAACAACAAAAAAAATTTACTGTTTGCACGTGTTTTAACTTACCACCAGTAGGAACCTCCATAGAACAATTAATCCTTTCTATTTTAGATAGCAAACTGAGGGTGGGATGAATCAACCTGTGGGAGCGCTTTAATGACTAGATGGTGACTAGATATGACTATATGGTCAGATGACCATCTTAGGCTAGATACCTAAGTTTTAGATGGTTTAAGGTAATTGGGATGAATCCAACACACTAATACACAGCTGAATAATGCAAAATGGGTAGGCATTCACATAGACTAATAGTGATGAAGCTGGCATAAAGTCTTGAATAGAGTAGAATTAAAAGAGAGTATTAAATTTGGTTTTAGTTGAACTCTATTAAATCGCATTTATCTTACATTTTAACAAATGTTTCCAAAGATAGATGATTATTTCTCTTACAAAAGGCAGCACATATGGCACCATTTGATAGCTACAGCATGAAATGCCAGTTTTCTATAAATATAGACTTCGGGAAATTATCCTTAGAACCACTAGCATATGAGGTAAATAATTAATAGGAATGCTAATTATTCATTAAATTTAGGAAAATGCTAGGAAAATATATAATATCTTATGTCTTTGATTAATCCATTCTGTTCTCCCACACTTTGCATGGGTCTTTTTTTAAATCCTATGGTTTTATTAATTGCAGAAGCCAAAAAGCAGAGCTAACGTAATTTGGTAATAGTGACTGTATCTCTTGAAATTTTTTTTTGAATACTAAATTGGGAATAATTTAAGTTCTGTTGGCCTGAGTAAATGAGTATTAAGATGGTACATTTTCAACTAGCAGATGAGTTATTAATTTTCTGAAAAGCTGGATCATTGATATTAGGAAAATATTATTATATTAGTTTTAGGAAGGTTATCAGAAAAATAGAAATGGTTTGAATGCATTCAATCTAGTCAAAGGTTATATACTTTTTTAGGAATGTCTTTAAATCATTTGCCAGTGTGATATCTGCTGCTACATCATTTAAAAAATCTAGTGATGACTGTCTAGGGGAAGAAAGAACAAAAAGGCTGCAGGACAATGCATATAGTAGGGACTAAGAACTACATTCACAAGAAGACCTGTGTGCTGCAAGGCTGACAATAGTATAAAGCACAGGAGGAACTAGGCCTTCCTGCAGACAGCAAAGTCCAGAATGCTGTTCGTTGATTCACCAACATTACTGAGTAGAAAACATAGCACTACATCTTAAATATTGCCTGTTCCTTTATTTCCTATGTTATCTCCTTTCCTACTGTGATAGGTGGTTGGTCGCTAATTCCACTGGAGATGCAGATCTATTTCCCGAGCTTCACTGAAAAATAAATGAGAAGCAATGCTTTCTGTTCAAATTGCAATCCCTAGAAAAAGCTGTGCAAGCCTTGACTTTGCAGTGACACTCTGTAAAAGGTCTGGTGAATGGCTAACACATTTTATGCATGAGACTGAGCTTTAACTGACTTGGCCAGGTTAGATGGCAACAGACCTGTTGTCATAAACACGGTTAGGTAACAAGATGATGACTTAGGTAACAACTGTGATGACTCAGAGTTGCTTTAAAGTGGGACATATTTTTTTTTTAATTGGCAGTCAGGTACTTCAGACTAGTTGTGCTTTGTGCCCAGGAACCTTCACAGATGTCCTTTTCTTCTGCCCTTTCTTCTGGATAGTATGAGTCTTTAACATGGAGCTAACAACATCTGTAGTGGTGGAAAAGGAAGAATAAAAATGAATCTCTTCAGAAGTGTTGTAATTGAAGCCAGAAGGGATGCTCCCATTAAAGCTGTCTGACTTTGTTTTCAGTCATTTTTTATCTTGTTATACTAAACCTTATTGAATAGAATTTGTTTGCGACAGCTCTCTGTGGCAGTTCAGGTGGTTGCTATTCTTTTAATAGAAAAATCAGACAAAACGTTCCTCCATAAATATGGAGAACATACTAACTTTCACAACATAAATTCTGGAAATCTAGTACTTGATTCAATAAGGAAGGTGGAATTTATACCATAACTGTGCTTTCTGTCTGTATTAAAATTCATCTCAATTTTGTGATGTAAAAAAGCTTTTGAAAAAATACAGGTTTCACACGAGAGGTAAGACTTCTGAGATTTCAGTGACTAAACTACCAAAACTGTGCTACACTTACATCAACCTGAGGCCAAGGATTTTCTATGCCACTCCATGCTTGGGATGCCACCCTGTCTCTCCTCTGCTCAGATCCCACCCTCACAGCAAGGAAGAGGAAGAGGCTTTAGCAGAAAGCAGAGGTGCAAAAGAGAGATGCTTAGAGAAAAAACACGGGATTGGAGATTGCCACACTGTGATGTTAGTGGGGACTGAGCAAAGAGCCTTATTCTGGAATGAGGAGTCTGAGGAGAAGAACAAACCCAAGATTTGCAGTGTGAGGAAAATGAGACTGAGATGAGTAGCCAGAAGTTCAAGACAGACTGGTAGTTCAGAACAGAGCCTTTATTGGAGTATATGTGATATGATAACTATGCCACACTCCCTGCAATGAGAGGATAGCAAGCTGTCAGGGTGAAACAGTACTAGGGAATGAAAGATTGTCACTTGTATCTTGTCACTTGCTGGATCGATGGGCTGAGACCAACCGGATGAAGTTCAATAAGGCCAAGTGCCGGGTTCTACACTTTGGCCACAACAACCCCAGGCAACGCTACAGGCTTGGGGACGAGTGGCTGGAAAGCTGCCCCGCAGAAAAGGACCTGGGGGTGTTGATCGACACCCGGCTGAATATGAGCCAGCAGTGTGCCCAGGTGGCCAAGAAGGCCAACGGCATCCTGGCTTGTATCAGAAATGGTGTGGCCAGCAGGAGCAGGGAGGTGATCATGCCTCTGTACTCGGCTCTGGTGAGGCCGCACCTCAAATACTGTGTTCAGTTTTGGGCCCCTCACTACAAGAAGGACATGGAGGTGCTGGAGCATGTCCAGAGAAGGGCGACGAAGCTGGTGAGGGGTCTGGAACACAAGTCTTATGAGGAGCAGCTGAGGGAGCTGGGGTTGTTCAGTCTGGAGAAGAGGAGGCTGAGGGGAGACCTTATCGCTCTCTACAATTACCTGAAAGGGGGTTGCAGAGAGGTGGGTGTTGGCCTCTTCTCCCAAGTGACTAGTGACAGGACTAGAGGAAATGGCCTCAAGTTGCGCCAGGGGAGGTTCAGGCTAGATATTAGGAAAAAGTTCTTTACTGAGAGAGTAGTGAAACATTGGAATAGGCTGCCCAGGGAGGTGGTAGAGTCACCCTCCCTGGAGGTATTCAAGGAGCGTGTGGATGTGGCATTGTGGGATGTAGCTTGATGGACATGGTGCTGTGTGGTGTTGGGTGGGTTGGTTTTTGGTGTGTTGTGCCTTGTTGTTGTTGTGTGGTGGTTGGCTTGCGTGGGTTGTTTGGTGGTTTTGGTTTTTTTTGTTTTTTTTTTTGTTTTTTCAGGTTGGACTTGATGATCTTACAGGTCTTTTCCAACCGTAGTGATTCTGTGATTCTGTGATTCTGTGATTCTGTATCAGTCTTTTTTCCTGCAAAACTAGAAATTGTATACTGAATAAGTAGGCAGAGGATGGTTAAAAGGAAAAAATAGTGTCCTGATGAATTAACCCTGTTTCTACCTCTACTACAAAACATCTGTGGCAGTATTTTAAGTCACTGAAAGCCAAAGTTTTAAAAGACTGGTCATTAATGATGCCTCAGTCATTTTCTGCAGGCTTAACTTGGGGAAGGTTATCTTCAGAACTGCTGAGAGCTCACAGCTGCAGTTATTGTCTATAAGAACTGCTCTGAAAATAGAAAATGCATTAATGTTAACTGTGTTAATAAGTTTGATTTCAGATTGTGCTTCTTTGCAATTCTCCTCAGTTTTATTTAACAAGATTGCCACCCCTTCCTCTTGCTAAGATGCTGCGAAGAGTCCCATTAATATTTACAAAACATTCAGATACTGTAGTGAACACTGACACAAAAAAGCTAAAGAGATATTTAATAATTACATTTTTGATTGGTGTGAGGCATATTAGCTAGAGGGCCACACTATGAGCAAGACAGGTGAAGTAATACTTGGGTTAGTTTATTTAACTGTGTGCTGAAAGTAGCAGTGGACCATGGAAAAATGGTATTAGAATGTAGGACAAAGAAAAGCACTAGCAAACTTAGGTTTACTATTTCCTAATTTTTTTGACATTTGACTTTATAGCTTTAAAGATATGTTAAGAATTCTTTTGCGCATAACATTATTGTGCATAATATTATTATTGTCAAGTCTGACTGGACATATTCCATATTTAGGCTAAAGGAGGGAGCATTTGAATGCTAGCTTGTTTAGTGTAGTTGGAAGAATACAAGACAATGTCCAGAGCCCTGATCAGAGTGACAGACCCTCAACAGTTGACTTACTAAGGGAGTGTCTGGGACACAATGTTTGGAACAATGAAGAGTTGTATCATATTTGAATGCATCAAGGTCAGAGGGAAAACAAAAGCAAGCCCTTTTCTGCCCCTGCCCCCCCCCAAAAAAAAAAAAAAAAAAAAAAGGCAGAAATGGCCATGACTTCTAGGGGTCCAAAAGAAGTCATAAGATTGAAGTCAAGTCAAAATTGGAATTTTTTTTTTTTAATATTCAGGGAAATGTGCTACCCCTCCCCCACTCCTTTAAGAAATATGTCTCAAAACAAAAATAAACCACTTTACAACTAGCAACAGTTTGTGTTTTGGGTTTTTTTCCTTCAGAAAAACAGCCTTTTAAGATCTCAAATACTAGCTCATCACTTGCGAACTCAGATATTCTAGTTATAGGGAGATGTCAAACATACAGGAAAAAGACTTAATATTCAGTCTATGGGTTTTTAACGGAAAAGAATCAAAGCTTTTTTATAATGGAGAACATAAGCTCATATAAACAACCGTAGGATGTGTAAGGGATCATGATAATGTCAGAGACTAAAGCATGTGAGTCTGTGGCTGTCCCCCACCGAAGAGGGGTTAAGGGAATCATCTCTCTCTGTTGATTGTGTTAGATACAATATGTTTGATAATGTAGTAATCTAAAGCTTTAAAGAACATATTCTGGGTCCAAGAATATTTTATTCTCCTTTTGATACCTATCTTCACTTTGTAGCATGGGATGGTAAGACAGCACAAAGCATCAGAGATTGGTCACAACTAGGGATAGGATGTTAGACATGTTCCTACAGGCAATAAAAAGCTTTTCAGCTGGGGCATGATCCTCACATCATCAGTGCTGAAGGTGTTGTCAAGAAGGTATTTCCCTCAGGTCAGATCTTTGAATTTCTTTTATCTCCCTTTTTTGGGTGAAGTTAGTCTAATTCCTTGAATTATTTAGGATTTTTTCAATTAATGTGTTCTCTGAGTTTACATATGTCTAAGCAATGGCAACAGCTCTCCCTTTCTCTGGTCATGGTCACTTGTTTCTCTCACTCTCTCTTTTTTCTCTTTTTTAAAAAAAAAAAAAATTAAGGCCTTAGTCTGCATGATGTGCTGTGCTTTGTGTGTGGGCTGGGGGCCATGAGGAGAAGGTTCCTCTGATGGACTTATGTAGTTGCCTGGACTTGTCTAATCTAGGTTTTTGATGACCTCACATGTTGTTATGCTGTGGAAATATATGAATATTCACATTGTAAACTTAAGTAATGTTTTTAGTTTTCTGTATGAAAGAATCAGTGATATTTCTCTATCCTTACTGGCCATGACTGTAATTTTTTACTAGTGACATTATAGTCTGTCATCACAGAAAGAGATGCATGTGCCAGTGTCCTGCTGCTCATGTTCGATTTGCAAACAGTAAGAGAAAGTTTGTCAAATTCAAATGTTTACAGCATGTTTATCACCATCTTGCAGGTTAAAAAGCCACCACATCAACTGCTGCAATTTTCCCAACAGAAAACAGGTGTATGTTGATTACTTCATCAGCAGGGAGACAGTGACTTAGGCTCCCGCTTACAGTGTCATTACAGTGTAAACTAGCTGTTGAAAAATGGTTACAAGCTGATGTGTAGAGAACTAAAGATAAAGTTTCCAGGTGTCTACCCAGTTCGCAGTATGAACTGCCAAAACTTTTACATTCCTCCATAGAATTTAACACTATATCACAATTAAGACTATTTTGGTTTCCCGAGTAATGAGGGGAAAAAAAAATAATGGAAAGGCCAAAAGAGACAGGACAGGACTGACATCTCTTGCCAATTTAAGTTTTGATCCAGAGAGGAGAAAAAAATGTATTTAATTTTTTTGCACATGACTTTAAAGGCATTGCTTCTGTGCTTAAAATTAAGCATGTGCTTATGGGCTGGCCTGGATCAGAGCCCGTCTTCAGTTTACTTTCTGAAAAGAAACCACCTGCCTAAAGCTGATAAATCATATAAACATTCAGCAAGCTTTGTTTAACCATAAACATTTCATACCCTGATAAAAGCAAAGGAGTTATGATAACATCAAAGGGAAACATATTATTGATTAAATAGTTTTTTATATTTCTTCCTAACATGGAAAGGTTCTTTGAAAATAATTATATAATATAAAAAAACCATGCACCAACATAAAATAGTACTGCGAGAGCATGATTTATTGATTTTGTTATACCACTGTGCTTATAAGCAGTAATGCAGTATGTATACTTGGGCTGCCTTGGGCAATTGATTTTTATTTTAGTTATGTTTACTTGTTTTTTGGGTTTTTTTAAAGTTGCTAAACCAGGTAGTAAAGTATAAACTAAAGCTGTAAAGAACTATTTGAAAATTATTTAAATTAATTTTGCATTTTTTGAAGAAATAAATACTTTGAGAACATATATAATGAAGACTGCAACAGAGGGTACAAAAGAAGAAGAAATATGAGTACTTGTAAATATGAATAAATATTCTAGTATCTCAAGGGAAAATAAAATAATAAAAATAAATATATTTTTATCACATCAAACTAAACCTACCAGAAACAAATAAAACACATATGCATCCATATTATATATGATCAACAGCTGGCATTTTTAGGTTTTGTCACTGCTTTGCTTTTATGTAGACAATACAAACAAAATTAGAAGGTGAGGAAGGCACAGAGAGGGGATGCAACATATTCCAAGACATATCTCAGTTTGTATAGTGATAGGCCATTGGCACAGAAAAGTACTGGGACCACCAGCAGAGCCTGTTCCCTATCTTGGTATCTGCCTGTATCACCTAAACATGATAATCTTGTCAATGACAGCAGGTCCATGAAAGCAGCAAGAAATATAAATCCTTTTGGTACTTAGTAAACTATAAAACTGCAGTTTTGCAAGAAAACCAGAAACAGGATGACTCCCAGTCTTCCTACAGAGTTACTCTTACCACTCCTTATGTTTGCTCATAATTACAAGTGCCACTTAATCACTCTTATTTGATTTTTACCAGAAGTTAACATGAATATTTGTCTTTCTGAAGAAAACGCTAATCAAGATTGAATGCATGTGTTATTGTTACTATAATATAGTATGCACGAACACAACTCTTTCTATATGGCATAAAATTCAAGGCAAAACATTGGGTTTTATGCCAGTTGTCACTGCATGCTCATGTAAACTAAAAATGCATCCTTATTTTTGGACATAATATGCTAATTTAGATTCTTGTATTATTAATTTATTTATTAATTTATTAATTTGTAACCAGAAGATACAAAGGCTATGGGGATAATTTTATCCTAGTGAGCTGGATCTAAAACTTTACCATTTACCACCTACTGTTTTACTGCATTAGTTTAGCTAGACGAAGTATTCTGTGAACTGCTAGATATTTAACTAGCTAAAAGTAGACTTGGACTATTTGAATGTTTCAGCAGGAGGGCTCTCTTTTGCCTCTTAGCTGTACACAGTGTTACATTGCCTAGCAGCAATTAATGTAAAAGTGATGGATGAATAGCTCGTAGGTAAAAACTTGTAGTTGTATGTTCATCCATTAAAAATCACAATATTTTAAAGCGGCCTAAACAGATTAAAGAAAGAGGCATATGGGCTGCTTTTATACTGTAAAATTGCACAGTGCCAAGAAAGATTCCCATGCAGTGGTACTTCACTTGCCACACTGTTAAATCTTTAACGTAGTCCCTGATATGGTTTTGATTTATACCAAGCAGTACTACCTGAACAATTCCTGAGTGCAGCTGGGGAATTAACATGTACCACGGACCATTCCCAACAAGCAATTTGTATGCTGCTACATCATTTTGGAGAGTAAAATGCATGAGGTCATAACATACAAGTAGACCTTAGTGTCAGAGAACGCCCTGGACGCATTCAACTGATTAATATGGACAGTTACCCAAGTGAACATACATTTAGCTATGTGAAAGTCTGAGCTATCTGCCTAGGATTCCTCTACTGCCATAAGAGAGAGTTGGTGACCTCTAGAAGATGCTTCCTCACAGCTATTGTAGACACCTATTAAATATCTTTCTTGGGATTAGTGAGTCTGGCTGACAAAGCTTATATTAGTCACCCAACTTTAGACGGTCAGGGTAAAGTGAGGCACAGTTTGGGAACGGGGAAGTTTCTGATCATCAGGTTGTGTCCATCCTTTCCAGCTAGTCACCACCCTTTCCTGCTGTCTTCCCCCAATTTTCTTTAACAGAAAGATTAATTCATTACTTGCTGTGGGCCTTTAAAGAACAAGAAACTGCCTCATTTTTTCTGGTAAGGCATTTTTACTCTCTAAAAGGAAGCAAATTTACTGATGCTGGTTTTTCACATACATCTACAGTTGTTTAAATACTATGGATGTATTGTCCTCAATGGCAGAACTAACCACCCTCAAGCTTATGTCTTCCTCTCCAGGAGTTTCAAACTGGAACTCTAGCTCTGTAAGCAGAATTTGTATTTCTTGCTGCATTAATAGCACAATTTTTATTCATCTCTGTTACTGTAGAGCCCTGGGCATGTGTCCTGGTGTCCCACTGTGCTAATGTTTTTGGTTTTTTACATTTTCTTCTAAAACTTAACTCTACACTTTATGGCTACAGAGAATATATCACTGAGAGCAATGACTCACAAAAGAATTCTTCATCAACCCTATGTAATTTCATAATTTTCTTTGCAACTCCTCTGTTGTCATGCCCTTCAACTAGTTTTAGCTATATTTCTGGTGTGTTATGTTTCCCAGTTATGATAGTAATAATTATAAATATATTGCTTTGAAATTTCTGATGCAGGTCAGAGGAAAAGAAGGAAAAAAAAAAAGCCATTATTCTTCCTCTCTGCTTATAAATCCTTCTGATTTCCAAACTCAGGGCAGTTAGAACACATACATTTAGCCTCACTAATGGTAAAATCACACTTTCCCACACTAAGAACCCTTCATTTAATCCCAGTGCTATTGGCTAGAAGAGCACCCATTTGAAAGTATATAAAATTAAGTGGCCTATAGAGGACAGACAGGAAGAAAATTCATGGAAGATCAGGAGAAGTGTACAGGTCCCACAGTAATCCAGTGGGATGGTGCATTGCTGTATTGTCTGTATGAAGGGGATGATCCTCTGGAACCATTTTGCTTTGAGAAGTGTAAATGGGAAGAAAGAGTAAGGTTATCAATAAGATGGGACTTGTACTGAAAAAGCAGCCTTGGGAAGAAGTCTCTTTAGTGCTGCTTCATTTCCTTTCAGTTTCTAAGTTGTACATCTGACAAGTAAAACAACCCAAGAACTTCTGGTGTCGATCATCCTCTGTGTCCCTCATCTGAAGTGGGAAGAATTGTCCCAGCTCTGTCTACCGCTGCACAGGGCAAGACCTGACCTGTTACATCCCACTTCACCTCGACTACCTCCTGCCCCTGCGCTTAGCACATAGATCTCGCCATATGCCTGTAATACTGTCTCCTTTTCTTCCCTATACTTTTGCCCCCTAATTGTCATTGACTAAGACTGAGCTTTCAAACTCCGATTACAGTTCAAATTGCGAGTGAAACCCAGCTGGGGAGTATGTGTGGAAAGGTCTGGAACTCATTTTCTTCCTGCTTTCTGCTCTGGGTCTGTTCATGGCTCCTGACCCACAAGAGTATTTGTGGCTACATAAGCAATTTTAAATGCCAGAAAAGGTGTAGAGTTAATTAAAAATATGAGACAATTGATGGAGAAGTTCCTTCATCAGTTCCTTGCAAATGTCAGGTGAATGAGCGCATTCTGGGAAAATAAGTAAATCTTTTTCTTCAGCATTTTAGAAATTCTGTGGAAATTTCATGTGTGTTTTTTCCATATTCTTTTACTATATCTCTGTGCTAAGATTGTATTAAGATGCAGGTTAGATAGTCAAAATTTGCTAAGCTGAAAAATCTTCATTGCTGGACAACTTTCTAGGAGATTCTAGCAGTTTTCAGATGATTAAACTTGGAATTCTTTTCTTGTTATTTTTCCCTTAAGAAAAAGCAAACCGTTAAAAGTAAAATGTTGTAACCCTGTGTAGTCAAAGCTTCTATTATGTTTAAGAAACATTTTCAAATGAATGGGGTCTCAGCAGCGGCAGATACAGTTAGTCACAGTGGATAAGTGCCATAGCCTATTGGTTCTGCTATGACAATCAGCAGCTCTTTGGTTAACAGTGTAGGTAATTACACTGTTATATTTAACAATGCACTAGGATGAATGTGAGGAATTTACTCTTCTGTTAGAAAAATTGCTTTCTTCTGAATGCTTCTGAACACACTTTACACAGTGAAGGCTTTTCCTAAAATTTGATGTTCCGGGAACTTACTTTCTTTAATGAAAACTTAAATTCTGGAAGATACAGCAAAAGCTGCAGGAAGTCCATTGCTAGGCTCTAAATCCTTTTGAGGCAGCAGATTTTCTTTACCTATAGTTTCCTATTGTCCAAGAGCATGAGTACTAAACAGGATGAATTTGAATCAATAATGCTGAAGGAAAAGTGTGAAAACATAGCAATTACCGCAACATGGTGGGATGAGTCACACAGCCAGAATGTTGATATGAGTGGATATACATTGTATTAACGGGAATAAAAATAGGAATGGATGGAGAAGACTCTTTTTGTAGCCTGTTTTCACATCAAGAACATTTTAAAAGCAAATCAAAGCTGAAAAGAAATATATATTTAATAATATTTTCTTAAAATATAGTAATTAGAGAAAAGTAAAATATCTATGAAAGAAAAGTCAAATATGTATGTGAATTTTATTTTAATGTTGTTTTTCAAACAACCATAATTCTGAACTCTTATCTCTTCAACTACAGCCATGGACTAACTTTCAAACAGATTTCAGGATCAAGAATATATGTAGAAATTTATTTTCCACATTTCTAACATAAAAGTTTTCTCTGCTCTAAGCAGAGGTACAGACCGCATGATTTTTAGTGGTCTTGCCAGCCTAAATGGTTTTATGATTATAAATATACACACGTATGTTTCAATAATTTAAATATTTTTGAAACCATTTGAACCATTGCATCAAAGATCCTGACCTGGAAAAGACCCTCAAGTCATCATCTGCACCTTTGTTGAAACCTTTTTATATTAAGGAAGGATGTGTCTGCCCACAGTATTGAATCTGAATTTGTCTTAATATTTTTGCTATCTCTCATGTTGGGAAACTGCAGTGACTAATTAAGGAGGTTCAGGAAAAACGGCGACTTAATTTTTATTTGCAAAATATGCAAAATTATTTTTTACAGATGACACCAGACTTACTGGAGGATGTGATTTCACCTGTCCTCCTACCCTTAACATCTCCTGATACATCACCTCTGCTATACACAGATGCGCTGCTGTAATACAATGAGAAAGTGGCTCACATAGTCTCCTAACTGCATCATAAAGGTATTCATTGCTATTTAAAAAGAGTTGGAGGATTGCTTGTAGCAGACAACACTTTTTAAAGTTCAAAGTCCTATAAGCTACTCAAACCTTTAACAATTTCTCAGATGCTGATTACTTCCTTTTTTGTCTCCAAATGAAGAACTTTTGATTTTGTCTGATAAAAAATATCCCTTTCTCAGACTATTTAGCTGTATTTGAATTAGTATTTTGAGCTGTATTATGATGTATTGAAATTACTGGTAAAACTCAGATTTATATAGTATTCATTTTAAGCATATTATTTTATTAGTAATTCTAATTTATATAATATAAATTTTAGAGTTTCAAAGAAAGTCAGATTTCGAGAATGAACAACATGAGAGGTCTTTCAGTATTGAAAAATAAATAGGAATAGTGGAAAATATTGAAATCTTTGTAGAGGAGACCTCTGTGGCTATCTGGAAAGGTCTAAAGAAGCACTAAACAATATTCTTCTAGTGTCCACCTCTGAAAAGTCTTGTTTAAATATGTAAAATTGCACTGGATGAGAACAGCAAGATTGTAATTTTGGCTTTCCTGAAACAATTTCTGAATTTAGAATAAATAGTTTGCTTGAAAAACACTGGAGCAGAAAATTGGGGTCAAAAATAAATTTACAAACTGGGGAGCTTAGAAATTGGTGACCTCAGCCAGAGTGAATGCCCCCGAGGGGTGTTGTGAGATGGCATCTCTGGGCATGTTTGTTCTTTGAACTACAATCTGTCACTACATGAGGTGTAATTCAGATGTTTATGACAGAAGTGAGGCTCTTTACTACTACTTATTCTCTGTCACAGATGTGTTTGTAACAACAACCTCCCCAAGAGGTAAGGAATTCCTATCTAAATGCCATCTTTCTGCACTGTTAAAAGAAATATTGGGAAACTTAAAGTTCAAATTTTTATTGTCAATTTAGGGAACGGCACAGTATTGACAGGAAAGACTGAGAAGCAGACCTCTATCCTAAACACTGCATACATAGTTAGGATGTTTTCTTGAGATATGTGGTTGAGTGCAATAGTCAGTAAGTGTCATTTTCACAACGGAGAGTTTTAATCCCTGAGCAAATGATTATAATTATCAGATTCCCCAATTGCAAAGTTCTGAACAAAACCATAATATTTTTTTCTTTAGGACTTTCAAAAAAAATTGATTTGGAATAAAATAAACCCCTTTTTTAATTGGATGAAATATATTTTAACATCACATTCAGTGAAATAAAATAAAAATAATTTTAATTCAGCTTCAGCTATTTTCTCACAGACTTATTTTTAGCAACTGGGTAAGATAGAGAATGACTGGTTGAAGGGACAACTGAAGTCCTTATCACCTATATTTTTATGAGGAAAAAAAATATTACCTGTGTAAATTGTTCTTCAGAGACATCCAGAAACCTTAACAGAAAGACAGTTTTCTCATGTTTAAGCCTTTCATTGCAAATTCATGAAATATTTTGCCTTTCTTTCCTAAATTAGAAAGTTAGATGCATTTCATTTTGTGCTGCTTTTTCAACTCACCATTTCTGAAATAAATAAAAAACCCCATGCAAATAAAATATATATATATATTTTTAAAATAGTGTTGGGGTTTTTTTTCTGCATAACCTTCTGACTATCTGCTGCCAATAGCAGGAATTCTGTCTAAATACCAAGAGGCCTACGAAACATTATCACTTTACATTTTACTTGTATGAAAAATCCATTTTCCTCTTTTTATGTCAGCACTGTCTCTCTATTTCTCATTACAATCTCCAGCTGGAGACTGTTATAATATTAGTTAGGGTATTTTGATGTTCTTGCATTTGTTTCTTTTTCTGTTTTTGTTTTAAAATACAGTACTTACTGGAAGGTGAATTAGAATACTAAGCTGACTATTTCAAATAACTTTTTTAGCTGTTTCCATTTGAATGCTGTTCATTTTTATACATTGCATTAGCGAACACCAAATCTAATGGGAGAGAGGTATCTCAGTGACTAAAGTACTGTATTAAAAACCCCCAAACATAAGTATGTAATCAAATACATTTAGCTACAGTCTCTAGGCTTGTTGTTTCTATTCTCAGATTATTTTAAGAGAACCTCAAAATGCTTTTTTCCTTGACTCTTGAGAATCAAAACAGTCGGGAACTTTCTTGCATGTTCTAATACATTGCATATTTCCTGAAATGCAACTGGAAAAATATAATGATCATTATAATTTTTCCACATCAAGAAGACGTCAGTCTCTCTGTGCACTGGAATTCCAGATTTCTTGAAAATGCAGTGGTATAGGAAGATACAGAAAATACTGAACTGGGTTAAATGTACTTTACCCTATGAATAGCTGCAGCCCATAACACCGCTTTAAAATGGCATAAAATGTATAACACCCCCTTTAAAATGGCATAAATTGTATTTATTTTAAGTAATTATTACACATAAATTAAATTAAAGCATATTATCAGTTTGTGCAAACTCATCTAGCTTAAAGGTGGCAATTAGTACCTACTTAAAATACAATAACAGGTAGTGTCTCGTGAAAGTTATCTGTGTCAGAATTGCCAGCTCTCTTAAAAATGGACAGGCGTGGAGGTTTTAAGATGTCAAATGAAGCATTAAAAATAGCTATTTAAACTTGATATTCTAATCATTCTGATCTTCAGCTACAGTGAATCAAACATTTTACCTGGGGCAAATTTCAGTAGGAATCATAAGCTGAAATATCAAACTGAAGACTATATTTGCATATAAAATCTGACTGTGATGAAAATCACTAAAAACAGTTGAAAATGTTAGACTTATCAGCTCCTGTGAATTTTAATTGGCTTTTTAAGGCTAAAAATATGAAGAAAGGCTGTGGTAAGAGGTACTATTTGAAAATGATAAATACCAAAAAGTTATAGCTGACATGAGGAAATAAGAATAGTTACTGTAACTGGATACCAGGTCATGAATGAGGAAAAAGATGGAAGAGATGAATTGCCTCACAGAGAAAAAATGAGGCCTGTGAGAAAGAAGGAGAGTCTAAATGTGTAAAAGAGATTGCATTACTGCAACCTGTCTTGGAAGGCTTAAATAGCAGAGCTGGAGAGCTGCTCCTCTCAGACTGACATCTCTTAATAACCTTACCCGTTCTTCTATTCCTTCCAACTCTTCTATTTTCCCCAGTAAACCGGCAAGAAGCAAGAGAAACCTGCTCAAAATTAAAAAATAAAAAAATCGGGAGGAACAGTGTGAGAAACAAGTCTGATGATATGCTGGTGGAATGCAACTATACTAAATGCAATACTGCTAAAACTTGCACAGGTTCCTCAGGAAGCAGCAGTTTTAACTGTCTTCACCACCACTGGCTTCATCCATATTAGCCACATATACGGCTAACATACATGTATTAGCCAGACAGGCGTAAGGCCAGGGCACCTGGGCAAGGTCACTTACACTTACACTTAAAGTGTAATATTTAGCATGATTCTGGCATAGGTTTGGTTCAAGCTGGTTAGTATCTTAGTGCTTTCCTGAGCAGTTCTCTTTGGGCAGCATGTGTGAGGCAGCCGTTTTTCGGAACAGATGAGAGTTCAACCGTGTGACGCTGAGCCATGCTGTACCGTTTTCTCTCAGTTCCAGAGAATGAGCTTTGGCTCATTTTGCTTAGACTCTGGGAGATGGCAGGTAACTGACCCCAAGCTCCCAATCAGGCTTAGTACTATATAACTTGGAAAAGAAATTTACAGAGCTTCATACCTTGTTAACCGGGACTTAGAAAAACCTTTGCTTTACCAAGTGATGCCACTATGGGAACAGGTTATATATTAATTAGAAGTTTGGCTTTTTTTTTCTTTTTTTTTCAAGAGAAGATCGAATTACAAATGCTACTAACTAGCTCCCCAATTATTTAATATTCTCGTTTGTTTGTTGTAAAGGTGGATGCTGCTCCTGGAGCATCTGCTTAGATTAGATATGAGCAGCATCCGGTATCCCTGTTTATGCTGGGATAGAGCACATACTCACAGCTTCAAAGTAGAATCTTTCTCTTAAACAGGTCCCTGGGTTTGTGCTGCCTTCCCATGTCACAAGTCTCCATGTCCGTCAGTCACACGCTTGCAGTATGCTACCCCTCAACTTTCACACCATTTCATACAAAAAGACTGTTCTAAGCAACTCTGATAGTTGATCAGTCACTGCAAACTGCAGCCTTAAGGAGTCTTAGTGTAAAAATTGCCTTACTGATATCAGCACCCTTTCTCCAAGAATGGATGGCTCTCTAGGATGCAGCATAACAGTCTTTTCATGATATACACAAATAAATATGCTCCTTTTATGCATCACTGAGCCTCTATTTCTGTGTGAGTAAATACAAAAACTGATTTGGGAGAGTTTTAAAAATTTGTTTTGCCCAGTCAGCATTTCATGTTGCTGAGTATACGAAAACAGTAAGAAACCCTATGACTAGCCCATTGAAAATGTTTCTGCAGAAAATCGTCCTTGATTTGCATAGCATTTTGTAATAAGAAAAATGGAATAATTTTTATATTTATGATTAATCAGAAAAAAAAAAGCAGAAGTTGATTTTTACATGTTTCTTCATAAGCTACAGCAAAAAGGATAAAACTTTGAGAGTTTTGAGAGTTTTAAACTGTGATTATGTATTTATATGAAATCTGTATTAGAACTTACAGATGCTGATTTGAAAGGAACTGCACTTCTAGATATTTGGGAGTTGTCCTGTTGCTGAGGTTGAGGTGTATATTGCCTATATAAGGTAGAATACAGAAGCATTCTAACAAAGAAAGCACAGGTAGTGTCAGTGCCTTGGGATAAGATACATGTTTTGTATAAATGTCATCTGTCTTTTCTGTATTGGCAACATCTATAGAGATGGTTACAAATGAAGGGAAAAGTTGAGGTACAAGGAAACAACAGTTCTGTTTTTACGTAATGGTTTTCTATAGTGGAGAAAAAGGGCTTACCGGTGTTTTTAAGGAACAGTAATACTCTGACATTTGGAAAAACTGTTGCATAGCCTGAAATGAAATAAATGTGCTGTCTGCCCAACCGCATTTTTGGGTAGGGTATTTTGGCTATTAGAGCAGATAAGATAAATATGATACAAATATGATTGAAATGTGAAGAAAGTGAAAAGGACAGTAGTGCTTAAGGTCAGTAAAGATAAAACTAAAACTTGTTTGCATTCTGATGACAAGTTCTTTGACAAGATAACCTTGTTGCTGACAGCAATACCTACAGCAAACTGAACAACCCAAGATTCTCAGAAAATTGGCTACTAACTGTGGTTTAGTAAGAGACAAAATTAAATATTGCATCTAAAGCAGAAATTTCTGTTACATTTCTCAACAAATAATTTATGAGTCTTATTAATGTATATAGATATGAGACCTAGACAACTGCTAGGAAGGACAAAATTCAACTAAAAACCTTTAGCTAAAATATTGAACTACAATTCAGAATAGGATTTGAGGTGATGTGATGCATGGAAGAAAAAGTCTTTTTAGGATCAGTAGGAGGTTTGTCAAAGAAAAGCTGCCCTGGACATGAGAAAACTCTAGCAAAGGCAGTGTACATGGAACAAGTGAAGACACTAACAGACCTTAGTCTCTGTCCCCAGTGTCCCCTGGGGCCCTCCCACTGCCTGCCTGTGGTCCTGGAGCCCCATTTCAACTCAGCACAGGGATGTCAGTCCCTGCCCCAGAAATGCTGCAGGAGTGCTGGTCTCCAGCCATATCTACTGGAAGGATCTCAGCTCTATGTTACTTGTCTCCTGCAAGCCCGATGTGTGGGCAGGGTGTCCTGGCTGGACCCTGGACCGCACTCATTACCTCACCTTCTCTGATGAACACCTGTGAATGACTGACAGAGCCTGTCACTGGAGACTTGGCCCCAGTCAGGCATGGGGGGATCTCTAGCCAGCTGGTGCAGTCACTGGTCACCTTGACTCCTGGTTCGTCTGCCCTCAAGGAACAGCCATCAGCGGCTCCTCCACAAAGTTTTGTCTTTTGGAAAGTCATGCCTATTCTGATTCTGATTTCAATAGCAGGCAGAGGGAAAAAGTAAAGGTATATTCCTTATGAGATCATAAAATCTGACCTTAATTTTTCAACAAGAGCCTAAAAAAATCCCAAACACTTGTCATTAGCAAGCAGTGGTAATAGTGAGGAATTATGAGAATGATCGAAGAATGACATGGTCTATAGAGCCCTAAAGAATAGCAGAAGTAGAGATAGTATAGACCAATAATTACCACATGAGAAAAATATGTAAAACAGTCAGTAACAATGATTTTTAATGCTTTTATTTTTAAAGGAAACATATGTAATATGACTGTATAAATTAAATTAAATTTAAAAGTTCAGCTAATTAATAACAGCTAATTTTTTTACTTCGAAGTGGCAGACGTTCTCAGTAGGGCATGTTTTTTTCTGTAAGAATTGCTATGTAAAATCATAATTGTTGGAAGATTGCTGACAAATTTTTGATAACAGCAACTCCCACTGACTTCACTTAAGGGAAATTTCTCTCTGAAATCTTTTTTCCTGGCACAGAATGATTAATAGCTTTCCTAAGAAATGATGCCAAACCTATTTAACTGAAATACAATTTCGTGAAGTTACAATAGCAAACACAGGGTGATCTCATCCCACTTTATCTGTTTCACGCATCATGCCGCAAATCAAGGAGAGAGGATAAGAGAAAAATACCCATATCTTTAACAGGGCACATGGGTATGCCAACAAATGGGAGGATATTGATCAGGAAATAAGATCTATTTAAAATGACTTAAAAACCCACAAAGTAGTGTTTTGAGCACTTCAAGGTTTAATTAGTCTTGGGAAGAGTTTACAAGAAGTTTGAAAGCATGTATCGTATTTCATAATAGAAGTAGTGCTGATCCCTTTCTCTTGGGACCATATTTGATGATTCCCAGGCCTAGCTGCCTGGGCTAAAAGCATATGTTATAATTAAAAACTCAAGATTCAAGTTGTTCGCATTTCAACTCCCCACCCATGCTTTTCATTCATGTTAATCTAATTCAATTGAACTAACAAATGTAGCAAAACTCCACTTTTAGCCCATACCCTTAAGGTCTTGCAACATTCTCTCGCTTTGGGAGAAAATTATTGCACTGATACATGTTTTAATTAAGAAACAGAAGTATTAAAAGCTTGATTATCTCTTCACTATTGTGTGAATGAAGGTATGTTTATATCTTTTTTTATATATATCTCTATATAACATAAACAATTTCACACAGAGTTCTGTGTCAATGTTCGAGCTGTGACTGACAAAAAGCTGGTAGCTTTTCCTGATTATGTTTTGATAACTATGCATAATATTTAAACAATGAAACTGATTAAATGTCACTTATATTCACTTCATCTTTACATTTGATGAAAGGGTTTAATGATTCAGTTTCTCTAGATAAATTTAATATTATCGGGTTTTTAGATAACAAAAGTAACAAATTTGAAAGCAAGTGAAAAGCCTGAAAGTGTAAATACATTGCAATGCAATATTTTCTGTGTTCCTTGCTGTTCTGGGATCTCTGATATGAAAGAAACTAACTTAGTAACTTTGGAAATTCATTCATTTGAACCAAATTGTCTTTGTCATAAGAATACACTCTGGTTCAAGATTGAGATCAGTGCCAAAACTTCTCCAGAACTGCCTTTAAGAATGAACTTTTCCTATGTTAAAGGCCTCATATTCAGTCTTTCTTGATGCTCAATGAACGTTTCTTATGGGGCTTCATTTTAAATTGAGTGCTTTTCTTGTAGGAACTTTAAATTTGAGAATTCTTATGTAAATCAGACAAGAATTTTTTTTTTTATTACCAATCTCTAGATATTTAAGCACAGATAAAAGTTAGTAATAAATTCATGTTTTTCCTAAGAATTTGCTTTTGCATATGTGAATTTTTCTAAGTTTCACTTCTTGAATGCCACAATTCTTGGATACAAGATTTGGATAACAGATTCTTTAGAATGCAAATAAATGAAGCACTGCACTGAAAAACTGAAAATCAGCAAGATCATTCAATACACAGATTATGCATATTTCTCTCAGTGATTCAGTCATAATACTCTTTTTTTCTGCTTTTACATTGAGGAGACTAGAAAAGGCTGGTGAACTAGAGAGAAAGCTAGTCTGTGAAAACCTGGAATTGTTTTAATTGCAATGGGTTAGTAAAGTTGTTTTGATAAATAAAAGTTTATAGAGTATACACCTTGGTTTTCTAGGTGAAGGAACTGATTTAGTCAAATTAAGCAAAAGTAATCTTTCCCTGCTGGGCATGCAAGTTATAGCTCCCTTCCTCTTTCTTCCCCCCCCCGCCAGTGATCAGATGTCTCTAAAATCTGGAGTGCAAAGCTAATATACTAATATTAAAAATGATGTAAAAGTACATATTTTTAAGAGATAGCCCTTCCATTTTAGGAGAGCAGAGCAGTTCCTATTGAGCAGGCCAATACGGGTCATTAAACACCACCAGCTGTGAGTCCCTGAGAAGCAATGTCTTTGCAGACTTAACTTGGGATCACATTTTCCTGTTATACAAGGTCTGTGGGGCAAAAACCAGAAATGAACTGTGAAAAACTTAATAGCTGTTTTATTCTTAGTATTTGGATACAAAAAATATAAAACCACAATGTACTTAAACTCTGTAAAACTCTGTAATAGATTATGTTTGTCTACTAGCACGGAACCTATTTCTTCATTTGTTCAAATTGCTGTATATAATTCATTATTATATGCAGAACTGGTAGCTATAATTTCCTTAGACCTGTAGTAATTGTATTTGTTACTCACCTTCAAAGAGATCATCTACCTTTTGCCTCTTAACTTACCTCCAAGGTTTTTCCCCTTTTCAATATACAGTTCCCATGTTTTCAATATGCAGCAATAGATCATCATGAGCATAAATGAACACATAAATATGAAAAGTGTTCTGCTGAATGTTTCCTCATTCAGGTAACAGTGGAATCTCCTTGGATTTCAAAACTTTATCCTGCTATAGATAAATTTCCAAAACTGTTGGGGGTCAGTGGTCTCCAGTCACAAGTGGTGTTCCCCAGCGCTCGGTGCTGAGGCCAGTTTCATTTAATGTCTTTATCAATGATCTGGACAAGGGGATCAAGTGCACTTCAGTAAGTTTGCAGACCACACCAAGTTGGGAGGTAGTGTTGATCTGCCTGGGGGTATGAGGTCTCTAAAGAGGGATCTGGACAGGGTGGATCGATGTGCGGAGGCCAGCAGTATAAGATTCAACATGGCCAAGTGCCTGGTCCTGCACTTTGGTCACAACAACTCCATGCAACGTTACAGGCTTGGGGATGATTGGCTGGAAAGCTGCCAGGCAGAAAATGACCTGGGGGTGTCGGTCAACAGCTGGCTGAATATGAGCCAGCAGTGTGCCCAGGTGGCCAAGAAGGCCAATGGCATCCTGGCCTGTATCAGAAATAGTGTGGCCAGCAGGAGCAGGGAAGTGATTGTCCTCTTGTACCCGGCGCTGGTGAGGCTGCACCTCAAATACTGTGTTCAGTTTTGGGCCCCTCACTACAAGAAAGATATTGAAGGACTGGAGCATGTGCAAAGAAGAGCAAAGAAGCTGGTGAGGGGTCTGGAGCACAAGTCTTTTGAGGAGCAGCTGAAGGAACTGGGGTTGTATTAGTCTTCAGAAGAGGAGGCTGAGGGGAGACCTTATCGCTCTCTACAACTACCTGAAAGGAGGTTGCAGAGAGGTGGGTGTTGGTCTCTTCTTCCAAGTAACAAGCAACGGGACAAGATGAAATGGCCTCAAATTGTGCCAAGGAAGTTTAGATTAGATATTAGGAAAAAAAATTTCACCAAAAGGGTTGTCAAGCATTGGAACAGGCTGCCCAGGTAAGTGGTGGAGTCACCATCCCTGGAGGTATTTAAAAGACGTGTAGATGTGGTGCTTACGGACATGGTTTAGAGGTGGACTTGGCAGTGCTAGGTTAATGGTTGGACTTGATTATCTTAAAGATCTTTTCCAACCTAAACAGTTCTATGATTCTATGATTCTATGACACATGGCACTTCTGTGAAAAGAAAGGGAGACTGATGTTAAGTACACTGGCACTTCTCACATATAAAAGAATGAAGTGTTTGGGGATTCTTTGTGTACAGAATTATGTCCAACAAAATGTGTTCTTTATATATAGAGTGATTAAGCTTCTAGATCTTCATTAAAGAGCAAAACACAGAATTCCTCAAAATCAATGGAAATCTTGGTGTTGGCTTGGCTTTTGATCTGAGTAGAAATTATTATGTATTTAATCAGATCCTTAACAAAAATGATAAACAAGTAGTGATTTATGATAGTAAATATGAAGATCTCCTCTACCAACATCAGGAAATTCTGATGATTGAAAAATATACATAACTTCTGAATCTTCACTGGAGTGCTCACTGTGTACCTAGAGTAGCCATATTGTGATTGCATTGTGGACTTTAGTATCTTAAACTATTGTCTTGCAAACAAGTGTATATACCAGCATTGTCCTGCTGGATTCCACCAGAGTACTCAACTGTAACACACTACAGTGCTTTTTTTGCATAAAACTGTGGAGCCATGGAAAATTCCATAGTCATACTTCTGACCTGACTGTGTGCACACAGTCTCGTATATATATTTTCATGTGTAAGTATAAGGGTGTATCACATGACTGTCATTGTTAAAGAAGAGCATTTATTATGAAATTATGATATGTGTTGTGTGTGCAGAAGGTGAATGAAACTCTACAGGGTGTGCATGTGGTCAAATCAATATTAGTGCAGGCTTCAGTGGAAGATTGAAAGGGGCTTCTCTGCAGTCAAAACTTGTCAAATTTCAACATTCCTTCCATTCTGTATTGATTCCAAATTATGACTAAGGCAAACTACAAAGATTATTTTCCCTGTCTGTATGATCAAAAGTTAAATATTTTCACTTTTATCTGAATTTCTTAAAAGGAAAACAATTATCTCCCTTGTCCATTTCAGACACATTCATATTATGGCAGCACTTATTTATCCTGAATCAGGAAAATAGGGATTGATCCTTTTTATAAAAAAATTGATAATGAGTCTAGAACATCATCAACAACACCAGCCCAACCAACACAAATTTTCTGAAAGCTGATGGGTATATTGTGATTGACTTGGATATGTTCTGAAAGTGATATTTTTTCTCCTGCAATACTACTGTGCTCTATTTAATCTGGTCCTGACCATTTCACTAGCATTTTGATTCCCATTCCAAGGCTTTTATAACCACCAGTTAACTTTATCTGTCATGATTCCTGACACATGTTCTTTGAGAAGAACTGGTATTTTCTGACACATACTGGTATTTATTTCTGTTGTCTTCCTTGTGTCTTTAAGTGCCAAGTGAGCAGCTCCCTCAAACGCTAGACAGAGTTTGTTTTCTGTCATATACCTTTAGCAGGCAGTCTTCCAATAACATATGTATTTGACACAGGGTATGCGGTCAAATGAAAGGGTACTTAACATCCTTTGGCAACGTGGCTTATACAGCTGCCTAGATTTTTTTGGCCTTTACTCTTCTTTGTTAGTTTACCCAGAGGACTCAATTGAAAGACCATGTACAGAAGTATCAAGTAAAATATAACATAAAAAATGACTCATAGAGAATCTAGTGACCTGAAAAAACGCTGCTTGAAAAACTAATGACCTAAGTATGCCTCTAAATCTGAGACCATCCAGCACAGAATTCAGAATTCCTCAAAGTGGACATGTAACTAGTGAACCAAATAGAAAGTTAAATCTAGCAATGATTTCTTTATAAACCTATCTATAAAAACGGTCTCTGAAGTCATCCTTTCTGCTTCAAGCCCTCTTTTCTATACCGCACTGAAATCTGCAGTTGATAGATTTTCCTGTGAATGCTTTCTATATTCTGCTCTTGTTTTGCTTTCTCTTTCCCTGTATTAAAAGAACCCTGAATAAAACCTAATAGCAATTCAGGCATTGATGCATGGATGTAAAATGCTATACTATCAGAGGAGCTATGATTTTAATCTATTGTAAAAGATATACAGCATAAGCTGACTTATAGATGTTTAATGCTGAGTTGTTCTCTATTGCCATTTAGAAACCGTTAATCTGTAAACTAATTGCATCAAAAATTATCTTTCATAATCATAAACTTCTCAAGCACAGAATAACTGGAAACAGCTTTATTACAGGCTCAGAATTTCATAGTAAAATGTCATTGAATATGAAGATAAATTCAATTTTCACAAGCTCTAAGGAGAATACAAATGATTGACTTTCTATTCTTCAGTCAATAACTTATTGACAGTTCTAGGTCCAAATGACAAAACAAAGAGCAGAAATCAATGGCAGTGGAGCAAAGATCAGATCAATAGCTGAATTTCTCATTAATGGAGCGAATGGCAGTTTTTCTCACTTTGACAGAAAAAGACAACAGCCTCATACCCTTTCTGATTGAGAATGGAAGGGCAGAGGTCAAATATGCACAATGAATGTGCATCTGCAATTTCTTTAGACCAAAAAACCCTTGCATCTATGAAATAATTAATTTTTAAACAAATATATGATCCCTAGTGTCAAGTCCAACAGACATCATTAGAAATTATAGTTAAGCACTTACACTGCTGTTAGGGGCTATAAACCTGCTTTCACACACAGTGCTGCTATGCAGTTATAGGCTCCAGAGCAGAAGAATGATCATAAATTTACCATTTGCACCAAAGAAATAATTGTGTTTGTTTGTGTGTGTGTGTGGTGGTGGGAGCTCTACTGTGTCACTTAGGTAAAATGAATCACTTAGGTAAAATGAATCACAGAATCACACAGAACCACAGAATCACTAAGGTTGGAAAAGACCTGTAAGATCATCAAGTCCAACCATTACAAAAAAAACCCCAAACAAACAAACAAACAACCCCCCCAAAAAAAAAAAAAACCCACAAAAAAAACCACACCACACAGCACCATGCCCATCAAGCCACGTCCCACAATGCCACGTCCACACGCTCCTTGAATACCTCCAGGGAGGGTGACTCCACCACCTCCCTGGGCAGTCTATGCCATTGTGTTACCACTCTCTCAGTAAAGAAATGTTTCCTAATACCGAGTCTGAATCTCCCCTGGCGCAACTTGAGGCCATTTCATAAAACAATATTTATGCCACATTTATTTTCTGATCTTTAGTTAAAATAACTGAATGGGGAAGTTCCTGATAATGATTGGGAATTGTATAGATGAATAAAATAAGTAAACTAATAATGACAAATATCTATTGAGCCAATTCAGTGTAATTATATAGAATAGTGATTGTACTAGTTTCCCAATGTCCCACCCTGCTTCATGGATAACTCTTGTGATTTGTACATAATCTTTTAATTATTTTTAATAATAGCCTATTGTATTAAAGAAAACCAAGTTCAGTAGCAGTATGCTGGTAAAGTTTTGTATAACACATGGGTTGCACCAATGCTTCTCAAGTAGCTATTCCTATATAAAAAAATAGCTTTTCCTTCATCAAAGGAAGAATTTTCTGAGAGAAGGATAAAGTAGAAAGCAAGGGTCAGGAACCCCCAAAGCTATTCAAGTTCATAAATCAGAGCTTACAAATAAACAGTCACAGTTGCCACTAGTTAAACCTAGCCGTTTATAAGAAGTAGTTTCAAATACGCATTTGAATCATGTTTTATTTTAAAATCCATTTTACTGATGGCTGTATATAAAGATAATAAAGGATTATATATGACTTGTTGGGTGGTCAGCCAGTTACTGTAAATTGCTATAGAGTTCAACGGATCAACAGGTTAACAATAGGTAAACCATCTACTTATATGCTTATAATTATCTGTAATACATGGTACTTAAATCTAACACGCTTATGAAATTTGTTAACCTTTTATAATCTATTTACACATACGATGCTCTCTCAGGAATGATAATGTATCTGCAGAATGAAGATTGATCTATATCAGAGCAGAACCTGAAGAATGTAGTGTTTCTTGTCCTCAAATAAACCTCCCATAACACCTCCGAAAAAAAGCCCATGGGTTTCTTTTCTAAAATAAAAAGTATAAAATATGAAACTGTGTAAGTAATATATTGCAGAAGTCCTATTCATCTCTTTTTATACATCGTATAGATTTTTTTTGATATTGTTAAGTAATAAATGGCAGTAATCAGCCGATTATGATATAAATTTGCAAAGCATGAATATACCAAACAATATTAGGTCATTCTTAGTTCAAATGTACTTCTATAAGAAGAAATTGCTTTAAAATTAACAGCTTAATTCAAGTTAAACTCTTAGATTATTTTTCACTGGCTTGTAATATTTTAGGTTTCACAAAAGCTGAATGGCAGTCATAGCTTCTTATGAAGTTATCAGTACTTTGAAAATTCAGATCCTAAATCATATAAATGATATCAGCCATGTTGTAAGTCTCCTACTTTTCCAGACTTTTGTATGCCAATTTCTTCTTGTTTCCAGGAGTATGTTGCCTTTCAATGAAATCACAAAACTCATAAAAATGCTAAGCAGCACTAATCAGCCAGCTAGGCAGTAATAAGGATCGGAGAAGAAATGTAGTCATAATCAAGTTAGGCAAGTGCAAGAAGAAAGGAGGAAAATGGAGCCATCGGTGATGAGGAAAGAGATGTTTCCAAATGTATGCTTCCATGCCACCGGAACAATGGAACAGGACTGGTTCTACCTAGAGAGACCTGTTCAGCTGATTAAGCAAGAGTATTATGGACTGTTCCTCTGGTCTTATTGCTGATTGTTTTTCATCAAGGAATATAATGGCTGGAAAAGAGCAAATGGTAATGAAAGGAAAGCAACTTGAACTTTGTGAAACTTCCTGGTTATTCAAGATCTGTTGGGACACAGAGGACCAGCTACCAATGAACAACGTCCAGAAATCTCACTATGTTTTAAAAAAACGATCAGGCTCCATCCTGCAGAGGGATCTGGACAGGCTGGATTGATGGGCCGAGGCCAATTGTATGAGGTTCAATAAGGCCAAGTGCCGGGTCCTGCACTTTGGCCACAAAAACCCCAGACAACGCTACAGGCTTGGGGACGAGTGGCTGGAAAGCTGCCCCGCAGAAAATGACCTGGGGCTGTTGATTGACAGCCGCCTGAATATGAGCCAGCAGTGTGCCCAGATGGCCAAGAAGGCCAACGTCACCCTGGCTTGTATCAGAAATAGTGTGACCAGCAGGAGTAGGGAGGTGATCGTGCCCCTGTACTCGGTGCTGGTGAGGCCGCACCTCGAATCCTGTGTTTACTTTTGGGCCCCTCACTACAAGAAGGACATTGAGGTGCTGGAGCGTGTCCAGAGAAGGGTGACGAAGCTGGTGAGGGGTCTGGAGCACAAGTCTTATGAGGAGCAGCTGAGGGAGCTGGGGTTGTTCAGTCTGGAGAAGAGGAGGCTGAGGGGAGACCTTATCGCTCTCTACAATTACCTGAAAGGGGGTTGCAGAGAGGTGGGTGTTGGCCTCTTCTCCCAAGTGACTAGTGACAGGACTAGAGGAAATGGCCTCAAGTTGCGCGAGGGGAGGTTCAGGCTAGATATTAGGAAAAAGTTCTTTACTGAGAGAGTAGTGAAACATTGGAACAGGCTGCCCAGGGAGGTGGTGGAGTCACCCTCTCTGGAGGTGTTCAAGGAGCGTGTGGATGTGGCATTGTGGGATGTGGCTTGATGGGCATGGTGCTGTGTGGTGTGGGTGGGTTTTTTTGGTGTGGGTTGTGGTGTGTTTTGTGGTTTATGGGTGGTTTTAGTTTTTTTTTGTGGGGGTGTGTGTGGTGTGTTGTTTTTTTGTTTTTTGTTTTTTTTTATGGTTGGACTTGATGATCTTACAGGTCTTTTCCAACCTTAGTGATTCTGTGATTCTGTGTGATTCTGTACAAGCAGGAAGGAAAACAGGAGGAGGAAATATGAATGCTGGATTTAAATGGTAGCTGCCCCTTCCATCCAAAAGTATGCTTCAGTAGTTATATCTACTAGTTAAAATAAGAACATTCCCCACATATTTTATGGTATATTAGTCAGTTTGAAGTGAACTGAGAAACATCAAGACCTATAAGGAACCCTGAATGTGTAGTGCCAGCTGAATCCAGCCTCCTTGGTTTGACTTTCAGCCTCCAGCTCAGCTGCTGCATTTCTAGACAGAGCCTTTTAGATGGCTGTGGTTTCAGGGCTTCCTATTCAGTATGCTAGTTTTTGCAAATACTTTTGCTAAGAGTAAGTATTATCTTGGTGCATTATGTAGGAAAGCCTGGACAACTTAGTCTCCTGGACACTTAGTTAGGCATTGCAGTGCTCCTTGTGAACCTAATCACAGAATCATTAAGGTTGGAAAAGACCTGGAAGATCATCAAGTCCAACCATCAACTAACACCACCATGCCCATCAAGCCACATCCCACAATGCCACATGCACATGCTCCTTGAATACCTCCAGAGAGGGTGACTCCACCACCTCCCTGGGCAGCCTATTCCAATGTTTCACTACTCTCTCAGTAAAGAACTTTTTCCTAATATCCAGCCTGAACCTCCCCTGGCGCAACTTGAGGCCATTTCCTCTAGTCCTGTCACTAGTCACTTGGGAGAAGAGGCCAACACCCACCTCTCTGCAACCTCCTTTCGGGTAGTTGTAGAGAGCGATAAGGTCTCCCCTCAGCCTTCTCTTCTCCAGGCTGAACAACCCCAGTTCCCTCAGCCGCTCCTCATAAGACTTGTGCTCCAGACCCCTCACCAGCTTCGTTGCCCTTCTCTGGATATGCTCCAGCACCTCCATGTCCTTCTTGTAGTGAGGGGCCCAAAACTGAACACAGTATTCGAGGTGCGGCCTCACCAGTGCTGAGTACAGAGGGACAATCACTTCCCTACTTCTGCTGGCCACACTATTTCTGATACAGGCCAGGATGCCGTTGGCCTTCTTGGCCACCTGGGCACACTGCTGGCTCATATTCAGCCGGCTGTCAACCAACACCCCCAGGTCCATTTCTGCAGGGCAGCTTTCCAGACACTCGTCCCCAAGCCTGTAGCGTTGCATGGGGTTGTTGGGGCCAAAGTGCAGGACCTGGCACTTGGCTGGGATTAGAGATTAGAATCTCTAATTGTTTATCAAACCCTTATCAATATGTGTAAAAAGGATAACATGACCTCACTTGCCAGCTTCTCAAACATGAGTGCAAGGAATAATATATCGGATCTTTAGTTTAAGTCTACTCATACTCCTATATGTTATCAGAGAACAAGTTCCTTTTCGGCTTTAATTTATCAATGAATGGGGACTGTGAAATGGCAGTTCCTTTGAAATTATCTATGCTTATGTTTCCACAGCTTTCAAAATGAGTAAACACTGGGCATTGATATCTATAATCTAGAGGATTTGGACAGGTAGTCACAGACTCTCTGTGATTTTACCTGCCTCACTGAGGAGAATCAGGCAAAGGGCCTCTAAATCCTTAATTACTGATGTACCAGATAGACAGAGCAGAGAAGGGATTTTCATATTAATAAGATAAGGACTATTTTAATTTATTCACAGGACTAAAAATATGGTTACTTCTGAAATCCATTAGTAAGGCAAGTAATTATCTTTACATATGTTATTTTTCAAAATTAGGATTAATTTTAATATATTCCTTTTCAAAACTTGTCCTTAAATTTTTCAAAGTAAAGCAGGAAATGACTGCATTTTAGTCTAAAGTGAAGATTCTACATAAGTAACATGATGTCAGTAATGTGCTTAAAACCAGACATCTAATCACTTTGACTTACATTTTTATATACCAATAAATCTGTTCACAGTCATCTGCTAATGAATGAATTCTGTTTAAGCACTTCCAGATGTTGGGACAGCCTACTGTATTCTGGTGGATTTTAGAAGTTACATAAAATTTCAGAAATAGGTACCAGTCTCATTCATGGACCTTAGTAAACTAATTCTTGTTGTTGATGGGAATGCTCTCAGCTCTGATTCAATGAAATACATACATGCAGCCTTGCTGACCAGATGAAAGCATAACTGAAATAATTCCTTATTAGCATTAAATTTAAAAATAAACCTGATATTTTTTAGTAATCCAAAGACTAGGGCTTGAGATAATGGGAGGAAATGGGCATAATTCTCACAGTATTTATCAAGGAGTTTGCCAAGCACTTAAGTCATAGATTTGATTTTGGCATTTTTCTTTTTCCTGGGTGGGGGGAGACATTGCTTGGTTTTGCAGAATTCTTAAATGGTGTGCTAGATGTCTGTTTAACTGTTGTTTACCAAACCTCCTGAAAGCTTATGGAAACTTTTCTATCAGTATCCTTGGCCTTTGGACCAATCTTTTGGTCTTGACCAAAAGCCAGTGATGACCTTTTTAAATTGTGATCTGCAAATCTAAAGATGAATGCTGATTTGAAAATATTGAAAGATCTTAGAAATGCATTATTTTTATATTTTAAATTCTCTTCAGCCTTTTGGATACTGTAGTATGGATACCTACATCTATATGGGTTTTATAATTTGGATGTTTAGTACCTATTTTGTTTCTTATTTGGAATTCAGCAGAATAAGAGATTCTGTCAAGAGCTATTCCATCTCTAAACTATGGTGGTTTAAACATGCTTTCACCTAAACTCTAGTAAAACAGTGTCAGATCAGATCTGGTGAAATTTTAAACTTTATTAGTTCTCAGTGACTTCCTTGGGATTTGAAACATTCACCTCTTTCTGAATATCATCTAGTTCTGATCTTTTATAAATACTAAAGCCAGTTGGGCACTATTGCTGGTATCTTGTACACAGTTTACATGTGTGCTGACTTGGTGTCCATCTCAGGTTTCTGTATGCAAGACTGCTCTTCAGTCTTGAGCAACAGAACACAAATTTTCAACTTACGTTTATACAAGCATTCATTGATAAGAGACAGAGTCCAAACAGTTAATCATGTTTTTCTTTTGCAGTCTTCAGAAATAAAGAAAATAGGATCTGATGTTTTATTAATCTTCTAAATACTGCCTACATTTAATTCAATATATAGTGTTATAGATGCATAATAATACATATTTCAGGATGATTTTTTACAATTGGGTTTGACATCTTGTGCAGTGATTGACTTGGAGAGTTTTAACTTTTTGTTTGTTTGGTTGTTTTTTTTCCCTGAACTCTGATACAGATTGTATGTGCTCTTCTCTTGATTTCAATCTGTCTGTTCTGTAGAAAGCTCTGAAATCATTAAATTAAGCTGCCTTTAATCATAATGGGGAGAGAGGAGGGAGACCAAAGTAGATGACATTCTGTCATAGCTTAATATCTGTAAGCTGTATAGAAATTCCTGAGAAAGTATTGAAGTTTAAAAGCTGCTGCTCCTGTTGAGACTTAGGAAAAGAGGAAAAGTTTAAAGAAGTGAAAGATGAAAAAGAACTAAGAAGTAGACTCAAAATTTAATTTTTTACTTTCCTTTTGGGATCTACATTGTTATATGGAGATTTAAACTTTAAATGCCTAAGTCTTAGACATTACCCATAAACCCAGAAAGAAAGGAAAACTGTGAGGGATTGTTAGACACTTAAAGTCTCCTTCACAGTTGTGCTTTCCTCCTGAGTTCATGGGACCAGTTCAGCTCTCCAGACATGTCTTCCACAGTATTCTCCTGGAGAAGCTGGTGGCTCGTGGCTTAGACTGGTGTACCCTTTGCTGGATAAAAAACTGGCTGGACAGCTGCGCCCAGAGACTTGTGAATAGAGTCAAATCCAATTGGTGGCCAGTCACAAGCAGAGTCCTCCAGAGCTCAGTTTTGGGACTGGTCTTGTTTAATATATTTATCGATGATCTGGATGAGGGGATTGAGTGCTCCCTCAGCAAGTTTGCAGACGACACCAAGTTGGGCGGGAGTGTTAACTGCTCGAGGGTAGGAAAGCTCTGCAGAGGGATGTGGACAGGCTGGATGGATAGGCCGAGGCCAATTGTATGAGGTTCAATAAGGCCAAGTGCTGGGTCCTGCACTTTGGCCACAACAACCCCATGCAATGCTACAGGCTTGGGGACGAGTGGCAGGAAAGCTGCCCCGCAGAAAATGACCTGGGGCTGTTGGTCGACAGCCGGCTGAATATGAGCCAGCAGTGTGCCCAGATGGCCAAGAAGGCCAACGGCATCCTGGCCTGTATCAGAAATAGTGTGGCCAGCAGGAGTAGGGAGGTGATCATTCCCCTGTCCTTGGCGCTGGTGAGGCCGCACCTCGAATACTGTGTTCAGTTTTGGGCCCCTCACTACAAGAAGGACATGGAGGTGCTGGAGCGTGTCCAGAGAAGGGCGACGAAGCTGGTGAGGGGTCTGGAACACAAGTCTTATGAGGAGCGACTGAGGGAACTGGGGTTGTTCAGCCTACAGAGGAGAAGGCTGAGGGGAGACCTTATCGCTCTCTACAATTACCTGAAAGGAGGTTGCAGAGAGGTGGGTGTTGGTCTCTTCTCTCAAGTGACTAGCAACAGGGCAAGAGGAAATGGCCTCAAGTTGCGCCAGGGGAGGTTCAGGCTGGATATTAGGAAAAAGTTCTTTACTGAGAGAGTAGTGAAACATTGGAACAGGCTGCCCAGGGAGGTAGTGGAGTCGCCCTCCCTGGAGGTGTTCAAGGAATGTGTGGCCGTGGCATTGTGGGACATGGTTTAGTGGGCATGGTGGTGTTAGCTGATGGTTGGACTTGATGATCTTACAGGTTTTTTCCAACCTTAATGATTCTGTGATTCTGTCTCTAGTACCTTTTTGTACGTCTACCTGGCTGCAGACTGAAGCTAGAGGGAATGGCAGTGGGTCTCCCTTAGGTCCCAATCATATCTCCCAGCACCAAGTGAATATCTCAGATACATGGGACATCCTGAATATATTAGATAGTTGCATATGGCAACAAGATCAAGTTCTGAAAGTCCATAAGCAGGGCTCTAGTGATGTTAACAAAGATGCAGAGATCAATTCCATTGCTCACTTGTAGGCATGTGCTTCCATCAGGATGCCCATTTAGCTAAAGCATCTGCTTAAGATGGCAGATATGACAGAGGACCTACATACTACCCATGCCATTCTGGAGCTGCACTTGGGGTCAGCCCTTGGTTGATACAGGCAGTGGAGTCTGGGACACAACTTCTCTCACCAGCAACCAGCTTACTGACTGTCACTGCCATGCTACCCCTACATGGTGATAGGACATAGCACACTGTACAATTACCTAATTCTGTGTTCTGTAGACCTTTTAAGCAGGGAGTAGCCTGCTGCACATATTATAAGAACATAGACCTGATATACAGAGATGGCCAAACAAAGATTCACAGCACTAGCTCACGCATTGCACAGAAGTAGTTTGACCACTTCTATTTTTGGCTAAGAGAAACCTCAGCAATCACAGCGTGCATAGTCAGCATGCAGTTTCAAAGGTTTACAACAAAATTAGATGAAAAAATAGTGTTTACCACAACTGGAGCAGGCTTCAGTCAAAGACTGGGAGCAGTATTATATTTCATATTTCTGTTTCCTCAGACACTAACATTGTCTCCAGAATTATTTTTGGTTTTTTAGTGTGAAAAGATTCTTCTTTACTTCTTTTTAAACTAAAATGTCTTTGACTAATAAAATTAGAATTCAAACATTTAAATAACCTTGGTGTTATGAGTTCTCCTGCTGTAACACAGTACTAGTCAAAGGGTAATTTTTAATGTGTTTTTAAATGGGTGAGGTATGCGAAGAGAAAGCTGAAAAAGATACATATACAAAAAAAGACACATACATACACGTAAGTTGGAAACAGATACATAATTATAGACCATTAGTAACCATGAGAAAACCACTTAAAAAAAAGAAAAAAGACTTACAATGTCTCTGAAGATTTAAGATGAACTGTCGATTTTAATGTCAATTTTTCTACATTTCAGATTCAGCTCACAACAAAACCAAATCTGATTGATACTGAATTTTGAAACAGGACTAATAGAGGACAAGAGCCACCAAAGTTTTTATTACCTAAGATTTTCTACTTGCAGGATCTGAATATTGCAAACAACCACTGAGTATCTCCAGTTCTCACTGGCTATGGCAGGAAATATTACATTCTGTAATCTTTTGGGAACCATTTCTGCTTTCATGCATAGACCTTGGGTCAGTTGTGCTAATGTCAGACTTCCTACTTATGACTGAAACTGCCTCTGAAGTTTGGAAAAAAAAACCCCAACAAATAAAATGTTTTTAAATAATTTTCTGGAATTTTGTAAGTATATTTTCCATCACTATTTTCTACGACCTGTAGTCATAGTAGGATTGTTGTACCAGGAAGATGTTGAGGTGAAGTACACTAAAAGTAAAACATCAGGTTTTTTACACAATTTTGCAGAGATAATTGTCTGGATTTTTAATAACTATATAATTTCTGGTTTTGAGTCTAGAACCTTCTGAAAAGGAAGAAAACTCACTATGTAAACTCTTTTATTGTTTTCACACTTGAGAACCCTTGATCATTTCTACAGCAGAATACCTTTATGCAAATTTATAAGGCAGATTCCAGTTTTCTAGTGAAAATTACTAGGACTTACTATTATGTTAGTTTTCATATAAACAATCTCTTGCAGTCTCTGGAACAAAGGAATTAAGTAAAATTCGTGGCCTGAAAATTTATTATCCAAAGTCCCAATTAAAAAAAAAAATTAGTTTTTTCATAAATTTTTTTTTAGTCTAGTTAATTTTCTAGGCTTTACTGGAGAAGACAGTGACTGAGATAAGTCGTACAGAAATGTAATTCACTTTGGACTGTTATATACTCTTTGGTATTCTCTTTTTTATTTTCAAGTGGAGGAGACAGATGGAAGGGGTATTCTTCTAGATGATATGGGAAATATGGGACAAGAGAAGGAATTTGAATGACAAGAGAATGGGCACAGGTGGGACTATTAGTTTTAGGCTGATGTTGAAATAGAGGATATATGCAAATGCATAGTAGTGTAGAGAGGCAGATGCAGTGATGTGCAGACAATTAAAGGTAGAAGAAACACTTCAAAACTTTTTGATATATTCAGTTAGTTAGAGCAGTATTCAAACAGTTAATATTTTCTCATTTTCTACTGGTACCTTGAAGAAGTCATTAGTATTTGGAAAAGATCCATTCAAGCTTCACCAGGATTAGAAAGCATAGATGTTTTCTACAGTTATGACTCCCAGTGAAAAATTAGCTGTCCTTAATAATAAAGTTATCTAAAATATTTGGCACATCAAATTAACCCAGTAAAAGCCTGTCTATTTTGGGGACTGTGAGCAGGAAAAAATTGCTTCGGTGACCCTGGTAGCTTTTTTCAGTAGCTGAAATTATTCTGGAGGAATATTTTTATTCCTCTGGAAGAAGAATAATTTCAGAGAAGCCAGTTCTCTGAAGGCAATTTTGAAGGTTGAATAGAAAAATATAGCTAGTGTATTGTGGAAGGATCTGCAGTACTTTACACTTCTTTTCCAGTAGTGCGTAGTTTCATACCAATCAAATTTGGAGAATTATGTTAAGAAGGAAATTGAGGGAAAGTTGTGAAGAAAATTAAAAACATGAACAGAAATTATAAGAAGTGAGAAAATGGCTATTCTTTTAGTCTTAAGGCAGTAGACTGTCATGACTGTTACTGGTTTTAGTTCTAACGTGGAAAATGGCTGAACCACGTGCAACAGGGAAATTCTCTAAATTGGTTTACCTGAAGCAGCTATGGAATCACAGAGTATCTGAGAAGGGGAAAGGAACCTGTGGAGATTGTCTAGTCCAAGCCCTCACTCAAAGCAGGGTCAGGTAGAGGAGGTTGCCTAAGCCATGTCCAGTTGAGTTTTGACTACCAAGAGTCAAAACCTTTTGACGACCAAAAGGTTGAGACTCCACAAGCTCTCTGGGAAAGCTGTTCCTATGTTTAGTCACCTTCACAGTAAAATGTACAGTAATATCAGTAACTAACTTATTTAATTAATTATGGCATGAAATAAATAAGTGGATGGAAAACCCTGCAGAATGGAAGACAAGCAGACAGAGGCCAAAGTCCTCTATTCTTGGTCTGTAATCTGCCCAAGGTGAGATAACGGTAAGTCATCCATCAACTTTCATGTTTTTATCTAAGATGCAAAAAGGCCTAAAGACACTGTCTGTCCTGAAGACACTCACTGACTGAAGTGGTGTTCATATGGCCCAACATGTCTGTTGAATTTAATGTTCCTACTCTCTCTGAGTGTTGGAATTAATTCTCGAAGTGAATTTCTTCTCTTAAGATTTATCAAGATCTCCTGTCTTGATGAGGAGATTCTTCAAAATTTAGCATTCACTTAATAGAATTCATTCTCAATAGAGCTTGTTGTAACAGACAGTGGGAGCTGGAAGAACAAAAGAGCCAGAAGGTACTCCTGCTTCTGTTTCCACAGGACTCTTCAATTGCTTGGCTGTAAGATGCATTGTAAGAGAAAGCAAATACAATTAACAAAAACATGAAAAAAAATGAAAGCTCATACTACTTTAAAAGTAAATTTTGATTGAAAGTGTTGACTCTAAATGTCACTTGTATGGACATATTCTGGCATTTTTGTACTTCTTGGTTATGAACGTGGAGTACCTGAGAGAGGCAGTAGAGCATATTTGGCAGGCATGGTCATTGGAAAGGGGTTCTGTGCTGGTTTTGACTGGAGTAGAGTTAATTTTCTTCATAGTGACTAGTATGGGGCTGTGTTTTGGATTTGTACTGAAAACAGTATTGATAAAGCAGGGATGTTTTAGTTACTGCTGAGCAGTGCTTACACAGAGTCAAGGCCTTTTCTACTTCTCACACCGCCCCACCAGCGAGTAGGCTGGGGGTGCACAAGAAGTTGGGAGGGGACACAGCCGGGACAGCTGACCCCAACTGACCAAAGGGATATTCCATACCATATGATGTCATGCTCAACATATAAAGCTGGGGGAAGAAGGAGGAAGGGAGGGACATTCGGAGTGATGGCATAGGCATTTGTCTTCCCAAGTAACCGTTATGCGTGATGGAGCCCTGCTTTCCTGGAGATGACTGAACACCTGCCTGCCGATGGGAAGTAGTGAACGAATTCCTTGTTTTGCTTTGCTTGCCTGCGCAGCTTTTGCTTTACCTATTAAACTGTCTTTATCTCAACCCACAATTTTTCTCACTTTTACTCTTCCAATTCTCTCCCCCATCCCACCTGGGGGGAGTGAACGAGTGGCTGTGTGGTGCTTAGTTGCCAGCTGGGTTTAAACCATGACAGGCTCTGAAGCTCTAGGAAGTGATGGCAGCACTAGAGTTGCTCCAGGAAAGTTTCATGCCTGTCTGACTCCAGTGCAGGTGTAGGATGTGGCTACTCCATTCTGTCTTCCCCTCCTTTCTGTCTTCTTCCAACTTCTCTGAAACTTTCTGATTTGAAAATCCTTTGAATCCTTGATTAAAATGAGCATCAATTTAAAACATTCCCTATTCCTCTTTTATCTGACTTTCTTCATTCCTGAGTGACTCTTATGCAGGCTGCACAAGGGCAGGATAAATATTTCATACCTATACAAGGCTCAAACTAACACCCATCAGTTTAGTTTTATGTAAACTATACTAATACTAAAAATTTGCTTTGTGAATATTTTTTTTTCTAGTTGCTCCCTTATATTACAAGTTATTGGTTGGGACCTCCTTTCTGCTCTTGGTAAATTTTCACACAGGCAGTGAATATTGATTGCTGTGTTGCCCCTCTTAATTTTCAAAGTGGAAGAAAATCCCACAACACGATTGACAATGCCTAAGACTAATGGGCTTAGACAGACTCAGAAATGCTCTATTCTGTTTAATTACAGGTGTAAAGGATGGGCAGACATTTTTTAGACATGCTTAATCTTTTCCCTAATTTAAGTTCTTCAAAATAACTGAATGTAGTATAACCAGATGTCAGGAGCTCTGCAACTCCCCCAAGTAATCAAGCACAGAATAGTCAGTCTTTCACAATTGCTCCATGCCACAGTCATGCACAGAAGTTCTTGCATCAAGTATCTCAAAGTGTATCAACACTTAGAGGGATCTGCTTGTTGTACTATACTGGAAAACATCCATCAGGGATAAAGTTTAAGAGTATCAGACTGGACAAGTTCTAAAAGTGAAGTGCTCCTTGGTCTGGTAAAATTTCTAAGCAGCATAGCTACATCAGAAAAACCTTTAAATGTAGCCCAAACTTAATTTCCTTTTCTGACTGATTGTCCTGCAGATTACTGACGTTTTCTTTTCTTTGATATCTTTGATATCTTTGCCCTGTGACATGCCAACAACATTATTCTTGCCTTTAACTAAAAGATCCCAGATGCAATTTCTTCCTCTCACCTACTTTGCCTTAAGTTAATGTAGTTACATTTAGAGAGAATAGCAACGAAAAAAAACTGATGTGGGAAATATGGCTTGGAAAGCTAAGCTTGCATATAGATATGCAAAAGGATGAAGAAGGGGCATCTTTAAAGTAACTAAACTAGTAACTAAACATGCTAATAAATATTTCTGATTAAATGAGTATGGCTGTTGGGCCTCAGTAAGTAAATTTATATATATTTTGTTCAAGAGTCATAATACATAGTACAAGACCCAGATTGGTAAGGGCTTAAGTTTTAGATTAATCTTTAATGTAGACTGTGAATAAGCAAGAAAAAAAACATGCTTTCCTGGTATGGTGAATGGTAGTGAGAGAAATATTCTCCCTCAATTAAGTGGTGTTTCAAGGGTTGGGAGAAAAGTCTGGTCCATTATCACCTACAAAATGTACTTTTTTAGCTAAGTCTTAAGTCGTGTACCTCAGGATGTAGCACATTTCACTCAGCTTGTATAATAGGCTTTCAAATACTTAGAAATCTTTATGCAGCAGGAGTGACAAGAATAAAAAGCTGGTATTCTACAATTAGGAGTTCTTCATTAATCATTTTTATGAGATATAACAACATAACATGAATGTCAAACAAAAACATCATCACAAGTAATAAAAAAGCATAACTGTGACCTTAAGTGGAATTAATTAACCATCGAGTAACAGCATAAAAATTCAAAATAGTTAAGGAGTTCATTTTTAGGGCAGTATGCATCTAAATGCTTCATACAAAACAGCAAATAAGGGTGGGATTAGAAGTAAAACAATTCAAAGTCCACAGTATTTGTAAATGGTCTACTAAAGCATTCTTCCTAAATAATCTATAAAGCAAATTTTCACAGTGGTAGCATAGCATAACTGTAAGGTAACGAAGCAATACAATCCTCTTTAGCTGTCCCTTATCAGTTAGGCAGGACATGTCCAGGTTAATTAAAGGCTAGAGGTGATACCAAGACTATTTGGTTGCAGATGGAGGTATGCTCGGTAAGGAATATCAAATGCCCAAGATGTCAGGTATCATGTGTGCCCAAGTAGGCCCGAAGAATAAGACAGAAAGACAACCCCACAACTAAAGTGACTTTTTTTTCCTCCCACTACCTGCAGGCTCTAGACAGGCTTTTTCATCTACTTATCTTTCAAACAAAATACCTACTCTACCTTTTGTTGGGTCTCTGTTCTGTAATTCTTACTCACCAGAGAAGAGGCATTAGGAAACAGAGGTGGTAAAACTTCAGTTTTCTGAATTCTGAATGGACTTGAACAGTCTCTGAAATCATCTCACTTAGCCTATGCTACTCCTATGTCTAAGTTAGAAAACTCACCACCTTAGTTTATCTCTTTGTGTATGTATACTGGAGGCATGTGGACACTTCTAAAGACAATTTCTGCCTCGTTAAGATAATTAAGAACAGATGAAGCCCTAGCTCCTGACTTAATTACTGCAACCAAGTGCCTGAGGTTAAGTGATAAATTTGAGCCCAAACCTCCAGAATTAGCTGGCTATACATAAAAGTTTTTTGGGGATTAGAGTGTTTCACTTTGGTTATGGGTATGACCTACTTTATGGATCTTTTGCTGGGCATATGGCAAAATACTACAAAAGCATTAAAGCAATAAGAAGCAGTGTTGAAACAATTGCACCAATGGCCACAGGATTGTGTGGGCCAGACTATGAAGACGGAAAGACATACAAGCAGCTACTAATTTGATTTAATTTTGGCTTACATTATTTTATTTTATTTTATTTTGTTTTATTGGGATCCTAACACTAAGAAGTTAGGACAAATTGGAGCTATGGTTATGTTGGACATTTTACTTATCTTTCACAGAATAACAGAATCACTAAGGTTGGAAAAGATCTGTAAGATCATCAAGTCCAACCACTACAAAAAAACCAAAAAAACCCAAAAAAAACCCAAAACAAAACCAAAACCACACACACCCCACACAAACAAAAAACCCCCACACCACACACCACCATGCCCATCAAGCCACGTCCCACAATGCCACGTCCACATGCTCCTTGAATACCTCCAGGAAGGGTGACTCCACCACCTCCCTGGGCAGTCTATTCCATTGTGATACCACTCTCTCAGTAAAGAACTTTTTCCTAATATCCAGCCTGAACCTCCCCTGGGGCAACTTGAGGCCATCACTCATCACTTGGGAGAAGAGACCAACACCCACCTCTGCAACCCCCTTTCAGGTAATTGTAGAGAGCGATAAGGTCTCCCCTCAGCCTTCTCTTCTCCAGGCTGAACAACCCCAGTTCCCTCAGCCGCTCCTCATAAGACTTGTGCTCCAGACCCCTCACCAGCTTCGTCGCCCTTCTCTGGACACGCTCCAGCACCTCCATGTCCTTCTTGTAGTGAGGGGCCCAAAACTGAACACAGGATTCGAGGTGCGGCCTCACCAGTGCCGAGTACAGGGACATGATGACCTCCCTACTCCTGCTGCCCACACTATTTCTGATACAAGCCAGGATGCCATTGGCCTTCTTGGCCACCTGGGCACACTGCTGACTCATCTTCAGCCGGCTGTCAATCAACACCCCCAGGTCCTTTTCTGTGGGGCAGCTTTCCAGCCACTCGTCCCCAAGCCTGTAGCGTTGCCTGGGGTTGTTGTGATCCAAGTGCAGGACCCGGCACTTGGCCTTGTTGAACTTCATCCAATTGGCCTCGGCCCATCGATCCAGCCTGTCCAGATCCCTCTGCAGAGCCTTCCGACCCTCGAGCAGATCAACACTGCCTCCCAACTTGGTGTCATCTGCAAACTTGCTGAGGGTGCACTCGATCCCCTCGTCCCCTTGATCCTATATGTGTGTTCCTGTTATTATACAGTCCTTCAGGACCTGATTTTACATTATTATTTTCTTTTTTTTCTGCAGGATGCTGCTCATGCAAGCATTCTGCTGAAAATAAAATGTGCTTCTGTACTGAATTTGGCTGCATACTTTAGGTCTTTCACCTCAATTTTATGCAGAAGTTGGCAAGTATATAGAGTTTAGGCAGGAATTTAGAGGATGGTCATGTAATTTAGGTTGCTGAATGTTATCCTAGGAGGTTGGATTCTGTGCTATTCATGCTGTGTAAAAGCTTGCTTAATTCACATAATGCTGTTTTTGCAATTTGGTTGAATTATTGTAACTTTTCTAAACCATAACATAATAGAAAATAACAAATAAACAGTAATAAACCACAGTAATGATACATGTGGTTTTGTTCTCTCTTTTGTGACTCGTGTCTGTACAAGACTGACATGTACACTAACACAAAGAGATTAACCCTTCAGTACATAGATCAGCAACCTGAGGGACTTTTTCAAATCCTGCATTTAGGACATTTCTGGCCATAATCCAGCTCCTGTTCCGATGCATGTTTGCTCATACTTAAATTGGTTTTGTAAAATTAAATTCTATGAAGACCAGCATTATGAATCAACAATTTTAAATTAAAAACATAAAGGGATTTTACCAATTACTTGTAGATAGTGAATGCATTCAGAGAGACCACTAGTTGAAATCTGAGGGTTTTTTTTTTTCCAGTATTCATCCAGTTTTGATGAGAAAGTTAAGGGAAAAAACCTTGGTTCAAGGGTTCCAAAGAAAATCATGAAATATACCATCTACTATGATTTAAATATAATTTAAAACATTCAAACTTTTATTAAATTTATCATTAAACTAGTATGTACAGACAATATCAAAATAATAGAACCTCATTGAAAGATTACCACATTTGGACTAACATCTTAAAATTAAGCTTGTATGTAAGCAGTTTTCTGGCTCAGGGACCTGATTTTGTGATGTGAGTATTTCTTGAGAATAAATATTCTGAGTGCAGAAAAATGTAAATTACCTCTAAGATTAAAATATGTACATACTGAAGTAATGCATTAGTCTATTTTTAAGTCTATTTTTTTTTTTAAGAATTAAGTTCATGTTGAAATATTTGAATCCATTATTTTTATTCATTAAAAATATTCTGAGAAAACAGTTGGAAATTGTCAGAAATGTCAGTTAAGTCTTAGATATATTTTCTAACTTCTGGAAAATGAATTCTAGGAAAACAGAAAGTGTAATTAGTACAAGACTCCTTCACGGACATTTTAAATTCACTTGTTTCAAATAAGCTGCTATGCAAGTTGGCATACAGTGTGCCCCTTTCTATTATTTTTAGTAAAATGGATTTCTTGCTGTGATAAGTGATGCAATTGTAAATTTCAACTGAAAAGTGATTCTGATAAAACAGTGGGTAGCACTTTTATTTAAGTAACAATGATGTTATTCAACAGCTACTATAAGTAGTCTGAAATATGACGCTATAGTCAAAATCAACTGTGGAAAGTCATTGTTATCTTTTAGCATTTGGAATTTTTGTCCTTGGGAAGAAGTTCTGGGACCTGTCTGAATGAAGTATAAATAAATTAAGAGTATCAATGAAATAGCACCTCAATGTAAAGAAAGATCTGTCAGGCTTCTTCACAATACTGTCAAAATTAAAACAATCCTTCAAATCACCTAAAATTAAATGAATATTATAGGCTACATATCTTAATTCATATTAGATACACCTGGCTACAGTAAAAGAAGAGAAAAGAGCTCATATACTCAGAGAAAGCTGTGTTGTCCCATACAAGTTTTTGGCCTTTATCAAGTCTGTCCAACAGATCTGGAACAAATAACAGAGATGTCTAGCCTTCAGAAAACAAACAAATACTCTGAAGTAAATTATCTATCAACATTTCTTTGCCCAGTTAATGATGTGTGGGTGAAGCAGTTCACTTAATTAGCGACAAACTTAGATGACTGTATGTCAACAAACATCCAGTTTCTGTCATAACTTTAATACTCTGAGCCTGACTTGTGCCTTCATGTGGAAAGCAGGGTAAGTAACTTTTCTCTTCATAAAAGACAAATTACTCACTATGTGTAAATACAAAAATGGGGACTCATGCTCCTGGCTGGAATAGAGCAGACATGCTGAATCATCTTATAGTATGAAGAACAGTGATTACCTCACTTTTTCCTGAAAACACACAAGGAGGGAATGGAGAATGAAAGATGAAAACAATGAGGAATTACAGTTGTGCTACATACATTACTAAGAGGTATAGAAGATTCAATGTTATGTTTTCCCCCTTTTCTATTGCTTCTTCATGTAGCTTTAACCTATCTGAGGCTGACTTCTTGTTTTTCCTGTAAATCCTTATCATGGATATTTCAGAAGAAATTCCACAGAAGACTTGCAAGGGAGAACTGGAGCCACATGATACAAAGGATAGATAACCCTAGTGATGAAAGGATATTAGGAACAACCTCAAACCCTCTGATACAGCTGGAGTCAACAGGCAAACTTTTAGATACATAATCCTTTCCCTTCTATTCACAGAAGAAATGAAGGACTGTTTAAGGAACAACTTTCAGAAAGTGCTGTAGATATCTTCGCTCCAAATTGTCTGGCTTCCTCCCTACAGATACCAAGACATGAAGAAGGTGATTGCATTTGGGTGTCTTACAGGCTGGCTGGAGTTTACATCTTTATTAGTGCTACAGGACTGATGTAGCCAGGAGATACTAAGGGAACGGCAACAGCACATATAGATCAGACTACTGCAACAGTCTCCATGTTTGCTGTGCAGCAAAGTCAAGGCTGAGAAACTTGAACTGTGTAAGTTTACAGCATCCATAGGAAAGGCTCTCCAGTCTTCCTGTGAGTTTGGAGGGCGAATGAGGCAGATAACCTGGGCTGTTCTACTAAGGCTCCACTCTCATTGGCTCTCAGCAATCCATGGCTGAGCAATTTCCTAACAACCAGGTCTTCCCAAACAAGTGGAGTCCCCAACATCAGCTCAAACCTTCTTTAACAAAGCAATTTTTAAATTATTGTTATATTTAGCTACCCTTTCCAGAAAGTTCTTCAAGCTACACCTTTTCAGCTGTTCCTTAACAATCTTGGGTGAAGTTAAGTCAGCATTAGAGATCATGAAATACCTTAAATGTTAGGGTTATTTAATTCACTTAATTGTTCTTTCATTATTTTACTTGGTTTGAGTTTCTAGTTCTCCAGGTTTGAAGTTCTATTCCTCTAGGATAACTAAAACTTTCTGGTTGTGTTTCATGCTGGAAAGGTCTGCTGGAGAGGTCTGCTTCAAAATTTGGTTCTACATTAACTTTATTTCTTTGTCTGAGAACACCAACCTAGAGATGAGAAAACCTGAGAGAGTTCAAATTGTGAGTTTTATATGCCATAATTCAAGGTTTCTAAAGTATCAGAGTTCTCTGTTTTCTCTGCAAACTTAGATTATAAGTAAATTGTGGAAAATTATGAGATTGCAATAAGGTTATATATTATTGTGGAAAACTGCAAAGTTCCTCTGAATGAGGAGGAAAATATTACAGGCAAAAAAACCTGATCTGCTTTTGGCTGGGATAGAGTTAATTTCCTTCATAGTGGATTGTATGGTGCTGTGTTTTGGAGTTGTGACATAAACAGTGTTGGTTGATAACACACCAGTGTTTTAGCTATTGCTGAACAGCGCTTACACAGCATCAAGGCATTTTCCGCTTGACGCTGCCGCACCAGCGAGTAGGCTGGAGGTAGTCCGGAAGTTGGGAGAGGACACAGCTGGGACAGCTGACCGCAACTGACCGAAGGGTTATCCCATACCATATGAAGTCAAGCTCAGCAAGTAAAGCTGGGGAGAGAAGTTTGCCAGGGCTTCCATTGCTTGGGAACTGGTTGGGCATCAGGGTTTTTTTCTTGGTTTTTTTTTTGGTGGTGGTGGTGTGGTTTTGGGGTTTTGTTGGGTTTTTTTTCCTTAAAAAACTGCCCTTATCTCAACCCATGAGTTTTCTAGCTTTTGCCCTTCTAATTCTCTTCCGAATCCCGCTGTGGGGAGTATCAAGCCAGTGGCTTTGTGGTGCTTAGCTGCCTACCAGGATTAAACCACAACAACCCTTTATTTGGAAAAAAAAAAAACAAAAACAAACAAAAAAACTTGAGATTATCACAGAATTAAACATTTGTATATAACTGCAAAGCAGAATGATTGTTTTCCAGAGCTATTCTTAGTAATAAATGTTCTCCAGTTTATCTATAATATTGAAATATTCTAAAACAAAAATATCTTGCTTTTCTTATTGTAATTGTTTATAGGGAAAAAAAAAAGAAGCCTGAAGTCTGTTCTCCCAACAGAAACAATATTCATGTCTTTCTACCCCAAAATAACTCTACTAATATGCAGGTGAAAAAGCAAATCATATATTTCTCTTCATTCTTTTAATAATTAAGTACACCCCATTTAATTTGGCCTGTCACAGTTGTTGACACAAGTGATAGCTAGATGATTGCCCTATCATAGGCAACTATCCTACAACACAATTTAAATTAAGGTGTAAAAATTCCAGATCCAGGCCACTGTAACACAGTATAAATACAGAATTGTAAATTGACACTAAGTATCAGCTATCTAATCCTGTTAGAAATGGAATTGATAACGATTAAAAAATATAGAAATAAAATGAAACCAAAAAGAACAATAATAAAAAAGCTCTCATGGTCAAATAAGAAACTATTAATAAAAACATTTCAGTTTTAATATTTGCAATGGTCAAACATAGTGTATGTGATATATAATTCTGTCCATTATTATTTGCTAGATGGCATGTTCTGGTCTTGCAGCACTTCTTTATTAACAAGTTAAATGAATTTGTTGTTGATAGAGAAAGAGGCCATGATTAGAAAGTTATGGTTTTGGAAGCTGCAGATAAATCTCATGTTGAAGGTTTTATATAATTCCATGAATCTATACTGGAAAAGACCTTGTAGCAAAATTCATTAGTTCTGTTACAGTAGAAAAATGCAGATAGACAGCATACAAGCTGTATCATCCAGATTAATTAGGAGAAAAAAATCTGTAAGTATATCCAACCGCTTACTAAGCAGGTACACGCTGCTGCATTAGCTGAATAGAAGCCTCTTGGATTAGCATGATGTGCAATATTCTTTTGTCATACTTGGTTGACAGCAAAGGAAATGGAAATAATAAAATGGAAAACAAAAATCTACTCAAACAAATCCTTATCTGGCAGTTTGAAACAGAGCTCTCTAATGTTTTATTTTCTTTGCCATAAACAATTTAACTCAAAGAAAGTAAAAATAAATGGGAATTAATTAATTTAACCATTTCTATGGCACCTTCATGTGTCCAAACAGTAAGGAGCTGAAATTTAGAATAATAAAAGTGTAAATAAAATGCATATTTTTAAACGATCATAATTTTCAACTGGGGCAAATTAGCAAGGGATGTCATAGATGGATTGTTTGAAATGCTTGTGTCAAAAATAAGTGTTGAAAAAATATGTTACAGTTAAACAAATGGCAGGAATATGAATCATAGGATGAAATCTATGAGCTATTTCACAATGGAGGTCAATAAACATAATGTGAAATTTTGCCCTCACAATCTAAGAATCAGATGAATTGCTTATGGGCTTTTAATATCATACTGATATGAAAATATTGTTTAATCAATAACAAAAAATTCAGTAGTGATAGTGAATCAATAAATGTAGAATAATATGATTTGGTTTACAATGCATCTTAACAAAAACCGTAATGATAATTTTAATAAAGTCATAGGATATCATTACAAATCACAATGAGCATCTCTAGTTAAACAGTTATGGGACATTTAAAAATATAGGTTACAATATACTAAATACATAAATATAAATTAATTGACAAATTCTGAAAGTATTTTGCAAAGATAAGTGAAAACACTTTCATCCACTATTGTAATGAAAATAAGTGAGAAAACAAAGTAGTATTTCTTTATTGACAATCTGAAGATACATGCATAAACTTGCAAGTCATCTCTAAAACTACTTTTAAACAGAATCTTATTAAATTATTTTAAAATTATGGCCACTAAGGCAGTGGATGTCATAGGGAGCATGGAGCAGTTCAAATGGTTTGAGTGATGGTTGTTTACAACATTGTTCTGAAAGATGCTTATGTGACACAAATAACAGGAACTGATGCCAATTCTCTGTGATAAAAAAAAAGTAAGACTACACTTGAAAGAATAATATAAAGATGGTAATTGTCCCTGCTCAGATATACAATAGAGATATGGTGAGTCAAAAATAAAGATGGGGTGTTCATCATGAAAATGGAGATGATTGGATGGTTGGACACTTAATGACACATACTGATGAATCCTAATGAAAGATAATCTTCCTGAAAACAAATTTAGGGAAGCTAAATATCTTGCAATAAAGATGTCTAAGGAAGACCTGAAGAAAATATATTCCAATGACAGTGGAAGGTAGCTATCCATTGTGAGAGAAAATAAACAAGTAAATTTAAAAAATCAGGTAAGTGACAAACTGCCAAATGCTTCTATGTCTGACATAGATGTATATAACCCACCAGTTCCAAATAAAGAAGATGTAACAAAAAAAGATGTGAAAGCAAGCTATTAATATCTCACATAGTTAAATTAAGTTGATACTTCCAATTATAAGATCCTGTTCACAGGTGTGTAATTGCATTACCTCTTAAAATAACTAAGCTTAAGTAAGTTAGATGTGAGAAAATCCTCAGTTCAGACTTGCTAAATAAAGTAGTGTTAACGTTTATTTAATAGCTAAAAACCCTGAAGATTTCTTCTTTGCTAAGAATGTTACATCTCAGAATATGCAAGCTCTGCACAGGTTTTGCAATTACTTTTTCTTATATTACCACAGTACACAGCACAAGGAAAAATAGAAAACTATCCATCTTTCATTTGTATTTATTGCTGCTTTCCTAGTCCTCAAAGAAAAGCAAGAACTACCCATTTCAATAACAGATGAGACTGGGAATGGGATTGAAGAGAAATGACTGGGTTTAGGAAACCTAAAGGAGAAAACCTTGTCTTGAGGTTGGAAATTTGGAATTAAAAGCTGGAACTGCCTACGTACTAGGTCTGAAATCTGCTGAAAAAATGGATGAAAATTGGAATGTGGTGAATGGCATGAAATGTGTGAAATGGTATACTGTGGGTAAATCAAATCAGGATTGTTGTAAGAAGTGATTGAAATAAGGTGTCATAGCCTAGCTTTAGGAGGTCTCAATTAGCATTCTCAATCAAGTTACTTGAAGATAGTGTCTTTGAAGGTATTATTAAATTAAAAAAAAAAAAAAAAAAGAGAGAGAAAAATATCTAGCTAAGGAGGAACTCATAAGGGGGTGGAAAAAGCTAGTGCCTATTCTGTTTGCCTTAAATCTGTATAGATCTATAGTGTTTGTCTGTATCTATATTTGTGTTGATCTGTATCTATCTACATGCACATGTTTAATACTGGAAGCTGTTAATCCTTAATAAAAGTGATAAAAGCTGGTGAGAGGATTTTCTTTGCTAACATTGTTAAATCATGAAGTATATTACATCCTGGTTTTCTCACCTACTCCAGAATCCTGAAGAAAATCATGGGGGATTCTCTGGAACTATTCTTCCCAGGACTCCTCCTAACATATCATTTATGTGACCTTTTGTTCAGTTGTCTCCAAAAGCTATTTATAAAAGAACAGTCCCCCTCAAACAGATTTTCTTTCACACAGTTTACTGACTCTCCTTTCTAACTTTCATTTAATTAATGTATTATGCTAACATCAGTGGTTCCTCTGTTGTACACACTGATTTTTTGAATTATAGCTGCTGGTGTCCCTAGTTGCTGCTTCAATAAGCTTTTACATATAGGGACCTGAGTATGGTAAAAGGAATCTTTTCAGGAAAGGACTACATTTTCATGCAAGGTGAATGTTATTCAGTGGCATTTCTTCATGTCAGGGAAAATGCCATTTTAGGTGGCCAGGCTTCTATTTAGCTCCTTGAATGTTTCATCATAAATCATTCACTTTAGCCCACCGATTATTTTTTATTTATTTATTTATTTATTTTGTACAGCTCACTGAACTCCTACCAATTTGTCAGTACCTTTAGGGAAATTTGGTGCCCAGAGCTCAATGTACTGCTGTAGGTGAAATCACACCAGAGTCTTAGAAAGAGAAGTTCTATTAGACCTTTGCTTTGTAAGGTAATGCATATGTAGTCCAAAATTTGTATTAGCTTTTTTATTTTACTGCAACAATATTTCACATTGAAAACTGATACCTAATTTGCTATCCAGTATTCCCAGAGTAAATGCTTTCCAGGTTGTTGCCTCCCTTTCAATCTTTGTAGGGTTTGGTTTATGTCTTCACAGGTTCTTCAGCTTCCATTTTTTCAAGCTCAGTCTCTGATTTTTCTGCCCATGTTGCTAATTTCTAAGTCCTCATTGGTGCTTGCAAGTCTTCTAAATCTATCATTGGCAAATTTCCTTAGCAATTTTCTTGTTTGCTATTTCCTGTTAAATACTAATAGAAATTATTTATCTGATTTCTGGGTTTTCAGTTTCTTTCTCAAGTTGATATATAGAAATTTGCATTTGCAAATTAGTATTTCAAATGTATTCTTCAGTTAGGCTTCAATGTACTATTTCTCTAAAATAATTTTAAATGCAAAAATTTATGAAAGACGGAAAATAAAGAACTTTCCTTATTCAATTGCTTGAGTTGAAATTCAAGTTTAAAATTGCCACTCATTTCAACAGCAGAAGTTACATCGCTAAATACTGTATCACTGAATAAAGAGAACACTTTGCAGGAGTGTTTTGTTTGTTTTGTTTTGAACATATGTACATACAATCATATGTTAAGAATAAAGCATTCTTCTTCTCCACTGGGAAGTGGTATCTGAAGTTATTATCGCTATATAAGGCACTGCAAAAATTGTATGTCTAAATCTCTGAATATCAGAAGTATTCAAAATTGTTACATTGGGAATACAGGCATTTCAGTACTATCTTACTCTTGATATTTAGGCATACCTCTGTGTGTGTGTGTGTGTGTGTGTGTGTGTGTGTTCGTGTTTTGTCCTTATTGCATTGATAATTTTCATCTTTTATTGTATGAATAATGCATGAACTTTATTTTCTTTGTGCTTTGTCATTCAGAAAACAATATCACAAAATCACACCTCCAGATCCATTCTCAGTTGGACTGAACACATTTAATATTATTAGCTCAGAAATATGACAGCTATGAAAACATGTGGAGCCCATGGATTCCAGCTGAGAATTGAAGGGAGCTTTTGAGCAACATTACTAATAAGCATGTTCACTAGGCTGCTTATTTTTCTAGGGGTTAGGAAAATAAAGAATTATAACATCTAAGCTGATTTATTTTTAACAAAAATTTCCATTAAAAATATGTGAATGGATTATGTAGTGAATTTCTTTCTTCTTGATTTAGAAAAAAAATCTTTTACCTGAACGTAGTGATCTCACCATAGTTCACGTGAGATGAGTGGGACTCTAAGAAGACTGTCAGGAGAGTAAAAAAAGGTTGAGATTTAGATATTTAATAGTAGATTTATAACAATCTTTAAATGGAAAATATATCGCTAGAGTGAGTAAGTTATAGTTTTCTGAACCCATCTTGAAGGATGTATTTTCTCTATGAGACTGTTCTATTCCCAATGAGAGCAGGAGCATTTGGATCTGTCCCTGTGTGATATAACCTAGTGGTGTCTAAAGGTCAAAAGTACCTTGCACAAAGTAGAATTTTTTGGAAAATGTGAACACATTACCCATATTAGTGGATTAACAGTACAATGAGTGAATGAAGAACCCAAATACTTGTTTCACTTTCAGCATGAAGGAGCTCAAATCAAACTAGTGGAAATATTTATGTCTCCAAAGATTACGGTATGTTGAAGGTCTGCCCCAAAAGTCTGTGATGTGGGTGAGTAATCTGGGCTCTTGGCCCACAGATGACCTACAAGCAGCTCAAATGCAGTTACTGTGCCGAAGTTAGACCAGGGCTCCTGCAGAGATGTTCTGTTAGGGAGGTTGGAAACTACTTGCAGATATACATTCTTTAGGGAGGCAATGAACAACAAAAAAAAACTGTCAAGGCCACTATAGCCAGTGTCAGAGTCCATACCTGACACGACCATGACACAGTTGGCCATCACCTACCTTCAAACCTCCTTTGGAGGTCCCAACCATCAGGATATGTGTCGTCTTGTTCGTAGATACAGCTCCTAGGACCTGGAAGCTCATCTTCCTTGTTTATAACCTTCACTTTGAAACACCAATACATTGAAATACATTATCGTAAGAGTATTATACTTTCATAAACAAGTTTTCTATGTTGTTCAAGTAAAAGCTGGTAAAATTACTTCAGTTACAACAGGTAAATTGTTTAGGCTGCTTATTTGTTTGTGAAGTTGCCAGTTTTTGCAAGTAATCTCAGAAACCTGACTTCAAACTTTAGCAGCTAATATTTTTTGAAGTGGCTGAGCATAAACCACCTTTTCATAAGCAAGAACCTTGTAGAATTAAGCTCTGATAATGGATTAAACAGAACTTTCTAATTTTGCAATGCATAATGATCATTCACAAATGCTGCTTTATGCAGAAAGACCCCAGTACACAAACTACCAAAATACCTTCTCAGAAGCCTGAGTCACTGAATAAAGACTAGACTGCTGGAAACAGAAAAGAGTGGACAACTGGTCCACATAGTTTTATGTTCTGAAGTGTTTACTAGAAGACAAAAGCAATGTGTTTTGGGGTGGCAAGCTGAAATTGCTAAGACAAGTAATAGAGAAGTTAATAACATGTGGGCAGAAAGATGGCCAAAGGTCAGATGCAAAAACTGAGTCCTGAAGTATTTACTGAGGCAAAAAGAATAAAGAGAGCCCTTGGGAGGTCTTCTGGTAGTTAGAGAAAGGGTTTGTTCTGCGCAACTGGGGGTCAGTCAGAAGAGTCCCCTGCTTCCTTCTCTTTTTTTCTCTTTCTCTTTTCCTTTCTCTTTTCCTTTTTCTTTTTCCTTTTTCTTTTTCTTTTTTCTTTTTCTTTTTTCTTTTTCTTTTTCTTTTTCTTTTTCTTTTTCTTTTTCTTTTTCTTTTTCTTTTTCTTTTTCTTTTTCTTTTTCTTTTTCTTTTTCTTTTTCTTTTTCTTTCTCTTTTTCTTTTTCTCTTTTTCTTTTTCTTTTTCTTTTTCTTTTTCTTTTTCTTTTTCTTTTTCTTTTTCTTTTTCTTTTTCTTTTTCTTTTTCTTTTTCTTTTTTTCTTTTTTCTTCTTTTTATTTTTCTTTTTCTTCTTCTTTTTCTTCTTTTTCTTCCTCTTTTTCTTCTTTTTCTTCTTCTTTTTCTTCTTTTTCTTCTTTTTCTTCTTCTTTCTCTTTCTCTTTCTCTTTCTCTTTCTCTTTCTCTTTCTCGTACAGCGTAAGATCCATACCTAAGAGGCAGTCTGAAATATCATTTTCCCTTTCCTAACAAAATTGGAGACCGTTCCAGTGATTATCTGCCATCTGTTGATTTCAGTGCTTCAATTGCTTCAGAATCCTCTGGAAAACAACTCTTTCTTGATAGAGAGTTGAATGTACATTCAAAGGTAGTTTCAGCTGAGCAAGTGCCCAGCTAATCCCCTTAGCACACAGGGACAAGGCTGCCACCAGCTCTAATTGATTCTGAAATGAATCTGTATAGAAAATTAGAAGGTTTGGATTCCCATGTGAGCTTCAATAAAGAGCCAGGATGTAAGCCTGACAGTTGAATGGATTCAGAAATGAAAATCTGATAAGCGGCTTAAAATTGTACTTAAGTCCAGAAATTATTTGAATGCTCTTGTTAATGGCACATTGTATATTGTCACCTAGTTAATTATCTCTGAAGATGAGTTCTTGCAGAGGAGAAGATACACCAGCCTTTCACAGCCTTTTCTTATCACATATTTATTAAATTCTACCCTCTTTGCCAGTAGCTGGAAGGCAGAAAGAAAGGATTAGGCAACTGCAGCTCCTCTGTGGCTGTCAGTTCACTGTGCCAAACTTCAAATATGAACTGCTGCACGTACTGTCACACACATTTCCTTTACATCTTAATTTGCAAATGAGGAGCTGACATTTGTTATGCCTTGTATTTGCTCACATAAAAAGCAAATACCGTCACTGCTGGCTATTTTGTTTATCCTTTGGAGACAGTGTATGGCCTATTTATAAATTTTTTTCAGATTTTTTTTTTACTAACCAAGATAGTCATGGAGCTACATGTCCTCATATTTTATTCAGGAATCCTCTCTGCATTTTATGAAGCATGCCCTGCATGCGACAGCTATTTAAAACACTATCTTTAAATCTATTTTCACTTTGCTGTTTTGCATTTTTTTCATAGATGTTCCTATTTTGTGTAGGTTTCATATAGATGGGTTGATGGGGTTTTGTGTGCATACAGGTACCCCCTCCTTTTTTGTGTTTCATATCTGTTTATCTGCCTATCTGCATTCATATTAATAGTGGAGAGGTAGAAAGATTGTGCTAGAGGCAAAGACTGTTCTGTCCATCACATTATCATAAATTGTTATCAGATATAAACTGGAGAAGAAATGAAGATGGAAGGAGGAGAAGAAATGAAGATAGAAGGAGAAGAAGAAATGAAATGGAAGGTTCATTAGAGGAAGTTATCACTGAGCAAAATAAATGATCATAGACAATACTACAGATATACAGAATCATCATCTCAAATACTCAAGAAAGTATCACTGAAGAGTAAAGTCTGTAAGATTTCCACTTTTGATATTAATTACAATCTTCAATATATTTATCTGCAAAATTAGCCTTGTCTTTCTGCGTTGAGTTTGAGGAGACTTTCCTAAAACAGCAGTCTATACTGACTGTCCTCAGCATAGATAACTTCTTGAGGAATCATCAAGTCCTTTCTTCTTCCACTTCTGCATCATACTTTGGGCAAAATTCTTTTTAATTTAACTGAATAGTTAGTGCAGCAAGGTGCAGAGCTAGGATACTTAAGTTTAATTTGGCCTGAAAACACACGTCTTACCTGACCTCAGACAAGATGGGGTTTTTTTCCAGTACTCCAATGTACATAAGAGTTGCCACTAAAGTGGTATTTCTTTTCTTTCATGACAAATGTAGATGCCTAGAAAAGAAAGTAGACCACCCAGAAGAGGGTGGCTGTCTTCTTGTGTCACATGTTGATGTAAGTCTATGTATATATATATATATTAGGCATTTAAATCAACCTCAGAGGTCCTATGGGTCTTTTCATATGTTCTCCTGGAATCACAGGTCCATTGATTATATATCTAAGTACTGTTACAGTAAATGCTACTTGTTTGCTATTTCCAAACATTCCAGTCCATACTGCAAAGTTGAGTAGATTTTGAACTTCTGGACAGAAAACAAAACCAGCAAGAATCATTCTGACCAGTACTTTACAGTCAGTGCAGAAACACTGGCGATGCCTGAGATTTCATCTCTCTTACAAAGCCGTTTTTGACCCCCTCCTTTTTCTTTGTCATTTTCAACAAGGACTGAGTTAGGAAATTAAGAGCTAGATCAACAGCAGCAGCTGCCAACTGCAGCAGGCACTGTATCTTCTTCATTTGGAGGATAAGTAGGACACTGCTGGTGACTGCTGAGTTCCTGGCTAGCAAATTAAGAAGTGGCAGACAGAGTGATCTTCCAGACTGGGTGAATATAAAGAAAGAGCTGAAATGTTCATTTATAATTAAGTAGTATTCATGGAGCTTGAACCAAAGCCCAAGAAAGTCAATGGAAACATTATTATTTACTTTAATGAGCTTTGGATTTGAACCTAAGCAAAACTGTGGTACAAAAATATTTTTCATTTAAATGGATTCCACTCACAGCTTGTAAAGTGCCTGGAGATCTTGGGAACATCAGGAAGAAGTTGTATGAGAATTCTTATCAAACTGTCACCAGGGGTAACTGTTAGCGTGTACAAATGGCTTTTCTGCTGTCTTAACATTGCATCTGCATTACCTAAAATAATCTTTTTAACACTCAGTGAGGTACGGTAGCATTATTCTACATCTGTATTTTATTGTTATAAAAGTTGCTGAAAATGTCTTCTTAAAAGGCACAAAAAAAGTGCCTAACATATAAGTCAGAGGCATAAAAGACATGGAGGGAAACAAAATCTCTGTTCTGCTTAGATGTGCATACACACACGTGTAATTCTTTAAGTGAATATCAGTATACTCCTACGGAAGACAAATGATTGTATACCAATTTTAAAGTAGGTGTGTTTCATATTAAATCATATGTATTTATTTAAAAACCAGTTCTGTAAAGATTTACTGACTTTACACATACTTTATATATGACACATAACATCTAAGCACAGAAGGTTCACAACAAGTGCTCTGTTTGTGGAAGGCTGTGTCATTCAACGATCTGAAGCACTGCAATTTAATTTCGATTTAAAATCCCAGTCCTCTGAGGAGCTTATTGTCACTGCCTCTGCTCTGTAGGAATACGCCTCTATTAACTGACATAGCCTGGGTCTATCCTAGGGTGGAGCACTAGTCACTTTTACTCCTTTATAAAAAATGGGAAGAGCAGACAACAATATCCATGACTCAATCTCCCTTTGGTTCCAGCACAAGCCCCCCTTCTTTTAAGGAAGCTGTGTGACCCATTGCCAAAAGCAAATAAATAAATAAACAAATAAAGTGGACTCCTTGAACAGGGGGCGGGATGGGGGGGAGGGGTGTGGAGAGAAAAGGAAGTGGGTCTGTAATACGTTTTATATTGCTAGGATAGGATTCTGGACAAAATTAAAATTTCACCAGACACTGAATTTGAAATGGACTTTTCATTTGGGTGACTAGAAAACATTATTCCCTAGCTTACACAGGATGGAGGACCTGACTTCTGAACCCTGCTCCAAAGGCAGTTGGAGGGGTTAAACCAGGACAGGATCTAAGTAGGGATTGCAGCCATGGACTTCAGTACATCAATTCCATTTTCATTACAAAAGCCTTGTTATGATCCTAAATTGCTGATTCTTCAAATAAAATTTTTTTGAGCTATGTGCCTCAGTGGGGATACAGGAATTCTTTCAGCACAGACTCCTTTATAGGACTGTAAGTCTCCATATAAGTACTTCAGGATTTAATTCTTTTATTGTAACTATTACAAAAGAAGAATCTGTCATAGGAAGATATTAAAAAACATCTAGAAAGAATTTTTGACTGTCCCTCTTTTTTTTGCACCTCTTTTTGTATGGGGAAAAAAGAAAAAAAAACAAACCCAAATAAAAAAATAGCAAACAAAAACATTCTTGGTTGAGGCCTTAGGCAATTATTTTTAAATCCTTAGTACTGGGCAGAGCCATAACCCAGCTTTTTTAGGATAGCTGCCAATCCCATCTGTTTGGCAAAAATGTTTCCTTTCTTTTTCTGTCTCCCTCCCTCTTCTTGTTTTGTTCTGTTTCCACAGAGAGCCTCCAGGTTTTGTGTCAAGCAGAAGCTTCTGACAATCTTTCAAAAGGCTATTTGTATCAAACACAGTGCTTGCAAAGGTCAAGGAAGGAATTTTGGGGTTTTAGATAGTGTCAAAACCGTGTCCAAAGGGATGCTACAGGAAGTTGGTTGGACTTGATGATCTTACAGGTCTTTTCCAACCTTAGTGATTCTGTGATTCTGTGAAGTGTCTGTGCCCTGCGTTTAAGGAACACCCTGTTCATCGTGCCTTTTACTCATCTTTACAGTGAAGACAAATGTACAAACCAGCATATGGTCTCATATTCAAAATGCTTCAAGGTATCAATGGTGGCAGGATCCCCTCATGTCCTCCTGAGCCTGACTACCTATTTTAACCGCAGATATCTAACGGAATATAGGATAGTGTAATGTGATTTTTTTTTTATATATATATATAAAACAAGTCAATAGTAAGTTTATGGATAACTAAACTTGATATCTTAATTTTCTTAGGAGCTTTCAACTTCAATTGCTAAAGCAAATATTAGGCAAGGGAGCTGGCGAGAAAAAGGAAGTAATAGTTCTGTTTGTAATTTGTTGTTGTTTTTTTTTAACCGATATATTATTTGTATTTGTCTTATCTTACTATGTGAAGAAAGTGATTAGACCAAAGGCTGCTATGAGTTTATAATGATAAAAATAAGTGAGTGTTGATGAAAAAAGGAAGGCAATAAAGTCGCTTAAGTATGGTCACTGATAAAAGTAGCGAGGGAGTTTACCAGCTTGTCTGGGTGATGAAGAGTTCACGTAATCTTACAAATATCATGCAGGTAAGAACGGCCACATTTCTACCTACCTTTACAAAGCTGGGTCCTACAGTTCAAGCAGAGTTTTCTTAACATTGAAGCAGAAATTTAAGGTAGCAAAAGGGGCAAAGATTTTTGAGAGATTCTATGGTACAAAGCAGGAATTATCTAAGAGAAAGAAATTTTGTATTTTCTACCAGTGGAAATGATGATTTTCTTTTCATATTTCAATTCTGAAATTCATTTACCTATGGTGGCATTTTTTAACAATCATTATTTATATTGTATAGCCTTATTTGTATCTCAGTTTTCAATAGCAAGATTCTACTGCGCTAGCAAAAAACAATGTTTTGCTTTTGGAGAATTTCAGTTATTTTGCAGGTAAACCTTGTTGGAAGGTACAGGATCCCAAATCTGTCCCGTAAGAACTACAGGCTTTAATAAGGCTGAATGTTTGTTATGTGATTAGAAATTGCTGAACTTGGCTTTTTAGGGTATTTTTAGAGTATAAAAACTGAAAAATTTTATAAATATCAAGGAAAATTCTAATTAAATAAATTCTTGTTTTTTGGGAGCATGGTTAACTTTAAAGTCACTTTTAGTCAAAAGGACCAGCTGACTCAGATGAGACTTTTCTGTTTGATCTATCTGGCTGGTCATTTCCTTCCTCTTAGAAACATCCTTCTCTTTTACAGCTTCTTTCACATCATCGAAAAATATTTGGTATAAAAAAAGAAACTCTAAATTAGCTTCATATAAGAAACAGCTAACTGTATGGAAACATTTCCAGATGCAAGTAAAAGTGTTTGTAATAGGATGTTTAACGGTCAGCTGATGATCTTACAGGTCTTTTCCAACCTTAATGATTCTGTGATTCTGTGATTCTGTGATCTCTTTTATGCTTTCCCCCCTCTTCACTCTATTCTGCTTTCTGTATAGACAGGAAAAAACATGAAGTGTTAGATTTGATTTTATAAGAAATTTAGATTTCTTATAAATAGGTGTAGGGAAAAGACTTGGGGAGTTTGTTTTGTTACTGCAGTTTCTGTTTTTCAATTGGGTATGCCAGAGGTACTACCAATAAATGGAAGAGAAAAAAAAATTGGAAACGGCGGTAAACATACTTCGATTTGTAAAGAAAAGATGGAAGCAGCATCACTCAGATAAAGAGGATGAAGACCCACATGAATCATTAGGGAATGGGGAAAAGTAAGAAATATAGAGTTAGAGAGATAATCTCAAGTAAGGGTAAAGATGGAAAGCAGCAGAAGAAAATAGAGTCATGTGAGGGAGGAACTGCTGAGACAGTGGGAGTTGAGAAAACAGTACAGAGACAGCGGATGTGGAAAATGGCTAAAGAATTACATAGAATAGATAGAAGAATAAAATATAGAACAGAGAGATAAATGAATAAAGAAAGAAGATGTCATATTACTTAGTAAAAAAAAGTACACTGAAGTCAGATTTTCAGCTCTATTTCCATCTCCTTTTTACTGCCTCAACAATACAAGGTAGTTTTAAACTTGCTGCAAGTTACCAAGTATTAATCCATCCTGTGATCATTTTCCACTGGCATCTATTTCATATGTGAGAGGGAGAAGTTTCCACACTGTAGTGCAATGAATTAGGATCCAGCCAGCTGCAGAGTTGAGAATTCGTAGTTTTCTCTATGATAATATCCATTCCTTCTCCTGAATAAAACACGTAATCTGACACAGGAGAAGACCTGAATGATTTTACTTCTATTTCACAGTAATTTTCCATTTGGGAGAATGTTTAATTAAATCTAGATTTTTGGCAGCAATAGAAAAACTGAAGAGAAAAAAAAGGAAATTAGTACAATAAAGATGGAAAAGCAACTGAAAAGCTTTGGAGAGCTGGGCTTGCTCCCAAAAGAGGAATAGGAGTGAAGGCCAAGTCTTCAGAAGACAGAAGTCTTCAGCAGGAGCTACTGCTCAAACACCTTCCTCCGTTTGAGGCTGACAACAGCCTGCCTAACTTTCCAAGTCTCCGGCATAAACAAAGTGGGCAGCACACACAGGGCTTGTTTGCTGCTCCAGGAACTCTGGTGCTTCAGCATACACCCAGTTGGAGCAAACACTTATTCTATGGGAAGCCCTACCACAACAGGAAGAGAGTAACAAATGGCAGTATTCACCTTATCTAACTGTGGATGTCTAAATATAAATAATTTCAGATTGAACATTAAATTTTAATCTGGTCTGTTGGAACCTTCAGTTCCCCTCATTGTCAACGGAGAAATACAGGCAGTTCTAAGGGGAGAATTTATATCACTTCTCCTAGATACCTATCTTAGGATGAGATGAGTTGCTCTCTGGAAATGTAAGTTTTTCCTTCCTGATTTTAACGGAAGCCTTGGATGACTAAGTCATTAAGAAATGCTTTATTTTTTGACCCTTTAGTAAGGTGAAAGGACTCTTGGAGCAATGCTACATCTTTCTAAGGTACATTGAAACTTCATGAAAAGCACAGTAACTCTTTGCTAACATGAAGACAGTTTTTTATTGCAGCACATTTTGAAACTGGGCTATGTTCAATGCTAACTCTGCATGAAGCCTCAAAATTCATGAAGCAATCAAAAAATGCATTCTGTTTTCTGTGGTATCAAAGGGGTTGACTTAAAACAGTGACCAAAATTTGAAGTCCTTCCTGCTCTTAAATAAACTCAAATGGATCCATTCTTTGGAGGTAAGTAACCCTGGAGGAAGAAGCAAGCAAGATCAAGGCAACCAGCAATTTTGTGATAACATGTCCTCAACGTATTTAATAAGGTCAGGATTTTTCAAGACTGCCTGCAGTACACACTGTTCCACAAGACAGAGAGTATTTCTTGCAAAGATGAACTAGTGGGTGGAAGAAAAAAGACATGCCTGTCTGTGTCATGCTGAGGTGGGTAGGAAAGACAAACTCCCAGGGTGGAGTTATGTGCAGGTTTTGCAATTAGGGTTGTTCCTACAAATTCTAGGCCAGAGGGCAGATTGAATCATTTCCCTTATTCAGTTTGAAAATTTCACTCTCATTTGATGGGGGGGAGGGATGGAGGTTGGTATAGATTTCATTACATGTGGCTGCATAAATGATGTTCATAGCACATCAAAAAATTGTGGCAAATTTTTTTTACCTAGACTCTAAGAAATAGCCTATAGCTTTCTTTCCTTTCCAAAATTTTCCATTTACACCATTTGTGGATATCCATAAATTATAGTCCTTAAAAGAATTGCTCACTGGTGTCCACACTGGCAATTGAAGATCAATCACATTTTGAAGTTCTGGGATTAATCAAGGAAAAAAACTAAATAAAAACTAGACTCTACAATTTGATCAAATAAGAAAAGAGGCATTAAAAGATGAACAAAAAGCTATTTCTATTTTCTTCTTCTGTCATTGAAATGGTATGTCTTTCCATTCTCTGTGGTCTGGCACTGTTAGCATGTCCCACAGCTATTACAAAGAAATGGTGGAGAGGCTGGGATTAAGATCCCATTTCTTGAAAGCGCAAGAGTGCTCCCACCAAGGTTGCTTGAAATTGAGGGCACACAGCACACTGGAAATTAGGGGACTCCAATTGTTCCCCTGAACTTCTGAAGATCTTATCTTTGCTGCACGTTGATATACCACATATTTTCAGATGAGACAGGAGTTTTGTCACCTGGGCATAACAAAGACTAAATTCTTAGGTTTTCATTAATTTATGTCAAGTGGTTGCAAGCACTAGACGAACTTACAGCCTGGAGTCCACCAGGGATAAAAGACACCAACTAGTGTTCGTAATGATATATTTTTTTAAATGATGGATGTGCCACTATGTTTCTTCTTAAGATTTTTGAAATAAAGATTTTTTTTAAAACAAAGGAAGTTGTATACATAGGTACATCCTAAGTTAGTATTATTTATGGGGATGTCTCAAATGCTTGGTTAGGTAAATTAGCAGAACCAAATAAATCAGTACTACTATAATAGCCTCTCAATTCCTTGACCTTTTGGATCCAAAATTAAAAGGATATCTTTGGATATTAAGAAATTTAAATTTAAAGTGCATCTCTGAGTTATTCTTATAATTTCTTTATTTTACAAGTGTGTATTGGGTTTGCATGGCAAGGTTTTGGTAGCGGGGGAGCTACAGGGGTGAATTCTGTGAGAAGCTGCTAGAAGCTTCCCCTATGTCCGATAAAGCCAATGCCAGCCGGCTCCAAGACAGACCCGCCGCTGGCCAAGGCCGAGCCAATCAGCGATGGTGGTAGTGCCTCTGGGATAACGTATTTAAGAAAGGGGAAAAAAACTGTGCAAAACCAACTGCAGTCAGAAAAGACGAGTGAGAATACGTGAGAGAAACAACTCTGTAGACACCAAGGTCAGTGAAGAAGGAGGGGGAGGAGAGGCTCCAGGAGCCGCTGCAGAGATTCCCCTGCAGCCCGTGGTGAAGACCATGGTGAGGCAGGCTGTGCCCCTGCAGCCCATGGAGGTCCACGGTGGAGCAGATATCCACCTGCAGCCCATGGAGGACTGGAGCAGGTGGATGCCTGAAGGAGGCTGTGACCCTGTGGGAAGCCCACACTGAAGCAAACTCCTGGCAGGACCTGTGGACCCTTGGAGAGAGAGGAGCCCACGCTGGAGCAGGTTTGCTGTCAGGACTTGTGACCCCGTGGGGGACCCACGCTAGAGCAGTCTGTTCCTGAAGGACTGCACCCCATGGAAAGGACCCACGCTGGAGCACTTTGTGAAGAACTGCACCCTGTGAGAAAGACTCACACTACAAAAGTTCATGGAGAACTGTCTCCTGTGGGAGGGACCCCACACTGGAGCAGGGGAAGAGTGTGAGGAGTCCTCCCCTTGAGGAGGAAGGAGCAGCAGAAACGTGTGATGAACTGACCTCAAACCCCATTCCCCATCCCCCTGCGCTGCTCGGGGGGAGGGGGTAGAGAAATTCAGGAGTAAAATTAAGCCCAGGAAGAAGGGAAGGGTGCAGGAAAGGTGTTTTTAAGGTTTGGTTCTATTTCTCATTATTCCTCTCTGATTTGATTGGTAATAAACTAATTTCCCCAAGTCAAGTCTGTTTTGCCCATGACAGTAACGGTGAGGGCTCTCTCTGTTCTTATCTCAACGCATGAGCCTTTTGTTATAGTTTCTCTCCCCTGTCCAGTTGAAGAGGGGAGTGATAGAGCATCTTTGGTGGGCACCTGGCATTCAGTCAGGGTCAACCCACCACAAAGTGGGAAAACCTGAGTATCTAGGCAATTCGTAAGATTTTCCATAACAGAAATGATAGTCAGGCATCTAAGTCCCATTTAAAGTGAGCAAGAGGTAGGAAGCCAAACTTTTTTTTTTTTTTACATTGAAAATTACCTTTGCATGACTTGCTGGGAATCATGTAGGAAGTTGTGGAAGAATCTGTTGAATAAACTGTCTTTCCTCACGCTCCTCACCTAAGCAACAAGAAAATCCTGTATGTATCTTTGCAACAGACTGGGATATTGTCCCAGAAGTTCTGTGTAGGTTTATTGAAGCTCAGTACAACATTGATTGCAACATATCATTGACTGGAGAAGAGGGATAAAATCTTTTGTGATGCAAAGATGCATCACATATATCATAAAACTCTTTTAAGTATTGAAGACTAGGTGTTCACCCCTTACCTTTTGTCTGGTTAAGTAAAAAATTAAGTACCATTATCTTGGCAAAGAACAGAATGTATCATGGTATTTTTTATATTCAGTAAATATATAACTAAAAACCTGACTTCTACTTTTACAGTAATTACTTTCTAACTTCCTTACCTGTGCATCAAAAGGATGTGGATAGCTTGACTACAACCTCTCCACCTTCTTGCTTAGCATTTTTGCACAATATAATCTTTTGAAAGATGAAATGTTTGACATCTGTCACAGGAAATACTGCACTTATTTTGACAGTGCTATATCTAGCATGTCTTCTTTACTAGGCAAACTGTCTGGAAGGGAAAATAGAAATAACAACACATTGGCTTTTTGGTTTGTTGCTATGGCTAAACTGCATAGCAACAAGACTTAGGAGACTCACCTGTATTCAGGAAAAATAGTGAAAATTCAGCCTTCTGCATGAAGTGCATAACACATGCACACAGAGCAAAGCCTCATATCCAAATAATAACCTCACATCTTATTCATACTTTTCAACAAGTGAGATAGATGGATCTTAACTTTTCTGAAGGTTAATTAAGCAAAAGGTAAATTAAGTATGACTTGTCATTAGGAAATGCTTCTATATATGAATTAAGCAACTATTTTTATACAGAGAAAGAAAGAAATATAAGAGGAGAGACTGGTGGTGTGATATAGAAAAAAGGAGAAATAAAGCAAAGGACAAACTTCACTTGACAGCCCAAATTTCTAGCTGTTTTTCATGCATCTTACAAGTGATGAGGCTTTCCAGAAAGTTTCACAGAGCATAGGAATGATCAGGATATATTTTGCTGTTCGGTTTATTTGTTACTCTATTCCATATTACATCCTATGGTTTACTTCTAATTGTTTGAGGGTTTTTTGTGGTTTTTTTTTCTCCAAACCTTTATGTGAGGGCTTTTCCAAAATGTATTGTTCTACATTATGAATAAAAATCTTAACACAGTGTCTATAACATGTTTAGTCAGAACAGATACCGAACTAGTGATTGGAAGTAAGGCAGTAAAGATTAAAGTGATTTTCAATTCTTTTCCTTTACTGCTTTGAAAGAAATGCAGAGAAGAGCCAGTTCAGCAAAAAAGGATCAACCTAAACTGTCACTCATATTCCAAATTTAAAATGTTGATATCTCAAGTTTCCATAAGACAACTTCACTGTTGCAGATGAATCCAATCATAGGATATCTGGACTGCAGGCTATAATTAAACATTGATTTAGCATTTTGCTGCTACATTTGAGCTATTCCATGACATTTTGCTTCACCTCTCTGGCATATTTATACTCTCAAATGTCTCAATCATTGTAACAAAAGTGAGAGTTTAGCTTCCAAGGTTGATTTTGTCCTTTAAGAATATCTCCACCTCCTCCTTGATTATATACTTAGCTACATATGCTTGACTAAAACTGTTATATAGAATATAATCTATTGTACTCATGTGGACAGAAGTAAATGGAAACAAGGAGAAAAAAAAATAACCCATGCCGAGGGACATGTACGTTTCCAAAAGACTGAGCAGGAGGTATGTAGACAAATCCTATTACTGGGTAATGAGATTTGTGTGCATACCCGGACACTATTATGAAAATGTAGCGCTTTTTCAAAACAAAGTGAAAGAAGGGGGCAATCTTTTCAGCTGGGGTCAAATTCTGCTTCCAGTAAGGATGTAATAAGTTCCATTAAAATCAACCTTATCAGTGTCCAAAAGTAGCTGAAAGAAAAAAATAGCCTTTACATTCACAGAATTTTTGGATGACTTTGAGCCTGATCATGCTCCCATTGAAATTAACAGGAATTTTGCCATTGGGATGTAGCATCAAGCTTATTAATTACTAATCTGCTAAAGCTCTCTCAGTGTCAAGAAGTTTGTATTCCTTACAATAGTCTTCTCCTATGAAGTGAAACAGTTCATGTAAAATCAGGAATGTTATGAATAAAAGATTCAACCATTAAAATTCTGCCAGTACCATGCATTTTAAAATCATAAATCAAGATCCTGATAGTCACTTAAAATCATGAGTTTTAATATACAATAAATGCTGTATATCTACTCCATGTCTTCTGCGACTGGAGAATATAGAGTTATGTTCCCAAATATTTTTTTATAATCACAATGACTAAAAATATACTTTTCCATAAAGGAAAAGGGGGACTCTTTGGTAATAAAAAGATTCTACCAGCAAAGCGCTTTAAGGAAAACACACAACATGCTAAAATGCAGAAACCTGAGAACACTGAGTCACTATAGATTTGGAGACAACTGTGTTTAAAAGATGAAGACTTGAGAGCAGCTTTAGACAGTGCCTTTGTGCTTTACCAGCTTATATGCAAAAATATTTTATAAATAAAATATGTCTTTTATTTAATCTTCCTAAGGAACATGTGGATGAGGCATTGTGGGACACGGTTTAATGGGCATGGTGGTGTTAGTTGATGGCTGGACTTGATGATCTTACAGATCTTTTCCAACCTTAGTGATTCTGTGATTCTGTGATTCCTGGTAACCCAGAATTATTTAGCAGTAAGAAGATAGATAATTCATGTAAGTAATCGTCTATTAATTCTAATTTTATAAATAGGCAGATGTTAAGTGTTTCATATATGAGAGAATAAGATCTCCGTACCTCTTAATTTCATTTTTACACTGCAGGGTTCTTTTTTTTCCCAGGGAAATTCCTAGGGGAGCGAACTGCTCACTCCTCTCACAGCTTGATGAGTTCTAGCTTCAGAAGATGCAGTGACTGTAGTGCTGATGAGTGGGGTAGGGTTTTCACTATCATGTCCAAAGTTATGTCGTTCAGCAGAAAGTCTTTGTGGTCTGAGATCACACTATTATTTGTAAACACAGTGTGTATCTGTTATATGCTGTCTCCAAGATGTGTGTCAAAACAGTGACTGTTCAAATCATTGGACAATCAGTTTTAAGGAATATTTCTAATCCAAGTAATGATCCTATTTATAGATCCTTTCTGCTGAATATATTAAGTTGGATAGCTGTAAAAAAATTGTATGGTTGGTAGAAAATATTTGGTGATACAAATGGAACAAAGAAGTAAATTAATGAATTTCATCATTATTTATGAGAACTGTGCATACATTTGTAACTACAGAAGCTAATACCTCCAGTCTGTAAGTTGATCATGAATTCATGCTCAGACCAGATGCCACTTCCTTTTTCAATAACCATGTGACAGATTTGAGAAGACAGTCATAGAACAAAATGACAGAGGAATAATTTGGATGTTTAATAATATAGTGTCTCTCCATCTCTCACCAACTGGATTTTCAAGCGAATGCTTATATGTACAAATTGTGCAAGAAAGGACTAGGCTATGAAAAATGTGACAAAACCTTCTCTCAGTGGATAGGGTTTCCTCTCACAGGCTCAGGAGGAGGGAGATCTTGCCATGAAAGGGGTGGCTCTACCCATGTTTTGCTGGTGTGGTATGTAGGATGTCTACTACTTTCCCTTTCCCTTTCCCCTTTCCATTGAAACTGCCGTTCAGATGAAGTGATCTCCCAATTTTTCCAAGTGTGTATTTCTGAGCTACATGCGTATATTATGAAGAAGTATGACTCCGTACATGAAGGAAAACAGCTGGAAGAGCTGTGAAATAAGTTTTGAGTGATGAGAACTCTGTCATGATGCCAGTTACAGCATGACCTTATTTCTGATCTGTTTTTCATTGCTGTGAGTCAGCCTGAACTTCTTTCCTATGTAAGGGTGACACCTATGTAAAACTAATGGAGGCAAGATCAGAATGAGGCTCTATGATGTCTCTAGCAAAAAATAAGGATAGCACAAATTAATGATCTAAAATGAAGGCATGTGTGAAACACTGTTTCCACACAGACAAGGGTGATATACTAAGAACACGTGACAGGAACAGAGTCCCACTGTTGTCACGAGACTGAAAATAATTGTTAACATCTTCTAAAAACAAAAATAAGAGTGTTTGGAATCTCTCCCATCATCCTCCTTACAAGTACTGATGTACAATTCTCTAATGCTTGTTTTAGACCCTGATGTAATAAATAACAATAAATAGCATTTTTTGTCTCTAAATGTATGCTTTTGTTTCACCAGAACCAATTTTAACTATAAATAATCGAAAAATTCCTATGTATGTTTGTAAATGCATACACAACCACCAGGCAGGACATCACAAAATCATGCAGAAATTACAGAGCTCAGCAGCTACCTTCCTTACACAGGGGAATCCACAAGCAGGAATCTGTCCCAATGCTCCTTGCACAGTTTGAGGGGATTTGAGGGACTCGGAAAGAAAATTGCAGCAGACGATTTGCTGCATGAGGATGATACTCAAGCTACACAGTACAAAAAGCTAAAGAAAGGGATGCATCTTTTCAATTCTTCCCTCCAATTCATCTTGAAATTGCCAGCTTCTCAGCTTCAACAATTTTGAGTCATAGCATGGAGCTGTCACCTGCCATGCGAGGTCTGTGATGTACTCCAGCAGAGATCACTCTTTTCTTTCAAGTCACAGATAGAGAAGACGGTTTCTATTCCTCTTTCCCTCATATGTAAGAGATTAGTGAGTATTCAGCTAGGAATAAGATGCTCAACTTATTTAATAGAATATGTAAATGATATCAAGGTCAACTAGAAGAAGAATGTGGGTTTGCAAGTTTAAGGTGAACATGAGGTGATGCAGGAGGCTGGGATTTACTCTCTCTACCAGGACATGGTAACCAATAACTCTTCAGTGTAAAATGGGTAGTCCTGGGCCTAAACCTAGACTCTACACTTTTTTAGGGAAAACTTTCAGCCATACAATGAGTCTGATGTGTTGCTATACTTTCTGCTGAGCTATGCTGTCATCCTCTCACAGAGCTGAGGTAAAATGAATTTTCATAAAGGTCCTAACTTATTCTTGCCCAGCTGATACTTATCCCAAAACAAAGCTGAATTTCTATACTTCTCCAAAAGGATTCCCTAGCAACATTTAGGACCCTTATGGATAGCAAGTCATCACCTACTGTAGAAAGGGTTGTTCACAGAGCCCATGTAAACTCAGGAGAAAATTCCCTTCATATTTAGGAACAAATGCAGGTGTGTTAGTGATCAAAAGCCATTTTGCTGGGCTGATATCCATGCAGAGAAAGACTGTAGCTTTGCTATGACAGCTTTTTATTGTCAGGACTGAAGCTCCTTAAGGTAACTGTATAGCCTTTGAGTTTTCATATTTTGTAGATTGACAATAAACTACAATATATTATAAAATTCATTTGTACTGTAAAGGAAGTCTTAAATGAAAGAAAAGGGAAAATACTAAACATGGTGTAACAACTTATTGAAACTAAACCAAAGCCAAGACTTTGAATGATTGTATTGGCTGCTTATGATTACTCAAAATTTAGCAGAACATCGAAATAAGATGAAAAATTGCTGGTCCAGTAGAGATCTTTTTGATATATCAACTGGTATGTTATTGCTAGTTACTGGTTTAAACCAAACTTAAATTGTTATTTATTGTATTTCATAGCTGAGACTTTGACTTCCTTTAGTCAAAGCTGCTTTTTAAGCTTATAGGTATTGTTATCACAGCAGAAGGTCACTTGAAATCTGTTCTTTGGTCTAAATGATGCTTAAAATCAATAGTCGTTCCTGAATAGTTTCCCACCCTTCTTGGCTCAGTGGATAAACAGAGGTCTCGTTCAAAACAACATAGAATTTTCTGGCTCAAAGTCACCTTTCAAAAAGAGGGGGACACAAGAATTGGTTTCTGTTGATTTCATTTTGGAATACTGTTGTGATTTATTTGTATCACCTCAACAATTGCTGCCAGAAGGATGCTCCGGGACAAGACAATATATTCTTACTGCTCAAAACTGATCGCTTTAGAAAGAAGGCTAACATTTAGTTCCACATAGATGTATGCTGTTATGCAAATACCTGGGTGCAGTGAATCATTAAGTAAAGAGACAAAGTCACAGCTAGTGTAAGAGGGCAGTACTTGTGAAATGAATGGAGCCAGGCTTGCCTTTTTCAGCAAAATATTTTGCCTGAGGCTTTTTAGCGTCCACAGTGTAAAGAGCCAGCATGCTATCATTCTGCCTGAGCTGTACAGTTTTGCTATGGAACAAAAGATCTTTTTCATTAGCAACAAGCCTATTGAAAAGAGAAGCAATGGATCTTTTTAGCTATTAATGGAAAAAACATTAGCATAACATTAAGTACACAGTTGGGGAAATCCCCAAGTTAAAATTCCTCATTTGGTATGGGTTCAGTCACACTTTGTATAATTTACATCATACTCTAAAGCATGGGGGTCTGATTTTCCCAAATTCATATGTATACAAATTTAAGTGATTCATTTCAACCCAATGTGTATGTATAATTTCAGTAATAGTACACACAAATCACACATTTCCCTGTAAATGGCTACTTATTCCTTTACAGATCGTGAAAAATTGGCTTAATTAGTACTGAAATATTGCCTTTAGATAGCCCATTTAACCTGTCGATAGACCCAAATACAGCAACTTCATGATGATGCAGGAAAACTCCTGTGTCCAGTCTTATAAGACGATGTTTGAATATATTCTTGAACTCTATTGGGTCAAATACGTGCTTAAATTTTCTTTGGAGAAGGGATATTTATCTGAATTTGAACTTATATGCCTAATATCAGACTTATTTCATGTGCCAGTTATTTTGTTATTTAGAACCCACAATGCAGTAGCAGGGAACTTAAAATTAGAGAAAAGAGATCACTGAAAATGAACCATTCCATGTCTGTAAGTGCAGTCCTGATGATCCTTTTGAAATGGGTAAGATTTACAGGTCTGGCACCCTAAAGCATAAATCATAATTCTTATGATTTAGCAAAAGAATACACATAAGCAAAAATTTCTGTTAGTCAGTTTGTCTTTGCACAAGACTCCATTACTGTTCATAGTCCACTGGTAGAAAAAGTTCTTCAGAGATTTCAGTGGAAGATGGATAAGGCCCAGAAAAAAACATCCTTTGACACATTTTGAGGAAAGCTAGAAGAACAGAAGATGAGAGGAGTTAAACAGATTTCAGATCAGTTTCTGCTCTCTGACACTCTTAGCAGATTTTTAGAAGTAAAAGGCAAAATCTCCTGCCAGTTACATCTGTGTAACATTGACTTCAATGGCATTTCACAGTTAACAGAACATAGAATTAGATCTAACATGTCGCTTCTCACTAAACACATCCTAATACCTTTGCCTTTCAGGGTTTAAACAACTTGTTTGCTAAAAAAGGTGAAATAGACCCGTAAGATGTTTCTATTGCCTTTTGCAATGGCATAAAGCAGTCAAGCTACACAGATTAATAAAATCCTCTAGCAACAGCAGAGGTGTTTGTTACCAATGTAAGCCATAATTCAGAGGGATGCTATAATCTCAAGTCTCCCCTAAAAAAAATTCCTCTTGACATTAGCTTTCCTTTTCCTCCCTCTGTTTTTTATTATTTAATTTTGTTATTATTTTACCTATTGTCTCTGTGACAATATTTAGGGATCCGTTTGTTTGAAAGATGCTATGTACAACACATTTGCATCGTATTGTTCTATCTATACATATGAATCTATTTTCTGTAACTAGGAAAGCTGGTAAACCCAGCTGTAATAAAAGCTATAAAGATAAAAGCTGTCAGACACAGAACCTGTCTTGACTGCTGGTTTATTCCATTTTCTTCAGTGCTATGTGAAATTAGTCTCTTTCACCTTCCAGAATAGGCAAAAGTTTTTCATCTTTTATCCTGACTCCTCTTGACTTACTCCAGCAATTCAGTCAAATTTTCTCTCTGTTGCTCAACAAAGTCAATAGATTTTGTAGAGGTGTAAAAAGAGCAGAATTTGCTCCATTTGTTCCAAACATGCTGTGAAAATACTAATGTGTTTACATAAAAGCACAAGTCTGAAAACACAGTAAATCAACCCCATGCTGTTTCAGTGTCAAAAGCAAGAATTACTGAAAATGTTATTAAATTATTGTAAAAATGGTAAATTAAGTCTAAACTGTAAATGATGAACAGATTAGAAGGGCTTTGAGTACAGTTGGTAATATTTGTTTTATATCTCTGTAAATGTCAAAATTTAGATGTTAATCATGAAAGTCTAAAGTAGATTCAGATTTGGGTTTTGTTTACAAGTAAATATACTTTTGTCCTTTCTCAGGCTATAATGCAGGCAATGTTTCTTTTTTAGTAAAGCATTCAGACATTCAGACAGTTTCATTACCCTTTTGATAGTTCTAACACATTAGGGTTTGAGGATGGTGGGCGAGTCAAAGCGGAGAAAGCAATATTTTTCATGTTACACCTTTAATGAAGTAAAGAAAAAATTATTTTCTGCAAAGCCATTAGTCTATTGCTTTTAGAACTAAATAGCACACTGATGCAGACTGGTACATTCTACCTAAAGAAAAAATAAATAAAGAAAATGTATACAACCATGTGGCTGTAGGACAGGAAGATTACTAAATTACTAAATTATTTTTATTTGCACATTGCATAGAGATTGATTGACTACAATAAGCAGATTTCTCATTTGAATTTTTTAACAGCAAATCCAAAAGGCTGTCTGGCTGATTGTAAACCGTGCAGGAACAGGTTTCATTTTCCTATGAAGAAATACCAATATGTAAGATTATGAAGAGCTTTTAAATTTCCTCTAAAGATGTGACCTTTCATATATTATGCCACAATTCACACACAAATGTTAATGATACTGAAGATATTTAAAACTGTTTTTTAAAGATTCATGCAGACGTTCATTACTTTATAGGAGCAATATCCTCTTTTAATTGAATTGTGCTTTCAATTCATTTTTGTAGTGTAGGGTCAACAGAAAAACACAAGGTACAACAGAGAATTTTAACACTAAATCCCCAAATGAAATATAGATATTGCGATAATCCAGGCTGCAAAGTTGAGGAACCTGAGGTAGCTGGTACATCGAGAAGACTCTGAAGTCCTGCCTTGTGATGAGTCAGTTGCCTGAGTTCAGGCTAGAATGGAAGATATAAGCACGAAATTCACAAAACATGATCTTATTTCAGAAGAGGAGACCTAACTTAGGACTGTCCATTCCTGAAAATACAATGAAGATTCAGTATTGGGTTTATATCTAATATCCTACTAACGTACAGAAAGCTCTGGTTTATCACCCCTTTCCATTCTCTGTTTATTTTAGAGGGGGCATTTATACCTACCAGCACCAAGAGCATCATGACTATTGTTGGACTGTAGAGTATGTTGGAGGAGGGTCTCCTCCCTCCTTTCTGCTCAGTTTTTTAAACTTTTTTTTTTTTTAATAAGAAAGAGAAAATGACAACAGTCTGATGATTTGTACACTCCTGACAGAGACCTAGGCAGGCTGAGACTGATCCAGATCCAGAATTATATGATATGCTTTAATAACACATATAATATAGATATCAATATATATATACACACACACACTTATACACAAATGTATATAAATAGTAAAATATGTAGGTACATTGTATGAGGTGACACAGCTTCACTAGAAACATTTAGATCCCTTTTTTTTCTCTCACATGGATTTGAGTGACAGAATTGATGGGTAGTTATGTAAGTCCGCCTTTGGCAGATACTTGATTCAATTATATCAAAGCAAGTATTCATATATTTATCCCCTCCATTTCCATAGAAATTCTGTCTAGTTCTGCTATTAGTTTAACTATCTAGCAGAAAAAATAAATGTTCATCCAACTCCCTCCTTGATATAAAGAAAGAGGTGAATTATAAATAAAATATCAATAGCCTGGGTGAAATCAATAGCCTGACAAAGGGATGGGGCCCATGTCGTACTTGCCATGTTACATACATTACTTTTCACACAGAATGGTGAAAAGGAAGGTAGGTAATACAGGAATATCTGTATTTACTCAGACCAAGAGAAGAATATACGAGCAGGAAAAGTACCACAATACCACCTCTTAATGTTCTCAAACTATGTTCAGCTCAGGGACTACTACTACAAACTGTGTGTGGCTTCTGTGTATTTGATAATCCTCTGAGGGTTTCTCTTCTGTAAGTTTATCACCTGGAATCATGCCAAATCCATATCTTAAGAATTCTGTAAAGTGATACGTATTAAATACCATGGGGTTTTTGCGGTGTACCTTTGGTTGTGCTAAGATTTTCCAGGTGTCTGGAAAACCTGATGAGCAAAAACCTAAAGAACTTACTCTGTGTCTAAATTAGTAAGTAAGTTAGGCAGTGGCAATGAATGTTCCTGGGTGCTAGAAGTTTATTATGTGCATCACTAAAGAGTTAAAATGGTCACTAGAATGGTTTTTGGCCTAAGCTACTACTTTCTCAAGCAGTACCTGGACACGATCAAAGAATTAGGAGGTCGCAGAAACCCTTGCCAACATGCCATGTCAATTAGACTATTTCTCGGAGAACAAACCTAAGCACATTCTATTCACTGATATAAATTCAGTCACAGAGTATCAGTAGGGACTGTCAGCACCTCTAGCAGAAATGCCTTTACTAGTGAATTCACAGACTCTTCGTAGAAAACAGTGAGGGACTTTTCAGTGAATGCAAAATATTTCATTCATTCTCAGCATCTATGAAAACGCAGTGGAAATATTGATAATGTGGATAAAGTAGGATAAAAAAGAATTACGGGAATGTTCACATGAAAATGTTGATGCAAAAAAACAGATGGGGGAAGATGTTTTCTGGAAAGAGGATGTTGCTGTTTCTACATTGAACTAACAGCTTTTGACAGCAAATTGTCATCTCACTTGGGTGCCTAATGGACAGCTCAGTTTACAATGCACTGTCTTTGGACAGATTTTTAAAGAGTTTTTCTCAGCTTGAGTGTGTTTGTGCTATTGATCCTTTGTCTATGAAAATTCAGGAAGGGAGCAACAGAAACTAGGTTTATATCTCTACTAGCATTGACTAAACTCAAACTTTCATTTCTAGACTGCAGAGAAACAAGTATTTCTACCGAATAGGTGTAGTTTATACAGACAATTTTGAAATCCCTGTGATAAGCCCAGAAAGTGTTTAGACTCTGCAGTATCCTGTGGAGAAATACTAAGTGCTGTTAGCTGTGGCAAGATGACCTCTGTGTAAGTGCTGACTTGATATAAACAAAAAATGGCCTAAGAACCACTTGACAAAAGGAGATGGTCTGGCAGTAACTTTCCTACTACAACTCAGTAAGGTGTAAAATGAGACATAGGAGCAGTTCCACCGTGCACAGCAAGATATAAAAGAACAGAACAAAGGAAAGAAAAGAATCTCACTCTAACAAACACTGAAGGAGAAATGTGCCTAAGGTGAAGGGTAATTACCTGAGCTGAGACATGGAGCTGTCTGTGTCCTCACTGTAAAAAGGGATACAAGGTTTCAAATGACAGCAAATAAATGATTGATAAATAAATGTATAAATTACATAGCTATGGATACCTTTCACCAAGATGTCTCCGAATGGTCTGGTAAAAGGAGACAAATACCATGTAAATGACTAGCCTTGCCCCAGCCTCTCAAGGAAACAAACCAAACCACCATTAACTCCAGTCTTTTTCAGCTGTGATATGTATAGGGTGATCTCAATGGCACAGGGAGACGTATAAATGACGTATACATTCTATACTGAGAAAGTACTTTTTTCTGTGATTATTTTCATTCATAATTTGTTTTAAAATAACTAATATTTATTGAGTCCTCTTTGCTGATGACACAACAGTAACTTCCAAGGAAATCAACAGTAATCAACATGACATTACAAAGAGAGAAAAGAGTGTTTGAAATTTTGTGTCTAATAAAACAGTAGGCCTAGATTCTTAGACTGTTTTGTGAGCACTTTGTAAAAGCACAGTTACTCATATTCCAGTGATTACTTTTCCATGTGTTATTGCCAGGTTCACTATTTTATTGAAGACAGAAGTCAGCATTGCATGTACCCAATTTTGAATGCTAAGCATCATAGTTTCAGTCAGTCCTGGGAGAGAGTGCCTGGAAGGCTGGAGTGCCCTAAATGCATGCCTGAGGAGTTACAGCTGAGCATTTTACAAACAAACAAGAAAAACCCTATGGAAATGATTCAGTGCAAAGGTTTAATTTTCCACATGGAAGCTACTTTATGGATGTGAATTTAAACAATATTTGAAAATACTAGCCATCATAGAATCATAGAGTCATAGAGTCATAGAATTGTTTAGGTTGGAAAAGACCTTTAAGATCATCAAGTCCAACTGTAAAACCAACTCTGCTAAGTCCGCCACTAACCCATGTCCCTAAGCGCCTCATCCACACGGCTCTTAAAAACCTCCAGGGAGGGTGACTCCACCACCTCCCTGGGCAGCCTGTTCCAATGTCTGACAACCCTTTCAGTGAAGAAATTTTTCCTAATATCCAGTCTAAAACTCCCTTGATGCAACTTGAGGCCATTTCCTCTTGTCCTATCACTTGTCACTTCGTAGAAGAGACCAACACCCACCTCTCTACAACCTCCTTTTAGGTAGGTGTAGAAAACGATAAGGTCTCCCCTGAGCCTCGGCTTCTCTGGGCTAAACAACCCCAGTTCTCTCAACTACTCCTCATAAGGCTTGTACTCCAAATTGTCCATTTCTCTGGACACACTCCAGCACCTCCATGTCTTTCTTTTTTTTAGTGAGGTGCCCAAAAATAAACACAGTATTTGAGGTGCGGCCTCACCAGCGCCGAGTACAGAGGCATGATCACCTCCCTACTCCTGCTGGCCACACTGTTTCTGATACAGGCCAGGATGCCGTTGGCCTTCTTGGCCACCTGGGCACACTGCTGGCTCATATTCAGCCAGCTGTCGACCAACAGCCCCAGGTCATTTTCTGCGGGGCAGCTTTCCAGCCACTCGTCCCCAAGCCTGTAGCTTTGCATGGGGTTGTTGTGGCCAAAGTGCAGGACCCGGCACTTGGCCTTATTGAACTTCATACAATTGGCCTCGGCCCATCGACTCAGCCTGTCCAGATCCCTCTGCAGAGCCTTCGAACCCTCAAGCAGATCAACACTCCCGCCCAATTTGGTGTTATCTGCAAACTTGCTGAGGGAGCACTCAATCCCCTCATCCAGATCATCAATAAATATATTAAACAAGACCGGCCCCAAAACTGAGCCCTGGAGGACTCTGCTTGTGACTGGCCACCAACTGGATTTATCACCATTCACTGCAACCCTTCGGGCCCGGCCACCCAGCCAGTTTTTTACCCAGCAAAGAGTGCACCTTTCTAAGCCATGAGTAGTCAGTTTCTCCAGGAGAATGCTGTGGGAAACAGTGTCAAAGGCTTTACTGAAGTCCAGGTAGACAACATCTGCAGCCTTTCCCTCATCCACTAAGCGGGTCACCTGGTCATAGAAGGAGATCAGGTTGGTCAAGCAGGACCTGCCTTTCATAAATCCATGCTGACTGGGCTTGATCACCTGGTTGTCCCATACGTGTGTGAAGGCACTCAATATGATCTGCTCCATAATCTTCCCCAGCACCAAGGTCAGACTGACTTGCCTGTAGTTCCCCGGATCCTCCTTCCGGCCCTTCTTGAAAATGGGCGTCACATTTGCTAACCTCCAGTCCACTGGGACCTCCCTGGTTAGCCAGGGCTGCTGATAAATGATTGAAAGTGGCTTGGTGAGCACATCTGCCAAGTTCCCCCAGCACCCTTGGGTGGATCCCATCCAGCTCCATAGGCTTGTGCGTGTCTAAGCGGTGTAGCAGATAACTAACCATTTCCCCTTGGATTGTGGGGGCTTCGTTCTGCTCCTTGTCCCTATCTTCCAGCTGAGAGGGCTGGGTACCCTGAGAACAACTGGTCTTACTATTAAAGACTGAGGTAAAGAAGGCATTAAGTACCTCAGCCTTTTCCTCATCCTTTGTCACTATGTTTCCCCCAGCATCCAACAAAGGATGAAGATTCTCCTTAGCCCTCCTTTTGTTGCTAATGTAGTTATAGAAACATTTTTTGTTGTCTTTTATGGCCGTCGTCAGGTTAAGTTCTAGTTGGACTTTGGCCCTTCTAATTTTCTCCCTGCAAAACCTTACGATATCCTTGTAGTCTTCCTGAGCTGCCTGCCCCTTCTTCCAGAGGTCATAAACTCTCCTCTTTTTCCTGACTTCCATCCAAAGCTCTCTGCTCAGCCAGGCCAGTCTTCCCCACCGGCTCATCTTCTGGCACATGGGGACAGCCTGCTCCTGTGCCTTTAAGACTTCCTTCTTCAAGAATGTCCGGCCTTCCTGGACTCCTTTGCCCTTCAGAACCATCTCCCAAGGGACTCTGTCCACCAGGCTACTACACAAGCCACAGTCAGCCCTCTGGAAGTCCAAGGTAGTGGTTCTGCTGACCCCCTATCCCTTGAATCACTTGGTTCCTCTGGATGGAGAGAGGAAGGGGAGTCTTCCATATTCTGTGTCCTGTCTGCCTGTTGGGCCTGTCCCAGGGAAGGTGGGGTCTGATTCCAGTACGGTTAACTCCATCAGCTATTGGTGGAACCTACAGCATTTAATGTAGGTACCTTGAATGCCTCAAGTGAAGTGAGGTGAACCTGTGTCCCAGAACAATTGATTGTGTTGAATAAATCTGACAGATAAAAATGAAACACTAGAAAACTGTATGACTTGTTCAAGTTCACAAGCAGAATATATGTGTGGCAGAAAACTGAAAATAAAATGCAGCTGTCTGCCTTGCCTAGTATTTAATTTATATTTCTGCATATTCACCCTGAGGTGACATTGATAGCTGATGAGCTGTCCACTTTGGTTGCAGAGGGTACATAGAGAGCATGTACCACACTTAAAAGTCTCAAAAACCATTTATGTAGGATTTAAGTGATGAGCCCATTCAGATATTGGGAGAACTTCAGCAGCAGTTTGAGATGTTCTGGAGCTGCTTTGCTTGTTTCTACCATGCTACAGCCTGGATCCCTCCTTGCTGTTATCCATCAATGAAAGCTGATCCCTCCTTGCTGTTATCCATCAATGAAAGCTGAGCCAGTGGTCAGCAATGGGCTGCCTGTACAGTCTTGCAGCTGTTCCTTTGCATGTCTCTGACAGTGTAAGAAAGACTGCAAAGGCAGCCAAGCTCTGTCCTAGTTTATCCTGTTCAGCTTGGACCTTTGAACGAAATCTGTTTGACTTGATTGATTTCAGAAAATGGTTAGTTGTGAGTATTTAAATGCCTTGTCAAAACTGGTTTTCCTTGCTTTAAGCTATCTTTACATGCAGTAGAGGGTAAATTATTTTTACAGTGTCCTGGCTTGTCTTGTGCTTGATTTTGTCATGTTGACAGCATGGCACTCTTTCTGAAGCAAACACACAATGAGCTGTGTCTTGTTATATATGTCTGATGTTAAAAAGCAGTCAGACAAAGTATACCATTTTGAATGGGCATCGACTGCTGAGCTACTAGTGAGCACCGACAAGTCTGCCTTGTCGGAAAGTTTTGCAGGACAATATGTATCAATGAGGGAGGAGGATATAAACATCTACATCTTTGCTACCAGGAGAGATTCACAAGAGATACAAATCAGCATACAGACACACCAGTATCTCCCAGTTACAATATATCATTGAAAAAACATCAATGACAATGCAATGTTTAAAAATGTACGTGTATCTGTGTTTAATACTGAAGAGATGTCTGTATAGTTCAAAAGTAAAATCATACCTTTTATATGTCTTTAATCAGAGACATTTTGGGGAAATTTTTTTATAGCATAAAGAAGGGTAGCCTTGTCTTCTGTTTTTGTCCTATAGCTCTTAGGAGCATGGAATATGATAATAAACAGTCTATATGAAACGTCATTCCTTTACAATGGTTCAATTGTTATTTAAATTATCTTTTGAGAGTTACTATCCTGCTTCTGCCTATCAAAGGAAGTGTGGGGAAGAGAGCTTTCTACCATAACTGTTAATTTCGCCCACATATAGGGGTTTGATTGTAAAAGCTGAATCTGGATGGGTTATTGTGCAAGAAGAATATTTTTAATTTAGGGGTGGAAGTAATATTCATTAAAAAAAAAAAAATGAAAAAAAATCAAAGATAACAAGCCTAGTGAATTCCAAACTGACAATGTTATGTTCCACAAGCCTCCTTGGCTCACCTTTTAGACTGACATTAGAAAAGCTGTTTATTAGCCTTAATTTTTATTATGTTTGATCACAAGTGTGGTAATTCTTGAATTTCCTCCTTTCTGAAGCATTATCAGAGCCCTTGGGAGTTCAAAACTTTTTGCTTATCTCTGACAGCAATTCGTCTACCAAACAAACTTCAAAACAAATTTACTCCTCTTTGAAGTACAAAACTGCAATGTTGAGGTTATTTGCATTTACCCATTAAATTATAGTGTTTCTTCTTTTTTAAAAAATCAAAATGACAACCATTAATGACAAAAAACCTATTGAGTCTTTCTTTCTCTTTCTGCCTAGCGTGAAACTTATAGAATGATAATAAAGGAATCACCTCAGACAAGCACAGATGAAAATGAGTTCTGTCCACTACTGTATGTGAGCAGCTAAATATTTCCAAACTGCTTTGATGGCTCTTACTTTTTAAAAGGCTTTATCTGAGCTTCCATATTGTCAACAACATTGAACTGTGTGTTATTAAAAAGTAGTTAAAGTTCTCTTTTCTAAAGTGATTAATCTCACCCCAGCTAATCTCCTCATCCACACTCTGCTTCTAAGGCATAACAGAAGCTATTTTTCATTGGATTTCAGTTGATTAGATAGTCTGATTTAAGGCTAGTTAAGCTGTGTTTCAATTGTGGTGGGGAGAAATTCCCTCTGAGTGCTAAAATCCCATTGTATCTTCTGCGGGTGTGGGGCCATGGGGTTGTTTTCCTTTTTTTTTTTTTTTTTTTTTTTTAATCCATTGAGCTAAAGAAGAGACCAGTCCCAGCTGGAGGTAAGAGTACATCCTTAGAAATCCTTTCCCTCAAGCTAACGCATTTACTTACTTGCTTTCTTTTCTCCTTCTAGCTTCCCATGACATTCACAAATAAAGCTGTTCCACTATTTGGGGAAAAGTTCTGTCCCCGCTCCTCCCCCTGACTTTTTTCTTTGATTATAAGTTCAGAGCCAAAAATGTCGGGAACAGAAAACCCACACAAATAATTAACATTTGTCAACAAGAACCATTACGCTGCTGGGTGGAAAGCAAAATTGCATTTGCTACTGAAGAAATCAAGTATGTCCTGAGGAGGGGTGAAATTAATGATGTTTCAAAAGTGACTGAGATACTGAATTCTTTCGTAGTGAATAAATAAATAATACTAATAAGCTAACTTTATAAATAGGTAATATGAATATCATGTTAAAATATTTCCCGTTCTGATGAGGAGCCAGTTAGGCAATAATGGGGGAAATATGAAAGTATATAGTTCAGAAAATCTGAATATTTTCCATCCTACTGTGTTGACACGTTACCTCAAAAATGTATTGTATCACTGCTTCAGATATCAGAAAGAATGAAGGGGGCTTTGAAAGGTTAGTGTGAAACTATTTTTAACTACAAAAGGGAATATGACACGATTAGCACACAATCCTCTCATATATTCAGCACAGCAGCCTTCAGCTGGTAGATACTACTTTCAAGCATGCAAGTATTTCTATTGACTCCAGTGATATTATGTCTGTGTTTAAAGATGGCCATGTGTTTCATTGCTTTGCTGGATTGGGGCTGTCCTGCTCACTGCCTTGCTTTGCTTTGTCCTTATTTTCCTTCAAATAGTAAAGCTCATAGCAAGAGAAAAGACCATGAATATCTATAGGCTAATGCACCTATCAGTAAGAGGCAGAATAGATGCAGAAAGAACAAAGGGGTGGAAGATAAATTTGATTTATTTTTAACTAGAACTACAAAGAAAAATGGGGACATGAAAAACAATAGCTGCAATATATTTGGTTTGCAATACATGTTAAAATCTTTGTCAACATTAATTAAAATTGGCTTCCATAGAAACACTGTCTCACTGAAAGATTGAAAGAGGATGAAAGAGCATAAACAAAGGATAATGTCAGCAATATATCCAGATGGGAAGAGGTGTGTAGCATGGTGCTGCAGGGATCTGTATTAAGTCAGGGATTAATATCATCACTAACCCAGGAGAGAAGTAAATAGCATTAATTGCATTCACAGATAACACTAAAGAGATGTTTGGAGGACAGGGAAGTACTACAAGGAGACTTAATTATCGTAGAACCAGGATCAGAAAATACCTGTATGCTTGCACAATGCCTGACACAGCAGGTCACTGATCTTGACTGAAAACCCTCAGAAATAATATAATAAAAAAGGGAATTGTTATAAAAATGAACAAGAGTAAAACATACTCTTTTTTTTTAAAGTAAGGTGAAAAGACAGAACACTATCACAGGCATTCAAGTGAAACAGCAAATTGGACAGAAGTAATTCTGAAAATGACTGTAGGTGTAAGAAGAGAGTCATTTACATACATTTTCCATACCCATGTGGTATGAAGAAATCAACTAATTTTTGAGGCATGCATGCAAAAAAGCATCAGGTCTTGTGGCAGGAAGATAAAAGCACTTTGATCGAAGTATGACTGTCTTTAGAAAATTACATATGATTCTGAGCAAAGCATTACAAAGAAGATATTAACAGACAGACAGGAGAGTGCTCAAAGGAAAGATACAGACATTTTAAAGTGACTGAAGGTGTAATTATGCCTGTATGGTAATTTTGCTTGAATTACAGAATTTATTCATACTGTTTTACACATTTATATAGTCGCTTTACATTAGATGCTATAAATGTATGAAAACATACATATATAACATTCTAGAGTATTTAAGGTAAAGTATGTGTAAGTATAAGTACAATACAAAGCACATTTTAGATAACATTATTTTGATTTAAATTTTTTATATCTGGACAGGAAATAATGAAAATATTGTTAAAAAACCCTCTTGCTTTCCTACAGTTTCCTTTGGGTATGTGCGGAAACTATTAATAAAGGTGATTAATTTGATTTATATTACACATGCAATTATTTTTATATACAATCATATTTTACATGTTATATATTGCCAGAAGGGCATGTTTTACTTTATGTCAGATTCATTATCCATTTCTTGTGATGTTTGAAAAATGAGCTATATTTATTATGGCTACCTTCTAAGTATTTAAAAATATTTAGAAAGACCAATTTGGATTGTTTCATCATGTAGATTTATAGGGGCAGTATAAGAAGTTGATAAAAGCCAAGGAAAAAAACCCAAAACTTCCTAGCAGTTCAATAGGTGATTGTGTTAAATGAGATTCATTTGATCATGTACATCTTTTGAAACATGCAAAACAAAAATGAATAGCACTCTGAATATCCCAACGTGATGAGTCACAAATTGCCAGGGAGACAGGTGGCCTGATTCAATAGTTTTTTTCCATGTCTAATTTGTAAGACTGATGCTATTATCAATGTACTCTGAGCAAGTGGGGTTAGGGGATGTTTGAACAATCCGTGATCTATCACCTCCACTCCCCTGCAGACTGTAGAAGTGCTTTGCTGAACCAGGTCTTAATGCTTGCAGCCTTGTTAACCTGTAGGGTAAGAGCCCTGGGAGGATCAAGATCACTTCTGAACTCAGTCAACAGCTGAATTTTTAATAAAGTGACTGCCAGACAGAGGGATTTGGAATTTGGGATTTGTTTCATTAATATTGTAGCTGACAATCATTTTTCATAAGGTATCATTCTATAGTCCGAATTTCTCTGAATAGACTACTTTAGCTCTGTCAATATGACACCTTCTTTCCTTTTTTACATAGGAAGGCAAAGCATAGTGAAGGAAGACTAAGTGCTGCCTGAAGTTCAGCTTTTTCTGTGAAAATGCAGATTTATCTTCATTAAATACTATAATTCAAAGTTTCTTTATTATGATTAGGTTGAAAAAAATACAGTTCCTTTATTTTTCTTTTTCTTAGAATAAATCCTTGAATAAAGGTGTTATATTTGGTGGATAGATTGAGCCTTGCTATTTTAAACCTACAGCCAAGAAACAGGTCAAAATAAAAATACAACTTAACTGGCAACCTGGATTCATAAGCGACAATACTGATGGCACCTCTCTGACTCATATAACATCTATGATCATTGTTTATGGGAGCCTAGCCACTTGTGGGAACACAATGATAAAAAAACTATTTAGCAGTTTTATAGCTCACTGTATTTTCAGAGCAGTGTGGTGATGTGAAATAAAGATGCCCAACAATTCTCTTTGCAGTAGATGATTAGACTGTATTATTTCCGTTGCATAGACACAAAGATCAGATGATTTGCCCAGGCCAGAAATAATGGTAGAGGCAGAGGCAGGATTAGGCCACAAGACTGAAACCTAATAAGTGTGGACTTAGTCGATTAAGAATTCTCTCCTTTCATAATACTTGCTTACAAAACCTTTACTGTTGTTCCTAAACCCATAGGAGTATTTAAGAACAAAACTGAAGTCAAAGTTATTCTTATGTGTTCTGCTTCATATAGGTAGAGACTTCAAAGTCCCAATAATCACATCTTTCTACACCTAATTTCAGTACTGGGATATAATTCAACAGGATCACTTTAAGTGGTATTCAGAGCAGCCAGCACCTTCAGCCCCTATATGGAGCATTTCCAATCAAATGCAGCAATATTTCATCAAAATATTCTGTCATTTATGTTGTGCAAAACACAGAACCAGCTTGTCTTTGTAGAAGTTTAATTTGTGATATGAGTTACAAACACGACAACAAATCTATTTCTATTAGATTAAATATCTATAGAAGATCTGGGTCACAGAAAGTGATTTTTGATTCAAGTCACTAGTATTCCATCAGTTATTAAGGAGGAAAGGAGGTTTATTCTGTGTTTTAAATCACTTCAAGGTTTGAGGATATGCACTATTCTCACATTTTTTTAAAAACTGTAACTTGCTGGTTTTATCCACAGGTCACACACTGTCATTTCCAAGCTGATACCAAATAAGACATAGAGAGAGATGCCAACACACTGCACAGTTTGCAGTTGAATTACCTTGTTGTCATACAAACTTTGCTTTAGCACTAAGGAAACAATTTAGGGAGGATAGAACAGAGCTTCAAAGAGTTCTTCGAAAGCCCGATAAAGCTATTTGTACTGGGTTCTCCAACAACTGTGCTTTGCAAATTCTTCTGTAGATGGTTGGCCCGTTTCCTCATCACTGATACAGATCAAGCCTTTGCTTGTCTCTGTAGATTGTTTGTTTTCAGACGTCTTCTTTCAATAGCACTAAAATAAATTGCAAGTATGACATTTATATCTCTCCTACTGATTTAATCTCCCTGTTATTCTCTTTGAATAGAACAGGGAAGGGGGAAGGTGCCCTCAAATTAATGTGGTTTTCAATGCTTCTTTTTATAATGTTTATTTGCCCATAAATTTTGTATTATGAATGCTTTTTTTTCTGCTTGAGGATGATTACAATTTATTTTTTACCTTTTGGCCTAATTTTCACTGTGAATTTACTGCTCATGAAAATTCCTGAGTTAATCACTTAGAGACTGAATTACACTAATTCACTCACAGGCTCCAGCAAGCTGTAGTGTAGAACAAAATATTCAAGTCATTAACAATTCCCCGTCCCATTTTCCAGCCTGTTTAATTAAGCAGTTCCCCTCATAAGATAATACAAATTGAGGTTATCCAGTGTTTTTGCAGCAGTCGTGACTGTGGAAACCATCCACAGTGGGAGCTCTCTGAAAGGGAAACTCCCCTGGGATGAGGCTGGCAGGGAACCAGGGAAGAGGGGGATACATGCTACAGTCCTGCTACCTAAAATTACTTTACATATGGCCCTGGACTGTTCTGTATCTCCTAGTGTCTATCAATTTCCTCCATGGCGATGAGGGGATAAGCGAGATAGAAGGAAGGGCAAGAGAAAGGTAAATTAACTGTCTGAGCAGTAGATTTCTAGGACACTTAGGAAGGCCTCACAATGATAGCTGACTGAGCATTAAGATATATTGTGATATATTAAACGTGTCTCCCACTGGCTTTCCTCTCAGCGGTGCTGTAGCTGTGCATGGTGGCTGATGATCTGAAGTAGACGGTCCCCTCTGTCTGGGGAGATTGTGTTCGTCTGGTGCTGCACCAGCCCCTGAAGATGCAGCAAGACTCTTTTAGCAGGAGGAGGGACTGGGAAGGCACATGAGTAGGTATGAGCCTTGCTCCGGTACATGTGCTATACCCCAGCCATTTTGTACCTCTATGGTCCACACCAAAGGCAAACACTTTGAGCTGGCTTTTTGCAGCTATATAATTTTGTTATCCTTTCCTTTCTGTAAGGGACATGGGAGGTTGTAGAAGAAATTCAAATGCTATTTTGCTTCATAGTTTGCATGTACTTTAACTGGCAGAAGAAACAAAAGGAAAAAAAAAAATATTACCTGATAATAGGAAGTGTCTTGTGGTAATCAAACACTTTATTCACTGTAGCATATTAAGATTACAGGGCGGAACTTCTTTGTCAGATGTAGAAAAACAGTGAGGAGTTCCCTCTTGTAATTGCAAAAGTTGTTCAGTTGTTAACGGAGAACTGTTAATGAATAATAAATCAAGGTCCATACTTACTTATATATCCAAAGTATGGTTTTGTTTATGAGAATATCTTCCAAAGAAACTGTTTTTTAATGAGAAAAGTCCCTCAAAGGTTTAAGGTAGAATGCTACATTAAAATTTATTTCCAAACAGCAAAATATTAATAATGTATACACTGTATTTTACAGTTTCATTATAGTTATTATAGGTGCATATTTTTTAACTTAGATTTTAGTTTTTCATATACTTAGCCCCATTTTAAATATAGATGTCAAAATATGATTAAGAGAGGCATTTTTTCCCCAAACATTTTCATGCTGAGCACAGCAGTTAAAGTAATTGCTTCTCTCTCTGAGAAGAAACATGTGGGTTCTTAAATTCTAAAGTAATAGACACCTTCTCCAGACTGAAATAATATGGCTTTCCTCAGGAGGGAAAATTGCTGTGCCATAGAGAAGGTTAATCTCCTCTGAAAGCTGTTCCAGTTTGGAATTCTGACAGTTTTCATGGATAAAATTCTCCTTGAGAAGCAATACAGGACAGGGAGGAGAGGACTATGCGGAATATTCACCTTTTAGTAATTGTCCTTGCAGTAATTCTGCTGTGATTTGCAGCTTTGCTATTTAGGTATCACTGAGTACGCAAAGATTCAAACTCATTTATACAGATGTTGATGGTGGATGTTTAGGATGCATGTAAGGGTCTGAGTACACATCCCAGATAAAGTTTTAACTTGCTGTTACCTCTGTGACAACAAGACACCACGTGTGTCACGTGAGCTGGGGTTCCAGTGTCAGCATTGAACCAACTGTATTACATTCAAGTCTGGAGGTGGGTAGTTTGATATGAATTCAGAGACAATTGCATGGTGTAGGCATGCTGCTAAACTTGTTCTCCAGAGCTGATAAAAAGTATAACATAGGGTTAACCTAAATTAGTCCACATCCCAGGTGTCTTAAATGAGGCTGTAGGCAGAAACATGATCCCACTTGGAACCTCCAGCTCCAACCGTTCCCCAGGAGATACATGTCTATATATTTTTTATCCAGCAACAGGGAACAATGTCTTATTTGGAAATGTTGCTAAAAGAAATAAAAATGAAGTGACAGCCCCACTGGTGATTAGAAAACTTGGTGATTAGAAAACTTGCCCAGCAAAATATGCAGGTGCAACTTGCTCCTTTGCCTGAGACTGTGCTAAACCACTTCTGTTTTAAGGAAGAACATATCCGTGAAGGTCTAAGATAACCTGGATATTCTCAGCCTTTTTTTTTGCTAAAGATGTGCCACTGCATAAGATGAAATTCTACATCTGCTGGATCAAAATAGGAGAAAGATTAAGACAGGACATAGCCATTTGACCTAATGGTCATAATACTATAAGATCCGTTGTGCTGATCTTTTTTTTCCAGGTCTGTTTCAGTACTTTATTCAAACCACAGGAGGAAGTGAATACCATTATTACTGGATAAGAGAGGAAATCTAGGGGGCCTGAGAGCTGGAGAGTGCCCCGTTTCCTTGCTCTGAGTAACCAGCTCAGTGTTGGGTAGTCCCTTTTTGGGAATTTCAAAAGAGGGTTTACATTGCCTTAGACGGAATGACACTGAGGTAGATCTCACCTTTTCTGCACAAACTTTATGGCTCCTGGACTAATATACAGAAGTCATACAACATCAGCATCTCTTAAGTTGGAGGAATGCAGACTTCTCTGAACAAAACCCACAAGAACTTACGATAGAACTTTAACAATTGGAATGAATGACAAAGAAGTAGTATATATCGGAGAATTTAAATGGAAAACAGAATGGATACCTCTTTCAGTGGTAGCTATATGACAGCTATATTTAGCTAAAAGCCTTCCTCTAGAGACCTTAACAAAATAAATGAAACTGTCTGGGCTGCACCTGCAAACACAATACCTGCAGGAAAGTAAAGGAGTGGGAAGGTAAAAAATTTAAAAACCCAGGATTACAGTATAATAATTTATTTATCTGTGGTTTGGGGAATCTTGTTTATGCTCAATTACCTGTTTGCATCATTATGCAGACGCTCTTTTGTTGCCTGTTTTGAGACATTTTTGTTCTGTATTTTCTTGCAGAAATGAGAACATTGTAATCTTTTTAGTTACTTTAGAGGAGTTCGGTAAATTAAGTGCTGTTTAATATGGGAGTGTAGCTCATACATTTATTGTGGAGAGTAATGGAGAGTAATTTGTGGCATATGTTTGTATCACTATAAAAGAATTTAGCAAAGCAAGATTAATGTAAATTAGGCGTTACTGTGCTCAGAGGCATCTACTACTAACAACGTTCAGTGTAATGAAGGGTGAATATTGTGCATGATTAAACTAGTCATATACAAACAATAGCTCAAAGAAACAAAGCATAATTTCAGAATGTGATTTTCTTCTCCCACACCCTCCCATTCCCCCCAGTAGAGACAGAAAGAACATGAGGAAAAGAAGAGAAGAGCAGGTAAAAACAGAACCAAGAATATACATTTCACTACCGAAAGCAGAGCTGTTCAAGGTGAAAAGGGACCCAAAAGCAGTGATCGTAACTGGGCTTCTGTGAAGTTTAGGGATGACTTGGAGCTGGTGTACCAATTCAGACTAACAGCCATTAAGCAGAGACCTGCACCCAAAACCTGAAGTATTCTTCTCAGTTTTTATATCTCAGATTTTGTTGTGTAAACCAAAGCTGGTTTCTGTATGCTCCCTTTACAGTAAATAAAGAAAAACAGCACTTCCAAAGGGCAGTTCACCTTAATGATCTTAGACGCTCCATGGAAGTGCCTCTTTATCTCTGCCAACTATAGAAGGAACATTTGAGTTCTACCTTAGACTGGAATAACTAACTTCTTGCTATTTGAGTGAGGTGAGATTAATCCCTTGGGTTCTGATATCTAGTGAAATCTGCTATACAAATGACTAAACAGATAATCTCTGTTCTTGTAATGATCTCAGTACATGCTGATTCTTCTGTCAATAAGGACTGGATCACATTGGACATGTAAGGAGCAGGGCCGAGACAGAATCTCAGTATCAGTCTCAAATTCCTGAATTCAATTATAGGGATTTAAATCTCAGAGCTTCCAACTATTGGTTTATATACCAACTAGTGAGTGTTAAAACAATTCTCCCTGTTCAGAGAACCATGTAAGATTATATCTAAAAGCTAAAACTATATACAAATTCCAGTGGCATCAGTACCATTTAAACATTGCACTTCGATGGTCTTGTGAATAAAAATAGTTACTAAATTAGGATTTATTTGGATTAGGTTTTAAAAATTCTGTTTTAATTTTGTGACTAGAAAGATTAAGGATTTCTTGATTTTTTTTCTATATTCTAAGTATTGCCCATTTTAATTTCATTTGTTCCCAGAAATAGAATCAGTTGTTCAATTATGCTTAGGAAATTTTATTTAGAGCAACACTAATGTTAATGATTTGTTTCTTCTGCACTTACAGAAAAAATATTCTTCTGATTTCTTGCAGCAACCTGGACTCGTTATTCAATAAGCTTTTCCCTTATTCACTGAATATAAAAAGTTCTCATGCTTTCTTTTGCTCCATGTCTGGGAGTGGGAACCCTGCCCTAAAGTCCTTGTCTGAGTTCACCAAAGAGATTCAAGGCAGTCAGACACTTCTGGACATCTTAAAGAAAAAATGAACCAAGTCTGAGCTCTGACAGTATTCTCTTTTTGGAGGACCTGCCCTCTATTTATTGCATGGGTTGTTTATATTAATGCCTTACTTTGGTTTAGGAGTTCTGAGAAACAAATCTCCCAGTTATTCCAATTTTTCCTATCCTTTTTCTGTCATTGTAGAGAGGTATTGGAGTGCGTAAGCTGGATGCCTTTCTGATGAAACTAAATCGAAAGACACATGCCAGGACCACATGCAAAATCCTACAGCCATTAATGGGCATTCAGACTAGAGCTAATCCTAAGTACTCCCCTTTCCCCCCCACCCTAAAACATGTACAGAATGCACAGTGTGTCCTCAGCACTGTTTCTCTACAGCATTTCACTACAGGTCTTCTCTATGCACTGCACAGCCTGCTAAGGTGACATAGCTTCAATCATTTGATGTTTCCTCCCTTGCTTATCTTTTAATGGTACTAACGAATTTTGAAAGACTTGTATTTCTTGGCCAAAATTATTTAGCTTTGTTTTGCTAATGTTACACTATGTTTTTTATGTTCTTTCCTCTCCACACTCTTATTTTTCATTCTCTGATTCACTTAGCCATCATTAAATTCAAAGAAATGAACATAATTCTTTATGACTATAATACAAACATGCATTGGCAATTCTTTCAATAAAAAATATTCTGTATCTTCTTTTCCACTTAATAGGTGGTTAGTTTTGAAAAACATCCCACTTTGCACTGCCTTTAGATAGTTACACATGAATAAATTATGTTCAAAAAGCACTCACAGCATGACTTGAACTCCTCAAAGCCCAGAGCAGTTAAAGAATCTCCATCTGTATTCCATCTTATTTTTCCATATGTATTGCAGCATATAAACTATCTTGACCTATATTATTGTTGTTGTTCTAACTCGGAGGTGTCACTAAAATCCTATGGGAAACACTGGGGTTTTTTAGATTTTCTTTTTGACACAAGTAAAATTCTTTCATGTTCATAGTTACTAATTATTTACCTTATCATTACTGTATGAAATTTCACAAATATTTACTTAAAATCAGAGTTTATTTTCTTTACCCATACACCAATCTGATACTTGATTTCCATCATCATTCAAGGAAATGAGTGGTTTTTTCACTCATAGAAAAGCTTATTTTAAATTCAGAGACTAGATACACTGTTCTAAAAAGCCAATGAAGAAGTTTTTCAAGCATTTGATAAGAAAAGAAATAATGACCCAAACAATGTATTGACTGCATCCTTTTCATTTCAGATGTGTGCGGACAGGATTCTTAATTTTCAGTCAATAAAACATATACTAGTATGATGCTGATTCCAGCTCTAAAGGAGTTTTGTTGTTCCAAAAATGTCCTTTTCCTACTGGACTTGCTGCTTCTCCCTGAGAAACGTAGAGCTCCAGTTGTATTTCAAGGACTGCCCATACTATCTTTCACTCAGGTTCAGCCCAAGGGGTGTGGAAGAAGACAAGGGAAAAATGTGGGACCAGTTTGAAGACTGGCTCTTAAGGTAGAGAAGGCATATTATGTAGGAAGGCCTGTATTATAAGGAAATGAATAGAGAGATGAAGAATGACATATACACTCAATTTCGAAGTACAAGTGGTAAATGGGACAGTAAGGTTGTAGGATAGGTGGAGGGAAATTTTTTCTGTTTAAGTCTTTTCAGAAACCAGGTTGTGTCACCTGAGTATTAACAAGCTGTTCACTCTGGGACTGGCAGATATAGCCCAGGGTCTCTGTCGAGTGTTTTGAGCACAGTGCTCTAGTTTAGTCAAAATGTATATTTGTATTAATTAACTCCACAGGGGATTAAGGATTAATCATATCAGTGTTAGAATCTGTGGAGATTCTTGATAATAGTATTTTAGTTATTTCTTTTGAATACAAAGAAAACATTTTGTTTACAACTGAACATGAGCCCATATTCATAACTAAGCAGCCTCTATAACTGAAATATTCCTAGAACTAATATGGAAATTTAATGTTTTTAACAGTACTAGCAGGAATGAGAACTGTATTAATTGGGCTTGAAATAAAGAATCTAAATATTTTTCTTTATTCAGCATGATGATTTGTCTTCAGAATATATGACATTCTGAAGATAAAGAAAATAAACTAATAGACCATTTACAGCACTTTAAACAAGATAATACAAGGAAAATTTTCAGCATCAGAATCCATACACACGAGTCCCAAGGGTAGAATATGCTGGGAGTTATTGACCTTTGAAAAATCTGATACAGCAAATGTTTTCCATGCAATAGTGTACCCAGGAGACACAGAATAAATATGTTGAAATATGAACACTGATTTCAAATTTACTACTACAAAAGAAAGGAAAAACTTTAGGCCAAAACTTCCATGCCAGAAGAAGTTTCAGTTCTATTCATTCAGTTTAATTGAGTACAGTTCTGCTAGTCTCTAACAGTCTTTGTCCATAGACATTGGAATTCCAGCCATATGACTGTCTCCAATAAATGTGATCGTGGCCTGTGTTATCTCCTTTGTTAAGGGAAGCAGAAGACCAGTAAAATGCCCAGGTCTTCCTTTCAGATAAAACCAGAGGATTTCCCTATATCATTATTTCTCTGCTAGTAAACCTGTTGTTTGGAGCTAGATGTCCCACAATTATTATTATCAGTTATCTTTCCTAATGTCTAGCCAATGTTAGCTAAAGCTCAGCCAGGTGATGTTGGAGGAAGTGAAGACATTTTTTGGAGAACTTTCTTCCTTTGCTTACTATTGATGATTCCCACTTTCAAGTGGACTTCGACCTGAAGAAAGGAATGGATTCGTCTGTATCAGGAAGTTGTAGTGCTTTAAAACAACATTAGTGAGAGGGAGGAATTGTATGAGCATACATTATCTTAATATTAATGGAATAGCTTCTACACTTGAACCTTTATTGTCATGAAGTCTTACCCTGAATGGAATAATTGCACCGGTTCTGTACTTAACTGCAAACTGGACACTCTGCAAAGCTTTCTTCTACAAAACCAGTTTTCTTTTAATGAAGAAAATTTAAACTCCTGACATGCTTGAAGCACAATTAGCCTCCCTGGAGTTATTAAACCTGAGAATTGTATTAAATCACTTTATCAGATCAGGAAGTAGATTGTTTCTACATTAACAGTGCTTTCCTGGCCAGTGTAGGAGCAGTAAAATGGCACAGCATCCCTTATGTGCCTGAAGATAAACAGCAAAGTGTCCAAAGTAAAAGCATAACAACCTTACACATGAAAGAAAGAGACAAAATTTTACTTTGCTTGCTTTGAATCCACACTGAGATGGAAGAGAGAGAGAATGATACTAAAACCATATCAAGTTAGGCCCACTGTTCTTCAAAACTTCTTGTTGTAGAAACCATTCAAAATGTGTAATTGAAATTTGGCATAAACCCCTGCTAATAAGCAGATATTAACTGAAACAAAGACATATGCTGATTTGTTTGTTTGCTTGTTCTAAACCTGATTAGACTTACTTTCTTCCATGGTGTGCAACATTTTCTGAATTCTGATGCTAGAATTAGCCTTATTGAAAAAAAGAGAAGAACTGGATTTCTTATGCTAAAACCACTGTACATTAAAGTAGTTAGTGTTAGAGTATTTTTTTTAACTCTTTTCTCAACACCTAAAAACACAGAATCTAATTTCTCACCTTGTTTCCTCTTCTGCAAAGATATAAAATAAAATATGGAATATAAATGAAAATACTCATTTATGCTGCAGCTGGTGCTCTGCTTTTCTACTATGGAAGGAAACATTTCTATGTATGTAGCTCAACAGTTTGTGCTGTGATGTGTTCATGAGTATATGCCTGTATGCATACACACAGATACAGAACTAAAAAAGGATTCAGAAGAGAAAAAGGATAAACAGGCTTATGGGTATTCTTTCATGTGAGAAGGTATTGAACAGCTTGGAAAATAAATTATTTAAAAGGGAACACAATGGATTCAGTGGAGCAGGTGAATAGGGATGGAACAATCAAAGCTTGGCATAAGAGACGAAGATGAATACAATGAAATTGTAATGGACCGCTCCTGAACAAATTAAACATACAGTGCGTATACATTGCCAAATGCACTGCCACAGGGTGCTGCAGGATGGGTTCAGAAAGGAACTGCACAGCTTTATGAAAGACAAGATGTATGGGTACAATCTGTTGATTCAGAAGTCAGATTTCAGGTTTCAGAAAGCTGTACCCAGGAAATAACCTCTTGTCCTCTCTCCTTAAGCACCGACCGCTACCATGTCAGAAATAGGTGGCCCAGGTGGAACTTTGTTATAAGCAAAAAAAAGAAAGTGAAAAACGAAAAGGTATGAACAATTTAGGGAAGACACATTTCAAGTATATCTAGCCTAACAAATTAAACAGTGCCTGGGACCATTCTCAGATATTTTGTGCCAACCAGCTCAAAACAGCATAGGCCTGTTCTACCAAATTCTCTTACCCTAAAAAGAGAGTGGCCAAATCCAAACTGTTTATTTAGAAAGGTATCTAGTTGGTGTTAAGTCACAAACAATGTCCAGGAATTGCATTGGCCCAGGCCAAAGGCATGCCATGTATTGTTCAAACAATTTAATGGGAGGGATAATTATATGCCATTATGCAAGAATTGTTTAATATCTTTGTAGCCAAGAAGGCCAACAGCATCCTGGGGTGCATCAAAAAGAGTGTGGCAAGCAGGTCGAGGGAGGTTATCCTCCCCCTCTACTCTGCCCTGGTGAGGCCGCATCTGGAGTACTGTGTCCAGTTCTGGGCTTGTCGGTTCAAGAAGGACAGGGAACTGCTGGAGAGGGTACAGCAAAGGGCTACGAAGATGATTAGGGGACTGGAACAGCTTTCTTATGAGGAAAGGCTGAGGGCCTTGGGTCTTTTTAGTCTGGAGAAGAGAAGACTGAGGGGGCATCTTATTAATGCTTCTAAATACTTAAGGGGTGGGTGCTGGGAGGATGGGGCCAATCTTTTTTCAGTGGTGCCCAGTGACAGGACAAGAGGTAATGGGCACAAACTTGGTCATAGGAAGTTCTATCTAAACACGAGGAGGAAATTCTCTACTTTGAGGATGGCAGAGCACTCGAAGAACCTGCCTGGAGACGTTATGCAGTCTCTTTCTCTGGAGATACTCAAAACTCGCCTGAACGCATTCCTGTGCAACCTGCTCTAGGCGAACCTGCTGTGGTGGGGGGGGTTGGACTAGATGATCTCCAGAGGTCCCTTCCAACCCCTATCATTCTGTGATTCTGTGTGATTCTGTGATCCAATTATAGACATAGCTTTCTTGTACTACGCATACACCACTAAAAAGACAGCAGCGATAAATATAACAGGAAGGTGAATTCCATTCTTCATTAATGTACAACAGATCATTTATATTTTTAGTATAATTCTACTGCACAGGTCTCCTGTTGATAGAAATAAAGATAATTGCTGAAGATCTTATATTTTTTCTAAACATTCCTTTCCCATGCTTTCTCACATTTAGCATCAAGCTCTCTTCAGAACAGCAAAGCAACAAAAAGGAGAGCAAGTTCTTTAATAGTACTGCTTTAAATTCACTTGCATTTTCTCCTGAAGTTAGCACTGACAATGCACCGAAACTTGCATTACACAGAAGCGTTGAGTGCTAAAATTATAAAGGTAAAGCACAATGTATTTAATTCCATGGTTACTGATATATTTGGGCTATTCCAAATACTATGCTCCAAAACTAAATCTTGGGATAGTAACATTATCCCAGATAAACCCTGGACAAGGCAAATCATAGCACGAGCATCACCCCCAGGGCACCTCGTATTTATCATACCCACTGAAATATGGAATAACAAAATAAAACCTAACCCAATTACATGATAATGAAATAAAGTTTCAGTTTAAAAAAATGCTTTGGCCCTCTCTTTGTATCCTTATCAATCTGCTAATCTAAGAGTGGCTAGTTCTACACAGACCAAATGACTCTAATTGCACAATTACAACATTAAGACTATTCCATTTACCCAGCAAATTGATTGGCTAAATGTACCTAAGTACTTTATTATAATATAGAATTTCATAAGAAAATAAAAACAATGTTGATGTTCAGGCCTGTTGAGAAGAAAATGCAGGGCCAGGGTTATAGCTAATATAGATTGTTAAGGAGCCACTAACTTAAATGGGCTTCATTGATTTACACTAGCTGAAGCATACAGCCATACTTACCAGAATATTTTGCATACTTTCTCTTCCTCAGTATAATCACGCGTCAGCTGCTCATGATGTTTGTTTTACTATGTCTAAGATGGACTAAATTCTAGAGGCATACTGCTTACAGGAAAGGTTTTATATAAGGCTGTTAATTTGCACAATCCTATTAAAATTACAACTAAATCATTCCAGTAAGCAAACTCTTAAAGATTTAGTTGCTTTCTCACGAAGCTAACTAGAATAAATTAAAATGTAAACCTCAAACTTGCAAAACATTTAAACAATCAAACTAAAACATTAGTGCAGGATAAGCTTAATCTTGGGAGTACAGGAACAGTGCTTTAATAGTATGTGTCTTTCAAAAATCAATAAATGTTGCAGAACAGTATTAAGCAATGTGTTTTGCAGTCAGATCATTAATACACTTATTCTGTGTTTTTGAGAGGAGGAGTAGGACCATATTAGCCCATGTTTCTTTTGTGTCTTGGACTGTAAATTAAGCCTCTGTTCCTTAGGGCTGCTATTTTTTGACTACAAAAACCAGGAGTGTAAAGGCTAATGTTGCTTGAGTAGCGAAAATGTAATTGATTTTGTTCTTTGTGGCATAGTGAAGCAAAATTCAGGAAGACTTTAATGTGAGGTGTCTCTTGTGACATAATTGCAATATTGGCTGATACTGTGGCAATTATTGTTCCATGACTTTGATAGTCTTCATAATTAATCCTATAATGGGAAATTCAATTACCTAAAAACAGCTGGGTAATTTTAGATGTCCTAGGGTACTGTGGCGGGCCTTCAGCTGCCCCTCTTGAAAGACATCTATCGTCGGCAGGTTGCATGTCATACTTGCTGGCCCCATACAGAAGTACAGATACACAAACATCTAGAATAGTACTAGATGACCATGCTCACACACTTGACTATCATCTCTAATGTAAATTATAGCTCAATATAAATGTGAGGACTTATGAAGATTAGAATTCCAGATTTGGACATGTAAAGTGGCAGGTGATTGGGGAATTTTATTTGCCTTCAAAGTAAGTAACAAAGTTATTATGTAAACTTAGCCTTAGGACCTTGATATAAAGACCTCCTATGGTTTTGTTCTGTTTTGAAATAACAAAATGCTATATACAAAGCTCACGAAATAAGTAAAGCATAAATAATTTTCTGAATGTAAAATTGATCTATTTTTCAAAATGAAGGTAGCATTACTGTAAGTGATGTTTGTAAAGACTATGAGATTTCCAGAACAGCACTGGGAAATAAACACTGCCAAAAAAATAAATCTGTATGGACCCAAAAGTTACCATAGAATGTTGTGCAATACTGTAACAATACCTTCTGCTTTGGTTAAAAATCTATTTTGATACATCAGAGACATGTCTATAGTAAGAAAGGTAAAGAATTCTGAGATTTAGACATTATGAGTGGGATTCAGTTAAAAACTTAGACACCAAACTTTCAGATGTCTATGGGTGAGATAGATGTCAAAGCTTCCCTACTTCCCCCTAGTCAAAACAATTAGTGAAAGCTCAAGTGGGTTCATGGACAGCACACAAGAAGTTTGATTCAATTGCCCACCACCAAGAAGTGGATTAGATACCCTGGAGCATCTGTATGTGTGGCAACTGAATCCCACCCTGCTTGTGCTATGTCCCATTATAATTTATCGAGATCTTGTCAGTAGAGCCTGAGGAGGGATTTATCCCCTGCTATTGTAAACATCTAAGATGGGGTTCAGTTACCTACACAAAGGCACCTTGTGCGATTTGAGAGGTGGCTTAGGTGGCCATCCAAGATGTCCACACAAAACTGACAGATACGACACACAGGAAATGAGTGCCTTTCTGGTGCAACAATTAGAAACCATTTTGGGACACTTTCTGTTCATCTCAAAAGACAGTAAAGGTTTACGGCTAAGTAACTGAATCACGTCTTAGACATTTACATACAGTTGAGCTGAGTTACTCTGCTGGTGCTATCAGCACCAGAGCTGAGTTACTCTGCTGGTGCTATCAGCTTGATCTCCTTCAAGTATAGACAAGTAGGATGGGGTTCTATTGCTAAAACATATGCATCTAACACCATTTTAATGATCTTGTGCATTATCGTATATTTCCTGAGCATCCGTACAGGGCTGGCAGTTATACCACAAGAACTACAGGAAATCCATACCTTCTGGAATAAGAACCAGAAGCCAAGTGGGTTACATTATGATGTTTCACACATCATTAGATGCCTCTGTTTAAGAAATTGAATCTTACCTGCATGCCTGTAGACATGCAAGCCTAGGTGTCTAACTCTCAGATGGAATTCCTGTCCTGTGTTGAATACTGTTCTTCATAACAAAAGTGCAACAGGGTCAAAAAAAAGTAAAGCTGTTTACGGCTGGTAAAGTAACAGTTACAACTACTTCTGCATTTGTTAACAGTCTTTGATATAAGGAAAGGAAAATGACTTTCAAAAACTATTAAAATATTGACCAAACCCTGAAATCTATGACATTAGGGTCTCATCTCAACAAAGTGTATGCAAAGTGTCTTACCTGAACTAAGACTTCATTTTTCTAATTTCTACTTTCAAGCTTAAAGCATGAACTGTCGTAGCTTGTTGAGTCTACAGAATGTTTTATAGGACTATTCTGAACCAGCTATTACTTTAGAAAATGTTTACAAACTCAGGACCATAATTTTAATGTTTATATAACAGTAACTGTACCAAAAGTTTAATATACACTTAATATATCATATGAGCCTTATCCTACTTGTTTAAGCATCTTAAGTGTTTAAGGTGGATCTTGTTTTAGGCACCTGGGTAGTGATCAAGCTCATATTAATGCAAACATTCTAGACAGGATTCAGTTACTTCCAAGGAACATGTATACTTAATATATAAAATACATGCTATTAATATAAATTTCAGGAGTAGACTTTGATAAAAGCTTTCAGACAAAAGATTTCAGGAAGAAGATCATGACTTTGAGGAAGCAGGGTGGTAAGGTTCACTAATTCCTAGAGCTGTCTTTTGAGAAGCATCCTTCTTCCTGCCTTATCACAGATGCATAGAGAAGACATTTTCTGCTGGCTTGTGCCAGTTTATAGCATAACACACCTAGTCTCTTGATGACTGGAACATGAAGCTGCAAAGAGATTACGTTTTCTTTATTCCTTTCTATCATCTACTGTGGATATAGATATTTTCTCTTTGCATGTTATCACCCATAATGTATAGAGGCACAAGGTGGTAGATGCTGCGCAATCCAAATGCCATCTAGCTTTCAATAAGAGATTAAATAAGAGGTTCAGCTGCACACCAACCACAGAGGAGGACTCAGGGGACTGATTCTGACTCTGGCCCGTATCAAGACTAAAAACTTTTTAACAGCTTCGTTAGCTACAGGGAGAGCAATGCACTCACAGGATTTGCAGGATAAGGCTGATGACTGGCAAGACATGTTCACTGAATAATTAGAGATGGGAATAAGTACTAACATTCGAACTTGCATTTCTGCTTCTTAACACACCAAAGATTGAAAGAATTTGAATTTAAAGAGTTAATATGACTTATCAATCACAGAGATAGAGGCAACTACATATTTGGGATTCTGATATGATGAATTAAAGTCTATTTTTTTAGAAAAGTATATTTTTATAAAATATATTATTCAATATATCATTCCATATATGATAATATACTCAGTATATTATCGTTTCACTTGTGTGTTGTTTAAAACAATAAAATCAGGATTACTTATTGTTGTTTTGAAAGCATATCTTAGTAAATATATTTTATTAAAAGAAAACATCATCTTGTGAAGGAAAAAATATTAAGCATGAATTTATCTTCTCTGGTTAATTATTTTTGCTGACCTATTTTATATTTTAATCAATGATTATATTTAATTCACAAGTCTCAATATATTCAAGTTTATTAAAAATGCCTTTTCCTTAATTCAATGTTTACATGATTTTTTCTTACTTTAAATCAAGTAATGGTGAGAAGTGCTACCTCCTTGATAAGACCTGGCTTCATTTCTGGATCCTTGATGGAGAGTCTGCATTTTAGGCTTGCTTCCTATCCTATTTCCCCCATTGGTCTTACAGGAACAAAGCATGCAACAGACTGGTCAAAGTTGCAGATATTTAATCAAAATGAGAAGCTCAGGATTTTCCAGATTTCTTCTCAGAACTTGCCCTTATAGTCTTATATCAGACAAAACTCAGTGAACCTTCTAACCTCACAGACGTCAAAGCTGAGCCTCTCATTTAGTTCTACGTGGGACAAGATTTCATCCAAAGGCCGAGAGATTGTAAACATCTGGATAGAAATACTTACTTCTGAATTTTTAACTGTGTAATTAGTGTGATTTATCCCAAGGCTTGACAAGAGTAAAATTTAGCACAAGTATGAGAAATAAAAATCTATGGCAGCGTAGAATATATGCAAGACAAAGAAAGATACTGACATCACATAGGGAAAGAAAAAATGCCTATTTAGTGTGCTAAATTAAAAATGGTGTGAGAGAAGGGAATTACTTGATTTTTATCACCTAGAAGAGTTTTTTTCTCTTTTTTTTTTGTCTAGATGTCTCTTGTTTCTGTTTTCCTTTTTTGTTTTCACCGATAATGTACAGATACCTACTGTAGAAGCATACAGATCTGAAATAAGTAATTTGATGTGCTCTAAAAAAGAATGAAAAAAGAAGTTTAAATTAATAGTTCTCTACCTCCTCCTGCATTTTACTTCCTAAAGAATTTCCTTGCAAATTAAACAATGTATGAACTACTGAGCAGGCGGTATACCAACTGTGTTTTAGTGAATAACAGCAGGAAAAATTCTGCAAAAATGTGTTTGTACTCAGATGACAGTTTTCTTCAATAGAGAAACCTTTTTGAAGTCTGCCTGTAACAATCTCTGATGTTTCTATTTGATCAATTAAGTTATCCATGCTTCTGTCACCTCAAAGTTAGATGATTATTTTTTCTTATATGGGGAAACAGTTCAATAATGCAGAACATAGCTGCACATTCTATGGAATAAAAAGGGCAGTATTTGAGGGCAATTTATCTTATTCTAAAATAATTTTGTAGTTTGTTAAAGATGAATCATCCTCTGGAGGTGACTTGCTCCCTCTCCATTGACTGCAAAACATATCTAGTAGAGAAATTTTTGCTAGATGCTTGAGGTTATAAATGAACCCCATCCTCAAATATTACAATTTTCAGTTCAATGCCTTCTTAAGTTGCCTGCTTCTTTTTACATAAATATGATGAGATTAGACTTAGAAGTTTATCCATAAATATCTAATAACAAGTAAGATTAATTCTTTCTAAATGCAGACATTATTAGCAATGTGGTTTTACCTGTAATGTTTCAAATTACATAGGACATCCTTCCTTGCAAAATTGCTTGATTATATTATTTAAATAACTGCAGTTAAAAAATGCAGTCAAAACACAATACACTTGGTTTAAAATAATTTGACTATTTAAAGTACTTTCAGAGTTAGTCCATCAGCTTTGAAAAAGGGTAGCCTATTTGATTTGAAACAGCATACGTCTGCTGACATTCAAGATATACTGCAAAGTCAGTCTGTTGGTTACTGTACTTAGTAAGGACATGACTGTTTAGAGACATTTATTTTTATAGCAATGTGGTGGTCTATTGTACGGCAGTTGTACTATCTTGTTTGATATTTGTTACCCGCTTTTTGACTTCCATTGCAATATCTCTCATGGTGCCCAGGACTACTGATGGGTGCCTTTGTATGTGTGCTAATTTAATGAAAAGAAACTAAATTAAAAAAAAAAAAAATCAAAATGTTAATTTTCAGCTTCAATGCTCTGATTTTCATCAAAGTCAAATTTCATCTGTAAAATAAATAAGTACATAATTGGACTGTGAGGTGCAGCTGGTTAGGGAAGTGTGTCAGTTTAGTTCCTTCTCATTACTTTCTGCAACAGGCATCCAGAATGCAGTGTTGGAAAAGTTTCATATAATATATTGTTCAATAGATAATGATGAGAAATGTCTGCTATGTTTTATCATGTATTTTATAAGGATTTCCTTCCTTACCTAGTCCAGCTCAGCACAGAGGCACACATTTAACTATAAACATAAAAGTCCCTTTAAATCCATTGAAAATATTGAGATTTTTTTTGCCACAGATGTTTTCAATCTATGCTCATAATTACATCTACGTCTCACAGGGGTCATGTGAAGAAAATTTCTGGACCAGGAATGATAAGAAAATATTATTAGTCTGGCAAAAACACCAAAATCTCTTTGCTGCTTCGCTTCCAGAAATAAATCCTGGCAGACTACTAGCTGTTTACTTCCAAATTAATTAATGGAATACCTTAATAAAGGTATTTTCCCATTTCTTTTCTAGGGGGTCTTCACCTTTCTACTAATGGTCCATTTGATCTAAAATCTAGAACTTTTGATTTATTATTTATACTTATTCTCAGCTTTCATAATAGATGGCACTTCTGTGCAGTTTCTACTTGGTAAGTTTACTGTAAAAGACAATTGATATAATGAATGGGTTTTTTTCCTTATTTTATATTACATATCTAGTGGTATGTGGTCAGGAAGAAAATATTGCATAGTTAAATAAGTATCTTGTAATAAAAATAACATTTCTGGATGGTCCCTGTATCTGAGAAAAATTACTTTTAGGAAAGCATGAAGGAAGTTAAAAGACAAATCCCTGTGAAAAATCTGTCATTCACAGACTGAAGAATAGTACCTTTTCTTTTTTCTTTTGTTTTTTTTTAAGACTTTAAAATAACAGACTCGTAACCTCAACAAAAGGAGAGGCAAAAGGAGTTTGACTTATCAAGCTGACAGGAGTGGACCAAGACGGATTACTGAAGCTGTAATCAGTGCAGTTTACCCACAACTCAGCCTCAGGAGGTCCTGAGAAGAAAGAAAAAGATATGAAAAAACGTTATGAACTCATCAGAAGTTACATAGATTTACCTGAAGTCCTCAAGTACTTATCAGAAGGAGGACATGTCTGAAAGTTACCTGCAAGTTTTAAGGGCAGCACAGAAGACACCTCAGAACTTCATAATCACTTTATTAAACTCGAAGAGACAGAAAATATCATTCATTTTGTAAGAAGCTTGATGTGGCTTCAGGACTCTGAGCATGAACAAAAAACTTGGTCCTCCATTTTGCGGAGGACAGTTTGCAGAATAGCATTATTGGACAGTGATGAAATTTTATTTCAAAGTCAAGTTGTAGGTAAGACATAGTAGCTGCATATTGCTGTAACGGGAAACAGAATTGGTAGTACAAAAAGATATATAAAATAACTGTTCTTTGTGATCCATTTGCTTAAGGAAAACAGCATTTTTAGCACAAACTAGCACTGGAACAGGTTGCCTGGAGAAGTTGTGGAGTGTCTGTCCTTGGAGATATTCAAAACCCAGCTGGACAAGGTCTTGGGCAACCTGCACTAGCTTTATCCTGCTTGAGCAGGGAATGTTGGGACAAGATTATCTCTAGAGGTCCTTTCCCACTTCAAGCATTCTGGGCTTCTGTGATTTTTCTTTTCTTTTAATGTTTTTTTTCCCCCTACAGTCCATTTACTGAAGTGCATAGGCATACCCAAATTCTGTTTCTGGGAAAAGATCACTTAGTTTAGTCAGGTACATGGAGCAAATGACAACAAATTAAGAAGAGTTAGAGAGAGTTAGCAAATCAGAGATTATTCATGTTATCTGAGAAAATTATGACCTATGTCACAGTCTTTAGTCAAGACTACAAATAAGAAAAGAGACTAAGCTGAACTGTCACTTCTACCATGAGAGGATTACAGGACAAGATGTCTCAAGCCTTTCTTAATTAAGTAATTGATTCCCAATAGCTAAGTCATATTAAATTAATTTACTGAACTAGTGAAAGCAAATATCTTTCACAAGCAATTCAAAGTCTCAGTTCTGAGCCATATCTTGAATCTTGTGCAAGATGAACACAACAGTATAAAAGTGATGGTGGCATAGATACTGTCACTGTAGACAGTGTATTTGCCATTGTTTAAGTAACATTGCAGGTCTTTTTTACATGATTATATATTGATATCAGTGGAAAATTAAGCAATTTAGGAGGAAATTCTGAGAAGATATACAGGATTTAAGGTTAACTTCTGAAGTCTATCAAGCATTTTTCTCGTTTGGGATTACAACTAAAATGAATGGGTTGTTGATAATCTTTATTTTTTCCATTGCTTTAGATACTCAGATTAGAGTCCCTGAAACACACAGAAGAACTTCAGGGGGAAGAATAAATAAATAAAAAATTGGAAGATCCAGTCTGGAGTATGCTGTAACCAGAGCATGAATATATACTACAAGAGAAGTATCAGAACTGGCTTATGCAAGTCCAGAACTCCATGCAAGTCAGATACGGGTATTTTCACACAGGTCTCCCACATTCCAGTTAGATATAAGGGACTGGAAATACTGTCTCCTGATGTGTGTTATGGAATCACAAAATCACAGAACGGTTCAGGTGGGAAGGGACCTCTTGAAAGGTCAACTCTGCTCAATCAAAAGTCCAGGACCATGTCCTATTGGGTTTTGAAAATCTCCAAGGATGGAGACTCCACAACCTCTCTGGGCAACCTTTGCCAGTGTTTGACCACCCTCACAGTAAAAAGTGTTTTCTTGTGTTCAGATGGAATTTCCTGTTTTTTAAATTGTGCCTGTTGCTTCCTGTCCTGTCAATGGGCACTGATGAGAAGAGTCTGGATCCTTCATCTTTGTTCCCTCCCATCAGGTATTAATATACACCAAGATCCCCCTGAGCCTTCTTTTCACCAGGAAGAGCAGTCCCTGCTCTTTCAGCCTCTCCTCATCTGAAAGGTTCTCCAGTTGGAAGATGCAGATCATAAAATGACTGCTGAAAATGCTTTCTGAATCTAGACCAAGTTGGGTGGAATAACTACTTTAAGAATCCCTTTGGATTTAGGTGTCAAACCATTTACTGGTCTCAGGACTTGGTGGACGTGTAGTCGAACAAACTAACTTCAGAATTCATCAGCAGCCACTGCACAAAAATTTTGATGCCTTAGATTTTGGATTTAGCTTCCTAAAATAAGGCATCCTCTATGTCTCTTTGTATTCATAGCCCAGAAATAATTTCTGTTGTTTGGAAAATGTGTTCAATATCTTTAATCTATCTGCAAATAATACACAGACATTCAATATCATACTGTATAACTAATCCCTTTAAAATAAGTATGTATCATTTACCACAATATTTCACACCACTAAATATGATGATTATTTTTTTTTAGATCATAAGCAATTATTTTAGAAAGAGAAAAAAATTACCAAAAAATAAATGACATCAGTAGGTATAAGATAATAAATACAAATGCCAGCCCATTTCTGATCAGCATGAAACTTCCTGATTACACCATGCAAAATCTATGCAAATGTGCATAATGAAGATGTGAGCGGCAGCACATGTGTCAAAAGCATGTCAATAAATTGATGTTTAATCTACCTATACCTAAAAAAACCAGTCAACTCCTGCAGAAGGATTGCTTTTATTTCAGTATTGCTAGTTGATGAAATCCCAGCACTCTAACAAGGGTTTATAATTTGATAAAAATTACTGGTCACTGGATCTGCATTTTCTTCAAACTGCTGCCCTGCTTCTTGCTAAGTGCACTGCTGACATGTTTGATATTGAGCTTGAACTTAAAAATTACTATCTCAGTAGATGTTTATTAGATTTAGCTGGCTGAAGTAAACCTAGACACAGTGCCCGCAGTACAATGTAAAAACAGATCTTATTTATGTGTGCCGGGAAATGTTGCACATTTCTTCCAGGAAAAAAAGGAAAATCAGAAATAACCAGCAAAAAACCACCCACAAAGCAAGGTATTATCCATGCTATTAGAGGAGCGGAGAAAATTGACCTGTGTTAGACTAATGTAATGTCATCTTTGAAAACATTACAATACTGTGTAATGCAATTTATTTTTATATAATCATTTTAATACACATTATTGGGAAAAAGCTTGACAGAAAGAAGTAGTTATAAATTCAATACATGCCATGAGCTGAAGCAGAAGAATCTGAGTATGGGGATCTAATTTTTCATGTGAAAATATTACATACATTTTAGTAGGAACACAATGCCTATGATTCCTTTTAAATTATTTTAAAGAAAACCTATGAAGTTAGCAGAAGTGGTAATTTAGCAGAAGCGGACACTCCCAGAAATACTTAAACTCTAATAACATGTATGCAGCCCTAGAGAATCAATATATTTTTTGAATAAAAAATAATATTCTGCCAAATACTGCAAAACTTTTTTTCTGCCTACATATGACTGGAATGCTATAACCTTAACAACCATGTGACTATGCTTGTTTGCTAAGACTTCTGTTCAGTCAAACACATAATTATGTGCTTATACCTACTAAAGTCAATTGGAGAAATATACGTTGTGGTGACCTGTGCTCACTGGTGTTGAATGTCTCATGTGTCTGTAGGAATCTTTCTGCTGGGGTTCTGCATGATTTCTGTCATCCCACTATCTCCTCTTGTTCTACAGTTCTTTGCTGTCACTGCTCAATACCACTGAGCTAGTATGGGAAACCTAGATTAGTAGAGCACATCTCAGAAGTATTCAATGTTGAATTTCAAGTGAAGCTTGACAGTGTTATATATCATTTAGTGTCAACTGTTGTACAAATATCACAGGATTTGTCTGGATGAAGGAGAAGGAATGATAAATACAGAAAAGAAAAAAGAGTCCAAGAGGCATAAAAAGGCAACAAAAACAGTAAGGAAAAGAAGAATGTGTATCTAAAGGGAACAGGAGCAGTCCCAGGTGAATTGTCATGCATATGGAGAAAAGAAGGAGATTGCAGAGGATGGCACAGCAAACACAAGGCTCAGAGCTAAAAGAAATCAAGCCAGGGAAAATAGTTATGTGAAAATAGTTATGTGTTTGTAGCAGGTAAATGAAAAGAAATTGAACATAATGCTGAACCATACTAAACCTTTAAGCTTGGTATGAAGACAGCTTTCTGCTGTGTTACTGTCTTATCTTTCTCCTTTTCCCCCCCACCCCCCGAAACATGGCTGTAAGAAGAAATACCTACGTGTTACATGTGATTTACCTCTAAAACGCTTTGATGAGATAACATAAGGGAATTCTAAAAATGATAACAGTGATATTGGTGATTATAAGCTCACTGATATGGCTGACTGGGTAGGACTATGGGCGAAATTGTCCAAAAAGGAGAAATCCTCCCAAAAGGATTCACATCTCTAAAGCATTTCACTGCATTTAATGATTATCCTGAAAACTTATGCTCAGCTGCTGCTTGATTAACAAGAAACCATGACTCTACTGGTATCCCAGTTTCAGCATGAAAACTACCTGGACACCAGGGAGTTTCTCTGTATGCTCAGAAACATTTTAGTGCGGATAATACTGACAGTTTGGACCCTACTTTATGCCCAGCCTTGACTGAGACACAGAAAGTACACATTCACCACCTAAGTTCCCTGTCCTGGAACTTATTCCAGGAATTATTATCAAAATATAGCTCTTAGAACAGGATCCATTCAAAAAGAAGTGACAGCAAACTTCTCATTTCTTGATGCAATATTCCTACACTTGGAATACTCATGGATGAGGAAGTTTGTCTTCAAATTTCTCCTCTCGCTTAGTATTTAGAACCTACCTTTCTTAACCTAACAAACAGGTTAAACACCACATTTTGAGGAAGGATTCCAAGTTGTTAATATGAGGGAGAGTAAAAATAATTATAACAGAGCTCAGCAAGCACTGAAGAGAAAAGTGTTTCGAGAAACACCTGTCTGTAGGATTTTGGACAGGTCTTCACACCTGTCTGAGTCCATCTAAGCTGTACCTCACTCAGCTTGCTGACTTCTAGGACTTCTTTTCTGAGATACTTGATTTTGCTCAGCACCACAGGGTGCTGCTTCTTGTGCCAGTCACCATCCCAATTATACTCCTGTTATTAATTTTTAAGGGATTAAGCTCCTTTCTAAATTTATATCTAAATTCCAAATGGAAAAGTAATTTAGATCAGATTTTTCTTCTTTTATGTACTGAAACTCTAAATTGCAGCTGATTGCAAATCTTAAAAACACAATTCCTTGATAGTACAGTTATTGGTCACTATTGGAACTGTTGACTTTCATGCTTTTAAAAAAACATTGCCTGTATTTTTTACTCTTTTTAATGGAAAAAACATACTTTTGCACTTTTGGAAAATATAATTTGTGTTGTCTTCATTATCAACTTCATTACATTATCTGATGTCCTCTAGGAGGACCAACCACTAAGGTCTCAAGTGCATGTGAATATTTATTTGACAGAGGTTTCATTCTCTTTCTGAGGTTGGGTTTGTTTATTAAGTGGTTTGGGTTTTTTTCCTTTATCTGTTTTTAATTTAACTTAGTTATAAAATTTTATTACGATCATTCATGACAGAGGAACGAGCACATTTCACAGTTTTCTTTTACTCCTTATTGCTTATTTCTATTTTTTTATATAAAATACATATAACCCACTATCTGCAGTTTTCAGTAAACTGTCCTAATTAGATTTAAAGCACATATTTCAATATATTATCGACAACAAAACTTCTACTCCATCACTGTCAATTAGACAAAAAGAATTCAAGAGTAAATCAACAATATGGCAATTTTGCAAAGCTGTGAATATTTCAGTTTGTTGGGAATTTCCCAAGAAAGACAGGAATGCTCTGTATTTCATGCTAAAAATCATGGCCTTGCAGTTGTGGGATTTTTTCACAGATTTTAGAGAGATCTGACTAGGCTCCAGGCTATCACTACTTACTGTGAATATTTCTAGTTAGTGAAGGATAGTAAAGTTTAAGTGAAAGCTGCTTAGAGCCTTGTTGCTATGTATGTGACACTGGCTAGAAAAGAAATGTGTTGTGTGTTTTCCTAAGAGTTTTCTGTAAAAAAAAACATTAGGTGATCAAAGAATTTCATATTATTGCTTATAATCAAGTTGAAAGCTTGTAAAACAAAAGGTTTAAAAGAGATAAAAGAGAAACAGAGAAACCAAGGTATATAGCAATATGTGTCTAACTTCTGGATGTAGAAGATAGACTCGCATTTTTTATTTACATATTTTAGGTAAATATTTTGCTGACTAACTGCTTTAGATAACCTGAAGCTTTCCCTCTCCTACCAAAGTTCTAAGAAATCTTGTGAGTTTAAAATAAATGCAGTTGTGTTTCTTTAGAAATGTAAACCTTTCCAATGAATCTTATCAAAAGTTTCTGTCTTATCACCCACTATAACTGAACTTTAATCAGCACAGTACCCATGGTATTTAAAACACAAGATTCATTTTTATGTGCATTGGTTGATATTACATGTGCCAAACTTTATTAAAAAACGTGTTGGAGCACAGTGATATCTGAGTGGTGTCTCTCAAGAAAATGTATATTTTATGCTGATGTATGTTTTTTCCATCTTACTCAGTTGGCAGTCCGGGAAAGACACTAACAATTAGAGTATTTTCAGACATCAGAGTCGTTTTAATTTGAAATGGCTGTTTTAATAAATCTTCTCTCAAAAATCAAATCTGATTCACTCATCTGATCTGATGAGTGAATAGGACAACAACCTTTTTTTACAAACTTTTTTTTTTTTTTCTTTTCAGCACAAAAAATTCTAGGCAGCTTCATAAATCTCTAAACTCTCCTGAGTTCATCTGGTCATGCTGGACAAGTCTGGTGAATTCCTGTGAACCATAGTCTTATCCAGACTTTCTGGCACACATCTGAAACCTTCCTTTTGTATGGGATGAGGCAGAGAAATCAGTATACCACATGATCTCTAAACCAGTAGATGTTTGAATGTGTTTTTGTAGCTCAGAGCAAAATTTGGTTTTGCATTATCCACAGGTTTACTTCTGTGGAGAATATTTATTGGAAAGGCCCAATCAGAGCCACTCTCAGCCTTAACTGAGAAATAGTAACAAAAAGCTGTCATCCATTCAGAGGGTTGCAGTTAATTTTCCATGCAAATTCCACCTACATAATATCAGAGATTTTCTATTTAAGGCCTCTCTTGCCTTTTCATATTTTTTTACCCTATTCTTGTTTGGGAGTATGCCCTGTCTTGTTCCAGGGACATTTTTAGGAGAAAACTTGAAATTAAATTCAAGGATTCTTCAGATCTCTGCCATAGTCTTTCAGCTATGCTTAGAAGAAAGCTGGATATTTGTCATGATGAAAACTTTGCATGTAGAATGGACACAGGGTGATGAAGCAAAGTATAATTCTGTGCTCAGTTGTAAGCACATGTTGCATGTAAAGAAGTCACCTATGAATCTTGAATGAAGCCAGTGGAATGAAACTGGGTCCTAAATATTTCAGTTACTGAGAGGGCTGGATGGTAGGAGACTAAAGACAGATATATGTACAGGAGAAAGAGTAAGACATTTGTAACAAATACAAATGAGTTCTGAAGTTTTCGATTGCAGTACATTTGCTCACACAATTTAAAAGCAAATGACAATTTAGAATCATATTTTCATAGTTTTATTAGAGGATAGAGGATATCTTAGATGTGTAATTCAATAAAACAGTAACATTACAAAATAAATGACAAAGTGAAAAAATATTATATTACACTGAGTTACGGATATAACTTAAGTCCTTTAGGTAGAATCCTTCTTAAAATCTTTGAGAATAGGGAAAGAGGAAGCATACATCAGAAAAAAGAACTTAAAATAGATTGTGATAAAAATGCATACTATTTGCAGAAGATGACTGTAATTCCAAATATTGCTGTTGGTAATTCAAAGAGTGGAGGATGATCTTCTGTTCTTAGTATTCTGTACATTTAGTTATATAGTGTGAAATTCATGCCTGGGTAAAAATACCCTTTTGTGGGCTTCATATCCTTAATCCTTGTGTTGTGGAGCTAAATGGGATCAAGCTGGAGCCTAGGTCTTGTGCTAGAATTCTTACAACATGTGAAAAAAATTCCTCATAATTCATAATGAATAAATTTTAAAACTATAAAAAGTAGAACAAGATACTGTATATAAATGAAATCACAGTCATAACTGTTTCAATGGAAGTTTTTTGCTGTGGCACAGATCACTATTATTTTGGTTCTTATTGTCCTCATATTGACATAAAAAATCATGGTTTCATATGTGCAAGACTGCCAGTGGTTCCAATGATACATTGACTCCTCTGGACATATAGAAGAGATGCTAATGTTCTGCAGGACTTACAGATCCTCGGCTGCAAAATCACCACAGTGACATTTCCTTATCCAGTGCAATTTATATGTGCTTTATATTTGATGGTGTACTCACCAGTACAAAGTGTGTTCTGTTTGCTTGCTCGGGAACAGGGGAAAGAGTAGTGTCCCTGGGTGAAGAAGGGAACCATATCCTAGCCACTACTTTGTATCAGGGGGAAATGCTCTTGGTCCTCTGCTATAATTAAGACACTCTACTGCTCTTCTCATCTCTTCCCTACACACACAGCAGCTGTATCTGCACCTGCATTGACATCAGCTTGTCTCACTTTACTGTAAAGGATCTTGGAGAAAAGGAGAGTGGTTTTTTTGCCTAGTTTCTCCACTCACATAGAGATAATTATACGGGAAAACCTCTTTAAAATACAATTTTACAGAAGGTGATTGGGTTCACTCTGAATGAAATGAGTCAGGGTGTCTTTCCAGCTGTTCATCCAGTGAAAGCATGGATAAATCCTGTTCCATAAAATATGGACTTCTTTTTTTCTTCATTTTCACTCCTGTTTACAAAATTTTGAATGAGAATGCTTGAAGGATTAACACTTGGACAACAAAAAGGGAATCGTATACAGAGGATGTCAGCTGCATAATTCTCTGTTGCATTATAATGTATCTTGAAATATCTTCAACTGACAGTCAAATTAGTATTTACTTTTATCAAAAAAGAACCATTTCTGTCAGATATCTAAAGCCAACAGTGATCAGAGTTGTAAGGATAATAATAGCAATAATAAAGATAACATTGTATGTGCTGTTAAAATTCAGATTTCCACAAGACAAATCTGTTATCATAAGTACAGTTTCACAAGATCAAGAGAGGCCATAAAGTTTAAGGGATTTTGACTTGGACCCAAACGTTCAAAAGCAAGTTACAACATGAATTTGTGCTAAAGGGGTCTGTCTGTCCTTCTCAGAGCACGTGGGCATTACTTCATCAGAGTTAGGAGTCCGAGGTGGCTGTCTGTGACACAGGCTAAATCATCCATTTTCTGTTGTTGGCTTTAGAAGCAGAACCTTTGTCACGCTGCCTGACAAAATGCCCAGAGCTCTCTGCTTTGAACAACAGGGTGCTTCTGCAGCAGGTTTACACTGTATCTGGCAACCCATGCTTTATGTTTAATGCAGACTTTAATATAAACGCTGAGTCTTTAACAGTATTGCATACTCGTCAAATAACAGCCAAAAAAACCACCACCACCTTTTCTAGCGTGCTAAAATTGCATTTTTGGAATGAAAGCATAGGTATGGATTTATGTCTCTCAGATGTGTTTTTTAAAATATGATTTGTTAGATTATTTTATAGAAATATTGAAGTACCATGCAAGAAAAAACAAAACAAAACATACCCCCTACTTCAGAAAATGCACATTAGGAGCTATAAGAAACAGAAAGTTATTTTCATGTATGCTGCTCATATGTTTTATTGCAAAGTTTGGTGAATACTGTGTTCCAGGTAATGTAGTTAATGAGGCAAGCAAATGGCTTAATCAGTCTCATATAAACAAAATTCTACCATGTCTTCTAGGAAGAAAATATTTTACCCTTTTGTTGTTATTAATAATGAAAAAATAAAAAATATGCAGAAGCAACAGAATTGATCTATATCCTTTCATATAGTTTATTCCATGACAAAAAAGTCAAATGATGTCATTTTCCAAGATTAATCCACATGACTAATCTTGATAAAGCAAAAGCTTCATGTATTGAAAAAATATATCAACTTTTTCTAGTTTGAAAACAAAGCACTAATTCTTCTGAAAACAATGTATTTTTCCCTATATATAGCAGTTTGTGATCATTGTTCCACAATGCACACTTGAAAGGAGAATAATTCACCATTGGCCTGATTATCTTCAGGACATCAATGAAACTGAATTAGGAATATTTGAAGAAAGAAAAATTATACTACAATCAAACGGTTTGAACTTTGACAACATATCATCATTTGCAACCAGTACCGCTAAGACTAATTTTGGAGGACATCCCTCTGACTACAGAATTAATGGGAAATGAAAATGAATATTTGCTTGAAGTTAATTGCTTGCCTCATATATTGCATAATGCAGTAAAGTATACTACAGACAAGTTCTCATTTGGTTTTAAAAGCTGTGTAACGTAAGTTTTCAATTAGTTTATCCTCATCCACCAAAGCAATTTCAGAACTATGAGAAATATTTCACTTTATCAGTGTTCAATATGCTGAAATGTTGAGGCATGTCTACAAAGTGGTAATCATCCCACAGATTAAAAGTATTCCAGTTTTCTATCTAAAATTAATTTCATATGTGCATGAACTGATTTTTTAAAAATGTTGGAAAACAGGAAAACTGAAAAATACTTTTTAAAACAATAAATGGAAATATACGATAATATAATGATGCATATAAGGACAATAATATGTAGGTAAGCAAAAAATATGTAATATGCTAACATACGTTTTTTTTCTCAACCCTGAAAAGAAAGGCATTTTCCCTGTGGTTTCTATGCCGTGCAATGAAAGGTGGTGAAGCCTGGACCTATTTATTTCAAAGAAGCTATGCCGTTTTCTAAGCTTTCAGTTTCACATATATAATACTTCCTAAATACTATTTTTTTACAGTTCAATTATTTTTAGAATTATATTTTAAAATTAAACTTAATGGTCAATATTAAAGGAAGTCAGTGTTAGCAAGGTAATTTTGTAATTTAGCCTAAATGAAAATTTATGTGGATCAAAGTAAGTTTTTCTTCATCATGAAACAAGAACACAAAATGATCAACTAGAAAAAAAACCTTACTAGAAAAAAAAAAAGCCTTATGTCATCATAAAGCACAAAGGTAAGACATGAAATGAGCTTCAGTAGGCAGAATAGCAGTATTGTATCAGGTATCAAAAATAAACACAAAGACCTCTCTTACAGTTTCAGTGTAATTTAGTATGATAGCTGAATAAGTACCATCAGAACCTTGTACTTAAAATTCACAGTGAACTTCCAGGTAAAAGTACCAATTTTTAGCAATTCCAGTCATTATAGACAGATACTGCTGGCTGTGAAGAAAATATATATATATTTGTTTCATTTCTCAGGAAGTCACTTGATGCTTGAATGCTTTCTCCTACACACAAGTTCATTCCGAGCTTTAGAAAACCCCAAGTAAAATGTTAAAAAGAATGACAACCACAACAGCTGTGATGAATTGCAGATTTACTAGGGAGATTAAAAGGCTTTTTGCCATCCCAATATCCAACGCAGCAGGCACTCCCAAAACAGGTAATATATCCAGGATCACATAATTTCCCTCCACTTCTCCATTTATTTTGGGCTTAGTTCTGTATTAGGTATGGTCTTAAACTGACATAGATGTTGACCTGTATCAAGTAATTTTATATTTAATCTTAAGTAGAGAAAGCTTAACCACCTTCTTTATCCAAAATTTGTAGGGGAAAGGTGGTTTCTTTAGCATTAAATTTTAGATCAAAAATACATTAAATATTAGTGTGTGTGTTATTAATAAAGTATTTTGTGAGCCTCTGAAATCATTAAAATGTTTCTACATGGGACAAATATGAAGAACGCTTCAGCAGAGTAGATACTTCATTAGTTTCAGCTGAGGTCCATATTAGGCAAAGACCAATTATTCTAATTTAAGGGTTGTTTAAAGAGAAATATCTCCACTGTATAAGAGGTCTCATGTAATGTTGAGGAGAAGGGGATTTGATTAAAAATAATGAAAAATAGATAGTTCAATACAAAAACTGACCAGCACTATGCATATACCATGATGAGAGCAGAAACTGGGAAAAGATGGACTGTTTGCCATACATTAAACAGTGCTAACTACAGGCAAGGTCTCCATCAAAATCCTTATGCTGTCACTGAGGTTAGGAGCAAAATTTTTTTCCAATGGTGCTTTTAATCATGACAGTAAATGAATTTCTGTTCTGATGTAAATTTGGTGACTTAAAGGTAATGAGTAACTCTCACACTATCTATAAGGTACTTGAAACTTCAAACACTTGGACGTCTTCTGGACATGCAAGAAAGATGTACACAACTATGATGGAACTATGAGAGGATAAAATATGACAATCACATATTTCTTCATATATGTGTAATGTATATATATGTACAGACACATAATTTTATGTGCATACATACACATTCTGTTTCACGTGCACATACAAATCCATCTATACTCTTGCTCACCTTCCCTTCCTTTATCTTTGCTTAGATGATTTAGTTTTTTTATTGCATAGTAAGCTACTGTATGTTTTCAATTTACTACTTCTCCCTATATTTCCATCCTGTCATTTTCAAATGTAAATTCAGTGATTTTTTTAAAAGTGCACTGTGTCTTGTTAATTGCCTATGAATGTTAAACTGCTTGTTTAATTGACGTCCATCTTAAACCATCATAATGGTTTCTGAAGGTTTATCAGACCTTTAAGAACTTGTGTTTTCTATTTTCCATATTATCCAAGTAAAAATGTTAGTTTTTCTTTTGTTGGTGAAGGCAACATAATGAGGAAGTGACACTGAGATTCTTTGATCAAACCCCACTGGATGTATGAGGTATCCTGTTTATATGTTGTGTGTCAGGGATGTGAGGAGGTAAAATCTTCTTAGACTATTTACAAATGTAATTGGATTGTTAAAGAAAAATGGAACTAAGCTCTATTAAAAAAAAATAATTCAGTGTGCGAAGCTCCTCTTTCATAATGTATTTTTAACTATACTTTAATATCATCTACAGGTTTAATATGTTTTTTAACATATTCAGAAACTAGACTTAATCTTATAATCCATTTACTTTTCAGGTGGTACAAGTGGTATTAGCCAGAATAGAGGATGACCTCTGACTGGTTAATCCTAATTAAAGCTGAGCAAGAGATTACTTTGTGAAGTTTTCTGATGAATTCAGTACTAAGCTGAACTATAACTCTTCTGAGGTGTGTTGTTCCTACTGCATGGACAAAGATGGGTATAGTGTCAGCCAGGTTTTGGATCAATTTGAAGAGTTTCAATGGTACCTATGCAACAAACTGAGCTGATCTGGGAACAGCATGGCAGGACAAAGTAATATTTCGAGGGGGACATAGTTAGTAGAAGATGATATCACTAACCTCTACTTGACAGATTGTCTTACCCCCTGCTCTCCACTGCTCATAAGGGTATGTCAAACCACCCCCTCAGATGTTTTAAACCTCCTGCATGACAAGGATAATTCAAAAAGACCTCAGAAGTGGAAAAAGAATAGGTTGAATTTGCAATTCTGGCTTGTATTTCTCCTGAGATGGACAGAAGCCCAAAGGGCGGTTTAAATGTAAAGTGTGGTTTATGGCTTCTTTACTGATTTAGAGCAGGACAGAGCAGCTGAAAAGAATAATACAACTCAACCCAATGACAGTGACATGCCTACGCCATTTATCTTCATCCTGTCCACGGGAGGGGGAAGGCAGCAGTTGGTGGAGCCACATAATGGTAGATTTATCTGCCATGTCAGTGCTTCCTGCTAACTGTTCTCTAGACAACTTCAACATACCTTGGTAAACTCCTACCCCATTGTGTTATTAAGGTGGAGCTCACAGACCACCACTGTAATATTAGTGCTGTAATATTAGTGCTGAAAGTGCTCTCTGCCCAACCTCAGTAATCCACCAGCAAAACAAACAAACAAACAAACAAAAAAATCCCAATAAACAAACAAAAAATCAAAGAACAGGACTCTGAACTTACTTTAGTTTTCTTCGAAAGAGATCTTTCTAGGGGGTTTTAAACTATCAATTATAGGTTATCCTTTAGATTCATGTTCACAATCCAGTAAAATAAGATGTTTAAATATTTTCCTCTAGTGGCCAATAAATGTCACAGTTAGAAGTACGTGAATACTGTTCAGCACCAGTTATTTTTCTGCTGAGAAATGGTTCATTATCCTCACTAGGAATATTGTGCAATTATCCAAATATCATAAAAATTTAATCTGATAGTCATAAATTTCTTCCTCCCCTCAAAAATAGGGGTGATCTGAAAAATACTGCTCCTTTTGCATTGGTAAAAATTAAGTATTTGCAGTTTGCAACAACAGATTTGTGTCTCAAAACAGGTTTTTAAAGCTTTCTTTGGGGAAAAAAAAGTTTTCAGTAAAACTTGCATGTTTCTACTGAAAACTCAAAATACCAAAAGCCACTTTTGTTTTTAAGCATTTTTTAAATTAAATAAACAAACAATTCTGCCAATGAAAATAGAATTGTTGTTTCTTTAATGTAACTTTGTTGTGTTCAGGTTTCCAAAAGAAGTTTTACACTTGGTGGCATTCCTAACTATGCTTTTATAGGAGTGTTTTTCCTTTAGGTAGGTGGTAAAGGCTGCAGAAAACCTAGGTTTTTATTGAATCTAGTTCCTCACTGGACACAACTGAGCTTACTTAGACTGTTTAATATGACAATAAAGGTAATGTACACTTCAAAATTTGGAAATTATACCTAGATATTTAACTCCGTCTCAAATTGGTAGGAATTAGCTCACTACATATCCTTCAGCACTTGCCATTTCAGTCAATACATCACAGCATGCTGTGGCCTCTACAGTGATCTGGTCAGTGATGTTCATATTGTAGGGCTGCAGGTGTCCATTGAGCGAGAAGCTGCTATTTCCCACTACTTTACCTTAATTTTCATGCAGTCTCTTTTCCCCATTTCAGTTTAATCTGTAACAGCTACAGCAATAATTACTCATACACAGCTTTACCAGGGGAGTGAGAGAAAGAGCACTGAGTCCTTTGAAGTGGGTTGGAGAGCATTAAGCAGGCCCTTCTCCATAGGCATAGTGACTAGTTAGAGTCTTTTGAGCCTTTGAGCAGAACTGAAATCAGTTATTTATATGCTTTGTTCCAGTTTCTTTAGCCTTCTAACTTTAAAGAAAGAGATTAATATATTTATTTAATGGCAGAGCATTAGGTCCAAACCTTTTGCAACATGTACTCATGCTGAACTTCAAGAAGTATTTTTAGTTTGGCTTTGTAAGCATTAAAAGAAAACAACAACGGCAGCAGCTACCAGTTAAGAAGTAGAATCTGAGCCAAATAAAAATCACTTATGTAAAACTCCTGATACACTCCTTCATCCAGCAAATATAAAACCAAACAAATGATACGGGTATGTCAATCAGAAATACATATGGGGGGAAGGAGGAGAGGGGAAGAGGTGAGGAGAGAGAGTTCTGCAGTATTTATTTTCTTTTGCAAATGTTTAACTTGTAACAAATAGAGGATAAATCCCCTAACCTGCAGTTTCCTGTGAATATCTTCTATTTACCTTTCTGTTAATTACCTTCTTCATTCAACCAGAAATGAAAAACATAATCCCTTGCTAAGTTTATTTTGCATTAAAAAACAATAATCATTTAAATCAAAGATAAAGTTTTTAAAGGTGGGATTGGACCCCTGTGTTTCCCTTAACTAGACATCTGAGAATGAAAAACACAACTGTCAAGATGTCTCCTGGCTTGTGTTACAAGAAACTTAATCCATTTACTCACTAGTGTGATGTCCTGCTAGCAGGAAGCACGCACATACTAATTAAAGGCTTCAGTTCTTTATTTAAATGCTTACATTGCATCCCCAAAGAGAAGGGTGTCCAGTGCAAATTGTTCTTGAGGAAATTACTTGGATTTTTAAGCTTTGGTTGTAACAGAAGTGTAGCGGTTGTTAGCAAATTAGTGGTTATGGTTACAGTAAATGGAAACCAGAGAAGCAATTATGGCTACAAATTATTTCAAAAGTATTAGAAAAAGAAGATGAGCTACTTTGTTACTAATGGCAACTGGATGAAACTAGAGCTGTAAACCTATACAGCAAGACTAAAAAGCAAACAATTTACCATCAAAGGAGGAAATTTTATAGGAAGATGTAATGTTTCTGAGTGCCAGTTGAAGCTCATACTCAGTTGGGTTTATACGCCATGACAACTGCTTGTCATGATTTCTGTTTTACATGTTTGTAATCCTTAAGTTTTAATTGCATTACATAATTGTGACATGGAAGATTACTTTTGTTTCATACCAGCTTGCCTAAGTGAGGTCAGTAAGCTCCAAGAAGAGTGTAAATAAAGAATGTGGCTTTTTTTGAAGAAACAACTTCCCCAAACTTACTGATTTTTAAAAAGAATTTATTTGCAGAATTTACTTAGATCACTTGTTAGTTTGTTATGCTTATATTTTCTAAATAGCTATTTATTTTACTTTACTTTTTTGTCTTATACCAACAGATTCATAAAGCTTGGAACAGGTTCCTTCAGTCAGAAAAAAAGATAGACTCTAATGAGGGGTGTCTGACACTGGAGATAAGAAGAGAAGAATGTACCAATCTTGCAGCAGAAAGTGCATCAACTGAAAATATTTACTGTTCCTATTAAAAAAGAATTAACAAAAACAGGTGGCCTTTTAATTGAAGCCTTTATCACTCTTTGCTCAATTTCATTTAAATGCAAATTTGAAATCCTTTCTCTAAGCCAATAGAAAGTTGAAACTGAACATGAACACTAGTTTACTAATGGTGCAATTATGTGGCAAACCATTAGGCTTAATATGAGACACCACGTATACTGGAAATATTAAGACAGCCAGTGAGGGTCCTTTTCTTTGAGTATACATTTGTAAGCTGTTAAACTCATCATCAGTACAAAATACTTTGCCTGGGCTTGGTAAGATACTTATTTCAGTTTAACCCTAAATATAGTGTCCTGTATTTCTCTTGGGCCCTATATCTCCCTGGTCCCATAGTGGGGGAACTTTATACCCGGAAGAGCTAAAGCTTGTCATAGCTGTAAAAAAGAGGCTCATCAATACTCAGGTCTGACATTCCAGACTCTGCTGAATTTCTAGGTAGGACATAGTAAGTCAAGGGCCTAGACTGAAAACAGAAGTCTTCAGCTGCTTGCTAAGTGATGGAGGTTTATATGTGGAGTGCCTCTTCTGAGTGATTTGATGGAAGTGATCATGGGTCCTTCTGGAATCTTTTTCTCTTTTCTCCCCTCCCCTTTCCTCTCCTCTCCTCTCCTCTCCTCTCCTCTCCTCTCCTCTCCTCTCCTCTCCTCTCCTCTCCTCTCCTCTCCTCTCCTCTCCTCTCCTCTCCTCTCCTCTCCTCTCCTCTCCTCTCCTCTCCTCTCCTCTCCTCTCCTCTCCTCTCCTCTCCTCTCCTCTCCTCTCCTCTCCTCTCCTCTCTTTCTCTCATAGAAGACTTTGCTAGTTGGTCTTTTTTACCTGCTTGTCAAGAAGATTTTGTTGCCACATCATAGCATGTTTACCTTAAGATGTCTTGATCTGTGGAATGGATTTCATAACTCTTTTGGATTTTTTCTTTAAATTGTTTGTAGTCTATACAAGGGTGAGATATGTTTTGTTAAAAAGGCTGTCACAAAGGAGCTGAGAGGAAGGTGGCCTTGTCCTGGCTGCTCCACATGGGCCAGGCAAAATGTCTGGGACAAAGAGTGGAACTGCTTTTCCGCTAAGTATAATCTGACTAGTCTATTTAGAATGTAAATAAGAAAAAAGAAACAAACAAACAAACAGACAAAACCAAACCCCCAAAACCACAACAAAAAAACCAAAAGCCCACTCTAATGTAACGAAAATCTCTAATAACACTAACTGGCTTCTAAGGGAGGAGAATTAGCCCCTTGGAGCTGGTAGCACAATCCAGAGTCTGTATAATGTGCTCAGTGCTTAATTGTCACCTCCCCCCACCTTTTTTTTTTTGGTCTTGGTTACATTAAATAGCTACAAATTTAAAAACAAACAAACAAAAAAACAAAACCACAATAAAATGGAGATACCAATACAAAAGAGACAAAACAGAAATCAAAGCTAGAAAAAGAAAAGGATTTATACCTTAGAGAGAGTTAGGGAGAAAGAGAGAATAAGAGAGAGAAAAAACTTTTTCCCAGAAAGATTTAGCCTGCCTAGGATATTAAAGAATATTTCTTTTGAGTTTTCCATTTCTTTACTGCACCTTCATACTGAAAGAAATAAGAACAAACGCTTTAGGAAGGGGTCGTATATACCTTCGGTGATTCAGTTATCACAGCTTTAGTGCAGCTGTTTCAGACTATGAACAGGGATATTTTTCATTTTTCAGGAAAAAAAAACAGTAGTAGACCCTATCAAAACACTCAGGACTGTATCAAAAGAAAATTTTACAGCTTCCAGGTTCAAAAGTTCAGGTCAGAGGAGTGGTTGCATGCAATTTATTTTGCATACGAAAGCAATAGTCTCATGGCTTTCCATATTAATGGTCCTCCTTCGTTGTAACAGTAAGTACACTGGGAAGGATGATACATTGCACAGGATAATATAAGCTGACATATACAAAGGAAGCATAAGAAAGCTTAGCTCCTGATACTGTTATTTTGCTTCTGGATATCTCTGAAATGCTGAATACTTTTTTCATTTGATCTTAGCTTAATGCAGGCATCAGCTGTTTGCAGAGGGAAAAGCAGACTTAAAAAACATCCAGCCATCATTCAGCCAAACATTTGACTCCAAGAATTTTCCAGTAATTGGTGAACTATTGAGATTCCTCTGACACCTACACAAACTATTGTGCAGAAAATGGGTAGCTTGATGCATACAGCTAACGGCTGTCTCCATAGAAGCCCCTTTAATTTATTACTAATCTGGTTTTTCTGTAACCAAGTCAAGGACACAGTATTTGGGTTTTCTCTCCCTGCTTCCCTTGGTAGCAGGAGGGGTCCATTCCAGGCTGCAGAGGCAGACCAGGCAGCAGGGAATCTGCAACGGCTGATTCAGCCTCTTCTCTCTGAGTAAGGAACTAATCCAATTGACACACGGTGAAGTAAACAGATAGTGACATATTTGTAGACAAACTGTCATACTCTCGATTATTCCCAAAACCAAATTATTTCTGAATTGTGAGCATGGAATTTAAAAAGTCTGCCAGCCTCAGCATCTGGTACATTTCTATGAGACCCAACCATTGGGGGGAAAAGTTAATTGCAGTATCATGTAGTACATTTCCTTACATGTCCTAGTAAATCTCTCTTGCACACTGCACTGAAGAAATATGCAAATGTTCTCTTCACACTATCGATATTGTAGTATGGCTTGTGTTCTATAAATTATAAATTCCTGTTTTCTTCTTGTTTTCCATTACATATTTGAGTAACTTTTTGAAAAGCAAATTGACTTTGTCCTGTCTTAAAATGTCTTTTCTTAATGAAAATAGAACATATTTGAAAATATTTATCTTTGCTTGGTATGTATTGAATAGGTTGCATTTTCAAAAGCAGAATTGGTTTAATATTATTCTCACTGAATGCTGAACTTTTACGGCGCAATGAAATCATGACTCCACCTGCCTTGCAAGGAGCCTCACAACTACAATGTTACTATTGTGGGGGCTGGATATCCACCCCTTTGAACCTTTTACAGCAAAGAAAGAATAGACTATTTAAACAGAGTGATGTACTTATCTGTCAAACTGTATCACATATCCTCCTAGTGTGAACTCCTCCTTTCTGAACAGAAGCAAAGAAGCATGTTATCCTGCCCTGTCATTACATATTTGTGAGGGATAAAGAATGAGGTCTTCTTCTAGTGCATTTACTGAAGATTCCCGTAGACTGAAAATACTTTTAACTACAGTGTTGTTAAAAACAGGGCAAAGCAAATAGTTGATGCCTCCAAGTTCATTAGCCCAGCTGCAGAATTTGGAGTGAGGATGAGTTTCCCTCAGCACTGCATAAATAAAACATCCAGGGGTGTTCACATTGCATGGTGAATCTTCCTTAGGTGAGTTCCTAGGAGGTCCTTCTGTGTTTTCTTGGGTTTAGGTGAGGGACCTTGTGGAGGGTTTTGAGGTTTTTGAGCTCGTGATTTAAGAGTCAGATCATCAAACATATTTAGTGACTGCAATAATGCATGCCTAATCTTCAGTTAACTCTGGATTAGTTGATCAGACTTAGACATCTGAGGAAAGAATTTTTAGAAATTTACTAAGCAAGGCACTATTTAGGCTAATTATCATTGATGTGCAGAGGAAGGGCTGGAAGTTACCTGGTAAAAGTAGTCAGAGATGAGTAAGCATCTCTGAAATTATACGTAACTTCTTTCTCTTGGGTTCTTGAACTATGAACATTAATCTGGAATTAAGCTCCTGTTAAGGCAAGTCATGCCTTTTGCTGCATTTCCTTTGAGAAGAGACAAAAGCACAAAATAAACAAAAATCTGAAGAGAGAGGGAATAGTTAGTGGCTTGCTAGGTTACCCACCAGTGCTGTAGGAAACTTAAATCTCCTATGTGGTGTTGAATGCAGAGGAGAGATATTAATTATTTTTCTACATCCTTCAGTAACATCTCTATTCTACCCCTAAAGGAGGAATTTTTTGATCCTGAGTATTTTATATTTGACTGTCCTCATCATGGTCTGTTGGTTACTCTGATACAAATCTGCCTTTCTAAATCTTCTTTGGGAGCTACTCCATCATTTATAAATAAGTATTACTTATTGGAGGAGAGAGAGAAATATGCTGCATTGTCTGGTAACCACTCACACAATGTATACGTCCAGGTCTGTCCTGCTATGTAATCTGTCAGTTTTTTTCTTTCTGGGCATGCTCTGAAGCCAAAGGAGCATGCTCTTGTAATAAGAAAGCTTTTCTCCTGGCAGAGTTTGAAACTTAGGAATTTTAACTTGAACAAGAGCTTCAAACAATTAATTAACTCTTGGCAGGATCCAGCTTCAGCACCTTTGTGTCTGCAGGGACTTATGGAGTTAGGCAGCAGAGAATGGATTTTAAGGATGTAACTCGCGGCTAAATGGGAACTGAAGAGGAGGCTAAAGATGGAGGCTTTTCCAGAATAACTTTTAAAGATGCAGAGTGAAAAGGCTGAAGTACTTTTGGCAAAAAAATCAATTACAGAATCTAAATTAAAGAATGTATTTAATTTTGAACTTCTAAGCATTGTCTACTAGAAGTTACTAGTTCAAGTTCAGTTCAATGAAGCCATTGTATAGTAGCGGTGGAACATGTGTGGCAACTCAGTGTTACAGCACAGCTATTTATTTATTTTTGTTACAAATTAACATGTTCTTGTGCTGTATCAGAGTACTTAATTCTTTCAGTTGCCTGAAAAACTTACTTTTTGAAAAGAGTATTTGACGACTGAAAAAGATAACATCTAAGATATTAATTACTGAGAACATTCTTGTGCTTCAGAAATATTTTAAAAAAAGGCCTGCTAATGTTTACTGTTCCATAGAAAAGGGGTTTTGCTTAGCTAAGCAATGTACTGTGACACCAAGTCTCTGATGCAGCTTTTTCCATCTTGTCATCTTTTGTTTCATCCCCTGTTAATTAGCTCAGTCATCAAGAATACTGGCATTTTCTACATGATTAATTTTCAAAACTATATGTGTATCTCATTTGTTTTATTTTTTCCTTGATTCTTTTCAGCATTTGTAGGAGACAGTACTTCAAAGTGTGATGTAAAAGATCTTGGAGCAGCAGCTAACAAATTAGACATTTAAAAGACTAATACTTTTCATTGTTGTCCTTTATAAAATTTTTAGTTCCTTTAGAACGTTTTTACATTTTCGTAAATGGAGTAATAGAGATCATCCACATACACATGCCCCTTTAATTTTTGCTTTAGATTAGTTTTAATAAAACCTACAAAGAAAAACAACAGTGAAGTCTCTTGCAAATAGCCCGGAATAAGTCTTCTTTCTGGTACCAGCCAGAACATGAAATGGCAGCAGTGTTTTGCAGTCAGCAGGCTTGTAATGACACAAAGGCTCAAAAAACCAGTGTACTGAAAGCAAAACCAAAACACTTATGTGAAGTGCACTATTCATATACCTACTTCAGCCAGTGGCTGGCTCCATGAAACACTTCCTAATATCTAGCCTTTTCCTTACCTCACATAGGGTCGTTTCCACCTATATAAAGAATATCACCACTGCAATTTTTCCCCACTCTGCTTTCACTTTACACAAAAGGAAGTGACTGCATAAGCTGTAAAGGAACGAGGAATCAAATTGCACATGTGCATCCACACTTGTGTGCACATACACACGCACCACTCCCCCCCGAGGGGAACTGCCAAGACCCCATCTGGATGCCACACTCACGCGAAAAGAACATGATGACAGCTCAGTAATGCGCTCTCCCCCCACGCAGGGGTCTTAGACAGGAAATAAAGTCTATATCCAGCGGCAAGTGGATTTTGGAGAGCAATAAACAGAGACAGAACATAGCTAGGACTCTGCTGTTAACACCTCTTGCAAAAAGGGACATGCACAGGAACTTTAAGGACAGGAGGTGAGCTTAATTTTTCACCATAGTGGTATCATTACCAGAAATATGTTCCCACTGTTATAATCACTAGCAGCCTGGGAATCCTTCTTAGGGTGAGATCAGCAGCTGAAGTGCTGTAGCTGCAGATTTCTTCTCTAAATATCATTGTCTCTGTTTTACTGATAGGGAGCATGAAGGGCTTGCTGAAGGTCATTGAGAGGCTGGGGCAGAGGAGGACCAGAGAGAACTACCGAGACTCTTCAGCCTAGTCCCAGATACTTACACTTTTCAGATATATGTGCATTGTGAGGCATAACATGCTAATATTCATAACTATGAAAAGGAATTTCCTATTTCATTTGACCTTATTTTACTTTCTTCTGGTGATATTTGAATGCCAATATTTCTGGTATTTCAGTTTTTCTTTACATATTTAACACCAGTATAAAATATTTTTTATGGCTGTTTTGTTTTTTGTCACCTTTAGAATACCATTCCATCCTCTCAAAACAAAGAAATACTATTTTTGACTATATAAATTACCTACAAAGTTGCCAACTAAATATTTCTTTCAGGTTTTATTCTGTCTTCTTTCTTTCTTTCTTTCTTTCTTTCTTTCTTTCTTTCTTTCTTTCTTTCTTTCTTTCTTTCTTTCTTTCTTTCTGTTGGGGATAATGCATGAAACAGAGGGGATGTACAGGAGCAGCAGTTAGAATCACCTTGGTTTCTCCTGAAAACCAATGATAGCTTAAATTACTGAAATTCCTAGAAGGGCAAAAGGAAGTGCAAATGCCAGTTGTCTTCAGGATAAAAATTAAATTTTCTCTTTTTTTTTTTTTTTCCTCCCAATTGCTGTTGTTATTTTTCTATTTTGTTTTAAGAGCAACAATTAACACTTACTTCTCCTTTGGTTTAATATTTCTGTAATACATTTGCTCTTTCTGAAATGTATTGCTTTGGAAACCCTGGAAACAAGAAAGAACACTTTCAAAACTGCCAAAGAAACTTCAGAACACAGGTGAAAGTTAGTGGATCTTTTTTACTCAGGAAGCTTTGATCATTAGGAAAGAAAATAAACAACACCCTCACAACCTTTTGAGAATGGTGATTTCAAGTATTGATTCACCAAGTATTTAGTTTCTAGGAAGTTCTGGGAGATCATTTATGAATTATTATATTAGTTAGCTGATAATAACTTAAAAGTAGTCCTTTATAGCTATGCCCAAGCTCCAAATCTACCCACAGATACAATATAAAACTTGAGTGTGGAATGTGAGAAAAAGGGCAAAACAAAAATAAAATCTGATAGTAAAGATGGGAAGGAAAGAAAGAAAAAAAAGAGAGCGAGGACAAAAGAGAGAGAAGGGAGATGGGGGGAGAACACTGTATAAGAAAACAGATGATCAAATTTCCGTAAGTTACCTTCTGAAAGTAAAGCAGAAGGGAAGAAATTATTACACTACACAAAGGTTCCAGTGACTTAAATTGTGAACTTTCTAAAAGTTTAGTGAAACAGGCCTCTTGAGGCTCTCTCATCTATTACAACTTTTTGCAAAACATTTCTTGCTGACTACAAAATGAAAGAATGTGAAGGTCTCATATTTAACAGCCTGGAGCAGCTATGATCCACAAAGCCACAAAGGTATAAGGCTGACACCATACAGAAATGTGTTTCTGGTGAACATTCTTGATATGTTCCAGGAAAACAACTGAATATTTATCCAGTCCATCAGTTATTTTTATGTCAGACAACAAGAGCCTAATGCTACAGTCCTTGATCAAGAATGGAATGAAATGATTACATTTCAAAGTCAAGATTATCTTTCATTATCCATTACACACTATATGAGTAACGTACAATTCTAGTAAGAACTGTCTTAGACCTTTTGCTTAATATAAGCTTGTTTTTCTTGCTTGTGACAGCCAGGAAACAGGGCAGAACACACTTCTAACCTCTCTACTAGCCTGGCCCATCCCCATGAAGCCCTGTGTGAGAATATGACTGATACCTAAAAGAAACCTAAAAATTCTGTCTCTTTCAACTTTGAGGAAGTTTACAATTGAAATCACTGGAACTTTTTTTGGAATGTAATTATTTCTTCCTTCCTCCTCAACTTTCCCTTAAGTATTATCTTCTAAACAGGTTTTACATCTGCTCTCCTCAGTATTCTTATTCTTTTCAGCGCTCTCTTTTCCATAGTAAGGAAATTATCCTAAAAGGATAAGATATCTAAATGATGTGAAGTCAGACTAACAGAAGTGATTAGCAACCAGTTTCCACAAATATCTGGAAAGAAAACTATGTCAGCATATGCCAGCATGTAAATTTACACACATACACATACTCAAACACCACTCATGTACTTAACATATTAAATAAACATTGGTGGAAGATGGCAAAAAGGAAATCCCTACTACAAAAATGCTGTTAGTGTGGAATCATTCCTGCTAACTAGCTATAGCTTTGTAAATTTTTGGAGTGCATTTAAAAAAAAAATTTCAAACAATCAAGATGTAGTTCTAGAAACTGCAACTAATTTCCAAAGCAAATAATATGTACAATAGCACTATACAGTAAATTGGGAGCAGCTGCTGATACTGACATTACAGATGGTTACAAAGTGTATAATTTATGTTTTCTGCAACAGTAAGTGGAAAAGCCGTTTAGACATAGATTCATAATTTCATTTTTTTCCAGATCTCATTATTGTGGACATGCACACTCAAAGTCTGTGTTTTGACATTAATCCTTTTTTATTATGAGTTTGTTAGCATAGTATCTGCCTCTTGGATTTTTTATGGTTTTTCTAGGAAGGTGATTGTCTCAGTAGATTATCTACTTTTCGACTTTATAGAAACATAGAAGCAGCCAAGCACTCTGTAGTCTAGATGGAGCCTCTATGTAGCAGAGAAAATACAAGGTGAAAGATGAGAAGATTACCATATCTAATATTAGAAGATACTGTTGAGCATTTATCTACTACCAGTAAATCAAGATTATTCTTCAGCATAAAACATATCGAATGGAGGGAAAAAAAGTTGTCAAAACAGTTATTTACTTACATTTTCTAGGAAAAAAAACCCCAACTGCTGTAATCCCATTCCCCATCTTCCTCCCAAAAACAAACAAAACATCCTCCCAAACAACATCAACAAAAAATGCAGTCAATGTGAAGACCTGTCTTTGCAGAGAGACTGCATGGATGCTGGAAAGGCTGAGTGGGTTTCATCTCATCTGCCCTTAAGCCACTGGAAGGCCTAGCCACGTAAGCTCAGCTCATCACCTAGGCTGTCTCTCTGGTTTAGTGGGAATAGATAAGCCTCTCCAGAGGGTGATTTACCCACCTCAGTTAGATGCCTATCTGGAGATGAAGTAGTTTGCTAGATAGATGAATTACTCTCTGCAGGACCCCCTCTCCCTCCATTGACTACAGAACACGTCTGTGTAAAAAGCTGTGTCTAGGTTCTTGATGCTTGGGGACCACAGTTAGGCAACATGATCCTTAGACCTCACAGCACTGACTGCAGTGTAAAAGCTGGAGAAGAACAAAATGTTTGCTCAGTGACTGTAAGAAATCATTCTTTAGATTTGTGTTAAAAATTGACACAGCATTTTCACCTGTTGGGGGAGTTCTGCATACCGAACATGAAAGACTAAAGGAAAAAAATTATTCAAGTCTGTCTCATTGGGCTAAACTGATGGTTGCAGTTCCTGTACAATAAAGACTTTTGCTGAAATGCCACTAGTCTTGGTGGTCATTGGTGCTCTTGGTGTCCATCTGTTTTGTCACAAACTCCCCTTTCAGTACTAGATTTTAAAAAGCACAACATAATCCCTGTAGTTCCTAAACGTCCTAGTCGCATGAATCTCTCAAGGATAAACACTTTAATTTCTGCCCTGAAAATTGGCAGAAGCTTTAAATGCCTGACTGTGCAGCAGCAGCTGATGTCCGACTCAAATCTTAACATCAGCAGGGCTGGAAAAAATTAAGGATTTTGCTGCCACTCGCACCTGTAGGGCCTAGTCTATCTATACATAATGAGTAGAAAAAGTACCCTTTACGACTAAGTTTAGCAGTTCGAACATCATCCTTTCTTTACTGGATTTGATTTGTGGGCACCCGTAGCCTTAAGCATGCTGGGCTCTTACATATTGTGAAGTGAGCCTTTGTCACTGTCTCCTGCTTGTGTTATTCTTCCTGATATACCTATTCATTAGAACATGTACTGGGCTGACACTCCAGTTTTCTATGACTTAATCAGCTGGTAAGGAAATCTTTCCTTTGCCTTTTTTTTTTTCCCAAGTGAATATTGCAAATTTTTTTATTCAAAGTGAAACAGCTTCAACCAAGACTCACTCTATTAGGGTACTTTATCATTAAGGTTAGATTCATCTGTCCTAACTCAGGCAACTAAAAGCTTCATTTATAAGACTGAAGTAGTCACCCTAGGCTGACTTTATAATCCATAGAGAAAGAGATGCATCCAGAGATACCTGCTGGAATAGCTGTCTGGGATAATCAGCAGAAGCCCCCATTCTCTTACCACTAACTACAAAGGGAAGCTGGATAGATTAGTTCAGATTTGAATGTCTCACTTTCAAATATCTAATTAGGCAAGATGAAACTCGCACTGGGACTCAACCCCAGCCTGTCAGCAGAGGGATTTGGACTTCAGTCCTTTGCAGAATAGAAGAAAGGTTTTGAACCAGAAAGATTTGTTTGAGAAGAGCCCCTCCTTCTTCTGCAGTTTGAACTGAACTGCCTGTAGAGCCTAACCCCGGGAGAGGGCTCAGGCCTCTTTAGTCTAGATGGACAGAGGTGTCCCCCATTACCTTGGAGCCAAGCACTTAGTCCTTGTTGAACTCTAGCCACATCACACTTTTTAACAAATTTGACAGTGAAAATAAAGCAATTCCTTATCAGTTGGGTGGTTGATGTGAAGGACCCCTCCAGAAGTCTAATCCTTGTCAGTGTCTAAGTAACAGGTGAAAAAACTTGCCTCAGTGGTGGCTAGTCTTAAATTTCTGTAAAGGGGAAAAAATGGGATCTAATTCAGCTTATATTAAACCAGGGACCTGGCAGCGAAGTACAGTGTTAACTGTGACCTTTATGATACAAGCTCATGTTTTACGCTGAATCAGTGAACCTAAGATGTTGTTTGAAAGGAAATCTTTTATATGGAGTTCATTGCTAAGCATTAATCTTTTTCAAAACACACTAAGAATCTATCAACACTGACCTTCACTGCTCTATATTACAATGGAGCAAGAATGCTGACGGCTGAAGGGAATATTACAATAGATTTTCTTCAAACTCAGAATAAACAATTAACATAGGAATGTTTGGGTTGCACTGAGTTTCAGCGCTGCTGGCTTGTACTGCTGTCTGGTATGTGTATATTTGAATGCATTTATTCACAGGTAACTATGTACCTGTGCATATACATGCAGAGTGAGGATTGCTAGTCTGTAATTCCCACAAAAAACACTGAGGCAAATAAATAACTTGTTAGGTGAATGGAAGGCTTAGCAATGTCTTTTTTTTTCATTCCCATGCATGGAAAGGTGTTCATAGGCCTTTTCCTATTTCCAATGAAGGTGATATATATTTTGAAATTTTCCTATTGACAGTAATGGAAACAGAAGTAGAAGCAAAGATCTCTCTATAGGGGAATTCCATTCCATAAGCAAGGCCTTGCATAGCCATTCACCTGACTACATTGCTATATCTCAACCAGACTGCTCCCATACTCTATTCTCTCTAAAACCTCATTCATAAATGTCCTTATTACACTTTTTTTACTCCTTTCCCCACTAGTGACATCATAAAACTCTAGAAACTCTTATGATTACTCTAACTTTTCTCAAGATTTCACACAGAAAACAGGGGTATTACCTACATGTATATTTTTATTAAAAAAATAAATAAATTCCTTTTCACAGACATGCTGCCTTAAGTTAGGGCATCGGGAGATGGTACCGCAAATGAGGAGCAGTTGGATTTCAGCAGAAATTCTCCGATAAGCTCAACTCAATTATGAAAGAGGGGAACAGAGTATTTACTTTATTTTAAGAGTGAACGAGTAAGAGTGTATGTATGTGTGAATGTTGGGGGGGACAAACCAAAGAAAACAGGGAAAACAGGACAACATTTCAGTAAGAAAGTTTTATAAAATATCTCCTTAAATATTAGTAAATATCTCACAAATTGAAAAAACTTGGAAAATTCATATTTCCCATTAATCTTACAAATTAAAGTGTGAAACAGATTTAATCTTTCCTCAAGTATCCCTCTCACTGTATCCATAAAAAGACACTCACAATTTTCTGCTTTTTCCTCAATGAAATGCACCACACACAGGGAAACTCAGATCTACTGTCATTTTTCAATTTAAAACTAATCTTCACCGATTAGGGTTTAGGGAGAAGCTCACAAAAAGACTCTCAGAAAGTCAGGTTCACATTAAACAGAAATCTTCCTATTGCCAAACTGTTGATATTTTCATTTATTTCCTGACATTTAAAATCCCATCATCCAAGTACTGGGCGTATGGTGATAACTCATTGCATATATCACACAACAGCAAAAACATGTCTGTTTCCACAGCTGAGCAGACTGATTTTTACAAAATTGAGCCAGTGGTGTATTATCGTTTCAAACAAGGACAAGTTGTCGAGCTTTTTTTGCCTGAGAGGCAGGCATACATTAACTCAAGGCTGCTAACAGAATAGTGACAAAAGAGGCACAATGCTCTTTCTGATTCCCTGCTTCCTCCTCCTGAGACTCAAGCTCATTTGGAGCGCTGATGCTTACCAGACTCTACAAAAAACACAGCAGCTGTTGTCAAAAGTGAAATCTCCATTTGCAACAACAACAAAAAAAATCAATTAAACAAGCACTTTAAAAGAGAACTGAAAAGTGCTCCACACTTTGCAGTCTATGATATATATATTTTTTCTAGTTTTAAACATACTTAAAACAAAAAAAACCCCAAACCAACAACCTTTTCTAGAGCCACAGGATCTCAGGGGGATTTAGTTCAAAACTTGAAAGCAGATTAGCTACTTTTTGGTGGCTTTGATAGAAATCTTTTGTCTGTCTGCACAGCCATAGCTTTTGCTAATAATACCAGGATGGGAGTAATTTTTAGTATAACTGGCTCTTGAGTCCCAAAGAAAACTGAATTTTTCATAGGTCTGTATCTCTGGGAAAGTAAAGGTTAGTACTTGATGTCTGATTTACTTTCAGCCATTTCAAAGCCTGTGCAAAGTATTAAGAGGCAAGAGATTCAATCTATTTAGCTGGAAGTTTAAAAGGAAGAAAATGTGGGGCTTATTCTGCATTTTGCTCTTATTACTGTGTAATTTGGAGGACTTTTTGTGAGTGTTTACTTCTGTTTTGAGTGTTTACTTTGTTTTTGAGATCTCTGCTTTTACAGAGATACATGGCTTCTTTCTACATAGTGCCTTAACTATTGACCAAGTATAAATATTTAGCATTTGTACAGTAATTTTCATTCCAAAGAATACGAGACTACAGACTACTGAAACAAAGTACAGCCCCCTCAGACAAGATAAAGAGGCTTTATTTACACATACATATACCGTACATTTACTTACTTCCTTTTAAAAAGTTATTTTCTCAGATAAATCATTGCACTTTATACATATTGCTGCAGTATTTAGAAAGTAGGGCACCACCCTACTATGAACATAAAGTAAAGAGATTTCCTATACCCCAAATAGTGATCTCAGAAGACTAAATTACAGCATGGTTTTTCGTTTGAGTTTGGGGTTTTTTTCCTAAAATGTAAAAATGTGGCCCCAGGAAGTCCAAATATTTCAAGCTTTAAAGCTAGAATGCTGAAATCGTGCCCTCTGCACAATTAGAGTGGAAGGAATACAAATGCTGTGGTATAAACAGAAGTTGAAATATCGTATGGAGGAAAAATGATCTGACCCAGGATTCTACAAAGTAAACCAAACAGGTGTTAAGAAATAGCTTCTCTTTAAATACTGCCTTTCTTAGCAAACTTTCCTTGCATTTACCAGTGTGCATATATATGTATGCATACACAGATATATACACTCACAACTTAACACATACAATAGACTTCAGTAAAAATTTCAGAAGTTCCACATTTCACTGAAAAATGTGTGTGTTCTGATGGAAAAATCTGCCTTGTCATGTCAAGAAAATTTGAGGCCAAATAGAGAATTTCTTTTTTTCTGCAGTCAATGAAAAAGTTATTTCTCCACCTATTTCGTGGTGGTAAATCCCCAACCGGAGGAAGAGAGTGAGAACTACGAAGTCAGTTCACACAAGCAGAGGTACTGGATGCAGATTTCTTATCTATGGTAACTTCTAATTTAACTGTCCTTTTGTTTAGGACGCATGTAGGAAGATAACATGAATTCATGATATTACTCTCACGAAGAAAGAAACTGGCTGCATCCTCAATGCACTTGTTCCACTCTGAAGGCCAACTTTTGAAATAGGGTATGCCAGACTCTCTAAATGGCAGTTTACGAAGCGGCTGACATTTGGCATTTCCATGTAAGACTCAGAAGAATGAACAGATCTGTTTGTAGCTAGGCCTGAGTGAAGCTGTTTGGTTTTGGTTTGTCAAATTTCAGACAATATCTTGAAGCCTGAGTTTCATCTCACACTGCAATAAATCAGTGGTAATCTCTTGATTGCAGTGAAGTCAGTGGGAGTTAAGACTTCAGCAGAGCCACAAGTAATTGTTTTGAGACTATTGGTGTTACATTTCCACAGAATTAGCAATAAAGTCAGAAGATTCTCTTTATTTCTAAATTCTAGATTAGCAAAAAAATGTGAGAATTATTTTCTTGAAATGAATATATTTTTTCTAAAGTTAAAACCTCTCTCTGTACCACAATATAATAGTTTAAAGAAAAACTATTTACAGCTGAATGAGAGTGAAGAGGGAGACTTCATTCACTTAAGAAGTAGCTACTTACCTACTCAGTTACATACTCAGTTACATGTCTTTCTAGAATTATATTTACTTCCCATGACTCCATCAGTGACATTTGAATTCAAAACATATTTTTAACACATACCCTAAGTGACAGTTTCTGTCCCTTCATAATTTGTCCTGCCTGTATCTTTTGGTCATCATGGCAGCTACAAGTCTACCATGACTCCATTAACCAACATCTTGTCTGAAAATATTAATGTATTCATGCAGGTAGAAAACCATGTAAAGGAAGAATACAAACCAAACTAAAACTAAACCAAAATCATCTTTAGAATGTCTGTCACAATATAAAGTGTAAGATTTATAATTGCAGAAAAAAAAGTATTTTAGTAAATATAATTCTACTTCCTTTCTTCCTTAAGTAGACTACTGAAAACAAAGTAATTCTTAAGACACTTAAACATTTTGCTGCAATACACCATGAAGACTATGAAATGAACTAAAACCAGAACAAATGGTATAACTGACTATATTTTAGTTTAAAACTTTAAATATTTGCATATTTTACAAACAGAAAATGTATATGCATTTCACAACCATAATATTTCTGTCTGCTATGTTGTTTTCAGGAAATTATTGAAAGCATGTATTTTATAGACTGCAGACTATTTTACACTTGGAAACATGCAATCACACAAAAATACTGTCATAACTCATGACACAAATGGAATTGCTTTAGCAAAATGGAGGATAGATTTGAGATGTTGAGTATTGTACATAAAAATATTTAGTTTCCTATATTTTCTGGTTTGGTTTTGTTTTGTTTTGTTTTTCTGAGCTCAACATAAAGCTTCTAATGTGTCTATATCCTCTATCATAATCAATCCATGAAAGTGTGAGTAATAAAAATTTAAATGTTTTAAGTAAGTCATGTAACATCTTCTACCAGCAAATTTTAGACCATTAAAACAAAACAAAAAGAAAATATTTTAGAGGCGACAGCTATAAAAAAATAATAAAAATTTCACAAACATTTAATAGATTATACAAAAATGTGACAATTATTGTTCAAGGAGAATCTTAAGAACTCTCACTATATTTTTCACACATCAAATATTCCAAGATGTAGTAACACAACACTTCTGGGTTTACTTCAGAATATCAGAAAAAAATGTAGCCGGTAATTGTTATGTTATTATGAAAGGAACAGAATTTAACCTGGCTTCTGAACATCAATAATTTCATATTTATTTATGTTTCACTTTCTCACATTAAATAGAGGTTTATATTTTGTTTTGCTATATTTGGTAGGGCTTTTTGTGGTTAAAATATAGCATTCTAGATAATTACTGTTTTTTTACAAAATTCATTTGTGTGCCATATTTTTCATTCTTTGTAAAAGCAGAAATAGCTTCACAAGCTATAACCCAGTGGTAAATAAAGTCCAACACACAATTTTCATAGAAATAGAGAAACTTAGAAATATATTTGCCAAAGGCCTTCAAAACATGAGTTTCGGTGACAGGTTTAAAGTTTACATTGTGGGTTTTTTTCCTCTCTATTCTTTCTAAAGGTAGGGCTGAAATATCATATGAGATGCAGGAAAATTCATGTATACGGTCCAGAATGTATAAAATACACATACCACTTTTTGATATTTGCCTTGTTTGTGTAATCTACTCCTACATACAAAACAGAATGTGCTTTGAAACCATTGCCAACATCTGTATCTGCAAGGCAACTCTTATCTGAAATGCCTGATGTGCTCAGTTACATTGTGCTGCATCACGATAGGATGACTAATCATGTCATAAAAGTTAAATGAAATCATCTAGCCAGGAAGAAGAATGCATTTTAAGAGTTCAATATTTCAAATGAATTATCTGTTCTTTCATATTGACTAATGTTTGAGTTAGACATATTTCTTTTCTGGGAACATAGAGCTTGATTCTGCTCCACTAAATCCAATGAAAATGCTGTTGTTTACCTTTCTGAGCACAGGATAGGAGTCTTTTGTTAGGAAGACAGTGACATATGTGCATGTGTTTTAGAAAAAAAATCTACTTGTGTATGATTTTCTTTTTACGTCTGACATAGTATGTTACTTGAAAAGCTTTCAGTAACAGAAGCATATACTCTTCACTGAAGCACAGAGAACAAAAAAGTATGACATGGTACATGTGTGCTGTTACATAGATGAACTAGCATGCTAATTTACATCTTTTACACAGTGACCATGCTTGTATTGTTATAAATATTAAGCTTTTCTATAAATAAAACACTGATGCTATGGCAAATTTGGAAAAGTAAGAAGCTTGAGAATACAATTAATTGTGGTTGCAGCCTATATGTGAGGCTTTTTATCTTTTAATGTTTTTCTTAAGCTCCTGCTATACATTTTCACCAGAAACTAACTGAAGGAATGTGCAAGCAATCTTTCCGTCCTGTGGAAAAACGTCATGTGTCATTAGGCAAGCTGGCTTTGCAGAATGGACAGTGTCCAAAACACCAGTCTGTAAAAATGAAAAAAGCCAAGATGCTCCACATCTTATCTTAGGAGAATTCTTGACTCAGAGGCACCATGTATGATGGCTGTCTACAGCAAGCATGGCCAAGGTTATCGTTAGGCATGCCACACACCCAACACTAATTCCAGTGTCAGGAATTCAGTTCTAAAGAAGCTCTGCGGCAGTCAGTTTTTGGCATGACTTCAAAGCTAATATTCAAAGTCAGAAAGCTTAAAACTGTGCAAGCTTATTTAGATTCTTTAAATGGCCTGACTTAGTAGATTTGTAAGCATTTGAAGCTTTGTAAATCATTGCAGACTGAAAAAGTGAAAAATAAAAAATTGATCTTTGCAGTTAAACTTTTCAATGACGTGACATTGGATTGATTTCAAAGTGCTTTCTTCCTGCCTATCATCCACTGTCCCTAAATCTCAGGAGTACTGGAGCTACATGTATTGTGACTTTTTTTGATCTTTGAATTGTTTCCTTGGTTTGGTGCATCATGAAATTGCACAAGACTTTTGGGAAACAAAAAGCAAACAAAAAACCCAACCTCTTCACTTGGAATCCCACCTACATTAAGAAGTGGCTGTTTTTGTATCTGCTATGAGAAATTGTTGGACTTGAGTCACCACTTTTTAAAGACACTACCTTGTGACTTGATGGCTGTCATGAAAGAATGTGTTGGTACTTGTGTCACTTAAATTTTAAACAGCTTTTGCAGTGAGAACAGCTGAAAACTCTACATACATGAATACCAATTCTACCTCTGTTACGTGCATAACTTCATGTACTTATGCGTAATATCCAAAATACAAGAGCAGCGTATAGAACAACACAAATAGAATATCATCACCTGTCATCACATCTTGATGTAACATTACAACTTCCTCGGTACTTTAAAAACAGCTTGTAACCACTCTACCACAGGAAACTTTTTTCCAGTCACAATAGAGTAACTTTCCTTCAAAGTTACCTCAGTCCAAGAATAAAAGGCTATGATTTGGTCTGTGGCCATTCAGAGTTTTTCTGTACTGAAACAGGTGTTGGCTTGAAAATCAATTATCACACATTTTTGTGGGTCAGCACTAAGACCTATGTATTACCCTTTCAGAAACGAAAATTTGGGGTTTGGACATCTACCATGATCTCAGAAAGCATGTTGATATGAAATGTTATATTTGTGAAGTTATGCATAAAAATGTTGTTCTTACATATGTTTTATGCCTTCTAATTTCAAGTATGCCCTTCTGTGCCCTAATATAAGTCTAAGGGTTTATGGTAAACCGTGAGCTGGCTGAAGTCTTAAATCGGAACTATTCATCTTTTCTTTAAAATAAGTCAACCAAAGTACATTGAAAGTCTTTGTTCTCAAAAAGCCAGCAATTTCCACAATTTAAACAGGGAAAGTGCAAATTCCCATGCTGAGATTGTTTACAAAATAAAATAACAATTCAAAGTAAATCTATATCATAGAATCATAGAATCATAGCATCATTTAGGTTGGAAAAGACCTTTAAGATGATCAAGGACAGCTGTTAACCTAAGAATATCAAGTCCACCACTAAGCCATGTCCTTAAGCACCACATCTACAGGTCTTTTAAATACCTCCAGGGATGGTGACTCAACCGCTTCCCTGGGCAGCCTGTTCAAATGTCTGACAACCCTTTCAGTGAAGAAATTTTTCCTAAAATCCAGTCTAAACCTCCCCTGGTGCAACTTGAGGTCATTTCTTCTTGTCCTACCACTTTTTACTTGGGAGAGGAGACTGACACCCACCTCTCTGCAACCCCCTTTCAGGTAACTGTACAGAGCGATGAGGTCTCCCCTCAGCCTCCTCTTCTCCAGGCTGAACAACCCCAGTTCTCTCAACCACTCCTCATAAGGCTTGTGCTCCAGACACCTCACCAGCTTCATCACCCTTCTTTGCATATGCTCCAGCATCTCAATGTCCTTCTTGTAGTGAGGGGCCCAAAACTGAACACAGTGTTCAAGGTGCGGCCTCACCAGTGCCGAGTACAGGGGTACAATCACTTCTCTAGTCCTGCTGGCCACACTCTTTCTTTTCCGGCTCATCTTCAGCCGGCTGTCAACCAACACCCCCAGGTCCTTTTCTGCGGGGCAGCTTTCCAGCCACTCATCCCCAAGCCTGTAGCATTGCATGGGGTTGTTGTGACCCAAGTGCAGGACCCTGCACTTGGCCTTGTTGAACCTCATACAATTGGCCTCGGCCCATCGATCCAGCCTGTCCAGATCCCTCTGCAGAGCCTTCCAACCCTCGAGCAGATCAACACTCCTGTCCAACTTGGTGTTGTATGCAAACTTACTGAGGGTGCACTCGATCCCCTCATCCAGGTAATTGATAAAGATATTAAACAGAACTGGTGCCAAAACTGAGCCCTGGGGAACACCACTTATGACCGGCCGCCAACTGGATTTAACTCCATTCATTACAACCCTTTGGGCCCAGCCACCCAGCCAGTTTTTTACCCAGCAAAGAATATGTCCGTGCAAGTGATGAACAGCCAGTTTCTCCAGGAGAATGCTGTGGGAAACAGTGTCAAAGGCTTTACTAAAGTCCAGGTAGACAACATCCACAGCCTTTCCCTCATCCAGTAAGCGGGTCACCTGGTCATAGAAGGAGATCAGGTTAGTCAAGCAGGACCTGCCTTTCATAAACCCATGCTGACTGGGCCTGATTGCCTGGTTGTCCCATACGTGCTGTGTGATGGCACTCAAGATGATCTGCTCCATAATCTTCCCCGACACCACCGTCAGGCTGACAGGCCTGTAGTTCCCTGGATCCTCCTTCCGGCCCTTCTTGAAGATGGGCGACACATTTGCTAACTTCTAGTCCCCTGGGACCTCCCTGGTTAGCGAGGACTGCTGAGAAATGATGGAAAGTGGCTTGGTGAGCTCTTCCACCAGCTCCCTCAGTACCCTTGAGTGGATTCCATCCAGCCCCATAGACTTGTGTGTGTCTAAGTGGTGTAGCAGGTCGCTAACCACAGTTTTGATAGTTGAAATTATCAAAAATAAAGAAACACAACTTATAAACTGTTTCCTGTGAAGGATGGTCACTCAACAGTTACAAGAGGAGAAGGTATCTTTTCTTTAAACATTTTATCCATTCAGCAACTCACATTTATAAGTTTTATACCTGTACTGCCATATGAACAAGGATTTCTTTTGGTGTAAGAAGGATAAAGGAGGAAGTTTGACAAGAAAATCCAAATTAATTCTTTGAAATACATGCAGTAAAAGTAAGAAGTTCAATTCCTTTCCTTTTTAGTCACCTTTCATAGTTTCTTCCTCATGAAGAATTTTCAGCATAGTCATTTGGCAGGAAAAAAGGGATTTTTTTGGTTTTTTTTCAACAACAAAAATAAAAATATTCTGTTACAAATGAAACCACAGGAAAAGCTGCTGTTTTTCTGTTTTGTTTCATTTCCAAAGAAAAATGAGTGACAGAATAAAAATGAACATTAACTTTTTAACATCAGATTAAGAACTTCTTTTTGCTAAACAAAATAAACACAAGCAATTGACAACAGTTGTCTGTCTTTAATAGACCAGCAAAGAAAGGAGAAAGGGAGAACGGATTGAATCTTTCTGCTAGGAATGGGGGGATACTACTTAGCCACCGTGATCTGGAGATGAAGGGAAGGGGAGGAAGAGCTAGCAGTCTCAGAGCTAGCTGTGCTTCTGTCAGCAGCAGCCTCCTAGCGCCCATCTCCGCTGGCCCATCTATTGCGACCTTCCTCATGGCCGCTGAGTGAAGATTTGGCTAGAGACAAAGGATGCAGAAGACTGATTCTGCCTCTCCAAAAGCTTCCAGTCCTTTGGAGGGAGCGAAAAGGAGTGGCAGAGACACAGGCATCACCAATTCTCATTGAGTTCCTGAGTAGTTAAAAGCGAGGCACAGCCCCAGTGTGTCTGATGAGAGGAGCAGTAAGTGTTGGGACGAGGTAGATGTCACAGTGTTGCCGGTGAAATGGTAACAGGAACTTTGCTGACACTGCTAGGTAAAGAGGGGGCTCTAGAGGGGGAGTAAACAGCTAGTTTCTCTTCATCCTCAGCTTTGGCTAAAGCCCAGCTGTTGACTGGAGCCTGGATTAATTTCACTCAACTTCAGCATCTTTTTTTAAACTGCCTAAATTAAGAGTCGAAATGTTCTAGTTCTTTTTTCATGGCTTCTAGTGAGAAAGACATGTCCAAAGAAAGGGTCAGTCTACCTAAGAAATAAATGATTTACTTCTTTTGGGAGGTATGTATTTCCATTTATAAAGGCAGTGTAGGATGACTATACTCCGAAGACAGGCATCTTTAATCAGGAAGATAAAACTAAGGCTCAGATTGCAATGTCAACTCAGTTGCACATACACATGTATTTTCTGACCATACAACAGTGTATTTTCCACCAGTTATTGGCAAATACAGCATCTTTTGATCGTGAATGTTGCTCCAATAGCACTACAAAACCAGAGACAAAATCTGGGCTGCATCCGATGACTTAGTTCAATTTATTTCATTCTTTTCACATCTTAAGATACCTGCTGGCAATAAAGTAGTAACTTTTGATGATAAGACCTTGTCTAGTGTTTCTGAATGCATAGCTAAATGAACCACCCATGCATGAAGAGTAAATCCCAAATTATTTTCTACCATTCTCTATACTACATGAGGAAAAAGAAAATTACTGCACAGATGCAATACACGATTTAGTTTGAATGGGTTGTGGTCAGACCTTTAAAATTCTGTTGGGATTCATCTCAGACTAATCTATATAACTAAAATTAACCATCTGACTCTAAACTGGTCAACTTGGGTTCTCTTTCCAATCAACAGAAATGGCATATCCAGGAGGCAATTTTACTCATCCTAAAATAGCTGTCTACAATATGAGAGATGCATTTTTCCTAAATGTCTGGTTTTCTCCACTGTTTATAAAGATGGTCTAGCATGACTGGCCTAGGTTTAACCAGACTTTCAGACATCTAAACTTAGGTCAAATGAATCCGACACCCAATTTACACTCATATAATCACTCAAGAGTATTTTTATGGAACAAAAATTAATTCAGTAAATATAAAACTGTATTCATGTACAGCCAAATTTTTTTTTTAATTATGGCTGCTTTGTGGGAATTCATTATATTTTTTCTCTTCTATAACTTAGAATAAGCTGATACTTCATTCTGCTTCCTGACACATAAAACAGAGTGAACCCCACATTTAAATGGAGGAAGTCTTGGAATCTCACTGATAGATGAAAATATCAGAAAAGTAATTTTCAAGGGTTGCCTTACTATATTATATAGGTATGTCACCATGGCAGTGACACCTTTTGAAGTCAAGATGCTGTCTTTGAGCAAGAGCTGGTTCCTATTGTTTGCTTCATTTTATTTGCTTGCATTCTTTATTCCCATTATAGAAGTCACACTGTTTACATTCAAAGAACGTACACCTACTGCTACTTTCAGTCACAATAAAAATCAAGCAGCTTCCTCAACAAGCCATCTAATAATGATGAAATACAATTTAGAATTTTATTACAAAGGAAAGAAAAAACATATCACATGTTTCCTTTAAAACTGAAGAAATGCCTAGGGAATGCTGTAAAACCAGCCACTCACTTCTGCACTTGTAGAAGTTTCCCAGAACTGTCACAGGACAGAACTGGAAGAATGTACACATCCAATACGGGCTGAAGGAGAGACCAGATTAAGGGGTTGCCTGGTCTACATTACTGTCCTATCTGCAAACATAGGTTATTCTAGCAGAACTTGTGGACAGTCTGTTGTTTTTCATCAAATTTAAAGCCTTGGGCATGTGGAAAGCCTTGATTTAGGAAGTGTGACCAGCACAGACCACCTGGAATTTTCTTTTCAGGGAAGAAAGCAAGCTGTTGAGTACAAGACTCAAGGCTTTTCCACAAGAAGATTAGCATCATATGACTTTTGCTAAATATCTTTGAGCTTTTCTGCATCTTTTTCCTACAAACATATGTGGATTTTTTTCATGAAGATGATTTCTATCTAAGACTTCTGTTTATTTTTTTCTAAAAACATGGATGAGCTAACATGTAGTCTTGATCTGATCACCGAGTTAAAATAAACCACAAAACTGAATTTATATATATGGATATGCATAAACACACAGTTGTCTTACACCAACTGTATCAGAAGCACTTTTGTCTTGATCTTCAAACCAGCATGGACATATCACAATAAAACATTGTGTCTGTGCATGTGTGTACATGCACAAATGCACAAATTGATTTTAATAGTTGTCCTGATGCAACCTGTCATTATACGTAAGAAAAAGAAAAGAAAAACAGCAACACTAAATATTTGAACAGTTAGGACTTTTTAAAAGTTTGATATATAAGACTGTGAAATCAAATTAACCAACATTTCTTCTGTCAGAATAACTTGTTACCTTGATCCATAGATGGGAACCAACAGTGAACTTCTAACTAGTCTGATGGTTACTAAGGAGAAGTTTAATAAATCTTTTCATATTTACGTGCTAAAGTAGTGTGGATTTTAAATAAGATGCAGGTAATTCTGTAACTCTGAAAAAAATTTAATTTGCTCTAAGAAAAATACAACAAAAATACCCAACAGTAGTATTATCTTAACTTATTTTTACATCTAGTTAAATGGCTTTATATTATTAATGCATTTTAATTGAACTGTAGATCACACCTGATATTTTTAATAAAGCATACTGAATCCATGCTGCAGCATATTAAAATGAGTGACTATAGCAACCTATCTGCAGTTGTATTTGATAGGTAGAAAGGAGCTGTAAACTGGATAAATAAGCCTGTAAACTGGATAAATAACTCTTGTTCCTAAGACCAAAAGGACACAAGTAGTAAAGGAAAGATGTTTGTCATGTCATGAGGAGAATAAAAAAGTATATTTTTATATTTATTTATTTATTTAATACCAGCAGTGGGAACAGTGAGGAGCTGAAAACCAAATAGTAAGTGTCAGTTACGTGGTGGATTGAAGAAGTCAGTCAGTCTCTTTGTTCAGAGAAACCAGAAGATGAATGGGAAAAAGTGAGATGTTTATTACAGTGATGAGTTCTAAGGAGCTAAGAATTTTGCCTTATTATAATAAATATTTCTTAGGTTTATCACAGTGACAATTAAAACTGTGTGCAATAAACAAAAGAATTAGTATTCTAGCTGTGAGACTAAATATGTCAGCTGATTAAACACTTTTTAGGTAAACAAAATGAAAGCTAATGTAGATAATTTCCTGACTAAGGAAAAGAAAGAGACAACTATGCAATGACTTTTAAAATCCTTTTGTGCAGCCATTTCATGCTAAATACCCAGTTTCTCACTCCTTTGTCAGAAATAAAAAAGAAAAGAAAGAAAAGGAAAAAAGAAAAAAGTGCAAGTTTTGGCTAGAGACAACATGGAAGAGTATCTTCTACACATAAATGAGAAGAATATTTGATTAGTAAATATAAGTTCTGATCAGGGTTTATGAAATATAGATAAGAAAATAATATGTTACCAGTTCATGCAAATTTACATCGCACACTGAGGTAAAACATAGCTATATGAGCTCGTGTTAAGTATTTGATTCTTTGTGCCTCTAACATACCTCAGAAAGGTATCTAGCATTCTTCTAAAACAGTATAGTGCAGAAGGATTTCTTCCCCAGTGAAAGGCTCCAAAAACATTCCCAGAGTGTATTGTATGATAATATTATTTGTTATTCTTTTTTATATATGTTCATCTGGGTACATACAGTCAAATTGGTGATATAGTCCCTACCACAGACTTCATTCACACTTATCCTAAAATGAATAACCTAAGTTCAAGCAATGAAAACTAAACGCTTCTAAGAAGACATGCACAGCTCCTGAAGACAAAAATAGAGTTTGCATAAGTTGCTAACTAAAAACCTCTATTCAGTTAGCAATGTCAGTATCTTCGTGTTTCTACTGTTTGACACAATGATGGATTATTTATTTACTGAACAGCACTGGTGGCCAGAAAATCTGATTTTCATGCATGAAATCCATGAAACCTCAGCCACTGAACAGCTTCTTTTACACATGGCAAAGGTCACCTATCAAGGGATTTTCTCACGTTTTGTGTGATTGGTCATGCCTCATTTCCTTCAAGAAAATATGATTTCCCCAAAGTGTGTGCATTTTAAGAGACTCACAAAGACTCAGAAAGTTATTTCCTCTTTGTTTGTGATAAGCACAAAATATAGAAACTAACCTATAGGGAATGGCAAGCAACTGTTTTTAGCTGGAAACCATATTTAATCCTATCATTAAGGAAAACCTCAGAGCACACTAGGAACAAAAAGAGTGTAAAACTAGACATTTAACCTTGTCACTTAACCTTTCAGATGTGCAAGTATCTAAAGAAAATATTCATTATATTTGATAAGTGATTTTCCTTTATTGGGAAGGTATTACCTGTTCATACTAAGAGCTTCTATTCTTATAAGCAATGGGAAGTTGAACCAAATGAGATGATACTGGATTTTTATGGAGGTTTCACTACTCTTAAACACTAGAGTAAACTAGAGTAAAAAAAAAAAAAAAAAATTTTCCATGTTCTAATCTCTTGGAAGAACTGAAAGAAAATTACAGCTCATGTTACCCACTGTTGTTGCAGTACTTTTAGAAGGTGGCATTGCAACACATCTTCATTGTAAGTTTTCTTCAGGACTAGGACTGCCTCTTATTCTTGCATGCATGTATAAAGTGCCTGTCACAATGGAGCTCTGCAAACAGCTGGGGTCCTAAGACGCCACGGTGACAGATAACTATATGAAAATAGAAACGTAGAAGAATCCCTTGAAGTGCTGCTTTTTTGGTTTTTTGCACTTATATGGGCCATAGGCCTCTCTTTTGAGAGGCTGAGCTTTAGGATGCTAGTGGATGTTGACTAATAAATGGAGAAGTTTCTGCGAGATCTTTCAGATTTTCTGTAGTTTCTGGCAAAGGCTACACATCTACAAGTGACAATCTATGCCTTTCATCTAAGGAGTGATTACACATTTTGTGATTTCTTTCTTCCTTTTTATTTGAAAACCATTAAAATGAATAACCTCCTGCACTGCTAGTACATTTTATTATATCATAGAATAAGTCATAATGAAAAATATTCTTACTACTTTTTCTACGGGGCAGATATTTGACTATAGTGCAATAATGACAACAATGTCTAACATGAAGAATACACAGAAACAGGACATAATGTCAAAAGGAAAACATTCTCATCTCAACTGAAAAAATGCAATCTGTTCAAAGAGAAATCTTGTGGCTTTTAACTTGTGCTATCAAAACACAATTTTCTGCACATCAGAGAGGAAAAAACAAAAAAAAAAAAAAAGAAAAGGAAAAATGAAAGTTTACGGTTAATGAAGGTTCCAGGCTCTTTTAATAATGTGGGAATGTTTAAACACTGGCATAGTGTTATATTTTAAGATGTTAATGGTAATATACATTGTTCATTTGGCTGCATTATCTACAAAGGTTTATAATCTTCCCCATATCTCTGGCTCACACGATTGACTGTGTCTTTTGGCATCTTGTTACCAGTAGAATACTGATGAATTACTGTAACAGCAATGTCAGTAATGTCAAAAATTATCAGGGAATAGAAAAGATTAAAATACAGTGGTAGGAAAAGAAATACTGTACCTCAGCAACAATGAGGAGGAAGGAGATAGTGAAGAACTTTTTAAGTAGATTGGATCAAAAATTTGTTAAAAAATACAAATAGACTCACACATCTAAATAAGAAAGATCATCATAGAAATTCTTATGTGCCAGCTGAAATAGGGAGAAAGCTGCTATTAGCATAAGTCTGTAATCAGTACAAAAGGGGAAGGATGAATAATTACTGTTGAAATTTTAAAAAAGGAAAGATTTAAGCTGCATGTCTGAAGAGAAAGTAGGAGTGAATGAAATCTTAACAATGTTTGGTATTGGAATATGGAATATTTTTGCATGGCAAGTCTTGAAAATTACAAAGCTTGAGACATTTAAAACAAGACTGGACAAGAAGTGATTTAAATATACTGAAGAGTGCTTTCACAGTTGGGTAGAGAGATGGAGTCGAAAACCTCATATCTGTCTTCTGCATCTGTTATCCCTCTCCAATAGTACAAAATAGTCTGTAGTACTTCATTCCACAGATCATAACAAGCAAAATACAACATTTACCAAGGAATTTTGTGTCTGCCCCTTTTTCTTCTGGGGCAGAACTGCATATCAATATTAATGACATATCATCTTCTAGGTTGTCTACAGGCATGCCACTCTCATGATAAATGTGACTGGATACTGTGCACAGTGTTGCTAATACTGATGCTATTGAAGGGGTGTGTGCCTCTCTGGTACGATAATTTTGCCAGCTCCAACTTGGCTGCTGCTCCAGCTGCCACCACTATTTATGGAAAGCAAGTGTGTGTTAATAAACCTCTTGCGTGGTTACAAATTGCCTGGAATAAGTATGACTGTTACTGCTCTGATTTGTCTTGGGGAACTGGAAGGAATTTTACATGTAGATTGCCAGAATAAATCAAAACAATGTAAAGATTGTTTTATTTGTTAGTTACTCTCTAGATAATATTATTCCTCTAACACATGGTATAATGGGATATGGTTTGCATAAAATAACCAAGAATATTTACCAAGGAGACTTAGAATTTGTACAGAAATTCTTCCTGCCTTTTTTTTTTTTTTAAATTCTTTTTTTCCCCTCCATTGACCTGCTGAAAATTGAAGTTAATACCTGAAACAAGATGGTGTGTTTTCATTTTCCAATAACCTTCTGTTAATGTGCTTCCTATTTTATATTTAACTTTTCGATTTCTAAATTGCATGCAATTAGGTTATTCACAGATTTTTCCTGCCTTCCTTTCTTCATTCTTAAATAAACTAAATAAGGAAAAAAAAAATCCTGAATTCATACTTCACCTCATATTAAGGATTTCCTGCATTTCAGAATACCCACAGAAAACATTAATAAAAATACTTTTTTTTTTTTTCCGTAATGTATTACAATACATATGGTAGATATGGTCTGTTTTCCTGCAAGATAAACAATGTTTGGTTGAAATAGATGAACAATACATAGTCTGCTTTAAGTTAATTTTTTAGGAATAAGTCCTTTTCCATTTAATGAGGACATAATATTTAATATTTAATACAACATTTAGTTCAGCCATGGATAACAGTTGCAACACTGTTTCCAATCAAAATAATGAAGATATAGTTGCCTTATTTTTACTGACAAACAGAAATTCACTGCAGTTGTAAAGCAGTTCCATTTAAGGCCTAGTGAATATTTATTTTTCAATTTTGTCATCACTACAAGAAAGATTAGCAATTGTTTCAGTGACAAAACTAATTCAGATCCAGAGAAAGAAAGGGGAACCCCCCCCACCATAATCCCCATACAATCAATTCTTTTATGAATTTGGAAAATAACAAGTAATCATTGCTTGTTATAGTTTTTGACAGCTTAAGTATAAAAAAATCAATTACCATGAACCTACTATCCAGATTAATGTTGAAAATAAACCTGCTTCTTCAGTACCTGATAACATAGCATTGATTTTTATTGTTTGAGGGAGGCTGGCTATATTTAATTTTTTTATTGATTTTTTTTTTTCCTTAAGTCCTATATTGAATGCATGGGAGATACAATGCAATTTCTTATAGCAAAGTAATGCCAGGCACCAAGCCTGTGAATTAATTTTACATGAGTGAAAGCAGTGCTTAGTAATTTGCTGAGTATTTGAGAGCAAAACTAGTAATTTTCCTCTTTATTATTTGTAAATATCAAGAGGTCCAGAAGTGGGCATGGTAGTGTGAGCTCAAATGAGAAGACCTTGCAGTAATTTCTAATATCTTGACACTGCAGCACCTCATGTCCTATGCCTCATGTACTTTGAATGCCAGCAGTGATTGAAGGTTTTCGGAAGCTGGGGGAAAAATATAGTCAGCAAGATTTCCAATTGGCTTTTGAGACCATGAGTTTCAAATCAGAATGCAATTTTAAACAGAAGTGAATGCATGATTTAAAAACAACACACCAACACAGCAATTAAAAAAAATATATTGTTTGGAGCTTAAAGTGGTTCTAGTCTTTTTTCCAGCTAACAAATAACTAAAAACAAATACTGTCCATGAGCTTGTATGAGTAGAATTTTAATGATTCCTGAATCAGCAAAGTGAAAGCAATGTAATTTTGGTAAGAAAAATGCAAAAGTTTCTTTCAAATAAATGTAAAACATGCAAATGCAGTGATTCAGAAAGGTAGAATGAGAAGTTTGGAGCAGTATTTCAGTTTAGCTGAAATGCTGCTCATCGTGTCATGCATTATAACTTTATAGCAGCAGCCTTCCTTGTCTATGCTAGATAAGGTGGATGCTCTTCACAGAGATTGCCTGTTATTTGGAGATAGCTCAGAGGATGAGTTTCTCTGCAGCAAAGCAGTACTGTATTTAGCTGTAGAGGAAGATGGTGACATCTGAAAGTGGGTAAGCAAAACCCAGCGCATAAAGGAACTGTAATGCTCAGAGCCAATTTACTGCAGCAGGTGAAGATCATACTCCATCTGATTCAAAACAAAGTAAGTAAAGACTGCCCAACTTACCCTGCGGAGCTTTCAAAGCTTAATAAAGATGTCACGACTATACCTGGAAAGACTTGATTACTGCTGAACATTTATCTACCTTCATGACTTTACCTGTGTGAAGTGGGGCAGTGGGTGGCAGTGTTACGCTGCTGCTTCCTAAGCAGAGAAGCTATTCTAATTAGGGGAAGGAGAAGGGATGTATCTAAATTAAGTCTGAGAAGGCCCTTCTTTACTGATCATTTGATCAGAGGTGCCATAACAAAATTTGAATGGTATAATGTGGTCAGCTCCAAGAGTTTTATTGAAAAAAATTATTGAGAATATTGATTTGAAAAGCGGGGGGGGGGGGGGGGGGCGGAGTTGTTTATTTAGTTTTATTCAGTGCACATATTTAATAGTCATGCATAATAATCGTCGCGTTCTATGGTGATGATACCTACCCAGTTTCCATCAGGGAGTAAGAATAGTTATGCTAGGTCCTGTTCAAATGTAACTACTTACCATCTTTATACAGTATCTTGATATTGAAATTTCTGTTGAATAATTGTTTCTAGAACAGATTTTTGATAGACTGGTCAAACTCAGCATCAATGAAAAATAACATAATGTTAATGAGAAATTATCCCTCTATGGGAAAAGGTTGAGAAGAAAGATGGTACCTGGACTGTTTAGGCATCTGGGTGGCTAAATTATGAGGCTAATTTCCTTGCCTTCCTCTAAAAAGGAATTAATTCCTGCATAGACAGTTGGAGGTGGAGCCAACTCTCCACCTCTGGAGGAGCTTGTTTCTTTCACTTGATCTCATGAGGTATTGTACAGGGAGATTGGATTCCTAACATCAGCACCAAAAGTTGGAGGGCTAAAAAAGTGGATGCAAATACTATTTAACAGTCCTGTTATGCAGTATTTTGTGCAGAAAACCTATAAAGGAAATAATATTTTGGAAGTGTTGATAAAGCTGCTGCAAATGTATGGCTAAGTGCATAAAGTCTGACCTGCAGAGTCAGGTATTGCTAGAGTTCATGCACTGTCCGGCATCCATAGTAAGCCTGCAAGTGTGACAGCTTAACTTCCTACATTGGAAAGTTGATCTGGATATCACTAAGACACAATAAATCTGGTCCAAAAATGTGTCATTTTACTATCTTCTTTTTTCCACATTCAGTTCTGCTCTGGAGCCTAACATAATCTGCTTTCTGCTGTAGATAGGTGGGAGTGTGTAAAACTTAGCAAACTCACTTGTGCTCTGAGTAAAAACCCACTCCACCTTCATTTATACAACACCTCTCAAGATTTTGAAAAGATGAAATATTTTTGCCTTTAAGATATAATATTGTTACCCTTATGGTATTTCAAGAAAGACTGGATGAGTCCATCAAAACAATATGCTTTCAAAGTCTCCTCAAGGAGCATTAGTAAGTTGTTTAGTCCTCTATGCGTGGTGTCAGTACAAATCTACTTTATAAGGAAGATTAGTTTTAGAGGAGAAGAACTGACTTGGTCTTTTCCTTTTTTTTTCCTCCTCCTGTCTGAATAGCTGTTTGTCAAGAGAAAATGTAAAACGAAGTGGTGATTTCAGACAAAGTTCTGCTGTACAGATATCTCACAATAAGTATTTGTTCATGGTAAAAATATGAGATGATGCTTGTACTACAACCAAACTGCAAAGCAGGGGCGTGCTTCTGCTCTCTGGCATCCAGGTAGAGCCCCATGCTCTGTAGGGACAGACATGAGCACCTCCACCTTCTGGTCTTTATGCAGGGGAAAAATGCACATGTACAGATAGGCTATAAAGGCAGTCACAGCACTAGGTCGGGACATCTGGGTATTCAGGACCTGCAGTGTACATTAGCATATCTCTGCTGCGCAATCTACTTAATGTCCATGAGAATAAATTTGAGGTACATTGCTATGAGCAACTGCAAGATGCTTACACAGTACCTGTTCCTGTACTGTGAGTACTGTGAGAGAATTTCGCAACTAGTAAAATTAGTGAACTATAAGAATACACAGCTAATGGGATCTGATAGTCTTTGTTAATGTAGGCCAAGCATGGCTGAAGTCAGATTTGACGGGCCTGAAGAGATTGGGGCAACCCATAGCTGTTCTCAATTATCTTCTGGGCAAAATTACAAGGGAGATGTCTACTGAGGCTTAATAAATACTTGAAAAACTACTTCTGAATGATTATGTCTCTCAAGTACAAATGATGAGAGCCTGGGTTGGAACTCTTTTGTTTACTGGATGACTATTCTCAGCACCTCACGAATGAGGAAGAGCAGACATTAGAAAGAACCTCCAGAAATTAATTAAAAGCATGCAGCTCTTTAATACGGTCATTATTCACTGGAAGCTGAAGAGCATTCAAACATGCTTATCCCAGGTCCTGGTATTTCTGTTTCTGCTTAAAGCTGGTGAAGGAGTAAGAATTCAGTTAGTGTTTCTCTTCCATTCTGGAAGTACAATACATGTTTGCAGTGTTCTTAAATTCTTTTTCACATGCCCAGTTTGGGCCATGGTTGGAGACAAGTTTGGTCTGGTCAAGTAAAGACATTCATAAAGTCTTAAATTATAATTTAAATAATGGATTTTGCCTTTTTTTAAATACAACATTCTGACAAGAAATTTGACGTCTTGTTTACTGATTGTCTTTTCTGTGATATGATTTTGTGTATCTGTTAATCATTATTAATCCTTAGGCAGTGCTAAAGAGACTCCAGTCAAAACCTGGAGCTTCATTATTTTATACAGTCTTTACCCATACAATGAAAAAAATAACTTCCATGCTAAAGCTCTGACTAGCCCTGCCCATGATAAGACAGAACAGATTGGTCGTACCAACAGACAAAGAAAGAAAAATGAAAACCAAACAGCTATGTTTATGATAAATATTGACCAAAAAAATACTATTGCTAAAATAAACTTTTTAGATCATATTCTAGATAAAAGCAAATGGGCAATCATTTGAGAAATTTCTTTAAATCTGCAATTGTTACAAACAGCTTGCTTACAGATCGCTTTGCAAGAAACCAACCTGTCAGTAATTTTCATATAGCCTTAGAAAACAGTAAAAGAAGTGCTCTACCTAGGGAAATGTTCACTGAAAATCCACAAAAGCATTTTCAGGGAAATGACCTACTTTAAGCTGCACTCTGTGATTTCTGTGTGTGCAGTACTGTTTCTGGCACTGGGGGCAGATATTCATAGAGGATTTGCAAGATCTGACATTGGTGGATCTTGTGTTTCTGGCAAATTATTGGAATTATTAATTGGAATTATTTCATAGTAATGCTTTCTTCTTTTGTCCAAGGGAAATGCAGAAAGGCAGGTGTGGTGTGGAAGGTTCTTTAGCTTAGTTACAACTTAACACAAAAATATAGGAGGAATTCCAGCCCCACAGTAGTTATCTACTGAACTCTCATTGGAGTTAATTAAATCACTCTTTCACCCATAATGATAAAAATAATACAAAAATAAATGTTACCCACTGAAGCATAAGAAAGGCTATCTACAGTAGGGCCACTTAACAAGAAAATGTGCTAGGCTACACAGGGGCAAGTGTATCCTTCTTCACGTCAAACAGGCAAAATTGACCTCAGTTAGGTTTGAGATGGTTATAAAATAGAGCTCATTTACCCAGTTACTTACCTGCTAGAGTTCCCATGGGCCCTGAACGTCCACCCCTTTTTTCACATCTTTCTCCTAAAGCCTCATCACCCAAACTCTTTCCCACACCATTTGCCCCCTGCAGTCAGGAAGCAGGAGCAGCCAGGGTCCCAAGCAAAGCAAATGTTGGACTCTAAACTCATCCAGGGAAAGCTTCACCACCCTGTTGATTGTCAGGGCTACACACCTGAGGAGCATTCCTGGAAACCACCAAGTGACATAGAGGTGCTATGTGCTCCCAGAGTGTTCCAACAGTCCTTAGTCTCCCTCACCAGCCTCACCTGGGACTTCTACCCATGCACCCTCTGCTCCTGGTTCATTTTCCCTTGTGGAGTAGCCCAGCCTTTTTTCCTGTGCCCTGACAGTATTTGTTCAATAATTATGAGCCAAATTCTTAGAACTACTTGCCAAGTATTTTGGAGAGAATACTTAGAGGATAACAGCTCTAATATTCCTCCTGGGGAGCAAAGGCAGTTTTAATTTTGATTTTGGTTTTTCAGTATTGGTTGGGGGTTTTTTTAATAAAAATGCATGTAAAGCATAACTATTCAGCGTATTTATCAGGAATTAGATGCAAATGTTCCAGGAAAGAGCATAGAAAATGTGGTTGTCACTCATAAGACTTACTTCTTTCACAGGTTTATTAAGGAAAAAATAAATCCTCCATGCACCTTTTTTTGCTGACTTGGACATTTTTGGCTAAGGAAGTTAGTTCATTGGAAAGCTCCACGCATTGTGAATATATTGGCATAATTGCTCAGCAAAACATTTCTTCAGACTTTTTCTTACATAGATGTAGTGTGTGGGGGGGGGGGGGGCACAGTTTGTGTGTTTGGGGTTTATTTTTAATTCATTAAAAACAAAGTTTTTGAAAAATGCCAGCTCCTAGTTCTTTCTTGAACGGCCTGTCCTTCCAAATTTTGCGTCGTATTTTCACTTCAGCAAGGAACTTGGGCTTTTTAGCCCTTAAAACTGAGCTGGAAAGCCCAGCTGGCATAGCTCCGGAGGCAAGAAACTGAAATCTGATATTCTGTCACAGGAAGCATTAGGCCAGTTTCTAACTTGAAATAAATTAGCATAGTCGCATAGAATTAAAGAAATAGGTCCATAATAACATTTTCAGTCGAGATATCATTAAAATACAAAGTTGAAGGATTTATTGCTAACAGGGCTAATACCTGACTGAGGGAAAAAGATTAGAGCCTTACCTAGGACCATTAATCAGAATTGCTTTATTCAGTTCTGTAGAGCAACTCTGATTTTAAACAGCTGAAGTTCTCACCCAAACAAATGGAGTTATCCCAAATTCAGCGAGTACAAAGTGTTTACATACCCAATATATTTTTAGATATTAATTATTTTGCTGGTTTATTTATTTATTTGCTTAACTGTTCAAAAACATTTGGCCAGCATCTACTTAGGAAAAAAATGGGATCATTCAGTGGTTACTGCTGTAATCAAAATGGAAGGTCAGTGAATTCCTCTGCTTCAGGCTTCTTGTGTGGTCTCAGGTAAATCACTCCATTTATGACACAGTGCAGGCAAAGGTAATTTCATATCACAGAAAAAGCTGATTTTTACAGAATGAGGGGAAGGAAAGTTCATCAACATCAAAATAGAAACATGAGTTTCTCTGTGAAAGGGAATGGAGCCCAGTCTGCAGGAAAAATTGCAGTTTATTTTAAGAAATATCACAAGGATTTTGTAGAGCCATTAAAAGTTTGACCACCATCCTCCCTGACCCCCTGCCCCAAACCAGTTCATGTTATTACTCTAGGACTTAATTTCAGTTGTGTACTTTGTGCAGCTCAAAGGCTTATATAAAATAAAGTGGACTATAAATCATAAGTTCCACATTTATTATTAGGGGGGCAGGGGGGAAGGTGGCTATGTGGAGTGGAATAGAATGGAATAGAAAATGAAAAGGTTAAATGGAAATGCTTGCACTTCCTTCATCCTAATAGTAATAGGTGACTCACACACAGTAGAAATCTGGTGTCGTTGTTTCCAAATCTCTTTATACCACAGTGCAAAAGAGGAAAATTCCTGTTGCAATCTATTTTGGCATAGCTTCAGATAAAAGTTTTACTTGAGTTAAAGTTTTCTTTCTCTTGGGTTTTATCATTCACAAAAAAAAAAAAAGCAAACAACTGCCTCCCAAAACCCCTCACACCTTTAAGAGGTTATTATTCTGTTACAAAGAAACAAACTTTTGCTAAATTCTCAATTAAAAATATTTCGGGGTTTTTTTTCTACTCTGGAGAATGATTGAGTAAAATGATTTTTTTTTTTTTCAATCAGGAACTGCCAGTAAATCATGTCAGACGTAAACATATTAAAACAGCCTGATACAAACACTGTCTTTTTAAAGTGTTGAAATTCCCAGATGTAAAATGCGTATAATATCTTCTCTAACTACAGTCTAGTATGATATGTAAAAAAAAAAAAAACCAAAAATAGCACAAAAACCCAACACAACCTCGTTCTCTCCTGCCTCCTGGGCTTCTAGTCTAATTCAACGTTCAGTTATTGATACAGAGTTATTTCTCTATTGTTTTTTTATTTTTTTGTTTTAATTTAACAACACTAGGAATACCTGTCTCTTGGCATATTTTTTGTTTCAGTTGCTTTTGGCAATTAAGTACATTTTGGCAGGATGGATGACAAATCTAACTTCTTTTAGGCTCAACGGATTCTTTTTTTCTAGATATTGCAGTTGTCTTTGCATTTTCTTGGTAGTCTTAGTGAAAATATACCCATGACTAACTGTTTTGCTCAAGCGTTTCATGGAAGACAAGTAGGCAGTAGGTTTCAAATATTTATATAATTAACTTCAGGTGCCCCTTTTTAAGATTACAATTTATCTGAGAGTATTTGCACATTTTCATCACATCGATAAAGGTAAGAAACAGAATTGTACTAATTCTGTCCTTGGATATGCAATTGTAATGTCTATGGAATTCTGTAGGCTGTGAACCTCCGGAAAATTGGATAAATGTCATTGGACAAGAGCTTCAGTTGTTATTAAGACAAATATGGAGGACTGTTGTCTCTAAAACTCTTTTTTTCTCCTACTCTTTACCTCCCCAAGACTGTGGAGGTAAAGAGCACTCACAGGAGGCATAGAGCATACACTACGACCTCCCATCTTTTCTCCTGAAGGCTTTGATCAGCATAGAAATAGTTCTTGACACTAAAAATTGGATTGCATTAGTATTAATATTCAACAGTGTGATAAATGAAAAAAATTTGCATTCATTTCATGCTTCAGACCAAATGAGACATTGCTGATAAAAATAAATACATTCCCTTCACAGTTTGAAGGTTATCTTTGCAACTAGAAAGGTTAGAGATTGTGTTTGTTTAATCAAAGATCAGGTACTACAGCATGAGATGACAAACATCCTGGGAAAATCCCATGATTCAGAATTGGGGCAAAACCCAATAAACATAGCTTGTCATGGGAAAAAAAAAAAGAAAGAAAGAAAGAAAAGAAAAAAAAGCAACCAGGAAAGCATATATTTTTCTAATTTCTTGGAAAATGTTTGTAATTTGACAACACTTCCTAAGTGGGACTATAATGAGACCTTTCAAAACTGAATTAATTGACAGAATAACTAACAGTAAGGGCACTGCTTTCCAATTTTAGATAATGAGGTTTACAGCTCTGCATCTTATGGGTCATTATAGACATGAATTCAGGTCTTTTATCTCAAGTGAGTTCCCTAATGATGAGGCAACTAGTTATTGGAGGGTTCCTTTCTCTCTTTCCCATTTTTGAATAAAACCTTTAATAAAATCTCGAGAAAACTTCCCAAGAAAAAAAATTACTGAAATCTATGTATTTCTATGCAAGGTTTATTTTTAACAAATCAACATTTTTCATTGATATCTCGTTCATCTGAATAATCTTGAATAGCATTAAGTCTGAGGTTCCTTGCCCCTAGCCACATGGAGGGATGAAAGATGCTGTTCAGCCATCTGTCCTTCCCCTTTTCACCTGAAACACAATGTTTCTGCTGCATATTATGCTTTGCATTTGATGGGGACTGGAAATTGCCCCTTTTGCACTCTGACAGGTAAAAACTGTCACAATTCAAGAAATTATGTTATCTCTTCATGACAAAACCATTAAAAAAGAAAAAGAGAAAAAAAGTGCTCCTGGCTGTGTGAATAAGCAGAAGGCCATGTCTGTTGTGGAAAAAGAAAATGCTCTCATTTTAACTGTGACTACTGAAAGCTTTATAGTGTATCATTATCAACAGCTGACATCTGTGTAGAACTGTCCTGTACGACACTGGTGTTCCACATCTCACATGCAAGCAGCTTTTAAGCAGGGATGAAATGGGATCTGGGTCAGAAATCCCCTAGGGACAGTCTATAGGAAGAAAAATCTCTGTAGCCAAATTTCCAAATCATTACCTGTAGACAACCCAATTCCAAACAGAAAGATAAGAACCAAAACAAAACAGCAGAAATAAAAGGTACATAGTTTTCTGACTTCAGAAGTATTTCCAACCTGATCTCCCTTCACTTGTGTACATCAGCAGCTGGAAATCCATAGCTGCCAGACAGCTTTCAAAATAATTATAAATGTAGAAATGTTTCATGTTGGGGAAATTATACACATTGCATCATGTTGATTAAATACAGTAAGTTACCTCTGTAAGATCTGCTGTTTTCTTTCTGAGAAAATACCCATAGCTAAGATAGGGAAAGGGAATTAGGAGACAATAATGTAGATGGAGATTCAGGCCATCATTCACAGGACATCATTCTTGATGTCAGTGACCTGAAATGCTCCATGACTTTAGCAAACAGAAGAACCACCTCCACCCAACATTGTTTATTCAGGGTTTCCATTTTTTTTGTTTCAGATGCCTTGCCTATGAGTGTACATAGAACTCAGTTGCAGAAAATGTCCCTTTGTCCTCCTAAATACTAGAGTAATTTTGTGATTGACATTTCTGAGCTCCAAAGTTACCTTATGAGCCTTAGCAGAAGTAGGAATAGAGTAGAAGGGAGGAAGAGGTGTAGCTATTGCTCTGTGGGCCACTAAGGAAGATCGACTTGGCAGAGAGTACAGGATTGGGTTCACTGGACTGAGTGTTAACAAAGCCATGCTGGGGCAATTATCAGGGTCCCATGGAAAGTAACCTGTAATTGTGGGACTTGGCCCTTAGCACTGCAGTTTATGTGAAAGACAAAGAGAAAAAATACCTTTATTTAAGATAATGCAGAAAAGGAGCTGTGTTTTTAGAACTGTACATTTCTCTTTATTAAGACATCACACTTTCAATCTCCTAATCAACACAATGTTAAGAGGCTTGAAATCATTTTATCCTACTAAGCCTAGCACTCTGCTCAATTATCATCATAAAAAGGAATGGCTTTTGTTCTGCAGTTCACTGCAATTGGTTTCCAATAATTACCTTTATGTCTTTTTAGCTATCTAGTTTACAGACAAGATCATAGTGTACGTAAAGTTTACATTAAAAAAAGTTCAATAACTTCTCTGAAGAGAACGATTTAGCCTTATGTTCACTGCATATATTATGGCTTTTGTGGCTTCTTTTCCCTTTGAATGACACGGTCAACGGTTCATCACATTTGCACCTCAGAGGCAATTGTTACCCACTCATGTGTGAAAATAGCAGAGTCTATTTAGATTAAATTGCTCAAGATCATCACGGATTGGTAAGGGACAAATCACAACATTTTGCTTGAAAGAAGATTGTTGTTGCCTTCCACCTCGCACTTTCTGGGCAAAATTTTAAGTACTATACAAATCTATTCTTAAGAACACAGAAAGAATTCAAAATTCATTCTGTTCCTTCTGCTCAAAAGAAGGTAAGTGTACTTTAGAAAAAAGGAAGAAAGAATTTACAACAAAATATGTTAAATAATCACTTGTGTCATCATTTAAGACATTCTACATGATAGAAAAAGTACAAGAATATAGGAATGTCTCTCAGGGAAAAATACATATCAGAACAAAATGTGCAATTTTTGTCAGAACATGTACAACAAACATTCAAACATACATTAAACATTTTAAAATCACCAGATCACTTGAAAACTGCATGTACAAAGCATGATGTTATACTTAAAAATATTTTTTGTTGAAAGCATTGAATGAATAAAGGAACAGTTTAGGCCATTTTCTATAAAAGTTTTTAATTTCTAAACTGGAGTATGGAATATCTGTATTTACTTTGATTCATTGCTTTAATCAGTTTGCAATTAACTGAGATGATAGTGAAAGTGAAGTTAGTCCGTACTAAATGTAAATATATGTATAAATATAAATAGTAGAAATATAATTATAAATAGCATAAATATAAATAATATAATTAATAGAAATATAAACATATATCAAAAATGTCATTTTCAATGTAATCCCATCTTGAACATAGAAAACATATTTCTTCAGGCAAATCTGTCTTTGAAGACAGTCTTTTTTCATTATCTTTGCTGCTTGGAATTACACTAAACATATTAAAGTAAGATTAAAAATGAGGTGCTACTACAAATATTGCATGAAATATTTTGTATCAACAGTATTTTTCCATACAGTAAAATTATAGATCTCGGGCAACATAAATGAGGAGATAGATAAGCAAATCCTGTGAACTAACATGAAAACAAGGTGTCAATTCCAAAATTATTGAAGTATGCATGAAAAGCAAGTCATGAATGTGTGAGGAAATCAGTAAAAATATTTTCACATAAAATAGTGTTAACATTTATGTTCAACATACAGTGAAAAAATTGACAGTACATTGATCATTACAAAAGAATAAAAAGTGTTCAGTTTAACTTTGTATTTCAAAACTAGAGGCAAAATACTGGAGCAGTGAAATCAATGTCTTTTTTCTCCCTCTTGGAGTATGATCTGAATTTCTTTCTAACCATATGGTAGTTGGAGGAGTACCAGTACTGTCAGTTCTCCTTGATCACAAGATTCAGCTGGGTAATTGTTTCAAAAGACAAGTAAAATATCCCACTTAGTTCATTATTATCTCCTGTCATAGGAATTTTGCATAGAAAAAAGTTCATTTTAATGATAATTCCCTATTTTGGCATGTCTTGTTAGTCTCTTTATGTGTGCATATATACAGGCACACAACTGACAAGAGTCAAGCATTAAAGGCAGGTACAGGTCTGTATATGCACACCTGTAAGCAAACAGACAGACATGCAAAAAGGAAAAATGCAGGTTATGTTAGTTTAGGACATATGCCTTAGTAAAGCCAGAGGACGGCTGGAAATGCTGTGTTTGAGGTTGCACTAGCTTAGTGGCAAGCTGGACCTAACTTGCTACAGGATTTCTGGGGCACGTTAGTGCAGCACACTTAATAAAGCTTCAAAGGGTACTGCACACTGTATGCTGGGTAACGTTGATGACTTTGTACAATACACGCAGACAAGCCTTCTCAGTTACAGCTCCACAATTGTGAGTTGGTTCCCGGGGACGCTGCACCCTGCTTAGGGGCATGCCCCTTTCCATGCCCGCCTCACTGTCAACAGTATCCATTGTCCTCCGCCTTTGACCGCTGGGAGCATGGCAATCCAGTCCCATTTTCTGCAGGGAGGAACTTCAGGGCAGAAGGGGATTCCCTGCAGTTCTGCATCTCTAAAGTATTCCCACAGAAAGCAGACATGATTTGGCTCTTCGTTTCCATGACATAAAAAGAAGAATAATACTGTATAAATATGTAGAGGTTTCTTTATCCTGTGGAGTGTAACTTTACCCCATATGAGGAACAGAGAAAGCTTTCAAAAAAGAGATGAAATGAGAAAAATTACTAAGCAGTCTGTGGACAGCTAGACATTCTTTGGTGTTCAGAATGGTTTTTTTCTGAAAAACTCATTTATTATTTTTGGGGTGTATTCCAAGGAAATCTCTACTTGACTACGTATAAAAATTTGCTTCACTTAAAGATCACAGCTGGAGTTCCTTTTGTCAATGGAGTGAATTTTGTCTTTCGTGTATATCTAGAAAAGAATAAAAATTAATTTACAAAAATAAGTATTACCTAAATATTTATGTAACTGTGGCAAATAAAATACTGTTTAAAAATTTGTTGTTGATCAAGATATGTTCATCTTAAGGACCTTGACAAACGTACAAAAAACCATCTTGGTTTATTTCATGTTAGGATTTCTCACTTACAATTTAACAAATATTAGAAAACCCATAAACAAATAAAAGCAACCAACAAACCCATCTCTCCTCATTTGAATGCTTACAGGAGTGTGGCAGTGACACATTTCAGGCTTTTTATTGCAGATATGCAGGCATGCTTTTGAGTCTCTGGCCTAATTTGTGCGAAAGTCCACCCCCTTAGACGACCTAGGTGTAGACAAGTAGTTGCTTTTCCAGCAGGGAATGTCAAAGTTATTTGAATACAATCCTGTTTTCTTATTGCTGATTGATTTCAGAAACAGCGATGCTTTAAGCCTAGTAGCCCAGTGGACCACCTAGTCTAGAGATTGGCTTTTGATTCCCATCTTGACTAACAGCTGTGACCCCTTGAGGATATGTTCCCATAGCTGGAAAACAAAGCTAAACCCAGCTAAGAGATGAAGATTCAAAATAACCAAAATTTTATGTTCTCAACAGATTAGAGTTTTCCAAATTATAGTTGGCTGTGTTTTACTCAGTATGATGCACAATTTCTAATGATATTGAAAATCATAATCTTAATTTATTCCCCAGCAGGATTTTTTTAATATACACTCAGTGTTCAAAAAAAAAGAAAAGAAAACAAACAAACAAGAAAAAAAAACCAAAACACAAACAGTAGGATTCTATTTACTTTCTACAGTTTGCAATTAGAACAATCAATGTATTCAGACAAAAAGAAAGATGTTCACATCATTAGCATTCCTTGATAAATCTTTTTGGTTGAATGAATGTTTGAATATCTAATCAGAGTTGGTTTTTAGACTCATGGGACCTTACAAATACCTTTTTGAATGAAAATTTATCAAGGCTGAAAATCAAAGGAAATATGGAAAAATACTTTCAAAATTTCTTATGAAAAGGCGTGGATATTACCAATTGAACTAGAATCAACCATTTCCTCTACTAGTGAGAGTATACAAGATTTGAAAAACTGCCGAGTAAGTATTATTACTGTGTTCACACAACTAGAACATTTTTAATTTAAACAAAAACTTTGTTTTAGATGCTATACAAAGGAAGAATTATGAACTGTATTTCAGTATACTGTGTGCTGTGTAATAAATACACATCTTTCCTCAAAAATGTAAAAATAGGTAACAGTATTCTAAAGTCTAGTTATCTTTTGAAACTGTTACTCATTGTTTTCTTATTGATTGTTTGTTTACTGCAGGCTCAGTGTTTTTATTTTAATATCAGCCCTGTCTGAGACTCTGCAGGGTTGGAGTCTGCTGGTGGAGCTGAGAAGACAATGTTAAGTTATGTAGATAAATTTGCTGTACTGGGCTCAGTTTTGCAAAACTGTTTCACAGTAATGGTTTTAAAATTTGCATGCTTTTAGATAAAAAATAATCAGTGACTGACCTAAAAAAAAATTAATTAGACTATTTGACTCGTGCTGCTAGTAAAATACAACTTCCTCATGTCAATATGGATGTATCGGTCAGTAGAAAGGCACACAGGACAATTATCTGCCTTTTGAATTTCCCTTTTCTACTGAAAACTCTCACTGACTTTTAACATGTGTGTCTGGGTCACTGGTGTATTCTGTACCTTTCTCTATGATGTGCATGTAGAAAAGTCTGATTCTTTCTTACCTGTAACTGCTTGGCTTGGGTTGTCTTCTCATGTAGAGGATGGGGACCATTTCTATACATGCACTCAAAAGTTGAAATTTTGAACTAAATATTGTTGATTTTCTTTTTTTTTCTTTTAATATATGATGATGTGTGAATTGGCATAGAGACAAACTAAGTGTACTACAGTACCGAAGACTGAATCTAGAAAACACACTTGAGTAACTTAATTCATTGAGAGCAAGCCCATGTGATCACTGGCATAATGTAGGATTCAGCCCAATATCCTATCATTTTGTCTAGCATATTTACAGTATATATAAGCATATTTTTAATACAATCTGCTAACCCATTTATGTGTATAATTTTAGAGTTGAGATTTGGTATTTTATTTACAAAGGGTGATACTACAAGCAAAAAAACTACAAAATAATAGGTGAATAAATCTATTATCTGGACATTACGAAGTAATCTGTGACCTTTCCTTACTTCTAAACCAAATAACTTCATTTGCTTTGGAGTTTTCCAAAATTTGCATTGTTCTCTTTTGAGAAAGTTTGTTTCAGTACCTTCAGTCATCTCCTTCCCTGGACAGAAAATTCTGACTGTTTAAGAGCAAAATTGTGGACAAGTTGATGTTACTTATGCACAGTAGAAGATCAGCAAACTGTTCTAGTTTTCATCTTCAACCATAAGACTGACATTTAGGCCTGTGCTGTTGTGGACACTAGCATTCGGCACTGATTATTTGGAAAGGAAAAAGAGGTCCCTGCACCTTCCAGAAGATGCTCAACGCTAGTTTTAAACAGAGATTGGAGAAGGATTTTTTGCATTTGCAAGTATCATCACAGATTAGTCTGAGGAAGCTGAAGTAAAGACATTATTTCAGTCATCTTTGTTTCGTTGTACACTGGTTGCCAGCTTGTTTCTGTCTCTGTGTTACAAAGGCACAGAGGAGAACATGAGCTACAGAATCCTGGGCTAAACCAAATCAGTCTTAATGTTGTCTGACACAGTGTTTACGTGAGTCCAAATGTACCTTTTCCTGTTTCTTCTCGGGAACTATGGACACGTCCGCAAAGCAGCAAGGAACTGCACCGATCAGCACAGTACTGCCAAAAACATATTTACTTTCAGCTGTGCTTTTATGATATTGTTTTATGCTGTCTTTGAGATATAGGCTGGAAGAAAGCCAAGTCCTGATATCATGTGTGGACATCATTGTCATGGTGACACTTTCTTCAAGATGACAGAGGAACTTTTCCTGGAGGTTAAATGAACATAAGATTCTATCAGCTTTTGACCAAGTTCTTCTCTTCTTTAACCAAACGCGGGGCTGAGGAAATAACAAACCCTCCAACAGTGTTTGTACATACTGACTATAAGGCAATTAGCAATCTTTTTATTTTACTATTTGCACACACTTAAGAATCTGTTTCTTAGGACTTTACCCATCTTGCTAGAAACACAGATAGGGAAAGCTATCACCTGCTGCTTGAATCTGGCTCAGGCTTCAGAAAGAGACTTTCCAGGGGCAGAGCAATGGAGAAATTTTGTATGAAAGCTCGATGTTTTTAAGTCTACCCTAAAAAGATATTGAATATCTGTGGAACAGATGATGTACAGAGTTGCAAACAGGGAATTGTGAAGTTGGTAACTTAATGGTATCTGTTAATTTGTGGCATTGAGGTGACTCTTTTACATGACGTGTAGCAAAGAAAGTATTGCTGGAAAAGTGCAAATGATGTGGATGTCTCTCGTGAGTCAGATAAGAAAGATTGTTTCCTGAGGGAGTTCCAGGACAGATGGCATTTGCAAATGAAATGGCAGTGATGACAGAATTTGCCCAAGCAGATGTAAGCTGCTTCCAGGGAAACAAGAAGTTGTTGAATGAAGCAGGATCAACATCAACACCTATTAGAATGGCCCATCTGAAGAGATGCTCAGATAACCATTATGTTACATGCTGACAGCTAGGAGACCACAGTGTTGTTAGTTTCTGGATTAGAAATCAGTTTTTTCCATGGAGAGTAGTCAGTGAAGAAGAAGGAATGGAAGAAACATATGCAGGAGGAAGTAAACTGGTAGATGCAAACCATCAACTGCTGCATGCAATAGGGGGAATACAGCTCTTATGAACTTCAGGTTTCAATTACTGCTACTTTATTATGATAATTAATATTTGTAGAATGACTGTGTCAAGGATCAATTCCTTTAAAGTATGAGGGAAATAGATTTGTTCCTGAGAGTCTTTAGGCACTTTTGGTTTGGTACATATGGGAAACTGTGGAATCTGATGGTGTATTTAGACACATTAGTAACACCTATGCTATGCCTATGAATGACAGGGATGAACAACTCCAGGCTGTGCTTTGGACTAAAAGCTGCTCTAAATCCATATTACATAACTAACAGAGTCACCATTAAATTATTTCCATAAGGATAAAATATTGTAATGGATATTTAAAATAAAATGGCAACTTAGACTGCAGTTTAACAGATGTCTAAGTAGTCTTAAGCAGTTTCACAGTTTTTAAGCTTGTTTTGTATTGTAGAGACTAATTTTATCTCCCAAAGAAAGACAGAGAAGCAAGGGATACAAATAATGGATTTCATCTGTTTGCTTAGTTCCAGACAGCAGAGTGAGACAGAAGCCCAGAAATATGCAGAAATAGAGTATGAGAGTGACAAGGCATATTTAGTAACAGTTTCAAAAAACATGTTGAAAGTTTTCATTATAAGGAAGTGGATGACAGTTATTCATATCTTGCTTAATACCGAGTCAACCTTATGGAAAGATGGTAAATCTAGTTAACCTTATGGAAAGATGGTAAAGCTTTTAGTTATAAGAGTTAAAGACAATGTTATGGGATAATCCTGCATGTCAAATTCATTTATGACTGAAAGATTACAAAAGAATAACAATACTACCCTGTTCTCCAATGTGTTATTCATTAGGATAGTTTGGTTCACACTGACATGTTCATGGAGTAAGACAAAGAATTGGGACAGAAGCAGTTGTAATTTCTAGATGCAATGCTGTCAGTAAAACCTTCAGGCAGCTGCAGGCATCACAGTGGGCTTCTTTTTTTCTTTAAGATGAAATAGCAATGGAGGCAAAGATGTTGTAGATTTTCTCACCTTGGCTGAGCTAAAAGTGAAACAGATGTTGTCCTGTAGAATAAAACATTACAGAAACAATAAGGAGGGATGTGCTAATACCCTGTACCATTCTGAGAACAGGCCACAGATTTCTGGTTTATCAACATCTGAGCAGATCCAGTTGACTATTCATCTACAGGCTGAAATGTTATTGGTTATTGAGATCCAGACAATTTTGCAGAGAAAACTGGAATATTTGTAAAGGAACTTTGTGTGTTGTGGATTCTGACTATCACACACTACGCTCACGTTATCAAGACTGAAACAAAAATTGGATTGCTTGAACTTGTATTAAGATCCGCATATGAGAGCAGACATATCAAATAGCATGTAGCTGAGTCTACATATAACAGAAACAACTTAGCTGAGTCTAAATGGAGAACATCAGCAGATTTATTGTGCAATGCATTTCAACAAATATTACTTACAGTGTTTTAAATTTGTTCTGAATTTTTTTTACTTAAAAAAACCCCAACCAAGCAAAGGAAAAATGGTATGCTTGCAAAGTCAATTGGGAATTACTAGTATTTTTACCAGAGATTCACTTGCAAGAATCTTGCAGATTTCCTTTGTGTAAGGTGCTGAACTTTCATGAAGAGGCTTTACTCTTCTATGTAGAGCAGTAAACATTTAAAATGAGTTAAAGGAAGAAGTGTGTAGTAGTTCTATATAGTATTGCTCTAGTATATATTTATTTTTGACATTTAATGTTATTGCTATTAACATTATTAAGACTGGACTTCTGTATACTTTGTACAACTATGCATTCTCTCTGAATATTAAATATTTCAATTTCTAGACTTGTTTCCTTTTCCCCAATAAGTAGTATATATATTATGCAGTAAACGTTACCATATAAATCATTTACTCAACTTACCCTAAAACAACAAAAGATTGTTTGAATAATAATAGACATACATATTTTCACACATATATCCTTTTGACAATTGTATAAAAGAATCACAGAATCACAGAAGCACAGAATCACTAAGGTTGGAAAAGACCTGTAAGATCATCAAGTCCAACCATCAACCAACAAACACCACCACAACCATTAAATCATGTCCCACAATGCCTCGTCCACACGTTCCTTGAACACGTCCAGGGATAGTGACTCCAACACTTCTCTGGGCTGTTTATTCCAGTGTCTCACAACCGTCTCAGTAAAGAAATTTTTCCTAATATCCAGCCTGAACCTCCCCTGGCACCACTTGAGGCCATTTCCTCTTGTCCTGTCACTAGACACTTGGGAGAAGAGACCAACACCCACCTCTCTGCAACCCCCTTTCAGGTAATTGTAGAGAGTAATAAGGTCTCCCCTCAGCCTCCTCTTCTGCAGGCTGAACAACCCCAGTTCCCTCAGCCGCTCCTCATAAGACTTGTGCTCCAGACCCCTCACCAGCTTCATCGCCCTTCTCTGGACACACTCCAGCACCTCAATGTCCTTCTTGTAGTGAGGGGCCCAAAACTGAACACAGTATTTGAGGTGCGGCCTCACCAGTGCCGAGCACAGAGGCATGATCACCTCCCTGCTCCTGCTGGCCACACTATTTCTGATACAGGCCAGGATGCCGTTGGTCTTCTTGGCCACCTGAGCACACTGCTGGCTCATCTTCCGCCAGCTGTCAATCAACACCCCCAGGTCCTTTTCTGCGGGGCAGCTTTCCAGCCACTCATCCCCAAGCCTGTAGCGTTGCCTGGGGTTGTTGTGGCCAAAGTGCAGGACCCGGCACTTGGCCTTATTGAACATCATACAATTGGCCTGGGCCCATCAATCCAGCCTGTCCAGATCCCTCTGCAGAGCCTTCCTACCCTCGAGCAGATCAACACTCCTGCCCAACTCAGTGTCGTCTGCAAACTTGCTGAGGGTGCACTCTATCCCCTCATCCAGATCATCAATAAAGATATTAAACAAGATCGGCCCCAAAACGGAGCCCTGGGGGACTCTGCTTGTGACCAGCTGCCAACTGGATTTGACTCCATTCACCACAACTCTCTGGGCTCGGCCGTTCAGCCAGTTTTTAACCCAGTGAAGAGTGCACCTGTCTAAGCCACGAGTCGCCCAGTTTCTCCAGGAGAATACTGTGGGGGACAGTGTCGAAGGCTTTGCTGAAGTCCAGGTAGACAACATCCACAGCCCTTCCCTCATCCCCTAGGCGGGTCACCTGGTCATAGAAGGAGATCAGGTTGGTCAAGCAGGACCTGCCTCTCATGAACCCGTGCTGGCTGGGCCTGATCCCTTGGTTGTCCTGCACGTGCCCTGTGAGTGCCCTCAAGATAAACCTCTCCATAATCTTCCCTGGCACCAAGGTCAGGCTGACAGGCCTGTAGTTCCCCAGATCCTCCTTCCGACCCTTCTTGTAGACGGGTGTCATGTTGGCAAGCCTCCAGCCGTCCAGGACCTCTCCTGTTAACCAGGACTGTTGATAAATGATGGAGAGCGGCTTGGCAAGCTCCTCCGCCAGCTCCCTCAGCACCCTTGGGTGGATGCCATCAGGCCCCATAGACTTGTGAGCGTCCAGGTGGCATAGCAGGTCGTTAACTGCTTAACTTCTGTCTAGTGACAGAACGAGAGGAAATGGCCTCAAGTGGTGCCAGGGGATGTTCAGGCTGGATATCAGGAAAAATTTCTTTACTGAGAGAGTGGTGAAGCATTGGAACAGGCTGCCCAGGGAGGTGCTGGAGTCACCATCACTGGACGTGCTCAAGGAACGTGTGGACATGGCATTGTGGGACATGGTTTAATGGGCGTGGTGGTGTTGGCTGATGGTTGGACTTGATGATCTTACAGGTCTTTTCCAACCTTAGTGATTCTGTGATTCTGTGATACCCAATAGTGTGACAGCATTCTTCTGTTCTGCAGAAGGGCTGTAATACTTATATTGTATGTTACAATTAGGTCTGGCTGTCAGCTGTGTGCTAATAACCTGAAGTGGCATCCATTGTGTAATACACTATATAATGCTCAATGACCTCAGTGCTTGTTGCAGGCTGATTGTATTGAAGTGGCTTCAGAAAGAATCATATTTCATGTATACCTGTTTTGTGTATTTTTTTTTTTTTTTTTTGCAACAGCAGAACAAACACATAACAGATTGCTTCAATATATCAGAATGTATTTTGTATTCATCCACATACAGGATAAATGTGAAGTCCAGCTGCTAAGGTGCTAGATGCGGTGCTAGACAGCATTGACAGCAAACATATTACAAGTAATTTCACATACATGAGGAGGATCTTCTGCCTATTCAATTTGAAGGTTAATGAAGAAGAAAATTCACCCTCCACTAGTGTTACAAGTTTTGCACAGCTCCTGTTTCATCATAAGCCAATTCCATGAACTTCTTTCCGATATCAGTACCATCACGTTTGCCGTTTCCGTTATTCCTGACACAAACACATACAACACCATTGGCAGATACCAAACAATATGGAATACATATGTTCTGGCAAACTAAACAGGGCCAATGCACAGACTTGCACACTGATATGTGGTCATTCATACTGTTAAATTCTTAGTATAGCCCCTGAAATAATTTTGGACTCATCAACCAGCATTCTCAGAGACTGCCCAGGCACAGTTTGATGCTCAGCATGGGCCAGGGACTCCTCCTCACAAGCAATCTGGATGCAGTTACCATGCTTTGGGACAAAAGAGAATTTATCTGTACAGAAATAAGCTGTGCCAAGGCAGCTGGCAGCAGGGCCAAAGAATAGTTTGTGGTGCATTTTCTTTATTAGCACAGGCATAGTCACGGATTGCAGACAATGAATAACATGCACTCCCCATGTAACTACATCTATTTGGATTCTGCACCCTTGCTCTTAGCTTTGGAGTGTGGTGAGCTATGCTTAGCAATTCAGAAGCCTGCATGATTTACACACTACTGCAGAAGGCTTCATATATTTATTTTTAACTAAGGGAAGTAGATGATTAAAATCAACCTAATTCTTTATTAAGGCAATGCTTTGTGATAACAGTTCTGTCACAGAAGTGTTCTATGGGAGTCATAAATATTTCTGTACAAATTATGTCAAACTCTGGATAATTCCCAGAAGCATTTTAAGATGAACTGATGCAGGAGGCATGCTCCAGCCTGAGTGTTGCATGTCGTTTGTTTCGTGACATTCAAGGCTGAAGCTAAATCCCTGAATGTCAGAGAGACATTCAGGATTCTGTGCAGTACTGTCTGCAGAGAGTGTTTGACCTTCACTACGGTACTTGCTGGGGGCATTCTAGTCTCCTGAATGCTCACAGGAGGCCACAGATACCTGTGACCTGTTTTGGCAGAACATGAAATCTAGTGCTGAGCAATTTTAGGTTCAGACAGAGCTTGCAATGCAGTTGAGCTATGCCTTTTCAGCATAAAATACCAGGTGGTATTTAGGCTTCCAGATCTACTTCCAGTTTTAGCAGCATTAAGAGATGAGGGTCTACCTTGACTGACTTAGTGGATTTTGGATAAAGTTCTGTATAAGAAGTCTGAAGATGGTGCAAACTTCCTGAAAACGCCCTTCCTCATCTGCTAAACTCAAAATTATACATATGTCCTTATCATTAACCTGTGCTCATCACATCTGTTAGTACTATCTTACCTAGAACTGCCTAGGCAAAAAAAAATTCCTCAGGCTTTTCAGCTACAGGCAGTTTATTTGATGGAACTAATTAGATATTCTTCTCTGCTTAGTTTCTTATTTTATTTTTCACATTTCTTATGTCTTCTGGGACAGTTTAAACTTTAAAATTAAAGATCTTTTATTGTAAGAATAGTAATGCTATCTCAGGGTTTGATGGTTCACAAAGCTACAGAGAAGTTGTACTGGCTCAAATCCTTAGTCATATCTGAAGTTGGAAGAGTTCATAGGATCTTTTAGCATACCACTGTCCAGAACTACTAGACTTCTCTTTTTTATCAATATTTTAATAAGTTTTTCCAGCAGAACAACTAATGGTAATGTCTTTTGGATATAGGTACATATTGAATTATGGCAGAGTTTAATAAAAAATTTTTTTACTATTTTATTCTTCTTAAAAAAGGAAAAAGCAACTAATTTTTTAAAACTAAGTATATAAATATTTATTCTAACAAAAGAAGGGGAAAAATGGAATGATGTAATACTTGGCCTAGTCCTTTGACTCAAATGTAAAGAGACTTGAGCAATCTATTTTCAGTTCATCTTAACTTTGTATCATTCTCCTGAATAATCAATATTTATCGTTCAACACAAATGGGAACTGAACTCAAAGTGATGCCATTTATGAATCTGCGCCATGTTCTGAAAGGCCAACCTGCTTTAGAAAATCATTACTTATCTGGCCACTCCAGGAGCAGAATAATGAAAGAAATGAGCCTATCTGTACTCTTAATATATTTTAAGCCAGTTTCCAACTTGGAATATACTCCTATATGAAAAAAAAACCCAAAATAAAAAACCCTTTTGAGTGCCTTTTGCTAATGCCTCTCTTTTTCCCTGATCAGTAAAGGTGATAAAAAAAAATTCATTGGTCTCTTCAACTTACCTTTTTTGTAAAACAGAAAACTAATGTATAATTTGGGTTGCTGCAGTAGCTCAAGGGAAAATATCTCAATGGTCCCAGTTATGACATACAGCATTTGCTTGAATTATGCTTCACATTCTCTGCCTCCATTTTCTCCAGAGAAAAGGATTAAACAGTATGGTTTTACTCACTTCTAAACATGACTTTGTCCTTGGAACAATTGCAGAACATTTTGGTTAAATAGCACCCTTTCCAAACTGACATTGGTCTTTGCCCTCTTTTCTGTAAACCCAGTCTGAGATAACTTGATGCCTGGCTTTCAGAGGTGGTGATGGCATACTGCTCTTCTTGAGTCCACATCTGTGTAAGCCCTCAAGGGCTTTCAAGCTACACATGGACAAAATTGGAATTAGTAACACTTCTCAGAATACGCATAAATGTCTTACTTAAAAATAAAGCTTTTTGTAATAACATAAAGAAATATGAATGTTGCTTTCCTACATACTGCTGTATGTACTTTTTTTTTTTTTTTTTTTAATGTATGTATTTTTACTGCTGTAAAAATATTACAGGAATCATAGAAGTTCTAAACGAAATTTTGTGTGCTACCTTCCTTGGGAAAGTGGAGTTTGCCTTTGAAGTCACCTATTTGGATAAATAGATGCAAGGAGTGAAAAATGCAGGTTTTGAGAAGAGCCATACAAGCCATTTGTATGGCTTGATATTTTACTATATATATAAGCTGAAGCCTTACCATCTTAACAATGACACATATCTTCTAGCAACTTCTCCCCAAGGAACATCCCCCACCATACTCGTTCCTACTTTTGAAAGACATCTGATTTCCACCTATAAATTTTCATATTAATTACTCATTTTAAAGCTATCTGAACCAATTAATACCCATAGTATATTTCTACAGTGGGAGAATCATCAGAGAATGTCAGATTACCCTTTTGTGGTGCTCTGTGGCAGCCCATTCAAATGTTCCATTAATAGGAAGCAAAATGTTTGCTTAATTGCTTGTTTTCCTTCTCCACTGTATAAAGGAGGCACTTTTTGGCTAGAGAATATGAATATATAACTCTCAAATGCATCATGAGCTGCTGGCAGGAAATTTATAACTCATGCTTCCTTATCTGCAAATAGCATGCTGCCATTATGGAATAGGTCAAGCATTGTTTTTGCCTAAACCACATTAGACTGCTTCTGAGGGCTGTCCTGGGGCTTAAGATGCTCTTGCTGAAGGATTAATGTAAGATAGGGGAAAGTTCAAAATATTAAAAAATACAAAGGAGGAAGAGACTTATGGACAAAATCTTCCTTCAGTTAAATCATCAATATACATCTGGAGAAATTCTGCTGAAGCCAGAAAATTACTCTGGAATTATACCAGAAGAACTGTAGGCAAAATAAAACAAATATATAGGGAGAAAAGAATGGAAAAGAAAATAAAATACACTGAAGCATAATTGAAAGGGAAAACTTCACAAGATAAAATGTCACAAAAGGAAAACAGAACAATTGGGCCACTGTTTAGATAAAATAGCAATCAGCTAAATGATGAACCTATCTTCCTAAAACTCATAAAAAGATCAGACATTAACATACAGCTCATATCTTAGTCGTTATAGCAGTGTTTGAAAGTTAAGACACATAAGTTAAAATCTGCTGCAGTTATCTGTTCAACAAACATGCTGATTTCATACGACTTCACTGCATGCTGTGGAAGCCTGTATTCAGAGTAACCTGACTGAGAGCACTGTATTGGAAGACTTTGCACCTCTGTATTCAGACCTCCCCTCTCACGGGATGTGCTTTGAAAAGTCATGCTATAAAGCATTTAGTGTAATCATTAAGGACACAGACTCACAAAGTCAAAGGCATTTGGCTTCCTAACTCTTCCAAAAATTTGTAAAAGTTAAGATACTAAAATCTGTGAGAAGTTTAGGTCCAAGTCGCTGAATCAGCAGGGTGGTTACAGAGCTGCCTGAGTGTTGTTTGATTTATTTTTTTCTGATTTGAAGCCTTGTTAACAAAATCAGCATCTTTAGATGCATCCCAAATTACTGATTTAGCTTACTAATCAGTAACTTAGATAATGGCTGAATAGTCAGGACAGTATCAAAAAGAATTCTTCTCCATGGGGGTGTCAGAAGGTGTCTGTCATCTATGCCGGGTGTCAGAAGTTATATCGTAGTCAATGGAGAATTAAGCCATAAAAGTAATAAAGTCTGGGGAGTTACTCAGTTTAATACAGTAAGTATTTCAGATACTCTGAGGTATCTTGCCCTGCAGCTGCATCCAGCCCAGTCTCCAGCTGCTTCTCAAGAAAGGTACGGATCATCTGTAACGCTGTGACTTATCAGTCAGCCTTATGCACATATCCTGGATACTCTCTAGCATTTGAAATAGCACAAGAGCAATATTTAAGCAAACAAATCCCACCTTAGTTATTTATGCTCAGATGAGATTAATTGCTCTCTAGCCTCCATTAATTGCATTGACTAAATCTCCATGGAATATAATGAAAGACCAGATAATTTGCATGCTTGTGAATGTCTACATCCAGACATTCAGTCCCACTGTCTTAATCTCATGATGAATTCTATTCTAGCTGACCATAGTGACATCTAGTTGAAAATATTTTAACTTAGCATCAGGACTTCTTGGGTCTGATGAATATTAATTAATATTTGAGGAGCTTTGGTTATCTTTAGGTGGAAAGAATCTATGCCTGTGAAGTATATTTTTTATCAGAATTACTATCCGATTAAATGTTTAGGGTCATAAACACTGGAACTTTTAAGTTTTGTTAACACAGAGAGTAGGAAAGGAGAATTCTATTATAACTAAATTATAATAATGGCAAAAAGATACAGAGCAACAGAAAAGAAATAGGATAAAAAAAGAAGAATGAAAAGAAAAAATGATGGTTGGGCAAAACCAAGACAGTAAGACCAATAAGCTCTTTGTGGGACTCTGGACAAAGTTCAATTGCATCAATTCTTCATATCCTTTCTCACTTTTTTCTACTTTGTCTTCATGAAGAACTAACTTCCTGAATACAATGAAGGCCTCATCATGTTCCCATTACAGTGAGTAGTAAAACTTCCATTAATTTTAGTGGGTCAAGGGACAACCTCAAGTGTATGTTATTGAACAGATTGGTTGGTGGATATATTGCAAAAAAAAGAGAAGTTTCATCAAATCACACTAAACTAGTTTATGCTATACTTACACTATTTTTTCCTTAAAAATTTGGTTGTTCCAAACCATGTTTTGTTTTGTTTTGCTTCCTGCAGAATTAATCAAATTGTTAAATTTTTTGCTTCTAAGTAGAGCAGGCAAATATCGAAGGAAAGTACTTGAAGACCTGTTTTACTTACAATTACTTACATATTTTCCTATGAAAAATGGTCAGCCAATAGTCAAAGATGCAGCCTGAACAGATATTTCAAAGGTAACCTGCAAAATGGGAGAATATATTAAACTATTTGATTTTTTTTTTAAAGTATAAATATAGTGGATGTTTGTGGGCTATTTATTATGAAAGGGGAAAAAAAAGGGTGAGGGATATATTGGGTACTTGCTGAGATAAACACTTTGCTAGTTCTTTTACTGGAATGCAATCCTTTCTTGGGTTTGCATAATGATTTTTTTGACTGTCTGCTAATAAATGCCCCAAAGCATAGAAATGACATGAACTTGAGTTATGTTGATATCAAGTTCCTTTTTGCAGTAAGAGTCCTGTGTATCTAGTATTGTCACAGCAGTTTGAAAAGACTCCACTGTAATGTTTTCACCATATTTATGCTGCATTCTTGTATTGTGTAATAACTAATTAGTTCAAAGCTCGCGCTGGGCACCTTCCAGAGCCGGGATGGATTTATTTCTCTCGTCTTCTGGAAAACTTGGGAAGGAACCTAGGGGAAAGAAGGAACTTCTTCAGAGTCACTGGAGACTGACAAAGCTAGAAATGGGATACAATACAATTTGAGATTATCTGTTTTGTTCACACTTAGGTCATCAGATTTGGAGTAAGGAGCTACCTTTTACCAGTTTGTAAATAGGAAGAATGGATTTGAGATGAGGGGAAGAATTAGTTACTTGCTTCATAAGAAGGAGTATGTGACATGCCTACTTCCTCAAAGATTAGTTTAACTAATCTCTTTCCATAGTAGAAAGATATTGCTAATGAATTTGACCTTATCTTCCTCCTGGGAAGTTCATACTGTTCTATTGCAAGACTTACTTTTACTTACTAAGCATCTTGTGGACATTTTTTGTCTGGGGATGTGAGGATGTGAAATGGGTGTTCTTTGCACCCTTCTGAACCAGATGGACCTAATGACCTATGTGGCCTATTACTAATAACCAGGCTTTTTCATGCTATAGACATAACCGTTGATCACATATACAAAACTTCATCAAGTGAAGATATGAGGAAATAGCTGGGAATTCACACAGTAATTTTTGCTTATTTTATCACACTATCTGCAAGTCTTTGCTTAAAGTACACATAGCAGAATTGTGGTTTGAACTCTGTTTTTCCTTTGTGTAGCTGAGCAATGGGAAAAGATGTGATACACTTACAAAGCAGAAGTACAGAAGTTAGTGGGCAGGGACCCCAACAACTCAAAACTACACTGTATTATGTAAGCTTGGTACTTCAACTTTCTTTTTTTTTTACTTAAAACTATTTTGCAGTGATTGGAATACTACTACAATATCCTCTATTCCTGAATTTCCTCAGGCATATAACTGCAATCACTCTATATTCTTTATATACATTCAAACATTACTCTCCCTGGAGATTCCTGTGGGAAATATTCTTTTCTCTTTTTACTTCAGTCAAAATCATCAGCCATGGCATATCGATTACAGACATAAAAAAATAACTCTCTGCAAACCTAACTAAGCAGCAAAAAAAGGTGAGAACTGTAGGAATATTTTGCTGGTGTGCAGTATTTACTGCTTCATAGGAGGTTCTCAGGAGAAGCAGACTAAAACCTTATGATAAAAGTCATAGAATTTACTTTAGACTTTTCAGCAAGAAAGATTCCCTGCAGAAAAGTAAGGAAATGTATAAAGTAAATTAAACATTAAAGACTTAGTAAAGAATTATCAAAGCACTGTAAATAAACAATTTCAAATTGAAAACAATTTCAATAATGTGTGATTAATGTGTGCATTTAAAAATGTGACTGTGCTTTTATACACAATACTTAACAAGAGTGAATTTATTAACTTTCTGTCTTCATAGCTAGCTTTGGGAAATAATGTGACTGACACAGAAACACTGTTCGTCAAATGCTGTAGGACATCTCTAGTTAATGTCTAATCATCTCCACTGGTCAAAAACATGCTGTCACAGCATCATCTGGCTAATAATTAGAAAGGTATCAAACAAAGAAATTCCAGTTCCTCTGAGCAGGCTTTAATTGGTTTTAAATATTCATATGTGAATATGGCTTTCTTCACCTTTATTCCTTGGACTTAACAGTTAAACTATACTCAATCCAGTCTAAAGTTTCAAAGCCAATATTTCCACAAGTATTCATTAGCTTCTTCATGAACTTTATGGCCAACACTTGAATTTTAGGTGGCTAACTTTTAACAGCATCTGTCTGGTTTTTTGGTTTTTTGGTTTTTTTTTAGTTTTTCATTTCTAATGAAGAAAGAGTCTGGAGAATCTATTAGGGATGGATGTGGTGGAAGTTATCATGGCAGTGGCAGTGAGAAGAGACAAGTCAGCAAAGGGACAAATACTTCTCCCTGCAGGAAAAAGCTTCTGATCCTTGCTTGAGCTACCCGGATTTGGGGGTCTTCTCCTTGCTTTCTTTGAGGTTTGCTAGTAGTGAGTTCAGAAAGATGAAAATCCACTGCAGGATGCATAGCTGATTCCCACGGGATTTAAGGATCCTCTTTATGTAACGCTCTTGTGGAAAAAAATTAAAAACAGCAGAAGACTTGGAGCATGGTAGCAAAAATAGCATTCTTTATTGAAGTCTTCTGTTGTTTTGAATAATTTCTGTAATTCTTCTGGTGTTAGATTATATAGGACCTTTCCATTAGAGGTTTTTTGACAGTGAAACATTTTTTCTGTTTTTGACTTGGGCAGTTGCTAGGACACTCCCTAGTTCAGCTCTTCACCTGGTATTACACTTCATTCTGAGGGGTGAGTGACATGTTTTGTCAGCAAGTTCTTGTGCATCCCAAATCCCAGCAACAGGAAACAACAAATTGTTACAATCCACAACACTTTTCAGTATCTGTCTCTAGCTCTGTGTGTAGATACCCCAGTCCGGTTGAAGCAAAACAGAGCCAAAAATGTGTTCTCAGATTAATTTCTGCTATTTAGACATGAATACGTATCACTCAGGGGCATTGTAGAAAGAAAATACTAAGCAATAGAATTACAGCCTGTGCTCCCAATACACACCTTTTTTCCTCTTCCTGTTTTGACTCAGTGGAGCACAAGTATTTAAATTCGCTATTATGAATTCTCAGCCATTTCCTAAAACCGATTCAGCTACAAAATCTAAATCTAAGACAAAGCCGTTGTATTTATACCAACACAGAAAAGGAAAATTAATAAACTGCACCTCTAGTAGCCCATTATGAACTACCTTGCTTACTAAAGTGATTTACCCTTTCCATGAGGAAAAGGCAAAGCTACATTGTGGTAGGGACACAGTGAATGGTGTGATCATCCACTTGCGTGGGTTACCAACGTGATAGAATATGTGCAAGCATACTATGCCACAAGATAGGAAGGATTGATTTCTTAACACCTAAAAATGTGACTGCTTTGCCTTTTTCAGTGAATATATATAAACACTGAGAAGTTTTGTTATTCAAAATCTCCAGATTCCTTGAGAATTTTAGTCTAACCTGGAAATCTTCAATGAAAGCATTTTTTCTGTTTGAACTTCTCACATAAGCACAAACCACCATGAAATCTTTTGTTCTTGTTTTTAAACATCTCCACTTCAGATTGGAAGCAGGATAGACTTTGGACAGTGGCAAATATTGGGATAAAAATCTATTATTTTATACTGCAAAATTCAAAAACTTGTAAAAAGTGGTGTTCATTCATAAGAAAATGAACTATGGTATTCATCCATATGTGTTTTCTACTTGTAATGATTGTATCAAGATTACACCGTTAGTTTGTTTTGTATCATTTGTGCAATATCAAATAAATAATTTGTTTGTATAATCATTTGAGAAGATGATATTTTGACACTTGTAAGTCACTCAGCAAAGAACTTTGGTAGACCTGCATTAAATCCTTGTATTGAATTATGATGTCTTCAGAAATACCAAGGAATGGATCTGGGTCCTGAACCTGTGCAAGGAATGGTTTCTAGGAAGCACCTCATCCAGCACAGTGGGCCATGCAGGTGACTCTCCTGGTACCAGTACAGCTTTGACATAAAACCACTCTTCTGCTAAGGAGGTGAAGTAAACTTTACACAGTAAGTAGGAGAATTGGCAAGAAATTTCTCATTGAAAGGTAAAGGAATCTTCCTTTATAAGTCTGTTCCTCTGAGAGTAACCACAAAACAATATCATGTGGCCCACAGCTGTGATTACTAAGCAAAATTTTAAAATACCGCAAATAAGACTTAGGGAAAACAAAATGAAGAAGCTGTGTAAGAATCTCAAAATTCTGATTAAAGAACTCATGCCTTCTATTCTGTGTAGCTATCTTATGCTCTGTAGGGTGGCACACATTCATCCTAGTACAAAGTAGGAAGTAGTCCTTAAAATAACTGCTGTGAATATAGAATCGCTAAAATTCAAAGCACATCAAAAAAGCAAGGTACTAAGTCTTGTAACTAATTACTGATTTATAAGGTTATATCTTATAAATGCCACTTAGATTTTGGCCCAAAGAAACAAAATTAAGCAAGAGGAAGAGTTTAAGAATATTTTGTTGTATAGCGTGTTTGGGTTTTTTTAAGTTATTCATTGACTTCACATTTTCTTTCCCCACCTCTTCAGCTGGCAAGTATCTTTCACTTCTAGCCATGTGAATTATTTTACTTGATTGATTGGTGTAATTAGGCTGTCTAGTGGAGCAGTGACAGTTCCTTGTGCTGCCAGGCAGGAAGGACCTCAGTGCTGAACTCTGACAGCCTGGGATGGCCAACAATGGACCTGCCATGGAGAAGCTGGGCCTGACCTCTGAGGAAGGTGGTGGACATGTCACTCAAAGAGCAGACCTGCTGACTGTGAGCAGAAAGCAGCTGCTCATGTACCTCTAATAGCTGGTTGCAAACTGGTAGTTGCATAAGGATGTATGTAACGGAAACAGTGATGAGATGAGATGTTTTGTAAATATGGAGATAGACTATTTGGAGCAGAAAAGGAGAGAAAAAGAAGGAAAAAAAAGGAGGGGAAAAGAATCCTGCAATGACTCTGCATTGAATTAAAAACTCATGGCTTCCCTATTACATCATTGCATAGAATATCTGTAGATATGAAAACATATTTTAAAATAATATGGCCTTGAGTTATTATCTTCTAGTCCAACAGCATTACCTTCTCTCGTACCCTATCACTTTGAACAGACACTTAACATTAAGGTCTGTTCTGGTTAGGACCTTTCATGAGATGGCTGGGTAGTAAAAGAGTTCTCTTTAAAAGAGGTTCAAAAATTATAGCCAAAATGATAATTAAACCCCCTGAATAAAATATTTAACTGTGAATTTATAATAATAAATATATATATACACATACATATATAAATATGTACAATTTTATATACTTGTACATAGATACATAAAAACTAACATTAAAAAATCTAGGTTAGAAACTAAACCTCCATATTGGTAAATCTTCTCTTCATGCAATGTCTACAAGATCATTCATGTTTGGTATCAGTCTTCACCCTGTTATGTAGGTTTTTACTCTCTTGTTTGCTATACATTACAATGATGTTCATGTATATAAAATGATGACATATGTTCTTATATAGCCTGAGAAAGTAAAATAATTCTAGATCTATGTATAAAACCAATATAAATAGCATCACCTTGAAAAAAACCCCCTAACCTCTGGTAATTTTGTTTTGTGTGTCATTTAGATGCATTGTTTCAGTGGTTCTTAATTTCACTGGTCTTAATTATTGTGATTAAAAGCCATTACACAGGCAAATCAGAAGAGGTTTGGTGGTTCGAAACAGCAGGCAGACACTAGCTGCAGTCCTTGATGCACCAACCCAATTAAAAATGCAATCAAGTTGGAGAACCGGAGGTTAAAATAGAAGCAGGAGGAGTGGACATGAGTCTCGGAAACTAAACTGTCTGTCTGGAAAAGAATCACTGGAAATATCTGGGGAATCCATGTAATCTTGATGAAATTCCTTTAAAAAGTGCACATATTGAAAAGAGATTAGAGTTATTACGGAACCAGACATTAAATATTTCTGGCTGATAAAATCTAAGAGAAAAAAAGTATTCCTTTTTTGTGCAGATAACAATAGTAAATTCCCTCCCTAAAAACCGTGCTAAAAATTTCCATATCACAGCTGCCCAGAGTGCATAACAAGGAGAATATTAGTAATGTCCAGATGCACATAAATCTACAGGGATGCCTCTTGCCAACAGCAAAATGAAAGGGATGACAGTGTCAATCACATCCAATAGACTACGTTAATGCTTTTCAAACAGTTCTTTCACACTCAGAAATAGTGCTCATTAATAATGTATGGTCCAGTATGAAGGAGAAGGAATGTTGCCTCCAAAACTGATAGAATTCATTGTTCGTCTCTATACTCATCTGAACAATAAAGCCTCATTTCTGAAGGACAATTTTTCTTTTGTCTTTAGGACTGTGCTGAAATGATTTCAAACCTATTATACTAATTGGCCCCTTTAGTTTTTGAGCGTGTGCTGCAAATGTTGCACTTTAAGAGCCTTCTCTCCCCCACTGCCTCCGTCCCCCCTCCCGCCCGGACTGGCATTTCTGGATTGTATGAGTAACTTACCAAGCTTTTCAGAATTGCTGGGCGGGTGACGGTGCAGAGTTTTTTTCTGCTCCTCCGCTCTGTTGTTCGAGCAGCTGTCAGGAAGGTGGGCCTGTGGGTTTGCAGATATATTTTGAGACTAACAGATTGTAAGCTCACACATGAGAACAGAAGAAATACTTAGAATCTGAAAAGGTTATCCACCCCTTGGAGACTAATCTCCTAATACACTATTTTTGTCAGAAAGCACCTCAATTGCTTCTCAAACAAGCCCATTATTTTTGCCTCACAAACCATTCAGAGTGATGTTTATAACTGCCTGCTTATAGAAAAAGGTCCTTTTATACCTGTGTGAATTCAAGTTTTATTTACTTTCAGTCACTTCCCTTTGTTCTATCATCTAAAGTGACAGCCTGTATTTGAAACAGTGACTTGTAATGTTCCTGCCCCAGAGGACAACCAGACCAGCAAGAGATAAATCAGCACAATTTCCTCCCTTGCCCTTATAGAAGAAACAGCCAGAATAGGGCAGACTATCAAAATTCTTAACTTTTTGGGCTGCTCACCATAAACAGTACCTTCAGTTTTGCATCAGCTGTAGAAGACAGAGCTTTTTTTCTCACTTCCTAGACTTACTTTTTTCTTCCTCTCTTTTGCACACACATATATACACAAATACATATGACACCAAGAGTATCGGACAACCTGATGGTCCCAGCAACTTCTCCCTATGCACTGAGAACAACAGCAGAAGTTCAGGTTTCACAGCCCCTTCATCTTTACAATCAATGTAAGTTCAGACTTTGAGTTTCTTTTTAGATCCATTTGCAGCACTGCCATAGGAAGAACGGAGAAGAAATGTTGGTAAATGTTGCAGCCTGGTAGCCCCCAACCTCATAGTCTGTTTTCATTTTATAAAGCACAGAACTTATATTCTGATCCCCTTCTGTCATCCCTTGTGTCTCATCCTAACCTATGAGAACTCATAGATCCTACTCCGCCTTTGGCATGGTTAAAATCTATGGCTATTGCTAAGTCAGGTACTGCTCATTTTGAAACATGTTATACCAATCTACCTACTTGTTTGTTTGCCATACACTTTTATTTTTTTTCTAAGGACAAATGCCTTTTCATATTTTGAAACTTTTTCAAGCAGACTCTATGTTGTCATGAGGTCCGGTGCATGAAGACTCAGGTAAGGGACTGCTTCAGTGTGTGTACTGAGAAATTGTCCCTTGTACATGTCCTTTCATATATTTTTTATCTTTGTTTCTTTGTCTAATTTATGATAATTTTTGTTACAAATACCTCAAGTAATACATTAGAATATTTTGAGATGATAAGCCTAGACAAAGGATTAGCTAAGGTTAAATGAAAATTAAATTAGAAGATCCTAGTTAGAAAGTAAATCTAGATCTCTCCAGAAAGCAATTATTGAAAAGGAACTTTTAAACATGAGAAAATTGTACAATATCTAGTATACTTGGAAACTATACAAAATCATGCTCTCGCGGCTTCAGAAACTCATCCTCAGTGCAAGTTCCAAAGATACAAAATGCTAGACAAACTTATACATCAGTTCCATTTTTTAATGTTTGTGAATACTTGAATCAAAATTCACAATGATACTTCAAAATTTTTATTTCAGATATGATTGCAGACAGGATAGTCAGAATTATTGGTATATTCCTTAAGAACATGAAACCCACCAAAAAAATGGGTGCTAGATCCAATAAGGGATTTATACACCAACTAACTCAAGGTGTGTGGTCATACAGGGGGAAGCAAAAGCACTTGATTCCCCATAATTATACTGGGCTAAATAAAGCTTTACAACTGAGAGTGGAAAGAGGTAACACAGAGCAAGAAGATGCTTGAACCCAGTCCAGGGCTACCAAGCTGCCAAGCACCAGCTTAATGTCTGAATTTCTCCATTCTGGATCCCAGAAGCCTCACTTCAATGCCCTACTTCAAGATAGATGCCTCCATCATGCCTTCTTCGTGTGGCTGGCAGGATGAGGAGCAATGTGAAGGCAGGCTAATGTGGGGTGTCAACAGGTGAGAGCAACCAATGGAAACAAGCCAAGGAGATGGATCACATCAGCTTGAAACAGGCCTGGCTACTCAGCAAGACTGAAACATCCTAAACAGCAACTGCAGTAGGCAGGAAACAATCAGAGTGCCCAGTAGTTACCTCTCCAAAGGAAAGAGACTACAAATTGTTATCAGGAGTTAGTTTTTCTTACCTTATTTACCTACCTTGCCAGAGTTTTCTTCTTCTATTAATAAAAATGCAGTTTGTTAGTTATGTGATTTGTATATACAACTGAAGAGAGTTATCTTGCTGATCATCATAATGTTCAGGAAAATTTTTGCAAGATTCTATGTTTTTTGAATTGGTTTTCTTAAACTTGAACCAGATCTTGCTGATGACAAAAAAGTCTGGCAGAAGAGTTATTGCAGGCATTACTCTTGACTAGTATTGCTATATAATAGGCCTACAGAAGTTGTCACATAAGTAGGATCAAAATTCATCATCATCATTAGTCTGAGAAGATTTAAACATTAGGTCTTTTTTCCCTACCTCCCAGAAGTGTCCTGACCAGCTGCCTACAAGCTGCTCTTCATGAAGATACACCTTCTCTCTCCCACCACTCTACAGAAAAAGATCAAGTCTCCTTGGGTAGCTTCTGAAGGAAAAATAGCAAGACACAATACTGTATAACCCAATAGCTGGGCCTTTACTAGGGCAGTCAAAGTGTCTTCTGTTTCTGAGGCAAGAAAAAAGTCTACAGTGGTTGAGACAGTAAGAAGGTGATGACTTACCTCCTTTCCAAGAAAATTGCAGCTACCGGGGCATTTCATAGAAAACCTCATGATGCAGATGTTGGCTCTGATAATATCAAGGGAGTCCAAGGGAACATCAAATTTAAACAGAGAAAAGTTACTACCTGCATCTTAGAGGAACATTATACTAATTGAGCTTCAGTCATAGTTTGTAGTGGCACAAGTTTGGGGATTTTCAAGATTTGTTTAAAATCATGTGAGATGTTTCAATATCTCATTTTACGTAAGATCTTTTCAGATTCAGCACAAATTCTGTAGCTTTAATTAGTCAGTATTTGAAATTCAATTACTCAGCCCCAGTCTCATTAGCAGGGTCTCATTAAATAAATAAATAAATAAATAAATAAATAAATAAAGCCACCTCACAATGATATTTTTGAGGCATTAGTATTAATTTTCTGTCATTTATTAATATGCAAAACAATTACTAACTTTCAGTTAGCACCTCCAGATTGATGAAACTCCAAAAATGGAAATGTAATGTTTTCTTATAGTTTTGCATGTTCTGATTGATTCTTCATTCTGGAATATATTTGATCCTTAAGCATCACAGTCTTTGTATGTATTTCAATAGTTACTCTGAATGATCCCTGAGAAACAAGTTTTTTGAACAATTCATATTATCAAACCTGATGACACCAGATACTTGATCAGGATAGACTCAGAAACCTTTCTTGGTGGAATCAATTTAAACAGGATTAATCAGTACTCTACGAACATAGACATCTCTGACCACAGTGAAAACCTCACCACAGGATTTTGGAAAACTCACTACGGAAGGTCATAGTAAGAGTCCAGTATTATAGAAAACACTACATATAATTTCCATCAGATACCTGTTTGATATAGGATATTGCAATACAGTCATGTCCAGTTTTCCTTAAATCTTAGTAAAAAAATCATTCAGCTTTATAGGGAAGTCAGAAAAAATATGGAACTGTATTACAAAATAGCACAGAATACATTGCAGTAAGAAATCTATGTACACGTGAGTTGACAACATTTTAAAATAATTGAAAAGCAGTTTTGCTCCCCAAAAGACTCTGTGTCCTAATTTAAAATTAATGGAAAAGATACTTTAACTTCTGGATCTATTTACTGGCTATTTACTTAATCATCAGTTTCATGCAGGCAAAATGAGAAAGGAGAAAAACATGTTAAAGACAGAGAGCAAATCTGACCCAAATGGCATCATGTAAGAAAAGCATACACAGTTTGCAGGACAAAAGTAATTTACTAGATAACATCTGGTGCCTGTTATGGACTGTCTTCCTGGGATTGCTGATGTAGAGAAGTGAAGAATAAGGGAAGCCAATAACATTACAGAACATCATCTCACTTATGGCTGATATATGGCCAGGACTTTACTTGCAATTTGAGCTCAACAAGACTATTTTCAACTTATGCGTCTGTAGTTTTTCTCTTCGCTACTTCTCTTATGTTTACAGGAGAGCATTTTATCTAAGAGAAGGAGGAAGATTCACTGGTTAGGAAGTCTTCTGGTCAAGAGACAGACTTTAAAAGAGCATAATAAATGCATATTACATTCCAATAGTTGTTAAAGGCCATGCAAAGCCATACCAAGTATTTTCATTCCTAAGGCATGTGTACCTCACCTGCATCCCTCACCATCAGTGCTACCTGCCAGTTCTTCCCACTTTCCTTATCAGCGCCTCTCTAGGCAACCTCTAGCTGTGGTGGACTTCCATCCCTCATTCCTGTGAAACAGCAGCATATACTAGGTCATATTTACCTCTTTCTGCAGTCTGCATACAAAAAAAGTAGAGATGCTTCACTTACCCCATTTACTACAGCTGCAAAATCAGAGTAGTTCACCTACAGTGAAAAACATTAAAAGAGAGATGGAGACTGTAACACTCCTTTTTCTTCTTCTTTGGCACATGGTGTGAATTTTGTTGAAGTCAAAGCATTTCACAATGAGTTGAGCTGCAGCTGCAATGTGTCAACAAGATCTGTCTTCTCATACATTCTACAGCCAAACAGTAGGTGTATGACAAACTTTCTGGTTCAAAAACATGCATGCCGCATGCCACAAATTAACTTAGCCACCTTTGACAGTTTGTATAAACATTTTCCATCTTCTCAAGTAATGTCACATGTGGCATTCATAATCTGTTAGAAGATGAACTGTGCCTATTTTTGTCACCCTCTGAATCTGCCAACTTCCAAGGAGAAACAAATGCAAGGTTTGGTTTTTTGTTTGTTTGTTTGTTTGTTTGTTGGGGAGGAAGATGGCTGGAATTTTTCCTGATTTGATTATTTTGCATGGAACTATTCAGCTTTGGTAACACTATCCAAGCACTAGTTTGAGCTCAGCATGACAGAAGTAGAGTAGGAGAAATGGCCAGTCCCTGTACGGGTGACTCAGAGAGATAACATGTCCCCGCTTGCTTTCTTTGTTGCTGTGTGTGTGGGGTGGGGATGGGAGGGAAAAGGCCGGAGGAAGTAAATTACTGCAGTCCTTGAAAAGTCTATTGTGGTCAGAGAATAAAGACAAGACTGGTACAAAAGCTCTGCTGACTCCCCTTTCGTGTTTGCCTTCTCTCTGTCCAGTTACTGGAGAGTGGACTCATTCAGAGAGCAGTACCTGTGCCCTGTAACAGACCTGATCCAGGTCCCAGGTGCATCTCTGTGCACCAGTCAGATGGAAAAGGTATGAGGGAAGGGCTTTGGTCATACCACAAGATAATTGTTAACACAACGGCACAGTAGGGAAAGGTGTCCTTTGTAAAGGACAATGCAATGTATAATGTTCCTGAAATGCAAGACATCAAAAGGTGTAAAACATTAAAAGTTATCACGTGAAGAATTTTTTATAGCAAGAGTTCAAATTTATCTTCAAAGAAAGAAAATGAGTGCAAAGATTTCAGGATGTGAAAAGGATTTTTTTCTTACTTTAAACTTCATAAATGATCCTACAGATTCAATTCCTGCTAGACCAGGAAAGTAGGAAAAAAAATAAAACACAAGTATTTGCTAATATTCCTGCTAATGGGTATTTTATGGAGTCTTTTATATTTTATATTCTCTTTCAAAAATACTTCACTACGTTTCTATGAGTTAAATGCTTATTTTATTACTGAAAAGAACAGTTACATTAAACTGAAAAAAGGATTCACAAAATTGCACTAACTACCAATTGAAATGCCAATAGTGTGGCACTTGGAAGACCAAGCAAAACTAAATCTATATTTTAGCAATATTTCTATTAGAATTAAGAAGAAAGGTACTGGATATCAGCTAGACAGTGTAGCAGTGTAGCTACTGGATACTGCATATCAGCCAGACAGTGTAGCAGAATCTGACACTGGAACATAGATAACGGTAAAAAGACAAAGAATACAGAGTAGGCATGTTTAGAATATATACACTGTATAGCACAGTAAAGTTTCAGTGTTTATCATCTCATATTTTATCTGAATCATATGAATTAACTACAGTGCAATGTTTAGTTTTCCAAATTTATTCACCTTCTCAGAGTCCAATATTAGTAGCATATTTTCAATCTGGGATGATCTGTGGGTCCTTTACAACCTCCACAGATACTTGTGTAAGGAAAAAATAGGTGGTGGGGTAGTAAATCCTTCTCCTGAAGAGGCAGTTCCATAGTCTGTTTGCCTGCCCCCCAAACAGTTGATTATTTGGTAATATTGCTATATCTGAACAAATTTCAATTTCTATTTATTTTTTACACCTTGTCTACATAGGATAATATTTTCTATATAACCTTGGGTGTCAAATTAAATCAACATTTGTATACTAATGTTAGATCTCTGTGCTGATGCTTTCACCTTGTATAAGGAAATTTTTTATCATTCCACTTTATATCAGTCAGGATGAGTTTTAAGCTAAAGAAGTAATTTTGTTTCTAAATAAGACTGTTATGGGCGATGCATTTCTAAAAACCTCAGAACTATATTGGTATAAGGAGTAAAACTTTTTCTGTCAACAAAGCCTTCAGCAGCATAACATGGGCTCCCACATCAGAGGTAAAGAATCAGAACAAAGCACTTCAATGTAAAAGATGTTTGAACTAAAGGACTTTGAGCTCATAATGACAAGCCATGACTTTGTGTCAAGTTTTTTTTTTTGGCAATAATTAATAGAAATGAAAACAGAATTGCAAGAACAGTTGTAGAAAGAAAACGTGTCTTGCATACAATCACCTACTTATTTGAGGTGCATGCATGGGCCGTTTTATGAAGTCTTTGTGGGTGGGAAACAGAAGGGAATGGGCAACAGCAGCAAGGAGTGGGCAGCTTGAAACTATTGCCAAAATCAACAATATCTGCAGTGTGGCAAAGCTTCAATCTGGACATGTATATTTGGGCAATAACGTTACATACTTCCAAAGACAGGCCATTTAAGCCTGAATAAGATTGAAAAAGGCAGAGCTTCAGAAAGAGAGGCCTGATGTTTATGATGTATAAAATGGGATTCTGGAGAAGAGAAAAATGTTCCCTCCCTTATTCACATCTAAAACAAAATGAAGGATGGAAAGCCACAAGAACTGTACAATTGCTGCTACATACATTCAATTACAGATGATAGGAAGAGTAACAATAAGAAAAGATGGACCAGCAATCACTTAGCAGTATAGAAAATACTATTATATGTTTTAAGGATACAACAGTTTCAAACAGAAACAAAACCAGGAAAAAGTATCACCAAAAAAATTCTCCTTAAATTGATCAATGGAGAAACACAGAGAAAACAGTATACTTTTTATAAGTAGAATTATTTACAACTATGCACGTATTTGCAATATGACAGAGATCGAAGCTCAAGTCAGCAAAACAGTCAAAAAGTTCTGGGTAAATATTTCAAAATGTTTCTTAAGAATCCAAGCCAAATTTTTATACAGGACTTATGAGCTTTGGAATCGTCACGACTTCTTTTGCAGGAAACTGAAAAAGCTTATTGTGTAAACCATGGTATTTTAAGTGTCAAATGGCACATCAAATTACAACAAAGATGGAACAGATATGGAAACACAATATTTTCTTTGTAGATGGTTCACAAATATGGCAAGGGTTTAAATTCACCAAAATAATATTTTCTTATCAGTTATTAATGCAGTTCTTACTTTTCTTCAGTGTGTCAGAAAGTCACTATCTCATACATGTACCAGCTAAAAATGCACAAACACATGCACAATGACCCACCTCCCTACATACTTGAGTAGCTATGACATTTTCTCTTTTGAACAGCAACCAGTATTTGCTTGCACTAGCTAGTACACTATACACTGAAAAGCAATAAGACACATTGTTCTGTTTGAGTACATATGTAGAAGTTACGGTCGAGCCACTGAATTTTTTTATCTGTGAAAACTGCAAAATGAATACATAATAAAAAATCCATTAAACAAAGAAAACAGTAGCCAAAACTGGGTACTAGTCCAAACTTCATCTTTATTTACTCAATATATTTAATGTTTAGGCAGTTTTCTAAATTTACAAGTGTTTGCATAAATGGTCTTTTTCAATTACTGACCTGTAATTTACTACAATTATTTGCCTTTGTGTTGCCAACATTAGATATTCCTCTTAACAGATTGGTTTATGTTCACATATAATATAGACATTTCAGCTTGACTAAATCCCAAAGGCCTGACCCTGGATATAGCCAATAAACAAGGTCTCAAAATCTGTTTTAATGCAATAAGTATGGATTTTTGTGTGCTAAACAATCTTAGAACCTAATCCCTTCAGTGTCTGATTAATCAATAATATAAACATTAGCTGCTAGCTCTTGTCTCGTAGCATTAGAGCAAAAACGTCAGTTTAAAAAACAGGGCCTAGCTCTCTGAAAATCTTTAATGTAAGATCATAGACAAGAAATTATAAATAGTATTAGAAAAATATATATATGTATTTAATCAGTGAGGCACAAGGAGGCAATGATTAGTATGGAAACACTGCAAAATACATTATTAGGATTTAGTGATGTGATTATAAATTTGACTGTGTAGTGCATGTAGGAGAAATGGAAACTAATGCAAAAGAAAAAGGTTTACCAGAAATTATGCATATTGAATGTAGAAAAATGTTTTGAAATTACACAGACTCTGCGTCCATGTATATTTATGGAATTTCTCTTTTTGCAATCTGGTGTCTATGGGCAGAAACTGAAGACAAAATGTGGCCTTGCATTATTTTCATTGCTCAGTTTACCTTTTTAGTGGTAAGCAGTATAGTACTACCTTAGTAGTGGTAAGTATGCATACCAGAATAATACCTAATTTCATTAACAAACAATGCCTTAGAACTTAGGACAGTTCCTGTCCATGTGTTTATCGTTACAGTGTCTGTGAGATAAGGTAGGACCCTTCTTGCTTCAAGAGAGACATTGTTTCCACTGTGAACACAATATATCAGCGCCCATTCACTCACTATGAGAATAAACAACAGAGCTTAGCTCCCATGCATTTGAAGAAATTCCTTTCCCCTCTTAAGACAGCACGGCCTTATTCATCCAGCCTTTTGGGAACTGTCCTGGTAATGTATTATCTTCGGACAATGTCTGTGCATTATCTGGTGAGGGTGAACTAGCCAATGTCAAACCCATGTCAGGAACTGTGCTAAGAAACACTGAGGACATTGGCCAGCGCTTGAGCAAATGCCTACATCCCATTTTGCTTACCATTATTACTGATGCAACCAGGGAGACCAGACTACAGCTCATGTCAGTGGAGAGTTTTATTTAATGAAACATACATGAGATTTGGACTATGGGTTACCCAAAAGGCTTCTCTGTGGGTCAGGAGTCCCCTTGGGCACATGGCTGGGTCATCCTTTGCTGATCAAGGACCACAGACTTCTTTTCTCAGTTTCTTGTCTTTTGTAAGTATCTGTCAAGCAAATGTTAACACCATCACCTGAACATTCTTTTTATATCCCTCAGTGGGTGCACAGGCTGGTCCCCTGTAGCTGTCTGCCTGATAATCTATTGAACACGGTTGAAATTTGCTATAGGTATATGACTAGCAATAGCAATCTAATTATGATACCCAGGTAATACAAATAAAAATTCAATCCTTTGCTTCAGATGCTAACACACCAAGCGAAACTTACACTTTTTCATCATTCTATTTAGGTTTTGGTTGGTTTTATTATGTTTTTTGTTTGTTTTTTCCTACAAGAAAACATCGGAGGTTAAGACAACATTTATGCCAGTTTAAGCCTAGAGGATGCATATTTTTAAATATATACAAAAAGTTCTACTTTAAGATGCTCCTCACTGTCCTTTTGCTCCTGGTGATGTGAATCACTTTGCATGGTCTAATGTGATCCATAACAATAGAACTGATTCTGAGATAAAATACTTAACAAAAATCAGCAGCTAAGTTAAAAGGATTTGATTTTTTATGGGTAGTGGCCAGATGAGGGATAATATTTCCTTTACCATGGTGTATAGCGATTGAGACCTAAATTGTAGCTAGCCCACGGGGAATGAGAGGTGTCTATGCATGGAGAGAGGAGAATAGCTTCACTGTTGGAGATAATTGGATTATTTCTACCAAAAAACAGCTGGATATTTTAATGGACTGAAATGAAGAGAAGAAAATATGAACTGTCATATTTCAGTTAGGGCTTAGCCAACAACAGGTAAAAGAGACTTCTGAACCACAGGGACTTTCTTCCCCAAGCATCGTCTATCTCTGTGTCTGTACTTTGGTCTTCTATAAAACATGGACATCTATTTGGACATAAAGCAAGGCCAACACTTAAGCTTGTCAAATGAGCGAAGAGATAATTCTTCCTCCAGCAAGACAGCTAAGCTATACAAGCTTCTCCCAACTGAAAATCACAAAATAACAATCTATCCCTGATAAGACAAAGCAGTCTGATCATAATGGCTTGGTATTTACTGTCATTCAAGTACTGAATGACATGAGGCATGACAAGCTAGAGCTATATTTCTGTCCCCAAATATATACCATGAATATAAGATGATGAAAATAATGGAAATGTATAAATGTATATTTCTACTAGAACATGCAAGTTCCACTGCATTCATGAAGATAAAACTTACCATGTGTCATGGCTAACATTTTGACTGAAGTTAGCAAGCTATTTCACAACAATAAAACCCCTGCACTCTCTAGGTACACTGTATATTTTCTCTAATTTTTGCTTCACTTTCATGTGGGAAGCAGATATAAAACGATATAACATTTTTCCCGGAAGGAGGCTTAGATTTTTATTTTTCATTTATATGGCTTCATGAAAAAATAGTACTTTGGTACTAAGGCAATCTAACCTGAGAGTGGCCACTACTCACAGTTGTGTTCAGCAATAACCAGAGTGTAAAACTGTGTGGAATATCTCCTGCTGTTGTTTCCACACAGGAGCTTTAGCTTTGCTGCTGCAGTGTGGATGGTTCGTGTTAGAAGGCAAAATGAATTTAGCAGTTTTGACTTCTTTTGAGGAAATACATTCTGACAAATATCTGGAAGCATTCTAGGGAAAGACTGTCTCATGTCAAACACGCTGATCAGTTGCATTGACACACACAATGCTGTCAGAATTCAAGACAGCATTCCTCCCTACCAAATTACCCAAATCTTCAATGCATCGATGTCAAAATATTTTACAATGAACGTTTGAAATACAAACTCCAATGCAATTATTTCTGTCTGTCCAGATGAACAGAATGAGGAAACACTTCCCTGTTATTTCCACAAACTTTTCTAGCTCGTCTTATTGAGTAGTTTACTGGGTATATGTTACAAAGGCATGCCAAGTTGGTAGAAGATCGGATGCAGCAATAAGTATGTACATGCTATTGGTCAGAGGAGACAGGCATGACAACATGCCAACTAACAACTGTATATGGGAAATATATTTTAGGTTCAAATGCACACAGCATGTTTTCCTTAAGACTGAACAACAAGAATAATTATAACAATAATGGGAATGACAACATGTCCATTCAGTTAAATTCTGGAGTGGGAACAGAAAATGTAAAGAAAATTAAGTTAGAATCTCAATATAGCTTTAAATGATATCAAAAATCTTATCTAGGAGAAAAAAACACTGGAAAGATAAGAAGACAGAAACTCAGCTGGTATAAAACATGACCAGTTTACTGCCTTTGGTGATTTCTGTTGGCTGGGAATCAGTTTCAAGGTCATTAGGTGCACTCTGGTAAATTTTGAAAAGAAACATCCCACAGCTTTGAAAGTAAGAAAGTCCTCTTCCTATGAATGATTAACAATTCCAAAGTCTACAGTTTGAACTGTCACAACTGTAGCCATACTACTTTAGTTGCCTATAGACAACAGAAAGCAGTCATATTCTCATCGCAGTGCTACCTTCTGATTAGCTTAGTCCCAGGATGAAGTGCTGAAGGCCATTACAACTTCCAGTGCTGTCAAGCAGGAGTAAATTTTCATCTAGGTTAATATAATATTTATCCTGAAATCAAGTGCCTTTCCTCATACCAGTCACCTATAACTGTGGGAAATACCATTGTGGTGCTATTTTCCCAGTCAGTTGTATTCTGCATTTTAGTGCTTCCTGCTGATATTAGTGTCCATAAGGCTCCAAGGTTGAGTTACACCTATAGCACTTCCACAGAGTTTAAAGAGCTCTGTGTGACTACATTTTCTAGAGCATCGGTATAGTTTGAAAAGTATACACTTTCAAGATTACTAAGTTAGCTCATAAAAAAATAAAGTGATAAATGCATAAAAAGTAAAGTGATAATAATGTTAAATCAAAGTTCCTTTGTGCTGTTACTTTAAGAATCTTACAATTTTAACAGGAAAAATATTGTCTTTGGGTATCTATTCTTTATGATATAAGCTTAGTTGCAAAACAAAATATGCAACAGTTTTTACCTGAAGTCAGGTATAGGATATGTTTTTCTGAATGATAAGGGTATAAAATCTGTTCTCTGACAGGAGATATTTAAAAAATAATTATTGCACCTAGTGCCTCAGTTGACTAATATGCTATATCACACAGAAAAAATGTTTATAATACTTTATAACCATTTATAGGGTTATAGTTAGTACAATATAGTATATAGAATTATATAGGTGGTTATAGTTAGTATAACCCTATTCCTATAATATTAAAATTAAAACTAAAGGGATCGTTATCAAACTATAATTCATAATTGTTACACTGAAAGTGTTTGGGAGAGGGAGAGGAAAACAATACTTAAAGGAACTGTGAGGAGAGCTCCTATTGTTTTATTCTGTATCAGGACTTCAAGTCAGTGTAAAAGGCCGAGCTTGAAATAACACAAAGATTAGAATACGCTTATGGGCTTATTTCAAAATAAGGAAAATATTTAGCTCAGAACCTATCTAAAATCTAACTCACAGTTAGAGGACCTAGAAGCTTAAAACTGAAATCCTAATTAAATTTTTTAAAGATCTTTGTTCCATTTCAGCAACTTGGTAAGTTGCCTGGAAACTGGGTTAAAGGAAATCTTTTTTAGTAGGAAAAGAACATGTCTTTCATTAGAAACTAGAATTAAGGTTAAGTGAAGGTATCATAGTAGATGGGACAATTGAAAGGCTCCATGGATTTCCTTCTGATGAGGCACTGGGTGAAATTCTGTTCACTTGAATGGGGACAGAGCACCGAAAACCTTCTAAGGTTCCACCTAAAGCAATTCACTCAGTCTGATTTTCAGCAGCAGTTGAAGCCACCCAGCTATATGAGGAATCTCCCTGCCCACCTTGAGGATTTCCAAAGGCGCAGCTACAGTCTCCCATGCACAGGTGTGGTCCCTGCTTTCAGGAGTGCAAGTGCACTGACTATAAGGCAAAAGAAAACAGACAGAATCCCAGGAGGGGATACCTGTATCTTTCCTGACTCCCTTTCACCTGGGCCTATGACTGCTGCAGTGCTCATTGCATGGCTGTTCAGAACACTGGTGGCATTGCAGGCCCCCAAGGCAGAGCAGGACCTGGAGCTCAGACCCGCTTTCTTCCCACACCCAGGTGTTCTAACCACAGAGACATGACCTCTCCACTGTGTTGTCGCAGGCAAGGAACAGGATACTAGGTGAAGAGAGACACCTAATATTTCCAGTTATTTTACTACTCTCTGGAAAAGAGAGATAGGTATCTATTTTTAGCAAGCCAGATCATCCTCTGAGGGTCTCTGCATTTGCTAGGCAGAGAAAATGAAGAGAATACTGAGGTTGCAGGGGATGGATCCATGGGTTGTCAGAGATGATGACCTCTCTTCATGGAACATTTTGATGAATCAGATGCTGTCCCACCACCTTCCACAGGGGTCAGGTATGAAACTTTAAAGATTGTCATTTATGTCAGACTTAGTCAAATTAATTTTCTGCAAATGTAATCCAGTTTTTAAAAAACAAGTACAGTAAATACCTCCTTGCAAAGTTATACTTATTTTTATTTTCTCCCATTGTACTCCCTGATACAATCTTTGGCAAGGCAATATTTAAAAAGATGATTTTTTTTTTTTTTTTTTTTTGAGCCAACACATTATTGTCTGAAGCTGTAAAATTATTGGTCACTTTTAAATATTAGAATTAGCATCCTGGATTTCTTCTTCTTCCCATTAGGAAGTTCTAACATAATATTCTAAACATTTGTTTCATGAGAACTAGAATATCTGAAAACAAAAGCTTCCATTTTATATTGATCTCTAGTGCTTCTAAAAGAATTCTTTACTCCCGAACTTCAAAGAAACTAACTGTAATGGGAGATTAAACCTAATAAAACTTTACACAGTGCAATAGCTCTCTGTTACTTTCAGCATAACTGTTTACACTGCCAATATCTAAAGCAAACATCTCCTGACCAATTTTTGGCTCCTTTTCAGTATTGTGTTATATTTAATGTAAAGCTTATAGGCCAAGTCTATTTGATGAAGCTGAATTTCCTCTGAATGTGTTGGTTGTCAGGGAGCTACTTTTCAGGTCAGCAGTTTTGTAAATACAGCTCTGAAAGGGTAAGTATGGCTGGTTGTGGAGGTACTCATTCCTAAAACTGTTTCTTGTGCAAACTGTACGTGTGCAATACCATAGCAACAGTAGCATAGGATGGGTGCATCATGGTGGATTCCAGAACAAAAATCTTGTTCTGCTGCTGCTAAAAGATCCGTACACACCAGGAAGAGTCATTTTTCTGCTGCTTAACCTCAGGCCAGGGCTTAGGCAAGGCCTCGTCACAAGCCTGCAGCCCCAAAACACAACTCAGTGCTAATGTTAAGAATAATTTCTCCGTCTTTGATGTCCTATACTCCGCCTCTGGATACCTCTGCCTTCATCCTCCTAGATCTCCTTTTCCTCCCTTCTCCTTCCTCTGCCTCCTGCTTTCCCGAGTCTGTGATGCCTGCTTGTTCAAGCTGAAGACCTATTCATTGTTTCTCTGAGTCATCTGAAGGTCTAATAGACTCTCTTCCTTAAAATTGATAGCTCCCACTCCTATCCCTCATCTTTCTCCAAACCTCAGTGGTGTTGCTTAGCCAGCAATGAGGTTTTCCACTTATTGACGCTTCAGGCTTTCCAATAAAGGTATCTCTTTCTTTTCATGTCTCAGGCTTTTACTTTACACTGAACACCAGATATGAAAAATTTCAGTCTAAATAGCCTAGATATGGGTTGGATTCCAGCAAAACTTTCAGGTTGCTTACTTCATTTTGCCTTCAGTCTGTCATCAGCCTTAAATTTGTACGATCTCATACACCTTGGGTCAAAGGTTACCCAGCTTAAAGTGTTAATTCTACTTACGGTTGAAGAAAAAAATGCCAACAGAGTATATATTTTCAATTCATCATCAGAAATAAAATGTGAAATGTGTAACAAAACCTGGGCATTGGGTGTTTTTCAAAATGTTTTAAAAATCCTTAATGAAAATCAAACACACTTTATCTCTGTGGAAAATCAAAACCCATTAAACTTGTTTAAATAGAAAACAAAAATATTTGCATATCTAAAAGTTAATACACTGCAAAGTAAAAGTAGATTGAAAAGTACTATATAAGGAGTTAACTTTCTTCCCAGCATCCTAGATTCAGATAGGTGTGAATTTCTAAGTTGTATTTCAGTTGCCATGTAATTTTGGGAGGGAACAAAGGAGACACACAGGGAAAAAAATATTTGTATCCTATTAGAGGGCTTTACAGAGGAAAATATACATTCTAAATTAATTATATGTAAGTATTATCTGGTGCCAAAGTTATATATATTTACAGTACATCTTTTACAGTAATTCTTTCATGTCAGTGTTAGAAGTGTAATTTACATCCTAACAATTGCATTAATCTCCCTTTGAACCTGAAGAAAGGTGCCCCTATGGGTATGATATATTCCTGCATATGGAGCAGTTTATCTTTTTGCAATTGCTATGTTAATTTTGAAAAATAAAAAATAGTACTTAATTTAAATTTCTCCATCCATAAGCAAAGCCATAGATAACATAAAATTAAATATGTTCTAGCAAGCAAGTAAATTGTATTGATGGAAGACTCCAGGAACTGTTTTAAGTATTTTAGTAAGGTGGTTTTAAATTCAGAAGTAATATGTGAATTGCATTCATTATAATAAAAGGAAAATAAAAGATTTAAATGAACTGTTACAAAACTTACATAAATTTGCTTTTTTTTCTCATTATCTTAAACATATTGACTGTAGTAGATCTAACGTAGATTTGCTTGGCTTTGCATCAAGCTCTAAATCTGCAAATCTGGATTTTGTTTGAAATCAAATCTGAAAGTCAGCTTTTCCTAACATCTTACGGAAACAAAACTTCTATTGAAGACATCCTTTTTTTGATGGGATAAAGATTCAGTTTTTAAAAAAAAAGGAGCCCTAATCGTATGTTTCTGCAAAATACCTAAACCCACTTTTGTTTTTGTTACTATGATCTGATGAGAAGGACTACAGACAGAGTGTTTCATACAAAATCCAATTCTTTTATGACATTTGAGAAAGCTTCAGAGCTTCAAGTAATTCAGATAAATTTGGACATGAAATTGAATCTTGAATTAAAAGCCTGTGAGCGTTGGAATATTTATCTTAAACAAGCTAAAGGTCCAGCCATCCCTGCAGTTTAATACACAGAAAGGTTTTCCTCTTTTATTTATTAATTTTGCCTCTAGACAAAGTCTCTTTATCTAATTCTTTTTTAATATCTTGAGATCAGGTATACAACTTTCATTGCACACATTCAAAAGATGCTTTTTATAGTTTATGCCATAAAAAAAGCAGAGTGAAATTCACAGAAAACATACATGACCCTCATTTGTCCAGAGAATTTGCAAATTCAAAAATATACACATTAACAAGGAATACACAGAAGCAAATTACAGAACACTTGTAATCTCCCATCTGCATGCACCTGTCACTGCACATGCATAATAGCCGATTCCACAGGAGATGCAGAAGGATGTATGTATGCAGCCAGAATTAAGTCATCAGGCAGGAGACAGTAATACATTCACACAAATAATAATTTTGTGGTAATTGCTTTATAAAACTATCATCAATTGTTTGAAATCTTCCACAATAAACACCTACTTCTCTGCATGTTGAAGAAAAGAGATGTAATTGCCTGAGCTGATGAAGTGCAGAGGGACAAATAATTACAAGGCTAGCATTTAAAAACACATGTAGCACTAGATGGAATAATGACAAATAATAAATCATTCATAAAAGTTACAGGGTTTAGAGAGGATGCAGGCCTGGGGTGCCGCCTAAAGGTGCTGTCAGGGTGCCTGATACACCCTTTTTGCAGTCTCAGGCAACTTCAGCTTCTCAGTTGATACAGAGAATTCTGCTGAATTTTAATTTCAAACCATGGGGGCTGTATTACTTCTGCATCGGTCTGTGAGACATCATTTAAGACTGTGTCTTTCCACAGGGAGTTTTAGTATCTGCTGTCACTCACAGTGATGCTGTCATTCCCACTTCATGCATGTGAGGCATAATTAGCAGTGCTTGGTAATCTGTATCCTCTGCTTTATAGCGCACTGTTTTCCTTTTACAGTTAACTGCAAAAGCAAAGAGGAATTATCTTTGTGCTTTGGATGTAGGCTTTCCTATCAGTGTGACACTTCGGCAATGACCATATGTAGTGCATCTCCTTCCTCTGTCAAGAATCGACAATGTCAGTTTGTGAGATCACTGAAAATAATCATAATTAATTTCTTGTTGATTGACAGGCTAATTCCTTCTCAGAATAATATGCAAAGGCAATTATCAGTCCGTGCTAGCCACACGTCTACACAAATTGTGTTAGAGATGCCCAAGGCGGAGGTTAAGCTTGCTCAACTTTAAAAGCTTGTGCCATACTTCATACAGTTAAATCAAATCATGACAAGTTAGACAGTTTAATCAAGGTTGTTTTATTTTTAAAAAAGCCTTTTCTGAAATATGCTTCTTTTAACCATGTTGGTTTTGTGAGGGTTTTTTAGAAGAATGAAACAAGCCCTCTATTGTCAAATTGGAAGAACTATCTTCTGATGACACCTAAAAAAAAAAAATAAAACCTTATTAATAGTGTAAAAATATTCCATTTCTGCAATTTGTATTGACTACTGCAAGTTTTCATTTCGAACTGGTTCTTTGAAAATAAATCATATTTCAATATGTAGCTCAGAAAATACAATATGCCAAATCACAATTCATATTATTTCTACCCTAGCAACACTTTTGATCAAATCAAAATTGATTGTTTTCTAATTAAAAATGTTAACTTTTTCAATTTTTGTTCCAGTTTGGAATTAAAAAAAGGAAAGTATGAGGGAAATTGCAGTGCTCAGAAAAATTTACTGATTCTATTCATATGTAAAATTGATGCCTTACTGGAGGCAAATTAATTGATTTTACGAGATATTTTCATCTTTTACCGATATAAAGTTTAGCTGCATATCCAGCGGGCTTTTAATGTACACTGATAAGGAAATATAGAATAGCTTGTACAAAAATGTAGAAAACGTGAAAGTAGCATAGTTCAATTTAAAAGCAGTCAAATCCTATTTATTGTGACTCCCAGGTAAATTTACACACAGGAAATCAGAAAGAGACCCTGTCTGCCACATTTTCCAGCTAGATGCCTCTAAGTGCCTGACTATCTCAGAGATGTCAAAGGGGTACTACTTTTGTTAGGAGAATCACTTCTTGGCCTATTTCTGTTAGGAAGTGAGCATTTCTATAGGCATGACCACATGTGTAATTTGAAAGTGAGAACTTACATATTTTAATGAGCCTTGTCTGGTAGAAATCATCTTAACATCACTGAAGCCAGCAGAGTGACATCAATTGATACCAGAACAGAATCTTCCCATAAAACTTTATTTTAAAACATAGATGGTGCCGATATTTTTGGAAAACGTTTCTCACGCTTCACACATTTGTGATTTGTTCTGCACTTTCAGTGACATCTTCTATTCATTTACTGCAAATGAAGGATAATGCAATCATCTTAAGGCCCAGTACTGTGATGAAGAATTGCAAAGAGCTGCAGTAAAAAGTAAAATCTATATACGTACGTGTACACGTATACGCACTTATGTACTTTTTTTTACATATAAATATGTATATATTCTTGCTTAGGCAAAATATGAAATTCTTACCTTGTTTAAGAGGATGAATTTTGGCTCTGTGGTAGTCAGGACAAAATGCTCCACTTTCACTCATTTTAAATTTATCTGTAATATTATGCAAAATGTCCTCCCTTTGATTGAGATGAGAGTTGTTTTTAAAGCGCATTTTATAATGAAACATTTTTTTTTGGGGAAAAAAAAAAAGATTGGGTACTTGCCCACTTTATAAACAGGTCACACTTATAACGGGTAATAAAATTCAGACATCATTTCCTGATTTGCTCTTTCTCCTCAAAGTTTTCTTTTACTTTACTTTATTAGATATGACACCCCACCCCCTTTTTTCTTCAGCAGTTCAGGCATTTAACACTCCCTCTGAAGCTAATCAGAGATTGTGTCCCCCATGATACACAATGAACTCTCTGAGGAGCTCAAAAAGTACATTCTATTGTTTTATGTGGCTTTTTTAGACTGCTTCCTGGAGGAAATCCTTACTCCAATAAATTTCTTAATCACTTTGAAAAACATGTTTCATTTTGTTTTGTTTGGGATGTATGGGGTTGTTTTGTTTTTTTTTTTCCTTGAAAAGGTGTTTGAAGTCATTGAATTTACCCTTGGGCCCAGTAGCCATCTTTAATTCTCATTTCTAATCCCTGAACACTCTTAATCAAATCTTCAGTAGTTTTAATTATTATTCAACATCTTATTTAGGATTAAAATTTTTCTATGATTGTACAATGAATACAGATCACGAAATACTCATTGTATAATCGCAATTAAAAGAATAATCCCTCCGACAAAGTTTAGAACAATTTAAACTACCCAGGATTTAGAGAGCAAAGTGATTGTAAAGGAGATTTATGGCTCGGCCAAACATCCTGAAAGTTAAAATAGATTTGTAAGTATTCTTAGGAAAAAGAAAATTGCTACTATGGACCAAACATGAAATCTGTCAGGTTTGATAGACTGTCTCGTATTGTGGCCACTTCAAAGAGTTTCAGAAAAAAGGTCTTAGAACCTCAGAGCAAAAGACTGTAGAAAAATCTGCATTTATAGTTAGATCTCTTCCCGAGCTTTGATATCAGAGAAAGCTTAAACCCTGAAGCCTGATGGTAAAGATCTCTTCAATAAAATTGGCATTAATTATAAAAATCCCATGTACTCTTGATATCAATCTGTAAGTCCGGCTTTTTTGGTTAAGATTATGGCTTCAGAAACTACAGTCTCCAGAGGACTAAAAAATTTCCAGGAAGAGCAGGATAACTGGGCACAAATTAAAAAATTAAATGCATGATAAAAACAGCAGTGATGAAAAGTGTGCACAAAAATGCAGTGTCTCCAAATCTTCTTTTCCACTATAACCAGAATGTCATTTTATGAAGCTCATTAAGTAAACTATCATTAGGCTTACAAAAACCAAGTATCTCACCTATCCAATAAAATACTTACATGTATTTTAAGCCTATAGTAAGTTCATTATCCTGCTAGTTATTGTAAAGATGCTTACAAAGAAGCATCTCGGTAAAAAAGCTGAGGACAGAAAAAAGATTAATTCAAAAGCAGCATGTGTTGAGCTCATTCTCCTCTCAGGAAGCAACTATTTTTATTTCCTATTAACAAGGCTTAAGAGGCACACATGACCCTGTACAAGAGGAGCCTTAATGCCAAAATTCCTGCTGCAGACCGCTCAGTAGGATTAATGGTGGTCAAGGCAATATGGAAGGACAAGATGGTTAAACAGAGCACCGGTCCATTGATGTTGCTGTCCAGCTACCCCTTTCCCCTTCTGGGCAGCTTATATTCACACTCCTGTCAGCACAGGCTCCCATGGGCCTAACCTAGCATGCGATTCCTTTGCACGGGCTTAGTACTGTTTTGCCCATATTCCAGGAATATAGACATTTTTGGCAGAGATGTAATGCTTCAGACTACAGCAGTTCGGCTGCTTTCACCTGCAACATGCTTACCATGTCTCAGTACCTTTCCTAGCCCTTCCTTTTCTACTCTGAGTAGTAGCATGCATTTGGATTTTCTGCATTATCCTACCCTTTCTTGGCTTTTCCACAACTCTCTGAATAGCAAGTATTGTGTGGCTTCCCTTTCAAAACTGCTTTTTGGTGTTTTCCTCACTTTGAATTCATTGAGCATATTAAACTGCATTGGTGCAAGCCCAGTGACAAAATAACTTGAGAGGGAGGTATTCCTGTTTTGTAAGAGAAAATCCTCCAGCGTAAATGGCTGAGTGTTTTAACACAGTTGATTCGGAAAATATGCTCCGAAATTTTCAGAACGCACTTGAAAAAAGTCTTGTCTGTCAAGGGAGGAGTGGGAGGAGAGGCAAAAGAAAGGAATTAAGCCATTCACAAGAGAGTTTCCTGGCAGGTGGCTCGATTTGTGCCACTTCAGCAAATGCAGAAAAACAAACAAACAAGCATAAAATTACAATAGCACTCAAGGTGATTCATTAAGTTGCATTTTCATTAATGTTTGAGGATGTCATTAAAACACTAAAATCTTGAGAAGTTTTCCATGTATTAGACATTAGCCATTGTGTCACACTGGGATATAGCCTAGCATTGCCCTATATCATACTGGGAGACTGCTTAAAACTGTCCTGTGTTGTCTGTCATCAGTGTTCAGTGTGGGACTTCCTGCAAGTTTTCAAAGACAATAATGGAACCTGGGGATTGTATCCTTTTGAGCAAGTGAGTCACCAAAACATCGCAGATGTTCATTATCATATGAATTTAGCACAATTTCTAAATCCCCAGATCACTGTTATCTCTGAATTTACCTTTTGTAGTGAATAGAGGAAAATTGTTATTCTATTTATATGAAGACTGCATTGTGATAAGCAAAGTGCTGGAAATAATCATATGAAATTCACTGTAGCATAAGACTTTCTGGTAAGGAAAAAACCTTTTGTTTTTTTGAGGGAGAGGGAAGGATATAATAATTTTTAGTAGAATGAAGAATTGTAATTGCTATTTCTGATACAATACATAATGTTTTCCCTGTCAAGAAAAAAATCAAATTTCGTATGAGGGAATAGAGAATATATGAGATATCCCATGGGCCTAGTTTTACACCATATTTATATTCCAACTAATAGTGAAGAAACCAAAGGTGATGTCTACGCAGTGTTTTGAAGGCACATTTGAGCTCAACCAAGAGAGCACCTGAGATGATCCAACTGCAAGCTCAAAACTGCGCACGTGAGAGAGGGACTTCTTAGAGAGGGTACAGAGCTGTACTAGCAGCTGCAGCACAGGCTTGAAAATCGGACAAAAACCACAGCTCTACAGGAGAAACTCTGTTTGCAAATACCGTACAGTTATGCTCTCAGAAACATTCATTCACCTACGGCCTCACGTTATTAGTACCGGTTCTTGAGCAGTTTTGGCTGAAGCCAACCAGCAATCTCCCATAGACTCCCTGGAGGTGGGTCAGTAGCTAGCATGGACCACAGCAGTTCTCATTAGTCAGGTAGAGATTCTGGTAGCATGAACACAAGCTGTCCTGCGTCAGCTAGCATAACTGATGGCTGTGTTTAAATGAAAGCCTTGGTGCTTCCAAATAACCTCAAAAATATCTTTTCCTCTTCCTTTGTCTGCTCCTCTTTCTGCATTATTTTTCCTTTAAGCCGAGCTCAATACTTCCCTTTTAACAAGTTCTCTGTTTCTCTATAATGAACTTCTTCACCATGTCTTGCATTTGTTTATGTCACTATAACTTGTTTACAACTCTATTTCAAAAATATATTTTAGACAAAGCAAACAAACAGAACAAAAGCATGGAATATGGTAAGGACTTTAGACAGTGACTTAATATTTTAGGAAATTCAGATTCAGTGAAGATAGAAGCCTGAATATAAGGCAAGAGGCATAAAAATACAGACTAAAAATGCAAATGATCCATTCTGGGACCATGACTGTACATAGCTCTGTGTATAGGTAGGCAGGACATGGGAAGCATTCAGCTGGTTGGAAACCAGACCACAGCACAGAGGAAGTCTTTCTACAAGTACCAGCTACAGCTGAAACTCCACATTGTGATTTTGAGAAGCAGGTACACTTCTTGCTATTACTAAGTTGAGTTCGATATTTCTCCAAGACCTGGTGTAAAAAGAAAAGAAAAGGGAAAGAAAATTCATCTGATGAACATACCAGTGTAAAAAGGACATCAGAGACCCTTACCTGTAATGTGAAACAATCCCTCTATATACAGTTATATGAATTTGTAATCTAAGGTCATTTGGGTTTAGTTCTAATATTTACCAGCTTTTCATTTACAAGACAGCCGTCTTGTAAAGTCTCTGCAAGACAACCAAACAATACCAATGAGTTTGAGGTTTCTTCCTGATGTAAACCAAGTGAGATGAAACAAAAATCTCAAAGATCTGGCATTAGCTGAGGAACCTGTAGCCATTGGTTTTAATAACTCAATTCAATAAATGTTCAGACAACCTTCCTCAATCATATTCTGTCATGAAGAGATTGAACAAAATTATGAAAACTGCACAACCATCTTGTATAAATATTGGGGGCATGGGGTGTGCATCTATTTTAAATTAAAATTTCCAATTTCTGTCTGTAGAGGATGGGAAGACTTTTGGTGCTATAGGGACCAATGGCATCAACACAAGTGACAGCAGTCACATGGGGTAATCTGTGTGGTCAGCAGTCATGTGGGGTAATCTGACCTTCCCAATCAACTCTTTGCCCAGGACCTAAATGAAATGGTTGGCACTGAGTCAGATAACTTGGGAGCTGATACCTAAAGAAGACATGAGCCTTCTCAGTTATTTAATTATTTAATAAGGGGGCATTGGTTCATACGGCACAAAGCAATCAACCTGATAACTAACTGAATAATTTTATATTAACTCAGTAAATATGATCATATTTACTGAATAATTTTCTATTAACTCAGTAAATATGATCATATTTACTTCACATTTCTGCATAACCAATTAGTTCAGTTGAAACTGCAAATTTCAGTGGCTGAGCTATTTTGCCAGACATCAGCCCTCCAAAAGACCTGGAAGTAAATAAGAGTGATAATCTTTATAAGTCTCCTACTGCCAACCTGTAAGTACAAAAGTTGCTTGCTTTGTTCTTTATTTATGTTTAAAACATTTGTTCTGATAAATAACACGATCACTGATCCTTCAGTACTTGGTATAATCAGTAGGAGTAGGTCAGCTAAACGGTTCATCCCGGCTTGTCTATATTGCTAATGAAACTCCAGCATTACCACTTCTTTTCCAGCGCCGGACTACAATTGACCAGTATCCTCCGAGTTCCAACCCTACCCTTTCCCCACCTGCTGAAAGACACTTCTGTAACCTATTTCCATATGAAAGTATAGTTTCTTTTGTACTCCAGAAAATACAAAGTTAAACCCTAACAAGCTGAGGATCTGTCCCAGTTGCTTATTCTGTGTTAACTATTGTCTAGCACTCCTGCTGAGGCAAAATGCCTCTCCAGTACCTCCTGCAGTGGGCTATGTCTTAAAGGCACACATTAATCGTTAATTAACAGATTATAATTTAAAAAATAAACTCCAAACAGCTCATTATGGTGACATTTAAATCACTCCATTCAGTTAAATAGGATGACAGTTTATTTAATAATGATCAGAACGTTCCTTTTTTCTGTTGCTTTTTTCCCCTCTTTAGCAGCATTCTGATACAAAAAAGATACTGTTGACAAATGCAATTCAAATGGTCTCTTTATGAAACAAAATTTGTGTAAGCTGATTGACTCAGGCTGGTATTGTTTCTTGAAGGACGGGAGGGGTGGCTGTGAGAACAATCTGTTTCTTCTAGGAGCCAACTCTGCATGCCTTGCTGTGTAAAATAGTAATAATTGAAAAAAAATACCAGTTTGGCTGAATGAGGACTATAGGATTCAGCTGACTTCACAGTTTTAAGGGTAGTTTTTCTTTTTAAGAATGATTAGCCCTTGTGAAAAGTCAGGAGAAAACAACTTTGCAGGATCTATTTTTATGGAAGGAAGCATCCTTCTATATGATCCCCAGATGAAAAGCTGTCATCTGTCTTCTGAATAGGTTTTATCCTCCTCCCCTTCAATGGCTAGTTTTTTGAAACTGCAGAAGACTCCAAGCAATTCTTTATAATTCCCTAAATAAAGACATCAGAGTATTGGCAGAAACAGTACACGAACAGGAATGGGCAGCTGTCTCTGAGAGGGGAAAGAGAAAAAAAAAAGGAAAAAAAATAAAGCATGCCTACTAGTTTAGTTAAAAGGTGTGAAATGTTATTACTGAGTGTATATCAACGTGATGTGTCCTTCCAGTCTAAAATGGTGTTTTAAAATGGTGCTTCAAGCAGAAGATTTCTCATTTATGATATATTAGCCTAAGTCTATGAACTGTTCTGTGGAAAGAGTCTTACCAGTCCATCAAAGGTAATTAAACGCAGAGAGTAAACTTCAAAGACAAAGTGCAAATCGAATCGGGGGAAAAAATAGGGAAAAAAATAAAAAGTAAGAATAAAGGAAGGTAAAAAAAAGTCCTTTCATTTGGGAATATTTAAAAAGGCATCCATTGATATCATGCTACAGAGAAGGTTTTAAAGATGACCAGAAATATAAACTATCCCCTGAATTTTTATTCCATTTTGTACAACTCATGTAAAAAGATGGATAAGGTTGCACATTCTTTATTGTGTCTTACTATTAGGTGGATAATGCATTCTACTAATAACTTGGACATTTATTGCTAAAATCGTCACACACACCCCTTATTTTTTTTCCTTGGATCAGTTCTATTGCTGGTCAAATAATTCATTCTTTTTGTATAGTGCTGTTTCCTAAATAGCTGTGCCAAGTATTCGGTCTGTTCTGTGGGACATATAACTTTAACTGTGTCTTTGCATGTGTTCATTATTGCAGTCTTCAATTACAGGATCAGATAATATTTCTCAAATAGCACAGTCTAATATTATATTATTTGTTCTTGGATTTTCACCCCATTTTTTTCTGGGAACATTCAAAGACACTTGCAATAAATACATTGAAGTGGAAAATTAGAATTTTATTGTCATTATTTGAAGCATTAAAGCTGTTGAAAAAATCTTTAAAAATAGGAATTTTTGTATTAAATTAAGCATATTCTTCTCCTCCCTTGTCTTGGTTATTTTTAAAAACTGGCCAAACATCTTGCATAAATCATCTTCACACAGAAAATAGTAACCAGTAATAAGTATAATGACAGTACCAATAAATATCATATTCAGAGGGAAAAAATCTGCAAAATTTCAATCTGAAAGCTGAAAGTTTCAGAAACCTGTGAGAGACTATAATGGACTATACTGAAAAACATGATTCATTTAACTACAGAGGTTGGTACAGCTCCCATTTTAACAAGCAGAAATAATTTTTGCTGTCTTTAGTCAACCCTAGAGTAATGGCAAATTGTTTAGATATACTGTGGGATAAACAAATGAGAATTTTTTTACCTAGTGTGTAATTATTCACAGTTCTCATATTTTCAAAATCATAATGGACGGAACTGGTTTTTTACTATTGGGATTTTTTACGTATTATGTTCCAAAACCTACTTCCAACAAAATCTCTTATCTTTTCAGGTCAGGATAGGGTTAAAACACTAAATCATGATATTGCTCTTTATTTGTGATTCAGCAGTGGGTGAAAATTTTATTCCCCCCCTCACCCCCCCAGGGAAATGACATATTAAAAGTTCCAGTTTCTTTTGATTTTAATCTATAGCTCATCAAAATCAATAGTTGTGTTTCCATTGACCTCTAGTATGATTAATACCAGCTATTCCGGAGGATAAGTGGAGTCCATATATGTGTGACACAAATGCAGTTTTACAGAGAACCACTGGTATCTGTTTCCTAACTGCTTGCTCATAGTTTGTGGCTATTTACATAGGGCTGGAAGAGCACTTGAACTATAGGGAAGGAATGAAGGGAAGAAAGTGGATAACAGGAAACTACATAATAGTTTACATTTATGTTTCTATTCTATTTGGTCTAATTTAAAATTAAAAGGCAATGTGTAGAATGTAACATATTTCTGAAGATAAAACAGATGTCTCGAAGGAAAATGAAACTCCTAAGAACAATATTAGAAGTAGCCAAAAGTTAAAACACCCAATCAATTCAAAGCTAGTAAAGCAGTGATTTAATAAAATTTGAAATAGATAGAGGTTTAATATAGAAATAAAACCAGCAGAAAAAGAGAAAGGGGGAAAAATGTGTATAAGCTGATTTCTTTTTACTTTATTTTTCTTCTCTCCATTGTTTCTTATATTTCCTTATTCTGTGTTAGCTTAAAATTAGATGTGTTTCTTAGTGTTTATTTTTTACACAGAACTTCGCTGGAACTACTCATATGCATGAAGTTAAGCACATTTTTCAAAAGGATCATAATTTATTTGTGAATGGTTGCTTCTTTATTCTTTCTTCTGCAAATCCCAGACCAGAATTATTCTTTTCATGTAGCAAGTAATTATTTTGTTGAAAAAAAAGGGAAGAAAACATTTTGAGTCAGGGTCTTGATACACTGCAATAGATTTGTGATTCCATACCCAAGTTTTGCTTTTCAGTTTAGCCAATGGTTATAAACAGGAAGAAGTATTCTCTCTTTCAGAATGTTATTTCTACAGGTATTTAGTAACTGTCTGTGTCTTGGGCTCAGCACTGAAATTTACTTCTTAAAGACAAAATGAGAACTGGCTGCATGAGGTGTTTTTTCTCAGGCCTTTATTGTTGGAAGGTGAAATGCATGGAGTAGGACAGGACCACACTGAAAAAGCACAAATGATTGTTACTTGGCTTGATAGTTCGTAACTAACAGTTGCTTCTGGTAAATGTCTATTGTTACACTTCGTTATCTGGACAGAGCACAGATGTGTAGCCTCTGCAATTCTACCTGATCTGTGGAGACTGCATGTCTTTCTTCATATTTATTTGTCATTATCTAGTACAAACAGGACAAGGAATTTTCTGTGGGACAGAAATAAATGATAAAGACTAATCCTGAACATAGACTTCAGAAAATTACCATCTCTTTAACATTTCATTGTGAAGAAATTAGTTGCAAGCCAGAACCTAATACTGTGTGCTTATCCTCTGAGAATGCCACTTGCAATGGCAAAGTAACACGTGAGATATCTGAACTACTCTACACAAAATTCTGTCCTCATTTTCACCTGTTCATTTCTATATGAATGCCAATGGCAGCAGTATATATTTCTCAGTGCCTGAACATTCACCTCCAAGGCCCGAATCAAACCAAAAAATCTTTAAATCTCCTTCAAGAAGAAATAACATATTTATTTAACTGTCAATCCATGTTTAAAGATTATTAGGGCAACCAATTAATTAAAATGAACTGCACGAAAATGAATGCAATTAAAATGAAATGAGAGATGGGATTACAGCCTCTGTATTTTGTACTGGTCTACATGGTAACTTTTATGTCCTTAGTGATCAGTTTCAGCGAGGTCTGAGAAGAAGACGTAGCTCAAAGATGTGCGTGTTCTAAAAGTTTTGCCAACTCTGAAGACAGAGTAAAGAACAGAAATTATTGTTCCCTCTGGGGAAAGAACAATTATAACTCAGCCAATTCGGAGAAGATAGGACGACGCTGGGGAGACTGGGAGCTCAGAGCTGTGAGTTCTGCACGTGTGGGAGGGGGCATGGAATTGGTTAGGAATATGGGATACTGTCTCATAGGAAAACCGGCTTCATTAATTCTGCTAATTTAACTTAGCTTTAACACCTAAGCACAGTAACAATCATGTGAGAGCTCTTAAATGGGTGAATGCACATTGTAAATTAATCATTACAAGCCTGTCTTACAGATATATTTATATCTATATATGCATATACATGTATTTATATAGCTATGCATGCATATATGTATGTGTGTCTGTGTATGTACCTATATAAATATGTATATATACATGCAAATGTGTACATGTGCTTGTAATAGAGAAGGTGCCAGTAGATGGCACTCAAGAATGTATAACTGGTGGGTTTGTTGGCTGCCTTTTCAGGAAGAAATCACTAAGAAATCTAATCAGATTCTTGAAACGACGATGGCCTCCACTCCAGACAAAAGTGTAACAAAGTCTCTACTTGAAACTAATGCAATGGCTCTCTAACCTCCAAAAAGTCTTTCTCTGCATTGTCTAGGGAGGGTTTGCATGTACTAGGGCACAAGTGAGACAATTGTTAACACTATGGGTGCTTCCAAAGTACTCAGTAAAAAGCTTCAGATGTTATTATTTTCGTCTCTGACAGCACCTGCCCTGGTATGGTGTTTCACTATCAAGCTAAACTTTTTTATCACCTGAATTAGGGCAGCTGCATCCAAACTGCCTGGCGGGAGTTGACCCAGCCATGCTAACCATTGTGTATTTTGCACATACTCTGGAGAATAGCGCACCCAAGACAAAACCATGAATGCTTTTCTAATAATTTACATAGACAATCCAGTCCTTGGGCTTGTTTAGTTTACAGATACAGAATTCTTATTTAGCTTTTGTAAGTGGCATTGTATCTGCAACAGAAACAATGGAAAAACTGTGTACAAATGCACTGAAATCAGGAAGAACTAAGTGGAAATTGTTCCTGGTAAAAAGGGATTTGAGAAAAAGTTGTAACATCAGCAGATTGAGGCTTTTCTTCTTTATTAATCCCAAAGTCTGCTAGTCTAGAAAATACAAACGTGAATACAAGCAGAACAGACATACTCCACTGCATCTAGACTTCAGTCTTGTCACCCTATCAGCACGTGTGCATGTCAGAAGAAGACCCAAGTCTACACCACCCTCCCATATCCCCAGGTTTTTCTTGGAAGGAGATCTGAGCACAGAGATGCAAACTGAACCACACTGCACAACCACAGCTCTCCAGGTCTGGACAGCTGGGAGAAAAGAAATACCAGCCCCTCCATATAGACATAACCAGAACATTTAAAAGAAAAAAAAAAAAGGGGGGGGGGGAAGTGAGGAGCATCAGCTTTTTTCATTGAAAGTGAGAAGCTTGACAAATCAATAATGAAAAATGACATACAGACTGCAAAAGCACTGGGACCATGGCCTTGTAAAGATCCCATTTTAAACCACATGCTGGCTAAAAATGGCTTGAAGCCATAAGTAAAGAAACATTCCTTTTTTTTTTTATTTCTCCTGTGTTCAGGAAAACAGGCTCTGTTCTCTAAGAACAAATGGCATTTATCATACCTTATTTCATTATGAAAATTCCTCTCCTATGAAATATCTCTCTCAGGTCTAAAAGCTTCATCGGATGGCTCAGATAGTGAGACATAACAATAGAGTACAGCCTGGGTTTGGAAAACCAAGGAATGTGTATTACAAGTTGCTTCCTTTCTAACGATCTGCAGGTTTACACCTTTCTCATTCAACCTTAAAAAAATTAAACCTTCAGTGGGACTTAATTTGGGAGCGCAGACTTTCAAAAGGTTCACAGAAGAGCAAATTTATTCCTCCGTATCATTCTAGTTTGAACTTGCTCTTTGTCAAGCTTATGTACACTCTACTGTCCATCCCCTGTATCTTCCTTTTCCTTAAAAAGGCCTTGTTTTGAGATCTAAATCTTATCCGCCATCAAATGAAGTCAGTTGTATCATTCTAATTTCCATGGATAATCTCATTCATAAACACATCATGAACATATAACACACACATGCAGAGAGAGGAATCTGGGTATTTATTCCGCAACATAAAATGTTTGGATCATCCACAATAGTTTTCCATGAAGAATGTTTTTGCCTGTCAACCATTTTAAATAGCCACAAAGACAGAAAGCCTGAATAAAACTTTGTCTAAAAGGCTACAGAGAAGTCAGAAAATGAGCGTTGCTGACTTTTTGCAAATGAAGCTGTTTCTTTTTTTTAATAAATGAAATAAATTCTGAGACATGCTACATTCAGAGACAACTGTCATTCCTGATCTAGTTTTCACACATTATTTTTCCTACTTTTTCTCAGCTGTAATGAAAAGACTAGCAGCAAAAACTGAGAGGAAAGGAGAGGTGAATTTGTTGAGAGGCTCTCTAATGACTGCTTACTGCAGCATTCTTTGCATGATGGCTTAATTAACTAGTTATGGTATATATCTGCTATCCTTAGTGAGTACTTATTAAAACTTTTATGTATACTCACACATGCACCTTTGAACACAGCTTTTAAGATACAAGGGTGGGGGTTTTTTCTTTTTTTTTTTCTTGATGCTTTTCCTCTAATTCTCTTAGCAATCAGCTAACCCTAATTATATTTAGTCTACAAAAGGCTGCTGTATGCTGTTGTAATATGCCACCTGAGAGATACCTCCTTGAAGTTTGGTAGAGTTTAATAAAAAACTAGTTAGTGAAGCCTAAATCCCGGAAAGAACTAATGTCACAAAGTCACTTCTGTTACATGGGAATTCTCCCTTTGCAGTACAGACACGTGCCACTCCTAAAAGCTCTAACTGGTTCGATAGATTCCTGCTTCTTGCTACATTTCCTGTTCAGCCACAGTTACTTAAGAAATGCTATTTTAGATTTGTAGGAGTTTTACAAGTGTTACATAAATTGCTTAGACACCTTTATGTAAACCAGAAGGGTTTATTTTCCTTCCTCTCTCAAAATAACAAAAATAATTTCACTCTTCTCTCACATCCCAAATGGCAAATCACTTACATTGTTTAAGAAAAGAGCATGTTTTTATAATATTCTATAAAGTATAATATATTATAAAGCATAATACACAAGTATGAATGGCAACATTCTTATGGCATAAAACTCTGAAATAAGATCATCACAGAATTTGGTATGCAAATCAGTATGGCAGACATCTCACCTTCCTGCCAGAATTCTCTTATTCCATATTCTTGTTCTATTAGACCAGCTTTTTCCACATATGACAGCTTCATGCATAGGCTGTATGACGGAAGAATCACACGTGCAACTATCAGTAAAAGTTCCTTTTTTCTTTAAGCTACAAGACCATTGCGGTACAATGTCATTAATCTGACTAGGGAAGGCAAATGACTGTCAGCTGAGCAGTCACATGGCAACAGCCATTGCCATGAAACACATTACCTTTATTAGTTTTTAAGCATAATTTAAATTATTAGCAAATTATTTTGAGGCACTTTTCAAAGACTAAATAATGACCCTGAGGTCCAGCTGATGTAAGCACCTGCAATTCTTTTAAAGAGGCTTGAGCCACACCATTTTGTACTCTCTGAGGACTGAGAAAAGTGACTGCTAAAGATATTTTTTTTGACCAAGTCTTTGGTTAATAATTTATTTTTTATTAAATACTCTGTGGACTAGTACTAATACTCATAAACAAGAAATAGAACAAATTAGCCTGTGCAAAATCCAGCTATAACACTTCTAATACCTGAGATATTTTACTTATATACTTAAAAAATATTTCTATTCTGCCTTGTTTCAGGTTAGAGGTAGGAACCTAAATACTTTCTCTACATGTATATTTTTTTTTCTCCCAGGCTGTATCTGCATTAGTGACTATCAACCTGTGAAAAGAGCACTGTGTTCTTATTAAAGGCAAAGCTGCAATCCAAAGTAGGTCGAAAGAAAGAAGCATCTGACACAGAACACAGCTTCCAGAGGTCATAGCTAAAAAAGAAAAACACCCATCTGCAGTGCTATTGCTAGTGACAAGCTGAACCTAGGTGAAAAGGTTCCTTTCAGGAAAGAACTAGGAGGAGGGGCACTGCAATAAATGCAGTGGCACATGCCTGCTTGCCTGAAGAGTTTCCTCTTGCTCAGCCCTGATGCCCCTCCATCAATCACAGCTGATGCCTGCATTACATTCTAATTCCTAAGACACATCTCCTGTCATCTGGAAAGATCAAAGGGGAGGCTTGCTCAGGGACAAGGGAACATGTTAATCGCAATCCCACCCCTTTGTTTGTAAATCCTTCGCAAGGTTCCAATTGCAGTGAATTAATTAAATTGGTTCTCACATATGACACTGATTCTACCTGTTTCTTTCCTTTCTTTTTTTTTTTTTTTAATCTCTTAAAAGAAATATACATTGCAATATCTTAGGCAGCCAGCATTTCAAGAATATGAATATGATCTTGAAGCGTTATGATTACAGAGCGCTGGGAATCTACATGTATTTTCTCTCATACTAGAACTGCATTAACATTTCACTTACTTAACCTCCCAGTAGAATTGTGAAGGTATCATTTATAAGAATTGTATAGGTAGTATAGGAAGAAGAGAGGATTGATTGATTCAGGAGGGAAAATCATATTTCTTTCAGGCATATTCCTAAATTGCTTGACACACATTTGCTTATATGTGAAGGCTATACTTGAAGGAAAGCTGATACCTGAGCTTGAATAAAATACATTTCAAGGTAGAACTAGTTAAAATTATTAACCAATTCAAGGGAGAATTAGTAAGGAAACAGCTGAGATTCAGACTGCACAAAGGTTGTATATACAAACAAGAAATTTACACCAAATTTGCACTGAATTTAAACCACTTTTTAATCCCATACAATTTCATTAAATACACTTATTTTGATTTCACACTGGTTTATTGAAGCTTAATTTAAGCCATTTCCTCCAAGCTTGTTCCCAATTGACTTTTAGACTATGTCTACCTTAAAGACTTTGTTACAGTTCAAATAGCCAGTGTACAGAGATTGAACTTAAACTTACATATCTGTGCTGGCATAAATCCCTAGTACAGATTCTGTTCTACCAGCAAAGATGTCCTTTAGCTTGATTTGCTTCAAGACAGTGAATTTACTACATTGATACAAAGGTTCAGTTTGATAATGGCTCCATTAGGAGCACTTTGCTGGTTTACTGTATTGGTATTTCTATAATGGTGAAGTGTTTCTAGTATAGATGCTTCTGGATATTAAACTGAACCAAACCTGATTTAAACCCAGAATAAAAGCATCATCCCAGCTTTCCACATATAAACAACCCTTGTGCAATAGTGAAATAAAAGGAGTTTGTTAATCCTGATATATACTATTTTCCCAAGGCAAACATTTTCTGATGGCAAAAGAAAAAAGTATTAAACCACACTTTGGAGTTAAATAACAGTGAAAGCCATATTCAAGGCTGGCAAAAATCCCAGACTGTCCCTGAAGTTAACACTGTTGAACTCCTCTAGAGTATCTGCATAACTGTATCAGCCTTTTCCTTCTTTTACAGATATAATATATTTACATTATGCTTTGGGTCCCTGTGAAGAAAGGGACTTTAGAAAAGATCCACAGAACGATTTAACCAGCCAACGAAATGGAACATGTAAAAGTTCATGTTTATGTCTCCTTCCAAGTAAAGATGTGGAAGAAGGAGGCAAAAAAAGTCCTTGAGGGGGACACTGATGATTTGGGAGTTATAAGCTCTTTAAAAAGAAACAAACAAACAAACAAGCTTTAAATAAAAGATTTTAAAATAACAACTCTTGTTACTGCGTTACTGGTAGTGGTATTTCAAGAACCGATCCCACATCTCTAACTCAAAAGAAAAATTAGCATTGCCTTCAAACTTAGATTCTTACACAAAAGCAATGTTTTTTTCTACACTGTGAATTTTCTGGAGTTACGAGTCAGTGCTAGGGCCCTTTAAAGTTCCCTTCTGAATTTGCCAGGGTGAATTTTCCTGGTAGTTTGATTCTGAACATCATATTAAAATTTTGCAGATTATAATCATAAATATTCAAACAATTTTAATGAAATTATGTGTCCATTCCTGTCTTCCAGAATTCTAAAATAAAAATGTAACTTTCACCTTTTTCTATTTTGCTTTTGGAAATTAAATTATTGTAGTCTATCAATAAACATTCACCTATTTGATACAGATGTAAAAAATCATGCCAGGTGGAAATGGCTCATGTCCACACAAGTGTGGAAAATTAAAAAAAACATGAATGTTTAGTGAATAGGTAGGCATCCATGTCAAAGTCTGCTTTGTGTTTTATTATGTTGAAGTTCGTGGCCTCCACGGGTTCCTGAGATGGTGAACTCCATAGTTCCTCAAATATATGACAAGACAAACCTAATTCCTTTAATCACTTCTTAATTTTCCTTTTTTTTTCAAGGAGAACCTGTGTGCCCATTAGTTGTAAATTCCATATCTTTAAATTTGACTGTCCAAAATAATTTTATAATAACTACCATCCGTGTCATGTCACTTCATGGGAGGAATGACATGCTACACAGTTTTAAGAGTCTTTGGTGAATGACTAAATCAATTTTATTGGCTGAGTCACTCTTTTCTATAAATTTGTTAAGAAGAAGCACTTAAGAAGTACTCCAGTAAGTAATTCACCTCCACAAAACCAGGCTAATGTTCTGGTGTGCCAATTTTGTCCATACATATGTTAACTTCATTCTTTATTACCACATTTTGGTACAGAGCAGAAGTTGTTGATTTGCATGCTGGATGAAACTATTTTGGGAGACTTGCTATCTTCAGCTTTTTTGATTATTATTATTTGTATTTCTGTGAACTGAAATCAAAGCTGGTGTATCATAATAGTTTAGGTCAGCTGCCCCACTGCAGAGACAATAAACTTTAGGAGAGGGGTAGGACAAACACTGGGAAGTGACTACTTCAGCAATCATATTCCAATTTTTGATTACACTTGAGTCAACAATCTAAACCCTTAGGTTGCCAGTTCCCAAGATAATCCTGGAGGTATTTTTGAAGGCTGTATGAGATTTGCCATTTATATTTTCCTGGTATTGAGATAAATGCTAACAATGAGCTTAGTAGTTCAGAAGTTTCACAGATGAGCTTCTTTAGAATGGTTATCAATATCACTTTTGTATTTATGTGTTTACTGAAACAATTTTAAAGCAGTTGTCCAACTCATTCGCCCCCTAAAAAAAAAAAAAAAAAAAATCCTTGTGGGTGTTTCTCAGACTTGCTTTGTAGTGAAAATAAGTACAATGGTTAAGTTAGTCTGACTGTAATGTTCTCCTTTCATGCTTCTTTCATACCTTGATCACTATTAGTTCTCAGGCACTTCTTACTTCTGAAGTGTTTCAAAATATTTTATACTCTTGGTAAGTCACTTTGTCATATTTCTGTGGCCTGTCTTACTGTAATTTTATGTGTAACTTTCCAGAGCTGATGTTTCCAGAGCTTTCTGTTCTCCTTGATTAGAAGCTACTTTCTCTTTCTAGAGGAGGTCTTTCTAGTTGAATGTTTCGTTTCAGGAGAGATGCTGACCATGGAGAGAGAGTCCAAAAGTAAGTAGAAAGAATTGCCAGAAGATTAGAAAGAATGATTGTACGACTGAGGAGACTGAAGCAGCCAAGGGGGAGGGAGGACAAAAAAAGACCCCAAAAACCATATAGAATACTGAATGGAGACATCAAAAACAGTTGTCAAGTACACAAGAGGCTACTGCAATAAGAAAAGTACTTTGTACTCTGTACCCATGGTGGTTAGGACAAGTAGCAACAGACTTCAACAGCAGCAAGAAAATTTCAGGCTGTGTTGAAAGAAAAACTTGCTAGTGTAATGATAATGAATCTCTGAACTAGGTTAGATGTGAAGGTTGTGTCCAGTACTGGAAGTCTTTCAGAACAGCATAGAAATATACACACTGGATGTCATCTAGGTATAGCTGATTCTGACTGGGCCAGGGGATGTATTAAATAACAGCCTGAGGCCTCTTTCACACCTATTTTTACCTGATTTTATAATTTTAATAACTTCCTTTATTCTGAGTTTTTAGCTGACTGGTTTATGGCATCTCCCTTTAGAGTCTATTTCTTTATTTGTGCCATATATAGTCTCTAATGTGGTTAACTGAATCTCTATGGCACCTGTTTAGCCTTGCTTAAGCGCCTTTTAATTAAATTACATATGTTTATGAAATTATTATTTTAAAAAATTAATGCTATTTTTGGCCTTTTTCCTCCATGAGACAGAATACATTCACTAATTTTAGAGACTGTTAGAGAGTGAATTTTTTGTAAGTTAATTCAGTTTGAATATTTTTAGTTTCTTCTTAAATCTTTGTATGAGAAAGCCTTATTTTGGATAAGTTAACATATTGAGCATCTACACCACAGTAGTTAGAAGAGGTAATGACACTTAGATATTGGCAATGATATAATGAATCCTTGTGTCAATTTTCCTACCATTGATTTTGTAAACTTAAAAAGCTTGATAAGTGTATCTGATTCCTTGTAAAAGCTGGCATGTGTACTTTCATAATGTAAAGAGATACTGTGGAGCTCCTTACAGCAGGCAGAATAGATCAGCCACTGTAGGTGTAATTTTTAAATGCAGATTAATTTTCTTTTGTGTAATATAATTTCCTTTTATTGGGTATAATGTATAACTTCTCCTAACCCTTTCCTGATAAAGATTTTCATTTTTGTCATCTTAATACAGAATGGGTTCTTAATGTGCTTTTCTGCTTTGGCAGGATCTTTTATAGCACTACTGTATTGCAGGACCCTGTTTATTTCCTGTTTCTTTACAAAGGGGTGAAGGCAGTAGATACTTTTCTAAGTAAATTAAACATTTAGATTCTTGACATGCCAGTTTTCTCTCCCACAAAGCGACTTTGGAATTAACGAAAGAGGATACAGAAAGAATTTTTAAATTAACAGGAGTAGCAGGCAATGAAGTTTATTTCTAACTGGTCCAAAGAGCATTACAATCTATTTTTGAAGTTGTGCAGATGAAGTATCCCAGAAATTCTTCTAAAAAAGACATAATGCATAGGTAGTTTCTTGTTTGTGTTTCAACACTAGGTTTTTAAGGATCTTTGGAAGGGATTAATCTTATCTAACTCTTGGAACCAGCAGTATAGAAATACACTCCAAGCTGTACACTTTGGTCTCCCTTTCTTCCAAACAGAGACAGTCATTTTAGGAAGTGATTATCTTAGTCTATATTAGTTGACTATTTTAGGATGAGATGCACTACTCTCAGCAAGAGCCTGCTTGTTTCTAATGATGAAAAAATTAGCTCAAAGATGGATATATCTTCATAATTAGCTCAAAGATGGATACAGAAACATTTCTGATGTTTGTGTTTGCTTAGTTAAGTGAATCCCACTCTTTATGTTCTATTATACTCTGGTTTTAATATTATGGCTTTGTACAGGGCCTAAACAATCCATCTATCAGATCATTCTGAAGGTGCTAGGTGCCTAGGTCTGTGCTCTACAAAAAAAACATAAAATGGAGCCAGGCATGACTATGCACATTTGTAATTTGTGTCTGTATTACTTATAACCAGCCTAGTTGAATAAATGTACTCTGTGAGCAAGCCACAAGATCTGCACAGCTATATACGAAATGGGCATTTGAACTTCATCAGTGAAGCATTGGTAGGAGGTTGAATGTTTAATGTTCCACCAAATAGCTTTGCACAGATCTTTAAATCACAGAATCACAGAATCACAGAATCACTAAGGTTGGAAAAGACCTGTAAGATCATCAAGTCCAACTGTCAACCAACACCACCATGCCCACTAAACCACGTCCCACAATGCCTCGTCCACATGTTCCTTAAATACCTCCAGTGATGGTGACTCCACCACTTCCCTGGGCAGCCTGTTCCAGTGCTTCACCACTCTCTCAGTAAAGAATTTTTTCCTAATATCCAGTCTGAATCTCCCCTGGTGCAACTTGAGGCCATTTGCTCTTGTCCTATCACTTGTCATTTGGGAGAAGAGACCAACACCCACCTCTCTGCAACCTCCTTTCAGGTAATTGTAGAGAGCGATGAGGTCTCCCCTCAGCCTCCTCTTCTCCAGGCTGAACAACCCCAGTTCCCTCAGCCGCTCCTCATAAGACTTGTGCCCCAGACCCCTCACCAGCTTCGTCGCCCTTCTCTGGACACGCTCCCGCACCTCAATGTCCTTCTTGTAGTGAGGGGCCCAAAACTGAACACAGGATTCGAGGTGCGGCCTCACCAGTGCTGAGTACAGGGGCACGATCACTTCCCTACTCCTGCTGGCCACACTATTTCTGATACAAGCCAGGATGCCATTGGCCTTCTTGGCCACCTGGGCACACTGCTGGCTCATATTCAGCCGGCTGTCAATCAACACCCCCAGGTCCTTTTCTGCGGGGCAGCTTTCCAGCCACTCGTCCCCAAGCCTGTAGCGTTGCATGGGGTGGTTGCGACCGAAGTGCAGGACCCGGCACTTGGCCTTGTTGAACCTCATACAGTTGGCCTGGGCCCATCAATCCAGCCTGTCCAGATCCCTCTGCAGAGCCTTCCAACCCTCGAGCAGATCAACACTCCCGCCCAACTTGGTGTCGTCTGCAAACTTACTGAGGGTGCACTCAATCCCCTCATCCAGATCATCGATAAATATATTAAACAAGACCGGCCCCAAAACTGAGCCCTGGGGGACTCTGCTTGTGACCGGCCGCCAACTGGATTTTGCTCCGTTTACCATGACTCTTTGGGCTTGGCCGTCCAGCCAGTTTTTTACCCAGTGAAGAGTGCACCTGCGTAAGCCACGAGTCACCCAGTTTCTCCAGGAGAATACTGTGGGGGACAGTGTCGAAGGCTTTGCTGAAGTCCAGGTAGACAACATCCACAGCTTTTCCCTCAACAACTCTGTAGGTCACCTGGTCATAGAAGGAGATCAGGTTGGTCAAGCAGGACCTGCCTTTCATGAACCCGTGCTGGCTGGGCCTGATACCTTGGTTGTCCTGCACGTGTCCTGTGAGTGCCCTCAAGATGAACCTCTCCATAATCTTCCCCGGCACCGAGGTCAGGCTGACAGGCCTGTAGTTCCCCGGATCCTCTTTCCGACCCTTCTTGTAGATGGGTGTCACATTGGAAAGCCTCCAGTCATCTGGGACCTCCCCTGTTAACCAGGACTGTTGATAAATGATGGAGAGTGTCTTGGCAAGCTCCTCCGCCAGCTCCCTCAGCACCCTTGGGTGGATGCCATCAGGCCCCATAGACTTGTGAGCGTCCAGGTGGCATAGCAGGTCGTTAACTGCTTCCTCCTGGATCATGGGGAGTTTATTTTGCTCTCCATCCCTGTCTTCCAGCTCAGGGAGTTGAATACCCTGAGGATACCTGGTCTGACTATTAAAGACTGAGGCAAAGAAGGCATTAAGTACCTCAGCCTTTTCCTCATCCTTGGTGACAATGTTCCCTCCCACATCCACTAAAGGATGGAGATTCTCCTTGGCTCTCTTTTTGTTGTTAATGCATTTATAGAAGCATTTTTTGTTATCCCTTACGACCGTGGCCAGATTGAGCTCTAGCTGGGCTTTCGCCTTCCTAATTCCCTCTCTGCATGACCTAACGAGATCCTTGTACTCTTCTTCAGTTGCCTGCCCCTTCTTCCAAAGGTGATAAACTCTCCTGTTTTTCCTGAGTCCCAGCAAAATCTCCCCGTTCAGGCAGGCCGGTCATCTTCCCTGCCGGCTCTTCTTACGGCACATGGGGACTGCCTGCTCCTGCACCTTTAAGATTTCCTTCTTGAAGAAGGTCCAGCCTTCCTGGACCCCTTTGCCCTTCAGGACCGTCTCCCATGGGACCCTCTCAACGAGTGTCCTGAAGAGGCCAAAGTTTGCTCTCTGGAAGTTCATCGTAGCAGTGTTGCTGACCGTCCTCCTTACCTGGCCAAGAATTGAGAACTCTATCATTTCATGGTCGCTAAGCCCAAGACAGCCTCTGACCTTCACTTCTCCCACCAGACCCTCTCTGTTCGTCAACAGCAGGTCAAGCAGGGCACCTCCCCTGGTAGGCTCCCTTACCAGCTGTGTCAGGAAGTTAACTTCCACACACTCCAGGAACCTCCAGGACTGTTTCCTCTCTGCTGTGTTATACTTCCAGCAGACATCCGGTAAGTTTAAGTCCCCCACAAGAACAAGGGCTTGCGATTGTGAGACTTCTGCCAGTTGCTTGTAGAACACTTCATTGGCTTCTTCATCCTGGTTGGGTGGTCTATAACAGACACCCAGCAGGATATCTGCCTTGTTAGCCTTCCCCCTCATCCTTACCCATAAGCATTCAACCTTGTCATCACAATCATTGAGCTCTATACAATCAAAGCACTCCTTGACGTACAGAGCCACCCCACCGCCTCTCCTTCCTTGCCTATCCCTGCTGAAGAGCTTATAGCCCTCCATTGCAGCACTCCAGTCACGCGAGTCGTCCCACCATGTTTCTGTGATGGCGACTACGTCATAGCTGTCCTGCTGCACAACAGCTTCCAGCTCCTCCTGTTTGCTGCCCCTGCTGCATGCATTGGAGTAGATGCACTTGAGCTGGGCTATCGATTTCTCCCCTGACATCGGCACGCCACCCCCAGGCTCATCTCTAGGCAGCCTGGTTACATACCCTTCCCCTTCAAATCTAGTTTAAAGCCCTCTCATTGAGGCTCGCCAACTCATGAGCGACAATCCTTTTCCCCCTTGAGGACAGTTGAACTCCATCTGCAGCCAGCAGGCCCGGTGCCGTGTAGGCCACCCCATGGTCAAAAAAACCAAAATTCCTCCGACAGCACCAGCCTCTGAGCCGCATGTTAACCAGGTTCGCTTTCCTGTTCCTTTCAGCATTCCTCCCCGCCACTGAAGGGATTGAGGAAAACACTACCTACGCTCCCGATCCCTGAACCATCTCCCCAGCGCTCTGAAGTCCCTCTTGATCACTTTTAGGCTTCTTTGCTCAACCTCATCGCTGCCAACCTGCAAAACCAACAGCGAGTAGTAATCAGTGGGCCGTACCAGACCAGGGAGTTTCCTAGTGACCTCTCTCACCCGGGCCCCAGGGAGGCAGCAGACTTCCCTGTGTGTTGGTTCTGGTCGGCATACTGGGCCCTTTGTTCCCCTCAGGAGGGAATCGCCGATATATTTAATATAGAAATTGAGGTCCACAAACCATTAAGGGTACCATTTCCTCTGAGCTATTGTATTGTAAAAGTCAAGCCACATCTCAAACTAACAGCATTCCTCCCAGTAGTGGTATCTGAAACAGGATTAAATGAAGGAGAATCTGATTGTTGTCTAAAGATCTTGTAATCTGTATCATTCTCAAATCTTTAGGTGACTGGTAGAGATATAGCCCTAAACCTGAAGGAAGAGATCAGATTTGAGAAACATTACATATATCATTTTTTTCCCTCCACAGCCCCTAAAATCTCACCTATTTTATATGCTAATTTTATGATGAGATTAACTTGAAGTACTGATATCTTCTTGTTTGTAAGATAGAGAATCTAAATAGTCAGTGTGGATGAGGTGCCTTTTAAAGAGCCATAGGATAGATTAATCCCATTTTAGGTAATAATTTCATGCTTTAAATGCAGCCTGGTTTCTATAGGACTATAGGTGGGGGTTCTTTTCTGAGAGAAAACACACAATGTTTCTGTTCTGCTTCTTTTTGGTCCCAAACCCACTCAGGGAATTAAGCAACAAGGCTATGCAAAATAGCCGTTCCATCCCACAGGCAACAGTGCAAGGTAGTCACAGGTTATTCTGAGCTGCACTTAATAGCCTACTTAAATTTAATGAAAAAGTTTGTATTGTTATCTAGAAAGACTTTAACAACTCTCTTACTTCTTTGGGCCTCCCAAAAAATTCTATGTAGTAGTCCTCAAAAGCTCCATTTCAAGGGATCTTGACAATTAAGAAAAGGCAGTGTGATTGTCTAAGTTGTTTTGAAATATTGGCTTGCTGCCTACGCAAAACTAAACAAAGGCTTATTCTGGCTTTTAGGTCAGACCAATACAGGCCAATACAGCTCTGATTTGCCCCATACGAGGAAATATAATGGAGTGGAAGCAGCAGCTACTTAATATAGGAGTTAAAATTACCCGTGACTGAAGTGAGCACATCAATCAAAAGTTTTGGCATGTAATGAGCTAGAAAAATTCGTGTGGCAGGTTTGGGGGCAGGAAAAGGCTTCACTCTGTATTCAGCAGTTTCCAAATTACCATGACATCCCTTTGCATAAACCACCCGACTTCCAGCAGGTGGATTTTACAGGCATTGTGCTGCCAGAACAAAGATGGATCAAGTGGGAGCATTCAAAATAGCTTCCTGGTTTGTGTCCTTAGAATCAGAATTCCATGAAGTCTGCCAAAATTCTGAACATTTTTAGAAGCTAAACTATAAAATAATAAAAGGGACAGAAAATCAAGAATGAAAAATGTGACAGGTTTAATACATTACACAAGCAACAGTGCTTGCTTTCAGTGCCCTGAAAAACCCAATTCTTTAATATAAAGAGCTACATTAAAATGAATCAGAGAGAAATGCTCTAATCTTTCCGAGGTGTCTTCCTAATGCATGCATGTCATTCAGTGTTCACTACAATAACACATAGCATCTTCTCTCACCACCTGAATGCTTTTTGATTTATTATTCCTGTCTTGATCTTTTAGAAAAAAGATACTGACATGTTTACATGTCTAAAATCATTAGCTAAAAAATCCCTCCTAAATATATAATGATTGCAAAAGTGCATTTGGGAAGAGATCAGATGCATGTTATGACACTTTTCTATAAATGCCTTCCAGGCATTTATATATCGGGGATCAAATTCTTCGTTCAGATTCCCACATGGTAATGTGAGTTGTGTAGGAAATCCTTGCAATCATCCCAGAGAAGATCATAGGCAGTGCAGGGCTTTAGGGTGTGTTTCTAAGTTAGTACATTGGAGGCCCTCTGTTCTGGGAGATTTTATCTTTTTTTTTTTTTTCCTTAACAAGGAAGCAGACTACTCATTTGCAATTTCTATCCTCTTTGTTTAAAAATAAAGCCATTTTGGTGTATGTTGCAAGCAATGTTAAAACATGTTTCTCAAGGAGTGTTAAATTAGACTCCGCTGATGCTGCAGGACTGCTAACCCACACAACTGGATGTTCACTCTGAGTCATTGCAAAGTGCACAACACAGATGTTCACGTAAGTTCAATGGTCGTAGGATTTCCAGCTGAGTGAAATGACGGTCTAGTTTCAGGATACACCGAGTTGTAAAATAAAGCATTACAGACTGGAAACAGTTCATTTGGAATTGCTTTCCTTTTTTCTTATTTATGTCACTGCAGGGAAAGACCTCAAAATTTCAGCCAGGAGAGGAGATGAGAAAAGGTGGAAGAGAAGAAAGAGGAAAAGGAAAAGTGCACATCTACAAGAACTACAGGAACAGACACCCGTTGCAGGTTGATAGGTTAAAAACTCAATGCAGGTGTTTTCTGGAAGCTGAAGAGAAGGCTTTAGTCAACAAGGAGTTTTAAACTAAAATCAGAACATATCTTGAAGAATGATTCAATGTCTAGTACTTGAGCTGGACACATCATTGTTAGCTGGCAAAAACTTAGGTGAAATCTGGGCTCCATTGCAATTGATAAAGGTTTGCCATTGATTTCTGGGGAGGCAGGATTTTCCCCCGGCTTCTCCTCATCAGCGTATTACTGGAAACCTCCCCTCTGTTTTTGCTTTCTAACACAGCAACGCGAATCTCAGCACACAAGTGACAATTGGCCCTTTACAACAATTTCACTTGTGACTCTTACTTCACCCTCCTGTTCTCCTGTCCTCATGTCATCTGTTCCTCCTCTCCTCATAAACAAATTGTTTATGAACCCTTTTGTCTTTATAAAAACGAATTCAGTAGCAGGCTCAAAAGAAAAGGCTCTCATCAGCCATTTAATTTGTGATATTATGTGTGAAAGCAGAAGCCAGGTATAATACTTTTAAAAGTGCAGAATTTTACAGGAACAGCATCAATAAAAAGCAGATAATCTCCTGGTCTTATTGTTTTGCTTTCATAACTATTTCTTTTGTTTGGTCAGAGAAGAATTAAAAAAAAAACTTCATTAAAGACCATGTGCTTGAAGTCTGGCACTTAGTGATATATACTGGCTCTAGATCAAGAGGATTCTTCTGATGTCTTTTTTTTTTCCCCCTCAGTGACTAAATCCACAACCCCTCAGAGCTCCCATCTTTCTCCTTCCCTACTTTTAATGGGATAAAGTCTTCTGAGCTAAAGCCAAAAATTGTTTTGAATTTAATCTGTGGTATTGTCTGTCTGTGTATCCTTATAAGGGTTGACAGCAATTTGTTGTTCTGCATATTTCATGCAACTTAAAATCAAATCCAAACATTCCATTAATATAAGTAAAACATCAGAATGATGAAGCTGTTACTTATATCTGCAACAAAGACCTGATCTAACAAAAATCTTTCCAGGGACTTCAGTGGTAGCTGTATCAAGTCCTGTGTTCCTTGCATCAAATTTTATATTTTCTCTTTTCTTTCTCAGAATTACTTTCAAAAGGTAATTCTCCATTTCAGAGAAAGTCTAAAATTCTTAAATCATTGTTAAATTACTTAAATTCCTCAGCCTCTATATCCAGTATGTTCCTTTTAAAATTGTTTCCAAAGTCCTATGGCTGTTATGGGGGGGGGAGGGAGGGGGGGAAGTCATGCCTAGGCACAGTTATGGATGAGCTCTTTGGAAATGAGAAAAACAAGCTGCTTGCATTGTCTCAAAGTCAAGAAAAAGCAAAAAGCAAATGACTTCTTGAAAATATACTTACAGAAAGGAAGCAAGCTTACAATTAAGATTTTAAAAGAAAATCATTCAGACAAGGCAAGTTGGTTAAATCAGTACCTGATTTTGCCTAAATGAGAAAGAGATGGAATACTTCTTTTTCCTACTAGCCAGGGATAATGTCTCTTTAATCTAAGGGAATTAAATGTCTGTTTTTATCCGTCTTTTCCCCCTGCAGTATATAATCACTGTCTGTCACACTTTGATGTCATAATCATCCACTGAAGCTTCACTGTTAAAGAGTAAATCTGCTTAACACACACACACAAAAAAAAAGCACTTGCTTTTTATTGCCTCAGTTGCAACAAATTTGAGTTACAGACATGTGGTATTATGTCACTCTGACCTTAATGAAGCCATTTTGAAAAGCAAAAGTGCGTTTTTAAAACAATACCTTAATCAGTTCAAACAGTAACTGCAACTGTTTTCTACTAAGTAAGCATAAAGAGTCCTTTCTTGTGTGTAATGTATGTGAGCAGCATGACCTCAGTGTCAAATAGTACTTCACAATATCTTTTTGCAATCATTTTTCCATTCAAGGAAGACAGCTAAACCTTGGTATAGATTTCAGCTGTGAATGAAATACTCTTTTATGTATTTAGTTTTTCAAAAAGGTTAGTTTACATTTGGATCAGCTGGCCCAAATTGAAGACAGTATCCAGTTCATTTCTGGAACAAAGTTGAAAGTTGCCGTCCATTTGATGTTATATTGTATTTTTAATGCCAAGTGAAAGTCCTAGCTCCTGTTTAAAATTTTCTGTTATTTATTTGCACCAGCCTCATTTTTTCTGTTGTTTTTCTTCTTTTTAATTCCTGTCCAGTTTTTATCTAACCTACTGAGCCATTTAACATATGATTCACTGCATCCCTCGGTTAAGATTAATTACAACAATCAATGAAGAGAAAGGACTTTCTCATTTCCAGTAATTGTTGACATTCTCCTGCTGGACACCATACTATTTGGTCAGCTATTGTGAAAAGGAAACAATAAGAAATCAAAGAGAGAGGGGAGAAAGAAGAATGAGACAATCTGTGCTCAGTATCAGTAGCCCACACTATTTCTTTTGCAACTTTTCCATTTTTACTGTAGGGTTCCCATAAGCCAATTCCAATTTCCCTAAAAATGTCATACAACTTGTGCTTCCTGATTTTATCCTTGATATATTACCAGTAAATCTTTTTTTAAATAATAATGCTAATATTATTATTAACAAGAATAGCAGCAACAATGAATTTCCAACATTATTCTAACACAATGTTGTTGGCAAGCACTCCTGAACTGATACTTATATAGTGGGTCTGTAGAGAAGCTGTAGCCAGATGCCAAAAATACCTCTTTGCTCCATAGAATACTCAATGTTCTTTTTATTATGTTAAGGAGTTTAATTATCCTTTGGTAAGATAGTATAATACTCACAGTGCAAACTGCTTTCCTTATTATATTTCTCTGGTGTTTTTCCTGCCTATTGGGTTTTCAAATGTTATTTCTCTGTACAGTATAGGGGTAGAAACTGTGGTTCCAATATATTTACTTTCAATGCAAATAGGACAATATAAAATCAGTTCGTTCACTCAACAGAGTAAGTAGAAAAGATTGTTGCATTTCATTACCCATATCATGTAGCAATTTTAACCTAGTTTAGGCTTTGACTGCCTCAGTAACAGCCAGAATAGCCAAGGAAAAAGAGGCTCATTTGTGCACAGTCCCTACATGTGAACAACTGCACTAAAAAGCCATGAAAGGAATCCACGTGAAGGATTGATCAAGGATACAGATAACCTGTACTGGTGTTAAATAAAACTGATGCTGAAAAATTAATCTCAAACTCACCAATGTGAACGTAAAACAGCTCTCATTCTGTACTCTTAATGACAAAACACTAAAGAGAATATAGATACAATGAGGCTCTTGTAAACACAGGCAATGAACTGATGCTTTTTGTAAAATGAATTAAAAATTGGAACCATAAGACAGCACCTTTAGGATCAAGGAAAGAAACACTGACTGTTCTCAGTACAACTGCCTGTCAGCTTGAATATGATCTCATTTTCTTTCCTATTATTCTGAATACACCAGTTTAATAACATTATGGACACTTTAATGCATAACAGTCTATTAGAAAAAGGAAGGAAATAAATTATATGTGTGTTTCTTTTAAGATCCAGCAACTATTGTTTGAGTTTCTATGCCTGTTCTTTCATTATCCCAAAATGAGTTTCCTTTCAGAGACAGCAGAATGGTTTGACACAACAAAACAAATAGCTGTCCTCCCCCTCTCTGTTAGACCTACAAGCCACGTGCAGGTCCACACTGCTGCACTAAACACAGTGTGTTTTATAAATCAGTCAATTCATGCTTCTCCACAACAGAAAACTCAGCTTAATGGTGCATGCTACTTTTTAATGTACAACTTTTAAATTGTTTTTCCCCTTGGCACTTGTGAGTGTGAGGAACCAGTAATATTGCTCAACTCAAGCCTTCTTCAAGGAAGCGTGTCTGAGCCGAGCTCCGTCACTGCAAAGCAAACACAATCCTGATTCACAAGGTGTCTTCTGTCTTTAGGAGAAGTTGGGCTGTGAAAAAGACGACTGGGGGCTACATAAAGGGATGCCTGCTGCCTACTGACTTTGTAAACCTGCTTCAGTAACAACCTCAGTGTGGAGATTACACCACGGAATGCAGATAATAACAAATGCATTTTTAAGTAAGTATCAAAGAAGAGAGGTGATGGACACATCACAGGGCTGTTGTTGACTTTCTGTTTTACAGTCTGATATAATTCAGGTGACAGTTCAATAAAGTAACTAGATACATTTGAAATGTAAATATGTAAATATCTTTACTGACTCCAACAGAATTGCTGACATCTTGAAGTCGTAAGTTAAACAAGCATTGCAGACAGGAGTAATGTCTTTTGATAAACCTATTGATATAGTTAGGGAAAGAAAGAAAAACTTTCAGACACAAAATCCATTTCTCTGTTCAATTACCAGTTAGTCTAGTGAAAGATCACTCCCCGTAAGCCTTGCTTCCTTTTCTAAACGTTGGCCATTGCAGTTAATGTTCCCCTCCATTCTTAATTTTAGGCATGTATTTAAGAGTTTGCTGCACCAGAGACTCAGTGAAAGCTCTGACATATTTTACAGTAATTCAAATGACAAAGAGCATATACAATTTTTTAAGTTAGTACTGATGCAGCTGTACTCTAAGTCTACATTTTGTCTCTAACCTTTCACTGCATGTGAGCGTCAGCCGTGTGATTCCTGGCCAGTCTGACATGTGGTAGTGAGAGCAAGAGAGTGACTTGGAGTCCTGTTATTGCCCTAGACATACGTTATGCAGAAGGAGGGTATCATCCATATTGTGGCTTACCTATGCTGTCAAAGTCTTCATTTCCTAATATATGCCTTACCTACTTATATTAGAAATTCGCCTTGCCCAGTTTTACATGTGTAACTGATTAAAAAGGATTTTTTTTATAGAAGAAATAATTCAGGTTATCAAACTTCTTTCTAAGAAGCTTTGTTCTTTGAAATTATTCAGCCACCTCCGAAAGGATCCAGGGGAACCAGGAAAGATACACAGAAAGGTAACAAAGATGGTCACAGGTATGGAAGTGTTTCTACATAAAGACTGGTTTGGAAAAGAGGCCACAAAAAGATATAGGACACAGTCATATAAAATCATTAATTCTAAAAAGAAGTTTAATGTGAAATCTGTTTTTCTTACTACAAGATATGGGTAATATTTAATGAAATGATCAGGCAGCAGGCATAAAACAAACAAAAGGAATCACACTTCTTAAACTGATCTATTATCTTTGAAAATACATTATATGGATTTAATATGTCTTGTCACAAAATGAAAACACTATGTTTAATGTTATAATTTCTGGAAATGTACAAAAAATAAACAGAATATAAGTATGTCATAGTTCTGTGGAAAAAAAGTAATGAGGTAACAGATTTAAGAGTATCCCATTATGTTTTTTGTTCTTACTTGCCATTAATTCACTGTTATTCTTCTATTTCTGTAACTATATTTTTTGCATGTGTTGTTATTTCTGGCTTGACATTGTCTTAGTTGTAGGTCACAAAGCTGAACTTATACCCTTGAAAGCAAAGTCTAAGAAAAGGTAATGTAAATCATATGCTTTTGACATTTACAGATCGTTACTGCACCCCTACTAGTACTTCTGAGAGTTCTTTCTTGTTTATAACAACCACTGCTTGTTCTTAGTTTTAGATTTTTGAAATGCTGTATGCATAAAACAATAGAAATGCACTATGACTAGCCATTTAGTACAGATCACAGAGGAAATATAACTAGACTATCGTTGACAGATGTTTGGCTAAACTGTTAATAACCTTGAGTGACCTTAAAGGAAAGGTGAACAGATAATTTTTTTTTTATTCTTTTTGATAGTTATTTCTATTTTTTCCTCTTTCACTGGTATAATTTCAAAGATATACATTGAAAGCCAGCAGTGCATCCCATACACTTCTGCAAGAATGCAAAGCACATCCCTTCCATCCATGAAGCTTCTGTGGAGATTGCTGATCACAAGGAACAAAGAATTTTGTCATTAATGACAAAACAAGTACATACATCAGCCTCCCAAATGTACAACTGTGTACCTCTGTACAAAGGAGTTTTCTCAAGTGACTTCTTCAGATGGAAGACATAGGGACAGGCTTCTTCTCATAATTTGACATATCTTGAAGTCTTGGAACTGCTCTGCTTTTTTTGCGTTTCTACACATTCCATATCACTCAGCTGCAGCATCATGTTGTGTTTTGCCCACTGCAAAAGAGTTATCTTCTAAGCAAATTTCAGGTACCTGAAACTGATTTTTGGTCTTTTTTATGACAAGGTTCTTTTTTCTTGAAATCTTTGCTGCTATCCAGTCATGCCTGATATTAAATGCTATTGCTGCCTTATGCTCACTATGGCATTAACAGACACCCCCATGCCTGTAAGACATCTCAGCAGCTAATCCATTTTGCAGGGAAATACTTCATGTACTTGTAATAAGCATATTTTTATGGAACGTTCTCCATTTCTCTATATAGGAGAATGAGCAAAAAAAAAATCTGGCAGTCCATCTAATTTGCTGACCAAACATATCTCCTGCCTGGCAGCAAACATTTCACATCTTGCAGACAAGTAGCAATATTCACACTTTACGTTGTTGATTAGCACTTTGGTGAACATGTAAAGTTTAATCCCACCACCTTGTCTCCTCTACAATTAACAAGAGTCTTGCTGTATTTACAGGTGTTGGATTAAACAAGCAACCACTCTTCACTTTCCTTGGGATTTACTTCACAGAGGATCAGAACTGCAACATGTGGACACTGGCTTTCTTTTCTTGTTTACTTCATGGGCAGTAGCATTATCTCTGTTTTAAATCCAACAACACAGCTCTATATTTTGCAAAACACGTCTTATATGCCAAATGGTTGTACAGTGTATTACCATGAATTCTACTGTTAGGACTGAAACCAGATCAAGCCAATTCCTCACTGATTTTGCTCCATTTTCCTGATCTTTCATCTTTCTAGCAGAGCAACTCCACCATCAGGACTGTAAGTCTTAATGCAGGCTTAGTAAGTATGCTTTTCATACCAATGGATTTCATACCATGCCCATCTGAAGAAAAAAATGCAATTGTCAATGTAAGTCCATCTTGAAGACCCAGCATGACTCCCACTGGCATTAAAAACAATACACAGAGTCTTCACGAAAAGATCAGAGAAAATAAAGTTATATTGGTGCCCATGCTGTGCAATAGCAAGAGCTGTTTGTGACTTATGACTCACCTTAAAGGCCTAGAATGGAAAGGAACATCTAGTGGCTTTTTATTGATGTCATCCCTTTGTACCTGTGAAAACTGTCCCTACAGATCAATTAGAAAAGGGTATTAGAATTAAAAATGCTTGTTAGAATGAATTCATCTCACAACCAGTTCTTACAGAACTAGAAAAACTTCAGTCCCGAATACTGCACTTAGAAGTAGTTGGTGGTAGGTGTCTGATAGATTATGAGTACTACTGGTATAACAATAACAATAATAAAAAACAAACCCAGCTTTAAATATAATTTTTTTATGATTTGGGAAGACTTACTTTAATTTTTAAAATCGAGAAAGACTGGATGCCTGAAGTTAGTAAGTTGTACCACTAACTCTTTTAGCTGTTATGTGGCTCCTGTGTTCTTTAGCTAAATGACACTTTTGAATCAGAACAACACCCCATGTTTATGGACAAAATTCAGAAAAATAAAGAAATCATGAAGTTTTTCAAACACGCTTCCTATAAATGGAAGCACAGGAATGTCATCCCTTTCTTTGTCTTTAAATATAGATTATTAACCTTATATATGGAGAACTTAAAATGAATTAAAATGTTCTTTGTTTGCAACTGGGTTTGGAACGACATTTTAATATTTTTTTCATAAATGAAACACTTTTCCGTTATGAGATATACTACTCCATTCAATTAGTTTATTTTGATGACTGGGTGGTATTTATTGGTAGCTTTTCTTGACATTACTGTAAAAGGTCTTTTTTGACCACCAATTCCAGGAATATACTTTTACATCTTTTATTCATTGCTATCTTCACATCTTCTCTAGGTAAGAGACAGAATTTTCCATATCCAAATACTGGAAGTCATTGCTGGTCCTTGTGTAAGTATGTACATTAAAAGCATGGTCCTGGCACTGACATGTGGAAATGACTGTTTATTGCATCAATCATTAATCATTAATCTTGCTTTTTTTCTCCTCGTGTTTTATTTGCTAAGGCTTTTATTATCTTAAGGACACGAATTCTTTGGTCTGTCTTTTTCTTTTGTATGTGTACAGTGCCTGACAGAGTCAAATCTCATTCTGTTGTGTAGAAGTAAGCAATAAAAATAAAAATAGAAATAATGATATTAAAACATGGTCTTGAATTAATGGCTAAACAAAGCACAGTTTCCTGCTAAAAGAACAGAAAGTGAATCTTCACTGACAGCAAGGAATGAGAACACAAAAATTCACACAGAACCCCTTTTCCCTTTCCCACAGACGTATATATAGGTATAGAAAGAGGTGGGAAAATTGAAAGATTTACTGAAGCTAATACAATGTCACTATCTACAACAATCCACCTGCAGAGATGTTTTTAATTTTCATTTTATGGACACTGAATAAATAAGCACTTGAACAATATTCCTATGAGTCCAAAGCATCAGGCTCTACAGGAGAAGAGAATCAAAGAGCAAAGCAAACTCTGTAGTGATTTGGTGAATTATACCCTCTTCATTTGCACAAATTAAGAAACTGTAAATACAAGTCAGAGCCTATATAAAACATTTAAGGTCATTCTTGCTTATTGCACTCTTAATTCTAAAATGCATGGATTACAGCATTGTAGACAGGGACCTGATTTGTTCAATAAACCCATAATACCGAAAAAAATTATTATATAAAAGATTTGGCCATTAGCTGTGTACTGCAGAAGAAATTCAGCTTGTTTAGCAGACTGCTTCAGTTGAAGGATTTCATGGATGTACATGCTAATGCTGAGTTGGCAGTGAAAAACATGTGAGTTTTATAAAGGGCTAATTAGAGAATTCCAGGTAGGTGCAGTGGTTGTCTTTGCACTTTTTAGCTGGTGAGCATCCCTCCACTGAGGGCTGCTCTGTGGGAGCGGTATAACTCCAATTCCAGTTCGTGCTCCCTGTCCTGATATGCTATGGTTCCAGGCCTGGTGCCCACACAGGTAGAAACGAAACTCCCAAAGGCTTAGGGTTATAAAAGTTCCTGGTGAAGATGGATACCTCATTGCCCATGGAAGAGCTTCCCCTGGGAGGTGGCTAGACTTCCCAACAGGAAAAGCTGAAGTCTCTAGGAAAAACAGGTGCAGGGGAATGCTCCCACACATATATTCAAGAAAATGAACATTTGTGCATTTTTCCAATTTGCATCTGACAGATCAAAGCATGTCTGACAATAAGGAATATCTAATATAAAGCCATGCTTATATATTTTTATATGCGCACAGAAAAGATCTCATAAACTGGACTCAGCAATAGTAAGTATGATACTATTTTTATGCAATTTTTGATTTAAATAAAGACTAGGCTTATCATGAACTATAACAACTGTTCATTTGATATTCCTAGAATAATTTCAGCACCAAATGGAGTCAGCAACCAAATTACCAACTCGTTTTCAGATAAGAGTTAACATATATAAAAGAAATTACTATACCTATGGAGGGAGGGGGGTGTGGTGTGGTGTGTGCGCTTATCACTAATGTAAACATCATAAATGGTCTTGTAAACTCCCCCCTTGAAATATACAGCTATTGATGTAAATGCAGTGAGACAAGATAATTAACTTATAAAGTGACTGATAGGTATTTTTGTTTCTTTTAATTAACAAATACTGAAAAAAAAAATTGATCAAAATAAGAAAACTTTTTTCATAAAGTATTTTCTGTGGTTGGAATTTAAGTGTTTTTCCCTGTATTTCTCTTGGTGACTTAGCATAAAGACACATTTATGGAAATTACATTTTGTGTTAATTTTTAAAATCAAAATATACATTAGAAAACCAACAAACAAACAAACAAAACCCCCAACACAATGCAATGCTGACTGGAAGCATACTTTTATACAGTAGAAAAATTGTAAGACAGGTCACGATCATGAATTGAGAAGTTTTTTGCGTATCCCAGCTGCAATTCAGAGTAAACATTGAATTAACACTCTGAGGAGAAAAGAAGAGGAAGGAACATTTTGCTTTGGACTAGACACTTATGTGATTTCACTACACCAACATGGAAGGTATTTTGTTTCGATTTATCTTTTTTTCAGTGGAATAGTTCGAAATCTTAAGGAAATGAGACAAAAATGATGCATAAAACACATGCATTATCAAGACAATTAACTAGTTTGCATTTTCATGATTGCTAGCTGCTTGCAATGCTTTAAGAATGAAAACAAATTGTTCTCTCAATTTGTTTCCTATCTTCTGAAAATGTAGGGTCATTAGCTTTCTGGCACTCCGATTACGGAGAACTGTTTGTGTTGGCGAGTTTTAGATCAAGACAACATAACCACAACATTTTATCTCATCTCCGAACTTCTGTTTACTCAGTTCCATAGCCAATGGACAAGATTACTGAAAAATGATGCCATGTCTTTCCTTACATATAGATGGGATGTCTAAGAGATGTGTTTAATCTCTGCCATTGTAGCTGTAGTGTTTGGTGCATTGTGTATAATTATACAGAAGAGTACTAGATTATTATAAAAGCTGCTACTTACATATAGAATGATGGATTTCCTAATCTAAAAAAAAAAAAAAAATAATCCAGTGATATGAACTACCTAACACCTTGTAGTAAATTGAATTTTAGATAGCCCACAAAGCCATTTCAGTTCTAATGAAAATAGATCACTTTATATACACCGGTGTTTGCTGATAGTCGTAGATGCTCTCAGCTGACTTTAGGATTATCTTTTTGTTGTTGTTGTTTGTTTGTTTGTTTGTTTGTATGTTAATAAATGTAACCTTCCCTTTCTTACTAAACAAAAATAATCTCTCTGGAACATGGAAAGCTGCTTTGTATTTTTGGTATAACTTTAGGCATTATCAAGTTTTGAGAAAATAAAAAAAGAATTGAGGGAAAGCAGCTGAAAAACTCCCTAGAAAAACAAACTTAATGTCCATGTGATAAGAAGAAATCAGAAATTTAAGGTTAAGAGCAACAAATAGGTGTGTGGTACAAATCAACGTAAATTCTGACTTTGAACAAATAATAACTATGAGAAATATATTTTTTTCCCTATAAGACCAGTATATTTATTTTGTCACAAACTTAAATTTAGTATAAGGTTTTTTTTCTGATCTATCCCATTTTGAAAAAGTAAATCCACATCAGAATATTTCTGATTCAGATCACATTAATAGGCTAATTATCTACTGAGGAAAATTAATTAGGATTTCCCCTGTAACCTTTTCTCTGAAGATGCTGGAATGCACTGAGAGGCCCTGATTTACTACAAAATTAGTAGACTTGGGTCCAAATTTTTCATTGGAATAGAACATATACCTTGCTTTGTAGGTTAAAATTCTACCAATGGCCTGGAAGAGAAAGGTTTTATATGAAAATGGCATTGCCCTTGTGATTAAATTACCTCTAGGAACCACATTTTTTCTTTCTGGAGGAACAGACAGATCTGAGACTAATTTAGAATAGTCTCACATTAGAGTAGTCAGAAAGATATCAATGACTGCATGAGCTGCTTTACTCTTAATAAGAAGTTCTGTGAAACCATGACTTTCCTTTCCCATATTTATTCTCTTCTACCCTGGCTATTTCCTGTGTTGCAGGCAAGGTTTATCCACTCTAACAGTCATACTGAAGGAGAATTCTCTCCAAGGTTGGCATGGCTTCTTGAAGCCAGCAAGATATCATAAAAATAATTGTGCAGAATAGACAATTTTTTCTTTTTTCTTTTTTTTCATTTTGGAATTGTTTACACAAAACTAATATACTAATTGTCATTCTTAATACAGCCAATCTCTCTCCTAAGTGAATTCATCTTTTCATTTATTATTGTATGAACAGCACTATATTTATATCCTTTCCCCTGGATCAAAACATCAGTTGGGCACTTGGTCTTGCAGAGATGCAATATATTGAAAATTTAAACGAGATTCATAGTACTTTGCCACAGTCCATAAGCATGACTCACCCCATGTGCTATGTACCATCTCTGTAAGATACTTTTAATAAACACGCTATATTCCACAAAGAAGAAGGATTTGGAGGCAAGGGTAATATAATTTGTTAAACAAGTAGATGTGATAGGGACAAGAATATGGGTTTGGGGAACACAACTTCTTCATGAGATCCCTCATCAGGCATATGCTATCTGCGATCTTGGTTGCGTTTCTTTAGGGTTGTTATTTCCCTGAAAGAGGAAATAACAAAGGAATAAAGTACTGTCACAAAAAACCATTCATTTTTAGCAGAATTTCTGTCTATTTCTACTAAAATATGACTATCTTTAGCCTCTACGGTAGTTTTAGGGCAGGTATTTGGTCTGAATCAGAGTTGAAGATGACTGGTTTTTGATCAACATTATTTTATGTGTGGGAAAAACAAGTGAGCAAACAAGGTGAGTTTCTGTATTCCCCATTCCTGATACAGATGCATGTTTTAAAAATATTTTGACCTCATTATGAAAGAGGTCTTTCTCAATTAGGGTTATTATTTAAGGTTATAGATGAGTCTATTAACATTAATGAACATTTTGCACAATTGTTCCCAGTGAAATGCATGCAGCCATGCTTTAGAGGACACACAGCTCAGTGGGAAAAAGTGGAAAGAACAGGGAAGTGTATTCATTATAGTTGAAAGGATCATGACTTAGTCTACTAATCCAAGCTATGTATACTCATCTGGTCATTCTTACACTAAGCTCATATCTTGAGGTTAAAATATAGAGCACAGATAACTTAAACAAAGATAGATAGCTGACCTGTGACCAGAGATCTGGAAGGCCTACGCTGGTAGTCTGAAAGAGGTACAGAAGGAGTCCCTATACCCAGGGCAGGCTCATAATCCATGAAACATTGCAAAACATTTGCTACCCTACCCTAAAAATATGAGTCTCCGTCTGGTTGTGGGCAGGATGCCAATGATGTGTCTGGATGTCTCAGTATCAGTATATTCAGTGTACACGTTACAAAAGTGATTCCTAGAAGAAATGATTGATGCCTTTTGTACTACAGCAAGAAAATAGTCTAATATTGGAGGCACAGATGATTTAAAGCCAGGATATACAGCTTCAGTATTAGTCATAAATTTATTTTTCAATATTCAGGCCAATGTATTATCAAACAACAAAATGTGGCTCACACACCTATGAGAACAGTTTTAATGAAGAATTTTATTCAAGCTTATTTTGTTACTTTTTTCTTGGTAGTATGAACTGTGAATTAAGTTGAATACAAAAGGTTTTCACTGCACTGAATTACCTGTTTCACCTTGAAAAGCCACACAAAATGAAGCTCTTAAAGCCTTTTGAAAATGACCTTTTTCCTCAGCAATGATTTATCTTTCCCCTCGAAAATCCCTTTTACAAAAGGGAGTATGATTAAAGGAAGCCAAGCAGCACAAACACTCGGTGAAGATCCTGCTTATCTGGAACTCACTTGACAATGTATGTTTTTGGGGTCGGGAATGCTGCAGGTTCAAGGGATAATTCTGCCTTTCAAGCACTTCAATTTATTTCATGCCTGAGCACTGTCATTGTACGCAGACAAGATGAAACGCATCGTTGTGTAAAGAAATTGAAATGAAATCCTACTTGACCCAGCAGGATGGGGCATTATGTTTGACTCAGTAGTGATTCCTGGAATAATATCTAATTCCAGGAGGAAAATTTCTTGATATGGCCACCTGCTGTGAGTGTCTTTGTCCAGGGATCACAAGTTGTTCTGGGTGACTGGGCTCAGGACATGCCTAGAAGAAAGCAGCCAGCCTCCTGCTGGCATTTAGATCTCTTCATTTTCTGTATGCTGCCATTCAGTGGGAATGAGTGAACGAAGAGCAGGGGAAAACTGAAGCACTTCCACAGGAAGACACACACTCCAGCAGAAATGAGAGCTAAAAACCATTTGACCCAGGTTTCCCATGCAGGTTTCTTGGGGGGGGTGAGGCAGGAATCTGAAATTAAGAGTCATTGTTTTTTTCCTTGACAGGCAAGTTTTTAATTTTTTTTGGTCATGCAGGCCAGTCACTGGGATGTCATTCCCCATTCGGTCCCTGTGAAGTGTTTACTTTGAAAAGGCTGCACACCACCAGATTAAATAAAATGGGAGCGCTCCATGTCTCACAAGAGGGAATCGTGCAGACAGCTTTATTACTTCTGTCAGAGAACAAAGGTTTTCTCAGCATGCAGGGGATTATTAGGCCAGCAGCAAATAAACGGAATGCGCAGTGTCAAAACTTCAAATATGACTAACAGAGAGGAGAATCCATAATTGATTTCTCTGCTGCTACAGTATGAAGAACAAAACTATTCAGGTGATACCACCTAGCCAGCTTCACTGTTGGGGCGGAATCCACTTTTGATGCAAAATTCCATAATTGCCACTAATATAATTACAAGAGAAATTGATAATTACACCCCCCCACACAGTTCCATCTGTACAGTATCAAAATATCCTTATATATATTAGAAATAACATTTATTCCTGCTAGGAAAAAAGACCACCCTTTTCTTCCCTTCACTATTGGTTTAAAACTCCTGAGAAGTTCATTAGAAGACCATGCATTTATTTATTGAATTGTCTAAATGATTGTTCCTTGCGAATGCATGCTAACAACCTGTTCCTTTTTTTCTTTTTTCCCTCTTCTTTTCTTTTAATGACAGCCTTTAACAGGAAAACTCTGTCCTTGCACTCTTTCATTTACCATAGTCTCTACTCTAAAATGTTAGTGTTTCCTATATTTGCTGGTTTTGGAGCTGGGGTCATGGAAATTTCATATGTTCTTTTAGTCTGAGGTGCCATATTTCCTGCATTGGCAGCTTTATACAGTGCAGCTGAGAGGACTGACTACACAGATACTATCTATGCTATGGCATGAGTGAGTTTCTGAATATTGTAGAAATCGTAGAAGGTCATATCTTGTAAAAAAGCCTGGAAGCATAACCTGCACAATACACGTACCTGGCAAAGAATAGCAAAGATGTGGAGGATGCTCTGTCCGGCAGCATCCTGCCTTCTTTCTGTGTAGGAGTGAAAGCAGCTCATGATTAAAAAAAGTATTTGTAATTAAAAGCTAGAGGGAGAGAAATACCTGTCGCAAATATTTACTTTCTTTTCATAATCAGTTCTGCTTTCTGTTATATCCTTACACCAAAACCAACAGGAGTGCACTGGCCTAAACGGAGTCCTGAATTTACCCTTTGATGTTTCAATTGCAGACGCTGCAGTTAGGAAGCAGCTAAAAAGTGCGTTTGCTGCAGTGTATTATTCAACTTCTGTGCATCTCCATTGCCCTGTGCAGTACTAGTGCTCATGTTTTCAGGCTTTGTGTTACAGCACTTGATTTTGCAGAAGTTAAGGACCCAAAATGTAATAAGAGAGGGAAGAGGCTTAAAATTATTATTTTTTAAAATGCCAAGAACAGTTTAGAGCCATGAATGCCTTAGGCCATGAAGTAATCCTAGTGCCCATAATGAAAAAAATTTGTCAGACTAAGACATGTCAATTTACATTAAAAGAAAAGGAGTCTCACTCGCAGGCACAACAACCAACAGTTAGGACCAAATTCTGTTCCTGTTCAGATCAGTAGGAGTTTTTGCCATCAACTTGAACAGCAGTAGAAGCAAAACCCTTCAGGCCATATTTTCAGTGTCAGCTTCCTTAGCCTTACGGTACAGTTTGGCACTGGCAATGAATTGTATCTCAATTATGTGCACCTGCAATTAATTATCAGCACAATAAGATAGGCCAAGTTATAAGCCTTCTTCAAAGCCAGGCTTTACTGTGTTACTAAAGTATGACTAGTCATAACAACAGGCATTTCTTGTCACCTGAGGCATCCTTCAGCCCTAAATAAACCTGAAAAAGTTTATATTTGACCCATTAGAATCCAAAAGATGCTGTGTATGTGGCACTGTAAATGTTTTAACTGCCAGGAGAATAATCCCTTGAACTGCTGATTTGCCAACTGAAAAAAATCAGCTTTGCTATTTAATCTCATTGATACCTAATATAACATGTATAGTGCCAGCGTTTTCTAGCTGTTTGTAAGCTTTTAGTCACAAAAGGAACAAAAGAATTTCAACAGTGTTAAGCTGTCTGTGGAACAAATCAGATACATTATCATAGAATCCAGAGTACTAACCAAAATACTGACCTCTGTATTTTTAGTACAAGCCCATGTCAAGATAGCTCATCTGTTCTTATATGCTTTGGTATCTAATATGACAATTGGCATAGATGGAGTGGGTTGCACAGGAAGAAGGAGAACGTGGTACAGTCTTCTTTCCTGTGGCTGTATTTTTGTTACAACTCCATGAACCCACTGTTCCTCCACCTAATCTTAGATAGTGTCCTGTAGTCAAAGTGATTTAACTATAAAGAGTATATTTTGAGGAAAGAGGGGAAAGGATTATAGTTCGGTTCAGGCCTACTACTCCATACATTTAAGTACTTTGAAGTAACTGATAATTGCAAAGAAGCTGGAGAAAATTGCAAGTCTCCTGTCAAGTCTAGAATTTCTATCTGTTTTCTGTTTGACTGTATAAATAGAAGATTTGAAAAGATGAGCCTGAAATTAGAGAAATGATACCAAAATAGGACATCAGTTCATGCCTAGCCAAGTGGATGAGAAAGAAGAAAGCTATCCCTGAGCAGGAAAATTGAGGGGAGTCCAGAGATGAATTGTGATTTCATGAATTATTTTTTCTGCATAAATATACATGTAGGGAGAGCTTACTCCTTCACTGCCAGCAATGACAATGGACAATATCTAAACAAGAGTCAGAAACAGAAAAGCTAATGGAGGAGGAAGGAGCTTAAGCGGTAACTCCATTTCACATTGAAACAAACAGTATGAATGGATTGAGTTTGTAGAACGAGACCCTGACTGAAGCTTTGCTTTGGACTCTTTTCTAACAAACAGATGGCCTTAGTAAATTGTTTTCCAATTTAAAGTCCTAGTAGTAACGCAAGAGAGGAAGGACGTTTATCTCACACACACTGTTGGCACAGGGTGACAGGGAATGCTTTTGAGTTTTCAGTCACAGGAGGAGTACTGTGTATGCTGGTTTGTTAAGTCAGATATCTTTGAGTGAGCTGCACCGCAAAGCAATACTTTAATTTCTCTTAATTTAAATAAAATCCACTTTGGAGGAAGAGTTACTCTCTGACAAGTGCGTGTCCTGAGAAAGTGCTTCATGTAGTTTTGTGGGAACCTCTTATTTCACAGCTGTTATGCATATATAACAAGTTACAGTTAAAAAATATCACAGATTTCCCCTCTAGCAATAAGCTGACTTTCAGTCTCAGATATCAATACTGGCACAGGGACAACCACCAATAAACAGAATTTGTCTGCTTTTCTGAAGTAGTCAAGTTATCCTGTGACACACTGACAAGTACTGGTGTATTTCTTTTTCCTGTGAAAAGAACTCATATGCCTTAAGCAATACGGGTGCCTGAATTTAAAAGATTCAGAAGTTTTGTTCACCTAAGCATCCAAAATTCAGGTATGAATCTAATCTGAGAGTTCAAAATTCCGTCACAGGGAAATGTTCTATTTGTTGTTAGAACCTGGTCCAGAGAGCTTAAAAGTCCAGTTGTCCTCTGACGTTCACTGGCACTTATTGGAATTTCATATGATCAATCAACTAGATTTGAAGCTTCTGGTGGAGAAAAAAATATCATGCCTTTAATTTTGGATGTACAGCTCTATGTAGATCTTTGGTGCTATAAGAAGATAATTAATAAATACATCCCAGATCTTCCCAGGTGCTTCAAATGCTTCAGATTACAGAGTGTGACTCAGAAATCCCAGAGTGCTTCAGATTTGAATGATTCCAGGGCTTCAGAGATGTGCCATGTGCTTTGAAGCAAGATTAAAAAAGAAATGCTTAAAGCACCAGGAAATTTGAAAGGCATTGCAGCAAAACCCAGCAGAAATGCCCACAGAACTGCTTCAGTATGAGTGGTGTCAGGTACAGAGGTGCAGGTGGCAAGAAAAAAAGATCCTGACAGTTATGAGTACAGCTGAACAACTGTAACATTAAAAATCTCAGCTGTGAAAAGAAGACAAACCCAGGGGATTCTTCCTCACAGTTTTGCTGGATGTGGCTGCTGATGTTCCCCATTTTTAGCTCAGTAGTGGGTCTGAGTGCATATTCCAAAGGTGCAAATACACGTGCACACCACAGAAACATGTCAGGCCACACAGATCAACACAAACAGGAGAGCACAGCCTTACTGACAGACACATTAGCACTAACAGTACTCACATAAGTGTAAACAACACAGATGGGCCTGTCCTGTTCCTCTTCTCTGGTTGATCAGGCTTGAAGTTCACTGGTACGAACATGCATACACCCTCACTATCCTGATTAACAGGTGCGGGTCCCTCAGACCCTACACCAGACCTTAAAGGATCATCCACCATCCATGTCCAGACCCTCAACCTTTTTTATCCACTCTCCAGCTCTGACCTTGAGTCCTTCCAGGTTCTGGTCTCCTTCTTTTCTAACTCACCAGCTAGTCCAGAGTAAAGTACATTAAAAAATTACAAACACATACACACAGAGCGTCACATAGGAAATATAGTTAGAGTTTAATAAGAGGATAGGGCAGATTGCAACAATCAAGTGCAGGCCTTGACCAGAGAATTATACTGAACAACTGTTTACACATGACCAGCACATTTTGTCCTCCCTCCTCCTCATTTTCCCACACTTGTTCCTGCATAACCCACTTTATCTCTCCCTTTTTTCACCTGTGGCCCTCTTTCTAAACATCTCCTAACACATTTAGGAAGTTTTGTAAATCTCAAAAAACCGCTTACAACATCCCATTATAAGTTATTTTTCTCATGAGATCTATGCTTATCTTGCTTTCCCTTCTTGTAATCACTTACAGTGTTCTGGTTGAACCTCTCAGGTTGTGCTTGAATGGTTCCTTCCATGGTGCAACAATTTCAGTGGCCCAAAAGTGACCTCAGAGTTCTCTTCTTTCATATTGTCTCCTTCCTATTCTGCTTTTCATGAGCTAAATGTGTGTTCTTGTACAGAGGAGAGAAGAAACTCCTCCGTAGTGGTAGATCCACTCCAGGAAAACTGACTAGCCAGCCTAAATTTGGCCTGTCTGTCAAATTTCCTTTTTATTAAGATAGAAGGCTCTCCCATGGAGGCCAAAGCTACCCACAGTTTTTACTTTTGCTTCTGATAAACAGGCTGAGTGCTGGCCCCTTCCTCAACAAAACAGGGCAAAACCAAAGTCCTACATTGCCCCCTTTCATACTCTCAGGTAATCTAAACAACAGTGTCAAAACTCAATATAGCAATACACCTCCAAAGTAATTGTTTTCTCTAAGGTACTCTCATTTTTTGTTTCGCCTGTTTAATAGAAGTCGGTTCCATTATTTTTGACCTGCCTTTATATTCCATGTTAAAACTAGTTTGGTTTATCTGCTAGTGTGACTCAAGGACTGACCAGAAGAACTCTGCATCAGAATTATAATATTTAATTTTTAAATGACTGAACTAAATATCCCTTCATTAATATGTAGCATCTTAGAACTATTCAAATTTTTCTTTTGCACATCATCTCCATTGAGGAATTATGTCTCCTCCTACCCACTTTATGAAAATTTCCCTGAATTTGCAGAGGAAAGGGGCAGAATCGGTTATCAGTTTCAACTTTTGATGGTTTTCACACACTTTCAGTACTAGAAAATTATACCGGAAACTTGCTGTTTATAATTATCACCCCTCCCATGATTATAATTAGCTATTCTCAGCTGCTCTTGACATGTGCAGGTAATATGCAGCAGAAGGATATCAAATGCAGCTTGAAAATCAGTGGAGTGAGTGGTTTTTAAGATGACTCTCCAGAAGGGTTGCACTAAGAAGTAGTCCTTGAGAGTTCACAAATCAAAGACCTGCAATCATTTTTGTCATTATCCTTGAAGTCAGAAATGTCCACTGTTTAAACTTTCTTGATGTTTCTTTGCCTAAAATTGATTTTTTAAAAAAATCCTTATCACAGTCTATTTATTCTTAAAATCTACTGATGGAATAAAACATGCAATAATATTTTGATTTACCTGCACCAGGATTGTCATGGTCCCTTGAATTTTTCATTATGTGCTTTTATTTATTTTTTAATTGCCTGGAAAAGCTTAATGTTCCAAAGTTGCACAAGTGCAGATGGAGAGAATACACGGTATATTCTAGGTGGTTCAATTCCAGAGTGAGTGTTTACAGTCTCTGTATCCAAAAGCACTTTTCTTAAAGCATATTTTCAGTTTCTAAGCAAGAAGTAGTATCTATACTTGGATGCATAAGTCAAACTTGTGCTATATTATCCATATGTGTGTGACTACATCAGTATTTGTTTCCTAGATGACGTTCTTGCAAAAGACAGGAACACTTCATGGTTCTTGGGTTGATATAATCAAGTTTTGAAAAAAAATAAATATTGAAGATATAGTTGATCATTAAAAAATTTTAACCACTGCCTTAATTGTGGCCATGCAGCATTGAGTGGGGAGACGGCAGGGAAAAGGAGTCCTCAGTCCATGAAAGAAGTAAAAAGGTTGCACATGTTTAATCACAGAACTGAGAGCAAGATCATTCCTGTGCCTGAGCCTGGAAGAAACTGTAGTATTACAGCTGTAATGTGTTCAGCATCTTAAGTAGCCTTCACACTTGACAGAGAAAGTGTGTGCATGCAAACTTTGAGAAGATCATTGAGGAGTTACAGTTAAAAAGTCTCAGTAGGTGTTTGTTCTCACCATGATGATTAGATTTTAATTAGCATAAGAGCAGTCAAACTCCCAGAGCCTCGATTACTTACCAGCTTGGACACTGGATGCTATTCATATCAACAAGATATAAATGGAAAACTGAATCCACATTGAAACTAAAATTAGCATTTTCAAAATCAATAAATAATCACCTATATTTATAACACTCCCAGAGCATCGAGATAATACTTCTCAAAGTGTTATTAGATGCAGACACCTCCAAAACCCCAACTAACACAGGTTTCTGTACATATGCTGCAGGCTTTGTGTAAACATTTAAAGGGCTCACTGCTTACCTCTATAAACTGCAGTCTATAGTACCGCTGCTGTCTACATAGACTATGCCCCAGAATAAAAAGACTGAGTCTTTTTGATTATAGCATGCATGCAACGTTCTATTTCAGTAGATGTTTATTTATTTTTTGCAAAATTTCTCCGATGATTTATGGATGTTTTCTAAGCATTCGGCTGGATGGATAGATCCTGAAAGAATCGTAGGCTAATTTTGGCTTAATTCAAAAAGAACCTCTTATGTTTGTCTAGTCCAGTCCTCAACTCAAAGCAGGGTAAAATACAGCAGGTTGCTTAAAACCACATCTAATAGAGTTTGAAAATCTCCAAGCCTGGAAATTCCACAACCTCTCTGGGCAATCTCATTTAGAGATTAACTATCTTCACTACCTTCATAACAAAAAAAAAAGTTTTCTCACATCTGGTCAGAATGTCTCTATTCCAATTTCACTCCATTGCCTCTTATCCTGTCACTGTGCATCACTATACAGCTCTGATAACAGTCTGACTCTGCCTTACCTGTATCCTCCCATGAAATAGATGAAAACAGCAAATGGGTCTCCCCTCAACCTTCCTTTCTTTGGGATGGACAAACCAAGTTTTCTCTGCCTCTCAGTGTATGTCACATGCTCCAGTATGTGTACATCATGTTGGTGGCCCTCTGGAATCACTTTAGTATCTCAATATCTTTCTTCCACTGGTGAGCAAAACTGCACACAGTACACTACATATGGTATCACAAGTGCAAGGCAGAGAAAAATTGCTTCCCTGGATGTGCTGTCTATACTCTTGCTAATACAGGTCAGTATGTAGTTGGTCTTCATCTCTGCAGGGTCAGAGTGTCAACTTGTGATCAGCTTGTTGTCCACCTCAGACTTCAGTTCCTGTTCTGTGAAGCTGCTTTCAATTCTTTTGGTGCCCAGCCTGTACTGCTGCATTTCACAGTTGCCTTTGACGTACTTCCTGAGGTTCCTATCTGCCCATTTCTCCAGACCATCAAGGCCCCTCTGAATAGCAGCTCTGCCCTCCCATGTATTGTCTGCTCACTTCAACTTGGCCTTGCTGGCAAACATATTGAGAGAGGACTCTATCCCCTCATCCAGTTTACTAATAAATACGTTAAATAGTATTGGACACATTGCAAGTAGCTAGCATGATTTGTGCCACTAATGATAACCCTTGAGTCTGGTAGTTCACTGTATAGTCCTCTTACGCCATCTGTATCTCACTAATTTGCCTGTAAGAATATTATGGGAGACTGTGTTGAAGGTGTTACTACAGTCAAGGTCTGAGGCATTCACTGCTCTTCCTTTATGCACTGAGCCTGTCCACTTATCACATAAGGCAATCAGGCTGGTAAGACACAATTTGCTCTGGGCCAACCCATCCAGCTTTTTCCCTGCCGTTTTCTTGCCCTTTGTGTGCTTGGAAATGGCTTCCAGAGGGATTTGCTCCATAATCTTTCCAGGAACTGAAATGAGACTGACTTGCCAGAAGGTCTTCAAAACCCTCTGCCTTGCCTTTCTTGAAGACGATTGCGTTGTTTGCCTTTTTCCACTCACCTTTGCATCATTTGATAGTCCCACCGAGCATCAGTCTAGCTGTAAGTAGGCAAGGAGAATTATTTTCATGGACCTATTTGGAAGTTTACTGCCCTGCATTTTACTGTGTGAAAACTGGTAAGTTTCTTTCAAACATGTTATCCTGCATGTTTTTCTGGCAACAGGCACTATGAATAAAATTCATCTTATCTAACCTTTAGGTTCCTGCAGTGTACACTTCTAAAGTCTGAGCTAGTACAGTATAGAGCTTTTATATCTCAACTCTATTTTTTGAGTCAGTGGAAAGACACAGATACTTCTAGCGTATGACTCATCATACAGCAGAAATAGTTTAGGCTAGAAAACATATGAGAATGTAAGTTCCTGATGAAAATCAGGGTAAAATGAATTATGAAGAATTTATTGCCAAGTTTCATTTTGATCACATGAATATCAACTTTGTTAGCTTTATTGAAATTGTCAGAACACACAGATATAGTGACAACAGGTACACAAAATGTCATTCCTGCATGTCTGGTGGTATTTTCAGAAACATCTAATTGCATCAGTGTTTCTGGTGGCCAAACTTTTACATATCTGAAGAGAACTGGATTGTTATATGGAGCCATGCTTTAACAGTCTTAAAAAGTTATAACCCAATGACTTTCAAAGATGCTTGCATTCTATGCCACATACATACATACTTTTTAGTATTCCACCATGAGCTAAAAGAAGCTACAGTTCTAGTAGTAATGGTCTCGGGTGCAACCCTGAGGCATGTGGCTAGTTCTCACTCGGAAGAGAAAAATACCTCTTTGATGAATAACAAGTTATGTTCTCTATACCAGCTTATTAGAGGATCTTTGTAGATCCTAGTTTCACTCTTCACTTTAACTTACCAGAGTTGCTGCTGTGAACATATTATGGGTGGTTTACAGTAACTGAGGTATATATTTATGTGTCTGTATATACCCACACAGACACACACACACATATACATGTATGTATGTATGTATATAGCGGTGAATTAATCAAATGTTAACCAATAATCCAAAACAAGCTACCAGTTAAAGTGGTGATAAGAATCACCTTTGGTAGACTTAAAGGAAGAGGTGAGAGACTTTAACTGACATGTGGTGTGGGGTTTTTTTTTCCATTTGATAGATAACAGAACCACTGTTAATTGAAAATTTATATTGTATTTATATATGTGTGTGTATAAGACAGTATAATTACCCAGAGTAAAGACTTTGGTTAAGATGAAGGAAGCACCTATAATTTAAGGAAAAGGATTTAAGGAATGTAATTATCTCCAAATCAAGACAAAACGTTTTTGCCCCTGTAATCCAGAGTTCAGATTAAAACTAAAAGGCACGAAGAGATCATATAATAATGATGCATTTAGAATTTTTGTGTATTATTTGCTGAGCCAAAACTAATTTTTAAAGACAAATTAGATTTTTTTGTTATTGTTGTTGTCATTCTGTGAAATGGATGACGGAAAAGGAATTTAACTGAACATGAGTGCAGATGAGAAAAAAAGTCCTGCATGTCAGACAAGAAACTGAACAGGAGAGGAGAACCTGAAAAGTACCACTAACCATGGCAAAAAACAAACAGAAGGGCTACAGCAGAAGTTAAGGAACCTCATGCAGTGTAAGAGAGGAATTGAGGCTTCCCTGAAGCAAACTCTGGAATATTATTTGCAGAGCAGACTGTATCTTTCCAGCAGGATGTTAACTAGTTGCCTCTGACAGAGAAAATTCAGTAGACTAGACACAATGAACAAGGCCTGTGGAGCCCTAACGTTTTCTAGGGACAAAGATGGCTAAGTTTTGATAGAATCACAGAATGATAGGGGTTGGAAGGGACCTCTGGAGATCATCTAGTCCAACCCCCCCACCAGAGCAGGTTCACCTAGAGCAGATTGCACAGGAATGCATCCAGGCGAGTTTTGAATATCTCCAGGGAAGGAGACTCCACAACCTCTCTGGGCAGCTTCTTCCAGTGCTCTGCCACCCTCAAAGTAAAGAAGTTCCTCTTCGTGTTTAGATGGAACTTCCTATGATCAAGTTTGTGCCCGTTACCTCTTGTCCTGTCACTGGGCACCACTGAAAAAAGACTGGCAATAGAATAAGCTTGAAGTATTTCTCATAATTACTTAAATGATATGGAAGGGTCTTTTTCAATTTGAAGAGTCCTAAAACGTTTCCGAAGTAAACTTAAACCCCTTTAGAGGTTTTACAATTGAGAGTTATATATTTGTGTGTATATACTTGTGCATGGCGCATTAGCATCAGTTAACAGCCAAATACCTACCCAGCCACTCACTGACTCCTCCTCCTCAGCAGGACAGGGGGAGATAAGAGGATGAGAAAGCTGATGGGTTCAGATAGATACAGGGAGATGTCTTGCCAATTACTGTTGCAGGCAAAACAGACTTGACTAGACGAAAACTAATCTTTTGCTAATTAAAATAGATCCAGGTAGTTGGAAACAGAAAGACAAAGATTAAAACACCTGTCCTCTCCCTTCTCCCAGGCTTAACTTCACTCTTTCACTTCAGACTCCTCTACCTGCTCCTCCAAGTGGTGCAGTGGGGTCGGGTGTTATGGTCAGTACACAGCAGTTCCTCTCTGCTGCTCCTTCCTTCTCAAACTTTTCCTCTGCTCCAGCATGGGTCCTCCACAGGCTGCAGGAAATACCTGCTCCACCATGAAACATCTCTTCCTCCTTCTTCTCTGACCTTGGTGTTCCCTCTGCTGTTTCTCACTCCTTTTTTTGTTGTTGTTTTTGTTGTTGTTGTTGGGGTTTTTTTCCCTCCTCCTCTGCCTTTCTGGCATTTTCTGCCCTTTCTTAAACACGTGTTCAGAGGGGTGTCACACATTTGGCTGATGGGCTCAGCCGCGGCCAGCAGTGGGTTCATTGCAGAACCAGCTGTGTCCAACACGGGACAGCCCTAGCTTCTTCTCACAGATGCCACTCCTGCAGCCCCCCACCACTACCAAAACCTTGCCACCTAAACCCAATACATATAGTCTGCAGGAACTTGCTTTTCTTCATCAACTTTGATAGATTCCTTAAAAGCAGCTCATGGATCATTAAGAGCCCTTTCTCTGCAGACAAACAATGACTCCACAGATAATTGTATTCTTCCTTTCTGCATACCTTTGCAAATTGTTATTTCAGTTTAATAAACTGTATGAATGCATATTCACACTGCTCAGGCTCAATGAAGCCTGATGTAGAGGCATCTGATTCATCTCCACATAACATCAACCCAAAATGAAGTTCTCTAACCCTGCATGGATGAACAAGGAGCTCCTGGACAAACTCAAACACAAAAAGGAAGCCTACAGAGGGTGGAAGCAAGGACAGGTAGTCTGGGAGGTATACAGAGAAATTATCTGAGCAGCCAGGAATCAGGTTAGGAAAGCTAAAGCCCTGATAGAATTAAATCTGGCCAGGGACGTCAAGGGCAACAAGAAAAGCTTCTATAGGTATGTAAGTGATAAAAGGAAGACTAGGGAAAATGTGGGCCCTCTCCGGAAGGAAACAAGAGACCTGGTTACCTGGGATATGGAAAAGACTGAGGTACTCAACAACTTTTTTGCCTCAATCTTCACCGGCAAGTGCTCAAGTCACTCCACTCAAGTCACAGAAGGCAAAGGCAGGGACTGGGAGAATTATGAACTGCCCGTTGTACGAGAAGATCAGGTTCAAGACCATCTAAGGAATCTGAAGGTGCACAAGTCCATGGGACCTGATAAGAATTCATCCACGGGTCCTGAGGGGACTGGCGGATGAAGTTGCTAAGCCACTATCCATCATATTCGAGAAGTCATGGCAGTCCAGTGAAGTTCATGCTGACTGAAAAAGGGGAAACATAAGCCTCATTTTTTAAAAAGGGAAAAAAGGAAGACCTGACGAACTACAGGCCAGTCTCACCTCTGGGCCTGGCAAAATCATGGAGCAGATCCTCCTGGAAACTATGCTAAGACACATGGAAAACAAGAAGGTGATTGGTGACAGCCAACGTGGCTTCACTAAGGGCAAATCTTGCCTGACAAATTTGGTGGCCTTCTACAATTGGGTTACAGCATTGGTGGATAAAGGAAGAGCAACTGACGCCATCCAACTGGACTTGTGCAAAGCATTTGACACTGTCCCACACGACATCCTTGTCTCTAAATTGGCGAGACGTGGATTTGACAGATGGTCGCACTCAAAGAGCTGCAGTCAACGGCTCAATGTCCAAGTGGAGACCAGTGATAAGTGGCATTCCTCAGGGGTCAGTCGGTATTGGGACTCGTGCTGTTTAACATCTTTGTCAGCGACATGGACAGTGGGATTGAGTGCACCCTCAGCAAGTTTGCCAACAATACCAAGCCGTGTGGTGTGGTCAACACGCTGGAGGAAAGAGATGTCATCCAGAGGGACCTTGACCAGCTTGAGAGGTGGGCCTGTGCGAACCTCATGAAGTTCAACGAGGCCAAGTGTCAGGTCCTGCACGTGGGTCAGGGCAATCCCAAGCACAAATACAGGCTGGGCAGAGAATGGATTGAGAGCAACCCTGAAGAGAAGGGCTTGTGGGTGTTGGTTGACAAGAAGCTCAACATGAGCCAGCAGTGCACGCTTGCAGCCCAAAATGCCAACCGTATCCAGAGAAGTTGTGCATGCCCCATCCCTGGAAGTGTTAAAGGCCAGATTGGATGTGGCTTCGAGCAACCTGGTCTACTGGAAGGTGTCCCTGCCCATGGTAGGGGGGTTGGAACTAGATGATCTTTAAGGTCCCTTCCAACCGAAATCATTCTATGATTCTATGATTCTATACTGACCCAAGCTGATATATCCACATAGATCAGTGCAACACTGGTTGGAGATGAAGACTGGGTTTGAAAGCAGGTTGCCCACCTTAACCTTATCAGTTAACCACCTTAACCTAACCTTATCACTGCGTGTGGTGATAAAATTGTAAAATATTTTAAATGCCTTGTTTTTCATTTTGCTCTCTTGGGACTAGTGGTATGCAGATGCAATATAATGCCTTCTTCACTTGAGTACAAGCTTGAATATTACTTAGTGGTACATCTTTGTGCAATATGTTATCTTCATTCATAGACTATACCTGAGTTTCTAGAGGAATCCATGTAGACTTACTACTTATACTGCCTGGTAGCAGGGCATTAAGTACTTCCTAGTACAGTAAGTATTTCAGTCAGTATTTTAAATATAGCATACTATGGTACTGTTGCGCTTATTACAATAAAGGCTGTGTTAATGATAATACATTAAAATTAGACACATGCACACCGAAACATCCTTCCATTGCTAGATGTTTATATTACATTTCTAAGTGGGAAATAACAGATAGAAAGTGATGTAATCTGATGATTAAGACTAAAACGTCCAAAATGATCAACCCTACCTACTGAAAACCACCTCTCATTCTTTGTTGTACTGACACACTTGAAATGAGAATTAGTAAAAGTGAGAGGGGGCTGATGGCAGTAATTTTCTGTGGGGGGTTTTAGAATCAATCCCCACCTGTACTGAATTAGGCCAAATCTATAGACATTGAGGACACATTGCACATGTCATTTTCCCAAATGCATTTAAAATTAGGTTACCAAGGGGGAGGGGAGACTTGAATTTTCAAATAGTGTGACTCACTGTTGATGGATTATATTAAATTCTACTGCTTCACTTGTCATGTTATGATTTTTTTTAATAGATAAGAGCACTAGGAAAACCTAGACAACACTTTAAAGCATTTATATAAAACAGAGTGAATAATTAAATACCTCAAGGTACGTCTTCGAACTTCCAATGACTTAATATAGAAGTGTACTATCAGAAAGCAAATGATGACATGGTCACTTTTAGGATTAGTGAGGAGAGGAAAAAAAAACAAACCCACAAAAAAACTTCAGATAATACTTAATCTTCAGCCTAGGAGTCATAGATAAGGAAAGTCTTACAATTTTCCAAGCAATTAACGCTGAAGTCTCCCTGTTGTCTCTCCAGCGAAACAGTGTCTCTGTTTTTGCAGCGAAAGTTTGTGGTGTGCACTCGAAAGACTGTTTGGTTGTTGATTCCAACTGTTACAACTCGTCACTTTCAGCTGTTGGCAGAAAATAGTCCATAAATGAGTCAGTGGAGTAGAGTGAACATTATAAGCGTTAAATTAAGAGCATTTGGAGGTGGGTCTGTGGAGAAGCAGTCCTGGGTGAAGTCGGAAATTATCTAGGCAAGAAAAGCATCTTTTCATAAAGATGTGTAAGGAAGAATATATTAATAAACACATTTGCAGATCTGGTTGTAGGTAAGCCTAGCAAGGAGAAAAATGGACCTGGGAGAAAGATAAGCAAATGGATGGTGGGTGTTGCCCTGAGAATATGGAAGAGGACATATTCTACTGGGCATTTGGTGCACCTTTGTATGCCTATGACCTTTAAAGTCAAATTCTTTGCTGCATTTGATCACTTTCTGTTCCAAAAGATAATGAGTTATCTGAGAGGATTTCAATGAACCTTTGTAGGATTTACTTTAAGAAATGAATCCAAATAATGTGGAACATAACAGTGAGAAAGTTACTTTTTTTCCTTCTGACAGGTGAATTCTGTTTCCAGTCAATTTAGTTTCAGAAGAAAAAGAAAATCACAGTTTTGAACCAAGGTGAACTTCATACATGTTAAAAAACTCCCCAGCTTTCTTTTGGGGGCATTGTTTGTTTTTTATTTACAGGACTCTCTTTAGCAGGAAGCAAAATGTCTGGTTACTTTGTTATTTGCTTCTTTGAATTTCTTAAAGTTCCTGGAATTGTATTAGTTCGGTAATGCTGCATGGCTACATATGCTACATTGTTGGGCTACAGCTGGTCACACAACAATGTGTGATATGAAGTGATCCAGAATTCCAGCGGGTGTTGCACTTTGTCACCAACTCAAAAAAAAAGACTTTTTAAAGTAGATGTCTCATTCACTGTAGACAGCTGGAAGTTTCACATTTTCCAAAGACAAACAATAAGCCATTAGTTCAGCAAATCCTGAACTGTTTGTTTAAATTAAATTTTTTTTTTAAAAAAAGACAGCACAGAATTAAATAGAATTTATTTATTTTCACACACAGCCTACATCTTTGTGCACAGACTCAGAAGAATGTTGTGTAGGGAAATACAGAAATAGGAAGGATGATTCTGACTCTGCTTTGCACAGCTGAAGTCAATAACATTTTGGATTTAGACAGGAAGTTTGACATAGTTGTAAATGCAAATGTAAACCGTAAAATGCAATTGACTAATGCTACATCCAATAAAAAGAAAAAAATCAGTCTGACTTCTGCAAGGCCATAGAAATCCTTTACACCACAGTCAATCTGTCAGTGCTTCTATGTCCCCAAGCATCAGGCAAGACTGCCATTTTTCATTTAAAAAATAACTCTATTAGGACCGTAATTACTGATATATATAAAATTTATTTCTTCTGTGTTGCAAGTGCATTAACATCTGATGACAAAGTTATTATAAAAACCCACCTCTCAGACACTGGTCACTGGTCGTCTTACTGTACAACTGAAGGGTGTGTTGCCTAAGGCTACTAGCAAAGCTACGTTATGAAAGACAGATGAAATGCCATGGGGAAAACACAGTCCCCACCTTTCTCATTCCCCCCTCAGTGTGGAGCTGGCACTTCTCACTGCAGGTGTTGCCTTTATGGCATGGCTACTAAACACAAGGATGCAGAAGTTGATCATCAAGACAGATATCCTGCCAAGCAAGAGAGCAGTGTATGTAACCAGCACACCAGAAAATAATATGTGACCATGGAGTTTATAAAGAGAGAAATTTAACAGAAATCTGACCCAAGGTACCATAGCAAAATTTAACTAGGCATTCAGATCCAAACTGTGCAAACAACATCTCTCTGGAGTCACGCGTATGGAAATTGCATGCCATTTCTGCACTATGGGAAATAATTGGATTATTATAGTATAGCACTGTGCATATCAACTGTTATTTGTTTTATTCTTTTATTGGAACTTAGGTCAGCGTTATGGAAGATCTGCAGTTAGGCAAAGGGAATTAAATGAAAACTGTTTGTGTTATTACATGATTTGAGTCATTGTACAATTAGTGAAAGAGACTCATACTTTACAGAAATTTTCCTAAACAGATGAGCATTTTTTGATAGCAATATTCTTTGGATTTATTTTCATTATTTATTTTATATTTATTTACTATATGTACATAAATACACACATAACTATGGACATACATACCAACCTATACCATTATATTTAATTGTATAATTATTGTCAATATCAATCTGGTACTATGCCGCATATTTTACAAGAGAGATTAAGCATAATTATTGTTAATAATTTCTCATATTGCTTGGACAAAGTAATAGATAAAGACCTGGTTATAACCAGCAAAGAAAGCAGTGAAAAAGTAGAAAATGTTTCAGGCTGCCTAACAAATTCAGTTGTGGTTCCACACTGGTTTGATGAATGAATAGAAAGCTTATTTGCTTAATTTCTCAGAATGCATAGTTTAATTCTTACACTAAAAAAAAAAAAAAAAACAAACGGCTAAACTGTTGTCTAACTAGGCACAGCAGAATAACACAGTATGAGGAATAAACCGTAATAGAAAGCCAAGTCTCACCCATTCTACGTGAGTGCTCTACCAACTTGCCATATGCTGCTTTTTGCCTAATGAATATTTGGAAAAGTGAGACAGTGTAGACAGATATGATAAATAGGCTACCACACTGTAGATACATTTTGTTTGGAACAGTCTTCTGGGGAAAGGGAAAAAAGGAAAAAAAAAGGGGAAATGCAACTTCTTATGTCCATTAGGCAGAGAAGAGAATGCATCTCAACCCATCTCCTGTGTCTCCCTAGGACATATTCTAATCACTGAACTTTTCATTATATGTATGTATATTCTTTAGCTGGAAAAGATGAACAGAGGAACGCCTAGCACAGAATATGTGTGAGAGGGAAAATTTAGCTGCTTATACCTTTAAAGAAGCATTCCCTGAAGCAGATATCGTGTGGTTTAGAGAATTTTGCTGAGAGAAACCAAGCAAACAAAAATTAAAGAAAGTGAGTATCTACAGAGATTATGTGGTACCAAAGCTGATGGGTTGCCTAAGCAACCTAAACTGGCTGATAATGTCTTTTGATGACCTACACTTCTCAGTCCCTGTGTGACCTGTTAGATAGAATATGAAACAAATCCGTATGAGGCCAAAGAACAATCAGAGCTTCATACCATTGCTCATCTGACCAGCCCCAGAGCCAGTGCTAGGTCTGAGCAGGAGCATGTCCCAAGTATTTTTGCAGAAGTACCCTGTAGCATTAAGGTAAAGCACTGAATGAATAGCCTTTCCAGATGATTTCTAATGTTCAGTTCCAGATATCTTTTTGTGAATTGTAACTGCTCTCTTCCATTTCAGTTTCTTGTAGGGCAGAGGTGCAGGGTTAGAGCTTCTAAGAAAATGTTTGTTTTGAAGACTCTGAAGACACTTTTCCTAGTGTTGCAAAGGGTGCAGGCTGTGGTGCCCTTTTGTGGCTACTGATGAGAAATCTGAAACAGAGCTTGTAACTCTAATGAGTTTTTAATAAAAAAACCCAAAAAACACCACAGACAGGTTTAAATATTAGATGTTAGAGCTTTTAAGGGAAGACAGGTCTTTCTGTTGACTTTATCAGCTTGCTAAGATAACCCCCTAAAAGCTGCTAATCAGAAAGTACCAACAGGTGTTAGAATTCTTAAGGAGACAATCCTGATACAGAGAACAATGAAGCTGCCACAATAATAAATAAAGCTTCCTAGCTTAGTCAAGTTCTTTTATATTCCATCTGGAAGGTGGTGAAACTGTAACTAAGTTCTGTAATGTATTCTCCTAAAAGAATCCTACTTTACATTGCACGTTAAAAGAGCAGACACAAGCTACACTGTGATTTTGTAATGCTATACAGAATTAAAATTAAGTGCCAAGAAATTTCTCACTCATGGGAACTAGAAAAATCAGGGTAATAATGATAATCAGGGAAAGTATAATAATAAAAAAAAAGCTGAGTTCAGAGGACATTTGAGCAACACATAACTATGCAGAAAGAACATGGATCGTGCTTGTCAATGGCAAAGCAAGTTTCTATCAAGTTTCTGTAGGCTCTGATGGATGCTTAAAGTGAAGAGCACATCTCTCTTTTCCAATGAAAAAGAAACATGCATTCCTATATTGTTAAAATTTAGATACCTGAATCCTAGGTTACAGTCCTAAACACACCTGTTCAGCTGTTGTCTACTCTTTCCTAATTGACACAGAGTGTACCCTAAAGCTTCAGAAGTGACAGGGTGTTTTATTTGTAGGTCACAGTTATGACAGAGATGAGCAATGGAGCAGGTGTCTCTGGATACAGACACCTAGACAGTCTTCTCTCCTTGTTATCCAAGAGGCTTGATGTAGTGGTTATACACAGAATGCTTTGAATGCTCCCCCAAGGGATTAATCTCAAGACAGAATGTAGTGATGAACAATCCTTTATTTTAAAACTAAAGAACAGAGTAACCTTTCCAGCCTCTTTAAAATAGCCTAGAGAAAATTCTTCCTCAGACCAAGAGGATACAAAGCCATACATCTTACCAGGAGTTTTCTAAACACTAATAAAGAGGATATTTTGGAAGGGTTATTTTTAATTCCTCCTGTTAAAGCTGTATCACTGGACAAAAGTGAATTCAATGATGAGAGAATGGAGGGAGAAAACATGAGTCTTTTCATATGGAATAACAAAAGTTTCTGTTTACCCTCCCATGGCCATTTCTGTGTTTAATCTGGTGATAATTTTGTATAGAATAGAGATACAGTCCTAAGAGTAAGGACCTATGATCTCTTTACTCTCAGGGTAAGGACCCACTCAGGAATTAAGAGAATCATCTGTTCTCTGGGTTTTGGCCCAACTAATCTTGAATTCTCTTCAGTACAGCACCTAAACATCAAGAAGAGTTTGAAAGTCCTGCACTAGCTTCCATTCCACTCTCCTTATGCCACTCTCTGGTAAGAAGAGAGATATGGATTTGGATTTATTCAGATGGAAAAGGGATATGGATTCCCATGCTTGGAATGACTGCCTTATTGACTAGCCTATTATATAAAGAAAACAGCCTTTATTTATTATCTGTTGCTTTAAAACAACTTAGTTGAAAACAAACAAACCAACAAACAAAACAGGAACCAGTTTCAAGCATATGATGAGTCTTGAGCATAGTTGGGAAAGCTTCTTTGGGAGAGCTAGTCAGGGGAAAATAAATTTAAGACTCTCCATCTATAATTAACTAGATGGCTGTTAGTAACTACATAATGAGAAGCACTGTTGTGCCATTCTGAGGTTCTGAGACACTTGACATGTTGAACAGACGCACCAATAGGGTCAGACATCAAAGACTTCATTGCTAAAATTTCCTAAGAGTTAAAGCTAAAAAGTCTTAAAAAATCAAGGTTAAATCCAGTTCCCAAATGGATGGAAATGGAAATTTTGAAAAGCAAGCTCCCAACTTGTGGTAAAGGAAGCTGTCTTTGCATATCAGAGAGCTGAGTCCCGTTCAATAGTGTGAAATACAACCAAATTTTAAATAACAAGAAAATAGCTATAGGAATGTGGCAAATCAAGGTTTCTTCCTAACCAACAAGCTTTCAATTTCCTGCTTAGCTAAGTAGGGCAATGAAGTAACCACACTTTACACCTGGAGCTATTCTACTTCCAATTTTCCACAATGCTACTGGCATTAATCAGTTGCATGTTTAAAATCATTAGGGAAAACAAATTAAATGTTAATTTAAATGGAGGCTAAATGTAAAATTTATATATTACACATGACTTGCTATGGCTTTTACACCCAGGTATGTCTGAGGCTGCATTTCAGTGAAAATTGATCTCACGTTTACGGGTATGTGAACCTTTTATCTGTTTTAAAAATATTTTTATAGCAGTGACCCAAAATCATTAGTCTATACTTTCTCGTAGCTATCTAATATCGTTGGTGGTCTAGGGAGCTGATCTCAGTTTGAGCCTTTTTAGGTTTGGAGATATTTTCCTGTGCTTGTCTTATTATTTGTTTAGCCCACTGGCATGAATAAGCAGGATTTTCCAGTGCTAGAAGCATATGTACCAGCAGAGAGAGCTTGCTCTTATTGCTAAAAGTCAAGAAATAAGGATGCCTATTCTCTGAAGGCTAGCAAGGTTTTTAATTAAATTCTCTTTCAAAAAAGCAGAAAGGCCTCAAAGTAAAACACTATGATGCAAATGGTGATCACAGAATTGTGGTTCTGTGTTCTCTACAGATATGTAAACAGTAATGATGTAAGAACTACAGACGTGTGTAAATCATAACAATGCAGCCTGAGGAACTGGAAGAAGTCTCCAGCAGCCAAGGAATGAGTAATGCCATGTATTGAAGTCCCTACATGGGCAATCTAGAAAATATAAGAAATCTGATTTGGGGAGGACTTTAATTGAAATTTCTCCCACTGAGGAAAAAAGAAGGTTGTCTGTGTCACAGCTGATTATTCTTTCACTTTAAGACTCTGCCATCAACCCCTCCTTAGAAGTAAGAAACATCAGTAGTCACTGTGTTGTGTGTGGTGGGGTTTTTTTGGTTGTTTTTTTTTTTTTAGGTTGGACTTGATGATCTTACAGGTCTTTTCCAACCTTAGTGATTCTGTGATTCTGTGAAATGCTGGCAAAACCACATGTGAGCCACTGACTCTGTTGCACCTGAACGCTTTTAGTTCTCTGATGTGTTTCCTATCATTGATCGTATATGATGCCTGTGGATAAGTGTAGTATCCATGAAGTTTGCTAACATGGATTTGTTGACTTCATCTTGTACAGTTCCTTTTTCCTGAAGAGAAGCCTGAAATGATACAGGCAACCAAATTGACAGCATGCTTTGGTTGTCCACAGATTCTGTGCCATCAGGGGAGGCTTATTGAACAAAAGTCCTCCAGGTGATGATTATTTGGCCTCCTCCAGCTGTGCTTCTCCTAAGGACGGGATTTCTTGCCCATTCCTTACCACCGACAGCTGACAGCCTGTTCTCAAAGCAGTTGAGAGAAAACAGAAGGAATAAATTCAGGTACTGTGGAGTGGATTTTGAGCTAAACTTTCATTGTCTCTTCAGTGCTGTTGTGGTGTGCCTTGAAAACATCAGGAATTTGGGGTCAAGAAAGTGAAATGGAAAACATTACCAATCTACTTAATGACTAGCTTAGGTTCTGCAGATCCTCAGATTGTGACAGCTTTTGCCCAATACTGATGTGATATAGATTAAACCAGCTGAATCAGAGAAAAGAGAACAGGATCTGTAGGCCTCATCATCAGATTTGCTAATGAAACAAGTTTTCTATGGCAGAACTCATATGTTTTTTTAACAGTTCAGGATTCTAGACAGAAGCTGATGTGGCAATAAGCCAATGATGTTCTGTATTTAAGGTTAGTCATAACAGCCTAAACAGCACATAAATCTTAGATGGTCAGGGGTTTCTTACATTTCTTTTCATTGTGGATTAGTATTTGCTGATATAACTGAAAAAGCATCTTTGTATAACACTAGAAGTATGATAAGTGATGTTTTGTTAAGCTGCAAGCTCCAAGGTAGTTAAATCATAAGACACAAGAAATGTTACTAAAATTTCGTGCTTCAGCAATGTGTGAAGCAGCAGCTTGGAGTCTGCACCATGCAAGAGTTTCTGTATAGCTGGCTCCTTGTGACCTACCTTATGTATGATGTCTGACTGAGTATGTACAAATCTTAATGCTAATGACCGGTTCTTTCTTTGCTCTTCATTCATGGTTGAATTCTACTATTTTCTCTGGGGCAGAAGAAACCTTTTTTTATTTCCCAGAACACAGGAATAGATAAAATATTAATTCAGTGCCTGACTTCTCTGTTCAACTGCAGTGTATATCAGTTCATTGCAGTTAGAAAGGTATACAGTCTGGCAGCTTGAAACTGTAGTGCTTTCCTAGGGACCCTCAGGAACAGAGTGTGTTTTTCAATGTCCATTAGAAAGGTGAGTGCTCAGATCTATACTTCATTTCACTTTTATCCCTCAAATCTGGAAACATAGCTCTGTGATTATGCTTTTCACTTGAATAAGAAATCCTGTAAATATTTGAATAAGCTAAATAATAAAATATCTATATTTTGCATTACCTCTTAACACTAAAGACTTGCTTTTGATAAACAGCTTTTATTTTCATGTGGCAAGCACAAACCCATAAATAATAATAATAAATATATATTAATAATAATGATAGTAATATTATTAAGAATAATAATAATAAAAAAATGCTTCCAAGTCTACCTATACAAGTAGGTCACAGGTTCAATGCCTCCTAATATTCCTTGAAAAGAGAGATACTTTGGACATTCGTTTTCAGACCTTTACAACACTCCTTTTCTCTCCCTCCTTAAACTTCAAGAAACAAGGAACAATGGTATGTAACTCTCTTCCCACCCTTCACACTGACTGAAATAAAGTCTATTGTGATCTTGTCTTTCCCTCAAATCAGAGAGAATAATACAACTTTTTTTTTTCTATACTGCAATCAATCTGGCTTTGAGAAAATGTGCTGAATTGTAATCGTCACTTGTAACTTAATGTTCGCATAGATAATGACCAGTGTCTATAAATCTTTCCTGCCCTCTGGGCAATACATCCAAATCTTATGGGCACTAAACACCTAATTTACACCTTCAGGAAGTAAGAAGAGAAGGGGAGCTCAAGAAGTAATTTGTACAGGAAAGTGGCAATGGCTTTTTATCTCTTCATTGAAAAATATCAGGCCTGAAGCTGAGTCTCAGGGAATCAAGCAGTATCTGTTGCAGTAGCTGATGTTGACTTTCTTGGTCCTAGGAAGGAGAACATATTCTCCAGCCTTGCTGCTAATCTGATAGCCTATGCCTCTGCAAGCGAGCTCGTCAGCTGTACTTACCCATGCAGTGTAAGTAAGTTGGCTACTCTTCTTGATATATTCAATTTGGGTAGAAACTTCATTATCCAATGAAGATGCCAAATTGCATATATCAAGAGAATGCAGTTTGGCATTTACATCTCAGCTGAGCTGATAGAGATTGCAGGTTATAAAGTGTAAATAACACAAAAATGGTCTGGGTGTCATTAAGAAATACTGAACAAAGAAACACTATTCTACTGTTATACTCAGTTTTCAGAGGGTAAGAGAACATTTAACTAGACTGAAGCACTTGTTCCTTGCCCTTGACTGATGAGAACTTTTGCCCTGCCACCAGCTGGTGACCAGCTGATGTCCTGGTGCATGAAGATTGATTGCTTTTAGTTCTGTGCAATGTTGAGTCTAACAAAAGGTTAATCTGATTTTAGGCTTACATTGGAATCTCCGCTAAATATTAGGTGGAAGTGAGTTCCCTGGGTTAATTCTCTCTTACAAGAATAACAATGCCAGTTTTAAAAGTGACTTAAATGTCAGACTAACATCCAGCACCTATTTTAAAGAAATAAGTATACTAGAACACCTGATGTACTTTCATTGTATCTCTTCTTTGTTTTCTGTTCCCTGGCCTAAATTATCCTAAATTCTTGATCTCTACTTCCAGAGAATATAAAGCCTGCTCACTTGCCCCTGCCTGGTCATTTCTGTTCTCCTACAGATCTTTTATATTCACGCAGTTTTCAGCTTTTCCGTAATGACGTGACCAAAACTGAAAACAGTATCCAGGCCATGTCTTCGTTCTCCAATCTGTAATGATGCATAGATTTCCACAGGGCCCCACTATGTGATGTTTTGCTCACAGTGCATTCTTTCCAGGAAGTATTGTACTGATGTAAAATTAAAGTGTCATGATTCAGACCTCAAGTTTTCTACCTGTAATTAGAAATGTGTGAAAGTATTAATTTTCTTTTTGTATTTGTTGATATACAAGAACGTATAGTTTTAATGGATACAGCTTTTCACTATTCTGTCTTATTTCTGCTTAAAGTTTGGAATAAAGTAGGGGAAAACAGGGACAAAACCTTAAGGTTATGGTTATTTCATGCATCCTGCTTCTGTTGACTTTGGCTTAAAAATGTTGTCTGCTGGTCTGGACAAGGGACTGAATCTCAAAAGCGGCCAGCTGGCTGAATATCTTAGGGGACTAAATCCCACTGACATAAGTGTTTTCTTTCTGAAGTAGAGACTAGCAGACTATTATGATAACAGATAAAAAGACACTGCAATATTTTAAAATGGAAAAAAAAAATTCTTGCTGGACTGAGAGTCAAAGGCATTTTTCCTTCCCATCCCCATCCCTCCCTGCACGAAGTTTGAGTAGTCTGATTTTGTGCATGGGGACTCCAGGAGTTTGGAGGTAACAGAATTTATTACCACAAGCAGTGGGAAAGTTATAACGTTGCAAAGGTTCTGGTCTGCCTGTCACTTCTTTGACCGAAGATTTCAGGCTAACTGAATCTGTACTAGAATAGATGCTATTATACTGGTAGTACCTGAAGGCTTTGATAAAGCATCATGGACTCATTATACTAGAAGTCCACTCACATTTATGGAGGAAACAAAAAAGTCATTTCCACACAGAAATTACAAGGGAAGTATAAAATGAGAACGAAAAAAAAAAGCAGATTCAGTAATCTATCTTGCCTGTTCCATGCATTAATAGCACATAGCACCAATTCATCTTTTTGTTTGGGATTGCCTTATTCCCTTCCATGGTTCCCAAAACGAATTCACCAGAGAGCTAACAGGGGCTATTAAGATACAGAGACTCTCGTGTGAGCTCTCCACATGCATCTGAATCATCCCAGCTCTCGGGTGATTGTAGTGCATTCTATATGACAAATAATTTTATGTTAACTGGGATCTACTAAGTCTGATAAATTAGATGTATTTAATACACTTGCCTTAGGGAATATATAAAAGATAATGTGTTTTTAGTATTTTTGAAAATAATTCCCAGTTCTTAAAACTCTGACAGAACAGTTTTCTTCAGTTTTCCTGGCAACTGGATGTTTTTTCACATGGCTCTAGTTGCAGAGATCTTGAATGGGAACAAGAAAGCACAAATTTATGCCTCAGCAATTATGCGATGCCAGTAAGCTGTAATCTTCCTGGAAGAAGAACAGATGAGCAATAAGCATTTTAATCTAGTCTACCTGACTTCTTCCTGCTAAACACCTTGTTGGCATGCACAGACAATTGCTGGGGAAAAAAAAAAAAAGAAAGAAAAAAAGAAAAAACAACTAAAAAATCAGGATAAACCAGAATTTACTCTTGAAGGCCTCACAGCCTTATCAGTATGCATGACCAGCTCAGCATACACCAGAGGGGCTGCCAGCACTGTATGCATTCTTAATATGGTAGATCAAGGAAGAACCATTTTGACCAAGACTACTTGATAGCTCTCATTACAGTCTCCCTAGAAATGGAAAAGTATCCTTAAGTCCACTATAGTGTAGCAAATCACTCAATCAATCTGGGCTTGCATTTCTGTGTTGAGATTTAGTTCTCTAGATCTCTATCTATCTGTTGTTATGCTAACCACTACCCTTAGATTTTTTTAGGCAGAGATATTTATCCTCTTCTCTCCAAAAGTTTGATTATGTGTCTTTAGAGAAAATGACTGACATTAAAGAGTTGTTGCAAGCAAACTGAAAAATATTTTCTAAATTTTCTTAAAGACATTCCCTCCTCCTACCTTTTTTAACAGAAAATCTCTCTGCTGTATGTCTTATTTATTTTTTTCTCTTTTTTTCCTTTATTTTCCTTTTTCTTGGAAGAAAAATGACAAGCACTAGTTAAAATGAGTATATTAATTGTTTCTAAAAATGGCTAATGACTGGGTGGAGGCTTGTAGATAACTGAAAAGTTGTTTCTTCAAGAAATGTAGCTATAAAGCAAAGGGGTCATTTTAAACCCAAGCTTCAAGAATTGATATTTCAGTAGAGTTTTAGTGAGTGGATTGTATATAACCCCTTGTCAGTATTTCACTTTACTACAGCTATTGGTCTTTTCCAGAAATTATCATTCAGTGCCAGTCTAGTGGTCTCCCACTACAAGTTAAGCTATAATAACTTCTACAAGTACATGTAGATCAGTGAAACCATAATTATGGACTGGTTTTTGCAATGTTTTTTGCTGTAAGTGCCATGTTGTCTTTTTTTTTGATACTCCATATCAATGTTTTTTTCAATATTTATACTTTTGGCTTGGTTTTTTTTAGATTTTGTTTTCTATAGTAACAGAAGTAATTGAACCTCAGGATTCTTTCATTGTCCTCCAAGAGTCTTTCTGAAGTCACTTGGAGAAAGTTCAGTGTTATAAGTATTGCCAGACAACAGCTCAAGTTCAAAAACACAAAGAAAGCAGATTTTCCAGATGAATTCTGCAAGCTTAATCTTGAAAGGTTTTTTTCAGTAGTTTCAGTCCATCCTTTATTCTCGTTCAAAGATTATTACTAATATATTGACAGACTGTAAAACTACAGGCTCCTAGTAAATGTAAAAACATTCTGTACAATACTGCTCTCTTGGTGCATTTGAATTAGCTGCAGGCAACTTTTCTCCTAAGTAGACATCATAAATTACCAAAATACTTATGTGGAAAACAACTCTGTTGTGCTATTAGAAAGAGATGGGGATCTAAACTTGATGAATGTGTTATCATGACATGAACATATCAAGTGTTTGACTTAGCATGCCCTTTATTTGAGGTAATGTGACGTGTACCCTGTCAAATAGTAGGTGGCTAGTATGAAAAATATCTTCACATGGAAACATTTCTCTGACTTTAACATATCTCCAAGAGCTCCTTCAACATCCACAATTTCATTGGCTAAGCCTTGCATATTTCCACCAGCCAGATACAATTGACACAAGGCTTCAGGCGGCAGAAAGGCAGCGGGCAGTGGTACCATGCTCTAAATGTACAAGACTGATGCCCTGAAGTGAGAAGAAAAAGAGGAAGTGAAAGAGTTAGTTATAGTCACGTCTAAACTGTCACAAGCCTGCCTAAGATGCTAGTAGCCCAGTTCTCCTGTCTTTCACACTGATATGAAGTATAAGTGACTGCAGTGGAATAGAAAAACAGTGAAAAGCACGGTATAGGCACGTCTTTACTGGGAATTAGAGGCAGTGATAAACACCCACAGGTTAGCATCCTGCTTTAAGATTCCTCTTACCTAAAAAGTCAGATAGCAAAATATATTTGAGTTGCCCATCCTAAATGATGCTGCATGCACTTGTACATGATGCATATAACATAATATTACATACTATATACTGTTTGGTTTTGAATGGCAATAAGCAAATTTTCACCTGGAACTTTTTCTGCTGTGTAGAAAGGAATTTAGTTAACTATTTCAGTACATGGGGATAATTGTGAAAAGGCATGAGATAATCATGAAAAGGCATGAGAATGTAATAATTAATGGCATGACTAGTATTGGTGGAGCATGACAAAATCAGCTTGTTTCCAGAACATAACTGCCTAAAGGTTTTGAGTTTTGCTGGAAACCATAATTTTTGAAAAAACACAAACACGAAAACCTATAAGAGAAAAATCAGGTCTTGGAATTCAAGTCTGAATGCCTGTTTCTTTAAAGTATTCAGACTGTTTAAATAAAGTTACTAACCCTTTGCTGGAAAAGTCAAACATGACTTTTAATTGCCCTATCAAGATGTCTTGCACTCATCATAACAACTGAATTTTGTGACAAAATTCTTTAGTCTCAAGACTACTTTAATGTATTTTAAAATTTGTCCTTTTAAACAATCATCTGCCTTATTCTTCTAACAACTCCAGAAGATTTAGGAAAAGATAAGGAAAAAGATCATATTCACCAGACACATTTATTTCTTTATGTGACAGAGCTACGTTTATTTAGAGAGTGTGGCCCAGCCACTTGACCTCTCACAGATAGACCTTGAGGTTTATGAGCCAAAGAGAACAATTAACAACTCAATTGCCTATAATAAATTAGCAACAAATTGAATTGTTATAATCTGCATTTATATTATAGTCAATATTTCCAACTGCTCTGTTCCAGCTAAAGTTCTGCAATATTTGCAGTATAGTCCCTTATGCCAAAAGCACTACTCAACTCTTACATGCAAAGCAGGCAATGTGAGGAATAATACAATAAAAAATAAAATTCATAAAAATAGAAAGTTTCAGGGTAATAGTCATAATAGGCTAGTACTGCATATGATGAAATGCATTATCTGCGCCCTTGGAATATATCACAGCTGTGCAAGACATTAATAACCTCATGCACGCTTCCTTATGATATACAATGCATCAAATAAATCAAAATGATTTTTCTGTGATAAAGCCAGCTATATTATACCTAGAGGTAGTCAATTAAGCAACAAGACATGACACTGGGTATATTGCACTAATTCATCTTGAGCTCAGTCATGAAAGGTGTTGAGTTATCTCTCTCAAGCTTTCCCCCACCCACTCCCAGGACTTTAAGTTGAAGCTGAAGCTATTCAGTACTTCACAGGATTAAGCCCCCAATAATTTGCATTTTGATCTGATATATTCTTAGAGAATTCTTCCAGTTACTTGGGTAGCATCTTCCATTCAGTGCCTGGTTTTGAGTGCAAAATTACGAATTGCCTTCAAAGCATTAATCACTCATCTTTATGTCTGGCGTGAGTTAGAACTATATATTTCAGAAGAATAAATAAAGTTAAAAATATGAGATATGTATGCTTGCCTGCTTGCTTATAGCTGCTGAAATACTTATAATTCCAAGGTAAGGGAGCAAAGATATATAAAACCAGGATAAGTATGTGTAAGACTGTTTACCTTTTTTTCTAAATAATCTCTTTTCCTGATTTTTATTGAGACATATGTATGTACATGATATGACTGCTGATATGTATGGCTTACCTTGCTGTAAAACTAGGGTGAAACTGGATCAGATCTCAATTTACCAGAAAGGCCTGTTTCGATAGCTAAAGGGCTAGAAAGGACCATGGGAATTTGTCTAAAGGAAGGCATGTGCTAGTGGTCTGAACAGAAAGTAGCTGCACTTCTGTGCCTTCATCATTTAATAAAACTATGTCTATATGGACTGTCAAGTTCCTTTTCTTTTCTCTTTCTTTCTTCGTTGTAAATGGAAGGCCCAGGTATTTCTGGATGGAGATGACTCTCAAGTCCCTTTAAGTCCTATGCTGTGCACCTGCTAATGTAGTTTATGCCACCTGCTAACCAAGCTGAACCTCACATACCTGAGTTCCTTGGCCATAGCGTGGATGCTGGTAGAAAAAACTTTGTGGATGGCATGAAGTTTTCCTGCAATCCCTAAATATCATTTGTCTATTCAAGCAGCTGCAAAAGCTTCAATTCCTTGTCACTATTGATAACTTTTTCTACAAGTGGCCTAACAAATCAGACAGGAGAAATCTTGCGGCAGTGACCAGAACACTACAGGAAGTATTTCTTGCTATTGTATTCTGTATATTTTAAATAAAACATTCTCATTATGAGACTTATAGAAACGAAACTTAGTTAACGACAGAGAAGACACAGAGTTAGGGAGGAATCCTTATTTAGGAAAATGACTATATGCTTACTTTAAAGTGTGTGTGTAAGTGCCATTAAATGTCTAAAGGAAGATCACAGGGAGTGAAAAAGTCAACATGTCACCTGTGAATTGTATAACAATATGTATTCTTACAATTCATTTTAAGGGAAGACACCCAAAATGTGATATACATCTCATAGTCCAAGCCCAGAGAAGACTGACAATTCAACTTCTGTAAAAATCATCTGCATTTATTACATATTAAATTCAAATAGTAACATCCATATTGAGCCTCTGAGACAATCATTATGAAATGAGTGTGGATAAAGGAATTGGATTCCTGTGTATAGGAATGTTTGGGCTATGTTCAGGCCTTCTTGAGGGAGTTTAGGTCAGGTTCTTTAGATTTCTAATCATTCCAATTTTCACTTTTCTTCACTGCATAAATTAGAGGTGTTGTAAAGAAGTGTTTGGATATCTCCTCCGAAGATGCCATGAAAAATCCCATCATCAATATCCCATGAATATTTTGATGCTCAGTTTATGAAGCCAATTAAAAAACTTTTAGTTGAAGAAAATCATTATGGAACTCCGGAGTAAATTTGCCAAAATAACAATGAATCTGCATATTGTCAAGATATGCCTCATGATACCACAGAAGATAGTATTAATTACCAGATATGACAGTTATTCAGTAGTGAAACTCTTGTTTCAGCCATTCAAATGTTGCCCATTTATGCCAGCAGGACATACAGCCCAAGTCCCCACGCTACCTAAATTTCTGCAGCAAGTGAAGATATGTAGTATTCAAAGAGTATTGCAAGTTCATTAAGTAATACTACCTCTACATCTCAAAGATCAAATAGTTGTAAGAAAGAGCTGCAGGCCATGCCAGCATTGCTATTTTGCTTCTCTCCATGCCCTGTAAGATCTTGTTTTCTTTTAGTGCTCTACTGTACTTATAAAAAGATAAATCTCTTGTCACTGTCCTTTTTATACAAAAAAAAAGAAATTTCTAGTGCCACCTATTGGTACAATATGAAACACCTAACAAGCAAATTAGCTCACCACATGTTGGGTAGAAAATGGAAAATATGACCTGTTGAGTATCAGAGGAGGAAATATATCTGTTCACTATGATTTTTTAAATTTTGTCTTCTTTTTTTGAAAACAAGTATTTTAAATATTTATAAAAGGAAAACCAGTTCTGATCCAGTCGGTGCTTTGCAGCAACATAAATCCTTTCCTGCTTCACAAAGTATTTAAGGAATAAAACAGGAGTCCAAAATTAAGTCCATTCATAAGTTCAGTTGAATTAGGCTAATACAGAACCAGCATAGTCGTTGATAAGAAGGGTGAGAGAAGGAAGAAAACTCCTTAGGAATTATCAATGCAAGATAATCAATAGCAAAAGAATGAAAAATAATAAGCTGTTGCATACAGCTCAGTATCTACTTTTTTGATTTCTTGCTGTGGGATGCTTCCCTGACTACAGAAAGAGTAGCCAACAAAATTCAAAACAGTTGCAGAAATTAAGCAATCATTAGTATCTTGCTAGGGTTTCATCAGTCCAAACCACTGCTGACTACCGTTTAAGATTCTGGTCATAAAAGCTATTTCTTTTTCCTTTACAGTCAAAGCAAACATAGTGCCTTCTGAGGGCAATTCATCTCACCAGTCACAAACACCTTATCTTTGGATGGAAGGAATTACCTTCTTGAGATAACTATCTTTCTCCATTGACCACAGAAGACAACTAGATTACTAGTTTGTCCTAGACATGGAACTTTAAGATAGCTAATGGTAGATGAATCCTACCACTGAGATACAGGTACGAGATTAAAAAAAGAAAAACACAAAACACACCACCTTCATTAAATAGTGTATTTAAGTACATGCCTAGGTTCAAGAATGGGAACAGCTCTACCAAAGTCAATTGAATTGTTCATTAAAGACATTGGAAAGGAAAAGGAAATACTATTGACAGCAAGTTTCAAGTAGTTTTCATTTAACAAAGTTCAAATTGGGCTCATTTTCATGAAAGCATTCATGACATGTTAATCAATGTATAAACAGTTATTAAAATGTTTCCTGATGTTTGTTCTTAGTAAACAAAGCCAACTTCATCAACCATTTAAAAAAACTTCTTTTACTTTGATTTCTACAAATATTGATTACATTTAGAGGTAAAAATCATGATAAACAACATATCTGAAAGAAATCCACGCTTACACAGAATACTTTTGTTTGGAACCAAAGCCAGATTTTAATGGAAGAAATTTTCATATGAGACACTTGGGTCACTTCTACTATTTATACTCTTGAAACTCAGTACTAGTAAATAATTTTACTGAATCAGGATCTGAACATCAAGTTTTGTGTAGGAATTCATATATTGAAAAAAGCCCAATGGTAAAGCCAATTAATAAATACTTAATCCAATTGACATATGAAGGGCAAATGAGAATTCACACAATATGTTAGGAGTTTAAATTTGCTTTCATTTTTTCATCCTACTTTTCATAAACCAGCTTTGTCCTTTGATCTTTATACCTGATCACCTGCTCCTGAAATACAATGATTCTTTTGGTTATTTAAAATATCAGTGACAGAAAAAGAGCAAATGAAAAGGCATTACCAGAGGAGGAAAATTTATAACCGAGAACATGAATTAACAGAAACCCTCAGGATGAAGGTAGAGAACGCGGGCCAGAAAGTCAAAGTGGAAAAGCAAAGAACAAGAACCAGACTGGTAGAAAGAAGCTGGGCTGAAGAATAACAGCCTGTTTTCTCTCCTACTAAAGTCAGTAGGGAAAGTCCTATTGACTTAAAAAGGAAAAGATGAGACCATCTTTACAGCATGTGTTTATTCTGCTGTCGAGTTGGTATTCATGCTTCTATTTAAGTCTAAGTCCATGACGTAGTGCTCCCTTAGTTTTATCTAGTGTCTCCTTCTCCTCTGCGTTCCTCTGTGCTTTTTTTTTCCCCCTCGTGGATGCTAGCTATGCTGAATTCAGTTACACTGGTGCTTGTATGTTTGATTAAAAGATAGTTGTCTGAGTTATTTGAAGTTGTGCTAGGAGAAAGACTTCATCATTCAAGGGTTATTATTACTCTGTCTCACGCTCTATTTCTCTCTTTCTCTCCTAAGGTACTGCAGTGTCTATAATGAAGTGAATCCAAATGACTACTTTGAGACTGGCAAAGAACCTGACATGCACACAAAATATTCTTTTAACATTGGTCTGAACTAATCATCCAAAGGGATTTTCTATTTCATTTATGGGATTTGATTTTCCCATGTGTTTCTCTCCTAATGTGATTGTACTGATGCAAAATGAGAAGCACTGGTAAAAAGGCTGGCACGCTTTCAGTCTGCAGGACTTCATAATAACTCTGGAGAGGCTGAACTGGTCTCTGGGTGGTAATGGGGGCAGTCTGATGGAACAACAGCCACGTGAAGTCTTTAGCACCTGTAGGGCAGATTCCCTGTTGTGTCCCTTTTTTCACTATACAGATGAAGAGGGTGTGGGCTCCCCTCAGTAGGATGTAAAGGAGGTGCACCTGTGTGGGTGCTTGGCACTTAAGTTTCTGTTCCCCTTGTACTGATTCAACTATCACAAGGAACAGGTAGGTTAAAGCCTCTGCTATGAAGTACTAAATCAGATAACAGTATTTTGGCAGTAAAAGAAAGCTTAGGGATAAATTCACACAATTTAAGGTTTTAACATAACCTGATATTTAGAGTTTTCTTCTTTGTTGCTTTTTTAACAAATCCCCCAAAGAGTGAAGATAGCAGATAAGCCTGAGCAGTGCTATCAGCAGATCCTGATAGTATTTCCTCCGGAATGAGCTGTGGTTTTTTCTGCTACGTCTTAATCAGTATTTGCTCCCAACACCTCCAACACTTGTATCTCAGAGTCTTTCCATCAGCCTTCCTCATTCTGCTCTCTCAACATTTTTGTCTCCTTCTTTTAACTTATTTTGTCTTCTCCTTGTCCCTTACCATCTATTTACAACTAAATGCTATTAAAAAAACATTTCCAACAAATCAAGAAAGTAACGTGATGTTGTTTCAAGTGAACTTAGCCCTCTTTTTGTATGTTTTTACTTCCTCCCCCCCCCCCCCCCCGCAACCATTTACCAGGTAAGCTTCAGGGCTGGAGCGATGACAGTGCTTCGGTATTGGATCACAAGCATGGACTTTGGCATGCTTTTGAAACCAAACTGGCATTATTAATTCTGAATTATGCCTATATCTGAGGAACAGTTTTTCAGCTGTCTTATGCCTGCAGTTTTGAGTGTGTAACAGTAACATGGGTAGGCTTAATGTAAGGAAGGATGGAAGTATAGTACAGCTTGGGATGCTGCTAGAACCATCAGCTTAAGCCACCTCGAACCTCCATCCCTCAGGAAATACTGTGGGTACAGGTAACTTTACCAGAGGATGTTGGCCTTGTTAGCAAAAGTACAGAACAACAGAAATACAGAGCTTGGCTCAGGACAATTGGGACCTAGCCTGAAAGGATCTAAATGCTGGTTATCCTCTTGATGCCCACTGAAAGAAGAGGCACTAAGCAATAATAATGTAAGTCTAATTGTCATGATTTTTTTGGGTGGCCAGTTCTAAACTTTGTTCAAATCACCTTTTTTCCCACTGAAGATGTAGTATAAAATATAAGCATAATCCTACTGGAAAGCTGAGCACAGGACTATCCACATCTAAGTCCTCCATAAGCTTTAAAATGATTGAACAAAAAGATGTTGAATTTCAGCTGTTTTCCAGTATGTTCTAAAGCTAGGATTTCTGAGCACGTGCCCTGTCCTTCCATTGCCCTGACATATAGTGCAATAAGCAGAGTAGGGTAGTCTAGATAGTTAGAAGCAAACTATTAAGATAAATTTGTATGCTTTTGAAGGCATACTTATGGAAATGTATGCCATGATATAAGCTATATGGAGAAGATTGGTGAGTAGTGGCTTCACATTGTTATAAATGGGTGTCTCTACTTGAGCCATCAGGGGAAACTCACGTCTCAAGAAGACAGTCTTTGTATTGCTGCATTAGTTAAAGAGCCCAAGAAAAAAGGTTCTCAGTATGAACAACCTACTGAGGACACATAGGCTAAGAATACTTTGCTTCTAATTTAAAAGCAAAGAAGAGTTTTCCTTCACTCCTTTCTTTGCCTCTCACAAACATTGTAATAGTTCATTCTATGGGGTTTTTATCAGATAAAGTACAGTTCGAAAGGTTCCAGAAGAGCTCTAACAATGGAGATGTCCTCTGAGAGGACCACTAAGTCCTAGGATATTTAATTTTTGCAGTCAATACCCACTCTGAGAACAGATGCCTAGATGTGGTTCACCTAACAAAGGTTAGAATTATAGCAACTTCGCAGTGCTGCAGTTCACTTCCAGCTCTTAGGACAATGCTAATGGCAGGTGTAGTCTTAAAACTGGGTCAAGACTAAGGCTCTGTAATGTACAGAGAGAGTTCACACATACAGGTGGAGAAGGAAATTTAGTATGCTTCAAAACAGTACTTGGCATTTTTCAAACTTTCTAATAGTTTTCCCAATGAATGTTGTGTTCAATTGATTTTACATACATAAGCATACTGGTGGCACCCTACCTTTCCTCTCTATAAATAGGCACACTCTACTACACAAACTTTCAGCCTATCAAATTACAAACAATCCCCTTTTTTTTGAAAATCTGTGTTTCAAATACATCAAAAGACAAAAATCCTGTGGGAAAATTATGCCCTATTCCATAACTCCTTTTGTCGCTAAATAGAACCTTAAACCTCTTCAATGCCTTTATAAGGAGCTTTGCTTCTCAGATGCATTAACCCACCCACTTCCTCTTCATATCCTATTGTCATCTCCTTTGAGGTTTATTTCCCTGTTTGTCCTTTTCAAATGCTAGCAGTTGTAAAAGGGGTCTTTTAAAGACATTGTGTTCAAGCCTTGATGACAAAGGGTCTTCTCATCTATACAACTACCCACGCTTCTTTCACTCTTTTTGAAAAGGAATCTAAAAAATAACAAATATTAAGCTGCTAGAATGGACTTTGTTTTAAAGCAGCTTCTGTGTTTCCCTCCAGTGGTTTAAAAAAAAGGATGTTTTCCAGGGAAGAGATTCCTCCTACTGAAGTTGACACGAATTCTGCCTTTAAAACAGGTGGCAGTAGAAGATGGCCTAGGCTGGTTTGTACAGCTCAAGGATGTATATAATGATATAGCCCATGTCAGGTCTATGCAAAACTTCATGGGAAACAATAGGAAAATATTGATCTGTTTTTTTACAATATAGAAATGGAAATAATTGTATGCTTGCCCATTTCTTTACTGTATGTAAAAGCCTGCAAACTTCAGTGTATATACTTGCAGGAGATAGCTCAAGTATTTCATAGGCTGGATTTGCAGGTCCGGTAAAGCAGTGTAAATCAAGAGTAATTCCATTACAGATAATTAAGTTAGTATACCAGTATAAGCCCGGAAGAAGTGTGTGAAGATTGAAACCCTGTAATTACATTTGTTTCCAGAACAGATAGAGCATCGTCGATATTTAAAAGGACACTGTTCAATAAATTAGTACCAAATGAAACACTGCAAAGAAAAGAAGCTTACAAGATATCATCTCTGTAGACCTGTTTTAATAATTTTTTATTTATTTATTTAAACTTTGCCTTAAAAGTATGGAAGCTTAAAACCACTAATGACTAGCACAATCTGATACTGTCAGATCCCCAGTTAATGAAAAAAATGAAGCCAAGAAAATTCATACAGGTTAATAAATGAGTGAAAATGCAAAGATTTTGAACTTTATCTTTTTGTTTGTTTGGTTGGTTATTCTTTATATATTCTTAATATTCAAAAATTCTTTTAACAAGATAGTTTTGAAGTTTCAGATAGGATTTGTATGAACTTTGGGTGGGTTTATCACCATTTCTGGATTCCTTGTAAGTTATCCCAAATGGATTTGGGTGTCCAAGGTTAAAAATAAATGGCTCAGGAAGTAAGCCTAAGCAGACAGTAAATGATAAAAAGTGAACACTGACATAGCATTCCGTCCCAAACTGTTGTAATTGAAACAGATATGGATGTCTGATTAACCAGGGAGCACCAAATTATTATCTGAAAAATGTTTAACTTTAATAAATCTAATTGCTAGTTTAAGTGAGAAAGAGAATCAGGACTTTTGTTTACTCTAGAGAACAAGTTTTTTTTCTATGAATTATGAGATTAAAGTAATTTATACTTAACATTTTTTCTGCTTTTAACCTTTATTTATTTTGAATCTGATAGCAAGTTCATTAGTTCCCAACAACATGCTAAAAAGGAATCAAATGGAATAACAAATTAATGAGATTTATCTCAAAGTAATTAAATAATAAGAAATATTATCCTTGCTTAATAAGAATTTTACAAGAATCTACATCTTGGTTTTGCAGTATACTTCAACAAGACTAGCCCAGTATTTAATCCTAGTGTTTGGTAACTTTTAATCACTGACTGGTAAATAATTTGAATCTTTCATTTTTAAAAGCCTTCCTCCTCTTAAGCATTCCCTTGCTTTAGATTTTTAGTAAGTAGTCATTGATGCAATTGTACATTACCCTTTTCAGTCCTTAGTTCACTATTTCTTATTCTCATTCAGGTGTTTTAAATGACTTGTTCCTATCTAATCATTTTGCTGTATGATGATAGACATTAGATTTCATCCTTGACAATTTCCATATTAAGGGATAAAACTAAGGGACAAACTTTGGGATTAAGGGATAAATTAAGGAATAGGTACCTGGGCAAAGAAATCAGTGAGTTAGCAAAATATGTGGATTTACTAGCTTTGGTTCTCGGACTTATTTCAAGACTAAAGGTGAATGAGTCAAAGGAAGGGAAATATTATCTTTGTGTTTTCTTAACCCCTGGGTTTATTAGCAAGATAACCTGCTATTGGAGAAAATTTAAAGTAACATCATGACATTCTAATTTGCACCATCTGTTAATAATTGCCAATTCCCTAACATGTCAAATGTGAAAGGCTGAAAGGACGTAACAAAGATGGATATGCTTGGTGCATGCCAATCAGTTTTCTTGGTAAAAGGGGGGATCTACAGCAGCTGAAAAAAACCTCAAAGTACTTCGGGAGCCATAACAGAAATAGCAGCATGAGCTACTAAATAGTCACGAAAAAATAAACTGAAGAGAGGAATGTCTGTCTCCCTATACTTTGCAATAGGAGCCACAGAACATCTCTGTATTTCGCATTTTTCCTCAAGGGTGATATTTAACAGAATACAGCATATGAAAACAGAATATGTTGTTTCTCACTCCTGAAAACATTTTCCTGAATACAGAAGTTTAAATTCTCGTGTGAAGAATGTGCCTGGACAGCCAAGCATCTCTTCTTGGATCAGCGTAACTGGAATTGATGCTATTATCTAGGTTGTACTTTTTTGTAAGGCCTCTCTACTACCAGTCTCTGTTGTTAAACAGCTAGAGCCAGATGAATCAGTGAGGTGAATCAAAATAAGCAACTTTTAAGTACGAGAACAGTATGAGGATCACTGTAAATTAAGTTATATTCATTCTTTCCACCACTTTTTCTCAGGCTGTGGACAGACACTGAAGAAGGCTGTAATTCCAGATGTTACTTATTACAGTTGGAGGGTACAGTCTTAAAGCCCAGCGAATGGACTAGCTCCCATGAGCACTTCCTAATCTGTTTCAAACAGAAATCATCTGGGTTAGTCTGAAAAGTGTAAATGAGAAGCATCCACATAATTGTTACCATGGGCACAGTTGAGAGAGTAGGTCATCTGACTAGTGGGCACTGAGGAGCAGATTTGGGCCCTTCTACTTGTAAGAACAAGCATTAATCTTCTCTTTGTTCAGCCTAATCCTATATTCTGAGCTGCAGGAGCAGCTAGCATGACTGCTAATGTTAGTTTTTAAAAAAAAGTTTCACTTTTGAAGAACATTTTTGCCAGCCAAAATTTTTGGCGTTTTCTAAAGGAACTCAAATTTAGTACTCTTTAACAATCAGGATAGTTCTTCAATACGCCTGTGGCTTTTCTTAGTTGAGAAAAGAGGTATATTAGACTTAAAAGGAAAGAAACATACAGAATCTGCATGCTTTTAAAAAAAAAGAACTCTCTGGATCTTTCTTATTCCCTGGTATTTATGTATGTAGATGGTTTTATGTCTATGTGTGAACATATATAAAGACTCTAACTATATCACAGAGAATTAGACTGATGATATAGATATAAAAATAAAATTTGACTCCGTTGCTAAAGTTGCTTTTATGTTTCTGTATGATCAACACAATTTATAGAAAAAAAGATCTTGATGCCATAGCTACTTTGATAGCTCTGTGAGAGGAACTCTGGTTTAGAAAAGTTTCACAACTGAATATCATGTAAATACTGTAAGAACGGTGTAAACTAAAGAAAAATAATCACATTAACAGCTTAAGAACGTCTTGTATCAGGAGAGATACGAAAACCTTCCTAATATCTGAAGACAGGGAATGTGAAAGCAACTACTGACAGTTGAAGGTGAAAGAAAATATATTCTGTCTGTTTACTTACCCTTGGTAAAGTTTAAATTGTTTCAAGATGAAAGAGTTTTTGTTGGAATTGAGCTGATTTAAATCTGTTTGCTTTACTGCTGCTCTTTTTATAACATCTGTAACATTAGCTTCTACTCAGGTAACTGTTTGCTAAAGGGCAATAGACCACCAGCTAATTGCAGAACGAACAGAGACAGATGTTGTACAATGAATATTCTGGTAGAGATGTACTGATTCTCAATTTTCTGTTCCTGCCTTTGACTAGAGCAACTACACAACATCAGCACCTGGCCACCTCAATGGTGATAATCTCACAAGTTAACCAGGAGTGGGTTTGTTCCATATTTAGAGAAGAGACTTTCAAGAAAATGCCATGATGCTCTTCAAAATACTATGAATTATTTTATATGGACACTCTTTCCTCTTAATATCTTCAGAAAATGAATCAGTAAGGAGGAATTAAAACTAAGGGCTTACTAAATTTACAGTTCTAGTATAGATTTTGTCAATGTAGTCTGTTGCTTGTACCAAATACCAGCTATTTTTCCTATTAAAAAATCTCATTACTCCATTTGTTGGACTACTCTCCCTCTCTTCTTTCTGAAAACAGCAGTGCCTACTTCACCAGCTAGTCACAAAATCAACATTAAGCACTGATTCTTTAGATGATTTTGGCAGGTAATTACAATATAGACTGTTTGGTCATGGCGCACATACACACACAAAAGTGATTTTCTGTTGTTTATCTGTTGTTCAATTCACATTATAAATAAAGATAAATGAAGAGTCTGTTACTAAGGTTCTTTCTTTTGAAAGGTCAGCTGCTGATAAACTACAAGAAGTAAACAGTGAAATCAACCACTCTATAGCATTCAGGACCTTGAATGGAAAGGGGATCTGGATTTTATTTAAACCAAAGGGGCAAAATCATCTGAATCACATAACCCAAAGGAGCACGAGGATGAATCTTTCAGTGCTCCAGAGCTAACTGGGTAAATAAGCAACTCAAAGAAATATTGGGATGAAAAAGGTTCAAATGCAAATAGAAAAAAGAATATATAAGGACAAAATTAAGAAAAAAAAAAAAAAAGAGAGAAACTGGGAAGGTTTATACTTCTATACTTCCTATATATTTTTTGTAAGTCAAGCCATAAGAAGTTGCTTCAATCACATAAATAAAAAAGATTAAGGATAGAAGAACAAGGAGTAATATGCAATGAGAATAGGAAGATATCTATTTAAATAGTATTTGCTTCAGTTTTCTATGAAACTGATGATGCTGAACATGAAGACAAAGGTAAGGTGATGAGTGTGTGAATAGAGGTTCAGAAATGGAAATTACTGCAACTAAGGTAGATGCAAAATATAAAGATATTAAAGTGTTCAAATCAGAGGAACCAAATCATTTTTATTCCATAACTTGGAGCAAAATGGAACATAGAATTTCAGACTTCACAGCCAGAATTTGTAACAATTTTATATTTCCTGAGTTGTTTCATATTAGTGGAGAACAGAAGATAAAGTATGAAAAGGAGGGCAGAGTGACAACCCATTAGTTTGATAAATAATAATATGCAAGGCTTCTTCTGAAAGACATTTTGAAAGAAAGAATAAGATATTGCCAGTTTAACCTGATAGAATTCATTGAAAAATAATTGATTTTCTAGACAGGAAAAGAGAACAGATCTAATCAATCTGATACCACACAGGAATTGTTAGTTAAGAAGAGGAAAAAAAAAAGGATTAATCTGGGAATTATAAAGTGGGGAAGGGACTAAAGGAGGGGTGACAATAGGAGTAAAGAACAGGAAGGAATTCAGGTAGGGGGAGGCTGCCACTGCAGTTCCTCAGCGATTGGTCTCTTGAGTGGTTTCATTAATATTTTCTGTAATAACCTTGACAGAAATATGCAACTGAGTTAAATGAAATATGTAACTTGTTAGGAAAATCGGGATATCATGCAGAAAGAATTGGATGATCCTGAGTACTGGAAAAATAGGAATAGAATGAAATTCAATAGTATGAAATATATGGTTATGCGTTGAGGAATTAATAACAACTTTTTTTTTTCAGTAAATCAGGAATCTGTCATTTGGAAATGACTGAGGAAGAGAATCTGTTAGACAACTATGTACCGTCAAGATAGTATGACCATGAAAAAGACGAATATGATCCTACAAAGTATCATTTGAAGGATTTTCAGAGGAGACAGGCAGGAATCAATGACATTGTACAAGGCTAAGGTAAAATGTCGTCAGAAATATTGTATATAATTCTGATCATCTATAATCAAGAAAAGATGCATTCAAGCTCTAATAGGTTGGAGGAAGGTACCTAAGATCTGGAGAAAGCCTTCTTACAAAAAGAAACAAAATTTTCTTTGGTAGTTTAGACATAGAAAAGAAGGCCAAGAAGGACTGAAGTTATATATAAGGAGTGATCACCAGGGAAAAAATTAAATCTGTTTAAGTTAAGCGATAATGTTGACATAGGATTAAAAAAGACCACCAGTCAGGTCATGAATAAATGTAGGCACGAAAGGAGAATAAGATTTCTGCCATAAGAACAATGATGTATCTACAGGAAGAGCGAAGACAAAAAAAATCTGACCTATTTTTTTAAGTAGAACTTGTTTAATTTATTAAAAGAATTACGTGGTATAGATACTTGTAAGATCAGGAGCTGAACTACATTAAAAAATTAATTTCATCCTAGTACTATGTTCCAAAGTATTTGCTGACTTATGAGTAAGACGGACTTATCACTGGCTAATGTAAATCAAAATTACAGATTTCAGCCCTTTGTCATTCTGCCAGAGGAAATCCTTAATCAACAGCAGCAGTACATGTTGTATACAACTTCTCATTGAATTATATTTAGCACATCAATTTAGTAGTGAAACTGGATGTCTTTGTTATGTTAGTAGATTTCCAATTTTTGTTTTATATTGTTTTTATAAAACAAAGGCTTTTTTTGGTCTGAAATCAGTGCTGTTTTGTTACTGTATTTTTCATTCACCTTCCAATTTTCAAAAGGTAGGTTTATAAGGTAGGTTAGTAACTGGCAAGATTGCAGGTGTGAAGAGTCTGTCACAACATACTGTTTCAGGACTTTCCAGGGACTCTAGTTAAAGCTGTATATGTCCCATTGGGAAGGTAGGAACCATCTGTTTCCAATGGGATAAAGCTTCTGTTTCTAACCCTGCTGGGCTGCAAGATATTGAACGTACAGTCTTACATTTAAAGGCAGAATGTATTTGGAAAGGAAGTTTGGGAGAAAGAAGGAAGCAATTCTCTGGCAGTTATTGCTTGAAATGACTCTGAGTTTGAGAATGACAGAAATAATCCATGAATAAATGACACAATGCAAGAGAGACTAAAACATTGCATTAACTTTCTTTATCACAGTGCTCCTAAATTAGGACATAGTTAAACTCATAACATGGTTATCAATCACAGAGCTGATTAAACAGTCCATTCACTAGAAGAAAGCTGATTTTAGACTTTGCCAGTTCATAAGGATAGTGCGACAAAACATTCAGGTATCCAACTATCTACAAGTAGTTAGAACAAGAGGATAGAAAAATATAAACTGAACTTAGGAAAATTTTCTAAGGAAAAAGCTGAATATGTAAAAACACTAGGATCTCTACTAAATGTTATTTACTGGAGAATAAAACTAAGCAAGGCAAAGCAAAAAGGTAAAGCAAAGCAATGCAAAACGCTATTCCCCTCAATGCTTCAGTATAAACTGAAAAAGAACCCAGCTGCCTAATAGAGGTGATTAAGTGCTTCCCCTCCAAAAATGTAAGTAATTGGTCCTTGCAAGGGGAGGCTACAGAGATACTTAAATTCCCTGCACCCTCAGTGGTGTGAAAAGATGTCTTTGTAGGCTTGGAGAGGGATATACTGTATGCTTCATTTCAGATTCTGCTGCAGAGGAGAGAGCTCTTACTGGCAGTATTCTACATACTGCCAATATAGAATATTGGTAGTATACAGAATAGAGGTGTTTCCTTCCATCATGTCATCCTAAAATGAGTTTTTAAGTCTTTTTAGCTCTTCTCTCGACTATTCAGGAACAAAGGGGAAACATGAATTGTCTTCATCATTTGCGATCCATCCTGCACACATCTGCCCTTACCAAACTCCTGGCCACCTTTTATACTGAAAGTTAGAAGTTAGGGCAGCCTTGGGAGATGAAGCAGGATACTAGACCCAGAGTAGGGACAACAGCTTCATTCTCATTCCGCTAAGCCATCTAGTTCCTTTCTTACCGGATAAAAATCAGTCTGTCTTTCCTCTTGCCCTGTGACTTTTAACTGCTTGACGGTAACGAAGCTGGGTGTGGAAAAACTCCACAGGCCTGGTGGTTTGGGCACTCTGCCAGCATGTAAGTGTTCAATCCCCTTTTGCTGAGTAGCCTAGGACCTAGAACAGGGTTCTAGTACTAGTCTAGAACAACCCTCTATAGAAAAAAAAAAAATTAAATCCCGATCAACAACCAGCATGCCAGAGGATGCTAATTATAGTCTTATAGTTCATGTTTGTCAAACTTCTCTAAAGACTTTGACAGAGTTCAGGTGTCTATTTACACTGCCTGGTGTGAATACAGTTCCCAGATCTGGACAATTAAAATTAAGCACGCAGGGGGCTTTAATCTAAGAATGAAAACACCTAATTTAAATGCCTTAGGAATTAGACTATTTCCAAAAGTACATAAGTATTGGATTTCTTTTAGGGACTTTGATGTGGTTTAGCTAGAGTGTATGTCAGCTTGAATTCCTAGACTTGGATTTTCAAAATAACTGCAAAGATGCACACTAAGAACGGATTTTAAAAGTAAGTTGACAGGCTGGCTGTTTCTGGCATATTAGCAAAGTCCTTGTAAATACGCATTATTAGCTGTAGCAAGAACTGGCTTTCCTTTAACTTCATCTTCTGTTTTGTCAAGAAAAATACAAGATTGTGTATCTGTACCAGTGTGCATATATGTGTGAATAATAATACATTTTTATGACATAAGTTTAAGAGCCGAATAACCTATATAATTTATTTACTATGCAATTTAGAGCAATCCACTTTAATACCTTCTATTTTTAAATACAAGGCAACTAGGGATGGATTAATGAGGCCTAATATTATGAAAAGAAAATTAATGATACATGTGGAGATAATACTTCACAACACAAGCCAGCAGGGGACTATTCTCCATTAGAAGCCTGAGTTCTGCGAAGTTTCAATGATGCAACTGAATGCATTATTTTATTAGCACATAGTTACAGTTTTCAGAACTGTGGAAATTCTGTTTTCTTTCAAGATATTATTGGCAGATATTGGAAAGCTCACCCAAACACATTTGGTCCTGCTGAAACCCCTGAGATAATAATCTTTTCCAAACATCAAAACAATAATATGCAAGGTTATAAGAAGAGCAACAAAATTGTCAGAAACATGGAATTCCTGCACCAAATGAAATTAAAAGGGCCTATTCTAGTTAGATCCCAACCGTGTAAAGAGTTCACATTCCTATCTTTAACTGTGTGAATAGTCATATTGGTTTCATATTCAAAAATCTTCACAGGATTAAGTTTTAAATTGAGGTCACATGTCTCCGGTCACTTCTGTTGCCCTTCTTGAACTCCATGGCACTATTCACATGCTCAAAATTAAATGTTTGCAAGGTCAGAGACTGGAAATAATGAAAGTAAAAGCAGATATGGTAGAGAAGTAATTTTGTATGCTATACTTTAAAAAAAAAATCAAAAGCCTCTCTTTATATCCAAGCTATGAAGATGCTTAGACTGAGTTGCACAAAAGGTCTTGGTGAATGGTCCCTCAGGAACATATTTCCTGACACCAGTTTGGATTCTGTCCTGTGAGATTCAGAAAAGCAAAATGGGATAGACTCATAGGAGAAATTTGGATGCTAGTCTTCAGGTATACAGCTGCATAATGAGGTTAATAACTCCAAATGCTACACAGTGGATGCAGATATATACCTTTCACATGCCTGGGGAAATCAGGGCACCTAAAAGAGGACGCAAAGCCAAAATGAAGTGGCTATAGCTCTGTGGCAGCCTGAGCAGCTATTCTAATTGCCGGTCTTGCCTTTTCCTCCACTGTTGGGTGGGATTTTGAGTCGCGTCTTTGCTCCAGCTCCAGTATTGCTCCACTATTGGCTTTACTAAGGTTCTTCAGTGCACTGATCAGTCACTTTTATTTTTCAATTTTCTGTAGATATACTGAGTCGGGACCATTCAAGAAAGTGTCCAACAAGTGCCAGCTCCTTCCAAAAGGAAATCATAGCAATGTCTGGCCATGGGGAAGAAAAAGGAGGACAACAGCTTCCAGTTATGGACTTGCAGTATCATGGGTCTGTTGAAGAGCTCTATTTCACCAGAAACTCCTAAAATAGATACTTCTCCAAAGACAGCACTACAGCCAAGGGCTGTGCAGTTTTCAGAAATTCAATTTTTAAATCTGCAATACTGAGAAGTGCCTAACTGGAAATTTCCAGGTCTTGGATTAAGCATTAGCATTAAGATTGGTGCCTTTAAAAGAAATCAATTTAGAGTTAAGTGGGTTTTTTTCTTTTTTTTTTTTTTTAAATAGATGTTTGCCCTGCTCTGCCTTCTTTATCCCACTTAAAGCACTCACAGTATAGAAAGGAATATTCAATTCCCCCTCCCCCTTCCCTCTTTCCCAAAGTGGTATAAACCATCATCTACTATGTAAATTGAAACCACCTGGTTAAAGAGGGGGGGAATACTTCCCTTTCTACATGGCGAAGCTGTTCCACCCTTTCTGGATTATTTACATGTTCCCTTGAGAAGGCAGTGATCCCATATTCCAGGTGAGCACTCTAACTGGCAGGCTGCTGAATCGTTCTGCTCTCCCTCTGGCCCTGTAGATATTCAATTATTTCCTGGAAAGTGAAACGGAAGAGGCTGAGAAACTCCCATCCTGGAGCACCTTCTCAGTGGCACCCCCCAGGCAGGTGTGGGTTCAGCCAGAAGAGGAGTCAAAGCTTAGCTCCCTCACATCTCACCAACCGTTGAATTGCCCCTTTAAAGATAGGGCACCTTTGACTTTCTTACAGACTGGCTACACTATGAATCCACCCAGGTAAAATAGTTCTTGAAGTATGTATTTTATTAATCAAGCTGGGATATAGGCAGGATCTTGGCACCTCCGTGTTTAATGCTAACAGAATTAAACTGTCGTGCGTGCCAGGATTAAGTGCCTAAGAGACTTTGCTAATGGGAATTTAGGTGCTCAAGGGCTTTAACCTTGGCTCCTACAGTTAGTCATGGGGTTGAAGGTTGTGAAACCCAGTGGTGCCATGAACAAAAGGGTGCTTTATCAGTCAGGTATGAAATATTTCTGTCATGCATCACAGCTTCATCTGGAGAGTTTCCCCTCCTTTCAGGAATATAATCAGTAGAAGACAATATTACATCCTATTTTTTAGGCAAATTATATTTAATAATCAAATAGAGATGACAGGTATGACTCTGAATGCAGTTTGCAATTTTCTTTAGCTCATATAAATACAAGAACTATTTTAATGCCTCAGACTATAAACCAATCACTGATTACTAGTTATAGAAGGATTTTTTTTTGTGTGGCAATGCAAGTTCATTAGGGGTTATTTTCTCTTCCCCTGAGTAGTTTTAGTGAAGGTTCTCCAGTGTTTCTTCTTCTGTTACCTTTTTGAACTCAGTATCCCCATCAGGATGCATACATCTTCTGCAGTGCTTTTCCAACTCTGTGCTAACAAAAAACAGACAAAGAAATTGTAAGATACGCTTAAAACACACACCGAGAACTAAAGGACATAATCAGCTTACTTGGATTTTGCTAATGTGCCTGTCTATTCATTTGATAGGAATTAAAATAAACTCCAAGTATAAGTAATTTAGAAACACAGATTTCTGGAAATCCTATGAAAAGTGAATACTTAAGACATGTAAGCACTTTTGAAAATCTCACCCTGCAGATGGGATTCATCCCTCTTAGTGCAGCTATGTAAAAGCTAGCCTAGCCGAAGCAAGCTGTCGGGGCTCCTTTTGTAATCAGTGGAGAGAGGTAGGCGTATCCAGAAGGCAATTTTTCTCATTTCTATGTCTCCATGGAAGGGAAGGAGAAGTCCAAGGAGAAGTCTAATTTTTATATGATTAACCTTAGGTGAGATGAGTCCTACATTTGACTTTCTCTGACACTCAATTCTTGTCAAGATTAACAGGATGAGCATTTTCTGACTTGTTAAAAAGTAATGATCAAAACTCGAGCATGTATAATATACTTCTACTTCATTTCTCAGCCCAGACTCCCACTGGTGTAGACTCCTGACACACTGGCCATTGTGCTAAATCACTCCAAAGTTTGCCAGGCTTAGGATGATAATTGTAGGAGGGAGGGAGTCCACATCTGTTAAAAGTTCAAAAATGCTTGGGCTGACATTCTTAATTTTCCCTGTTTCTTCCCAATATATATACAGGGCCAATAGTGCATATAGTGCAATGGAACATTTGAAAGTGAAGAGGTTGACAATACTTTTCATTAATGTATTTCTTTTACATTTATAAAATTGCTTATCTCTTTCCTATGATGCTAATTTTTACTGTGTTTTTAAAATGCATTTTTCTCAAAATTTTCTTCTGAATTTTTCAGCCCAAAGCAAAATAACAATCCACATATATTTACCAATATCCAAAAGTATTTATAGGAACTTCTGGTTTCTGTAATTGCAATGAAATATTAAACAAAAATTCTGAATTTGCATTAAAAAAATCAATCCTTTAACACTGAAATGGTGAAACAGACACTCATTTCACCTTGTATAAAATATGTGCATGAAATTGTCTTTATTTTAAAGAAAACCTTCATCCTATGCATGTATTATTTTAAAGCATCTTTTAAAGCATCTCTAAAGCTTTGTAAGCAATATAAATACTTAGTAATAAATGGGTTTTGTATCACATCAAACACTCTCTGGCACTTTATAATAGCTTTTTCAATGTGTATTTCTTTTGCGTTCACACCTTCACAGCACTGTTACTTGTGTGTATGGATATATCTGAATCTGGGTGCAGCCATATGCAGGATTCAGCTGATGGTAGCATAAAATGTATCTTTTCCAGATTCAGCTGTGACAGAAAGAAGCTCAGATTTCTATAGCAGTTTCACCAGCACAAGTCAAAAGAAGCTCAGATGCAGCCAGCGAGGTGACTTTGCATTCCCTATAGTCTAAGTATATTTAGCATAGGACCACAACTCTAGAAGGTGTCAGCTGAGCCACTGGAATCAGGTAGCAGCGGCTCCAGGAAAGAGAGCTGAGCAAATCTGGGGATAGAAACTAGTGCTACCTGTCTGCTTCAGGTATGCTCATTTAGTTCACGTGAAAGCCAAAGCAACTCCACCCTCACTGCTATTTTAACATGATTTTGAGCTACCTCTTGTGTGCCTACACTTGTGTTATATTCATATTTCTTACTCACAGTCTCATCAAAGCTTAAGCGAGACCACGAGACCAGACTTTGTTCCTCTTGATGGAGTGTAAAATACTGATCTGGCAAAAAAAGCATTTTATTACTATTTATTAATGTTATTTATTATTATTGCTATTTCCTGTCAAATCCCATCTTGCTGGTTTCTTTCACCCTTGCTGAGTATCCTCCCCACCCTTGCAGAGCTGCCTGCTCGCTGCCTATCACAGGCAGGCTGAAACACCTGGGTGCTCGTCCTGCACAGCTGTACACATGCCACTGCCCAGCCATCTGCAGAGCACTCCATATGGCGATTTCTCCTGTAGAGTGGGCTGACAGGCAGCTGCATCTGAAAGCGAATGTTTATTGTATAATTAGAAAACACTGCATCAGGATTAGCTACAGTAAGAACAGCGTCAAACCTCTGCTCCAAGCCTAACCTTTATCCCAAGTTCAAGGACATTTAGTTTACCTGTTTGTTTGAGTGTGGGGGAGTTGTTTATTTTTTGAGTTTCTGTACTTTCCCCAGCCACCTGTGAACAGAAGTACCAAAATGCCATTACAGTGGCTGTTCTTGCCATGTTTATTGCAAGTCTGCAAATGGATATTGAAAATTCCATTTCTGAATTCACTCTTGTGAGATTAATTTTAGCACAGCCCAGATAATGGGTAGGGATACAGGTGTCTGCAAAGTAAACAGAAAAAAAAAATCAATTAAATCCTGAAACATCAGTAATACTTGAAATTCAGATGGTTCAGAAAAAAATTCAGGTATGAGACAACGTCTTAACACTGAATCTAATACCCTTACAAGTCAGAGGGGTTCCCCCCGCCCTTGTGATTTTGTGTACAGTATAAGCTACAGTGCAGTATAGAACTACAAACACCGTCAGGGACACTTTGGGATATGGTGGGGAGAAAGGAGATGAGACATTGGGAGTAAGAAGAAGGGAGTGAAAATCTCAACTGATGTAAGCTTGCATAGCTTCAGTGACTTCAAAGCAGTTACGATGATGTCTTAATTCAGATGGTTTGACCCTGTACATCTTACAAATGTTCACATTGCTGAATTATATTTTTTCCTCCCTTTCTCCTCTTATTTTCTTCCTGAATTTTCAGCATTGATTTACCACATAAGAATTACAATGTGACTGTCTGTTAGAGGCAGCACTGCATTTTTAACCTACATATTCATGGGCACAAAAAGGTTTCTCATCAAAAGAGAGCTGCAAGCAACGACTTCCCCTCTTACTCTTCTTTCTTTCCAGCTCAATTAAGAAACAACATGTTTTTCCTCTCAGTGCTTGCCTTTTATCTGTTCCTCTTCTCATGTTTCTTTGTTATTTTTTCTCCTTCACGGCATAGCAGTGGTGCCAAATGCTGATGAGATAATACCAAGTTTAACCCCATGCAGTCCTTTTTCTAATTTCTTCAAGTACTAGAAACATGACCTGCACTTTTGGAGGTTCCCTGCAAGCCCAGGGAGCTGACAGGAATCTCAGAACATCCCCACTTACTCCAGGACCAGAGAATATGGAATAATTCTGCTCCCTGATGAACAGAAGTTGGGAAAAAAACGTACTCTGCATCAAAACCAACTGGTGGAAGTTGTTAGACTTTTTGATTATTTCTTACTTAGTTTTCTCTTTAAAAAAAAGTGAGACTTATTTCCAAGATAATCACTGTTCTATGCAAATGCTTCCTATCACAGTTTTACATACGAAAAGTGGAAGTCTGTATCGGAAATTTTTTTTTATGGACATCACTTTTTGTCACCCACTGGGAATATACAGAATTGTCTTATGTCTCAATTTGTTTAGCTTTTGTAATATTCACATGATAGATATTTGAAATATTGTAAATATAATGGCGGTTTTTTTTCAAGAAAATGAAAAATGATAGAATACTTGCTTAGTTGTTAATACTGTAACTAATAATATTTTTTGTTATTGTTCAGATTTGGTGACACCACTCAATTTAGAAGCTTTACTTCAACTGTATTTACAACAATTTGAAAGCTGATCTAGTGAAAGAATTTCCTTCATGATATGGATAAGTATATTAATTTCAAAAGAATGTTTTTGCTATTATAATACATACTCTTTCTGCAATGTATGCTATGAACTATAGGTTCCTCCATTCCACTCAAACCTACACACTAATTGGAAAAGGCTGATGATTAAAACATGCATAACAATGAATGCAAAGTCTAACAAGGTTTTTTTGTTTCTTGCAGAACAATGACAAATGTTGTTCTGAAACGTGATGTTTTCTTCATTTTCGAACAAGCATTGATTGCCAATTAATATGCTTTATCAAAGTTTTCATGAACAGAATGAAGGAAGGAAGAAAGGTTGGCTGGTTTGAATTGTCAGGGTAATATGAAACTGAGGTTTTAGTCTTCATTGAAAACTACCTGACTAGTATGGTTCCTAATTCTTCTTTTTCTCTTCCTTAATTTTTTAAGATTATTGAAACACAGCTCAAGAAAAAGCATCGGTAGAACTAATAGGGAAATTTCCAAAGGTTGAAAAAAACCAAACATCCATGTCAAAATGCTTCTCTTTTAGGCTCTCAGAGTCTCTTGTTATCCTGCTTTGTCTTATTTTCTCAAATATCTCTTCAAATATAAACATTTGCAGCTTTTAGACATGTTTTTCATGCTATGCGTTATAACCAGCCCTGCGAGTTTGCTTACAAGTTCACAAACTGCTGAGCTCAGCAGTATATCAAAACTTAGAAAAGTAAACTAAAATTTGTAAATTGTAAGGGAGTATTACGCTGCTGGATGCAGTGGTTATCTGAATATCCTTTAACAGCATTATCTTACCAGATAACTACCATCTTCTGGTAGAAAAGCATCACTGTTGAACATACTATTAAAGTCTTCCAAGTTTTCTTTTCTTCTTATTACAGAAAATCCTGTTGGCTCTCCATACATTGTATCTTAACTTATAAAAACTTTTGCTCACAGAAAAATTTGTGGAGAGTATAATTTGTTAATGGGACACAGTCAGTTTTCAGCATCCTTTCTGGGAGCATTGGGAACACTGCACTTGTTGAAGAGTCTCACTTTTCACAGCAGGGCTTATTGCCAGGTAGAAACTACCATCCTAACTAATTTAATAACACAGGATATTGGTTTCAGATACACTGAAGACAGATTGAGATCTAATGGCCTACAGGTGATAATGTAAAAAAATAATAACCTGGACACATAACAAAACTTTGTGCATATAGTGACAGCTACTGTGTCTGCAAAGCAGACAAGAAAGTCCTTCAATACCAAAGTGTGTATATATATATATATTTCTTTTTAAAATACAAACATTATAGAAAAGATCCTTTCTAACAATACGGTCAGCGTATGAGAATGGGAATTCTGACACTACTGTATAAATAATTTATGTTGTACAGATGTTAGAGAAAAATCAACCAGCCATATAGGAATAATGAATCTTTAGAGGATGGAAAAATTAATTGTCGTTGTATTTGCCAGTGAGAGTCTACAGCAACAGTTATTTTTTTAGAATGAATTTAAACTCTCAGCTTTAGAAAAAGGATGTGTGGCACCTAATAATTAGCAAACCAGAATCTATGCACCAAATTATTATCATGTACATATTCATTTCATTAGATTCACACCACCGTGTGGTGTAAACCAGGAATAATTAAACACCAGATGGTGGTATAAACTCCAATAATGAGAGCTCATGCATAATGCATGAGAACGGGATTTACTGTTGTTTTTATCCATTTGGAGCCATTATGCTACTCTTGGACCCCAAATGATGTCTCAGAGAAAGAGATCTCTCTGGATTGAGAATTCCTCTATACCGAACAATTTGTTCATTTGCTCTGTCATATCCTCATCAGTTATCTTCCTGCTCAACTTCCAGAATTTCCGAGAACACATTATTTTCTGGCAGCACTCACAAAACTCCTGAGCTTTTCCATCATACCGAAGCACCAGAGCTTACGGGATATCATTTTATGTTTCTGCCAGCAGTATAAAGTTTAAGATTAGGACCTTTGGAAATTGAATCGGATTTTTAATGATTGTAGTGTCACATTTCCAGCCTGAAATACTTTTAAAATGTCATTAACTGATGTGCCATTAATCATTTAGATTTTTTTGACCATTAAAATATCTTTTTTTTTTCATTAAAGAAGTAATGAATATGAAAGTGAAGTGAAGGCAGGATATATAGTATATTAATGGCTGGAATGGAGAGCAGATTAGTATGCTTAATTCTCCTTCAGTCATGACATTCCGCTTAGGTGTTTATATTGCTCCTGAGTAAAACAATGGCAGTTAAAGAACAAATGGGTAGTTCCTCTCCTAATCAGTCCTGGTAAAAGAAAACGAGAACGTTAACATCTGCATCTTTTGCTCCTTGACGTCTACCAAGTGAGTCAAAATCAGGAAGGCTAGAAATCAAGGTATACTTTTTTAACTTCTGCATGAAAAAACATATTCTTGATAAAGACTTTTGATGTCTGTAGCATTCACAGAAGCTGCCATCCCCCCAGAACAGAACATCGCTATGTCCACTCCGTGCCACTGTATGAAGGATACAGGGTCTAATGCTTAGTTGCTACTGATTAGTCCTGCTTCCCTGCATCTGATAGTTCCCCTTACCTTCTGGTACCCCGTCTGTCTGTCTGGAAAAGGAGAACCAGGATGCCAGAGGTCCAGCTGTTTCACAGATATGACAGCTATACCCAGTAGCAACAATTCCTATGTTATTATTTCTCAGCAAACCTTGTGAAAGACATGTGCCTTCCAGCACCATTTTGAAATATGAGGAGCTCCGTGTGTGGATGACTTTCAGCACACATCCAAAAAGTATATGTATGAGAGACAGAGGTAGTTCTAAGACATTTGTAGTCAGTCAGCTCAAGGGTAAATGCAGTTCCACTTTTAACAGGAGAGTAGGACACACCATTACAGCTGCATCCCATACCAGAGGGTGGGATATTACGGCTCCCATGGCTCTGAAGGGAAAAGTATCGAAATTTTCCTGTTAGCAGATAGCTTTACATGTGTGGCTAAATGCATGGTGTACATGATAGCAAGTAGAAAAGCAGGACTAGGTACTGCAATTAGAAATTACAAAGTTTTCTTAGATGACCTAATAAGCCTGTGCCTTGACTGTGATTCATCCTCTGTCTCAGTGGCCCTTCTGCCAACTAGGACCATTCGGAGTAAGGGTAGCTCAGGACAGAGGATTTTATAGGACCTTTTGTATTGGTCCTTCTGCACTGGAATAACCTATGACACGGTGGGAAAACATCATGGCCCAGCAAACTTTGAAGCAGCCGTAGCTTTCCAAAGCAACTTAGGTTTTCATACAGCGTTGAGTTTCAAGTAGCTGGCTGCTAAAACCAGCTACTGAAATCACACTGAGGTCCCAAACCACCTACCAAAGAACAGTTTATCAGGTTTCACTCACCGCTGCAACTCCACCTCTGTAAGGCACACAGTCTGTGCTTGGCTCAGGAGGCAGTACCTTCTCCTTCTCTTCTGCTCTCTCTGGATCCCAGTCTTTTGTATCTTCCTCTACAGATCAGCCTGATTCCTGCAGGCTCCATGATCACCATTCACAACTGCTTGAGAGTGATTTAAAAGCACAGTCCTTTTTCCCCAAGATTTTTTTCATTTGAATGCAGCTCATACAAGCTGAGCTTATGTATACAGTAGCAATGCTTTACTTCAGTACTACACTGGCAAAGGGCTTCTGTGTGGATGCATCCTTATCAGCCAAATCTGCCCTTATATAAGTAGAATAAAGCCATACCACGTGCTGTGCTGCTGGTCTAAGCGTAGGTGCTCTAGGACCAGCAGAGATTTCTGCTGTCATGGCTGTTTCAGCCCTTGGTTTTGCCCTGACTGCAGTACACAGCTGTGCTCTCAAGGTTCTGCATTATGGATGTATAGCTTTAGAAGCACACTGACAGAGTAATATTCACAGCCAGGATTATCACTGTTTTCATAGTCCTGGGCTTTGAGTCAATTGCAAAAAAAGACATTTTATATAAATTAAATTCCTTTCGTCAGAAGAGTTTTATGAAAGTTAAATTATTTTAGTGAAGCCTAAAGAAAAGGAAAATACATCGATCCTATAGAATCAAATATAACCAGAGAATCTTGATGAAGAGTTTTCTCTGAAAAGGATTTTTGATGAAAATTGTAAGTTCTGCTATACCGACATTTCTGAAAGGGTGAAACAAAGTAAAAAGAAAAATGTTTCCTCTTGTGAAAATCGAAATGAAGTTATTTCATTACATGCCAACTCCTTCAAAATGTTTAATTTCTAATTAAGAACCTATTTGTGTAAGGACTTAGGGAAAGTGCAGCTCAAGACTCTGTGCTCTCTTTTGCTATGGACTACTTTGAAGACTGTGGCCACTTCAGTGAAGTGCAACAATTTTATCACAAGTTTTAAGGCTCCATGCACTAGAGATGATGCTCCTGAGGATGATAATTCCCACAGCCCCGTGTCACAAAAACCTGGAGAAAACCCAATTTCCTGTTGGGTTATCTTGAAAGTTTTTTTAGGAAAACTGAATATATTGAAATAATACATTTTACAGGTGCAGTCTGCTTGTGCTCAGGGTCCAAAAATAATACTGTCACAATTGTGATAAGCCCAGGCTGGTACTTCCTACCTCTCACTGAGCTCAAGCACAATCACACTAATTACAGTGAGGGGTATGGTGCTGACTCTCAGTGCAGCAGCGTGAGCATGTGTCTTTGTGAAGGGCTGTAAGGATATACTCCTAAGTCAACAGTCCTCACCAAAAAAGACACAACAGCTTTCTAGTGAAGTTAGTATGTGGTATTTGCCTACATTTGTGGAGGGCTGGAAACTTTTGTGCTCCTAAGAAGTTCAAACTATATTGTTAATTTATTTCATTATTCCCACACTTCTAAGCCAACGTATTTTGTTTGAGCTGGAAGGAAAAGATGAGAGAGCCTGCCAATCCATCCAGACACATAGTCCTAGAGGTAAAGGGGAAGGAGAGCATACTGCTGTCTCTATAATTTCTATACAAGGGCAGAGGACCCCATCCCTTTCCATTGCTGCTCCCAAAAGAGAGTTCTATCTGCTTTTCTTCAGAATACAAGAACATATGGTAACCAATAAGAATGCAAGGAAGAAAAGTCAGAATGGATCAAAATGTGTATTTTTGAAAAAAAAATCTGTGGAACTCACTGTCACAAGTGAATCCTTAAAAGCATTTAGATATGTGTATGGACAACAAAAACATATAGCTCTGCAGTGAAAAGTGTTAAAACAAAACTAAAGCAACTTTTTTGGAAAACATTGAAATATTTTGTGCTTCAGGCATAAACAGAGATTTAAAGAGGAGGGTAAAGGAGCCATTCATCAGGCAGATAATTAAATAGTGGTTCACTACAGTGTTTCTTGAAACTTTACTTTGAAGAAACTGGCATTACTCACAGTTAGAGCTCTTCCTGGATTAGAGGAACAACTGATCTGATTCAATACAGCAGTTCCCATGACTTCAATAAGAAAATTGAAATGGAATAGCATTCCTAGGAAATTATTTTACTTGGGTTTTCACCGTGGTATGAAAGTCAGGCCTCAGTAACTGATTTTGAAACATTCAGGTGTAGGCAAACCTGAAGTTTGTAGGAATCTTTTCTAATTCTGTACATTCCCAAAGTGTAGAATAAATCTACCCGGCTGCTACAACCAATAAATTATGAATGTAAATGTCATATCCTTAGCTTGGGTTTATGTCCTGTAGACAGGAGATAAAGAGTCTCATAAAATGGTGGAAATAGAAAGAGCTAGTAATAATCAAAGTATATTTTGACAGTTTTGGGCAAAGTGGCATGCCCAACTATTCATGGACAATATGGGTGCTTGTATATCAACTAACTATATCCTAGAGTGACATGACTGGTAGATAGCTATTCACTGATTTAATTTTCTGCCTTCAGATTTATTTTTTTTTAATGTTGTTATTATATTTAATCATAGTTCAAAAAGTTATTGGTAACTGTATAAATCTAAGAAACGTGCTTTTTTTGACAGGCTAATATACTTTTGTCTACCCTGACCCTAAGAATATGCTCATTTTGAAACTCCATAAAAAGTGCTGCACTTTATTTTCAAAATATCCATTTTGATTGCATCTTGCAAGGAAACTAAGCCAAAAATCACTGCAATGTTTATTAGGATAGTTATAACAAGTGGGGTGAAAAAATGCAGTTTCCAGGGAAAATGGCTATGCTAACATACATGACGTAGATAAAATTATATAAACAGAAGATAATTCTTCATGCTTGGATTACATTAGAGATGTCATAACTACTCCTGTAAAGGCATTCCTTTAGTGTGACTCCCCTCTGCTATCTTTATGAAGCTACAATAGAGACATCAACATTTAAACTAATCAGCCTGGACTCTCTGCAGACTCAACGGAGGTGTAATTCATCTTCCCTGTTCAGACACCTACTTTAGGATATCATGAACTGTGTCCTGAATGAGCTAATATACAGTGCTATCGACTACACAGGTTGGTTATCTCAGACATTCACCATCAATATCTATTCAGCATATCCTACGTCTGACCACCACACTGGTAGGGCTATAGCAGCAGTTCTGTAATGTAAATTTTTGAATCTAGCAGTAGCGGTCAAAGATGTTACTGTGCAGGACACAGCAACTGGATTGCAGTTATCCTTACAGCAGCTCAGCCTTCAAAGTCGATTGACATAATAAAACATATCTCTTTCTGTAACAAACTGGTCTGCTGCTAAAAAATATCTCCCAAAGAGACAGCTGTCTAAGACAGGAAAGTTAAATACTTTACTGAAGACCATGAAAGAAATTAATGGTGAGCGCAGGTTTGTAACTTTGGAGTACCCACTCCCACAGCTGAATGCAGATTATAAAAGGAGGTTCGTCTTTGAAGGTTTCAGAAAAACAATCCAAGGTTACTGTTTGGATATGGAGGACTATGACACTTAAAGATGTGGCTATTGGATAAGGGATTAAACTAAGTGGCTGTCACTGGCCTCAGCATGAGCTCCAAAACTATACGTGTCACAGTAGCTGTAGGGCTGCTAGACAATGAGCCAGTGTACTGACCAGAAATGTTTCTATTCCTCTATCAGTGCCTGGAAAAAATCTCACAATTGCAACTGAGAGTCAGTGGAGGATTTCATTCTGAGTGTTAGCTAAAGGGCTGCTGATAAAACAAATGTCCCACAGGATGCTATTGCTTTTTATTGCAGGAAGACCTAGAGGGGGTTCAAACAATCATCTGTCAAGGGATGTTTTTAAGGGTGCTACTGTACAGAAGCAGATAAGGTAGAGAGTTCATGCAGTATTCACAGTAGGTAAAACCGAAGTCATCCAGGGATATGCATCACCTGGACCATATCTGAAAAAATGATACTACTGAGTTTGAGTTCTTATCTGTATCAACTCCATATCAAAGTTTATTGAACTATGAATTTGTCCCAGGTTATAGGGGATAGAATTTTTCTTTCTTTTTATCTACCAAAACTCATTTCCAATGCTGCATGCTACACACATTTTATAATAAATATCCAAAATGCAACTGGAGACATCACAAACATTGTCTTATCTTACAGCGCTGGGATTTATTTAAACCTGATTTATTGACAGGCTGTGTTGGAAATATGGAGAGAAATTATGCTATTAACATTGTTTGCCTATAATCTTCTAGCCTCAGGGATGCTGAATATTAAAGCAGGCAAAAAAAAATACTACTTATTACAGAACAGGTAGAGAATATATACTGAGTACAGTAAGTAAAATTCTCAAAACACACCTATATGACCTGGAACACATTTTCAAAGAATTTTGGCTTTGGAAGATTTAGGCTCTGTAGAGATCCACATGTATTTAAAATGGGACATATATATTTTGAAAAACTTATCCGCTAATGAGTATTTCCACATTACAGTCAATGCTCCTTCTATCCTTTGCTAGACTAAGATCTAGCTAGAAGAAAGGAAGGAAGGAAGGAAGGAAGGAAGGAAGGAAGGAAGGAAGGACGGACAAACGAGCATTCAGATTCAGGTGATGAAAACTGGCATCTCTTTGGAAGACAGTAGAACTAAGTTCTACCTTTTGAGTATCTAATACATAGAACATAGGTAATTATTATTGTTATTACTTTTATTTCAGGAACTGTATAATGTTTAGTCAAAATGAAACTGTACACATTTTATTTAATGCAGTCTGGCTCAGATAGTTTTTTTCTTTTTTTTTAGCTTTGCCAACAGAAATTCTATGTTGCAGCAGGGATGAAGGCTTCAGGCCAAAGTCAAATACTTCTTTTCTTTTTGTCGTAAGATTCTTGGAGTTTATCTCATTCTTTCCATGGCCAAAATGAAAAACACAATAACATAGGGTGGAAACATATAAACTCTCCTTACAGAACTTACGTGCTGTATTTCAAACAATTCAGTAAGGTATTTTGAGTGAAGTCCATAAAATTATTTGTGTGGAAATCCAACCTAATTCCCTACTTAGACTGCTAAACAGATATCTGAAATTCTTAAACAGTAACCTTTGAATTACCATTGGAGAAACAATCCACTCTCAGAAAATGTTGTCAGTGGGCCACACAAAGGCTGCAGCACGTCCATACAACCTAGTGTCTAGTTCACTGATCTAGGGATCAGGGAATCATCAGTAAGCGTATCTTCTTATATTTAACAGTTGTTGGAAAACTTCCAGAAATGGCTTAGAACAATGAAAGCTGGCTAAAGAATTCTGCACACCTTAGCGTACCAGGATGTATAATATACTGTTCCTGTGTATCTCCTATCTGTTATTGCAGCCATCTCTTGGCATGCTCTCTGTTGCCTTCCAAGAGTCTAAGCCTTTCCATACGTTTTATGCTGACCCTAGTGTCAAACTCAATTGGCTGTTCAGCTTGGAGTGAGGAATTAGGAAAGCTAAAGGAGCAGTAGTCTTCAGCACAAGTGCTTTTGTGGATCCAACTTAAGTGCACAAACAGGAAAGGATTTAGCAATCAACTTACCTAGATTTTGCCACATGAAGGAATGAAATATCATAAATGCTTTTGCATATCAGAGCCTGCATCACTTTTGAACTCAGGACTTCAATGTTTTTGAAAATTTTATGGCTTGTATTCGTCCCAATACAAGGGCCATAAAAAGAAGACACTTACTGATTAACTTCTGCTAACAAAAAGAGAGCTGTGTCATCTGAATGTATCTGTCAGCAGTTGCTATTCTGTTAATTAAGTTGCCTGTGAGATGTTAGTAAGCCTCTACCATAGTTTTCCAAACAGAAGTTTTTTGCTTCTTAACTTTATGGATAGGGAGGATTGTAGAAAAAGCTTACCATTTCCTCCTTATTCTTTTAGACCCTCTTGGTCTTAAGCTAGAGACCTGTCTTGATAACCGTCTGGGACCTCCAGATTGGCAGGGAGTGGAATATTGCTTTGAGTATATGACTGCTAAAAATGGTTTGACTGCATTCACATGACCCGTTTTAACTGGATCTGTGAGTGTTAAGTGATTGCATCATCAGCCTCCAGCAGTGTTTCCCAAGGAGGCAACTGGCCTCCTGGTTGAGTCAGAGCAACATAGGGGCCTGTGGTCTTCAACAGTTGAGCAGCTGAGGGAGAGGGAAGGGAAAATGGAAAACTCTTATATCAGCTCCACCACTGATGGATTAACTCTTCGCAAACACTGTGTGAATAAGACCTTTAGTAACACAGCTCCCTTTAACTAGGCTCTACTAGAGAACGTGGGCAAAACTTAGACCTATAACCACAGGGAGGCCTGAGATCTCTGAGCATAATTATTTATATATTTGCTTTTGCTATCCCTTTTAATATAGTATATATCTTCTGTGTTTCTCTCTAGTAATATCAGATTAAGATTATGATAACTATTCTTACTTACAATTACTTAAATAGAAATTTATTTCTTCTTCCTTGGATTGATACTGATACTATTGAAAATGTCCTTTTTATGTAACGGTGTTAGTGTTTTTTGCACCAGTGTTGCTGGTAATCTCACCTCATCAAGAAAGTATTCCAGGAATCATTTCAGAGTAGCCACCAATCAGTGCAGTAATGTTTCACTTCCAAAATTATCTCCTTCAGATCTGTTACTGGAAACATCACAAACAACATTTATCTGTTGTAGAAGGAATTCACGTTTCTCCTGACTATTCTCTTGTGTAAATTACTGCTTCTATTTAAAAACATCAGGCTCTGTCCAATTCTCAGATCCAATGAGTCTGCTTTATGCCATTCTTCCTAGGCCAAGGAAGACTAATTAATCCCAGTGGAGAAAAATTCCACTACTGTTCAGCTCTTGTTGTAACTCTTCAGTCTCTTTTTTCTACTGTCCCAATTCATGATGTATTTTTAGGGGTAAGGAAGTACAGCTGAGGTGTTTTTCTCTGCAGGTAGTCTCTAATTTCTTTGTAGATGTGCCCCAGAGCACGGGATTGTTGATTTATCCCCAGCTTCCTGTGCATCTCTTCATGCACTTCTCAGCTGCAGGTGTATCTTCTTGGGCTTGGGCTGTAAATCTCCCTTGCTATTCTGCGGGGACTTTCATTGGTGAAATTTACTACATTTGCTAATGAATAAACAGGGATAATGGATATTTATTCAATGGATTTTCATTGTGCATTGGTTATAGCATGTGTCATTGTTTTCATTCACAAACTTCATGGGTGCTTTACCAGAACGTTAAAACATAGGAAAAAAAAAAGAATTGATCAAAAACTGCAACAGAGTTTAGAGTCAGATGGACAGGCAGACAATCTAGATAGATGTCACTTGGCACTAGATGACAGTAAGTTGCCTTATGCTGTTCACTGAATGATGGATGACAAATCTTATTGTTATACAGATGCTTAACTCGCTGGTGTGCATTATAATTTTGAAGATGCCATCTGATATGCAGAGATTAGTATGCTATGCAGCTATAGATATGTTGCAGGCGGTAGGAACTGGAATTGGTTTATTTTTTCCTGTTGTTTGTTGCCTGACAGCTTTGACTCCAAGACCCATTCATTATAGCAAACTGAATTTATAGAGGTCTGGACTTTGGCTTTTGCTTCAGTGAAAAAACCCAGGTTCTCATTTATTGGATTTGCAATGGAGATATAATATGTTTAGCACCTACACAGAGATATTCTTGATAGAAACATATTAGAAGACCATGGTGAAGTTGACCGGCACTGAAAAACAAGAAGGAGATGGTAAGAGAATATTTGCATACTGCTCACCTAAACATATCTTCAAGTTTGCTAATGTCCCCATTCAGCTTGGCATGGGCCTTAGAAGCACTGTGTAATGGGGATAAATTCCCAAACAATGTGGGAAAGAACATCTGCTGAGGGGTTTATGTAATTTTCCACTCAATTTGTTCTGTCAAGAAGATAAAGTATTTCACTCCTTTGAAGACACCAGTACTATGGGTTAAAAACCTAAAACTTAAAATGGCATAAATTCAGTATGAAGCAAACTTTCTTTGTTAGTTCTGGTTTTCTGTCTTATTTTTCCCCATGCTGAGGCACTTCAGTTTGTTTTTTTTTGTCTCTTCCTTTTATTTTCATATCTGTTTCTGGGGTAAAACATACAAGGATCCAGGAAACAAGAAACGTGACACCCCTAACCAACAAGACAGAACGCTGGGCGTGCTTCTACCAAAAAACACAATGGCTGAATGGCTGTTTGTTACTTTACTGACTTTCATTGAACATATTTGTCCTGTACTGCGAGTAAAACAATAAAATTGCCCCCTTAGCAATAGAATCACAGTCTAGAAGCTCTCAAAATGTGTAAGTTTGTGCTTCCTATTTGCCACATCAGAGCAGACCAAGGAGAAATATTAAATGCGTAAAACTGAAAGGCTTCTAATGCATTATAGGCTTTCAATATAGTACCTTTAGGGCTCCCCAAACAGCACAGTGTGTTTTATAAACTGTACTGAAAGCCTTCTCCTGTAGTGCAGTGGCTGTTGTCATTGGTATCCTTATTCATATTTCCTGTGGAGGAAATAGCTGTTATCAAATAGTATAAATATTAAATAATATCAAATAGTACATCCTTTAATGCCTTTAGTGCGAACATGTTGCTCTGTATTTGATTCATTGTTTTTACTTTATTTACTTTGCTCATATGATACAAAAGCTAATACTAAAGGGTTTTTACCCTTTGATAACAGAAAGATACAATATTAAAACTGAACATAGAAAGTGTTTAAAATGATGTGCTTAACTGACATGCAGCCTGTCAAATAACTTTTAGCATTCCATGAGAGCAGCATGCTTCACTACTACATGGCAGCACATCTGAATAGGCTTACTCGTGCTAGAAAAGATGAGCATGTATCTTTACTCTTCTCAGAAATATGTAATACTTTCATTCCTCAAAACATTTAAACAGAGCTAGAAGTTTTTGCAACTCCAGGAGGGCATGGAGACAAGGGCTAAATATATCGAGAGAAACCAATGGGTTAGCTGTCCCAACAGCTATTTCTGTGTTTGTTTTCCAAGCTGGTTGAACCAGAAAGTATGAGCACTCACACAGGAGAGCATGTTGTCACATAACTCCCACATGAGACCCAGCTGGACAAATATTTGAATCATAGACCCTTAGAGGCTCACAAAGCTCTCAGTCAACTGCTAACTGCCCTTGCACAGCAGTACCCAAGCCATCTTGGTTTTGATGAGTTGATAGCAGAGGTCCTGTAGAGAAACAGATATGGTCCTGAACACCTATAGATGGATTTGAGTTGCCTAAAAAGCCAGGCATGAATTGTTGGGACTGAATCTCTGGATTCTCCAACTTCACGTCCTTGCTTCCTCCTCACTTTGTGGCAATGGGATACATAAGAATGAGATTGGTGTTACGTAAATTAAGAGAAAAAAGAAAAATATACTCACATAAAACATAAGCCATTTAAACTCTGCACTAATTCTTTTTTTGGTGTGGGGTTTGTTTTTTGGGGTTTTTTAAGGCTCTCAGTGTTTAGTTTAGATGTATATGTTTCAGTAACAGTATATATGTCATCCATAAGCTTCTATAGTTTTATATGTAATAAAATAGATGAGATTACACAGCAAGGGAATGGCATATTTGTCTTTCCAATGACGTCTAGTAGTGATCAACTTCTTCCATTTCATAATTTGCAGTCATCAAGTGTATGATGGCTAACTTACATTAGCCTGAGTTCCATTGCATTCCAGCCGTGGCCCTCCACAATTTCTCTCCTGCAAAGTTCTTTATATCTTCTTCCTTCTGACCTGTTTTGTACTTCTGTAATACTTACTAGTGCTTACACTCTTACCTCCTACATTCTAAATTATTTATGGGTAATTCAGTTCTTTTGTACAGGTGGCAAAACTTAAATCATGGCAAGTAGTTGCCCCTGCCATGCCACTATGAAATTTAATTTTTAAAGGAATTATTATCTTATTTATTACTTATTTCACAAATTTTGAACTCCTAGAGGTAACAACTGGTTTATTTGTGTATTTTAAGTGTACCGTTGCTATTTAAGAAATGAATAAGAAATAACCTTATGGTCAGATTATTTTACAGCTCAGCAAGATTATAGTGGTATACACGTACACACAAAGAAAAGGAAAAGACACAATACTGTGCCAGCCTTTGCCAGCAAGTTTTGTTATCAAATTTTGGATGCAAAAATACGAAGAGAAATTATACCTTCGATTACGTACGTACATAAGAATCACGTTATTTACAATTGTCAGTGCAACTATTTCATATAGATTCCATATTATTTTCATGATGTCTGCAATTACAGTGAAGAACATTAGTTTCTGTATACAGATGAATATAGAAGCTCTAGGAGGTAATACTGGAACAATAAAGGAAGAAACTATAGAGACTTTCTTAAAACGGTAAAGACAATCCTTTCATGAATGTGAGGGTAATATTGTACAGCATGTAGTGAAGGGGATACTGACAATTCCCTAAATGAAGAGCAAACACTTAACATTTTGAGATATTGAAGTCCTCAGCAAACAATAAACTTTAAATTAATTTCAAAGTGACATGACAGTTAAGGTTTACGCTGTGTTGCCAGGACCCAATAGTAAAAAGTCCTATGTAAATTGAAATGGTTTAGCTCTGTCCAGTTCCCTCCTCACCTCAATCACAGCAGAGCCATTGCCACCCCATGATGTGAACTGGGTACATTCTGGAGCACGTGCCATACTCCACGTTGCTGGAGAGGCAGCCAGCTTGCAGTGATCTTTGCACACCACAGTGTGTTGCTAGCCTTTGGTGCTGCTGGTGATTGCAGAGCAAAAGAGAAGAAAGATACACAAGGGGGAAAAGGAACTGCAGGGTATAGAGAGCAGTAATTTTCTCATTTATAGTTTTATCAGTGAAGCTGTCATTTGTTTTCCACTGAGGCCTCTGGCTTTTGCCCAGTAGAACAAGACTAAAGCCTGTGGTGAAATGGGGTAATCTCACCAGTTTGTTTTGTCTTTCGGGCAAGGCACCAAGAAGTGGGTAAAGTCTATATTGCTGACAATGAATGTGGGCAAACTCCATTTCCTTGCATTTACCCCTGATTGCCTCGGTGCCTAAAGCTGCCTCTGGTTTCAATCATGGTCAGTGTCACAGACCATATCTCTCTCAGGCACTCAATGACCTGGAACCAGTCTGGCAGGAAGATTAACTAAGCTCTGGTACGGAGACAATAGCTGAGAACTGTGTCTTTCCATCACAGACCCGAGAAGGGTGAAATTCATCTGAAGGGGAAGCAAAGTTTTTTGAAAGCTGGCTTGAAACTGTGAACCCCCACAGAAACTGAGGGCGATTATAAGTCTTCCCTATGTCTTCACTGAGTGCAAAGTATGCTTCTTCACCCTGTCTTGTCTAATTGAAACTGCATCTTGTCTCCGTGTCCATTCATTCCTTTAGCATTAATATGGTTAAAAACAAAGACAACAAAAGGATGTTCACTGCATGCCATACTCTTAAGCCGTGCAGATGATGGCAAAAGGAAATAAAACACACCAGCACAATATTTATTGCATTCCACCATGCAGTACTTATATTATGTGCTCAGGTATTATGGTGAGCAAACTGGTATAAGAATGTAATGGAATTGAACTAATTACTGCTATTGACCCACGTAGAGTTGAAAGCCTAAACTGCAACTCTAATAATGTCTCCGACTAAAAATGCCCCTATTTTATTCAGCACACTGACTCATCCTGTGTGTATTCGGTATAATATCCATTTACTGACATAGACTAACTTTTACTTTTTACCGGTGACAGTCCTACAGAAGCAGAGAGCTATGAGAAAGGGATTTTTATTTTTTTTTAACACATCAATCCACAGCATTAAATTCCTGTGGCAGGTTCACTCTTCAGCCTGAGTGTACAAATTATGCCCTTGGATACATACATCTGTGTAGACCCATTGAAGGCATAGACTTACACTAGAAACCCAAAGTAGAATTCGTAACACAGAAGAAAACCAATACTGTAATTTAAGACCACTTTTGCCCTTCAGAATATTTATTGTCAGGAATGAGGTATGAACAACAAAAAAAAAGCCTTGTAGCTTCACTTTCATATTCCAGATTTAGTTTGCAGTGGTGGCAAGTAGGAAAAAAAACCCACTCTTTTTTATTCTTTTGTTTGCTAAACAGCACAAATTTTATATGAAAATAATCAAAGAGCAATAAAGGTAGAATCTGCCACTGACAATGACATAAAAGATGCTTTGCACTGTTATACAGTTTCCTGTGTATGCTTGTTTATATTTTGTTAAAATTTAAGTAGCAAAATTATTATTAAAATTATATTGTAATATATTGTAATCACACATTCTCTTAACATTAACTACTACTATAAATAATTTATAAATCTATTATTTCCTTCTGATCTTATATTGGTTTTAAGAATATAGAAAAATTCATCCTGTGGAATTTTTCTCCCTAAGTGTTATGTAAAATGTATCCATTTTCATGTCTGTGTCTCCCTATGGGACACAACAATTTGTGCTGCAAACACAATTCAACATATACCAATTCAACACAGTTATTGACTTGGCCAAAGGAGCTTGCCCTTAGGTCACTTGTTAGATCCTTGTCTTGGATACCACAAAGGACTGAGGACAGTATTGGCAGCAAGTTCCACAACAGGATGTACTCTTAAAGGTTTATGTCCAATCTTGTGTTTAGTCCCCCACTGACAGACACAACACAAAGTTAAAGGTGGGTTTCAAATGATGAGACTTAAAACTATTTTAATGCTTAAACATAAAAAGAAATAGGAGGTGGGAATAGAGAAAAGCACAGGGTTTCTGTGTTCCTTTCAACAAATGATAACTCACATTTAAAGCTGTGAGTAAGCAATAAAGTTCATAACCATAATGGTAGTGGATTGTACCCCATACTCACTCTGGCTGAATCATTAGGAGTCAGTTATTTCTTCAGTTCAGAAGCCACAGGATACCTTCAGCAGGTCCAAAGAAACCACACAGTAGCCCCACAAACTAAGCAAACTTACCCAATGCCAGTCCTTCTCTACTGTAAGGCAGCAGATTTTCATTTTAAACCATGTGTATTAACTATAGCAAAAATCCATTTCATTAAATCTCCTGAACACATTACTGATGGTTTAATTTAAGCAAACAGGCTGATGTGGTTTAAACAAACACTTACGTCTTGAAGTAATAGCCAGGGCAAGTATGGCTCATAACAAAGAACAGCAGAGAGGCGATACCTAATTTGGGCACATATTCATTTTCACAAGCTCTGAGACAAGACATGTCTTTCACAGATAAAAGCACAGTAAAAACAGTGTTGGACATTCAGTTACAATGAGAAAATTCAGCTTATCAACAAAGCAACCATCGTGTATGAAGAAAGGAACCCTCATTTTCCTCTGGGTTGCCGAGATCTCTTGCTGCAAAGAGAGCCAGCACAAGGACATATGTGGTTTATATGCCAGAATGAAGTGGCGCCAGTGGTCAACAATTTTATGGTCGTTCACTGATTAAGACTGAGAGTCTTAGACAAGCGTTGCATCCTTTCTGCAGAATCATGGTGTTGATGAAAAGTCCAGTTATGGCGAACCTGAAAGATGACAGAAGTGGCAGTTCTTGTACTTTCTCTTCAGTATATACAACGTTTAAATGTTTAGGCAACGATTGGTATTGACTATTTGCATATCCTCTACATAGAAGGACTAATATATAAAGCTGATCCCTTATCACACTGATTCCAATCACTTACTAATACTAGAGTCCACCCTGGGGAGTCCTGAAACAAAGAAGAAGAAATTTTGAGAAGAGTGAGTCGGTGAAGAAATATAGAGAAAATAAAAGGATCAGGGCGTTTAAATAGAAAAAAATATATTTACAGAATTCTAGATAACAAAATTATGACAGATACTATTCTTCATTTGCATAATACTGTCAGCTAGGGTTTCACGAAGTTGGCAGTTTGGGCTTTCATTTGTTTTCATTTTCTCTTAGAATTGTGTTCACAGCAGGAAAAATCAGCCTTAAAACCAAGAAAAAGTTAATCTTGCAAACTCAAATTTCTCTTTCAACTAAGGAAAGCATGTGGTCTTTAATGCTGTGTTATAAATGATATGGCCAAGGCAATGCAGGAAGCTGGCAGCAGTGAAAAAATTCAACCTCTGTCTCCCAATCCTCAAACCTTAACACGGGGACCATTCTCACTTTATTTCTATGTTTATGATAAACAGCTTTAAGAAGTTCTGTGCACTAGGAAAAAGGCATAGTGCAGCTGACTTTGGACTGCCTAAGTGCTTTAGACAGATATTTTATATATTTTGAGTCAGAGTATATTGCTAAGGGTTTAGCTTATATTTGCATGAAAAGGATATAGCAGATACCATTCGCTGTATCTGTGTCTGTGTGTAAGCAAGAACTCTTTAAAACCAGAAAGCGTGTGAGGGAATTAGGTACTCCAGTCTCACAGGATTTTAACAAGAACTGAGTGACTAACTTCCTGAGATATCATTATTGCCTAATAATGCACTTGACTGCTATAAATTATCTTCACACACTTGAAATCTGACTAGTTTAAAATATTTTTTTCTCCAGAGCAAGTGGGTTCTTTTATTTCTTTTTGACCAGATGAAAGCTAGCTTTATACAAATCTGCAAACAAAATCACCAATCACAACAGCATGCTTTGCTAGCGTACGTGTGTGATGAACCCCTAATGAGAGAAAAATCCTTTCTATTCAGTTTACTCTCCCATCATTTGGCTTATTGGCCATATCAAGTTAAATGTTAATTGCAGGCTACAGAGAGGTTACTTATCCCTTTGTAATCAAATATCTCATTCATTAACTACCTATGCAACAAAATATCTGCTGCTGAAGATTTGACTGAACCTTTTGTTTTCATAGCAACAAGAAGATACCACCAATCAGGGTTAAACATGGAGAAAAATATTGTTTTCACTTAAAAATGTATTTTAAATAAGAATGTTAAGCCACAATTAAAAAAAAAATACAGACATATATTCAAGAAGATTTTTAGTTTTATGAAAAGAGTTTTGGGATTCAATAAATCCACAGAGATTAAAAATACCTTTTTTTCTTCACTCATTATTACTTTCTCATTATACATTGACTTGCTGTGTGACCTTAGGCAATTAATTTACTCTCTAGCCAAAATTTTCCAACCTGAATATGTAAAATTAAACATCTGAATCTATTTTTAGGTGCTAAAATAAATGGCCTGATTTTCAGAGGTCATTTGTACCCCAAATATTCATTAAGTTGACAGGGGCTCTGCCTGCCCTTTGCCTCTGAATAACTCATTACCTCTTGCGTACATGAAGTATGGATTTAGATGCTTAGTTCCTGGTATCAGGTTGACAAATGCTATTCTCGGGCTTCTCATACAATGGGGTGGGGATGCCTGAGATATCAATACCCATGCAAAATAAATTTGAACAACTCAGTATTGGCTAGGGTCAAAAATGATGCTGCTGTGCTCACATGTCTCAGCACAGGACTCCCCAAAGATTTTTCTGGCAAAATAAGCTCCTCGCATAGTAAGCATGTCCAAAGAGATTTAATTTCCCTGGATATAATCTTGTGCACTTCATTTAGGTGCTTAATTTAGATATTGATGCACAAAAAACGTGTGTCGCCCTAGAAGGGGACTGACGAGTTAGTCTGCCTACCATAGTGGAGAGAGACAGTGCCTCTGAAGATACGCAGAGGGCAATCCACTTCTATTTTAAGTGTCTGTCTTTCCACTGAGAGTGTAGAAAATTAATAGAAAATGTTAGGTGCTTCTATCCACTCAGGATCCAGAGTGTTTTAGCCCTCTTCTGAGAAAGATATCTGGTAAATGTGACACTGTCTTATGCTTAATAGTCTAGTGGTTTGAGTGCTCACTAAGGAAATAAGAGGTTTGCATTCCCAGCCCTGATTGTCTTACAGGGGGCTGAATCGACCTCTCCTATAACCCACGAGAGTGACCTAACCGCCATGTCATGAATAATCCGAATGAAGCACTTACTGTTCCTTCTCCTGAGGCTGAGCTGCTGCCTAGCCAGGAATGCAAAATTCATTAGTCTGGGAAGTAGCAGAAGAACAAGTGTCTGATTGTAGTCACAGGGATACGTCTGAGAAGGCGGTGTCTCCAGCTTTCAGCCTCCTCCTGTGGAACTCAAACACATCTCACCTCGGGTAGTGAGGGGCAAAAAAAAGGGAGGGAGCCCTGGAAAACAGGGCAGTCCTAAGCTCCCCATTGCTATTCCCCTCTCTTTTGAAGACATGCTTTCTCATGCATTCTTTCCTGCACTCAGAGCTCTTGTTACTGACTTTGCAGAGACACTCAGCTTCAGAAAATCACACCAGTTCAGGGTACTTCATGGTTTCCTGCTTAGCAAAGTGTCCTTGACACAGCTGTCATCCCCTTAAGGCTAAGAAGAGTACAGGACATCCACTTCAGAGATTTCATCCCTTGTTTCTAAAAAAGAGATGGGAAAAAGATTGTCGCTTTTGGAAAGTAAGGTATTTTGGGCCAGGACCGAGGGCTCTGTGAATTCAGCAAGGTTAAAGTTAATCTGGTACATTGGGTGGGCAGTCCCTTCATGGAGAACAATCCTTACATGTATTTGCCATATATTCAGGTTTAAATCTGCCTGGATTGGTTTCCAAGTTATTTCTCAGACTTCTGCTGCAGAGCTCAACCTTCAAAGATACTACATAGTAAGCAGGGTGGGATGGCCCACTCTACTGTCAGGCCCTGAATGTCATGATGTTAATCAATGTTTTGACTTAACTGATTAAATTACCTGCCTACAAACAGGTCTAGGTAACAGATGTTTAGAGCCAGATGTAAGTCCAGTAGCTTCTCCAGTGTTCACAGGTCCAGTCCGAGGCTTACCTGTAGCACTTGCAGTTCAGCTCCCGCTGTCCTTCCTTGGTAGTCTGTCTCTCAAGGCAACAGCTCATGATTAAAGCTGTCTTTTTCTTGCTTTGCTTTTACACCAGCATAGTCCAAAGTTGACTTGATTATTTGTGAATGGAGAAAGAAAGAGAGAGAGAGAGAGAGGGACATAACAAATATAGCTGAACTCTAGGAATAATTATTAGAAGTCCTCACTTTTGAGATCTTCACTGAAAATAGTTCAGTCTATGATATTCTATGCTTTATTCACACTTGACATGCTTTAAACTTGAAATTAAGAAAACAAATGTGCAGTTTTTATTGCACCATCTGTTACTTATCACTTGACCCATACACAAAGTTTAAGGTTTTGGGGGTTCTTTATCTATTTTGTCAGATGCATGGGGTAACTTTATGAGTTCAACAGTTTAGTAGACCTTTGGCATTTCTCTCCATAACCCTGCAAGTAGAGTTTTTACCTGTAATTTGTTTGATGAAGCAATTGAAGCATTTACCTCTGTACACACCTGATATATGGGAAAAATCAGGTATTTAGGTATTTAAACACTTCTGGTGAACCAACAATCTGCTGGTATGAAATAGAGGCCATAAAAAAAAATGGTCCTTAGTAATACATAGCTTCACTCAGTAACCATAGAAATTCAATATGTTGAAAATATATACATAGCTGAAGGGTATAAATTTCAAGGGCAAATAGGATTTTATGTCATTAGTGGAGTAAAGCAATAGGAATTAATTAAATAAATAAATAAAACAATTAGAAAAAAAAAGGAAGACTACAAGAAAAAGATGCGAGATACTATCTGGTGGTGGTAAAAATCCTATGAAATGATATTTTTTTAAAAGTAGGAAAATATGTTACCATACATCAGTTTCTCCATGAGGGACAGGACCCAGCACTCCAAATGTGTCTCACCACTGCTGAGCAGAGGGGAAGATCACCTCTCCTGACCTGCTGGCAATACTCCCCCTCATGCAGCCCAGGATGCCCACAGCTGACTCATGTTCAAGTTGTTCTCCACCAGGACCCCCGGGTCCTTTTCTCCAAAACTGCTTTTGAGCCAGTTGGCCCCCCATGATTACTGGTGCATGGGGTTATTCCTCACCAGGGGCAGGACTTTTCATATCCCTTCACTGAACTTCATGAGATTTCTCTTTGCCCAGTTCTCCAGCTTGTCCAGGTCTCTCTAGATGGCAGCACACCTGTCTGGTGTATCAACCACTCCTCCCAGTTTTGTACCATCTGCAAACTTGATGAGGGTGCACTTTGTCCAATCACCCAGGTCATTAATAACGATGTTGAACAGTATTGGCCCATTTGTGACTTGCCTCTAAATGAATTTTGTGCTGCTGATCACAATGCTCTGGGCCCGCTTGTTCAAACAGTTTTCAATCCACCTTGCTGCCCGCTTATCTAATCTATAATTTGCCAATTTATCTATGAGGATGTTGTAGGAGACAATGTCAAACACCTTATTAAAGTCAAGATAAGCAACATGCACTGCTCTCCCCTCGTTAGTCAACTCATTATAGAAGGTTGTCAGGTTGGTCAGGCATGACTTCCCCTTTATAAATCCATGCTGACAACTCCCGATCACTTTCTTGTCCTTCATGTATTTGGAAATGTTTTCCAGGATTAGTTGCTCTATTACCTACCCAGGGATTGGGACAAGGCTGACTGGCCTGTAATTCCTGACATGTTCCTTCTTGCCCTTCCTGAAGACAGGAGTGACATTTTCTCTCTTCAAATTTTCAGGAACCTCTCTGGATCACCAAGACCTTTCAAAGATAAACAATGGCATCAGCCAGCTCCCTCAGCACACATGGTTGCACCCTATCAGGCCCCACGGACTTACATAAATCTATCTTGTTTAAAGTTCCATAACCTGGTCCTCCTCCATTGAGAGTGAGTCTTCCTTGCTCCAGATTCCACAAATACCCTAGTATTCTTTGTTCTTCTCTTGTTTTCTGATGAACAGGCAATTTTCTTACACATATGCCATAATTTTCTTGTGCATTCATTACCTATGTATTGGTAAAAACCCTTTGCATTTCATGGAGGGTCACTGGATTCATATTTTACTTTAGTTGTACTAGAGGCTTCCTGGTGTATAAAAAGCCTGTCCTGTGCCATTTTTGGTGTCCTCATGAGGAAATATGAAGACATATATTGTGGAGAAGTAAGAATTATGAGAGAGAAAATGAAGACAGGGAGAGAAACCCATCAAAGAAGGCTCAGGAAAGGGTAAGTAGATAGATGTACTTATTTTGATAAATCCCACGAGAAAGACCATTCAAACCTAACTCTGACACTTGAAGACAGCAAAAGAGAAAATGGCAAAGCTTTTCTGTCAATTATTAAAAAGACAAAAGAAAAAGTAAATGGCTGTTCTTAAGTATATACTGACAGAAAATCTACCTGAAAAGCTTTCCTGGGTTCACTATGAAGGAAGACAGTGCTTGGAACGCCAGATGATGGGTGATAAGGAATAATTAGTGATGGAATCTCTGCACTATTAAAAGGCTCAGCAGCCACATATGAGCAAAGTAAGCATTAAAAGATCCATAATCTTCTGAGGAGTTACTAAGGAGGTATTCACTACATTGCAAAGGACAATTTCTGTCAATTGGCATGCTCTATATAAACAGACTTTCCATAATTTTATTAGATTCTTATTATTCGTTCCATGCTTCACCAGATTAGTGAAATACTAATCAGGGTGAAACACAATAGGTTTTTAATCAATATGCATAGTATAGAAAAAGTAGCTGTAAGGTAATACCTCTTGCAAAAGAAAAATTTGAATATGCATTTCTTAGGAAGTATCTAGTCAATTTTAATTTTTATCAAAATATTTTCAACAGCTTTTTAGCAATTTCCTTTGATCAAAGATTTCTAGTTTATTGATGAAAACCAGAGCCTAAATTAGAATAAAAAAAGAAGAAAGCTAAATTTTTCAAAAAAAAGGAAAAAATACTATTAGAAATAGTTTTTAAATCCTTCAAATGTCCTTATTATCCAATGCCACAGAAGGCAAGTAAAATGTTTCATTTTAAATAAATTTAAAAGTTATATTTTTAAATCCTACAAAAATAATCGTGGACTTTTTTTCATTAAGCTCTGTATTTGTATGCATAGATGAATGTTTGTATGCTTAAATGTCATAAAAATAAATCAGAATTCATATGCATTCAGTGGCCAGGAAAATGTTAGCTGTCTATTTTAACTTTACAATTGCTTCTTTATGCTCTGGATAAAGTTGGAGATGGATCAGGAATCATAACAAAAATAGAAAATTATACTTAAAATGGAAACCAGTCACAGAATCACAGAATCACAGAATGGCTGAGGTTGGAAGGGACCTCTGCAGGTCATCTGGTCCAAACCCCCTGCTCAAGCAGGGCCACCTAAAGCCAGCTGCACAGGACCATGTCCAGACAATTTTTCAATATCTCTAAGAAGGGAGATTCTACAACTCCAGTGGGCAACCTGTTCTAGTGCTCAGTCACCCTCACAGTAAAAAAGTGTTTCCTGAGGTTCAGACGGAACCTCCTGTGTTTCAGTTTGTGCCCATTGCCTCTTGTCCTGTCACTGGGCATCCTTAAACAATGTTAAGAAACTGTTGACTACTTCAGATGTTGTGTCACTAGCTTCTTTAATTTTAGCAGCATTTTGCTTAAGAGTTTGTCATAGTATTTTGAAGATTGAACATCCTCTGGATATCCAGGTGGCACAGCAAAACATTCATAAAATTGCATAGCATTGAACAAAAGTGAAAAAAGACAGCCAGCACTTTTCTGTATCTGAATGACCCAACAAGGCCCAGCTCTCCTTTTCCCTCCTGAAAGGTGTAATTTATTAAAAGAGCGGAATGGAGAAGTCATGAACTAAACAATGAGAGCAAACTGATTATAAAGTTAAGTTAAAAGTAAAATTATTTTACATTAGAAACATTCTATTTATTCTGCATAGGGAGTGATTTGAAAAGGAAAACTTTTTCACATCAGAGGCCAGCTGGCATGAAACATAGCAATAAATAACTCCTAAAGAGTAAATTTCATCTAAATAGTTAAGTTTTCACATCTCAGCTGAGAGTTAAACAGAAACTTTAAGGGTGCTTGTGTATTTTATTCTCCTTAAGGTAAAACGCATAAGCATCATAAGGATTCCTTAACAGGAGAATGTCTGCCTCACATTATAACCAAGTAGAGATTCTCATTGCCACACCACTCTTGCACGCCATTTAAATATTGACCAAAGAGGTGATATCTGGCCCCCTCAGAGTGTTGCCTCTAGTCAGAAAGTCTAGTAAGACTTTCATGAAGCTGGAAAATATGGATCTGACCCTTGTCCAGTGGCTGAAGGGGACCTAGAATTCAGGTCTTTAAAATTCTGGAATGAATGTCCTGATCATGGGCCCGAAAAACAGATGGCATCTGATCTTCCTTTGAAAAAGAGGAGGGTTAATCCGATGTACCAAAATACACAATGTCAACACACAGTGATGGGAGCAAATGGTACAAATGTAAATATACATTCTCACTTCACCGTTAGTTATTTTTACACATTTTCACATCTCAGAATCACTGCAGTTTGGGTGAAATATTTAAGCAGTCAGCATGCCACAACAATTAAGGATGACAGTAAACTCTCTTATCGAGATGCCTAATTTCACAGTATCTGACTGAAATTTTAGGAGCTTGACCTAAGGGCACAAGAATCATTCCACCTAACTTAAGGTCTTCATAGTCAATGAAGAGAGACAAGTGCTTCCAGAGGAAATTATTCACCTCTTTTGCCTTAGACAGCAATTTTAGGATGGGATACATCACCCTGTGGAAGAATTTGCATTATTTCCTAAATGGGGTTTATGCAAGTTAAAGTAGACACTGAACATTTTTAAACTAGAATTTCTGATACTTTTGGAGTAATTCTGAAGTATCTCCAGAGGGCAATCCGTGCTAGTCAGGAAGACCCTGATGTCTACCTCTTCCACTGAGAATTTAGGAACCTAAACAGAGGAAATGGAGTCCTTTCAGCTCTGGATTTAGTCCATCCATTTCTAATGGAGTATGGTACAACTACTTCCTGTAGTCTACTGGTTAAAATAGCCAACCAAGAAGCTGAAACGTCTGCATTTTAGGTGCTACTCCGCTTGAGTAGATGAACCTTAGTCTCAAAGTAGTGGAAAGTTTCCCAAAATCCAGATGTTTGTGAGATAACCTGTCCCTCTTCTTCCAACTAAGTATTCTACTGGAGACCTTATACATGAGACTGATATTAGAGTCATCAGTTTTACCCCTACCGAAGGAAATGTTCCACTTGCTGTATTGGTGTCAGATTTCCTTTTGCTTCCTGGTAGTGTCTCTTACACTGCTTTTTTGCCCAAGACACTCTTGGCAACACTCACTATTGTAAGTGTGGTAACATCCTTGATAGGAGGGAAACGTTGATCCCCTCAGCTCAAACAGTGTTTAGAATACTGAGCTCCCAGCTTCCCAAGTGAGTCTTCAAGGTCTTGCACTATTACACAGAAATTTTGCACTACTGCTGTTCTTGATCATGCCGATCTTATCCAAGTTGGGTTGATTTCAGATGCCTGTCCATCTAAACATAATCCTCACCAGAGCACCAAGAAGGACATAGGTGCCTATCTTCTCAAAACAAGCACATCTGAGTATGAGTGGGTAAGTATGTTTTCATATAACTTGGAGGCTGGATAGGGAATCATCAAATTAATTGAATGCCTGTTGTACTGATAAAGTCAGTAGGCAGCATGTAGGCAGGCTGGCACACTGGCTGCTATTTAGGCAAGTTTTAGGTAGTCAAATCCCAGCCTAAGCACAATTTAGACAGTGTCTCTCTGTAATTTTTGTGATGATTATCAGTCATAGTAAAAATAGTGCTTTGCCACGAGCCTTGAGTTCTTCATCATAGATCTGACTGTCATCCTACATGATTTATTTGCTTATGGCAAGTCTTTACCACAGGCAGTTGCAATCTTGTTCACCAAGTTCCTCAAGGCAGATGTTTAAATCTACAAGTCCTTTTATCGGGTGCTCAAATGAATTGCGTTTTACACTATACTTAGTCAGAGCACTGAGTCAATACCTTGTTCTAAAATCATGCTGTTTAGTTTAAATTGTATCATGAGATGGAGAAGTGTAGTTCTCACTTGATTGTCTGCAACAAATAGAAGTTTCATTTCCTGAACTGTAAATGAGGTAACAGCACCATTTTTTTTATGCCAAGGAACAAAATATTACATAAAAAGATGTCCTGTCAGACAGGTAAAGCAGTAGGTAAATTTAGAAAAATAAATCTATTGACAAAAAAATATTGAAAAATTAAAATCTTCCTCCTTTATACCGATGATCACCTGTCAATGACCTCAGGAAATTGATATAATACAATACCAAATGTCTTGACTAACTTGGTTATATCTGCAGAAAGTAAAAAATTTTCTTAATCAATCCAAGTGCCATAAAGTAATAATAAGATTCTAACAGAAATTTGTCCCCAGCAATTTTTTAAAGAAATATAGTTATTTTTTTCAAGAGTCTGTTTATCTAATCAGTATTGTTATGATAAATCATAATGGTTCAAACTATTGTGACAGCAACATCTTCTTGTAATCTCATTCCACCACATTTCTCATATTGCACTAATCAGGCAAAGATTAAAAATAAATTACGGTGTAGGGTCCTCCAAATCAAGGCACTGACTAGAGTGTCAGATATCACGAGAAATGAAAGCTCCTGACTAAAATAAGGTAAACCTGTTGGAATAAAAGCAAATACCATCCTATCTGTGCACAGCTTCAAGAAACCACAATTTTAGTAACAGATATGAAAAGCTATGCAAAGGCATACATCTTTCTACAAAGCAGGAATAATTTATAGGACTTTTCCTCTTCTTAAAGGCAGGTTGCTCTCTGACTGAATTTTATTTCTTTCTTGATTAAATGGAAAGTAAAAAAAATCCACCAACAGTTCTCTCATTCTTTCCTGTGCCTGGAAGAAGAGATGAACTTACAAACTGAGGAAATAAAAGAAGAAAAAATGCAGATACTGAAATTGATATCTTAGAAGAATTCTTTCTTTCCTCCTTTCTAAAGTTTGAGCTTTCAACATTTCTTGATTTTGAACCAAAAGTTTTGGGGTGTCTATATATAAATATAATACGAAGCAAGGACTCCTAACAAATTATGATCTACTGAAGCCAAATTAGAAATAACAAGCTTGAGAGGTCAATGATTATAACCAATAATACTATATCCTAATACATCCTCTACAGAACGGTATTGATTAAACAGAACATTAAGCATTTTTTGGTCAAAGGTTAAAAAATGGATTGTTGTATCTCAGTTCAGGTTAATGGATCATACTTGGTGCTAAGGCAGCAGTAAGTGGGTTAAAAGAACACAGCTCTCCACAGATTTACACCAGGACAACGGTATGATCCACGCAGGTAAAATGTAGAAATATCTGTCATATATATCATATATATATATATCAAATATATATAATATCCGAAGCATCTTTTAAAATCCTACAGGGTTAGTAGCTCTGCAAAATATGTGTGTTGATATCCTACCATTATTATTTTGCTTAAGATACTCATTTGGGTTTAAATCTCACTTTTGAAAGTTTTCTGCATCCTGGTGTTGAAGATCTTAAACTTGTCCTGTCACCATTTATTCTTGTCACCTCAAGACTGTACGTCTAAGGCACATTCAAATAGTACACTTGGTTGTTCTTGAATTTCTTGAAGCTGAATAACATGGCACACTTGTGTCACACTTTCAGACATTAAAGATGTTTCTTCACCTTGCTGTTGAGCCTAGGTCTCTCAATGTGTTGTTTCTAAGCCACCCAATCACCTTGAAGAAACATGCACTAGTGTTCCACATATTATTATTGGCTCTCATGTGTAATACATCAGCATACCAACTTTTGCTTTTGAAAAAGCTATTCAAAGATGTCATTTGTGATCATCAGAGCACTGTAGAAAGACCCATAATGGGGAAATTGAAAAGACAGTCTTACAAAGCTAATCAACTTCCCTTTAGTGGCTTTTTGTATTATTTTACTCAGTAAGGTTTTAGTAAGTTTATCCATTTTTGTAGACTGGCTCATCCAAATGTTTTTGTAACTTCATGAACGTGTCAAAGGTCCTCTGTGGGAATTCTGTGGGAAATATGTAGAATGACCTGCCCATGAGGAATAAGGAAAACATCACAGCATGAGAGTGTGGAAGTTAAAATGAAATATTTTCAGCTCTGTCTGTGAAGCTTTAAAAGCACTGCAATAGGAATTATGTGTTCACAGAGTAGATGCACTTCTACGTTCAGATTCTAGATGAAAAATTTCATTTCAATATTGCTAGGTAGTCAACAGTTTAAAAATGTATTATGGTATTAAAAAAATAAAAGAAAAAAACATGCAAGGCTGTTTCCATTTACACATTTCTCACTACAAGCTTACATAAGAAAATTAGCTCTCTTCAGGCTTCTGTTGGCTCGTACCTCCTAACAAATGGAAGGGAAAATTTACTGTCAGACAGCCATGTGGAATCTCCAATGACATTATGTGACGAGCTGACAAAACTGTCACCAATTGTTGGCCTTAAGTATGAAGCAAATAGAGATGTGAAGATCCTGAGAGGTTCACTACTTGCTTCAATTCTTCCTTTACCAACAGGATGAATCAGTTTTTGACATGTTATAGTACCTGAACTGCCAAATACTAACAACAACATAAACCACTTAAAGTTAGGTTCTGCTTTCTGAGGTTGGTACAAGAGTTGCTCTGTGTATCTGAGGAGTGGCATGAGATAGTAAGTACTTAAAAACAAAACAATGAAACACACCTCAATTTAATTCAAACTAGATATGTGTTTGAGTATGTTTCTGGTAGTCCACCAGATCACCAGAAGTAATTTCTGAGCAGCAATCAGTTAAAATCAGGAAGGCTGATTGACAGATTTGCCACAACTCTAAATGCATTTAATGGGAAAAGTAGGTCCTTAAATTTCATAATATTTAAGATTGGAAGAAAAGGAAATTTATACAACTAAAAATGTACTGTAAATACATTATTTTTCCTCCTAGGTAAATGGCACTATGGTAATCTGTGTGGCAATCACACAGGTATAGAAGTAAAATGTTAAAAGCCTCATGTGATTCATAAAACTTTTCAGATAAACATTAACTTCTGCCCAGTAAACTTCACGGATCCCAGTCTATTGGCTGGAATACATGCTAAAACAGCTAATGATGCAGTCTGTCATAAAGGGGGCAATGTTTTCAAGGAATGAAGAAGAGTTTCTCAGGGACTGTGGTAGCCCCACGACGATGCAAACTGCACAGCTTTTCCATGAAGCACCATGGAGACACTACACATGCTACATCAGGTAGTGCCAGCTGCCACTGTGCACTAGAAATTTCATGATCTCCTGTTCCTTTCAAGTAAACAGTCTCCTCAGGTTCTCCATTTCCTTTCAGTGGGTTTCTCATAATATCCTTTATTTCATTTACTGTAAAAAGCCACACACAAGAGCTTTAACTCCACTGTTCTAGATCAGCCAAAATTAATGGGTGTTTATGCGTTTGAAGAAAGCATGTACACCATTCTTCACTTAGACCTTAACTTACCTAAACCTCTGGTTTTGTCATGGGAAAAAAAAAAAAAGGTATAGATTGACTTCCCAATACCAGCTTGTCTCCTGCTTTTAAAACACTATCACGTTTGTTATTCTGTACACAAAATGCTTATTTTTCCTCACTAGCATGCACTGCTCAAAAGATTCTTTTCTCATCTATTTCAGTTCTCATTTATGCAGTCTTCAATGAAAACAGGAAAAGATACAAGAGGCAAATTCATTTGTTTAAATTCGTTCTATCAACAGACCGTGAATTACTGACATATTACATACTCAATATTATGAAAATAATTCTAGTCACATGTTATATGTCTCTTCAGTTATTGCTTATAGAAAAATGAACTGATAGAAGGACTTATTTCTTAAAAAAATATACAGGGAAATGGAAAAAAAGGATTTATGGATATAATGTCAATTCACAAAAACTACAGTACCCTTTTTGAAGGTCACTGAGTTCACCTATAACCTCTAACACACAACCCATCCACCATAACACAACAAGCCTGAATTTGACAGGTAATTCTTCTGCTATCACTTCAAGAAAAGTCCACAGATAGGATTTATCTCACCTAATTTCAGGTGTGTATAGTGTACATGTCTACATCTGAGCTAATGTCCCCAGGATCCTTTTATTGGCGATACATTCAGCAGAAAAAGACACCCTGGGGCACTATTCATCTGACTTGTGTTAGAAATCTACTATACACTCAGATGAATCATGCCCAAGAACACACTGAATTTCAATTCACTGATTAAAGAGATAGCAAAGGGTGCCTGGCACAATAGTAGGTCATATTATTCCTATCCTGTATATACGCACAGGAGAAACCCATCCTGGACAAGATCTATAAATGGAATGAATAATTTGGGATGCATCTATTTTGGGTGATTGGTCAGAAGATCTGGATCAGGGCTGAGTATCAAGGAGGTTTAGTGCTCGTCGCTTGATGATCTAGCTTCTTGCAAACAGATTTCCAAAGCTTGAGAGGACAAGGTCCTGAGCAAGCTGGTTGTCCCTCCTTTGAGCAGGGGGGTGGAGAAGGTGAGATGCAGGGAGCACTTCCAACGAAAACTATTCCATGACTCTGAAATGTCCCAGGTTTGGATTGACCAAACTGGATGTCCAAAAATTATCTGTCTCTTCTGGAAACCTTTCTCTACAACTGTTGCTTGTTGTGTAAGTGGTGTTCTGTGTCTTGATCTCTTTAGAAGTGGGTCTTGAAAATAAAATAAAAATCTTGCCTTACATCATCATGAAAATATGAAAGTCCTGCTAAATATATTGGAGGTTCCACATGAAGATGACCCTCAGATCTAATCTCTGCCACCTACACAATGTTGTAAAACAAGAGACAGTATTTGTATCTGATTTAATTTAAATACAGAACACTTTTTTTTCTTTCTTTTAAGAAAAGAAAGTTTCAGCAGGCAGAAACTCTTGGAAAAAAAAAGAAAAAATATTACTCTGTTTCTTTCCTTGTGGGAAACTTTTTAATAACTCAGCTAGACTCAAGATCTTTATGAAATATGGACCTTTCACACTCAGGATTAAAACCATAATACTTACTCCTTACTAGTGAGGTATATTAATAGTAGATTCAGCATGACATGATGGTCATTAAGGCCCTCAGGAGCTATGCTATAAATGTCAGGAACTGTTGTCAGAGAGTCAAAGGCTTGTTTCATACAGGCTACGGTAACAGTATCTTGTTTTCTGCCATGTTGTAGAGGTCCAAACATACATTCACTTGTTCATATACAGTGAAGCAGAAATGAAATATGCCTATTAATATATGCATTAAGAGTATTAATACTGAATATGTATGAAATATAACTTTATTAGCCTTGGCACCAGGACCTCATTACCCTCAAATAATATTTATGTACTTGCCCTGTTTATTTTGCTATCTAAAAACCACACAGAAAATAGAAGAAAAAAAGTTTAAAACAGAAAGGCAACAATAAAGCAAAAAAATAACGTCCTTAAAGGATCATTTGCACTAGTGATGGTGTTCCCAGATGCTTTCAGAAAGACATGCTCTTGGCTATTACATTTGCAATTCCACTGAGCTGCTACAAGGAAATGTAGTATGTCACCAATTTTCCTGAACCTCAGTATTGTAGCCGATTGTGGGTCAATGCACTCACACAGCCAATTCATTATAAAATCAGGTTAAAATTTATATTATGCAAATAAGCTTACTAGCCCATGTTAAATTACAGCTATGCTATGTTGCACAATAAACCACTCTATAGTGATTTGCTATGGACTTTTTATTTATTTTCAGTTCTTATGGTAAGCCAAAACTAAGCAGAAATAATTCACCACATAGACATTTCAATGATGTTGAACTACTAATTTTCAAGGATCAAAAACTGCTTTCCAGTACTAGACGATGGAGATTAGCTTTATTCTAGAGAGTTAAAATGAAGTCATATTACCTAAAGCCCTTGGATTACTTGCATTTAAATTTCTCATCACAGTTCTTTAAAATGTCTTGTTAGCAAATCGTGCAATTATATGAACATCCAAGTGTCTTACATTAGAATGCATATAGATTGACTTTTGCTTTATAGTGAAAAAATAAGCAAGTGAGTCCATTGCAGTGAAACATGTTAGAAGTAATGAGGCGTTATGACCATTCTCCGAGCTAAACCTGATTCTGGGCTCAGATAAACATCATTCAAATCAGAGAGTAGTCATAAGTCTTTTTTTGAGGTTCAGAATTTGTTTCTGAAGCAGGTATTTTTTTGTTGGTCAAAAAGCCCTAACAATCTTTAAAATATCATACACAAATTTTGCAATATGCCAAAACTCCCACTGAAGTTAACAAATATTTCTGGTTGTGGATGAAAGATAGACTGAAAAGAAAGATAGACAAAAACTGTTGGTTTTTTTTTTTTATTTCCTGAAAATGAAAGCAAGAAAATAGTTGGGGTCCAGGGGTCTTGCCAATCTCAGCAGATTCTGAAAAATTTTTAATAAAGAACAGAGTAAACTTTCCCCCTGTCATCTTTTTTTTTACTTTTAGGTTTTAGAACTGTACCAATGCCATACATTTTCTTTTTCTGGTCTTTACCTCCCACTACTTTGTGAAAATGTATTATAATGGTGTTAATCCGGTTATTCCCAGAGTCTCAAGGAAATATACATTCTGTGTGTTCACTGAGGAATATCTTCTCTTAATGTTGGGATTGAGCCACTGGAGAAGAAGGTTGTTTACAGACTATACTCTCATGTTTGAAGACATTATGGTTGCTACATGACTTTGTTTTGTTACAGAGCAGTAAAATCTATTGAACTACATTCTCTGCTTAGGCATGCTCATGTATAGAGGAAGCAAAATCAATATACTTCACTGAAATAAAAAGTAAGTGAAGAACAAATTCAGTCAGTGTGCTTAACTCATGGAAAGAGTTAAGACTCAGTAGAACAGTAAAAATACTGTTAGACAATTTTTTCTTATAGTGCAGATATTCAAAACTCGCTTGGACGCATTCCTGTGCAATCTGCTCTAGGTGAACCTGCTCTGGTGGGGGGATTGGACTAGATGATCTCCAGAGGTCCCTTCCAACCCCTATCATTCTGTGACTCTGTGTGATACAGTGTCCTGGTAATCTTGGTGCTTAGGTATAAGGCAGTAAAATTACAACTGTAGAATGAAAGCAATCAATCCTTTCAGAGTATTCATCATGTTTAAATGTCTAAAGGTGTTACATGATTCTGCTATGGGGCCACTGAATGATTTCAGGCAAAGATAAATCAGTATTTGAAAAGCAACTGCAATACATGGCAATAAGAGACAGGCATCCCATTTTTGGTGAAATTCATGTCCAAGCAAAGTTCTACTGAGGATTAACTACGGAAATAAAAATCCTGGTGAAAATACAAAATTTATCCCCTTGAAAGTCAGACAAGAATTATTTTATCTAATTCTGCCATCTAAACATTAGGCAAAGTCTAACCTAGTCATCTGGGCTGCATGAACAATGAGTGACAGACACTCCAGTGATGGCACTTTATTTGATACAAGTGTGGATTTTGAAGACAAACTACCTGAGGATCTTTCACTTCTTGTGAATTGACTTTCATGAGACAACTAGCTGAGAAATCTAACTTCTAGATAGTTAAAGTTGTGTGACAAGTCCAACACTCAGCCAAAGCAAAGAAAATTTTACTTTCTTGCTAAAAGCAAGAAACTATCTGTAATTTTTAAGTAAACATTCATCAAAATCAGTCCATTTTATTTCTATTTTGATCAACTGACAGCTACAAGCTTAACAAAATTTCTTTGCATGTCAAAACTGCAAAATTCCCTTATTATCGTACAAAAAATTCCCTTATTATCATACAAACACAGCTGAACATTTTTTTTTTTTTTTAACTATTACAGACAAATGAACATGTCAGGTCTTAAATCTACTTATCATCCACAAATTTTTTTTTTTTTTTTTTGCTTATACTCTCTATGTCCCCTCCGCTCCCAAAAAAAAAAAATCTCTTGGACAATTAGATCACAGCTGTGACACTCGTAGCTGCTGGCCTGTGGTTCGGGCAGCTGCAGCCCAGAGACTGTTGGTGCTCCAAGGGGTCTGCGGGATGGCGAAGAGCAGTGGCATGGGGCTGTTGGGCCCTGAGGGAAATCAGGGCGCCAGCGGAGGAAAATGTCAGTGCAGAGGGGGTGCAGAGGTGGCCCCCACCCAGCCAGGGAGCTGGTCCAGTTAGGCATGGTTACGAGAAATGCCGCGCACACCCCGAGGCTGCTGCTGCTGATCCACTGCATATTTTGAATATTTCCTGATGATAAGTGAACGACGTGTAATGTGGGCCCGGTAACTAAAATCAGCATCCTCTCAGCACTGTTTTTGTCAGATTACATAGTTCAGAGACTCCCTGACAGTCGGTCATCCTTATCCATCCAGTGGTTAAGGGGCCAGCAGCCGTCACATGCAAATCACATAACCTCTCAGCTACAGCTGAAAGTATCTCTTTTCCTGTCGCTTAGTCCCCACTGCACACAAATATTTTCTTTGCCCCTTTTCTCTTTTGTTGGACGGCGGTGTACGGCTCCGACCCGCTGCCTCCACACACAGCCTGGCAGGGGACAGGGGACCCGCAGTGGTGTCTGGAGTTAGTAGCTGACACAACGAGCAGATGTCTTAGACTGACAAACACACGTCACACATTACAGCTCCACCAGCAGTTAAATGAGGCCTTTATTTTTCCATGACAATAGGAGTCCTGGACCCTGCAGCTGCTGTATAAAATATGGTAAAAACCACTGAAATACAAAAGCAAAGGATGTAAGTAGATTCACAGAATCACAGAATCACAGAATCACTAAGGCTAGAAAAGTCCTAACCTCTTACAACCTTATTTCTGCTGTTCTGTATACTTCAGTGGCCTGTCTTTAGATTTGAGATGAAATAAAACAGAGAAGAAAACAAACAAAACCAGAAAGAAACACACTTCCTCCTCCTCTGCCTGTACTCAGGAACATTCCTCTGGCTAAAACCCATGTAAACCAATGTGTGTGTGTGAGCACACTCCCATCTGTATCAGTAAAGATGAGCTTTTCTATGCCTTTGTTATATCTACCTGGGACAATTGTATTGCAAATAACGGTACTACAGTGGGCTTCTGGCTGTATAGTTTTTGCTGTGGGCTGCTTATGAATACCTCAGATGCCAAGGGCTTCAAAGAAATATTCTTGGTAGCTCCATGCACTTTATCAACATGTGTTTCCAACAAAAGCTATCCTCATTAAAAGAAGACAAACATCTAATCCTTTGTTTTCCTTCAGTTTCCTATTGTTTCCAGTGCTACAGAAAGGCTCTCTGAAAAGTCTGCTATTTTTCAGACATTTGTATCTTATATGTATATGCCTCTCTCATAAGGAAAGTACTTTTAACTCTGGATTCATAATGTCAGTAGGAGAAGCCACATGACAGTTGTGCTGGCATGTTTAACTTTAAAATGTCTAAAAGTCTTACAAACTTCAATTAAAGGCACAGGAGCTATATATTAAGGATTCATCTGTACTATTTAGAGATTAGCATGTTTAGGGAAGGAATGTCGGCCCAGTGGGCTGCGCGTGCATAAGGGAAGCAAATTAAAGTTACGTTTCCTTGGAAAGCAGATTATGATCTCCACTTTCTTCCCAGAGTGCAACGGAAAGGCTTTTCCGTGGAAATAATAACCCCACCTTTTTATGGCAAATTGAGCGTAGAAGTCCAAAATGTGAGTTCATTTGCTGAAGCAGTACTGTGCTGTGAGGCTACAGTTTCAAGGCAGTGATGGGTCAGGCATCCAGAGCCTTTCCAGAAGGATGTCCCGCAGCTTTACATGGGCAAGTGCAGTTCTGGAAGCAAATGGTGACTGGATTAACATGATAATCCAGGAAGCCAAAGAATGGGAGGGTCAGGCCAGCCAAACATCTCTATTACTGCAATTGTAAATCCCTTTTCAACCACACACCCTTAAAGGTGAGAAACCTGTAGAAGGGGAGAACATGATTAACTCATGTGGTTTCTAGTGGGAAGAAAACAAAGAGCCCCAAGGGTTTTCCTGTCTACATAAAAGGAAGTAACCGTGAGATGAATTTGACTTTCTTGGCTTTTACAAATGTCATCTGGGAATACATTCATATGCAAGTCCAAGCAAATGTTGGATGATATCAAGTCCTGTTAATCAAAATGCGATCAGCATCCATATGTGTCAGAAAACTATGGCAACTGTGTTGCAGACAGGCAACATTCACAGGAGAGTAGCTACCTTATGAAATCCATATACATTATTTTCACCACTGGAGGGCTCCCATATTTTTCCAATAATTTCGTAAGACTATATCAAGATTTGGAAAAAAAATCTGGACTATATGGTTTAAGCAAAGTGTGTTTCATTCTTCTAAATGCAGGTATAGGCTCACAACAAGGATTTTTTACACCTTCAGTACAACTTTCTTTCAAAAATAAAATAAATGCAATTTTATTATCAGCAACAATAGCCTTAGATAACATATTTCGTAAGACAATTGCAAGATGGTTTACATAGAAAAGTGGGATTATTTACCATAGTTATATAGGCAGAAATGAGGGAAATTAAGTGATTTTGTCAAAGCTGCGTGCCAGGCCAGTACATCTTGGCTCAGGTCTCCTTGAGACTATTGCCTTTATGTTAGAATCATCAGGATGCCGCAAAACAAACAATGAAGTTCAATGCCTATTAGTCTGTATTACCTGCACAGCCCTCACCACTCTAGAGGCCAGATGTTTTAACAACTCCAGTGTATTTATCCTCATGAACCATTGCAGCAGAAGGAGTTTTTGTCAATGCTAAGATATCCCAGGTCTTCTAAACTCTAAGCTGTCGTTCTTACCACTGGACCATATTTCCTTTTTCTAAGTGTGCTGCTTCAAATGAATTACACCTGACTTATTGCTAGCAGTTATTATTCTTCTTTATAACAATTTAAGCAATGTAGGTAAGGTTATCACATAATCCAAAATATTTAAATCAAAAATGGTTGGAATTTTATTAGCTGAATGTGTTTGTAAGATAAGCCTTCACTTTTGATGATTCAGCTGGCTATCTGTTTAAAAACCATGGCATTTGTCATTATTATCAAAACTGTCAATAGATCTTTGGTTTTATTACTTTCATTTAGATTACTTTTTAGACATTTGCCATTGCCTGAAATCAGAATCAGAAAGCTGTTTAGTTTGCCCAATATATGTCTTTAAGTACTGCATGTATCCAACCGGATGAGTACCTTTTAGAGCTCTGCCTTTTCTGATGTTTTAGTTTCTCTTGGCATTTAAATCTAAACCAAAGATATATCCATCCACTTGTGAGCCTGACACTCACAAGTATTTTAAGTGCTTGAATACCCAGAGAACAGTTTCAACGCATGACAGACCAGGAGATTCTGTAACACGAGGTCTGCCAACATTGCTGTACCGGGAACATGCCAAGAAGACATAAGCTGTCGCTAAAAATATAGCTTCTAACACCTTTGAAAATTATTTAGCCTTTTTAAAGCAGATGAGAATATTAGTGGAATGGTGGGAGGTAGGTCTCTCCTGAATAAACTCTGGAAATTAAACAGCCCTCCAAGAATCCTTCTCTAAGAGTGAGGAATGTACCATACATAAGACTGCAACCTGAAGATCCAAATTAAAACCAAGGAGTCTGCTCAGTGGGGCAGTGACAGAGCACACAAATTCATTTCTGGACATAAGAATTTAAACTCAGCTGTATGTAACAAGCATATTTTAGTGACAGAAGTTTACTGGTATCTTCTTTGTTATAAGAAGACATGAGAGAACATAGTCATACAATATGGTTTTGTTTATTCAAAGAGTGAGCAAATCAGGAATAGCAAAGCTATTTTAGAGAAATCTCAGCATACTAACAAAAACATCTTTTGCAGTCCAGTGTTTCTGAAGTTTTGTTTAATTTGGAATGAAAATCTCTATACAATCTATTCCTCTGCAACTACTAAAAAGGACTTGCATTGAAATATTATCCAGCAGCGCAAGCTAGGGCAAAATGTGTCTTCTTTTTGCCTGAATAAGGTGTCCTTATGACAGTGCTTATATTTTACCTTCGTTTTCTGGCTGCCCAAAATGTCTCAAATGTTTAATAATTAGCATCTGGTTGGATGTCAGCTGCTTTAGTGCCTGCCTGTCCTGCTTTTCTTTGCCAAGCAGAGTTCTAATATCTCAGGAAGGAGCCCATCAGAAATTTATTGCCAGAATATTCTCAGCATCAGGTCCCTGTCATCTGTACTGAACCCTACCAAAAATTCCCCAGAATTTCAAGCTATAGTCATAGTCCTCCTCAAGTACACTTAAAACTCATTTCTTTAACCAAGACTTTCACAATAGTTAATTTTTTTCTACCATCTACTACCACCAGCCTCCTTGTCACTGTTCCTTTTAGCATCAGGGGTGGACATGACTGCGTAAAAGTCTTTTCAGCTTCAGAACACTTACTGCCCCCATAACAAATGTCAGGTGCACTATTAAAAAGCTTGTAGGAAGTTAATAGTAAAGCACATTACATCGCCCACAATTAGAAAAATATATATAGTCCATTGTAACTTCAGATAATTAAAATATATCCAGTACAAAGATATAATTACTATGGAAAAACATTATGGCTCAATACATTTTTGAGTCATTTATGTGAACGTATTATTTTATCTACAGATTGTTTTATGTTACATTTTTGATGATTCATCATCTCAGATATTTCAGAACTCTATTTAGGAGGACTGTTTGATTTTTTCCATTTCTCTTTGCTAAGCACTTGACATTTCTTGTGAACTTGCTGGTATCACATTTTGTCTATCTTACTGCATCTTCATTAGAGATCTAGGAGGACAATCTTTCTGCTTGTCAGCTCCTCTCATGGGTCCAGGAAAATCTGACACATCTGAAGCTGAGCATTAGCAAACATTTATGGCCAAAATGTTTATGCTCTACAGCATACTTGGGTTAAGTGTCACTTAAACAGTGGCATATGGGAGGAAGAAAACCTAATTCTGGACAATAGAAAGTACCTGTGAGACCACCTTATACACAACGTTTTTTGGGATTCACTAAGTGGACCTTCTTCTGGCTAGCTTCACAGTGAACAATAACCCATAGACATTCTGACCGACAAGTTGCCAAATCATGTCTTGTGGGGCTAGAGGTGTAGGAAATACGGGTGTAAACCAACATCCTTTTGGAGCTTCCCAGATGTCCCACTTCCCAGGAAATTTCTTTAAGGACCAATGGTATCCCAAGATACTCTTTGGTAACTATGTCTTAGTCTCTTTCCCATTACAGGTGTCCCACTTGATATAAAACTACGGAGCCATCCTATGAATTCACAGATGAAGCAGCTGAGTCCCCACTTTAAAGTATAATGAATACACGTGCTGATGCTCTAAGCTGAGCTAAAGCCAGAAAAAAAATTAACCTAGTCTCCCTTTTGATAGCAACCCACAGCAATACAGAGCTGGTTTTGCCCCACCACCTTTCTCTGACACAGTAAGCGTTTAATCTCTTTATGCATAAGAGAAAAGCTCCATTAGCACCTTATAAAGATAATTATGTAAAAGTGAAAATGTCACTTTTATCTTTTTGCTATTGTTATTTTATAAGAAAATGCTGGCTTAAGCATCTAATATGAGGAATAGCTCATGACTGTGAATCATAAGTGGAGGGAGATACATCCCTGCAGCCAGTCACAGTCATCTAGTGCCCTTTGTGAGTATTTACATTGCATATTGAATACACAGTTAGGTGCCTCTGCTGTTTTTCTGGGCTGTCCAGAAGCTCAGCGAAGTCATGTAGTGGCAAACTTCACCTGACTGGATTCAGAATTGTTCAGATTCAGACATGTGGGTTTCAGTGAACTGACATATGGGTAGAACCAACATTGATGTTGGTTAATATGCTATGCTAGTACACATAACCTTCAGTGGGTGAACATTAGAATAGGCTTAGGTGATTAACATTTCCTAGTAGTTCGTTTAGATCTTTGTTTATAGCATTTGCTTTCATGTATCCTGTGATTAAACACTTAGAGTTCTCTGTGCATCCAGCACAGGCACCTAGCTTAGAGGTCTGGCTCTGTTAGGCAAGGTAACTAAAGGTCAGCCGTTTCAGTCTTGAACTTTTCATTATCTAAGCCCTTCCTTTTTTTTTTTTCCTTTTTCTTTCCCTCCCCCCAGTGATCTAAATGTCTATGAATCATTTAGTCATCTAAAACAATATAGGCTTATTTTAAAACTTATTTAGATAGCTAACAATGTAACTGGATACCTATTGGATGAAGAGTAAAGGTTTTAATCAACCATTGGTGAGCAACTCTAATCCTAATGGTTTATCATTCACAGAAACAGACAAGCAAACAAAAAAACCTGCAACTTTTCTTTAAAAGCTGAAGTGTGACTTTTGATGGAGCTCTAGGCAGGACAAAATCATAAATAGGTGTTGGAAAGATTTGTGTCTCTAAGGCTCTCTTCTGAGGCTAATACTAAAGTCACTGGTTCTCACAGAGAAAAAGACATGTTAGCTTTTAATTAGCCATATCAGACATTACAGGCAGTGTGACCATGTCTGCAAGGATTTCTGACTTCCTGAGCATATCCTTGGGCTTTCAGAATAATTTTTCATATGTAACTGGCAATACACAAACTGATACCACACCTATACTGCAGCTAGTATCTCGTCTGTTAATGTTTAAACCAATTTGGATATTCATTAACTGCTTTTGATCTAAATAAGGGATGTGCATCTCTCATCACTAGCAACAGAGGGAAACTAGATGACCAGTTTAGACTACATATTTATTTTAGATGACTAAAGTTAGGTGAAAATAATGACTGCAGTGCAAAGTCATTAGTGCCACTGTTCCTGCATGCTAAAAAACCCTACAGATTTGTTACTAGCCTGGATCATTAGGAGGCTATATCGCTCCTACACCATATGAGCATATGGGAAGATGGTTGGGTCAAGGCTTCATCCATTGCTCCCATGCTCATCTGTTAAGCAGCGATAAATCTCTAGTAAGTGGTTCATAAAAATGTATAAGAGGAATTCTAGCACATTTTCTTCCTGACCTAATCTTTTTGGAGAATTTTTGTATACACGGTTGGAAATCCATGAAATCTATAAATATTTATTTTAGTCTGTAGAAAATTAATGGATATAAAAGCATAATCTGTTTAATCTGAGATATTTTAGTGAAAACCTGCTTGTTTGCAGGATTCATTTTGCTTCTTTTTATACCAGTTCCTTCTACTCTCCAGCATCTTGTATGCTACGTAAATTAAGTAAATCCTAATGGATTTGTTGTATTTAAAAAAAAAAAAAAAGAAAAGAAAAAACCAGTGGCATTAGCCCTTAAGCTAATTTTTACAAGGTGAAGGAATATGCCTTCATTAAATGAGCTTTAGTATAAATGGGCCTGATCCTTCTTTCATAAAACTAATAATAAAATCATTGAATCCTGTTATTGACACGCTTATTTGTTCTCTTTTTGACCACCTCTTGCCTTCATTTTCTCAGTTCAAATCCCAAGCTCAGACGTAGTATATTTGTTTGTAGGTTTTTTCTATGTTGGTTATCAACACAGTACACAGCACTTCACATACATTATCCACTGGGGTTTTTATGGGAAGAAGTGGATTTTTTACTTCAGGACAGTTTTTTTTCAAGTAGCTTAGTACAGTCAATTCTAATATACTCTTTCTTCATAGTCATCAGAAAGAGAACAAGACACTGAAATTGTCAAAATAAAACCTATACCTCAGATTACTATAAATCAATTGTGAGAATAGTGAGTTAGATATGTTGATGCCCTATTTGGAATTACTACCCAGAGGGATCTAGATAAATATTTGCTCTTGTTGTTAGTCAGAGCCCAAGCTGATAAGGATTGATAAGTGTGTCCTGCTTCACTGTTAGAGTAGATTAACGTGCTGTCCTAATTTCCTAATTGGTTTCTCCAGAATGTCATTAGGATGATTTGCTGTGTTTTGTTGTTGCTATTGGAAAAGTCAATAACACCACAAGTACTAAATCATAATACTGATACTGTAATGGATATTTTAAAACTTCAGGTTAAAGGAAGAATGTGAATTATGGAAAAGTGGACTCAGGTTTGATTCTTTCTTGCTTTACAAAGGCAAGGCAGCATGGCATTTCAAAGTAAGTTTTTAACAAATGAATTCATCCACTTGTTTGAATGAGAAGGAGGACTTTGAATATTGTACTTCCTTGTTCTAGCATTTTTATAAAGCTTACACGAATGTAGGATGTACTAATGAAATAAAGTTCAGGTTTAGGGCATCATACGAGTTCAAAAAGTCAGAAATTCAGAAGGTGATAAGATTTAATGTCTTTGGTATATAATTCAAAATCAAGTCTGAATAGACGTGGTGTTAAAATTTGTACTTATCAGCATCTTGCCATTATCCAGAAACAGACCATGGTAAAGAATACTGACAGCAGTCATTGAGAGATAATAGGAACAAAACTAAGCATTTAGGTTTACCAAAATACTTGCTTTATTTGATTTGTCCAGTGTTTCTTCTAGGCAAAGGAAATTTCCAAGAAGTTTAACAAGATTTGTGGAGGTAAGCTCTTTTTATCAGATAAGATTATGTCTTTAAAGCTACATTATGTCATAGAAAGACATGGGCAAAACTACAGAGAGTGACAGCAACAAATAAGCATTAGTGAGAGGGGTGTTGTGAACTTTTGGTATTCAGCTGAATGCATTCACTGGGCCTGCAAGAAAATTTAAGCCTGAAGAGAGCATTAAAAATTGCATCTTCTAAACTTTCACGAGGAAGTGAGCTGAGATGGTTGTTAAATCAAAAGGTCAGATATAGAATACAATTACAGGTGGTTTTCTAAAAATATTTTGTTCACACAGTGGGTAAGTAAGTTGGTTGTGAAAAGATTTTTTCAAAAATATTTTTTTCTCATACAAAGTATTTATTTAACAAAAACAAAGCCGTATCAGGTAAATATTAAGTTTTAACAATTCTCCAAAATAAAAAACAGATCTGAAAAAAGTATTCCAAAGATCAAAGAATTTGTTTTGACATTTTAAAAACAAAAACCTTTGCATTTTGGTACAAAATGGATTCTCATTTTGAAATTTTCTGTTTAAGTCATAATAAAATATTTAAAAATAAAAAATAATTTTTGAAATCAAATGCTTCAGTACTAAGAAATAAAAATTTTAAATTTATCTCAATTTTTTTTTCTATGATATCCTTTTTTTTATATATATTCCTAGATTTTTACTCTATGTCCTGAACTGATATAGAAAAAAAACCACCTTCAAAATCTGTCACAGGACAGAAAATTCACACAGCTCTGTTTTTACATGCCATCTGTCTCCCTCTTCAGTTTCAGCATAGGGTAACCTATTTTTGATGATACATGGTTGTATTTCAATGATAGTCTACAGATGAGTTTGCTGCCTGGACAAGTACTAGTTTAGGCCACTTGAGGAATTTTTAACTTCTAAAACACAGAGAAGTCAGTAGAATATCTTTTAACAAAAAAGGAAAAGAGAAGTGTTTGGCTACTGCATAGGTAAGCTGAGAACACCCACCAGTGATGAACTCTGTATTTCTTCTCCCATTTTCACATAGTTTTCATTTCCTTCATCATGTGTCTTAATTCCAAAAATCACTGTGAATTTGATTTGCGTGAAGTCTTTGGATAGTACTTGTCAGCATAGACTTGATTATAGGTTTTGAACTTAACCCTGTGTGGGAAGAGTAATATCCTGTGTGGGAAGAGAAATATCCCCACATTTATCCCCATTTTCAGATTAGAAACAAGACACAAAGGTCTTTTAAATCTATTAACAAAAATCAGTAAGGGAGACTCAAGTTTTTCACAAGGTAAAAATATAAAGTTTGTGTATTTTGTTTCTAATTTCTTTTTTTTTTTTCCACAAACTATTTATCATGAAAACATACAATCATTCACTTCTGAGAGTACCAAATGGTACCTCTAAGACCCAGTTTAAGCAAGAGTGTGCTTTGAATCCTATCAAGGTGTTCCAAGACCATCTAGAGAACAGGGTAGCTGCTGTCTCCCTGATGGAGGAGCTAAACCCAGCTTTCTGAACACTCCTTACTGTAAGATCAAACACTTCTTTTAACCTGACCCTGAATGTAGATTACAGGTTTTATTGTATTAGACATGTAAGAAATCGCAAAAAAAAAAAGTAAAAGGCCATTTATAAAAATGTCCACCTGTAACAAATGCACAGAATGAGTCAAAAATCACCAGACATTAAGTGCATAAAGAAGAGACTTGCAAATATGCACCCACCAAGAGCAGAAAGAGACACTCTGGTCTCTCACTAACTGATCAGCATCCAGCAAACCTCTCTTCTCTAAATACTTTTGATTCCTTCAAAACACTCTGGTTAACATACATTTGTAATGTGTGCATGCATTACCATTTCTTAACTAATATGGGAGTAACAATGGGTATTTAGATAATAAATACAGTACCTCACTGATGAAAAATATGTAATGTATAAAAAGTACTTGAGAGGCCAGGTGGAAGCCCCTTACAAAGGCAGTACGTAATGCTGAGGTATTATGCAAGTATATTTAGAAACCGCAAGATAATATATAATGAAAATCAGTTTTCCTGAGCCTAACTACTGCCTTGAAAACACAATTGGAAAGGCACACCACTGTCTGAAGAATTCAGCATGATAAGCATTGTATCTAACATAGGAGTATCAACTGTTTCATGAGATATGAACACTTATAATAGTAAAAGTGATTATTCCTAACTAAACCAATATGTGATTGATTTACAGTGGGAGAGGTATTTATTATGCAATCATTAGTAATATGCTCAAGTTATTTATTTTATTTCTTGGACTTGTCTTCATGTAAAATATTTGTATGATGGGCATGAATTTGCTATCTGTATGTGTAAGGGCATAGTTATTGTTGCAAATACATCAGAACACTGTATTTTATTTATTATGTCAATAAAGTTTTATAGAGAAAAACAAAGCAATAATATCATTGCATCATGGTATTGTAAGTAATATGGCCATGGGGAAAGGTGAGAGTAAGTGAAATGAATTGGTGCTTAGGATAATGAAAGTGAGGGACTAATGGGACCCAAAAGATCCGAGTAAAATACAGACAGATTCCAAGTAAGCTTCCTTCAACTCCTCAGAGAGTAATTCTGCTTGGTTTTGACCAATAAACTGCAACAGCCCTTCATTTCTAATCCCAGGCTTTTTATAAGCAGTTTGCGCACTCACACTGAATTGTGCAAGAGTAAAGTAGTAGGAGAAAGTGAATAGATCCACAAGGACTGATGGAAAATAATTGAATAGTTCCACGAGAAGAGGAGAAGGGTTTGTGATTAGAACCATGGAAGGATGTTACCTTCCTTTCAGAGTACAGGGAGGGAATTAAATGGATTTATGAGAAATGTCAGAGGAGAAATAAATTGAGCCAACTACTTTGTATCTATCTATCTATCTGCCTACCTAAGATATTTTCCTCCAGACACATCCAAGCTACACATGAGTTCATGCTGGAAGTGCTATTATTTCTTTGCTTTACAGGGCCCCCATTCTTCAGGGAAAAAACAGATCTCTCACTGTTGTAGGCATGTGACCTGTGATGAATAATCAACCCTAGAATTCATTCTGAAAGTCAACTGAGTTTACATAAAATTATTTTTTAGCTTCTGTTATTTTTTTCCTATGTTCTTTTTAATTTTCCTTAGTCTGGATTCACATAGAAGTCACATGAGAAATCTTTTTTTATTATTATTTTCTTTTGAAAATGTGCTCCATAGGTCCTGGGGTTTGACTATTTGCTTTGGTTAAGCATCACTGTATTCTTAGCAAATCTTAACTAAACCAGTCAACCTTTTCAGTTTCACCCACCACTACCTCTGGCATTTAGGCTAAATAAGTAAGGTACAATAATCAGTGGGTATGTAAAACTCCCCCACCTGTGAAGAATCTCATACGTGTACTCAGCATGAGACTTTTTCTTTCCCCTTTGGTTAAACATACACGAACAATCAGCCTCATTCACATCTCATTTAGTTCATAGGAAGTGCACGATCCTGAATCGGAGTCACCAGTAGAGCTCCTAGAAACTATTTGTAGTCCTTTTAAACTCAGACAGCTGCATTAAAAGAACCTAAACTGGTTAGGATCAAATTCAAATCAGGAGTATCTTCATTCAAACCACCCAATGTTTTGGGATCCTTCAGGGAAAAGGTATATAAATGCAAGATATGAGTAAAAATTGCTAATTAGGATCATTAGTAGTGTAACAGATTAACAGATACAGTGTAAAAAAAGGCTAGTAAATGAACAAGTCTATGTGATCAGATAGATGAAAAGTAATAGACATCACTACCTTCCAGATTGTAGCACATCAAGAATCTGTTGATTTCTGACTGATGTTAGTTGCTCAGTTCACCCTTAGAGTGGAAGAATATTATACAATCTTTTGCTAAAATATCAACATAGATTTGAATCTGAAGTTAAATGTGGTTCTTGAAGGTCCAAATAGTTTAATATTTATTATTCTGTCATTCTTCCTTTCTCTTTAAGAAGGAACCCTAGTACTAAGCTAGAATTGGCTAAGCAAGCTATTAGTTGCATGTACACACCTTATCATTAAATGAGACACCTAAAAGGCCAGCGTACTGGAGTTCTGATCTAAAATTAGACCTCTCTGCTATTATTGCAATAGCTCAAAAATCGAATAAACAAGCCTGCATTTTGACATTTGAGGAAAATAAAATATTGGGAAAAAAAATCACATGAAAATGACTATTAAATATGCATAAATGAAATATGATCAACAGTCACCCAGCACAGAAAATGAAAAATAGATTTTGTGGGAGCATATTACAAAGATAAACCATCCAGTTAAATTTTGAATAAATCACCTTTTATCCACTTGTTGTGACATGCAGCCATGGAAATTGGTAACTTCAGAACTCCAGGTCCCCATGAAAAATATCTTTTCCAGAGGTGGCCTGTGCCTTAAATCAGATACTGTGTGAAGACTACTTACATTTTTTTTTATTCCCTCTCCCCACCCAGCTTAATAAGATTCCCTCCAAAATGCCAGTTTCACCTTCTGATGTGAGCAGATGGCAAAAAGCAGTGACCATAGCAATTACAGGATAGTACACAGAAAACAGAGAACCAAAAATACGATAAAGGAAATCTGGACGTTTTTTCATTATCTGGTATTTAAGCAGGGCACCTTTCCGGCAAAAGGGAAGGATTATCTCAAGGTTATTTATTCATTTACCAGCAATCAACTAGGTTCAGATAGTTGAAAACCCTGGTATCCAGAGAGTCAGTAAGAGGCCTCATGCATATGTTCTACTTTATGTTGCTCATCTGCAAAACAATGAGGCTTGTAATGATGTGAAAGGTTTAATGGACTCTCTCCTGGTTCGTCCTCTATCCAAGCTGATTGTTATTTGTGTAGTGTAACCTTCTTAAGACTGTGGCTCCCACAGGGAGATGAGCAGGCAACAACTGGGCTGTGGATGGCAGCTCATGTCAGGGATCAAGGATCATCCAGTTAATAGTTTTACATTTAGAATTCACTAATATTTCTGGTTCTAAAGAGCAGCTTGCTAACACCTAGAGCTCATCTTGGTTATTTTGCACAAAAAGAAATTCCTTTAAGTGTCACCATTTCAAAATTACTTAAACACCAATCAGAAAGTATTATCAGGCAGTCAATTATTATCTAGACTTAAGGAGGCTAAGGCAATGATGAAGGTATTTAGCACGTTGGCAGGCCATAATGTAACAAAAAAAAAGAATAAGCAAGAAAGACAGTGGTTATATTTGACAAAGCTATGCAGGAGAGGTGGTATTTTGATGCACTGATGAAGATACAACATTTCTTAAAAACTGAAGCTTATCTGACTATTTGCTTTAAAATTAATAGGAAATAGGGATTCAAATCCCATACGCAGCTTTGAAACCCTAAATCTGAATAATTAACATTAACCATCTGAGACATCAATATTTTATTTTTAAACTTCTGTTTGTTCTTAAAAAATGCAAAGGAAAACAAAATTTTAAAAAAAATCATCTCTATAGTCTTTTCTTTACATTTTCAATTGTCTGTGGAAAAAAATAATTAGCTAGTGTGTGACTCCACTATGTATTATAAAATAATTTTAAAGGCATCTGAGATCAGAAAGACTTTTTTTTCTTATACCATTGGCTGTGTCACACTTGCTTCTGAACTTACTTGTGGTTCCAAAATTAAAGGCCAAGTTAAGGCCTCATTCAATCCTTAATCCTTACATCTGAGTAATTCCCCTGGGAACTGGGTCTTCTCTCACATTTAGCGCCATCAGATAAAATCATGAGATGGTGATATTTCCCTCGGGAAATCTGTCTCTTCATAGAGAATGGTTTTAGAACAGGATGGAGAAAACAAAACTGTTATGAGGAAAGAACAACTTATCAAAAATAGACTCTGAACAAGATTAATATGATCCACAGAATCACAGAATCACAGAATCACTAAGGTTGGAAAACACCTGTAAGATCATCAAGTCCAACCTAAAAAAAAAAACAAACCAAAAAAAAACCCCAAAAACCCCCCCCACAAAAAAAAAAAACAACAAAAAAACCCAAAAAAACCAACCCACCCAACACTACACAGCACCATGCCCATCAAGCCACATCCCACAATGCCACATCCACACGCTCCTTGAATACCTCCAGAGAGGGTGACTCCACCACCTCCCTGGGCAGCCTATTCCAATGTTTCACTGCTCTCTCAGTAAAGAACTTTTTCCTAATATCGAGCCTGAACCTCCCCTGGTGCAACTTGAGGCCATTTCCTCTAGTCCTGTCACTAGTCACTTGGGAGAAGAGACCAACACCCACCTCTCTGCAACCTCCTTTCAGGTAGTTGTAGAGAGCGGTAAGGTCTCCCCTCAGCCTCCTCTTCTCCAGACTGAACAACCCCAGCTCCCTCAGCCGCTCCTCATAAGACTTGTGCTCCAGACCCCTCACCAGCTTCGTCGCCTTTCTCTAGACACGCTCCAGCACCTCAATGTCTTTCTTGTAGTGAGGGTCCCAAAACTGAACACAGCATTCGAGGTGCGGCCTCACCAGAGCCGAGTACAGAGGCATGATCACCTCCCTGCTCCTGCTGGCCACACTATTTCTGATACAAGCCAGGATGCCGTTGGCCTTCTTGGCCACCTGGGCACACTGCTGGCTCATATTCAGCCGGCTGTCGATCAACACCCCCAGGTCCTTTTCTGCGGGGCAGCTTTCCAGCCACTCGTCCCCAAGCCTGTAGCGTTGCCTGGGGTTGTTGTGGCCAAAGTGTAGAACCCGGCACTTGGCCTTATTGAACTTCATCCGGTTGGCCTCAGCCCATCGATCCAGCCTGTCCAGATCCCTCTGCAGAGCCTTCCTACCCTCAAGCAGATCAACACTCCCTCCCAACTTGGTGTTGTCTGCAAACTTGCTGAGGGTGCACTCTATCACCTCATCCAGATCATCAATAAAGACATTAAACAAGACCAGCCCCAAAACTGAGCCCTGGGGGACTCCGCTTGTGACTGGCCGCCAGCTGGATTTCACCCCATTCACCACAACTCTCTGGGCTCGGCCATCCAGCCAGTTTTTTACCCAGCGAAGAGTGTACCTGTCTAAACCACGGGCCGCCAGCTTCTCCAGGAGAATACTGTGGGGAACAGTGTCAAAGGCTTTGCTGAAGTCCAGGTAGACAACATCAACAGCCTTCCCCTCATCCCCTAGGCGGGTCACCTGGTCATAGAAGGAGATCAGGTTGGTCAAGCAGGACCTGCCTTTCATGAACCCGTGCTGGCTGGGCCTGATCCTTGGTTATCCTGCCCGTGTCCCGTGAGCACCCTCAAGATGAGCCTCTCCATAACCTTCCCCAGCACCGAGGTCAGGCTGACAGGCCTGTAGTTCCCCAGATCCTCCTTCCAACCCTTCTTGTAGATGGGTGTCACGTTGGCAAGCCTCCAGTCATCCGGGACCTCCCCCGTTAACCAGGACTGTTGATAAATGATGGAGAGCGGCTTGGCAAGCTCCTCTGCCAGCTCCCTCAGCACCCTTGGGTGGATGCCATCAGGCCCCATAGACTTGTGAGTGTCCAGGTGGCATAGCAGGTCGTTAACTGCTTCCTCCTGGATCATGGGGAGCCTATTTTGCTCTCCATCCCTGTCATCCAGCTCAGGGAGATGAATACCCTGAGGATACCTGGTGTGGCTGTTAAAGACTGAGGCAAAGAAGGCATTAAGTACCTCAGCCTTTTCCTCATCCTTGGGGACAATGTTCCCCGCCGCATCCAGTAGAGGATAGAGATTCTCCTTGGCTCTCTTTTTGTTGTTAATATATTTATAGAAGCTTTTTTTGTTGTCCCTCACGACCGTGGCCAGGTTGAGCTCTAGCTGGGCTTTCACCTTCCTAATTCCCTCTCTGCATGACCTAACGCGGTCCTTGTATTCTTCTTCACTTGCCTGCCCCTTCTTCCAGAGCTGGTAAGTTCTCTTTTTTTCCCTGAGCCTCAGCAAAAGCTCCCCGTTCAGCCAGGTCGGTCGTCTTCCCCGCTGGCTCTTCTTACGGCACATGGGGACTGCCTGCTCCTGCACCTTCAAGATTTCCTCCTTGAAGAAGGTCCAGCCTTCCTGGGCCCCTTTGCCCTTCAGGACCGTCTCCCAAGGGACCCTCTCAACCAGTGTCCTGAACAGGCCAAAGTCTGCCCTTCGGAAGTCCATGGTAGCAGTTTTGCTGACCCCCCTCCTTACTTGGGTAAAAATTGAGAACTCTATCATTTCATGGTCGCTAAGCCCAAGACGGCCTCCGACCTTCACTTCTCCCACCATAGAGCGAAAGGCCAGAAGGACAACTGCTTCACCTACTTTGATGCCCTCCAAATCACATGACATTGGATTTCATCTACTTAACCTTGTATGGAGCCCAGTAACTGAAGCAAAACTTGCACTTAGATAAAGAACATCATGCAGAAGACATGCAACTTTGAAATCAAAGCATCAAGAGAAGGACAATCCAATACTTCTCTTTCAAGGATATTCAATCTTTTTTTCTGATAGCTAGGTTTTTTCATGTGAAAAATGTGTCATTTCTTTTTTGAATGTGTCAAATAGCTGCTGTTATGTCCTTCGCTCCTATTATTTTATGAAAATGCCATTATCATAGGGTCTTAGAGTGAATTAGGCTGGGAAGTACTCAGGAGGTCATCTAATCCAACCCTCAACTCAAAAAAGGGACAAAATCATTATAAAATCAAATATATTTTAATTTTATTTATTTTTAAGAAGGAAAAGCATTATTTCCGGTTCTTTTTTTGGAGATGAGTCAGGAGGAGTATGTTGTATCGATTTCATTCTATTGATACCAAAACTGTACAAAAACTGTAGTACAGGTCTTATCAGTGGTATGTGCCTAGCAGATTGCAAAATATCATTAGTCCTTTTGCCACAACTCCACTCAAAGACCTTGCATGCATTTATTTTTTCATTGTGCCTTGTAAAAAATATTTTCAAAACACTGCTTTCCAATATGTCATTTTCCATGTGTGAGTACATTCCTTTTCCTGCAACGGCATTTGTCTTATGAAAACATTTATACAGGCCTGGATATATGGGCTTGTTTGACTGCATGATCCAGATATTTCAGGGTTATCCCTTTGCCATCATTCTGGCATCTGTGCACCTATTTTATGTTAACTTTCAGAGAAACTAATCCAGACTTTCATGTACATGTATTTTTTATTTTTCCTCTGCTCTTTCTTGATGGTGTCCTCCAGACACCACAACTTGATTTTCTTCTTTTGATCTATACCAGACCACTGGACAAAACTCCACAAATACTATTTCACCTTTCACCTTAAGGCTGATCACCATTGGTAGTTCTAGCTCCGCTCTAAAGGTTTGTCCCCTCCTGCCTGAGTAAAATCTTGTCCTGTCTCCCTGACCAGTGGGCTGATTTTTTAAAATACAAGCTCAAGGTGGAAAAAATTAAGTTTATTTTTTTTTCCCAACCAGTTCTTTCTTTTTCTTCTTTTAAAATTTTCTCTGAACATCATCACCCTGTCCCTCTCACTGAAAGTTCTAATCATGTGAGACTCTAACCTGAACGATGTAATTGACTCCATCGTCTTTTTGTATTGTCAGATTCAGGCTACAGCCAACTTTCAGGACATTTTCTACTTTCCATCACAAGGTGTATCTTTTCCTGTACAGCTACACTAATAAAGCTTTCATTCCGGTTCTCATCATATTCAAAGTGCTTCAGCAAAATATCATTTTCATAGTTCATTGCTTTGATAATGACAGTCCTCTATATGCATCTTTCTATTAATTCTGCTTCTATCACACCAAATGGAGAGTACTTATTTTTACACCCAAGGTTCTCCGGAGTGTGCATCTTCTCAGTCTTTCTTGTTTACTACTGAAATGCCAGATCCCATCTCTGCTCGGCATTCCTACATATTCTGGAAAATATGTTTGTATGCTGCTCTATGATAATCTTTGCTGCTAAAAAAACACTTGATTGTGCTTCTGCAGTTTTATCCTCAGTAATTCCTTTTGCTGCCTGTAAGAAGTCTTCTCAGTAGTGACCCCCCCCTTTCCTTTCACATTGACCAGAATTGTCTCACTTTTTCTTTGCTCTCAGTACACCTCCTCTCCTCCTCTCTCCCAGGCTGCAGGTATCTTACATCTTTTTTTCTTACAGTTAGACAGCTGATTTACTCAAACAGGAACTTTTGTTTTGTGTTTGTGTTTATACAGTTCATAGCAAAAATGGGACTTGGCTTGCTGAGTGGCCCATCAGTAACAAATCAAAGATTAACCTGAAAGTCAAAAATCTCATTCCAAGTCCAGAAACATTTTATGTTTTCTGTTTGTTTGTTTGCTTGGTTCGTTTGTTTCTTTGAGAAACAAGAAATAGTACCAGACTTTGTACTCCATAAAATTAAGAGATATATAGGTGTGGAAAGTTGAGCAGATGGATGTTTAAGAAAATAAAAGGGAATAAATTACTTCATTATATGGGGGCTTTTTAAAATTAACGGAGATTAAAATTTCTCGTTAAAATACAAGCTAATTTTCTGATAAAACAATGCTGGAGGAAAATGTCAAAATATTTCCCACTTCAATTGTTCTACTTTTTTTCTGCTTTGTGTCTTCTAAAAAAGATGGGAAGAGAGATGAAGGTACCAACAGGGAAAATGTGAAGAACAGGAACTGAAATACCAGCAGAGCATTCCTCCTCCTTAGTTTTCATTTTTTGTTGCAAACCAGAAAATGAAGAAGCAGAGTTTCTTCCAAAATATCATTAACAGTAGATTTTCCCTTTCTGATTAAAAAGTTTCAAACAGAAAATGCTGGCCTGCATCATGTATTTGTATTTGTATTTGTATTTGTATTTGTATTTGTATTTGTATTTGTATTTGTATTTGTATTCATGACGGTTTGAAAGGGTTTAAAAACTCCTAATTGTGTAACTGTTATTTTATATAACTATACAATCTTGTCATAGCTCTCAGCTCCATTCCATTACCAGTTCTGTATACACTGCAATTAGTTATACATTTCCACCAGTCATCAGTCTATACCTTTATTGTTCATACTTACAATTATCAGTTCATGTCGCACCTTTGTTTCACAATGTCATGAATGTCCTCAAACACTTCTTAAATCATTTAACACACAATAGTTTCTCCTTCTTTCCCATCACCAAGATCACTAATAACTATTTAAAGCATTTGAGCTCATTTTCTGTCTGAAGCTACATATTTTGAACATGAAAAGTAAAATATGATTCCTTATTAGTGTTTGAAAAGGCCAGAGAGGAATCCTTGCACTAGGAAACTAATCAAGGAGATAATCTCCAGTAAAGAAATAGAGAAATGTCTATATCAATGTAGGACATACCATGAGACTCTGTCAAATACTATGCACAATTCTGGTAATATATTCTGTAGCGAAGCACATTCAAATTGAATTCAAACTGAAGTAAATTTGGAAAAGAGCTATTTATTATGACTAGAGGAAGGTAAGATACATCTTTAGAAGGGACTGCAAACTTACAGTTTTCTTAAACTAGCAAAACAAAGACTGTGAGGAAATATGACTTCAGTCAATAAACACATCGGGATAAAAGCATCCAGGGAAAGGTGAAGAGCTATTTGAGCTAAAAGCTAGTATGTGCATAAGAATAAACAAGTACAAAATGTTCATGCATAAATTTTGCATGAAAATTAGGAAGCGCTTCCTAACCTCAGAAGAACAAAAGACCTTGGAGACTGACTGGAGAGGAGTGATAGAATGTGGGGCAGATCTCAGAAGTTCTAAGATGGAGCTAATAAAAGGGCTTTTATAACACATTTGCTCATGGTAGGGATGTTTAAACAACAGAGCCCTGAAGGTTCCCAGCAATCCTGTAAGTTCAGACCATTGCCCATGTTAGAAGTGCCACATCCCACATCCCTATGCAATAAATGGACAGGAGTTGTTTCAGTGTTAACTTAGGGTCTTCTGCAATTCCCCAGGATACATAACTAATAGTACATTCACATGTACCCAATTTTTATGGGTGCTCAAGCTGAATGTGGTCTTTGTTGCATCCATTAATGGAAATGGATTAGGACACTCCTCTAAACAAGAAGCAAACTCTGGAACACATAAAGACTGCCAGCTGTAGAGGTTACTTTTGATCTAATTCATCTATCTTTCTGCGAATTCTTAATATGCTTTTGTATATATAATAATAATTTTCTAATAGTAAGTATTTAGATTTCTGTGGTTCCTCTGTCAGTGTGTATATATGCTCATATATACATACAAAAGTACAACTATAGATACATACTTATGTATAGGTATAAATATTCCTATCCATAATCATAAATTACCATATAATACCTCTAATGGAGAGAAGAATAACTACATGTTTACGGGAAGGCTGTAAATGGCTTTGAACACTTTTAGTGAAACACTTCAACATTTCTCTAACATAATGTTTTGAAAGGGCCCAGGGTCAATACAAATGTAATATATGGAGGCTAAAAGAAAATTTGACAGAAAATTTGTTCAAAGAGCACAGTAAGGTGGCATGTAAAAACAATAATGGGCCATTATGCTGTCTTATTAGAGAAATTAAAGCATTGCACACACTGCCTGACTCATAGTGTCTGGCTTTTCTACTGAACAACTTGAAACCTGTATTTTCAACTGAAGTAATGACTTTTTAAGTGTAATTTCCTTTTCAACTATAAATATTTAATAATATCAGATGTGGCAAACTTGTTTGGGAAGTTCAAAAGGCAGAGAGCCACTGGACTCCCACAAATACTGTTTGGTTAGGCAAGCATTAAAGTTTGTATGCAAACAGGCTAAATAGATTCTTTGCAGGTGCAAATAGCAGTTTTTCATCTTCTGCACATGCACATAAAGCTTCAACTTTTGGAAAGCTTCTTTCTAGATATAGCAGTATAGAAAAAGGTGTAGCATATATGTGTTAACTTATGGAGGATCTATATACTACATAATCTTTTAAATCAGAAATAGACTTGCAGCATTGAATTGGGTTTGAGGGATATGTTTACGTGGAAGACGTGCAGCATGTCACCAGCAAACCTTCCAAGCAACCTTTCCTCAGGAAGGTGGAAATTCCCTTCAGTGGTGTAATTTATGCTATTACGACAAATAAAATATACTTTAGCAGCCAAAGTTCCTGATACAACTTTGGTGTGATTACTTTTTCCATTACAAAGGAACTGGAAAAAAATGTTTCTTTGAAGATATGATTATACTTTGAAGCTTTTCTCATACAGTCTACCTATAAACTTAATCTCTCCTGCTCATTGTGGTGTAAACATTTGTGGTTGGAACCCTAAGTATTTACTTGCAAAAAGAAAAAAAAAAAAGAAAGAACACCGCATTTGAATTTGTTACAGGACGTGGGTTCAGAATCTCTCTCATCACACAGGCATCAAGTACACTTTTCTATGGATATATGTATATGAAGGACATCTGTCTGAATTTATCCTATTGGAAGTGACTGATACACAAACTGCATTCGTTTTATAGCAGATAACAAATATAATTTTCCAAGATGTGTGTGGAAACATTAAGCAAATTAACTGGGTTAGGTTCCTTACTTAGGATAAACAGAGAAAGTACTACAGAAGTGAAAGATATCACTCATTTGTTAAAATACTTCATTTCTAGGCCTTCCAACACATTTATTGTGCTAGGATGTAGCAGACTTGCAAAATGCTAGAAAGATTTAATGTGCACTCTACTTCTGTGAGATACAGATTTACCACCTCCTTTTTGCTGATGCAAACCTGAAATCCAAAGTCAATCAGCCAGTTACCCAAGTCTGGGAACTTGAGTCCAAGTCACTTGAATCAAGCATATGCTGAAATAACAACCCCCTCTCCCCTTTTCTTTCCAGTAGCACTTTCATAGATAAATGTGGAGATACAAAACACCTGAAATTGTTAGAAGACTAAATAGAACGATAGAGATTACACCACAATAGTGTTCATGAGGACCTTTTCTGAACTGACACATTTGGTCTGATTTGTTCCTAAACTTCTCTAAATCTTCTTAAGATATTCTGTACTAACAGTCTCTTTTTTTTTTTTTCCTGTTGTTGTCCAAATTAAATCTTTCTTTCTGATATTTAGGTATATATTTTTTTAATTCTTGTTTTCCTCATTGTGGACAAGTAGAACAGACTTTTTGCTTCTTCAAAACAGGCTCTATCACATCCATTCTGAGTCTTCTCCTATAACCACCGAAATCCCAATACTCCCTGTATTTCTCACCTGGTCATTTTTGTTCATGTATACCTGTCTAGCTGCACTGAATCACCAAATTTATATGTCAGTTTTCGTGGGTCTGGTTGTTTCGGGGTTTTTTGAGAAACAAGTCAAAAAAGGCTAAATAAGAAAAGGAACTTCGCCATCTAGAAGAAGTGGCACAAAATCCAGTTATTTTCTCTTTCACTATCCATTGATGTTCCTCCCTGCTCAGGGACGTATTTGGAGTTGAAGGAAGAAGTGCACAGAGTATAGGCAATGGAGCCCTGTTACTCCTGGGTCTTTGTTAGTGGTGAAATTATCTGTGACAAAGAAAAGCATAAACCTGCCTAGCCTCTACTCTATAACCTGTCCCTGGATCCTAAATTGAGTTTATTTTGGCTGAACTTAAGCATCCTGCCACTGTATGCTTGCATTTACTTGTGAATATAAATTACCACTCAATATTAGACCACAGGTGAATCTTCTGGAACCTCTCACTGACTGTACCTGATAGGTCAGAGCAATAACACAGAAAACAAAAATGGCACTCAAATTCATAATTTGCAAGACCTAAAATATTTGTCCAGGAGTTTCTACTGTTTAATTTGGAATTAGATGAAAATTTATTTTTGATGCAGCAAGGTTTGATAACATGGAGAAATGCTGACTCATGAGCTGAATGGCAGGACATCACAGTGTGAATCGCTGTAGGCGGACAAAACTTCGCAGCCTTCATCACAAATTAAGGAAAACATTTATAGAAAAATAGTATGGCAAAAGACTCAAGGTACAAAGTCTTGAAGATGTTTGACCACAACAAACTCATAAACCACGATGAGTGCTTTGAAATATCTAAGAAGTAGAAGAAACATTCTGCTAAATTTTAAGATACTATAGGCATTTGTATCTCCTGAAAAAGAGAGAAAAAACACTGTTGAGAGTTTTGCAATTGCATCCCAGTGGCTGGTTCACTGCACAGGAAATTTTTCACTTCCAGGTTTTGTGTTTTGGCTCATGTAGAAGACTCAATGTTTTTGCCTTTTGACACATGCTTTTATTTCTGAAGGTTTGCACTGCTTCTGTCCCTCCTGATCTGTTGAGCTTGTCTTTGAGAGGAATGTGAAAATTTACTGCAGTAGAGAAGTGTACAGGAACAATCTGAACGTCCTAACACCACTCCTGCTCTTTGCAGAACAACGAAGGAAGAAAAGGGAAGACTGGGGCAGGGCCAGGTGAGGTGGGGCCAAGGTGCCCAGGTTCAACTTCTAGGTTTTTACCATCTATTTATTCCTTTCAACTGAAGGAAGAGAGGCACAGTTCAGCAATATGATCAAATAACTGAACAGGAATTTGGAATACAGCTTCCTAGATAAAAGTTAGCAAGACCATTTCATCAGAAATATCTCTTTCCAGAACATGAAAATGCCTTAAAAGCCTCTCAGCCCAGACACGTGGTGGAAGAGTGATTGCCTCGCTTAGACTGAGTAGACACTTATTGAAAGATGTGCTTTTGCTTTATGTATATATTACCCTACAATTCAAGTGAAACATAAATGGGATGAGAGAGAACTTCAGCAGCTACTCTCAGACTTCTCAGAAATCTCTGTGAAGAAGACAAGTGAAAGAAAATTTACAAATGCACAATAGCTATATTTACTAGTTGGTATTTTCTTCCTATTGAGGGGCAAAAGTGATACAGATCTTGGGAAAATCTCACCTTCACATTCAACTGATTCGGGAGGTACTTAATGAAAACAAGCTGCTGGTGTTAATTACAGTAGCATGAAAGCAGACAGCTTCCACACCCACTTTTTAAAGCAGCATTAGTTTTCAGCAGTCCTAAGTTTTTAGGACAGCCTGTGACAGAGTAATCTGGGCCTCAGAGATATCCAGCATTCACTAAAAGACCTGAGGCATGGGTATTCAGAGACACTTTTCAACTTCTTTGGATCACATAACACAGTATACTTGTGGATATCGGCTTTTCACCATTGATAGGGCTGATGATCTCTCAGTAATGTTAGAGTGATTGAAAGCCACTTTCAACCTGCACTTTCTGAAGAACATGGGAACTCAGGAGCACAGTCAAAGTGTGACCTCTTTGTATCAAGTCATTATATTCTTGTCCACTGCACTTAATGGTTTTCAGTACAGTTTTCAAAATACCTTGGCTCAACTCTTATTCAAAACAATACTTTGTTTTATTTTTCACCTTTTGACTTCTGAGGAAAATTTAGCTAAGGCTTCTGTCTTAAAATGCACTGTTTTTCCCCATAGTGAGCTTCACAAGAAACTTGCATTTCTTTACGTCCTTGGTTCAGGTGCTCAGCCATCACCAGTCAGGATTTAAAGCATCTTGTTTAGTTCTAGCCACGTCACTGGGGCTGTTGCCATGCTATTTCAGAAACGCGCTGCAACTAGCTACAGGTACCAAATGGAATCATAGAAAGGTAGAGGTTCTTGATTGAATTTATTTGTGTTTGAATCTGTCAGGGATAAAAGAGCCAACAAATAATAAAATAGATGCAAGCCTCTCTAAGTCAGCAGCCACCTGCTACCTCTGGGCTATTAAAGGGGCCCTCAGCATGACAACACAAATCCATGCTGGCAGGCCAATCATAGCTTAAAAAAAGCCCTGCATCAGCTCAGCTCATCAACTTAGTCAGCAGAGTGACAGTAATGTTGAAATTTCATTTTTCCTGATATTAGTTGTGAATTGTTTTATCACATTAGTTTTAGTCTTACCTTCTCGTCATCTTTTAAATGCTGATAATGTTGATGGCTCTAAAATGCAGTCTATCTAGTTGCTCTTTTGAGAAATGGAGGTTTGGTTCTACTCTTTTTATTTCCCCAAATAGGCTGAAGCTCTTGTTTCATTTATCTCCCTTCTATACATCTAAATCATGTAAATTACAGGGAACTGTAAAAGTTAAAGTACTCATCACAGGCACCATAATTATTGATAATAATCTATTCTTCAAGGCTAACACCATTTCACATGCTGTTCACTAATTTCACTCCCATTTATAGAATGAGTCAAATTCTGTACTGACTTGTATCACCCGCAACTGCATTTAAATTAAACCTAAGAGCTTAGAAATTGGAAAACTATTTATATGCAATGGTATGCTGCTACCTTACAATGGTACCTTGTTTAATAAGATTATGCAAAGGGACAGAGAAGAATGCACTGTTAGTAAATAGAGTGAATATTTAAGACTGTGAAAAGAAATTAAATCAGTGCAGTAGTCTGAAGCAAACCCTGACATACTTTTTTAAACAACAAATTAAATCTTGGCCTCATATAGTCAGTAAAAGTTTTGCCAATAACTTCCACAGGGCTGGGATTTCATTCCCATGGACTGAATTTGAACAGAAGAGGAGGATTGTGCTTTTTTTTTTTTTTTTAAGTTCTTGGCTTTGAGAATGCAGTCCAAAGCATCCTGCCTGCACCAGAGGCTACAGAACTGATATTTAGAGATGATGGAGAAGGGAGAAAATAAAACAAAGCTGTAAGTTGTTTCTTTTCCTTTTGTTGTTCGTAATCACTGTACACCAGTGGTTTACAATGTCTTCACATCTTCAGAATTGTATCATGAAGGTTTGATATGATCACGTACTTGTGCTCATTAAAAGGATCTTAAAGCTTTCTGTTTGGTCTTATTTATTTTCTAGAAAGTCTGCATTACTAATATGACCCAATTAAGGAAAAGAATTCAGTCTGAAACCAATGAAGGTAAATGGTAAGTTTCCTCTGGGACATCATCAGAATTTGCATTTGGCCTTACTACAAGGAGTAATCACAGACAGGCAAATTTCAACATCTCTGAGCTGTCAGTGACCTGATTCTCTTCATGCCTCATTATCACATCGTATATTGGGGAGAGGCCTGAAAATTATCCAAGAAAGCTGGCTCTTTTTTGAACCATGAGGAGTTACATGTGAATGAAGGCATGACTTCTGTGTTCAGATGTAGGGCCAAACATACAACACGAGCATATGGAGATATCCTAATTTGTCCCCTGCTCTTTTTCTTTTAAAATTCTATCAGCACTGAGACAAGACCATTTTCTTTTGCAACTTCTGCAACTTTTCAGGACAGAATTCCTTTATTTTTCTGCTATTTCTTTTTTTTTTTTTTCATATTATCTCTGAATTCCTTTTAGCAACCCCTTTGGGTGTTTTGTAATTTCTATCCTGCAACTGTATTGTTTAATTATGAAACCTAGTAAATAAATAAATAAATATGAGAAAGACTTTGCTTCTTAAAGTTGCATTATACAACAAATCTTTTCACTCCTAGTATACATTCACCTATGGCCTTGCTTACAGCACATGAGCACAGTTCAAGTAATTTAGAAATGAATAAACCTTTTTGTTTAAGTAACCAATATTGTGTTCCTTCTGCATCCGAACTCCTACATATATCATAAGTATAACAGAGTCCAGTAATAGCACAGTACAATAACTGCTGTACAAAAATTCATTCTCATAAGCAACAGCTGTCAGCTAAAATTCTTTGTAATTTTCTCTTGAAATAAATTTACCTTTTCTTTCTGCGTACGTTATTCACAACTTGATATCGCACAGAGCCAGAACAAAATTCAATAACCTTTAAAAAAAACCTTTCCTACCTACATGATATGCTGGGTATTTTTGTAGCTGGACTAATAATTCATACTAAGAAAACAATTATCTTTCCTTTGTGATTAACAAGACATTAGCAAATGGAGTAGTACTATTAAAAGATATATTTTTCAGGCAGTCTTTAGAGTTTATAGAAAGACAAAATAAAACTAGAATCTAGACATCTCTGTTCCTTTTAAATCTGGGACTTCCCTTGTTATAATTCTGCCTTGAATGATATATTGAAATATGTACCTTGTGTCACACTGTTCATTCACATGTCACATTGTATCATGTCACTTTATGTAGCTCAGTATGACAGATGCATCTCTAAAGCAATGCGTCATCATATCCCTTGGCATGAGAAGATACGAAAATAAATACATTCTTGTTTTGTTTACAGTAAACCACTACCAGAAATAGCAAGGAAAAAAAAAAAAAGAAAAAAACCACCAAAAAAAGAAACATCAAACAAAACACTTTTATTTAGTTTTGGAATATTTTAAGTAAATGAAGGGAAAGGGTGAAAACTCCTTCATTCATCTTTTAAAAAAAAAAAAAAAAAAATACAAATTAATGCATGCCCAGAATGCATAATTTCATTCTGTTATTCCTTTGATTTAAAGCATAGAAAGAACATGCCTATAAGCAAGCTGTAAGCAATTGTTATAGGTTCTATAGAGAGCTAGGGAAATTACAGACTTGGAAAAAATGAATAACAGACTGAACAGGCAGTAAATTCTTGTTTTGTTGGTAACAAATAATTGCATTTAATTATTTAAAATGCGTATATTAATTAACATTAGGGGTTATGTTGTTTTCTTTTCTAGTTTCCTTGAAACAAGTTTTATAAATTATTTCCACATTATATTGAACTGGCTCAGTGTGCAATACACTGGATTCACTGAAATGTTCTGTTTGCCGTGAACTATTCCTGTGTTGAAATATTCTGTAAAACTATTTTAGTTGGCTGGGGAGGCCAGATATGGGCTTGCTTTTCATTACTGATGTTTTGCAAAGCAGGTGGACTGCAGTGATGAATTTGGCTCAGTGTTCATATAATTGTGTATAGGTGGCCCAATTTACTACAGGGTTACTTTAGTCCATTAAGGATGTAATTTCAATGAGTCAAATTCAGTCCTTCATAAAGCAGAAATGTGAGGGAAAAGGCAGCCTGTCACAGGGCATTATGGTTCCCTAATTGTCTGTTCAGCCCCCTTGATGGCTGCATCTAATGTCCCAGGTTAAAGTAGATAGTGATGATGCATCATTCACTGGTCACTGCTCCCCCAGCACCAAGCTCTTTTTCTGTTTCTCCATAATACACCCGTATTTGTTAGAGGCCATAGCTCTAAGCCCCTCTTGTGTTTTAAAATAGAAAGGCGTTACTCATCTCTCAGCCTTGAGACTTATTCTAGTCAAGTTTTTGAATACATGAGAAGCAAGGACAGACAGCGCTGGAAACTGAAGTCCTGTGTCCAAACATACAGAAGACAATTTGGTATCCTTAATCCAGCCCTGTCAACTTGCTTTAACCCTTATCCAAGGAGTTTATATCAGGGCTTAGAGGGCTTATAGAGTATGCTGTTACCATGTACCATGTCTTAATGTCTGCCCCAAGATTTTGGATACTAGTGTGTACTCGTGTCAAGTGAGAGAAAGAAAACACTGTTAAATGGTGACATCATCTGCACAGAGTAGTGCAAGAAAAAACCTGATCTGAACTCAATCTCAAAACACAGAGATAAAAGTTCCCGTAATCCAGCTTCCAAACTGAAAATAGATCAAGTCACCAAAACCAAACATTGATGGTTATACTGCATCCTCAGTACATGATTTTATAGGCCTCTGAGTAAACTAATGAAATATACTGCAACAACATATACTTCTGACTTGGTGTGCTTTTCAAGCTATTATTCACCCTGAAAGATTTCACATCCATTCTTATTTCTGCATTTGCAAGTTGGATGTTGTTATCTGTCTCTAATCTAGCTTTTTTAAGCAGGTTTGGGCATGTAAACATGAACTCAAATGACATTGGGATTGTAGTGTGGTATGTAGTGTACCTTCATACCTTAAAGAAGGTTAAAAAAAATAAATTGAATAATCAAATACAAAGCATCAGTGAGAAAATCTCCCAAATTCTCCAGTAATCCTGGGGGAAAATATCAATCATTCTTTAGGGAGACAGGGACACTTTTCTTTTTATTAGTACATCCATCAAGAATATTCCAGAGCAGTCCAGTATTTGTAAATGCTCATGTTGTCACTCTCAGATTCACATCTTTCAGTTCAATTAAAAACAAGGATTAATTTACTTCTGATGTAGAAAAAATGGATAATTATTTTTAAGAACAAAAGATTGCATTATTTTGCTTGATACTTCTCATTCTATTCAGATGATTTTCTTAACTAGGAGCTGATGTGCTGTAGCCATTCTATTCCTTCCTAAGCTTCACATTGTTCTTATGGAGAACAAACAGAAGACAAATGTTTTGCATATGATGTTGTCAGATAGTTTTAATGACCATACTTGAGAAACGAAAGAGGAAGAAGAGATTGAGAGGCTTAGTTATTTGGATGAGGACTTAATTAGGAACTCAATTCTATAAGGCTAATACTGCTTTCTGTTCTCGTTTGTTCTTTGTGTAATATGAATAATGACATGCCAATTGTGTATGATTATAGATAGTTATTTATGGAACTAGATTTTGCTTCTACACTTAATTATGCTTTTGCAGGTGAGGTAAGCATTCTATTGCCACTGTGGTGTTTAACTGAATCTATTTCTGTTTCCTTTTTTATATTAATCCATGGATTGATAGCTGTTTTGCTCACCCTTCTGTGCTATTCTCTCTACTTGCTTATATGACAAATTTTCTGGTGACCAAATATTACTCATGTAAAAATCTTATAAAATATTATAGATTTTATGTATAATTTAATATGATATAAATATGTATAATTTATTTTTATATCTATATTTATGTAATATAAATTTAATATATTTATAGGATGTGTTTATGATATAAAATATTCTGAAGAATCTTATAAAATATAACAATTAATTAGTAATAATTATTAGTATTAATTAATAATTTTTATTTTAGGAAACTGTTTTTGTTCCAAATGTTTTTGGAACATTTGGAAATATATTTGCTTGTCTTTAGAAGTTTCCCATAAAAGAACTACTGTGTTTGTAAAGTTGTCCTCTGGGAGCCTGGATATCTTAGTTGTGTGTAGAAGGTAAGGTATGTATAATCTAAATTTAGGGAGGCAGAAGAGTTGTATCTCAGGAAGTTGTTGATGGATTGGCAGCTGATGTGGCTGTGTGAAAAAAAATTCAGACAAAATACGTACCAAAGTAAAAAAGGTGACACGAGTTCCGTGCCTTAGAGATTTTCACATCAAGAAAAATTTCTCAGACTTCATGCTTTGGAAAAGCTCGTGAAGTTCTGAAGGAGGATCCTACAGGATTCTGTATGAGAGCTGGTGTGATCAGAATCAACTCACTAGACCTGCTTTTTAAAATTCCACCTATAATTAACTACACCTTCAACTCAGAATACTAGAAACTAAATAGATTGGAAAAAATAATGGACACATTCTAGGGAGGATTCACATAAACTGGTTTATATTTGAAGGAATGTATTTTAATTAAGATGTTGGTTTAATTAACAGAACAGTACATTCCACTTCATCAAGACGTTTTCTGGTGGCATGAGATCTTGCATATGCCCATAAGGCTCGTTGAGTATGTGGTCCTCTCCTGCTAGGAACCTTATCTGCTTTTCAGAAAGATAAAGTGGTTCTTTGCACATAACTGAATTCCCTTCCTAGGGTGCTCCTTTTTACCGTCTGTCACAGCCTCTTTGCCTGGAAAAAGAACCTGAAATATTTTTAACATTCAGAGGATTTTGAAAATTGATCTCAGTGGATCATGTGCAAGAGGAGAGATAGATGCCCTCTTTGAAGGTCACAGAAAGGATATCTGAATCTTTAGCTTTGTCATAATCAAATGGATTTGATAAAAAAGTCCTATAGAGGAGTAAACAAAAAATTAAAAATCACTCTTCTGTTAAAATGACACTCCATATTATCAGAGCTTTATACCCTTTGCCAAAAGAAAAGGCATGTTAGCTCTCTGGTGAGTTTCCCCTAGCTTCATAGTGTACTACTGCCTGATTTCAGTGATGCAAAATACTGAGTGTTAAGGTCAGTAATCCTTCAGTAGCTTTCTGATGGCAAGTGCAAGTGATACAATTTCCACCACCCAGTCATCACCTTGTTAATTTTGCTCATTGTCCAGCAGAGTTTCAAGCCTAATCTAAGGATGAGGACCCTATTGTATTAAGCATTGTGAGAACATTTTGAAAGAACAAAAAGGAGTTTCTTATTTCGAGTAGCTGCCAACCAGAGTGTAGGACATGAGGAAGTAGATGCATTCAGATAAATGAGGGAGTTACAAGGAAACAGAAAACATGATAGAAGCAATCAAGCCATTGTGAGATCATTCAGGCAGCAGAAGGAAGACAATGCTGCTGTTTGGCAGCTATACATGGAAAGATTATCTTAAGAATGGATGATGTGGCATAAGAAATTATGGATCATACTGTTTAAAAATGAGCCAAAGATTTAAAATTCAGAGACAAAACTTTGATCAAACTTGAATCCAGAACTGACACTTTAGTAGCCTAAGAAGAGATCAAGAATGTCCTGAAAAGTAGAGGGACGCATCATGCGTGACCAAAGTTAGTAGATGGATCCATTAAGTGGATGCAAAGAAATACGTAATAAAGTTATTGGGTCCTTTTAGCAGCATTCTGAAGTAGCAGGTGTTGGATAATGTTGCTTTTAATATAGCAGATGTTGAAGTAACTGAGATGTGAGGAGAAGAAACCTGGACAAGAGATTTAACTTTACAGACCGAGAGAAATTACTTTATTTTACAGATGGATAAAGAATTGTAATTCTTATAACAATTAAACAGAACCTGAATAGGAAGACCTGTAGTGGCACTTGAGTTGAATTTAAATTGAAGTTGCAGCAGAAAGATCGCTTCGTCCATCATGATCAAGAAATGGCGTAATGAAGAACACTTTAAGGAAGAAAAGGAAGGACATTTATAGTTCTGCTAAGTTGAATTTGAGCTGCTAACTAAATATAGACATGGAAGTGTCAGACAATCTAAAAATTTGCATAACCAACCAATTCTACCATTGTTATTTCTCTCTGGAAATGCTGTACATTATCATAGAATCATAGAATCATTTAGGCTGGAAAAGACCCTTAAGATCATTGAGTCCGTTAACCTAACACTGCCAAGTCCACCATGAAACTGTGTCTATAAGCACCACATATACATGTCTTTTAAATTCTTTAAGGGATGCTGAATCAACCATCTCCCTGGGCAGCCTGTTCCAATGTTTGAAAACCCTTTCAGTGAAGAAATTTTTCCTAATATCCAATCTAAACCTCCCCTGGTGCAACTTGAGGCCGTTTCCTCTTGTCCTAAAACTTGTTACTTGGGAGAAGAGACCGACACCCACCTCGCTACAACCTCCTTTCAGGTAGTTGTAGAGAGTGATAAGGTCTCCCCTGAGCCTCCTCTTCTCCAGGCTAAACAATCCCAGTTCTCTCAGCTGCTCCTTGTAAGACTTGCTCTCCAGACCCTTCACCAGCTTTGTTGCTCTTTGAACGCACTCCAGCACCTCAATATCTTTCTTGTAGTGAGGGGCTCAAAACTGAACATCCATCAGTCTGTGTTGATAGTGAGATATTTTGTTACACAGACACACATTTTCCTTACCTTTTTATACACTTTCTGTAGTTTGGTCAAATCATATAAAATATCTTCCCCAAAGATGTTTTCTTTCATGAGAAAGAAAAAAACCAACACAGTGATACTGCGGTAATGTAGAGAAAATAGATGGAGCTGGCTTAGCCAGCTCTTTAATCTTTGGAAAGAGCGCACATGAGAGAAGATGCAGGAAATACATAAAGAATGGTGGAAGACAGATAAATCCTCTGATGTGACTAGCTTTGTCCTTATAACTACATTATAGATGAGGAAAACAATGCAGTCTACACATTTTAGACCAAATCACCAACAGCACATAAGCAGATAAAAAGAAAAAAGCCCACCTTTTGTTGCACTATGTATCCTTCCAGTCAGAACAAAATTCTTTAGGACTGTGTAACATACTTTAATACAGCTCCTCATTATAACTAATAAGACATGCCAGCTAATGGTGGTCATGATCACCATGGTGACTGTTGGTTAACAAGCAGTACAAAATAATATGGCTTATGATGAGGCAACACTTGCTCATTATCTCATAATCATCAGGGAATAAGTCAATAAACTATTTCATGGACCAAAACCATACTCCTTTGAAAACTATTGTGATGTGCCTACCAACAAATAGCTTCTGATTTTTATTCATAGGATTCTTTCACCAATAACTAGTTGGTAACAGATGTGTCAGAATCAATCGTGTTTTAGATGTGCATGCAGTGAAGTGATAGGACGAGTCACTGGGTATCCTTGTAAAATTGCACTTTCCATCAAACAATAGAAATTGTTTTCTCTTTAGTGTTCAAAATATCCCACTATTTGGTTCAAATCTCCTTCTGATACACACAGATAAAGAGAAACATTTCTAGGGATTGCAAAACAGTAGGGTTCTGTCAATCATGATATTTTTTGATGCTGAACAGTACCAAAGCTTTGGCTGGAATAGCTTTTCATACTGATAAATCTATGAATTCTATTTCTTTGTTCTTGTGAAATGGGACAACTTGGGACCTATTAACAAAAGCTCAGCTATTTGCTATACTTAATGATCTTTTTCTGATCACTTATGTGACACAAAATATCTCCTGGTCAGTGTCTGAATGATACTGAAACTTCCCAAGAACTTTCAAGATAGCTACATGAACACTCCTGATGTGAGTTCTTGCACATACACAGGTTTATGGGAACCTTTTGCAAGGAAATGTTGCAAAGCTTCAGATGTGAGATTCTCATCTAGGACATAATTTAGAAAATAATTGTTTTGTCTTTCATTAAAATTCAGAACAGTGTTCTTATGGTATATGTTTGTCCTCCTCGGTTAGTACAAACATGCACACTTGTTCTTACATTCAACAGAATCACAGAATCACTAAGGTTGGAAAAGACCTGTGAGATCATCAAGTCCAACCATCAACCAACACCACCATGCACACTAAACCATGTCCCACAATGCCTGGTCCACATGTTCCTTGAACACTTCCATTGATGGTGACTCCACCACTTCCCTGGGCAGCTTATTCCAGTGCCTCACCACTCTCTCAGGAAATAAATTTTTCCTAATATCCAGCCTGAACCTCCCCTGGTGCAACTTGAGGCCATTTCCTCTTGTCCTGTCGGTAGTCACCTGGAAGAAGAGATCAACACCCACCTCTCTGCAATCCCTTTTCAGGTAATTGTAGAGAGCGATGAGGTCTCCCCTCAGCCTCCTCTTCTCCAGACTGAACAACCCCAGTTCCCTCAGCCGCTCCTCATAAGACTTGTGCTCCAGACCCCTGACCAGCTTCGTCACCTTTCTCTGGACATGCTCCAGCACCTCCATGTCCTTCTTGTAGTGAGGGGCCCAAAACTGAACACAGGATTCAAGGTGTGGCCTCACCAGTGCCGAGTACAGAGGCACGATCACCTCCCTGCTCCTGCTGGCCACACTATTTCTGATACAGGCCAGGATGCCATTGGCCTTCTTGGCCACCTGGGCATGCTGCTGGCTCATATTCAGGCGGCTGTCAACCAACACCTCCAGGTCCTTTTCTGCAGGGCAGCTTTCCAGCCACTCGTCCCCAAGCCTGTAGCATTGCATGGGGTTGTTGTGACCCAAGTGCAGGACCCGGCACTTGGCCTTATTGAACTTCATCCGGTTGGCCTCAGCCCATCGATCCAGCCTGTCCAGATCTTTCTACAGAGCCTTCCAACCCTCCAGCAGATCAACACTCCCTCCCAACTCAGTGTCGTCTGCAAACTTGCTGAGGGAGCACTCAATCCCCTCATCCAGATCATCGATAAATATATTAAACAAGACCGGCCCCAAAACTGAGCCCTGGGGGACTCCACTTGTGACTGGCTGCCAACTGGATTTCGTTCCATTCACCACGACTCTCTGGGCTTGGCCGTTCAGCCAATTTTTTACCCAGCGAAGAGTGCACATGTCTAAGCCACGAGCCGCCAGCTTCTCCAGGAGAATACTGTGGGGAACAGTGTCGAAGGCTTTGCTGAAGTCCAGGTAGAAAACCTGCACTTAATGTGATAGTGTCATGGAAATTCTATCAATGACATGGAGATATAGGCTCCTTACTTCAGGTTATTATATAGGACTTTTTACAATATATAATCCTCATCTTCATTTCTCTTTGGAGAAAAAAGTTTACTTTCCATTAACTAGTTTTCTAGCTTAGGTGACATAGTCAGGCAGTTCTCTTCCTTTAAAGTTACTGTTTTTTCTGAACGTTAGATGTAACACATTGAGTACATTTTTTTTTATTTATTTTAAACATCTTTCTATACCTTACAGTTTATTAAAATAAGAAGAAACATTACTAGAGATTCCATGAAGCAAACTACTTATAAAATATCTCCAACATGAAATCTAAACTGCAATCAGATAGATGCTGGAAAATCATCCAAGAGTTCTGATGCTTGGTTTCTCTCATCCTTTGAAACTTGGAAGTTCATCCACCTCTGTATTAGACACCTAAAGTAACCCAAGAAAAGCTAATCTCCACTTTATTTTTCTTTTTTTTTTTCCTGTAAAAGAATAGATCTCTGTACTGTAGTATCTCATACATAAGAAGGCAATGCTGTGCAGTTTCTGAGGAAGCCATTGCACAAGTTAGGGAGTTAAGCATAATATTTCAGCCTGCACTTTTTTGATTCTTCAGGAGAGGTTGTTTCAAGCTTTTTCCTCATTTCTCTGGCATAGATACATAGCTGCCACTAGGCACAAGGTTCACTATAACAAAGATAAGTGAAGTGTAAGGTTTTATCAGACCTTTCAGCATATTCTGAGAGTCAAGGAGATATGGTAGGTAAGATCACTAAATGTAAAAGGTGAGTGGTGGTCCTGATGAGAAGGCTAAGAACTATTTTTGTAGTCATGCGAGAGTGTCAAAGAAGATACAGATAGTATCACTCAGGGAAATCAATCATGTATTGGCATTAAGAATGATGTACTGAACACCTCATTCAAAAAATATATCTAGACCTTTAATGGTTAAATCTAGTATGGTCAAGCTTTGAAAACAGATTGCTTACCTGTTGGACTAACAGTAGTCAGACAAGCAATCTGTTATGGCAGGCTAAGAAGAGCCAAGATAATAATTTTTTGTGAATTGAAAACATCCCTTTTTTATTATCATACAAATATAATAAGAGAAAAATGCGCCTACAGGGAATATCTATGTTGGTTTTCAATTAGCTCAATCAATCAGAATAAACATGATTAGTCAGAATAGGTTTACAGCTCTCATCATCGTATATCAAATTCCACAGGGGAATATTTCTGCCTTTATGACGTGGGCAAGTAAACTATGCATAAAATAATGGCTTTCCTTCTGTGTCTCTACGCTAGTTAAAAACCAAAAGCATTCTATAGGGTCATCTAAAGCTGAAGTTATGTCTTCTTAAAGTGTAGATCATTACTCAGATTGTAAAAGACTTGTGGATCTTCTGGGTTTTGGTGTTTTTTGGGGTTTTTTGTTGTTGTTGTTTGGTTTTGTTTTTTTATATAACAATAATCAACAAAGAAGAAGAACATAAGACTTAATAACATAGTCTTAAAATGTATAAATTCCTCATATTCCTGGTCAGATATACCTTATTGGACTGTCCTTGCATGCTGAAGAACAACGAAATACAAAATGGACCCTGCTTGTTTATGGATCCTCAGGGAGTATGACATCAGACAAAGGAATGTAGATATAGAACATCTATGGACAATTTGCTTACTCTTGGTTTCTTTAAAGAACCTTTTTAGCCTTCAGAAAGTTAAATATTAATAGACTTCTATTCGCAAGGATTAAAAAAAATTCTTTGTGAGTTGGTCCCCATGACAGTTTCCTTTTTGTGTTAATCCCTACATTTAATAATACGTCACTTCAGACAAAGGAAAAATATCCCTTCAGATCCATTTCTGCTCTCCTTTACACAGATGAAACTCCTATTGACTTCAGTGGGAATTAAAGAGGGTGAAACTCAAAGGGAAATTTGATGATGTATGTGTACGTCCAAGCAAGAATGGCCATCTGTTATAAAGTGTAGTATTAATGGCCTTACCAGCTCATGTCTGAAAACTGAAAGGATGATATAAGTGTTGCTACTTTTAACTATGTCCCTGTTGTGGTGTTGGTGTTTTTTGTGGTTTTTTTTAATCCTAGTAGGCTCAGCTAAGTCATGCAGTCTTTTCCCATTTCTCCTGTTGAAGAATGGGGTAACACTGTTACTTAATGGTTCAAACAATTTTCTTTTGGAACTCACATGGGACACTTAAAAACAGCTAAAAGTGTTTCTCCTTGAACAGGAGAAATAAAGTTATTTCTTCTGTATTTAGAAACCAGTTGTCTCAGTCCGAGCAAAGATAGATTACTCATATGGGCATCTAGTTAACTTCATATTGTATCCTTAAAGTGCGTTGGCTGGAATGGTATGCATGCCATTTAAGCACTGCATTGGAACATCTTTGTATTGGCTCGTTTGAGTTCAAACACTTTACTAGAAGTAAGCGATGTATTTAATGGCCTTTGCCTCATCTGGTGGCCTCAAAATGGTTCATAAGAATTGCTGCTACTAGAACTAACAACTAATGGAGATTCTTCTTTCATTCAATTGATAAAGTCAATGCTTTGGGATGCAAGATTCTTCAGTTCAATTTCCAGGATTCCTTACGCAGGAATTCCTGGCAGATTCCTTACACAGTGTGCAGCTTCTGATAATATAATCATGAACATTTAAAATAGGACAAACTGTCTTTCACAGCTATCAAGATTGTTTCCAAGTATTTGGAGACCGACAACTCATGCCAATCACAAAAATATTGTTTACTGTCTCAGGACAATGAAAATCTTTGAAAATTTGGATCCATGAAATGTAATAGAGATATGAGATATATATTGAAAAACTGTTAAATAACATTGCTATTTCTGGAATGTGGAAAAAATAAAAACTGAAAAAGGTTGAGAGGTAAACATCAAACAGATCATTTTGTTACATATCACTTGTAGCACCAGTGCAGATTGGTATATTTAATAGAAGATACAGGAGTTCAGATTCAACAGAAAAATTAATGCAATGGAAACTGTTAGTTTCTCTGTTATAATGTGCATTCACAAACAGTATACAGTTCCCCTTGCCCAGTAGCCTACACCTGGCAAGATGGAAGATGATTATAGCAGCTACGTTTTGGAACAGCTATATTAGCCAAAAATGAAAGTGCTGTGGCTGCTGTAACGAAGGACTATCATACCCAAGTCGTTTATGACACAGGAAGGTGGGAATACTCATTTTATGGGTATGAAATGGTATATGCTTCAGCCATATCTGAAAGATGATTGAACACGAAGGAGTTATATTTGTGCAGCCAAAGAGTATGTATATACATATATGTATATACATATCACACTATATTTACTTCTTTATTTATTTATTTAAAACAGAGAACAGAATTCTATAATTCCTGTGGAGAATTGTCCTCATATAAAATAAAAGGCACTTTAGTTTCAGCAATTAAAATGAAACCAGACTTTTAACTCATAATGTATATCCATTGACTAATAGTAGAGGGATGGGGAATGCAGGCAATTGCATGAACATATAACTACAAGTGAACAGCACATTTACAGAGCTGTATGACATTTTAGACTTTTTTATATAGAATGCAAAACAATAAGAAACATCCGGAAACTGTATGGATTGTTACAAAAAAAACTGCTGGATTTTTTTACTGTTGTGATGCTGATTAAACAGGGTTAAAATTAGGCCTGATTTAAGCAAATTCTCACAGCAAATATGAAACAGTTGTCATGTAATAATATCCCTGCAAATCATCCTCTCCTAGCTCATTTTCACAGCACTTCAACTTAAGCTGTGTTTTGAGGGTTAAGTTATAGTCACCACACAGTAGTTAAGCCTAATGGAAAAGCAAACTTGAACAAAGAAAAATTAAGTTTTCTTGTGAATTTTTGCCCCACAGCTAAGATCAGTTTGAGCCAACATATGAAAGTTTCTGTGATTAGGCCCCAAAGCACAAAAATACCAATTAATTATGATGATTAGATATGTCTTCATTAGCAGCCTATAAATAAATCATACACAGCTCTGCGCAGCCGGTATTTCTGCTGCACTGTAGAGAAAAAATCCTTCAATGCACTTTGCTAACTATCTAATTAATTTTAAATTTTGTTATAATTTGGCATTTGTACCATATTACAGAACCTTGAATATTTTCTTGTGTTTATATAAACTTATATATGCATATACCTATAGATGTTTGCTACGATGTGTGAAATGTCTGCTTCTGCTGCATGAAGAAAAGGTCTCTAGATTTAACACCATGTCTAAATTTGTTTTGCTATTGCTAGAAGTATTCACTCAGCAAATCTTTTTGTTAGCATGAACATTTATAACTGAATAACTTCATCCTCATTTACTCCCTTCTTCTCCCTCTGATCTATATAAATGATGTTGCATTCATTTCTGCGTGGTGAAAGAGGAGCATATGGCACATTACGAAGCTGTTGGTTGAGTGTGGTCTACGTTACCAACTAGTACAGCCAAACGGGAGTGAATCTGTGGAGTGAAACAGCTGATGATGAGGGGGAGTTACTTTGGCATAACATTAGTCTGATCCTGTGGGGTGGGCACTTAATTACCAGTTGGATAATATTACATGTGGTCCTGGAATACATCTTCTGATAAAAGTCATTCCAAGAGAAATCTAGTTCATGAGCTCTGAGACCTTTCCACAGTATGAATCAGGGAGAAGGAAGAGGGGATACTAGTTGCTAGACCTTGAGGAAAAGGGGGTAAAAGAAAGATCTCTTAAAAAAACCTTTCCTGCTTGAACATTAATGTAGATACACTCTGACAGTATCCTTGTGCTTAACTAACAGTTTTTTCATCCCTACAGCAATCCATTTATCTCCAACATTTTTAACTTGCCAGTCAACATGATGTTTGGCTGTTATTAGGTATTACAGCATCTCTACAGGAAACCACATTTAGCTTGTATACCATTCCAAAACATCCCTGAATTTAGTGAATACCCTCAATAAATGTAACTCTGCAAAATAAGTTATTTTGTCATTTGATTCAGATGCTGAAGTTAACTCTGTATTACATGAAAAAATGCCAGACAATCTGCCAATCACAAATACTTGCAAAAATATTGTTTACTGTCCCAGGACAATGAAAATCTTTGAAAATCTTTGAAAATCTTTAAAAATCACTATTCTCTCCCTTCATGTTGGTAATTGTTTTCTGGTAAGACAAAATTTAGTGCTCTATCACCGATTCTTTTCCACCATACAATTTTGTGCTACAGAGGTGTCATTATTTTAGCCTTGACCACATCTGTCAGAACAAATTCTCCTTCCAGTCTTCTTACACTTCCTCAAAGCCTTTTCTACTTCCTTTATTGTCCTCCACAATGAACTTGACTGTCCCATATAGCAGCACAATGTAATCACCCTTTTCTAGTTTCTGAATAACAAAATATCAGTACTCCTGTTCCCTCCAATTTCTACAACTTTTACCTCTTTTTGCTCAAGTGGCAGGCTTTGAGAGCTATTTACGTGCTTTGAGTTTTTGTTTTAAATTTTAAAGATGGTCATACTTTAAGATTAAGCTTTTTGAATGTCCAATTACAAACAAGATGAAAGTACTTTTTCTTTTTTTAACATCTGAGGCAGGTCTTTTAATATCTGAGGAAAGCTAGTCAGCCAAGAAGGCCTTCATTTCTAGTTAGGCAACTGTTCCCCACTATTCCTGGCCAAAAACCTGGAAAAGATCTTCATTTAGTGAAAATAAACAAATAATAATTGAAGAGCATTTATGTCAAAAACAACGATCCTGAAACCTCACTTTCAGTTGCTGACTATCTGAGAATTGCCAAAACTGCGTAGATACACTAATGATCTGTTTGTTCATTAGACTGTTTTGTTTACTTTAAAAATCTTTGGATGCTTCACATCATGCTTAAGCACAAAATCCACTCCAGATTTGACAAGAGTCAGCAACTCTGTAACTATTCCTACCTTATGTGAAAACTCAGTGCTGCATATAGAAAAAAAGATGTTCATCTATTGAATACAATGTCAGCTAAATCAAGGACTAGACACAATCTATTCTCCACAAACAAATACACAAAATTTAGTGGATAGGTACATAATCATCCTTAATTTTTCTCCATTTGAAAATGCAACATAAAATTGCTTTTTTTTGGTATTTTCAAAACTCTGGATGCACTCGCTCCAATTGACTTCTCTTGTTCAAATTTATTGACTCAGCCCCATCCACCCACAGGACTATATTTAGCTCCTTATCAGCATTCCACAACTAGAGGTCTCTCTTATACATGTACTGTCCGCCTACTTGGGAATATGTTCTTCTACCTAAAACCACATTCAAGTATTTCTTCTCTTTAAAACTTACGAAAGTAAAAAAAGTAAACTATTTCCTGTAAGTATCAAAAAAAAAGCATAACTTTATAATAATTTTAATCCATTCAATCCCCTTGATGGCTTTTACACATTTACACAGGACCTTTAGACACATTAAGGAGTCTTTTTCTAAAGGATGGTTCTGTAATCTTACAGTGGCACAGTGTATTCGGTAATTCTTTGCCTTTTATCTGGTCTGGGATTAATTATTATGTGGCCTTATTACAGAAGAGCTATGTGCAGCATCATTCCACATCACTTAGACAATCACAAGCTATGTATCTAGACATTAAAGATATCGTCAGACTTCCATTTGAGACAGGTAAATAAACTTTGTCATTGATTTCAAATGAAAGAGCATAATTCAAGAGCATTAAGAGCTGCATCGCTTAAAACACTTTAAAAAAATACTGGCCAACATGTAATTTTAATTTATCATGATTTTAAAACATCCAAACAATTTTATTTTAAAGGAAATTTCTCTCTTTCATGAGACAAATCAGAGAATTTTCAGCCCTTTACCTCAAAACTTCCCCTAAACTTTCATAAAGGTATAAGGCAATTGCAGTAATAGAAAAGGATATAACTGAAAGCATCCAGCAAGTTCAGTGAGAACATTTTCTACTACAATAGACCAAATTCCTGGCTGCTGAAAAATGGGCAAGCCCCATTAAAGTCAATTGAGCTGCATCAAGATATACCAGCAGAAAATTTGGCACACTAAATACAGTATTCGTTTTCCTCTGGATCCAGAGATCTGGGTTTATCTTTGTTTCTAGCCTATAAGTTAGATGAAAAAGGGAAAAAAATGACTGCAGCTAGGTTTCCTGCTGAACGGATATACTATATCTCTATCCTCCAGCCTCTCCAATCAATTTTCATTAGGGCTTTCCTGACCGAATTTTTCTCTCCTATTTCTGCAGTTACTATTCAGTCCTTGAGAATACAATGCTGTATATTACCAGCATCATGCCACTAGGGATTGTGTAGGGGTCAAAATACACCACCAACAGTTTATAACACTTTATGGCCATTTCTAACATAAAAAAAAATATTTCTCTAAACCGCTACTGATACCATTGAGAACAGACAGCATGACCCTGTTATCCAAGAGCACTCGCCTCAGCAGCTTGAGCTAGGGGAACATAGCTACTATTACACAGTATTAGGGATTCTGTGTCTCCTGCTGTAGGTTAAGCTCCTGAGGAAGGCATAGCTGCCACTCCTGCTTAAATCTCAAGCGCTAGTAGAAAGTATTACACATTTTTTTCAGCTACACATGTACACATAGGTGTATACATAGACATGTATGTTTGTGTGGGCAAAGACAAGCAGAGTGACCTCAAGGGCATCATAACCCATCAGGTTTAGTTTATGATACTTACGTATTTTCCAACATTTAGAAAAGAGATTTTTTAAAAAATAGTTTAAAAGAGCATAAACCTGAAAGATGTATATAGGAAGGGTGGCCATTTTGATGGAGTTCAGGCGGTCAGAGCTGTTGACATGATTTTGTTATTGTGCTACACCAGACAGTGGAAGAGGAGTGACATTTCAAGTCTAGACCTATGATGTCATCTTTCATCCCACGGCAAACAATTATAAACAAAAAGACTTTTAGTTCTCCTGAAAGAGAGAGGAAAAAAGGAAAGAAAATTAAAACCCAAAGCAATCTAAGCTCTTGAAATGGAAAATGTTGTAAAGTTTTGCTGTAGTTTCTTGGCCTTGCTTCCTTTTTGTTACTAAGGACATTTTTTGTTAACAGTTTTAAAATAGTATTTAACATTGAGGATTTCACTGTTCTTTTAGGAGAAAGAAGCTGACACGGACAGTTGCTGATGTTGTAGTCACTATTGAAGTCTGAGCCTGTGTCCTCAGGACAAAACAAGATGAAACCAAACAAAGAAAAGAACAGTAATGTTGGAAAATAAAACTTCAGTTACTTGCGATGATCCAAGTTGAAATCTCACCACTAGAGAAAAACAGGCTCAGTGCAGGGCCTAATTGGCTTTCCAAGACCTGGGAAATAAGTGCTGGCCTTGGTCTGCTAAAGGCATTGCTTTTAGTTCCTTTTTCTGGCCAAAATATTGTGGAATGTGGTTTCATCTGCTAAGGTATATTCTTTTGAAGGGAAGGCAAAAAGAATATAGACAAGAAAAAGAAGGTATCAGTAGGCTTTTTTGTTTAAGCTAAACAAAACCTGTCTTTCTGCTTACAATGTGGGGTTTTTTTTTCCAGAATTTACAAACATTCTTTTACTTCAGACAAACACATACTGTAAACCCTTATACAGCAGTGGTTACAAGTACCAAAATTATATGCTCTTGTTTTCTTAACTAGCCTGCCTATTTCTAGTCAAAGCTTAGGATGGATACCTAGGGAATATATTATAAAAAATCACTGGATAGCCACTAGAAATTAGTAGAATAGGAGACAGTCATCTTTTGACAGTTTCGTTTGTTAACTCTAGTAATATTTCTTATTTTCCTACAGCATCATGCATCATCTCTGGTTATGACTACATAGCTCCCCACGGAGCTCTGTGAAAAGTTGTACACATGAAATAATAACAGCTAAATTTACTTCATTGCCAGTGCCACAAAAAATGAGAAATACGTATTTTTGCACAGTGCCGTGTCAGGACTCTGCTGAGCAAAACTGGCAGATTAGTGCAAAATGGTTAGGAGGAAAAGGCAAACTGTCACTTTCAAATTTAGTTTCTGTAATGCTGAATCCGTCTCAAGACCTTTACTCCCCTTCAACTTGTCTGATTGCTTTTTGTTAGCGTTTATTGATACTGATGCACATTTAGGTAGTACCTTTTAGATACCTGTCAATCTACTAAACAGAACCCATGGTAATACCAAGATAAACTTATAATGTTTAGTTCACTGAAATATAGACCTAAAGGAAATTTAATATTCTGAGGGACTTGAAGAAGTCATGTAGTGCTTCTCCCTGTGTGGAAACAGGATCGAATGTCTTTAGTACACCCTTAACAGATGTTCCTTTACCTCAGCAAAAAAAAATCTCTAGTGATGGATGCTCCATAATCTCCAGAACCTGTGTGCCAACATAAATACTGAGATTTTAAGAGCAAAATCTAGCAACAAATGTGCTGCAAACTTCAGACAAGTTTGCTGGAAATCACCTGTATGCTTTTATATGTTGCACCCGCCAATTTGTTTTCACTATAGACCTAAATAACTTCACAGGTTGCTATGCAATAAGGTGTCTTTTTTCACTTGACAAATCTGATTCCTCTGCATTATCAGATAACTTCCTGGTGTCAGAAATTAAAGTCAGTTCTCATTTCGCCTACACATAAATTGTCAGTTTTCTTCAGCAGGCAAAAATTCTGCCTTCTCTTGTGCTTTCTCTGAAGACAAAAGGTTTGAAGAAGTACATGTGTATTTTAACTGGCATATAACATGTTTATTCCTGGTGATTACCAAGAAAGTTAGCACAAACAAAACTTCATTTGACATTGAAAAATACCTGAAAACAATAAACACAGTGACATTTTGATTAGAATTGTACTTAAAGCCAGCCCCTACCCCTTTCCCCCATATATGATTTTAACAGCTGTTAACAGAAAAGATAATTTCTGGCACACCTTCTTTACAAAGGAAAGGTAAAAGTTAACTCATTTTTTATTTCGTCTGGTAGACTAGCTACTAGATCTCGCTCCCTAAAACATTTAAGATGTTGCTTTCATTCCCTTAACAAATTTAGGCTTCTTAAGGAACAATTTAATCATATACTTAAGTCTCCTTGTAGTCACTTAACATGCAGCACTTGACTAACTAACTTAGGCTGATTTCTTTGACCTGTCATGGGACTGCTTACGGAAGTAAGTACTCAATAATTTTGTTTCCAAATCTGGCTTTTAGGAAGCATTCAAGACACTCCTTTCATTTAAAAGTAAAATAAAACAAAAAAAAAAGGTTGTGTTTATCGAAGAGAAAAAGGGAAAACAAACTCATTATCTATTATCTCAACTTTCGAAGTTACTTGAAACAAAAGAAAAAAAAAAGAATTGAAAAGTATTATTCTCCTCAGAACTGTATGAGTCATCTTCACACCACGAATGAAGTAATTTCTACCTAGAAGTAGATGTCCTGAAACCCGAGATGTCCTCAGTGACAGAAAAAAATTTAATGTCAGAAAGGAAGGAACCTCTAGAGTATAAGTGTTGTGCGTATTCTGGATCACAATTTTGGATCTAGACAAGTAGCTGTGTCTGTAGAAGAGACTAAAAGGTGCCCATGAACATTACTAAGCTCTTTGGCTAACAGGGGCAGTCTGGTCTAGATCAAGGTAGTACTTTCTCCAGATCATAGTATCATACGATTTGGGTTGAAAGGGACCTTAAAAATCATCTAGTTCCAAGCCCCCTGCCATGGGCAGGGAGACCTTCCACTAGATCCCCAAAGCAGGTTCGTTGCTTGCAAACCACATAGCAGGAATAGTTCCTAGAATATTTTACAACCTGAACTGTGACTGGGAATTGTCCGAGAGATAACAGGTTTTTAACACAGACAATCTTGTCTTGATGCCTGGGAAAATTCCAGGACACTATTTGATTTATTAGTATAAATATGGGCTTTAATTTTACCTAAGTCCAGCATCACATGCCAAAGTGTTACCACAGTATTCTGGAAGCAGTAGCAGTATAAATCACTCAGTTTTCAGTCACCAACATGTGCTAAAAAATGTGTAGGTTCACATTACACATTCAAAACTATATTTTACATGTGTTCAAACCATGTAGTCTATAGACCCTTGAAATGTGGGAGCATTAAAAATAAGAAAAAAAAACAAAAAAACAAACAAACAAACAAACAAAAAAACCAAAAAACCAAACCACAAGTGTGATCTGGTATTTATGAGCATGAGTTTGGGTTTGAGATTCTGAGTTTATACCCAGATTGCACCAAACTGTTGTGTGATCTGGTGTTAGTATCTCAGTCCGTATTTTTCCATCTACCAAACAGGAGTAGTGGTGCTTATCTGCCTACCTGATAAAGATACTGTGAAAGTTAATTACTTAATTTCTATGATGTGTTTCCAGTTGAAACAGTAATTCTTGACACCAGTATAAAATTTTTATTTCATTTCAATAAGAAAGGATATATGTAAAAACTAAGTGAATGAAGACTTCAACAATAACCATGATAATTGGAGACTCAGGCCCTGGTATATTCACCTCCACTGAAGTCAGTGGAATTATATCAAAAGTAAAATGCAGCACACTGTACTAACAATCAGTGAAGACTCTTCCTATTAAAAGGCTTCCTTGTTGCTTTTTCCTTGGGGCTATCTTTCAGGCTGTGATTTTTTTATGTATTCAAACAAAGATCAATGACTTCTGAAAGTTGAAACAAAGATTTCTGTCCCATATTGAAGTGTAAAGGAGCTCCTTTTTCTGTTAAATTGGTAATTTGTGGCAGCAGAGACATTTCTGATGTTAACTGGATTGCATTTCACACATCTTCTCCAATTAGCCAAATGTATCTTACCCCACAGAAAATAGGAGAAGATCCCATGCAATCTGAGACATGCTGTGGTTATACTAGTTGTTGATTCTTGCTTCTTTGGTCAATCTCCATAGAGAAAGCTTAACTGGATAGCATATTAAAGGACTAGGGCAATGGAATGTGGCACTCATTGTCTGCAGATTTGATTTTTCAATAAACCATTGTACTATTTGTTCTGAACAGATGAGTAGCACAAGACTGGGCAAACAAAACCAAACAAAAATTTAAATATGCCCTCACAATTCTGAAGGACAAAAAAAAAAAAAAAAGGCAAAAAACCCAACCCCCAAGCCCAAAAAACCCCCAAACAAACCAAGAGGTTTTCCTGTGCATGCTGTGAAATTTTATCTTCCAAATATCTTTCAAAATCCTGAAGAATTCAGTTTTGCCTTTTATCTTAAAAGTTATTCAACCAGTTTACCAGCTAAAAAGGTCAAATCCAAAATGTGATGTAAGTAGTTCAATGTCAGATGCCAAACCCAGAACTAGTAGCAAGTGGAGCAAGATCTAGAAAGGAACCAGGACATTTTTAGTTGAGTGATCTACCCTCTAGGCTACAGACTTATGCTCCTGCTTGTTCTCTTAGTACCCATGTATAGTGGGACATTTTTGACAGGAGGCTTCACTCACACCCTGGCAAGTGTGACCTTCTGGAGGCATTTGAGTATTGTATTTCAGTATGTTCAGGCTCAGAAAGGTCACCAAGCTCATCAGGTTAAAGTTCTGCCAAGTCTGCCCAGAGTACTGACCTGCAAGTGTTTCTTGCAAGTATTTCACAGCAAACAGACAGATAGACAACCATCAGTTGAACCCCCAATTCACTCAACCTTTGAGTAAAGACGGTCTCCAAAGTGGGACTGAGGTACTTATGGCCTGTTTTGCCACTGGCTTGAAATGCACCCTGAGACTGATTTACATTAGCATTAAATATTAGCATTAGTATCACTTCTGTGAACTGTAGTTAAAATGAAATTTACAATTTCCTCTTTAATCTTTTGGCAGAGTTTCAGATTAGTCCAGCTGGGCAGTTGCTTTGCTACTTTATTACGTCAGCTAAACTTTTTGATTGCTTTTCCCCAAAACTATCTTTTTTTCCTCAAAGCTTCTATGTTAATCAACATATCATGTAACTCTGGCAGACACCAGTAGGAGACACTTTAAAACAACAGGAGTCAATTCATTGTCTTTAAGAGAAATTAATCATTAACATGAGATTGAGTGTTAACTGCCAATATGGCAGTGCAAAGGTGTCATATTGTCACAATGCATTCCTTTACAAAAATGCAAATACAAAGTGTATGAAAGTAACATAACATCTGAATTGTGGAATTTAAACTATGTGAAGCTAAACCATAGCTTCCTCTTTTGCATAAGTTCATAATGAAAGGGTCTGTCATTACAAACAACATCATACAAAGCTGTCTAACATGCAGCTCTATTTAGCAAGTAAAACAAGGGCATGCAGTGCCAAAGATTTACATTTCTTTATGAATACAGCATCATCGTGTATTCTGTACACTGTGTTGTGCATTACACACCCCTTCCAATTAATTCCACCATGCTTATCTCAGAAAGGCTGGAGACATGTGCTGTCCAGTGGGTCCAGGTGTCTGCACAGAGAAACCAGTCCTGGCACACTCGGGGTGAGAGCTCATTTAGCTTCCTGATAGAATCTTAGAATCATAGAACAGTTTGGGTTGGAAGGGACATTTAAGGGTCATGTAGTCCAACCCCCCTTCAGTGAGCAAGGACATCTTCAACTAGATCACGTTGCTCAGAGCTCCGTCCAACCTGACCTTGAATGTTTCCAGGGATGGGGCATCTACCACCTCTCTGGGCAACCTGTTCCAGTGTTTCACCACCCTCATTGTAAAAGATTTCTTCCTTATATCTAGTCTAAATCTACCCTCTTTTAGTTTAAAACCATTAACCCTTGTTCTATTGCAACAGGCCCTACTAAAAAGTCTGTCCCTGATAGGTACCAAAAAGAGCTGGTAACCAGATAGACAGGCATTAAGCCTCATTCATGACTTCCCAGTCCTAATTAGCATTGTAATCCTGTTATTATTTAAAATACTGTGGTGCACAGTCTAAAAAAAAAAGCAGCCTTCTGTGGGATTTTGCACTGCCTTGAATATCTTGAGCAGTGTCCAGGACATACTAATGAGTCTGTGTCCCTGGGCATGCAAATGCACATACCACCTTGCAAGCAGTGTCCCAGGCACTTGCCTACAGAAACCTCTGCCATACATGCATCTGAAAGGACATGGGGCTGGAGAACTGCGCTTCTTTTTATCCAGAGAAAGGGTTTCCAGGGCATTTCACTCCTACCTTCTACCCCTGACTACCGCTAGCAAAATGATCGTTTTAAGTAATTTCTCTCAAATTTGATTTCCCTTTATGTAAAAGGGGTAATAAATCCTACCAGAGAAAGTCAATAGAAAGGTTACAAATTGCAGCTGTATATAAATTAATACAAAGCTGAAACGGGCACTAAGAATTTAAGTTGAATCTCAAACAAACATACATTTGATACTGCTTCATATGTTTTTTAATCATTAGGGAAAGTATTTCATGACTCATATGAAAGACAGCAAGCAATGTTTATCTTACCATGGATTTTATGTGTACAAATCCCATTAATTAATCTTGCCTGGCTATTGCTTGCCTTTAGTTTTATAAAAAATACAATTCTAAAGTTATAAATGTGAGATATGGCAGAAATATCTACAAAATTAAATAGTACTGGCAGCTTTAGGTACAATATATGAACATGCTCTAATGCCTCTTTTTCTCCAGTTCTTCCAGCCAGCACTGAACAGCCCCAACCTTACTTTGTTTATAAAAACTGACATGATTACAGCCCCTGGCAGTTCAGCAGTTTTCTTGTTTTTACATTCATTGAAGCCTCAGGAAATGAAATGCAAGGAGCAAGGATGAAATGAGTGTCTCGTGTAAATTGTATACTCTGACCACAGAGTTATGAAGCACACAAAGCCTTAGCAATACTTTACCTGCTAACACACCGGCAAATATCCACCTTCTACACAGACATGCATACATACACATGCATACAGTATTGTCCAAAACAATCATTCTAGCAATGCAGCAGGTTTCAAAAACTTCTGCCTTCAAAATCATTAGGATTTTGGTTTTTTGTTTATAAATTTTTTTGGCAGAAGTTCTTTCTGACTTTACAGATCATATATCTTGTAATGATGCAAATGATTTTTTTCTTTTAATTTAATTTTATTTTAAAGTCTGGTCAGGGAAGCAGGGGACAGTGCTACCACTCCGCACATGTATACTGCCTAACAGATTGAGGTTGCACACAGGAATGTAGGGAGCAGATATCTTTTATCCAGGGGACTTCAGACACATATCTTCATGATTTCTCTATCCACAAATTTTGGGAAGAGGAAGGACGGGAGACCATCATGCAGAAATATTTCAGCTGTGCAAAACATCATTTAGGCATCACTGAGCCAGAATCATTGAATTGTATAATAGTTTGGGTTGGAAGAGACATTTAAAGGTCATGTAGTCCAACCCCCCTGCAAGAAGCAGGGACATCTTCAACTGTATCAGGTTGCTCAAAGCCCCGTCCAACCTGACCTTGAATGTTTCCAGGGATGGGGCATCTACCACCTCTCTGGGCAAACTGTTCCAGTGTTTCACCACCCTCATTGTAAAAAATTTCTTCCTTATCCGTAGTCTGAATCTACCCTCCTTTAGTTTAAAACCATTAACCCCTTGTCCTATTGGTACAGGCCCTACTAAAAAGTTTGTTCCCATCTTTCTTATAAGCCCCCTTTAACTACTAAAAAGCCGCAATAAGGTCTCTCCAGACCCTTCTCTTCTCCAGGCTGAACAACCCCAACTCTGTCAGTCTGTCTTCATAGGAGAGGTGTTTCATCCCTCTCATCATTTTTGTGGCCCTCCTCTGGACCCGCTCCAACAGGTCCATGCCTTTCCTGAACTGACAGCTCCAGAGCTCGCTGCAGTACTCCACGTGGGGTCTCACCAGAGTGGAGCAGAGGGGCAGAATCACCTCCCTCAACCTGCTGGCCACGCTTCTTTTGATGTAGCCCAGGATATGGTTGGTCTTCTGGGCTGTGAGCACACATTGCTGGCTCATGTCCAGCTTTTCATCCACCAGTACCCCCAAGTCCTCCTCCACAGAGCTGCTCTCAATCCCTTCATCCCCCAGCCTGTATTGATAATGGGGGTTGCTCCAACCCAGTTGCAGGACCTGGCACTTGGCCTTGTTGAACCTCATGAGGTTCACATAGGCCCGCTTTTCAATCTTGTCCAGGTCCCTCTGGATGGCATTCCATCCTTCAGACATGTCAACCGCACCACTCAGCTTGGTGTCGTCTGCAAATTTTCTGAGGGTGCACTCGATCCCACTGTCTATGCTATTGATGAAGATACTAAAGAGTACTAGTCCCAATACGGACCCCTGAGCGACACCACTTGTCACTGCTCTCCATCTGGATATTGAGCCGTTGACCACTACCCTTTGGATGCGACCATCCAACCAATTCCTCATCCACTGAACAGTCCACCCATGAAATCCATATCTCTCCAATTTAGAGAAGGATGTTGTGGAGGACAGATTGACGTCCAGATAGACGACATCCGTAGCTCTTCCCTTGTCCACTGATGTAATCACTCCATCATAGGCCGCTAGGGTGGTCAGACAGGACTTGCCCTTGGTGAAGCCATGCTGGCTGTCTTGAATCACCTCCTTGTCGTCCATGTGCCTTAGCATAGCTTCTAGGAGGATCTGTTCCATGATCTGCCCAGGCACAGAGGTGAGGTTGACAGGGCGGTAGTTCCCAGGGTCCTCCTTTCTACCCTTTTTAAAAATGGGTGCAATGTTTCCCTTTTTCCAGTCACCAGGGACTTCACCTGCCTGACTGCCATGACTTTTCAAATATCATGGAGAGTGTCTTGGTAACTACATCAGCCAACTCCCTCAGGACTCTGAAATGTATCTTGTCAGGTCTCATAGACTTATGTATGTTCAGGTTCCTCAGGTGGTCACGAACCTGATCTTCTCTTACAGTGGGAGGGACTTTGCTCCCCCAGTCCCCATCTTGCAGTCCATCCACTCAAGAGGTGTGGGAAGAGAGATTGCCAGTGAAGAATGAGGCAGAAAAGCTGTTGAGTACCTCAGCCTTCTCCTAGTCTGTTGTTACCAGTTTGCCAGTCTTGTTCATTGGGGGGGGTACACTTTCTTTGACCTTCCTTTTCTGGCTGACATACCTGTAGAAGCCCTTCTTATGATACTTTGCATCCCTTGCCAACTTCAGTTCCAGCTGTGCCTTCGCCTTCTTGACCCCATCCCTGCACAACTGGGCAACGTCCCTATACTCTTCCCAGGATACCTGTCTCTGTTTCCACTGCCTGTGCATTTCCTTCTTGCCCTTTAGTTTGACCAGAAGGTCTCAACTCAGCCATGCTGGTCTCTTGCCTTCCTTTCCTGATTTCTGACACCTGGGGATTGAGAGCTCTTGCACTCTTTGGAAAGTGTCCTTAAAGATCTGCCAGCTCTGTTCTGCTCCCTTGTCCCTGAAGGCAGTTTCCCACAGGTTCTTATTGACTAACTCCTTAAAGAGCTGGAAGCCTGCTTTCCTAAAATTCAGGGTCCTGACTTTACTCTTCGCCTGGCCCATATCCCTTAGGACTGCAAACTCCACCAGTGCATGACCACTGCAGTCCAGGCTGCCTCCAATCTTGACGTCACTGATTAGCTCATTTGCATTGGTGACCAACAGGTCCGTTATCACATTGCCTCTGGTAGGGCTGTCTATTACCTGGCTTAAGAAGTTATCCTCAATGCATTTCAGGAGTCTCCTGGATTGCCTACAGCTCACTGTGCTACTTTTCCAGCAGATGTTGGGGTGGTTGAACTCCCCTAGCAGGATGAGAGCCTGCAAGTGTGATGCCTCCTGCAGCTGGAGTAAGAAGGCTTTGTCAATAGGCTCCCCTTGATCGGGTGACCGGTAGCAGGCACCAACCATAAGGTTCCCTTTGTTGCCTCAGTCTCTAATTCTTACCTTCTTCAGAAAGACTGTCTGTCTGACCCTTCCTCTGTAGCCTATGGGTGGGCAGACAAGGTGGAGGGGAAGGGGCACAGTGGGTGAAAAAGACTGCTACGGTCTGCTCCAGAGGTGCGTTTTTGTGGTTTACATTGAACAGCGTGGTGAAAATTCAGAAACGTGTCTTGGGGCATGTTCTGTAACCATTCTCTGTCCCTGAGGGCAGTCGTCAAGACACTGCTGTCCTACAACTCTGCCACCTCTACATATAAAGGGACTTTTAAAATCAAAAAGTGAGAGACACTTATGAAGTTAGATGCAGGCTTGTGATTAGTGTTTTAATTTCATTTAAGATTCAACCATTTGCATGCATTCATTTTCTCTTGCTTTTCTTTTCCCATTCATTCTTCCGGCATCTCTCTTGCACTCCCTTTTGCTCCATAATCTGTCTATCACAACATCCTGTTTGCTTTTGGGTAGCCTTGATAATCCACTCTGGCCATATTAAGTGTTCCACAATAACACTGCTGAAGCCAATTTCAGCAATTCATGACCCATTTCCTATCCCACACTAACACATTTCTGTCTCTGTACTAGCATTAAGTATTTATGAGGTCATGTGGTGAACCAAAATGGGTAACTGATGCATTTAAAAAGGAACTCAGCAAAAGAAAAAATAACTTTTTGTAGCAGGATCATTTCCTCATTCTAGTGCACACCCACACAAATTGTTCTTCAGGTGAATATAAGGAGCGGCTGAATGCATGAACAATGAACAGGAACAGAGACTAGAGTTTTGGATACTGCTTAACCTAACACTGCTGACTGAAAATATGCATACCAAATGGTGTCGTGTATATAAAAGTGCTATTGTGAAGCCAGGTTAGTTGATACTTGAAAGAATATATGGATTGCATAGAAATATAATATCCCCAACCCTTAAGTGCAAGATACTGTGACACTTGCTAGATTCGTTAACAATTGATGTCAAATTCCCAGCAGAATTTCCTAATAATTTCCTTGGATTTGACACTACACTTTTAGCCTTTTCCTATCCAAAAATGAAGGACAAATTAACCTCAATATATATTTTATGCTTGATACAGTTTCCATACTGGGCATAATAACTTGAGCAAAAATGTCAGTAGTCAAAGGGTTAAAATGTAATATTATAAATCATGTAAGTAAAAAATATGTATTTAATTATACAACCAATAATCTAAAACAGAACATACCGATTCTTATGAAAGCATGATGCTCTAAGTGTAGGAGCATACCCATATCCTGTGTTAAAAACTGAAAATTGTATGGATAGGATGTTAAAAATGAGGTCCTGCTGGGATGCAATTTCCAGGAGGTATGTCTGCTACCTCTATACTTAACTTTTTATTCCTATTCTTCAGAAAACTGTTAAACAAGTTTAAATAGCATAATTCCAATGTTTTCTGTGTTCCTTCCCTTACCTAAATTAGAGCTGTATTTGCCACATAACTTACGCAAGTATTTGTTCCAAGAATTACAGAAGAAAGAATTAGATTTTCATCATAACTGTTGTTTTATTAATATTGTTGGCTATTAAAGAACACTATTATTAAATACGATAAAGATCAGATCATCTAATTATTTTGCTCAATTAAAATTAAGCTCTGCTGAGGAAAGATAGTCTGTTTTCCTGGAAATTTATGTCAATTTCAAACAAACAAAAATCATACTTGAAAATACAAACTGAAAAATGGTTAGATTCTGAAGACCTCAATCCAGACTTGCAAAGTCCCAAAAGTTCATAACTTTTGATACCTCTGCTGTTCCAGCAAAATGCACAGGAGTAAAAGGGAAGAAACAAGCAAAGTTCATCTTCAAAAACGAGATTCAAGATGTCTAAATTTCATCACTTAGAAAGAAGATATCAAATGTATGCTTCTTGACTTGCAATAGCTCAGCAGTTAAAAGAAATATGGGCATCTCTAAAATGTGATTTATCTCTTTGTCTTATATACCGCATTTAGGATGGGAAAAATTGCTCTCTAAAGGGTCTGTCTGTCCTTTCACCCTATTGTGTTAATGCTGGGAAGCTGAAGATTTTGGTTTTGTTGCAAATGGGTCTATGTTCCAGAACAGGAGAGGATCACGCTAAAGAAACAGCTTGAGTAACAAGGTCCAATATTCATAGTTGGAGGTTACCTGCAATAATAAATGAGACAGAGAAACGAGATTACAAAATTAACCCCAGTTGAAATTTTCATTTGTGCTTAGAGCCGAAGAAAGCTGTAAGCAGCAGAAACCCTGTTTAATAAGAAAATTGTTGTAGCTGTCATAACTAAAAATTGGTGGAACATTTTATATGGTTAGAAGATTGAAATCTTCTATAGCATTTTTAAGAACAACATAATGTTGAAAGGGGCAAGAGGACCACAAGATTCAGGAGGGTCTTTGGTCAGTGCTTGCTATAAATCAACAGCTCAAATGAGAGATTTGCAAGGGTTATATCTGGAGCAGCAGTCTTGGATGCAGGAAACAAAATAAGGTGTTATGGAGGAATTATCGAACAGGTATTCTGAAAGTGCAACACAGGCTAGTAATACATCATTGTAATAGCTAAAAATTGTAAATTATGATTTTTTGAAATAAAAGTTGTTGTAGACTTTGTACCCAGGAGTTGGTAAGAGTATTTTGGATTTCAGTTTGATCAATAAACATTATTGAATCATTGTAATCAAAACTAATATTTTGTAAAGTATATACAGGCAAACAGAGGAAAGCCCCAACCAATAATATTTGTGATGTTTTAAAGACAATAATTTCGCACTGCTGAAGAGAGTTATTGGAAAGAAATTATTAGGGTTAGAAAAACAAAAATAAACAAGAGACTAGAAAATTTGACTGAAAACAAGGAAATTTTTACACAGGCCTAGGTAGAAAGTTAAAAAAATACATTTCCAGAATTAAGTAAAGACACAACATTGGTTAAAACTATTATGATTAATGTAGAAAGCAGATTTTTTCCACTAAAATAGTTATTAGTCAATTTATTTTACTTTGAAAGTATTTAAATATTATGAAATATGGGAAATTGATATATGAAGTTAAAACTAAAAAACTCCTCATAATTGTTATAGCTGTCAGTAAAAACACAGAATTTTAAAGACTGCTAAGAATAAAAGACCCCACAACTTATCAATAAAAAAAAAAGAGCTATAAAATTAAATAATTTTAAAAACCCTTCAACTTTAAAATGATGCAGAGACAGGAAGATTCTAAAAAATGTTTCTAACATGTACTTAAAAAGAAGCTGCCTGATATTCTTGTAAAACATGAGGTGATGAAGTAGAGTTTCCAGCCCATTAGTAACCAAAACTTATGCTAATGGCCCTTCGGAATAAACATCTTTAAATCAGATTCACTAGAGAAAATATCCAAGTGCTTTAAAAAAAGATTATTGAGATGTATGACAAATTACATTTTAATAATGTTAAAGAAACTGATACCGGTGTTCATAAAGAATAAGCAAAATAGCCCAATAGAAAATGTCCTTCAGGAATTCATGACTTAAAATTATAGCTTATGCAGTAGTCAGATAGAACTTCTAGGATTCAGTTTAGTTGCAGTTGCATGAACTTTAGGGACCTGTGATATATGAACTAGAAAATTTAGTGATACATTTTTTAATTGAACTTTATTTGTTTGCAAGAGTTTTTCTTTGTTTACTGCAGCAACTATTTTATAGACTACTACAGGGAGTTGCAGACAAAGAACTGCAAAGTTCATGAGGAGAACAGACTGAATTTGACTTCTATCTCTGAATTTGACTCTATCTTTGTTTTTTCCATGGTGATCCATTTCCATACAAGCCACTTAAATGATGCCTTTCACAGTTACTTATTGATCTTCTTTTCCTCATTTTCTAGGTGAGGTCTGATTCTCAGAACTGGTAAATGCTACTAATACAGAAGCCATTTAGAGTTATTTTTTTAACATACAAATATTGCATATAGCTAAGCGCTTTGAAAAATCAATTCTGAATTGTCTCTAATTTTCAAACGGATTTTTGTTTCTATTTTTTTCAAAATCTCTTGTCTTTTTTATTATTTTGAAAATAGGGTAAATATATTTAAAATGAGGCTGTGAGGTAACAATTTATTTAATGTTTATTAAAAAATCAAGTACTTATAATCAATGGCATAGAAAAAAGCCAACATAAATGCTGTTTCACAGCAGTGTTTGAATAATGTGCAGGAAGTACTGAAAAGAAAACCAAATTTTGATAAGCTCATCAATAAGTAACTGTTACTCATTCTGCCCACTGAATCAGAAGGGGTCACCTGGAAAAAATGGTTTCTGATCAAATAATTCAGGACTTGCCACTTTAAGTACGCACCAATAACATGGACTGTACTTTTGCACAGAAAACACTTATTAACATTTCCCAAGCATGCAATCTGTGACAACAGAGCTCTGGAAAGTAACAAGAGACTTGAGGAAGAAGCACAGGTGTTGAACATATCTCAGCTTAAACAAGGGAACAAGAGGGGAACAAGGAGTTTACACCAAAGATACTTCTGGGTTATCACTGCTCAGAAAGAGAAATCAGCTCCCTAGTAGGACTTAGCAATAATTGTAGTTCATGATGCATCTGAATATGGATTCCATTATCCTTCCTCAATCTTCCAGCCATCCTGAAGGCATGACACAGGTATCATAGAAGCCTTAAGGCCACTTGGACTTCTCAAATGTCATAGAAGACTGGAATATATAGAAAGCCCATCAGAGGAGAGCTGATTCCCTCATCTCATGAAGCTGTCAGTGACTGTGACAGCCTGCCAAATAAATTTATTCCCCCATTGTAGACCATTAGTTGTGATTATTAGCCCTTCAGGCTGACACAGATCCTCATATTACACATTGCCTCTCCTATGATCTTTTTTTCTAAGGCCAGGCTTTGCTGGATCCCTTTCTCGGGTGGAAAAGGCATAGTTGGGACCATTGTCATTAGCAATCCATTGTCTTCAACCAGAGGATAAGGGAATCATGAAAAATGAACTGCCACAGAGTTCTTTGCATGGTCAGCGATCCAAGAAATGCCAAAGATTTTCTGTAACTTTGACATATAGCAAATTATTCCTCTGTGAATTCCTTGTGAACCTAGAGCAAGCAAATTTATGTAAAAAAACCCATTATGTCCTAAATCACTTGCAGATCTGTACCCCGCCATCTCAATAAAAAATACGAAAACCTTTGTATATCAGGTCTTAAGAAGACACTTTGCTACATAAACAGGTAAAATTTTGCCCCAAATCTGAGCCATGTTTTTAAGGTTTTGCTGATTACACCAGCAGTGTGAAATAACACCTTTTGAGAATTTTATGTGTGATTTATTCTTTTCTTCTTCATCACACTAAGAAAAAATATAAATGCATCTTTCGGACCAGTCATATTTTCTGACATTCGTTTTCATTCAGTAATTCAGTTTGGCTTAAATTGTCAGCAAGAAATTTAACAATTACAAGACACTTTGGAAATAATCTATTTCTGTATATGTTACAGAACTTGCTTGAAATATTCCTGAAAACTCCCTTTTCAAGTTAGTGAGAAATATTTTCAATTGAACAACCATTTCTTCTTTTCTTTCAATTAGAATTTAAGGCATATTTCACTTGTTAGTTCCTTTCCAGAATAATTTTATTTTACTTGAGCAACACTTTGTGTATAATCAGTCTTCTTTTTGGATCCCCACCCTGAGTTATATGCATCATTACAGAATAACAGAATGGTTGAGGTGTGAAGGGACCTCTGGTAATCATCTAGTCCAACACCTGCTCCAGCAGGATCACCTAGAGCAGTCTTACTCAATCATGTTTTGAATACCTCCACAGATGGAGACTCCACAACTTCTCCAGGCAACCTGTTCCTGTGTCTGACCACCTTCACATGGAAAAAGCGTTTTCTTGTGTTCAGTTAGAATTCCAATAGTTTTTTTAATATGGGTCCACTGCATTTTTGACCTGTCCCTGGGCACAACTGAGAAGAGTCAAGCAGGTCCCTGAAGAGGCTGAAGATTGCTCTCCTGAAATGCAGGGTTGTGATTCTGATATTTTGTCTTGTTCTTCTCACAATCCTGAACTCCACCATCTCATGGTATACTTCAGTGAAGCTTTCAAGCTTTATCGCAGCTTTCACCTCCATGACCAGCCCTTCCCTGTTCGCAAGAATGAGGTTTGGTAAAACATCTCCCCTTTGTCAGCTCCTCAATCACCCGTGTCAGGAAGTTGTCATCAGTACACTCCAGAAGCCTCCTGGATTGCTGTGCCCTGCATGGTTGCCCTTGCAGTCGATACTGGAATGGCAGAAGTTCCCCATGAGAACTAAGGCTGCTTGTGACCATTTCTTATTAGTAGGCTGCATTAATTCAGAAATAGACGGAAAGTTAAGACAATATTAGGCTGGATATTTCAGACTACTTCCTTGTTGACCACAGGCTATTCCCAATAGACTTCATATGAAAATCTGAAGATCTGTCTGAAAGATTAAAAAATAAAAAAATTCCAGCTATATAGTCTTCAGGATCTATCTCCCAGTGGTCTAAACCGAGAAGAGAACACATTATTCAACATCTTGCAAGCTTTGAAATTCCCATGATTGTTTTTTTTAGTTGATTTATATTTTATTTTTAGATATGTTGCTTCATAAACTGCCGAAACTCTTTTAAATGTTAATAACCTAAAAGAGTTTCCCATGCCTTTTTTTTTCTATTTATTATCTGACAAAAGCAAAAGGCAAAGCTAGTTCAAGACATTCTAACTGTGCAGCCTTTGAAAGACTCATGTATAGGACTAACTTCTGGCAAATAATGGCAAATATTCCCATTGGCTACAGTATAACTATTTTCATGAGTGTACTCAGTAAGGGTTGCACATTGCATATATCTGTAACCATATTTTCTTTCAGGAGAGCAAATTCTGAAGATAAAAAAATACTAACAATAAACCAAATAATTTTACTGCCACTTCTCAAAAAGTGACATCTACATTTGCAGCATCTTTAGTTTTCTCAGCTTAGGGGTGGTATCTTGAAGTGTGGTGTGGATGTGCGAGGTATAGGCAAAGACCCACCTGGACAGTTATAGGCAAAGCAGTTGCCTTTGGCCCTCGGTTTGCATTTTCTGTGTAAGGGACAAAAGGTTTCAGTGAGTTTTAACCTCTTCTCTGTTTGAGAAGAGCTTGGAACAATGCAACGGAAAGTTTATTGTATAAACTTATGTTATCTGAAAACAAGATACCTGAGAAGCAGGAATAATTAGCCTTAGTTTTTACAACACAGGAAAACAATTTAAAATAAATAGTTGGTTACTATGTGTCATGGTTTAACCCCATGCTGTGGTTTAACCCTCACCAAAACCAAGCACCACACAGCCGCTTGCTCACTCCACCGCTGCCCCAGCAGGATGGGGGAGAGAATTCGAAAAGTAGAAGTGAGAAAGCTCGTGGGCTGAGATAAGAACAGTTGAATAAATGAAATGAAATGAAATAAAATAATAATAATAATGATAATAATAATAAAAATTGCAATGAAAAGGAAAATGACAACAACAAACAAACAAGAAAGACAAGTGATGCAAATGAAAACAATTGCTCACCACCCTCTGACCGATGCCCAGCCTGTCCCCAAGCAGCGGTTCACTGGCCAGCTTTCCCCCTAGTTTATATACTGAGCATGACATCATATGGTATGGAATATCCCTTTGGTCATTGGGGTCAGTTGTCTGAACTGTGACCCCTCCCAACTTCTTGTGCACCCCCAGCCTACTCGCTGGTGGGGTGGTGTGAGAAGCAGAAAAGGCCTTGACTCTGTGTAAGCACTGCTCAGCAGTAACTAAAACATCCCTGCTTTATCAACACTGTTTCCAGCACAAATCCAAAACACAGCCCCATACTAGCTACTATGAAGAAAATTAACTCTATCCCAGCCAAAACCAGGACACTATGGGATCTCCAGCACCCTTACTAGCTGCTGAAAAACAGAGTATAATTAAAACAAAACAAAATAAAAAAATCTGTATAAGCAGACAATTAAATGCAACTATAGGAACTACTGTTTACACAAAAGACATAAATGAAGAATATGATTTTTGTCTGATGCCTATGAATCTGAAAATATCTTTACCCAAAAGCTTTGCAACAGAGTTTTACTGTTTTACATTGCACATAGTCTGCTAGATAAGAAGCTATTGTAAAAACTGTCACAAACTCACTTTCTTGCTAAACTCAATGAATAGAAAGAAATTAAATAGAAATGCTTCCAACCTTAAATAGCCTCCCACAGAAGATCAACAAACAACCACAAACTTATATGGCTTATATTATCAAGGATCACTGAAACATGTGAATGAATACAGAGAATACAATATTAAAATCTTCAGAAAAAACAAGCTCTGAAAAACTGCCCTAAGCAAAACTGAAGCCCATTCTACTTTGGCAGTCTACTGATGTTTGGAACCATTTGACTGCACACATTTGCAGCGATTTTATGAAAAAAATACACAGAATAATATATTTCACTATAAAGTATTTAGTTGACTTATACAGAGTAAAACTGGATTGAAAGTATGAACTCTCAGTTGCATCATCTGACCTGCAAAAAAACTTTTCCAATTTCTGAAATGCAGGTCTTTTCAGACTTTTTTTTTAAAATTATTGTTCATTTTGCTGCCCTAATTTTCCCTTCTTTCAAATGCAGTATTCTGCCCAATTAAGCTATCTTTAGGCATAGAAGCTTAGCAAATTATATTTGTCAGGTGGGTTCTCCCAAGCTTCCAGCACATGAGTGCAGATAACATACACACTGAGAGAAACAAAGAAGTTTCAGATTCAACAGAGGCTTGACTGGCAAAGATTAGACATAAGAATATAAATTTCTAGCTTGGAAAATAATCATTAGTGATCAGTAACAAAATAAATGCTATAGCTAGCTAAAGCAATTACCATCAGGAAAGGAAATAAGTATGTGAAAGAAAATTTCCTTCATCCCACACATAAATAATTTGGGCATTGCCATTTCCGATCTCTACTTGAAGTTACCTTGAGGGCACTCAGCATCTACAATGAATGGCCTCAAGACCACAAAGGTTAGGCACCCCACTTAATTCTCTATAACATAAAGTATTTATACTGGCCAAAGTGTTTCCATTTATCTCTGCTTAGCTGGTGGTCCTATCAAACTCCCTTGATTGCCAGCTCTGGAGCCGTCAGTTCAGGAAAGGCATGGACCTGTTGGAGCGGGTCCGGAGGAGGGCCACAAAAATGATGAGAGTGACGAAACACCTCTCCTATGAAGACAGACTGACAGAGTTGGGGTTGTTCAGCCTGGAGAAGAGAAGGGTCCGGAGAGACCTTATTGCGGCTTTTCAGTAGTTAAAGGGGGCTTATAAGAAAGATGGGAACAAACTTTTTAGTAGGGCCTGTACCAATAGGACAAGGGGTAATGGTTTTAAACTAAAGGAGGGTAGATTCAGACTACAGATAAGGAAGAAATTTTTTACAATGAGGGTGGTGAAACACTGGAACAGTTTGCCCAGAGAGGTGGTAGATGCCCCATCCCTGGAAACATTCAACGTCAGGTTGGACGGGGCTTTGAGCAACCTGATATAGTTGAAGATGTCCCTGCTTATTGCAGGGGGGTTGGACTACCTGACCTTTAAATCTCTCTTCCAACACAAACTATGATTCTGTTCTACAATTCTATGGCTTCATGAGAACAAGTCTTCAACAGCAATATTGGGTTCAGATTTTTCCTTCCACTCGTCTTCTCCATGCTTTATACTTCTTTTTGCTGCAGCATGCCATCATCACGAGTAAATACTGGACAAACATACCAAAAAATTTCCAAAATTTCCAGGCAAAAAAAGTTGAGGTATACTGGAAATAGCAGTATTTTTCCTAGTCTCAGCTGGTACACACCATCTGTCAGGCCTTGCATGCACTCATACCTGAAGCTGTGGCTTCACAAGATGGAAACTTTGGCAACTGATGCTTAGCTGATACTATGACAGCAGCTCCACTTGTGCAGCTGGGCTATGAACTGGGTCAGGGAAAGAATCCAGGTCACAGAATTTATTCATTTATTTTATAGCATTTTTCAAACTAGAGTGATGCCATGATCCAGTTCATAATATCACCCCACAAACACTTATGCTGTCACAAATGATGATGATGATTTTCTCATCCCTCTTAATCTTCACATGTAGTTTTCGTCACCAATTATTTTTGAGCACAGTAACTAGCAATCTGTTTCACTCATACCTACAACGACATTGTTCATTTTGCCCGTACTTCTGTAGTTCACAAAAAATAAGTCCGATGTTTCTGTGAAATCCCACCTAAGATAAGGTGACTGCAGTGGCAAGAAGCCACGGAGCATGGGCAATCTGAAGGATCACTCTATGCTGCTCAGCTGTTGCGTGCATGGCAGGAGGCACAGCCAGCTTCTTCCTGTATGCCAGAGCTGGTCTCCAGCACAGGGTCTGTCTTCCTGCCACCCAGAAGCATGTTCAGTGACAAAGCAAGTGGGAAATCTCAATCATTGATCATAAGCAGTGAAAACACTCCTTGAGGCAGACTCCTTCTTTCCCTTACCTCTGTTTCCATTTCGCTGTGCATATGCTGAGGATAACCAACTATTTTGGTTACTGCTTCTATTATGAGATGATGTGCCTCATCAAAGGAACAAAAATTGTCCAACCTGCAAGAAGTTGTCCAGGGATACTTGAATATAAGAAGTTAGAGAATCTGGGCAAGCCCTGGGTTCATCCTCATTGTTATCCTCTTGAGGTATAGGCATTAGTGAAATAGATTGCTAATTGCTGTGCTTGAAAATAATTGGTGATGAAAACTATATGTGAAGATTAAGAGGGATGAGAAAAAGAAATTTAGCCATTCAAATGCTACAGTAGCAATTTCTATTTTATGTAATGCCCTTAATGGGATAATTGAGGCATATACCGACATAACACATTTGATATTGCAAATACTGAGAAGAAATAGTGTTCCTCATACTATAACAATTCATTGTACGGAAGAAGAGCATGGTGTTTTGGGACTTATGTCTTTTCCAATGCTGCTTTATAGAGTGTAGTTGCAAATGTTCTCGGGCTCACTTCACCCTGAAATAATAGGTAGAAAATGCATTTTTGAGAATAAACAGGAATGTTTATCCAGCTACTTTCAGCTAACTGAACGCTGTTAACAGATTCTTCACATTCAGGTTTCTCTCAAACCTTGATTACCCAGAGAGCTTGATAAATCTAATAGCTAGACTAAGCAGTCTTTCCAGGTGTGTTCTTACCTACAAGGTGTTGTGCATCTCCTTTTCGTTTGCACTTGCCAAAGCTGGTTCTCCTGGCATTTATGATTTTTTTCTCGTTTTATAACTCCATTGAAAAGTCCTATTTGCTACACTGAAAGTATTCTGGCTACTTTGAATTTACCTTGCTAACTATGGCTCTGCATATTTCTTACTCATTTACTTATTTCTTTGAGGCCCAAGGCTGACAGCAGCGTCCATGGGTGATTGTTCACAGCAGAGCCATAGTTACAGAGGACAGACTGGAAGCCCCTCTTATTGCAGTTGCTGAATCAACACATACTGATGTTTGTTCATCACCCACACACATTTTTTCTAGACAAGAACTTCTTTTTTCATCTCCAGCCCACCATAGGACACTGAAATTTTTTTCATTCTAAATCTATCTTACCTATAAAACAAAATTCATTCGAGACATAGCTGAAGAAATCAAACATACACCTTGGTTTAATCTTGGTGGTCATCTTATAGTCACTGTGTTTAACTGATGGTTCTTATTATCACTGCTACACATTTTATCTAGCAGTAGGTGTGGTAGCATGGGTGTTGCAGGTTTCTTCCCTGACATTATCTGTATTCATGTATAATTCTTACCTTATCTTTCAGGTTGCTGCCTATATGCCATGTCTTGAGGTCTGACCACTGCTCAGTTCTCAGCAGTAGAAACCAGCATGTTACCTATGCCCCCGATTTCCCCCCCCCCCCCTAAAGATGACCATATCTTTACTTGGAGGCAGTAAATAGAGGCACCTAGAAGGCCTTATCAGAGGCCGGTCAGAGAAGTACCTCAGCACAATGAAATTCAGGCACTCCTGCCTTACAGCTCCCACTGAGATCTGAAATCAGTCAATGCTGCCAGCAATTGATACTGAGGGAAGCAATAGTTCTCCTCCCTGGGAAGCTGAACGGAATAGCCTCCTCTCCCTTGAGCTCAGCAGCAACTGGCAGCAACTACCTCTTGCAATAACGAGCTGTTTCTCTGAATCCTGAACTCGGCAAGACCCGTTAGTCTCTGCCTTGCACTAAAGCTGGGATTCTGCCAAGTGGGAGCCACAACACCACATCACGTATCTGTGGGGTAGGGGAACAGGGGCAGGAGTGGGTAGGCATGGGGAGAGAGCCTGCAGCACCCTGAAGGGCATGCTCAGGAGCAAAAACAGGGGCAGAGAATGCATGGTGACAAGCACCACTAAAATCAGGAAGCAGGTGAAGGAAAGTGTAGGTGGGAGACAATATTTCTAAGTACTGTGATAGAGAGGAACAAAAATTTTGGAAAATAGAGTATGAATATTTGGATCACACCAGCTTCCTATAACAGAAAGGCTTTCTAGAAAGTTCTGAAAGAGCATTGCTGATTTAGGAGATCACAGATCACCAACATTTTTTTAAACATTTCATTTTACTCCCCTTTAATGGCTGTCATAGTCCCTCACCAACATTTCATTCACGCTATGTATTCATAACCAGATAATCTTCATTAGGAATGAGAAAGTGAAGGCAGAAAGGTGACACCCAAAAGGGACCTTCAGGTACTCTGAAGAACCATTGGAATGTTGCATGTAATAGCCATCATATTGTTTCAACTTTTTTTTCAAAAATTATCTGTTGTTTTGCAGTTTTAAAAAGATCAGAAGAATGAAAAGATATGATTACGACATTGCAGAATGTCAAAATGGTATTTTCAGATCTGCATAAGGGATTTGCATGCTAAGAGTGTAATCACCAGCAATTCCTTTTTGTACAAGTGGGTGTTCATTTTTCCTACATACCTCTCAAACCCCAGCTCAAATATTTAAAGTGCTACTTTATTCTGAATTTGAAGCACTTGGATAAAGCGTATCTATAAATAAGATTTGCCTCCCAAGTCATTCAGCACTCTTAGTTGAGCTCTGCACTTAATCAGTCTGTTCATCTGTGTTAGTTTTCCTTGAAAATAACCAGTTTATTGGCATGATAGAGAAAAATCAAGGGAGGGGAGTGAAAGGCCCACAAAGTAAGGCAGATTAAACAAAATGATACTGATTTAGCATTTCATTATGGAACATGCTGTTAAGTAGGCCCCAAAGCATTAATAGTCTCTGAGGTTTTGTTTTCTCCTGCCTGGCCTTAAAAGATTTAATGATCCCAGAACAACCTGTTTTTAAATGATCTTTCTCTCCCAGCTACACATCTTCAAGAAAAGATGATGGCAAGGCAAAATATTGTGAGCTGTTTTCCCTAAAATTCAGTAGTGCACGTTGAAATATGTAATACAGTAATTGCCTAAAGGATTACAAGCACCAGAATAGCTACAAAAGTAGTTAGCTGAGATTACCGATTACCACACAGCACTTTTTTATTTTACAATTTCCTTATGCTCTTCATGCCCCCAATGAACACAGCTGTCCTTCTCTTCTGGCACTTGTTTGTTGTCACAAATCTAGAACACCATCTTAATTTTCCTTTTTTTTTTTTTTTAACTAGAATCTGCCACAATGGGGATCCTAACTTGGGAACGTAACTGCAATACAACTAGAAACTTATACATCAGATTTTCAGATCAGGTAAAATAGAGAAGTTGCCCCTTTGTTAATAAAGCACTGCTCTGGGAATGGCTTAAAGCTTAGCTGTGCTAAAGATGTACTGTGTATTTTAGGCAGAACCTTTTTTTCTCAGTGTCCCACTTCCCCATAGACAAAATAAATATTTCTTGGCATTTGCTAACCCATGATTTCAAATGGCTTCCATCTAAAAAATGAGACAAACCTGCAATTATTTAGTTGCCAAAGTGAAATTTGTCTGGACTGGCCAGGACACTATTCTACAACTATGCCTTTATTTAAATAAATAGATAACTCTAGTAAATGCATCTGGAGGCCTGTGAGTGGCTGCAATCAGCTACATACTTAAATGATTCTGCAAGAAAGCTACTTTTGCCTCTTTTCTTTGTCTAAATATCTACAAGATGATCCTGAAGCTTAATGGGTGCCGTATTCTTAATGAGGAATAATGAGAAACCTATGTGGAATAAGAAACATTTCCCTGTTAAGCTCATATACATAGTGGTCTGCATAGGCTAGGCTGATTTTCTGTAGCTGAGAGAAGGAAGAGGGAGAACCTGCCTCATTTCATAGCTAATCATCACAAGTTGTTCATTATGGTAAGTCAAATGACATCTTCAGTCTTGTTCTCACTGTCAGTCCTTCTCCCCTTCCTTGTTCCAAAGCTTTCTCCACCTTCCCTAGAGCTGCCTTGTATCCCTTCTCTTTTCTCTTTCACCTTAACATGAAAACTCTCAGCAAGCATCAACAGCAGATGCGAAGAACTGAAGCAAACTTCATGGAACAGGACCATCATTTGAACTATTGCTGACCCTTTATTCTTGCCTCTCCTGGATAAATGATTCTGGCTCTGAAAAAAAAAAAAAAAAACAAAAGGTTTTCTGGATTGCCAGTTAGTGAGCTGTAGAGCTACAGCACAAAAATCACACAATCCTTTCTCAACCAATTGAAATAGATTTGACAAATTCCTTATGCAAGTATGTATTATGCCTATTCAATGCAGGCACATGCTTATTGCATATTTTAACATGAACACTCATTGCATGTTAAAGAACAGAAAGTGGAGAGAGAAAACTCACAGAATCACAGAATCACAGAATCATTAAGGTTGGAAAAGACCTGTGAGATCATCAAGTCCAACCATCAACCCAACACCACCATGCCCACTAAACCATGTCCTGCAATACCATGTCTACTTGTTCCTTGAACACCTCCATTGATGGTGACTCCACCACTTCCCTGGGCACCTTATTACAGTGCCTCACCACTCTCTCAGGAAAGAAATTTTTCCTAATATCCAGCCTGAACCTCCCCTGGTGCAACTTGAGGCCATTTCCTCTAGTCCTGTCACTTGTCACTTGGGAGAAGAGACCAACACCCACCTCTCTGCAACCCCATTTCAGGTAATTGTGGAGAGCGATAAGGTCTCCCCTCAGCCTCCTCTTCTGCAGGCTGAACAACCCCAGTTCCCTCAGCCGCTCCTCATAAGACTTGTGCTCCAGACCCCTCACCAGCTTCGTCGCCCTTCTCTGGACACGCTCCAGCAACTCAATGTCCTTCTTGTAGTGAGGGGCCCAAAACTGAACACAGGATTCGAGGTGCGGCCTCACCAGTGCTGAGTACAGGGGCACGATCACTTCCCTACTCCTGTTGGCCACACTGTTTCTGATACAGGCCAGGATGCCGTTGGCCTTCTTGGCCACCTGGGCACGCTGCTGGCTCATATTCAGGCGGCTGTCAATCAACACCCCAGGTCCATTTCTGCGGGGCAGCTTTCTGGCCGCTCTTTCCCAAGCCTGTAGCATTGCATGGGGTTGTTGTGACCCAAGTGCAGGACCCGGCATTTGGCCTTGTTGAACCTCATACAGTTGGCCTCAGCCCATCGATCCAGCCTGTCCAGATCCCTCTGCAGAGCCTTCCGACCCTCCAGCAGATCAACACTCCCTCCCAACTTGGTGTCGTCTGCAAACTTGCTGAGGGAGTACTCAATCCCCTTATCCAGATCATCGATAAAGATATTAAACAGAACTGGCCCCAAAACTGAGCCCTGGGGGACTCCACTTGTGACCGGCCGCCAACTGGATTTAACTCCATTCACCACCACTCTCTGGGCTCAGCCATCCAGCCAGTTTTTTATCCAGCGAAGAGTACTCAGTGCTATAAAAAAGCTTTAATGATAAGGTTGTTGAAGCTATGCTGGGTCAGCTGCCAGTAGACAAAGGAGTCATAGGACAATGACAGAACACCTTGATTTGAAAGAATTGACAGAAAGAGGAATGGTGAGGTGGGTAGTTTTGAATCTGAGTTTTTCTAACCCTTGATCTCTCTATGTGTCTGATTCCATCCTCTTTCTACATAGAGTTCAACTCATATCCATTGATTCCTCTTCTTTTATATGTATTGGGTCTGATCAAAAATTGAAAGAAGTCTAAGGTAATGCTGTATTTGGTCATATGGAATAAAACATATTCTGATATGAATAGCATAGGGAAATACACATATAACAGAGCTGCTTTAGCTTCGATATAACTATTTGACAGGTTAAGTCCTGAGGATACAATAAGCTTGAACAAGCCCTCTGCAGCCTCCAATACCACTTTGGAACATCTGTATCTGTTGTAACAGAGAGTTATTTGCTCCTTTTACTACTTTAGGGGCTTTATGCCCCATTTTCCTCTCTGTTTTTCTTCTACTTCTTCAACCTCACTCATTTCCTTTATTAAAAATTTAAAAGCAGTGTTCATAAATACATCTGTCGTTTGAGTAATAAACCTAATGATAAATATGAGTGGTTGAACAGATTAGTTTTTGGTTATGCAGGTGACTTTTCTGACTTTTCTCAGAGAAAAATAAGACAGCTGATGTCTTTAATGTTCTATTTTAATTTCATACTTGCTATGATGTTTTATAGTTATCTTAAGAGCCAGTAAATTGCTCTTACAATAGAACAATATTACAAAGAGAATTACATGGCATAGAAGAAGATATATTTATGTTCAGCAAAATAACTAATGTGTTATCAATGCTTTATGAATAGCTTACAAAATATTAAGAAAGTATATTTAGAGAACCTATGTGAAACAACCTCTTTACACATAAGCTTTTATACTTTCTTAATTACAGTTTCTTAAAAATACTTCCTTTTTTCTTGGACTGAAATAAAACAGGAAATAAAAGTAATGAGAAAAATTCAGGCTTCACTAGGATAAAAATGTCACCATGGTGTGGGAGTCAAATGTATATTTTCATGTGTTAGGTTTAGTCAGACAGTATATAATGACTGCTATTGGTAAGAAAAAAGTCATGGTTTATGGAATAATTGCATATACCCTTCTACAAGACATTACGTTATTTCTACAAAACATTCTTACTAGAAAACCCACACATTACGTAAAAAATCAATAAAAATTGTTTGAGGACTGTAAAATTGTCTACTGTGAAACACTCAGATAGTTCTATCATCTCTTTTGCTCACAAACAAATAACTTAAAAAATAAGGAGATAATTTGATCGTAATGAATAAGCAGCTTGGTGCTGAGAAGACTAGATATCAAAAGTTACAGAGATCAAATCTGTATACTGTAATGAAAAATCATCTTTGTACAAGCTCATATTGTTGAACTCACTAGAGAACATCAGATAGCTAGATGAAATTCTGTGTATAGAGTCATACAATAGGTGAATGTAAGTGATCTAACATGCCACAAAATTATAACTATTCAAGTTTGTTTTCATAACGTGTCAAAGTATGTAAATAAGCCTTCGTTTTCAGGAGATTTAAGAATGTAGTTGGTTTGCACTCAATTCCAAGGAGAAATCATGCAAGATGCCACATCAGTTTTATTTACTATTTGCAGAAGCACTTTAAAATTAAGGGAAATAATGTTTTTTCTCTTTTCTATTTTCCCATGTTATGAAACTGCAGAAGAATTTGATTAGGATTGTCAGGATTTATTTGTGTACTTGTTTCTAATGTGCCTCTTTATAGAATAGTTAACTTACCACTCAAAACCAAAACAAACCAATGAACAAATCAGATGACACATTAAAAGTTATTACTGGCTAGTTAAAAATAAAAAATCTATATGTTGACTATCAGGTAACCAATGAGGAGGTTACATAATACCAAGGGAAAACTTAAAAAAAAAAATCTCAACTGAAGATAAGTTATTGCAAGCCGTAAATAAAATAGTCATGTGAGAAATCAGCTTATATTACTCTCTGAATTAGGATAAAAGTCTTCATTTTACATTGCCAGGTCCAGATGTTTCAGAACTTTAGGGATTTCACCAAAAATCACAATCAAAGCAGGCAGCAAGATGGGCTAAAGGCTGGAACTGAGGTGTTAGAAATTCTCACTGGCTCAACCTTTAGAAGACAATTCTAAACATCATCACATGTGCATGCATTGTAATAATTTTGCTTGATAGTGACACCAATGAATGTGTCCCATTGCCTTTCAGAGATAAATACTCCTATATGGCCTAGCTATGGTCCTGGGTAGCCACAGAAATGGAAAGTCACTGTCATTAGGGGTACAAATAACATGAGGAAAAATATGCTGCATGCCATTTTAGACATGTACCCATAACCAGTGAATAACCTCTTTTTCCTAGCACTCCTAAAGCTTTGTGGCTAGTTTTCTTCTAGGCTTTGCTTTAATTCATAGTTGCATGCCAAAAAAATTCCTTAAAAATTTGACTAATGCAAGCAAACTAACAGCTCTTGTGGAATTTGAATCAAATGAGGACAGGTATAGCACTGAGAAACACTTGCATGTTAGTAACTTTTCATCTCAAAACATTTCTCTGCTCCTGTACTGGCTGTGTAGTCATATTTGACTGGAAACATGGTGGGGGTGGGAAGAGCTCTGCCTTTGAGAAAACTATTAGGACCTTTCTGAATAGAAAGAATGAACTAGACAGAGGTTATACTATTACTTAACTGGGAAACTGAGACAAGAACCATTCTCTCAGCAAATTCATAGTTTCAGTTGGAAAAGCAAATTAGGTGGACAGGACGTTTCCCCATTCTGTCTCAAGCTCTGGTCCTAAGAATGAGTCTACTTGACTCCAAAATATCCTTTGCATCTATAGACTAAGTTGACAAAATGGGATGTCCTTTCTACAAAAGTGATATTATTTACCTAGTGTGTCCTCAGCCTGAAATAGCAACAGAGCTGCACATCAGGTGGACTGGCTTATGCTTATCACTACTTGTGCTAGAAAATACTCACAATCTCGTACTTTCATAAACTTTTAAAAGCCTGCATATTGGTTATAACAAGGAAGGAAAAAAAGAGAAAGACTTTTTGTACAAGACAGAGTGACAAAAAGTAATAAAAGTCAAAGGAAATTTTTTAATTCTTGTCACTTTTAATGCCAGCTTGGCATTAAAAGTAATAGCTAAGACTAGAACATAACAGGCCCTTACAAGGTTCTTTGGCAGACACCATAAGAGCAGATCCACTCGCTTCTCCTCGCCCAGCTTGTTTCCCACTGCAGCATCCCCCCACGTGGAGCAGGACAGGCAGCAGCCTCCACAGTCCTTCCCTGCACACACTCCCCAAGACTTCCCCACAGAGTAGTTCAGATTTCCTAATGCATAATTTGGCCTTGAAGTAGAAGAACCTGAAAAATTCTGTATCTAGATTTCAATTCAGGTATGGATATAAAAATCTGTTCGAACTCCTCTAATATTCAGGTCTTCTACATCTACATTTCTGAGAAGAAAATGCCCTGAGAACAACCCATCCCCTGATTGCTGGTATTTTGAACGAGGTTTTATTCACATGCATTGGAGACGAATGGTCTAATCTCTCCATCTAACATCAAAAGAAAAAAAAAGTTTCTTCTGGAAGTACAAAAGCCAAGACAGTAATCATTCTGCCCAGCTCTTAAAGAAAAGGTGGACATATTTCCTCAATTAACAGAAAACTGCTTTTTTTCCACTACCCTCCAGGCAGCAGCTGACTGTCAGGAGTGTTACTTTCTTTGTCTGTGCCTTAGCCCCAGAAAACTCAGCTTCTGTGACTGCCAAGGTAGCATCAGTACCGCTTGGGGAGTAGAAGGAATGCTGCCCCATATGAGAAGCAGCAGCTGGATCCCCATCTCTTCCAGCCTCTCGAGTGCAGACTGGAAGCAAGCCTTGTTCTGCAGAGTCCTTCCTGCCCAGGACTTGGGGACCTGACTCCCATCCTGACACTTTGGTTCCCCAACTGTGAACAGGCTCTGAGCACGCTTCTTCCTCTCCCTCCTTCTCCCTGGCTTTGGAAAACTCTGTTTTGTCTGTATTGCTGAGAAGCTTGAGCCAGGCCTTGTTTTATACTGTATGCAACCCAACGACATTTTTCCATGGAAATCATAAACTCAAATGGTGTTTGGTTCAACCTGAATATTTTAGATTCTGAAAATGTTTTCTGTTGGACTGTCCATGGTATGGTGTTTTCTCAGTTAGTCTGAGTCAGTTCCATATAATAGGAGAAGTGCTACACAATGTAGCTGCAAAACCAAGCTGCACTTTTCAGTTAATAATAAACAAAAAAAACCCCAAACCAACTATAAGAGGGAAAACAAGTAAGCAGTCTGTATCCTATTTACACCAGCTCTAAGTACAACTCTGAACAAGGTGCTATTATTGCTAAAAATAATACCCTGCTTTGTTTTATGTTGCTTTTATGCTTGAGTCCTGACCTTGACATTAAACATCGCTTGTTGGAATCCTGTGGAATTTTTTTTTATTAATCCAGGCACACTGAAGCTTTCAATTTATAACTTCTACTACTAGCTTTTATTCTTTAGAAAGGTTATTTTTATTGTTGGTTCTATATAGCAAGTGCTATTATTTCATATGATTGGTATTAGGATTTTAGAATGTCTTAAATTATAGTTTTCTGGAACCATAACTGCTGATGGAAAATTAGTATAAAATGCCACAGTCTTTAACAACACTCTCCCTTACAGGTCTCCATCTCTCGACATTAAAATATTTAGCAGATTCTGAATACTTCCTGCAGCTTGGGGAAAAGTCAGCTTTTTGAATGTGGAAATTAAAAATTTGGTCAGAGAGGAGAGACAGTAACTTAGCAAAATTTACCACAGGTCATTCTAAGTAACAGCAATAAATGACATGCAACATTAGAAATTAGAACAATTTCATAACATCAATGGCCTTTTTATGAGTAAATTGCTCCTCTGTGGATTTGTGTACTGACTGGGAAAAAGATATGACAAAAATGATCTTTTTATGTCCTTTTAAAATGATAAAAATAAGATAATCTCCAGGTGGTCTTTTTTTCATAAATCACTTTTAAGCTTAGTGGCTATGCTGTGTTGTGTTCTGACAACTTGACAATAAAAAAGTGTTTATAATGCTCCTGCGGGGTCTGTTCTAAAGCCTTTCCCTACTGTTAAGCAGTAAATCAGTGACTGAGAGGATTCCTAACCTGCCACCTCCTGCCAGGGTGACATTAAATTTACACTATATACTGTAATCTCCTTCCAGCTACCTAATAAGGACAAAAGAAAAGTCACTTCTAGGTATCCAAGTTCCAATGTCTTGGATAGTTTCTTCACAAAACTATACTAGTGGAGTGTTAAAAGGCACCTCATCTCAAACTGTTGTGACAGTCAGTTAAAATTACTCTGCCTTAATCAAAGACGGAAAAGGGTTTAAAATGATAAACATATAAATTACTGTACAACGTAATATTCACTTTTGCATACCTGTAGAGGAATACATCTGTACCTCTATACCACCGTGTCTATGCATCTATTCACCTAGCAATATAGAAAATTATGAGGGTTACATTTTCTCAGGACCAACATGGCTCACTACACCTCCCTGATGGGAGGGTTACCCCGAACTTTGTGGGAGTGATTGTATTCTGGCCATGGCTGGTTTCCCCCTCCAGCCAGCTGGCCTCTGATACTACTGAGGCATAAATAAAAGGCTGTGATAAGATACTGATCCTCTTGCTATGCTGCTAAGCTTTTCATTAGCCTCTGGAAATCGCTGGTAAACACACTATTCACTGCAGTGCCCTGTCTGCAGCTGGGAGGGTAAGAGAAGGGAGGGAAAGGTTCAGTACCTACAGTTATCGCTCTGTCATGCCACAGGAGGGGTGCAGGGAGGACTTCCAGCAGGATTTCCTGGACAGGTGATCATCTATTTTGTAGTATACAGGATCACAGAACAGATGAGATGGGAAGGGACCTTTGGAGATTGTCTAGTCCAAACCCCCATCTAAAAGCAGGATCAGCCAGAGCAGGTTACCCAGGACTGTGTCCATTTTCGTTACTTCCCCCCCCAATCAGGTATTTATACACATTGCTAAGATCCCCCTGACCCTCCTCTTCTCCAGGCCAAACAGTCCCAGATCTCTCAGCCTCTCCTTGTATGTCTCCTCATAACTGTCCTCCCATAACTCCCATATGCCTGTGTCTCTTGTACTGTGGAGCTCAGAACTGGACCCAGCACTCCAGCTGTGTCTCACCAGTGCCAAGTTAGCAGGTAAGGGTTACATCTCTTGACCTGCTCCTTCTCATGCATCCCAGGATGCCGTTGGCCCACTTGGCTGCAATGACACATTGTTAGAGCTCATGTTCAATTTGCTGATCACTTGGACCCCGGGTCTTCTTCTGCAAAGTTGTTTTGCAGCCAGTCGGCCCCCAGCATGTAGCGCTGCATGGGGTTATTCCTCCCCAGTGGCAGGACTTTGTGCTTCCCCTTGTTGAACTTTATGAAGTTCTTGTCAGCACTTCTCATAACATGGAACTTAGTTCATGGGTCTGTGGAAAATTATGGGTCTAGGCTAAGTACCCCTTGCAGTTTTTGTGGGAAAACTGAAAGAATATTATAAAAAGTGAAGCAGCCTCTCCTCTGTGCCTTTTTGTCTTATGTTACAGAACCTCCTTTGAACTAGACTGGAGCAATGACAGCAGCTCCACCAATGATCGGCTTTTGTCAGGCCAACGCAGATGACGTTTTAACGCATTTTAAGAACAGAGTTGCAAACAGCAGTACTTTTTATTACTTTTACTTCATGACACTGAATATAGATTCTTACACCTCAACAGACTCCAACTGGCTCTACCACAGCTCCACTTTGATAAATTTGTCCTCAGCCAAGTATCAAAGGTCAAAAGTCTAGATCCTCATTAATAACTCATATAACAATTTTATGGTGTTATAAAAAAGAAGAGAAGAAGAATGAGGTGAATATCTACTGTTTTAGCAGCTATACAAATCCAGAAACTAAGTTAAGAAAATTCATGACTTCGATTGTACAACTAAACACTATAAGAAAGAATTTTCTGTATAAGCTGTATCCAGTTTAGAATCCGCTTTTCCAAGTGCCAGTCAACACAGACATAAAGGCTTGGCCTTAAATCTAATGATCTTAATTTGTTTCAACATAATCCAACAGCAGTAATGTTAAAGTGAGAACTGGGCTTTGGCTCTTGTTTTTTCATGCCATGCTCAGCAGATTATTTTACAACGACTATTTTACGAGCAGGAAGAACCTTACACTTCTCAGTTGTGTTCAGGCTAGAGATTTCCTGGGATGAAAATGAAAGAACCTTAGATCTGTTGTGTTTTCAAGCAATTCTGTCCAAAGCCTTTCTAATCCTTTTGTTTTTCACTAGAAAAAAGAAAAGAGGAAAAAAACTTATTTCACATCCAAGCCCATTTAAAAAATCATGCTGAATAGCTATACTGGTTAATTACACTGGCTATGGATCCAACTTGAATTCCAAACCTTTCAAGGTTACTTGATTTATTTTTTTCCTTCTGGAAATGTTTCCAATTCTGATAGACATCTTCAATAAATTATAACATTGATCTGTACTTTGCATTTGGACATTAAAACTGTGAATGGACAATGTGTTTATGTGCGCACACATGCATGAAGTTATTGCATGCAATCTCACTTTGGAATTCAGCCAGCTCCTAAATAAGACTTTTCTTGGCTTCAGTCTTGTTTAAGAATACACATACATGTTATACATACATACATACGTAGATACTTATGTGTGTACATATATATAGATACACACACACACTCTTATACCTACCTGTACTTATTCTTACATACATACATACACACTATATATATACACTATATATATATTTATTATTATATATAATGTATATATATCTAACATATAACATATAATATATAAATAGAAAATAAATTATATGTGATATAATATATAAATATATAATAATTATACATATTTTTTTTGCATTTATAGATATAAAGAGAGAGAAAGAGAGGCAGAGAACTGGGTGAGTGAGAGAATGGAGAGAAGCCTTCATGGGTCCCAAGTTTCCCAACCTTCTAAGCCTTTACAGGGTAACTTTGGTTTAGAAGAGCAATATGTTGAACTATTTCTTTTCCCACCAGAACAACAGCAGGCTTTTGATGGATCTTTAAATTCTGTTCTTCAGCACCAGCAGCATCTGTGACACAAGATCTCTGGAGGAAGCAACTTTTGGAATTCACTTATACTTCTGTCCGTCTGTTCTTGCAATCTGATACTATATTGCATTTTATCTTCAGCTGCAGTTCCCTCATGATTTTCTTCCATTTTTCCTTCATCTTCCAGCTTTCCTTCCTCCTTTGTCCTTCTACAGTCTCCTTTCCCTCATATACGTGCAAACCACTTTTTTTTTGGTCTTTTTTTCCACTAGGTTCTGTACTCAAGAGCTTTGAAGGGAACTAAGCACAGCTATCAATTATGCTCATTTCCCCATTTCAAAACAGAAGGCAGAGAAAACATGAGTAGAGGTCTCCCTTGAGACAGAACTATGAACCTGGATCATGAGACTAATGAGAATGTATGAATGTGGCCAGGAAGAAAAAGTCATATCATTGAGTGAAAAACAGGGTTTTACAAGTTTAGAAAGTAGAGCATAGCATAATCTCACTAGTATTTCAGGTGATTTTTACTTTTTTTTTCATCCTACTAAGGTGATTTTTTTTTTTCTATAAACATGCAATCAGATCAAAGCAAGATAAAATGTTTCCTGATCTTTTTTCCCATATAATTTAATTATTTGTCAACTTTGCAATAGTTTTTGGAAGCTTTATACTTTCTTTTTTATTTTCTCAAAGAACTATACCTCAGGACGTCATAACCTTGAATATCTATATTAATTTTTTTTTGTTGTAGAGTTCATACCTCCACAATCCTGATAGAAATTTAACATATTTTTATGTAGTTCTAGTGGGGCTTGTTCTCTAGAGTTCAAATCTTAGGCAACAGCTTGCTGTGATCCTAATGAAAATCTGTATCTGTCACTCTGCAAAAATTGCCTAAAATGGTACTTCAAAAACTAATACTTCAGCTTTCAGAAAATATGCAAATAGAGATCCTAAATGTAATATGCCATAATTTTAATGAAATCAGCTGCTCAACACTTACATTTATGGAAATAAATGCATATTAAAAATGTGCACTGGCTCTCTAGGCTAGTGTGTGATGTTCTTTCTGCTGCACTCAGTCACTGCAAATTCATGTCTCAGCTCTATGAGGTGGATCTGAACTTAATGAAATAAAGTGACAGTTTTCTGCATCCTACGTTATATAAACTTGACAGGAAAGTTTCTTTGTTTATGTATATGTCTGGAGATTATCCAAATAAAGTGAAAAGGAAAATACTAGCTTAAGATAAACATCCTCCTGACTATTGATGATAAAGGCAATAACACTACATGTATAGCTTTTTATTCAGTAGTATCTATCAGGAATGGAATTATCAATGATACAGATTAAATAACAAAACAAAATAGATCCTTAAAAATACTAAATGCACTAGAAATACCAACAGCAGTGTAATATCTTCCTTAGTTAATCTGATATTACACAGTACCACTCATCTGGTATTCTTTAAAAAATTCAGCTTTAACTATACTTAATTAATTCAATGCAGAGCCTATGCAAATATGAAACAAATCCAAAGCAATACCACTATCTGCCTTTATATAAATTAAAACCTTACATAAACAAAGCAAATATACGACAGTCAAAATATACAACTGGGAACACTAGAGCTGACTGGGCAAAATAATTTTTTGTGGGGTTTTTTGTCTCCTTGTGACCTAAAATATAACGTGTAATCCAGTCCTGTCACTCCTGAGTTATCTGGTAGGAATGCTCCTGAATTACTGTAAACAGCTTGCCATTCCCAATAGAGACAGGTGCAAAATTCAGTCTAAATGCAGGCTTGTCCTTCTTACCTTACAATAATTGAGTAACATATATGGCTATACTTACTGAACAATAATACTCTTTTCTCCACTGAAGCACCATAAAAATGGTATTCATAGTGAATTTTCAAAGTACCAAAGAAAGGGTAGATTCTGTTCATTTGAGATTTAGATATAATTAAAGCACCAAACGTTTTAGTTACAAAAATATCTCATATTGTTACTATTATTGCTTTAAATTTTCCTAGCATTTAGAAGACTTAGTCATAGGTCTTTGTGCTAAGTACTCTGTGAACAGAGGTGGAAAACAGTCCTTGCACAAAAATATTAATTTTTATGGCAGAGTGAGACAAACTGAGGAAGAAAAGAAAAAGAAGAGAATTGTGGTTGGACATCCGGATCAGGGGCCTCAGTGTGCCAGAAGCCAAGCATTTGACAAGCTTCTTGTAAGCATCACAGGAAAGAAGATATTTGGTGGGATTTTGTAAAAAGCTAATTTCTACAGCATTGCAGATGTTTACAGGAATATTCCCTTAAACATGCAGGATAGTCTGGGAGGAACTATACATGTGTTTGTTCAAAAATGTCTTAAGTGAACAATATGGAGTTACAGGCATGGGTAACCATATGTGGCTGTCAGTCTGAACAGTAAATGAAAGATGAAAGGCTGTGAGCAAGATAAGTACCATAAACTTGATTCTAGATGAAAGGTACAGCTAGTGAAGGGATGTGTAAGTATGAATGATATAGTCAAAGTTACAGCCTGGTAAAACGACCCTGGATCACTATTTTGAAGTTGACTCTAAGTGGGGTTAGTTTGCCTTTGGTAGGATCAAAAGGAAAGAAACGCTAAAGAGAGAAAGGGAAAAGGAGGCAAGATTGATTTCAACTAATTTTAGACATCTGCAGCATGAATATTTACACATGAGCTAGTCCTTCAAGAGATATAGGAACTTTTGGGGGAAAAAATTTTAAAAATATGATTGGATGTCTATTTTAGTAAAAATTCTACTCTATAAGTAGCTATTTTTCTGCACTGACTAAGAAGGAATCCAAAAAAAGAACACAGATGCAGATGTCTATACTGCATATAGGTGCTTGAAATCAGAGAAATTCCATCCAAGAGCATTATATTATGGGGAGTAGGGATGAACCGAAAAGCTGTGTCTTAAAGATATTGCACAAAAGGAAGACACACTATTTAAATGTAACCTATAACTGAGGACCTAGAGAGGATATCTGAGTCAGGTCTGTTGAATGACAGACATAGGCACTTCCCCCTGCATGTAGACTTAGGAAGGAAGAGCAAAAGCTCTTTCAATCTTCCTTAAAATATTTGTTTAACTGTGTTGTGCTAGATGAGGTGACTAGATAGTCATGAGGAAATATTGTAGAAACAGTTCAAAACCTTGCTTTAGACAGAAAGAGATTGCTCTACTGTGAAGTGGCAGATGATTGGTGAATTGTGGTTGAATTAGTACAGGTAAGATTACTTATGTTTAGAAGAGGAAGAACAAAGGACCACGGGCAGAGATACATGGAACATCCACAGAGAGGAGAAAAAGGGATGAAGAAGAATCTCTGCAGGACATGACAACAGAGACTTAGAAGAGGACGGAATCACTATAGCAAAAGAGGACATTGTTTCAAGAAAAAACACATGGCAATGTTGAAGATCAATGACTGCTGATGGCAGCTAGAGCAGGGAATGAGATTGGAACATTGGTTCTGGTATTTGCCATCGGAAATGAAAAAGGTAATAGGGCTTTTATAGACTGCAGCACACAGCAGCCACATCTGAACAGGTTTTTGATGGAAATGAGAAATTAAATTGGCCTTGCGCTAAAAAAACCCCAGGGAAATGGAAAAGAAGACTGAAGCAAATGCAAGGGTGTGTTTGAGCATTTTTGTTTCTGTTTTTTTTTTTTTCCTAAGACTGGAAAAATATAGAGCATGTTTGTAATGTGAGACAAAAAACACAGGTTAAAGAGGTCATAAGTGTCACAATGTGAGGTAAGGAGATGGAATGAGACTTTCTAGACCACTTTGTGGAGTTAGAGGAGAACAGAATGAAAAGCTTCCTCATCCTCAACATTGGAGAAACATAAGAGGGTAAGAAGGAAAAAAAAAAAAAGATTGAAGAAAGAGAACAGACACACTTTTTATCTCCTTTCTCTCAAAAGAAATTTCTCTCAAAAGAAAAATGGGGGCAGAAGGAAGTTGTGACGAATGAGTTGAAGAAAATAGAAGCTGAGATTTTAGATATGGAAATCAATTAATTTGGAGAAGTTGATTTATTTTAGCAAGAAAAATGTTAGTACTGACTGAAGAATGTAACAAATTTGTAAGGAAGTAAGCCTCCTCCAAGAATTTCCTCCAGCAACTTTCATTCTGAGAGTATCAGTGGATGAACTGGATGCTGATGGTTTTGCAGAGTGAGTAGTTTGGTAAGGTGTTTGGGTAGGACACTGGGTCATCCAGAATTTTGAGTCCATCTGGCTGCATACTCTTCACAAGTGAATACGCCAAAACCATCTAACAGGCTGTGAATATCCAAAGGAAGGTTGTATGGTTGGGATTTTTGTTTGGGTTTTTTTTTTTTCCTTTGACTATCTTAGAAGGTAGTTGGTCCTTTCTCATGCAGCATTTTCCCTATATTTGCTAAGTTTTTTATAACTTTTTTTTTCTTTCACTTTACACTCTAGAACCTCCCTGAGCTGAGTGGAGGAGGTTTTCCAGGAGGAAATCACCTCCCTCCCCAGTGGATTCAGTTTCACCTGACCCAGAGTGTAGTAGCCAGGACAAGGAAAATGGTAGACCTTTTTGCCCAGTCACAAGCTTTTAACAAAAACCAATATGCTACACAGATTTTGTAAGCAAACAAATCAGGCATTTATGCCATGCATTACACTGAAGAGAGGGAAAGAAAGGCAAAGAACTGGTACGGATGGAAGTGACAGATGGAACAACTTTGCTGAGGCAAGAGAGCCTGGGAGGAGAAGAATTCATCAACCCTTACAACAACCAAGAAGAAATCACTCATCAACTGAAAGTCACTAAGAAGTCCAGCTACAGAGCACCATAATAGATGCTGGCAGTGAAAACCAAATGATGGTCATACAAGAGGATATCAGCAACAAAAGAATTACAGATGTCCCAAATGAACACCACACTGACGTCCTTTTCTGCATACGAAGTGCAAAACCAAACGTGCAAGCAGAGTAGACATCAGAGTAGAGAACTGTGGAATTACAAATATCACTAACAAGAAATCTGAATTGTTGTTATTAATGAGAGTGAAGGAAATAGCATTAGGAATTATCTGTAAATGAAAGGAGACAAAGAAGAGAAAATCTCATGGGGTCCACTGTAAAAATGAGGATAAAAATAGGCAGATGTAAAGGAGGAGAAACAGAGCAAAGGGAGAGGATGGAGCAGTTGAAAACATCAGTTTGAGGCCTCCCAGTCCATGAGAGATATGGAGGTCCAGCAGAGGATGCCAAGCTCTTCATACATCACCTCTAAGGGTGGGCTGAGGGAACTATGCTTCATTAGTCTGATGAAGAGACAGACTAGGGGCAATCTAATAGCAGCTTGCAACACCTTGAAAGTCAGTTACGAAGATGACAGAGCCAAAGTCTTTGTGGTAATGGCAGAAGACATAACAAGGCCACAAACAGTGGTTAGGGACATTCAGACTAGAGAGGAGGAAAACTTCTCCAGAAAGGTAGTGCAGCACTGGCACATGTTACCCAGCAAGGCATAAGGGTGAACCTTCTGTCCTTGGATTTTTCCAGCACTTGGCAAAAAAAAAGCCACCTGACCCAGTGGTGGTATAGTCCCACTTCTAGTGGGAAGTCTGGGCTGGACAACCTCCAGAGACTCCTTCCAGCCAAGACTTCTATGATTCAGTATTTCCACGAATAGAAGAAATGAAGTCCCCTGTACTTTAGTCTGCTGAGAAAGGAACGCAAGAGATGGATGGCAGAGGTGTCATCATGACTCTGTGAGAGCTAGTTGTAGAAAATGAAGTGTAAAGATGGCTGCAATCTCTCTTAGGATTGTTCCAGAAATAACAAAAGAAGATGAAAAGGATAGAGGTGTAAAACAGGTCATACTGCCATGTAAGGGGTAGAGGTGGTGGAGTGTGTGGAAAGCGTAGGATGCATAAAGAGTTGTGATAGGTGTTACTGGGTATGTGTGGCAGAAGAGAGGGAACTGCCAAATTGATTTTATTTCTTGGCCCTTTGATTCTTAAACTTTGCCATTATTGCTTGTTTCTTTCCAAATTGAGGTTCAGAGTCTATTTTTTTCCTTTATATTTGTGCAGTTCAAACTACATGGGGAACTTGATCTTCCATTTCCTCACTGGGGTTTCTTTAAGTTAACATAATAAACACAACTGGCATTTAGCATAATAGTAATAGCTAGTAATTTCCTCTTCTAAATAATTAATAACACCTTGTTTCTTAGCTTTTAATATTTAAGACAAGTACAGATAGCACAAAACTTTTCTTTTTCTTCAAGGAGGAAACTCCTTGATGGGGAAATAAACAACAGTGTGAGAAAGTCACTGAGGAGGAAAGAATGAAAAGAAGAAACCATACCAATGACATAGCTACTGCACAGTGAGGAATAATGTACTTATTCTTACAAAGGCAGCATTTTTAGGGGACTAGTTTTTCACCGTCTGCTTATATAAGGCTATATGAATAAAGTGAAGTCTATATGACTACTGATTTGGGGAAAGGCCACAGAATCAACTGGTACATGAACAAACAACCCAAAGGTGAGACAGATTGCTTTGGTGTTTAGGATTTCAGTTTCCCTGGAAAAGTAATGCACCATTTCACAGGAATCGGATTCTAAGTTTCTGGTTTGCACCTGTCCCACCATGTGCTGATTCTGCAAAACCTCAGTCAGAAATGTTTGTCCTGACTTCATAGGCAGCTTGTTAACATCAGTGGAACTGTTTGAGTTACAATAATTTATATGAATAGGAGTTTGAAAGATCAATTCCAAATCACAAGGGGCAGCATCCCAAAACAGCCTCCACCTTCTCTGCAAAATACAATAAGATTTAGGTTAGATTTAGATGTTAGAACCAATAGGACTATATCTACACTAGCAAACTAAACAGAGCCTAGGGCTTTCTTTGACACTGAAGACAACTGGCACATCCTTACTATTAAGTTCTTTCGCCATCAAAAACAAGCTAACAACTTTCAAACTGTCTATTGGGAATGATTCCCACTCTTGTGCTAATTTCCAATGCATGCCTGAGAATTATTTTCGAGCACACTAGTTGGAACAGAGTGATATTGTGCCAGAGAGTGCACTAGCATTTTAACAATATGGATGATCATTTTTTCACTGTCTGTGCCTGTGCTCTGACATGAATCTACTAGCATAAATAAAAAAGCTCATAGGCATTTAATAACAGGGTACAAGTGGATTTTAGGTTATCTAACTTCAAGTTCATTTCACAAAGGTTTTCTTGTTCCCTCTATCCCTTTCTTCCTAAACATCCCTGTAACTGGTAGCATCTAAATTTGTCATATGTCCATGTTTGACATTAAAGTTGTTAAATGTCTGAAATTCCACACAGTAGGCATGTAAAATACTGCCCATCTCTTCTGCTTCCATCCTACTGGAATCCAGAAATGAGGGATTTCTCTATGAAAGTCATCTTCACAGACATTAGTAAGATAGAGGCTTCTAAAGATTCACATTTTTCTAAAAGATCACCAAAGGAAGCAGTTCTGTTACAAACCCTTTTTCTTTAAGGACTAGGAGAGTGAACTCAATTCAGTTCTTGCTTCAGCTGGAGGGAATTCCAATCTACTGCATCCACCTCCCAGAAGCTTTCCCTAGCTTCTGGGATACAATTTTCTGGAAGAGAAAGACACTTTCCATGTGTCCCATTGAACTTGTGCCACTTTTCAGCAAGAAATATACGATTTAATAGGCTGGAGTCATACCACAAGAGGAAACCTACAGGTTAATTAGGACTGGAAGTGCTGAGATCTTTCTCTGCTCCAGGAATTGTTTAGATGGTGTATCTAATGTAAAACACATTTCATTACAGGGCTCAGATACTCTAAATTTTGTAAGAGAGAATGGATGAGAAGCCCATTTTTAAAATAAGCATCACTGCAGTTACATTCTGAGAGAAACCAGAAGGCTGGTTTGATCAGCTCTGTTCTGATCATCCCTCCCTACAGAATAACAATTTTACAAGTGTGGCAAAGGCCAGTCTTATTTTCTTTCCCTCTTGAGAGAGCTGTGAAAAGACAGCTGAAGCAAAAGTCACTAGACAATGTTAATTTGAAAAATCCCGCAGCAGTCAATCAGGCTTTGTTTCATTGGTTGATGGTGTTTTGTTGGGGGCTTTTATTATTAAAAAAAAAAGAAGTTCTTAATTTAGAGAGAGTATGTAACAGGGTAAAAATTGCGTACAATACAATATGCAAATGTAGCTCATGCAGAGAAGTATCCCTAATCTTCTGTAATAATTACAAGATGATAGAAGTACACTGAACTCAGATTTTAAAATGAAATGCTGTCATGCTTTTATCAATTTCTCTTTATTTATCAGTTACACTGATATCAAACCAAGAAACACATTCTATTTAGAACTTCTACTCATAAATAGTTTTAATTCATTTATACACATACTATATTCACACAATCAACCCCTATGAAATATTCCTACAGAACTGAAAAGAGACTATGAAACTTTCTATACTGCAACTGTTTAATTGAATTCCATATCAGAAATAAATTTCTATTAAATTCTCAAGAGATGTATATGTAGGCTATGCGTGTACATATTGCACAAAAATTCTATGCAATGTTATCATAATCCAAATAAAGGATTTAATTCATTAAAAAATTGTGCATGATTTTCAAAATAATGTCTATTGAACCCCAGTACATTGATCTCTAATACCTTTCAAATGGCATTAAAAAAAAAAAAAAAAAAAGAGTTGTAGAATTAGGCTTTTGCAGAATTTATCAGTGAGCTAAAAGTGTGATTTCATTTATAAATTTATTTTCACAAAGGCAAAGCTATTGTCCATACTCTATTTATTTTTATCTGAAATATATAATAAAATAGACATTGATAATAATGTTCAGTGAGTTTTATTTTCCTATGTACAGCAGATATCAGTAATGAACTTTCAGAAGCTTCAAAAAATAAAAAAATCAGGATTCTACTTTTAAAAAGTGCATATATAAGCACAGAGTAAGAATATAATCCAATTCTTTAAGAGAACAAGTGAGTTTATTTTTACAAACCCTGACAATATTATATTTTTTGTATCATTGAGAACTGGCAGTGACAGAGGCCAAATTTCCAGAGGCAGCCATGTGGCAACATCTTAAGCATTTATCTGTATCCATAGTTACAGTGCAGGTATTATTGCTGCATACATATGCCAGATGTGTAAAGAGATAAAGACAATGGAGGCAAAAGTGCCAATTACATGGAAAATAACTCCTGGAAAAAAATTGCTGTTATAAAGTAACCAACGACATGAAGTAAGCTGGAAGTGAGAGATGAGCCCTGCTTGCTGGAACCCACCTGGATCCTAGAATAGCTTTTCGAGGCAGTGGAGGAGTCAAACAATCAGTTAAGTTTTAGATGGAGGAAATTTAAAGTTCATTTATAGAAGAAATTACCTGACATGAGGTCTCTTTATAACAGAGGAAAGGTCCTTGGTTGCTCTGTTTATGCATGCAAGTTAGACTTGGCCCGGAACACTCTTTAGCACTGATGTTAACTGACATGAAATGCCCTGTGTCCATACTGTTAAATTCTCCTGCCCTACAAAACAGTGTAGCTGCTCGTGAACTCCCTACTGGGAGTAGTTAGTCGGCTGTCCTAACTCCCATACTGTGACCAAGCATTGCCTGGAAGAGTGATACCTGACACAGGCCAAAGGGCTGCTGGGGGCAATTCTGGCTATCCAGCTCTGTAAGTGATCCAAATTGAGTGGCGGGGATGGCTTCCTGGCACTAAGCAATAAATGTCTGTTCCGTTAACAAATATGCAGATGTAGCCATTGATTCAAGCGGTCCCCTCTTCCCTTCTTTTCCTAGGGAAATCTGAACCAACACTGTTGAGAATTGACTCTGGCCCCGCAATGGGTTTTGAATGAGTGGAAAACCACTCCCAGAGGCAGCCGAATTCAACTCACTTAATAGAATTGAATAGTAACTCACTCCCACAAAGTTGCAAAGGTCTCCCCATGAGATCTTCCTCACTCAGGAATGGAGAACATAATTTCCAGTTATTCAAAGGGCACTATGAGTCATTATTTCTTAAATACTGCCTGAGGAAAATCTTGTTGCCCTGACTTGTCAACCAATTTATGAAGTCCTGGTTGAGGAAGCTGGGAATACTGGAAGATAAAATTTGCTATGTAGGGCACCAGTCCATCAAGTCTGTTATGCAGTATCCAGAAATCCAGAGGAAAGCACACCCAAAAAGTCCCCAGTAGGCATTCTGTGCATTAAAAAGGGAATTTTTCTAGAGCTTCCATGCCACTGAAATATCTATGTCTGACTCCATATCTTATCACACCAGCCCCCTCAAGTACCATCAAAATCCTTACTTGTCTATTTCTTCCAATCTGTGCCTTTTTTTTCTAGAGAACTAGTAGTAAGATACACTCTTCCACACACAGACAGGACAAAATCTGTAGTTCATCAAGGTTGTATGTATGACTCCCCTTTTACTGTGTCTCGGGTGCTCCCGTGTTTCCCTTGGTCTGTGCAGGTTCTCGTCCTGTTCCCTATGACACCCATTCTGTGAGCAGCTTGTCTCTGAGCCTTCTGTAGAAATGGAGCTGTAATCTTACTGCCTGAGACACCACTGCTTAGCACAGCATATTGTCCTTTCCCCAGACATCCAAATAAGCTAAACAAAACTTTCCCAGAACTGCACCTTTATAACTATTCCATCCGAATGCCCAAGGGTATATGACAGCCAAAAGTCCTCATACACACATATCAGACAAGAGTCTAAAACAATGTATTTTTACTTAAACGAAAAAATAATGCATAGGTAAAATACTAATTTCCACATAAATTTCCCCAACTCTTTCCTCAAAGTTCTGGGCTGCTCAGTTCAGTGTAAAAAGTCAGGTAGCCATAAGTTATTATTTCTACTTCTCCAGATGTTGATTCTTCTTCACAGCACTATGTGTCATTAAAACTGTTATGCTGCTTTACAGGACAGGTGTGTTTTATCTTGGCTTATCTTGCAGTCAGACTGTTCTTTCGATAGCACAGTATGGCCCTATCATCTTCACTTCTGACAAGAACTTGCCATCGTTTCACTTAGTTGCATTCTCCTATGCCCATCTTCCCCCAAGAAAATTTCTTGTTTGCCAAAAAATCTGTTCAAAATGGTCAACTTTCCTAGTGCAGATATTGTTCATGCAGTCGAATGATGGCTATGATTAACTGCTCCTTATCATCCTTGATCTGTGATGCAGGTGCCACAATACTGACAGTTGCAGCAGCTTCTATAGGCACTGATGATTCTGTGATACGAATACTCCTCCAAGAACTTATGAACTTTATGTAGATTCCCCAAACCGGCAAATACAGATGTACCTCATTTCAATTCCCTTCTTGTACTATAACATCTTTCTTCATTTAGACAAATACCTTCTGTGAGGACCATAAAACACGAACGAGAACACTTAAATAAAAGGAGTTACAGGAGTTCCCTTTGTGGGTAACTTTTGCTCTGTTTCTGTTCTAAAAATTGCCTTTTTATTTTTACAGATTAAAACACATGATTGATAACAAAACAGAAAATTAAGTGGAAAACAAATATGATCTGACCACAGTCTCTAGTTTTTAAAGAGTAAATGAAATCGTGTACCAAGTGACTTTTGTGTAATGACTTCAATATGGGCAATTTACTCTGTAGTTCCACTAGTCTGGTGGCACACTATCAGCAAGCCATAGAAGTGCCCCACTATCGTCCATGCTGTTTCCCAGAAATTCTTTAAGGGAAGTATGATGAGAATTGGTGAAATCATGTAAGGCGAACATTTAACTGAAAAAAGTGAGCTGCATAGAATCGACTGTATGCTCCATTATCAATATATTCAGGAACATAGAAAGAAAGCAAGCTGGGCATATTCAGCCCTGATCCCAGGGCTGCAGGTATTTTCACATGGTGTTATAAAGCCTGGACCACAGCTGGATAATGACTATCCCAACTTTTCTTTACATTCCTTGTCAACTTTTCACACTGAACTGCCCAGAATGAATAGGGTTTCCTGAGTGCCAAAGTAATTGGGTATCAAATGAATAACTTGAATTGTTGCTAATAACTGAAAGGATGGCTTTTGGCCCTTCTAGCAGTTTATAATAAAGGGAAAAGACACCTAAAACTCTGCATAACTCTTCAGCAATTTCTCAGTCAGACGGAATGGTTAAGAATGTGTATCAGTCCCTTGCTCCATTTACTCATTGGTGCCTATTTAGAGTACAGCATTTCTGCCTAAACATTTTCCTTTACCCTCATTGCTGATCAAATTTGGAAGGTTTCAGAGGAAAGAACCTTTAGAAAAAAACAACAAAAGGAAAGCTTAGCAAGGCTTCCGAACAGGAAATTACCTTTCACATGTGTGTGACTCTGTTTACGTGTGTATGAGAGAGAAGTCTAAAAGAGGTTAGTAATGGTCAATAAGAGGCACTTACGGTTGACGCACAAATAGGAATGCAAGAGGATGTATACTCATCAGTGTCCAACAGCCTAGAGGAAAGAGAGGTCCTTTGCTAGTAGCACATCTAACACTTGACTTGGTGTATGGCTAAATACAGTCCGATGATCACAGAATTGGGTGCAGTCAGCATTTAATACCGTGCAGCTGTGGAAACAGTAAATTGATCCACTTGGCTCTTGTGGGATTGAGTAACATTGTTGTAACTGTTCTTCCTCCAGTGGAGCTCAGCAATAACAACGCAAGGGTGTTCAAGAGAATTTCCTGTCATCCAGCAGAACTAAAATGTTTTTCCTTCTCTTCTCTTCTCTTCTCTTCTCTTCTCTTCTCTTCTCTTCTCTTCTCTTCTCTTCTCTTCTCTTCTCTTCTCTTCTCTTCTCTTCTCTTCTCTTCTCTTCTTCCTTCCTTCTTTCCTTCCTTCCTTTCTTTCCTTCTTTCTTTCCTTCTTTCTTTCCTTCCTTCCTTTCCTTTTCTTTCCTTCCTTCTTTCTTTTTCTTTTTTCCTTTCTTCAGCACCCTCTGCATTCATCATCAATATAAATTTTTGAGAGTTGTCGTGGTTTAAGCCCAGCTGGCAACTAAGCACCACACAGCCGCTCACTCACTCCCCCCAGGTGGGGTGGGGGAGAGAACCAGAAGAGTAAAAGTGAGAAAACTCGTGGGCTGAGATAAAAACAGTTTAATAGGTAGAGCAAAGAACACCGCGCGGAGAAGCAAAGCGAAAGAAGGAATTAATTCACCACTTCCCGTCGGCAGGCAGGTGTTCAGCTATCTGCAGGGAAGCAGGGCTCTATCACGCGTAGCAGTTGCTCGGGAAGACAAACGCCATTACTCCGAATGTCCCCCACCTTCCTTCTTCCTCCCCCAGCTTTATATACTGAGCATGATGTCATATGGTATGGAATATCCCTTTGGTCAGTTGGGGTCAGCTGTCCCCGCTGTGTCCCCTCCCAACTTCCCGTGCACCCCCAGCCCACTCACTGGTGGGGTGGGGTGAGGAGCAGAAAAGGCCTTGGTGCTGTGTGAGCCCTGCTCAGCAGTAACGAAAACATTCCTGCTTTATCAACATTGTTTCCAGCCCAAATCCAAAACACAGCCCCATACAATCCAAAACACAGCCCCATACTAGCTGCTATGAAGAAAGTTAACCCCATCCCAGCCAAAACCAGCACAGAGTGCAATTGCACACTTATCAGTCATGCACCATACACTGTCCTTATCAAATTTCAGAAATATGAATCAATGAAATAGTACATCCAACTATGTGTGCATGTGTACATGTTTGTTTTACATGTAAAGTGTCTGATCGGGCCAAATTTTATAGTGCAAAATAACACTATAAAAAATTGCGGTATTTTGTTCAGCTAGTAAATCTGCATTACCAATTAATATTTAACATGCTTTTATAATATTATTTGAATTAGTTTCAGATTCATTGAAAGTTTCATTTCTGTAAAATCAGCCTTTAGTTACAATCTGGGGTTTTTTACATCATATAAGCTTAAAAAAAGTTTTCTCAAAACAAAGATCAAAAATGTTCTGCTCCAGAAATACCAAAGTGTATATTGTCTGTACTGAAGTGTTTCTAAACTACTGAAAGTGAAGCCCTTCTCTAAAGGACTTTTACCTGTTTAGGCAAATATAAAAAAATTAGTATTAAGGGTGGTGAATCAGGTCCAACCAATCTTCAGGGCTATTTTCCAGGTGGTTATATAATATAGGTTCAACTCACTGTTGTCCTGTACTAAATCAATTATTTGCAACAATGGAAAATGTAAAGTGGCTGTAAAAGGCTGACTTTTTCAAGTGATAGGCTATTATGTCCACTTTCCACTGTCTTCACATAAGTCTAAGACCCTCGGTGTTCCACCTTTATCCAGCTTTTTGCTTTCTGTTATTTATTACCCAGTTTTGTGCCTTTTAACCTAAACTGTCCTTCCAGAAAACATAATTTCCATTTCAAAGACTTTATGAGCACTTTTCAGGCAGCAGAGATATTTTTGTTCAATTTAAGGCAATCGATGCAAGGTTTTGACATATAGGATTTGGTAGAAGGGAAAATGTTGTCATATTTTGAAAATTTTACGTTCCTTTTATTTCAACATATTTTCTGTAAAACAGGTTGTCCAAGAAGCTTTGAATGAGGGTTACCTAAATTGTCTTGAGCAGACATAAGACAAAGGACTAGATATGAAATACCTGGAGCTGTTCATTAGCAAACTTGTAATAGTCAGTTGCTCTGCAGGCATTCAGCAGATTTTAAGACCTTTTATAGAGTGCTTGACTAAACACTCATGATACAGGACTACAATGTTTTTCAGGTTATTAAGGTGATTTTTAGATAATTATTTCAGATTAATTATGGGGGGTTGGATCTCACATGCAGACATTCATTCCTTGCCTGTTGGTCACCATCAAAACCCTTAAATCATCGAGGCTTCCCTTTTTTCACTGTTTCATCAGGTCCCCCTGTATTTGAAGGAGACATCAGACCTTTTCCTTCAACGAAACTGGCGTCACATCCATGCTTCTTGGATGTATGCTCAATCTACATGGCCTTTGAGTACAGGATATCCCTTAGAGCAGGCCAAAGCTTGTTATTCCTAGCAGTACAGATGGGACAACTGTCTACATTAACTCTTGTTTCCCTCTGGCAATGTCATATGACCAAAGTCAGGCAAACAAACTGGACACAGGATCATTCCTAGATCTCCGACCTCACATGGGCTGATGGACTACAAGGATCCTACAGTTTAAGTTGCTCAGGTGCTGAACAGGGTCTTACCACCATAAGCCGTGAGCATTTGAGAGGCCAGAGTGTGGACAAAGTGTGAAAGGGGCAAGAATTTTGTCATTTGTATTAAGTTTCTAGGAATATGGATTCTGGGAAAAGGTGTATTCCATGCATGTTTCTGAAATACCTAATCTAACTTCACCACTGTGCAAAAAATAAAGTAGGTAAAAAGTAATCTGATAAAAAAATTATTGCAGTCAAAACAGATCTTTTCTTTATTTCCTTGTTTTTCATCAGTAGTTACTACAAAAATTACCTAAAACCTTTTACAGAATAAAAATGATAGTAAAACCATTGGGGGGGAGAGAGAGGGAGCGTGTTTGTGTGCATGTGCATATGTGAGATGTGCTCAAAATATCAACATTTTTATTTTGGAAAATGAATTTGGAAGAACATTTGATGCTTACTGATTTTTGGTATGATTTTATGTGATATATATATATATCTTTGTTACATGTTTCTGATATGTGTATTATAGAATAATTTTGTACTCTTTGACATAATGGGCAGTCAAATTTAGATTCTAAGCCTAATGAACATTTCTGCCTTCCTTCTTCCAAATGCCATCCTTTCTTTTTGACTTTATTCTATTCTTTATTTGACTTGTTTCAGGCTGGATATTAGGAAAAATTTCTTTACTGAGAGAGTGGTGAGACACTGGAATAAGCTGCCCAGGGAAGTGGTGGAGCCACCATCACTGGAGGTGTTCAAGGAACGTGTGGACGAGGCATTGTGGGACATGGTTTAATGGGCATGGTGGGCTTTGTTGGTTGATGGTTGGACTTGATGATCTTACAGTTCTTTTCCAACCTTAGTGATTCTGTGATTCTGTGATTTTCAGTTTGATGACTTGTAATGGTTCATGGAATACATCAGTGACTGGAAAATACAGTGGCATTGGAAGTGGATGTTTACACTTTTCACCATTTTCATAGATGATTCTCCAAATTAATCAATCAAAAATCCTAAAAATATGCAGATTTGCTTCACATTGACAATAAATGTAAATACATTTTGTGATAATATTAATACTAGGAAAACAACACATACTCGTGTGCAAGTTTGGGTTCCGAATCACACTGAACTTGGTGGATTTTAACTGCTTAAAACAGTGTGATCCCTTTTTCCCCTTTGAATCTATATGTCCATGAACTTGCTCAGACAAACAAAATGCTTCATTTGGATTTTCAGAATTATCACACATTTAAAAAGTGGCACAACTCTATCATAATTTATGTATTTTATAGGATATCATTGAAAAAGTTCTTCTATGGGTACATTGCTTTAAGTACTGGGCAGTTAGTGAACGAAACCTGGGTATGTACTACATAGAATCTGAAGAACTCTGAAATTGTGACACACACCTGAGCCATGCTTCTTAGGTTGATCTTTGGATTACTCATTCGATTTCTGATCCTCTATTCTTAATTTTTTTTTTTTTCTGAAAGTTGTAGAGTATCTGCTTAGTGACTGTACAGACTTACAATAAGAGGCATGAAAGGTAGGCATGTTTTAACAGTGCCTGTGTTGCACTAAGAGAACAAACAAGCAGGGGAAGTCATAGCTTCTGCATTCTCTGATGTCTTTGAATGGATGCGTTTCTGAAAGCCAAACGTAAGCTACTGGTTTCACTTGGAGAAAACAGATAATATTAATGGCCTTTTAATATGCAGGTGATTATAAAATGTGCAAACTGTGAACCCTAAGGGACAATGAATATATGTAAGCAGTCCACGAAAAAATAACTAAGAAGTTTATTGCCCAGAGGCTTAAATTTATTATGCAAAAAGTATCAAGAATCTGGAAACTGAAGCAGAAAGTAAGGATACATTTTATATCATAACAGCAAATAAAATGCAGATGTAGTTATACACTGGAAGTGGAAGGGAGACTGTGCTCTAAAGTCCATTCAAACCAACAGAAAGAATAACTTTAATGGGCTTTACATTGGACACATTATGAGTAGGTACAATGAGGATAGAAAGACATCTAAAAAGAGAACAATTTTTTTTTTGCCTTTGACTAGCATTATCTTTTCCCGAGGAAATGACTATACCCTATGTAGTTTATAAAATACTTTTTCACTCCCTTAAGCCATGATTTCTTTGTTTAATTCTACTTTAACTAGTTATTAATTTTCTAATTTTTCATAATATATCCAAAACTGATCTGATGTGATTTGAAGTAATACCTTGGAAAGTGCTACCCTTTGACTTATTGCCAATTTTCAATACCTATAAAAATGGAATTGCTTGAAAGAGTTGTAAATTAAACCATTGCACATATCGTAAATTGTATCAGTGCCCGAGTTTGTAAGTGAATACTTTCTGGGTATTGCAGTCAATCACAATTTTAAAAGACTGAAATCCTTGAACCAGGTCACAGTGTGTCTGATAGTATGAGCTTCTTCTAAATATACGTTGTAGACAATTTTTATAATTTTTTGGCTCTATTTAACTGGCAGAAAAAAAGAGCTGGAAGCCTTGTTGGTCAACCCTTGAAAATGCTCAAGTATATTTGATAACTAAAATACCCTCTGTTGAACTATAAAGAACTGGCGGCCAGGAAGGATAACATTTGGGATAAATCAATGTCTCGACTTTTTGTCTTCTAAATGTTTCTGGGATATAGTTTTCAAAATTCTCTTGACTTAGGTAATAAATATTTAAGTTATTCCAACATCCAAACTGAGAGGGACACATCCAGAACATACTGCATTGCTGTCGTCGCTTGAGAGTGAGATAGTTCTGCAGGTACCGATTGCCAGCTTTTCAAGCTCTCCAAGGAAGTTAGAGGATTTGTGCAAAGCATCTAAGAGCAGAGCTCTGTATGTTTCAGTTGTCTTGTTACTCTGAAAGCTGTAGGACAATCTCTACCCTAAGGTAGAGATGTAGGAACTCAAAATGTTTTGGTCTTGGCAGAAGTGATTCACTGTTTGTTTTCTTGACTCCCATATTCTTAATCAGCACTTTCCCCAAATAAACCTATTGCTGGATTTCACTAAGGGCTTAATTATAAGAGTATCTTTGCCCTCTTCTGTCTTCAAGCTCTTTTCTGTTTTCTTTTAGATTTAACGCACTTGTGCGTGTAAAAACACATAAATACACCGGCAGATTAGTTTGTTCCTAACAGCTGTGCATTTATACTGGCCTCCTGAGAAACTCAAATTAATAAAATGCCCTAGCAGCTATCTAAACTTGTAGTCCCTATTCATTATTTAAGCTATCAATAAACAAAAAGGCATGTATTTTTTCCTTACCTAGCCTGAATGGAAAGCAGCCAGCTTGTTCTTTATTTTCAGACGCTTACACTGAAAGCTATTAGAACAATGCAAGAAGTTACAGTTTAAGCCTAATTTACTTAAACGTGTGCCTAAGTTTAAATATATTTGTTTTCAAGAAGATTTAAGATTATATTTAGTTGTCTTTTTCTTTTTATTAAAAAAAAATAATTATTAGTGATAGTGCTTGGTGACAGAAGAGAGTTAGATCATTACCTATGTTCTGATCAGATCAAATTCTGCCTCCACTTCGACCAAAGGTATCAAATCTATTTGTAAGGGAGCAACTATTTAAATATTTCATTGCAAATTGACTTTGCTGTGATTGTGCCTGCTGAAGCTCCCCCTTCTGGAGTCAAGTATCCATGCGGGAATTTCAGCTTCAGCCAAAAAACACTCAGGTCCTCATGGGTGCAGAGCGCAGCCTGAGAACACGACCCAGGTTGACCCCAGAGGCTCTAAAAGCAGAAGGTAAGGAGAATAGCCATTTGTTTTTAAACATCATAACTTAAAAGTCAGTTTCACTTGTTCTGTTACATAACTGGCTCACAAGTTTCACATGCTTATTGGATTTAGCAATATCAAAATATGATTATTTGTAGCAGGAGGTATAAATTCAGGACTATATACTGTCTGCAGTGCAGGGGCCACAACACTCACTGACGTCAGTAGAAAGTTGGCATAGAACTCCCAGACAGGCTTTTATTTAATTGTCCAAATGTTTTCTTGTCACATTTGTTACTCACTGAAAAAATCTGCCCCTCCTCTGCCCACTTCTGGTTTTATTCTTTGCTTCTTTTTTTCTCTAACCTCTTATAATTTCCTCTGCTCTTTTCCACACTTTGAATTCCTAGTTTCCAAGCCAAAGTGGTTTGAAGCCCATCTTATGCCCTCGTTTCATGAACTAAACAGTAAATGTCAACAGCAACATGCCATCACTGGACTTCAGAGCTGGTATTCCAATCAGCTAAATAGAACCAGGGGAGTTCACTTCGCTGATTAATTGTCTCAGGATGCATGCACACTCAGGCAAATATTACTGCATCCACTGCTATTTAAAAATGCTTTCTAAATGGATCCTCATATTCTTGATAATTTGCTTGCACCGTTCAAGCCAATTGAACGGGTTACCTAGTCTGTGAAACACATATTTTTAAGAACTTTCAATCTTTTCCTAAAATGAAGAAGGAGGAATTAAGCATTTTCAGCCTTGCCACATACAATTCACTGCTGTTCCATGACTTTGAGCGATTCCTGCTCCCAGCCCCACATATCTTGGCAGTGGTCAAGACATGGCTCTCATTAAGCTGAGGTGCTTAATGAGAAAAGGGGAACAATGAGCTGGCAGCTGGGACAGTTAATTTGAGTAGCTGGGAGGTAGGATCATGTCCTAGGATACAGAAAGGGGAGATTAGAGACTGCTGAGATCAGTGAGACATCTGCAAGTGTGTGACACCACTGGCACAGGGCACTGGATGAAATTGAAGAGATGCCAGGAGCTCCTCCATAGCAAGAGAGAAGCAGTAGGCATTTTCATTTTACACTCTCCATGTTGTAGTCTCATTAGCAAAGTAAGGGTGCATGCACTGTTTGGAATTAAATTAAAATTTCTACCAAAATTTTCAGGTTACCCTGCTTAAAGAGCAGCTATCAATTTACTTTGAAACAGAAGAATATACTGAGTGAGGTTGTTCAGGTTTTATCTTCAGCCTAACGCCATTCAATGATTTCCTTAATATTTGAGTATATTTTCAGGTAACACAAACATGAGACTGCTTTGGAGAGTAAGATTAGAATTCAAAATGTTCATGATAAACAGAGGAAAAAGTAAGGAGCAATTAGTGAGGAACTGTATGGACAGGTGCAATAGACAGCAAATAGGGCAGCAGTAATCAGTTGCACAAATACAGAATAAAACAAACTTGAGGAGATAACATCAGATTACAGTTAATCAGAAAAAAAAAGAGAAGCTATAGGAGAGCCTAGCTTGAACCTGTGCCAAAAGTATCAGTCTGTTGCAAAAAATGCAGACATCGTATGTGAATATGACGAGCAAGTAAAAGTACAAAACAGTCCTGTTCGGAGTTGGAAAGTCTCCAGATGGAATACTGAGCAGAGTATTGGGCATTCATTTCAAGCAAAATGTTGGCCAGAGGAGACAAACAAAAATAATCATAAATCTGAAAATCACGACTACTTTGAAAGGAAATATTGAATGACCTGGCTTACCTTAAGCCAAGAGTAAGGCTTAGGAAGTGAAGGAAGCAGGGAGGAGGGAAGCATATATGTGTATTTATATACAGTTATATATATTTATGCATGACCATACTTGTGTATGTGTGTGCAGATACAGGCTACTGCAAAGAGAAAGGAAAAATCAGTTCTCTGCCTCCATGTCAAAAGGACCAAAAGTCATGCAGCAGGAAGAAAATCAAGTGATACATTAGTAACAAAATTCTCATGTCATTAATAACAAAATAAACTGTCTGGTGATATTATTAAGTCTCCATTACTGTCCGTCTTTAAAAAAGGTAGGGCAAAAGTATGCCAGAATTGACATAGCTTAATCATTTAAGTCTCTGGGAGGAAATGAAAGAGTTTCTTGAGTCCCCATTTCTGTTGAGCATAGAAATCTCCTTACAACTGGAGTTAGATGTGCCCTCTATTTTTCTATTGCTACCAGATGTATGGTTGTTCCTAGGGAACTTTTGTCTGTATCAATATTAATCACTTATTAGGATTAAACATTTTCAGGTATGAAAAATGAATGGTTTGCTGTTTTCTGAGAATTAACAAAACAAACCCAACAAAATACACATTCTTAGAGTGTCCTGTATGTCTTTCCATTAAAAATATTACAAAATTTTCTTGGAATAGAAAAATTAATAAAGTTCAGAAATAAAAGAACATCTCTGTAAAAAATAGAAGTAGGTTTATAGAATCTAAAGCTAAGGTTTGACCCTTAAAATATGCCTCAATACAAATTATAAAGCTAAGTAAGTTAAAAATTTATTAACAGACTAAGTGCATTACAAAAGAGGGAGTGAAAACAAGGTACAAGGGTATTGCATTTCTACAAGTATGATTATGTAGGTTTAAAGCTCACATACCTAAAGTTGGAAAGTTGCAGAATTCTGGTTGTCATCTGCTACTCCAGCAGTCCCAATAAAATCAGACAAAGTTTTTTTCTTTTTCCTCAAAACCTGAATTCTTCCCCCTTTCACTCCATCCCCAACATAATATTTCTCCTTTCTGCTTCTTACTTTTGGCTGTAAATTTAACGTTTCTGAGGTCTCTAGTACTCTGTCAAATTCAGTTGACATTGCAATTGGTATTACAATACTGACAGCTAGACTTTTCAGTAAAAAATTGCTGGAAAGAGACACAAATGTATGCACAATGGAGCATGCTCCTGAAGTATGCTTCCATTGGAAAAGCCAGTTAAAAACATAACTGGGCTCTCAAGTTTTCGGTTTAAAAAATTGTTATGTCCCACCTACATTATTCTTGTGACATAAATAGTTAATAGCATGAAATTCAGACAGTCAGAAAATTAGATTGCAATTACTTGTATTTATTTAAAGGATGAGTATAGAATACATCAGCTTTTGTGTATATCAAGTTTAATGAACCTTTTCAGAGAAGGATATTTGTACATACCACATTGTTTTTCATGCAATTCTTTGCACTGATTAAGAAGATATTAGTCTTCCCTCTGTAGTCTGGTGCCTCAGTCATCCGATGAGGCTTAGCATGGGTTTGCATTTTTTCCGTGGACGGATTCACATGAATTAGTAGAGATTAGGCATTTTCTTTTATATATCTTCTGCAGAAGAGAGCAAAGGGAAGGCTGTTTGGTGCATGCATCTAACTTTTGTTTCTCTAATTAGGGAACTTTTACGTCACCTAAATGCTACATCTGTGACTCCTTTGAATTCCCAGTGGCTGTGTAGATCTCAAGGAGATGATCTCACTCCAGAAGCAAAGCGTTTTGCCATTTATTTGGGAGAAAGGTTCTTCTCACAAATACCACCAGCAGATGAAGCTGTAAAACTTTTAACATGTAAATCACAGTGGAAGCATTTTCACGGATCTTTTTTCACTATTATGAAATGCTTTTCTTTAGCCATGGAAATATTGACAATGAAAACTTCAAAAATACAAAAATGGATATTGAAAACCAGAAGCTGTTTTCTTGCCTTCACTGTTATATTTATCAAATACTTCTCTTCCCCATTTCAGACCAAAGCCCACAGTTGTCATCTCTCATCTATTAAATTAAACAAAATAGTAATTGGAGAGGATACAATTCTAAATAAAATTTTTAAATAAAATTTAAACAGAATTTTAAAGTGAAATTAAGTAGAGAAGACAAATTTTCCTTTGGTGTTCTGAAGTAAAAATTTTCTTAGTCTAAAAGTTATGAGTTAAAATGAATCCACTCTCTACTTATTTTCTCTGTGATTAATATCAGGAGATCTCAAGGTGCCAGTATTACTTATCAGTCTTAGGGAACCAAAAAGAGGGTTAAACAAGTGAACTGTTCTGTGCAAAGTCACCTAAGAGGCCAAACTATAATATTGAACTCAGAAAATTAGTTGCAACTATATTAGTTAATAAAATGTCCAAGGTCCATTACCCGTCCCTAGGTGCTAGTGGCATGGAACAGAGCACATTTTCTCAACTAAGCTGTCTTATCAGCCAGTCTATATGACCTCTTGGGAAAGATCCATGGACCATGCTATTTCCTGGACAGTGCTCAAACATCACCATTGCTTGTTGGCGTGTAGCAGAAACTGAGACAAGGAGCATGACATGTTTTTAAGCAGAAGGGGTGATCACAAGATAGTGCTGAAGTGCCTGGGTCTGTTAATTTATTGGTATAATCATAGCCCTTGCATCCCAGTGCAAAACATTAGGTATTAGGTTACCTCACCTCAAAAGTAATCCTATAAAGTAATATAAATACCTAGTTCATAGATCAGAGTTCTGGTCTCTAACTAGAATTTCCAGGTATAGAAGTAGAACCTGAATTTAGATGTTTCCCCAGCTTGAGAAAGTTTCTCTGAACGTGGCTTTTATGTTAGGCATAATGTAGTTGATGGAAATTTTATTTTTGCTGGGAGTTTCTTATGTGAGATATGCATTCTATTCTCACAAATCAAAAGAAGTAACAAGGGGTTTCTTCTTTTTTTTTTTTTTTTTCTTTTTTGGTGGCAGGAATGCTTCGTATTACTCCTGGTAAAAGAAACTAATTAACAAATAAAAACACAACACACTGCAGCTTTATGCCAGCTTTTGTTTTGAACATGTAGTAAATCTGGTGTACAATAATTACTACGAAGCCTGATTTTTATTTCAGTTTAATGTCAGTTCAATTGTAGAAGAAATTGTGCAAAAAAATCCCAAAGACCAGATTGTGAAGCACATCTCCTAGCAACTTTCAAGACAACTTAACTCTTTATGCAAATTTTTCTTTGAAAGAAGAATATGCCACTTACTGAACAGATTGACTGTTCTTCCTCACTTGTCCAATGATATTTACACTAAGCTGATCTTACAATAATGTTTCTTTGATGACCAATACTCCTGTGATGATAGTCAGTGATGAACCTGTAAAGCCAGCTTTATCTCCTCCACAGCGTTTGTCCCATTAATCTTTTGTTTGTGATTCTTCTGACTTGGCATGTGCTTTCATTTTGCCTTGGTGTGATGTTGAGTTTGTATTTTATCTCAGACTAATTTTATACATGACAGCCGTCAAGGAAAACAAGTCTTGAGAAATACAGAGATCACACAAAGCATAGGGGAGATGGAGGAACAGGAATGCTGCATCAGGTTGCTGGCCTGAGTTGAATCGACTATGTTATCAATCACAGCTTTCAGTGACACCGGTCCACTAAATAAATACTTTCTATGACATTAGTGAATTTGCTTCAACAGAAGCAAAATTCAAACAACAAAATTGAAAAAAGAACCACCATGGACAATTATAATTTTGCAGACACCAATAGGAGAGATCTACATGGGAGATGATAGCCTGAACAAGAATTTTCGGACTGGGTGAATGTAAAGCAAAATATCAGATTTAGAAATATTAACACAAAATGCATGACAGTACTGAATTTAGTAGTAAACATATAACATTAGAGCTATTCTGTCAAGCACTCTCAGCCAATACACAACAGAACTTTTCTTCAAAAAAAGTCATAGTCACTTCCTGAATAAAATGCATTACTCGGGCAAAATTATTTTTGGCTATTGTATTTGCCTTATTTTATGAAGGTCTAGACTGTATAGTTTTGTGAGGTGTGCAATTTTTTCCACATTTATTGATTAAGATAGATAATTCAGCTTGCAAAACTGAAAAGCGTGGATCGTGGTTAAGAGAGAGATGGGAGACCAAACAATCCTTCTGTTGTAGGTACTGGCTGCAGAGTGATAGTGTTGACATCAACAAGAACAGGAAACTGCTAAAGAAGAAGAACACTGATTTAAAAATTAAAGCCATACGATTCTATCCATGCAGCCTTGAACAATGGGTGAGAGACAAGAAGCCTAAAATATGAACTGAAAATCTTTGGGATGAAAATGTGAGTTTTTTTCTTAACATTATCACTACCTGAGATCACCCTGGCCCCCACCCAAAAAAAAAGGAGACAAGGAAACAAGCTGGCAATGTGTAGGAAGCTTGGAGAATGTAATGCATAATGAAGAAAGTAGTCCACAGAAACAAATAATAAAGAAATGCTTTGAGACAGTCAGCCAAAAGACAAATGAGCTACAAATATATAAAGGACATCCAGTTTAAGGAAAGATTGAGCAAGAATGTTGAAAACCAGCAGGGAGGACAAGGAGAAATGAGTATGGGTTGCAAGATGCCGTTAGAGGCATTTTAGACAGCAGCTTCAGTGCATGAAAATGACAGGAACTAGTTTGGAAGTAGTCCAGATCAACTTGGCAAAAAGAAATTTGAGACAACAGCTATAATCAGCATGTTAAGTGAGCTTAGAACTGAAAGGCAGGGCATTCCTAAGATGCAGGGATAAACCTAAAAGGGGAAAGCTTAGGGGAAAACTGTTTGAATGTTAAAGGCCAAGAAACAGCAAGAAGGTCCAAATGAGCAGGAAGTGGTGTAAGACTGAACTCTGCAAGAGCAGAACTGTAGAGGTCTCAGGAAAAATTAATTTCTGAATTAGAGTAAGCACAGAAGATTATGAGCTGACTTACATGAATTATTACTCTGTAATGTGAATGATTCATGAAGTAAAAAGTCCTTTTTTAGCAAACAGGAAGAAAAGAAGAGCTGGAATAATGAAGCAACATGGCGGGTACTAAGCTGTTTCCAGGGCAAAGCAGAGACTAACATAGCTGTCGTGTGACTGTAAGATGACCTCCTCTGAGACTGGACTAACTGTTAATTTAAAGCGCCTAACAGGTGGTTGCTTATTATTAAATGTATGTTCTTTTCCACACATCTAGGTAAAACTATTCTTTTTCTAATTGAATATCACCGTTTCTAGAAAAAATATGGTAAGTCTAATAATAAAAATAGCATACTCCCTTTAAGGGAAAGAGAACCACTTTTACTGTGATTCACCTACATTTATTTGCATTTCTGTATGTAATTTCAATAGCTTTAATGGAATTAGTCAAAAGCTCTTTCTGCTGCATCGCTTGGAGGGAAATGTAGGAACACAGAGGGAAACACTGAGGCCCTGAGAACAGCAGGAATAGGAACAGAGCTTACATAGCAGGTTACAAGGCCCCAGGAGTGCCTCCTCATGAATGCAGCATGGCTGGTATTAAGCAGGTTGAGAGGCTGTCAGCTTGAAGAAGGAGTGAGCCTAGGGACAGTCACTTAAGTTAAATGCTGGAGAAGCCATTAGCAGCAAAGCTCTTGAGTTTGTGCTGCCAGGAGTAAAGGAAGGATGGAAACTAGTCCTTGCACAGATATCCTACAATCAGAACTTGATTTCCCATAGATCTTTTATGCTTAGCAGGCACTGCTCCCTCAGCTTATCCATAAATATCTTCTCCCTCTTTATTTGCCCCTGCTCACTTGCATTCTTCTCTTGACCTTCACCCCATCGCAAAATGTCTCTTTCAGAGCCATGTGAGATCACACTGCCTGAGGAGTGTTTAGAGGAGAAAAAATACATTTGTTGCAATAGGCTGTATTGCTCCCCAGAAAATTAAAATATGTGTGCCACTTCATGTTCCACAAATATCCTTGTGAATGGCATTAAGACAGTATCTAAAGGAAGACGGGGTTAACAGATATCTGGCTGAGATCATTATTCTGAAATATATTTTCTAATCAGTTAACCAGTGCAAAAAGATAAAACTGTTCATCTGCATGCACCATTGCAGAAAAAAAATAGAACACTTCTACTGTACTACACAGTGTTATTATGGGTCAGCTTCCAAATTCAAACACACACCTCCACGTTTCTTGAACATTTCCAACAGAACCATAAAGCCATATGTTTAGAGATTCACCAAAATACTCAGCTGGAATTAGAACGTAATCCTTAATACCTCAAGTACTTCAAACAAACTATGTTCATTGTGGCTAAATGCCATATGAAAATAAATCTGAACTGAGGTAAGACTGTATGAGTAGAGTATTTCCATATATTGGCATACGACAAATCTCACATTGAGGGCAAGCTTATAGCATAAATTTACCCTGCATCCCTGTCTTCTGATTACAAAATAATGAGTTTTCACAAGCAATTCTCTGCTGCAGCGAGAGTGAAAACTCAGTGATCATTCATGCGAGTAATGGCTCACTTGCATGAGGGTGAGGTTTACAAACTGGTTTCTCTTCTCTCTGTTAATTTCTGATCTGTTAACGAGAGCTCTATGTGCAAAGTATCACCAGCTTAAAATACTTATATCATCAGCTTAAATACATTTGCAATAAGTATAACTTCCTTCAACAAATAGTCTGAAGGCTGAGTTCCATTCTAGGTATGTGCAAAATATCATATTCTTAGGAGAAAATAAATAGGAGTGCAATAATTGCTAAGCTTGTCAGATGAAAAAGATATACAACTCAAAAAGCTGTCTCAAGTAATGTCCAGTAATCAGTCTTCTGGGAAAGAGTATGAGAATTAGCCAGCCTGAGAGTGGCCATTTCCTGGTATAGTATTTTAGCTTCCATCTAAACACAACTGTAGTCTCTTTTGTTTGTTCAATTACAAAACTAGAAGTCTTAATTGAAAAAAATAAGAAGAAAAGATTTCCCTTGGTTTTTTTAATGGAGCATGTTTTCAGAACATAGAATTAAATAATTAGAGAAGTTTTACACTTGCTCTCCCCCAACAAGGATGGAAATTTTCATCTTTTGAAATTCTGTTTCATTTTCAAATCATTCTGACACAAACAGACATATTGACAATGAAGTGGAAGAATGTTATTCACTGTGCTCCGCTTCCTGTCATTCAACTGGGAAAATGCATGCAGCCCAGCTAGGGCCTTCAACTTGGAGAAAATCTCAAACTGGGATAGAGCAGAGAAATAGGGAGAAGTGGTATTTCTAACATAAATTAAAGTCTTACCAAGCAGATGAAAACATGAGAAGATTGCAAATAATTTTTATTTTGTTTCTGTTAATTTAAATATTTTAACTACTGTAAACTTGGCAGTGAAAAAATAGCATGTATCTTAAATGTTCCAATTCTATTTCCAGCATATTATACAAAAGATGTCAATCACTTCCATAAAAACAAATATTGTGCGAAAGAGCCTGGTCTTGTCAACTATGCTCTGATAGGACATCTTCACCACTCTTATTAGTCTCTGGTGCCAGCGAGGCATAGGCAATAATAAGTACGCATCTACAGGAATGAAACATCCAGTCTGCTCAAAAAAACAGATGGCACAGAAATTTCAGATCAAATGGGGAGGCACCATGAATTTCAACAGCTAATTGAATGGATTAGAAAAGGATTCCTTGGTCCAGGAAAGGAGATGATCTCCAGGAAACTCCAGATGTCCCTTCCAACTGCAACCATTCCGTGATTCTGACAAAGGGACTGTGGGTAACAGTTACGGACTTAGGGGTTTTTTAGAAGTGTAAGTTGTTTTCAATTTCAAGAAACTCGTAGAGTCAAATTCTATTTCAGACATCTGGCTACATACCATTTGTTTTCCTAGCTTGGAGAGCTCTTCCATGTTCTGCCACACTCTTGAATATGCTATGATGTAACAAAAAGAGGAATAGACCTAACAACCAATACAGAAATTTTAAGGATGAATGTGAAAGCACCAGAGTCTTTATATAATGACAGTGCTTTAAGTAAACTCCAGCACTCAAATGTCAAATCAGAAGATAAAAAAGGCATACTAGATCAGAAAAAAGGTCATACAGTCCAGTCACAGAAAAAGCCCACACTTAACAACACTTCTGCTGGATTTAACCTGCCGTATTCCCACCTAGTGTACTGCAAGGTACGCCAACTGATTCTCACAAGCAAAAATCAAACTCCATTGGGTAAGGGTTGCTGAAAGATGACTGCAATGCTAAGAAACTATTCTTATATGTGGCAAGTGCTCTTAGCAGTCTTACACAGATTTCATAATTTTCAGATATCAGGGAAAGAGCTGTCAAGTTTAAATGTAAAGCTATATCAATATTTTCAGCATCTACCTACTGATCTTTATTCAATTATAGTTCATCTTTTAGTGAAGGCACTACATTTCTACTTAATTATTTCAGGTTCTGGCAGACTTACAAGCAGAGGATACGTGTTCCAAGAAAACTGTACCATCTCTTTCAGCAGTCAATATTTTCAGCGGGTTCAGGTTTTGCATGATTTTTCAGTCATCAAAATGCAGCAAAGGACAACAAGCACTACTTAAATTTAATGATTTTTCATTTTAGAAAGGTCAGCTAAAAAAAACATAATCCTGATTTCATATAATGTAGACTTCACCTTTATATCCCATTACATTTGAGATTGAAGAACGAATGAGCAGAAAATATGTATTTTGAATAAAAGGCTAATTTGCTAAAAACAAAAACACACAATATTCACACTGTCATTAATGCAGAAATAACATTCACAATGAATATTGATAACATATTTTGTTTAAGAAACAGTTAAATACTAAGTACAGAGAATTACCTTTTATGTAACTTCAGACTGGCATTTTAGAATTGGATGCAAAATTACTAATTAAATAACAGGATACATTTGGAAAGCAAGAAATGAAATTTGTAAAGTAAGGGCATATGCATATAAGTAGGATAGTATGGAGAAATCCCAGCTAATTTAAAGAAACTGTCCAACTACACAATGAAGACTACTAAGCTGAGGTGAATCTGCCTTAAACCAAGAAACTTTACTTCAGGCCAAGGAGAATCTCCATCCTTTACTGGATGCAGCGGGGAACATTGTCACCGAGGATGAGGAAAAGGCTGAGGTACTTAATGCCTTCTTTGCCTCAGTCTTTAATAGCCAAAACAGGTATCTTCAGGGAATCCAGCTCCCTGAGCTGGAAGAAAAGGATGGTGAGCTAAATAAACTCTCCATGATCGAGGAGGAAGCAGTTAATGACCTGCTATGCCACCTGGACACTCACAAGTCTATAGGGCCCGATGGCATCCACCCAAGAGTGCTGAGGGAGCTGGCAGAGGAGCTTGCCAAGACACTCTCCATCATTTATCAACAGTTCCGATTAACAGGGGAGGTCCCAGACGACTGGAGGCTTCTAACGTGACACCCATCTACAAGAAGGGCTGGAAGGAGGATCCATGGAACTACAGGCCTGTCAGCCTGACCTTGGTGCCAGGGAAGATGATGGAGACGTTCATCTTGAGGGCGCTCACAGGGCATGTGCAGGACAACCAAGGGATCAGGCCCAGCCAGCACGGGTTCATGAAGGGCAGGTCCTCCTTGACCAACCTGATCTCCTTCTATGACCAGGTGACCCGCCTAGGGGATGAGGGAAAGGCTGTGGATGTTGTCTACCTGGACTTCAGTAAAGCCTTTGACACTGCCTCCCAGAGTATTCTCCTGAAGAAGCTGGTGAATTGTGGTTTAGACAGGTGCACTCTTCGCTGGGTAAAAAACTGGCTGGATGGCCGAGCCCACAGAGTGGTGTGGTGAATGGAGCGAAATCCAGTTGGCGGCCGGTCACAAGCGGAGTCCCCCAGGGCTCAGTTTTGGGGCCTGTCTTGTTTAATATATTTATCGATGATCTGGATGAGGGGATCGAGTGCTCCCTCAGCAAGTTTGCAGATGACACCAAGTGGGGCAGGAATATTGATCTGCTGGAGGGTCGGAAGGCTCTGAAGAGGGATCTGGACAGGCTGGATCGATGGGCCCAGGCCAACTGTATGAGGTTCAACAAGGCCAAGTGCCGGGTCCTGCACTTTGGCCACAACAACCCCATGCAATGCTAAAGGCTTGGGGATGAGTGGCTGGAAAGCTGCCCCGCAGAAAAGGACCTGGGGGTGCTGGTTGACAGCCAGCTGAAGATGAGCCAGCAGCATGCCCAGGTGGCCAAGAAGACCAACAGCATCCTGGCCTGTATCAGAAATAGTGTGGCCAGCAGGAGCAGGGAGGTGATCATGCCTCTGTGCTCAGCTCTGGTGAGGCCGCACCTCAAATACTGTGTTCAGTTTTGGGCCCCTCACTACAAGAAGGACATTGAGGTGCTGGAGCATGTCCAGAGAAGGGCGACGAAGCTGGTGAGGGGTCTGGAGCACAAGTCTTATGAGGAGCGGCTGAGGGAACTGGGGTTGTTCAGCCTGCAGAAGAGGAGGCTGAGGGGAGACCTCATTGCTCTTTACAACTATCTGAAAGGAGATTGCAGAGAGGTGGGTGTTGGTCTCTTCTTCCAGGTGACTAGTGACAGGACAAAAGGAAATGGCCTCAAGTTGCACCAGGGGAGGTTTAGGCTGGATATTAGGACAAATTTCTTTACCGAGGGAGTGGTGAGACACTGGAATAAGCTGCCCAGGGAAGTGGTGGAGTCACCATCACTGGAGGTGTTCAAGGAACGTGTGGACGTGGCATTGCGGGGCATGGTTTAGTGGGCATGGTGGTGTTAGTTGATGGTTGGACTTGATGATCTTACAGGTCTTTTCCAACCATAGTGATTCTGTGATTTACAGTCCAACGGAATTTAATCCTGAGGCAAGGTAATTTCTTCCAGAATAGTCCTTCACTTGTACGCTGTTGCCCTGAGGCATTTATCTCCAGTCTTTTGTCTTGAGATTCTCTGTTTTGGGCTACTTCACTGCTGTATTCATACCCTCAGTCTCAATTTACAGAAATAACAATATAAGAAATATTACTTAAAGTAAGAGCCTTGATAACAGTTGATAGAGTGTAAGACTGGATGCCAGCAAGCTGTAAACTGTAATCTCAATTATTCCACAGATTTGACATTACGTAAGACTTAGGAGAAGGCCAGTACTTCAAATTTTCCTTTTTACATGGAGCTAGTGCCTCAGATAATTCCATGAAGAATAACTGGGGTGTTTGGTAGTAAGTGACTGCCAGACATCCGATTTCCTTACTTTATTACACTGAATTTTTGTTAAACATTACAGTTCCAATAATTCCAAAGGTTTAAAGGAGAGAACAGAAAACTCACCAAGCTCCTCAAGATTTTTCCTTTTGAAGTACCTTTTTTTCATATTTTTTCCATGTACCAAATAGCTAGAAAACTGATTGAGCCTCAGATTTTTGCTGCTGTACACACAGCTGAAAGCCATTTTTTAACTGTGAGATGGAGTGATGAAGGACAATTAAATAATTATGTTTTTTATGATACCACATTGATCACCTCACAACATGACAGTTTCCTGTGGAAATGGACATTATGTGTTCTGTCATGACAAAAAACATACTGGTTTCAGTACGCTAGCACTCTATGAGAAGGACGCTACTTCTCAGTGACAGTGAACTATGTGCAGATGTCTAAAATTATAAAGCAATTTTTACATTTTCAATTACATACAGCATTTGACAATTAACACTTTGTTAGTCATCAAGTTCCCAGTTTTATTTGACTTCTAAAGCAAATAGGTTACCCATTACCTAAGTAAAATGATTTCTCAGCTGAATCCCTAGTCATTCTCTAATTTTTATATCTGGCTTACTAGTGTGGACTCCTGGCAGTTAATTCACTCACCTCAGCCAACGTAAGTGACTTCTTTTTCCTACATTGCTTAGCTTATTTGCAGACAAGACCCCCCGAGTGGTTCTGATTTCAAACATCCTTCTAATATATTTATTTTTCTTTGTTTCTTTTTTTTCTTTTTTCTTTCCCATCTCAGAATTTATCTTACTTAATTTGGGCAGTGACATTGACTCTGTCCTCTTTGAATTACTTTTTTCCACTGTTACTTGCCCGTGTCCATCAGAAAGCATTATATCCTGGTGTATCAAAGCACTGAAAATCATGAGTTGAGTCAGCTCCCAAAATAGTAGATATCAAGAGAAGAATTTTACAAACAAACTCACATATCTTGTTTGATATTCACAGATCTTGGCAGAATGTTTATGCACTGCAAGCCAGATGTAGGCATCATTTTTCCCAACCATGTGGTCCACTGTGATACGAAGTCTACCATCTCTGGTAGACTACCCAACATCTCTTGCCTCTGGAAAATCCTAGAGATTACATTAACACTAGCACAATCAGAAGCCCTCAGTGCTGGTAATACTCAAAAAAGCACTTTCTGAACAGTCTCCATCTTCCAGCACACCAGACCGTCTCACTCTGCTGTCCCTTAGACTTACCAGCATTATCCACCCACCTCCCCAACAGCCATCTACTCTAGCCACAGCTGATTGACTGTCTTGTACTGAACCCCAATCTAGAACAGGATGAAGGTATGCATAGGTGGGGAAACTGATAACTCTTACTCGTGAGAATGATTCATCGAGGAGCTAGTTTTGTAGCCCAGATCTCATGGTTTTGTATTACAACCAGAAGACTAATCTGCCAATTTTCACCTTCACAAAAATGTTGATGCATTTCATAGCTGCCTATGTGACAGATGCTGTGATTTCCCTGACTCCATCTGTTTCTGCTGCTGAGTTAGACACCCACTAGTGATAAGAGGTGTCAGGTTTCTCATCAGAGAAGTTGTCCTTACCACAGTAGTATGCAGAAGTCAAACGGGATGAAATCATCTGAAAACTTTTTTACTCTGAAGCACAGAGCAGTTGTTCCAGACATGTAACCACCTTTCCTGAAGAGAAACTTCAAAATTCATTCCTTTCCTGCAGAACTGGCAGGTGGGTAGTTATGCATTTTTTCTCTCTGTAGCCTTACTATAGCAACTGGAAGTACATGTAATACTATGTCATGTCAAAGTAATTGAGTTATTCATTGCAGATCAGATTATCTGATGAATTTCACCATTTTTTGCAAAATAAATTATTCAAAGATGCATTAGATGAACAGATCTAATTTCAGGTACAATTGTTCTATAAATTTTATTCTTTTCCCCCTTTTGAGAAGCTCATACATTAATAACTCCATACTTGAAAGGTAAGAGTAAACCTATGACTCACACCTTAAACAACACAATTTAAAGTACATGGGTATATACCCAACAGAGACAAAGGACTCTTATAAAAAAAAGTAGTAGATAAAACATTAAACTTGTCTAAATCTTTGACTGCTTAAGCAATCTGTAGGCCGTCTGTGTGCAAGACAGTATATTATTTTATTAATCATTAGCATTAATATGGGATTAGATCCAGCAAAGGACTGAGGCACCAAATGTCGCCTAATTGCCCCCTCTTCTTCAAATGAAATAAATTGAGTTCAAATAGGCAAGGTGTTACAACTAGTTGTGATCAGGAGAGAGACCATCATTCAGCCTAATCACTGTAAAAAGGCAAACACACAGAAAAAAAATGAATGGAAGTTTTTCTGAAGGAGGTAGAAGTATGAGGGAAGGATAATGAGGGTGGAAATGGAAATTATTTGCATTCTGAATTAAGAGTCCATGTTAAGAGTATGCTTGCAGTTTGTTCAAGGAGGTTTAATCAGAAAAGCAAACTGTAAGCAACCTAACAAGGAATTTATTGCCATGTTCCCGCTAAGAATCAAAGCCTTTTGTTTATGAGACAGGTTTTTAAAAAGAAAAAGGCAAAAATCTAGATTTTAATGAAAAGAGGAACATCTGAAGTGTTGCATATTCAGGAACTGCTAATAAGAGATGTAAAAAGGACCTCTGAATTGTTTTCAATTTACAAGGGACATAACTCAATCAAGTGGTCTTGGCCTAAAATTTCACTTATGTTAATTTTTCTCTTAGCTTGGGAATATCTTATGAATTCAAATATTTAATATTCCTGTTTCAGATTGATTCAAATCAGATACCCTTTGGCAATAAAAATCCATAAATTGAATACTTTTTTATTTTACTGCCCCCATAGAAAAACTACACCACAAACATTTGAGTATTTAAAAAAATTAAGGTAATCAATATACTCTAAAATTTATTAAGTTCTAAAGACTGTTAATTCATTACAAACAAGTTTCAATATTTATGTGATTTTTAATCAGGTAAAAATTTCTGTACATTTTAAGTTTTATACTTTTTAAGTTTTGCTTCTTTTTAAGGAAGAATGAGACTGTAAACAGGAATGAGCATTTGTGCATATGGCCACCTTTTATTCAGTCTAAAAAGCAGCTCTTTCTTCTCAGTGGACTTTTTGGTTGAACATCGTTTAAGAAGAAGAAGAAAATACAAACTTTATTATCAAGGGGAAAATAATGCACATTGCACGATTCTTTATAGCTTAATATCTTATTTGACAATAAGATGAAGGTTGTTTCATCATGTACAAAAGAATACCCTCCCTTATTATACTTTAAATTTGAGGTAGTAGAAAGCTTTCATACTCACAAATCAAAGGAATATTAAAGTATAAATTTGCTAGCCAGTGAAAACTATTAAGTATTGGGCTCTCGATGACTTTAAATGGAAAGATTGGACTAAAATATCACATAATACTTTTCAATTTACTTTGTGGAATACGATTTCTGATACATATTTTATTACGAAAACATAAAGTTCTGTTGGTTTTCTGTCCTTGGTTGCTCTCCTGCAATGTCCTGGAAGATAAAGATTTTGCGTTTCCTCCAAACACATTATATTTTAAGGAGCAAAATATAGACTTGAATATCCAGTGAAAGGACTTAAACATCTACGGGAAGGTCAAAGTGCACAAACTGAAATACAGGAAATTCCACTTAAAAGAAAACAAACAAAAAAATTACTGTAAGGGTGGTCAAACACTGGAACAGGCTGCCCAGAGACAAGGTTGTGGAGTCTCCATCCTTGGAGATACATAAGCTAAATTCCCCTTGCTACTGTTCAAATCAGTTCTTCACCTTTTAATCCCTGTGGACACAGAGAATAGACTATTTCCCTAAGCAATTTTATTACATATTTGTCTGTTGTTATTCCTCCTCTCATATCAAGATTTAATGATTCACTCCTTTCAGGTTTTCTTCCTGTACCTTGTCTTTTCTAAACTTCTGATCATTCTCACAGTCCTCTGGATTGTTCCTAATTGAGACCATTTGTGGGCAGTAGAAGAATTATTTTATTTCTTACATATAGCTCTCCTATTTATGTATCACAGAAAAATGTTGGGATTTGCAGCTGTGTGACATTGTTGACATTGTTGATTGATGATCAGTTTAAGAATTAAAGTATCTCCCAGATTACATTCTGCAGAACTATCTAGACAATGATTCCACATCTTGCAGGTGCAGATTTTTCTTACTAAATGTAGTACCTTGCCCTGTTTCTTACTAATTTGTTCCCTATTTTTCAAGCATTTATACAGCTTGTCATGATCATTTTGTATTGTATTGCTGCCCTCCAAAGTACTTGTAACTTTTCGAGCTTGTTATTACATAAATGTAGTCCTAATTATTGTTAAAAAAAGAAATGGTATCAGACCCAGAACAGACATCTGCAAAACCCAGCTTCATGAAGTCTTTTATAGTGAACAGCATAAAACTATACTTTCTTTTCTGGTGCTCTGTCCACCCACTTTACAATAGTTACATCTATACCATATTTAACCTCCTTTGATTATGATGTCATCTGAAACTGTATTAGGAACCTTAGAGCAACCAAGAAAAAAATACATATTCCACTTTTCTCTCTTCCAAAAGGAATAGATGGAAATTGTATTGATTTAACATTTTTGTTCTTAACAAATCTATGCTGGCTGCTACTTACTGCCTTATTATCTTCTAAATGCTTACAAATAGATTGTTTGACTTTTATTCCAAAGCCTGAAATTCAGTATACACATTTCATCTTACCACCTGAGGTTAGACACCATATCTTTTTCCAGTTCTCTGATGTTTCAGTTATCCTTCATTTCCCAAAGATGACTTTTAACTAGTCTGAAATTATTTCAGCCAATTCCCTAAAAGCAGAGTCAAGTCAAACTCTAGTTTATCTAAGAAGACTTTAACCTATAATTTTTTCTATTATAACTTGAATTTTCATCTTTATATGATTGTTCCAACTGTTAGTCACAGTTAAACTTTATAAGAGGAAAAAATTACAAAAGACAATGGCACTTCTGGTGTTCTCAGTGTTTTTTGTTATTAGATTTCCAACCTGCTGACTAATTGACCAATTGCTCTTACTGCTGATGTACTTACTCAAAGCATTTTTATCTTCCTTTAAAATTCTGGTAAGCTGTAGCTTGCAATTTCCAAGTGCATTTCCATTTTTGATTTGAGCTTTTCCTCCTCCTGGATAAAAACTTTGGATTCCACAGTTCTGGGTTGTTCCATTAAAATCAGTAAAAGTATGCAGATTTAGTCCATAACATTATATTCATCTCACCTAACATTAGCTATTGAGAAAGTCAAGCAGGATAGTTTCGTATGTTCTTCCTTCAATAAATGATGAGAAGTCGATTGAGACAAGGAGATAATCTTATGACACATCCCATCCTAAATTTGGTCTCAGATAGGGAGGATAAATTGTCCTTTGGAAATGCTCATCGCTGTTGCTAGTTACAAACTGTGCTCATCACACCCACGACATGGTTCTGAACTTCAGCAAATGTGAGGGCTCCAGATCCAGTATTTTATTTCTGCACTAGCTGTGTAACTCTCATGAAATTATCTTCAACTGCCTTACAAATACTGGTTAACTTAGGTCACAATATCTCTGTGAAAGAAGGAAATAAAGACTGAAGAACCCATCTGTTCTCCATCATAAAACAATGCTACTCGGCACTTTAGGACAAGAAATATTTTGCATCTAACTTAGTATGTAAACAGAATACAGAATTAGGAGATGTGGTCAGAAAATGACCTGAAATAAAATGAGAAAGGCCTGAAATGAAACGTAATTATGATTTAAACCTTAACTACTCTGTTCTGAAGAATGTAATCTGTGATTTCCAATACAAAACTATTTCTTGGATTTTGTTTTTCTGCTGCTTCTTCAGCTAGGCAGTTCTAGCACTGTACAAGCACTTGGTATCATTTTTAAAAAAGCATTTTTGTTTTAATGTCTGTATTTTCATAGTTACTCACTCCGTGTCACTAATAAAGTAGTTAGTTAGAAATTAACTGCTTTGGTGAACCTGTCTTCTTGGTTCATGCAGGTATGGGAAGATGTGCATACTACACCACCAGCATAAATTTTTGCCATGCCTGGATGACCTTTACGGAACTTTCACGCTTCAGACATCACATTTTGTTTTTCAGAAACAGAGAAACAGAAAAGCAGAAGATTATATGTCTGTTCCCACCATTTCTGAATGTTCACTAGTAAAGATACATGACACGTGATTTCCTAAACAGGTACATTACAAAGTGTGGCAGAGTACAAAGTCAATGGTTCCCAAGTGTAGGACAGTGTATTTGCTGCTGAGCATTATGATGAAACTCTTGATACTAGGACCTAGCTGTTGCTGACATAGTTGTCTTATCTAAGCTAAGGTTTTATTAAAATATGCTACTTTTGTCTTTTCTGCTGATTAATGATGCTTTTGAAGGGTTCATGCTTAGGAACTGGATATTTACAACAGAAGGACATGTACATATGTATTCTATAACCTATACATGAACTTACTTAAAATATTTCACAGAAGAGGCCTCTGGCTATGTGCTCGAGACACCTTTAAATCCCTTCTTCTCCTCCAGCTACCTGAGTCCAAGGACAGCTGGTGGCAAGGTAGGGTAAGCATCTGATATTTTTAGGAATACAACTCTGGCTGTAGGTTATCTTAGAAAAAGAGATGCTGGAGGCATTATGAATAGCGACTAAGATCAGTCCAAATTCAGATCAAATCCACTGAAATTTGTGTTGTCTCAGGAAGATGGTGAGATTAAGGAAGAGGAAAATGGCCTTGATATTATCTCCTGGACTTCATCCTCAGTTAGGAACAATGGATAGAATTCTTCAAATTGTCAACTTGGGGCACAATTTAGTGGGGTGGGTATCTTCCATGGTGTACAGGATAGTCCTAGTCTTTCAATTATCCATACAAGGGGACCGATTGGAGCGTATTCTAGTTTCCTGCCCTCCCACCTTGCCCATGTACCGTGGTTTTTGTTGCTGCGATTTCACTCAGGCAGGAGGCAGAAGCAGAGAAATCCAATGGCCACTGGCATTCACTTTGTGTATTCACTTGTGTATTAGCACAAATCACTGGTGAATATCCTGAAATGCTGCAGCTAAATGCACTAGAACTCATGAGTCTAAACTTTCCATTTCCACCTCTGTAAAATGAGATGACAAAACTTTTAAGTTTCTGATATGTTCTACAAGACTCAATTGGTGTTTGTAAAGGGCTTTGAGATCCTATGATTTAAACAAAGATTCATATGCATTTCACTACGTTATTATCTCAGTGAATTTTCTTAATTTTTATGTATGGGGATATTTTCTTACAGTCCTGGCACAAAACATATAGAAAAACCCAGATCAAATGTAATAAACTTTTAAAAATATAAACTATAGTGGGTGTTCAGAACATCAAATGATGGCAGAATTTAGACTCTTCAGCTTGAAGCTGATAAACATATGTACAGATTTTTAGAAGGAGGTTTCATATTTCAGAAAGAAATGCTTAGATATCAAACCCAAACAAATGGAAAACACAGTTAACCGATCCACATGCTGCAATGGTGGATCTGAAATGGTATGTGTCTGTCCACCCACTGTTGTACAGGCACTCAAGGTACTAGTCATGAAACTATTTTTACCATCATGAGCTTGGTCTTTTAACCACCCACATTTGTCTTTTAGGTTCTCACCTGTCAACAATGTAATTCACACCTTCACTTATAGCCCTGACCTAAAGCCAAGAATAATATGAAAGTAACACCATTTTTTTATTTCATTATTCCTCCTTAGGATTTATTTGCCTCTGTATTTTTTCAAGAATGTTTACGTGAAATTATTCCTGCTACAGCATTCTTGAGAAAACCACGATTTGTGAGAAAAAAGAAGAAGTAATTATGTTTAAAATATTCCTTAGGAAGTAAACTGAGTAAACTTTCTTTTGAGTTGCAAACTGAAAGAAAGCAGATAATTTTTATTCCTGTTTACAGCATGGTTCCTACTTTGCACTGATCCTGTATTGGGACTTTTCAAGAATGAAAGTAGCTGCTTCACCCTAAAGAGCGTCCATCTACTTTTCAGTACATGGTAACTATCAGTATCCTTTGTTCACTTGTCCAGATTAATTTGCTTTCCAATTGATCCATTTTCCAAGTCTCTAGAGAACCTTTTATATTCTGTATGTTCAGACATTCTTTTCGTGGCTGTTCATCTATCTTTCAAGTGGATCGAATCCATTAGCTCAGGGGTAGGAAATTTTGTTAACATTTACACAAAGGGTTCATTAATTAGGATAGAGTTTTCTTGGAAAGAAGGCTACTTGACAACTGCCCCCTAATTATGCTCTTGAACTTTATCCTAGTCTTTCTGTCCTTAACACTGATATTCACAGATTATGATACATAAAGAATCATTGAGATTACCCAGTGTGGCCTTAAGGTAGGAGTCTTCCATGAATTAATTTTTGAACTAGGACAGCAGGTAGTAACTGTAGGCTGAAAAGTGTTAATGGTCAGCAAGGCTAAATTAGGACATTTAAAGATGATTCTCAAATCATATATAGTATCTGCAGAAAAATAAATTTGTATATAGTAACATACTGCAATAGACAAGAAACCTGTCACTTGGCTATAAAAGCTCAGCAACTTCTGAACTGGGGTTTAAAAAAAAGCCTTGCTTTGAAAATTCAGAGTCATGCAGCACCTACCATAAAATTAAGGTTAGTGTACTAGTCAGTTACTCCGTTGATTATTCTGCTACTGACACTGTTAAAAAACTTTGTCTTGTTTCTAGTGTAAATGCACGTAGTTTAAACTTCCAATCATAGGCAAAAAGCCTTAGTGATTTCTAATTACGTTAAACGTAGCAATCAGCTATGAGCATGTTCTTATATCTCAAAGGCGTTAATTCAGGTGTTCCAACGGAGTATGTGCCATCTTCATTTTTGCTGAGTACATGGGTAGCTTGTGTAGAACTCTTACATTTATCTCATTAATATCTCTTACTATAAAACATTTTTAAGAGACTCCAGACTCTTTCCAGCTACTATGAAGATACAGAATTGTGACTGCTACAAACTGCTTCAGAAAAGCATATTACAGAAGAAGTTGCTGTCTGGATTAATAGTGTGCACTGTGGGTTCAAACCTTAGCAGTAGGTTGGGGGCTCCATTGCTCGGTTAAATACATGCATAGCAAGCATTGCATATCTTTGCCCTCCTATCCAATGAATGCAAGTTCTAAGGTGAATCCAAGCCCTTATGACCACTTTCCACATTGTACAAGATGTCCTGTTACCACCCCTAGCCTGAGGTTGAGTGACGTCTATGAGAAACAATTCTTAATTATATTACTTAGGGAGGAAACAACTCCGTTGCTATCCTGCAATTGCCAGATACATCATAGCTTTAAGAGTGGACAGCAATATGTCATAATATTAATGTATTTCTGATAATACCTGTGCAGCCATTGAGGAGCTACATTTACTAATAGCAGCACAAGCACTTTGTCAAACGCTGCACATAGAGTCATCCACAAATCTTGATGGTCCCATATCAACAACGCTCCTTCAGAAAGGACAGTAAAGATTTGCTGTCATCATAAAAACACTTTTGCATGAATTACAAGCTATATCCTTACTTACCAGTCATTCACTGTTGTCAGGTGATTTGAGAAGTCTGTCCTTTAAGTCTGACATGTGAAATATGAATACAGAAGGGAATAGCTGTAGAGAGAGTGTAAAAACAACATGAATCTCATATGCTGTGAGTCCTCTACGAGGGCTTGTGGTGTGGATCCATGCATGCTTATGTTAGAGATAATGTAGTGCAGGTGAAATGCTATGTGTTGGATTCAGTGCCTCAGTAGTCTGATATTTTGGGCTTTTAAAAGTAAGAAGCAAGTTCAATATCCCATTGGAAAAATGAACATTTCCACCTTTTACAACCACACAACAATCCATTTCTAACACTGCAAAATGACAAGAGACTGAAATTACATGTTACATCTTATTTTTTCAAAAGCCATATGTCACCTAGCACATAATCTTATGCATGTCTAAGGACAGTGCAAGCGAGTTGCAGTTAAAACCTCATGAAAATATGTCCAAATAGTATTTTAAATATGCCTGCTTACTTTGTAGATGGGAGCCCTAATAATATACAATCATCTAGACATATATAGCTACTTATTTTGATTTCCTCCAAGCCTATTAATTACCTCTCAGATTTCAAATACCTCACAGCTTCCCACAAAACCTTGCAATCTCTCTATAGGACACTGCAGCATGAATGCCTCCTTTGGCACTTTCTTCATCTTCGTTCTGCAGCTCCTAGCCTGCCGCTACTAAGATTTCAGCCGGGAAACACTCTTCCTTCATGGTCTGCCTCCACCAGGGACTCAGCCTAAGATTTAGTTCACTGAACTTTGACTAAAGTAACATCTACTCTAACTTAATCAATAAGGATCCTTCTAAAGTCAGTGGGTCATGTAATCTTTTTAATTAAGACAGTGATATTAAATCAGCTTGAACCACCTACTGGCAATGCTTATCTCTATCTACTGAGATGAGAGAGAGAGGCTGGATGAGGAGGCTAAGACTACATGTATATCAGTAAAAAAAACAGGACATGGACTGTTTTGTGGCCTGACCCCAACTGGTGTGGCACAGTTTTGAGTCCTCCATTCCATTACACGCAACCTCTTGCCTACCAAAACAGGGGGGCTGCACCCAAACTGCTATTCGAATAATACCTGGCCTAGACTGCCCCCCACCAGTGCCTGGATATTGTCTGGGAAAGCAACAGTTGGACTGGGAAAAAACTATTCCAGGATCTGTGCTTACAGCTGGATGCTATGGATGATTGCATGCCAGTGTTAAGGCACACATCCTGGTCTTCTGTGGTTTACCAGTATAGGTGTAACCTAAGTGCATGTAAGTATCTAACTTCTATACAGTTAAAAATGAATCAAATGAATATACATTTTGGTGTTGAATATGTTCTGTATTAAAAGAGTGAATTATAGTAAAGGTAACAATTTTCTGGGCATGTAAGAAAAAGAATTATTGAAACCTCACTAAGCAATTCACCCGCTGTGCTAAAGACATCAGTTTACAGAGCATTTAGCCAAAAGCTACATATCTGAGCACTGCCTACACCAGAAGAGCCTCTGCCGCTGTAATCATGCCAGTTACCAAGACTGGCACTGTAATCATGCCAGATACCAAGACTGGCGCTGGTGCTACAGTAACTCTTTAATGTAGACCTGGTTTCATTAACAGGCAAGCACTATAAAAAAAGTTCTATATACTGGAAAAAAATTAAGAAAGTTCCTGTTATAGATGATTAAACAGAAGTAGGCTGTTTGAATCTGCATAGGGATTCTTACTTGAAAGATAAAACCAAATTTTAAGATAGATTAGCATGCAAAGGGCAATTGACTTACACCAAAGTTTATTTATATATTGTAATAAAATAAATATTTTTATTATATTATTTTAATTTTTCTCATACACAACTACTGTTTAAATCTTTTTTCTTTTCCTCTTGACACAGCTATAGATCCCTTTTCTGAATAACTATTATGAAAATTATATTGTCTGATTAACAGCTGTGTAGCTTCCCAATAACCTAAGAGCTCGTTCTGTAATCACAGAAATAGTCTTTTTGAGTGCAATGGGGCTATTTGCATGAATAAAGACTTGCAGCCTCAGTCCCTAAATTTGTATTTATAGTATCTTTAAGTATAATAAAATTAAATTACAAATGAGTCACTGATTAAGTGTCCTTTCAAGTGCTATAAAATCTTGCATTGAGCTAGAGCTCCCTACTGTTCCTGTGATAAATAAGTGTTCGGAAAGATAACACTGGAGGGTTTGGTAGGCATGCAGATTGTGGGATCTGCTTTATCACAGTTTTTGATAGAAGATGGCTTTCCAGGTTTACATATCATCTGAAAAGATATCCAGGGGCACCAAACCTCATTCTAGTTCCTCTTCAGACATGCAACTGCAGCTTTGGAAATGAGGTGTGGAAGAATTTGAAGAGATCAGTTCTCCTCTGGCATGAAATAAGGGACAACTGGCCTAGCCACAAGCCCCACAGAAACAACAGGCTCTTGTCAGGACATCTTAGTTACTATTAGTTACAAAGAAATCTGGTGAGAAAAGAAAACTCCAAGAAGATTTGGATGCCGTTGTGAAAACATCCCAACAGAAAAATGAGGTGGGCAGCAAGGACCATGATGCTATGCTGGAAGGGCTGCTGTCAGTAGCAGACTTGGTTAAAGCACAGCTGTTCTTTGGTTTCCTCTTTCTCTCCTATCAGCTTTGTCCCTTCAAGTATCTTTGTATGTCCTGCTCTGAAAATAGTCGCACATCCATCCCATTTCTGAGACACTGCGTGTCTCTCATTTCTTTTGTCCCACTCCAAAATATCTTTCTTTTCCCTCTCACCTGGTGGAAGATAGGGAGAGATGGTTTTCCCAGGTACACCCTCCATTACCACCCTTTATTTTTTCCTGTCCCCCAGCTAAAGCAGGCTTTGGGGAGGAAGCATGCTTGAAGAGAAGAAGGAATGGAGTGTGTTTCATTCTTCTCACCCCCTGCCTTCTCCTGCTGGCTGAACGTCTGTCCCACACCCCCTAGACAGTTCCCAGCTGAGAAAACACTGGTCAGTTGTTTCATTGCTGCTTTTTTCTGTATTTAACCAAAATCTGTAGAGTTCCAGTTTTTGTAACCTTAAACTGTGGATCTGATTGGATCTTGTGTTCAAAATGTATCATGTTCTATATGAGCAAATGGAAAAATCCCAGTCGCTTAGGGTCAGTTTGTCCATAATAAGACCAAAACCAAAAAAACAGTTTTTTCAGCGAACTATGAAAAAAAAAATCAATCAGGAAAGTGTGCTATACTAACGTTTCTCATATTCTTATATTCTCTGTGGCTTGATGGGCATGGTGCTGTGTGGTGTGGGTGGGTTGTTTTGGTGTGGGTTGTGGTGTGTTTTGTGGTTTGTGGTGGTTTTGGTTTGTTTGTTTTTGTTTTTTTTATGGTTGGACTTGATGATCTTACAGGTCTTTTCCAACCTTAGTGATTCTGTGATTCTGTGATATTAATTGGAAAAAAAACGAACCTGTTTCAAAGGCTGAATGTTGAGAAAAATATCTGCATGTTATAGAAAGTATACACCATGCATGCATAGGAAACAAGCCTAAATCAAGCTAGAATCTTCTTCCCCTTCTGTTTGGAATCTTACAGCTTCAAAAATATAATACTAGTCTGAAATCTATAATTGGGATTTCTGGTTGGAGAGGGGGGCACTAGGCACACAAAAACTTATGGAGCTTTTTAGTAAGAATCTGATTCAAGGCCTGTCATTATCATTTCAGAGCCTGTCAGCAATTTTGGTGGTACTTAGATCATGCTTCAAGAGCAGAAATACTGTATTTACTTAGTTCACTTCAGGATGTTGTAGCCGATCACTCCTTGGGTTGTCCTAATGCTGCTAGACAAATATATATGTATAAAAATATCTTATCTCAGAAAGGATTGTGCAAACGAATAGTCATTACTTGCTGAAGAAGTCTCACTGCCTCAAAAATTATTTCTCTGATAGCAGAGCCCTGAGATTTGAAGGGGCTATTCCCTAAGGCTAACAGGACTTAGCACTTTGCCATTTTTTAACTGGAAAGGGTCATTCAAAAAATGACTTTCCTGTGACTGATAAGTGCTTTACACACCCAAACTTCAAGCAAGGTAAAAGCTAGAGTGAAGGCTGCTCATCATCTCACCTTAAATTTTACCGTGACTCTCACCTCACTCCATCTTGGGGTTGACATGTGAGCACAAGTAGATTAAACTTGTCTGGCTGATGAGGCTATTTCCTGCTGTTATTCACCTTGCTTCTTGCAGAGGTGGCCACTCATACCTGGGAAGGCTGGTCCCGCTCTAATGCTATTTCTTGAACAGTTTACCACTGGCATAGTGAGGCAAAGGGCCAGCTGTCCTAGCCATGGGGACAGCACCTGCAGGGAAAAGTGTAAGGCAGAGTGCTCCAAGACACTTCAGCCACCTGAGTTTAATCGTCCTGTAAGTCAACACCCTTGATCACTCTGAATATCCTTTGGACTTGTTGCTCTTATTGCTTCATTTACACACTAAGCCATTTTCTATGTCCTGCTCTGAAACCCCTTGCACATGCAATTTCTCTGGTGTTTCTACTTTCAGGCTTAGCAGAGACCACAAAATTTACTCTCTGTTATTTAGCACCTCAAGCTAGACAGCAACTTGGCCGTAGAAAGGAACAGTCAGTGTTTTATTCACCATTAAACACAGACACCTCTTAAACTGTTCACAGTGCATTTTTATTAAACAAAAGGCATATTATTGGCTTAGAGCCATTTCACATAAATATTTCTTAGTCAAGATCTAATAATGTAAAACATCCTGGATAACATTAAAAGAATCGTATAACAAGATTTGTATGTCAGATCACATAAAACTGAGAAATTTAAGATTGATTAGTTGGAAATTATTGTACTGTATGAACTGAATGTTGCTGAAATCTATAAAAAATATAACATGAATATATAAGAAGAAGTTCTTATATCTATTCCAGATGTATCATTTTAGTCTGGTTTCTTGGTGTAGTAAAGCTTATGCTACCATGCTGTCTGTCCTACAAATAACTTTTGAAGTCACTCAACAATTTCAATCAATTTAATAAAGAATTTAACTTGTCAAAGTTCATATGATAATTGGAATCTGAATAAAGAAAAGAGCCCCAAATTATTTTCTCCCCTGAGGGAAAAACAAATACAACTTATCCCTTTACCTCCTTTGAGAGGAATCGGACATCTGGCCATTCAGCATCTGTATATTGGCAAGCAGTCATCACAAACACGACATGAAACCACCTATAGCAAGTAATAAAAAAATGCCTAAATGAAGTTCAGGAGGAGGAAAATACTGTCTGTGGCAAACAGAAGGGATAAAATTCACCGAATAAAATCCAAAGGAAAGAAGGTTTCGCTACTTCCACTATCTGTTGAATAACATTTTCCTTCAAAACTTTATTTTTCTTTTTTTTTCTTTTGTTAAACCCCATTAATATCTCTCACATTTTTTGTAAGGAGGAGGAGTTTTCATTTACAAGCTAGTAAACAGCAAACATCAAATAAGATGTACAAGATTAGGGCCTTTTTTTATATGTGTATATGTCTTGCTATGAGTTATGGGAAGATCTTAACACATGAAATTACACAGTATTAGAGATGCAAGCTAGAATGAGGTTCAGGATATCATCAGTCATATACTGAAACAGGACTTTAACTTGGTTGAATCTATTATGATTTGTTGGATCAAACTGTCAGGACAACCAAGTTAAAAGTTGGACTGTTTTTCTCAAGAAGATTAAGAATGGACCAGCCTTTTCAGTGGTTCGAGGAAAAATGCTGAAGGTGTTTATTCCAGATTTGGGATACTTCCATGAATCACTCTTTGAAGTGATAACAGCAATCTCCATCTCTTCAGTGGCACAGATACCTAATTGTTTTCTAGATTCACCAGAAAATATTGGGTACTTACTGGGTTTCATATGCTTCTAGCGATAGCTTATCTCCTCCATCTTCAGTCCTAGTAAAAGGCTTCAACAGAAAAGGCAGCGAAATGGGCCAGAAAGCAGGAAGTGAGTCATTGGCCACCAAATGACTTGATTTTCCTCAAGGACTATGCTGGAAGCTGTGCCGGCAAACAGAACCAAGTAAGTACTATGTGTACCTACACGTAGCAGTTAGGAAAGTTAAGAGAAATAATTAACAGCATAGTAGGATATGAATTTAAAACACACCAGCATGCCACACAAACATTCAGTGTAGACCTTTAAACTATATCTATGGTATTAAATTCGGCCATGCCTGGGAATGTTTCCAGATGCTGCAACACAATTGTCTATATGAGCAAATGCTTAAATGTTCCTTGGCACTAATTTGGCTCATGCCAACTTGCACGGTCCAGACCATACCCAGAGACAATTCATGAGCTTGTACAGGCTAGCTCATTTCCAATAAACAGTTTACATGCAACACCCTGTTCTGGAGCTAAGAGAGTTTGCTACCAGAGGTGTGGGCAGCATCATGCCAGTTGGCTTCAGCACCCAGAATTGTTCTCATACACATATAATTCACTAGTATAGACAACAGCATTAGTGAGAACTACAAATAATGTTGTGTGTAGTAGCTACACCATCTTGAATAGTGAGTAGTTGGGCCCAGACAGACAAATCATTGTGTACATCCATAGTAGGAATTAATGAAGAGAAGATATTATTCCCATGCTTGATTCTTGCTCTGTGACTCTTCTGTGTATACAGGTCCTAACTAGTGATGTCAGCGTACACAACTTAAAGCACACATTGCCATGCAATTTCTCGTATTTCAAGAGAAAAGTGGTGATCAAGGATTTCTACAGTAGCTTTTCAATGAAAACTGGAATATTCATTTAAAAATGATCTTCTCACTAGCAATCAGTAAACATGAAAAAATAAGGCTCATCCACTAAATTAGTCAGTACAAATTATTCTTCCACTCTGGTATTAATGACTCAACATCAGCTTGGCAGAAGACATTAAGCTGGGTCTCTCAGGAATCTATTCTGGCTTCAATATGATTCAATATTTTCATTAATGACTTGGAGGCTAAAGTTGGGAATATGTTAATTGCATTTGTGGATAAATACAGTGCTGAAAGTAATCAAAATATCGTGGTGGTACAAGACAGATGTAAATGGCAGAGCCTGTGTCTACCTCATCAGTATAGAGTATGGCAGAAGCCTGATAACCATGACCAGGGATTCTGGGTACGACTGTCCTACTGATAATAATTAAAAAAAAAAACTATAATGATGATAAATAGGATAGAATTCCTGAAAAAGAATACAGAACCCAATGAGATTACATGAAGATAAGAGGAAACAACCACATGCACACATATAAAATATGAGAATCGGTAACTTCGCAGTTAGAGAGAAGGATCTAGGTACTTTAGCAGATGATGAATTAAATGAGTCAACAACATGACATATTTCAAATACCGTAAATGCTATCTGGGTTGTATTATTAGGAGTGTCATGTTAAACAAGCTAGGCAATTATGCTGCATTGCTTAGCAGTATATCAGTGCACTTTAGAGTACTATTTTCAGTTCTAGGTTACTCCTCAAAAAAGTGCAGGAAAAAAAGGAGAATTGGAGCAGTTTTCCTAAGCAGCAATTTAATCAAATTCAGAAGAAAGTCTCAAGTGGAGGAGTTTGAAAAACAGTAAAATATGCAGATTTAATAAATGTTAAGTTAAATAAATTAATTCTGTAAATACTACATGGCTCAAGTATCTTTGCGTATTAACCAGAACTAAACATAATGTTATAGGATTAAATTTAAGGATTAAGACAGAAATCTGAGCTTTTTTTGTAAAGCATTTTTTTTTTAAAGCTTTGACTTCAAGTTGGCAATGAAAACAACTGCCAGTTGAGTCAATGAAAACACCAATCAGTGTGAGAAAAAAGACACATTATGTGGGGTTAATGGGAAAATCATTCCTTTGCTACAGAGTTTGGGAATCCTGGGACCATAAGCTAGATATGTGTCTTTTTTGAAGAAGCCACAGCCGTTTCCAGCAGAAGGGCTAGAAACAGTATTACCCATGAATCTCATTGCTACTGGAAGTGTCCCTGGAGGAAGTGCATTAGCTGGTATAGTGAAAGAGATTCAGCCAAAATGCATAGAGAACAGCTTCACATCCTCAGCAAAGAAGGTGGAACAGAGGCAGAGCAATCCAGAGGATTGCAAATAAAAAAAAAGAATAGTTTCAGGAAATTTAATCCACAGTATAGAAGCAGAGTAGTGCTTCAGGTAGGATCAGGAGAAAGGGTAGATGATAAACAGGGATAAGAGGCAGTTTGAGAGAGGTGGCTGAGTACACCAAGTCCTATAAGAAGTCCCACAGAAGTGAGTTTCAGGAGCAATTTCTATGGGGAATGGAAGAGACTGTGTAGCAGTGCAGCAGTGGAGACGATCCCTAGTGTAGGAAAAAAGAGGTTTTTGCATAAAGATGCTGAGTGCATGTTGTCATTTGACAAAGATTCTTCAAGTCAGGATGCAGGGAAGGATTCAAATAGTGTGCCTGTGTATCATCTTTCTACAGGGCTATGTGGCTGATTGCAATTACAAATCTTTTTACCTCGCTATATAGAACAAGGAGCTCCAGAACAAATGATCATGTGATCTATTGCAATGCAAAATAATGGATGTAAGCTCACTTCTTTTATCTCGCATCTGTTTTGAACATTATCCCACTAAGACTGAGATTTATCTCATATTTTTTTAGCTCTCTACCAATTAGTTACCTATTGTTAGTCAACTGTTTAGATCCCTCTCCAGTCAGCAAAGGAAAATGTACTCTCAGAAGACCTTCCCTTTCTCTTCCTCTTTTTCCCTCCTCCCTTCTTCACTGGTTTTCTCTCTTTCTTTTCTTTTTTCCTTTCTACCTTTCTGTCTTTCTTATTTGGGATAGTTTTTTGCAAACTTTGTGTATTGAACTGGCTCCAGAGGGATCTGATGAACGCCATAGCTGGGTGCAGTTGCTGAGTGAGAAGTGAAGAAAAATGGATATGTATCTGTCAGTGGTGTGGAGCTGTCAAGAGTCCACTGACAGTTACCAAACAGAAACCAATGATACCACTGTCTAAGTAAAAGCTACTGTTTTATTCTTTAAATACTTACTGAATACTTCCCAAAACCACAACATACCCCACCATGATTTCTCCTCATTAACCAGAAAAGCCCATTCATTGGTTTTTTTTAATACCTTCATTATGTTTTCTCTGTTTTTTTTCCGTGCTGTCTTCTGCATATAACATTCTCCCTATACTGGAAACTTGCTATCATAGACAGTTCCGTAGGTGGCACATGGGAAAGTCTTGCACACATAATTATATGTTCTAATTAGTACTAAAGGGAATTACATGTATAAATACCACATACTTTTGGAACTCTGTTTAATGCAAAGCTGGAAGGTTAGTGAACTTCTCTATTAAAACAAATGAACTATTTCAAGAACAAAAGGAAGAGATGTTTTCCTTTAATGTTAACAATTTTTACCTCTTAGTTACAGTTCCTAATCCAATGATCTGTACTAAAGTAATGATTCTATGAGGAAGAAAGGGACTCAGCTTCTCTCAAGATCAGGTTATATTTTTGCATTTCTTATCAAATGATGAATGATTTCTTTATATCCATTTAAAAAAGCCATGGAAAACTCTGATTTGCTAAGTGAATAAACATGTACTTGAAAAATCCTTATGCTCCCTTAGAATTTTTATGATTCTTATTTATTGCAATCAGAAACATAATCAATTGCTTATAGTATTTAGAGGTCATGATACAGGAGAAGGAGACAAAAGCAAGTTGACAGAAACATCAATGTATTCCGAATACAACAGCAGTCTTGTGTACCATAGGCTAACAGAAAGGATTGATTAGTTATACCATACCATTTGAAATCTTGTTTGCTCTACATAGAAAAGCAAAATAATAACAGAAAAAAATATAATTGTAAGCAACATATGTGATGAATTACAGGGAGCAATTTAGTTCTTCAGTGATATGTGATCATTCATTTGGAGGGAAATGTTAAAATTCCCAAAGGAAAAAGCATTCTCATATCTTTTATGGTTGCTTTTCTAAAGTTAGAATTTTAATATTAATCAGAAACATAAGTATGTTTAATAACTAGTAAATTCAGATGTTTATCGGAACTCTCATGAGCAATCTGAATAAAGGAAAATACTTGCATGATTTGGGAATAAAACTTAGAAATTTCCTCTTACAAGTTTATGAAAGAAAACAAGTCCTTTCATGACTGATTGTACCTTGAGGTCTCTTAACGAGCAGCTACTGAAAGCAACTGACTTTACAAACTAACCTTTTTGTATGTATCCCATAATCTACAAAAGGAAATGCTTGGATATATCACAAAAAGATCCAATCTACCAAGCTGTAGATGCATTGTTAACTTCAATCACAGTACTCAAATACACAAATGTTTGCAAGATCAACACTCAATTAAGTATTTAAAACTACAAGGACTGAAGCTATATGATTTTCAAACACTAATTACTTTTCCACTTAGGACTGTGGAATCCACATGCAGCATTTTCTCCATTAATGTGGATAGCTCATTACACTGGGGGGAAAAAAAAAAGAAATTTATTTGAAATGTCTTTGTCTTGTTAAAAGAAATATGAAGGAATTCAGCCCTGGAATTTCACTGAGCTTAATAGATAAGTGACATGGTTAAATCACACCTGTCATTTTACAGATGAAAGGATTTGCCAGGATGTGAATTGCAACTATAAATCTTCTATATATGAATAGGATAGTAGGCAGTCTCAGGTTCAGTTTTCTAAGCCATGATTTGTTGACAGTAATGGCCCTGATAATTAGCAGCAAGTTTTTATAATATTTAAGCAGCAAACTTTGAGGGTCACAGCTTTTAAATCAAACCTCAGGGTTATTTGAGTTACCTTGTGTTGCAGAATCAGGAGGCTGGCACCTCATAAATCTTCTTGTATTCTTAACTGGTATTGACAGGACTCTGTTGCAGCATTACATGACTTCTGATTTATTTTGTATGGGAAATGCCATACTCGCTGTGGAAGTATTGCAATACTGGAAATTCTCAGAGGGTGGCTTTATTGTATTAATAGAGCAATACAAATAGAGTTTAAATTGTCTGTTGTTCCATAACCTGCAAAAGAGGAGCCTGAAAGGGTACTAAATGTTTCTTTATACCAAACACAGAAGAAAGCTTATTTTTATGACTACAATCTGACAGCTAGATCCTGCATTATGAAAGCTACCCTTAGAGGAGATTAGCACCAAGTCAGGCAATAAGAACTTTTTTCCTTCAATGTTCTATATGCCAAGAACTGCTTCCTCCTGCACAGTTTTCTCATAGGGGCCTAGGTTCATCCACCTTAGCCTCAGAGAGAAAGCAGCTATTCCCAGTATGAAATCCATCACTCTTTGAAGGTGCCTCTCGCTACACTGGCCATAAAGGGAGCCTGGACTTATTTTATAAAAGGATAAATTAGGGTGAGATGACTCCAAGCAAAAATATAAGGACTGCCAGGCTTTGATTGAAGCTTTATCTAACGGATGTTGTTGTTCCCAACAGTATATGCCAATAAGACCTATGAAATATTTGGAGTAACTATGTTCCCAATTGCAACCAAAGAAGGGAATCTTTCTGAACTTCTGCTGCACTACCCTTACCTACATGTGTAGGTGGCAGAGATCCTCTTGGCATATGGAAGAATGGTGCTGGCAAGATTGGAGACCTCCTGGACTACAGTCAGTGGGTAAGTATGGGTCCATACTGCCTGATGTCTGATACACAGCATTTCCCATCCCTGTTCCAGAAAATGAGGGACACTTTGAATCCCTCGATCCCTTCCCTTCTCAGGCAAGCCTTGCAAGAGGGTGGCCTCCAGGCACACATGACTCTTGGCTATATAGGTCTCCTTACTGGCTTTCTGTCCTTGTATGCCTTTCCAGACAGCGTGAGCACACCACAACCCCACATGAGCAGGTCTTATGACATGTAGCTGCCCTGTCACTGTCTCGGCACTGTGACAACACTTCCTCACACACATAATCCTTTCACCCTGTTTCCTCGCTTCTGTGCCCCATCTAGACACTAATTGATAGGCCCTTTAACTATCAAGAGGGTAACACATGCCTGAAGGGCAGCATGCTCCACATTTCACTGTGAGTGAATCAAAAATTGTTCACATGTGCACATGGAGCAGTTCTTGGTGTCCCCTGCGTTTCCTGTAGTGAGAGGACACCCTGGTGCAAATGTATACCATGTACACCAGCTGCAGACCCTCTTCCACCTCCTCAAGAACCTCTTATTGATGTTAACTTTATCTCCTTTTCCTTTTCCTTATACCTGAGAGGCTTGAGGCCCTGCCATGCCCCAGCACCTTCTCATCACCTTCCTGCTGGCCCTGGCCATTCCTGGCACCAGGAAAAGGAAGGTGCACAGGGAATGCAGACAACTTCAGACTCTATTTCTGTTGCCTTGTCCTGTCACATCTCCACCCATCACATCAGCGGGCAGTGCCCATCTGCTCCTTGGATAATACTTTCAAGGAGCGATGAGTGCTTTTGGGGGACTCTGCTTGGTGTCTCCTGATGTTTCCCTGCCCTTATGTTTGTGACCTTTCTATTGTTACCCTCCTCCCTTTTCTATTTTTTATTTCTCCCACACTCATTTTTCTCACTCCAGAGCATTTTTTTTTCTCTGTCTTCCCTTTGGGAACAGGGTGTAGGTTTCAGGGGAAGACCTTTTGTCCAGGCATGAACCTGTCCATAGGAAAAAGAACCAATAGGAGCACCAGCTGCTAATTTATGTTAAGGGAAGAACATAAGAATAAGGTATCTTTCTTCTGGTGCTATTTTATTCTTTTATCCCTAAGTTGCCTCTTCTACCTGCTACCTGGATTCTGGCAGTCATCAAAGTTAGAGATTTTCAGATTTAACATCTATGCTAACAAGTTTAAAACTGTCAGTTGACCTCTTCTTCACTAATTTGTCTTAACCCCATTTTGACCAACCCTACACTTCAGCTCTACAACTGTATATAGCAAAAAATATGCAATATAACAATACTTCATGTGGAAAATAATCAATCTTCCTTTTCTTTGTTTTATACTTGCTATTTGATTTCATTGGATTACGCCCAACTGCTGCATTGTGACACTTGGTGAATAATAGTTCCTGCTTTGCTTTTGCTGTACCGTATATGATTTTATAGGCCTCCTTTACATATCTTTCTTTATATACCATCCTCAGTTCCAATAATTTGTCTTCCAAATGAGGAGTTTAAAAGTATTTAGTTTATGGCATGTGGTACTGAGAACTCAGATGGAATATTTTTTTTTCTTTTTTTTTTTTTTCCAGATGGGATAATGCTAGAAATGAATGTGGTATTCATTTTGGAGTCTCGTTATTCATTTTTGCAATACATGATGTTTCTTGTTTATTTTCTTCCCTTCTCTGAATAATTATCCCCTTCTCATTCTAGCCTTTTACCGAATCATCTCAATCACTGTTAACTCCTTGATTAATGTGAAGAGAGATGACCTTTGCATATAATTGCTGTCCTATTGGTAGTGGTGGGCTAACTCTCCTCTGTAATTATGGTAAAATTATAAACAAAATAATTTTGTGCCAGTGTTATATAGTTATTTGCCTTTCAACATATTACCAAAAATCATTTTTATCTTCTTGATGGTATTTTCTCTTCTTCAGTTCACTCCTTTACGTTCTTGTTTCATATACTATCTTATTTGTATCTATTTTCTTGTGGCTGTATTTTGCATAATTGCTCATAGTGAGTACTCGTACTGAGTAAAATGTTACTTCTCAATCCTGCTACTTTACTTCATTGGAGCACACATGTCAGCATCCCTACATTGTAAGTTCATGGACTCAAAGAAAATACCTTATTCTATTTTTGTTAAGTATTATAACAGTTTTCGGAACTGTAAGAAATAATAAACAGTATATTTTGTTAAAAATGTGTCATTTTATAAATGGAAATAAAGGCCAATAGAATCATTAGTCTTTATCTTGATGGTCTAAAGAAAACAGCTTAAAACAAACCCATGATTTCTTTTGCTCACAAGCCAAAAATTCATGAAGCAGTATGCTGCATCTCCTGAAAGAGTTTAGGAACAGTTGCTTTCCTCTGGGGCATTGCAACTTCATACCACTTTCTTCCTCTGAGCTGTGCCTAAGTGGAATAATTGAACCCATAATTTGCAGTTACACTGGCGGGAATACAATTATAAAGATTCTCACTCCTAAAACACGTCTTTTTTTCATTTGATTTAGGCACTTAGGAGTCTAATTCCTATTGACTTTCAAATGTGATTTAGCCTCTTGTGCCAGATTTGTAAAGGTATTTAGGTTCCTAATTCCTGTAATCAATGGAAGATAGTAGCCTTTAAAAATCTGGCCCTGAGGTGCATAATTTCTATTGACTTTCCTAAGTGTCTAAGCCACTTTCAAACTTCTGAGTCACGCAGGTGTTTTTGAAAAGTCACTAAACAGTGTCTCCCAGAACACCCTCTCCAGTCACTGGGTGAGTAGTAACTGCAGTTACAGCATGAATATTCTTAGCCTTTTATGGAGGGAGTTGACACTGCCTGCAGTTGGAGAGATGGCACAGAAATAAGTGATTCATTGATTGGATGCAATTACTATATAAGGCACAACTCCCAGACTTATCTTGCTCACATACCATGATCACCATTATTGTTATTGCAGCTAATGGCATTCATGTAAGCAGCAACTTTTACCCTTGTCTATACAGGAAACAGAACTGGACTTTTAAGGCATCAGTCATATTTTGCTCTGGTAAATTTAGTTCTTTGCCAGCAGTATATTCTATGCAAAATGTTAGTTATTATTCTCTCTGAATGCTCAGTTAAAATACAACTAAATCTTTCTGAGTAGAGATTCAGATTAAAATAAAGAAGACATTTGCTAATTAAATTTATTGCATTTTGCAGCTGGTGGAAGTACAAAGCTTAGGCTCTGTGTGTGTGTGTCTCTCTTAAGAAAAGCGTGGGTAGAACACTTGTTTTCCACAAACTGTAGACCATATGCTAGTTTTAGAGCATGTACTTCCATTGATGTCAAATGGATTTTCTGATTAATATCTGAAGATGTCTGTGGCTCTTTATATGCAAATAAGAATAGGCATTGTCCATTTTTTATATAAATTATGCCCAGATTGGGTCGGTATGCTTTGAAGCCATATGTGTCTTCAGGCATTGATGTACAGGCACATATTCCATAGCAATATGTTGGTAAGGGTCTATACAGAGAGGCGGTATGGATGCAAGGTTAGGCTATAAGGCTTAATAGGCTTAAACCGATTCTGTGTTAAACATTTTATAATAAATATGGCTCTGAAAACAGAACAAAAATTTTATGTTTCAGACACATATTTCTCTTTTCTCAAATGAATAAAAAACAGCCAAACAAACAAAATCGCATGCACACATGCACCAGAAAACAGCTGTGATTTTTATAATGAAATTTTGCAGACAATTAGCCTGGAATGTAGAATAATCAGCTTAAGTAATTTAAATTGGGCAAGATGCTGTGGTTTTAAAGCAACTACTGCGCATTCTCAGAAGCTACTTGCCATTGGGATGTTTATTTTGCATTAAATGCTGCAAGTTCATAATATGCAACCTGTACTATTATTACAACACAGTGTGTCCATGTTCAAAGGAGCCATTACCTTAATGCTGCAAAGTAACAAAAGTAGTGATTGCTTTTCCTATATATAAAACATAAAAGATACTGATGTTGGGAAAGTGTTCAGTGAGCTTGCTTTGTAACTGCAGTAGGAGCTGCAGATCCCCTATAACTATTTTAAATTATTGTGCATACACATTCATACCACATGTGATAATGACCCTTGGGAAGAGCACGAAAAATGTAACTCCATGCTATGGAAAATATCGACATTGAAGAAGCCTGCAAACCCAATGCGTTGTAACAGAACATCCCTATGTATATTTTTAATTTCCGTGACAAAAGAGATAAAATAAACAATAAAGAATTACCCTAAAATCACATTGACAAGTATGCTACCTTTCCAGCACAAGACAGAGAATACAAAATGCACAATTTATTTTAATGGGCTGCTTTCATAGTTAACTATTCTGATTTTACTAGAGCTGCCATATGTCCAGGTTTTCCCTGACATTACCTCTTTTTCCTCCCGGAAATGGTGTCCAGGTGGAATTTGAGTATTTTGGACATTTATTTGAGAATTCCAGATGCCTGACAGCTCAGTTGGAGGAGCAGCACGGCCATATCTGCTGCATATGGGTAGATCAATGCATCTGATTTTATGCACACATGCAGGCCATCTATATAGCTCAGGTGCAGCAAGCCCAGTGCTTTCTGGATGTATTACTTCTGAGAAATCCTGCAGAGAAAGAAGGTAAACCTATAAAATACCCAGGCTGAAAGCATACCTCCATTTATACTAAATTACAGAACTTCAGAACGAACGACTCAGTCCCAGGCAATGTTCTGGACTATTGCCATACTATGGAGCTCTTCACCAAATAAAGTTGAAATTGTCATCTCCTGCAGTGTTGTCTCTGCAGCCCTGTTGAGGTGCTTACAAAAAGATGAAGACTGTAGTGCAGGGCCAAAAAAGTTGACTTGTGTAAAGCAATGGATGGCCTTTTAAAGTCATCACATCACAAAGACACAGCTCGGATAGCACCGTATATCAGACACAGCTGAGGGCGTACCCTTAACCGGTAATTCACTGTTTAGCTGCTTCACAATACGAAGGTATTACGTCAAAGACTGAATACAATATTCTACTGTTCAAGACCACTTCAATACTCAGTCACAAGTGTGAGAAAATTCTTTATAAAAGATAGTGTCTTCTGCCCCAAAGAAATCTAAGTCAGGTTATATATAAGGTTAGGAATCTATTCACTGCTGTCGCCCTGTCCCAAATCTAGTCTGAACTTTAACATTCCTGACTGTCGTGGGTTAAGTTAACACCAGATTAACACAACTTTTTTAACTTAGTGTTTTAATAATATACAGGGTCTTCAGCTCCAAAATTAGTAACAGATGGTGAGGCGGGATTCATTCCCAGTCCTGAGGAGCACTTTGCTATACTTTCTTTGCTCCAAAAGTGATTGAGAATGCAGCCCAGAAATATAGGTGTGCAGATTGCTTCTCATGGGGAAAGCCTGGTTTGCGCTAAATCCCCTTAACCATTGCTGTGTCTCACTGTTTTCTAATATGCAAATCTAAGCTAAAAAAAGTTGTGAATGAAAATTAAAGAGATGATTTCAAGAAATGTTATATACTCAAATATTTCTAGCTACTTTTGTGTCAGTAACAGCCACAGCACTCTGAGAAATGTTTTAGGACATTCTACAAACAGATTTTTTTCTTAAGAATTACCTGGATGTGTGTTATATATAAACGAGTGGGAAGTAGAAGTTAGTAGGTTTATTTTTTTTCTTTTTTTTGTAGAATTTCTCCAAAATACTTCATGGTGCCATACAAGAAAATTGTTAGAACCCAAGAGAATATTTTAAAGTAATCTGTGTTTGAAGAAAAAAACAAACATGTACACATAATTTTAAACCAGTATCCATACAGAATATCACCTGATAAAATACAATTACTTCCAACCTACCCTTCTTTCCACTCTCCTGTCTCAGATGAAGCCCCTTTCTTCTGTTCACCTTTTGAATCATAGGTACCATCCAATCCCATAAGCTTATCGTTCATTTTTATTCCTTCCTGTTATCCACAAGCTCTCAATTCCATTTTGTTTTTCTTTAATCTTTCCACTAAAAAAGAAAATCAATGTCACTTTCTTCTGCTTTTTAGTTACTTGATCTATTTTTTTATAAAATCTTTCTTCATTTTTTACACTAAGCTAAATTCTCTATTTTCCAGCTTTTCCTCTTATATACAGTGAAACAATTCTTACTACAGTTTCTAATTACTCTTTTTTTGCCAGACCTTGTTCAATCTTAATCTGTCAGCTGTGTTTGATATTACTGACCTTTCCTTAAATCTTGTCTCACTTATCTTCTATGATGCTTTCTTGGATCCTCTCCTACTTCTAACAACTGTCCTTTCAGTACATTCGTCAAAGGAGAAACCTCAATGTGGTGGATCTACACACTGTGTTCTAGATTACTTATTTCTCTCTTTCGTTCTCTCTCCACAGGTAATTTTATCTTCAGATGCAAACTGATTTTGTTCTTTCTCTGCTATGACAAATAACAGTTCTACTTTGGCCAAACTTGTCTTCTTCTGTACAAATCAAAATACTGTTTCATCTCTCATACATTCTTGAAGATATCTAGTCATCAGCTCAGACTCTGTATGGCTAAAATAGGATTTTGTTCTTCCTCTTAAAGACTTCCTCCATTTTTTCCTTTCTGTTGAAAAAAAAACAACCAAAGACCTATCTGTCTATCAGATCTATCACCTAGCCATCACAGACACTGGTATGAACAATTAAAGCTGAGCAGTCATTTAGACTTCCTTAGTAGTTAATGAAGATTAATAGAAACTTCTAGGCCAATTTAGACTTTTCTCTAGATCTTTGTTTCCAGACTGTGTCTAAATCTTTTGAAATATCTCTTGGTTGCAGCCTTTTCTATCCTTTCTATTTCAGCTGATTCCTGTCACCTGGCATTTCAGATAGCATGACATCCTTCTCCCAGGCCCTAAGGCAGGTAATCTTTCTCTTTCAATACATTCAAAATGGTTCTGTAAAGATCTTTCTGATAGCTTGGCACTTTGACTAACTCAGCCCATCCCTTTGTGTCTTTCTCTTGGCTTTCTCTTCTTTCTTGTACTGAACTCTGGCTACCTGCTTTCACATCGGAGGAACAGCCTTTCATGGCTTATCTTAGCCATTTTCATTCTGCTAAATGCAGTTGTTTAATTTTTCTGTCAGGTCCTTTATAGTTTTTTCCCTTTTTTTTTAACTCACATTTGGAAAGGTATCCTTGTGAACATCTGCAATCCTAATTCACTATCTTCCTTTAAAGCTTGAAACACGCCTTTTCCCTGATGCCTTCAAAACACTTCCCAACTGTCCAGCTGCTAGTGCTGAGCCAACTGCCTGAAATGCTGACCAATATGCCTTATTGTTTCCTTACTTTCCTATTGTAAAAATCCGAGCTTGAACATTTTCCCTAATGGTGAGTTCAGTTGTTCAAAGTGGTCAAAAATTCATAAAATATACTCACAGTTTGAGGGAATGACAAGGAATTTTAATAAAGCTCAGCATCTATGTGAAGATTGGGCTTATTAAATACAAAAATTATATGACTGAAAAATCAATGAACCAAAACTAATATTACAAAAAAAAAGGGTCTAAATATTGAATGAAATAGTCTGGGATAGTATATTCCATCTGTAACCTCACTTCTTAAAGCTTTGAAAAGAAAATATTTTCCTGTCAAATGGACTCAGTAGTGAGTCTGGAAAAAAAAAAGATGCTATTACTGTTGTTGTTATTGTTATCAGCATTGTCATCAAGACTCTGTCATTAAGCACTCATGATCAGCAGAATGTCCACACTAAGGATATCTGACCAGTGGTCCACACAGTTATAAACACACAAAAAAAAAATTCATCCTCTTTCATTCCTTCAGCATATTTCTGTGTTTTCCTCAGATTCTTCTTATTGCTGTCCTTCCTTTTCTCACTCTTTTCCTTTCTGCTTTTCAATCCTGAGAACAATCACAATAGCAGCAGAAGTGGAACAGCCCAGATGTTTCAGCCTAGTCTCAGCAAGAGCAATGAAAGAGATGAACCTGGCCAGATCAGTCACACAACATCCCAGAGTAGCTGATGAGAGTCTGGAGCAGAAACTGTGGTATTAGAACTGATCGAGCCTCTTGAAAACATCTTGTGAAGACAGACCTCTAAAAGATCTATTACACACAACTTTTACTGTCCTGTCTCTATTCTCATTTCTGTTTTTTTTAAAACAGGAAAACAGGAATTATCACTATGATAAATTCAAAATTCACTAGCAGAGGTAATACTAGGTTTTCCACCATGAGAGAATGAGGCTACATCTAACTTGCTGAAGGTATTCACCCCAGAGAGCAATTCATGACCTGCAAGCCAAGTTGTGCAGAATGCCTCACGTCCACACAGCTCAAAGCTAGCTTTCTGTAGAGTAGACTAATCTTGTTCACATAGCGTAACACTTAGCTTGAATTTCCTGTGGGTCCTATTTGGTCTACCTCAGAGCGAACAGTGAAAAAGGCCATTAGTTTTTTTTTTTTTTGGTGTGGGGTTGGGTTATTTTTTGTTGTTTGGAAGTTTTGGGTTTGTTTTTGTTTTTTTCTGGCTCAAAGAGCTTTAAATAATCTAAAGGCCTTATTGCACTGGTGATTTTTGTAATATAAATCAAGAGTGTGTTAGGTCTTTCCTACACATTAACTGCTTGTTAGCAACTGGATTATGTTAACATACTTGATTTTCTGAGCCCATCCATTGCTTTAAAATGAAGCCAATTACTCCAGTGGGTATTATTTGCTGTTCCTTGGTTCTAGACTATAGACTATGGGACTTTGAGGCACAGATTTTCACTTACCATCATGCAGTGCCTTATCATGGAGGTCCTGCCCCACAATAATAATAATTGTTACAAATAGCAGTTAATGCTAGTATCTGGGCTTGCTTATTCTGCTACAGGATTAATGTTATTGGCATTGTGGGAACAATTTTAAATTACAGTCAGAGCCTGTGTGTTTTGTTCTTTACAAACAGCCCCAAACCTCACCACAGAGAGCCAACGCCTGACAGAAAGGTCCCTCCATCTCTCACCAACAGGCAGAAACTTACATACAAAGCCAAGGCTACAAAGGAACGAGCTGAAATAACTCTCTTGAGCTAAGCAGCCCAAGGTTAAGGAACAGGTGTTTCCAGGAATTAGGAATTTGGGAATGGAGGAAGAGGTGAACTCATTTCCATGAAGAGAGCTTGCCCCAGGCAGTCCTGTAACTCACTGCTGAAGGCTTTCTCAGGGACTAGCCATCTGTCTACGGTTGACCTATACACTGAATAAGTCAGTCTGCCACAGAGCCATGTCTGTAGCCATTGATGGCTTGCTTGTACAACCCGAAAAATATTGCTGCATCTGACTCATATGATTCCTATTCCATAGGAAAAGTGAAATTTTAGTTTCCAGATCACTTTGAGGCCCAATAATAGAAAAGACCGTTATTATTCTATACATTGCCAAAGGCAGATAAATCTATTAAGCAACTCATGATTATGTTTCTATGTTTATTATATAACCTTATTTTATAGCACTGGGGATAATTTTAGATCATTTGTTTAGTTCATTCAATGATAGTACAATCAAATTTCAGAGACAAATTAACACTTAGTTTGTTCTAGAAGCACAAATGTTTCCTTTAGGGCACTTGGGAGTCTTTTCCTCTTACCGTCTTCATTGTCCTAGAATAATGTAAGTTCCCCAGTCACTTATATATGTTTTTCTTACATATGTTTTTCTATGGCTTTTTTCAATTGTTGCCCATTGTATAAATAATTAGCCATTCACTAAGTCACAGAGAAAAAAATGAAAGTAAGTCTAGGACCTGCTAGAAGAGGAGACACCCCAGCAGGGATTCGTATCACCCAACCTTGGCCTACTTCCATAAAGGCCAGTTTTAGATAATAATCTAAACTTCCTTTATCATCAGTAGAGAAAGATCCACAGCTCAAACTAATCCTTAGATAGGTCTTAAGACTGCTTTTCTGACCTGACACTGACTACAGAAGGATCCTAGAAGATGGTTTAAAGAAAATGGCTACTGTTTATCTGTCTAAGCCTCATAAAAATTGCTCTTAAATTTTAGCTTGTGCCTTGATGATAATTTCAGTGCTATACACAAAACAGAAAAGCTGTAATGCGGGAGACTGGAGGAGGAGAAATGGATTGCCAATATCCACAGTTTGTGTTTCTGCTTCAATTCAAGCAGGTAATACATCAAAACCTTGGCCTCCCAGTTCCCAAAGAGGGCTTCAGCAGCAGGGTTACCAGAAGCAAATATCACCACTTCTGCCATAAGGGGACTTTCTTGATTTTCTGAATGGTGCTCACACCAAAAAAAACCTTTGTGTCAGGGATGCTGAACTGAACTATTATAGTGTCTCTTTTTCTCCTTTTTTTCTTTTTTTTCATTTTTTTGCTTCAGCAAAAACTATTTGTTAAATTTTATCCAAGTTCAAATGTTTTCCAATGCCCTAAGGTTTTACTTTTTGTTAGAAAAATGATCCACTAAAATACTTTCACCTAGCTCTGAAAAGAAATGTGCCAAATATAGCTGAAAGAGGACCAAAAATATGTTCTGTCTTGGAGACTTTCCACTGTCCAAGTGAAAATGTGGAGATAATATCTAAGATTGTATCTCTCTTCCCCTCCCCTCAGCAAAAATTATTTCCCCTTAGTCTGATGCAAACTGGTAGCATTTTGGTGGTTTGTATTCTTTCCTACCTTTTGAACCATAGGAGCTTTTAAAACCCTTTGATTCCCTTGTCTCTTGTCCATGAAAGAGCTTGAATTATTCCCTATGACTTCTTCCTTGGGCAAAAGACTTACTGGTGGCATATCTGACAGATGGACTAAAATGCTGGACAGTGCTAACAGGAAGTGCAATCTAAACACAAGTCAGTTTAGTCATCCTCGGGAGAAGCAGACCATGCTTTGAGCCCTGCTCAGTGACCATTAGCTCAGCAATCCCAAATTTGGAATACCTTCTAAACTGTAGGCCTCTGTCTTAATGTTCCCATGATCCTGCTATAATCCATCACAGCTAATTATATTAACTTTCATAATCTCATGCCATATGCTTCACTATTTCTGTAGGAGAAGTCAAGATTTGCAAAGGACAGCCTCTTATTTAAGGTTGAATGTACTCAAATTATTTTTTTTCTATTTATCATTGTATCCCACTTAGTTTATCCATTTAATGATATAATCACATTACCATCAGCAAATAACAAGAAAACTATTTTTCTCTGGCTTTTTCTTTGTCCTCCTTTTGTAAAACTCAGTTAAACAGTGTTTTCCCTTTCATAGCTGAGAACCCTGCCCAATGACACGGCTGAAGTTAAAACTAGTTGAAAGGGAGCGCGAGCTTTTGTTGGGATCTAGCTGGAAATCATTGCTTAGTGGAAGGCACAAGTGTTCCTACTTTTTCCACAAACACTTTACAAGGCAAGGAACTTTAAAGAGGAATGACAGCAAAAACTATTGGAAGATTAATGAGGATCCCTGCAGCCTGGTCTTTTATGGATCACCAGCTTTTCTTTCATCAGCTATATTTACTCAGCAAGTAAATCTACTGCTAAAAAATATGAAAAGCTCTTCCACAAGCCTGCTTAAAGGTAAGAGACCCTAAACAAAAGAGTTAACAGCATTCTACCAACAAAGAAAGCCCTGAGGGCGGGGAGGGGGGAAAAACCCTTAGGGAAACCTTCGTTTTGCCTGTCAATTAGTCATTTTGCTATTCACTGCCCTGCAGCTCCTGAACTATCTTTTCTCACAAACGGAAAGAAAGCAACACAGGGTGGTTAATCATATTACTGCATTGATCTTTTATTAAGCAATATGCTGAACCTCTTGGATTGTTATTAAAACTAAAATGCATTTATGGCATACAGCATGTATATCTAGCCTTTTGGATCAAAGTGTCTCCTGGCACTGTCACATACTAATGAGGGGAGTTGAGCCTAGCAAACTTTACATTTATCAGGGGAAACAAAATTGTATGTCTTATACATTTTTAATGACTTGTCTCAGTCCTGATGCTAACTCATAATAAATTACATTTGTAACTTATTACAGCAAATGCAATTTGTAATGATACAAAATAGTCCACGGAAATAACATTCTATTGACAGAATTTTGTCATGCGTTTTTACTATATTCTTGATGACATGGTGGTGATTCACACCCTATTAAAAATGATCATTCAAAACAGACCACTCCTATTTCAGGCCAAAAGCTCTTTCCTGTGCTCTGCTCATCAACAGTGAGGCTCCCCAACATGAGAAAAGCTCTCTAATCACTGAGGATCAAGATCAGCAGGTAAATTAAGCTCCTACCAAACTTTTAGAAGAAAGCTAGTCCCTTTGCTACATCTTTTCTAAGAAACTAAGCAGGGCCAGGGCATGGCTTTAAGCAGGGAGCTGTGATCATCTATGCTCTATCCCATCCACACTCCTAATTGCCGGAGGGGCCTCTGAGATGGGGCTGCTCTAGCTCAGGCTACGCTGGGGAACAGTCTAGGTGACAAGGTGGCCAGGAGTCAGTAAGGACGCCTTCTTTTAAGAGGGAGGAGATGCAAACCCTGTTGTGCCACTTGATTTCAGGAGTAAAGAATAGGTTATGGCCTGTTTTATTTATTAGTGTGGATGTAGCTTTTGTTTATTTTCTGCCATACCTAGAAGTTACATACATATTTGGTGAAGTTGCCTCAATTTTTGAATCACTTTATATCTATTTAGCCATTCTTTTTGCAATATTTTCCCCATAATAATGCTCAATATATATTTAGAGTTAGTTAAGGGTTTTTTTTAAATAAAACTTCTTTATAAAGATTAATAAATAAGCAGATGAACAGTTTCTACTTAAGGCATTTCTCCGGAAAAAAATCTGATTTTATTTTTCTCTTTTCTCTTTGAAAGAAAATAAAATCCCACCACCATCAAAACACTTCAAATATAAAAATATTTTCATTTTTACTTTTGAGTTTTCCTACAGGTAACATGAGAAAACCAAAAATGTGGAATTTTCATCACAAACTAAAGCTTCATTTTTATGCACAACCATCAGCCAAGTGCCTTAGGAGACAGAAAATCCTGCAGAGTACCAGGTTCCCTACAAATATACCACCATAAGATACAAAAGCTATGTTTGTGTTTAGGTCCCATGGTCTCTTACAGGGGATGGGCTATGATACTAGCAGAAAATCAGACAATGATGCGAGGTAATCAACCCAACAGAGTTTATACTGTAACATTTTCTGTTACATTGTGTGGCTGGTGAGACACATGGAAAAGCTGTGGCGATTTAAACTTTTTTTTGTTGTTCAAAACATGCAAGAGAAAGCACAGTCAGAGAATCTTCTGTATTTTCTTCAAAGGCACATCAGTGCTTCCCTCTCCCTCTTTTTTTTTTTTTTTAAACTGCCTTCAGCCTGCACTGTATAGCACCATATCCACAGATATGCACAAGTGTGCATATGGGAGAAGAGTGTCAAATCAAGCACAGCCTGCTAGTTATGCATCAAAATCAGCTGAAACCACACATTCTCACAAGTTGATATCATGCTTTCCTATCCTCCCAAGCTACCCTATAGGGCTGTTTCCATTCCAGTTATGCTCCTAACTTTAGTCCTATTCATAGGCAAGAAATCCTTTAACATATGTTCATTGATGCTTTCAGTTTGAGGCAGTGAGTCTGAGAAATAATACAGGCAAAGATTTAAACAAACACAACTCAGCAGCTACTTGTATAACCACGCTGGGGACAACACAGTCAGATGTGGTCAAATCTGCTGAATCTCCAGGGTCTTGTAATTTTCTCTGTATGTCTGTAAGGAAGAAGCAATTTCTCCATCGATATTTTCAGTGCGCTGATGTTTCCATCCCCAAAGACTTACTACCACAGACACGAAGCATTGGGCCAGTCCTGACAACTTGCTTGCTACTACTATGTAATATACAGCTTCAGTCAAGCTAGGCTCATCAAAAAAGACTAATTCAAATGCAGCATATTCAAATGAACTCTGCAGAGAAAGAATGAGCCAAACGACCTTTTTGATAACATTTGCGGGTGAGTCATTAAGCAACTGCGATGCTTTGGAGGAATATTGCTCAGTAATTCCTCTGCATTTCCGCTGATTAGACCATTGGTTAACAATACTCCACAAACATTTAGGTATGTTTTGACTAATCAGTCACTGACTGCTTTTGTTAAAGTTTGGATGGACCAATAATTTTCAGGCCAGAGATGATATGTGTGAACCTCACCTGTGTCATGGTGTTACGTCTATTAGTCAATATTGTCAGTAAGTGGCTGGTCACCCAAGTCCCACAGTATTGATTCTAGTCCATAACAGACGTAGTTGAAATAACAGAATAAAGGGAAAGAATCCTCTTTTTAGGAATACTTATATGTGTTAAAATATATGTAACTTCTGAAATCAGTAAGGATTTGCACAAATAATCTTTTCATTTTTCACATATCACATCTTCCAGTCTCAGAAATCATCAGCAATGACAAGTTAGCATACATTTACCTGTGAAGGTTTATGAAAGTTTACTGTTTGGCTACTCCAGTTCTGGTTACCCCCCAAAACACAGAAGAGATCCACTGCATACTGCAGATAGGCCTGTAGTCCAATTTTAACTTTTACAGATGTTCAGTAAGTTTATTTTCTTAATAAAATACCACTGTTTAAATGTCTGGACAAGAAGAGAATAGTTGTTAAGGAAAATTCTATTAAATACTTATTGGTCTGCTCACTTGACCCACTTCCCCTTATGACCATTTTATTTGATTTCACCCCTTTTTGATTTAGTTTTTATATTCTCAGAAGATAAGATAATATTTTAGTTTCTACTGTCCTCAGCGTGGCCAGCATTGTATAAAGACAATCAAACAGCAAATGAGAAAAAAAATAACACAACATAACTACTCTCCACCTGCAGAGAAGCTGAAATATTAAGTAACTTACTCCTGAAAAAAATAGAAAGTTTTATTTTCTATTTCTTCACAATACCTTAAGCCTCAACTTTCCAGATTAACCAAGTTATCATCCTAGTCTTTAGCTCTCACAAATACTGTTTCCTAAGTAAAGTAAAATACAAAATCATACATTTTACTCTTCAGAGGAACAAAACCAACAGGTTAGTAATTTTCAGCACAATAATAATGCCATCGATAATAATGTCATTGTATTCTTAATATCTTCCTTCTGTGAGCATTCTTTTTTTTTTACTACCTATTCAAATCTAGTTTCTTGGTAATTCAGCTTTAATTTTGGCTCTAGGGTTCCTATTTCTCATCAGCCAGCCAAGCTTGCCATGCAAGAGGAAGTGAGGGGTGTGTTTAGTGGAAGCACGTGCCATATTGTCATACACATAAATCACACGGGCCAGCCTCTTAGTCAGTCACTGAAAGGACTGTTGGGTTCACTTGCAGCACTTGGTAGGTTCATTTGCTAGGTAGCAGGCAGTGATCTTTAGCATGTGCCTATTCCAACACTACTACCACAAAAAGAACACAATTTTTCAGCAGTAGTGGATGAAAGAATATCTTACTCTTCTTTCATGAAAGCACACCCACAGCACAGCACAGCCAGAGGAATACAATAGCTCTCCTGAAACAGTTTCTTTGCCTGCTAATATAGCAGGAATTTGTTAGATATATGATGTGCAGATATCAGTGTAGGTCTATGCAGCGGTCATTCAATGCTACCGGCTCTACCGGTAACATGACCTTTGTCAACTTGAAGGTCTGGCCCTCTGAAGCTGGATTCCCCCATTTGCTACTGGCAAACTTCACCTTGATTGCAGATTTCAGTTCAGTCCAAACCAAACTCTAGCTGTCTTGTCAGTTTGAATGGCCTCAAAGTCTATGTCTGCATTAGTAAATAAAACAGCATTGGGGAATTTTGTCAAACACTGATTATTTGCACTGTTAGAGCAGAATCTGGCTAGACCAGCTAGCACTTTCGTAAATGATTCCTGGGCATGGGCAGGTGCAATTCCCCATGGGCAGCCTCGATGTGGCTGCCTGATCTGGTGGTTCAGCCAGCTGAAGAGTGGGATACAGAGTCTCTTCTACCAGACAACCAGTGTCAGGCAACAGTCACAGACGTGGCTTACCAAGACAGACTTGGCTCAAGTGGCTAAAAAACACTGCGAGATCCCAGAAAACTGGGATCTCCTTATTGTGTACTCCATATCACAGAATCACAGAATCACAGAAGCACTAAGGTTGGAAAAGACCTGTAAGATCATCAAGTCCAACCATCAACCAACAAACCCCACCATGCCCATTAAACCATGTCCCACAATGCCTCGTCCACACGTTCCTTGAACACCTAATGTTGTGGGTAGTCCTGTCTCACAGGTAGGGAACAGTTGCAAAGGACTACTGCACCACCTCTAACATCCTTGAGTAGTGAGTATGTACCCATGGGTCTCACAACATGGTTCTGATCCTCCTCAAAATGCTTTTATGGAATTCTTACCATCTCTGCCAGAGACTTCAAAAGCCTAACAAGACATCTACCTTCCTGAAATTTCTGGTACTGAGGAACCACAGCACTTCTGAGTTTTGTGCTTTTTAGACTTTCTAGCAATACTTATTTTGCACCCTATAGAATAGCTTCAACTTTCAAAAGGAACACAGATGAAAAAAGTTGATTTAATCATTTAATCAAACCATCATGAACTGCTAACTTCAGTTCAGATCATCAGTTCTACAGAAATAGCGGAGACTCTGCTTCAAAGTCCTATGTGATCCCAGTGACAGAACATATTCTGGGCTAGCACAAATTTGGGTGAGCTGGAAAACAGTTGTCAAATCCCTGATTAGTGATTTAGTAATAAAATTGGAAGAAGTAACACAAAAGAGTTAGAAGGCTGAGGGGAGAATTTCAGCAGCCCTATTACAAGCTGAACTTACACTAAAATGGGCGAACCTTTCAGGGACAAAAGAAAAAAAAAGAGCGAGTTAGACCCTTTATGCCATTGAATCGTAGTTCTTCTAATCTATTAAATCGTGTCCTCTTTTAAAGTTATGCAAAAAAACAAGTGATCCCAAACTTCCCACTTCTGGTCCTTTTGCAGCCTTCCAACTCAAAAAGGTAAAATGGATTTTCTTAAAGCTTTGTGAGGAAAATGTGATCCTATAGTGAACAGTGTGAACACCAAATTTCATCCCAGACTTAATTTTTATAGCCCATTTATAAATCTTTGAAATATAGGTTTGTAATGGAAATACTGACAGACCCTTAGCAATAGTGCTGCTATAATAAGACTTGTCATTTATGATTAATTGAGGACAGTCTTAAAACATCTTTTCTAAAAGCATCTTCTTTCCATCTGCTTTATTTCCCATAGAGCTATATCATGAAAATAAGTTCCCCAATTTTGTCAAGTGCCAGAGACGTTCTGCTTATTTACCTTTAATGATAATCCAAGATTCTGACATGTAATAATTTCCTGTGTGTCACTTCAGTCAAACTGATTTTATTGAAAACCTACAAGAGCAGGGTTTAGGAATCTGCAGTGTTTTTAATAATGTATTTCAACTTGCTGTATCTTTTAAACTATAACTTGCTATATCTATTTAAATCTGTAAAATACCAATGGATTTAAAATAGACGTGTGCTAATTACATGATTGAACCAAGAATACAAAGAAAGATTGGTTAGCTGAAGACTATTTAAAAAAAAAGTTTCATTCTAAATGTTTCACTTAGTGTATTAATACCACTTTGTGAATGCAGTTCGTTTACTCTAGTGTAATTGAATTTGTTTGTTAATCTGTTTCCAAAAGGTGTTTAGAGATGCAGCTGTACAAGCAAATGGAATCTTACAAAAATTAATATTGATGAAGATCCAGATTTCCTTATTCCCAAAGGAATGTTAAAATTTTACTCTAAATCTTTAAAAAGATTTTTTTATCTTGTTTCTTGCGTATATTAGTGATGTGGGCTGCTTATTAATCAATGTTTAACAATGTAATTATAGCTGGTTTTAGTCTTATCAGATAACACAAATTAATAAATGACCTGCAACTAGTGAAGTGTGTAGAAAGGGTAATGAATTCCTTCCATCAGCACATTAATTTATTAGTAATAAACAAAGAGTATGATGAATTAGAAGAATTTGTAGAGTTTCTGAATATTGCAACAAAATTTCCAGATGAAAGCATTTAATCATGCAGTTTTCATTCATTTATTTCACTTTGCGTGCTATGCTGTGCTGGGATTTGCTTTTCTGAGCTGCATTAAGCAGTCCATTGAAAGCTAGGTTTCTGGAGTTTTATATCAGTTTTCATTGATTCAGCTCATACTGCTACACACCAATTTTACCTGTCACTGAAGGTGGTGTAACTTTGATGTGAACTAATTAAATTCTTTCCATATAGCAAAACAACTTAATGCAGCTGAGCAAAGCACTGCCAAATTAGCCCTGTCTCTACACTGGCCAAAACTGTGTGGAATTCCTTTGGAGAACGATATGCAGTGGCAGGTAGAAAGAAGCAGTTGTAGCAGTAGCCTGATTAATGTGACCTAACTGTCAGTTAAGTGGGGTTATCGCACATATCTGTGTGCTAGAGAGATGTAACAGTTAAAATCATAAGCAAATGTAATTTTAAAATAATCTTGTTATTTTAGCCTTCTTATGAACTCTTCTGGCTTCCCATCATTTGGATACAGAGAGACACCTTTTGAAATCAAAGTTACGCCTTTCTCAGAATTGGATAATTCCCTCTGAATAGCAAAACTGAGGGTGAGAAAAGAAGGTGAGGCATGGATAATACACCATACTCGATGGCATCATCAGAAACTACACCAAACAGTAACAGAAGTGTTAGGTGACTGTCACAGTATCCATAGTGATAACCTGGTACAACCCTCTGCACAGCACAGCAGCCTCCCCTTTTTGTGGCTTCGGTCCTGCTACTCCCCTTCCTTGAGCTGTCCCTCTCCTCAGTTCAGCAGGGAGGTGGTGGAGGCAAGCTGTACTCTTCATCTTCCCTCACTCCTCTCGTTTCTCCAGCACAGAGCCAGAACAGTGAGCAAGTGGAGTCACGCAGACCTGCCATGCCCTTAGGTGAGAGAGGGTGCTTCACGGGGACAGGCGGTACTATATCTCAATGAGGATGTGCAGAAGAAGGCAGTTCTAACATCTGCAATCCCACTGTAGGTTACTGTCTCAACTGCATGGAACAAGTCCCAGCCTCCTAGCAAAATCAGACTGGTGGGAAGCTAATGAGAGAAGAGGTGGAGAGAGAAATCTCCATTCCCACAAAAACCTGCAGAATACTTGTTTCAAAAAAAATTCTAATATTATCTAGGTACTTGATATTGTAGATTTTTTTTTATATCTATATAAACACAATTTGAAAAATTTAAATGGTATAACTCATCATAAGGTAGAAATCTTAACAGGTGCATAAAGACATTAACACCAGGGGCTCACATCAGGTAAGGCTCAGGCTCACAGCACTTAGTAATCCGAAGCATGTGCAGAGGACTATTAGAAGAGCTCAGAATCTACCAGGCTTTGACCAACACCCAGCCCTATTACCTATGTGCATCTAAATCCTGCACTGACTTCTATGAGAACCGCATAGATTGAAGAATCGCAGCAATGACTTTCAAAGTGACACAGTGACAGCAGCATATCCAGGGGGAACCTGAGGGCATGTCTAAAGGGAATTCGCAAGCAGAAATCACTGGGACTGGACAAGCTCTGCCTAAAAATATGCATAAATTTCAGTAGGTTAGAATATGCTGTAATGAATTATGTAACTGGCACAAATTCTTGCCAAAAAGCCCCAACCAGCATAATGTTGTTGCAATTATGTCAATTCACAAGAGATAAGGGACTGGCCCTCTGTACACAGTATTGTGTGCATGAAACTATATTATATCTACATTCCATTTATCTATGACTTTTGAGTTTATGGGGAAATTATGTATGTAGACACATACATATTCATATTTGATAAATAAATGTACTGAAAAGTCTCAGTCTGAACAGACACAGTACAGTACTTGTTTTGAAAGAAAAGTACCTTAAATTAATCTCCTAGTGAATCCGAATTCGGATGAAGCTCTCGCCAGCTGACAGCAGTTTCTCACAGGTACAGTAGAGGCAGTGCAGACTTAAAGCTATGTACTGATTTCAGCTAGAAGGAATGTGACTAACTATGTTATTTTGCTGAGCCTGATCAAGCACCTAAAATCTAGCTTAATTATGCTACAGCTGGTTATGTGCAAGGCACATTATATGGCAGGACAAAGGGGCTGGAATAGCATTAAAGCCCTACAATCACTGTTTCTGTCTGAGAGAGGAAAGCTTTTGCATAGGTGTGCTAGAAGACAACCTTCAAAGCATCATCTTGCAAATCATAGCAAGGGGCAAACCTAGGGGCAAGCTGGGGGAAGGAAGAGTGGGTTGGGACAGGGCTGAAGAGAGCAGAGACTGAAACTGGTCCTGCAGTGCACCAGAGAGCCTTAGCAGTGTGCCATAATTTCACAGGCCCCCAGAGCACTTCTGGATACACTGAGGACATTTTCAGCTTACCAAATCAGAAGGACACGAAGGTGTCTTAATGCTCTCTCAGCCTGCCATGCCCCTTGACTGTAAATTGTAAGAGGTTCACTATGGTTTTGTTGCATTTTCTTTTGTGTAGCAACATTCATTGAGAACTCTGTGCCCATTTGGGGGAAAAAACAAACTCCCGCTACCCATATGGGATGATTAGGAAGATACATGTTAACACCGAAGAAGCAAAAAGTAGCGTAGAGTTTTTCTCCTAGAATTCAGGAAGCTGGTATCTGCTGAAATGTCCTTGGCAGATGCCCTGATCTGGAAGACTACCTTTTCTTTTTTTTATTAACACTGGAAGTTCAGTTAGGTAAGTTGATTTCTTCCTGTGGGCCTTACTACTGTATACAGCAGTTGTAGAAATTTGCCTGGTAGTTTGTGTACTAATAAAATGTGTGAAAAAAATACAAAATCACATTACTTCACAGACAGCATAAATCTGAATTTTTTGTTTTCAAGGTTCAGTCTGCCAGCTCTACTAATTCATTTCCTTTCATATAATGTTATTTGAATATTTGGTTATATTTGAAAATGGCATAAAAAACAAAAATAAAAAGCAAAGTGAAATAGAAGTTGTTATTAATTTATGTATTACAGTTGCCTTTTATTTTAATGTTTTTGACCATATTATTAAAAAGAGAAAAAATAAAATTTCAAATAAAATTATGCAAGATAGTCTGTTGAGTGTTGTGCTGGTTTTGGCTGGGATAGAGTTAATTTTTTTCATAGTAGCTAGTATGGGGCTGAGTTTTGGATTTGTGCTGAAAACAGTGTTGATAACACAGAAATGTTTTCGTTCTTGCTGAGCAGTGCTTACACAGAGTCAAGGCCTTTTCTGCTTCTCACACCACCCCACCAGCGAGTAGGCTGGGGGTGCACAAGAAGGTGAGAGGGGAAACAGCCGGGACAGCTGACCCCAACTGACCAAAGGGACATTCCATACCATATGATGTCATGCTCAGTATATAAACTGGGGGGAAAGCTGGCCAGTGAACGGCTGCTTGGGGACAGGCTGGGCATCGGTCAGAGGGTGGTGAGCAATTGTTTTCATTTACATCACTTGTCTTTCTTGGCTTTTATTTGGTTGTTGTTTTTGTTATTTTCCTTTTCATTTCAATTTTTATTATTATTATCATTATTATTATTAATTTATTTCATTTAATCTATTAAACTGTTAGCATCTCAACCCACGAGCTTTCTCACTTTTACTTTTCCGATTCTCTCCCCCATGCCGCTGGGGCAGTGGGGGGAGTGAGCGAGTGGCTGTATGGTGCTTAGTTGCCAGCTGGGGTTAAACCATGACAACTGTCCCCAAAGATGACTGTTAAGACCTAAATAATTACAGAGTGTGAGGTAGATATCTGTCAGGAATTGCAGTCTGGCTATGAGATGGAAAACAAAGTGCATTAACAAATAAATGGTTGATTTCATCATAAAAACAAGTAAATTACAGGATGCTCCAAGATATGTACTATGAGTAGCACAGTTTAATATATTTATTACCTGTTGTAGAAGTCATAGACAGACATGTGGCAAAAGATTATTCAGGTTAGCCAGGATTAAGAAAGGTTATGCAGTGGATTAGAAACCTTACCTCTAAGCAACTGGGCAATGCAATGACAGATGAATTACTATAGACAGCTGCCATGTTATTCGCTAGAAGGAAGAAGAGAAAAAAACCCAAACCTATTCAATCACATTGATGGGCTTTAAATTTATTGCAACCACTTAAGAGAAAGACCTAGACATCACTGGCAACACTACAGCTCAGTGACAACTGCTTATTGTACCATCATTGGGGAAAAAAAACCCACATAAACAAAACAGAAAAACCAACCTCAAATAAACAAATAAAAAAAAAAACAAACCAAAAACTCCTACATCAACAGAACATTTGAAAAAAGATGAAAGTTATTGTCTAGAAAAAAATTGAGGTACAGAAAAGCACCCCTCACTGCATCAGTTAACTCTGCTTACTGCTTACAGTTCAAATCACCTCCTCAAGAAAAACGTGTACAAAAGGACAAATAAAGGATTTCTTGAAATGAAGTGTTTTCCATCTGAAGGAGCTTTAAAGATACTTAGTGTTTACCTAAGTGTGTCACTCTCATTCAGCTTGAGTAGCACCCAACTCTCACCTAGATCAATGGAACTGCTTACAAGACAAAAACATTATCTGAAAAGAGGTGTGAAGACAGGAGACAAATAAGAAATTACTTGGTAAATGTACGTGAAATAATAATAATTAAAAGAAAAGAACCCGCTCAGTGGTGACTGTGGTGAAATTATCCATTTTGTGGTGCACATTATCGTGGGGACAGAGATAGCTAATCTGGTTGCATGGGGGACAGGAGGCGTCCAGAGGCAGTGTTGCAATACTGTGGTTTATTTCTCTGTCTGCATTTACTGATCCAGGCAGGTGTTAGCTTGCCCTTTAGGATAGAATATAGCAAAACCTTTTTTCTTCATTATACAGTCATGTAGCTTAATTTTACAGAGGATTTGCCTCATCCCTGCATTTGTATTACAAGATTATTACTCTAGATAAACCAGAGTTGACGATATAAAGACAGTTTGTTAGGTACTTCTATTAACCTTTGTCACACTACAGTAAATACTAAAGAAATCACATCCTGAAACTACAGTTGGCAAATTCAAGCCAAAAGTAAATGTGTTCTGAATAAAGCATTACTTACCCGTGAAACTCACTATCACATGAACTTCCACATTTGAAGGAGATAAAATTAAGTATCTAAGGTCTTGTGATTTAACGTATCTGCTAAGCATCAACTATCTCAGGATAAACCAAACTTCCACAAATTGGTATCTGTATTACTTGTCAGAAATCTGTTTTACCTGCAGTGGATAATGAGAGATCAGTTTTGGGGGGAGGTAAATCTATAGACTAGGATAGAAGTGGCAGTATATGTGCATGGAAACTTGACAGAGTATGAGAATATGTGAAAGATGGCAAAGAGGAAAGTCTACAGAGGGTTGTACTCCTGACGGATGGAATTCTTAAATTATTCTACTTCAAGGAACACCTTCTCCCATACACTTTGGCAGCTTTCCTGTCAGTAGTGATGCTCCACATCACTACGCTTCCTGGATCTAGAGGTGAAGGCACTGGTATTCCTGCCATTGCAATCTGTAGTTTATCTTTCAGAACTAAATAAGGGTTATTGCATCTGTTCTTTTATCCTTCCCCCTCCTACCTCCTAACATAGAAGGGAGATTGAGAGATTTTTTTTAATTTTTTTTTCCCCCCTTCCATGCTCTTTCAGGGAACCGTAAGGAAATTGAGAGATTGAGACTGACTGTAAAAGGAGGTAATATATGGAAACAGGAAATCTACTGGGTCTGATTTTTCACCTCAGCTGGGCTGAAAGAAGAATCTAGGACTGTCACAGATAGAAGTGATCAGGTGTCACTTGTACTGAGGAAGAGCAGGAAGATACTAACCCCACTGGAGCATATTGCTAGAGTTTATCAGCTACTTACAAGTAATGAACTAAAATAAGAATTAGCTACCCTTATGATCAGGGTCTTCTGTACGCAATTTTTAGTATGACAAACATCCTAGGAAAATTGAAACTTTTATTCTTATAGAGTATTGAAGTCAACAATGTGCTTATGTGTGCAGTTACTTCTTGTTGCACCTGGGCACAAAGGCATTCCTTTAATTAATAGGTGAGCAATGGAAATTATCTCCTTTCAGAATATTTCCAGATGCTATTGCAGGATGATGGCACTGGCTTGCCCTGCTCAGGCTTCCAGGGGAAAGTCCACAGCACAATGAGATATACTAACAGACTCTGAAGAGTGATCAACACAGAGAGAGTATATTCTCCAAAGGCTCTTGTTCCTCAGTAAAACAGTTTTCAAACTCAGATTTTTCAGGGGAAGCAGTCTTCCAGGACCCAGATGCAGAGTATTTTTGGACCCCGTACAACTCTTGGCTACTGTTCCTCGGGAAAGGCAAAAACATTTCATGGTCACATATGTATTTAACGTGAAATTAATTTGCGTTGTTCTATAGAATGTATTTCATTTCCATTAAATGGCAAGATGATACACCATATTATCTCTATTTCTAGACAGTGTTTTTCAAGTGTATTGAAGATTCATAGATATGAAAACCGGAATCTAAGTATCTATTTAGTACAGTGTATAACTTTAAATCCCCCAAGAGAAAATTTGACAGTCAATTGTTATTGCCATTCAGATGTATGTGAAGACTTTAAAGTGTGAAGGTTTTATAGCACTATTTTTGATTTGTGCTAACTAAAGCAGTTTAAAAAAAAAACAAACTGAAATTTCAACTATAGAAAGGACTTTTTATACGAGCATGTTTTTCAAACATGCCAGTCCCAATTCCCTGCAATTTCTTTACGAACCACTAATATTTATTTAATGGATTGCCTTCTCTACTATAATAGAGCTACTCTGACTTATAAATCCACCAAAAGATCTGAAATTGACACCACACAGAAAATTCATCTCTGGTCCGGATTTGGAATGTAAGTGCCATTACATCTAGAAGACTAAATGCGAAGTCTTATAAAATTATTTATTATACACATATTAGTTAAAAGTCAAATGCCATGAAACCACTGCATTTTTATATAAAAAAATCTACAAAAATTCAACAAAACTTGTACAAAAATGGGTACTGCGTATTTCATAGAAAATCTTGTGCACAGGTAAAGAATTGCTTAGGGATAGCTTAGATTATGACCACAAATGACCAAATTCAGGATTTAAAAAATCTTCTTCTATTACTTAAGCCTAATGTCTACTTTTACTACTGTAAAACACAGTTCAAATGTTCTTGGTCAAAACCAGTTTTAAGGATCATTCTTGTGTGGGCAGAACCAAGACTCAATGTATTTTTCATAAACTATGTCTGAGGCTAACCTTCAACATCTTTTTGAAGCTATTGAAATTTTGTTTCAGCCCTGCACAGAGGAGCCAAGAATGAACATTTGAATCCTGCAAAAAGGGAATTTGTGGAAATAGAATTTTATAACTACTTTCAAGCCATACTCATTTCCTTACATATGCTTGTAGAGCCTTAGAATTCATCCCACATTTCTTGTATCACAATTTCAGATTGAGTTATGTGGTGGACTTAGAGTTAGCCAATTTTAAGGAGAAAATTCTTTAAATATTTCTCCAAAGTCTGCTTAGACCATTGCAATTCAATATAGGGAAGCTCAGCTAGTATCAAGCTAGTATCAGTATAGGGAAGCTGGGTAATATCAAGAAAGCCATTCTAACTACGCAGAAGTTTAAATAAAAAGCAGAAATTGGCCTACAGATTTTGAGTAAGAAAAAAGGACAAAACAGAATAAAGCAAAAAAGCAACATTAGTATCTTTGATTACATTGTTCTCTTCCAGTCAATCATTTACTTTGATGGTGTCTGAATTGTAACACATTGAGTTGAATGAAGTTCCCAGTTGCTTTTTTTTTCTTTCTTTCTTTTTTTTTATTCTTCTCTCAGAGATTTTAATACCAAATCTGAGAGTTGTGGTCTATTTAGCTTAAGTATTTTGGTTCAGTTGTAATATTTCTCTTTTCTCTTTTTGTTCACAGAAGATCCAACGCTCAGCTGGAGGAGATGCAATACAGGCTGTGCATCCTGCAGAATACAATGAAGTACTAGAAAACACTACAAAGAAGCGGAGGAAAAGGAAAAAATCAAATTCACTAAAAAGGATTTCAAATTCTGAATCAATTTCGCAAAGATTTGGTATGTAAGAAGCACAATTAATGAAACCACACTGTAATATACCCTCTCAATGTATATGGATTGTTTTGGTGTAACTGGGGATACATCCACGACTGTTTTAAGGAAGCAGTACATATAATAGGTCATATTTAGCTCAATTCACGATTGTCAGGAAGACAGGACATTTAAAATGAGTTGATCAGGAAGATCACACCTTTTTTTATTTAATCTCTTATTTAATTTCTTTATACAGTCAGTCATGTGCACACATATCCTTTGTGTGGTTAATATATTTATGTAATTTTAAGTATCCTTATATGTGTATAGACACATATTATACACACACAATATTAGATTGTACATTATAGTACAATATAGCCTGTATAAATGCAGGTGATGATGAAAATAAGTGTCTGGCCTAATACTATATGCAGGACACGGATGCGTCTCATTACCATTTGAACCTTTCTCCTGTCAATTTGTTCACTTAGTAAGTTCCCGTGTTTTTATGAACATAGTCATTCAAAGTCTCAATACAAACCACCTTTTTTTTTAAACACATTGTGTAGGTTAAAAAATGTCTTTTTGGGTTAATGATGTTGTAGTGAAATTCCTGCACTTTATGCTAGAAAATCGTAGAGGACTAACTAGGTTAAGGACTTCCTACATCTTCTTTAATCACTGTTACAACATATGCCACATGCAAACTAACTTTACCTGTGAAAACTTGCAAGGAAGTTACAAAATACCTGCATGTAAGTATTTAAAACAAAATAGTCTTTTTAAAAGAAGATAAGCAAACTCACTGTTCGGTACAGCTCCTCTTTCTGAGTATGCATGTATGAGGATGGGAATGACAGGAGAGAGGACGAGAGAATCAAGAACACGTACTTTGCCTACACTCATCGTGGTATCCAGAGTATCAAAAGAGCATTCTGAATGAAATGCAAAAGGTGTCATATTCTAAGCCACGAGTACTAATTGTTTAGCAAGTGAAAGGAATACAGTTCATTTCTGAGGCTACCTCCACACCATTCTCAGAAGTAACGAGGAGACCACAGGGAAAGTGCTCAAAGCCCGGAGTATGGTGGCTGTTTATCCGACAATGCTGAGCATATTACTATTATTGTTATTATCAATCTTTAATTCTAATTTTACTTTATCTGCCTAAAGATCCCATACACAAACCCCGCACAATTTAAATTTCCACTCATGGCATAACATTTTCTGTATCAGCGTCCCCATTTGCACAAGGATTGTTTCAGATTCTCGCATAATCTTGCCACCGAATTGCAATTACACCCCCTGCGCTTCGCTGTCGTCGCCGGCTTCCAGGACAATAATCACTTATTCCGCTTACATCGCGTTTCTCTCCTCGGAAAGGACGCGGCGATGCACTTTTAACGGAGCTGTACAAAACCAGCTCCGCGCCGCGCAGCATCAGCCCCGGGAAGGTGCGCAGGGCAGAGTTAGAGGTAGGGGCCGGGCAGGGGCTCCGCAGCGGGGCGCGGAGCGGGGAGCGCAGCCGGGGCAGCCACCTCCCGCCGCGGGGGCTGCGCGACCCCGGCCCCGGCCCCGGCCCCGGCCCCGGCCCCGGCGCGGCCGGGGAGAGGAGCGCTCCCACCGAGGCCAGCGGAGTCACCGTGCCCGCCGCAGCACCCTCCGCTCTGCAGCCTCGCTCAGGGAACGGTAAGTTTCTGTGTCGCTCTGCGGTTTCGCCCGTTCAGGGAGCAAGGGTGGGTTTGGGGAAGGGAAAACGGGGGGGTGGGGGCATAATGGATCCCCGGGAAAAGCACTGCCGGCGCGCAGGGTGAGCGCTGAGGAAAGAGATTTGGCAAGTCCCTCTCTCACTCGTTTGGGGTTTTTTTGCTTTTTCCTCCCCCTCCTATTTAAATTGTCTCATTGTTAGCGGACTACCCCCGCTTCAGGTTACACCCGACGGGGAGGGGGGAAGCAACCGCCCCTTCCCCCCCAAAATAAGATCTGTATTGTCATTAACCTGTTCTTCGTAGTTGGGGAAAATCGGGTGGCAGAAAACCCAAATAAAACAAAGGGAAGGGAGCCGGAGTGATGTCAGCCCTGAGGAACTTGACTTCTGGCAGAGGACTGTCTCGGGGCACCATCCGGCAGCTCCTGCAGAAGTTTCCCTTTCGGTGGCAGCAGCCCAGGTGCGCGCTTAGCCCAGCCACGGCCGGGCATCGCGCCGGGGGCAGCGCCGGGACGCGCCGGGGGCAGTGCCGGGACCCGCCGGGGGCGGCTCGGGCTGGGCCCCGGCCGGGACTCCCTCGCTCCCTACCGCAGCAGCCGCGGCACGGGGCGGACAGACGGAGCACCGAGGGCCGGCCTCCCCTCTCGCTCGGAGGACATGCGGCCCGGCCAGCCGCCTCCAGGCGTGCGGGGCAGCCCCCGGGTGCTGGCCGGGCCCAGCACCCCACTCCCGGCTCGGCCCCTCCATCCCGCCGCCGTCGCCCCGCGAACAGCCCGCAGCTCCCCGGTACCGGCAGCAACCCGACACCACCGCACGCTCATTGGGCTGCACCGCCGACCCCGCCCCCCCCGCCCGCGACGACTCAGGCGACAGCTCGGCCCGCCGGGCTCCGAGAATCGCTGCTGTTTGGCCGACGGTCGCTGTCAGTCCGGTTGAGGGACGGGCCGCCCTGCCACTGCGGTCCCGCCCCCTCGCCTTAATTGATATTATCGGAGCGCGGCGCGGGCGGCCGGGCTGCAGTCGGGGCTGGCGTGCGGCCGGCCCGGTGCGGGAGCCGGGCAGCGGCGCGGAGGAGGAGGCGGAGGAGAAGAAGAAGAATAAGGAGGAGGAGGAGGAGGAGGAGAAAGGCAGCCGGGAGGGAGGGAGCGCCGAGCCAGAGACTAGCAGAGCAAATTCTCCACCGTCTTCTAGCACCCACCAAGCGGCGGCAGCGGCAGTGTCTAGAAATCTATAGCTAGAAATATAAAATCACCCCGCTCCTGCACCATGGTTTTCCAAAATAGGCTCCCTTCTTGGATTATTTTGTGCTCCGTCTGGCTGTTCCGCTTTGCACACACGGGGGAGGCACAGGCTGCAAAAGAAGGTAAGGTGATGCGGAAAACAAAAGTTTGGGCTTATTTATTGCTTTTGCACACGAAGTCTGTGTGGTGGCTTAGCGGAGGACCTGCCTGCCGCTGCGAGCTGCTCGTCAGCCCCCCCTTTAAAAAAAAAAACAGGCATTTTTTTAGTTGAGGTGGGAAGGAGGAAAGAGCAAGGCATTCACTGTGGGTGTGCGTGTGTATGTGTGAGAGACCGGGACAACTGCCTTTGCTCTCAGGAATGAGGTTTGCGAGGCATTTGCACGTGATGAACAGGCATGGGGCTGGGGAGACAGCCCCCGGGATCCGTGCAGGGGAGCCTCATTCTCCTGTGGCAGCCTTAAGCCTCCCGACGAGGTGCCGGGAGGGCGGGTTACCTCGCTTGCTCCCCGGGCGGGGGCTGCAGGGGCTGGGGGCCGAGTTTCAGGGCCCGGGACGTTTCGGGGGAGGCACGGCAGGGAGCGGGGCTGAGGCTGCGGGGCAGCCACTGCCCACCGGGGGCCTGCAGCGCTCGGGCCCCGCGGGGCCGTGCACAGACCGTGGGAAGGAGCATCGGGGTGCAGTTTTGCACCTCCCAGCCGTGCAGGCTGGACACGCGTTTAGAGGGTACATACAGCCTGGCGTCGTGTCTCTGCAACGTGTGTGCTCTCCCCCGGCATCGCTGGAGAGAGGGAGAGGTTTAGGGATGGATGTTTTACACGATCTGCGTATCACAACCGGGCTTCCCCATTCCCATCAATCCAACACCGGTATCTGTGTAAGGCGAAACCCAGACGTTTGTTTCCCCCGCGCACAGGGAGAAAACAGGCAGTTTTCTATCAGAGACTGATGGAGGTGGATAAAATCAATTCACAAAGTCCATCTGGGAATCTCTTTCCTCACACTGAGAAAATCCGAAATGATTTAAAGGAGCGCCCTGCTCGCGTTTGACAGCCGAAGGCGAAGGTCCGTCTCCATCTTCGGGGGGGGGGACAAGATAGGGAAGGGGGAGCCAGGGGCTTTTTCGATATCTCCGCATAGGTATGCTTTTGGGGGTTTCTCCCCCTCAGCTGAATACGTCAATATTTTTCATCAAACCGTTGGTATGCAGTAAAATACCATCTCGAGCTTGTAACTGGAGCTTAAAAAAATTCCTCAATTAAAATGTCCTCTGCCCTTAAGAGAAGGCGGCGATGGCGAGGTTAGAGAGGGAAACAGGAGAGAGCCTTTCCTTAGCACTATTTCCAAAGTTTATTTGGAGGGGCTGTAAAGCACAAAGACCCCCCCCCACGGAGAGTACTAACGCGTGGCCGTGGGGTGGGGAGCGGAGGAGGGCCGGGCAGGCAGGCAGGGAGGGTGCGGGCTGCCTGCCCCGCTCAGCCCTGCGGATTGCGCCGCGATCGGGGCTGCGCCGGTGCCTCCCGGCGGTAGCCTGCCTGGTGTTTGTGTGTGTAATACCTGTATGGATGTGTATATATATGCATCTATACATATAAGTGTGTGTGTATAATATGTGTATGTTTGGGGAAAATCAGCCTAGCTAAAGGAGGGTCAGGAGGGGGCGAGCGGCAGACAGGGATTGATAGCGACTACCTGCTGCAAGCGCAGAAAACTCACACGGAAGAAAGGGCGAGGGGAAAAAAAAATAAAAAAGTAACTTTGCAGCTTCATCCCCGGCCTCGCCGAAGGGCCGGTGGCGGCAGCAGCCCCGCGTGCTTTCCCACCGCTCCCTGCTGGGTACGGAAGAGGGATGGGGGGGTGAGAGGCTGAAAAGTTTTCCGAGTTTCCTTTCTGTAGCTGAATAAAAGCCGCGGTGAGATGCTGGAGAGGAGCGGGGCTGGGTCCGCCTGGCTCTCCAAGCGAGGGGGTGACCGCGTTGCCTGCGGACCCCTCTGCCAGCCCCGCGGCCGAGACCCTTGGGGCGAGGGCAGATGCGCGGGCGCTGCGGACCGCTCTCCCGGGGGACAGGTCCTATCCCTCCGCCCCGTGGCTACGAGACCTCGGGGCTCCGTTCCGGGGCTGCCCTCCTGGGCGCTCCCTCCCCAAACAGGCGGCTGCCGAGCTGGGGGGACTGGGGTGGGGGGGTGCGGTACCGGTGCTCCGCCGGCGAGCCTCGCTCCTCAGCGCGGAGGCGTGTCCGCCTGCGCGCAGCCCCGCGCAGCGCCCGGGCTGGGTGCGCGGCTGCGGCTCCCCGCGGAGGCGAGAGGCCGCTGCTCCCCGCCTGCGCGGCGCCCCGCGGAGCCCCTTCCCCGCGGCCGCGCCTCCGCGCTTCGCCCGCCGGTTTTGCGCCTCCTTTCGCTCTCTGTCCCGCCGCGCCGCGGAGAGGGGCCCCGAGCAGCATCTCCCCTCCGCGGCTGGAGCGCGCCCGGCGTCTCGGTGTGCTCCGCGCGCGGGAGGCTGCGCATCCCCGCGCGGCTGCCGGCGGGGTGCGCGGAGCACGGCGCCGTCCTCCCGCATCGCTTCCCAGCGCTGCACAACGAGCCCTGACGGCCACGGGGCTCCCCGGGCTGGGAGCAGCGCACCAGCCGCTGGCCTGGAAAGCCCTTCCCCAGTAACTTTCGGTGCCACACGGAAACGCCACGTTTTCTTCGCAAGGGGTGTTTGCAGAGCAGGGTTTTATGCTTGCTTGTTTGTTTGTTTGTCTGCTTGTTGTCTTTTCTTTCTGGGATGTGCCCACCCGTTGCTATGTGATGGAGAATTGCTGCCAAATAAAAAGTATAATGAACTGCAGCCATGGGACGTTGTGCTGGTGCTGAAATGGTTAAATTTTTAGTGGTACCTTTTTTCCAGGACCATTATAAATGTTCTTGTTTAACAAAACACCCCATACACCACCTGCTTTTCTATAGAAAGTGTTACAAAGTAAAGCCCCTTGAATTCAAGCTTAATGAAATCAGCAGATAATCTTTCTAGAGAGAGAGACTATCAAACTTCCTTAATGAGTAGTTCCACTTCATTACTGAAATACAGGCCTGGAAGCTACCGTTTTGTGTTCAGCTAACATTCCAGATATTACTGTATGAGCCTTTAAATAACTTTTTTAGTCATCTCATCTTTCTAGTAATTCACTGAAATTTTGTGTTAAATTCTACTAGGAGAAAGGGCTAAAGCCAGAATTATAACCATTTCAAAAGACCTGACAAAAGTTGCTTCAAGTTACAGCCTTAAATCATGCATTGAAATATCAGTACTTAAATGTTGTGTATAAACCTATAAATAGCTTTATAGCTAAAATATACTGAATAGATTTAATTTAAAGAGTTATTTTTTATTTAATCAAATAGAAGTATGAAGTTAAATATGCAGCTTTGAAGAAGGAGTCTTCAAAGTGTACCAAACCTAGATATATGGTTGATCACTTCACAGCTTTGGCTGTGTAATTTGATGTCATACCTTCTTTCACATTTTGTTTGGGTTTTTTTTTTTTTGGACATCACAGATTAACATATTTACCATTTGAAAATCTTACAGAAACTTATAATATGTTAAGAAAGAAGCTTAAAGCTATAATTGAAATGTAAGACAAATATAAAACCGTATGTTTGGAAGTAACAGAACATCAATAATATAACCTCCAATATGTACTGTAAAATATGTAAGAGTTGGTTTATTAGCCTGTGATTAACCACTTTCGGAGATGGGATACATTTAGCTGAAAATAATTGTGGTCCTACTAGACCCGATGTCTTTTTGTATAGAAGTGTCACTGGGGTATAATGACATGAAGATTTTAGTAAGCCATTACCATGAAGTGAATTAGTCTAAATTTGTGTATGTAGGAATTTGTGCATGCAAAGTGTGAGGTAATGGCAGAGTCTTTTATTTTCTGTATTCCTGATTGTCATTTGTTTATAGAATTACTGCTTTATCACTTAAGGGTCATTATTTTTTTCTTTCAAACTCAAAAAGACCATTGCTTTTGCAGTGCAGCTCCCAGTAAGGTACAGACTAGTCCTGTCTAAATCAGTTTGGAAAAGTGTTGAAACGTTGGTGTGTATTTGTTTGCTTTAAGTTCACTGTAATAACCAGCATATGGGAAATGTCCTTCTTATGACAAGGGAGATAAAGGGAGCATGCATCTTAATGACAGATTAGTAACACTTTAGAGCACTGAGAAAAACAATACACTTTGATTTAAGCAATGAAATTGTTAAGATTAATGTATATCTGCTTATATGTGGATGGTACATAATAATTTAATCACAAGTGAATGCATAGCTGTGGTTGCAGACTTTTTTTTTAATAATATGAAGAAAAAATACTAATTTGTACAAAAATTGTATTCTTTTTATCACTTTTTAAAATTCAGACTTTGTTCTTTGGTTTTATATTCCCACTTACTGTATTTAACAAACAATGGAAATTCTTTTTTTTTTTTTTCTTTTGTAGTAATATTGCTGGACTCTAAAGCACAACAGACAGAGTTGGAATGGATTTCCTCTCCTCCCAATGGGGTGAGTACTCCAGGCAAAAATTAAGTTCCTAAAGATGAGCAGTTATTTTACCAAAGCAATTGAAAGACTTGCTTTAAACTAGCTCCCCCTCATATTTCTCTCAGTAATCAATCGTACCAAGTGTTTACGGCTTTTTAATTTTTAGACTGGAAAGAAGCAGACCTCAGGTTGCAGTGTACACATGTACAAGCTAATTAAAAGAAGAGTCTCCTTAGAAACTCACCTAAATGTTGTCTGTATCTTTGTGTTTTGTAGTGTAATCCTTTGTGCTGTACCAGAAAGCTCTGTATATTTATAACACGGTATTTTAAATCACTTTTTCCTTCTTCTTTTAGAAACAGCAGATTTACTTCTGTGTGGAAACTTTCTAAAAATATGTTTTTCATTTTCTGTATAATGGCTGATCATAAATTTGTTTACAATGTTTTCTTTGTAATTGAATAGCACAGATTGAAGTGCTCTAAAATAAAAACATTTATACTGCAGATGTGTTTGAAGTGACATTCCAAACTTGAAACATCCCCAAGTCTTGAGGAGCTTGATATCTGGAACAAGGCATGAATTATGTGGTTAAGGCCACCTCCAGCTTACTTACAAATTAATCTCATGGTACTCCATGAAATCTACCATTTTAAAGTACACCATTATAAAAAATGAGACAGTTAGAAACGTCGTTGTTATTGTCTTATTTATTATCTACGTAACGTTGAGAAAAGCTGCTTTCAGTCTGAATTAAAAGTGGTATTAAAAACCCTTCTTCCTCAAGCCCTGAGGAAGAACATTTTCAGAAAGATATAATGGGTATATTGTCCTACCTTAGCTCAGTCCTACCTTGATTCAGTCTGACAAATCATAAATTATATGGACAGTTCTTACTTATGGAAGCAGTCTTGCTGAATCCATTGCGACTCCTTGCATGAACAAGGAGTTGGGGGATCAGGCCCTTAATCTTCAGCGCATTAAGAAATCCGAAGCCAGAAGAGCGTGAAGTGTGAGTGGGGATATAAAAGTGTAACAAATCCTTTAAATAAGAAGAATGAAAATCTGAAAGTGTCTTTCTTTAAAAGCAAGATCGTAAAATCAATAAAAGCATAAACTGGAAACAAATCTAAGGACTTCAGAAAGAATGTAATGCGAGCTCAACGCGTATGATGGCTAATAACCTCGGCATTAGCGTTTTGCACTGATTGAAGCCTTTACCAGAGGTGTTTGAAAGATTAACTTGGTGGCAATTATATTAGGCCAACCTGTAGATAATGAAAGACATGTCACTACATGTTACACATGTCAGCATTCTTAAAGATGAAAGTAGAGTCAAATTCAACAAATAGTAAAAGGCGACTTTTAGAGGTAGAAGCTAATTTCAATCAGGAATTAAAAGTGAGTCAAAACTAATGACCGGATTCGTATGCATGAGAACGTTCAGAAATAGTTGCCTGTATATGAACATAAAAGTACTATTTTAATAATGTAATTTTGAAAATAAATATTTTTCTAGTTTTAATTACTGCAATAAAGACTTCATGGGAATAAACACAGAAAATCTTCTTCTTGAGAGAAACTACTGCATCATCACAGTACGGAATATATCAGCCAGACACTCGTTAAATGCCTCATTCAACTGCAAATGTTACATCTAACAATGATCTCAAACATTGTTAAGATAACTAAGAAGTTAAAATACCATATATTGAAACCAATAGAACAAGACACATTTGAATAGAATTGCATGTGAATCACCATATGTTGCAGCAGGATAAAGAAAAGTTGGATTTTCTTGCTCTAAAAGCTATCATGGAACTGATCACTTTAGAAAGACTTTAATGAATCGTGACCTCAGATAGTGTAGGTGAAAACCTGTACTGATGTATTTTTTTTCCCCCACAGAGAAGCAGGTACACCTCCAATGGACTACTTGAAATAATAATTCTGTGATTACAGAATTGAATCATAAGCCATATTTCCTTAGTTTTTTAGGAAAATCATATTCCATGGCTTTGGGAAAATATGGAAAGCTAGACTTCAGTGTTTAATGCTAGGGATAACATAAAGTAGGACTTCTTATCTGAATTTAGTGTTTTGTATTGTTTTCCTTAACTGTAGCATAAGAATCTCTCTAATACTAGCTAGCCTCATGTAATGGGGTTTTGACTCCACGAAGGCTCATTTGTGTTGTATTATGAAAAATGGTTTGATTTTGTTAAATGTATTTTGTTTGTTTGTTGGTTTTTTGTTTTGTTTTATGGGGGTTTTTTTGTTTTGTTTTGGTTTTTTTTTGAGGGTGGGGATTTGTTTTGATAGAGCGGTCCACATCAAAACCCGAGGAGTCAGATTCTGTTGTGTGGTGCATTAGAGTTACTTTCACTTCAAAGATATGAAACGTTGTCTAACTGGAATATCTCATTGCAGAATCTGGCTTGGTGTTTTGAGGGAAGACTGCTTACACAAGATAAAAAATAAAACAGACAAAAAACCTAAACCAACCCAAAACAAAAAGCCCAACACTACCTCATGTGAAATGGAGAATATAAAAATCAGTAAAAATTCAGGCTTCATGCCTTTTTTGTCATCTTTGTGGTTTTGGGGGTTTTTGTTTTGGTTTTTGTGGCAGAGCCAAAAGACTCAGCTCAGGGCCCCTTTTTTTCCTTTCCTTATTAATACTGTTCCTTATAGAGGGGGAAAAAAAGCCTTACCCATTCAGATCTAATAAATCTGTTATGAAGATAGACTTTCTTCTGTTCTGAGATTAATACAGTTCCATATGCAATCAGTTCAGTTAACTCCATGAGCATTTAATAATATATTTCAATAATTTAATACCATATGCATATATAATACCATACATACCGCGTCTATATTAACTGTAGGTCTTTGAAATGCGCTTTGATATTTACAACTTCTGTGCATTTCAGCATCTGCAGCCATGACATATTTTGCGGTGATAACTTCCAGCCACATCTGCTTTTTCTTGGAGCAGTAGACCAGCATTAAAATGATCTTATTTGCTGTCAAATAGGCTTGCGAAGTACTGTATACCGCATGGCTCCTACTCTGGGAAACCAATGCTTTCCATGCTTGGTTACCAGTATAAGGAATGTCAGTGGGTGCTCCATCCTGCAGAGGTGCCGAGCATGCCAGTCCCACAAAGCACTTAAGCACATGCTTACCATTAAGCTCATAAGTACTGCCATTGATCTTAAGCGTGAGCTTAAGTGCATTATTGACACAGGGCCAGAGGGCTAAGTGCCATACTGAGAAGTCACGGTTGCCTGTATCATCGGGTGAGGATAGCTCAAACCTCCCCCCCGCCCCAATTCATTATGGTTTCTGCAGTGAATTAAATGTTACAAGAGATGTGAAAAAAGGTGAGAGACAGGTATTGTTTTGGTTACACCTGGGCAGATCCGCCTGGTTGATTTCAGTGGAAGGTTTGCCATTGCCGGAGGTGCAAATTCTCATGCCACCAAAAGCCGTTAAAGACTACCGGGCTGTTACAGGCTTACCAGTTTGTTACACAGTTGTTATCCTAAAGAGGGAACAACAACAAAACCCAGGCTTTGAACCAGTGAACTTTCAGTCATGTGGGTTGTTCTTAATTATGTATGTAATCTCATGGTTCATTTGAACTCCCAACTAAATGAAGCTTGCTGCTTTTAACATGGATGCAGCCGCTGAACGAAATGTGGGGTGAGGATCTGCTGCTTACCTTCTTTGGTTTGTAAGTAGGACAGAAGGTGGACTGAACAAAAAGGGACAATCAAAATGTTTTCTTGCTTTCAGTTTTTGAATTCTGTCTGTTTTCTTTTGCCCTCTCTCTCTTATGCCACTTTCATCATATAGGAGTGAAAATCGTACGACTCACAAGTTTCAGGACCCAGTCCCATGCTTTCTGCACAACTGAAAGTTTAACTGGAAGTTTTATGTACACAAGTTTTATGTGCTGTAACACTAGGCAATTTCAGTTTCTAAGACTTCACTGATTTTAGGTTTCTCTGGAAGCGAAGCTGCCTCCCTCCTTTTGGTCTTTGCTCACCCGAAACTGTCATGACCTTAATGAAATGTGGGAAAGCCCAGTGTGTAATCAGAACTTGGTATGTTGAACAGCCCTCTCTGAAACTTCCTCTTTACAACTGTGCCCATGATATGACAATGATTTTTAGAAGTTATTTATGTGTGGGAAAGACGTGGAGGGAGAGAGAGCCTGCAGCTGTGTTAATATGTATTTTCTTTTGGGTGCTTAAGAGTATTTTAACAATAACCTACTTTTTATGAAGCCGTATTGTAAAAAAGGAGGAGACTTGAATTGTGTGAAGCCTTTTAAAATACACAAGAGTTACATCTGGTGGCGTACTTGTTTTGTATTACTAACTGTTTGCTGTTGTTTTAGTGGGAAGAAATTAGTGGACTGGATGAAAACTACACTCCTATACGAACATACCAGGTATGCCAGGTGATGGAATCAAACCAAAACAACTGGCTTCGGACTAACTGGATTGCAAAAAGCAATGCACAAAGGATTTTTGTAGAACTGAAATTCACTCTGAGGGATTGTAACAGTCTTCCTGGAGTTCTGGGGACTTGTAAAGAAACTTTTAACTTGTATTATTATGAAACAGACTACGACACTGGCAGGAATATCCGAGAAAACCAATATGTAAAAATAGACACTATTGCAGCAGATGAAAGTTTTACCCAGGGTGATCTTGGGGAGAGAAAAATGAAACTTAACACAGAGGTGAGAGAAATTGGACCTTTGTCCAAAAAAGGATTCTATCTTGCATTTCAGGATGTAGGGGCCTGCATTGCTTTGGTCTCTGTCAAAGTCTACTACAAGAAGTGCTGGTCCATCATTGAGAACTTAGCTATTTTTCCTGACACAGTGACTGGCTCAGAGTTTTCCTCTTTAGTTGAAGTACGAGGAACTTGCGTCAGCAGTGCAGAGGAGGAGGCAGAGAACTCGCCAAAGATGCACTGCAGCGCAGAGGGAGAATGGTTAGTGCCTATTGGAAAATGTATCTGCAAAGCGGGATACCAGCAAAAAGGAGACACGTGTGAACGTAAGTAAACGTGCAACTTGTTGTAACATGTACATTATAGGTTATGTTCTACCAGCTTCCCCCCCTCCCCAAGAGAAATATGTCATCAGTCTGCTTTTAAAATTTTTGGATCCTCAATCTGTAAACTTCATACTGGCTAATCCAAAGTAGTGAGCTCTCTGGATATGGAAATCAGCAGTTGCATACTGCATTTTAAAATTTAAACTAGAAGATTTAAAGTTGTATGAAGTATAGATTCAGGATTACCGTTTTAAACCGGTTAAGGTTATGTTCCTTGTACCTCTTGCTGAGCAAGTCATACCTATCACAGAACATTGTATTAATAATCTCAGATATGAGTAGTTAAACAATTTGTTCTTTCACATGGTCTGTGACAGAATTATAAGGAAGCCAAAGCTGAGGAAGAATGAGCTGTGGTTAGTAATGGAAAGAATACACACACAATAAAAACTGAGCTAGAGGTTTGTCTCGTAAGTGCGTACAAATTCAGACAGAAGAGTATAATTTTAGATCTTTCAAACAGAATATCAAGTTTCCAGAGTAAAATGTGTTTTCCTTTCTACAATATCTTTTGGCATAAAACTAACTCGAAACTTTTGGCTTGCCAGGGTATCACTGTGATTAGTTTAAAATACTAGCAAATCCAAGACTACTGAGTTGTACTTTTTAATTCAGACTGGTTCAGTTACCCGTATTCTCAGAATTATTTTTACCCTTAGCATTGCTGTTGCTGGGGCTAACACGTATAAGACACTTCTGCTTAGTGTGAGAAAGGATATTTCATTGTCTTCACTTACAGTAAAATCAAGAGAATAGGCAGTTTGCTTGAAAACAGGTATTTCCATGCACATTTAACACAAGGTCTATAATTTTTATTGTAAGATGACACAAGGAGTTATACCTTACCATATTCTTACCATAAGATAGGCAGACATTTGTTGGTGAGAAATGTTGTAAGTCAAAAACTGGAAAAAACCACCACAAATCTGTGAAGAGGAGAAACCTACAGAATCTCAAAAAAAAAAGCTGGCAGCAGTCACTGAGTCTGAGATGTCTGTGTGAAGACTTCAAAATCCTCTAGAGAGGATTACAAGCACCCTAAAAGAAAAATAAATGTATCTTATTATTAATAATTTGTCCTCAGGGAAGAAAAACGATTGTGTTCTTGATGAGTTTTTACGGGGAAATTTGGTACAAGGTGAAGTGAGTGGAGTTGATCTGATGCCTTTGTAGCGTTGCACAAATCTTTCATTGTTCTGTTGGGAAGGGATGAGGGCTTATATGCTGCGGAGGGTGATCGCATTAGGAGTAATCGTAATATGAAAAACTGCCCCCACGAAACCATTCAGTAGACTGTATCAAAGCCCTGTTAAAAATATTAAGCCCTGTGTCCTGTAGAAGCTTGTTTTGAGGTTTTCAAATTTTTTTTGGAGCGACTGACTTTTTTCCTTTTCTTATGTAACTTGCTCTTGATTACAGACCTAGTCATGGTTGATGTAATTAATATACTAATTTTATTTGACTTTCAATAAAGGAGAGAAAGTATCTAAAAAGAAAGCAGTGTATGTTGGGAAGTGGGTGGGGGACAGGAGCTGAGTGAACATGGGGGGGATGGATAGAGAAGAAATTGTCATTTGGTAATGAATTCAAGTAACCTGTTTATTAAACAGGCTTCTTAATTTCTAACCGTGCTGATGTTGACAAAAGAATTAAATGATAACTTGTACTTGAGAATAGTAGCGTGCTCATTTGCAAGAACACTTCCCATTTTTGGCTTGCTTCCAAAGCAATCGCTAAGAGAATACGCTACTCTGGAAACAGTCCAGACGATCATTTATGGTATTTTTCCTCTTTTCTTTCAGTGATCCTCTTGATAGTTTCAAAACAAACTCTGGCTCCGTATTGAGGCAAGTTAATGTATTTGAGAGGGAAAAGGTGGGAGGCAGGCACTCGCCGAATGCGCGCTGTTGGCAGCTCGGAGTCAGAACGGTCTGGATGACTGTGGCGCACAACAGTAATTGCCGTCTGTGATACTTGTTAGCCATGTCTGTGCTCGGGGATGTTATTAAGTATGATCAACTATGTAGTGACCGATAATACAGCTGGCACACTGATACTGCGTCTGTTTTTTGTGACAGATATTGAGAGAAACTTATCTGAACATTGACACTAATGCAACTGGCTATCTGTTACTGTCAAGCTGTGTAACAGATCAAGCAGAAGCAAGTTGGCGTGTGCTTCCTTAACCTAGAGCTTTTATAGCCTTGTCTGAGGGCTCACTTCTGCAGATACTTTGTACCTGGCATGCTGCGTGACTTCTTTGGGACTACTCATGGCAGAAAGCATTGTGCTCTGTCAGGATGGGCAGAAGTCTGTGATTCCTTTCTCACACTTGCTAAAGCTCAGCTGAATTAACTTAACACAATAGGAAGGTCTTTTAAAAATACAGAATAATACCTTATCTGGCTGCGTTGTAGCAAAGGTAGGGGTAGATGGCCACATTGTAGTTCCAAATAGCTCTTCAGCCTGTAACTCAGTGGGGATTTTCATTTGTGTTACACTAGCTTGATTGGCTGGCTGTGATTGAAGAATGTGTTCCTTTTGCATACAGCTTCTCTCCTGTGTGTGAAATAATTTATTGAGTTCAGATACTAAAACAATTGAATTTTGATTTATGCACAACTCTGCACTGGATGTGTTGCCAGATTTTTTTGTTGCATGAATGTAAGTAACTGGTAATGCTGGGAAGGATAAGGAAGAAAACAATCAAGAGCCGTGAAACACATAACCTGGAAAATGAGCTCCCATGTGTTCCTCCTTCAGTGCTTGACCTTTCAAGCTGAATTAATTTTTTTTTTTGGATGTACACTGATTACTTCTCACTATAGGTGTGCCAAGGAGTCCGTGCCACCTCAGTCATCTATAGTGATAACACACATACATAAGAGGGCCAAATTCCAGAGAGATCACAATTGTCATTTAAAGCAAAATCTTAAAGCTGGGTGAAACAAATATGAGAAAACTAGACAATGAGCCTCTCAACTTTGACCTGCAGATTCTTTTGCTTGTCTGCAAGGGCACTATCTTCTCAGTGCTGATCTTATGTCTGCTGGTGTGTGGCACGAGGCTTTGGTGTGGAAACTGTACATTTTAAAGGATTGTCTTGAAAGGTACCTAGCAAAGGTACCAGAAAGGTACTTAGAAATATTTAGTTCTTCCAACGTCATGTATTGCATCTGTTCTGCCAAAAAAAACACCCAACAACAAACACCCAATAAAGTTCTCACTAAGTGTAGTGGACTCCCAATAGGTCTAACTTTGATTTTTTTCTCATAGTTGAGTCCAGTCGATATGTTGTGCACGTAAGGACCACACTGTGATCAGTGATTGGTATTTGAAGCAGAAAATAATTCTTTGAGAACTTCTAGTGTAATGTATTTTCCATCTGTTTCATGTTAGTTGGGGGTGAGGAGGGAGAGAATTAAATTTATTCAATAGGAGCAGTAGAGTGATATTTCAGAAGGTAGGAAGCATCACTGAATATGACTGAACTGAGAAATTACATAGATGATTTGGCACCAAGTCAAAAAATTCAGAATTCTAGGGAAAGCCAAATGGGTGCATTTTACTGTTAAACATTTTATAATACCATATGCATTAACAGTTATTTTATTGGCCCCAAAATGGGGAGAGGATTATAGCTATTTGTACATTTTGTCTTGGTGAGGTAAAAAGGGAGCTACAGGCTTTTCTTTCCAAACTTTCTCATGTGCTGTACACTGTGCCAGACTGCAAGCTGCATCTGTTCTTTCTTTTTTCTTCTTGGGACAAACTTTTATGTCTTGACTTTGTGAAATATTGCTTGATAACAGATCCAGAAAATGAATTTGCCTTATGCTTGGCATATTCGTGGTAAAGTATGTGTGGTTGTGGTTTTTTTGTTTGTTTTGGTTTTTGTTTTTTAATATTACTCCACTTAGAAGCTGCTGTGCCACAAGTTTAAAGGTAAAGGGCAGTGAATTAAGGGGGGAATGTGAATAAGTTGTCATTAAAAAAATGTTACCGTGCTTCTAAAAAGCCTAAGTTGCGCACGTTGTGAATTGGGTGTAGAGTTTAGCCCAGGTAGTGAGTCCCAAAAGCTGTGAGTGACCTGCAGCTTGAGTAACCTATGTTGACGTTCCTGTATTTTCAACTTGAAAATGTTCTGCTTTGTGGAGAAGGGGAAAAATGTTAGAAAAGTTTCTCAATGGCATTTATATCATCAAGAGACTAAATGTTTCCTTTTTTGAAGACAAGTTACCTTTCTTCCATTTGCCTCCAAAATTACTCTAGGGAAGAGAATGTATTCTCAGCAAATTGAACCAGAGCAGAGAATGAGGATATCTCTGAGTCTTGTAATTTTCTCTGAAGCCAGTGGAAGTTCGACAGGAGAGTGTCTACCTCCTTCCCTTCTTATCCCCTAACATATTAAATAATTTTTCTGTTCCTTTTTTAAAAGAAAGGTCAATGTGGTCTGATACCAGGTGCCACATACAGCTGCGTAGGAACTATGGGATTTAAAAAAACATATCATGTAAGTATCTTTCCAAAGGATCCTAGCAGGGTTCAGAAAAATATACCAGATACTTTTAAGGTGAAAGTAAGACCTTCTAGCTAGATGGTCAAGAATACTGAAGGTGTTTCTACTATGAAATGCAGAGCTGTGATTTCTGCTTCCAGCCCCCTTTGGAGTTTCTAGAAAGTTGAATGTCTTGGTTTTCTTTCACCCTGGAGGCTTCTGACTGCCCTTCTTGTCAGAGAGATGTGGTAGAAAGATATATTTTCTTGCTATATTTTTCTTTTAGAACAGTCTAGTGTTCATGAAGAGGATGATTTTCACAAATTTTTCAGTCTCCCTAAGTCATTCGGGTTTCTTTAACCTACTTTGTTCGTGTCCTTCAGCCTTTTGGATATGTCAACACAGAGAAGAGAAGGGGAGAGGAGCTATGTCTACTGTTAAACACATCCTCTTTGAAGAGGGGTTTCCAAATTAAATCATAATAAATGGCTTGTGTTCTCAGTGGTCAGGGCTAGCCATCACCTGAAGAAATGGGTGCTTCATAGCATTTTCTCCTAGGCTCCTTAGGGTTCCCTTTGGTCCTAAGATACAGTTATTTTTTGTAGTGTTCCTTTGCCTGAAGTGTCTGAATTAGTTTGATTAATATGATTATAGGCCATCACAGTTTTGGTGATACAGCATTCTCTCTCTCAAGTCTGCAATGAAGATATGTGAGAAGGAAGGTGATGTTAAGTTGAAGTGATCGAGTGGTGGAGGCAGTCAAAACTGGCTAGTTGTCATCCACAATGCCATCAGAGTGACCCCTAAAATGAATTAACTGCAGAGCTACTGACGGGTTTAGTTTCCAACGAACTAGTTGTTTTGCTCCAGAAGAGCTGACAGGAGTGAAATAGCACATGCAGGTGGGCAATCAGGAGCCCAGATCCTAGAAGTGAAATTGTTGGATAATGTAGTTGAGTGTAGAGCTCTTTCCTTTCTCCAGCCTCTCTTCTTTCTCCCGCCACGCCATGCTGTTCCTCTTCCCCGATTCTGTTGATTCCAGGAATTAATTTTATTTTTGCATTTTGCTAGAACTTTGCTGACTATCAGTTCCTTAAACTAAATTTATTGTACTTTTTTTTTTTTTTTCTGTCAGATTCACTGCTGTGCACAGGTTTTGAAAACAAAACAAAGCCAGCAATGAAATCTAACAGAGTCTTAGTGATTTCTCTTTTAGTTACAGAGGAGGCACTAAAGCTGTCTTTTTATGGGTCTGGGATGCCACTGCTGAATTAGCTACGGTTGCTCAACAGCTGGGCTGTTAACTCCTTAGCCATAAAGTCTACCTTCTGTTTGTTCTAAATGAAGCTTTAGTTGCTATTTAGAAATGGAATCTCATCGTGTCAAGTCTGTTGCCCAAAACCATACATCTTGTTTCCAAAACAAACTTTTCTGCCCAGAAATCTTTTGTGAAAGGTGCAATAGGCATGCAATAGTTTTGTTATAATTTTGTATGTATAAAAGATTTTCCTAGACAAAAAAGCAACTGGCTTGCTTGGAAATTCTGAGGTTGTTTTTTTGTCCAGCATTTCTGTTAACCTCTGAGAATTAAGCCACTAAAATTAAATTTAAATATTCTCCCATTTGTACTCAGAAATGAAGAAGTGACACATATAATTCTTGTTAGGGGAATCTCAAGTGTACATGCATTAAATTCCATTAAATACAACTGTTAACTTTTTAAGAAAAAAACAAACAAAAAAAACCCCCAACCCCCCCAAACAGAAAACAAGGTTCCAGGAACTGAAAAAAGGAGAGTTAGTAGGTTACAGAGAAACTGAAAGTAGAGATCATTTAATGGAAGAACTGATCACAGAAAAGAGAGAAACATATTAGTAAGTGTTTAACTAACCTACTTTATGTATCTGCAAGACATCTATTGTATGGATAGTGAAATGCTGTTCGAAGTTGTTCAAGTAAACCATGCAGTTCAAGGTAGAAATTGTTCTCTGAAAACAAAAAGCCTTAAGCAAAGGAGTGAAGTGGAGGTTCTTGTTCGAGAAGTGGGACAAACATACAGAGGGATCCATGTTCGGTACTGAAGTTGAAAGAAAATAAAAGTTATGTGAACAAAATGTTGGCTTAACTAGAGTAGCTTTTGAATTTTGCTGCATCCCCTGCGTCCCAAACTTCCTCTGTTATCATGAAAATATTTGCCCCCTGCACCCCAGCAGTTTGTATCTATTAAGCAGTACTAAATTTTTAAGAGTATCTGACTGTTTTTATTTGGGAAGCTGTGGAGATAGTTTTCTTTTCTCTTTATGTGGGTTTTCAGTTAGTATCATGCTTGTTACCACTTGAACTACGGTGTAAAAATTAATTGTTCCTTCTTGACTTCTCAGCGTTAAATCTTGTTGTTTTCCCTGTACTGTGTAAGCTCTGTCTGCAATGCTAATTTAGTTATTAAAACCAGTAAGCTGTACACAGCTTGTGGACTAACACTTTTTAAATTGAAAACACGTAAAACATTTTTAACTTAATATTTGCAAAGACAAAATGGATCTTTCGAAGTGTACTCAATACATATACTTCATTTATGTCATGGTTGTGTTGTTTTTTTCACCCCATAGAAATACTATAAATACTACTTTGTTAATAAAATCTTAAGGCCGGAACCAAGTTAAGAATAAAACAAGTTGTAAGGGTTTTCCTTAAAAGAATTAGAAAAGTATGTTCAGGGGGCCTATTAAAAGCCAAAGATGGTTCACATGACAGGAAAAATATGCAAATGTTTTCTACTGTAAGCCTTCACAGAATGTTGTGGCATCAAAAAAAAAAAAAAGAAAAAAAAGGCAGGTTCACTGTTTAATCCAGCATTACCCATCTTTAATTTAATAAAAAGTAACCTCTCTTTACAGGATGATGTATCGAATTTCTTCTATAACCTTGCATTATTGAGAAAACAGTAGAAATAGCAAATATATGTAAGATATTTTTATGAACTGTCTTCTCCTTGCTTAGAGAAGCTTTTATCCCTGCACACTTCCTAATCTTTCTGTTGCCTGTATCTGTCACAGTGAGTTCTCTTGTCCCTAATATTAATGAAAAATATGTTACATGTGAAAATGAATAGTATCCTAGTTTATCGTTTGCAGCAGAAACTTTCTTTCCTATGTGAATCTCATATGTAATTTCTTGTGCTCAGGCATATTAGCAGTATGTCCAGTGTTTTCACCAGGGTGCCTCTGGTGAAGGATTATTCTCGTGTACTTTCCCATTAATGACTGTTTCTGATTTCATCAAGTCTCTCTAATAAACACAACATGCCAACATACTGCAGAGTGACTGTTCAGTATTTAACACTTTTTTCCTTACTTCTATTTTTCTCCATTAAGAAGAGATTTTCCTATTAGGAAAAATTACATTTTAGAAGCTATATGCATTTTAGGGAATTTGGCTTAATATTAAGCTAATTTATAAGTATAATTCAGAGTAGCAAAGGCAACCAAGTATGAAACTTGTGTGAGAGAAGAATTGGGCTCAATTACTATACTTCTAGAGTCCTGATCCTGACAATACATGTACCTGTATAGCTTTATTTAGCTGGGTGGCCCCGCTGCCTGTGCTAAGGAAGATGAAGTTGCTCACATGTGTAAGAAACATCAGGGTTTTTTACCCAAGGTAAATTGATACTTTAACTTCTTAATTTTTATGGTTTTGATTAGTTGCATGTGACCCTTGGCAAGACATGGCTCTCCTGCAATAATAATATTAAGCATTTTTCTAATAAAAGTCTAATTAACTGTAATTATTAGTATTTTCTGACACCTGACATACCTCAAATGTGTGTGATTGATGGATATAAAGGAAGTACATCATTAAGAAATATAATTACTGCTATTATTTTGCAATGTATTTAATATACATAAATGCAAAGATTATTTCTTGCTGTAACTGCAAAATAAGTTAAGGGTCAAATTTTGAGAAGCTGGTGCAAGTCTAGAGCCCTGGCTTGCTGGTTGGCTACTGATTTTTTTGTTTTGAACAAAAAAATTTCTGATGGTATGTATTACCATAAATAAACATGCTGTAGAAAGTGTAAAAATGGGGCTCCTGGTTGTCAGTAAACAAGTTTATGACTATTATAAAGAAGGTATGCCTAATGCAGAAAACTATCTGCAGGACTGCAGGCTGAGGCATCATCCCTAGAACTTAATGGCAAGAATCCTGTTAACTCAATCGAGAGTAACATTGTGTGTTAATATTTTCCTACCGAGGGAAGTGCCAAAGTTTTAAGTAACTGTAAGCATATACATAAAGCTAAAGCTTTTACATTGATGAAACATATTTAAATGCATGTTTGATTAGGTGTGCTTTTCTGAATTGTAGGTATTGTGTTGGTATAAAAGTGTACAGAGAAGCGAATATAAATGGGACTCAGAAATTCCACTCATGATACATGAGATGTCTAATTTCTAGCATAATTAATGGATATAACTTGTTATTATTCTTTCCTTACGTTTAGTGAATGTGAAATATCACCCAGCCTAGATGACTGGCATTAATTTTTCCAGTAGATTGAATACAGTGGATTGAACTAGGGCGGCCCTTGAAAGTGTTACTCAGAGATCTTCTGGCGCGTGACAAAAATGGTGGGCCTCATGTAGCCATATGCATGTGACCTGCTGTATGTTCCCTTCACCTTACTGGATATGGCCTCATGATGTGACTAAATTGCAAGTGTCTCCTGATGCTTGATAGAACTTATTCTTCTCAAATGACGATGTATATGCTTTTGTTCTAGTCTTATGACATAGTGTAGATGTGCATATTTCTCTATAGAAGTCTAAACCCCTGTGTAGGAGAGGGGTAGGATGTCAGAGTTCTCCATCTGCTTCTGATGGATCATCAAGGAAAAACTCAGGAGTTGTCTGGAGCTTGGATTAATGACCTGATCCACTCAACCTGAAAAGCTGGCACTGCCTGTGGCCTCCAACCCTCCAAATCCCTCAGTTTCTCAGCTTACAAGCCAGTCTTAATTCATGAGTAATAAGCATAGTATTCTTTGAACTTCCTACATGTACCATCTTTTTCTACACTAAACTATTGTATGGGTAGATTTTGAGCACAAATGATACATTTCATGAATGTCTGTGTGGTGCCTATTTTAACTGATCCGTTTGTGTCCACAGAGGGACGTAGTTGGTGTTGAGAATCTCATTAAATCTCTAATTTAAAATCTTGGACCCCTTGCTTAGCTACCATGAAAACGCTTGAAGAATGTTGGTAATTGAGATTCTATAAGTAAAGTTTATTGTATTCCTAAATGTTTGGCAGTTTGTGTGCCAAACAGCTCAGCCCTGTTGGTGCTGGAACAAATTACATGTTAAAAAATTTGCCTGTGGAACATGTCTGAGTGGGCAACATGTGGCTGTGATCACTGATCATATTTACATGATCTCATTCAACTCAACTTTTCCAGACTTAGGTCAATTATTTTTCTTGCTGAGGAGAATTTGAACTCAGATCTTTTGCTTCAAATAGGGCATGCCCATTAACCAACATGCAGTCACTGTTAGAAGGTTTTATTAGACCCTGCTGAAACTTGCTTTTCCCATAGTCTAGCAGTTAGAACCATTCATATGGAACGGTGGGTTCCAGTCTCTAAGGTTCTGAACTTTCTTCTATATATGTATGTATTTAATATATAAAAACACACACACACATTATATATAAAATATAAAACATTTAATCTTAGATGTTTGAGCTTTTGTGTTTCAGAATGTTAACATATTTTTGTCTTGATCAGTTTATTTGTACCGTGTATATATTTCTGAGGTGAATGATAGAACTGGAGAAAATGTTCTACTGATTTTTCCTTTGTTTATAAGGGTGATTTGTTTATATGTCAAAGCAAATGGTGATATATTGATCTTTTTTCTTTTTTCTGTTAGACCGTATAGTTTTGTTTGAAGTCTTAAAATATCAGATAAGAAAATGTAATTAGAAAGAAAAAGACTGCATGAAACAGATTTTTTTTATTTTATTTTTTTTTTAAGAACATCTTTGGTATTTCTTTTTTAATTGCTGGATAGACATAATTTTGGAGTGTGATTGGAATCCTATTGAAGAGAGGGTCTTCTTACTTGATTTTGTTGTCTTCGATCAGGCCCATGATACAGTCTCTTAGCTGAAATCAAACATTGAACCTTGGATGTTTGATTTCTCATGTTTCAAAATGTCAACATATTTTTCCTTGATCAATTTATTTGCACAGTAAAGAAATTAGATAACTATCTATTTTAATTTTTGTCCAACTTACTGAAAAGTTTTTCTTCTGTACTAGTAGCTCTTCAGTAAAAATTAACATTCGTTATTTTCTTTCTTGAGTATGTTATAATTGTGACGTTGTTTTGCGCTGATTCTGTAAGAACAATATGTTTATACAGACAAATGGACAACTTTCAAAGTGTGGGCAGTTTTATTGACACTAACTAGAAAAAGAAGTGCTGATAAAGTACCCCCAAATGATACCTAAAGGAAATGGCCATTGTTTTAACTGTTAGCAAATCCCAAAGCTCCGTATTGTCACCTAATTATCTCACCTATGGAAGTCTCAGCCAGATTTAATCTGCAGCCTGCTGCTGGGAAGTGTGAAGGTATCATGTGCTTAAAATCATAAGCAGGGTTGAAAATCATGTCCCCCAGTGCAGACTGAATAGAATAGTCAGTCTGTGATCTGTGACTGTCTCTGTTCACTTTCACTTATCATTAGTTGCACATCACTTAATTTTCTGATTAAAAGGGGGAATTCTTTGGCTTTATGATGTGTATGCTTGTCTGTCTGCTTTAGTTTGTCAATTGAAATAAGTCTCTATTTGGCTTATTATTAAAAAAAGTCTCGTCAGTGGAATTGCTAGTGCATAATGCCAGTAAACAAGGGAAAGAAATAATATCTTTTTAAACCACACTTTTTCTTTTTCCTGGGTGATGCGGCAGAGGAGGAGACAACGACATGCATAGTTTTGATCTTTTATCTTAAAGATTTTCTGTCATATGTAGAGCTACACAGTCACTATATTGTGTATTACCCTTGTAAAAATCATGTACCCAGGAGCATAAGATTCAAAATTGCATGACACAAGTAGAGATGAATGTTTTTTAGAAAATAAAACACATGTTGATCGTACAAATGATGTGCAATCTTTAAGTGGAGAATTTTATTTCTTTCCTTAATACAAGGACTAAATGAAAATACAATCCCTGTTCTCACAGAACAAACCCCATTTTTAAAATTCCACCGTTTAAAGACATTTTGTGTATTTAAGCAGTGACAAGGGTATTCATTATTAATTAACATTCAGGAGATAACTGACTGTCAGTTGCCAGTCAAAGTGGAGCTTGGAAGAATGTTGACATTGATTGATGGACGTGTTCTGGGACTATGCATAAACAGGCTGCTCAGGTCATCTGAACACATAAAACATTACAGATCAGCTCCACATACACAAAAAGATCTTTTGCTTGGGCTGCCCTTCTTTCTAAAGGGAGGATATCCTTCCATGTATCCTAGATTCACTTGATTTGTAAGTTAAACCTTAGCGTTGTAGCACCATGGTTGTCAGTTAAGAAGAGTCTAGTTTGGTCTAGTAAATATGGGTAACATGCAATCGTGCTGCTTCTAGCTGTGAGTGGCTGAGGTGCTTAAGAAAAAACATCAAAACCCATGTTTTTGGATGTTGCTTTATTAAGTGCTATACGTACTTACCTAATGGATATATACTAATGTAATTTCTTCTTTAGGAGGAAGAAAATCCCCAAACCCTAATTTATATTACATTAAAATGCAGAGATGGAAGAGGCTTTTCAATCTTGCAATCTCTACAATCTCTTCAGAAGTGAGTTTTAAACATCTGCAGTCATACCAGTTGTGTGGTAGTGTATTTATGTTCAGTGAAATGAAGACCCAGCTTGTGGCACCCTCACACCTCCTTTTCAAGGAGGGTATAACAAGCCCTTTGTGTGTCACATACCAATTACACTTGCCCTAGGCTGGGTAGCCTATGCCCCATGGGAGCAGTGGCTCAGATCCTCCTGTTTCTTGTGGTGGGCACCTGATTGTACGACAATGGCAGTAGTTAGCTAAAGAAACACAGTATGGTGGTTTATGGACAGTATAGCCCATATAGAGAGATGATACTTTACTGTACAGGTGAACAGCCTGGTCACCTTCAGCATATGATAAGCACCTGCTTCACAGGTAACTTTTCTTCATTTTAATTTTCAGAATATGCTTCCAAATATATCATGGTTGACTTGGATTTGTTAACTAAAAGAGATGGAGGGCTGTTCATTAATGCGATGGAAAAGGAGAGTATCTTCTGACTGGAGCCCTTTTCCTGTGATTATCTATGGGGGAAAAACTCCTGTGCTGTATTACACGTCTCTGTAGGTTAACAGATGGATCCTTCTTATCCTCTTTAAAATCCCCATAGCTATCTGCTTTGGGAGATGCTATAGTTCCACCCAGTCCAGATGGAAGTAGCGTGCTGCTGGGGATCCCTTGCCAATCTCCATCTCTGATAGCGGTTTCTGAAACATATTGGGGAAATCTGTTGAGAGCTGTCATCGTTTCATACTTACGTGCCAGTTCTCCCTCTCCCTGTTCCTTCCAAGTACCTGCAACTGGAGTTCCTTAACGCTTCTTTTGGAGCTGGCAGGGCATGCCGCAGAGGCACAGCTCCCTACTTTTACCCCATGGAAAAGGGGACCACAAACATTTTTGTTGCAAAACTGCTTATTTTCCCTTGGGTAAAATCTTGCTTGCTTTATTCATAAAAAAAAAAAATAATTAGTCCCTTGGGACTACTTGTGAGAGTAAGAAAAACAGGAATTGGCCCCATGTCATAACCATCTGTTATTAACACAAAGAGCAAGGGCCCAGTCTTGCAGCCCTTGCTAAAAGCAGTTTGTTTAATAGAAGTTACTACAAATACGAAAAATGTGTGTTTTCCTCATTACTGTGGCAATATTCCCTACTAGTAGTATAAAAAAAGGAAAAAAAAAAAGTCATCATGAGTCTTGGTGTACAATTGCATTATTTTATATTGTGGTAGGCTGTATGCAATAAACATCTCATTCCAAGAAATATATGTATTGCTGTATTTTCAAAAATCACTTCAGCTACTTTCACGCATATTTTTTCATAGTACATATTTTCGTTTTATGGCTGAATTATGACCGGGTTTTTTTTTCTACTGTTTTTATGACTGAGGTAAACTTCCTTTTTGATTGCAGCTAGTTTGAAAATGGTGCCATTTTTCCTTCTTCCCCAGCAGAAAATGTTTGCCTTTTTATGTGATGACCCTCCCACTCCTTCCAACCCCCTCCCTCAATTATAACTACAGGCATTATTTGAAAACTGAAATAATTTGATCCATCCTGCCCACATTACGTCATTGCAGAGAGGTAGTTTTGGTGGCTGATGCTTCCATTCACCTTTATAGGCTGGGCTGCCAGGTTGGATTATGTGGATTTTTTTCCTACCTTTGTGATCTCCCATGTATTTGGCATTTCTACCTTAATATTTAAGAGAATTACTCCATAATATTTACTACAAAACCCATAGCTCTGTAAAAAATCAGTTTTGGTGCCCCCAGCCCATTTTTTTTGTCAGCTTTTATATGCATGGTTTTTAGATCATCCTTAGTTGTGCCAGCCCCTGCTAGATAACTTGAGCCATGGCTTCTAATAGGGGCTTTTAGTCCATACTCCTTTGCTTCTGGCTATAAATCTATGTTAGGTATAGCAAGGGTTGTTATAATCCTGTTGATTGTACCTCGGTGGGAGACCAGTCCTCTGGCTAGCTATACTGCCTTTAACAGTGGCTTTGCACAATCAGTCTGGCACAGGGCACATGCAGCACAGCCCAGAATCTTGGAAAATATATAAATTATGATAGGAGGCTGGGTGTTTCCACGGTGTATGCAGAAAGACAGGAATTGCTGTATTGGATCAAACAAGCGGCTTGTCAAATCCATTACTCTTTTGCCAGCAATGTCCCGTAGCAGATATTTAAAAACAAAGATAAAAGAACATCAGTTTTGTTTTTCTGCAACCCCAAAGCATTCTATACAGCTCTGTTATGTTTCCTTTATATCCTTTCTCCAGTCATTCTGTCATTCAAATGTTAAAAGAGGTCTGATTGTTTTCATTCTGTGTAATAGATGTTCTAATCTGTTGAAGCTCATAATGTATTTTTGTGATTTTTATTAAGTTTGTGGCCTCAGATTTAAACAGACTAGAAATTCTACAGATGTTTACATTATTAACATTAATTATTTACATTATTAAGTCTTATTATTTATAAAATGTATACTTTGAACTTGACTGAAGATCACCTTGAGAATCTGACATAGAAGTGTACACATTAACAACACTAAACTGATTTCTGTGCATTTAGAGATGTGTATATCAAATAGTTTGATTGAAAAAATTAATTCATCATTCGTGAAGTATGTGTAGGACAAATGCACTGGAATTTTATTACAGCAGCATTACAGCAACTTCTTTTTCTGCATGTATAGACACTTTGAGGCACTGAAGAGTTAAACCCCCCCAGGCAAACAGCGTATCACTTTCCTTAAAATGCCATTGGGAAACTGAGATAAATGGTGAAGCATTTTCTGTGTTGACATGATGTTCGCCTGTCCGATTGCATCCTTCCCAACAGACAGCAGAGAAGCAATTACAAAAAAAGACATCTGTGCCAAGGTTTGGCTAGCCAGGGAGGGCAAGCTCTTGTGTTTAAGAGGTAGAGAATCCAATCGATGAAAATGTCTGGGCCTGTTAGCACCAATAAAGCTGAAGGCCACTGGGAAGCTCAGAGAGGGTCTTTTGTTGCGGAGATAGAAAAGAGGCCGAAGCTGTGACACTTGGGGAGGAATAGGGTCAGCTAGTACGATCATCCATCTTCCTCAATGGCAGCTTTCTGTCAGTTTTTAACCCTGCTCAGCAGAGGATCTAAACCTCTATTGTTGGCACCAGCCAATTCTCAGCCAAGTGTAAATGAAGTTAATATTCGCTGACCTTATGCATAGCCAATGAAGGCCCTTGATGTCATCCTGGAAATAATGTTATCTGACACTTCAAAAAGCAGATGTTGGCAGGTTGTTTGTGGTTTTTTGCTGAGCCTACGCAAAGACGCATTGTTGAGCCACCTCGCATTTAAACTGATTTCCATAATAACCACAAATAGGCCTTTTTAACCTTAAATTGACATAGTTATGGTTTTAGTTAGCATATCATTATACGCTGCTCACAAAGCCTGGCTAACCTGCACTAAATGATCTGGGAGAAGTAGCTCGGTTCAGTTAGATAGATAAGAAATATATGGGTCAGTGAGCGAATTTTATTTGTGCTGATAAAACAGTGAGTAATTAAAATAGTTTAAATAGTTCAAAGCAGACATTTTTATAACACAATGGAGAATAGTGTTTATTTTGCAACATACCTTCGTGAAAGGAAATATATCACAGAAGTAAAAAAAAATATATCTCTTTCATGGGTATGGTTTTTATTTTGAAAGGCCTATTACAAGCAATGGTTAAGGTCTTCCTTTGTCTCCAGTAATATTTTGTCATGGTGAAACATGATTGTTCTAATACTGTTTTAATTACAGAAAGTTAAACAGTTTTCATAGGTTCCACTTTGCCAGAAGTTTATCTAAGACAGAAGCATACTAATGGTAACTGCATATATATACAGTGCATTTCATCCAGATAGATCCCCAAACCTTCCACAGACTTTTACAAATAGAACGCATCCACACTCCTCTTGTGTAAAAGCCAGTGTCAAACATCTGTTGTAACTCTGGGGTGACACACTATGGCTCTTTTTAAGTCACAGTGGTGTTTCTCAGCAGCCTGTGGTTCTAATCCGATGAAGCACATAAGCATGTACCACACATGGGAGGTGAAAAGTAGTTTGATTTGTGTTTTTTTCTTGTAAATTAGCTGTAATTCCAACTCACGTGTGCTTACCTTATGAGAAATGAACATAATGGCTTATGGTAATAAAGTGCAGATGCAGGATGTGTAGTCATTATTAATCAAAATTTTCAGCTGTATCCAGCAATGAACTTCGCAAAACCATGTTTTTCCCTGCTGTGTACAGAACACAGCAGCAGATAACAGAAAACTAGGAAACTCTCTATTATGCCGCAGTATTGGTTTTAAAAATATGTTTGAATGATGATTGTAGTATAGTTAGCACCTTTCAGGCTGCAATCCATACCTGTCCTTTTGAAAAAGAACTCACAGTGCCATGGCTTTTCTTTTTTTTTTGTCAAAGAACGAGTTAATGGTTGAACTGAGAAAGCCTGATCACTGGAGTTGCTTGGGAAGCAATTATCTGACAAGCTGGCAAAGATGAGAAATACCAGAACAGATCTGCATCTAATTGAAATCACTCAGATCTGATCTTAAGATAAACAGTCCTAGGATTTTTGGAAACTATTTTATTGATTGTGTTCTTCCCATCAGTTGTGTTTGTTTGTACCTGTTAAAGATGTGAACATGTTTCCTGTAGTAACTGATTTACTTAGCAACTCATCAGCTAGAAATTTCTCTGTGTGCCTTTGATTGATATTAACTCATATCAGATAGGATTTAAAAAAAAAAAGAGGGAGAGAAATAAATTCACTAGGTTTCCGGATGAAATTTTAAGAAATCTGTGATTGATTTTGTTTGAAGTACAGCACCGTATTTCATTAGCTTCTGGTTATTTGTGCACTGCCTGTGACATATGATGGCTCAGTCATGTAGCTCAGATGATTAAAAGGCTACTTTTAGTTTGGACCAATTTTAATGGGGTATCTGATAGGACTAATTTGTCCAGATAGATTAACTCAGATCCCTTGCCCCCCCCCCCCCCGCCCCCATCCTATATTCAGTCCATTCTACAATCATTCTGAAATTACCTGAAATTAGAAGAAAATTTCTGAAACACAGAATTACAGCTAGCTACTGAACAGTGTGGAAAGAGCAATGAGCCAGAGCATTGAAAGCAATGAGGCACCTTAGTGGGCCTTTAACAAGCCCTAAGTCTGCTAAGCAAGCAAATTAATTTGTTTAAGACTTTACAAAGACCCATTTCTTCTGTAAGTTATATTGAGTAATAACCAGATTAAGTCACATTTTGATTTTACTATACTGCTGTAAATGAATTCATTTCTGGCTCAGTTTTCATAGTCTGTCCCTTTGTCAGGCTTTATTCTATGAAAAGTGCAGAATGCCAAAAAAAACCACCAAACTGACCCAATTCTGCCCTCTCCTCCAGCAGAAATGGATACTGGAGTATAGAAGTTTATTTCCCATTTCTGGGACAAGACTGTGAAAGAGAAATTTGCCTTTGTGAATTAAGCCATGGGCAGATTGATTCATTTCATCCTGTCGGTATTGAATATTGTTCCTGTTCTAGTTGAAAGTTTGCAAAATGCTAGATTTCCATGGGCAGGCCGCTGAGGAAGTGATCCAAAAATAATGTAAATTGAAAGTGTTTGGTTTAATGTACTTTCCTGTTTGTTTGTGGGTTAGGTTTTTTTTCCCTTTAAACAAAACAGAACAAAACAAAAGATGCTTTGGACTAAATGTCAGGAGAAGATTCACTAGGAGGGTAGTGACACAGCTAGCTGTGAGCGGCGGGGTGTGGGGAGGTGTCTGGTGGTGTCTCTCTTGCTGTCTGAAGGCAGGAATAAGCCTGGCAGTACCAACAGCTGGTTTGCTGGTGACACTGTCGCTGTGTCCGGCTGCTCTCATGGAGGAAACCTGGCAGGTACTGGGAATCTGATGTTCTTGCTTGGAGCTAGGTTGATTTTGCTCCTGATTAATCTCATCCATAAGGGGTGAGGTCTTCAACAGTGGATTTTTTTGGCCGGTTCTGTTGTTTAGAATAACAGATAATTTTCACCTCTGGACTCTGGGCCTCTGCAGAAATAGTCTGTATGAATCCCAGTCCATTCTGTATTGCTTTGTCAGCGTAACTGTGATTTTCTTTGACAGTTACATCAGTGGGGAAGAGAAGAATGGAATTAGGTATGAAAAATTGCTTTGTTCTCTGCAGTTTCTAGAAAAGGTCTTTGAAGCTGTAGTGTGAAATCTGTAGCACATCTGCAGATGATTTATACTAATAAAGACTAACCAGCAAAACTGTGTTGGAGAAAATAATATTGTAAGAAAAAAGCACAAAAAATCAATTGCATGAGGAGACGGAATATTTAGTACTGAGTCATCTTCCCTAATCAGTAGAAAAATAGATTATATGACTAATAAGGAATCACCTCAAGAGAACAGTTAAACCGTGTACCATTTTGTTGGATAGATCGGAAATACTGTAAATAACCTACCAGTAATGAAATATGTGATTTTACAACAACGAAAATCTGCCATTTGGGGAAAGAAAGTCTCAATTACATGTACCACTTTATTCTTATGTATACTAACAAGGCTATCCATTTAGCTTCTTTTTTTTTGAAGTCAGCAATATAATTTACTTCACCCACAGAAAGCATTAAACTGCTTAAAGCACCTGCTGTCAGACTGAAGCCTGGGGATATACCCTTGAGGAGAGGGAAGGGGAGGGTATGTTGATGAGGAGGGACTGCGGACAAATGAGGAGATGCATTCTGAGGGTATGATTTTGGGCAGGGACTGAGCTTGGGGGTGGAGAAGTTTCTTAGCCTCTACCTTGTACTTCGCAGTGCCAGGCAATAGATGTGTCAACAGGTGAATACAAGTGTAAAGCAGGAGTTTTCTTCACTGCGGTAGGCATATCGTTTAATGGCTTGCATACCACAGCAAAGTGATATCTGAATGCTGTGCAAATAGCCAGTGTCTCAGCCAGCGTGTGGTATGTGGCTGGGAGCTGCCATCACTAATGACACAGGATCACGCAGGCATCCTTGCTTTGCACAACGAGTTCTTTACTTAGGGCTTTGCTTTTGTTTCATAAAGTCAATAATGCAAATGCATGAGAATAAAGGTGAGGCCTGACCTTGTCCCCTTGAAGTGACTGAGAGATTGTCTTTGTCTTTCATAAAAGCTAAGGCCTATTTCCTGCTTTTGGGGTTTTTCTTCGTAACAGTTTTCAAAGTGCCTTTCACCCACAAAAAATAACCGTTTTAATAGATTAAATTTCAATGGTAAATGTTGTGGAAATACCTTCCATAAATAACAAAAAAAGAAGGGCTCATTTGTGAGCGCAGCCATATTCTTATTTAGTGGAGGAGAATAAGGTGCGGTCTTCTTCTTCCCTGCTGCGTGATGCTCCTCTTTCTTCTCGAACGGCAGCGGGTGTGACCAAGGTTAGATTTTTGTGTTACCCATACAAAAGGCTTCACTGTGTTTTTTCCACACAGCAAGAGAAGTGTGAACTGTGTAATATCACTTTAGAAAAAAAAAAGATAAAATTTAAATTTGTGATCTGGACCTAAGGTGATTGAGCTCTGTGCTTCTCATTAAGCAAGTTGGAATGTCTCTTTTCTCTCTCCACCATCCCTAAGTGCCCACAAAACTGGAAATTAAAAGATGAGTTCAGTAGGAGAAGAAGGGTTCTGAATCTGAGAATTTACTGTTTTTTTTTTTTTTTTTTTAACTTTTTAACCTTTCAACAGGCTTGCATAACTCATGTAGCTGAAATTAATTGGGTCCCCACAAAATCAGGAATGTCTGAAATCAACTTTATTCTTTAATCTCTGTTGTGCATCTGTTCAGTCTCTGAAATGCATTTGGGTCATCTCTTCAAACTATTTTCCACAACTGTGAGGACTAGAAGCCATTTTTTTCTCAAGATGGAGTTTAGATGGTTGTTCAGAAACAATAACAACAAAACCATGTGATTCTTAGCACTGGAATTTAAAATAGATCATCAATTGCCTTAGAATTAAGAATAAAAATAAATAAATAGAGGAATTGGAAACTTTATATGCTCAAGCATGTTTGATTCTGAAGTCCACATGTAAAACCCACAGTTAAAACAACTGCAAAGTTCTTTTTTCATATTCCGTCAGATCAGTTTGGGATTCTTTTGTTGTTTTTTTAAAATGTGCTTTTAGTCCTGATGATATCAAAAGAGTAAGCCAAGGAACCTAGTTCATTTCATACACCAGCAACAGGACTGCTTAGGAAGTTGTGATACCATGATCATAATGACTTCGAGTAGCTTTTACCTGTATAAAACCATCATAGGGAATGTCTCAAAGTGTGGGAGAATGTATACTTGTTGCCTAGGTGTAATTGGGGACATAATTTAACTTGTGGGAACACTGTTATTACTGATGAGGAATGGGGAGGAGGGAAGCCCCTTGCGGCTTCGGAAGTCTGTAAGTGAAGACTGAATTTGTATGGCTGGTGAATAGCAAAAACATCCTTTTTCTTGCAAACTAAGTATATTTGCTGTAGAATTCACCAAGCAGACCATAAGCATGGACTACTGTCTCTCTGCCATATGACTGTTTCTAGAGGCCCTTTTGGAGGGAAATCTTGCTACAACCTGTGTGTGTAACATACCCACAGTGGTCAGACTGCAGAAGACATTGAGCACGAGGCTTGGCTCTTCCACAGCTCCTTGCGTGCAGCACGTCAGGGAGCACAGGACTCGCATTCCAACATCTGTCTAATTGGAGTCTCCCTATGGACAAATTTTAGATTAAGAGCAAGGAAATATCCTTTTACACTGAGCAGCAGAAGGTTTCTAGTCAGGGCACACCTGTTCCTCCATGCTGAAGAGAGCAGCATAAAACAGGAATTGGTGGTGGAGAACAAGCATGTCAAGAGGAATCTAGGCTTAAAAGTGATTTAAACTAAACAGGAGCAAGACTTATTCTGTTTGCATGGATTTAATCAGGAACAACTGCATGTGAAGACCGCAGTGATCTTCAGCTTGCAAATCAGATGTTTTGCTATGAGTTGCCATGTCTGGTCTCTTTACCGCTGACTGCTAAGTGGGAATAAATTGTTGGATATGCAATACCAATCTCATTATTTCAGAACTATATTCTGCTGGATTTTCTACTTTGCATGTGGTTTTTTACTTCCACTTAAGTAACGAACAGTGTTTTCAGTATACAGCCCTAGAATTTTACAGCCTTGCTGCTGCTGCTCATTTATGTTACGACATCTAACTTTCCTGGAATGATCAACTCCTGCTCTGCTGTATTAGCTAGAATGTTCTATCCTGGTGATATTCCATCATGCACTGAATTCCTCTGCAACACAGAGGAGAAATAGAGAGGGTAACTTTTAATTCTGTGCTCAAAAATAAAGTGCAGGAATTCACTAAAGTTATACTAGACAGTAAAATAAGTCTGAATTTGCCTCATTGTGCGAAGTGCCTCTTGCCAGCTCTTGTAGTGTTATCACGAGCTTTTTGCCTACTTGCTGCTGTACAGTATCAGCTCCTGCAGAAATATAGTTCAGTTTTCTTTTCTTGAATTTTTTAAAGGGTAAGCTGTCAAACACTTCTGATGTTTGACAAATGCTGTGTAGTTAAGGATACTGAAAGAAGATAATAAGTGATAAGGGATAATCAAAAAGGAAAATGGAAATGATCATATTTTAAAGTCTCCAGTGCAAATAAGGGGAGATCAACGTCCTGTTGTTAACCTTTCTGTATTCCCATCGTTCATTAGGCAGGGAGTTTAAATTTTTTTGTCGAGATGTGTTTTTCAGATGTGGGCTATTTGTTTGGGGCTGTGTGAGAGTCCAAAGTAATCTGCGTGCTCCGGAGGAAGAAAGTAATGTGTTCTAGGGAGTATTATTTTAGGACTAAGAGAATGTCTTTCTATTTTTGTAGATAGCAAAGCTATCACCTACAGTGCACTTCAGGCCTGAAGGGGATCATCTCAATGGAGGAAAAAATGGTTTTTCTTTTATTAATAAAACACAAGGTGTTATGTTTGTGCCTGTCCTTGCTGCTGCACAGAGGCATCCCATTTAAAGTCATTAAAAACTCATTGATACATGTATTCTTACCACAGTGCACTAACAGCATTCAAAGTAATTAGTAGTTGGTATTGTGCATTTGCAAAAAGTTGCAGTGCTAGATCAGCACACATGCTACTTTTCTGTGATAAATGAGCAATATTAATGTATCAGGCCAGAAACAGATTAAAAATATTTATAGCATCAGCTTTCTGCCTTATTTTTTTTTCTCTTGCTACAATTCTGAGGTAGGTGCTAATTAGTGTATCATATGGGTATAGTAATTCTACATTATTATTTTCAATTTGAAATAATGATTAAATGTGTTTTGACAAACTTGCAAAATGAAGTGATGTAGTAAAAGATAACCCTCTAACATGATCAAAAGTCTCATACTCCTCCTTGCTGCCTCAGTAAGCACAAAGAATTAATATAATCTTACAGCACATTGCCAGAAATTCAGAAAGAATCAAAATGATGTGTAATTCAGGGACAAACAAAATAATTTTCTGCCTATTTGTAGAATGACCCCTTTTAATTTGGCTACTGGGACAACTAATAAGTTCCTAAAATCATAAGCTTTGTGGGGAAAACATCACTTTCTACAAAATATTCCAATCTATGCATGTCTTTCTGCCCCCACAGCTTATTTGCATGAGATAGGTTCATCCATGTTTCCATGAAAATGAATGCCAAACCTCCTGCTGAATTTATTTATCAAACATTGCATAAAAACTGGATGCCATGTTCTGTTCAGTTATTTCGTTGGCAGAAGTTAAAAGGTGAAATTTTGGTCTTGCTGAAGTGAATGGCATGAATCTTAGTTTAAATGGACCAGGAATTGACCCAAAGTATTCTCCTTATCATCTCATATTCATTTCCATGACAGCTAATTGTGATGTCACAAAGCAGAAGCATTGTGGGTAAGACAGACATCAAGAGGAAGTACATTTCTAAGCAACACAGATAATGTTTTATTTTAAACATGTCTTGTAATAAAGGCAAATAAATGGTGGAAAATCAGTGATCTTTAAAGGTATCTCACAACTTGCTATTAGAAAGAGTTGGTATTTTTATTAGGTAGTGGTGAAAATGAAAAGGAAGATTATCAATGTGTTCATGATTTTTAGCATAATTGTAATGAATATTTACATGCACCACTTTGCTAGACTAAATTTTCATCTGAACAATGTGCAGGACACTGACCGATACAGGATCAAGGTTTCTCTTTCTATTTGATTCCAAAAGTGTCCACTGTCACAGGAGAAATGAACTTAATCAGACGTGAATTGACTTTACATCTGCGCAGGAGGTTATCGCTTGTAAAAGGGTAGACTTGTGAATGAAACCTTTGTCTTCAGCTTCCTTGTAATCCTGCAGTACAGTTGAGCATGTTAGCTCAGTTGGAATAATGTGCTGATTTTCTAAAGATGAAAAAGAATTTTAACCCTTTTCCTCTTTTTAAGTTCTCAATTCTGTACTTCCTTAGATTTCACACTACCTGCCTTGGTTTTAGCAACTCCGATTTCAGTCTGTCACTTTCCCTGGCTAACTATAAAAAAATTATATGCTCCTCTCCTTGAAGGAGAATATTCAAGAAATGCAGTCCCAGAGAGAGTGCTGTTTTGTAGCTGCAGGGATTCTTTTTTCCTGTCATTTTCTTAATTCAGTCTCTGTTTCAAATCTTTATCAGCACCTGTCCTTTTAAGGAAACAGATTAAAATGTCTGAGGGTAAATGGAGGACTGATTTGAATGTACAGCTTCTGTGCTTTTACAATTCATGCAGTTATGAACAGGGATACCACATGCTTTAACATTCTTATTGCCTCTAACTGCTTTGCTTCCTTGCCTTTGTGCATGTTAATTTTAGTTTTCCTTGCATCATATTAGGCATAAATTAAATGTATATTTGAAAAGAAATTTTTTAGAAAAGGGAGCATGTGAGGCTGTTGTGTGAAATGTTGGATCATCCAGTCAGTGCTGGAGAGGGGTTATCTGTTAGGAAACTATGGAGGTATACGAGGAATAAATACTAAAGATACCTGGTTTAATAAAATTATAACAATATTCTGAAATATTACAGAATATATTGCTGTGGCTCAAATATATTGATGACTGTCTGACTAGGTTAGAGATAAAAGCAGTAGACATGCATTTGGTCTGCTTGCTCTCATTTAATTTCATCATAGTGAGTCACATAGGCATCAAGATTTATATGCGTCTGATAAGTAGTCGGGATAGAGAGTGCTAATGATGGTTGTAATGCTTTCTAGAATTCTATTTCTTCTGACTTTGGTTGACATTGTGACTCTAAATACTGCAGACTCTGTAAATTAGAAAGTGGAAGACAGAGGAGGGGAGAACCTGCCTCAGAATTGACACCATATTAATCAATATTTAGTCATCCATGGGTTGTTTTTTAAAATTTATTTAATTTTTTTCCCTGTGTGTCTGGACAGGCAGAATGCATGGTGCCCCTCAGGGAATATTTATCAGATTGGAGTGTGCATTTGTCAGGAGAAATCCAGGGAAAGTAAGGCATGAAACATGCAGAGTTTTTTTTGTACATACAAGGAACTTATTACATTTATCCTTCAATTCAAAGAAAATCCTTTTCATCAGTGACCGGTGCAGGATGGAGAGAGTTGGCTGAGTCTTACTAATTCACATGGGACAACTGACTCTAGCACAATCTGTTTATGGTGATGGCCCTAGCACTGACACAACAGATGCTTGGAAAGCTGCTGTCTCTACTGCCGCTGTTGTTGACACCATTGCAAATTTTTAAAGGAAAGTTGCAATGAGTCTTACTCTGGTTGGAAAAAAAGACCCACAGTAAAAACAAGGCAGTCTTTTACAGCCAGATCCTATGGGATCTCTCTTGCCATCATGTGCTTTTGCATGGTCTTAACTATAGGTATTTTGGGTTGAAGGTCTTCACCTCTGTAAGTGACTGTGGTGTTGATTAATAGCAGAATTGAGAACAATATGTGAAGTGTTTACACATCTTTTACCATCTTCATTTATATGACTTGGGTGTCTGCTGCTGTTGTAGCAGTGGTCCTTGGAGGAACTGCTTTTCCAGGTCATGAACAAAGACAGAAAAAACATGGAAAAAGACAGCTATGGGCAATTTCCACAGCTCTTAATGAGTAGCAAGAGTAAGCATAGCACACAAAATCAATAAAAGCCCCTTGTCTATCTACCCTCTTACCTCCACAACCCTCTCCTGAAATCCACAAGAAAAAAGATGCAGGAATAAAACATTTATCTTCAATAGGCCTGTCTGTTAGGTATATCCTATGGCTGACAGCAAGGCTCTTTTCCACTTTATCATTTCATGCTTGCTTTGGTGGAGGTGTAGAGAAGATGGTCAGTTCTTCCATTTAATTCTATTGTCTGTTAGAAAGTGTTCTCTATCGTAGTGATAATTTCCTTTGAGCAGTTTAAATTCTTCTGGAATTGCACAGATTTTACTGAAGGCTGTTGTTGCTGTTTAGTGTATTAATGCCTACATGTTTCAGTCAGACTCAAGAAAAGGAATCAGTTGATACTGAGGTGCTACTGTCTGTACATTGAATGGGAACGTATCCCCCTTTGCTGCTATTGTTCATTATTTAGCCAGAGAAGATAGAGGAAACAAGAGAAATTAAGTGAGTTGGCTGTGGTCACAAAGCTGTTAAGTGCCAATGATGTGGAGAATGGATCCCAGATACAAATTTCAACTTAGTATCCTTGTTACTGAGCAATGCTACTTTTAAATAATTTTCTGCTTATGAAGAAGACTGCTTAGCCTGCAAAACTGGCCAAATACCTATTGTAGTTAACAGAGTAGTAGAATGAAATCTCAAAACGAAATAAAATCAGGTGTGGATTTGTTCCACTTCTACTTTATACCTCTGCTTAGAACAGAACAGAGGCCACAAAACCGAAATTTTCAGGCTGTACCATACCTTATCATGACTAATGAAAACTGAAACAGAGTAGGGTAGCCACCTTTCTGCAGCTCTTCCTATGAAATCTACTTCTAGTTTGATGGTTATCATCGCAAAGAGAAGGATACAAAAATGAACATTAGGCTTATAGACATTGGAATAAATTAATTTTGAAGAAAAGCCAGTATTTTGAGTTTTGCTCATATTTAAACATATGCAGCCAGCTGGAACAATGTGTGAAAAGGAAGACTAACCTTCTCTTTTTAAACACTTTTTGTGATGTGACATAAGGACATTGTACATACATTGTTGTCAACTCAGTCACTTCGGAGTAAGGGCCTATAATGAAGACAGACCCAGTGAAAAAGTATGTTATGTTCCCTACTGAGGAAATAGTCATTTAAAATTGGCAGACAGGTTCGGTGTACTCAGTGCCAGGAAGTCAGTCTGAAGAAGATGAGGCAGTAAGATGCTGGAAAGCCTAGAAGAACAGTATACACATTCTCTAATATAAAAATGGGAAACTAGAAGAGATAAGATGAATTATCATGATGATGAGTTACTGTGGTCATCTTCTTTCAAGGAATAGGGACTTCAATGGAAAATTTACCCAAGGTCATTGAAAAATGTAAAATAATTTTATTTAAAGAAATGGAGAATAAAGAAAATTACTGCAGTTTTCATCTGGTTTTGATGTAAAGAGAAAATTAAGGAGATAAAGCAGATGTATGGGTTGACAAATGTTATGTTATTGTTTTATGCAGAAAAATTGCCTTTTCCCACCCCACCGAAGTATTTAAGCATGGCTACAGCCTTAATAAAGTAAACCTAAACCCCACAGAATTAAGGTAACTCTGCTAAAAGCAGCAGAAGTTTGCATCACCTGTTAGACTTTTGTGAGAACAGCAGTACAATCAATCTGCTAAGTTTAACAGAACTGGTATAAAACTTGAGCAGGGGACATAAATTTTGCTGCATATGCAAAAAGCTGCATGTAAATGGACTATATACCTGTCGAATCTTTAGCTGAACACTATAGACTGAGATAATACCAAAAGTCAATCCCTTCCTCAAGTTTTGTATTACTGCATTTGATTTACTAGTAAAACCACATAAACCCTACCTAATCTTCTTGCATTCTGAGTCTGTCTGAGGTTTTTCTTTGTCCCTTGTTCTCTTCTGATTTTCTCATCTGAAAGAGGTGCTGCACTTTTTTATATTGGTGGGAGCTACTCACCTACCAGCATGACTTGGCATTTGTTGTCTTCATTCTTAAGATTATGAGATTATTGGGGGGGCTTAGGGGTTGTTTTGTTTTGTTTTGTTTTAGGCAGGGCAGAACACATGTACTCTTATTTCTATGCAAAATCTCAAGTCTGCCAACCTGTTACAGAGTGTTACAAAGAGAAAAGGAGTATTTTATTTTCATATGTCAGTGGACGTAAATAAAAATGCTATGTGCTTAAGCACTGTCAGGAGCAATTTATATTAAGTTTTAGGACAATTACTATACAATCGATTAGACTATGGGCTTTGCTACCAAAGGATGTTGTAGAAACATCATCATGGAAAAGGTCAAGAATCTGTATTTCTGAATTGTACAACAGTAGCCCTTAATTCTGCCAACCAGCTACAACTGACAGAAAATTTTATAGCAGATTCACTGCAAATAAAAAGCAGAGGCTGTAAGTGAATTCAGTATTAAAAGAAAAAAAAAAGAAAAAAGCAATCAGTACAGCAACCCTGGCATTACCTGTTTTCACATTAAATTCCATTTCTTTTTCTACTAGCTCCCATTTTCAGACTTGGATGAAACAGATTTTTTGATTGGTAATCCACAATACGTGCTATGTTCAGGACTGAAGGAGAATGAGTGAAAATACAGCACTAAGTATGGGCTGTTTGAAACCTCTAGTACTACTGGAAAAGCCTAAGTGAAGAGGACGGGTGAGAGGATATATTGGTTTAAGTCCATCCACAGGTACTTGTTGGGAACCTTACTGGTTGAAAAGGAGTATGCCTGCAGTGATGACACATATTTGTCCTCATTTTTGCAATTACGTACAATAATGTCACCCTGTGTGACACTGATGTCAAATGTGTGGGTACACATATTCAAAACCTCTCCCTGCATTTGAGGACAATTCCAATGAGCTTTGCGTTCCTTTTACATTTTAGAGCTCCTTGCTCTGAACAGCATTTTATTTTATTTTGACAAAGTTATCAGTAATTATCAAATATCTTAAAAGCTGCAGGTTAAATGCAGAATAGAGTTTTGGCCTCTTATAGGCCTTAAAGGACAAGGAAACCAAAAGGGCACAAAAATGCACAAAAGTGCCTTATTAATTCAACATGAGAAATAGTGGCTGGGCAAAGGGGTTGACACCCTTCGTAGGGTGGAAAGTAGAATGTTAATTAGGGATACTCAGATGCCCCAGAAGAGTCCACAATTAATGCTTGTTGTTGCTTCATGCATATAGTGGCAAAAGGCCTAATATATGGCTTTTGCATCTGCTATTTCAGTGATGTCATATGCTAATTTGTTCCAAAGTTTGAAGAAAGATGAAATACAGAAAGACAAATAGAGGGTTTTTTGTCTTCTTTGACGAATCAATGTGTACTGGATAAAGTCTTTAATAACTCAGCTTTCCGTGGTCACTAATAACTGAAAACGTTTACATGTTCTTGGCTTCACCCAAACTGTTTGCTACTCCTAGCGTTCATTTTTGGACACATGGCAGGCCAGCAGAGAGGGTTATGTCATTGAAATATGAGTGCTCATGAAGCATGCACATGTGTACACACATGCCTACAAACATGGATGCGCTTATGTTGTTTGTGTAGAATTAAGATTCTTCAGATGCGTGTTCTATCTATACTGCTGCTGTAATGCAGTAAATTTCCAGCTAACATTTGCATTCATACCAAATTAATTTTCATCATCTTCCATATAAATGTCATAATAGCCTAACAGAATTATAAACAACTTAACTTCACCACTATTTTATTTTGAATTTAGATAAGTAGTTACAGTACACCAGTTCTCTACTCTAAGGCTCAGACATGCTAGCCTCAGCTTGATCTCTCATTCCCTGTAGGCATACATTACTCATTTCAGTTCAGTCACTGAGACTTTGTATGACAAGCTATAAAAAGCTCTACAACGCTATGTGTATGGATCTATTTGGTACTTGATAGAGGCAGATCTGATGATAGAGAATTGTGAACCATCTACTCTTCTCATTTCTCATCACTACCCACCTATCATAGGATGCTAGATAAATGGCTTGCATATGAAAACAGGAGATATTTTATAAGGCTATGCAGTTGGGTACATAAGAATTGGGTAATTCTTATAACTGGATGCTTTATATGTTGGCATGCCAGGACAAGTAACTGAGAGCAGGATTTATTTTGAAGCTGTTGCCTGGAGAGCCATTCCACTGACCATTTGCAAGAGGCTGGGATTGGGTTCATAAATATTGTTTGTCTGGTCTTGTTTGAGGTGGTGTATAGTATACAAGACATCTGTGTGGGCTGGCAGACGTGATACAGGAATCACAGAAGACCTATATGCTTTTGGACCATTAGCTGGGGAACTGGCAGGATAGCCTTTCTCAGACTGGACTAGGCAATTGCATTTAGGCAGCTAAGAATTGAAGCCTGGGTCTCCATAGACTCCAATGAGAACTTAGGTACTCATTACACATGTAAGCACTAACATATTGACACTGCAATGTAGGTGTTGTAATCTTGGGAGAAATCACACCCTGAATATTTAATCCATGGCCTGTTGTCAGCTGGGCAGTGGAGATCAAGGGATTAATTTGGACAACTTCTTCTCTAAAAATATTCCTGCTCAGTACCACATTGCTGCAGCTTCTGTTGATGTTTCCCTCCCAACAGCCCCTTTTTTCCTGCTGAAGTCCTCAAAGGCAGACTCAGGATGCCCAGGTCCCAGTCTGACTTTGTATTTAAATCCAGTGTCAGAGTTGGACAACCTTTGTCCTTTGTGTAGCTTTCCTGCCACTGTCTCAGAGGGGACCCATTTGAGATCAGTAGGTCTGTTGGACTAGTGTGCTTGCTGGTGATAAGGAGCTGGGTTGTGTAATGGAAATTCGTCTGGCTGAGCAATTAGAAAAAGTTGGGAAGAGAAGGGGAGGAACTGAGCTCCGCGTGAGGACTGCATGCCTGCTTTGTTTCCCGTTGCTCAGCCCCATTCCTTGACTCCTAGTGGACCTCCACAGCCACTCTACTCTCTGAATTTGTTCCATCTTTGTTTTTCTGATAAAATTAACTTTAATTAAAGTTTAATTATATTTCTGTTTTTATCGTTCAGAAAAAATGTTAATATTTAATGCAGAAAATTGCAAGAATGGGGAAGAAGGACAGTGGTACTAGACAACCAGTATGCTTTTGGATAATGTAGCAGAACTGAAGACAGAAGTGTACTGGAGGCCAGGAGATAGCAGGGAATGCTTTCTGTCAGTGACAATATCTGCTGTCCCCTGGGCCATTGCCATGACTTTCACACCTTCTTGAGATATGTTTTATTTCTTCCTTGGCAGTCCATCCTTTTACGAATGAATGAATGATTTTTTAATAGAGCTGCCTAATTGAAAGCCTTAAATTCCACCCTAAGTGGAAAACTGAATTCTGCCATGGGCTATGAGGGCACTTCCCCAACATGGACAGTATTTCTTCTGGGAGCTGCACACACATTATACAAGGACAAACTGGGCCCTCTTGCCTGTTATTGAACTTTATATAAGTGTGCTTTTTCTCCCCCCATTTCTGTAAACCAGCTTTTATTTTCTTTGTTTTTCTTTTTTTCTATTTTCTTTTTTGGTTTGTGACTATAGCAACTTGCTTCCTTCATTGTTTCTCTTGCAGTATCTTGCGCTTTTTCAAAGAATTGTGCAGTTTCTTGAGCACTGAGGAACCAGCATCTATAAATTTGTCTTTTTACCAAGCTACACAGAGCTGTTTGAAGAATTACTTGCACAGAAAAAAAATCATTTGAGTTACAAATTGTTCACAATTAGGACGCTGAGTCAGTTCTACGTCTGTTAGATAATTTATGTACTGATTTGTCAATCAAAGCCAACAATTGAAGCTTCTCCAAATAAAGAATTCATGTTTTCCCCTCATGATGGTGTCACTAGCAAGGAGCATGGAATAATAGGAGTGAATCTGTAAAGCAAACCAGTTAGTCCTGAATATTGGTGTCCACACTAAACAAATTCCTGGGGGGTTTATTTGAGGTAGGTCCAGCCTGATCCAATTGTGGTTGAAGTGCATTAGTTTCACTCTTGGAGCACATCTTCTGTTTTTTTTCCTCTGAAAGCAAACCAGTTCACGTGCTCTGAGATTACTCTGACGTGAACCAAAACATGGTAAGCAGGGATGACCGGGAAATCACTTCAAAAATGCACTCTGGATCCAAACAGAAGTGCTAATGTGGATCTGTTCCTGTTACATTAGCATTCTTTCTATTCCTTTTCAGTTTTTAAAAGTTGAAACCCAAGACACCAATAAATAATGATAATAAAAAACACAAATAGGAATTCTAGGTTTCCAAGTCCTTAAAAGTTTTGTACATGCCTTGGAACATCAGTATTCTTGGAAATACACCTGACAACTGGCAAGATGCAATGGAGATTGTTCATATGTCTATACTGCAGTATCTGCTATGACATGCCTGAGCTGGCTAGATAGTCAGTGACACCTGCGCATAGCCCCTGTAATGGTTGGTGTTTGGAACGAGCTATTAACTCAGCTTCTTGGGCTTTTGAAAGCCACACAGAGTTGTCTGCTGCTGTGGCATTACTGTCAGCATTACCCAGATTCAGTGTTGGTGTGGCTGTACTGTAGAAGCTACAGCTATGTAAGGAATTCTGCGGAAACATGTGCTGTGTATACTTTCTTGTAAGAAATAAAACATGCTTCAACATTCAGGTAAATAGTCACTTGGACACACTCTGGTAGTTTATGAAAATGATTTGATAAATTCAGGAAAGAAAAGTTTGTCAGCGGTTATTAAGCAAAGAGATGGAGATGGCTGATAGCTCACTACTGCTAGTGCCTGGTTGATGGATGTGGGTCCCCTCTGCCTCTGCCCTGCTCTTGCTTTCCTTTTATAAGCATCTGGCATAGGTCATGGCCAGAAACAAGCCAGTGGTCTAGGTGTACCTTTGATCTTCCTCATTTGCCTTGTCTTTCTTGCATGATTCAGATCTTCCATTGTCCAAAACACCCATTGCTTTTGTGGGTTTGGATTAAGCCCTCAGGGCTGTAATCGCTCAGCTGAGTAACGCCAGCAAGTTTTCGGAAGTTTGTAGAGAACTATGATTGCACACAGTTCCAGTGAACCTGGACATTGTAAGTGCACGGAGCTGTTCTCTTGGGGGGTTTAAAGGATTAAATGTGGTAGTATTGTACACTGAAAGTGTGATAAACTTAGTTAAAGAGCTTGATTAGGTGGCAGAAGCAGCGTGGAAGTTAACAGCGTTTTCAGTGAAGAAAGTCTTTTGTATGGTTAGGTGAATATCCTCTTGTCTTCTCTCACAAAAAGAAAGTTCATGTTTTACGATTACTCCATGCTGGCTCCATAAAGCTTCCTTGGGTATCTATATCTCCTTTGTTTTGCAGTGGCGTTTAATCACTTGCAGAAAATGCTTGTTGTATCATGCACTCTTCAACCACGCACATTATCCTTAACTATATACGACTAAGCCCCTCTTGACTATAAGACATGTTGTTTGTTCAAACGCACTTACAATTCCATTTTCTTATCAGTTCTTTGCTGAACATTTACACAACGGGGTACTGTTTAAATATGAAAATAAACCCTTTTTAAAAAAATTGTTTGACCCACCCACCTGGCCTCCATCTGTGATTGTTCTGTCTCTGCAATCTGTTGTCTGCTTTTCCTCAGCATGTTCTTTATCTTTTTGGATGGCTGTTATCTTTGAGCTGCTTTATTGCCCCTCCCTGTTTTCTCTGTGCTTAGTAGAAAGTGACATTTCCAAATCATAAGGATCAGCCAGGCAGATTTGATACACTCTCTTCTATAAGACACACTTCTGCTCAGAGTATGCAATTAGTAAAGACAACTTCATTTCACAATTTCACAACTCATGCCGTACTATTTGGAATTAAAGCATTGTGTGAATCTGAGAAGTTTTCTCATAAAAAGTTGTAGCAGATAAATCTGTCAGAGTTAGCAATGTTTTTTCTTGCCACAGACTTACTGAAGCAAGCCCAGAAAAAGTTTACTCATGTTTTATTCCAGTTCAGTTTCACATCAGTGAATTACTATGGTAATGCTTTTCCTTTTTATTTTTATTTTTATTTTTTCATTAAAGAGGAGCTGTGTGTTTGTAATCTCTTAATAAACTGATACTCTAATCTTTAGATAAAGAGGTTAAATCCATTTTTATTTTGAAAGATTAGACACAGACAGTTTAAATTTCCAATCTGTGCACTGATAAACATTTTGTTGGCTTCAGTGAACCTGGAAGGGAATCCCTTCTTAAAGAAATCAGAGTGTATTTTTTGTTTCCTTTCTGGAAGTATTTCTATTTCTTCCCATTCCAAGCCAAATGTAACTGTTGCTTTTTTGCATTAAAGTTCCTCCAAAATCACCACAACGGATTGATAGGCATGAGCATATTTTTCTGAGTAAGCAGGACAATCAACATTAAACGTAGCAATATCTGAGACCAGGATATGCAGCTAAAGTTATTTTTAGATTCTGTAACACCATTGTGCAGAAGTGGAGTAATTTCTCTCTTGCGGGTTCTTAGAAGCTAGTCTTTTGTTTGGATGGATTTGCCTGCTGTATAATGATGGCCTTGAGGAATGTGTTACAGAAATCTGTGAAAAATTTCTTCTGGATTGAGGCCTGGAGTGGTAATGGTAGGTCATTGTCCAAAGGAAACAAAAATGTGTTACTAAGTTATTTTAATTTCATTTCAGCTGGAAAGCTTATAGAGATGCCTGCTTCTGTTCTATTTTATGAGTAAGCCCTCCAGATTTATTTCTTACCAGCCAATTATTAAGCACCATTACAGTTAAATTAAATTAAACATCCACACTAGGTTGATTGTCTCAAAGCTTCAGGAAGTCTACAGCAACAGATCTATTTGCATCACTTCCTTTACAGAGAACTTTATCCTTGAACCATATGATCTAAGACTCCCCCAAAAGACCTCCATTATTTCATAGGGAACAAAACAATTTCATGAAAGGATTTCAGATTATCTGAGGCCTTCATAGGAAACTCTCCCATTATATTTGTATCGGGACAGTTGTTGTAAGGCAGGATTTTGGGGCATTAGGAGGGAATCATCTGTGTGAAGAGGGAATCTATGGCATAAAGATAGACAGAATGAGTAAACCTAGTACTGTTCTCTCCACAGATGTACAAGAAGCTACTCAGGTTATATTTTTACTAACTTTAGATTTTATTAATGCATCAATTAATCATTGCTGCTGAAAGAAGTGGTTCACCGTTTCTCAGCTCCCTGCTCCTGTACCGTGCCTTCACAGACATTTAGTGGCTGTAGAGTGACCTGTATTGAGAAACCAATAAAACTAACAGCACGAAGTTAGTTTTACAGTAGTATGTCAGAAGGTTTTGTAAATAAGCCTTCAGTGACATGTGAATGATCATGCCTGTATAATAAAATATTTTTTATGTCTTGCAGAAGTAGATTGTGACATGTGAATGATCATGCCTGTATAATAAAATATTTTTTATGTCTTGCAGAAGTAGATTGCTGTTGGGAAAGTCCTTTGTCAGTATAGGTGCATCTACATTGTATTTTGGACATCAGTGTTGAGTCTTTGAGCAAAACCAGACTGGCTGAGTGTCCAGGCTTTTAGAGACAAGTGTCAGGTGAACTTCATGACATCCTGGGAAGGAAAACTTGGCCTGGTATTCGCCAGCTGGCCTGAGCTAACACTGTCCCACCCATGCCTGCCCATGGTTGGGGTCAGGCAGGCAGGTCAATGTATGGACTCTCCTGAGAAGTCTCAGAGGGGCAGATACAGTCTATAGGCAGCCTGAGAAGTGCCTAGCTGCAGACATCTGCTCCTCCTGGGGCAGCATAAGCCATCTGTCCCCCACAGCCACGGGACTTGTTCATTGAGGAACAGCTCTGAAGGATGAAAGGCATGTTGGAAACTTCAATCTCTGCATACCTAGATCTCTTTGGCTGGCAGATCTGGCTGACATGTTGTGGTGGGTTGACCCTGGCTGGATGCCAGGTGCCCACCAAAACCGCTCTATCACTCCCCTTCCTCAGCTGAAAAGGGGAGAGAAAATATAACAAAAGGCTCATGGGTCAAGATAAGGACAGCGAGATCCCTCACCACTACCTTCATGGGCGAAACAAACTCAACTTGGGGAAATAACTAGTTTAATTTATTACCAATCAAAATCAGAGTAGGATAATGAGAAATAATCCCAAATCTTAAAAACACCTTCCCCCCACCCCTCCCTCCTTCCCGGGCTCAAATTCACTCACAATTTTCTCTACCTCCTCCCGCCGAGCGGCACAGGGGGATGGGAAGTGGGGGTTGAGGTCAGTTCATCACATGTTGTTTCTGCTGCTCCTTCCTCCTTGCACTCTTCCCCTGCTCCAGCGTGGGGTCCCTTCCACAAGGAGACAGTTCTCCACGAACTTCTCCAACATGGGTCCTTCCCACAGGCTACAGTTCTTCATGAACTGCTCCAGTGTGGGTCTGGTCCTTTCCACGGGGTGCAGTCCTTCAGGAACAGACTGCTCCAGTGTGAGTCCCCCACAGGGTCACAAGTCCTGACAGCAAACCTGCTCCAGCGTGGGCTCCTCTCTCCATGGGTCCACAGGTCCTGCTGGGAGCCTGCTCCAGCATGGGCTTCCCACAGGGTCACAGCCTCCTTCAGGCACCCACCTGTTCTGGCGTGGGGTCCTCCACAGGCTGCAGGTGGATATCTGCTCCATCATGGACCTCCATGGGCTGCAGGGGCACAGCCTGCCTCACCGTGGTCTTCACCAGGGGCTGCAGGGGAATCTCTGCTCGGGAACCTGGAGCACCTCCTCCCCCTCCTTCTTCACTGACCTTGGTGTCTGCAGAGTTGTTTCTCTCACATATTCTCACTCCTTTCTCTGCTGCTGTTGCGCAGTTGTTTTTTCCCCTTCTTAACTATGTTATCCCAGAGGCGCTACCATCGTCACTGACTGGCTTGGCATTGGCCAGCAGCAGGTCCATCTTGGAGCCAGCTGGCATTGGCTCTATCGGACATAGGGGAAGCTTCTAGCAGCTTCTCACAGAAGCCACCCCTGTAGCCCCCTCACTATCAATATCATAGAATCATAGAATTGTTTAGGTTGGAAAAGACCTTTAAGATCATCAAGTCCAACCGTAAACCTAACCCTGCCAAGTCCACCACTAAACCATGTCCCTAAGCACCTCATCCACATGTTTTTTAAAAACCTCCAGGGATGGTGACTCAGCCATCTCCCTGGGCAGCCTGTTCCAATGTCTGACAACCCTTTCAGTGAAGAAATTTTTCCTAATGTCCAATCTAAACCTCCCCTGGTACAACTTGAGCCCGTTTCTTCTTGTCCAATCACTTGTCACTTGGGAGAGGAGACCGACACCCACCTCGCTACAACTTCCTTGCCATGCAAACCCAATACACGTGTCTATGATAGACCAAAACTTACCCCTATTTGCACTCTCCCTCTGATGATAATTTAGAAGAAACTCCACCAGAGAAGCTATCCCTAGTCTTCCATTCTCTAGTTCATGTTTCTTCTCCTGGAAGTTTCTTGGTGTTGCTCCCAGGAAGGGAGAAAAGGGGCAGCCAGGGAGCAAGAGGGTTTCTGCAGATACTTGGAAACTGCTTTTGTGGGGTTTTGTGAAACACACAGTGACTTCCTGATCAGAGGACTGACAGCCAAACTGGCAATACTATGACTGTTCATTTGGCAAGGGAGATGAAAGCCTTTGGGGGGCTTAATAGGCGTTAGAGATGCTCATGTCAGGGGACATGTCCAGAGCTCCATATAAAAGGTCGTTGCATCGTAGTTGTGTTGCAGCGGTGCTGCATAGTGAGGTTGCTATTTAGAGAGAGACGGTCTTTTTTTGTTTGTTTTATTTGAGTTAATGAGGCTAAAAAATTCTAAAATAACGGAGGTGCTTAAAAAAATCAGCAACCCTTTCAGTGAAGAAATTTTTCCTAATATACAATCTAAACCTCCCCTGGTGCAGCTTGAGGCCATTTCCTCTTGTCCTATTGCTTGTTACCTGGGAGAAGAGATCAGCAGCACCTCATGACAACCCCCTTTCAGGTAGTTGTAGAGAGCGATAAGGTCTCCCCTCAGCCTCCTTTTCTCCAGGCTAAACAACCCCCATTGCCTCAGCCACTCCTCGTAAGGCTTGTGCTCCAGACCCTTCACCAGCTTCGTTGCCCTTCTCTGGACACGCTCTGGCACCTCAATGTCCTTCTTGTAGTCAGGGGCCCAAAACTGAGCACAATATTTGAGGTTAATCTTGTTTTCATTAAATCCAAAGGCCTTTGCTACATTGGAAGTTCAGGTAAGAAGACCATGGGAATCTTGTTGGCTTTAAATGCAAAGATTTTTTATCAAATTATTTTAATGTTTTCCAAATGATTTATCAACAATCAGATTTTACTGCATTTTTATTTAGAAAACAAGCGAACCCAAAATATCCCCCCCTCCAATTATGTTATTTTCATTACTGCTTGGAGCTTTTTTGATGTATTTTGTTCTCTGTGGAAGACAACAGGAAACCTTCCCTAAGACATGCTGGCAATCACAAAGCCCAAATGCACATTAAACACCTCAAAGTATTCATTTGTGTGTGGACAGACAAGGTATGGCTGTACAGAACCTGTGTGATGTCAGAGGAGTTGAGTCATAGCATTGCCACTGTCAAAGTCACTACTGAACTCAGTAAGCTCAATTTATTATTTAAGTGTATAAATCAAGTTGTATAAGGCAAGCTAGCTACATTGTAGACTATAAGGAATTTTTTGGTGCTTCATTGTTTGAGCTACACCCCAAGAATAGGGAAGAAAAAGCTCATGAAAACAATCTATTGTTTTAATTTCATCACCAGTATTTATTTTTCTTTTCTTATGGCTGTGAGACGTGAATTTTGTACAAGTTAAAAAAAAACAGACTGACAAAGACATTAATAAAGGAATGTGAGAAATTTAGCATAATTTTTTCATACATCTGTTTATAAAAAAAGCACCACTTACACTGTAGTTTGCATAGCCAATTTGTTTTCATTGCAGCAATGTCTCTTGTCTGCTGATGCATCTAAGGGATGTGTTATTCTGCTCAGTTAGATAATCATACAACTTTCCTATCAGAACATTGTAACTTCCATAACATAAGTTAGTTGGTGGTCTTAGATATGCTGAATTCTTGGTCACTGTAGCTTTAACAGATTTTTTAGTAAAAATTAAGAAAAGTTCATAATTAAATGTTACCAAGTCAGTAAAAGAGGAAAAAACAAAACCCCAAACCCAAAGATGTTGAAGCTATGAGTAAATCAAGTGCATTTTTCCATTAATTTTCTGACTGGTTGAGAACCTTCTGAGGAAGACAGATAAAATTTCTACTGCTGACAAAACTTCAGGCATGGATTCATTTTTTTGTGATGAACTTACACCATGTCCTGCAAAGTGTGGAGTGTTTTCTCCCAATCTGGCTAATCAGTCGAGCTGTCACTCAACCCTGTGCAGAAGCTACTCGAGCACCTTGCAAACCGAATCTTGAGGGAAGGGCGTGGTGGAAGAAAAGGAAAAAAAAAAAGGAAAAGAATAAACAGGAAGGCCAGAATATCCTTTCTCCTTTCATTTCTGTAACCCACCTTTCACTTTTGAACTCTGTTTAGTAATAGAGTTGCATCTGTCTGCATTTTTGTGTCTTCGTATCTCTCACATTCCCCCAAATTTTCTTGGTGGCTTTATATTTGTGGTTCCCAAGAAAGTTAATGAGAGGCCTGTGCCCAAGTCTTTGTGAATTCTGAAAATGTAGAGAAACATTATGTCATAGCCTCAATGCACAACTTTTAACTTACCCAGTTAATTAATTCTGCTCAGACTATGCTAGAGTTTCTTTAATTGCCATTTAAATGTAGTCTTTTATGTACTTATTCAGAATCATTAGATTCAAACTAATTTTGCTGTTACAGTATAGTGACATTGCGTATTCTTTGATTTGTGGGGTATGTTCTTCAACCTGATTACTTTGTCCTTGTTTATAAATTAGCCAGGAAAACACCAGAGTATTTCTTTGTCCCTGTGTTTCTTTGCAACTAGATAAGTTAAGTGATGACATGATGACATACTCAGGGGTTTTTTTTAAGCAGATTTGTAGAGAGGTAAAGGTTTCACTTCATTCGGTGGAAAAGTCAGAATAAGTTACCAGTACTTAGCAAGCATTGTATTTCTGGATCTCTATTTGTGTGAACAGCAGTATGTGAACACCTCTCAAAAGACTTTTTAGGAGGACTTTGGACAACAAGGGCATATTAGGCTTGGGAAATGAATATGAGGTCTGAGAGATTCCTGACAGGCAACAGCAAACATTCGGTGGATGATGGTATGCAGCCACAGGACAGCCCTATTTAGATATGTCATTCACACTATAGCTGAGGCACCATTAAGAGTCTTGAGTTTACTCTGGCTAAACCATACAACATAATTCCTTGGCTGAAACATGAATAATCTTTAGATGCTATTGCAGTTTAAAAATCAAGCTAAAATAAACAACTTTTTCAGTTAGACATTTATCATTGCATAGTAGTTAGACAAATAAAATACTACAGTCTAAGCTCGTTATAAAACAATATATATTAGGTGCCAGAGAAGGCATAACAGATGCCATCTCTCACTATAAAAGTAATTTACAGTTTCAAACATAGTCATGACTTGAACGTACACAAATTATTGGAAAAGGGGATCAGAGGTTATAAAGTCTCCTTTTGTTACTGGATTTCTTATGTCTAATATTTCACATTGAAATCCACATTTGGGAATTATTTTATAATGGTCTGCTTTCAGTTTATCTAAACTTTTCAGATACATTAGCTAAAAAGTGCCTGTGGCTGATGTTGTGATTTACCAGCCAAGTATCTCGTAAGAGAACAATGCCCCCAAATTATTTTCAAAATTTTCTTTTTGATAGTGTGGCAGATTAAACATTTTGTATTTCTGATGTCTCCCATGCCAAACTGTCATATGTTTGTAGCAGGTTAATACAGAAGGGGGTTGACAAATCTTGCTATAATCACTACCCCATGTTGTTTTCATCCTCCTTGTCTGCTGCTCATTTTCGTTGTGAAAAACCCTAATATATCAGTGACAGGAGGTCTGGATTTGTGGCCGACTGTTATAATTACTCCCACTGAGGCACTGTCAATAGGATTAAAATAAAGATTCTGGACCTGTCCATCGTAGATGAGGTCAGCAGCACTAGCAGTGGGAGTACTGTTTCTGCAAGCTGTGCTTTCAGTCCTGAGTTATGGAACCATAGACATTAATATGAAGCAAATATTTGAAAGCTCCAGTGGAGAAAGACCAGCCTTTTTTCTGCATTAGCTAAAATATCCATCTGTAATAAATAATCTAACAGCATCCATCTATGTCCTGACCATACATATATGTATGTTAATTTTCAAATGTATCAGAGCCCCAGAGAGTTTCAATTACAGAACAATCCATTTTGCATTTTATAATTAATAAAGTCTTTGCAGCTGCATAACTTCATCCAGGAAACATCTGCACAAACTCCTTGTGTATACATAATTTCTGTGAAAAGGGGGTTAGCTGAATTGTCTTTAATGTTCACAGGCTTGAGGAGGCTAGAAAAGTAGGCAGTCGATTAAGATAACGCAAAACAAATAACAAGAATGGAGGCTTATGTCCACACAGCTATAAAACAAATTCTAGCCACTGCCTGTAGGAAAAAATACAATGTACAGGATCACTTTAACATACAGTCACCTTACTTTATTCAAGTGAAGAGGAGGGAGGAACCCAGGGGAAAAGCTGAGCTCTCCCAAGGTGGGCAGTCGTTTTGCCGTGGTTCTCAGTGGGACCAGGTTACCCCAAGTTCGTAAGTAATACGCTGTTGTTGAAATGCTGTGGTTACTCTTTTGCCATCCTTTGACACTGACTTCGAAAAAGTATCATTTTTTAAACGTTAGTTTTTTCTTCTTCAGTGTGCATGAAACTATGGCATGCATGGCACTCAAACGTACTCATGGCAGCAAACTCAGGGAATAGTGAGCAAACCAGAATAAACAGATAAGCTCTCTTGCTCTGCGAGCACAGTATGTCATCTTTATTTTTCTCCCCTCACACCAGTCTACTTTTTAGAATGGGATCAAACAGTAATTAGTACAGTCACCTCCTTGCAACTCATTGTGTTTCATTATTTTCATATAAACTCAAAAATTATTGTCAAAAGCCATGTTCAATCAAGTGTCTAACATGCTGAAACAATTGTGTGCCCTTTCAGTCTTAAGCTGGTATGCCACCTGGAAGCCTTGCACTTCTACAAATGGAGATTTCTTGTTTTAATTTGTTTGCATTATTGTAGTAGCAAGTAATTTTCTTGATTAATATGTCACTGCCCTACAACTGTTTACTCTTTCTCCTTTGGTTATATAAACATCAGCTGTTACACATTTCAGTCATAGCCTTTACCATATTTCCATCATCCCTCTCAGTTTAAGTTTCCTAGCTCTCCAAGAAGCAAAATGAATCTCCATAGTGTTTATAGTGAAAAGGTTACATAAAAATGAACAGTACTTAACACGTCCCTTTTTTCCTTTTTCCTGTCCCACAAGTGGGACTCCAGACTGCTGTTTGCTGCTCTCTACATCTGCCTTCATTCCCCCTTCTAGAGTTTCTTGGATTTTTTTTTTTTATAAATATGAAAAGAAAAATATACATTATTTGATCTCTACCAGGCCACTAAGGCGTGTGATGAGTTCACAGCAGAGAAGCTGCTGTTTTTCTATATAAGCTGCAATCAGCACCTCTAGTTATGACAGCTAATGCCTTGTAGTGCCACAGATGTGGCATCATAGTTCTTAGTAGTGTGTATTAATTCCTCAGTATTTACTTGTGGCTTTGCAGTAGTCCATTATTTACAGTATTTGTATAGGCCCTTAAACGATACCAAACACATTGGCTCAAAATGTTTGCAATTGCACTGACTGCAGTGGCATGTGCTAAAGGTGTATTCGAGCGAGTACCGTGCACTGACGCTGCAACCTTGCCCAGCCGTGTACCAGACCCTACTGTCACGATACGTCCTTGTTACGGCTGAGTGCTACTGGATGTACAAGAAGAAAGCAACTTAGTCCAAGCCAAGAAAATGTGCTAGTGTCATCTTCAGTGGGGTCTTTCATCATATACAGACAGAATAGTGTACCTCTTTATCTAGGGCTTCCAGGCAAGGAAGTTTAAATATGAAACGACAATGCCCTGCTCAGTTTCAAACCGCAGCTCCACGGCGTAAGGAGGCTCTCTCATCTAAGGGCCGTTCACATCGTCTTTGTATTTCACGATGGAACTCTGCCAGCTTCCTAACAAGAGAAACCTCTTTGCTTCACAGCGGAGGTGGGAAGATTTTCTCTGAGGAGCAGCCATGGCTATCGCAGACAAATAAACAAATCCAAGGTACTGGGTAGTCCTTGGGGGGATCACTGGTGGTCGGTCCCTGGCAGAGGCTAAGATATTAAGCAAAGGATTGTGTCTTGGCTGAAGCATAGCTTTCTTCTGTATTTATTGTTGGTTTTGTAATGTGTGGGGAAAGAGTAACTAACTTTTGTGCTATTTGAAGACTGGTTTAGGTTAGGCTTGTAGGTGTTACTCTGTGTCTTTGTGCTGTCGGTAAATTTGACTGCTCTTAGTTTGAAACCTTTTTCTGGAATGTTTAAGGCTTTGGAGCAGCTGTTGGAGCAAAATGGGAGCTTCATCTGGGAAGAGCTGTTCTATTAAATTAGCAGCTGTAAATGACACACCACAGTGAATGGAAGTAAATTTATTTTGTGCTGGCTTTCTTCCCTTTCCCCCACAACCCCCATCTTTCCCAGTACCCCAGAAGCACTTCAGTAGTAAAAGTACTCCTGGTTCTTAACTTGCTTGAGGAGGATCAAATGAGTTCACATTTTACTCAGATCAACAATAATGAGGATTATGGCTACAACACCAGGGTGCTGCCTTGCCAGTTACACCCTCCTGCAGATCTCCCATTGCTTGAGTTCAGTACCTTGATTTACAATATAGTCTCCCTTTATAGGGAAGAAGTGCTGCTGATGAGTGTTCTCCTGCACTAATGAATTGAAATATTAAAATGGATGTGATCAAATGCAATTTGAGTTGCCTCAAGCTTTGCCATGAGATACTTTTGTGGAACAGTACCTATATTTATCACCTTTAGATTTGCATATACATAGCTCCAAGTAATGTTTGGCTAATGTAGGGTTTTTTTACAATTAGCATTTTTTTAAAGCTGCTTATGGAGGTAGTGGCAGTGGGGTTTTTATGCCACCTGTCCCTGTCATCTTACAAATATTACATAAAGAACTAAACTGGATCAAAATAAGTGGATTTAAAATAGTGTAGAACCAAAAAAGGTATTTAAATTACTTGTAATATAAAAAAGTTCATCATGGCAGTTTGGCAAGATAGGACAAAAGGGGGAGGGAAAAGGAGTCAAAAAAGTATTTTTGAATGGTTCTTTCCCATCTGTGATCTGTAATAGCTCACTGGCAAGTTATCACACCTCCATAAGTGGTCCATGCAACACCCTGTCTTGGTAGAGTTTTCAGTTGTAAGTTTCTTGGCAAGGACAATGATATATTTTAAAAACAGATAAAGATTCATAGCTCCCCAAATTTTTGAGCAATAGAATTACTCCACTGCTAGGCTGAAAAGAACAAATTTTTGTGACAAATTTGAATTTATGAAGAAAATTGAGAAAATAATTTAGTTCTATTCCTCCAATGAGTACTTTTAATTATGATGTATACTCCTGCTTACCGTCCTTTCTAAAGAATTAGAAAGTTTTTAAAAACCCTTTTTAAAAGCACTCTTTTCATACTGTTAAAACTTTCAATGCTGGACTATTTTGCCCCTTATATTTATGGGGTGTATAAGTTGAAGGGATGGTTATTAAATGTCGATGCAAGCCTCTTATTGGCAAAAAAATTTAGTGGAATTGTAGCATGGTATAAGTGCCTGAACCTGCTGCCTGTGGTATGCTGTGTGGGAGAATAAATGGCTTTCAGTCCTGTAAACTAGTCACAGACATTCAGATCCTTTGAACTCTAATAAGAAATGCACACTTACTTACTTTAAATAGTAAGTGACTAAGCATATAAATGTCTTGATCAAGTCATCAGAAAAAAAATGAAAAGGGGTTTTCCATTTACGTTTTGTTATTTCTGTCTGAAATCTCTATTTTGCCCTCTGTGTCTTTGCTTTGTAATGTTCCCTGCTGAGAAGGACAGACTGGAAACACAGTAGGGATCTTTGCCTTTTAAGTTGCTCTTTGCTTTGCAGAGGGCTGCGTGCTGGAAGACCTGGTGTATTTGTCCAGTGTTTTGCTCAGTAAGAGAGGAACATGACTGTTTAAGAAAGGCAGGAAACTATTATCTGGTAATTTTAGCTACATTTCAATTGCAAGTACTGAAAGAGCAGACAGAAGTTTAAATATATGTCTTAAGGTACACGCATACAAATCAGTTCAGCTTTTGTGCTCTTTGTCTTTGGCCGGGAAAGTCTGAAACAATCTTGAATGAAGGTGTAAAAGGATAATTCTGAGTTAAATATGTCACAACTATGAATTCACGGGTCCTGTTTATCCAAAGTGTTTCTCCAAAATTCTTCCTGTCTTCTTTTCTAAATAGCATATGTGACAGCTACTGTGGTAGAATCAAACTATAGCGTGTTTTACAAGCAGGGCTAGATTTTCTTCTAAAGCAAACTCGTACCCCTTTGTCAAAGTCAAAGGATACATGCTTTGCATGCTAATTTTCTCTGCCAGGTGATTTAGCTTCCATCCACTGTTTTTTTCAGCATGACAAACTCTAAATGTTATGGCAATTTCTATCCTTTAGGCATATTTTTCTTTAGAAAATTAGTATATTGATAGAGAGCAACAGAGGGCCAGCATTTCCTATCATTTTATACTGGTATGATCCATTGTTGATTTACCTAATTCATCAACTTTAATCTACTGTTATCTTAACTATTACCACCATTTTTTTCTCTCAGTTGCATAAAATTCATCAGATTAATAAGAGTCATGTTGCTGTAGCTACACTGTGAGTCCAGTCTAAAGGCTATTAAAGTCAAAGACATTCCTCATTGACTTGAGTGAGATTTGGACAAAGTTCATTGTTTTCATGCTCTTTCCATCACTGCAGTACCAGACAACTGAAATAACTGTTCCAAATATCAGTGTCGTTGGATACTTAGCATTTCTGTTCTGAGAAAATATCCAAGCAAATATGAATATAACCAAAGTAAATTCTCTCTCTCTGAATTCAGAATGACTATTTAACTAGCTTTAATATTTTGATACCAAATACTAAGTTTCTCCCGCTGTCCCTTTTCTTTGCATACAGGTGATGACTTAAGAAGGTTAGACTGTCTGTTAGCGTTGGAAAAAAAAGAATAAAATAGTGTGGTTGAAAAAGCCTCTGCTTTATTAGAAAGTTCTGGAGGACTTTTGTGTTCTGTTTTTCATGTTGACAGTGTTTGTAAGTTTGCCCATAACCTCAGTGCTGAAATGGAGTCTTAATCTGTTTCCAGTTTTGGCATTGTCTGATCTCCACTTCCTTCTTCCTCGTCCTCTACAGCTCTCATAGTTTATCCATTCTTAAGCTGGCTGTATAGGTTGCAGTTCTCTGCTTGTAAGAATCATTCTAGGTGTGTTTTATGGGTGTTTCTGCTTTGGGAACTGTGGCAATAGCTGATAAAAGTACTTCTAAATATCAGTTTCGGAACACAGCACGTTTTTTAGTTCCATGGGTTCACAACTGGCAAACCAAAGTATGAAATGATCTTACATGCGTATTTCCAACTATCTACCTTTTAACTTTCTTTTGAAAGTTTTAGTAAATTCATTTCAGCCTAGCTGTCTCTCTCTGTGAAAATGGAAAAACCAATTGTGCAACTTACGCTGCCTGCCTTCCTCCTCTTTCTGCTTGTTCCTACCAGCATCATTTGTCCAACAAGTGTTCACGCATCATTCTTTCCTCAGGATCAGGGTTCACCAGTGTGAACCAACCAACCAACTTCTTTCGGTTTCTCAGGTCAGGGAAGAGTAGCCTTTGCTCCATTAATTCCAACTCAGCTATTTCAGACACCGGAAACACTTCAGTGGCCTTAAAGCAGGGATTCTCCAGACTGTTTTTTCCTTGTTTAGGCCTATTGCAGGCATCCAGCTGTTTCACACCACTACTGTACTCTTCTTTGGTGAAAAACAGATGCTTATTATATTTCTGTGGCCCTCTATGTTAAAATATTGTGCTGCCAACTGCTGAGGTATTTGTAGTGTGTGCTTAAACTCATAAAAATGCCACAAAATCATTAACAGCATGAAGAAAAAGAAATTGTGATTTCTTTTGGCTTGTGCCAACATAACAGAATGGATAGTTTAGACATTTACAGGAATGTGCACCTCATGTGACAGAGACAGAAAAAAGATCAGAATAGTCCATGCAAATCTAAACCTTAATTTGTTTTGTTCTGCTTTAGCTTGTGGCCGTGGGTTCTACAAATCCTCCTCACAAGATCTGCAGTGCTCCCGCTGCCCTACTCACAGCTTCTCTGACAAAGAAGGATCTTCGAGATGCGATTGTGAAGATAGCTATTATAGAGCACCTTCTGATCCACCATATGTCGCATGCACAAGTGAGTCAGTCAAGAATTTAGTAGTAAAGGACGTTGCTTAACCAACCAGGTGCAACCACTTGTAGCTAGTAGTTTTGGCTGGCTTTTCCTATATTTGAAAAGTACATTTACAACAGAAAATGAAATTGAAAGGCAGAGGGGAAAAAAAGTTGACAGTGAATATAGAATCAGCATAAATATAATTTTCATGTTTGCTTGATATAACATTGGAAAAAGCTGCATGTTGGCTAAGTGTGTAACTCATTGGGATAAATAGAATACAGGCATAGTTCTACCATGGCTGTAAAATTGTTGTAGACAATGTGCTTTATGTGATATAATACCAAAATGAGTAGCATGAAAAATGAAAAGTAACCTGTGCAGATCTGAGCTTTGATTGAGCTGTAATTGGATCTGGCTTGACCTTCTAACTGCAAATAGACTAGCCTACACAGATTGGTGGTTCAAACAGTGGAAGTCTCCTAAATCCAAAGCAGCACCAAATAGTTCTGTAAATCGTATCAGAGCCGATAAGAAAGGACTAGATGCAGTTGGTGTAGTATGTTTAGAAGAGAAGAACAAATGCCATACTTGGGAAAACTATAAAAGGTAGTACCTTTGGTATAATGTACCAAATATTGATGTACCTATAGGTACATTAACAAATTCTTTTCATTGCACAGAAGAGAAACGGCTAAAGTCAGTTGAAGTAAATACACAGACAATTGTTATTCTGATGCCTTAATGGAAAATAAAGCTCTTGCCAAGTGAATTCGAGGAAGCTTTTATGCAGCTTGTAGTAAAAATAAGGAAATATTTATGCGAAGAAAAATGCTTCAACTATTTTCTGTCTCAGTAATTAAAATGTTAGCTACATGTCCCACCGTGGTTCTGTGCAATTACCCTGGACTTTTTTGTGTGTTACATAGGACCTCCATCTGCACCACAGAATCTCATTTTCAATATCAACCAGACTACCGTGAGTTTGGAGTGGAGTCCTCCTGCTGACAACGGGGGAAGAAATGATGTGACCTACCGCATTTTGTGCAAGAGGTGCAGCTGGGAGCAGGGTGAATGTGTTCCCTGTGGGAGTAACATTGGATATATGCCCCAGCAAACTGGATTAGTAGATAACTATGTCACTGTCATGGACCTGCTAGCTCATGCTAACTACACGTTTGAAGTTGAAGCTGTGAATGGGGTTTCTGACTTGAGTCGTTCCCAGAGGCTTTTTGCAGCTGTCAGTATTACCACTGGTCAAGCAGGTAAGTTTTCATCACTTATGAATCTCAACACTGTGAGACTGAGAGAAGTTGGGAACATGCAAACTACAGATGCAGTAAATCAGGAGCATGTTTTGTGTGTTCTGGCTCATTAATCTTTTTACCTTGCCAAATAGTTAATTTGAGCTTATACTATTTCATGATAACCTGTCCTGTTTCTTGGCCTCAGGATTGCTTTCAGAAAGCATTCATGAAAGACTTAAAGAAGACATACTGCTTTATTATTAAATAGATTTTCTTAAGTCTGCAAGTTTTTTTTCTTTTCTTCTTATGTCATTGTAGGTTGTTCCCTAGTATTTGAAGAAAAAAAAAGTAGATGTAACAGTCCTGTGCAGGCTTCCTTTCTGAATTTTTTAAACCTGTACGGGTGTCCTAGGTCACTGGAAGATGATTTGGATATCTGATGGTGTTTTCAGTGTTCATGTTTTCCCTCAGGATAATGTTTCTAATTTATCTTATATTTCCAGATATTTGATTATGAGATTCAGTGAGAATGTGATGATTATTCTTTGTTTCTTCTGCTTATCATAATCTGACAGGTGAAATGTCAGGGAAAATAAAATCAAACTAGCATATCACCCCAGGGGAAAAAAGGGCTTTAGTTGTCTGCATGCTGAGTGAAAAAAAAGATTTCTCTGATTTAGGTTTCTGAAATGACGAGTTGCTCGTTGGTAAAAATTATAGGCCTCTGAATCTATAATAGTGCACTGTGGACTTTAAGAGAGGATAGTAAAACTAACCTTTTATACATTGAACAAAAACTGAACATTAATTGCAAGATCTGGCTTCTGAAAAAATGCTTTAAAAGAAAATATGAAGTGAATAAAACAGCTAATCAATGTTTTAAAGGATACTTCATACTTACAACTTGGAGGAAATTTTAATGACTGTGATCAAGCTATTCTTTTTTAGTGCAGTAGAAATGATCCCGTACAGTAATGCTTTGTACTGAGGACAAACTCACCGTACAGGGGCAATGAACAAATAGGAAAAACTGTAGTTATTTTGCACTTCGAAGATGGTCGTCTCAAAAAAAAAAAAAAAAAGGGACAAGGAATTTACTTCAAAACTCCCTCCCCTATACCTAGGATGGTTTACATAGTTGTTAAAGTTAGGCTGGAATATTTATGAGATATTTAATTTCCCCATAGTGCTTTTCTGGATACAAAATGCACATTTTATATTATTTTGGAACCATCCCTGTGACTGAAAGGATTGGTCTCTGTGCTCGTTCAGTTCTTGGAGTTTATGATGAGATTTTGAGCACAGAGAACTTACACTGAAACTATTTTTGCACTGCAGATTGTATTATTTTGGCACCTTGATTTTTCTTCTTTAAAATAATTCTCAATAATTCTTCAAACGTGCCCAGGTGGACAGTGTTCTGCTCTCTGTAGATGTCTGTACAGAACTACCACATGAAGAAGAGGATTTGAACTTTCTCCTATTTAGCTAAATCAAATTGGCTTTACCGTATGTGCTTTGATGGTTCAGTGGCACACAGGGTACAGGAAGATACAGTGCAATTTGGTGGCTAGTACCACATCTCAGGAAGATGAAAAAGCCTTAATCAGAAGTTTGTTGTATTACCCCCAAGATAATTCATTGTAGTTAATTCTCTTGTGTTCTCATAGTCATAGATTTCTAGGTTTTTTCAGGCCAGAAGACATAATATGGTTATCCTGTGTTATCTTATAAGTAGCACAAGCTATATGAATTTATGAAATGATCCTCACATCAAGCCCAGTGATGTTAGTGAAACTATAGCTTGCATATATATTAGAGACAACATCTAAACTTTACCTAGTGATTTCAAGTAATGGAAAAACCTTCACCCTCCTAGATAAGTTTTGTAAGAGCATGCAGCAGGAAGCAGGAGACCTGACTCTGTTCCTTCCCTGCTCTCCAGTTTGCTGTGGGATTATGCACAGGCAAGCATTTCCTAGCAATACAGAATCTGACACTGTCACAGCTGAGAGAAAGGGTACTCGTACAACTGAAGCTTTGCCTGCTTAGCACTTCTGAATATCAGGATTTAAAGGCTTCCAGTTGGGCATCTAAGAGGAATATGTATAGGAAACAGATCTTGAGGAAAAAAGAGTTTTTAAGCTCTCTTTGTTGCAGTTTTCTCTGTCTGTAAAATGAAGATAACCCTTACCTTTCATTACCAAGCTCTTCAAGATTTTCTGATTAAAAGTACCATATAAATGCAGGAATTTTTTTCACCCAAATTACAAAATTCATGTTGAAAAAAATACAGTCTTTTAGAACAAATGGATTCACTAAAAGGAAAGACCTCTTTTACATTATTTTTGCAACAGCATGTTTTGGATCCTAATACTGATTTCTTTGGTTTCTCAAGGAGGAAAATATTTTAGGTGGAACAGATTGATGACTATAATTGAACAGAAAGAGACTGGTTGCTCAAAGGAGACTGTTATGCTTCTGTGCTCCTATTTTATTTTACCATGGAGAGAAAGAAAATGTTGGATTTATTTATAGCCAAGTAAACTAGGATTCATGCAGCTCTCATTTGTTACTGTGGGACTGTTCTATACTTTTGGCAAAAATTACTTTTTCTATGCCCATATTGCTTTTTATGTCTGTAAATGTGTCTAACTAAACCTTCTTCACATGTTGTTATGCTAGCACAATAGGTGGCTATATATAATTACTGGGTTAAGCAGTTGCACAGAGGCTTGCAGTGAGATTTTTTCCTTTGTAGTTTTGGTTTAATTGAATTGATCCTTTGTGGCCATATTCAAAAAATTCAAATCATTGTGTAATGATAACAGGAAATTATTGATAAAAGAATGGGGTTATGGAATATATTCAGTGTTTCTTCACCCACATGTAACAGGCTTCTGAAGAGACAAAGAGAGCATGTCACAGAAAAGAACCAGGTGACTGATAAAGAACTATTTATATTTGTGGAAATAACACAATAAAATGACTGCAGGTGGTTAGGTAGCATTTCACATTGCTCACATATATACACATATGACACATCGCTATTCATTCCTTGTGTTAAAAAGATTTAGTGACTAGGCTATCAGTTGTCATATGGCATATTTTTTATGCTGCAGCCAAGAACCAAGAGGCTTTTTGTTTTGCTTTGTTTTGTTTTTTGACAAAAGCATGAAAGAACTGAGCCAGAATCAGAGGTAAAAGATTAAGTGCGCTAAGCCCCCCAGGAGTTAACCATCTTGTTTCATATCTTACCTATCCAGCATCATATAAAGAATACAGGATGTCATCCCAGTATTGCAAGCTGATCTATGTGAACCCCTGCATCCTTGTAGAATTCAGATTTAAACGTGACTAAGCCCCAGTTACAACAGGTGAATGTACTGAAGAGCTGCAGGTGGCAAACAGCTGACAAACACTACCTTTGCAAGATTATTGAATGGTTGTTTATCAAAGATAAAATTTACCACTTCCCTAATAAGATGTTCACCTTTTGATGTTACTGGTAGTTCCTTTTGATCCATCAAATTCCATTCCAAATTTTACATTTTTTCCATACAACACTCAAAAGGCTAATGGAATTGGGTAGGTTTCACAGCAGATGAATATTTATTAGATTTTGGCATTTATGCACTTTCAAACCTTTAAAAAATTTGTGTTTCAATAACAATTGTATCATTTTTCTGCTGACATAGTGTGTTTTTAAAAGTGTCTTTCTACATCCTTTCCTCTGGAATTTATCTGAATGGACAATGGACTGGTCTCTGATAAAGAGTGATATTCACCCAACCTAGCCTGACTTTGAGTAAACTTAAGATAGGTTGGATGAATCCCAGCATTTATCAGGGTTTGAGAAAATTTATGTATCTGTCCTGAGTCAGTTTGGGTTGTCTTTATAGTCATTGGAAAGAAAAAATCATATCCAAGGGGACACTCATCATGTCTTATTACTGTAACCAAACAGGACAAACAAAAGTTAAAATGTAATGCCAATATCTGTTCCTAAAAGTACTCTCTGTTCGTATGCAGGGGGCACTTGCTAATGCTCGCTGCTTCTTCACAGCAAGAGAAGGGTGCCCCACAGCACTCTTAGGTCATGCTATGCCTTCAGATGCACTTAATGCTGACAGCTTGAAGTGGTTAAAAAACCCTGATTCAGTTCCATAATCAAGGCTTACTCTTGAAAAAATTTTTTTCGTAACAATTTATTTTGGATATGTTGATTTGCTTTTCCCTTTTTTTACATGTTAGAGTTCAATTTTCAGACCTTTTCCTACAAAAAACAGATGCCAAAATTCACAGTTTAAAAAAAAAAAAAGGGGAACTGAATTTTTCAAAGTTGCATTATCCTGGTAACTTGAACAGAAAAAACATTATATGCTATAAAATCATGACTATTAGCAGCAGTACCGTTGATTTACATGGCAAGAAGAAATGATTGAATGAATAAAGGAAACAAGCCATCCCTTATGTAAAGCTGTGTGATGGGTTCTGCCTTTCTTAGGTACTTCTGAAGTCTTTCGAAACAGGGGAAACACTTTGCATTCTCCCCTGCTCTATATTCTCCTTTTGTTGCTGCTGTTCATCATTTTTCTCTTCTTTGCTTCTCTTCACATTTTCCCCAGCTCTCAATTACCTCTACTCATTTTTTAAAGGCTCCTCTTTCATAGTCTCTGCACTATTGACCATCTATTTGTTTCCTGTTCCCTGTCAGTCTCACTTAAGCCTGACTTTTCTTCAGCAATGAGCTGTCCCCCAGCAGAGGCAGCAGTCAAGAAGATTTATGCCTTTGGCTTTCCCAGTGGCTTTGACCTCACCGTTCTAGTCCTATTCTCACTTCTCTCCTTTCCCCAGACCATTTTGGTGTCTTCCCATTCTGCCGCCAAGTTGTTTTAATCAACCTTCATCTATGCCTTCCATCCAATGTTCACTTCTGGTGATACATGACAGCTTATTACAAATAGCTTCAGTGTTCAACTTAACATTGCTTTTATGTCTTCCCATTTCAATGGACTTCCTTTAGCTTCAGGTTTCATTTGATATTTCCTGCTAGTGGCTACTTTTTGAGCTATGCTTCATCTTCTAGCCTTCAACGGTCGATCAGCTTTCCCACACTGATATGGCTACATCATCTGTATATATATGTAAAAACAATGCTTCATGTAAAAAGAATTCCCATTATAAAAATAATGTTTTTCTTTTCTTTTTACCAAATGTGTTTCACCTGTTGAGCTGGGAGAATTATTTTATATAAAAAGTCACTTTCAAAACTGATGTTCCCTAACCCCTTTCATTAAGCTGTGGTTTTTAGAAACATATGTTATGATGATTGTGCTTTGGGTTACCATTTTCCTTAGTTTATGTAATGGGAGCTACAAAGATGTTAGTGCTTATTCTTAATAATACTTAAGTTATATTTTAGACTGTTGTAACTTTTTTCTAGACCAGTAGGCAGACAGCATAGTTCTGTAAATGTTCTGCACTCCATGGCCACCAACTGAAAACGGTAAAACTAGAATAGAAATTAATTATATGTGTATTTATTATTATTCTAGTTTTTTACATGACTATTCAGTACATTTAAAAAATGGATTGGGTTATTTCTGTGGAGCTAAGACTGCCTATTGATCTGCAATTACATTACCCTGGATAAATATCACAGATATTTTGACAGGAGAAGGTAACTGAATTTATGCCTAAATTAAACTGATGGATAAAAACTTGATAAGAATCCCAGTCTCTGTATAGCAAATACCATCAGATCAGGGAAAGCAGTTTGTTGATTCACTGATTGTATCAGGTCATATTTAATGTAGTGAAATCCACAAGGTTATAGAGATACGGTGGAATTGCTAGTTTGGGGTATTATTGTAAGATTGCTAAATGTTAATTTTTTTTAGGATTTTCACAAAGAAGGAATCATCTATATAGGATATAATATGGCATGGCATATATGATATTTGACAGTTTTGATAATATTATATATATACATATACAGAATACATCTCTATATATAAATTTGAAATGACAAGCAATATGTTTTGTAAGAAAACTTACCACAGAATAGACAATTTATAGTAATTAATTTTTTCTAATTTTTAGTTCTAATTTATTCTAATATTTTTCACTGAAAGATAAGAGAGAAAGCAAGAAAGCAGATGTTAGCTGTGTTGCTTAGGGTCTGATCCTGCACCGCTGAAGTCAATGGAAGTTTTGTCATTGACTTCAATAGGAGCAGGATTTGAACCTTATGCTCTATCAGAACACACAGGAACCAAAGCAATGGGCACTCTGTCATCCTGAAAGGAAACTTTAACTTCATATCACATTTTGATTCTGACTGTAGCAGGTTTTTGCACATCAGTTTGTGGCTGAATGTAATTTGAATTTATTTTTTTTTTTGTATGCTAAAAATATGATTTTTTTTTTTCAAATGGGTATCACAGCTCCTGCCTGTCCAGCTTTACCATAAAAGCTTTTTAGAAATAGATGTAATAATTTTTACTAAGAAACTAAGCTAGTTCTTCTGGTAGAGACTATGTGAATTTTACAATATTTAGAAATAAAAATAGTGGGAAGCTACACTCTAGTGTAGCTACACAAAGACAAAGTAAAGCTTCAGCTTCACAGAAACAAAGCTCTGAATTAGAAATGGTCAGATTAAGCTTCTCTGTATGTTAAATGTTTGGTAGCAACCTGCTAGGAGAAGCATGACAGCCACAGGGCTGTTAACTTTCCCGTGCACTGAACTATTGAAATAGCAGGTTATGTCACCACAGTCAAATGTAAAGCATACTAAAGCATAATTTCACCAGCTCCACAACAAATAACTATGTACTTGAGGAAGAAAATGAGTGATGGACATGGCATTTTGGGACATGGTTTAGTGGGCATGCTGGTGTTGGTTGATGGTTGGACTTGATGATCTTACAGGTCTTCTCCAATCGTAGTGATTCTGTGATTCTGTGACATAAAGTACAATTTAGCCAAAGAAAGGAGAGATTGGTTTGCTAATGTGACACAAAGGACTAGGAGCCACTTCTTCTAATGTTACAAATGCGGGCTGGACATCTCCTTGATGCTTATGAGTTACACTAATTGTCTTCTTAAAAGTAGTGATGAAAAATTAATCCTGACCTTGAAAAGAAAATATGTGTGTTAACATCACATTTTCTATGACCAATCCCAGAAAGGTTTGTAAAATAAAAGAGCCTCTACTTGTGACACCTGCTGGGTGGATTAGTCCCTCATAAATATGTCTGGCTTATTCTTTCACTTCTTCCATAGTTAGATTATTTCTCATGGCCATAAGTCCTTTTGAACAGAGTAGAAACCAAATAGTACTCTTTGAGCTTTTTATAAGAGTTTGGGACTCTTATACAAAGTTCTGCAATGACCTGCCCAACCTCAAAGGCTTTCAAGATACCTCCAGCACAAAGACAAGAAATCACTTGATACATTTATGCATAGTGATACACAGTCTAGTGTAGCTAATTAACTCATGTGCAAAGAAAGAACAATTCCACAAACCTTTGATTTCGGCAGCAGAACTATATCTCCAGATCTTCCTTTTTCCACTTCCTGTGAACTGTAGTATGGTAACTGGACACAGGATCTAGATAAGTGCTGAATACCATCAGTAGAATCTCATGAACTCAATGGTATTTGCTTGGTATATTGGCTACATGTATCATTCTCTTACCAAAATAATGTCATGATGATGGTTATGAAATGTAGGCAAATATTGGTCCGGAAACTTTAGGCTTTCCATAGGAAATCATTTTAGGTGAAACACCATCATGGCTATATTGAGACCTAAGTGTAAAAGAGAATACAGTGGGGAAACTGGCAAAAAGAAAGTCCTGCTCTGATTCTGTCATAAAATTTCCCCATGATATTTTTTGTTTGGTTGGTTGAGCTTCCTGTTTCTTACTTGTAGCTAGTAACAACACGTAGCTGGCCTTGTAAAAGCACAAGGAAGATTTGGTTTTCAGTATTTACAAAACAGATTTGAACTCCTTCAATGAACGAAACTGTGAAATATTGATATCGGTAGGACAGAATAATACATAGTGTTTAAATTCATCTAGCCAAAACCCACTCTGCTGATGAGTTCTGATATCTTACTTCAGTACAACATAATTTATTATTAAGGTGTTTAATTTCTTCATTATTTTGCCTAGAAAGAACAAAAATCAAAGAAAAAGAGTATGATCATGTTTGTAGCCAAGTAAGACATTAGAAGTTTTGTCCCCAAATTTCCTAGTATTTGATGTCTTGTTTCAGACCTTGTGAAGAATTCAAGTACCATTGTCATTAGAACAGACAAAACCCTCTAGGTGCACAGATGCTTTTTTGATGAGAAACGAGCATCACTACTGAAAGGCACTGTTGCAAGTGCTTAAGTGCCACCAAATGCGAATTCCTAATTGACGTTGTATGTAGTAAATTAAAAAATTCTTTAACTTTAATATCTCTTACAGAGTGAAGCATTTGATGACAGCATGGCATGGAGCCAGCCTACTGTAATGACTCCCATGGAAATCTAAAGAGAGAAGATAGTTTATACAGGGAGAGCTAAAGAAGTTCCTCCATTAAGCTTAAATGGTAGGATAGCTAAATGTGCAACTTCTAGATGGGAGAGATTGCTCATGGTAGTGCCTATTTAATAGCTGGAAGACCTTCGTGCTGAGTCTATCACAGCTAGTGTAGTGAGCATGCCAAAAATGCACTGCAGGAAGAGATGAAGAATGTCTTGAATCAAGCGCTTTCTTAAAGCAAGGTTCAAGTCCACCACTTACAGATGAAGTTCAGTCTCATAATTAACTGTCTAGAAAGAGCTGCCATGTAGATTTGTCCAGCATTTTAAGACAGTGTATTTCCAGTTTGCTTTATAGATGTATTCTCATTCAAAATAGAGATTCTGCTGCTGCTCTTCTGGAACAGGTCACATTTTATTCAGTTACTTATTTTTTATTTGTTGGATGTGCCAGCAAGCCTGCTTTTTTAGAAGGAAAACCAGAGTTTTGGCTAAATGGGCCCTCAGGTGAAAAATACAAATCTTCCTCTTCTGGCCCATGGCCTTCTGGCAGTTTAGGGAGTATTAATGGCCTAGGAATGAATGGTTCACTTCTGGCAGGTAAGGTGAAGATAGCCAAGGTAGGTTGGAAACTCAGGGCAAAATAAAGGTCTGTGAAGAGCTGGGCTTGATCTTTCTGATGCTACTGGGGTAATAAGAAGGGGAGACATCTTCCCTAATAGCAGCAGCCATTGCTGACTTACCCACTATGACAGCTCCATGGGTGGGAACAGATTTTTCATGTGCTGCAATAGTCTGGGCAATTAATAAGTCTGGACAACTTTTGCCATCCCTGACACATTGCTGCCCTATGTAGTTTCTTCTGCTTTGTATGTGATAGAACCAGCCCTGACTCCATAGGGCATATTCCTAATTGAACAGTTATATCTACTACTCTTTAGTGTATGAATTGCTTTGTACAGTTTGGCATTTCTGTAATCTTTCCCCGTTATAGTCAAAATATATCATTGGATCTATTTCTAGAGGAAATTCTCAGGGCAATTTACTGAGGAAGCCATGGTTGAAGGCTGCAAATTGACAACAGTAAAAGTGTTATCCCGAGTTCAATAGTTAATGTTAAGATAGGAGATGCTGATTATCTTTTTCTTTGCTTTGTTAGTGATGAATGGAAGCAAATTTGATGCAGACAGCAATCTGGTGGAATGATGCAGAGCTATCTATGAAAACATCTGTACTAATCCACCAATGCAGTAAATTATAGCTGCAAGCAAAAGACATTGATCCAAGAGGATCATTAACAGCTTTAACCAACTGATCCAAGTAATAGGGTAAATGAGAGAACATTATCAGGAGCTGATTTTTACAGCTGTCAACTACAATTGCTAAAACATGGTTACCACTTTCTCTCACTTTCAACCACTTTATGACTTAAGTTTAGTATATTCTATTGCGAGCAGCCAATAAGGATCAATTAAGTGGTAAAATACGCAGGAAAACATTGCCCAGCTATCATGCACTCCATTTACCAGGAGGTCAGTCACAAAGGGAGAGATAATTGCTGCAAGCCAGCAAAATTAATCGGGGATGAGCCAGAAAGGATGATGTATGTTCTGTGACAAAGTACGTGACAGAGATGTACGCATAAACCTGTAGCTGCTTGCCTTGTTGAGGACACAAGGACGAGAGAAGGAGACCTGTGAAAAACAATTAGCATGGCTTCAGAGTGAGCAATTCTTAATTATCCATAACATGTCGACATCAGATAATTAGTGTCCCAATTTTTAACAATATTTGGTCATTAACTACAGTAGAATAGGGAAGATCAAGAACAGAGCCATTTGTCTGAGCTAAGTGTTACATAACAGTGTCTGCATGCGAACATAAGTCAACTAAATCATGCTCACAATAATGACACAGAAATCTTCTTATTGTAGGACCGATATAAATGTCCTAAATTTGAGCTTATAACAAGCTGCATTTTATGTTTCTATAAGGTAGGTTGTTTGTGATAGCAACCCACAAAATAAAGCAGACTTTAATGACAGCTGTAGTTTAAACTTGCTGCTTTTTCATCTGTATATTTAAATTTTCAGGATAATCTACACAGCAGGCAACATAAGTCATATGACTCAGGCCATTTTAGTATCAATGTTAATTAACAAAAGGTTATTTTTAGCTCAGTTTTCTTAACATACAAAGCTATGTGATTGTGCTAAATGTGTATCTCTTTGGACAATTTTCTTTCAGCTCCTTTGTCCTCTGTCAACAGTTTTTGATCAGTTTTAACTATGTTTGATAGAGAGGTAGAAATCTTAAATCCCTACATGAAGTCAACAGGCCAATGAAGACCTGTACCTTACTGAATGAACTAAATCATGTATCAGACATAAGAGAATCCAGATGCATAGAAGCACAGAAAACTGTAAGAAAAATTATTCACAGAACTACTGGTGTTTTTCTAATGTTAATGAAAGAAATCTTAGAAGTGCGAAATGGGATGTTTCATATCTCACTTTCATCTGGTTTCTGCCATATACAGGCATAGAGAAAGGAAAAGAGAGGGAGAGATGTGCACACACATGCACGCGCACGCACACATGCATACATGTAGCTTAATCTCTTTTTAGTCTCGCTTTCTTCTAGCCTTTTAGTGTAATTTTCAGAATTTTTAAGCCAGATCTCACTTTCTCTGAAGTGATTTAAGACTCTAGGGACAAGGTCCTGTCACTGTGATTCTTAGCTTTCCTTTTTAAAGATGATCCTCCTAAACTTTTACCTACATTTCAGCAGCTTGTTGTACACAATTATCCATTGAATCCAGGGTTACTTCTCACATGTATGCATTTGCAGCAGCAGACCCTTCAGTTTCTATATCTCCCATTTCACACCTGTTGATGGATCTATTTACCGTCTCTCCTCTTGACCTTTTCTGTCTTTCTGTCATCTAAGGATTTCTCTTTTTTGAGTACCCCATTTCCTAATGCATCACAGAGCACTCATTTTTTTCTGTAGCACCCAAGCTCCTTTCAGGCAGTAGCGGCTGAGTCAGCAGGCTGGATTCAGAGCTAGTAAACCCTGATGCTTATGTGGAGAAATGCCATTTACTTCGCTAAAGAGTCTATTTAAGTTCATAGAGCCTCTAATCATGACTGTGAAATGAGGAATAGGATGTTAATATTTCAGAGCCAATACTCTAATTATCTGTCTCTGTGGACCTCCTGTGGAATTATTCCAAATATTCCCTTGTGTAGCTGAGATCAAAATTTCACCCTTAGTTCTAATTTTTTGTATTGCAGCTTAACTGGTAATGAAGACGGAAAAGTGTCATTACTCCTTATATTGTGTAGAGTTAATCACATGAAGCATTTTAGGGCTAAATGTTCTGCTCTTTGATCTTGGCATTAAACATTAGCATTTAAATCTTTGGTGGATATTTACATTGTTGTAGTCAGTGGAGATTGATAGGTTTCTTTAGGGAGTGATTTGGAACAGGAGCCAAATTTAGGAATTGTGCATCGACTCGTCTTTAATTACAGAGGAAGCTTTAGTTTACCTTCCCTATTTAACCACCTAAATGAACTGTCAAAAGTTGATGACATGAATGCCCTCTTCCTCCCACCCCCACATATGCAAATGTTAATTTCTGCCACAATGTTAGCATTAAATATTTACATGCTTCTATTTATTTTCAAGAAAATACCAAACAAGCAAGCAAATTTAAAAATAATTTCTTGTCTTCAGGATTTTAAAACTCCTTAAAAATAATTTGCTAGTCCTATTAGTAATTCATGTTATTAAGACTCTTTGAAGCCTTTTACCATTGGCTGCATTGACTAAGGTGCATATACACATATAAAGTGCCTTAAAAATAGGGATATTTCGCTTGATTGCAGTTTATAGCATTAATGTTAAAAATGTTTTAAAAACGTAAAATACTTATTCTATGCTTTCTTTTTATATTAATGCTGGTTAAGAGTCCTCCTTTGGAGGGCTGCAGGTGCCTTACAGTTTATCTTGCCTACAATAATGCAGTGATGACCACTCATCAGTGTTATATATTTTTGTGTAAGCAATAAATTAACTCAGCCATGCAGCGGCACAGAACAATTGCAAACAGATAACCTTCAATGAGCAATAAATAGAGCAAGTGAACTCTTTCACCATCCTCCTGGGAGCCATTTCTCAACCTTTGCCCTAGCAGGTACCCCAGGCTCTCAGAATATTATCACATTCATGACGCTTTGCAGAGTAATTTCTAGATGCCAAAGAGGAAGCTACATTTCACACCTCTGCTGACTACAGCAGGGGTAAAGGATGGTGGTGATCTCTCAGGCAGACAAGTCTCATCCCATTTAGCAATCTATAGATCTAAATGAATAGCTCAAAGTCCACCTGGACACTAGAAGACAGGTGGTGGGACTCTAAAGAAACTAATGTGTGTTCCCTGTTTACCAAAGCTATGCATACACAAAAAGGATCAGGGTCCATCTTCTGTTCTTGCCATGTCAGGGCTCACGCTTGCAAAGTTAAACTTCTTTATCTCCCAAAACAGTGTGCCCACATTGAGATTGCCACAACTATGCCCAACTGGCTAACCATCTAATGAATTAATGGTATGGGCAAGCATGTGTTCATCCTCAACTCTACCACAGTTCATTTTACTACATTAAGTTTATTAAGTTTACTGAGCTACATTTATAGATTAGGAGGTCTATAAAATCTGACTTCTTGCAAAATATCGTAATAGGCTAATCTCAAAGTGATGAAACTATGCACAAAATCAGCACAACTCCTTTTCTGGGGGAAATACCACAACTGGCAACTGCAGTGAAGCTGGTAAACTAGTACCATGCTTCTTTTTGTCACATGATCATATAAACTTCTGTGAATATAGAATGCTCCCCTGGACTGGGAACAGTCATGGCCAATGTCATAAATTCTGTTTTGCAAAAGGGTTATGCTTTGCGCACACAGAAAGGGCTTCAGTTTGTAGTTCATATATTTGAAGTTTACATCACTTTTCAGTACTGACTTAAATTTTCATTTCCTGTACTCGCTTTGAAGCCTAGGGAAGGGAAAAACATTCAGAGGATGCAGAAAACAGTTTTCAAGTTATTTATAAACCATGCAGAACTGTGGTTTCAAAATGTGGGAAAACCTTAAGTATATTTTTGGGAGAAGAAATTAAGCAAAGGATTTAAAAAAATTATCTTGCCTGGTTATGCTCTGATTCAAAGTCAGTGGTAAGTTTTCCTTTAACCCTGGTAGGTATCTAAGCCCTTGAAAATGGCTATTTCCTGTTATTAAAGACAAAAAGGGTGGCACAAAGTTGCTTCTCATTCAACTTCCACTGAACAGTCAGAATTATCCTAATATCACAACTTAGAGAGTTGCCACACATAAAAAAAAAACCCGTTGAGAGAAGGTAGTAATTATTCAACTATCCATTTTCATACATTTTAGTAATCAGATGTTACATCCAAAATAAGGTCATTTTGAAATTTTCTGTAAAAATCTGGGATCTGGGAAATACTTCACTTTGTAAACAGCTCCATTTTTTTCAAGTAGGGACTAAATACTTAGGAATTTGCATAAGCTAGCTGTAAAAAATGACTTGAACCTGTTTTTTTTTGTTTCTGTGTTCAGAAATGCATTCAGTCAAATGTTTTGAACTTAATCAGTACATCTCAAGGGGAGCTTTGGTGTAAAAGGAGTGCAGTTTGACCCCTGTAGCTGTAGAAAGTAAAAGTCAGTGATCTCTATTAGACTGTATATCCCGCTGGGTAGTATCAGTTGCCCTTTTGTTATTGTAAGCGCTTTCTCTTACTTTTACTGTTTAAATAAATAATATTGAAGCTAAAGAGTTAATGACAAATTCAGGAAGTCTTGACTTAACGGTGATGAAGTGAGGTGCATTTTGTGCCATTCAATGTACACAATTTATAACCCCGTTTGATTACCGCAGCATGTCCTCCACCTATAAGGATTGCACCCGAGGGACTAGTCAACTTATTAATTCATCACTTGCCGCCTTTTACGGTTGCAATACCCCTTTATGGCATACAAGCAGAGAGATCTAGTAATCCGAAGGCTGCCAGCCGACTGGTTCCACTCTAGCTGACCCTTTGTCTGCAGGCACAATGCTGATAACTTTTCTCGGGGTTCCTCTTTCTCAGAGGCTGCATTACTCTCCTGCCTTTTGTCTCACGATGGGAACAAGCAGTCGCGGTTACCACGACTTCCAGGGAGGAACGGCCTTCCACAAGTTAACCTGTAGCTTTTTTAAGTGCCTTTTGATTTATCTGTCACCTGATCCATCAGCAATGAATAATTTTCATGGAAGGTGCACTTTAATTACCTTCCCATTTGACTAGCATTATCATGCCCTATCTAGGTAATTAATCTCACGAAGTATCCAATTTCAGTCTTTATTGCTGGCAGGCAGGCCTTCTGAATTATATGTGCTTGAATGGGCATTGGGTCTGTTGTTAAACCAAATAGTCCATGAAACAAATTTTGGGTCCCTCTTTTTTTCTTTTTTCTTTTTTTTTTTTTCTTAATGTGTCTGTAAGGATGTTGTGGTCTAGTTGCTTTGGTTGACATATTTAAGATTCGTACAATGGAAAGCAGGAAAGGGCAATGGTTGAAAATGGTGGCTCATACAAAAATAATTAAAATAGCACAGATCATAAAAGTCAATCAGTCTCTGAAGAAATAGTTACCAGGTTGTGAAACTAGGTACCGAAAATAATCTTTTTTTTTTCTTGAATAATGTATAGCTTTTACATTATGAACTCTGTATCCTGAAGAGTTACTTTGCAGAGCTTGTGCATTCAGAGGATAAATTAGTAGTCCTCGCAATATCAGATTAGGGATTTGCAATTGTATTCAGTTTTGTGTTTCATTGCTCTGTGGGTGAAAGATAAACCTTTAAAAACATACTGTTGAACCAGCAGATTAAATAACATGGTAATAAATTGGTAGGAGAGGTTATTCTTCTTTCTTATGCCTGTCTCATTAAAAATGGTGAAGAGTTAAGGTATTTGGAAAGCTGAACAAAAATGCCGTCTCAGTGAGTAAAAATAAATAATAGCATAGTGCGAATCTTTCAATTCAGTTGCCTACACTTTAGACACACTATTTCTATTTTGGAAATTCCTTTTTTTTCTGAAAGCATTTTTTCTTCTTTGTTTCCTCTCAATACCCTTCCCATTCCCCAAAGAAGAATTTTAACCAGTTAATTTTTACAAAAGTTTTGACAGAAACCTCTTACCTCAGATACAGCTGAGAATTCCTTGAGAATTTTCACAAGTCCACTTCCTGGAAATAAATTTACTCACTTTATCACTGAAGCTGATAAGAGTGTGTGTGTTAGTTAAGTTTCATGGTTTGAGTACAGAGGAGAATTGTTGGATTAGGAAAAACCTTTTTTAAAGGAATTAAGAAAGAATGAAGATTTGTGAAGGAAATTATGAAATCTTAAGATCACAGGATTTTTCTTTGCTGTCATAATTTTTAAGTTAGCCAAAACAGGCTGTTTAATACCCTTAACTAAAAACCCTTAAAATAAGCGGACAGTTTTACAAAGGCACAACTGAACTTGTAACACTGTTTTTTCTTTACTGTTTGCAGGACTTCTTTAATATAAAAGTTTTATTATCTGCCAGAAGATTATTTTCTTATTTAATGGAGGTACATTTTTTTTTAATATCAGAAGTTCTCTATACATGAGAAAATTTGGTATAATTGTGGCTTATGCTCAGAATAATTTTAAGGGAAAAAATCTGAAAATATTTAACTGGATGAAAAATGGAGGCAACTGTGTTTAACCATGTAACTCTCACTTCTACCACTTTGAACTTCAGAAAATGGGAACAATGAACAGCATGGAGATTGATCCTGGAATGCAGAATCTTTCACCTTTAGGTCACCAATTCAAATTCAGTCAACCCAAGCAGTGACCAAAAATTGTTACCATATGAAAGTTGTTTGTGAACTGTGTGGAATTTAAATGATGATCTCAGTTCATTTTCTTTTTCATAAACATCATCATAAGCAGTGCTTTTGGCAGTCACCCAAAAGAGAAGGTAAGATTAAAGGAGCGTGACCTAGTAAACTTTTCACTCCTGGTCATGATCCCTTCAGATGAACATAGTGGCTGGAGAATTTTAGGTTGCTGATGTGAATTGTGCTTATTCTCTGGATAAAGAGAGAACTTTAGTAGTTTTTTCTTTAAATATCATATTTGAATCAATTTGAATCTTTAGAGGCAGATACTGACCCAGTGTGTGAGACTGCCAGTCTCATGGATGCTCCAGGGCTTGAGTTACATTCAAACCAAAACCATTCATTGAATATAAAAGGAAAACCATCAACTTCCTTTTGTTTTTAAGCAGCTTTACCAAATGATAAACTGACCTCTTCAGTTTTGTTTGCAGTTTGCCAGGACTTTTGGGACTTGCTGAATGGCCTCTGCCATATATTCAGACTTATATATTGCTAGTATAGTAGCTGTTTTCCGTCACAGGAATATAAAAAACCTTGAAAAAAACCTGTAAAGGACTTCAGTAAAGTATAGTCATTTTCAGAGCATGAAGGATCTTTGCCAGCTGCCAAGCTGCTGAGCTTTAGCTTTGCTGCTGACTTTGAAGAGAAATGTAATATTCGGTCTGAAAAGTGTTTGTGTTCCCAAGTTTCACAGCTGATGTTGAGACAAGACACAGGGTGCTTAATTAAGCTTTCTCAAAGTCTGTTGTTTTAATAACTTTCTTTAGAATGGTGATAGAGCAAAAAACATGTAAAAAATAGTCATTTTGAAAGGTCATTTAAGGTACTGTACAGCAGCGCTTGTCTGTTGAGAAGAGAATGGTCCACTGGTTCAGGGAGTGGACTGGGGCTCTGGAGATCCATGATAAATTACACAGTCATTCCCATAGGCATCTTGTGTTACTTTGGATAAATGACTTAATCTCTCCATGACGCTGTTCTTCATGAGAAGAATGAGGATAACAGGACTTCCTTGCATCAAAGGAGCATTGTGAAGAAAAATCCATTAGTGACTGTGAGGCGTTTAGATACTATTTTGCTAGTGGCTATATAAGTAGTAAGATAGGTTAAAGTTATCTACCTTCCTGTGGGTTGTTTTTTTTCTTTTCTTGTTAAAATGTATACTAGAATTAAGCCCTTGTTTTCATGTTAATCTAGAGCTGTTGGTCTTTGTTCAGAAATTCTTCTTGACTGAAATTCCTGTAAACCTCCCTTAGCAGACTTTTTTACCCCTCCGTATTTTCCCTGAGAACTGTAATGCAAGAGAGATTGTAAACAGGACTAGTCCAGCCTTTTAAGAAAGCTTGGGTCTCCTGGAGCTCTGCTGGATGCACTGGGTAACTGCCAGTGTTGCATATGAAAGAGAAACATATCTCACCAGCAATCTCCAAGTTCTCAGACAGTGAGCAGGTAGCACCCTTAGCCCTTAAGGTTGTTTTAATAATACATTTGCTTATTAAAAAAAATCCTGAGATTGTAACCTTTCTGAAATAGTTTGTTCTTGCTGGAACTTTGCTTTTAATCAGTAATCATTGTGACATTTTTTTGGCAACCTAACCCTTGTGAATCTTTCTGCAGTGTTCTAGGTAAGTCTCCGATGGGACAGAAGCAGGGCTTTAATATAGCAGTTTTTAAACTGTAACATTGATGCATTCCTCCATTCCCTAATTGCACCTGGGAAGATCTGGTTCTTGTTGCAGTTTATAAGCTGTTCACCCAGTACTCTAAAATAACAAGATTGGTCACATTAAAGTGCTTTTCATAGCTCATGTTTTTTCTCACCCCACTACTCCAAATGAGAGGAATAATTTTATGGAGACCAGCACCATTACTCTTTACCTTTTGTGTGGAAAGATCTTAGGTTTGTTTTATATTGGAAGTGTTCTAAGACTTAGGTGTCACCTTTTTGCCACATTACAACATCATTAAAGCTCAAGAGGTTGTTCAGACATATGGGCATAAGTTTTTTTACCTTCTGTTTTAATGGCTCCAGGGCAGGCAATTTTAAATCTGATGGTCTTCTAAGATCACACAAAAGTAAGTGTAAAGAACAACAGAGGATACTAAACTTTGGGGACCAATTTTGTTAATTCTATTTTGATTTGAAATATAGTTAAAGTATATTATAGCCCAGAAATAAAACCACAGACCTTCAGCAAATTCAAACCATTAATAAGGAGGTAATCACAGAGTAAGTTTTAGGTACAAACACTGAGTACAGTTTCCCACAGCTCCAGATAATGATGAGCAAAGGCAGAACCATCAAGCCTCAGCCTCCTGGTTCCTCTTCCACACCTTCTCAAAGCCACCGTCCTTCCTCATACATTTGCAGTGTGATGCTGTGATCACTTTTCCACCTTCTTGCTCCACATGACATTTTGTTGACCCAACCATAAGGGAAAAGAGAAGCTCAAATGCTCAGCTGAAGCTTTGAGAGTGCAACCTTTCTGGGTCCTGTGATGAAAGAACTCCCACTCAGTGGTATATTCCCCGGTTCTGGCCAAGCACTGCCATTTTGCTTTTCTTCACAATCGAGTAACTTAGATGATTCTCACTAGGGGAAACAGGGGTCTTCAGAAAGCCATTTCTTTATTCATCTTGATTTTGAAAATTTTGGGTACAAGACTGAAGGGAAGGTAAAATGTGCACTACTGAAGAAAAAAGTCAACTGATAAACTATTTTAAAAGCATCCTCTGGATTCTTGTTGAGGTGAAGGAAATTTCAGGCATTTGGACAATGGGCTAATTAACATCTATCATATAGCTGGGTTTGTAACAGTACAACCTCAAATGTGTATTAAGACTAGATAAAGCTCTTGAATGAATGCCTTGTCTACATTCCAGGCGTTTATAGACAACTTTGCACTGTCCTGTCACCATGGGAATAAGGAGTCCTTGCACCTTCCTAACCTGAAGTTTCACTGGTGTTTTCCTAGTCCTCTTTCCTATTCCTTCTCAAGCCCGTCTTCTTGTCCCTTCTCTTTCCCTTCTTTCTTGTCTCAGTGACAGTATTGTTCTGTGAAATAACAGTGCATCGCCAGTGTTGCAGGCATTTTAAAATTACTTAAGTCATTAGTATCACTCATCACAGTCCACTTACTTATAGATCAAATTCCAAAGGTTTTCAAAATTACTGTTATTGCAGTTCTAAATGAGGGTTTTAGCTGACACCTCTATCAATTAATATGGTTCATGTTCTTGTAAAGCTGTTAGAATTTATATCAAATAAAGAGTTAAGTCTTCCTCATGGTTTTTGAAACACAGAGAATAGAACTTACCAGTCAAGTAAATGAGACGTTTTCTAAAATTTTTACTACTGTAATGAGAAAAGCCATTGTTTTTTAAAAAGACAGGAAATGTGGCCTCTTTATCTTTTCCTGTGCAGCACAAAAATGTATTCATTAATGGAATGCCATAATGCACTCCTAAACTGTCAGATTTCTAAATATGAGCCATACATCATGACACTACAGAACAATGTATTTTGTACCAAAGCAGTTCTATCAGAGAAGGTGAAAATATGTTAATCCTACCTCTATCATCAGGGACCCGTATGAATTTGCATTACTCTTTTAACCTTGAAGTGAGTAGGTGATAACATTTTTTAATTTTTTAAGAAAAATCTGTTCAACTACAAACAATATTTTTTGTTTGACAATATTATTAATGACTTCATAGACATCAGTAATTATTATTTGCTTGTAATTTTTATCCATTTTGAGTTAGAATAGTGATTGTTTTATTGTACTCCATAAAGTCTTCACATAAAACTGCTTACAGTTTCTGTTGCCCACAGATTGCACTGAAACACCAGCTAGTGTTGGAAAATCTGGCTACAGATCTGTTTATAGATTATTGCGCTGAGTTGTCTCAAATGTAATTTCATGGTAGGAACACCTGAAATTACCATTCTAAAATATATTTTAACCTTTCAAGAAATGATCCTGTTAGATGACCAGTGCTAATTGTATTATTAAATCCATTTTGGGGGGGGGGGGGGGGGGGGTGGGAAAAGCAGTAAGGTAAGGTGATTACAAGTGTTACAGTGGATAAAATAATACTTAATTTTTTGTTGGAGTTTACAGATTTGAAGTACTACCAGATAGATCTCATACTACAAAATATGAAAGTAGTTAGATTTTGGTAACTGGTTGTGAATTAAATGAAATCCACTCTTATGTCCTCATCACATGAAACATCTTGGGGAATTTTGATTTGGGGTTTTTTAGTTTGTTTTTGTCATGAACATACATATAACAGAAAAGTTCAAGATAAATGTGGCTGTGGTACAGATTTAATATAGTGTAATATCTGCAGAGATTAACTGTGATAAAAATGAAACAGAAGAGGCTCAGACTCCTGTAAGAGTTGAAAGCAAATTCTTCACTTTCGTGGCATTAGGTGCTGTATTGTTGTTAATGATCTGTTGTCTTCAACTGATCTTAAAAAAATAAAAAGCAGTTTGAAACTAGAAGCTTGGTAACGACTGTATGATTAATGACAGCGAACTGCAGATCAGTTTTTAAAAATAGGCATGAAACCACTTATGCTTTAGGTTTAGTTTAAAAAACTTAAGTTTGGTTTCTTTTTAATAGTTATGAAGTCATTTACATTTTAGAGTTTAACAAAATTATTTGCTACTGAACAGTCCAAGAGTGGCCACTTGGAAAATAAAACTTAGTCTTCAGTATGAGTAAAATAGTTTCCAGTATGAGTACAACATGGACTCCATCAATGATGACCCTCATTGTAATGCTTCAGCACCATGATCACATGTGAGCCTGCAGAAACCTCAAACAGGTAGTTTAATTCTACATTAAAAAGTGCTAATTAGCTCCATTATACAGGTGAAAAAGAAAGGATACAAAGTCCTTGAAAGGACCTAAGTGCTGGGTCCTGCATTCATAATCCAGACACCAGTGTTAAGAAAGCAAGAGAACGGTTTCCTCTTATTCTCAACTGTAGTTCCACAGATCTCATGTAAAGGAAATGATGGGATCGTGTAGTTCTGAGCACAGAGGAGAACAGGAGTATTTTTTCAGTAGCCCATTATTAGGAGGGATCAAGAATAGTATGAAATTTCACCCTCTGCTTGTAGAAAATCAGGTACCTCAGGAGAAGTGTTCAGGAGAAACGTCCCAGAAGAAAAGCTGTTGGATCTGCTTAGCTGAAAATATAGCTCCTTTCCTTCTGCCTTTAATTTGGCACTGGAGAGTATATGGGATTGAGAGCCAGAAAACCTGTCCAGAGGTGAGCATGCCAGTATTCATGATTTTTTTGAGAAAAGAAGAGGCTCAGCCTTCTGTTAAAATGGGGTGCTGTGGCTCAGAAATGCTGCTCCAGCATTATGCTGTAGCCTGTGAAATGGGAGAGTCAGGTTTAGTTCCCTTCTTTAACTGATGAGTTTAACTGTGCTTCTTCCATTTCTTTAGGAATATCCTAGTTTTTAGGCCACAGAGTCATGTTTATGTGCAGTGCCTAATTTTCTTCCTCTCTTGTTGCTTTTCTTTCACATGACAGATTCAACAGAAGCAACAGAGAGAGACTCCTTATTGCCGCAAATTTCACTAGTATTCAGAAATACACTGGGAGGGAATGTGGAGAAAAAAACACAAATGGAATGCCAACTTAGTGGAATGACTAGTACTGATGTGAAAACAAATGGTTGATTTTGTGACATGACATTTTTAGACTGGAAATTGTAAGTTTTCTAGCCATCAGAGCAGTGAGATTCTGGAGCAGCGTTTTGATGGGAGTAGTGGGAGACATAATCTGATTTTAAGATGGAGCTTGGTCATTCCTTTGGAAGGAATGACATCACGTGGTTGCCTGAGGTGGCAGGTGACTGGATACAGTAATCCCAAAGTACCCTTCCACTCCTACCTTCTTAATTAGGAAAATACTTTATATTTTGTTATGTTCTCCGGTTTCTCAGAAATGTTTCACCTGTAATTTGATGGTGGTATTTTTTATTGCTTAAGAGAGGTTGGACATAGAAAAGAAAAATCTTTGTTGAGATTGCAGAAGTCTGGTAATTGATATGTGAACTGGAGATGATGAAATAGCTGCATGTAGGGTAAGAAACAAGGACAACACTGTTCACATTGAAACGGCTGGAAGGGATGTATAAACAATTATGGCAGTTTGTATAGCTGTTTTAATATTGATGTCAAGACTGATAAAGCATAGACTAAGTGTTGTTTCATTGGATAGCGTAAATTTAGAAGGTGAGCAAGGACTTATCCCCAGTTTGTTTACTTTTAAATGAATGTTGCATTTGTTAACCTTTTAGGGCCTGTAAATTCTGCATCATTGATACTAAAAATACATTTGGCTGTATTCTGACTTCACCATTTTTTAATCAAAACACTTTTTTTGTAATTTGTGGGAGGACAAACCGTGTTGTAGTCAGTAAAAGGAGTACTCTAAAATATTGCTTTACATTGGTACTACAGTTAAATGAGTTCAAATAAGTTTGGGTTTTTTTAATTTTTATATTATGCCATCAATGGTTCAAACCCAGAAGACAAATTTATGATCCTTAATACTAACTGATTCTTATAATGCATTTTAAACAAGTTTTGCCTTACTTTGTGTTGCACAAAACCTAGATGCTAAAAGGCTTTTCTGCTACAGATAATAATAGTATAGTCTTATGTAGTGTCTAAGTTTAAGGGACTCTGGAAGATTGTGTTTATCCTAGCTTTGCTAATGTTACATATCTAACATCTGAAAAGCTTCTGCTTTCATATGTTGTGCTGCTAATGACTCAGCACCTTACTGGCAGCGAAACAAGAAGCATGTCATTCATAATCAAGGTGCTAAATTGAAGTTTTGCATCCCATTATAAGGAGGTACTTTGCAATGGGTCATTAACTTGCTCTATGGCATGAAACCCCTGGAGGAGGGTCTTTAAGGTTACAGATTATAAGTAATGACATAATTGCCTGATGATGTAGAAATACGACCAAGGTTTTAAAAAGTGATTTCTCTGAATGCTTCAGGTGCTGGATGCCCACTGACTAATGCCCATGGCCTGATTTTCAGCAGTGATTGCTGTGGGAACTGTTCTTTTCAAAGGCTCAGGAAGGGAGATGTGGCGATAGGACACAAGTTCCCCTTGCACTGAGTTGATCAGTCAGGCTTCTGGGACACAACAAAGCAGACACCTGCCAGATTCCTTGGCAGAAGTATTTACTGCATAATTAAAGTGCCACTGGACTTGCAGGTAAATAGCATCTCTGAAAATCATGATGTGAGTTACAAAAACAAAGGAATTGAAAAGTAGAGGCTACTTCTGAAGAATTTGGGCAAATTGGGTATGAATTGCTTATGTACATCTTTTTTTTTATTATATATCAGTATTTGAAGCTTAGATAGAAAAGAAAATGGATTTCTCCATTGCTGATCATAGCTAATTTATCAAAAAAGTAGAGCTCTGAAAGGAATTGCTTTTTAAAACGTTGTGGGTTTTCAATCCATTTTTCTTCCTTTAACAGATTGATCTGTCATTCTTGAAAGATCAGCAAAATCCCACAAAGACATAGTAGTTTTTTTACAGCTTTTGAACATCATAAAATTGATTTTTTTATATGTGTGAAAGTGTGTACATTTATATGGGTTTTAATAACCTGCATTCATCTACTTACCACTCTTGTTTAACCTTAAAGTAACAACCTAAAAATTTTCCAGGATATATTCTCCAGTGCTTAGTTCACTGTGTGTTGTTATTTAGTTTGTTAGTTAGTTGGCAAGGTTAAATTACATGAATATTTGACTCATGGTCGCTATAGCTATACTTCTTTAAGCTGTTTCTCTTCACCTATCTATCAGACTGAGTAGGGTTATACTGGAGAGTATTATTACTTGAATGGGATATCTGCAGTGAAAATCCAGATATTGAAAGAAGTGCTAAGGATGATTCAGAAGTCAGTTCTTTCTCACTGTATTATGCAGAACCCATTGTCCCTTGTGGGAAAAAGAATTTTGCAATTGGATTTGTTGCTTTTCAAATGAAATAAAAAACCTGAAGTCCTGTCAGCTGTAGCCTTGGCACAATTTGCAAGAGGAGAGGTGTTAACCTCAGTGTCCTGAGCAAATTCCAGTTTGAGTAATTATGTCTCACATCCCTGTCATTCCCCCTGTAGCTTCAGTTGGATTAGCTATTCATTTCCTGTCCCAAATCTTTATGTAGCATTTCCATGTGCTCTGTAACAGTTTCCACATTTCACCCTAGAGCTAACTGTAATCATCTTTCTTTGTCTGTCCCCACATACAGACACAGAATAATTGTGAAACTCTTTGCAGGCTCATAGAGAAGCTAGCCGAAGGCCAACTGCATTAACTAAATTAAGATAAAATTCTAGATCCAGCACAATCTGAATTTAAACCAGGGCATGAAATGGTCTTAGTAGCATGTGTAATAGGTAATCTGCTCCTGTCAGTGGAGAGAGGACAGACATCTATTCTCATCACTTCAAGCGTATCGGAATCATTTAACAGGGTTGATTATGAGATAGTACTTTCTTGCTTGAGAGAGGTAGCAGGATCCAAAGTAATACACTAAAATAGTTGGCATTCTTCCCAGACAAACACTGCCAAAAAGTAGTTAGGGCAGACCACCTTTCTGATCTTCGTTCTGGTGTCCTTCGAGAATCAGTTTTATTGCTAGCTCTTTTTGGCATCTATACTCAGCTACTATGTGAACAGGTCAGTATGCTTGAGAAATACGCAAATCATATACATTTCCTTTTGTACTTTGAGATCTGTAACTATTCCAGTTTCACTGTAGTGGCAACTGATTGCAAGAAAACGGCACAGAGATGAAGAATAGTTGAAACTGAACCCAAATGAGACAGAGATGGTACTAGCAAGAAGAAAATGACAAGTCAGTGAGTTTCCAGGCCCAGTATAGTAGCTTCTGGTGAAAGTTACACATCGTTTTTTGATCAGTGCATTCCATAATTTAGGAGTACTTCTGTATTCTGTGTTGACACTCAAGTTGCCATAGAGTGATATCTGGTAAATAAAACTGTCCCTCTTTCCTCTTTGGGTAAGAGAGTCTACCTCATCCTGCTGGATGTTGAACTGGCTGCAGTTATTTGTGCATTTACTGCTTCTGCCTTCGATGATAGCAAGACAGTATACCTGAGCATAAAGCTCTTACTGGGTAGGGAAAGTTATCTAATAAAAAAGGTTGCAGCAACTCAGACTACTGTGAGCACATCAGAGTGCCTTACATTGGCTTTTCAGAGAATTAGGCTTAACTTCAGTCTCTACTCTTATCTTCAAGATTCTCTGGCCTGGGCCCAGATATCTAAAAGGCTATCTCAAGCCCCAGTGCTTGATAGCTTCACTGCTGGAAGTTCTCCAGTAGATTTCTTCACAGTAAATATAAGGCTTATCTGTAGGAGAGAGCATACAGCAGTACAGTTTGCATCAAAGTCTCTGAGTTAATTCCCAAGGAATCTGATGACTATCGAAATATTGCCTTATTTCTCTGTGTGATGCAAATTTCTTGGACTAGCCTCTATCTTGATACAGTTACACAGAAACAGCCATAGTGGAACAAAAAGGCACTTTCCAGCTTAGATGTTCAGTTACTCTTTCCTCTACTTGAGAAAGAATGAGAAACATACATTTTTGTGCTTCTGTGTTTGTAAAGATCACTAGCATTCTAAACTAGTACAGCTCAAAGGACTACAGTGAAAATATGCCAAATTATAACAGATGAATAAATAGATGGGAAATCATTATTACAAGAACTTTCTGGATTATATGGCTTATAAGCTTTTCTTCTAAAGAAGCTGCTAGACTACTTTTTGCTCTGTTGTAAATCACAGACATAGATAACAATGCAATATCTACACTGAAGCTAAATACTAAAATAATGAAATAAATGTTGTGACATATGTGGGGTTTTTTTAATATTATTCCTTCCTGTTAGTCAATAGCTAGAGATGCTGGCTACTGAACAATAGAAAACCCGATTTATTTGTGTACATTTCTGGATATTGATCTTATTTCTTAAATTCATCATAATTTTTTTTATTTTCCAAAAACATGCTCTGCTTTTCATTATTCTCTGACTGATGCTAGTAGTACTTCTTTTGGAGAACTTCAAAAGACAGAAGATAGTGAAATGGGTTATATATATGTGCCTCTGCACATAACTTCAAAATTTCTGGAACTCATGTCTCTCACAATTTGGTTTATTACTGAGATTCTTTGTAATGTCTCTTGAGTCAAAAGTGTGAAGGGAAAGGCAGACAAATATTTATTTTTCAAGTTTAATTGTATTATCTTGTTAGATACAACAGCACTAAGTATTAGATTGCAATGTGTTCATTAGTAAGAACTGTTAGGTGATAAATTTATTCAATATAATGTAATACGTCTTTCTAGCCCAAACTCCTTTTCTACTGATACACTTGTATTCATGCGGATAGACAAGGCATTGCTGAGCAAACCAGAAAGGATAAAATGTACAAACCTAAATCTTTATGCATGACTGTTTTAATTTGTGTTATTTAATTCCAGCAGTTGGAAAAACTTTCTGGGTTTCCTATGTACTAGACTTTGGTACTAAGAGTGAAGTCAGAAGGAAATCATGAGACAGCTGTATCAAAGAGGCTCACAAGTCTCTGATGTGGAGTCTAAACTGTTAATTGCTTGCTACATCAACTTAAAGCTCATTCTTGGGTGACATTTTTTTAATTAGAAGAAATTATTAGATGTACCAAGATTTTTTTCTTTCATTTTTATAAGGAATATATATAACAGAATAGAAGAAGGTGTAATATCCAAAATACAATTTTACTTTCTAAACCAGAAATGTATTCAGTTGTCAAGGAGTACTTTGGAGCTGAATGAGTCTGATGTCTCTTTAGTATGAAAATTTTGGCATTACTCCATTCACTTCAATAAAATTACTTCTGGGTTTTATTAACATAAATTACAGAACCATCACACCTTTTCATCCCTCTTGAGTTTCCACTAGGATGCCTTTGAATTTTAAACCACAGTATAGTCTATTCATCGATTATTTTGCTGTTTTCTTACTTCTTATGTTACTACAACTGTTCAAAAGCCCTAACTGGGATGGGGAGCTGTTCTCTTTTTCCTATTAAGATGATACTGTACAAAACAAATGCCAGTCTGCATCAGCTAGTCTTTCAAGTTAAATAGACTTGTATCCATTATTTTCAAAGTGTTGTTCATGAAGGTGTAAGATTATTTGAGGACTCTGGCATGTGCACTCGAGGACTCTGAGAAGGAGCAATTTACAGGCCCTAGCAGGTATAGCAGGAAAAAAATATTTGACTTTCTTGTGGCTAGGACTAGTCTTCTCCTTCTGCTCAACCATTGCGCTATCCCTGTTTCACAACAGCCACTCAGGCTTTCACGGTGGCAGAATTGGGGCTGCCCCACACCTTCTGTCGGGTTCTCAGCAGGGGAGTGCAAAGTGAAAAGCACTTGCTTAGTGCAATTTAAACCTTGGTCCTTGTTCAGACTTGGTATGTTAGTGCTATTGCCCTAGCACAGTGGCAGGTACTATTCCTAGTGCCCTGTCATTACCACGCTGAACTTTCTAACATAATTTTGACAGTTTAAGCAAGAGCCATCTTCACAATGTTGCTTTGCCTTTTCTTGATGTTTTTTATTTCTTTGCTTAAGAAGATCTGAATGTTGAAATGCAAAAAGAGGTTAGCAGTAGTGGGCTAGACCTCTATCTGATGCAAAGGCATGTACACAGCTGTCACTTCAGGGTGCGCTGTACGTGTGGAAGTCAGTTCAGACTGGTAGTACATCTAGGACTCCGGTAGGATGCTGGCTTCGCTGCTCCTACAGCTATCCCTGCTGACAAAAAAGGGGCATCCTTTGTTTTCATAAAAGGCTCTGAAACACTGCAGCAATCGTACAGGTTTACTGAAGTACCAATTGCAACTCTGGGTTTGCCACTGCAGCGCTTTGGGAGCAGGCTGACAAACACACCAGCCGTGCCTGCCTCCGGGGTGGGGCAGAGGGACCGGGAGCTATTTATAGCTGCCGCTGCACATCGGTCAGGTCGCGCAGTCACGTAGGCATTTGCAGGGGCTCTGCAAGAGGCAGAGTGAGGGTTTATCCACTCTGCATTTCTGTTTTATTTATCTGTTCTTTTTGCACCAAATTTCTTCTGTTGGATTCTGTGGGTTTGAGGCACACTGTACGTAGCCGCTTTTGTTTTCTTCTAAATACATTCATCAGAGGAATAGGAAAGTGAAGGGCCACCTGGAGTTAAGATTTTAATATTTCAGTTGTTACAAACCAACTCCAAAAACAATATTTTTTTTTCGCCGGCAGACTTGGTGTGAAAATGTTTAGTTGAGCAGATGGAGCCACAGCTGGTAGTGTACATGTTTATTGGGATAGCTGGCATTTAGCTGCATCCAAAACTGATGTCCGGCTCAAAGATGCTAAAAAGCAGGAATGACTGCAAGCTGAGATGGTACTTCATTAGATCAGCTAGGAGCAAATTTCTTTAATTTTTAGTACTTTGGCCTCATAAGAGTAATTTAAATCCAGTGGGATGTTAAACATTTAAAACTAAAATTAAAAAATATGTCAAAATAGGTAAACATTTGCTATTACTATGCTTTAATAATTAGCCTGAGGAGTGCAGAATATAACCCAGAACTTATTGATGTTTAAGGCCTAGTTAGCAAATAACACGCATCTGCTGATGTTTAGTTATCGTGTATGCTTTGCTGGCAGATTTCAGAATCTGCATAGTTCATATGCAAAAGAAGGAAGTCTTAAAGGCACAGGAGCAGGCCGTCCCCATGAGCCAGAAGACGAGCTGGCGGGGAAGAAGACTGGCCTGGCTGAAGAGAGAGCTTTGGATGGAACTCAGGAAAAAAAAAAGAAGAGAGTTTATGACCTTTGGAAGAAATGGCAGGCAACTCAGGAGGACTGCAAGGATGTTGTGAGATTATGCAGGGAGAAAATGAGAAGGGCCAAAGCCCAACTAGAACTTAACCTGGCGATTGCCATAAAACACAATAAAAAATGTTTCTATAAATATATTAGGAACAAAAGGAGTACTAAGGAGAATCTTCATCCTTTACTGGATGCAGGGGAAACATAATGACAAAGGATAAGCAAAAGGCTGAGGTACTTAATGTCTTCTTTGTCTCAGTCTTTAATAGTAAGACCAGTTGTTCTCAGGGTACCCAGCACCCTGAGCTGGAAGATAAGGACAGGGAGCAGAATGAAGCCCCCACAATCCAAGGGAAATAGAAACCTGCTACACCACCTAGACACCCACAAGTCTATGGGACCGGATGGGATCCACCCAAGGGTACTGAGGGAGCTGGCGGAAGTGCTCACCAAGCCACTTTCCATCATCTACCAGCAGTCCTGACTAACCGGGGAGGACCCAGTTGACCCATCTTGTGATGTGATGCCCATCTTCAAGAAGGGCCAGAAGGAGGATCCGGGGAACTACAGGCCTGTCAGCCTGACCTTGGTGCTGGGGAAGGTTATGGAGCAGATCATCTTGAGTGCCATCACACTGCATGTACAGGACAACCAGGCAATCAGGCCTAGTCAGCATGGGTTTATGAAAGGCAGGTCCTGCTTGACTAGCCTGATCTCCTCCTATGACCAGGTGACCCGCTTAGTGGATGAGGTAAAGGCTGTGGATATAGTCTACCTAGACTTAAATAAAGCCTTTGACACCATTTCGCACAGGATTCTTCTGGAGAAACTGGCTGCTCATGGCTTGGATGGGTCCACTCTTTGCTTGGTAAAAAACTGTCTGGATGGCCGGGCCCAGAGACTTGTGGTGAATGGAGTCAAATCCAGTTGGCAGCTGGTCACAAGCAGAGTCCCTCAGGGCTCAGTTTTGGGGCCAGTCTTGTTTAATATCTTTACCAATGACCTAGATGAGGGGATTGAGTGCTTCCTCAGTAAGTTTGCAGACGACACCAAGTTGGGTGGGAGTGTTGATCTGCTCAAGGGTTGGAAGGGTCTGCAGAAGCATCTGGACAGGCTGGATTGATGGGACGAGGCCGATTGTATGAGGTTCAACAAGGCCAAGTGCCGGGTCCTGCACTTGGGTCACAACAACCCCATGTGACACTACAGGCTTGGGGATGAGTGGCTGGAAAGCTGCCGTGCAGAAATGGACCTGGGGGTGTTGATTGACAGCTGACTGAAGATGAGCCAGCAGTGTGCCCAGGTGGCCAAGAAGGCCAATGGCATCCTGGCCTGTATCAGAAATAGTGTGGCCAGCAGGAGTAGGGAGGTGATCGTGCCCCTGTACTCGGCGCTGGTGAGGCCGCACCTCGAATCCTGTGTTCAGTTTTGGGGCCCTCACTACAAGAAGAACATGGAGGTGCTGCAGCATGTCCAGAGAAGGGCGACGAAGCTGGTGAGGGGTCTGGAGCACAAGTCTTATGAGGAGCGGCTGAGGAAGCTGGGGTTGTTCAGTCTGGAGAAGAGGAGGCTGAGGGGAGATCTCATCGCTCTCTACAACTACCTGAAAGGGGGTTGCAGAGAGGTGGGTGTTGGTCTCTTCTCCCAAGTAACAAGTTTTAGGACAAGAGGAAATGGCCTCAAGTTGCGCCAGGGGAGGTTTAGGCTGGATATTAGGAAAAATGTGTTCACTGAAAGGGTTGCCAGACTTTGGAAGGGACTGCCCAGGGAGGTGGTGGAGTCACCATCCCTGGAGGTATCTAAAAGATGTGTGGATGAGGCGCTTAGGGACATGGCTTAGTGGTGGACTTGGCAGTGTTATGTTAATGGATGGACTTGATGATCTTAAAGGTCTTTTCCAACCTAAATGATTCTGTGATTCTCTGTTTACCAGCGTAGTCTCCTGTTTCACATAGAACATTTGGCTGGAAGTTTGAGAGAGGAAGGGGCACATGAGTAATAGTGAGGAACCGAAGAAACAGAACAGATATGTGTAGACAATAATGATTTTACAGTTGTGTCTCATGCACACAGTGAGGTTCGATGTCCCATTGTGCTAGGCACTGTACAAACAGTGGGGGAGAGTCCCTCTGCCAGGGAGTCTAAAGGGAGATGACAGATTCAGATGCTGAAAACTTATTTCAAACAAGTATTTCAGCTTAAAGCTCCTAGGACAATCTTAATATGAGCAAGGGACAGAAGCCTACTCTTTCTCTGGTCCAGTCCACGCAGCAGTCTTATGACAATGTGGGATATTACTCTGTGTATGTCAATAATATTGCTTACATTTATATCAGGGATGAATTTGGATGCCTGATGTCAAGTGCATTTCTCAAATTAGATTTTTAAAAGGATGAACAGTTTTGTAATTATTTTTTTGTTCCCCATATTATTATTTTTCACAGTACAATTGTTCTTCCTATGCAATTGTTCCCAAATACCACAGATGCATCCTGGACTCTGAAAAAAAACAGAGTGTGTTTCTCTCATCTCCGTAATACACAGCTTTCGATAGCACTGGCATGGTAGATATCTGTTCCAGTGGCATTCCCATACAGATGGGGTAATGTACAGGAAGTGAGATTTATTCACGTATATTTCTATCCTGTAGGCCGCAAAGAATTTTTGCCTTATTTTTGGCATGTGATGTTCTGAAGCAGACCTCTTCGTTTGTTGTCACTGTGCAGGTAGCAGAGAAAAGTATCTCTCCAGGCGTATAAAATGGCTGCATTGTAAATGACAATCTAAGGGGAATCAAACTGCTTTACTAGATGACCAGTGATGCCTGTCACCTCTTTACCAGTGGGTTGTGAATGCACAGTGTACTAACATGTAATCATGCCTTCAATAACAAAATAACAGCATGCATCATTGTGCAAACTCTGAGCAATTCAACTTACCTTAGGGCATCCTTGGAGTCAGCTATAATACAGAAAGCCCCCCTCAGCCGTCACCTCCTGGGACCTGTTCCAATTTCCATCATTGTCCAGCCTGGGAAACATGAAAAAGTGCCAAAAAGGCATCCTAATCCTACATTTCGCTGAACTGGTCTTCTTTAAAATATAAGCTTGCACAGAATTCAAGCACCATCTCTTCCCTTTTGGAAAGCTGGATAATAAAATAATTATATAGCAGCATTTAAAGATGTTTCAGTCATAGATTATACCTGAAAAAAATTAGTCGAACATTCAAATTGGTGATGTCCCTTTTTAAAGCACAGCGATGTCCATTCTTAAAGCACATATGCAGTCATGCACTCCAACGCACTCACCCAACGGCAGGGCAGTAGCATAAAATGAAGTTATAATTATGCAAGCTTAATGATGTGAAACAATAGTACTTTATGAGATAAACAGCTATGATATTTTATAAGGCAATAGGTTTGTTGCACATATCTGACTCTTGCTAATTCCACAGGATGGAAAACACAGTTTCTGTAATATGGCGTGCAGAGACACGTGGAACCCCTTACAAATGGGGTTATCTCCTAGCTATGTCCAGATTCTTCTGGGGACATATGAGTCAGTAAGCTTATTCTTATTTCACCCATTAGCTTTTAATGCTGTCTCAGGGATTCACTAATTGTGTTGGACCATACTGGCTCCAGAGCACTAAGCATTACCACAAATATGCAAACTTTGGTCAAAAAATATTTTTAGACTGGCATTTATGCATTTAGTGTATTATAGATAAATCTGATAACTGGAAAGGATATCCCACCTTTTTTCTTTCTATTATTTCAATTTGAGCTTTATATTGATTTTTCAAGAACATATAGCCATTGTAGCACCTAATTATCAAAATTATATTACATGACATCTAATTATAATGAAAATTCAAGGGTTGTGTTCTTACTTTGTGCAGTGAACTTGGATGAAAATGCTTTGTATACTAATGGCTGCACTCCATTAAAAAAGCTAGTATGACTAGTCTTCATACCCAGAGTATAGCATAGAAATATAAAGCTCATGTTTTGGAACTCCTTTTTCAACGGGGAAAATGATAACATGCATAAATTTTCACTAAAATTAACATATACTTTTACTAAAATTTCACTATATTAAAACACACTTGCTCATAATTTCTAGTGAAATCCAGCATTTAAGAAACCAGTATTTTTTAAGGGTAGGTGTGAAAAAAAGGAATTTTCTGGTCTCAGGTGCATCTCTTTATTTTATTTTCATGTCAGATCATGGCATACATCAAACTGAAATTTAGCAGATGGACTTTGTGCTAAATCCAGATGCAGTTTTCAATAACAACTGATGGTGAATAATAAAGTATAAATAGATAAAAAATATATATCTGAGATTTAGGACCATATCTTTCTTCATGAGAGTTTTTGTATACAGTATGCCAGCAGGATTTAGCCTTTTCAGTAAGGTATCAAAATCAGAAGTGTATTCCAAAATAGTACATAACAGAGACAATAAGAATTGGGAATATGGTCATGTTTCACTTACGTTCTATAAATAGGTGGAAATGTTGGACTGCTAGTGAGAAAAACAGACTAGAGTGGTGGAAGGTTTAGCAGTTATAAACAGGGAAATAATAAAAGTCCTTGCATAATCTGCTTGTTATGATTAGGAGCTGAAAATTATAATTCAGTATAGCAATGCATAAAGAAATTAATATGAATGTCTTTTGAGGAATGTTTTAGTCCTGGTGTAGACATAAAAATTTATTTTACTTTTACAAACATATACTGATATACTTGACTTAACCATTGCTATGGGGACATTACTGATACAACAGTGGGCTATACCTGGAAAAAAACAGTGAAAGTCAATGGATAAAGTAAACCGGTCTGCTAATAATTAGAAGTCTTAATGTATATCTGAACATGTTACCAACAAAACAGAGACTGCACATTTTTGTCCTGTTGCCTGAACCTTGAGACAGTTTGTCTCCATATCCTCTGCTTTCTTCAAAGCAACAGGAGTTTGAGTGTACTTCTTTTGAATGCAGGAGATACAAGCAAGTGCAGATTAGAGTTACTGTGTACGGCTGCCTTCACATTTTGACTTGCTTATAAAGGCAAGCCTGTGGCTAGTTTGAGGTGTGTTTGCTTGTGTTTTGGGATGCCAAAGTCATAGATAGTTTTAGTAAATTTGACGTTTCATATTATCTTTTTTTTTCTTATTATGCTTTTTTTCATTCTTCATCACTTCTCTCTATTTGCCAAATCAAAACAACTTGTTTATCTCCTTTTATATATTGTGAAGAAGAAATAGGCATCAATAACATAAAAACGGAAAGTCTTTGCTGTGTTTATTTTTTTTTGTACAAAAAGAGTAAGTAATTTTAAAGATATTTTAAACTGGTGTTCCTATCTTGTTTCTTCATTCCTGGACCTGGTCATTCACTTTAGACTAATAAATGATGATTGTCTCATAGTAATTTTATTGGACTGAATTTCAAACACAGTATCTCTTGCTGTTGTACACGTCAACATGCTCAGTTGTAATGTAAAATATATCCATCTACATAAAATGAGAGAGAGGTTAATGGTTGGTTGATTAAGTTGGGACAAAATTGAAGGAAGCTTCTCCTGCACTCTTGTTAGCATAGTTTGCTTTGTTTTGATAAACAAAGATTTCTGTAATAGTAAACAGCCTTTTCACAACCTACCAATCGTGGCATGACGGATTCATTCATTTGCAGGTTCTGGAACCAGCTGCTCCTATCTACTGCTGCTGCAATTAGAAAATCAGTCTGTTGAAATATAATAAATTCAATAAATCTCGAGCTTTCAGATTTATGTATTTATTTACTAGTCATGATAGAACCTGTAGCTAATATAGTTTTTTTCAAATGCTAAATAATAATAATAAATAAATCAGAAGGATGTCTTGTATTACAAAGCAAGTCTTTTTCATGGTTGTCACCTCTGGGAGAAGAAAAATTGCTGGTGGGTGTAAAGAGGCAAGGATAATCTCACTGCCTCACACACTGTTGCTAAATACAAATAGCAGTAATAGTCTTATCTTTGCAGAAATGTTCTTATTAAATAGACAGAGTTGGGTCAGTGAATGGCCTTTTTCTTTAATGCAATAATTACATTATGTTTTCACAGAGATATGCCTTGTAGGGTTCATGTCCTAAATAAGGGAAAATCCCTAGGAAAATATGATGTACTGATTATTTTCTAATCTTCAAATGCATCATAAATAAGGGTAAGAATTATTATCCAACTTTGCAGTAGAAATTTCTGATGGACAGTTATCAAGTGTTACTGAAGATTTGAAAGAAAATTGACAGAGTGTAGAAAAGAATCCAAACATCTCAACTGCAAGTTTTGTTCCCTAATCGTTTAATCATACTGATTACTTAATGTGAGCTTTGTGGCTGATTTATTACGTAATTACTTTTTCTTATGACATTGTTTGGGTAAACTACACACATAGACTGCAATCACCTAAACTGTTAGAAATGGGAAGGCAATCTGGCTGATACATGATTCATATTTTGGGTAGACACCTGGAAATGTCATACATTTTCTTTCAGCAAAAGTCCCTTCCTCTCTATTCCTGTTTTCCTTTCTTGATGTTATTCTCTATCTTTTTTCTCACCTGTTCTGGATAGTCTATCTATTTTATCCTTCAAATAGTGGATCCAGAGCCACCTGGCAGCCAAGATGAGGCCAAGACCATGAAGGAAAAAGTTACATGCACAGCCAAAGCAGCATTATCCCCTCTGTCACTGCATTGATGTTGGCAGATGTTTGTTCTCCTCATAGGGCAGATTCTCCAAGGGAAACTCTCAGAGCTTGAACAGACTTCAGGAGCATCCTGGCCACTTCAGCTCTGCAGCTGGCATGCTGTGCAGAAAAAGGGAGTTGTAATTTGCCTGGATATCTTCCACCTCTCTGCACCATTGGAAAAGCCTATGTTGTAATAACCCAAGGTAGTCAGAAGAGAAAAGGAGTGAGACTGCATTCACTTCTTTGGGATGTGTTACTTTAAACTTGCCTTCAGTAGAACTGTGTCTATCAGTGGGTTGTCCAGAAAGCAGCTTTGTAAGAATACTTCTGTTTGGGCTATATCACATACCACAGGGGTTTGGGTCTCATAAAGGAGACAGAGTTCAGATTTTACATTATACTGCTTCCTTCACTTCCTTCCCCTCCCATTGTTACTTCTACTTCCTACCCCTTCACCACAGCACTTTTAGTGTCAGGCTTCCTAGGCAGCAGTTCTCTCCTACTCAGATTTCTCTCCTGCCTAAACATTTTAGTTTAGTGGCTCCTCCCAAAACATTTTAGGGATGTTAGATATATGCATTTTTCCTTACCTAAGTGAGGATAAATGAAAATACCTAGCTTGTTTAGCAAGAGAAAAGCAGATAGGTTATGCTTGTAAGTTAATACATGCATCTCATTCTAGAACAATCTTCCAGTCAAAAAAGCAGCAAACCCCTGACATTTTGTGTCTTGATATCCTAACCACATAAGGTTATCTACAATGTAGTTAATAGAGCATTGAGTTTTGTGACACAGTGATCCCTTTCCAGTCATAGAAGCACAATGATTTGTCACATAGGATTTATTTACTGACTCCAAGAAATTCCAAAAATTGAACAACATATTACCAAATAGAGGAAGGACAGAAAGGACCTGGGAAGTGTGTCAGGCAAACAGACATCTCCAGATTATCATAGCCTGTTCCATTAGAGATGGAGAACTTCCCAAATCAGAATATGTAAATCAAGCTGTGACTCTCAATGGAAGTGGCATTTCTTAAAATGTTTATTCATTGTAATCAGAAACATCAATATTGCCTGAATTTTAAAGGACTTAAAAAAAATAGAGTAAAATAAATCTATTTTTAATTCAGAAGTTCAGCATTTCAAAGGAAATAGTTTATGATGAAGAACTAACCAAAGATTGATAAGTATGTTATTGGTCAGGCTATGTGAACAGGATAGCAAGAAATGCAAATTCGTGCCTTCTGTCAAAAAGAATATAAAATGCTTACTCCATAGAAACTATATGGTTGCAGTAGAAGCTTCTGAGGCTTCTTTTTGAACAACTCCTTATCTAAAGGAAGGTTTCTCAAGAAATAAAAGAGATGGTGGAGAAACTCGAAGTCCTGGTATGTTAAAGTCTTATACAACAGCAGTCAGGAGATAATACAGTTTTGGTTGTTTTGAAGCAGTATCTAGTTCAACATCTTTTGAGCAGGCATTTTAGCTTCTCAGGCATTCCAGCCTCTATAAGAAATTTAATTTGGGTATCCAATTTTTCATTTGTTTTTTTGATGCACTGTTTCAGCCCTTGCACTTGAGTTTTGTCCCGTAAGTAACCATAATTGCAATTGTCTTTTGTCCGTGTCAATTTTAGCTGAGTATACAAGTGTTGCCACTGTTTTGGGGCTCTGAGGTATGATCTCAGCTACTTCTCAGTCTAAGTTCTCTGCTAAAATACTCGCTTCTTCCAAAGTGGCAGACAAGTTCCATTCCAGAGATGGAAAAACAGTATTTGACATGAGCTTCCTCATTTTTTCTTCCTTGATTCCTGTTTAGTTTTAGGACGGAGAGAGAATGTCTGTCAGTTTAAGAGAGAAGAGGACTAAAGAAAGGCAAAAACAAATCAGTAATAATAATGAGAAATAAACAAAGCCCTGGAATGAGTGTCAAATAAGTCTTTTTACCAGATAGTTTGCAAGAGAATAAAGAAGGCAATCTGAGCAGAATGGACAGTCCTTAGGTGGCAGAGGAAACCAGGGTTTGCCAGGGGAAATAGATTCACAGAGGGAAGATAGTACATATGCCTTAAGGGTCACTTTCACATATATTTAAGCTTTAGATAACACCATCAATTTACGTTTGGTATGGCATAATAGAAAAGACAAGTTTAAGGAATACTTCTGTTAAAGAATTCTATTTCCTCTAACCCCAAACTAAAATAAACTCAATATATCTATATTCTTATAAGCAGGATCTTAATTGTTCCTTGGTTTTTTTTTTCCCCTTCCCAGCAACAGAGTAGTATATTTAATAGTCTTTTTCTGTGCTCTTTAATTCTTTTCCTCATTCAAAGTCTATTTATTCCATAGATAATTTTTATTGGCCATCACAGCAAAATAACTTTATTCCCAACAATATCCTGAGAACATTATGCTCAAATATCAGAGGGCTCCATTTGTGTTAAGGAAGTTTTTTCTGATATGCAGCAATTTAAGGGAACAATGTGATTGCTTCTTCAAATGTTTGCATTATGTGCAGCTTTTTGAACTAATAGTGAAGAAATCTTTAACAATTTTGGTTTTGATATAGTATCTGAACCTACATTATGAGAAAGGAGGCTGAGTGATCTTCATTTGTAGAAGAGTTTGGTGGAAGAAGACAAGGAACATGCACTTTCTGCTGCAAAGGAGTAAAGCATTTCATGGAGTGCCACAGAGAGCTGTCATATGGGTGTTACTTTCTCTATTCAATAGTCCAAACTTTTTAAATGTCTCTGTCTCTTCTTTGTCCCATTCACATTTCTTGCAATGCAGAAACTTACTTTGGGATGCTGCAGCTGTGACCAATCCCTGTTCCCTGAGGCTAAAGAGGGAATGTTAGTCAGAGTCAAGAGAAGTTTAGCAAATTTTTATTTCATTCCTCATAACATTCTGGAGACATTGAGGAGGAGGGGTAAAGAACAGTTATATAGAAGTGAATAACCAGATCTATGTAAGTGTTTAGTTAGTTCAGCTTGTGACTCATGTCTGCTGTGTGCAAACAACTGAAGACTCATCTTGCAAGAGGAGACCTGGTGTTTTAGTAGTTGAGCTTTTTCCTATGAGAAACACAGAACAAAGGATTTTGACAATTTAATCCCTTCTTGAATATCTTCTATTCCCCTCAAGAAGAAAGACCAATCTTTAAATTTTTTCATCTGAATCTTTAAATGAACTCAGTCAAGCAGTTGTCAGGGGTGGGAGCCCTGTTACCTCTAGACAGGGTCTTCTTACATGCCATGTATACTGAATTAATAAAATGATAGCCTGCTACTTCAGGAACATTCTTGTGTCTGTACTTACTCCCTTCTGAGTCTGAATGTCAGTTATGACTTTTGGCTTCTTCAGGTTAGTCAGAATAAAAACCCATAAGATGATGACTGCGGAAGGGTAATTTTACATTATAAAAAATTGTAGTGTTTATTTAGTAAAACTAGCCATGTACAATATTTTAACTATTGAATTAAACTCAAAACATTACTGACAGTAACAATCACGGGGCCTTATTATGATACCAGGACTTTGTTGCATGTCTTGTCAGAGACAGGGCATGTCATGCTACCAGAATCTATTGGCTACAACATGGCACAGAGGTCAGCCCAGGCAAGTTTGATCAGAGCTTAAAAAAAAGCTAAAACCCTCAAAATTACAAGCCTCATCCTCTGGGAGTTTGTCATGAGAACTTAGACAACACATTCTGTGTTTTCTTAAAGGATATTTTCAAACTATATTTAAAGTATTGTGCTTGATGTGATTTCACAACTAAAAAATCTGCATAGTCAAGGAAAAGGAAATGAAGAAGAGAATTAATTTGATCACACATCTGTGGAGTGTAAACCTAGGAATCCCAAAGGTATGCTTAAGCACAAGACTAACCCATAAGATTTTCATGGCATGGATCTGTTCTTATAACTAATATTTACACTGATGAGCATTTATATATCTATATACATCCCTTTGTAGCTATTATAAAAGAAGCTTTCTTAGAGTAACTTCAACTTACTGGAATCAAAATAGGTTTGATTTAAATGAAGACAACTCTTTATAAGCCTCAGTGGTTTAAGACCAGTTTTGGGTTTGTTTTTTTTCGTGGTGTCGGTGGTTTTGTGTGTTAAATAGATTGAGACACCTTGAGAACATGTAGAGATGACGTTTTCAAAATAATTTTAAAGCTAACTGTGAGAGCAGGAACAGTCCACTAATCTGATGATACATATAATTTGAAGCATCTAGGACCTCATACAGACAGATAGTAAGACCTGAAATGGATAAATATGTGTCTTATCAATGAATCCTTGATAATATGTAGTATTCTTGTAGAATTGACTGTCTGTGTCTATGGAATAGATCTTGCCAAAATAAGAATACTATGCCCTGGTTATATAGGAAATTACACAGAATCTCTCATTTCTTCGGTAGGATTTATATAAGTGAAACTATTTAACGAAAAGGCAATAGTCATCCTTGTAGGATTTCTGGTTTGGCCTAATCCTTTCTTCCCAAGAATTTGTATGTAAAAATGCCTCCAAGATTCCACTCTTCTTCCTTCCAAGGCCTGAGGCTTGAAAGGGAGAGCCAAGGAAGGACAAACCAAATGAAAATTCATTTTGGAGTTAATGTGGCAATAGGTGTATTCATTTCTAGATGGATTCCCTCCATACTCTTCCCTGTGCAGTGTGTATGAGACTGATGAGACATGAAGCAAACTGCAAGAAATGGACTCTGAAAGGAATAATGCAGCACAGCCCAGAAATGCCAGGCAGAGATCTTTCCACCAAGTGCTCTGGCATCCATGCATAAACCCAGAGTAACTTAACTGAGAGTTGCCTGACTGCAGTTTGCCTCATGTTTATTACACATAATTAAAATATAGTTTTTAATCTTTTGTCTGCAAAGGAATCAAATATAAAGGAGAAATATATCTGCTTTGCGTTCATTCATCTTAAACGTAGTGAGAGTACGAGAATGTAGTGGAATAGATTTAAAGTGGGCAGTTGGCTATGGGTGGGTTATTTAGTTTGGACTTGATGCCACAAAATACCCCTTTTAACAAAATAGGTAAGCAAAAGTCAGCATATTCTTAAATCTCCTTGATTTTAATTGGCTGAAAGTTTAAGCACCGGCTTGCAGAATTTACAGAACTGAAGCTTGTCAAGGTATTCACTGACAGATGGGCTGGTTAAAAATATGTTTGTCTCCTACTTATTTCTTGCATCAGATTAAACAATTTCAGAATCAGAAAATTAAAATATTTGTTTAGAATGGGATAACTTCTAAATATATGATTTGTTTTCTGTCAGTGCTATCCTTCAGGAAGAAAATGGCAACAAAAAAAAATCAAACGCAGAAAACCCTCTCTCTGGCTTTGTGACTCATTTCGGGTAAATGATTGATCCATGGTAGCTCACAATCAAATCAATTATAACCCAGAGTTGTATCAGGGTGAATTTGGCTATAAAGTGTCACTCATTCCTGGAACGATAAGTAGCAAAGCACTGCTTCAACAAACAATCTCTGTGATAGTTTGTATTAGAATTAGGATTTCAGCAAAGCATCAAGGTTTATGTAGAAAAAGGGTGGTTTGGAGTTTATTTATTTATTTGTTCATTTATTTTTTGCACACTGATCTGGGAGAGACGGTGAGTGTAAATCATCTTTCTCTTTGTGTATTCACTCTCAATTCATTTGTTGAAATACAGAGCTAAAGCTACTTTTTGGAGCAGCCCATACTTTAACATATTGAAGACTTTCAGAAATTAAAGCTTTTCAAAATGTAATCTCTTCCAGGAGGCAGGAAGGGAAAGAATCTTGCCAGACGTTCATCTTGTTAAAGAATGACTGAATGATTTACAAAGTAACATTCAAACAGTAACATTGTGGAGGCTGGAGCAGATCGCATCCTGAATTTATTGCAGATTGGGCTAGATTAATCTGCAGGCCAGCATTTCCCAGCTACGAGCTTTGCTGATTCCACCTCTTTTCTCTCTCATTTCTCTTTCTCCTCTTCCATTGCCCCTTTCCCCTTTGCTTTCCTCCTTCCCTTTCTCCCCATATTTTTTTTCTCCTCAGCTTCAAAATAAAGTGGATTAGTTTTGATTTAGTTCGAAGGGGCAATGGGAGTCACATTTTTCTTTCTAAAGCTTCTTGCTAATAAAGGGCAATGCTTGCATATTTCTTTCTTTGGGTTTATTCAAAGCTCTCGCACTTGCCAGAGCAGGTGATGAAGAGCGCATGTGAGTTCAATTCAGTGAGCCATTGAGAAATAGGTTGTAGTCTTCAGGAGAAATAAAGGTTTGGCATGGGTAGATCCTGAGATGGAGCTTTGAGGTATCATATGGCACATCACTCATTAGTGATTAAGCCTCAAAGGCTTCAAAATGGTGACCATTTCATGGAAGATAAAGAATATATTGTATACTTGCACCCTTCAACTTTCTTTGTGCCTTCAATCCTGTTTTCTTGTCTTTCCTTTAAAACAATAAATTTAGAAAGCTTCTCTCTCACTGTCTGTTTATGCTGTCTGAAATAAGATCCTACCCCCCCAAAAAAGTCCTCTTCAACTTTCATAAGGAAAATTGCTGAAATTTAAGAGCTATAAAAAGATTTTCAACATTGTCATACGAATACAAAGAATCTTCGTCCTCTTTAAAAAAAATGTTCTCCTTCCCATCTGTCAAAGTGCATAAACCTGCTTTTCAGAAAGCATATCCCTGACGGTAGACACCAGAAAACTAGTTACAAACTATGTGTAACTTTTTATAGCAGTAATTGTACAGTGTTTGCTAGAGTTGACTAGCATGACATTTCATTTGAACTAATAGTCTGGATGTGCCATGCAAAACTTAATAAAGTTTAAACATTTAATGTTACTGCAGATATTTTAATTTTGATACTTGGACACATACAGATTTCCTTCTCTTAGAGTCTTGCTTGTAATATTGGAAGCTCAGAGAAATCTTGAAAATGTATCGTATTTGAAGTGGCTAGGTAAAGTGAGGATGTGATAATGCATTTGAATTTGCATTTGTATTGTAAAAAAACTCTGTTTCTGTTTTCCCAATTTTGTGCTGTACCCTAGATGTCATCCTGAGGTAAGGAGTAGGAGCGATCGTTTAATCCCTTCTGGGTTCCCATGCAAAGAACTGTATTCTGGTCTAGGAGCACACGTACCTTCAGCAGGTATATTACCAGAAGAAGGCAGAAAAGAGAAGCGTGGCCCACTTGGCAGCCCAGGATCTGGGGCTCCCGTTCATGCCCCCCTGTTTGCACATGGAGGCAGGCAGACCACGGAACTGCAGCATGCTCAAAAGGCTGATTAAGCATTCCCCTTCTTCATTATGCTCTTCTTTTCCACCCATCTATGCTACTGAGTCAAAACAAAGCATTTGCGCAGAAGTTTTGGCAGACGTAAAAATCCAAATCTTTCACCACAGCCTCAAAGCTTGGAATGAGAGAGAGAGACGTTGATCCACATCGGAGGTGTCGGAGCCACAGTGCTCTTTAGGAGGAATGCTGGGGTATTTCCAGATTTCTCTTTGTTTAAAGCTATGCCGGCATTTGAAATCTAGCTAATGTGAAAAGAATTCATAAACCCATAGCACGCAGTGCTTCCCTTGTTAAGGGTTAATTATTATGCATCTTTCCTTGCACCGTATGGTGGACTTTTGTTTGCTCCTTTCAACAGCTCTGCAGATTAGAAAGTAAAGCTCATTAGCTAACGAATGCAGTCATTTTTACTTGTGATTTACATTGTTTTATATAATTTTACATACCCTTGACTCATTGTCAAGTATAACTAGATCCAGTTAAGGAAAATTGGTGTTTATTTTCAATATTTCTTTTTAAAAAAATTATGGTAATTTTTTTTTCTTTTTCTATACTCTCTGTACTAAGAAGAAAGGTTTTCTTTCTGTACCTAATTGCTGTGTTTACGATTAAGTAAGACCATGGATGTACACACTCCTCAAATGACAAAAGTTTAAATCACTTGTTGCTGCAGGATCAATGCCAAGCATCTCCAAGTAAAACTGGTTTTATGAAGCCAAAGCTGCCTTAAATATATTTAGTTTGACGATAATCCTAGCCTAGATGTGGGTACAGATAGAACCAAGATAGAGCAAAGTTAATTAGGCTTATAGTTGCTTAAGCATTCCCATTCTAGCTCTTAATTTTTGGCTTAAATTTTTCAGACTGATGGGATTTCTGGTTTTTTGCATAGTAGTTTGTGGAAGAAGAAAACTGGACTTTTGAAATAAAATATTAATCTTTTGTATTAAGTGAAAAGTGAAAGGGCAGAATTTTTTTTTTATAACTTACTTATATATGCTTATTTATTTGAACCACACTTGCAGCAAAATAACCAAGAATAGTGAGTTGAAATTTTGGCAGGGAAATAGTGACTAATGATTATTATTTTTTCTTTTTAATATTCTGATGAAATTCTGTTTTTATCTGGCATAATCGCAAGTCTTTGGACAGCACACATTTTGCATGCACCTTTTATGGAGGTATGCCTTATTGAGTGTTACGTAGATGTTCATGAACATTCATGTTGATGAATTCTGGCAAACACAGGATAATGGAAAATTTTGAATATTGCACATATGTTACCATGCTCTTTATATTGTTTATATAATATTAAACACACTTTAGGAGCTACTGGAAACAATCATTATTGTAATATTAAAATATTTATTCCACTGCTATTGCCATTACCATGCACAACTGGTAATATCACTGTCTGGTTATACCACTGACATTATTGATTATTAATGGTAGAATAAGAAAGGGAATTCTGCCAGTACATTATAAATATTCAGAGAAATGGAATATGAATTCTCGTAGCATACTTGTGGTACACAGTTTTGGAAAGCATGCCTTTATTGGAACTAACTTTAAATGATTGTTTATCCCATTTGCTGCTCCATTTTCATATTTTTCTAGATATTTTTATGCTTTTTCTGCTTGTGACCCATCTTTTCCTGGCTTATTGCTCAAAGAATCTTTTCTCCAAAATCTGTGATAAGACCTGTTACACTGAACATTATTTGTGATATCACAAATTAACTTTATGATTTTTCTGCAGGACTGAGTCCTGCTAACCAAGATGGAAATAGATGTAGCCTATCTTGTTTCATACAGCTATTTCTGATAAAGGAAGAGAATGGCAAGGAGTGATGTATGAAGCAAGGGAAAGCAGATAAAATTCTGTTATTTTCTGCTATGAATGTGCCATATTAAATCCAGGGAATCACTGGATTTTTCACCTTATTTTTGGAAGCATACTTAAAATTATCTCTCATCTGCAGGGCCATATAAAACTTTGCTACCAAACTAGCTGAAAGACAGTGTCATTATCAGGTTTTTTTAGCATACTGGTTTTTCTTTTCTTTTAGAATAGTGTTGAAAGGCTCCCATCAGACTTCAGACTGACTGCATTAGTCATTAGGTACACATATAAAAATGCGTTCTCTAACCCAAAAAGCTTTTACTCTAAGTAACAATGGCATGCTTTGCCAAGGACAAGGTGAAATGCTAATATCTTGTTTACCACGCGTTCCAACGTACTGCATGGTGAAGTAGACAAATGTCCTTACTCTGAAGGACAGCTTTATGATTCTAATTTCTGGAACTTCCTGAGTAATTAGAACATGCTCATTTATTATGCCAATTTACAATGGTTCTGTCTGGGAAACAATACGGATTCTTCAAATTTCTTTCCACCGTTTTAGATGAAAATCTTTATCTGCTGGTTCAACACACATTTCCCATGTCTTCTTTCCTAAATCTCTGCCATAGACAATTTTTTTTATTAGGCATGACAGAGAAAACGTTACAAAGCTTTTGAACCTTAGATTAAGAAAAGCAGTCAAAAGTTAGTTGAGTGTCTGCAGGTTTATTTGAGGTGGATTTGATGTATTTCTTATGTGAAATTTCTGGGACTTCGAAAGTTTAATCCAGCATGTTTTTGTGATCTAGAGTAGTTAAAATACCATTTCTCTGGAAGGCTGATGAGGTACACATTTAACTAGACTTCAGGTTAAAAACCTTACAGTAAAAACCAGAAAAATATATTTGTGCTTTCTAAACAAGTCATTATACTAGTCACTTTTGATTGCTATGTTTTTTTAAAGAAACAGTTCTAATATTAGAAATAGTTCTAATATTAAAATAGTAGAAATAATTACCAGGGACATATTCTCATGACAACAAGAACTTTGCTGAAAACAGATATATTACAACGGAATAAATGGTATTCTTGCTTTTGTGTTGTGGGGTTTTTTTGTGGTTTTTTTTTTTTTTTGGGGGGGGCGCTAAAACCAAATAAATAAGTAAATGAAACAAATAAATGATTAATAGAGATTTTTGTCAATGTATTTGTAACTAGTTTATTCATTCCTGTATTTTAAAGATATAGTATTCATTATATGTATTATCTATGCATTATATATTCCCAGTTATAGTATATAGAGACAATAATATAATGTATATTAGAATAGGTATTCTTTGCTATGATTATCTTCTATAGTGCTGATTTTTTAATCTTAGTGTTATGAATCATTTGACTTATATTAGTACAGAATTTTCTTTTTTAAAGAATACCCTAGTGTTTCAATGTATACATATGTAACAAATGTGTGCCTTATTAACCAAAGACACTGAGTTACTTTTGAAGAGGTTTAAGTTGTATTATTGTATTTTTTTTAAAATTTTTATTCATACTGTAATGAAGAAAAACAAATCTTATGTGTAACATCAGAACATGTGAACCTAAATTCTGGTCTGAATTAGTCATTCAAGGAAGTTATATAACAGTGGACTTAATTTTGTTCACTGTGCAGAAAAAAGAAACAATTTATGGATGTAATACATAAATAGAAATTAAGTTATAGCATTCCCTGGCACTCTACTGATTTGTGCCAGCTAAAAAATTAACCTTATACCCCTATGGCAAAAGCCTATATTAAAAAAAAAAGGGCAGAGAAAGTATCCCTTAAGTCATCACTTTAAAAATAAAATTATGGCAGCCACTTTTTCTTCTGCCTCAGGAAGTCTCTTTTTTATCAGGTGGCCAGATGTCAAGAGCAAGATTCATTTTTGATGAATAAAGAGAGTTGTAACAACTGTAATTAAGGGAAGGTATTTCATACACAGCTGTGATATGGAAGCGTCAGGGCATCTCACCCAGCCACTCTCTGATTCCTGAGATACTCCAGCTCCTCATGCTCAATGTCCACTCACCCTTTCTTTTACAGAGTAATTTTCACAGGCAGTACCAGTAGTTGCTAGAACATGTCATAAGTTTTCTTTGCAATGCAGGACTTTTAGTGATTTTACTATGAATTGGCTTTAACCTGTAAAAGCAAATGTCAAGAACAAATGGGTGTAATTAAGAAGTGAAACCCGAGCATTTAATATTCAATATTGTGTAAGCTAAAATCATACCAGCAGTAGATGATAGAATGACATTTCTGAGACAGTTTCCTTTGAATGGCAGGAGCATTTTCTCCTTGAACTGTGGCCAAGCCCTAGATATACAGAAGAGAAACCTATTTGGAAGAGATATACAGCCAGCTCACGATCTTGTTTTCCTGCATTTTGTTAGCATATATCACTAGATTGATGTTTACACTTGAACAGACCCTGCTTTTAGCAGGAACAGCACTGTGAATTGAGTGCCCTGAATTCTTCTGTCACCTTATTTTAGAAAGGGATAGCACCATTTCCACAGTTAAGAATGAAGGAGTAAGGAAATAAAAAAGTCGAGGGAGTAAACTCTGTTAATTCCAGTCTGAAATATCTTTTTGTTAGGCTGTTGTTCAGTGTTTTGTTTTGCTTTGTTTTATCCCGTACACTGGCTTTGCTGACATTTCTGGCAAGCTTTGGCCAGCTGAGATTAGAATCGCACAGTAGATCATATTTTGATCAAAAAACCTGCTTTTTTGGACTCCCCTGGGACAACGTGTCTGTGTAAGTTCAGTCACATACACTTTCTAGATAAGGACTCAGGCCTAGTTTTAATCCTTTCCAGTTTAGCACCTAACCAGAAGTCTGTATGCTAGTGATAATGTATTTTTTTTAAACTCTCCTAAATCTAACAGCAAGACATAGGGACGTTAGGTTGGAATGTGTCTTCAGTCTAAGGAGTCTTGGAGGCTTTATTTTTAACTTTCGTCTGCCACTTAGTGCCTAAAATTGCATGATGATGAACCTGGATTTTCTGGTCTGGAGTCAGTCACCATTAGAGAATGAGGCACTCAGGCACCTTCCAGTCACTGGTGCAGATGCCGATGCTTAAGGTACTTCAGTTCCTCAGCTCCATTTTAAATGGAAATCTGTAACAGCTAAGAAGGTTGTATTTCTTTTAGTACTGAAGTTTCTTGCTTCCTGTACTTCTTCTAATCAACATGATTCAAAATTAATATCACGAAGAATATTTTAAGAAATGTTAATAGACAATAAATATTTTAAGTGGAATTATGACTAAGAAAATTCAGATCACTAAATGAAAGAACCTGTCTAAAATATATGAATACTTGCTATGGTAGCACCTGGTTACTCTAAAACCTGTTTTGCAAAATGCAGGCTTGCCTTCACATGGGCATATTACCATGTTTTTTGTCAGGGAAATATAATGTAGTGATTTATTTTATTATTGGCATCACTTTGGTGGATTTTGTTTGTTTGTTTGTTTTGTGATATATTTTTTTGGTGGGCTTGGGGATGATAATTATCCCAGCACATTCAGTTCCCTATTTCTCATGAATAAAACAACATTAAAATGAAAAATTAGTGTTTTCTCCAGAACATCTCTATGTGTAATCAGAGATCTGTATCTAGCTGAAGAAAGAATAGTATTGTCTCAGGATACAAAGATTTATTAATTGGCAAAAATCAATGTCCTGGCAATATAAAAGTCCAACAGCATTTATAAATATGCTGCCATTGCTTCAATAAAGATGTGATAATTAGCGTGTCATCAGTTTAACACTTTTTTGTTTCTTTTATGTCATTAACGCACAAGTCATTTGTAGTATTGATTGTTTCTGATGAGCAGAATTATTTAATTGGTGAGCAGTTAAAACAAAGCAGGTGTATTAGCTTCTCTTCATGGCTGATGTTCCAATGAATCAGATAGGCCGGAAAATAAACCAACCAAAGGAAAAAAGTGCCAGGTGATATGTCTTGAATGAAAGCCCATAGCACAGCCTTCATTGTGCAGAGAGTTTGAGTTAAAAAGCCAAATCCTGATATACATAGGTGAGGTTGTTGTTTACCTTAAGGCTGTGAAAGAATGCAAACAGTAAAATAAACTTAGAAAGTTGAAAAGAAAGATGGAAACACCAAGTCAGTAAATAAAAGTGTATGTCTAAGCAAGAAATAGTTTTACAGAATGCATTAGATAAACCATTGTTAAGGCTGGCAATTTCAAAAGAACTACCTTGAAAAAACAAATCTTTTGAGAATTTGAAAAAAAAGTGAAAAAAGACACCTAAGTTTTATTTAGAAGAAAACTGTGTTTGACTACTATGACAAAAGAGTCAGGAAGAAAAAGAATGAGGGCAAAAATGAATTTCATTCAGATATCTTTTTTATTCCAGTCACGTAATTTTCCTTTTTTTTTTCTTTTTTTTTTTTTTTTTAATTTATATCTGTGATTTAACACAAGGCTGAATGATTCCAGTGATTAAAAGACATAATTTGCTTTTCCAGCTCTTGGCAGCATTCTACTCTTGGGGCCTCTCTCTCAGTGGTACACACCACCTACCTTCCAGTCCCTTGGGGTTTATAGGCTAGTAGTATAGATGCTATCTACTGGCTAGATTTAGGTCATTGTTCCAAAACTGAGACGGATGGAGAAGGGTACCATGTCCTATTTATTATTTTAAAGTGTATTTACCATTTGCAATTAAAAGGATGAAAGATAATCGTAGGATGTAAAATAAAAGCCCAGTTTGGAAAATCTCTGTTCAAACATAGTTGTCTCTTAAACGAACAGCTCAACACCAGCACATCCTTGTTTTACTTATGTAACTTTTAATCCTCTTCTTCATCTGCCATGGGCAAACATCACAGAGAAAAGCCTTCTGTAGTAAGATTTTCTGTAGTAAGTAAAAGTTTTAAGTTAGGTAAGTTTCAGTTAAGTTACAGTTAAGTAAAAGTTTTCTGTAGTAATATTAGAGGAGACCTAGAAGTATAATTTCCTGAAGTTGCTCTGAACTATATGTAAACTTGGATCGCCTCTCATACCCATCCTTCTAGTGGCTTGATATAGCCGTCCTTACAATGTCTCTATTTTGCTATATTTAAGAAGTTTTTCTTTTACATGCTCTTTGGTTCTTCTACAGCAGACACTTAAAGTCTTTGTCCCCATTTTATATTGCAAATTCTGTGGAATTTAGGTTTCATTAAGCTCTACCATTTTGTTATTCAAACTTCACAACTTTATTTTAAAACTTTGAGTGCATTTAAGTGCATGAAACATAACATAAATGATAGCTGAGTCAATGCTAGAAACACTTTGTCATTGTTTTTACTTTTCAATACAGCCAAAACAAGAGAAGGTGGAATGAAGACAGGAAGTCTATAGACAAGAAAATTCAGATCACTCTTATCAGGCATTCATAGTTTAAGCAAAAATAGCATTCCTGCAAAACTGCCACTATCTGGATAACCAGTGACAATCTGGAAATCTGTGTCTGGAGCAAATGGTAACACTGTTGATCCAGTTTTCACTCTGCTGATTAATAGGCTAATTAAGAGGATAGTGTATTCCATTTATTATAACCTGAGTGTTGCAGTGCCACATTATAAAGTGCCAGTGATCAGACTATTCTTCATTTCAGCTTAGAAATAATGCCACTGGATTTTTAAAAATCATTAAGTACTCCTGTCACCATTTTATTTTTATTTGCATTTTCTGCCTTTGAGCTTTATTCTTTTAGGTGTACCATTAAAAATTAGTTGCCTGTTCATGTGCTGAAGGCTTTAGGTACCTAGACAATTCTTCGAAAAGAACTAAAGAACACCTGCAATGTCTTAAGGTAATAACCGTCAAGCTGTCAGAGGCAAAAGTAACAAGCAAAAATATTTGCAACAAAAGAAAGGAGAAGACAGCCGTTGGAAAGGGAAGCAAAATAAATTTATAAAGCAGGTTGCAAAAGCGGTTAATGCTAAACATGTGATGTTTATGCCAATAGAATGAGTCAGATATGCTTCAAGTGAAATACTGTATTTTGAGCTGCCTAATGTCACCAGCGCCTGCAGGGACAGTTTGCTAACCCTCCATGAACACACAGCCAGCTCTTCAAAGTAATTTCCATTATGCAACAGTGGAGCTTTAAAGACATCCTCCCTTATTGATCTTGTTTTTGCATGATTCAACTTGTTAAGAACAAGATAAAGTTCCTCTGATAAACATTGATATTCTATAGGTACGGAGAATTCTTTAGTCTAACATTTTTATTGTCATTATTTGTATCTATGCAGACAGCTTAACCTGCTCTGAGACTCTGGTAAGTCATTAAAATGGCTTTTTTTTTTCCCAACAGTTAAGCTTCCTTTAAACTCTAGCCAACTGCTTGCATTCCTGACCTTCTGGAAGTACTGAGCCAGTATTCAAGACCAGTCATGGCACTTCACTTGCTGTTATACAGTCAGGGCTGGGTAGGAATTTTTCCAGATTTTTCTTTCTTCATCTTAAAGTCAATGAGGCAGATGCAGGCATCTGATTTCTCAGAAAGAAAGCACTGATTGAAAAAACCCATATCTCTTCCCTTCCTTCTTCCTTTTTGTGCCATATTCCCTGAGCTATGGTGGACTAGTATGAAAACTAAAGGAAAGGAGCAAATAGGATAATTTCACACTAATTGAATCCATCTTGTGCAAAAATGCTGCAGATTTGGATTTTCTTTCTTGGTTTGGGATTTTTTGGGGGGTGGGAGGGGTTGAGACCTAGCTTGTTATTAAATGTATATAAATTTAAAATATATACTAAATATTTTAAAATAGCATATCAATGATCTCTTTTATTTTTTTTAAATTCTTTTGCCAACAGCTTACGACAGAGTTGAAAAGGGAGGGAGAAGTACATACTTGACACTAGAGCATGTCATCTGGATAGACTGGCTGTACAGTAAAATGTAGGGTTTAAGCACAATTTTGGGTGATCCTGTAACTTCAGTCCAAGCTCAGTCACTTAAGACACATATGTATGGCCTTTGTGCTGTAGCTCAGCTGACTAGCTGTTTGCATGTTACACCTCACAAACCTGCATTACTCACAATCCTAATTTATCACGTATATCTACGTATCTTTTAGGTAAGTGTGTTCGATAGACTACAATCTTGTGGAAATTAATTGCAGAAGCTCAAAAGTCTGTTTGTATCTAGGGGGTGAGAGTGGTTTCTAGGGATCCTGGAGAAAAGTTAATGACTGCAGCAGAAAGATGGTTAGGTGGTAGACTCCATCTGCCAAACTTTGCTGTGTATCGTGTATTGGCACAAATTGTAAGCTCTGAGTAAACCAGACTCCTTGAAGGACATGTCTTGTTTATCTCTTGAAGAGTGGCAGATGCTTCTGAGGTCCCTCTGAGGGAAGTCCTGCCTCCCTAGCTGGGTGCCTGAGCTGTACCAGATAGGATGTCTTTCTGGAGGCCTTTTAGGGCAGCCCTTTTCCTTGATTAGATTTCTTCTTGGGAGAGTTTTTCATTAGGCATCTACTGCATAGACTCAAGAGTTTATATTAGGGAGGCTAGTTCCCAGCTATGGGTAATAAATTGATACAAATGCCAGAAATTAGCATCTCTCTATTTCTATCACAGAAAACAAATACTAGACTAACCATTTAAAACTGAATAATGATAATAAAATAGTAAAAAAACCCCAAACCCTACAAAAGATGTAGCATGAAAAAACAGTCCTACCCATCGAGTAATGTAGGTTCCATCTCAGGACACACCTGGAGCAACAAAATCTAACTTAAAGACCCACCTAAGACTTGCTTACCATAACATCAAAATGACCAGCAGGATCTCTTTCTCCACTGACTGAAAGGACCTTAAGGAGGCTAGACTTGTATTTTAATATCTCAGGTGCAAAATTAGATGGGATCAGTCCAGGCAGGTATTGCACACTTGGGGAAAGGGTGAAATTTGTCTACAGATAAGGAGAATTGTATATATTGATAAATTGTACACTACCTTAAACATTGCAACGTATGCAGCCAGTATTTAGTAAATGGTCTTTTAATAAAGATAAGCCTGTTGGGTGCTCCACTCCTAAAATCAGTTTGCAATCATGTCCATTTGAAGGTATCTATCCTATTTAACCTGCACACATACTGTATGTATGAAGCTCTGATTGGTTCCTGTGGGATACAAAGGTTATTATAGAAATGCCATGAGTCTTTATATTATCTGACTTTACATGCATATTTCATAAACCTTTACTTTAGTTTGGATTAGAGAAATTATAAGGTTAAAAAAAGAAAAACCCTTCAAGTAGAGATTTAAAATAAGACATGCCCTTATCATTGCCAGCTTTATTTTATGACCAGTTCAACCACTGTTGGCTAATCAGAACAAAAGGGGAAATTTTTTTGCTTTTTTAATTATCCCTGAGCATGTGTGCAGTACAGCTTTGATTAGTTAAGTAACCTCTCTACTATTCCACCTTTTGCAGTGGGTCTTACATAAAGAGCTACAGAAACTCATATCTAAATAATGAGGGCATTGAATATTTTTATCATTGAATGATCATGAGAGGAGTTTCTAAGTGTTTTAGCATAGCTATTTTCTAAGGCAAGGTTTTTACATGTGCATTTAAGGGAAAGTAATGAACATTCTGTATATTTTTTATCATGGGAAATTCCAGTACCAATAATTTATTTTTTTTGTTCCATATAGTAAGCAGTGCTTAGACCATATATATTAAGGAACCAAGCTATAGATGTTCATGATTCTGATGTATATCCATCTTAATATGTGTATTATAATATATTAATGAGTATATATAATGACACTGGAGTGTTTTCAAATGAATAAGGCAATAGACTGATATTCAGAGGATATAGTCCTGTTTCTGTTTCTGTTTACATACTGTGCAACTTTACACATTCTGGTATTTAATAGACTATTGGTCTAAATGATGTCATATTGTTTGGCTAATCCAAATATGAACCATATTGTACACTGTGCTCACTCACATAAATTGAGTTGCTCTACTGGTGATGTGCCTTGGAATCACTAAATTTAAGTCTTTTGATGTTGGTGGTGAATACAACTTTTGTGCTATATATGCATGTAGGTAGCAATAATTTCTACTGTAGACTTGGAGCCTCTCATAGAAAAATAGTAATTGAAAAATGGTCCACACAGCCTGTGTAGGAAAACAGTAATTTTATTTAAAACACAGGATATTGCTCTTGTTAAGACTCGAGTTTAATTTCTTCTGTGACATTCCAGTTTTACTATCTTTTTGCTGTATTCTTTACAACCTGGAAGGACTCTTAAGATGTGGACACCATTTTTCCGTACTTTTATGTAAGAGGACGGCATATGTTGCATGCAGTCTGAGAGACCAACCCTGTGCTTTCCCAATACCTTCACTATGAGTGAGGAAATGGAGAATCAGATCTAAAATTTATTATTTAGGATAAATAGAACCATAATATACTATTCAAGGATGCTTATGTGATTTTCCTTATTCTTCCAATACATTGAGTAATTCTGCAATAAGACAGAACCAGTTTTGTATCTTTTGTTTGACCTTTCTGACTAAAAGTTGCATGGTTTTCTGTAACTGCAAAGAGCTCCATTTTCATCTCCTTCATCCTGGATATTGATTGAAGTTCAACATCCAAGATGAGAGGAGTCAGTGCAGTCACTATTTATGCACACCATTAAAAACTGAAAGAGAATCAGACCCAGAAGCTGTTGTTCTGGTTTTGTTGTTTTGTGAGGGGTTTTTTCCTATTAAAAATGTTAGTTCACACTTCAATTCTACTTAGGAATATTTTCAGATTTAATTGACTCCCTGTAATTATGAAGTTGGAGTTATGTAAGTAGTTACAGTATTTAGCTAGCAGCATGCTAAAATACCTCTAAGCTCATCAAGAATTAGACTTATACTATCCTACAAGATTTGCATGAGAGGTAAATCAGAGCAGACTCTAGACTAATTAACTTAAGGTACTTTAAGGATCAAGGAATACACCTCCTTAAATTCAGAAGGAAAATTTAGGAGATAGGAAGAAATTCTAGGCAGTGTATGAGGAAGATCTAGGTCTACAGCACCTAATAAGTATCTAAATGTTACATGTCAGGTTTATTTGGTGTACCAGCTCATCTGTTTCTCCTAAAATCAGTGCCTAAATTCACTATGTAGTCAGTGGAAAAGTTTTTCAAAGGCCTTATAATGAAGATGTGTTCAAATTTATGGGTCTCAGTTTAAACAGGCGGGATCTCTTCTGGATCTTTCCAATGCACTTACCTCTCTGTCACAGGGAGCAAAGCGATTTGGGGGAACTTAAGCACTTAATTTAGGAGAGCTGTAGTCGCCTAAAGTGTAGGTGCACCCAGGTGCCTAAGTTAGATTGTCTGGATCCCATCCAGCACTAGTTCTGAAATAAAAGAGTAAAAACCTATCTCTGTGAAACTGGCAAAGATTTTTTTTTTTTTTTAAATTGTAACTAATTAATGATGTAGCTACGTTGCATGATCAGTTGTGGTAATTACATTTTTAATTACTTTACCCTTAGGACCTGATTCTGATCTTATTTCCATTGGTATAAAGCAAGGATAACTTAGATAAAATCAATGCAGCTAAACTAAAATATAACTGATGAGAGGTCAGAATTGAGCCCTAAATGCTATGCTAAAAGTGGAACTAATCAGAAAACTAAATGGGTTTATAATTTGTGCAATTGACATTTTCGTAATCTGAATCTCCAAGAAGTTAACCTTTGGATATAGAACTTGGGTTTTCCTTAGAGCCTGATAACATTCAGGGAATTGAAGCCACTAGAAAATCTGTAAAAAGATGATGATTCTGTACACCTTTTAAAACCACATACTAAATTCTTCCATTAAATGATTGATGTCTTTCCAGTTTAATATGTTTCTGCATCAGACAAGTCTTTGTGCAAGTTTTTCTGTTGAGCAGGCACTGGAGAAACATTGAACCATAGCATGTTCTCAAATAACAAAAACTTCCCCCCAAATCTCAGGTTATTTTAAGAAATAAGGAGATTTAAGAACCAATGTCTACTCAAGTCAAGAATGTCTACTCCATGTCTACAAAGTCAAAAATATTTAAGGTCTTTTGGAAATTATGTTTAGACTTTACTGTTTGTGTAATAGATGGTAAGGATACATTTTTTAAAAATCATGCCAATTTATCATATATAGTTGCATAAGTCCTAGAAATGTGTTATTCCTGTTACAAGTTTTAATAGTATTGGTTGCAAAAAAGAGAAAATATACACAAACTGAAGACATTTTCTACAAATTATGTGTATTTTATTATTAGGTAAATATGTGCATTATCTCTAAAGTAATTATTGCTGTTTAAAAGGCAGGTGCTAATTTATGTTGTATATTCAAATCAATCAACTAGCTTCACTTCACAAAGTATGTTTCCCCTAAGATAATGGCTTTTCCTTCTGCTTTTGCATGACAGTATTTTTTTAACAGCCTATGCATACTCCCAAAATTATTTCATTTGGGACAATCAACATTGTATCAAATTGATTTTTTCCACTTATTGGAATGTACATGAATTTTTATACTTTAAAGGAAATTTTGAATACTGTATTTATGTCAGTGGCAGTTCTCCACAGCAGTGACCTCATTCTGGTCAGTGAAACTACTTCTCCCACAACCCCTGACCGAGGGAGTCATAGGCTGACTGGTGTGCCTGACCTTCCTCACATGGATATGACTGTGCATAGTCACTAACTTCAGGCTTGTTATTTCTGATATTTTTCACTGTAGCAGAGATTCCCAGATGGATATTTATCTAACTCCTTAAATTCTAGAGGTTTAATGCTCTTTGGAAGAAGAAGTACAGGCTCATAACATGGAAAAAAAAAAAAAGGGCAAGCCATTTTTGCAAGGAATTCTTCCTGCATTCCCTGGGAACACCGCCCATGCTGCTTTCAGAAATATGCCTGTCGTTAGCAGTGCCATTATAATGCATTTCACAGGAATTTGGAAGCCTGGAACAGAAGTTGTACACATTTTAGGAATGTTAGTAGAGTAATATTTTTTCCCCACTGAACAATTATGTCTTTGAAAGCATCAGTTTGATCAAACCTCTGGCACAGTGATAATTATTGTTTTGTGCTGACATCTTTATAGAATATTTATATGCTTTTCTGTTAATATTTGATCAATTGTTTTTATTTTTTTTGGCATGGCACTTTGTTTCCGCATTTTTGTTGGATATGTCTGAAACAAAATGCTTTGTTATGGGGCTGGAATTCATTCAATTGTCTCTTGGACGTCCTACGCTACATAAACATAATCGTACTAGTTCATAGGCCTCCAAAGCCACAGTTCTAATCACCTCATATCCTCCGGCAAAAACAACTTTTACTTTTACACAAGTCAAACTAGGGTGGCAATATTAGCTGTACAGTAGCAATGAGAATGTGTTAAGGGTTTTTATGTTTTTTTTTTTCCCATGAGTAGCATCCTTGAAGCTGACATCTTTTTGTGCCTGAATAGATGACAGCATGAAATTCAATTACAGCAAACAGTCTCAGTGATTACACCTGTCTGCTTCCAGAGGAAAATATTTGTAAATCGTGCTTTATCCTTCCATTCCCCAAAACCTGTGTCTGTAATTGACACTTGCCAGCAGAGATGACTGGAGACAGAAGGAGAACATAATGTGTCTGAGTAGCCCACCAGGGAAAAGAGTATCCTCATCTTTGGGAGTTTTGTGGTGTTTTGTTTTCTTTAATGAAGAATAATACCTGCGTGCTAAGGATTTACTGCAAGGCTGGTGGCAGATGTTTCTGCTAAAAAAAAAAGACTTATGAAAGACGAATCGCAAAAGAAGGCAGGACAAAAGAAAAATCTAATTAACATAGAAATATTTCTTCTGCAAAGGAAAACAAATGCTTCAGGAGAACAAAAGCCCCTCTCTGTTATTTGTAAGGCTGGTTTGTTACTCTTAACACATTTGTAAGAATCGGGTTTGTGCCTAACATGTCAAAACTTATTCACAAAGCAAGAGTTGTGGATACCTTGGGAGTCAATGTTGTCACTTGTTACGCAACTCAGCATCCGTTCAGCACTGATTGATGCCCAAGTCGGCAGTTTTGGGAGAGATGGGATACAGACATGACAATAATATTTGTACCAAGTGTCAGGCAGGAGAAACAGGGGAGATCATAGAATTGCTCTAGACATAGACTCTGACCAGAAAAAAACCCAAAAGATGATAGACAAACTGTCAGCCCTGATCTTTCTAAACTGTTTCATTTCTTTCTGGTAAGTTCTTTTGCTTTCTTTTTACTGGTTACCCTCCCCAGAATTTTGCCAGAGTAGACAGCATGTTAAAACTGATCCAGCTGGTGAGTTTTGAGTTTAATGAAGGAATTACCAAACCATTAACTATTTCAAATGCATCAGACATATAAAAGATATGGACAGCTAGTAAATCACTAGATATTTGGTAAGAATGTTATTTGAGCGTAAGCTTTCTTAGAACTTTGCTAATAATTTTAGGGGACATCAGAAGCTATTTATTGTTTTTCCTCATTTTTTGACTTACATTTATTAATTGATTTGCAAAAGTATTCAGGTAACTACTGCTTCTTTTCCTCTCTGTAGATCAGCAGGTAATTTGAGAGTTTCTCAACTGCAAAAGCAATGGCAAAAAATGTAATGGAGTAATGCAGTCAAGTATTACTTGACTACATTGCCTGTTACCATGTACTCAGGATATCCCCAAGTGGCCCAGAGAGCTGTGTGTGCCTCTGCTCATGGCTTACGGAGCATTGTAAGCACACTGTGTTGTATTTATGAGCCAGAAAGTAAAGTGTGTCATAGAGGAAGTTAAAATGGCTTCTCTGTAGGATATTGTTAGTGTAAAATATCTGATTTATTTGGGTCTCTTTTTGAATGCTGCAGCTTGTAAACACAGTGGGGAATTTCTCTGTCATCGATCCAAAGCAATGGGTACTAATGGCATAATACAGTGGTACTCAATAACCTTTTATCATGGGCTGCTTTGTCATGTGGAGACTTAACTGAGGGGAGAGAAATAAACTGTAACAAAAAAGAAAATCTTATGAATTTCCATCTATCCGTTTAATGATGTTCAGTTTAAGAGCTATCATATTCTTTTCTGTTATCTTTTTGCATGAACTGTCATACAAAATAGCATGAAAATTATAATACATATTAGTGTAAACATGAAGAGAAATATAGTCATTTTTTTCCAAGCATTCAAAGGACAAGCTGTGGCAGATCTCTGTCATGGCTTGCGTAGCACTGCCATGTAATGGTGCTCTGAAATTTTTAATAATTTTAATATTATAATACTTACAATAAACAATTTATGTATATACAATATATTTTTATATATATATAACTTTTAATATATATTATTTTTTCCACACAAAGCCTTTGTATCTTTATAGGAAACAGAATAAACAAATAAGGGAAATATCTACACTGTAAAGTCTTAAAATTTGCTCAGTACCTGCAAACCCTTGTCAAAGTTTTGTTTCAAGTGACATCTATATACATCAGACAGCTCCTTAGAAGAGAGTGAGGGCATGTATCCTGAGGCATACTGCTTCAGACCAGCATAAAAACAGTGTGGTTCCATATGCTGACCCCAGGCCCCTGAGTGCGGTAGCTGCAGATCCTCAGAGTGTGTAATCTGTTTGTCTACCACTCTTATTTAGTAATTTTGGCAATTCTGATGCCTAAGTTTCCCTTCAGAGCAAACCAGAGCATGGTGGGAGGCCAGATTATGATTTCATTTACACGCTTTCTCTTGGGAGCAAATTAGTACGCAAGCCAGTGCAGAAGGGTGCCCTTTGGGTAATGTCGGTACAGGATTGTTAATAGGGTATAGGGAGTTTTGTATTCTCATCCTGAACAACCATTTAAGAGCTAACAACAGTATAATTTTCTGCTACTATTTTCATATATATATATATACATGGGTTCATTTTGCATTTGTTGTTGGTAAGATGCCAGATTCCAGTCTTACTTAAAATAGATGTATAGTCAAAGCAACTCTGTTATCTAAAGATTTCTGCCAAGAAAGGAGACAGCAAAGGCATTTTAAGAAGAAATAAGGGAGTAGGTTATAACCATTGGGATGCCAATATCTCTCTTTTTCCATGGTTTGCATCTGTTAGCAATGTCCCCTTCAGGCTGAATACTCAAAACACCCCCCAACTGCTATAGAACACTGTTGCAGAAAAACAGTGTTAATGCTTCATGTAATGTAAAACTTACGTTGGGCCCTAACATACAGTTTTACAGGGATGTAAAACTTGATCTCTTCGCTGGCGTATGAAAAGCCGGTGGCTTTGAATGATTGCTGCATATCTTCACGATATGAAAAGGAGAGGCCAAAAGCCAAGAGTTTTTGTCCTTTGGGAACTGTTGTAAAGGTCGTGTGTTATGAAAGTGACTGTGTTACTGTTGATTTCAGCAAGTACAAGACGAAGCTCAGATTGTCTTATGCACATTATTGCTATTATAAGATAAAGAAATATAAAAAAAATGGTTAAGGAAGGCTGATAACCCATTCATTCCTTTGTATAACAAATGACGAAACTGGAGTTGCAAACATAGATTTGGTAGCATTTATTAATACAGGGTTTTGTACTGCACTGGGAGCATTTATTCATGTTCATTTGCGAAACTTCCTGCATGAAGTGGGACTGCAGGATTGAAACCCTTATTTCTGCGGGGTTTTAATAGTTTGTTTTATACACATGAACTACTAAACACCCAGAATGCTGCTTCTAGAGAGACTTTTTTGAAAGTATCAAATTAAAAGTCTCCATGATTGATGCTGTTGATGGAATTGAGACACATTCAAGATGCAGGACTCTAAGAAATCTCAGAGAAATAGCTAGGTATGTTTCTTCTGCTGAGTTATCTTTTTTCAATAAAAAGGTGTTACAGTTGGTTTTGTGCTAGCAGTTGGTCCATTATGCCTAGTTTTTCTTATATGTGAAAGTCCAGCTTCACATGTTTTCGTTTTTCAATTTTTACTGTTTTGTTTTAGTATTTTGTACTTTTTCAGAGTTTTTTTCTGATACAGTGTGCAAAAGATTTAATTTTGCATGTCTTTCTCTTTTAGAAAGTACTGTGGATCAAGGGAAATGTTAGGCATGAGAACCAGGAATAGCTAAGGATAGAATTTAAAGGCATGAGCAATATTATAACATTTTCAGAGGACTCTGGACTAAAAGCAATGGCTTCCAAAATAATCACCACAGTTTTCTATACCTAAATATTTTCACATATTAATAATATACTATGTGCTTGGCTTAGCAGTATGGATGTAACACATCAGTCTACCAGATGCAATATTCTCTCTGGAACAGAATGTTTCCTTGGAATATCCTGCTCTTTTTGACACCTCAGTTTCAACTTTTTCTATAACTTGATCTGAAAATGATGACCAGCTTGAAATCTATATAACTTGAAGGCTTTATCAGTAAAGCCCAGCAGAGTTATATTTCTCTGTGGCTGTGATGTTGAAACCTGGTGAAAAATCAATTTTTCCTTTTGCTGAATGGTATATTTGAAGCATTTAAAAAAGGTGAATGAGTGTGCTGAGGGCCTGTCATTCTCAAAGTGCTTTCTTATGCAGCATGTGTAGGTACATCTGCCTGTTAGCCCTGAGAGGCTGTGTGTGTTTGATGCATAGGATGTTGTGTCAGCAGGAAGGAGAAAAAGAAGAGATGAGGTATATCAGAAAGAAAGTTGATAGCAAATGGTGTTTTGAACAGTCTGTATCCCCCAGTGTAATATATTATGGAAATAATGATTCTGACAAGTGATGCTTCTTTGTAACCTGAAGTGATACAGTAGGGATTATGCATGCTCAAGTCATTCAGGACTGTGGGTACTTAGTTATCTAGAAATGCTGTAAGAAGTGTCTTCATCACGAACAACTTTATTATAGATGCAGTAGCAAGAACTAGCTTACTAAAAGAAAAAAATACCTCAAACAGTGGTTTATTATTATTACTATATTGTTGTTGTTGTTGTTGTTGTTATTATGGATTAGCTAGCAATGGGAACAAAAATGATATTTTTAATTCTGTTTTTATAGTTACCTTTTTCTGTGTGATTTAATACTGTACTTTATCTTGTATTTAGGGATGAATTGTATGCTTTAAGTCATTTTTCAAGCTTGCTCAAACATAGCTGTTTCAAAACCATAAATAGGTCATTAATTAATTAACATGGATAGGCAATGAGAAGCAGGCTAAAGGTTTAAAAGGAAGTGTCAGGAAGCTAGAACAAATAAAACATGAATGCAAAACACTTTGTAAGAAAGGCACAGAGAGAATACAGAGGAAATGATTATACTACAATAAAGAACAAAATGCTTCTGACGTGTACACTCTCATTAAACACAGATCAAAAAATGCAACCCAAAAGGCAGGATAAAGATAGCATATACATCTAGCCTCTCACACTGATAGGTTGGCTTATGTGGTTGCTCTAGTTTACAGAGATTTCCTTGCAGTAACAACAGACTGGTGTACCTTGCCAGAGGAGGATACTCTGGCTTCAACTGATTTTGATGTTGCCGTTCTTCCCCCGACAAATGTGGGGACACAAAATAAGCTTAGGTAACATACTGTATTTTAGAAATATCATGTGATATGGAATTATATACAGCATAAGTGTCTTCAGAGCTACCAACATATACACTCTGCAGGGCTGGACTTTCTCTTCTTCCTCATGTGGTTCTTCTACCAATGAAAAGTAACACAATGTTTTCAGTTAGGGGAAAAAAAAAGCCAGAACACAACAAAAAAACCCCACCCAAACCAAAACCAGCTTTTAATCTGACCATTCTTGAATGAAAAGAATATTAATTGACAGGAAATATATTTAAGAGTGCATTTATTTAAGGGTTTAGAATGCTGTCTTGCAATGTTGATAAATCACTGAGATTTTGTTTTGAATGGAAATTCCTTAAGAATGGAATATGCCTGTTTGTGGTGTACTTTGTACAGAGAATAAGTAGGAATCTCACATAGCATACTTCATTTCCCTGATTAAAATCTTCTCTGTCCTCTGTTCCTCCTTCTCTGCCTTGCTGTTCCTTCCCCACATATGCAGAGTTAACTAATACTAGAGGAAACGAGTTCATTTTGCTTCACTGCTTAAAAAAAAAGAGTGCTATGACCAATGGAATGAAAAAATTTGATAAGCTAAAACAAAAGGCAGCAAATGCTGAGAGCAAATTCCAGTGACCTAGGTAATATAAAATTGTTTCATGATAGTTATGAACATTAACAATTTTGGACATCTAAAAATGTAAAATGAGTAATTTGAAAGCATTTATCTGGATGAAACAGAACATTATACATGAAACATAATGGCCTCTCTGAAATTCAGCCAGGATGCTGTGGTACTCATTTAGACAAAGAAGACAACTAGTTAATCACGGCAAAGAAAACTAGACAGACAAAATTAGTTTGCTGCATTCCAGACCCTTAGCTACAAAAAAGAATATATTCCACTAATTAGAGAGTGAAAATACTCTAAGCTTTTAGAAAGAGAGTGCAAGAAGGGTGAAAGAGAGCAATCCTGGCTTTGGAATAGTGTATCAACCCATGGTGTTTGCATGATACAATTTTATGATTTTATCAGTTAGGCAGCCTACATTAAGGGGTCTTCAACTTTGATTATATTTATTATATACAACATAATAGTTCATAATGAAAATTATCATGCATGGCTTCAATCCTTAATTTTCATGGACTCCTGGAGCCTCTAATGAAATGTAAATAAATTTAATTTAAAAACCTACATGAATATACATGTTATAATAAAAAGGCTAAAAACTTCACAATTAAAATAAGAAGTTTAACAACCAAATGTTAAGTTTTTTAGAAGATTATTGTCTTGATTGGGCTGTAGATATTTTTACTTTATCGTTATATTTTCATCCTTAATGCTACAGGAGTGTGCATTCTAGATGTTTTATTTCTATGGTCTTTAACTCAAATAGAGAAAAGTGTGTGTGCTAAAGAATATTAGAATGGGAGTTATTCTAATTAGTCTTAAGCTGAATGGTAAAAGAAGAAGTGATGTTCACCTTTTTGTTGCATGGGTTAAGAATCCTGTTTATCTGAAATCTGTACATAATTTTACAGAGTGAAAGCTTTATATACAGTTCTGAAATAAAATTGTTCTTGTTTTTTACTTAGACAAAGATTTAAAATGTTCAGAATTTTTGTTCAAACAAACGTTCAAGTATAGAATCAGTACTAGATTCTATACTTAAAAAAGATATAAATAAATTTATCTCTAATTTTCATTTTCTCTCCTGTGTCTGAATCTGCTTTCCGAATATGACCAAGTTCCTGTACACATAAATGTTATTTTGCTTTTAACTGCAGGGGCCCGAGAATCAGGTCCTCTCTTTACCTATCTTTTGCATGAGCAGTGTTACACCCTTGAATTATTTCCATTGAATTGAAAGAGAACAAGATCAAGTTCTGCACGGTTCCAGTGCCATAGTTGTTTTTTAAAGAACTATGGTTTTACAGGACTTCTGTGCTACATTCATATAGGCAGTATGTATGTTTGAGGAAAAGTGTGATGTTGGGCTTCCTTTGGAACTGCGCGTCAGAAGAAAATCTGCCATCTTTCTTTTTTGATAAACATGAGATAAGCTGAAAAAGCAAGTTACTTTTTCAGTCTCTCACATTTTATTACATTATTTCGTAAACATTTTTAAATGACAGTCAATGGCTCTATAATGCTTGTACATTGTTGGGGTTTTTTAATTTCAAAAGGTGCTTGTTTGTGGATGATGTTTATTAGGAAACTGTGTGTATGTGTGCATGTGTGCAAGTGTGCATGTATGTATGTCTCTGTAGAGTGAAGTGGAGGAAGGCAGTGTCCCCTTTATTCACAAGATCTACTTCTTAAATTGTCTCACACTTTCAAAAAATGCCAAGACCAAATATGGAAACTTCATCTCTAAAGAGAGAATGTCCTGGAAAGGTTTGCACTAATGAAAAAGAGGGGGTTTAGTCTCTTAACAAAGTTGTTTTCATCGCCAAGTCATGCCGTAACCGGAGAGTAACAGATTGTTTTTTAAGCAGAATTGGAATCAGTTATATGAAATCAGCCTAAAATGTGATTTTATTTCTAAAACATTATTTTTCTTTTTATGCACATTTCAGAAACATATGCAATAAATATTTAGACTCTTAATTTACTGAACATCAATCTAAAAATCTACCTTGCTATCTTAATCAGAATTAATTTGCTTAATTTTTATTCCTATCCCATCAATCTCAGTTTTGCACTATCTTGAACAGAGCCACTTTTTGCTGTTTGCACTTTAATTTGATTTCCAAGTTTAGGAAGGGTAATAGGGTCCTGCTTGAATATTCATTAGCTTTGAATTGTGAGCTATGAAAAGGTGCTTTCTTTTACCTTAATGAAAGTGGCTCAGCATGGGGTGCATCAGTAATGACATTTGATTTCAGGCATCCAACAAATTTGCTTTTTATTTATTGACACATCTTGTCCAAACAGCTCCCTCGCAAGTTAGTGGAGTAATGAAAGAGAGAGTGCTGCAGAGGAGCGTGGAGCTTTCCTGGCAGGAACCAGAACATCCCAATGGAGTCATTACTGAATATGAAATCAAGTATTATGAGAAAGTAAGTGCTAAGATTATCTGTAATGTACAACAATGTGCTGTTTGCTTTGTGTTGGCTTGCTGTGTTATGGAACAATGTTAAAGCCATCAGCTATCAACTATCCTGTCTCTTCAAAGTTGCAGTGATTTTGCTCATTTTTAATAACTAGCAAATCCCTGCAATTATTATTGCTATCATATGTCCCATATATTGTATTTTGGTATCCTAAAAATGAAATATCTACTTGAAATCTGCCTCCCCCCCCCTTTCTTTTTTTTGTTAAGTTGGACTTGGATATTTTACCATTATATTTGTCATTATCTTGTCTCTTCTGCATTGTGTATAAAGCTTGTTTCATTTCCTTCTGTGTCACTGTAATTCCAGTCTTGAGATGATATAACAAATACAACTCTTGACTGCATTTGGTATTTCCTTATTAGGTGGTCCACTTCAACTTGATGTCTGAAAACTTCCAAAACACTTGCTACAGTTTCAGCTGATAAATATTCCTTATTTGTCCTTTTAAAAAGTCCCAGCATTGTGAGATTTATTTTTCACTTGTTCTCTCAACACAATAATGAATGGAGGGCTGCTTTTCAATAGTAGATGAAGTGACCTCTGTTTCTGGTAGAGTGAAATTGCAATCTTATTGATGTCAGTCGGAGTTTTGCCATTCGTTTCAGTGTGTCTTCATTCATGGTAACTTTGAAGTACTCCAGAATACAAAAATTCTGACAAGCATGTAAGTAGGGCCACATGCAACCGTAAGCTGGATGAAAGCAGAGTGAAGGCAGATTGTGCAGCTACATGTTTGTCATGAGACCCAGACTAAGTGTGGCTCCTCCAGATTCCTTGGGAAATTTACTGCAGCATGTAACATATTCCTAATTTTTATAAAACATTCTGGGAGAAAAAAGAAATAATTAAAATGCAAAGAAATGAACAAAGGAGCTCCTTTGTGATCACTTGTGAAGACATTTTGTCTCTGCAAACAAGGTAATAGTACCTCTCTATCAAAAAGAGCATGTCAGCGTACTCGGTAACATAGAATTAGGTAAATTCAGACCAGATTGTATCTAACATCAAGTGTCGCATCTAATTTTCAGTACTGAATTACACAAATACACTTATCAAAAGATCTTTATATGAATCGGGAAGGGAATAAAATGTTTATTTGTTGATGCAAACTCCCAGTTCAAGTTGTTCACTTTAATGACTCATAATAAAATTTACCAGGTATATACAGATAGCTAAACAATTTTTTAGAGGAGTTTTACTAATTATAACAGCTAATTTTTCTTCCTCAAGCATGTGTTTGTGCACACACACACCAATAAAGTCCATACATTTAAAAAAAAAGTTTACATATTTACCAAAGGCAAAACTGTTCTCTACACAAAAAAAAAAAACCTCAAAAACCCAAACTACAAACCAAAAAACTTGCTTCTTTTTATACGCAGGGTAGTTTCTAATCTGTTAAAATGAAATAAATAATTTAAATAGGTAGTGGAAGATGACAGAAAAATGCACAAGTTACGCGACTTTTCGTAACATTATAACTTTTAGAATGTAGCTTTCATTATTTTCCCTATACATTCATATTATTTTAAGCAGCAGAATTTCATTGCCAGTTACCTATGTTTGCAAAGACAAGAATTAGTGTTAAACTTCTTTTGTAATGGAAGGAAACCTACCAGCATTATACTTACTGCAATGAAATTAATAAAAGAGAGTAAGCTCATCCTACGAACAGTCACAGATAAACTGAACTATATACCTTTAATTCAGTGAGACAATTTTAACACAAATACTTAAATGCTTGCCTTCCTTCCAAAATAATTCAGTTCAGCTTGAAAAGTACTTCATAAGCTTCTTGCTCAGAACGAGAGAGGCAGTTTAAGTTTTGTTCCAGATCTGAATTTTCAGCTCCTTTTAGAGCCAAATTAAATCAAACGTTTTTGTGGTTGTGAAATATTCTGATAAGCGTTTTTTTCACCTCTCACTCCTGGCTAGGACTGGAACGGAAACTGCCTGAAATCTCCCAAGTAAGACCGTCCTGTGAGATTTCTAGCGCAGGTTATTTTTATTTCTTTATTATTTATTTTGAATGCAAGAACTGTTGGCAACTCAAGCCGCATTTATGCATCAAAACCCAAACTCTGAAAGTCCACTGTGGCTTACAGTCCCAAACCTGACTGTTCACGGTTTCTTTACACTTGTTTCTCACCTCTCAAGCATTCCTGTTCTTTCTCACATACCGACATACATTCCACCATGGTCCTCACTTACAGATGATTTAAACCCTCTTGGAGAAGATATGAAAAATTGTTACCAGCTGAGCTGGCAGCCTTGCTCAAATGACAGACTGGGCAAGACCCAGGAGAAGCCATTACTGAATCTCAGAAAAGAAATCATATGTGTTGTATTTAACCCTGTATTTCAGCAAAAGCCTTTGCTGCTTTACTGACTGTGAAGGGGAAGGTTCTCCATCATTTTTAGCTGGCGAAGTGCTATTGAAATGAGTTACAGATTTATTCCTTCTCTCTGTATCCATCTCATTAGCACGTACAGCTTATGCTTCTCTGGTCATGTGGTGCATTCAGATGGTTGGTTAATTCATCTCTTCTGCCCTTCAAATCAGGGTTGCCTCTGCCACCGAAAATCAACAGGGCTGCACATATCTATGCTGAAAGATAATCTGGATCAGTAAATGTGATGAATAAGTAGAGATTTTGAATACTGTAATGATCTGTGATACAGCTTTTGTAGTATCTGAAAGTGAGTTATTACTCATAGGGTTTGTAATCTTACAGATTCAAATTTAGGGGGTGTCATACTGAGCTTCTTTCCCTGGGTTCTTCTTGATGCCATAGAGTCAAAACCTGAGAAAAGACTAAAAGCCAGAGGAAAAAAAATAAGTAAGTGAAAACTGAGTTAAGGACCTCAGAATTTGGTGCAAAATCCAGCCAGTTATACATTGGCAGTACTGTATTTTTTATAAGTGTTGGAAGGTAACAAAGGAAGACGTTCTGACCATGAAAAAACCAATTTTCCTGTCCTTAAACTGTTTAGACCCCACAGATCCCCCTGGAAAGCTGCAGTCAAGCTATTTTCTCATCAAAATTTCACAAAATGTAACTGGAGCCAAAGAAGCAATCATTTTGTGTCTGGATGTTTTATGAGTAACAACATGAACATCCCATTTGAATTTTATGTTACACTTAGAGCTCCTCATTGCATTGACAGTGTTTTGTAATACTCCACAGAGTATGCTTTATTGTTTATATTGACAAAAAAAGCATTCAACAAATTGAAATAAACTACCCAGGCTGGCTGTCAGTTGCTGATGTGCAACCACAGTTAAATCTGACCTGTAAATGTCATTTAATCTTTTGTCTTATTGTTTCCAGGATCAAAGGGAGAGGACCTATTCAACAGTGAAAACCAAGTCCACTTCAGCTTCTATTAATAACCTAAAGCCAGGAACAGTGTATGTTTTCCAGATTCGTGCTTTTACTGCTGCTGGTTATGGAAATTACAGCCCCAGACTGGATGTTGCCACACTAGAAGAAGCCACAGGTAAACAATTTGATCTCTAGGAAATTAACACTTTCAGTAGAAGTAGTAAGTAAAGCACGAAAGGAAAGAGTCATAGGCAATATTATTAAAACTAGAAAGAATGAAATTCTATGTGAAGGTGGATTTTTGGCATTGCATTTTGAAGGATGAGCTTCCATTTTTTGTTTTACCATAGAATTACAAATTACTCTTATAATTAGCCAGATTTGTAACATAGCAGGTTCTTCTCTTCTGATGTCCTTCTAACACAAAGAAATTTGTTTTTTTCATTCAAATACACACCTCTTTCCCCCCTGCAAGAAAAGTGAGTAGTGGCAAATAACCCTACTAGATTCTTTTGTAACTGGGGAGAGAAGGGAAGAGGAGATTTCAGCCCGCAGAGGCTTCTCCAGTTCATTTTTTCCCTGTTTCATTTCCTGAAAAATACCTTTATAGTTTTGTTTATGTGTGTATCTGTGTGTATGTCCATCCTTAGTGTCTTTTGAGTTCATTGGCTAGTTTCAACTTGGTTTAGTAAAGAAACAGAGGTGTCAAAGATACTAGGTTTCTTTAAGGCTCGTGTAATTAGTTGTAAGCTGTGTAAAGAAAAAAACACCTCTCAAAACCCCTCACAGTGGAAAGTACGAAGCTGAAGTACAAACTGTCTCTGTACAGTACACCGGAGAATCTGTCTGTGATATCTCAGCAGAGGGATAGCATTTTGGGAGAGCTTGCTTTCCTTGATGCTGAAACAAATCTTGTGCCCTTATTTGTCTAAAAATCACACTGATACCTTTTTTCCTCACCAATGTAGATAAGTGTATGCATTCTTAGAGAAAATCTTCCACATTTTGGGTCTTCAGAAAGAAACTCTTCCATCACTGAGACCTGGCAGCCGTGAGCCCATTCACGGGAACTGCCTTCGTCCCTGGCTGCTTCACCACTCTGTCTCCCAAATTTGGTTACTCTGTTTTGGGTCATTTGCTTCAGGTTCACCTGCCTGACAGCAGGTCAGCTGGATTTGGAGCTAAGAATATATAGCCTAGAGGTTCAAAAGGTAGGGATGCCAACTCTGCTTTCTGCACTTTATCCAGCATATCTAAGGTGCAGACACGCACTGTTGGATCTTATTAATTGCAGCCAGGTGTCGCCTGAACAATTTGTGGGTATTCTTAAAGCACAGTAGTTAGGTCCTGGTTCCACCTTGGTTCCACACAGAATACGAAAGCTATCAATAATGAATGACACCACATATCTAACAGACATAATTGAAATAGTAATTATCATAATAGCAGCAATAAACTGTTATTACTAGTATTATTAGCTCTGTGTCTGATAGCATGCTTTCCATCCGTCAAGTTCTGTTTTAGAAAGAGTCAGTAGCAGGATCCCCAATTTGCGGAATGGGAACCTGAGGTACAGCCAGAAGTAATTTCTTACTTTGAGTAGATTTCTGGAAAAGAAATTAGAAGTCTGTCATAATCTGTCATAAGTTTCTGCTAATTAGCTAGTTTATTGTCCATAGTGGTTTAAAATTAGTTGACCAAAATATTTACCCAACATTTCCTTAATTACCCGAGTATTTTTTAGATACTGAATGTAAGCATACTGGTAGCCACTAAGATTAACAAAGATAATTTCAGAGGCAAGTAGTCTTGACTGGAATTTGGTCAACATATGGAAGATTAGGAAATCCTAGAATAAATGCATCACAAACCATGCTCATGTACCCTTTCTCTGACTCAGGTGATGAAAAACTGCATATAAACCAATGACATACTTGGCCAGGATGCACAGCAGATTTTTCTCATCACAGAAAATTTTAGAAGTGGCATATTTTCTGTTATCTTGAGAGGACATTATAGAATATAATTCCCATCAAGGATAAGCATCCACAATTTTCCATATATGGTTTTCAGAAATAATTATAGTGTTGGTAAAAAGATAGCAAATTTCATCAAATTATTCTAGAATTGCTTTACACAAAAATATTTGTTTCTCATATTTTATTTATAGTTTTATCAGAACTTGTAGGCTAATCAAATTAGGCTTTTGTTAACATTTTAAAGGAAGACCTTTATTGGATCATTTTTAGGAAATATACCTCAAGTGAAGTGCTGTACGGGTGAGCAGTAAACCAGTGTTATGCGACAGTTAAGAGACATTGGCTTCTCATTATTCGAGTGGATTTCCGAATGCAGTTTTTAAATATGTCAAACTATTATAAGAATATATATAGTGAGAGTATATATACTTATATATACATAAATATGTATGTAAGAATATATACAGTGACCATCACAGTCAGCTAGTCATGTTGCCTACCTGAATTTCTCCTGGCGGTTCAACTGGTTGGCACCTTTTGGTTGGTGCTGTTGATTGTGTAGATTTTCGTATTATGCTCTGGTTTTTGAATTGTGATAGAAATTGCATGGCCACTTTTCAATATTTGAGGCACTATGTCCATTATATTAAAGTTATCTGATATGTAAAATAAGCGTATTTTATACCTGTATTTGCACACGCATTGCATACATATTTATGTAAAACTTTCAAATTTATGAAGTAAAAATGCTTTATAAGGCAGGATATTTCTATTCTATACTGTGTTTGCCACAGAGCAAAGTACTTTAATAATTGTATTTTTTTTGTTGCAATCATTGCTGGTTATTAGAGACACAAGTCCCTCAAGGAAGAAAATATAAATCCATAGAATATCACTTAAGTGGTAATTTTATCTTTTGATTCACTGAAGTATTTAAAAATTATGTTGAATGACGTGTAGCCAGTGGACCTAAAGATGATCCTCTGCTTTTTATAATTGAAGGGGTTTGCCACTTGTTACAGCTCTCACTGTTAAAAGACTCAGCACAACCTGGCGTGAAGACTTTGCTTTTTCCTTTTGCCATGAACCAGTTTAAATCAAGAAAGGTGGAAGTAATATGCAGATATAAAATTTATTCCTAATGTCTGAAATAACACTACTACAAATTTTTATAGAAGACATAAAGAATAATATTTATGAAAGTGATATTTGGCCTACATTAATCCAATTTATCATTAAAGCTTTCACTGTGAACTTCATCAGGAATTCTTTTTGGCAAATCAGACATTTCAGGTTGTTCGCATGAGAAAATGTTACTGGAGGAACAGCACAACTTTTACAGCTGATCTCCTTTTTTAAATCTTCCAGGGTGTTTGGACATCCATTCCCCATCCCTCCAACCATGTACTTAAAAGGTGGCTTTGACTGCTTTAAATTAAGTATTGCCTCATTCATTTGGATATGCAAATATCATAACGTCAGATTAGGTATCACCTGTAGCTGATTGCCCAAGTACCGGGTCCCTGTCTCGCCCTCTGAGTCTGAGCACAGCTTAAGCAGAGGTAAGGGCAGACTACCCTGTCCTGCTGATGGTCATCATTCGTCACCATGTGGCAGCACCAGTCACAGGCAACTGTACCATGAACGCCATGAACGCACCCCAAAATCATTCCTCTAAGGACAATCTAGCATCTTTATTTCTGCCAGACCTCAGTGATCCTTCCAGAAGCTGGTTTCTGAATCACACACTAACAGACTGAGACGCACAGAAGGGAGAAGCAGCACAGAGTACCTGAACAGGGGCAGATGTCTTACACTGCTGTCACTGAATTCATACCGGATCATGCCCACAATCAGACCTTTTTTTTCTTTTTTTCTAGAAGATGTTAAAATACATCACACATTGCATTCCACCTATGTTACCAGTTGGCCAGCGTACCATGCACCCTGCATTTTCCAGAGCCCAAACAACATCCTCAGCCTGCTTCCAGAATGTGCCAGTACCCAAAATCTGTGAGGCAGTTATGCAGAGCAACCCACTCACATATGTCAACCTCTATGCACTCAACTTGGCTGCTAGATTAGATGACAGGCTGGGCTGAATATTTTTCCAAACTGTTTAGATGGATGCAGCATCGCACTCTAGCCATTGTGACAGGATGCTGCCTCTTCTTGACTTCCCAGTGAGGTTTACAGTGAAGTTCAAAAAGAGGAGGCAACAGTTTTAGGAAATGCTGTATTTGACATAAATTTGACATTCCCATGCTTGGGATCATCTGCTTTGAAGGCCTGATGACGTTACAGGAACTGAGTTGTATTACTTATGCCCCTACACTCTTGCACAAGATAGTGACCACTGATATCCTAAAAGTTCCGCAGGTAGGATATATGCAGACCTGCAGTAGCATCCTATTGACCTGGGTATCTCAGAAAGTTATAGTTACTCAAAGATAAACATTTGTTCTTTTAAGTTAAAGACCAATATGAATAATGAGGTCTTCCTCACCTGCATTAGGTAGAACATAGGAAAATTACAAAGTTTTTTAGGAAATAAAATTGGGGGGATGGGGGGTGGGTGGAATTTCCCCTCAGTGCAGATTATTCTATATCGGTGTAGCATAACAAGGGGTTTGGTTTTTTTGGGGGAAGCAGCTGGTATAGGTCAGTGTCAGTGACAAATAAATCGTGTTGATTGGCTCACTTCTCCCAAGACAGACCAAAGAAAAGAGTGGTTGGTTTGTTTCTGTGGGAACCTCTGAAGTCTGCAACAGGAACATGATTCTGTGGAATTCGTAATATCCTCATGTAGGCATTCCTGTTCAGTTACCAGTACTGCAGTCAACCATATTAACATACCATCCACAATTTATTTAATCAGCTATCAGTTGGGTTTTCTTTTTTTTTTTTTTCTCTTTTATCTCTGTTGCTACCAGGTGACTCACACTTTCACAGTCCCTTGTTCAGCATAACTATCTGATGTCTCCTCCTTTATTTTCAGTCTCTTGGATCCTCACTCTTACAAACCAGCACAGTTCCATAGAGTTCAGTAGAGCTGTACTCATTTAATGTGACTGAGTATATGGCCACACTCATTAGATGTCAGGCAAGCAATGTATTTAACAAACCTTGAGGTGTCTCAAGCTAAGTATTTACATCATCAGTTTACATTAATGTGACATGCATACATTTGCATTTGTTAATAGCATTGGCATATCTGAATAAAAAGAGCAATAATGTGTGGATATTTTACCATGTAAATTCTCTGAAGCGTGAAGAATTCTGTTTTGTATATGTGGAAACACCTTTTTGTTGCTAACAGAAACAAATGATAAGTAATAATAGCAATTTACAATTATTAATAGCAGTAAGAGATAAAAATATGCTAACTAGGAAATCTGTGTTAATAGATAGTGTTTCATCTCAAACATTCTACTTGTAGTTAAGACACTATTTCCTTGGGTACCGTCAAAGTCATATCAACCACTTTTAGAGGGGAGGCTAGAAGCAGAGCTCTTCAGGGATTATTCTCCTGCTGCACCCTCTTACAGGGATATCCAGGTCTTTCCTTTTAGAAAGGAGTCAACCACTGAGCAAAACAGAAGGCAGCACAGCAGTAGGAGGGAGTGGAAGTGGCTGGTGCTGGTGCTGGCTTTCAGCTAATGGCTGTACCACTTTGTCCAAGTCAATTCCAGCATAGCTCCTTTTTATTCCCTGTAGATGATCATTAACTCATCCAGCATTTGGATTCATTTCCAACAGAGGCCCTTCTTTAGACTAACTTTATCAATGCAATCGTTTCAGGCAAAGGTAAACTAACAGTCTGCAATTCATGGTGGTTGACTTAATTTTTTGCAGTTCCTTTGTAGGGAATAATTTTAAACTAATCTCTGCTTTGTGCTCCATTTGTAGCCACGGCTGTTTCCAGTGAACAGAATCCTGTTATTATCATAGCTGTGGTTGCTGTGGCAGGAACCATCATTCTGGTCTTCATGGTGTTTGGATTCATCATCGGGAGAAGGTATTGCACCTTGCACAGGCATAAGCACATCTGACCCCACTCTTTTGAACTCCTGAGACACAGTCTAATCTGGGAAAGTAATTTTCAAAACTGAAATGAAGTAATTTTTAGTAAGGACAATTTTCATTTAAATCCTGTTATCAGTTATACAGTTCATCCTCTTACTTTGGCAAGACACACTTAAATCAAGATGTTCTTTTTGTCCTATGTAAATGTGCTGTAAAAGGAACCCCTAGCAGGTTCTTTACCTGTACTTCTCAAAGTCCTTCTCTCTGTTCAGTTTTCTCACGTGGAGAAGTCTGACATTTTATCTGATCAGCCTTTAAATGACTTTACATTCAAGAAAAAGAGGCACAGCAGTAAGTTTAAGAATACCCTCATGTAAAACAGTGTTCTACTTTCAAGTTCTTTAATCCTCTGTTTTATCCGTGGAAGCTTTTCACCAGAACTAGAATTTTCTCTTTAGGACCTGTCCCAACTGGTATTTGATACAAAAGCCTTTTGATTGCAACTGTTCATGATTTATTTAAAACTCTGCTGTCAAGAGAATTAGAGTTGAAACTTTCAAAGGGCCTACAGCAGTTAGGTGCTCAGTGCCTGAAAATCCCAGCCTGCAAAGCTGATGTTGTCAGGACTTTCGATGTGAGGAAGTAAATCATTATTTACCAGTAAAACTGGAGTCTTTCTTTTCAGGCATTGTGGCTATAGCAAAGCTGATCAAGAAGGGGATGAAGAACTTTACTTTCATTGTAAGTGTTTTGCTTTTTTTTCCCCCTTTCAAAAATTCCCAACTACAATGTGTAGACAATACTAAAACAACAGTCCATGAAAGCCAAAGCCCTAAGAAATTAAAAAATGCTGTGTAAATAGCAAGTGGGAAGTTAAACATTGTAAAAATGTGACCTACACAAAAAGAATGCAGATTAAAGTCAACATTGCTCACACAGACAGTTTTATTTCTATACATGTGTATGATATACTGTTGTTTTCATTCTGCTTTTTTTTTTTCTTTTGGTTGCTTTGAATACATGTTTCACACCGTCCTAATGATCCCTCTGAGGTGCAGTATTTGAGAGACCTTTGGCTAAGTGACTAGATGGTCTTTACCTCAGGCAAACTTCAGATTAAGAAAGTGTGGGTCACTGCACCACCCTAACAGTGAAGCTGTTCTGCTCAGAAGCTGTTTTCTGCTGCTGTGAATACTGTAGCAACAATATTTACAAAACATAATGTCCTTAAAAATAGAATATTTAATATGAAAAGAAACGTAAGCTACTTCCTTACTGTTCTCTGTTCTAGAATCACTTGCCTAGTGAAGAATAGCACCTAAAACCTCTCTTGTTAAAATCACAGCTACCATATGAACTTATGCTAGAACCCTGGGAAAATTCAGTAAAATACATCTTTCTTGGGTTAATGGCAACTGAAAATTTAAGGGTAGAGGAAGACTTCTGCAAAAATAGTTTCAGTTTTATCAAAATATTTTTTGAAAAACTTTCTTATTTTAGCCCTTTCTCATTTCAGTTGTACTATTATTTTGACATGAGAAATTAAAAATGTTTTCATTTCTTTTAGAAACAGTCATTAACTCAGGAAGTATGGTAAAACTAAGCTGAAAAATGATTTTGAGCATCCAAAATTGCAAAATCACATAATAGAATTAAACTGATTGTAAGTTCTGACACAGAACAATGCCTGGGTTTCCAGTCTTCTCCCATACCTGATAACTCTCCTGTCAGTAAAATTTGCCATTTAGTCATGCTATGCTGTATGTAGCCTTTGTTATCTACCAATAACTGCAGCTGTAGCTTAAATCCATCAGATTTTTTTTTATGAAAGCAATATAGTTTATCTTATTTTACATATGTTAATATCATGAGCTATTGTTTGAATGTAAGGTCACATGGAGAATGAAGTAGCCACTAGTCACAATTTTGTAGCATCTTCTCAAAGCATGCCTCTTTAAACGAGTAGTTCTAGACAAAACTCCACTCAAAATCAGATCAAGGTTTCTGTTTCACCTTTCTGCCCTTAAAAAAATTATATCAGCTGGAATTTGTTCATGCTCCCTAAGTTTGGGTGTGTTGCTACCTAAATCATTTTGTTTAAATGCAGTGAGTATTAAACTAAGTAGTGACATCATTGCAGCTTTAGTCAATCAATTCATAATCTGCACAAGAAAGGTGGAAAATAATAATGGGATAAGAATTATTTATCATGCACTTTGCAGTGCAGCTGATTTTAAAGAATTCATCAAAAATCTGATGTTACTTAAATGTTACTATTCTGGGAGTGATGGATTTGAAATTTGCCTCTCATAGATGTATTATAAGCTTTTCACGTCTTTAGAAGACCTACCGCTTTCACTTTTAAAATCCCCTTTATGTCCTTGAAGGAAAAGATCAACTACGTATTCTTGTATGTCAGTATATAAACAAAAGGAATATGCTAGCTAAATAATTCCTTTCTTCATCTCCATTATCAGTGAAAGTGTAATCGAATTAATATGAAAGCTGCTACTTAATGATTAATAGTTGATCCAGAAATGGTGAGACTTTATAAGTGTTCATTTCTCTCATTTTACTTTCAAGAAATCTGGTTATCCAGCAAATCAGTCAGAACAGTTAGCATACACAGTCTTTAACATCATAGCACCAAATATAAATCACTTTTTGCCAAGCTAGTTTTTCATTGTCTGTTGGTTGAAGGTTTAGTGCTTAATTTTATTTGATAACCATGTACAGAATGAGATGGACCCCAGTGCTGTGGTCACCAGCTTTGTCACAGAGCTGTGAAACACCAATTTGGTGTCCTTTTGCTCCATAACATCTAGACAACCTTCTTCTGGGCTGAGGTACCAGATTGGATTTTCAAAAACGTAACTTACAACAGACACTTACTTAACACAAAAACCTACAAGTAACCATTTTTTTAAAGCAGGTTTTAAAGCACTGTATTTAATAGAATATCATATATTTCATTTCAGTCCCCCTCAACTCTCTGTGACCTCAAGTGCTACACTTCAAGATACAAGTACAATGGAGGAGTTTAGTCAAGCAATTCAGATTTATATTTGGGTTCCTCCTACCATTTTCTTCTAACAATGTCTTCAAATCCAGGCCAGCATTATTTCATGTTGGTATGCCAGGATAGCCTTGGCCTGTCAAAATGTTTTATGACAGCTTGAATAAAAAACCATCAGAGGCTTACTTGAGATTCTCAAGGTTACCTCCAATCCAGGCCCCTTATGACAAACACAAGAGGATGGCTCCTTCTCCATCTCCCTGCCTGAAAGCGCTATTATAGGAGGTTAACCTATTGCTTTCTTCTCATTTTCTCTAGTAATTTTTGGTTTTAAGAAATAAAAATTTATCATTTTAAAAATTTGTAGTATTAATACAATTGGAAGAACATCTATTTAAATACATAATATGGCAGATAATAGAATCTGGGCAACATTTCAAATAATTTCTCTGCATCTAAATTCATTAGATTACTGAAACAATTTCTCTAGCCTTTTCCTTCTCATGATGCTGTGGGGTTTGTTTGGTCAGGAATACCATCTGAAACATAAATATACAGGATTACTAAGCTATTTTTCAATATATTTTCAAATTTTAAGTATTTTATTTTCAATTAAAAGATTACAAAGCACCCATAAGTTATTTATGCTTTGTATTGACTTTTGATCCTATTCTTGTATATCAGTATACCAATTAGCAGAGGAACATTCTTGCATTTTCATATTGAGTTTTAATTCACTGATTTAATTAAAGCTCAGGACTGTAAGCCTTGTGACCGGAATTTATTTCATAGAAAATGCTTGATTAATAGATTTCCAAGGTTGCTCTACTTTCACCAGAAGTTTCTACTTTCACCAGAAGAGCGAAAAATAATTTTCCTGAATCAGCAGCAAACTAAGGGAAAAAACTACATGCTGGCCAGAGCGCTATGCTGCCTGAGTTGCACTAAATGCTATACTGGAGAAAGAGGGAGCAAAAAACAGATTGCTGCATATTATTCACTTAGGTGCTTGAGTCTGTAAATAATATTATATTCAGTAGTTTAAGCAAATTGAAGTAGGTGGAGGAGACTTTCAAATCCTGCTAGAAGGCAGAGGTAACATAAAGAAATGCTGTTTACGCAACCTGGGAAAAGAGTATAAGCTGTCCCTACACAGAAAAAAGTTTCACCTCCTCTGCTGGACTTAAACCACTTTCCCTTCTTTATTTTTACTCACACTCAACCCTTGCATTTTATTCCGTTGAGCACTGTTTAATACTTATTCCTTCTTTCACTTCAAGGTGGAGATGCAGATGCTAATGTTAGTCATTTTTAGAGATGGGATTGTGTACTTGTGTCAGCATGCTTGCAGATGATGCCTGAAACTAAGGGTGACTCTCGGAGCTCTAATTCAGGCAGTGTGGAAGCAGATTCACTCTTCCAAGGAGCACTCTGCATAATGAAATTCCTGGGCTGACTGCACAATAAGTGCCTTTGCTTCATCACAGTCATGCTTTCTTACACCATTACAGTTAAATTTCCAGGCACCAAAACCTACATTGACCCTGAAACCTACGAGGACCCAAATAGAGCTGTCCATCAATTCGCCAAGGAGCTAGATGCCTCTTGTATTAAAATTGAGCGTGTGATTGGTGCAGGTAAGGCTGCCGTGGCTTCCTGATTCAACTGTTCCGTTTAGCCGGGATCGAAACTCATACATCATAATGACAGGCAAATAATTATACCTCAAGTATAGAAGAACTTTTTGCATTTGCCAGTGGTTAAGAGCAATGAAGCTGCACTTGCTTCTAAAATGTAAAAACAAACAGGGGAAAAAAACCAAACAAAAACCGTACAAATAAATGAAAAGTCTTGCTTTGAAAGCTTGTGGGTTTCTAATTCTGTATCTGCTGTTAAAAATGTAATTGGGGAGTGGGGAGCAGTTTTGCTGTCTATTATTTACTGTCAGAGTAAAGGCGTTAGGCATGAGTGCAAATTCTGCTCACTTTCCTTTTGCAAGAGGGCTTTTTGACCTCTGAATTTTTGTTCATGTGAGTAAGGAAAACTGGCTGCAGCACAAAATCTTAAACAGAGACTAGGAAGGTCTTGTTTCTGTATAACAAAATCTTCCCTAAGGCTGTTTTTTGTTCTACCATTTTTCTTTTTTGATATTTTATGAATACAAAAAGTTATTGTTTAACTTCTCATGACTGATTGTAATTGCACCAGCATTACATTGCTTTTCTTCCTCTTGAACTGTCTACCACCTACTTAAGCCATGGTGTTCATGCTCTAAAAAGGCAGTTTCATTTGTTTGCATTAATAAGATATGTGACATTTTTATTGCACTCCTCCATGTAGTGAAATTAAGTTTCCGTGGGTAAGAAAAATATCAAACACTTAGGATTCCTGGAGGAAACGTTCTTTTTCTTTCCTGTTATTTTATAAAAGTATTAGTAGAATACTTTCAAAATCACCCTGTAGTTTGACATGCACTGTAAATTACAAACTGTGGTATTATTTAAAAAGAGAAGAAGTATCTCTAAAAATAAGCTGGTTTACCTGTAAAAAAATCTTTACACTTGGAATTCACAATACCGTTTAAAGTAACCTCACTCATGTTGAATCATGTCTTACTCAAGGAGTAGTATGGTTGAAATTAACAACACTGCTGAGCAAATTATTCCTTCAGATGAGTAAGAGCATAAGAATCCAGCCCTTTCTAACTAGCAATTTTTGTGATGCTAGAATGCCAGCATCTCTTCTAATAAATACACAATATACAAGATTTAAATTCAAGATTAGCACAGAAAAATTACTGAGCTTTATCTTCTGCTTTGAATTAAAAAACTATCAGCATAGCAACATTTCAGAGCACAAAGATATATTCAGTTGGACTTTGCCGATGCCTTCTGAGTAAAATGTTGAAAACGCTTCAGTTGCAAAGAGCATACAGTTTGAAATGTATTTTTCACTGCTATGACAAAGTAATTCCAGAATGTTAATTTTGTTGACTGCAGGTGAATTTATTCTTGATTTTAACGAGTATAACTGATAGCAGAAAACTAATGTGTGTCAGCAGTCATTCTGAAGAAAGCTAATTAGAAGTGCTATGGTGAAAGCATATTGTGTATGGAGTTTAGCTATGGCTTTAACCTGTTGATGTAGATAGCAAACAGGAGTGAAATGAAATGCAGTCCAGGAACAACAGAATGTTAAAGACCCAAAGAAGCAGCTGAAACTCATACATCAAAAAAGAATATAGAATTTCTGCTAGTTAGAGCACCAGAAAAGCCACTTAGCAGTCTCAATATGCACCAGCAATGCTGGCCACATCAACTATTGAGTAGTGCCACGTCTCTCTCAGACAAACAGGGTGCAAGTATGTTTGTGCTCAATTTGCATGAGGGATATGTGCTTTCCTTGCCAACATTTTCATTACCATCCCGCTGTGGCCACCTGTCAGATACAGAATATGGTGTCCACTCTGTTGAGTCCTTGTTTGTACCACACATCCTTTGTTTTAGCCTCTTCCTTGTTGACATGCTGAGCGGCTGTGTGGCTGTGCAGTATTCCCACTCTTGTTGTCATATTTTCTATCATTTTGGGGCATCGTTTCCGCTGAATATACTATTTTCTTGGGAATAAAAGTAGTTCATTGGCTAGCATCCTGGACTGAAATGCATAACATACAGGTTCAAGTTTCTGGTTTACCTGAGTGTGAGTGATCTCCTTTTGGAAATCAGTCAAAATCAGATCACAGAGAGCTGGAAAGGAGTTAAGCCTTACTGTGTCCCATGCCAAGTATCCTAATTACCTCGCTCTGAAGTATCACATACACACACACACGCACACACACACTTATACTCATGTCTTGTTTTCGGTGTGGAACAAAAACAATTTTGGAAGGTACTGCTAGAGAAAATTGTTATCCTTTAGTAAGCTCTGGTGGTTAGGAGCTGTGAGTGAGGTGAGTGGTGAATTCATATTCGTATTGCTAATGAAGTGCCAGAGGGAGGTTAAGGCACCAAGCTAAGGGTGTGAGCAGCTACTTGTTTTGTACGTAACAGCTATGCCTCATGGTATTCATAGCTATGAGATGGATATTCAGACCACCACTCCAGTGCCCAAGGATGGTTGAGGCTATTGCCTCACCTGTGCAGGCAGGAACAGTTGTACTCTGCCTGGCCAATTAGCTCAGGTACAGCACGGTGTTAGCAGAGGTATATGGAGTTGATTGGAGTTAACTTTAATTGAGCTAGCGTAGAATGGGAGGGAAAGGAATTCGATCTTGTATGCAGTCATTTCCTATAAGATCCGTAAAACCAGCCACGCTGAGTAGAGATTTGCCCGAACAAGTCAGTAGGAAATTTTAAGATCCAGCCAAAGTTCTAGTCTTCTGGCTGAAGAATGGTGAAGCTGAGGCCCAGGCGCTGCCTTTTTCCTTCTCTAAGCTCTGCTGTTGGGGGTGACAGGAGAACAGTAGTGTTGGAACAGTGACAGTGTCCCAAACAAGATTTCTCAGAACTCATCTATTAGGACACTTCAACATCTACCTCTTCAGGCACTCAGTCCCATTTCCAGGCATACTACTCTCTCCACTGCCAGCCAGATGCTTTGCCAATGTGTATGTACACTTAAGTCCTGATCCCACTAGGTTTCTCAGGACCTCAGCCTATATCCCAAAAGGATTCTCTAATCAAACTGTCTGTGTTAGTCTTTCCTAAGTCAATCATTTTTTTCAGCACTCAGCCTAAAACATGTCTTGGATGTAGGTGTGTCTGCATACTTGTGTAAGCTTAATAGCTTAATGTTAAGGCACTCCACAGGTAATGCAGGAGATAGATAAATTTCAGATTTGATTTGATTTGGAGGAGGGACTTGGATCTATATCTCCCATACTCCAGATAAATTTGCAAAGTACCGGTTTATTAAATATTTTTGCAATGAATCTTTCTCTTTTTAAAGACATGTTCCCCTTTATTCAGTATAAGGTATGTTACTACCCTTTTCTCCCATATATCCCAAGAGATTTTTCTTCCTGGCTACAGAATAGGGGGTCTCTTTTCCTCTCTCTCCTGATACTGCTGTGAGGCAAGGCACAATCCTTAAATCTTTCACAACCTTAATAATAATGAGGTAGATGTATAGCCATTCATCTCCACATCTCGCATGCCTCTATTGTCTCTCCTGTTCGTTGGAGTCCAATTACTTTTCTCCCAAATTATCGTTGTTGAGGCTTTTTTTTTTAATTCTTACTGGTTGTTGGGCCATTTTTTTCACATGCTTTTTCGAGTTCCAATTGTCTGTTAGTTTAGAAGCCTTTTACAAACTTCCAGCATTTGCTTGTTTTTGTTTAACATAACAAAATTATTATAAGTCATACCTTTCATTTCATAATCTGCAAAGTAAATTATCCTGCTTGAAGGTAATAATGTAGTGCTTCATTTAACACCATAACGATGTTAAATTAAAAGCAGCTCTGAAAGAGTTGCCTTTTGAAAGAAAAAACCCCATCAGATCTAAAGATAGCAAGGAAACCATGTAGAACAGAATGATATTTTCACTGAGAAATGGTATTACTATTTCTGTAAAGTATTTTCTTATGAAAGCCACTTCATTTTTATTTCCTGTTTTTGAAAAAATGTAAGAAATTACTAACAAGTCTTTTAAAAGATTCAAATAACAGTCCTGTAGATTGGCTTAATGTGAAGTGTTCACTCTGCAAGGTACTTAGTCAGCAATTCATTTAAAGCACGTGCCTGTCTTTGTGTTCCAAAGTAATCCACTTCAAATATGAACATTCACATGTTAAATTTAAACACACACTTAGGCAGCTAGTTGAATCAAGGCCTAAAAAGAACATTGATATTATAGTTGGAGTAATTCAGCATTGATCTACTTCATTGTAGGAGAGTTTGGTGAAGTGTGTAGTGGGCGTCTAAAGCTTCCTGGCAAAAGAGATGTTGCAGTAGCCATAAAAACTCTGAAAGTTGGCTACACTGAAAAGCAAAGGAGAGATTTCCTATGTGAAGCAAGCATCATGGGACAGTTTGACCACCCCAACGTTGTTCACTTAGAAGGGGTCGTTACCAGAGGTAAGCAGCAGCTCAATCTGTCAGTCAAATAACAACATAATGCAAAAATTACTTTAGCTTATTCATGGTCAAAGATTCAAATTATAAACAGGCTGCACACTCCTAATGGATTTTCTCCTGATGCGTAACTAACTAAAACAATACTTACTTTATGCTACAACCTGAGGAAAAAAATTAAGATGCATGCATGATTAAAAGATGAAGTACTTTGAAATATATTATTTTTCTAGTTTCATTTAGCCTCAAAGACCATGCAGAGAGATAAGGTTTCTTATGTCCTTTCATATTATCTGCAGTGTCATTATTCCGGAGTCCTGTTCACACAGCAGAGGTTAGGAGAACACACTGACATTTTGATTTGTATGGTTTAATTTTGTGAATCATGACCACTTTCCATGCAGACATTTAAGAACTTATTAGAGCTCAGTAACAGTGCTGGAGGCCTCAGAAATGTTCGTTGTCTCAGTGATTCAGTCCTTCAAAGGAATAACATGTGTTTTATCAAAAAAAGGCACTTCATTTGTGTTACAGTTTCTCAAACAAAATCTGTCTTTTCTTTCAGGGAAACCAGTCATGATTGTAATAGAATACATGGAGAACGGGGCCTTAGATGCATTTCTTAGGGTGAGTACCAAAATGAAAACATATATAAACATATTTTAAGTAAGTGATATATATATATTACTTTATATATTGTCACTTTTCAAAATACGGTTTTGTATATATATATGCATATATATGTATACATGCATGATATTCATATACTTAAAATGGTTTTCAGGCTGAAATGGAGCTTGACAAATACTAGCAGTTCTTTACATTATTTCAGCAAAACCAGATCAGAAATGAGAGGATCGGACAGGATCACATGGGAACATTCTAGGAATTTAAGTGATTTAATGTGGCATAGACATGGTAGATTTTATTATTGCCACCAACTGAAGTTAAAACCATGGATACCTGAAGCACAATCTTCTGCCTTTTGGGAGCATAATTTTAATGTGGCAGCATAGTGGAAATCAGCATACAAGAATCCCTAAATGAACTGTGGTCGTGTTTAAGAGAACAAAGAAAAAAGAAATGCAAGTTCACAACAGTTCAGCATTTTCTGAGTGTGTGTTCTGAAGTGGCCAGTTCTGACTCCTTACCAGGTGTACATGACAGTGTGAAGTGATGTATAAGCACTCTATAGAGAAAAGAAATGTTATGTTTGTTTGATAAACTCCAAGCTATGAATAAAAGTATCAGTAGCTAGGGTTCCAAAAGGGGATAGTTCTTATTTTCTTGATACAAATAATTATGCTGAGAGATGAAGGGCATAGAGGCGAACTATAAAGAGCTGTGCATCAGGTAATCTCTGTTAGAAGAGACTTGCCATGACTTAGGCAGAATTTTATAGTGATTAGCAAGTTTTGTCACTTCTAGTACGTTAACTACTCGCACATTTCTTTTAACTGAATATACTGCTTTATCTCTGAAGAAAATAAAACTTGTGTTTGAAGTGAGTGAGTTTGCCCCAAGATGAATTTCCACAGAAATAGTAAATATATAGAAAGCTAAATTTGTAAAACTAATTCTTATTTCTCTTCTCAGCTATACTAACAAGAATTGCTGCTCCTTTCTTCCCTCCAGAAACATGATGGGCAATTTACAGTCATTCAGCTAGTGGGAATGTTGAGAGGAATTGCTGCTGGAATGAGATATTTGGCCGATATGGGATACGTACACAGGGATCTTGCAGCACGCAATATTCTTGTCAACAGCAACCTTGTTTGTAAAGTGTCAGACTTTGGCCTTTCCAGAGTTATAGAAGATGATCCAGAGGCCGTCTACACTACTACTGTAAGAGAAATTGATGGGTTTTAGTAGTTTTGAGAGATGGTTATTAAGAAGAAGCATATCTTCTAGAGAATATAGATAAGAGAAATACATTAATTGCTTGGGAAATATTAACCAGGCAAAAGGAAAAGAGTCTCTGCAGAAACCTGACTCTAATTAGGGATTGGTATTTTTGTAAGAACATACATTTTTATTTGGTGAAGTTCTAAAAATTTTGCACAGTATCTTCATTATTCCCCTCATGATTTTCCGTTTGAACAAATACAGAAGTTTTACCCATAAAAATTTTAATCATCTCATTTACTATGAGTCAATTAAAATATTTGTAGTCTATTACTGGTTTTCAGACTAGATTTTATCTCACCAAAAAGTTGACTAGCTTGCGGCTAGACTGTGACAAAGCTCAACTCCTGTATTTTCCCTTGCTTTTGGGTGGGATGCTGTTCTTAAATAAGCATTCATCGGGCACACTATGCTCTTTATTCTTTTGTTAAGCCAGCTCCACTTTCCCACCCGTGGGGCCTCACTGTACCTATTTTCTCATGCTGAGGGAAGGAGGGGCCCCTGGAATCTGCTCCGACAGGCACAGGGATCTGGGTAACCGCACTGGCGTTCACGGCTGTCGCTCCTGCTGCTGGGCTCTAAGTGGGATCCTGGTTTACAAATGTCAGACCGAGACTTTAGAGGAGCCATATGACAAGTCAACGGGATTTATATGCATAGGATATGCAGCCAGCCAGCCAGGAGTTAAATAACTAGTGTATATCAGGCATCTAAGCAGCCCCTTAAAATCAATGACGATATAAACACTTACAGAGAAATGCATCCAACTTAGCTTTGACAGGTGTCTAAGTTTCTATGGTCCAAGTGTTTTAAGAGCCTAAACTTCCTTAAACTCCTTTGAAAATTCTGCAATCGGTCAACTGTAGTAGATTATGTAAGTCCTGCTTTTGATGTTGATGGAAATAATTATAAATGCACTCTACAGAAGATGATACGGAAATTTTGTGGAGAAAAAAGAAAACTTTCTTCTTTTATTTTTTTTTTTTTCATAGGGTGGAAAAATTCCAGTGAGATGGACAGCTCCAGAGGCCATCCAGTACCGCAAATTTACATCAGCCAGCGATGTGTGGAGTTATGGAATAGTTATGTGGGAAGTAATGTCTTACGGAGAACGACCTTACTGGGATATGTCAAATCAAGATGTAGGTTATACTTTGTTTGTGAGCGTGTGTGTGTGTTACAAAAACAAAAATTGCACATTGTAAATGCATACATATGTGTTTCACTAGACATGCATAAAAAGTTGGTTTAGAAATAAGATTTATCAAAATACTGTACGGTTCTCAAAAAATGAAAAAGTTACAGAGCTTTCACTTTTTACCTAAATCTCTAAATCGTTCTTCTGCCATGTGGATGTAGTAGGTTTCTGTCCCAAGTATCAAGTAAAATTAGAACATCAAAAATAGTAATATGTGCTCTTCACTTCATTACACTTAAGCATAGAAGGAATTATTTTTTTTCCAATAAAAAATAATTCTGAGGTTTCTGACCTCAGAGCAATGATTAATCAGTTGAAAAAAGTTGTTAAAAATCTGAGTGGCAGTTAATAACCTACTTTGGCTTTTTCAAGTTAATTATGCTGATTTAACAATACCCTTGCTTGCATAAAATATGACCCAGAGCAACAGGTCAGCAGTAATAGAACAGATGGGTGTTAATCTTGATTTCTGACAAGACTATCTATTAATATAGAAAGTACACAGGAAAAAGCCATGCAGGTGAGAACGATGTCAGAAACAGTCTCATTTAAAGTCTTTCAGGTCGGTGGCTTGAGTGGTTTTTTTATTATTATTTTATTTTTTGATTGAATGTTCGACATCAAAGTTGAAAAAAAAAGATAAAAGTGTAAATGATGAGTCAGTTTGGCACTGTGCAAAGTTGTTAATATTTGACAGGTCTCAGTGTCAAAGATTTCATGGACTGTCAAAATATGGGCAAACCAGTCCTTGGGGCAGAGAAAGAGAAATATTTACATTCCCTAGACACCCAGTAGAGTTTCATTTCTTTTGACACCTTCCTTCTGTACTAGATTCAAACATAAAAGAAGTCTGACAGGAATATGAGATGCCTCAAAGGCAAACCTTACCTATCTTGCAGGGAACAATAAGGATAAACTTTTAAATAGGGGAGAAATTTTGGTATCTTCATGCTTCTTCTTGGATTTTGAAAAATATTCCTTCTATTGAAAACTGCAAGTAAAGCACATGAATGAAGCTTTTTCATAAAACAGCTAGTTACCACTCCTTGCAGTTTCATCTCTTTTTAGCATCTTACATAATAATCGTCAATAGCACATAGTTAGAAGATGCATCAATTGCTTGGTAAAATAATTTCAAATATTCTTGTATGCTGTGATCTTCAAGCGTGTCCTGAAACACACCTCCCAAAACATATACACATCCTACCAATCCCATAGATAAATCTATGATGCAAAAATTTAGAATCATCTTATGATTAGTTACTTATTCTCCTTCACAGTTACCAATGGGAGTATTTGGCTGGAATAAAAAATGCTAAATGTGTCTCTTCTAATTTTGCATATACATTCAGGCAGTTTATATATCTTAAGTAAATATATCATTTTGCCTAAAAGTGGATGTGGGTGTAGTCATAGACCACATCAGATCTCCTAAAAAATATGTCTCCCTGACTTTGGATCTTCAGATGGCATTTCTTTAATTCTGCCCCTCTTCCTTTAAGTCATTGTTTTACATTGAAGGAGGATAAAAATTTGTGTTGCAATCTCTTTTTAAGCAAAAGTCCTCCCTTTAGCAGTGACCTGGAGCTAGGGCGCACCAGAAGAACACTCATCCTACAAGCTCCCTGCAGAGGCACAGCGGGCTGAGCACAGATGATAAACAGAGTTCCCCCAACTTCTCTGAGCAGTGGGCTCCCCTCAACTTAATCCTTGCTGGTAACAGTAGCCCTCAAACCGCTGCACTTTACCCTCTTCCCCTATTAGACTGTTGGTGTTTGCTAGTTTTTGCTCTCAATCAGTTACTCACCCTAGTGCAGATTAGTTCTTCAGAAAAGGGCAAGAGCTTAGGCTTACATATTTTTTTCTTTGCTGTACTCCTGGATTTATTACCATTATTATGATTATTAATTTGTATTATTATTATATACCCAGAAGCAGAGCGATAACATTACATTGTCCAGTTACCCGTATGTAATACTTTGTTGGCAACCAGTATATATAGTGAACAGACCTGTTCCTCTTCTGATCTACTTTACATCCTCAGATAGCCTGATTATGATAAAAACATACTTGACTCTTAACAGTATTCCCTTTTTCTCTTTTTGTAGCAAAAGCAGAATTTGAAAAACAAATTGTGGGAAGTGCAAATAATATAAATCACTTCTATTAGCAAGAAGTCCAGCTGTGTTCTCTTTGTAGCTTTGCTTATTTAAAATAAAATAATTTCCTGCATCTGTTTCTTTATCTCCGAGTAGTGATTTTTGGAACCCCACCCCTGCCTTTCTTAGACACTTGTAGTACCCTTCAAAGTGCCCGAGTTTTGTATAAACTTTTTTTTTTTTTAAAAAAGAAACTTTACTTTTCAATATTCAAATTTTTTTTCAATGTTTTGGATATTCCCAGCAATTCCATCCACTTCTAGCTAACTCATTATTTTATATTTCCCATTTTCATACTTTTCACTCAGAATACACATCAAAGAAGCTGATTCTGCAGTATCTCCAAAGCCTTTTAAAAACAGTATCATCATCTTGATTCCCACCTGTCTTCAGGTTTCTCTGCAGATTGTAGTGAATGTGGAAAAGTCCTGTTCATGATACTTTCATTCATGTTTCACTATCCCTTATACTCTTGGATGTAGACTTATCTGGATGGTTTGCCAGTTCTAAGGGTCTTAGATTTTTTGGTGATTGTGTTGCTGTTGGTGTCATCTACGTTTTCATTCCTCATTGGCTGTCTCTGCGTTCTGACCTCTTAAGCAACTGCTTCATTTGTAGTAAATCATATGTAGTATGCACAAAGTGTTTAATACCTGTTACCTTTTAGAAGGTCAGAAATTTCTGCATTACTTTTCATAGCACACCAGTTGTCCTATACACACTGTAGCTTATTTTTCATTTTTATTCCACTGCAACTTCGAAAAGTAAGGAACTGTTCTTTTGTTTTTCCTCTTAATACTGCTCCAAAAGATCTTACCTTTTACTTTTAATGTTTTCTTTCCTATATAGTACTGTTCTTCCAATTTCCCTGTTCTTCTGCAGAAATCCTCTCTCCCCACCCTGTCTGACAGATAACTTCACTCTCTCTAAAAGGTCACCGCACTCATTTTTCAAGGTGTGGATGTTACTGCAGGAATTGAATATTTCTCAGTCAGTTTTTGGGTTGTAGGACAATACTGTCATTCTAAATGTTCAGATAGAAAGCTGAGGCCCAGAGAGATGAGGTAACTTCCCTGAGGTTGGAAGGACATTCTGTGACACAAACCTGCAGTCAGTGCATGCCCTACCACTGGGCTACGCTTCCTCTTCTCACAAAACTTCTTTTCTGCAAAAGGTTTTGATACAATCATGGATTTCAGCCAGCTTTTTGAAGGTCATTTTGTATTCTTTGCAGTTTTGTCTACTTTGCAATCCGCTGCTTTTGCATTTTCTCACACAACCTATGGAATATTTTCTATCTGAAGTTACTATTTTCACTAAACCCTGGATACTCACCAACTTTATTTATCATACCAGATCTACTTCCCAGGGCTACATCCAGAACAGCTTCTGATCTTGCTTTCTGTACAAACCGAGGGAGAAGACAGTCCTATGCACTACCCTTCAGGAACAAGCACCCTTCCTTAGCAATTCTAACACTGCTATGTCAGTCAATATCAGTATACTTGAAATCCCTCATGAATGGTGTTTTAGCCCTTTTTCACAAGTCTTTCTTATCTGTCTTGCTCCTGATGTGCTTTCTTATCCTGCCCTCAAGGTTTACAGCAGTTTCCTGTGATTTTACTTTACCCATTTTTATTTTTAACTTAAATCCAAATGGACTTGGTTAAGGAAGTCAACGGGTGGGTGTAATTCTTGGTTCAGACATTTATGCTCTCCTTTGATCATATCATCATCTAGCAGCATCTCTTATTAAATCTAACTTTCTATTTAGGTGATACATTAAAATACCGTTCAGCCAGGTCTTCCTCTCTCACGTGGCACATTTCTGCTACTTTACCATTAATGTAACATGGCTAGACATAAAATACAACTTTTTTCCCTAACAATTTCTGTCTGCTAAACATTTTTCTTGGATCCTTTTATAATCTCTTCAGGCTTTTTGTATTTTATATGTGCATGCACAGATCTCTATCCATTTACAAGTCAGTTGCTTCTACCACACACTCTTTCATAAAAGCCTTGGGGCAAGTAATAATGCTTTCTGAAATAACTCCATTTATCAATCTATCTGTTGCTCCCTTGGTGAATTTAATTGTTGTTCCCTGCTGCTCACTTGACTAGGTAATATAACTATGTTGTGCACATATAGAACAATATGCTTAATAAGCCCAAAGATAAAGTCAGGGAAATTATTTGAAAACGTGAAGGCTAGTGTCAAAACAACAGACTCATATTTTTGCAACACTGATGGGAAATTTTAGGGTTTGGGTTTTTTTTTTTCTTTTATTTCTTGAACTGGGTAGCAATATATATTTCTTAAATACCCCTTGATGAAAAATTATTAACTATGTTGGCTACTAGGTAATAAAAGCAATCGAAGAAGGCTATCGTTTGCCAGCACCCATGGATTGCCCAGCAGGACTGCACCAGCTGATGCTAGATTGTTGGCAGAAGGAACGTGGTGAAAGGCCAAAGTTTGAGCAGATAGTTGGTATTCTGGACAAAATGATTAGAAACCCAAACAGCTTGAAAACCCCACTGGGAACCTGTAGCAGGTAAGAAAAACTTTAGTGCACGTTCGTACGATAGTGCGTGTGTCCGGGTTCTGGATGTTCTGCTTGGTGGCTGGTTCCAGTTCACACTTACTCCACGTGTCTCAGTTCCTCCTTCCTCCTGTTCCCTGTTCTTCCCTTCCCTCATTTGACCTTGTTTTTTACGATGTTAAACAAAGCCAAAAGGACTTTCTTAAAAAATAAGCAAAATAAAGAAAGTAAATACCATAGAACTAACATACTTCTAAGTCAACTACTGCCTGCTCGTCACTCTTTCCACACTCTCACCACTAGCAGTCTTTGTTTTCCTTGTTTCTTAAAATTATGAAGTCTGGAGGGCCAGGATCATCATCTACCGTAGTTTTATATGATGCATCCCTTGCCCTAGGAACTGCTACGGTAGAAATAGTAATTAATAACACTCATGCTTGGCCAACGTACTTTGACATTGCTACACTCTAGATTTTTATCTTTCATTTTCTGGCTTTAACTCCTTTCAGCGATTGCATCTCATTGTGTTTCATGGTGTAGCTTTTAATGGTTTCCTCATAAATTTCAGGTGAATTATTTAATCGTGGTAATCTTTTGATCTGTTAGCTAGATCACTGCACTAGGGAATCAACTGGCCTGTGTTCTGCTCCCAGTTCTTCTACTGACTGATTTGCTGTGTGAACTTAAGCAACTTTGTGTCTCTGCTTTTTCCTTGTCTTGTTTTGTCCCATCCGACGGAATAATGGGAAGATCTACTACTATATTTTCTAAGATGCTTAAAAAAATAGCATCTTCATTTTACACAGCAACTTTAGTTACAGCTGCTGTCATGCTAGGTAATAAGGTTGATTTTCTGTTCATAATAGTCCATTAGGCTGATTGCTCACTCTGACCTTTCAACTGTTTCGTGAATACACTTAGGAAATACATATTGTGAGGTAAAGAGTAGTCAAGAGCTATTCACAGAATAATCTAAACTGTGTATAAAGGCCTATTACTTTCTACTCTCTACATTTTTAATACCCCAAACTTATTTCACTCTCACCTTGCTAAATGCTCCCTGATGTTTTACTCTCTTTGGAAACAACTTACTTTCCTTTTTCCTTCTCCGTAGACCAATTAGCCCTCTTCTGGACCAGAACACTCCCGATTTTACTACTTTCTGCTCCGTAGGCGAATGGTTACAAGCTATTAAGATGGAAAGATATAAGGATAATTTCACAGCAGCAGGCTACAACTCTCTTGAATCAGTTGCCAGGATGACTATTGAGTAAGTTAGTACTGGACATGTTTAACTTGCATTTAGGGAATTTCTAGGTAATGTTTAACTCCAATGTTTAACTCCAAAAGTTTACCCTGAGTACAAACATGGCACTTGGGGTTAAGCCAGATGGTTTAGCAGCTGATGAAGTTGTACTACAGCATCTCATGAGAGGGCAAATACTATGCTACCTATATGTGGCATCACTTTTTTCCCTGTTTTTGAGACCAATTGAAATAACACCAAGGGGCTAGAATTTGAGGGAGAATGTGGCCCCTCTCAAAGTATGTATGTATAGAAAAATAACCACTTTGCCTCCACTACCTAATTGGTACCTTTTTCCAGACGTGTACTAGGAAGGTGTGGAATTTTCTTCTAATTGGCTGGGGGCTGTCTTTGTCCTGCAAGAAATGACTTTGCATCAGGATAAAAGTCTATAGAAGCAAAACAATTTTCTGAAGGCAAGCATGGCCTGTATTGGTACTGCCATCTTAAACAGGTCTTCTTGGCATCCTGGAAACAATGTTCTTGTCCTGGTGGTTGCCAAACACGTGTAATTCCTCTTACAGAGAGCAGTGTTTTTCTAAACAAATTTCTAAACAATATTCTCAAGTTTGCAACACTACTCTTATCTGCCTGATGTCACTAGGGGTCTCAGCCTATAGCTTGGGAACTGTCACTAGAACCCACAAGCTTCTAATATGTCAGTAGCACTAGTAGCGGTGGAATTGAAACAGCTGCTCCTCTTTCATTTGCATGATGGGTATGGGTCAATATGCAAAGGATTTCTCTAGGCATCTCTTTAGAAAGCAGAATGTGATCCCCAAAATCTTGTATTTATACATGACTTTGTCCTGAAAGCCACCTGACAGATTTTACAAGAGAATTGTCTCTTTCTTCGGGTGTCCTTAAAAGCCACCATAAAAGATTATTGTAGTGCAAAACATACTGGCCTCATTCTTAGATGTGGAGATACATGCAGTGTAATTACATGACACTTGCCATGTAATTGCACTCCTCGCTGAGAAGTTGAACAGCGCCTAGATGAACTTTACAGTACTGAGATGAGGTTCCAGTGTAGCTTCAATGTTAGAAACCTGTAGCCCAGACCACTACGTAGCTTTGACTCACAGTTGAATACCATACAATAGCAGTCTAAGTTGAAAAATTAACAATGTGCGCATTTATCTTCCCCAGGGATGTGATGAGTTTAGGGATCACGTTGGTTGGTCATCAAAAGAAAATCATGAGCAGCATTCAGACTATGAGAGCACAAATGCTACATTTACACGGCACTGGCATCCAAGTGTGATAGACATTTCTCCCTTATGAGGGAGGTGACAGACTGAGAGAACAGCACTGGCCTTCAGTATATATGAAGTGCTGCTAGAAGACACTTGATTTCCTGGGTCCTTCCTGCAGTGAATAGAAGAGCTACAAGAAGCACCTACAGACTTGAACTCCTAAGTGCCACCAGAATTTATGAAAAGGGAATTAGGATCCACCAGTGGTGGCAAGGAAAACAGCAGTGACAATAAACAAAGTACTACCTGAATAAACATACAAACACCTTGAGCTCTCTAACCTCCTTTTTATCTAAAAGACTTTTTAAATGTACATAAAAATTTAAAAAAGAATATATTTGTCAGATAAAATCATGATATTATTGTTGAATTCAACAAAATATTTTCCTTAAATCTGTGATTTCTGAATCTTTTTTTAATCATTTGTGTTTATTCTTCATAAAGACTTTCTTTTAGTATGATGTTTATATCTTTGGACCTTTTTAGTGCTAATTCTATGACACATTACTACACTGGGTACCTCTGAAGGATTATTTGAGTTCCTAGAGATTTAAGAAGCATGACCAAGCAATGTATATCTGTCCGAACTTTGGTATCCTTTTGTGCCATTTACTTTTGTTAAATCAGCACCATATTGACATGGCTAGCTAATTGGCAGGGAGTCAGGAAAATGCAAGTTGCCAAGAGCTCTGATATTTTTTAAAGAATTTTTTAAGGTTACACATATACTATCTTTTAAAAGAAAATAAAAGAGAAAAAAAAAAAAAGAAAAGCAAAAAGAAAAGCAATAATGACCCCTAAGTAGTTTTAGGCACTTTTAGCAAATTGTTTGCAAGACGATTTTAATGGACTAGAATTAAAGTGAGATATATTCTAAGATGTAGATCTATAACTGTAAACCTGCTGAGACACTGCATCGAATGGACAGGTGATTGTAGGAGTGTCTCAGAACATGGGTGCAGTTCTCCATTGTTACCTAAACCATTTAATCTGAGCACATCACATTTTTTTTCAATACTCTGCTTTAGCAAATCTGAGAGAAATAGCTGGCATATATTTTATATGAGTTTAAGCCGAATGCAGTCCAGCTGTCAGAATAAGGACGTAGATTTTATATGAGAACTGTAGAGCATGAGGCGAGGGGCAGTTCAAAATTTTCAAGTGTTTTACAAGCTTTTGCTGCTCTGAACAAACATGCATGTGTGTGCTCACACAGACACAACAGTCATTCATCAGGAACACAGATGCAAGAGTAGTTGCTCAACGGAATTTTTTACACCATTTATTTATATATGAATTTTGTTTGATTAAAATATTTAACTACCATAAGCAATAATGAATGGTGTCTTTACAGGTATTGCAGGAATGTATATGAACGAGAGAGAAATGCTTTAAAAAAAATCTGAAAATTGTGAACTACCCCAGCAATGAAATGCTGTACTTCCAAAGAGAATTGGGCTGCTTCTATTGATTTTGATAGAGAAAGATCCCAGGGATCAGTCATAAATTGGTCTTGTTTGATAATGTGGGCATCCACACAAAAAAAATAAAAACAAAAGAAAAACCCTGTAAATGTTCCTTTGTAAAACTTGTAAATTTTATTTATACTGTCTTGTTTTGTACACACATTTATGTGTAGTGAGCTCTGAATACATTGAAAATGCACTATATTTTTCTATTTTACTTGCAGAGCATCACAAACAAACATGTATATTCAGTGCTACATAATGTGTTTTCCCACATTTAGGACCAAAGATAGTTATCAAAAACTTAAATGCATCATTTTCCCCCTCCTTTTTTTCTCCCCCTTTTTAGATCACTGTACAGTGTTATATTTGTCATTTTATTTATTTGTTTCATTAGAAAAATCAGTTTGGTTATACTAATTTTTGTCCCCCCACCTTTGTTGAAGAAAATCTGTAAAAAGCTTTTAACTAGCATAATCCCATTACATACATACACTTCCATTTGTAATCTTTGTAATAGACTGTAAATATATTTTTGGAACTATAATGCAATGTGCATAAGGGTTATTTTTCAGTGTCCATATATGATTGTTTATACAATTCACAGCACTTTACAGTCATGCTGAGAAGCCTAATTTATTGCCTGGATTTGGGCAGAGTAAGAAAAAAAAGGTGAATATTCTTATTTCGTATTAGATGATTGTCATTCAGTAGAAATGGAGTTATTTTCATGTATGCAGCTCAAGATGGTTTTTTAACTATTAAAATTAATTTTCTAGCAATGCTGTAGAAGTAAGACGCAGAGTAGACTGCATGCCCAATATTGAAATTAGTGCACACAAGCACTTGGCCAAGGCACTTCGAGTAGCCATTGGAACACTCTTAATAAACATCCATTTTGTGTTATAACAAATGCTAAGTGCCTCACTACTGGGGTGAGCATCTGTGGGCAACTGCACAGGGTCCTTGTCAGTTTTGCTGCTGTTTTAGGCACCCAGCTATGAATTTAGGAGTCTGAGTTCAGACACCTGCTTCCTTATAAATCTCGGCTATTGTTTCTAAGGGCTTGGTGATTAAAGGTGCGATGCAGCAATACTGATGTTGCTGAGAACCCACAAACCCTAAATGCAAGAGAGTTGAGGCCAGGCTTCATCGTTAGGACTTGTTCAGTGTTCTGAAGCACAAAGGCCTCAAACCATGTGTGGTGACCTGGGCTCACACATGTAAAAGTGAGGGCCCTAATAGTATTTCTTCTTTAGTTTTCCTTGTTTGATTTAAGCCATCTTCTTTGAATAGTAAATATATTTTAGCATTCATCTATATACCTTGACTGCCTTAATGTTGCCACAGATTTTTACACATTTAAAAGTGGTAGAGTAGACCCAGAAAGCACAATCACTATTAATACTCCTATCGTATCTATCTGTTCAGAACATTACTGCGATTTAGAGCACATGCATGTAAATGGATTTGTAACTGGTAGAGCAGCAACATATCAATGTTGGTTGCAGTTCCTCAGGTTCCAGGAAAACACAGTCCAGTGTAAGAAAAATAAAGTGCCAGAGAAAGTTGATGTTCATGGGAGGAACTGAAGAAAACGTTGAGTTGGAGGGAGAATTAAAGGCTAGATGGTGAAACAAAGCCATTATCTCAGTTGTAGATTAATTTTATTGAATTTGGAAATTGGGCATCGCTAAAGAAGACAGGTTATCAGGCTGTCAGTGAGGTTGATCTTTCTTGACTTTATCCATCTACAAGCATCTAAAAGAGAGATGCCTAAGACAAGCAGGATGAATCTCCCTCTGCAAATGCTTATCTCTATTACCTGTAGAGGGAACCGAGATGATTAGCTTAAATTAGGTGTCTAATGTCTAGATAGTTAAAGTTAGGTGAGGTGCTTCCTACCCTATATGTCCTTGGCTGCTACAGTTTCCCCCACAAGCTGAGTGTCGTAGGAAGGCAGCTCTTCCACTACTAGTATGTCCCAGAACGTAGTTAAACTGGGCTTCATCACAGAGAGGGGTGATTTTTTTTTATTCACAGATTTGTAACAGATCATCTAAACACTCTTTGTATATGGGTATTAATTCTTGAAAAAATATGTGATTGTTCTGAGGAAGACCTGCCTAGTAAATTACAGTTATTTAATATTTTAAGTAATCAGAAATATTTGCTGACATACTGCTTCAGTCCAGAGGTTATGTGATCAGATATGATAGTTGCTGTTTGCCAAACCATGTTTATCTAAAACCTTGTCATGTAAAAATCTCCAGGAGGCAAAGATGCTTAAATATATCTCAAATTGAATGTTGACCTTAATATCTCAATAATTGAGGTCTGTCTGTATTATTCTCCATTTAAAATGAGTTTTTTATATTTGTTAAGCTGGAGTTATCTGGCATCCACTGAGGGAGTGTGAAGAAATGATTTTAAATTAAATTTGCTTTTTTCCACTAATAGTAATACATGGTAAATAGTTTCCACTGTTTTGAATGTTACAAAAACTATTGCTTTAATGTGGGGGATGAAGGGGTTTATTTTTATTTTGTTGTTGGTATTTTTTTACATTTATTGGTTAGTAGTTGAAATAAAAAAAATAATTTGTCCTTAACTTTCTAAATAATTAATATATAGCAATTTGGAGAACGATTTAAATTCTGTGACTTTCAGGTTACTATTGAGATGGTGATCATGTCACTACAGCCATAATACCAAGTGATGCCAAGACACCTTGCGACAGGGCGGGGGGGGGGGGTGTTCAGCCCACATTCTGTTGCCCAGCAATGGCATGAAGCAGTCCAACTGGCTGTGTGCGAGGAGTGAAGGCCAACTCAGCCAAAAAAGGGTCATTTCACCTTTTAAAAATATATGTGTGACATGTTAGAGCTAACACATCCTTAATGCATTACTTCCCTGCCTGCAGTTAGAAACCGATATGCTTACCATACGCATTTGTTTTTTTGTTGGTTTTTGTTGGTTTGTTTGTTTGTTTGTTTGTTTTGTTTTAAACAAGTGACATGTGGGGTGCTTGTGGAAGAGAACAGTTCCCAGACAGCATGACAAGCCCAGTTTAAGAAAAATGCAGTGCAAATTCTTACCTAACAGTAATTCTGGCAGCAGGTGCTGCAGGGTTATTCAGGCAGTTGGTGCTATGATTTGCTGAGCAACTAGCACAGCAGGGTCTCTGCATGTTTGGGACCTGTTAGGATTGTACTTCTGATGAATTAACTGATACATAGAAACAGGCGAATTTTTTCCCCCACTAACTTGGAATGGACTTGCAGATAGTAGACTTGGGATTCGCAAGGCTGCTCAAAAGTCTTAGCCTCAAACTAATTTCTAGTAAAACAAGAAATTCTGGGCAGCAGCCTATATTTTATCTCCTATTCCCTTAAGGGTTGTCAAACCTAGCCAACAATTACTTTTAAACAGAGATCTTTATTGTTTGCATAGTGCAGCCTTCTATTTACTTGGGAATAGGCAGTTCTGTAATTAAATTTCCTGCAAAAAGGATTGGAGAGGGATGGGGGAGGGAACACAAAAGTTTTGGAAAAAAACCACGAAAACAAAGAAAGAAAAACTCAATCCAACAAATGACGTGTGAAACCCAAAGTATGACTGGGCTCACCATTTTTGTAACACGTTCCATATAGGAATTTGAAAAATGTAAGAGATTAAACCATAGGTATAAAATCTGCAATATCCTGTCAAAAGAGTAGTGGCAGAATGCAAGCTACATTTGTGGGATTTTTTTCCTCTCTGGATTTGGCTTTGTGAGATTTTTAAGTTAGGATAATTAACACATGCATTTAGAGTAAAGTCTGTTGGGACAGGCTAAGGGACAAAATTGGTATATCTATAATATCCATGAAATTTTCAGTGCTCTTTCAGGGTGGGTAATGGTCAGGAAGCTTGAAAGTGAAAGGAATCATGTGCAGTTCATATGCTGTACAGACCGTGTACGTTACGTCCAGTGAGATTATGAAAGGTTAAAGGTTAAAGAGGAAAACCCTCACTTTTGTACCTGGTGAAAAGTCAGAAGGTGGGAGTCAGTGGAAAGGGGTGTTAAGCCATTCAGAATGTGTGAGTCTAAATCATAGGACTCTGCAAGATATTGCTGGCAGGGGAGTTAAGAAGTGTTGAGATTTTTTTTAAGTAAAGAGACACTGTTAATAAAATATACCTAATAATCTAGTGTGGAGTGGTTTCAGTACTCTGATTTTTCCTCAGGCCAGATTGGAATTTGTCAAAGAGACTAAATTGAGACAGATGGGAAAGCAACTGGTAATACACAGCTCATTCAAGCAGACTTGAAAGAGACATGAAAGGAGAATTTTACATTAAAAGCCTGAAAATAAAACATGAACTCTTATGATATTTACTCTCAGAAGGTTTTAGAGTATTTTTCTTAAGTCTAGGGTAATGATAGCAGATTTTAGCACCGATACTATACAAATTGAGTGAAATTAATGTCTAATTAGAGTGACCAAAAAAGAACCACAAGTCAAAAAATATTTGATGTCTTGATAGACTTTGAAAAAGCTGTGATACAGCCCTGTGAAACTTGTGTAGCCAGCCAAATGAATCTTGGACAAAACAAGACATAATGCCTAGTGCCAGAAGAGCTAAATCAGGAACAGAAAATCTATTCATCCATGGACCAAGGCTTCTGTATTTAATTGAACCAAATAATCAATTGTAGAACTGTGCTGCTAATAATAATTAATAATAATAATGAAAACCTACAACTTAGAGGTCATCTGATGAATCATAATATGGCTAACACTGAAAAACACACTCAGTGCTTAAGCCATAGCTACACCCAAAGACTTACGTGTGCTACTGGTGTTAGAGTTCCATGATGCTGAGTATTTCAAGTCATTTTAGCCCCAAGTTCATAACTAAAGCCTTCCTCTTTTGTGCCAAAAAAAAAAAAAGAAGAAAGGAATGCTGAGGAGTCTGTAAGGTCTATCAAGTGCAATAGAAATTATCTTCTGATTATCTCCTTAGAATTACCAAGAAAACCATGAGTTTATCTTTTACATTAAGAAACAAACTTCCTGCTCCAAAGATGCCATCTCACCGAGAAGAAAAATCATCTGTTAGTTTTACTAGGACATCCAAATCTGGCTTAAAAGAGGCTAGATTGAAGAATGATAGATAGAGTGTATCCACGTTGATCCCTCACATTTCATGTGTGTAGGAAAATTACTCAGGCAATTTCCTGACTATCATTCAACCTGTCTTACTATGCTGGCTTCCACTGGCTTCCTGAAGGGCTGCATGTCCATTTTTAGACGTCTGCGTGAAAACTTGTTTCAGTTTCCTTTCCTCAGGGACCAACCAGCCTATGCCAAGAACGCAAGTGTAGCTTGAGAGTAAGAAGGTGCGGGAATCTCAGATCCTTTCTCTCCAGGGTGTTCTTCTCAGTCATAGTCATGAATTAAATGTGTTCTCCCACTGAGGTCGCACATAGCAAATTGCATGAGAAATCTGATTTGCCTGGAATAAAGTTAGTAAAATCATCCAGATACCTCCTGAAGGCCACTCAGAAATGGCAGGCTTTAAGTGGTGGTTAGGATTTTGTTCAGAAAGTGAAAGAGGTGGGTCTATGGGAAGTCTGTGTGTGCAGCTTTCAGACCCTGTAAAACACTCTACTTACCAAAGTATGGAGCTTTCTGGCTAGCAGATATCCTGTTACTCTCACTGAAATTAGACCACAAATGAAAAATCTATGAGTCCATAAGAATAAACAAATAAGAAATTAATTCTGTAATAGAATTAGACCAAGACTTCACCATTTATTCAGTTTGGTCTTGGCAGCACTGGCGCTTCCACGTGGGGTCAGTGGAAGAGTAAGGTGGGTCCAGACAATAGAAGAGGAGAATGGGATTGGGTGGAGTGAGGGGACTCTCTGGGTGGGAAAGGAGTGGCTGAGAGGAGGTGGTGGACCTGTGGGTGACTTTGGGCAATCTTTGTATTTCTCTTTCAGGATCTTTGCGGTGCAGAACCCTTGCCCTCAGCCCATTTCATCCCAGGTCTCTCTCCTACTCAAGTAGCCCCTTAAGTCCTCCCTTATATTACTCTATACAAAACAGCAGTGCCTTCTTCCCCACTAGCCAGTGTTTGTACCCTCATGGGCTGCTGAGAAGAAGACAGGGTTAGATTCAAATCCAGGCCAATATGCCTACAGGAAGAAATTGGGCCAGCAAGACACTGAGAGGGATTCCTAATGAGGATTTTCCTTTAATATTACTGGGCCTCAGTACTATGAGAAGTGATTGATTGCTATTGTGGAGAGAAAGGCTTCACCTTACTATATAAGTTCCCTACACACTCCAGTTCATCCACTGCCAAAAGTAGGAAGGGGGGCAGGGAAGAGAAAAAAAAAAAAGCTTTCAGGCATTTCTTTGTAGTGCTCTTTTCAAGAGAAACAATTGTCTCAATGCCCACATTACCTAAACTTGCGCAAGAGACAAATGCTCTTTGATGCTACCTACTTGCTGCCAAAGCATCCCAGATAGACTGTGTGCTGTCTGTTGCAAATCTCAGTCATAAGCTGATTCATGTCCCATGAAACTGCTTACCTAACATGGGGATGTAAATTCCAGTCCCCCAGACAGTGTCTTCCCTGTGGTAGTTACTTCAGTATCACAACACCCAAGTCCCTCTGCAGGTGTCTGTGTTTTTGTTTCCTTGTGCAGAGGTGCTTCTGGCTTTTGAGGGCTATTTCCCCAGCCGTGAGGAGAGAAACTATTTTTTGCACTATGCTCTACTTCCATTTCTCCCCAGCTGGCATTAGTCATTACACTTACCTAGCAGCACCTATGCTTCACTGGGAGGTAAGTAGAAGATGACAGTGAGGAAGGAACATTTAGTACCCCAGCAACAACAAATGCAACATCTATCTACGACCAATAAACTATGGGTCAGGGAGATCAGTCCAAGTGATCAGTACTTGAAGTGCAGAAGTCATTAGTGTTGGTCAAAACAAAACAAATTGTGTGTATGGGGGGGAGCTGGAGATGAATACAGAAGAACTGAATCAGCCAGGCTTGCATGTGAACTGCCCAGTAACACCAATGATACAAACTAATGTAGTATGTTTAAAATAATACCCAGATCTTTCTATTGGCAGTACAATCTAAGAGGGAGCCGAACAGCAGAAATCAAAACACCTGATGAGGGGACCATTTTGGGGCAGTGGGAGGAAAGAGTTACCTTCTGTGATTTTATACTCCCCATAATGAATGGGAGAAAAGTCTCTTCTCGTTCTTTTATACTATTATAAACTTATTTCTTATGGATTTTATGAAATTAATATAGCTGGATTAATGAAAATCATATGGAAACTAATGCTTTACCTGTGTTATCTGCTTCTGAATTATTTGCTGAAAAAGAATGAAGATATACCCTAGAAATATTACCTGCTTTCAGTATAGTAAAGTATCTTAATAATTGTGGAAAAGGGAAAAAATCCTTAGAAAGTAAGCCTTCAAAGCAGCTAATACAATTTTTATAGTTGTATTTTGAAACAGGATTGTGTAAAGCTGAATTTATCTTTTTTTTTAACTTCAGATGCTGTCAAGTTATTTAATTTTAAAAACCTAGAGGAATGGGTATTATATATTTCATAATGCTTTTAAAAGCGGTTGCATGGTTGAATTTTCAGGTCTAAATTAACAGTGCTTCACTTTAAATACCAGAGAAATAGAAACCACATATCTTAGCATACAGTTATGCATTTGCACGTCTGTCATTGAGCCATCACAGCATACTCTTGCAAAACAGAATATTAAATATGACAGTGCTTAGACCATAAGTTCTACTGTGTTGTTGCTATTCTTTTTGTATTTAAGGCCTTTTGGTGATGTATGCCCTTGTTAGCTAAGGTCAGTGAGCACTAGTAAGCAAATGAATATGATGTAAATTTGTAGAAGCCATTTGCTGAAAGTATGGACATACCTCACAGAGGTGACGTCCAGCTGTTACTGAACTCACTCTCTCTCCTTGTCTAGTGTAAATGCCAGAGAAACCCAACAGACTGACTCCCCTCACGCTTATTGAAACTAAGTCATGACTATCTATAGTTCAGGATACATAGCTGATGGAAATGTAACACCTGACATCCTTTTACCTCTGTTTCCAGGAAAGCTCACCTTATTTTTTTTTTGTGATTTGATGAATGGCCTAATTCTTTTCTGAAAACACATGGAAATTTTGCATATCATCTCTTGGATGAGAAAGGCATAGAAAGAGTAAGACTGACTTTACAGCTTTGTGCTGTGGGAAGGTGATACAAAAAGGCCCACATGATACTTTCAACCTCTGTGTGGGAAGGGAGAGACTCTGTAGGTACTCGTATATTGGCAAACACTTTGAGCTGCAGCTACTTGCCTGGGAAAAGGTTGGTTAGGCTAAGCCTAATCCAAAATTACCTCAGAAATTCCTTCCTGTACTGTACAATCTCTTCTCTTCCTTAAGAAACTTTCCCTTCCAGAAATCCCCTCCCTCTTACTCTGAAATTGGTGTTTAGGCCACTTCTCTGGGAATGAGTAGACTGTTGTTCTGAGTAAAATGGAGTTTTTTCAAGGAAGAGGTTGAGTGGCCTGTCATGTCCCAGAAGAGCTAATATCTTGCTCTTCAGCCACTGCACTTTCCCACATCATTCTGCCATTGCTCAACTATTAGATAAAATGCGTATGATCTCTTTGATCCTTCTTTTACATGTGTTTCCTGTTGAAAGGATGAATTTAGGTACCTACTTTCAGAGAAGGTTTGGGGCTGTGAATCCCCAAAAATAGTTTCCTCAGGAGACATCCAGACTTACTGCTGGGATACATGATGGCATACCCAGGACCTTCTGAGAACTAGTTTTTGTTGGGTTTCCTTTCTGTGGAAGTTACAGTGTGGGAAATTACAGTGTGGGTGGTAACTCATGTGTGTGCTAGTTTTGTCCCATTATTGACTACATGTATGGCCTTGGCATGCATCAGAGACTGGGTAAATGAGTACTAAATCCAACCATACAGATATCCCAACCAAGAACTGAAGCCCTGTCATCACCTCAGCAGGGCTTGGCAGCCATTTTATCCACTCTTTGACTGGCCTTCAGTTTCTCCAAACCATTCTAGGATTCTATCTCTTCCCAGGGAGACAGAGTATCTAATTCAGGCCTGGAATGACATTGGGCAGCAGGGCACCTAGAAATGAAGCATTATGATAATGAATAGCTAGGTCATACAGCTGCAAGGAAATTATCAAATCAATTTGCCATGTGTCACACAGGGATTCTCATCTCCGATTTGTTGATCTTTCATACTTGTTAGCTTGCATCTGCTCTCTGCTCTGGTAAACCAGTATTTGGCAGTGAGAACCAGGTGCAGCCCGGAGTAAAGACATGCCACAGTCCAGGGTATACGTATGCTATCTCATGAATCTCTTGATCTGGAGACCTTCATCCTAGTGCTGACCAAAAAATGTCAGTAAAGAGCCAATATAAATGTAACCTGAGGTTTTAAATACCTATGCATCTAAGTGCTATTTGTGACTACCATTTGCCTTTAGCTTTGAATAAATTCACATGTCAATCATGTATACTAATTCAAAGACTTACTGGCCTTCAAAACGGTAAAAAGAAACTATCAAAGTCAAAAAAGTTTTCCTTTTGGAAAGGATTTCTCCTCAGAGTTCCTTTTTGCTGCATTCTTTTCTCACACATTCCTTGCGTTGCTAGGGTTTCAAAGGGCAGGTGCAAAAAAACCTAATAGAAGTGAGATTTAGCTTAGCTAATACCTTCCCTTCATGTAAAATTAGTCCCTAGGACACTACACTAGAGAAAGAAAAAAACATTCTGTCCCTCCATCAGATTGCTTCCTTTAGCTTTTTTTTTTTACTAAGCCTCAGACATTATGGCTATTAATATTCTCAGATCCTCTTCTCAGCTTATCATAAAACATCTGCTCCCATTTTGTCCAGTTTGGTGACAGAGATGTATGGCATGCTACAATGTATTAATAATGCTCTTCTTTTGAATAAGTATCTTCCCTTTGATTCACACTGTTAAATAATCTAATCCATGTGCTGGAATGACAGTTAGAATCAACTGTAAGAATATTGGTTGGTATGGCAGGGGGACATTCCTCTGCTGGTTTATTTTTCTTTAGTATTAGTGTTACATTGGCTTGTCTCAAAGTCTGTAATAAATTGCTTTTCTCTCAGGAATTTTCAAATAATTTAGTTAAGAGATTGCTAACCATATGTAAAATAATTTCTATTCAGTCCTGGCCTACATCCACTAGTCCTAAAGCTATATTGTTTTAGAGATTTCATACGGCTAGCCTGTCACTAAATGTATAGGAAAATCCTTTTCTTTTTTAAGCTCAGGGGGGTTTTTTTGGCAACACAAGTAACATAAACATCATCTTGGGGTGCCTAATATCATGTAATGACTGAGACAAGTCAGTTAAAGTGTTTTATAAGATTCTTCAGCAATACTGAGATCTTGTGATAATATCAGTTAGGCTAAAGGAGAGTCTACTTTATGAGTTTACATGCTAGAATCTACCTACCATGTGTATGCTTTTTTAATTAAGCAGAGTTTAAATTGAACACACCCATTCCACCCTTTTCCTGCTTCTCTGTTTTAAAGAGTTATCTACATCTTCTCCCAGTCCTTAATTTTGTACCCAAACACCCATCTGAAAAACTGCACCTCATTCATTTATTATTTCCTTTATTTCCAATACTGAAATTGTCAAGTATAACCCTGTGGCTCATTGAGAACCAACATGAAACACAACTACATTTCCTTCATGTTAGAGGTGTTTGCTTGGGGATCTTTGGGTTTATTAATGTTTACCTAGCTAGTCGACGAGAATTTTTGTCAAGTAGTGGTGTATACAGGGCAATGACAATGATAGTGTAAATTTGCCTCTATTACTTCCTGATATCAGGATTCTGCTGCACTGCCAATTTCATATCTGTTGTTATTATTTGTTTGACAGAATCAAAAACATGCCAGGTGCTTTGCAAAACAGAGAACAAGAGAAATCCCTTTCCAGAAGAGATGACAGCCTGAATAGAAATGACATAATGGCAGGAGACAAAGGAAGCAGAAAGGGGAAGCAAAACAAGAGTTATAACCATAAGATCATGAGATTGGTTTGGAGGCACAGTGAACGCTATGAGGCATTTTTTTAAAGCGCATAAGGACTGTAGTTGGGATTAGAGAATGGAAATGTAGAAAAGAAGCATGGAAAGGAATGGAGAAGAAGGGAGGAACAGACTGGCAACAGGAGGAAGAGTAAACAGGTGTGTGGGAGAGGCCAGAACACACACCTGACAAACTGAGGATTATGACTAATGCCAAGAATGAAAGACCACATCTGAAGAGCATGATGATTTCAGGAGGATGGCGAAGCAGGACATGGCGATGCTGCTAGGGAGAGAAGAGCCAGCAAAGCTGCCCTGGAAGCCTGCCCTGGAAGCTCCTCACACTAATATAACCCTGCTTCCCCATCTTCTTTCTAGCTCCCCTCTTATACACAAAATATGTATATAGAAGAGCAAAGGAGAAGGAGAAGCAGCTAAATCAAACATTTCCAAAGATCCTGCTGGGGAAGAAGTTTAAGGTGGGATGATACAGATTTACTCCTGCTGCTGCTGCTGCTGGTAGCAAGTGGCAGAGAGCAGCATCCTGTTAGCCTTTCTCATGCAGACAAATCAATGCGAGCCTTTGCCACTACTTACAAAAGGCCTTGCTGAGAAATACTCAGCAAAATTATAATACTCCAGCCAGTCCAGCACATTTTAAAATGTCCTTTCATTCTAGATCAGAAAGAAGCAGAAATGATAACATTCACAGTGAAATGGAATCAGGGAAGAAAAATATTTGAGCAGTTTCTTTTAAAGCTGAAAATAATCATTTCAGTATTACAGAAAAATATAAGGGGGATTTTGCTTGATGAAAAAAACACATTTTATAACTTTTCATGAAAATTTCTGATAAAATTGGGGATTATTTCAATTATGTCGGATTGCCTTTTTTTTTCCTAGAAAATTGGTGTTGTTTTTAGAAGGAAACTGGAAAATTGCCATTTTCAGTCTGTCAGACATTTTAAACTACCCTGATTTCCAAGGTAAGAGTTCTTCAGGAGTAAGAAAGCTGCAAAGTGGCCGGTCTAATCTCTTCCTCACTTCCTTCTCCTCTGCTTCGGTGATCAGACATGTCGAATGACTAGGCTGCAAAGAGAAAAAACAGTTTCTATGTCTCCCTGAGAAAAGGCATTTTGCCAACTTCTTTAAGAATTATTAACTAGATCTGCTTACAGGAAGTTACTTTTTTTGCTGCAGACTATGTGTCCATTTAAATCCTCCTCACAGCTCTTCCATTTTGCCTGGGAAAATTTATCAGAAAGCACAATGGAAAGCCTCAGATCTTTCTGTCTCCAGTGAAACTCTTTTTAGACATAGTTATAGCCTGGCAGATGTTCTGGTATGACAGTTGAGAGACTACTACTGGTAATGGAGTATTCTATTACTTTGGCATATACAGACACTGTTTGCTTGGTACTTATGACCACAAAGTATTGATATTTAGGCTACTGTAGGTACTTACCCATTGTATTTTTTCTTACGAGTTTTAGAGGACAGCACTGGATAAATTTTTCTCCTCCTTCAGGGTAACACAGCTTTGCATGAGTCATTCATCTTGAATGTACAACAGAGTGATAGCAAGTTGGTTATTGTGACACCTTATCAATGTGACGCCCATTTTTAGTCTCTTCTAGCAGTGGAATGATTTAAGTATTGTCTAGTGGAGACAACAGCCTTGTTTAAGAATATCTTGGTGACTCTGGATAGGATTCAAATAATTCATTTAGGTGAGGAGGAGACAATTGAAAGTCATAGCTGAAATATTACCAAAAATCCTTAACTGGTTGGATTTGTCCATCATTTGCTTGACAATTTTGGTAAATGGTGGCTTACTGGATTCTCAAATGGCAGCAATGGCCAAGTACATTTTTTTTATTGTCTTCAATTTGAACTTTGCTTAAGTTAATTGCACTCTTGTCACCTCAGGGTACCATTTTAGCAATGAGGTTTACAGAACATACTCTGTCAATGTAGAAACTTCAGCTACTAAAGAACATACTAGGTATAGAGAGTTAACAAAATGCTCAGCAGTGCTTGAAGAATCGGGCCCACCTCAGTAATTTCTCTCCACCATTATTGAAATAATACTGGTTTTAAATCATATAGCCATGGTGTCAACTCACAAAATCTACCCTGCTTAAATTCCTTTTGCGATCAAACGTAGCTCAAAGTTTTATAACAGTCCACATATCATTAAAAAAAAGAGATTGCAAAGCAGTGTCGTAGTATCTCCCCACAATACAGAATTTTTTACATATAATTTTTACATATTTGAAAGAACCGCATTAACTCAGTTGCATACAACTTTTTGCAATAATAGACTCAGCATAAAGCAATATCATAACATATTTAGTATTTCTATTAATTATATTTAGCCAAGCTCCAGATTTTGCATAATTTTGCCCCTGCTTCTGGCATGATAGCAGATATGGAAGATGTGTGTACCTACCTTTTGGCCCTGAGAGAGGATTCCTCTGTGTGCACCTTCCTACTCTCTGCTTCCGAAATAAAAGATAATTTCAATTGGGAAAGGTGGCATAACCTCTGAAAACTGCAGTTTGACCTACCTTCTGAGTTCAGACACTGAACTGGATGCTTGATTTGGGAAGGGATTTAATACCAGCTACCTCAGTAGCCACGTGGTGTTAAAGGAAAAAGGCTGAAAACAAGAGTATTATAATGTATCCTGAGAGTAAATGACAGCATGATTACTTTGCCTATAATTTTATTTATTTTTTTTAACCTTGCCTATACTTTTCCTGCCAGTCCTTTCCTATTGTTACCTATCAGCTTTTCCAAGAAGACACTTGGTTGTGCATAAAGTAAGAATAGCCGCACTGACTCAAACCACAAGTCCATGTAGTCCTGTGTACCTGGCAGGTGTCCTGCCTTTGTAGGGGTACAGTCCTGTTGTTTTAAGGCCTCCACTGTCCCCTACAGATTAGGAACACCTTCAGCTGTTGAATTTCAGACACCTTCAGGGCTCTGTATCCAATGTGTACAGTTCAAATGCTTCCTAAATCAGGGGATGCACTATGTTTAGTAGTCTGAATTTGTCCTAGATCCTGTGAATTTACTTCCTCCTTCTGTCTCGCTTTCTCTCTCTGTCTTGCCCTTCTTTCTTCTGAAATAGAATGATCAGGGCTGCATGAATTATTCAACATAAGAGTGTATGATGTATTTATACAGTGATATAGCGATACAGTGTATTTATACAGTGATATATATATATGTTTTCTATTTTGTTTACAGTTTCTTTCTTAATCATCCAAATATCCTGTTTCACATTTTTACTTGATACTGAGTGCTTGACTTGATGTTTTCAGAGAGCTGTCTAATATTAATTCATTATTTTTTTCTTCTCAAGCAATAGTTAATTTGTAGTCCCTGCCTGTGTATATATAGTTAGATTTATTTTTCCCTTGTGCATTTCTTTCTGCTTTATTAAATTTCATCACCACTTTATTGCCAATGGCATTCAAAATTGTGAAATCATTTTGCAGTTCCTTACAGGCAGCTTCTGATTTAACTTTAAAAAATCATTTTGTATCAAAGTTTCTCATCTGACAGTTCTTAGATATCACATTTCCCTTTGCTACTAATAAAAGTACTTTTGCTTAAATACTTTGTTTTAATTCATGCCTCAGTCCAGAAATCTTTACACATGCTTAAGTGCCCTGTTGCTGTAATTCACTTCTGCATTTTTCAGGATGGGGGAGGGAGGCCTTCAAGCTATTGTCATTTATGTTTTAGTAATTGGAAACTTTAAAAGTAGAATTTAGACCTTCTTATTGCCTACTGGTTCTGACAGAGTGGTTATACAACCTTCAAAGTGAAAAATTGCTAAGGGCTGGATCCGTAAAGTGCATTTAGGAATAGCCTTTAGCCTCTTGGATGTCCTGACTCCTCACAGAAGCTATAAACCCAGATTAGGCACATCCCTTTATACTGAAAGAGGACAGCTGGGTGTTTAGCAACAGCCTCAACCAACTCTGGCGTACCGAGCAGGGAACAGTCTGAGTGAACTGGAAAAACAGCCAGATGAGGGAAATAAAACAGGTGAATGGTGTGCTGATATTCGTATATTTTTCAACACTCACTTACTCATGGGAATACAGGGTGTTGTGAGGTGAGACTTTCAGCATCTCTCCCACAGTAGCTGTTCCTCTTGTTTATCCCCCTGTTCCCTGCAGTGAGCTCTAGCATCAAACTACAATGCTGAGGTGCCAATCCCTCTCTTCCTCTCTATCCCAGGAAATATTGAACTTTCAGGGTTAGGCAGCAACTGAGCAGAATTTGGGGAACTACCCTGTCAGTGTGAGCACCCAAAGCTGCCTTTAGCCAATTCTGTTTCATTGCTGGTCTAAGCTAGAGTCTGTGTTATAATACCAGTGAAAGCAGTGAGATTAATTTGAACCCTGACTTAGCAAATCCGTTAAACTTGCTTGTGTAAAAAGTAATCACTTTCTATATCTTACCTTCACTGAAATGGCATTTTAGTAATTCTCCAAAACTTATTCTCTGTCCACACAAGCATCATGCCATGACCCATGTTACCTTATGTGAATATTGAGAGTATGTAATTGTAGACAGGTAAGTAGACCCTATGAGTTCTTAGTATTCATAACATACCAGAAATCTTACACAATGCGGGAAATAAGTGGGCGATATAAGTGCGCGATGACTGGCATTTAGTGTTTCTCAAGCTGAGTTGCATCTTGCATATTTGAGAGGAGGAATGAAGAGCTTATTTATTTATTTATTTATTTATTAGAAACATCTTCACTTGCCTATATTAAAAAAATACAGAAATATGTAGTACTGTGTTTATTATTCTCTAGTTATAAAAGTAATTCTTTCAAAAGCTATAGCTAGACTCGGCTGGCCAGTGACAGAAGAGAACTAGCTGTCAGAGGAGATTTGTGATGTTCCTAGAGAAACTGTTATGAATTTCCATCTGTTCCATTACAGTGTAGATGCCTGTAAATCTTTCTCTGAATCAGTAGAACTTTGAGAACTAATAAGCCAAAAATTAAGAGACTTCACAAACTATCAAATCAAACTGCCATGCAATGTTTTAAAAATTAATAAGCCCTGAATGACTGCTATCTCTATCTCTATCATCTATATCTAAGTATCTATACTAATAAAGGCTAGTTCCCACATCTATAAATAATTTCTTACTTTTGCACTTTATTATTAGACATGTATGTTGGCCCAGTCTCTCCATTAGTTCAGCATTTTTTTGTATTGCTGATGATAACTTTAATGGGTTCTGCTTTCTAATGAACAGATATTAATAGAGTAACAATGGCACGCAGCAATAAAATAAAAGAGAGCAAACAGAAATCTGGAATTAGAGGAAAATTCATAACAAATCCAGGTCAGCCAGTCTTTCCTGCAATGTACTGGGCAGGTACAGCTCTTTATATATACAATGCCAAAATGGCAAAGAAAGAGGATTTTTATGTACTGATGCCTAACAACAGTAAAGCTATTTCTAGGAGATCTAATATGCTCAGTGACACAAAGGAAGGAACTGGTAAAAGGGTTGTGGTTTTAAACTTGGCCAAAAAATTCTAAGTAATAACTTTAAGTTGATAAACTGTTTTGCCAGTTCTGTCATTGTGTGTTCACAACAGGTCCTTTAGGAATGATCACTCCTTGCTCACATCCCATCTCACCAGCCCATTCTAGCTCTTTTCTTTCTATGTAGACTGGAATCAAAGACTGGATATCCATACCCTTTTTCAGTAGAGCCTCTAGCCCTTCTTTTACCTTCACTTGGACTTGTTCTTGCATTACTTCATTAGTTGTTGGTCTCATGCTTATCTGAGATTTTTACATCTTTTTGGTTGTGTTTTGAATGTAAGTTATACTTACATTATTGAAAAAGATGGATTTGGTTCAATCTTTTTTTCTAATTCAAACCCTCAGAATTTAGGAAGTGAGAAATGATTGAATCTTTAGGGGAAGAAAAAAAAAAGAATCATCTTCTCTAGTTCTGTAAAAGCAAAACTTTTCCTGTGATATAAATTTGTACTAAGGTTTCCAAAAGTATCGAAACTCAACTTGAAACCTTTTATGGGAAACTAACTTTTTTTTAAGTACTGATTTCCAAACCTCTGAAATACAGGAATTCTCAGTTTATTACAAACTGCAGAAATCGAAAAAAGACATCTTTAAAATGAAAGGAACACCCTAAGTTAGTGAGTTTTCTTTGACATTTAGGGCCTTGATTTATTTTATGCTCAAGGTCTCTCTTTCTTATAAATGCATACATATATATCTGCACTTTCATAGAATAAAATCATAGAATCATTTAGGTTGAAAAGACCTTTAAGATCATCAAGTCCATCCGTTAACATAACACTGCCAAGTCCACCACTAAATCATGTCCCTAAGCACCACATGTACTCCTCTTTCAAATACCTCCAGGGATGGTGACTCAACCACTTCCCTGGGCAGCCTGTTCCAATGCTTGACAACCCTTTCAGAGAAGAGATTTTTCCTGATATCCAATCTAAACCTCCCCTAGCACAACTTGAGGCCATTTCCTCTTGTCCTATCACTTGTCACTTGAGATAACAGACCAACACCCACCTCACCACAACCCCCTTTCAGATAGTTGCAGAGCGCGATAAGGTCTCCCCTCAGCCTCCTTTTCTGTAGACTAAATAACCCCAGCTCTCTCAACCGCTCCTCATAAGGCTTGTTCTCTAGACCCTTCACCAGCTTCTTTGCCCTTCTTTAGAAACACTCCAGCCCTTCAATATCTTTCTTGTAGTGAAGGGCCCAAAACTGAACACAGTATTTGAGGTGCAGCCTCACCAGTGCCAAGTACAAGGGTACAAACACTCCCCTAGTCCTGCTGGCCACACTATTTCTGATACAGGCCAGGATGCCATTGGCCTTCTTGGCCACCTGGGCACACTGCTGGCTCCTCTTCAGCCGGCTGTCGACCAGCACCCCCAGGTCCTTTTCTGCGGGGCAGCTTTCCAGCCACTCTTCCCCAAGCCTGTAGCATTGCCTGGGGTTGTTGTGACCCAAGTGCAGGACCCAGAACTTGGCCTTGTTGAACCGCATACAGTTGGCCTCGGGCCATCGATCCAGCCTGTCCAGATCCCTCTGCAGAGCCTTCCTACCCTCCACTAAATCAACACTCCCGCCCAACTTGGTGTCATCTGCAAACTTGCTGAGGGTGCACCTGATCCCCTCATCCAGATCACTGATAAAGATACTGAACAGAACTGGCCCCAAAACTAAGCCCTGGGGGACTCCACTTGTGACCAGCTGCCAACTGGATTTGACTCCATTCACCACGACTCTCTGGGCTCGGCCGTCCAGCAAGTGCACCTGTCCAAGCCATGAGCAGCCAGTTTCTCCAGGAGAATCCTGTGTGAAACGGTGTCAAAGGCTTAACTAAAGTCCAGGTAGACAACATCCACAGCCTTTCCCTCATCCACTAGGTGGGTCACCTGGTCATACAAGGAGATCAGGCTAGTCAAGCAGGACCTGCCTTTCATAAACCCGTGCTGACTGGTCCTGATTACCTGGTTGTCCTGTACATGCTGTGTGATGGTACTCAAGATGATCTGCTCCATAACCTTCCCCAGCACCAAGGTCAGGCTGACAGGCCTGTAGTTCCTCCTTCTGGCCCTTCTTGTAGATGGGCATCACATTTGCTAACCTCCAGTCAACTGGGTCCTCCCCAGTTAGCTGGGACTGCTGGTAGATGATGGAAAGTGGCTTGGTGAGCACTTCCGCCAGCTCCCTCAGTACCCTTGGGTGGATCCCATCTGGACCCATAGACTTGTGGGTGTCTAAGTGGTGTAGCAGGTCGCTAACTATTTCGCTTGGATTGTGGGGGCTTCATTCTGCTCCCTGTCCTTATCTTCCAGCTCAGGGTGCTGGGTACCCTGAGAACAACTGGTCTTACTATTAAAGACTGAGACAAAGAAGACATTAAGTACCTCAGCCTTTTGCTCATCCTTTGTCATTATGTTTCCCCTGCATCCAGTAAAGGATGAAGATTCTCCTTAGCCCTCCTTTTGTTCCTAATGTATTTATAGAAACATTTTTTATTGTGTTTTATAGCAGTCGCCAGGTTAAGTTCTAGTTAGGCTTTGGACTTTCTCATCTTCTCCCTGCATAATCTTACAATATCCTTGTAGTTCTCCTGAGTTGCCTGCCCCTTCTTCCAAAGGTCATAAACTCTCTTCTTTTTCCTGAGTTCCATCCAAAGCTCTCTCTTCAGCCAGGCCAGTCTTCTTCCCCGCCAGCTTGTTTTCTGGCACATGGGGACAGCCTGCTCCTGCGCCTTTAAGACTTCCTTCTTGAAGAATGTCCAGCCTTCCTGGACTCCTCTGCCCTTCAGGACTGCCCCCAAGGGACTCTGTCCACCAGGTCCCTAAACAGGCCAAAGTCAGCCCTCCAGAAGTCCAAGGTGGCAGTTCTGCTGACCCCCCTCCTTACTTCTCCAAGAATCGAAAACTGTCATTTCATGATTGCTATGCCCAAGATGGCCTCCAACCATCACATCACCCACAAGTCCCTCCCTGTTCACAAACAACAGGTCCAGCGGGGTACCTTCCCTAGTTGGCTCACTCACCAGCTGTGTCAAGAAGTTATCTTCCACACACTCTAGGAAAGTCCTAGACTGCTTCCTCTCCCCTGTATTATATTTCCAGCAGACATCTGGTAAGTTGAAGTCCCCCACGAGAACAGGAGCTAACGATTGTGAGACTTTCCCCAGCTGCTTATAGAATACCTTTTCTTCCTCTTCATCCTGGTTGGGTGGTCTATAACAGACTCCCACCATGATATCTGCCTTGTTGGCCTTTGCCCGGATTCTTACCTGTAAACAGTCAACCCTATCTTCACTATCATTAAGCTCTAGACAATCAAAACACTCCGTAACATACAGGGCTACCCCACTGCCTCTCCTTCCTTGCCTGTCCTTTCTGAAGAGTTTATAGCCATCCATTGCAGAAGTCCAGTTGTGTGAGTCATCCCACCATATTTCTGTTACAGCGACTATATCATAGTTTCCCTGCTGCACAATGACTTCCAGATCCTCCTGTTTGCTGCCCATGCTGCATGCATTGGAGTAGATGAGTAGCACGGGAAGTCTCTCCATTTTAATGTTACAAATGAACTTTTAACCAGTGGACAGAAATTCTTATCAAAGCTGAATCATCAAAGAAAACAAATTGAGATGGTCAGTTTGGAGGCAGGTTTTCTAATAAATTCAAGGAGTTGGTTATATGTTCATTAAATATTTCAGATAAGTGAAACTTTAAAGAAGATGCACTGTTGTCAACCCTAATTAATACTAATTTGGACAAGAATATTTCAAACCCTGCTGTAGTCCACCATTGAAATAACTATCTCCAGAGCAATAGTACCATTTCAAAATTGTATCTCAGTAACTAGAGCCAGCAGAAATTTCTTTAGGCAATTTAAGATCTACAATTTTCTGTAATACTGTAAAGTATTTATATGGTCAAGAATTTACCAATTAATCTGTAGAAATATATGGAGCACATTCTTTCTCAAAACTTCATGCTGTAATGTTTTCTAACCTCTGTTGAAAACACAGTTTAAGCATAACTTATAGAAAAAATAGGCAAATCTCACAGCAAAAGAAAAGAGCAGACTTTTGTAGATTAATCTAATTAAGTCTACAGCTAGTACAACATATTAATATTATCCCTCTCTGCCAAATAAAAATGTAGGAATTGTCACACTAGTCCATTCAATATAATATTTTATCTGTACCGTGATCAGTAGCTGTACATCCATTTTGATAGATGAATAGTGTGCTGGTTTTGGCTGGGGTAGAGTTAACTTTCTTCATAGCAGCTAGTATGGGGCTGTGTTTTGGATTTGTGCTGGAAACAGTGTTGATAAAGCAGGGATGTTTTAGTTACTGCTGAGCAGTGCTTACACAGAGTCAAGGCCTTTTCTGCTTCTCACCGCCAGCGAGTAGGCTGGGGGTGCACAAGAAGTTGGGAGGGGACACAGCCGGGACAGCTGACCCCAACTGACCAAAGGGATATTCCATACCATATGACGTCATGTTCAGCATATAAAGCTGGGGGAAGAAGAAGGAAGGGGGGGACATTCGGAGTAATGGCGTTTGTCTTCCCAAGTAACCGTTACGTGTGATGGAGCCCTGCTTTCCTGGAGATGGCTGAACACCTGCCTGCCGATGGGAAGTGGTGAATGAATTCCTTGTTTTGCTTTGCTTGCGTGTGCGGCTTTTGCTTTACCTATTAAATTGTCTTTATCTCAACCCACGAGCTTTCTCACTTTTACTCTTCCGATTCTCTCCCCCATCCCACCTGGGGGGAGTGAGCGAGCGGCTGTGTGGTGCTTGGTTGCCAGCTGGGCTTAAACCACGACAAATAGAAAAAATAAAACAAAGAATATAGATACTTGTGTCATCATATCCTAATTATCACCAAAGCTGTGCATAAATTTTTAGGTAGATCTAGACAAAAGCAAAAAGGCTTTTGCTGGGCAAAAGCTAAAAGTTCTTGCTCTAAGTTTACCAGAAATTCTCTCTGCCTACCCATGGGTGCACACAGATATTCAAGCACACATGCACAAATAGATGTACAGAGGCCAGTCAAAAGGTCTTATCTGTGTTTCTCTACTCAGGAACTACAGGCATGTTCAGAATTAAACAACTTTAAAAGGAAAACTTAACCTTTGCATGATATCTGGATTGAAATGGCACAGAAACCTTCATGTGTATAAAGATGTAATTTTCGGAAATCCAACAAAAACAAGCACTCGAAGATGTAGTCTGCATTCTTGCTTGCCTATCTATGCATCCATCTTTTGCTTTTATGTTGAGAACGTCTTTATTTTCCACCACTTCACTCCTGGGCTTTTGGAGAAGAGTAACAGAATCGCTGACTAACTGCATTCCCCCAAGGGACCCAGGAAAAAACCTCAGAATTGTATAAATGTGTACTTTAAAGTAACGAAATAGTCCCTCTGTCACCCTTGAAAATAGGGGGCACTACTTTCCTCACTTCCTTCCCTCCAGGCTGCCCTCATATGTGTTTCTATACTGAAGTATTCCCAAGGGAGAAAACAGTGCAGAAGTTCTGAAACTCATATTTTTCTTTTTTTTTTAAATCATGATTACCAGTGGAAATGGATTTGGTAAGGAGAATGTAACCAGGATTAAAAATATCAGGTGCTATTAGGTGACTTTAAATGTAATGAAATCTCAAGGTCAACTTCATTTCTTGCCTCTCCTTATCTCTCTGACACATAGTACTGTATCTCAGTAGCCACCACCAACAGCTACCATCAGAATGCTTGGCTAATTAGTAATCAGTCATGTCACTTGGTGTGATCTCATCCAGTCTGACTATTGAACCTGAGTACAAGAACAAAAAAGGAAATTGGAAACTCTTAGCAACTATGTGTTTAGTCCACTTATTTTCAGCAGCATTATGTACCTGCAGTTCAAGCTTTCATTATGCTACACTAATAGGCATGTTTGAATTTGATGGTTTTGGTAGTCATTCATTTAGGAATAGTCTGTAGCACTAAGAAGCACGACATTTAACTGCCAGCCAAATAACCCCATCAAATGCTAAAATATAAGATTTCTTAGCAGTTTAACAGCATTAAGATGAGGAAAAAGCTTTTTAATAAAATTCCTAATCATATATCCTTTCTCATCAGTAACCATTTTCAGCATAGAAAGTACCCATCATAGCTGAATGAAACCAGAGAGCATCTCATTGCTGGGGCCTGATCCAGTAAAACACTTAAGCACACCTAGAATATAAGTACAAGAATATCTCAGCAAAGTTACAGTAATCACCCACATGATTAAAATTACACAGAAATGTAGGTGCTTTTCTGGATTAGGGTGTAAGGAATGAAGCATTTAAGATCAGCCTTTCATGTAGGAAAAATATTTACAAATCTTTTTAAGAGATGACATATAAATAAAAATTACTGTCTTGCCTTTTGACTGCTAGACTCAGGACAGCTTCACATGTGAAAATCCTGCACATTAAATGATCACTTTATTTTCAAACTAAACAGCTGTCTGAAATGGCAATCATAAAGTGCCAATCTCTGCTACCAATAAACAAAAGTAAATCACAGCAGAAAACTCGTTTATGTGCAGTAATCTCCAGAGGATTAGCATTTCAAGGGATCAGATTTCCTAAAACTCCTCTTTCCTGATAACAGACTCTGCTGTGAGGTGACACACCAATAGGCATAAATTATCTAGAGCTACAGATAAGCAGAGGCCATTTGGGTGTTCGGAGTGCAATATAAATAGATGCAAAACAGTAGGGGAACTGGTGCTCATCACAAACCTCAACAGGATTAGCAGTTCAAGCTCTGATTTCCTTGCTGTTGTTAGCTGTGATTTATCATCAGACAGTGACTGAGAGTCTGTCTTATCTGTGATAATTTAATGGCTTAATGGCAGTCCCTTTATCTGGGGGTCATAATTAAGCTTGTTTGATCAGTTTCCTAACAAGCACCTTGTCTGTATTTTTAGCTATGCCTATTTTTTCTCTGGGTGTAGGAGCATTTTTGCTAATTAGTATTAACAGTATTATTGTTAACAATTATTGGTAATGATGACAATCTCCTAAAAGGCTAGCATTTATCTGGAGGAAAAATACAAGCCAAAAAAAGATGCAAGACTTTTTGAATTTAAATACATCTACGGGAGATTTTAACTGCAGTGTCTCAGCAACTCTTTAGTTTGTTGCTTTCGAATCTAACTAAAATACATAACTGAAAATGAAAAACCACTGCATAAAATAATTTTCAGTTGAATAATTTTCTCTGGTACAAAATTAATATAAATTTGAAAGTAAAGATGACTGCTATCTTACGGTGCCTTTACTGTCCCTCTCTATCATCCTACTAATGAGCTGTTTCTTCCACTGTCATGAGAATTTTCTCAATAAAAGATGAACTTTAAGACCTTATTACAGCTGTTTAAGAACACAGGTGCCATCCAAATGAATCTAGTGACAGTTTATTTGTTAACATTACTAGAAAAAGAAGCAAATAATTTTTTAAGATGTACTGAATATTACATATTTGAAAGGACAACTTTCCAAGATTTTAAATCTTTTTTTTTTTTTTTTAAGTACAATACAGTGACCAGCAAACAGACAGCTACACAAAATGTGAGGGGGTTTTCGCTTTTTTTAAGGAAGACCAAATGGAAAATGAAAAATATTCAGATTGACCACATTACTTTCTTAAATGTTGATGCAATTTTCTTAAGGAAATATCTAGGAGGCCACAACGAGAGGTGAATAGGTTACTTACTGATATTTAGGGAAAGAGTGATTGGCTATAGAAAGACATCTAAAAAAACCTGATCACACATATATAAACACAGGAGGTATGGGTGTAATATGTGTGTATGTATGTATACAAATCTATGTATATGTGCATTTATGTGTATTTGCACATCTATGTATGTGTTTATGTATTATATATTTTATGTTTAGGTATAATTTTAGTCATATATTTATGCATTCGCAGATTTATTGAAGTCTGTCTTCAAAATAGGTCTTATTTCTCTTTTGAAGAAAAAATTAATAGTGGGACAGAGAATCTATGTGTCTAGCCTAAATTAATTATTTAGGTACCGTAATTAATGCAGAAAGACAAGGTTCATTAGAGGGTGAGTCCTTCCACTTACCTGAGTCGCTTGTTTTAGAATTGGATGCATTGCATTTCTCATGGCTATAGATAAACCCCAGGTGACATGGATAAGCTTGTAGATGGCTGAAGGTTAGGTGAGATTAATTCCACCCACATGAATGGAAGAAAAAATAAATTTCGGAATGAGAATTCCCAATACTTTCTTATAAAGAAAGTTACCTCCCTGTTCTTTGCAAATGGAAGGACTGTCACAGAAAAATTATCTCATATGTGTGTGTATATAAATATATTTCTTGCCTTGTGCAGAACAGGGCTCACCTGAGACCCTTGAACATACCAGCCTTTACCTCTGGATATTATCAAATAACCTATAGTAATGAGTAGTTGATTAAATAGACAAAGACTTGCAGGCAGAAGCAAAGAAACACAAAACCGAAAACCAACACATATGTTCATTCTCCTGTCCTGGTAATGTAATGTTACTGACTTTTGCTGAGTTTTGCAGGTGGATCAGAAATGGCTTGTGTTCAGCTGTTCGGGTCTGGCAAGCAGGAATTTGATTTTAAGCTTGTTATCTGAGCAAGAGTACAGCAGAGGAATTTACTGGGAGTATTACAGAAGATAGTCTCGAATGAGCTTTGTTCCACACAAAATCCTTGATCCAGATCTTGATGAAATCAAAGAGAAACTTTTCATTGACTGTGGTAGGATCAGGGTGAAGGTGCCAGCCATATTGCAGCAGCAGCTGGCAGTTGCCTGGGAAGCTGAAGTTTTACTGAGATATGAAACAAGCAAAATGTGTGAAAGATAGAAATGACAAGGTGTAAGGGAGATTGCAATATAACACACTGAAATCCTTACCCAGTATCTGCAGCTAAGGCCATTGACACTCGGGTGCTGAGCTGACTCTGGGAGGCCTCGATGAGATAAGCCCACACAAACACCAAGATGTCTGCTTTACACATCTAACTTCTCAGATAACTTTCCAAAACTAACAAGACAGAAACATTTCTTGATGAATATTATTTTTGTTGTTGTCAGTGTGTGACAAGTTTAGCAGATTTTTTTCCACAACTAGAACAAATTGTTAAGGATACATAAAATAGGAATCTTTGCCCAGCTCACAGTGAGAACAGAGACAGCATCGTGCAGTCACCACTGTGCTATTTTGTTAGTTGTTCAACAGCTAGTGCCAGATATAATATAGCCAAATAAACCTCCAAAACCAAAAACATCATGAACCTTGTGAAATGCTGAAACCTTAGTTTTAAGTTCACCAAAGGTTTCAGTGGATCTTGGTATTGTCTGTATAGAAAACAATAAATAACCTAAATGTATCTCCTTGTTTTAATTTTGGCCATTACTTGTCATTACTTGCAGAATTAATGCTCTTTCTAAAAAGAAATCGTAGCTATTACAAAACAACTGCTCACATATCTGAAAACTGAAATAGGTTTTCAGTTGAAATCATGTAGGTTATTGGTTTCTGTCTCTGGGTTCATGGTCAGGATTACAGCTGGATTAAATTTGCCATTTCAGTTTTGTGTAGTGTTGCATGAAAATTGTCATTGTCTGGTAACATTTTCAGTCCCATTGTTCTTCCTGTATTTGTAGCTTTATGACATGATTTTATTGGCTATATGTATATATAAATATAAGTATATTGGTATACACATACATAGATACAGATATATAAAACCATAAATTCTCACTTGTTCTTTGATATTCAAACAGAATCTATTTTCACCCACAAACAGGTATGTTATTACTGGAAAACAGTCCCAAATGTGATTTGAAAACTTCCATCACAAAGATAAATTTTGTTCCCGCTAGCATGTAAATGTTGTTTTCACTAGATTAGATCCAATTATGTATCTATAACAATCTCCTTGATATTTAAGACTTTTTTATTTCATTATGAAAATTTTGCGTAATATGGTCTTCTCCTCCAAATTCTTGAACCCTATTTTCAGTTCTTCCACTGTTTTACTATTTTATTATAGAGAAACCCTTTAATCTCTCTGAACTTCAGTTTACTCATTTGAAGTAGATGAGTAGACAAGTGTGATTTAATTTATGTTTATAAAGCACTTTGAGACCTTGTAATGAAAAATAAGACAGAAGTGATAAATATTCTTAAAGGTACACTCTTTTTCTTTGCTCCAATTTTTGCCAAAATCTATATATTATTGCTAAATTTAGGATTATCTGTTCAACTCATACTCTTTTCACAGTCAGAATTGTTCAAAATGTTACAGCATTATGTATTTTCATACTCAAATCACCATTTTCACAAAAATGTAAAAATATAGTGGGCATGGTATGGTTCTTAGAAAGTGAGTCTTTTTCATGAAATATTTCCTGTAATTTTGTGATGCTCTTATTAAATTCCCAAATTTGCAATTCACTGTGCATTGGCAGACTGCTGTATACATATGAAATACCGATAGTATATGGCTCAAAATGTTCAGCTGTGAAATCTATTGAAAATTTAGTTGTGGGGCAGGCAATGCAATAAGAATGAGCCTGATGATAACATAAACAAGCATCCTATGATCTGTATACACATGAATAAATATTTATAGAAAAAACCCAATATATATAACAATCTTTATAAATGTACAACTAAGGGGTTTTTTCTTTAAAAAAGTAATAATCATGTTGCAATGTTCTAATGTTCTTACATCTCTTTATGAAGAATAATCATTCAATGTCACAAGGTATTTGGTAGTGAACTAGCAATACAAATTCAAACTTTCCTTTGGATTTGGTGGTCTCCACAAATGCAGGGCAGGCAGTGACATATTTACAGTTTTGATCTTACCATTCCAGAGGAACAGGAAGTGTTGGACCTATTCTGGGTCTATTTCGTATTCTGGAATAGAGTTTCTCCCATGATAATCTAGTTGCATAGTTTCAGGATACCACAGCCATTGGTGCTAAGGACCAATATCTAATACTGGGACTTAAGAATGGACAGATCAATGAGGCAGATCAAAACTGGGTTTCCCATTCTTATAAATGGCTCACAAAACCTGCTTCCTTGGGGAAATCTACATAGAGTTTTCTTTTATAATAGCTCTTCAGACCCAATGGGGGTACTAACAAGGGGACCATTTTATAGTCAGAGGTTTTTCTTAGACTTCAAGCAATAACCATCCACAACTGTATTGTTATTTCCTTACAATTTCTATTGTGCTAACGGGGAAAGCAATATCTCTCAGGGATTGAGGGAGATGACAAGTTGGAGAGGGTTATTAATTACTAGTTACCATTCATGGGTTTTCTGTTTAAATGGGCAGGAATATGAGACTGGGATGTGAAATCAAGCTCACATCTCCCAGGCAGCTGTGCAGAGCAGTATCACTGGAAATACATAATTCAGAGCACTTCTAACTTCAAGCTCTTGCATGACATTTTAATGGCTCATTTGACAAAATTATGCAGGGGAAAGAACAAAAATATTAACTCCTCCCAGATGAGAATCAGAAAGAGAGACCATTCCTCTTTTCCTATAGTTGTGCAGGGATACTGTTCTGAAAAAAATGAAGGAGAGTAGAAGTTGTAGGTATCAAGTAAAAAATAAGTCACTATAGTTACTTTGGTAGGTGTCAGCTACTCTGTGTAGCACATAAACCCATGCTGACCTTTAAGTTCCTGAGCAGACTAGGGAAGGTCAGCAGCAGTTACTCACATGCTTACAAATCTGAACCTACCACTGGCAAAGAGAATCTCTCCATATGATTTCTGTGACAAGCAAAATATTGTTCATGTCTTCACCACTGCAATTTCAATAGGTTGGAAACTGGTTTTATATTGCAAATCTTGACATTTTGCTTAGAAAACGTCCTGCCAAGGACAACGTGTGAAGCATTATAACTTACATTTTGAAAAAAAACAGATCCTCAGGGAGAAGTGATGAAACTTCGCTCTCATCAAGATTCTCCCCCAAACACAAGAAAACCGATACACTGCTCTGAAAAACTGTGGTTATAAGTTAAAAGCAGGTTACCACAAAGGGTCAAAAAAACAATGCACAGAGGCCAAATGCTTGCTGTTCTTGAAAGCAGTTAAGGCTTTATCAAACTTTGGTACTAGTATCAGTAGAGCTGGCATAAAAATAAAAGATTCCTTGTGTTGTGAAGAGATTATAAAGATTAGCCTTTACTGAGAAGCCTCCCTGTGTAATACTGGGGAAAAACCCAAACAACTCCCTTATAATTCAGCTTTACTTATCTCATTAACCCTTTTCTTATTGGTGTTATGTCAGGGGGTTTGCCTTTTTCTAATTTGACAAATATCTCTGGCTTAATACTATTATTTAATCAGTGACAACAGCTTCAGAATGCTCAGCTAGACCTGTTCTTCACCTCCTTTGAATTATTATTGTTTCTTGCAAGCAGATAAGTCACTGTTAGTGGCATAGCATGTTCATTTGGGTCTAAATTTACCCTTTCCATGGCCAAAATATCTCAAGGAACATCAGAATTCATACACGTATGCAGTTTCTCTTGCATTCATTGACCGAAAAGCATAATTACTCCTTCCTTCTGTGCAAAGTGAGATGATGATAATTTTTTTCACTAAACCTATAGGTCTCCTGAAAGAAACAAAGTACCTATTGCTTGGCCATGTTGGCTCATTGCCTTTATCACATGCATGTAAGGTGGGAAATGTATTTTCAGAGGCTTTTTCTCATATTCCTAATAGTGAAATTTCCTAGAGTGGAAAAAGATCTAAAGTTATTGAAGGCTGGTGACATCAACTGGTGATGGTTTGTGTTTTGGAGTGAAGGGGAAATACTGAGCTCTACAAAGTCCTTTCATTCTCTTTAAGCTCAGATTTTTAATCCAATGTAGACAAGTAGTTCATTCCTACAGAATTAGAACAAAACCTTATCTTATTGACACCATTTTCCTCTCCTGTTCAAGAAAGGAATGATTCATACCAAATGGTAGTCTGGGTGTTAGTTGGCTGTGAAGTTCTCTGCAGTTATTTCTCAGGCAGTGTACTTCAGTGGCAATTTTATATGCATAGAGACCATAATACCATACATAAGAAAACAAGCCTTCTGGTCAGTTTTTAAAGTTAATATTGTTGCATACATTGCTGTTAAAATGTACACTTTTACACTGTTCTTTCCTTTTCTATGCTTGCATTACCAGTATTTGATGCACATAAAAATGGAACAAACACAGTCTGTAGTAAAAATGTTCTATAATCTGAAGAGCTTCCAAAGTGGTTGAGGGAGAACCTGCTTGTGGTCTACTGAGGACTGGTTGGTCCAAGTTCTCTTCCATGTTCTATTGCAATTAATTAGAGATCACAGAATCACAGAATCACAGAATCACTAAGGTTGGAAAAGACCTGTAAGGTCAAGTCCAACCATCAACTAACACCACCATGCCCATTAAACCATGTCCCACAATACCTCGTCCACATGTTCCTTGAACACCTCCAGTGAGGGTGACTCCACCACTTCCCTGGGCAGCCTCTTCCAGTGTCTCACCACTCTCTCAGGAAAGAAATTTTTCCTAATATCCAGCCTAAACCTCCCCTGGTGCAACTTGAGGCCGTTTCCTCTTGTCCTGTCGCTAGACACTTGGGAGAAGAGACCAACACCCACCTCTCTGCAACCTCCTTTCAGGTAATTGTAGAGAGTGATGAGGTCTCCCATCAGCCTCCACTTCTGCAGACTGAAAGATCTTTCATTTAATTTGATTGGAATCATACTTCCTCTTTTTTTCAGATGTTGTCACAATAAAGAAAGCTCAAAACACATCAGAAACATTTGTCAATATTGTTTTCACCTTTAGAAATCTGTGTAGCAACCCCAGTACTATTAGTGGTCAATTAGAGGAAGGGAAGTGAGTCAATCCAGAAATTATAAGAGATGGAGCCATTCTCAAGGCAATCTTTCTATCAAACAGGAGAGATAATTTCAAAAACTCATTAAATGCTCTGCAATTGTGTTTCAATTGTCTGTTCAGCTATAGGAAGTAATGATTTATGACTGATCTTTCAGCAGTTGTCCTTTCTTGTTAAGAAATAGTTTTGGAGAAAGTCCCAGGAAAGGAAAGGAAAGGAAAGGAAAGGAAAGGAAAGGAAAGGAAAGGAAAGGAAAGGAAAGGAAAGGAAAGGAAAGGAAAGGAAAGGAAAGGAAAGGAAAGGAAAGGAAAGGAAAGGAAAGGAAAGGAAAGGAAAGGAAAGGAAAGGAAAGGAAAGGAAAGGAAATAGCGATACTTTGAGCATTTGAAATATCATAGCAGAATCAAATACCATCAAAATAAAGAGACACGGATGACTTGTAGAATGGCCCATTTTTTGTAATTACATGATTAGATTCATTCAGTGCCATTGATCTCTTCAGATACTTGTGCAGGTCTATTGATCACAAATCTGCCTCACTGTTATACTAACAGATGCACAGTTATTAATATTGGAAAGAATCCACATCCCCTTTTCAGAAAGATCAGAGAAGCCAATTAAGGATGACATGGCCCTTCCTATAAATGGGCAAAATTGATGCCAGAACCTGTGAAAAAAATGCCAGGAAAAAATAATTGTGCCATACATCATAATCTTTTCATTCTTCTCTCCCATTTTAAGCCAATATCTTTGTCAGATCACATGTTCAACATAGCAAGTGCAGCTCTGCAAATGCATGACACCTGCTAACTCTTCTCCTTCCCTTCTCAAACTTCTCATTTACCAACCTCTGTTAAGTGCTCCAGTGGGTTGACACAGCAAAATAAATGCCAAAAAATGCTCTCTACAAGAGCACTAATAGCTCAACAGTACGAGCCAGGGTTATTAAACCACATCCTAAGCAGTGTCTGGGCTATTTGGAAATATAAATAAATAATGAGCAAAATACAGGAAATCTGTGCTCAGAGAGATTAGTATTCCGATTGTTGGGGTTCAGTTAGTGCCAGGAGCTATATGATGTACAAAACATGCTATTTGTATATTCATTTTGCAAGATAAAATCTTAGATCAACTAGCAGAATTGCCTTGGTGAAGAATACTGAAATGACATACTTCATAGATAAACCAATTCAAAGATCATATCACCTGTCTTGCCCGCTTTTGAGATTTTGTCTTATCCTATTCAAACAGGTTATTTTTTTTTACCATACTTATACCTGTTAAAACTGTTTTCATATATGGTTAATGTATTTCCTTGGAGACGACTCCTTCAGATGCTTAAATGCCAAGACAAGTCATTGGCAACAAGATAACTATATTTGCACTGACTGAACAATAAAATCCCCTATGAACAGAACATAGGGGCAGTTTTTACTATCATTTTGGTCATTTAAATGTTGGTAATATTCACATTTTTTTCTTTTCCTTTTTCTCTGATAACTAGGACAAACCTTAAGAATATGGAGGTAAGTGATTTCTTGGACTTCCAAAGATTTGGGGATGCTCTTCCCATGGATGTCTTCTTTCTCTGTAGAATATCTGAAGGAGCTTACTTCTCCTTCATGAAAGGGTGAGGATTTAAAATCATCTAGCATGTGCTACAAGGTCAAAGAGACATTACACAAATTATTCTCATGACACAACTGCTGTAGTAACATTTTTAGAAAGACAGCAGTGCCCTACATTGCTTTTTCAACGACTGAGCTTATGAAATTCCTGGGGGAGATCAATGACATTTGTATGGTAGAGGCTTTAAGACATCTGGATACATGGTGAAGGAGGTAAGTAGATGAAGCGTAGTGCCTACAAGATTGGAGTCCTGAACTGTAGATGTAAAAAGTACAGTAGGATGGCAAAGACGTAATCACAATATTGGAGATCAGGATTGTAAAATGAGTTGTTGGAAAGAAAGCCAGAGGAAGTGCAGACATTACAGGATAAATTAGGGCTTGGCTTCTCAATTTTACTTGAAGCCTTCATTTGCCTAAGGCTGATAGTGTTAAACTTAAGTCACAAAAACCTAAAAAAGTGAGAGAAGAATGAGGGACTATGGCTGTAGCGGAATACCAGCTTGGGTGTAGGTCACAGCTCTGAAATGTTTGTTTCAACACTGAGCCCTGAAGAGAGGATGGTAAGTGATTTTGCGCATAGAATCCACGTTCCTAATTCATCTGTTTTTCTTAGCCGGAAAGATTATAAATTCTTACAGCAGTTTGTTTTGTTTTGCTGGGAAGTAGAAGGAAAAGAGGAAGAAGTAAGGGGGGGGGGGGGGCATGTAAGGCAAGATTGATTTTGGAGTCTGTAATGGCAGGTTTATTGATTCTGACTCATGAAGTATGAAGTTATAGATTTCTGTGGTGTTACAAAGCCAGGTAAAACAGCTACATAATGTCACACACTACCCAAGTATTGGTCAATTAGATTCTTGCTTTATATCTTTTGGCTGTTTATGGTACATTGTAGTCATGATTTAACAGCTGGATCAACCATTCAGCTTTTTTATTTTAGTAGCAAACAATATTGGTTACTCTACAAAAATAGGGGCAAAAGAGCAAGATTTTAACATCAAAATTAAGAAGAGAGATGGTGGCAGCATTTACACATTTTTAAACATTTTTATTTAAATACAAATATACTGTATTGAATAATTTTTTTGCTTTACTATAAATAAAAAAATAAATGTACTGTTATTTCTTGTGCATACCAGTGATTTGCCTGGGAAGATTAAATCTCAGGAACTGGGCATTTGTCAGTGTGCAAGCTAATATGAGTCATGCCATAACTGGATTATTAAGAAATAAGTTCAAACAAAACTCAAAAAGCCCTTATGCAGGAAGAAAAGGTGTCGTAGGCAGTATTTAGTCTTCCAGAGGTTTTTCAGGTAAGCGTCATGATGACAGATTTCAGGGAAAAAAAGTCTTTCAGCTTGGCTTATCTACTGACTCCAGAGTCATGGAGAGAACATGACTGATATTTAAGTTAGACGCCCAAAGTAAGCTGTTTGCTCTTTGCTTAATTTAGGTTTTGAATGTTTTTCTTTTCACTGACAATAGAACTGGTCAGGTATGCAAATATTAACCAAGGCAATGCAAAATTCTCGTTCTTAATTTGACTTGGGGTGCAAAAGTATCTGTAAACCTTATATTTGACACCTCTAGAAGGTGGTATGAATACAGTCATTTACTATTTTAGTAAACGTGATGGCTGTAGGGAAAACTGTTTTCAAAGACAAGCAAGATAATAAACAGCCTTCAAAAGATATAATATTTTTTCTACTATTTTTGTCTAAAGCAATGACAGTGTCATTAGAAGAGTATATGGTTCCACAAACGTATAGGGATGAATCTTTACAAGGCCTTTAAGAAATCTATATGCATGAGTGAGCACCACTGCGTAAGTCTGTGCCATGTTCAGCTTGTTAGCATGGATCTAGCTAATGTGGCCAGAGTAGCAACAGGCAGTACCTAAGCACTTTTTACAATTGGACAAAAACTATTTATTTCTCATACTAATAAATATTTCTATCTATTTCTAAAAATGTGTGCTGCAGCACTATTGTCCTAGGCCTATGCATGGACACGTGCATGTACACACACACGCATATACACACTCCCCTGGATACAAAAAAATTAAGGTAACAGTTTAAACACAGAGAAAACACAAAACTGAGAGTACTGCTATTCCTATTTCTGGATTGAACTTGGAGACATGAAGACCAATTACTTAATTGGTGTTTCACAACAAATCTGAGTAATTAGAACTAACTGGTTTACGTCCCTGTCTGGTGGATTTGAGGCTGGCTGTCTCCATAGGCACATGCTTAGAACATACCAAGGCCTTGTATATCAAGGTTACTTTCTTGCAACAGCCAAGATGATACAGAAAGTGGGTGTGTGACATGGCCGGAACATGCACCATGAGCTCCGATGCATTTGTAGGTCCCCCAGGTCAGACACAGTCCAGAAATCATCCTTTCTGGGTGCTGCACCTGTTCTGTTCATGGCCTAGCAGAATAAAAATTATATTTCAGGGAAATGAAACTCCAGAGGTAGCAATCAGTATAATTAGATTCAAACTACTACTTGACATACAGGTCATAAGAAAATTGGTTTTGTTTACAAATACATTCCAAAAGCATTTCATTTAGCTGTGTGAACTCCATAGCTCTCAATGTGAAAACATACATACAAATTGTTCTCTGTTCCCATAGATTTATGTGAAGATTTATACCCATATATATTGATTTCCTTGCCCAGTGCAATTCTCCTTTTTTAGGGTAAAACTAATAAGAAGTATTAGCAAGAGTTTTCCCACAATAATAAAATGCAGAAATGCTAAGATTTTGTAGAGAGACCATGTGAACATCTTGACAAATTTGAAAAAACAGATTTTCTAGTTGTCTTAATTCAAATACAGCAGAGTAAGTAGAACACACAATAAGCCCTAGAATCTTCAAAAATATATTTTCCAAATGAGGTCTGGCCAGATACCTGCCTAATTTTCTTCAATTTGTCTCAGGAAAACACAGATTAGAATTTATGAACTTCTATCTCTGCATCTTACACATGTTTCATTAAACTTCACTGCTTCTGAGCTAGAAGTATCTGCTTCTGTAAGTGTTCCTTTTAAATGGATGAAAAATCCAGCGAGTAGTTTCTGAGTAAATTTTATACATTCAGTTCTTCAGTTAATGGATTTGGAGTCCCTCCTGCTTTTCACTGCCATCTGATGAACAAAGGTACATGCTCCTCATAGCAATTTAATAAAGGAGTTATTGCCATGTAACTTTTATGCAGAAGCAAAGCAAGAACAATACTTACATGATGTTCCACAAAATAAACTTTGCTCACACCAGCTGTTGAACTTGTCTTTAGCTGTTAGCTACAACAACATAGACTAATGTACAGAAAGAGATGCCCCACAGGAAAAAAGAAAAGAAAAGAAAAGAAAAGAAAAGAAAAGAAAAGAAAAGAAAAGAAAAGAAAAGAAAAGAAAAGAAAAGAAAAGAAAAGAAAAGAAAAGAAAAGAAAAGAAAAGAAAAGAAAAGAAAAGAAAAGAAAAGAAAAGAAAAGAAAAGAAAAGAAAAGAAAAGAAAAGAAAAAGTAAAACCAGGAAATGTTTGGATGACAAATATTTTATTAAAAGTTATTTTTGATAATTAAGATATCCTGCTGGAGGTGGCTTAGGTAAGTGAAGTAAAAATACATGTATCCAATGAAAAATTTATTCATTTTCCAGAAACCAAAATGTGATTTTTTGGTATCTCTATAACCCACTTAACTAATATAGATGTCCCTGTTTCTTCCATTAAATTATGATAAAGTCACAGTAATTATGAAAGCAAATTTGGAAATGGAATTAAAATTCTAGGAACACATAGGGTACTTGACCCTAATTTGCTATTTCCAAAATCTCTGTGATAATGAACCTTCAATTTCAGTAGAATCTGAAGACAACAAGAAACCCCAGAGAAGGTGAAGAACAGTCAGGATCAAATTCTCTTTTTCCAACTGATTTTTATACACCATTTCTTGGTCTGGTTCTCAACTAGTGATATATGATGAAAGCACAGTGAAGTTGAGGAAATTACCATGCCTTACTTCTTAATTTACTGCTCCTGCAGTTCAAAAGCATATAGATTGCATGGTTATCTATATTGCTCTTTCCTGTTGGACCCGATAGGCCTTGTATGAGACCAGGTTGCTTTATATGATATGGAAGAACAATCACAGCAGTGGTTCGCTTCCCCTTTTCCCTAGCCAAAATAACTGAGCCAACAGACAGTACAGAGCATAGGTATTCGATGTTGAACTTCACCAGTAATGTAACTAACTCCTAGGATGTAAAAGGAAACAGGAATTTGGGTCTGTGAGCTACAATACCTCTTGTGGCTGTGGTGGAGCAAGCACACTCTTCACTCAGAGTTGTACCTAATGTCAAACTCCAGCCCTTTGTAGTTTTGCATGAATCTCATCTGTTTAATGTTGCTTACCATGAACAATAGCTATAATCTTACTTTGAAGGGGAAAAAGAAAAAGGTTACATTGAAAGAAAGATATCTTTTTTTTTTTGGACATCTGAATAAGTTAAATAAATGTCATGGATCAGACCCACAGATTGTGTACATCAGTTCCAATCCTGATTTCAGTTCAGCTGAGAACAGTATAGTCTCATTTGCATGAAATGCTACATGCAAGAATGAACTGGGAAACATGATGTGGGATCCTTATATTCAGCTTTTTAATTACTTTTCCATAATTCTAGAAGACAGAAATTAATACATTCAGAGGACAATGTTCAATCCCCTTTGGTTAATTTAAATCTCATTTAAAAGTTCCTGTGGGAGGGTTTTGGATCAGAATGTCTGATACCACAACCATGTTTACACCAACCACAGTAAAAACATTCAAGACATGTAAGACAAAATAAACAAATCCTGTTTAAAAGTCAAAATACTTTTCAACATCAAGCTACACACATATATTTACTAATTTTCCTCATACAACTCTTATGAGGCTAATAAATACTTATCTTCAAATTACATATGGGAAAACTCAGAGAGTTAAAGTAAATTGCCTGCTGCTACATCAAAGTCATTTTCAGATGCAGGTTTGGAACTTGGGAGGTTTTGGCTATTAGATATTGTGCCCCTTTTCTAATTAACTAGATGTTGTGGTTTTTTCAGTTAGCAAAAGAGAAGAAAAAAAATTCCTCTGTTCTTTCACTTCCTTAGCATTTCTACATTACTCTCCCTACACATCATACTCTACCTGTATCTCTGTTTCTGGTAGATTCCACTTCCTCACCTGTGCATCTCCTCCCTCTTCTACTGCACACAAAAGATGATTGCTTATCATCTATTTTGAAAAATAAATGAGATTATTTCATTCCTGTTTACACACACACCACAACAAAGATAAGAAAACTTGATATCTGTGTGAAGACTAATAGGATGATTAGGGATATATTTGAAAATGTTAAGTCTTCTGTAGATAGTCAGTGTCTTGCTATCACACATAACTTTTTTTAAAATTATTTTTTAAAAGGAGTTTATGTACTGGAGTAGGAGCACGGGCACCTCAAAATGAATTTGTTTGTTCTAAGGTATGTGCAGACATATTCCTAACTACTCAATTTCTGTCAGGCTTCCAGACTCTCCCTTCTCTTGTACTTCACATCCACTTTAGCTTATTTATGTTTTGATGTAGTTCCTTTGCTTACAAATTTTTATGTCCAGGTTAACTTTTTTTTTAATGTTGGAGAATGGCCAGGAGAGTCCTTTATAATATACGACATGAGTGAAAAATACAGGACTTACCCATTTTGGCAGCTGCATCCTCCCAAATAATTTTAGATATATAGTCTTATAAGTAGCCAAAGATTGCCATCATGCTCAGGAATATCTCAAGAAGAATCAGTAGAAGCCAGACTTCTCTAAAATGTTGTCTGAATAGTTGAAGCATATAGGTACTTTGAAAGTAGCCCCAACAGGAAAGTCAAAGCTCAAAAGAGATGACAAAATAACAGTGGGCAAAAAGAGGAAAATAGAGCCTCTGGAAATATTTTTAATATCTGTAAGAATACTATAAGAACATGACTGCATTTTTGCGAGCAACTTGACTTTTACTAAAGGTTGCTACAGCTGATAATTTTCCACAAAGAATAAAAAAAAATTAAAAATAATACATTGAGCAGATAAGCTAGCATGGCTGGTGCCCAGCAACCCACTGTGAGATCCTTTGACTTCATGCATGTCCTGGTGTTCAACCAAGAAAAGATTCACACAGGGCAGCCAAAAACTATATTACCCAGCAGATTTGGAGATTACCCAGAAACCTTAGGCAGTCAGCTAAACAGAAAATGCTGTGCAGGACAGCTCTGCCAGCAGCCAGCAGGAAAAAGCTGCATAGGGGAGCTCTATTAATAACACTTATTCTTTTATCATGATTCAACAACAAAGATGAGACAAACAATCTGGATCTGTGTGAGTATCTGTGTACTGGATATCCAATGACATTATTTAGTCAAGGAAGAAACTCTTTGGGTGGGATTCAGTTTGAGACTAAGACACCTAAATCTAGATGTCTATCTTAAGGTCTCTATTACCCATAGACTACAAGATTGTATTACACTCAATGGAAATCTTGTCAGTACACTTAGTGGAGCTGAACGATTCTGTTAAATTTAGATTAGATTCCTAGGTATTGCTAAAACACACATGTCTGGAGGCACTTTAGGAGCACTGGAATACCTAGTGTCCATCCAGGAAGACAATAATCCATAGGTCTTGTGTCATATCTGCCAGCCCATGCAAATGCATTGGACGTGTAGTACACTATTACTCTCTTACAGCTGAGACATTTACCTGTGCAGGCAGATTTAACACAGGATCCATGGGGGACACGTGCTTTCCTGCAGCAGTGGATGGAAGCCAGGTAGGAGCAAAAATATGGCTTCTCAAATGGTTCTGGATGCTTGTCTGCAGGAAAGTACCCTGGACTCTTTCAGTTAGCTATTGTCGCATTTGCCCATTTTGCAGTTGTCATCATGCACAGTGGCATTCCAACCAAAGATGGCAGGAGTGCAGGACGGAAGGGCAATGGCAATGTGCGTCATTATTCTAACAAAAAACTCCATGATTTCGTCCTTCTTTGTCTCCACCACAATGTTTTCCCAGCTATCAATTCCTTTTTATAAGTATGTCGTACTTCCCAGTCCATTAAAAATGTGTCAGAAAACCATTCTTCTATAGGTCTATCTTCCAGTTGCTCTGCTAGGATAGATAGCTGACTCATTAATAAATCTTTCACATTTTTTTTTAAATCAGAAATTCATCAGGCTCTCTACGAGTAGGAATAATTACATAACACTCAACAATTGTATAGAGCTTTGCCATCAGCTAACTAACCTTCCTGACACCCCTGTGCAGATATAATTAAAAAGTCTACAACCTATCTAAAATGGTATTTCTTATTCTAAACATAAACAACATCTTTGAGTTACTGCAAGTAAATACTTTATTTTTTTGGCTATTCTCATGTTTTATTTCATTATTCTTGTTTTTAAAGGTGAAGACAGACAAGGAGACAACAAAGGATATAAAACTGGTTTCTGTGTTAGTGGGAACACATCATTCAAGACAAGGGATTTTTCTTTTTTTTTTTTTTTTTTGGTCTTCATAGGTTACCCTGTCACTGATTTACTGGAAGCTCAGCATGTTTGAAAAATAACTTAGATTTCACAAGAAGCATTGAAAAATCGAAGAACCTAAATTTGAAGACTGTTGTTAATGTGTTTCTTTTAGTATTTTTCCCCATAGTACAAATCTAGCTAACTGAAAATATATTTAAAAAAAAAAAAAGCCTAGCTCCAGTTAAAAAGTATACAGTCACATGATTAAAAATGTGAGATCTAAATAAAGCTTTTTCCTTTAGGATCACATAAGACAACTCTACTTTTAATACTGGAATTTATTTTACTTCTTCTCTTATTCAAATATGAAAAAAGATAATTAAAGTGAAAATTAGACAATAAATACTGAGCAAAGGATGAAAAATACAGTAAAATTACCTATTTAGACTTAAACAGAGCACAATTTTACCTTTTCCCTCAGCAAAGGGTATCAAAAGCACATAAGTGACAGAAAAGTATATTAAGAATGAAAAAAATTTTTCTACCCAAAATTAGTAGCTAGAGAGTTAGAACTTGGCTTAGTACTAGCAAATTGTTTATTGGTCTTAACACTAGTGATAGTCACAGAGCATCAACTGTAATCGGAGATCTATTTGCAAAGGTAATTCATTTAATTTATTCTTTTCTTCCCTTCTCATAAAAAATAACAGCTTTTTCTATCACCACTCCTAAGTCTTACTCTTGTAAAAATGTGACTGGGAAAAAAAAAAAAAGAACATAGACTTTGACACTGGTTAAATTTCATTAAAAAACCTCACAGCTGACAATTATTTCCAAGTCTGAGGGGACTTAGGAAACTTAAGTTCACCACAGAATTATTTGGAAAAAACATGTAAAAAGCAATTTCGTAACGCCAAAATGAGCAGGTAACATTGTGGGAGTGAGTATTCCCATGTTCTGTCCCCATTCTCTGCCCTCATCACACTTTTAACTGCTTGTATGGTCAGGGATTCTTAAGTTCAACATTAAAATGAACTACAAGACCTTGGATGCCATTGGAAGACATTATCTGAAAATATCTGTCCAACAGTCAGGAAGGGAAAAGAGTTAACAACAGGGAACAGGATTAAGGTAAATGGTACAAACAATGAAAAAAGGGTATCCCGTATACAGGCATCAAGCAGCTTTTAACTTCTCAAGCGAGCTGTGAAGGCATGCTTACAAATGTGTGTGACACGCTTATCATTTAAGGTCCAAAGCGCATAGCTGCATCATGGCTCGCAGTGAAATAAGAAACCATAGTGCTTTTCCCCACAGACTTCCCCACATTTGACTGCTTCCAGGCTGGAAAGCAGAAGCTGTACATCTAGAACTTCCCTTACCTGCAGCCAGTAGTAAAAAAGCTAGCAAAGCCAAGGGCAGGATGCGGGCACATGGGTTGATGAGGGAGGCATTACTAGGAAGCTGTGGACCAGTGCCTATACACTGTCTGCTGAATGATTTGTTTGAAATGTTGGCTTCAACATCATCTCACTTCGTGGACAACAAAGACCAAGTTTTGTCTGAGATGAGAGTACCAGCCCAGTGGCTTAGTGTGCTTTAAGTTCATGTATTTGATAAACCTGTTCCCTCTGTCCCTTCGTATTTACACAGACAAGATCTTCAGGAAAGCACATAGCGCTATTGGAGTTCACCAAAATCTAGCTCAGTAGCTAAGGTGAGGCAGGCAGAGGGGCAGTTCAGTGTGATATCTGACCCAGCTTCCACATATATATACACACACACATAATATATCTGTATATATGAAACTTTCAAAGGTAAGGGTGCAGCTTTCTGTTATTTTTCAGATCCATTTCTGCATTCTATGTCCCAGACAAGTCTGTCAGATGAAAGGAAGAATAATTCACAGCCTTTTAGCTGGTCTTACAGGGGATTTCTTTCTTCCATTTGAATGTCTAGTGATTGGTGAACAAGCCTCTGCAGCTCAGCAGAGAATCCTCAAGTGGCTTCTGGTGTTATTTTGATGGTATTAAGACAATGGTGCATTATAGCAAGATGTGTCGGGCTTTTTCTCTGAGCTCTTCCTTTCCTTCTGAAGGAATGTTCATGTTTTCTAAATTGGAATAAGTCTTTTAACTTAAAATAGAACCTGTCAAAAGGAATCTTTCTCATTTTTTCAGCTTTGAAACTAAGTGCATTAAATAGAATTTAAAACACTTTTCATCAAAGACATTCACACAATAGTATATTAAACACTAAATTGGACTATTTGTTTCAAGCAATTCAATTATTTTCAGATTTAACTTCATAATAACGTTCAGTAATAAAACTGAAGATGGTCAGCAATATCTTCTTGTAAATAAATATTTAAGACAACTTGTTATTTATTTAAGATAGAAACATTATTTGACTTGAAACAAAAAGGGTAAATGTGTTTAATTAACTAAAAGAAAGGGTTTAAAATTCAAATTAGAGAATCACTTTAATCAACATTCTTAATAATACAGTGATATAAATGTCAGGGAAAGATACATATTTTTTCCTTTCAGCTGTGGGAAACATTTTCACAAGGTAAGATGTGAAAAAGGCTATAAAGTGGGAACAGTGTGTCTAGGTCCAAATTTATGATCCTGAAAACCCACATTCCACTGATACCTGACTGCTGGAGTGCCAAAGCATACAGACACATTAGCAGTTGAAACGAATATTCCTCAGGTGTTTCTGCATTCCCAGCATAGGAATTCCCTGCATTCCTTTATATGGCAGGGCAGCTTTGCATCTTAAACCCAATCAAGAACTAGAAAGCAAATTTTTTTCTCCACTTGAGTCCACAGTACACCTATATAAGGAAACCTGCACTACAGAGAATGCAGAAGTGGCTGCCATTTTCTTTTAAAAGCCAGCCATGGGAGGAGGAAACCAAAGAGGTAATCCTTTTACAATAACTTCCTTTTGCACAGTAGCAAAGGTATAAATCTGAACATGACTGTGAAAACATTAGAGAGACCACTTTAGTGGGGTAAGGTTAGAAGGTAGTGACTTAAATTTTAACATCTACTTAAGGAATCATTATTCTCTTACATTACAGACTCATTCTTTAAAATATATAGAGGTTCTTTGGAAATGGAATGGAGTCCAGGTGCCCCTAACCCAAAGCAAGTGGCATAAGAATTAGAGTACCAGCCACACTCTTTGTCTTGCTCTCTGAATCACTAATTCTTGAAGTCTTTCCCCCAGAGTAGCTCAGGTTCAACAGGGAGATGTAGATGAAGCTGGTCCTGCCTAGCCTGTTATTTGGTGTTTAAGTCCCTCTCATTTCAGGAGCTGTAGCTCTGACACCCCTCACAATGCTGAAGATCTAATATCTGCATCCATATCTTTCTGGGTAAGCATCTGAATTATCAGAATTAATTGCATAAAGATTCTTCACCTGGCTGTAGCTTTTAAGACTGTCTGGGTGTATTGTGTTGCTAAGACCATATCTTACATATTGGGAACACCAAATGAGTAGTTGCTTCCCAGCCCATCTGCAAATCATAAAGGGCATTAGGTGGGAACCAGGTGCTACTTTCAAACATATGTTAGAGCTTAGATTTAAGCACATTACGAACTTTATCTTCCAAACCAAAGGTGTCCAGATTTTCGTGCTACCAGCTCAGGTGGAATGGATCAGTTGTAGACATAAATGCTTTAAATTCTGAGTATCTGGTTAGAGGGAATTAGGCAGTCTGAGTGTCAACCTGCATAATAAAGGACATTTTTTTAAGCTTTAAATTTCACTATACAAGAGAAATATTTTTCCTTTTGAATCACTTTCATACTTCTTTTTTTTTTAATTTTGTATTAGCCAGCAACTAAAATAATAAATAAATAAATAAGTACTTCCTTACTGATCCATTCCTAAATCAATTAAATAGTTCTCTAATCAGCTGCACATTTAATGAAAGAGGCAAGAATGGTACTGAGAAATTAGATGGTCGTGAAAAATCTGCAATCCTCTTCACCTGTAAACTTGTAAAACTCTACAAATCTGTAAAACTCTTTCCCCCTTTGTGAAAGAAAAAGGAAAAGATACTGAAGAAGTATCTATGTCAATTTGTGAATGACCACACATATCCCGCTCATGAGCGGGTGTTGGTTAAGATGCCCTAGAAAGGGCATCAACTTAGCCCTGATCCAGCCTCATGCTTAGGAGACTACTTTCAGGTGTATTACTTTGCTTTTTGTGTTTAACATTGGCGGGCTTACCACATTCTTTCTTCTAAAAAAGATTAAACTTCTTCGTTAGAGGTGACACAATTCATGCTTATTGGCAATACTTTAACTGTAGAATTATGGTAGTTATATGACTGCGTTGCATATAAAGGAGGTCATAATACAATCTAAATAAATGGCCAGAGAATGTTTCTTTTCTATAGTAAGCTGCAGCTCACCCTCACGACAGAGCAAATAAATATACAAACGAAGGTTTTGTCTCCATTTCACAGTGACTAGACAATAAATACTTCCCTGGAAATGTTAAGTGTCAACAGGCATGTATTTTCTATCAAACTATTGTTTCATTTTTATGGAAGACAGAGCCTTCTCTAAGTTTTTATAAAAATTGCTTTCCTGCTTTCCTTTTTTGTTTTTGTATACAACTACATTTGGGAAATATGCAAGTGATGAGATATTAATAAAAGATTATGAGACTTCACTGTAACTGTGTGAGCTCAGAGCATGTTCTTTCTCTCTCTCTTCCTCTCTATGCACATACCACACACATACATGTATATACAAAGATAAAGGCATTACAAATAGCAGATAAAAGCTAGATAAAAGCACGTGTAAACAATGTCCTGGTGACAATTCCTAGAAGCATTGGTTCTATCTATATAGATATGCCATAAAGCTGTGAGCCTGCTTTCAGGTTTCAAGTGCACTAAATTTATGTCCACACTATGTATCTTACTAGGCTAGATGTTTTTCTGTTGCTCATAACAATTTTGTGTCTAGTTAAAACGCACAGCAATACACCTAACCTATTAAGTCAACTTTGTCTCTACTGTGAAGTGGCAGAAAAGATTCCCAAGTCTATTAAATTGCACCACCTTTTATAACCCCTTCAAGCAGAAGACAGAACAACTTTTTAACTAAGGTCATATAAGGTACAACATTTCCTCCTCTTTGTTGTTGCACCCATTATTTTTGTATTATATTCTTGGATATGATTGGTAATATCTAGATATGGGAAAGTATGTTGTCTTTCTAGCAGACACCTGGAAAGTTTATGAGGACAGGAAGCTCCAGTTTTCCCTGTCCGCTGTCAGCAGATGTACTTGCCAATGAAACAAGACTGAGTAATAAGTTGCTATTATATGTCAGAGGTTTGGAGATATGTCCAAAGAGAGAAGTTTTAGGAAAGGGACAGTTTTTGCGTTGTTAAGACTGAGCAAAATCAATGGGGACAAATGGCAAAACAATTTGTTTATTAAAATTTGGCTTCTAAAAATGAGTGCTGTGCAAGCACATAATTGACTGGGAGATACTTCTGGTCTGGTTTGACTCTTGGCAACTTTTTACCTGCATATGGTATGATTAGCAAATAAAGGCTGCCAGTATTCCTGGAGAGTTCGAAGTGAGCTTGAGGCTTTTGTGTTTGGACACAGATTGTATATAGGTCTTTAGGATGGGTTAAGTTTTCTCCAGGCAACCTGCTGAAATGGATAGAGACTATCAGGAGCTCATTACATGGGTGCACTAATAATAGTAATAGGAAATAACCTGCAAACCAGATTCCCTTCCTTTCCCCTCCCTCCCCCCAGTCTTCATTCACTCAGTTTCTATTCTCAGAATCTACCAGCAAGATGTTATTCAACCTGCTCTCACCTTTTTATTCAGACTTTATCATCATGGGTCTCATCTTGTTTTTAAAAGACCAATTATGTTAACTAAAACCCAAGCAATAAAAATGCATTCACTGTTAAATGCAAATGTTATTCTACTAACATCATACATGCATCCATATTTTTGGATGTTTCCTTAGGAAATGCACAGTGCTCTTTATTCAACAAAGTATGGAAGTCATAACATTCTCCAATAAGCCTGAAAGCATTGATGTCATATTTCAAAGTGCTTTGCAGAAATTGAACATATATGATTATTTAATCATGACTGAAAAGCAGGTACGTATGTGGTAGAAGTAACTACTTGTTCTAGGTTGGTAAAGGTGCAGAATTACATGTAATGTACAGTTTGACTAAATTTTCAGATAAGTGGATTTACATTTACCTCCAATCTCTTTTCCTTTTTTTTTTTTTTTTTTGTTTAAGATATTTTCTAATACACAATACTCTTTTTCTAATGGGATTCAAAAACAGAAAAGTTGTTCATGACCTTGGAACATCAGGAACCAGTTCAAAACCTATTGACTTCAGTAAGTTTTGGACCAGAGCTGCCAATGAAACAATGGGAAAAGACTGATGAATAAAGCTCATTCAGAGTGGGGTGAGGAAATTCTGTTTTGACAATGAAAGATATTTTCCATGCCAAGATCTTTCACTTTTTTCCACATATATATTTGCAATCAGAAGCAGAATAAAAGATGTTGATATGCATTGCCAAGTATTGTCCATTTATCAAACACCATTGAAATGCAGGAATTCTAACAATGTTTTTACAGATGAAAGCCTAGGAATGGTATACTACAACACAGAAATGTTAATCTGAAGCTGTTTTCAAGATACCGAGCTATGGGTCTGATATAGAATCAGGCCCACAGGGGAAATAAAGACGACTTGAAAAATAGATTACAAGTATTACTACTATGCTCTAAGAAAAGATAAACAAAGTAATATTTTATAACTGTCTTCATGCTCTATCTTTGAACAACCACAATACACATATACCCAGCATATGGCTATGTTGTTACACCACTGTGTGATGTTTTACTTCTAGGAATACCAAGCTGGAATGTCAGAAACTAGAATTTTCAATGCAGTCACACCAGCAATAGAGTTATGCTTTCTCATTAACAGAATGTGTTCAGAGGAGTAGATAATTTAACAAATCAAAGACCTGTGCAGGAAATGTTAGCACATTTAGTGATATTTGAACCACAAAAAGATGAATTGTGTGATTTTCTGTTTACTGAGATCAAGACCTGGTAAGTCTTAATTTGATGAGCAGTTTGAAGGAAAAGTAATTTTTAAAAGGCCTACCTTGTAGCTAATTAAAAATAAAATCTCTTTTACAAAAGCACTACAGTAAATTGACACCATAGTTTGATTTTTTTCTGTAAGCGAGAGCAGTTCTTGTGTGAATTGTTTGTATTTTTCATTATCTAAATAAAGACGTATAAACAAAATTTTTGGAAAAAAAAGTTGTGAAGTTTTAACATATATGTATATTAGGGTTGTCATTAACACATTGTATTTCTTCCTAATTTGATATGTCAGTGCCTTATGTAGTTATAAAGCCAAACAAGTTATATCACAAATATTTATCATCCCAGAAAGCATAACGTTTTCAAGAAGTCTTTGTTGCCTTCTGAGCTTTAAATAGATCTTAAAAGAATGAATCATTCTTCTCACTGTAAATTATTGTATTTGTAAATAAAATGACCATGAAGCCAATGCATTACAAGTTATGAAACTGAAAACTAAATGCTCCTCTCCAAGAAGCTGAATTATTAACATTAAATAATTCCAATGTTCTCTGATGGAATACCCTTTCAAGTAGGGCATAGTTCCACACAAAACTAAAAAAACAAATAAAGAAAAAAATAAGGAAATCCTTCTTTAAGTATATATTCCATAATTATAACATATTAAAAAAAAGCAGAGCCAGTTTCTGCTGTCTTCACATATGCTTGGTAAAACCTGAATTTCTCAGAGATACCACTAATTTTAATGGGAACTCTGATGGAGAGGAAGTCTTCTCAATGCGAATCAAAATCATTAAATGTTATTAGAAATTGTGCTTTTGTTCCTGCAAATAACTTTAAATAAACAGATAATGGTGAATGCTATTTAGCTAATAAGATTCCTTTATCATTTGTTTGGTGTTTTATTGTTCAACAGATTTTATGTATGAGGTTTATTTGTTATGAATACCAGAGAGCCTTGTGCAGATTCAATCGGGGTTGGCCGTATGCACAGAAGCACATGTGTTTGCATAAGGGCTGGAGCAGCTTACATTCCCCTAACATTTTGAATCAGGATATGTGAGAACATTGCTTTTTCATTTTCTACAAAGATATTAAAACAAAGTTTCCTTACTCAGCAACGTTAAAATTGAATGTCATGTTATACTCATAATATTATTGGACATCAAGTATTCTGGTAAACAGCTGGCATAATCCTGGATTGCACATCTGGTAGGTGTGGATGGAATTCATTAGAATAAGTCTTCCATAAATAATGTGCCAAAGCTTTGATATAACAAGTGCTTATGCCTGATGGCAGCCATTTACTGTTTGCCAGTTCAAATGTGCTTCCAGTGTTGAAATTCATCCACACTGGCACTTGAAATACTGAGAATGAGCTCACTATGTTTTGGAGGTGAAAGTTGAAGTAAGGGAGCCATATACTCAGCTGCTATGAACTGCAGCAGCCCCAGGGAAGTGAGCAGAAGCACCTTACTTTGTAGCTGAAATTTTGGCCTGTATACTTTCACTTTTAGCCAGCTTAATACTATTTTAGGGCAATTAATCATGGCGCGTATCATTCTAGAGAAGTGACCTTGAATAGAGATGTCCCCTTAGACAAAAGCCTAAAACAAGAGGACTTACGTGTTATCATAGAACAATAGAAGGTAGATCTGGAAAGAACCTTGAGGAGTCACCTACACTATCTTTCTGCTCCAAATGTATTTACCCCATTCCCAATGGATGCTTGACTAATCTGTTCATTAATCATTTATCATTAAACCCAGCCCAACAGCATCAGCAGAAAGTAGTATACATAGCTCCCCTGTGTCATTTACCCCAGATGCTGGGAAATATCTGACATTTTTTCTCTTCATAGGACATATAAGCAAATGATTATCATCCTTGCTGTTTGCAGATGCATCAGAAGTGTTCAGCTGAAGTGCTGACAAGAGGTTAGAATATTTAAATCTGACCACAAGGCTAGTGAAAGATGACAATTCAGATATTTTTATTTGTGATTCAGAGGATAACCTCATATAAAAACTAATCAAAACTAAGTATCATTCCCTCCAGGTTTTTCATTATAATGTATTCTTATTATTTGTGTTTTATTTTAAACATGTTGCCTTTTCTGTAAAAAATCTGTTCTTTTATGCTGCCATATATACAAAAATTGGTTTCCAAGTACTATTAAATCTCCCTTATATTTGCCCTGGCAATAACAAAAGGCTTACAGAATTCAGTACTTGGCTTTCAGTATGAGCATATTAAAGAAAAAGAAGCTGAACTGAAATGCATAACAAATACAGAAAAGGCACTTACTTAATATCGCTGGGTAATATCTTCATAGGCACGTCAGTTGTTTGGTAACATAAACTAAGAGATTTAAGCTCCTAGCTGATTTGGGCACTTTCAAAAAATTAATTTCACAGAAAAATCTTGAGAGAATAATTTTGCCCCTCAAATGAAATCCTTAAATTAGATTTTAGCTGAATTATAATCAATGATCAAGGCCTTACCCAACTGATTGCTCTTCCTAAATAGATTGCACATCATCTATTTCTCTGCAGAGTAATTTCTTTTTATGCCTTTATGCCCTATCGAGCCACAGCTGATCAGAACATCTTTACCTGTGTAAGTGAACTGTAAAACATTAAAATGTTACCCTTCATTACACCTTAAAAATAGATACAAGTAGCTCAATTTTTTTCTTATTGTTGTTGTATTTTTGTTATTGTATTTTTATTGTTGTTGATAAGGAGTCTGTATACATTTTATTCTTATATTTCTCACTTCCATATCACAATCTTTATCGGGATGACCTGGGACCAGAGCTGATGTAAAAGACACACATTCATTTAACAAGATGAAAGCAGCAAAAAGCATGTTCACAAACACAGAACAATTTTTACTTATTGGCAATCATTGCTTCTTATTAAAATTGGCAAGTGTGATGAATCCAATGCTCCAAGAATTTTACTGTGACATCAGAAAATTAATAGAGGACTACAGGAAAAAATGCCTGGCCTAGAAAATAGGTCAAAGCCAGAGCTGTGTGGGATCTAATAAGAATGATCTATAACCCAAAGTTGAGAGGAACTGGGCAATGTTTATCTCTTGACTTGTACCATCAGTTATTAACTGTCTTTAAAAGCATTTGTATTTCTTGTCATGGTGACAAGCTTCCATGTTATTATCTCTCCTGCTGACTGTATAGGAGAACAATAGAAAGGAGAGAAAAAGGTAAGGTGTTTTTGAATTAGCAGTTCTAACTTGTCTCCTTCCACTTAAAACTCAGGGGAAAAGGAGACACTGTTCTGGGGCTTATAGTAATAGTGGTTTTAGTCTCAGAGAGGCAGTATGGAGTTACAGGTTTACATTTGTGCTTGCCATCATATCACTACTCTCTAGTTCCTTTTAATTCAATAAATGTTCTCATTTACAGTGAGTCATAGTTTCCCTCTAATACATTATTGTCATTTAATACTATATGGTTCAAAAATAAGAAAGATGCTGCAGAACTGCTGCTGAAGATTATTAAAAGAGTTTGAAATCAGCCTGAAGATACTGACTATGATACCAATAGCACAACTTCAACTGATTTCAAAGGAACCACCATTAGGCCAATGCCATAATGTACTTTAGAAAATCCTGGCCATCATGCTTTGTCTTCATCTTTTTGAATCCTCTGCACAGTGACTATGCTTACAAACACAGCGGAGGTTTAACAAACCTAATGATGTGGCAGGTCAGCTGTAGCTCAGACTGTGATCTGATCTTGAATGTATATCTACACTGGAAGACTAATGCAATAATGAGGAGAGCAAGCATCTAGCATTTCACAAAGTAAAAAAACCCCAACCTTGGTTGTATTATGACTGTCTTTATTGTTACAAAAAATAATTGTCTGTAGATTGCAGATAGAAAGACATTGTATGTCAGCAAGGAGTTGCAGAATTTTCTGAATTTGTTTTTGGTTTGGGGAAATCAAAACTCAGTTTTATTCTCCTATAACTACTGAAATAAAGTCTATATACCTATTAAAAAAAAATAAAAAAAAGTTCATCTAGTTCAAGAAGATGCTTGTCATATAATAAAAAATAGAACAACTTCTGGTTGCATAGCTTGATTTTTATTTTTTTCTTGAACACATATATAAGAGAATAAGAAACTAATAAAAATTAGGCCCTAGAGAACATTGGATCATCTAGCCTTACTCATTTATAATAGGACATTAAGTTTCACCCTTTACCCCTGTACTGAAGCCAACAGTCCTTGTTTGACTAAAACATGACTTGTATTTAGTAAAAGCATAGCTTCCAAAAAAGCATCCTCTCTTGATTTGAAGATGTTGAGAGACAGAGAATTCATTTCTCTGCTGAGTTGTTCCATTCATTAATCACAGACACTTGTTTTAAAAGATGCTTTATTCCTAATTTGAATTTTCCTGGCTTCTTCTTGCAGCCATAAATCTTGTTATGGATTTCTTTACCAGATTTTAAAATCTTCAGTACCCTATATTTTCCATCTATGATGATATCTGTAAGTTAAAAAAGCCTTTTTAAAAAAAAAAAAAAAATCAACACATGAAACCTTTTCCATCTCTCACTGAAAGACATTTTCTCTAGACTTCAAATAATTTCTATGGATTTAGCTACCTCATCTCTGACTCTTAACCTCCTTTCAAATTTGTGAATACTGGAATGACACAAACAGTTTTCTAATATCAGCCTTATAGCCATATGTGGCTATAAAAGCTTAGAGAGCTGCATTTTCTATTTCTCTGTGGGTTTTTTTATATCAGTAAAAAACTAAAAAATATTAGTCCATTCACCAGTTTAGTGTTTAGGCAGTACACAACATAAAACACGAACCCCTAAGAAACATTCCTAAGCAGATAGGTGGAGAACATCACAGTAGTCGCAAAAGTCCGCCTTATTAGTTGCCGGAAATCTCTTTAGCAGCATAAGTTAATTCCTTCAGGTTTTGTGAGGCAGAGCAAGTCCTTTAAGGAGAAGTTAGGCTCACAACTACATGTCTACCACAGCTGCATTGTTCAGATATGCCTGCGCTGAGTTTGCATTAGTTACCGAAAGAATGCACAGAGAGACATCATTCGGGTTAAGTTTCCTACTTTTCTCTAACACGTAGCTTCCTTGTCAGGCAGGTGAGGCTGAAGATAAAAAAAAAGGAACTTAGCTTTGACTGGAGTTGAGTATGTATTTTTCTTGGAATAATTTAAGAAACACGATCATATTTTAGATGCTTTTCAGTGTATGTAAAATGTGAGAATAGGGTGGATAACCCAACAGCTTTCATCACTGAAGGTGTTAGGTCAAAACACTGTCATTTATTCCTAGGTCAGAGGAAGCATTTTCCTTTAAAGCTCTGACAGAGATTCTAAAACCTGTCTGAAAGGAAAATTTCAGGGAAGTAGCAGTAGGCTCTATTTTTTAAAATTATTAATTTCTTCTCGTCCCTGGTATTGCTGCAATTAACGTAGATAGCTGCACCTCTGTAGCACAGTTTGGGCTTCTACCAGCCTTGACCAGATTTTATCAGGTGACAAAGACAGAAGCTCTTTGTCTTGTTTTAAAATTCTACAATGACTGAGTCCATTTAATTAAATGGAAGAAAAAAAGTAACCCCTCAACCTCCTCTCTCCCTCCCAAGTTCTGTTACAAGTCACATTTCTATAGTGAGGCACTAATGACATCATTCACATCCATGAGACTGCTGCAATAAAACAGAAACATAATTTCAGTGTGGCAAAGTGTAGCATCTCTCTTCTTATTAACATCAGCTCTGTTTCTTGATTCATCACAGGAAAAAAATCTCCCTTGTCAAAGAACTGCTGTAAGACTTGCAAATAACTGACTTCAAACTGAGAGAAGTTTAGCACGGCTATTAGTGGAAGGCTCCCTTTTGACTCACTTGGTAAACCTGCTTTCTACACACCCCCAGGGTTCTGGTTCAAGGACCGGCTGAGTGCACACACAGCAAGTTCAGTTACCAGATTTAGTCTGTCAGATGCAAACAGCTGTCATATCCATCTGTGGGACATGCTGAAAGGGTGGAGAGATCAAAACCCCGAGATTCCCTGTGAGTTTCCAGGATTAACAGTCCCTGCAGTACAAGAGATCTAAATGAACAAATCTAAGGGACCACAGGGTGAATCCAGGTAATTTGGCAGGTCTGAGACAGGAGTATGGCAGTAAATATTGCAGGGCAAGAATAACATTTATGCTTTTCTTTCAAAACTGAAAAATGTTCATTTTCCCGTTGTGCTTTCTGTTTACCTTTAGCAACTGGCCAGGCAGTTGTCTCAGTGTCTCTGCTGTTGTGCTGTGCTGTCCATAGGAATGCTCCTTGGCAGCATTCCTTTGACCATCTCTGACATTTTTGTCATAAAGAAAACCCAGTCCCTCCCTACTGTTGCTCAGCTGATTCATGCAGCACGGTTAAGACTGAGATTTATCGTCTGCCTCATTTCCCTCATATCTGACTGCTGAGCTTTCAGCTTATCTTGTCAATATCTCAACTGCATGACTGAGTTGCTACCTTACAATTTTTACTGTGGGGAAGAAGGTATACATTGACATTCACTTAGAACGTCCATTCAGATGGACAAACGTTTGTTTAATTTTCATTACTTCAGATATGGCTGATTTAGGGCAGAATGTTTAAAAAGGTGAGTCACAGAGCACATTTTTTTTAATTTATTTTAAGTTGTTGAAACCTCAAGTCTGCAATGAAGTAATAATATGCATATAGGGAGAGTTCCCAATAACTAAAGAGGCAATCCTAGTTAAATATATGTTTGGAGAGAAGGATCAGCACAGTGTGTCTGTATAGCTGAGTTGCAGTATCTCTGCAACTACTGAAGACATTTCAAATACAGTCAATGGAAGGAGGGGAAAAAAATACGTGTAGCCTGTCTTGTTTGAGATAAGTGCAGTATACACTCATGCAAAGGAAAAAGAAATGGGAAGAATTGACTTCATATTTCAAAACAAAGTATTTTAAAGAGGTAACAGACATCACATTTGGAAAAGTAACCTTCCTTTAATAGGCACATTCAAGGCACTAGACATCACACTATGAATACAACCCTAATCGTATCAGTCTTTGCAAATGCGTGAAACATGCTTGAATTTAACTGCAGGCCAACAAGTAAAAAAAAAGAAGAAAAAAGTCTCTAAGCAAGGTCAAATGCTTCAACTGAGAAAATTCTAATAAATCAAAGCCATAATGTTTTAATCTTCAAGTATGCTCTGTTAGTTATTTGCAATCTTAATCAGTCTTTCTTTTAAAAAACTTTTGAAAGTTCTGAACAATGACACAAAATTAGTGTTGCGATGAGCAGTTCCCCAGAGTTTTGAGTTTTGTTCAGAAAGTCCTTCAAAACTTGCAATCTAATTAGAGCTCCTAAGGAAGCAGCATTTTTCTGTGGATAGTAATTGGAATATCAGTCACAAAAGCAAGGGTAATATGTTATAAGCATAATCAAGTTAACTTTAAGCAGGGTAGCGCAGGCACCTCTAATAGTGTAACCACAGCAATAAAGAAGCTATTGTGAGCTTACAGCCATGATTTATTGGCAGTTTTGAAGCCCACACTCATCTTTGTGTTGATGTGACCTCTAATGCTTTAACCAGTTTTAAACTAGTCAGTGAATATGGACTTGATCCTACTGTGGCTAACTTCAGACTTAGTCTTGAATTGCTCTCTTAGTTCTATCCTTCGGACTTGAGAAATAATCGCTTTTCTCTGTGCCTCAGTTTTGCCATTTGTAGACTCAGAACAATAATATCCCTGGTAAAATTGCTTTAAAGGCTATGGGTATAAATAGTGATAGAATATTCTCAGAATGATTGAAGGGAAAATAAGATTTCTGGCATGAGGTGCAAATAGAGTTGGGTCTGGCCTGTGTTCCATGCATCAATTTCAACCAGTCACTGGTTAGTATCCTAGCTACTCTGCCTTCTTGCTTTAATTAGGCCTTGTTGAGAATAACGTAAACTGCTCTGTAAGCATTCAAGGCATTTTAGCCAGTTCAATTTCTCCAGTGTATAGCAGGGTCCTGATGCATATAGCAATCTCATCTAAGCCAAAAGATATTAACTGTGATTATGAAAAACCTGTATGACTAAAATGAGTTCTGAATCAGTCCTGTAAAACCACGTTAGCAAAACATTAGGTCATACGTACCCTGTGCTTTGTGTACATATATGTTACAGATTTGAAAAGGAGTCACAAAAGGCAAATACAGTACTTGTCAAGCAAGATTCTCATTCATTTTCATTGGCTTGATATCCAAGATTTCCTGCTCTTCTCTCATCTACCCTTAACCAACATAAACAAAAGGACAGACTAATATTTATGTTCCTCAGCGCTCAAGCAGACCAAACAAAACCCCCCAACCACCCCTGTACAGACACTTTATAGAGCACAGCAGATGTCCAAAACAGCTGACCAGACAGGAAAATGTTAACACTAACACCGTAACAAGTCGAGTAGAGTTTTCTGGTCACAGGCTCCTCAGCAAGCAAGTTCAGGGAGTTAACAGCAAAACTGCTGCATATATTTAAACTTTGCGCTGTAGGTCATGTAAACATTCCTTTCATGGAAACTGTGCTGGGAATGTAGAAACTCTCTGACCCTGCTGTGTCTTCCCTATAAGGTTTATCATAATGCTGTGACATAACTACATACTGTATCTGTCAAAAAGACGGCATCTTGCTGTTTAAGAAAACCAAGCTTGTGTTTATCAGTGGAATCTGCAGAAAAGCGATAATGCAGTCCTGTGCCATTGGAAACATTTCCATTGATCCTGACATTTTTAAAAACAAATTGTCATTTGAAAGTGAATGTAAGCCATAAGACTGTAATGGTTCTTTTCTAATAGTAATAAAAACAGGTATGCAATTGCATAGGCATGCATGGTCTTGAGGAGTTTAAATCTCAATTAAACTTCTTAGATAGAGTACTAGGGCTTCCACAGATAATCAGGAAAAGAAATGGTACTGTTTAATTGTATGTATCATTTCTTTGCCTTTTTCTTATTTTTCAGAGGCAGGGAAGTTGGAGATTATGCTACAGCATTCTAGTCACTTCACTGCAGCCCTAAAGTAATATGTCATTGTCAGACACTTTATCTGTCACTTGCACTCTTGCCCACAGACAGCAGTAGCCTTCTGGGAGATTTCATGGTGACTTTTTTTTTTTTTTCCAGGCTGCAAGCAGGTGTGAAGTCACCACAACTCTATTAGCTCCACTGTGGCAATGAAAGCACATTATTATAATAGAATTGGATGTCTACTCATTACTAGGGAAGCGACTTGCTCCAGGACTTGCCCTTTTTCTATGTAAGGCCACACTTTCCTGCCAGCTCTTTTTCAGAAGAGGCCTCAAAAATGAAGACATCAAACACTCAGCTGGAATCCAACTGCATTCCACCCTGCCATCCTCACAGACTGGACCTGAAAAGCCCGTCTTCTCTTATTTCAGTCTTGACAAAAGCAGGACAATGGGTGGCTATTGGTAAAGTCTTTTTTTTGCAGTTAAGAGCCATAAGCATTATCCCAGGAATCTCCATTCACATGAAGATAATGCACAGTCACTCTCTCCTTGTTTAGACTACAGCTCAGCCTATCTCAGACCACCTCTTATTTTCTTTCTTGCTTTTTAATCCTTGGCTTTACCTACTGAGCTATCCAACAACTGAACAAACTAAATAGGAAAATAATTGTGGTACGTCTAAGTGCATCGGAGCCTTAGACAAAGATGCTTTGCCTTTTTCCCCTCAGCTCCTAAGTTATATTGGTGGGAAGGAACTTCCAAACAGACATGTTTAAGACCACTGAATGAGCTTCTGGAGCCTGGAAGGGGTCAATGTATTCTGTGGAGAATCATCTATCCTTCAGGGGTAAATGGAGTTGATCACAAATCTTCTTAGCACTCAGCTTCTTAATGGGCTTTTTGCACACTAGTCTGCATTTACACATGAGGTTATTACTATAAAAAAAAAGTCCTTGTGTGTTGTTTAAGAATTTCAGCTCCTGGTGGGTTTTGGGTTTTGTTTTGTGTTTGTCTTTTTTTTTAAATAAGGGTGAAGAATATGTTAGGATGTTCAGAAGCAAACTTTTCTGTTGCTGAGGCTCTCTCTAAAAGGGTGACGGAGAAGGCATGGTTATGTCTAAGGAAAGATTGCTTCAAGAAAAACTTTCTTCTTTAGCAAAGACATAAACTACCTGGAGTGTACATGAAAGAGAATTCTTTTTTATATATATCTTCACGTCTTTAAATTAAACAAATATATCTCAGCTAGTAATGTTTTCCTTTACTTATTCTTCTGCTCCTTCCAGCCTCTATTCTGTCACCAATAACAGCAATAAACAAGTACTGAAATGCTTGAAGTTTCATTTCCTGTAACAGTGTGGATCATATTCCAAGGAATAAACCCTGCAGAGGTTTATTTCCTTCCTCTACTCCATTCTCTATGTTCCTATGCCTTATACCACTGCTTTGACAGGCTTCTGTTTGCCTGTCACCTGGATTTGACTATGTCCCATCCTCTTATTCACACCTGAAATGATCCTAGGACCTACCAACTTTCCAAAGGTATCCATAGGATTCAGTAGTTGTTGAAACAATTAACTTTCTGAAAGGATACCCAATGTCCTTTGTGATCCTAACTCCACCAATTTGCCAGTCTCATCCAGGGAGTTATTTTTATACATACTTATACCTGGTTATATAGAAATACATTTACCAGATATGCTTGGTTCAGATCACTGTTCAGTGCAGATAAATCATTAGAGTTGTTATATCCTACTTAGGCAGTTATGCAGACTTAGTACAGTATCTAAGAATCTTCTATAAGTGCACTAAATTAGAAATCACCTTTGTTTCGCCATCTGCCTCTCAAAAATAAAACTAAGTGGGAACATTTTTCCCATTTATTAAGTATATTATCACTATGTGTATTTATGTTAAGATAGAGAAGGTTGAAGAATTGGGTTTTCTTTCCCATGGGAAGTTGTTCTAGTAAACTCCTTTTGAAGAATAATTACAGTAATTAACATGATCAGTTCTGTTAAAGGTATGTCTCTCTAGGAGAGGAGAGTTTTCTCTTTGGAGCTTTTTGTCTGGACAGGAGGATTAGAGTTGTCAGCAGTGATGTGCCTCTTGAAAAACAGCTATCCTGGATACAGACCATTTAGCTTTTTAAAGGTATGAATTGAGGGCAAGATCCAAAACAAGATTTAGATCTCTAAGTCTGTAAAACCAACACTTATCCTGTTCAGGGAGCATATTTTCGCCTCACAAATTGCTTAGGCACTTAAGATTCTGCTACAAATCAGGCCCCGAAGCATTTGGCTCTTATCTGATGCGAGTATCTAGGTGCTCACCAGCTGCTTAAGCCTCCTGAGATCTACAAGCTCCTCAGCCTTGTGCCCAGCATGCTCCCTGGGCTACCTGGACTAATGCACTCCAGCAATACAAAACACAGCAGCCATGGTCAAATTCATCAAAGGAAGTCCAGAGGAGGTAGCCTGATGTCAGTGGAGAAGCTCTGCGTATCTGTCTAGCAGCTGGCACGCTCCTCGGGGAAGGAGGAATAGGTCAGTTTCTTTTTTGGCACGTGGAGTTACAAATTCTCAACTTTCACTTTCAAAACAGCGCAAAAATGACATTAAAAATATTTACCAATATCCAATTTTATAGACATTCCAAGCCCAGCTGGTGTTTCACAGCTGTTTCACTTAAAGTATAACCTAGTCCAGATGTGCTCCCCGTCAGGACCTCGTGGGTGTTGGGGTGTCCCCAGAGGATACCAGCCAGGACCTGTCCCACCACCCCAGCCAGGAGCAGGGCAGCTGGGGGCACCGGAGCAGCCACAGCCATGGCTGTGGTTACCGGGCATCTCCTTGGGGATGGGGATCTAGGACATGGGCCTGGCTTGACAGGACCCATGTCTGGGCAGGGCAGGGCTGTGGGGAGCTGGAGATGGGCCCTGCTGCAGAATCGCTGGGACAGGGGCTGATGGCCCAGGGTAGCTGAAATGAGGTCCTGGGCCATGGGCAGGGTGGGGGGAGCCCTTGAGAGGGGCTGGGCAGGGGCAGTCAGTCCCATTAGTGTCCTTGTCTTGTGATATCTGCAGTACAATGCAGGCACAGGTAAGACACAGCTTTTTAGGCTCAAGTTTCTTTAGTGAAGGAGCATTTCTGACAAATCTGAGAGGTCTCCTGTCTCTGACATGAAAGTCCTGATTATGGGGATGTAGAGCTATGTCCTTGCTGTCTCCTGTGACCCTTTCTTCCTTGGCTAGAGAGCTTTAGCAGGCAGTGCACGGGGTATGGTGAGCTAGGTAACGTATACTAACTCATTCTTCTGCAGCTGGTCGCACATCCTTGGGCCAAGTAGCGTATAAGATTTCAACTCCCTGCTCTCACAGCAGGTTTTCTCTATACACACGTATCAGGCAGTAGTTGTCACTCAACCACGCCCTTCTTTTCTCATACTATTTTTCCATAAAAAGTAAATGTTGGTCAACTCTGCTTAGTGGCATGATTTAAGTATAAGCTGAGAAGAGATCTGCGTTTTCAAAAGGGATTTTCAGTTTCCCATGGGTGTCTCACTGAAGGCTACAGCTACAGAAGAGTCCAGCAAAGACGGAATTATCATAGAATCATAGAATTGTTTAGGTTGGAAAAGACCTTTAAGATCATCAAGCCCATCTGTAAACCTAACACTGCTAAGTGCCTCATCCACAGGTCTTTTAAATACCTCCAGGGATTTATAGACGTGCCCTTACTGTCTCACCTGGTCATTTCTGCTACTTGATCAGCTGTACGTTTCATTCCTAAGTACCCAGCAACAATCTTACAATATATATATAGGCAGCTTAAGACCTAACTCGGTGCTAAGGATTTGAGATATTTAACTGTCAGGTGTCATGATTCAGCATTGTCCAAGTGTCTTTTTAAGCTGTCAATATTTAGACCTGACAACAGATGGGATATGTTTTGCTATTTGTGTACCTGCTCTTCCATTTTTTATTATAATCATATGCTTACTGTTGACAGACAATAACAAAAGAAAATGCATGATGCTACTTGCTTAGAATAGGCAAATCAGATTTATATCCCAAATCAGTCTAGAATAAGTAAAATCCTCTCAATTTTAAAAAATCAAGAGAAAGGAAAAGAATTTCTCTGATATCACTGTGGAATACCAATAGACTGTGAGTATGTCATTAGGAACAATAAAAAAATAGAGCGGGAAAACATAATTGAATATACAGCACTCAAAACTGTTGTTCTAGCTACCATCCTAAGTGTCCGTGCAATGGTTCATCATCTTAATATCCTAACTCTACAGTAGCTGTGGCTTAGGTCAGTAAACCAAATGTTCATCAGATTAACATTTTACAGCAATTTTAGTGCTGTCTTTAGAAAGCAAAACCAAAACAAACAGCTGTAGCCCTTGTTGAATATTGCAAGACATTTTTCATTCATGTTTGAATACCTGCAATTGCTCCCTTTTATTTGATACTTTTTCTTCTTTGCAGTATGTTAGCCCTGGTAATTAATAGACTCTTTAGGTGATCTGATTTTATCAGATTTATATCAAACAGTCAGAAACATGACATATAAGCAATGTAGTCAGCAAAACTGTAAGCTATCAAATATTTCCAATTGAGTTAATTTGTCCTTATTAAAGCAGATGAATTTTTAAAATGTCAGTAATCTGTAAAATAAGTTTTAAAATGTGAAAGAGAAAACACAGGAGAAAATCTTGATAACTTTCTCATCACCTTCTATCTCTTCTCTTTCTTCAGATATACAAAAGATGAGAATTATTCAAGAGATTTGAAACAAAGTCTAGTTTGAATTAACTGCAACTGATACTAGATTTTTGTGAATAATGGAAATATTCATGAAATATTTTGTTTAATTTATGAAATTTAGCTTAAGAAATATCTGACAAGCAAAGTTATGAAGGATCTATGACTGAATAACTTCAGAAAGGATGTGCGTTGCTTACTAAAGGGTATTCATGGTTCTACTCTGTCTCTCAGCAGAGTCACAGGGAAATGAATCCTAGATCTTCATCCATAAAGATATGCCAGAGGCATTGTGAGCAAAGACACTATTCCTTTCCACTTCAGTTCCTTGATCTGGAATGACTTGGGAGTTATTTCATCTGGTGGAATGAACTAGATAGGTAGAGAAGGGTGAAAAACCCACTACTTCTTACAACACCCCTGAACAGTAAGAAGGTATATTGCTTCAACTAAAAATACTCTTCCTCCTTCAATGTAATCTGGAAATGGCGGAATGCTTTATAGCACTGTATCCCCTTCATAGAGAAGGCAATCATCTGTTTCAGCAATGCATATTCCAACCCTAGCAGTAGCTGGAATTAAAGAGCTGCATATTACAATAGTTTCTTGTACAATATTTCAATAAAATTGAATATTCAGGAATGTTCCTGTCCCTGTCTTTCCAGTGTATTTTTTCATCCTTACTGTTATTTATTTATCTACTTTCTTTTCCTGTTTACAGTTCTTCCTTCCTTATTTCTTTTTTTTTTTTTTTTTGGTATTTGTTCTTAGATTATTTTCTTTGGGTTTAGGGCACAAGATGCATTTAGAAAAGTCATACTAACATTTAGTGTTATAAAGGACATAAATATTGAAAAAATGGAAAGCAAAATTTCAAAACAATGAAGTCGTAGATGTATTTTAATTTTTCAAATAGAAGACAAGCTGTTGTTTTCTAATATAGCCTATTACTTTGGATACCACAACATTAAAAAAAAAAGGTAATTTTCATTTAAGTGAAATTGCATGAACATTACAAAATTTTGACATTAACATCATCTTAACTTTTAATACTTTTAATGATCTTTTCACTTCACCTGAATAATGACTGACATCTGGATCTCAAAGCTATCAAGCATAATAGTCTAGTAAATGTATCAGGCAAGAAACTGAAAGCTTCATTAAAGAACCTGCTTAATTAACGTACATGTCTACAGAAGTGCTATGGACATTTTCAGAAGACTCCGATGGATACAATTCTGTCATAGGCAAAGAACCATTCACAGCGTTCAGGTAGGTCTGAGCCACTTTTTGCAATTTCCAGCTTGCCCTCCTTCAGCTCAGTGGCTGCTAGGGTATGCATAATTATCTATTTAATTCAGAGAAGTCAAATAACAGTGGCAGGATGACTGAGTTACTTTCACCTGCATGTGTAAAAGAAGCAACTATGTACTTCTTTTTTTACAGAAAGCTTTCTTAATACCTTTGTGTTTTTAGTAGGTGTTCACATGTCCTGACCACGTTAACCTGTGAAGACTTTATTAAAGTGACATGTCTTTAAAGAATACCTTTGTTTTAAAGTAATTATTTCTTTGTAGTTATGGCTATCAAAATCACAGTTATCCCTATATCTACAGGTGAAATGAAATACACTGTAGAAAAAGAGATAATCTTTGAATAAAGAATCTTAGAAAAAAATACAATATTGCCAGCAACAAATTACATTCATAACAAAATATTAATAAGAATCCATTTGAAAAGTTCATTTTTGTTTGCAATGGATTAGAAATCCATGTCCTCATAGTACTTTTTTTTCCCAGTGAAAAACCTGGTTTAATTTAAGCAAAGGAGTGAATTTTAACAACATTAACACTCAGAGTCCTAAAGTACCCATGAGAAATATATACTTGTTTAAGCAGTCAGAGTTAAAATGGTGTGAAGAATTAAAAGTAGCTTTTCTTCTACTCATTGCCATCCCTCTTGGAAATGCAAATGCAATATTTTCATCACTAGAAGATCTGTTTCAAATCCACATTATTGCATATTGTTAATGGTTGTATAGGAATTTTAAAAAAAGGTAAAAGTAATACCCTTCAAGTCATTCCTTGCATGTCACACTGGGAAGAATACAGTCAACTTCAGTATGGGACATCTTTTGCAAATAATTTCTGTAGTCCACTTCAGATGCAGTTTTTCACTGTTTAATTAACTACAAAAACATGTGCTGCAGTTTGCAGAACTTTGCCATTTTCATAACATTTCTTGAAGCTCAGCCATCCTGTGATAGTAAAGCTGTCATGAGGCTAGAGGTGGCTGCAGCTCACTGTTCCTGACAATTATTTGTGTAACACACAGAAATCAAATGAGTATGCAGAATTATCTGCTTCATATAAATTTAAATTTAAATATAAATTTACATTTAAATTTATATTTTCACCTTTAGACATCACCCTTTACAACAACAAAAAGAATGAGATACAACCAACCATATTTCTCCACTAGTATTTGCCATCTGAGTATTTGTGGAAGCTCAGGTCTTAAATGTTAGAAGACCTTTATAAATTTTTTTTTTTTTTTTTTTGAGAGAACATGGATCAAATACTTCCCAAGGCTATTCCAGTGTCTTCCAAAATAATTCTGCCATTATGAGTAGAATAATCAGTTTGAAATTCTGTTTTAACAGCGAAAAAAATGGCCTCAGGTGTTTAGCAATAAAGCCTTTCAAGACTGTGCCTCCTCACGTAGGGTATCTCCTATCCAAGACATATTTATCTATCTCTAGTACTCATTTTCATTACTTTGATTTAGAAAGAAAACAAACACAAAACCTAGAAGGATGAGTCTTCCTGACCTGAACTCCTTTCCTCACCTTATAATTCCCAGAAACATGGAAATGATCACTTTGCTAAAGTTCAGCAAAGCAGTTACTGACTGAAAGTCCTTTCCACCCTTTCATCAGCTAGTATCACCAGGCATCTTGAATGTTTTTTCCCAATGTTACCTGAGGGTCATCAAGGTCTCACGGCCTAAGTCTGCATTCCTTGTTGTTCTAAACTGACAATATCAGACGTTCTGAATTAGTTAATATCACGCAAATGGTATTTATGTTAATTTTACATGCATGCACACACACATAGATAATAGCTAGGCAGCCGGCTTGCTGCTATGCATCACTGCTTATCATGCTGATTATAATCATCTCATTGCTACCTTATTCTTCCTCCATCTGTTTGTTGCATCCATCTGTTGTCTATCGTCTTATAATGAGATTGCAAGATCTTTGTGGCAGGGAGAATTTCCTTGTTATTTGTTTGCATGCAGTTAGGAAGAATGGTTTGATGCTAGTCAAGGTGTTATTGTGGTTTAAATGATGGTAATAAGAATGATCTAAATAACTTTTTTTTCCTCTCAGAACAGTTTGTAGGAAAGATTCATAGACAGTAATTTTAATGTATTGGTGTGGTGACATGACTAATGGTGAATTTTTTTAGGAAAGATTTTTTTGAAGAATGGCTCTTTTAAAATAATTTTCCCATCTTTTCAAGTTCATAGACTTTCAAGGAAAAAGGAAAATTTAGCATGCAAATAAAACCTTTGAAATTCTTTGACTTCAGAGTCTGTGCAACAGATGTCTATTTAGATGATGCAAAGAGATTTCAGGGTTTTTTCTATTGTGATAGCTGTGTTAAAGGAAAAGTAAAAAACTTTTATTATGTTGGTTAAATTCAATTTGCCCAGTTAGGATGATCTTTTTTATTTTTATTATTTTATCCCTTTAATCTGGTCTGTAATGAAAAAGTGGGTTTTGGCTTAAGGATATCTTGGACTAAAAAAAAATTTTATTTCCTTGGAAATTTTTATTTCTTTATTTATTTGGTTTCAACTCATGTTTTTAACTGGAAATATGGAAGTCTCTGCAAGGAAGTGAAACTCTAATGACTATTACTCTCTGCCACTTCCCAAATTCTCTGTCCTTACCTGCCACAAGCGCAAAATGTAGTGAGTGAGAATCAGGCCAGACAGAATTTTATATTGCCCTGAAAACACCTCTGAAGCATGGAGACGACAGGTAACTTACAATCTCCATGTAACTGCTTGCATTGGCCCAGACATAAGTCCCACCTGCTCTCCTGTCAGTCTTAAACTAGTATGTAGGTTACTTCCCCTTTAAAATTTCTTTTCCCACTCCAAGTGCTATATGAGATTTAAAAAAAACAATATGTAAATACCAGCAAGACTGCATCTTGATAATGTATAAGAACACACAGCAAATTTAAGCCCTGTAGGTTATCAAGTGACAAGGACTTTTAAACTTTTAAACAGCATTATGAATAAGATGTTACAGACTTCACAAACTTTTCATTTTATTTTGGGATTAATTGTTCACTGAGAAAAGGCCATTTTTCTCATGTTAAAGTAGCTGCCCACTGCTGATACTGATAAATTTTATAAGGAATTTCAAAATCCTGTATAATTAGTTGATAAGAACCTATTAACTGTCATTCATATCATATTCATTAGCCCATGGAATAAAAACTGACTTTTCACTTCTTATCTATTATGATTTATTTAAGAGTTCATGAGTTCAGCTTAAAAAATATTAAATGAAAAATAGTGAAACCTATCCCTTTAAGTCAAAATTACAGACATTATACCTGATCTTTTGTTCTTTACAAAATGAAATTTGTCTTGCAGAGGTAGATAGATAGATAGATAGATAGATAGATAGATGGGTAGATGGGTAGATATGGATTTTCCAGATTTCTTTGCTGTTACATAGATCTGAACCCGACCATAATATATTAGTCTCTGAAAATCCCCACTATGTCCCCACTATACAGAAACCAGGAGTAATTGGAAAATGTGTGCAATATGACAAATTCTCCATGGATCTAGTGTCTATACTGAGGACCAAACTCTTACAAGAGAATGTAAGAGGTGTTGACATCACCTTTTCACATAGCTTTTACATTGACCCAGCCTGTACTGCTAAACCAGCAGCAAGAAATTCAGCCTGTGGTTGGGGAACCTCTGGAGTCCTTGTGGGGAGTGTGAGAGAGAGGGAGAGACAATGTGTGTACTTGTGTGTGTGTGTGTCCAAGTTGCACATGGGTGATAGAGCTTCTGAGCGGGAGGAAGACAGAAGTTGATGGCGGGCAAGAGAGCCATTCTTAGCTGCCCCATCAGGAACAAGTCATGATTTTGCTGACCAAAAAAACCTGTTCCAGCATAGCCTCAGTGTTGACAACTAGCCTGTGAGCTGCAAATCACAAGTGAGGGAGCTCCCTGCCCCATAGTGCTGGGCAAGTGTAGGGAGAGGTCAGCCAAACTGTCCTCATCTGCGTGAGTGACACTTGTTACGTGAAATATTGGCCTGTTCTAAGTTAAAGGGAACTTACCATACATGAAAGAGTGACCAAACTGCCCTTTGCCTTTAATGAAAGTTCCTTTTGGCTAAATTCAAGATTTTTTTCTTCTGTATTGCTGCTTGTAATACAAAATAACGATACAGCAGGAGCTCTAGAGGACTGAGGGTGGTCTGTGGTGGTGGAGGAGGTTATGGGTAGGTGGGAGCAGCAGGCAGCCATCAGAGTAGGTGTGAACTGTGTGAAGGTGGTCACCTTTTAGGCAGGTTTGCAAGGAGAGTTAAAGAGAGCCTGGTGGTTTGGACAGAGGGGGAGTGAATTTTCAGGGGCCTGCAGTAGCCTCAGGTGGGTACTAGAGATGTGCTTTTCCCTCTTCTCAGCTCTCTAACCTAATTAATTTCTTGTCTTATTTTTTAAAAATTAATGACCATTTTTCAGAAAGTTGTTCTTATGCTAAAAAAGACTGAAAGTTTACTTGAATATGCCTGATTTTTTTTGTTTGTTTTTTTCTAAGTGAAGTTTGAGTGCATGGTGCATTTTAACCCTTATATTTACAGCTTGCCTTTGATCCACCAGAAAGGCTACAAAAGTAATTAAATATGAGTCAACTGGATTAAAATATGCACACATATGTGTCAATGGGTACGCTGTTCTGGCATCAATTTTTTTGTCTATGTTTCTGTCTCTTTCGTGTAGGCATAACAGAGCAACTTAAGAAAGCAAAATTTGAAAGGTATATAAATGCATTCTGTACGTAGGCAAATACAAAGATGCAATCAGTATTTGAATCTCCTAGGAATGTTGATTACTCCTGGAAGAAAATCACGTTGCATTTCTGAGAGGAAATGCACCGTAGTTTCTGCCTTTTTGTGTATGTTCAAATACACATTCCCCTCACACTGATGTTTGCTGGTAAACCTAAAATGGTACATGTTCTATGGCTCTTAAGTACATCATTATTATATTTCATAAAAGTGGAGTTAATAGTGGCCATGAAATTTGACCGTCTGTTAATTCATCCAGCCATGGCCACATTAAAGAACCAAAGTTTATTTTCACTTTCAAATCCAAAATATCACTTGAACACGGCGAGAAAAGACACAAGTTTGCATCTCAAATTTGAGAATCATAGAACCTACTCTTTAATTTGTATGTTGACTAGTATTACTAAGCTGACTGGGTTTTAGGCACTAAAAAATAAGCGCATACAGTGTGAGATTTAATAGGGTGTTCCGGCAGGAGAACTGAAACTTGAAACAAAAATTGTTGTCAGACACTTAAATGCAGACTACTCCTTGCAGAAACAGGTTAGAACTCTACCAGTAAGATCCCCTAACCGTATACATAATTTCTTTTTTTTTTTTTTATTGCTGTTGTTAAGGGATGGTTGGGAATGAAAAGAGAGAACTGTTCTGCAATTTATCACTACAACCAAGGTAGCTGATAAACAAGAACTTAATTTACACTGATAGGGAACTTTTTTAATTTGCAAAATCATAATTATTATTTGTTCGATAATCATGAATAGTGTGTTTAATCATACATTTTGTTCAAGGATGTATATTCTTCATGGGAAGTAGAGAAATGTATGAAACAAAAAGTTGTATAAATTAATAGAGTTGTAAAATCTCAAGCACTTCTTTTTGTGTGTTTTCAATCACTAAGAGCAAAAGACTTACTGGAAAAAAATGTACGACTAATAACACAGAAAGCCTTGACTTTCACTTGCATTTTGACATACATTTTCACATGACCTTTTTAGGGTAGAGCTACAATCTAAGGAGTTTTACAAACAAGCCAAAATAAGGAGAGATGTGCAGGAGTAAAGCAGAAGTGTAAACAAGGGTGCAAATGAGAGGAAGACATTTGAATCTGAATGGCCAGTTAATGATTCAATTAGTTTTTCACTTTGTTAAACTATGATAATCCTTCTCTACTAGCTCTCCATATTGAAGCCTGTTGAAAGAAAGAATGCAAAGTATCTTAAGAAAATTCAAAGAAAAAAAGTAAAGCCTTTTGTAAACCGTTGCTGCTTCCCAACAAAATGCTGCTTATGAACAATGATGTGGATGCAAGGCAGATACTTTACTGAGTCTAAGATTCTGAACAGGCTTGGTCTGAATAAAAGCTATCAGTCTGAAGTGATTCCTTTAGTTATGCAGGTTGATTGAAGTGCAACTCTAGCTTTAGGATTGGTGAGAACCTACTAAGTCATACGTACTGTGGCTTATCTCTTTATCCTTTCCTATTCTCATCACTTCATATTTATCTTTCCACTGTACACTTCAACTTCTTTTTCCCTTTTCCACTCTTTCTCCCCTCCCCAACTTGGAAGCTTCCTTAATACAGGGTAGATAACCTCTCCATTTCTCCATAGTACAGAGAAGTGGAAATAGAGCTTTCAAAAATGCGCGTACATAAACGCATATGTGTGTATGGACACATGCATATATGGGTATATTACCATACGAAGGCTCTGCGAAGATGGCATTCTGATTTGCAGTTTCTAAAAGGCGGCTGTGCAGATAGGTGACTGACACTGTTTATTACGACTGGTGCTAGCATGTAAAAGGCACTGATTAAAATATACAATGACTGACATTTGGCACCGAGGCAGCACAGAGCTCTCCGCCCTTTTACGTGTTGTGCTGAAATTAAGCAATGGTTACATGGAGTCAAATAACTGTTAAGTAGTGGCTTACATTAATGGATTACTTAAAAATCCTGAGAAGTTATCCGATTACTTTACAGGCCAGCAAATAATGCTATTTACTTAACTACTTTTCTTTGCAATCCTGTCATTCCCAACCACTGCGTGAATGATTATTAATGATATCATGGTAGTCATGGTATTCAGTATGGCCTCAGTCTCACTACATAATTTGAATGCCTTATGCAAACAGAGTTAGACATTTGTGATCTATTGCTTCTATGCGAAAGTAATCACGAGCAGACAATTGATTACCATTTTTGGATCCCATAATTTATCTTAACCCTTTTCAGTAAGAAACAAGGTGATGTCTACACATAACCTTTCTCAGCAAGGGTAGATGTTTGTGCTGGTATAGTGTAAGACTTCTGTGGGATCCATGGGTTCCTCAAACTTAACCCGAATAAGAATTAATTCTGACAAGAGTTAGACTAACTTGAGAAGATTGGTCTCAGCATTTGTATCACCCTGAGTAATAAACTGACTTGTGTTAGTTACCTGTAATGCTATAATGTAAACCAGAGATGGAAAAGAAAAGGAGGGAGTAAATTTCCTCATGCAGGGAGTGGGCTGAGCAGGCAGAGGTATGGGAGCTTCACTCCCTCTTACCTCCGCTGGCCTTCCTCCTGTTTGACCTTGCCCAGGCACACAGGCACAGGCTTCCATATCACAGTGTTTCACCTGACATGTTGGTTGCCTCATGGACTCATAACCTCCTTCACTCCTTTCAGTTTTGCTTAGGGCTATAGCAACAAAATCTAACCCTCTGCTTTAGATGGCAGAGTCACATAAGCCACATAAAATGCCTGTTAATGTTACTAGACCATAATGAAAATATTTTTCACCTGTTAAGTGAATTTGCCCCTGTATATAGGGATGGAAAGGAAACCAGAACAAGAACTTTGTCAATAAATTAGGATGAAACTAACATTGGAACAAAGCACTACACAACCACCTTTTAACACTTAAAATATGTATTAAAAGATGTGTGTGGGTGTTCTGCATCAGCTTGGATTTCACATTTTAAAAATTCCAAATGTCGGTTAAAGCTATAATTATTTTTCAAAACACTTTTTTTTTGACATGATGATTTGTGGTTTTAATACAATGTATCAAATATTCTCAATTAAATAACAAATGTGCTATGCAATTGGTATTATTATGAAAGCAGATGGGTACATTCTACTACCCTCTCTAGGCAGAAGCACTTTTCTTTAAAACAATAAGCATAACTTGTCAGTTCCTTCAACTTTAGAAGTAAATGGGATTTTTTTTTCTTGAGAAGCTAAACTTCCATTTTTATTTAATTCAGCAATGCAATAAATGCAACTCATCGCATTATTGCAACATTATTAACATACAAAAATAAAATTCATTGTGCTTTTTTTTGTTATCTGACTCATTATGATGTTTTTTAATTTTCAATTTAGTAACTTTTCTTGATTTCTTCAAATTAGAGGGAACATTTCTGACTTGGGTTGACTGCAAGGCCTTATGTCGATTCTAAGGAGATGAATATATTCTTTAAACTTCCCAGTGAGGAACAAGACCTCAGTTCCTCTCCTTGTTTTGATTTTTGTTTGCATGAAAACAAGTATTAGTACACATGAGTAAAGATGTATGCACACTTATATATGCATGTATACATTTGAAAGCTTTGTCTCCATATACCTACTTAAAAGAAAAAATATCTGATCATACATTGAAGAAGAAGTTATATAGAAATAAATACATGTGTGTGAAAAGGTTAAAAAAAAAAAAAAAAAAAAAAAAAAAAAAGGCAAGGGAATGCCAGGTAGGTAGGAGACAGAAAATGCAGCTATAGCCATTCTTGCCTAGTTCCAGGGCCTCCGACTTTTGAAAGATACTAGAAATCTGCCTCACAAATAGGCTATTTCATACCATAATTTCTCAACAAGTTTTCTTAATAATTATCTAGTGCCTTGGTTGTTCAAATATTAATGTATGGTAGCATTTTTCATGCATACAGACCCACTATCTTCAAAAGTAAAAAAAAACCCTAAAAAATTATCTCATTAGTGACAACATTTTAGAGTTAAAAACCTCTGTTCTATGTTGATAATAAATTCAGTCAATTGCCTACCACGCTTGTGAGCTATTATGCAATAAAACAACAACTACAACAGCAAATAAAATGAGTATAAGAAAATACCAACTAGCCATTTCAGAAGACCATCTGTGGCAATGTTTCAGACTAATTTAAAAATACCCACATGAGATCACAAGAAACCAAGGTTCTTTTCCATTCTGCTCTTCCTTAATTCTTCATTTGTCTGATATTATTCACAGCAATGGTTTACATGCAAATTGCAGATTTAAAATGTTAGAGAATAAAACTAAAGCCTTTTTTTCTTTTAATGCCTTTTGGTGCAGTACAGCATAGATAATTTAGATTCAAGCTGCTCTAAGTGCATACAATTAGATTTGATTTAGGTCAGTCACCCTACTATAGGCCAACTAATATTTTCATTTTAAATCAACCTGGGATTTTTCTGGTGCTAATGCTTTCAGAATTTGTAGAATATAACCCTTATGGTCATGGTTCGTAGAGATTTTGGATGTACAAATTCCCCTAGAACATGTCAGAATTCAGTATTTACTGCAGAAATGCTTAATGCTTAAATGATTAAGATTTTTTTTTTTTCTTTCTTCCCCTTCTCGATAATCTTTCAGTTAAATCCTCAGGAACCTTGTCACTACTGAACTGGATTAAGGTCCAGTTTCCAGATGAGATTAAAAACTAAGAAGTTTGTGAATGTAAAGGTAACCAAGAAGATATTTTCTTTTCAGAAGGAGAAATGATGAAGCTTAAGCATGCAGAAAAATGGGACAAATAGAATTTGATAACAGTTGCAGGCTTGTATTATTGTATGTAAGTATAAAGGAGTCCCGGAGTCCCAGAGTCCCAACTGAGGAAATAAGTCTTTAAACTAATGTCTTGGGCCATTTGTGTAGAATTGCTCTATTTTTATCTTTTCCTCTTCCACAGGGAAGAATTCATGAGATTCCATGGAACTGCTAATTCAGTTTATTCATTGCCATTAGTAGAGGCCAGGGAATGACTAGACTAAGGAGTCCTGACTTAATGGGAAAACAGTCTTTGGTTTAACGCAGAACACAGCTGAAATTATGGTCCAAGGACGGTAGGAGTAAAGCCAAGGGAGCTGATAATTTTTAGGCAAACCTTTGTAGCATATTTTAAGTAAAAATAAATAAATAAATGAAACAAGTCCATCTAAAATACTAAATACTTAATGTCTGAATTTCCACAGTGTCTGAATTTTTCAAATCTATTGCCATGTAGACCTTTGAAACTCACAATGATATAAGAACTGTTTACTTAAATGGAGACAAATTGTCAAATATTGGATTTTCACACTACCATTCAACCATTGGATCACTTCAATACCTTAATCAAAACTTTTACTTCATTTTCCTGAAATGGTATACTTTAAACATAAACAAAATATTTGCAGCACTTTTTAGATGCCATGGTCAGAGGGATAACCGAGTGAAGGGTACATACCATTGGACATGAAAGCATACAATATCCAAAGCACAGTGTAATATTAAAAAAGCTAGACACAGATGTTAGGACGATAAACTTTTCAAGAGAAGTAAAAAATATAAAAAACCTCCTGATTTCCTGAAATTGTTGCTCCATGCAAGAAAAATGTTGATGCATGGGGGAAAAAGAAGCAAAAAAACCATCAAAGCTGTTTTCACAGAAAGTGATAAATCCTCAAATTAGAACTGCCGTAAAAAAGGAGAAATCTTTAATAGAATCTTTAATAGATTTAATTTTATAATAAATTTGGGGGTTCCCATAATAGAGCCACAATGGTCATAGTTTTACTAGTAAACAAAATAGTGCCCAAATCTGTTTTTGTGTTCCAAAAATCCAGTGGCACAGCCTGACCATATTCACACTGTTAAGTTTGACAAGAGTGTGTCCGTGTGCAAACCGCCTGTTGGCGATTGTCCCCACTCCATGCTAACTTCCGAAAGGTGCCTAGAAATAGTTTGAGAGATTTGTTTGTCCCAGGACAAAAGAACATTAGGGATCACTTCAGAAAACTAATGGGGCAAATGACCAGATATTGGTATGTCTCCAAAGCCAAGAAATGATTGCTGGTACAATTTTATTTACTAACAAGATTTAGCCAGGATGAAAGCAGTGAGAGAGTGGTAACCTCATGATCAGGACACATGAAGTCTCCTTCCAGAGAGGTTCTTCTGGTATCCTCTTTTCTTCCTCTACTATATACGATATCCGTTCAGCATCTCTGTCAGTGTAATCAGTATAAATCCTCTACTGAACGGGAGATTACATAGGATTAATGCACTGCCTATTGAGCAGGCTGTAGCCTCAGTTTCTTTATGCTCTTATTTTTCCTCAGTGTGTTATTGAAAATAATAATAGTAATAAAAACATGTCCTCTGGTTCATATAAGATGTCTAATATGGATTTTATCATGGATAATTTTGGTGCTTTATAAAACGAGGAATCTCCCCTCTATGTTTTTAAGAGACAATTACTGAAATGAGAAAGTTTCAGCTATTTCTGGAAAATATCTTTCACAGTGGGACAACAGAGATATCTGGGTCTTTAAAGGTGGCTGTGAACATTCCATTTTTCAGCTTTTTTTTCAGAACTTTGTGACTGTTGAGCAAATAATTTAATATTTTTGGCCTCAGATTTTGGTCCATAAAATGGGAATAAGGAAGATTTTGCTCATCCCAACAGTGGCTGTCTTTGATTTTTCAAGCTACTAAAGGCTCACACCACACTGCCTTTACTGTTTGAAAATTCTTTGCTCACTTTAGTGTATGTGGGCTGCAATTTAGAGCACCTGGAGACTATAATAAAAATACTGATATAACTGAGAAGGAAAAGAAAAATTGACAATAATAAGTAAGGAAAGTGTGGAATGTATTATGACTTACTAAAATTGTTAAAGTTCTTATTTACTGTTTAATATAATTCCTGGCCCATATAGATAATACTTTAAAATGGAACTGAATTTTATTATTCTTTTTTCACGTGTGGGAAAAATGGGATAGTACAAGGAAGTTATAAAGTAATAAATAGAGGAGACTAACGCCACTGGATTTTTGAAGTGCCCATAAGTACTAAAGATATGATATTGCAGTAATTTTGATAATCAGAATATATAAGATTAGCTCATTTACATAGGCACTTCAATAATTTTTAGCTTTTTGGTATCACCAGGGAAACCTGAATTGAGACAAGGTTAATTCTTCAGGCTTCTGTAACGCAATGTAGCAAGGATCTAGTGTTATTAATCCAATAGATCCATAACATTCAAAAGAAAAGACAAGTCACATCATCTTGGGAAACAAGCTATAATGACAATTAAGACTAGCCTGTGGCTATCTTCTGTCTTAAAAGAATTTAAATGCCTCATTGATTATAAAATATAATTTTGGGCACACCACGCAACCACTTATAAATTATAGTCTTGTATAGGTGGAATAGGACTGAGAAGCACAAAACATCAAAACTTTTTTCAGGGTTACAGACCCAAAAATTAAAGTCATATTTTGTTTCAAGTAAAATTACTGGGTTTTGCTCTGATGGAAAAAACTGTGGCTTTAGCAGTGGAAAACATAAATTTATGAATAAATTAAGAGACGTCCTGCAAAATTAAATGAAGGGAGAATCTTACCGAACCACAGTCTGCAAGTGTATCATAAATTTTCTGGCGAAGAAAATAGGATAAAATACAAACTCCTGGTTAAACCTGCGTTCAGTAAAGCTTTAAGCCATGGCTCAGATTCAACACATCATTTGGATAATTTTTTGCATTTAATAGCTGCAGTCGAAGGAATTTTATCACATTATAGACAAAATGTGATCATCAGTACCTTCTTTCAGATACTAAAAGTGAAGGTCAGAACACCACTTTTAGGAACTGTTTCAAAAGATGAGGGCAAAACCAAAGCTTGACAAAAAAAAAAGCAAGAGCATGAAACAACTTCTTCCTTATTTAACCTTAAATGCCTAATTTTTTATTGTTCTGATTTACTAATACTTCATAACAGTCCTTATTTAAGCTCAATTCTCTTGGCACATATTAGAGAAACGCTAGTACTATCTAAGCTACTGGTAATACCTTTATTTCCCACTTTTGAAGTTAATTTGTGATCCAGGCTGCTCCTATGCTGATGGTTGCAAATGTTATTAAATGGAGACTTAATTTTTTTTTTTTTTTTTAAATCTTAAAACATGGTCAACCTATATTTAGGAAACTACATCTACTCCTAGAAAAAAAAAAAGAAAAATAAAGGTTAATCAAGTGATGATATATTTTGTGCACATGGAAATCACCTGAATTTTCTTTTTCACAGAATCGCTAAGGTTGGAAAAGACCTGTAAGATCATCAAGTCCAACCATCAACGCAACACCACCATGCCCATTAAACCGTGCCCCACAATGCCTCGTCCACACGTTCCTTGAACACCTCCAGGGAGGGTGACTCCGCCACTTCCCTGGGCGGCTTATTCCAGTGTTTCACCACTCTCTCAGGAAAGAAATTTTTCCTAATATCCAGCCTGAACCTCCTCTAGTGCAACTTGAGGCCATTTCCTCTAGTCCTGTCGCTAGACACTTGAGAGAAGAGACCAACACCCACCTCTCTGCAACCTCATTTCGGGTAATTGTAGAGAGTGATAAGGTCTCCCCTCAGCCTCCTCTTCTGCAGGCTGAACAACCCCAGTTCCCTCAGCCGCTCCTCATAAGACTTGTGTTCCAGACCCCTCACCAGCTTCGTCGCCCTTCTCTGGACACGCTCCAGCACCTTAATGTCCTTCTTGTAGTGAGGGGCCCAAAACTGAACACAAGATTCAAGGTGCGGCCTCACCAGTGCCGAGTACAGGGGCATGATCACCTCCCTACTCCTGCTGGCCACACTATTTCTGATACAGGCCAGGATGCCGTTGGCCTTCTTGGCCACCTGGGCACACTGCTGGCTCATCTTCAGCCGGCTGTCGATCAACACCCCCAGGTCATTTTCTGTGGGGCAGCTTTCCAGCCACTCATCCCCAAGCCTGTAGCGTTGCATGGGGTTGTTGTGGCCAAAGTGCAGGACCCGGCACTTGGCCTTGTTGAACCTCATCCAATTGGCCTCGGCCCATCGATCCAGCCTGTCCAGATGCTTCTGCAGAGCCTTCCGACCCTCCAGCAGATCAACACTCCCACCCAACTCAGTGCCGTCTGCAAACTTGCTGAGGGTGCACTCAATCCCCTCATCCAGATCATCAATAAATATATTAAACAAGACCGGCCCCAAAACTGAGCCCTGGGGGACTCTGCTTGTGACCGGCCGCCAACTGGATTTAACTCCATTCACCACAACTCTGTGGGCTTAACTGTCCAGCCAGTTTTTTACCCAGTAAAGAGTGTACCTGTCTAAACCACGATTCACCAGCTTCTCCAGGAGAATACTGGGGGGGACAGTGTCGAAGGCTTTATTAAAGTCCAGGTAGACAACACCCACAGCCTTCCCCTCATCCCCTAGGCGGGTCACCCGGTCATAGAAGGAGATCAGGTTGGTCAAGCAGGACCTGCCTCTCATGAACCCGTGCTGGCTGGGCCTGATCCCTTGGTTGTCCTGCACGTGCCCTGTGAGCGCCCTCAAGATGAACCTTTCCATAATCTTCCCCGGCACTAAGGTCAGGCTGACAGGCCTGTCATTCCCCGGGTCCTCCTTCCAGCTCTTGTAGATGGGTGTCACGTTGGCAAGCCTCCAGTCGTCTGGGACCTCCCCTGTTAACCAGGACTGTTGATACATGATGGAGAGCGGCTTGGCAAACTCCTCTGCCACCTCCCTCAGCACCCTTGGGTGGATGCCATCAGGCCCCATAGACTTGTGAGTGTCCAGGTGGCATAGCAGGTCGTTAACTGCTTCCTCCTGGATCATGGGGAGTTTATTTTGCTCTCCATCCTTGTCTTCCAGCTCAAGGAGTTGAATACCCTGAGGATACCTGGTATGGCTATTGAAGACTGAGGCAAAGAAGGCATTAAGTACCTCAGCCCTTTCCTCATCCTTGGTGACGATATTCCCCCCCGCATCCAGTAAAGGATGGAGATTCTCCTTGGCTCTCTTTTTGTTGTTAGAAGCATTTTTTGTTGTCCCTTACGACCGTGGCCAGATTGAGCTCTAGCTGGGCTTTTGCTTTTCTAATTCCCTCTCTGCTTGACCTAATGAGGTCCTTGTATTCTTCTTCAGTTGTCTGCCCCTTCTTCCAAAGGTGATAAATGCTCATGAAACCAATATGTTTCGTTTCTTGAGGGGAATAGTATGTTTTTCTTAAGACTTACTTACTTCCTAAGCAACGCATCTCCTCACCTCCTCCCACAAGAATTGACTAGCAATTGTTTTGTAGCAAGAATTGCCTTGCTGACTTTCCTTGTCTAAATCAGTTATTACTACGCATGTGGTGAAAATCCTACTTATTAACACAAAAGGGAAGTGGATTTCTGCCATTATGCTATTTGTTTTCCCCAAGTAGTATCATCCAAATTAATAGAGTAGCAGAAAATCAACTGAAGTATCTCCATGTACATATTTCGATGGGTAGTGCCTCAGTCTTAAGTTCTTCATGTGTACCACTACTGGCAAAACCAATACCATAATAAACTACTGTGGGTGAGAAAATGTTTCGTCTAATGAATAATTTCCACCATCATCATTAGTCTTTGTGCAAAATTTATCATTAATGACCTAAAAACTTGTATGGCCTCACTTGGTTTTAACACACTGACACATTCTGATGGTAAATACTGATTTTAAATAAATATATTTCCACGTATTTCCAATATAAAGATGAGTAATGACTGAAGCTGTTAAAAAGTAAATAACATTCCAAGACAAATATGTCAAATATAAATTAAATTTCAACCTACTATATAATATCTTTATGGTAGTTAGTGCCTTCGAAAGAGGCCATTTCTTTTTATTTAGATGCCTAATACTCAGTTTTCAAGTGTGAAAATTCAGTCTATCATTTAAAGAATGTGTATATATTTACAAAGGGATAAATGTTTCAATGCATTTAATAAACGACAGTGGAAGAGTTTTCCTTAAATAATGCATACAAAATTCAAAACAATAGCAGAGAAATTACAGGATATATGGCAAGGTAATGACTCATCAAACCCCCAGATTTCCAATTCTAAAGTTGATTTGCAGAGAAAGATTTCTAGATTAATATGTGCATTTCTTCTCATAAAATCTTCTCGAGTTGTCTGAGTATATATATCCCTTCATCTTCATCTCACGATGCAGAAAAAAGAGCAAAAAGCAGAGGAGGAATGCATGTCCTACCTTTTCTTTGTTTTAAAACTTTACACGTTAGAGCACAAAATCCCTTGGATACAAACTTCATCAGCCGTATGCAAAAGCTATTTATATCTGCTCAGAATTTTCCCCCAAGAGGCATGTCTACCTCACACAGTGAAGTGTTGTGCAAGGACCTCTGTGCTATCTTTGAGCAAGCTGGTGCATCCGCCCAGCAGCGAGCTCAGAGCTTGCCAGGGAATGCTATGTCATCAATGCATTACCTAGTGCAGACATGCCTTGTGTTTGCTGTGTTATTCTACTTCGGTTCATGCCTCTCTGTGCAAACACCTCCACCCACCTACACTGATTTTCAGAACAAAAGATCTCAAACTGACAGTAAACCTGAATCAAAACCTGAAGTTCACCTACCCTTACAGTTTGGAAAGTCTCAGTTCAGATTCAGTATTTGTGTCCGACTCAGCTTGCTCTCTCTGTGACCAAAGCAAAACCTTGGACTGGATACATGCAGATGCCATAAACGTTTGTATCTGAATCTAGATCTTAATAATTTTTGTGACTGGTGACACCATTCATTGCGTTCACAGGCCTAGTATAATTTGGAGTCTTGTGAGGAGTATTGAATTGGCTAAATCAGATTAAGTGACTGACTTGGATATTAAATACTTTGCACACTGAGGTAAAGCTGATCCTCAGTCATCAGCTTTTTCATCAGAGAGAGACTTGGGGGAGCAGCTGAGTTGGAGGTAGTCCAGTTGCCCACACACAGGGATCCAGTGCCATTTGGGATGCCTGCAGCTACTCTTCCAGACTCTAGTCTCCCACAGGTTTTGTGTCATATCTGCCCCTTCTGTGCAGATGTCCCAGATACCCTGAGAAATCTCAAATGACACTAGATGCCTGTGTGTGGTCATCACAGACAACTGAGTCATGGCCTAAGTGTCTACAATAAGCATCTGTCACACCTGTAGACATCTACAAGGATAAAATTTAATTCAAGATCAAGCTTCCTAAATTCAGGTGCCAACATGCAGGTACCTGAAATTACAGGAAATGGCTATGTGTAGACAACTCAGCTAAGCTTTCACTGCTTTTGTGTCTGTTATTTCCATGGGAAGGCTGATCTAGACTCTCAGTGTCTTGAATGTCACAACTGGTGCTCACAATTTTTAGCCTAAACTTGCAATAAATACAAGGATAACAATTTCTCTGAAATGTTAATCAGGTTTTTCTTCCTCTTGTGAAATAATATTCCCAGTCCCACTCACTCCTTTGTTGAGATGAAATATGACTTGAGTATTCAGGCAGGATTTCCTCTTTCAGGAGGAGTGTGTGAATATGTGTGTAGGTGTTTTGGAAGGAGGGGGCAGTCAGAAGATAACTGAAACACACCTTCATTAAGACAAAATGCCAATGAAATATGTCATTCCACTCCATACCAGTCTTAAAGTGAAGATTAAAAAAGAATCCTGTGCTAAAATAAACAGACCAGAAGCTTTTACCTAGCCCTGTGCAAGTAACTAAAATGGATAACTGATGGTTCAGAGCCTGCAAAGTTTCTCAGGAACTAACATTAGTTGGTTTGGTTTGGTTTGTTTTTTCTTTTCACATTTGCTACCATTGAGAATTGGATTTTTGTTAGCTAAACACACATATAAACCCACTAAATACAGTTATCATGCAATTAAAGGCATTTACAAGACAAATGTGCTATGTATTTTGATAGTGTATATTTGTGATCTCAATAAATAAAAAGAAATAAAGAAACACTTCCATTTTAAAAAAAGCTTAAACTATGTCCTCTTTAAAATTAAGCAATGGAGATATGTAAAAGAGGCATTGCTCAGTTGTGGGCTATATGTATTCTTTAACTAGGTGGCTTTGCTGACTTTCTTCTTTTTTGGCTTTTCCTCTGTAGAAACAACTCCTTGCTGAAGGTTAGGAGAGAGGCCAAAGAACTCATATGAGGTTCTTACAGAGCAGATGATGGATTTCACATTATGACAAGGTTGTGCCCCCAGTAACGAGGGAAGTCAGCCTGTGACTGCATCTGTGAGGGTTACTGCAGTGATCTCCAGTTCCAGGTTTTGATCTCCTTCGTGCTCTCCAGTGCAAATGTGGATCAGCCCAAGGTGAGTGCACTGACTTTAAGTTTACACGGAGGTTAGAATATGTCCCCATTTTTTAAACATTTCTGTCTCAAAAGAGCTTTGAGCTGTTCATTTTCATTATTATTCTCCATACTTTTCCTTATACATCTCTTCTAATATTTTCAATTTCATCAAATCCTGTTGCCTGTAAAACTGAAAGAGAAAATGTGCAATCCACTCCATGCACTATTTAAAAACTTAGTTACCCAGATGATTTACCTTTCCAGCTTAAAGATTGGAATGTGAGGGTCAGAAGTACAGCTTTTTTCAAGCCTTAGTCCAGTTCATTTCTCAGCAGAGTTCAAGGTAATGACCTCCTGTAGCCCTATTAATTGAAAGTAAGTTACTTGGATTTCATTTGCCTTGTGTCAAGAGTTGCAGCTCTCTGGGATCAGTGGAGGAAGCTGACAGTACAATATTCCTAGTGAAAAAGCTCTAGATGCTAAATATGGCGCCCTTCCTCACTGATCCTTCCGAACTTTGGTTTGTTATCCTTTCTGATTCACAACGAAGATCTTTTTTTTTTTACTGTGTACTTTATTTTGAGGCAGGTGGCTGAATTTGGAAAGGGGGTGGTACTGTGGGATTACATGTTGAAGTGATATAAGATTATAATGAAGTAGTGTGGTACAAAGAAGAACAGGAATGAGAAGTACTTTTCACCATAAATTCTGATTTGGGCTACAGGCAACTCAGAGCTCTGAATGGGTATTGCTTAAAATAAATCATACGTAGGAATTATTAAAAAACATATGTTGCACTGGTGGCTTGTGCATTGAAAAGATCTGTTGTGTTGAGTGATTTAATATAAGCAGACACTGGAAGTCAGATTCTTAAGCAGTGTGTTAATTGGTGTAACTCTGCCTTGGATGAGGATCTGACCTGAAGGTTGAATCTCCAGTTGGTTCTTTCTTTATGTGTTTCCAGAAACTGCTGCTTGTCAGATGCTTGTCCCTAGCGAAAGTAAGCAAAGATTACCCAGAGAAAAGACACAGGGATTCTCAGTAACTGCTGTAGTGAGGGAAAAAAAAGGCTCTGTGTGTGTATGTTGAGTGGAGGGGGACAACAGAGTGATAGGGAAGCTGCTCGGTTCTGAGCTTTCTTTTAACCTTAAAACATGCTCCCACTTGTTAAACGTTGGCCCATTTTGAAGGAATGATGCTGAACACACTGATAATAGTTGGGTTACTGTTAATGATCGCGTAGGAAACATTGAGACAGAATGATATTGTGAACAGTTTGAACTGTGACCATCATCATCTACCTCTACTCTCTACCCAGATTGTCAAAACCTGCTTTTGGTCACTGGTAAGTCATGGAAAAACACACTGGAATTTCTTTTCATTTTTACTCTTTCCATTCTTTGGAAGTCAAAGCATAAATGCCACTGGTTTCAACTTACACAAGGATTTTTTTTTCACACAGGTCTCAAACTTCTCTTGTGAATGAGGGTGTTATTCATTGAATACTATGTGAAAGGCTTGGTCCTGAAGTGCTCTGAGTGCTCCTGCAAGGGAGAGACTGTAGTTGGGCCTGTCGGTACTCAGTACCAAACCGGATAGCTCTCAGAGATGTTCTTACTTAAATAATAAACTGAGCTTACTGAGTTCAGTAGGGACTTTGACAGTGGTTTAAGGTGAGCTAAGGATTTTACTTAGTGAGTTTCTGGAGTCCCAGCTATGTCAGTACTTAACTCATGTCACTTTACTCATATAGGCAACTACACAAGCCATCAGGTACAAGTTTATGTTTTATACTTCAGAGTATTTAAGGCCATAGGAACCCAATAAATCTTCTATATTAATCTATGGCATGTCACAAGTTGTTAACTTTCACCTATACACTCCTCTTTGGGGCCATGTGACTTGAGCTAAACCAAGCATTTCGGTACTCAGGTGCCTGAAGTCGTAAATGTCACAGACTAGCGCTAGCCAGGCATCAACCAAGGAAGTGGTTGATGAAAAATAGTTGAGGAATGTACAAGGTGATTGTTGTACTACGCTTCAAAAAAAAAAAACCCAGACTGCAAAGTACCTGTCATCTGGATGTGGACAAAAATTAATCCCTATTCCCAAATTTTCTGATCCTTGAAGGCAAATAACTCTTGAAGAACACTGAAATACAATAATTGGTTTTATGCAGAATTGCATTGCTGGTGTATTGAGGGCACTGAAGAACATACTTTTATCTTCATAGATCATGAACCTGGGGTTTACATGTATCACATAGGTTCTAAAGCCTGAGAAGACTACTCTGGTGGCAAAACTGATACCTGGATTACAGCAAGTTGTTTTTTGGGTTTTTTTAAAGAAAACCAGATGTTATTGGCCCTAGGTCATGGCTGATCCATTGTTTTCCTAGAAGGTTGTTCCTGTATTTAATGTATTAGCTAAATTTCTTAATTTCACTTTTAAGTTTTTTCTAATTTCTATTTTTAGCAATCCAGTGTTTTTATGTCTTTATCAGCTCTCTTGATAGGTCTATAAATAGCAGGTATGATTATCCTCTTACTAAACCTTACTGGCTCCTGCTGATATCCCGTCACTAACAATACTCTTTAGACACCAATCAGCTAGTTAACGTATGAGCTACTAATTTCCTGTAATTTATATTCTTTAAATAATTAACATTTTAAAAACAAAATGTCAAAAAATATGGAGAAATCAAATATCCATAAAAAATGTTGACTTCATCAGTCTGGCATATAATCTTCTTTTTGTGTTTTGTCTGAATTAAACCTTAATATTCTCATATTATCTCTTCTTTTCCATAGAGCTCTACACTCAATTTAGAAGACACAGAATGAAATGGGATTCCTGAAAAATGTCATGCATCTCTGACCATAAATAGTATTTTATTTTAAATAAAAAATTTTGAGAGTTTATAAGAGAGAAGGAAATGGAACTGATTAAAAAGTTAGCACTCCCATTTCTGAGTTACACATTAGCACTTTTTTTTTTTGAGGAATGATATATAGTGGGACATCAGAATCCAACAAGTATGAATTGTAGGCATTAATTTACTTAGGACATGCAATTCACTAGAATCATTAGTGCTGAGCTGGAAAGCTTTTTCAGGGAGTGCTTCATGACATGAAGCCCTATGTGTCCTTCTAGAAGATGGTGCTGTAATTTGCATTCTGAAAATGACAAATAAATCCATATAATTCAGAATTTTCCATTTCTTATCAGTTCTCCAAATCCACTCTGCTCAGGTTCCCCAACAGCAATCTGAATGGCAGATTCAGATGCTTCATATCAGACATGCCAGCTTCTCTCTACATCAAAAAAACTTTCTTTCTCCCACAGCCTTTACAATTTGCTTCTTTGTTTGTATAAAGCCGGAGAAAATTAGTCATACTTTTGTTATAAAGTCTGAGTTATATATGAATAGGACAATTAGGAGATAAACATACAACTTTGTGTTTAGAAAGGAATCTAAATCTCAGAGATGACATACGCCTCTGAATACAACTATTATGATGCTGAACATATGTATGGTGTTGACATGCATGGTGCACACTTAAATCTCTTGTGGTAAATTTCATATATCATGTACCTTTGATCGCCTCCTGCATTTTAGCACCCTACCCTGTCTTTGTTTTATTATTTTTGTGATGGATGATTGCAGTTGCTCGGTGGAGTGGAATGTTAGAAGTCTCAACAAAGAAATGTGGAGTTGCCTGAAATCCAGGGCTTGAACACTGGATTTTAGGCAAAAGGTACAATAGGTTGTGACTGGCTAAGATAAGAGAAGTTTGATTACAAATTGAAAGCTTCTTCTATGGTGTAATAAGGTATTTCTTACTGTATGTGTATTCTAAAAGGTTTCTGCCTTTGACATTCAACATTCTTATTGAAAGGAAGAAATATTTTTATATTGTTTAGAATTTTCACTCTCCTTTCAAAAGCTGGAAAATGGTACTCATTATACTGAAGTAGACGGCTTTTTCAGCTGTGGGAAATAAAAATAAAACATCAACATAAAAAAAAAAATTGCCTCTGCAAATGTCAGGAAGGTTTTATTGATAACCGCTTGAGATAAGCTGTATTTTAAATATGTTCCTGACAAGTTGGAAAGAGCTCACCAGAATCATATACAAGTACAATTCAAAATGTGAAAAAAACCCAGTACAGTGAGACAAACTACCTAGTTTACTTATCACAGATAAGTCCATGAGGTAATTCAGCATGTGCAATATGTGTCTATGGGGAGAGCAGGTTCCCTTTTACACTTATTCTTTTATGATTACGAGTTTTACTGCAAAGGAAAATAAAATCCTGTGGTGGGAAACTGATGAAAGGATTTGGCTTTTCTCTGGTTTTGGTTGTTTTTTTTTGTTTATTTTTTGGTTTGTTTGGGTTTTTTAAATGTACAAGATGTAGATTTTCTTATCATGAAATTAAATGACCTTATCCAGGGACGTATGAAATTCTCCATTCACACCTTAAACAAAGAGTTGATAATTCTTGTTTGACACATGTGAAATCTATGGCCTGAGTTAAGTGGAAGGTCATACTAAGTGACCATAAATCCTTCCTGTTCTGAAAATGCTTGTATTTATGAATCCATGAGTGATGCAAATTCATCAGTAATTTAGTTATCCCAAATGTATGATAATAACATATTTTTACTACATCATCTCACTACATGCAAGAATTTTACTCTGTGTACATATAAATGTATATTTACACATAGTATACATGCCACCTGACGCAAATGCAAAAATATGCTACATAGTTATTACGTCATAGCTCAGTTCTGAAAAATCTCGCTCATGGATCTTAAAATGACTATCCAAATAAAATCTGTATGATGTCCAAATGGTCATCAAGAATGCAGTCTAAGCCCCTCAGAAATCAGTTGGAAGCTTTTCCATTAACTTCAACAGTTACTACATATAACCTTAATTTAACTTTAAATTTGACATAATCTTATCCAAGTCATCTGGTCAAATATGAAAATGTTCTCCTGTCCTAAGTGATTAATAATAAAAATTAATGTTCCAAATTTATTTGAAACTTTTGCATTCTATCTTTAAATATATAGAGATATATTTTTTCTTACAATAGAATCTAAGATTCTAGAAATTCACATAAACTATAAATTATTGGGGGAGGGGTTGTTGTTTTTCAAATGAAAAATAGTGTGAGAAAATATTATCCTGGTTTATGCTGTACAATTAAAATAGCAACATTCCACATGAAGACCTCCCAACTCTGTACTACATTCTTCGTTTAAGCCACTTTTGATGATTACTCAAACTTTGATTAAAAAGGGGAGCAGGCACCTTTGTGGTCCACTTAACATTAAGCAAAGTAATTTTTGCTATGGCATTAGTCTAAACCCAGAGCAACTGTGGTGAAAGTTACTAAATCGGTGTATAATTAAAGCAATTGTATGGAAGAGTCTTGGTTTTGTTTTTAAAGCCTGGTTTGTAACATTAGATAATTTTCTTTTTATTGCCGGATACAAAGCATTATGAAGACAGTTTTAAAATATATGAAATTATTTTCAGAGATTTGCATCTGAATGTAATTATAGACCATATACAAAAGCTTTAATTTGGGAAAAAAAAATAGAATCACCATAATTTAGATATTTAAGAAATAATGATGTATTTTTCATATTTTATTTAATGTTGCAGGAGTAAATATACCACAACATTTTTTTAACTCTGTGTGTGTTCTTGTGTAATACAGGGCAAGAAAAACAGAAAAAAAACCCAAGTCAGAGTATTGTGGGGCACACTTTAGTACTGTGGTGCTGTAGGCACTGCACTTTTCTTTGACAGAAGCTCTGTGCGTAAGAGCTACATGTGGAGATTTACCACAGACAGCTCCCCACTGACAGTAAATAGTGTAACACATATTCAAAGGTGTATGATTTTGTTAACAGTTTATTGGTCACGAGGTGTAAGAAGACACATAATAAAAAACAGGGGAGACCATTCCAGAATAATCTACCAATTAGAACTCGAAATAATCTCAAATAGATGAGGTGATGTGGAGTAAAAGTAATTTGCAGTAACCAAGTAGATTGGAAAAGGAAGAAAAGATGTAGACTGTTACTCTGGAGGTTCTGTCTTAAAGGGTTTGATAACCAACTATCTTGACATCAGGTTAAAAATTCAGAAGAATATAATCATAACAGCAGCAGAAAATTACGGGAATTTTTTTCTTAAAATCATAGGGAAAACCTATATTTTTCAAAGAATATTATTTGGGGCAGAAGAAAGGCAGATTTATCCACAGTAAAATTATTTCAACAGTCCTGTTACATTTTTGCTATATATTATGAAGTCACACACAAAAATACATTCCCTTCCCTGACACATACAATCAGTGGCTTTATTGCAGAAAAACCTGGCTATTAGGGACAACAGATCAGAACAGGCAAGCAATAGGGGAATGGAAAAGTGTTTAAATATGTATACTCTTCATATTATGTGGGCATGCACAGTTAAAGTGATAACTGAATTGAGTAATGACTATGTCTTTGTGTCATTGGCTATTTCACTCATGCAGTGCTTAATACATTAATTTCTAAATAAACACCACAGCAAACTGGATGTTTCTAAAAAAGCAAAACAAAATAAATCAAACCAAAAACGCAGTGTAGCTGGTTCACTTGTAGGTATGATTATTTTATATATTAGAAACTCAAAGTTTAAAATCAAATGATTGCATTTTAATATCACAGTTGAAAGCACCTTCTTCCTGGCAACACCTGTGCAGAACAGAACACAAATCTACCTTCAACAAAGAGCTTGTGAAAGGTTATTTCTGTAAATAGTCCAGGTCATATTTATTTGTTTGGTTTACTTCTCAGAGAATGTTTTGATGGTGATCAGCAACCCAGTTAATTGAGCTATATATTTAAGATACCACAGCTGCTTGGATAACGGAGCAGTGGAATCCATGGGGAGTTGTCATCCATTTCTACCTCCTCTCTACCTCTTTCTCAGCAATGACAGTCATTATGTCATTAGTATGCCCTTGGAAAACTTTTTCATAAATGCCATTATGAGATTCGGGCAAAATGTCTTTCCCTTTTTTGGAAAAATAATCAAAAATTATTTTTTTTGCTAATCCTAAATGAGGGCAAACATCCAAATCTTTAAGAAAATAAATGCTCAACAACTCTCCACACAAAGTAATGCCATTTGGCCTTTCAACATGTTGAAAATATTTTTCCTTTTTTTAATTAAGCTTTTCATTTTACAAAATCAGTTTAATTAGTTTACATCTTGGAAAAAACATGTTCAAACAGAAAACAAATATTATTTTTGCTTTGAAACCAATAAGATACTTTTGCAATTAAAAAATCCAAAGCAATAGATTTGTCAAAACTAATCTAAACAATTTTACTTTCAGCAAATAGGCATTTTCTGCAAACAAACACTAGGTTTTGTGCAAAGGTTTTTTATTATTTTGATTAAAATTTATGTTTTAGTGACAAGTGATCTCAACAAGTACTGTCATTAATCTATGTGACTAACAAGCTGTAGAACTGAATTTAATATTTTCTAAATGAAGAGTTCAGATGGTTAAGCTTCTGTTGTGCGTATTTGGTAGCACATCTCAGATAGAAGCAATATGGTATGGTGGTTGAAAAAAGTTCATGAATTCTTATTTATATACTAGGACCAAATGTCAGTGGCAAGGATTCCAGCACCATACAAAAACCTTAAGCAATCACCTTCCACAATTTAATGATGGAATTGAATTAAATCACAAGCAGATGAAGTACTTAAATTGTCTGGTATATATTACTTTTGGTTTTAAGACAAAAGAGTCCAAAGACCCAGAACGGTGCTGCCAGTACCCAATAGCAGCTAAATTTTCTGTTTCTAGTTCAAAAGTTTTTAAGACCTAGACCAAGTTTTGTCATCACAGATGGCAGAGAAATGGGACAATGTTGGAAATGGATATGTTAAGAAAAGTCTTAAATATAAGTATATACAGGATTTGCTAGATATTAAAATTTGACCTGTATGATTTGTGTTTCAGGGTTTGTGTTTCAGGGCATTTTTCAGATGTTCAAGAATACATTCATAGAATACATTCCATGAGAAGCCAAGTATTCTTCTCTTGTAGTAGGTGCAGCAAAGTTCATGTCTAAGAGGATCCCAATTTCCTGACAGATATTGAGTCTGAAGTTCATTTTGAAACAAACATACTGAGATTTGGATGCCTTTAGGTAGGTGCCAACAGTGAACTATATGCTAGAATCTCATCATGTTCAAACAGTGAAGCCTAGAGAACGCTTGGCCTCTATGCTGCTGCAGCAGAGCATGAGGCTCTTATGATAGTATGTTGCATCTACCGGCCTTTTGTAAATGTCTCAAATATCTTGTGGCATTTTAATAGCAGAAGAAACCTACACATGGGCATCTGTGTCCATATATGCAACCACCCAAATTTAGGTATCTGAAGTTGAAGCTGATTTCTGCCTGAATATAACAACCAGTTCTCCAGGTACATCTAGCTCAAATGGGTATAGAAGAGCTTCTGAGCAACAATCTGTCATCTTGATCACTGCCAGACTCCCCACAGAGGTACCTAAAAGGCCAAGAATGTGGTAAAACTATTCCTTCTGTCTAGCTAAATCTAGATTACATCATCCTAACCATGGCATGTGTTCACTGTCACTCACACAGCCTAAAAGATTGTCGTTAGCTGAAATGGTTATGACTTAGGTCTAGTTTTGGCATAAGCAGTGATGTAGCAGCAGCTAGAGACTGCATAGCAAGAGCATAATTGAAGACTGTCTCCAGGCACCTCTCCTTAAAGAAGAGGGGTGCTGAAATCTCAGATGATTAGAAGAACAAAAGTCCTAATCCCTTTCAGCCTAATAACCTCAACCTGTGAGTGGCTTGTACTGGCATGAAGAGGGAATAAGAGAGACAAGTGACATTTTGCTATCTCCCTGACTAGTAGGGAAACATTGACAAAAGACACAGTGGAAATGACTGAATTACTATACACATAAACAGAGAGATGCTTAATCATATGTTCTCTTAAATCAGTCCTTTCCCTTTCCCTTTCCCTTTCCCTTTCAAGTAAAAATGTCCTCAAGGGAAAACTTTGTTCTGCCGTGCTCCTGGAAAGCTGGAATTACAGGCAGCTCCTAAGTATTTCACTTTGACTCTGGTTGCTGCTGAAAATGCTTGGTAGTCATCCTCAGTAGAACATACGTAAGGGAGAATTGTTAGAAGAAGGGAACAGAGAGAAAAGAAGATAGTGATGAGAGGACAGATATAGTTCTCAGTTTCCTTGTTGCTACAGTATGTGTCCCGGCAGATGACTGACTAATTTAAGGTAAGGAAAAACCAAAACCAACAACAAGAAGAAAAGGAAACCAAAAATAGCTTGCACAAAAATAAAAGGGACTGTTAACTATCCTCTTTGGTATGCTCCATTGCTTGCTTATTGCTGCAGATGGGATAGAGTGAATAGGGTTGTGATTTTAGTAGAGAAAGTGAGAATATGTTAATAATGCTTCACTGTAGAAAACAGAATAACTAATTCTAGATATTAACCACTCAGGATTTCCTAGCTTCCATTTGCAAGCCACAAGGGGACTTAGGTATCCCTCATTGTTTCAGTAGATTTGGTTCAGATCCTTTAGCATTGAAATATTAATATTAAGTCTGCAGATTGGTGTTTAATTTGATTTCATAGATCAGTTAGGCAACCAAGGGAGCAGATAATTGGATAGCTGCAGTCTGCTCATCACTGTAGAGGGTCTTTTACAAATCTGACAGTCCACTTATTTTTTGGATTTAGTGGTTGAATAATTCACTGCAGAGAATAATTTTCAGACCTTGTTGTAATAACTTCTCAGAGCCCTTTAAGCAGAGGAAGCTGGTAACAAAGAAGCTCTCCTCTAATTTCATTTCTAATGTAATTGTAGGTGTTGATGACCATATAAAACCCCTCAGTGGCATTGGCCAGGCTATCTCAGATGTCTTTTATCGTATCTAACATGTGCTATTATGACTGGCTTGAATACTTTTGTTCTCTGTCCCTCCAGCTGATATCCTGGAAGTTGGGCTATCGAAGGAGGATCATAGGATCATTGTCTTTGGGATTCGCTCCCTCTTGTGGCAATAAGTCACAACCATTGATGTGGTTTACACACTTTTTATCAGTTTTTTAACTGTTTTGGTTTTGTTATTGTTGTTGCCTGAGACAATTGTTATGTCATTATTTGGTCTGACAGTTGTATAGACAAATGATACACTATTTTCACTTTCAGTATTTGTTAGTGTATGTTCATGCATAATATATGCATATTGTTAGTGTATGTACAGCAATAAATAGTCACATCACAAACATTTAAGTACACTGACTCATTCTAAAGTGAAGTAAAAATGAAATAAATATTTCCTGGAATATTTCCTGATCAAATTTTTAAAAAGCTTACTTTTAAGGGCTTTGTTACTGCTACTAAACTGTCTTATCATTTCAGTGACAGTCTGCTGCAGATTCTCCATAGGAACATATAAGGCTTGATGATACTGGATGTATTTTGCAAAGGTAGTTCATGCGTTGCTGAATAATGATGTACTTAATAGTCTGCAGAATGACAAGCTTTTCAGTTTATGACACTCAGGTTGCTTCACCATAGTGGATAAAGTTTTATTTTTAAGTAATTTGGAATTAAAAATAAATTGGACACTAGATTATGCTTTAAAATCACAGTCTATTAAAAAATGTTTTTGCTGGAACTGTAAGGTTATCTGGAACGTCCACTGGAATGGGTAGGAGAGTGGCTGTATGCTAATGTATGAGGTGTGGGCATGTGGTGGGTGTAAAGGTAGAAGCAATTACAGTTTTGTAGACACAAATGTGACTTACAAGATTAGCTGCTTAGTGGTTAGTGTGCCAGGTGGACCTCAATTCATGTAACAATGAGACAAAAACTAGCTTAGTCTGAGAACTTAATATTTTTGTAGTGAGAGCAGAGTAGAAACGGGGTTCAGAGGCTGAAGGAGACAAAAGAACCTCACCTGTCCTCTCTGCCTATACTGTCCTTTCCCCAGTTCTTTTCCATATGGCAATATAACACAACTGTGGTCACATTATATAACTTCCAGCAGGAGTGGTAAGAGCCGAGAAGTAGGTTGTTCACATACAAAAGAATTTGCAGTGTGAACTATGTATACAAAATGCAGTCCAGAAATAAAAAAAGATGAACTGTTACAATTTTGAAACAGGTCCTTAAATCTTCTGTGTTCTCAGCACACAGAAAGTGAAAAAAATACAGTTTTTTCTTTTTTTTCTTCAAGAGTGTTCCATCACCTATGAAGGAAAATTCTGAATTTAAATATTTTAGAGGACCTTTCTGACAGCATAAAATGTGTAGTATATGTCAAGTTTTAAGGCATCTGTAAAATGTTATTCATTGATTTCTTTCTTCTGTAAGTTTAAACCTTACAGAGAAGCTAACAGTTGAAAGTGCTAAACTCCTAAGAATTAAACATACTCATAATTACTGCTGGCAGTGGTGTCAAGGAAAAAAAAAAGCATGCTGCTTCTCTTGCGTTGGAAATTAAGTTCCTGCCTTCATATTCTTTTCCAATTCTATGAAAAAAAGTGGCTAAGAAGAGAGGAATCTGCATGGCATTCTTTAAAAGATTATGTTAAATGTTTATTAACAATGTTTTTGGTGTAAAGACTTGAGTCTCTGTGGGAACTGCTCAGTTTAAAAAAGCAGCAGCACAAGTACACCTCTAAAATCCAAAAAAGTCCCCAAACAAAATTAAAAAGCAAAGAGAAAAAGCAACCCAAAAGTGGCAAATGGATTTGTTGTCTAGAGGCAAATCTGAGCACAAACTGGTGCCATTTAAACAAATGTACTGAGATTGAACTGCAAGCTAGATCCATAAGAACAATTGAATGTTAAGTGAGATCCCGAAGAACACTAAAGAGATTTATTAGTGACTTTACAATGAATGCTGAATGAATTGATAATGATAAAGTCCTGAAATTTTCCTAGTAAATGGCTTCCAGATGTTCACTGTTCCCATTATTGCAGGGAATCCAAAGACCCATGGACACATATGAGGACAGATTACTATTTTTTCAGACCATTTTAAAGTAAACTACATCAGTAGTGTAGGTGCTTTTTTTTCCTAATATTTTGGTCCATCTAAGGATCACTATATAAGCATATTTATGAGCCGGAAGACATAAACATGATCTCATTGGGTTTTTAATATAACTAAACCTACTTTTTAAAAACCTCACTATGCACCTGTCTGCATTGCAGGTACCAAATGTAATTTGAAAATCTGGAAAGGAAATATTACTGATTTGCATGCAACATAAATTTCATATATGTGAGAACTGAGAAGGTTCTCAGACCTGCTGGGTCTTGTTTGTACCCACTGTCCTTCTGAAAACTTGCATTCATTACTGTGAAGTACTTCCTTCTTCAAGTGATAGATTTATATTTAGTAATTGATTAAGTCTGAGATTGCTTTTATGCAAATTTGGCCATCAAAAATTAAATGTCTTGTCTTAGCTTTCTGTGTAGACAATAAAGAGCCACGTTCTTCCAGAGGGTGTTTCTGTCTATCCCAGAACAGATATCAAAGGTGGTGGTGATGAATTGCCTTTTGGGAGTTTGTAATTTGCCTTCAGAGGGTCTTAGCTTCCGTAAATACAGAAGGAGCCTAGACAATTAGCTTAAGTTTGAGACCTAACTCTAATCATTAACACTATATGAAAGGAATCAAACCCTTGAATTATTACAAACATTACAGTGTGAACGGCCACTGATCCATCTACTTGACTCAATAACTGGTCTCTGACAGGAGCTTACAAGAGATACTTGACAGGAAGACACAAAAATCAAGCAGTGGGCAGCTAAGGAACAATTTTTCTGCATAGAACTTTTCAAGTTGATTAATCAGACCTCGGTAAGTCTTCAAGTAACTAGATGAATATCAATTCCTATCTTTAGATGTTAAACATATTAATTTTCCCTGAAGATAAAGAACATAAACCCTGAGAACAGAATTTCATCACTTTGTTTAAGTGTAGTTAAAGAACTGTGCCGCCTCTTTATAAAAGGGGAAACTTCTACTGCTCTGACCTCTACCATAGCATAGCTCCTGGTGATGAATGAACTCTGTCAGGACAGGTAGTTCAATGTTGCGTTCTGCCTTGGAAATACAATGTGACCACGCTGCTCCTAAGGCAAATATTATTCCCTCAGAATACTCTGCTGCAACTTATAATTTGCACATTCCAACCAGTCATGCAGTGAAAAGTTAAAGGGAACCTTGTACAGGAAATCAAGCATAATAGGTTATGGTTTGTGCTACGCTGTTCAGTATTAAGCACTGGAAAATAAGACATATATGATATGAAGAGAAATGCCATGTGCATTTGAATACTTCTTACACATTAAGGCTTTTCTATAGTAAATTATAATGGCATAAAAGGAAGTTTGGAGTATCCATAATGTGCAAACAAACCGTCATTTAAATTATCCTCTAAACATAGGTACTGTGGTTGCACTAAAACTAGGATATAATTATATTAGTTTCATAACAGGTATAATATATATAACCTTAGTCAATGTTAAATAAATATGAGAGGCAATAACCTATGTACTGATGCGTTATGCTCCATTGAAATACAAAAATACATTAAATACTTGGTTTGTTTACCATTATTATTAGGCCTGTTATTAATTTAAGGTGACATTTACAATTAATACTGTTAGACTTTATGCCTTGAAATAATGCATGACACTCCTCAGATAAACAACCTGTCTATATTGTATTTACAGAAATAAGCAAGTCGTAAACTGTTCTACAGAATAAATGAAGGATAACCTATGCGTTGCTTTCAAGAAGTCCTTTGCATTGCATTTCAGAGATCCATTTAAGAAGTGGATGATCACTCAACTCTTCGAACTTTGTATTTTCAGAGGTTCACAAGGTAAGTACCCAACAATTTTTTATTCTTTTCTGTTGAATTCTTTCCAGTCAGGATTAAAAGCATCAGGCTAGACTCTTCTGGAGGAATCTTGCACAAAAGCTTCAAATTCATGTTTTTTAGACACTGCAGAGCTCACAAAACTTAGACTTCCATTGACTTTCTCTAAATATTAGGAAATGTGACGTGTAAGAGTCAAGCTGACTTCCACTGGAGTGCCTAAATAGGGTATTCTATTCTTATTTTAGACACCAGCTTTGATTTTTTCTCTCAGGATGACCATGAGCCAGCAATGTGCCCTTGTGGCCAAGAAGGCCAACGGCATCCTGGGGTGCATCAAGAAGAGTGTGGCAAGCAGGTCGAGGGAGGTTATCCTTCCCCTCTACTCTGCCCTGGTGAGGCTGCATCTGGAGTACTGTGTCCATTTCTGGGCTCCCCAGTTCAAGAAGGACAGGGAACTGCTGGACAGGGTACAGCAAAGGGCTACAAAGATGATTAGGGGACTGGAACATCTTTCTTATGAGGAAAGGCTGAGGGACTTGGGTCTTTTTAGTCTGGAGAAGAGGAGACTGAGGGGGGATCTTAATAATGCTTATAAATACTTAAGGGGTGGGTGCTGGGAGGATGGGGCCAATCTTTTTTCAGTGGTGCCCAGTGACAGGACAAGAGGTAACAGGCACAAATTTGGTCACAGAAAGTTCCATCTAAACATGAGGAGGAACTTCTTTACTTTGAGGGTGGCAGAGCACTGGAAGAAGCTGCCCAGAGAGGTTGTGGAGTCTCCTTCCCTGGAGATATTCAAAACTCGCCTGGATGCATTCCTGTGCAACCTGCTTTAGGTGAACCTGCTCTGGCGGGGGGGGGGGGGGGGGGTGTTGGACTAGATGATCTCCAGAGGTCCCTTCCAACCCCTATCATTCTGTGATTCTGTGATTTTTGAATCAACACTATCATCACAATAATCCAAATAATCTCTTTCTAAACTTTACCGATCTTGTATTGCAGGAAATGTTTATTACTTTTGAATGCAATGAGTGGAAAATGCCAGGCTTATTTTCATAGAGACAGACAGTGACTGCAAACAATGCCATCCATCCTACCTTTCCATGTAGGTCTTTGTGCAGAGTGTAACTTGAACTGCTGTTATTAGTCATTCTCAGGCATTGGAATACCTCATTGTAACACTAAAGAAAAGGAAAAAAGCCAGCAATGAATTTCAAGTAGCACCTCTTGAAGAAATCCAAATATTGTAATGTGTCTTCCACCCCGCTCCTGCTAAATTGTTGTGGCTCTGAGTTGTCTCCAGTGCCATACAATGTTTAGAGCTGAGACTCAAAACATTTCTTCAAAGGCTAAAATCCAGCTGGAATTGATAGTTTAGTTCCAGAGACTTTAATACCATTTTACGACTTGTTAGCCACAGGAAATTAAATGCATTGATCATATACCTAAAGCATATCACTTAATTAAAAAAGTAAATATCCTTGAAATAATAATTAACAAGGGAATTTTACACCATTCATTTCCAAATAAGTTTTATGATAAAAAAATGTTGGTGGTTTTTTTAAAGTGAAGTTATTGTACTGGTTTATATTATACTGGTTTACATGTGTATGAAATTAGTTATCCTATCTTGATAAACGTTAACGGGTCCCTGCCTTGAAAAAAAAAGCCCTGTGTTGAAAAAAAAAAAAAAAATTACCACTAAAAATTTATAGTTAGTTTGAAATTGGGCCAAGCACAATTTTTAAATTAGAGAAGTGGCATTTTGTTAATTGGTATGCTCACATTAAGTATTTAAAATGATAATTAATTATTTTCTATACTCTTAATTGAAACATTACAACATACTTGGTTACTATTTAATTAGGAAACACATTAATTATATATTAAGGTTTTCATTGTTTATATACTCAAGTCTCCTCTTTGAAGGGAATTCAGTGGTAAACAAGCCAAGGCTCAACAGAGCGTTCTGGCATGAAGATGCAACAACATCAATGTTGTTGTGACTTCCTGTGATTTGCATGGGCTAAGCACGGATCAGTGAACAACATTATGGGAATTCAGACTGCCATATTCAGATGAGTCATAAGAACAGGCATCTCTCACAATATTCAGAATGTGTTATGTATTCTTGCCCAGACCCAGACAATGTGTAATCATACAGAAAGATATTGTAATTACCACAGAACATCCTTAATGCATAATAAAGCTAAGGAACCAATTGGAAAAGAAACAAATTACCTGCCATTAATTCTTTCTGGTGTAGTCTATTCCAGTTTTCTGAATACTTATTGGAAAAAAAAATTAAATGTATAATAGTAGCTTTTTGAGATATATTTAAAATAGTTTGCCCTTCTGGGAGGTTATTAATTTTGGTAATTTCTTCTCCAGCTATGTATTGAATTCTTGTATAAAGGTGGAAATAATTTTAAGTAGCCTAGAACTGACAATACACAAGAAAATCTCTACACTAACAATACATTGAACTAAAAAACAAATAAAGGAAAAGAAAAAACAAAGAAGTAAATAAACTGACAACACCCAAGCCCACAGAAATCTCTTGGCAATATGCAGGCTTTATGAGGGGTACAATTCAGAAATATTCTAGCAGAAATAAAGAAAAGAAGTTCAAATTTTTTGTCAGTCATAAAGGTATCACAGTAACAAATTATTTTTCTATTATCTCAGGCATTCAGAGTGTGTCACACTGAGGTTAACTTCGTATCATGCTTGAGTCAGTACAAGACTATATAAGGAAAAAAGTTCTATTTTCTCAGTTTTATTGCTGAATCTTTTTCATTTTTTACAATGTGCGTACAGTCCTTTGTTTTTGTATTTTCATTCCTATATTTTCTGATCTCTTTTCAAATACAACAAGATAACGATCCTAGACTAAACATGTTAGGATTCCTTTTCTCTCTGAGATCCCTCTAGTTCTGCTAATATTTTTCTGCATGTTCGGATCCCAGCATTTTTGTCATCTGTTCCAGAAGACAGGGGAGTAGGTGGAACTGGAAGACTTGTTAGCTAGACAAGATTTGACTGAATTCCAATGCAGAGCCAATTCCCTGCTTCTTCCTATGGCTGGGGAAGGATGATCTATTAACTGATATTGCTATGGTATGTGCACAAACCCTGAAAGACTTTCCTTCAGCACATGAGAGAAGTAGTTCCCAAAGTCATCCCCTAATGACACAAAAATACAAAGGCAGGAGGAAAAAGTACCAAAGAAACAAACAGAAAATAAAAGTAATTTTAAGTTTTAACTTACACACTAAGTTCAAAACTGCTACCGTGTGTGAAATCCAGGCTTCACCCAGCAGGCAAGAGGTGTTTTGTTAGTGACTTCATTAAGATCAGGATTACACCTCTCAGTCCCGATTTAAAGGAAATTTTAGAGTTCAATTTGAATTATAACTTCCACTGAAATGGAAGTTCAGCCAAGTCTCAGGTGTGGTTAACTAATTTGTGCCAGAAATCAACACAATTCCAAATTCAATACTATTTTATATACGAAAAATTGTACTATATAACTGGTAAACCTGGAACACAGATTCAAAGAACAGGGTATCAAAAGGGATGCTGATGCTCAGCCAGTTTGACGTCCTGCACCTATCTCTACTGGAACAACTGAGAATTGGCTCCTGGAGAAGGCATGATTCCTTTCTCATTGCCATGGCTGTGTCAATGACCACACCTGAGAACCTCGTTGGTAGGGAGGTAGTCAGATAGGAAGAGGCAGGTAAAAGTATTTTAGGAATAACATAAGATCTTGGGCCAATTCTATTTTGCTGAAATGATATACTATGGCAGATATTCACCAAAGCTGCTACCAGGATCTAATTGACTGAAAAACAATATTAACCTTTGTACCAAAATTAAAGCTAGTAAAGCAGGGACACTTCTACTAACTTCAAGGTCTGTCTATCCCACAGATTATAGTGTCTGGTAAGTGTGGATTTACATCAGGCCGGCCACTCTGTTATAATACCCATATACATCCTTTCACTCCATGGCAAATGTGCAGTAAAACACCCATCAGCCAAAGGGAGTAAATTGTTGTACCTCACATTTGCTGTGAGAAAATGGACCAGAAAAGTGGTTACTTTGCAGTAATAGCTAGACTGATACAAATTCACTACTTATCTTATTCACGGTGACTTTTCTGGGGGACTATGAATGGGCTTTCTTGTATTTGCATAACTATTGGGATTTATATTTTGATTTATTATGGATATGTTTCAACAGATTCTACATCAACTGCATTGGGAACCTGGAGTTAACTGAGTTAAGAGTGAAATTCAATCACCATTGTGTATAAAGCAGTGAAAGTGATGGATATTAAACTCTATCAGGGACATACTATTCTAATACTATTGTACTAGAAAGTATTTCTCAGTCTTATTATGCAGCTGATTTAACCTGTCATGAGATACAACACCCTTCAAAAATATTTAGAAATAGGTGAAAACTGATTTATTTAAATACTAAACAATGCAAAATGTGGACAGAAACTGAAATACATTAATGTGAATTCCAATTACATAAATGTGCCAGGTGCTTTGTTCTCCCTTAGGATATATCTGTAATAACAGGTGACTAGGATTCTAGGAAGCAGGTCTTTTCCCACCTGGATCTCTATAGCTGTGTTTGTGATATGAGTCACTTTGCCTCTTCTTTTGCTGATTTAGTAAAAGCCTGAAGAAGATAAAGTTCTGACACTGAAATTGTCCAAAAAGTCTCATGAAGACTGGATGTTTCATGACCAAAACTGTTTTTTATGCAAAATCCCAACCTTAAATATGAATATATAAACCTGTTTCACTACATGAATCTAAATATTTCTCTATTTTATTATAAATGTATATGAATTATGGCATGAAAAATCATGTTTCAGAGCACTAATGCTTAAAATGTCATTTTAGTTTTAGTGAAAATTTTTACAAAACCAATTCAAGAGACCTACATATTTTCCTCAAGATAAAACAGCGCAACTCTACCTTTCTGAAATCAGTACAAATACAGAAAAATCACTGTCTACATGGCACAGGGTACGGTAGTTATCATGACAAATACAAATGGCATCAGTTTTGCAAGTAAAGGGGATCACTAGAGACTAATCCGAGAAAATGCACTGTCCAGAATATGTCATGATAATGAGTATCCAGTTATTCAAAACCAATTTTTATGGTGTAGAGCATGGGTTCCACTATGCAGCTTCTAGGGCATATGTTCATTTTGAAGTTGTATTCAAAATGACGTTTAATAGTATCTAAAAATGTTTTTGTTTCTTTGTAATCATCACTGCTGAATTAAAAATACATTATTCCATTCATATTATCTCCTTGTGTAGTCTTTGGGAGTGATGGAAAAAGATATAGCCAAAGAACTGGCAATATGATGACACTTACGATATTGTGTATTATTATGGCAGGTATCACCAAAAAACGTAGATTAGAAAACAAACATTCTTTAATCAGGTTTGTCTGATGCTGGTATAAGGCTGTGAACTGAATGTCAGGTTTGCTGAATTGCTTTTTGTCATCAACAAGAAATCGGATTTGGTGAAGAAGGCTGTGATATTCTCTGAGGTTATGTGATAGCAAACCTTGGGTGGGTGTCCCTGTCATGAAGCCACCTCCACTGTCTTACTGAGGTGCACTGGGGTGCCTTTGGATCTTCCACTTAACTACTATTTCTACTACGAAGCAGCGGAGAAGGGTCTAGAAAGAAATTTGTGTGAAACTCGGCTTCCAGACCTCAGTCTGCCAGACTCCTCTGAATCAGATAGTCCAACATTTCTGGTCTTACCATTTAAAGCAAGGCATAGTGAGTTTTTTTAAGAAAAAATATCTGGCAGACTTTAAAGGATAATACAGTTAATATTTAGTAATTTCAGTAAGAGCAATTACAGAGAACTACATATATACAAACAGGATATCATATTAATCCAAATTTACAAAATAGATATCTTTGTCACATACAGAATCACAGAGGGAAAGAAGACAGAGGAATATTTACAGTCCAAGAGAGAGCAAGTTGCAAAAACCAAAAGCCAGCTGCCAAATAAACTCTTCAGGACTGTAAATATATGTCTTTGCCAAATTTACAGCTGTTCATAGAGGAAAAGCATGATGAGAAAATTCATCAGCAAACAAAACTTTCCAGAGAGGAACATTAATAGTCAGCAGATAATCTTGACACATAAATGTGCATACTATAAACAGAAACTAAAGAACCCGAAGTTTTCAAACCAGAAGTCTGGCACATGAAATAATTTTTATATTGCATTTTTAATACTTAGTTACACTGAGGTCCTTTTTAGCCATCCAGGTCACTCAATGTATCCCCAGTGGCCATCAGCTACCACAAAATATCTAGGGTTGAATTTCAGTGCAGGTAACAAACCAGTCTTTGTTAAAGACATAGGAATCTAGATTGCCGTTATTTTTCTTACAAAGCTGTAGAAAGCAGAGTATAGAGATATTCCAAAGCTGCTGACATCTGTAGGCAACAGATTCTTGGAAAGCCCTAGGAAGCCCCAAAGTGGCTTAAAGCCAACCTTGTTTCCTTTCTTGATATCCTTGATCCAATCACGAGAACGGTGTGAAAATAAGGCTTTTTTTTCCCTGAAGAAATATTTGGCTACAGTTTTGTTATCAGTTACTCAAGGTGTTAACTGTATCTTTGCAATATGATGAGGAAAGGGGTATCTTAGTTATCCTGATTCTCAGTACTAACAGATGCTTCATATAATTTCTGATGACAGAAGATTATTAGCTCTGTCTTTTATATTATTTCTTGATAAAGGGGTTGCTCCCACTTCTAAATGAAGCAATCTTAAGGTGTTCTTGTTTATTCATTTTGCATTCTATTTTGGTGATTGAAAATAACCTCGCTATTGCATTTACGAAACTGTAATGCCTCTTTACACTTGACAAGAGGGCTTACTGTAAATGAGTATCATACGGGGTGTAAGGGTAGCATAAATTGATGAAACACCACATAGGATGAATGCAGTGTAAGATATGCTCTAGAAATATTAAGAAGTCAGAGTGAAACAGCTTTAGTTGAAAAAAAGTTTAATATTCTGTTCCACCAAATTGGAAGAACGTTTAGTTCTTTTCTATTTGCTGGCCATTTTGTTACTCTAGATTTAAATTTCTTCAATTATTTACATCTGAACTTCTTCAATATTTCTTAAATTGAGTGGCATCATTTTACTGCAGGTCAGTTTGAAGTCCAAATAACTTAAGACTGCTCTCTCGGACATTTATGTATCAGTGTACATGTTCGTAGTGTTCATTATTGTTTACAGCATCTTCTAAAAAGCTTCAGACCACAATGATTTTATTTTTTGCTTTATGCTTTCAATTTGCTGTAGCAACCAGAAATTTCCTCTCTTCTCCCTATTTTTATTACACAGTGGAAACCTCTCAGTGTTTGCAGGGGAAGGTAGCTCTGGAAAAGATGTAACTGTCACTTGACTGTTGTAATACACTAGTACCCAAAAGGAGGTCTTTGCACTTTCAACAATTTTGTACTTGACCACTTTCATGCTGTAGAATTCCAGAATGTCATGTATGCCTCTGGAAGTATAAATAATGATGCCTACAGAGACTGAAGCATTGACAAGAAGTTGAGCAGCTGAGTTTCTACAGCTCCTGCTCACAACACGAACACCATAAGCATCTGCTTCATTCGACAGAAAGGAACAATAGAGAATAAAAGAAAAGGAAGTAGCATTAGGGTCTGCCAGAAATATCAGCTCTGTATATCCTATATCTACATAAGCCTCCAGAGTCCACTAACCAAACTGCAGCTGAGCGAATACATTTTACACAGATGCAGAAAGGAAAGCCTAGTGGTGACTAGCAGTGATTCTGGAACAGATAAAATGCTGCCTGTATGCTGCATCACAAAGAGAATTTTAAGGGAATATAGAGTACAAGAGCTAGTGCCATCCAATGAAGCTGTTAAGTGGCAGAATTAAAAAAAAAAAAAAGAAAAAAGATAGGCATGTAAATGTATGTGCATCATGGGCAGTTTGAATCACATGCTGTTCTGCTCCCAGATCTTGTTAGTCCATTGTCCATACTCCATACATGCTAGACCGCTCCTGGCACAGACAAAATGGTCTCTCCCCAAGCAGTGGTTGGCAGTGGCTTGGTAATTAGATCAGTTTATTGACCAGTTCAGTAAGTAGTAGGGACATGAGTGTGCTATTTCTGTTTCTTTTCTCCACATCAGTGATATTCCAACAAACCCGATATTTCACATGTTTTTACGCCTTTCAGGTCTATCTGTACCTGTATTTTTCTCATCCTATCATAGTACAAATAAACAGGTTTCCTGGCATTATTTGTTATTAATCTTTTTTTCATAATGTGCACAAGGTGAGTTTTAAAAACACCTAAAAATTGTTACATATTGCAGATCCAAAATAGTATAAGATAGAATAAGAGAATCCTTGGTAATTGATGCCATGCACTTCCAGCTATTTCAGCTTATAAAAGGAGGACTAGTCATGTTTCTGAGAATCTCTCTACCCATATTCAGAAATGTTGGTAGGATTTTTTTGTTTGGTTGTCTGTTTTGGGTTGGGCACCTTTTTTTTTTTTTTTCTTAAAGGGTTCAGCACATCCCCAGGAGTTGCCATATGAAATGAAAATAAAAGCCTTAAAAGTGACCTGCATTAAGAAGCTGAGAACTGGTGGGATCACATAATATGGATGAAGAAAAACAGTATTGTATGTGTGTTGGAAAGGCTAAGCAGGACTAGGACAAAGGACTGAGGTCCGCAGTGCAGTCACCGACACTCAGAAATTCATAAATCATTAAACTATGGCACAATTCTAGTTTCTGCATTTTAGCATTCTCCCCACCCTGCTCAGGAGTTAGCTCAGGCTAACTAGCACAGAGGTGGCCATTCTTTTTTGGAGAATAAGAGAGTTTCAGCATACAGACACAAACTTTGCCATGACAGTTGGGCAGAGGACCAGGGAAGGATCCCTGACTAATTTAATTTACTAGTAAAGCCTCATGGCTAATAGTGAGATGCTTGACTAATTCTGAGAATTCTGGTTTTGTGGCAGTTTTCATACTAAGAACTGTAAATATTTTATTCTACTGATGGCCATAGCTGCTGAAATTTCGTAGAGCAGCCTCTTGGTTATGCCAAGGCCTGAGAACAGCAACAGCAACACACTATTTTTAGTATAACAGAGATTTCCAATAGCATCGTCTTTGGAAACTCAGACTGTGCTGCTATTACCTTACAATCCACACGATTTTCAGTTTATTTCATCACAGGTGAAGACTATATAGACTTTTCATATCTATGTCACATGCAGGCGATCAGTATTTAAAAGGAGGAAAGGTAAGTTCTGGTACTACAAAGTAAATAAATACAGAGAGAAAAAAAAATCAAGTACAGAGCAAAAATTCTTTCTATAGATCTAATTTTTGTCATAAACCTACTACATTTAACAGGCCCTTTTTAAACACAGCTTATTATATTTCATAATTCAACTTATAATACTCCACAGCAAAAGCAAACACATTATTGATCAGGTTGCTGTGAGTTTTTAAGTGTTTGGGTTTGTGGATTCTTTTTTTTTTTTGTTAAGTAATTTCTCTTTATAAAAATGTCCCAAAGTAAGAAAAATAAATAAAGCCCTGTAACTTTTGTAGCAGTGACATATGAAATTCACTTGAACTTGAACTTTTTTTTTTTAAAGGGGCTGTTATTCTTTCTAATAGATTTGGTTAAACTTAAACAGCGAAGAACAAAATATGTTTACTGCAAGTTCTGATCTTTGTTTTTCACACTGCCTCAACAGATGAGAAGCAGGAAAAGATACGTGGAAAACAGGCTGCCAAACTACAAACGATCTCAAAACTTTCCCATAGCATACCTGTGAATCTAAGCAAATTTGGTCATCTGAAAGCACGGAGAAGGCTGCACTATCACAGAATCAGAATCACAGAATCACTAACGTTGGAAAAGACCTGTAAGATCATCAAGCCCAACCACCAACTAACACCACCATGCCCACTAAACCATGTCCCACAATGCCTCGTCCACACGTTCCTTGAACACCTCCAGGGATGGTGACTCCACCACTTCCCTGGGCAGCTTATTCCAGTGTTTCACCACTCTCTCAGGAAAGAAATTTTTCCTAATACCCAACCTGAACCTCCCCTGGCGCAACTTGAAGCCATTTCCTCTTGTCCTGTCACTAGTCACTTGGGAGAAGAGACCAACACCCACCTCTCTGCAACCTCCTTTCAGGTAGTTGTAGAGAGCGACGAGGTCTCCCCTCAGCCTCCTCTTCTCCAGGCTGAACAACCCCAGTTCCCTCAGCCGCTCCTCATAAGACTTGTGCTCCAGACCCCTCACCAGCTTCGTCGCCCTTCTCTGGACACGCTCCAGCACCTTTTGAGGGGCCCGAAACTGAACACAGGATTCGAGGTGCGGCCTCACCAACAACCCCAGGTCCTTTTCTGCGGGGCAGCTTTCCAGCTACTCATCCCCAAGCCTGTAGCGTTGCATGGGGTTGTTGTGACCCAAGTGCAGGACCCGGCACTTGGCCTTGTTGAACCTCATACAATTGGCCTTGGCCCATAGATCCAGCCTGTCCCCATCCCTCTGCAAAGCCTACATCAAACAAGAAAAAGAAAACTGTGAGGAAGAATTCAGGAAAGATTGGAGGTATGATACTAGGAGTAACAAGATGGCATTGATACATACAGATTATTGACTTATTTTTTCTTAGTGTTAATACTTTTTTAACCTTGGAAGGAAATAGTCAGCTGTAGTTGATTCTCTAACGTTTCTTTCTGATGAAAAGCCATTCTCTTTGCTAATACTTCTAACCACAATCAGTTATAAAGCTAAGCTATTTCCTGAATGTGAGGATTTTTTGGGTGGTAAGATTCCTGATGTAAAAAATTTGTTTTGCAGACCAACTATGATTTAAGTTCTATGTTTGAATGTATGTAAAACACATTTTATTATGAATAGACTCAGATGTTGGTTTACTAATTGAATCTTTTATGGCCAAGTGGCATGTAACTTTCTGACATCTATAAAAACTCATCAGTATTTTTCAGCATATCTTGAAGGGACTGAAACATCGATTGCTAAAAGCAAAATGATCTTAAGCTAAGCAGTTTTGAACAAAGATTTGAAAAATAACAATTACCCTTAAAATACTTTTTGTTGGCATGTAATGTGGTCAGGAGGGGAAAATATAGTTGTCTTACCCAAACTAAAATCTGCTATTCATTAATTATCCAAAACCCCTCAGATTGCTTAGATCAAATATTGTTAAAAGTAACTTTTCAAGTCCATTTGAATCCTTGTGCATTTTATCTTTACTATGATGTTTATTCAAAAAAAAAAGATAAATTTTTTTTTTTCTTCTGTAGAATTTAATTCGCAGAATCACAGAATGGTTAAGGTTAGAAGGGACCTTAAGGATCATCTAGTTCCAACCCCCCTGCCATGGGCAGGGCCACCTTCCAATAGACCAGGTTGCTCAAAGCCCCGTCCAAACTGGCCTTGAACACTTCCAGGGCTGGAACTCTTGTATAAAGAATTTATATAATTCTTTTATAAAAAGAGGGATAAAATGATCTCAAGGAAGCCCTTACATCTGACATATATAGCAAGATGCATATGCTTTTCCCATCATTGGAAAGTGAGAGAATAATACTTGTAGCAGAAAAATGGCCAACAGGAGGGCATTATTTTATATGATGGAATTTTCCTCATCTTTCTTTGCCAGATAACTTTGGATTTGGTTTCAGCTATCAATCAAATTCTGTCTCTAAGGTTATAAAACAGCTGTCAGACAAGAAAGTCAATGGATTTTAACAATTTTATTGTAAAGTTTGGTCCTATAAAGATCTTTCTATGTACTTGCAGAAGCAGAACCTGTGGTTAAAACTTTTCATCAGCATTCAGGAGCTCTAGGCATTCAGCACTCAACATTGCTACAACTATCTATGTGAACCTTAGGAAGTCATGTAGGTCTGGACAAATTCTCAAATCTATTCTTTGCTTTCATTTTGTAAACCAAGCTTCTCAGATGTGTGAAGGTGAGCATGTACTTAAGTGTTTCACTACTTCATGGCTATCTCTGCCTGTGGTCCAAATCCTCAACTGCAAAAGAGAAGTAACAATACTTATCACACCTGCGAGAATAAGTCTGTTAATACTTGTTCTTGTTCAGTTATTTCAGTGACAGACCACTTAGATAATGGGAGAGGACACAAAGTGGACAAAAAGTGCCACGATAGTGGCTCCTTTCATTGGATCTTGTCAGATTCTCAATAACGATTAAGGTCATGGTGATGGATTCCTAGAAACCTTGCAGTTCCTAATGTGACTAAAAGATTTAGGATGTCAAATCCATTTACTATTTCATGGGTCCAAATTCTTCTTGCTCAGGGCAGCAGAGTGGTGGAAATTCCCTGAATGTGTACATACAAAAGACTGTGTCATTGCTGTCAGTTCTGAAACATAGAACACATCTTTCTCAATGAAAACTGTGAAGAACTCCATCTATATTCAGCAGTATGGGGGGTACTAGAGTGTTCATCAATTTTGTTGTTTTTTTTGTCATCGTTGTTTTCTGTTCCAGACAACCTTTTGGGTTTTAGTTCAGTGCTTGCTTTGAATACATATTTAGAGGAGGGCGGTATTGTTATCATCTTGAATTCTACTTTATTCTGGGTCTAATATACTGTGGACCCAAAATTAGGATTGTTTGTTTGTTTGTTTGTTTTATTGTTTTTCTTCTTTCAAGTGTTTGCCAGCAGAAAGAAGGGCTCAGGTGTATTGCAATTTATATACAATCCAGGCATGTATGCATTAGGCACCTGGAAGCTGGTTACTCTTTGTTGCATGCCTGCATATTTGGGTCAAGGAGATTTGGAAGTTAAGTTAGAATGAAAAGAAATAACATATGAAAATCAGATCTGTTATGGTTTTGATACAACATTCATATCATTGTTCTAGTTACTTTATATCTTATATATGTGCTATGCAGAATTTCTAATACAAAAGTCCAAGGCCTAACTACAGCCATCTGGGCCAAAAAGCCTATTAAATATGAGTATATGATGGACCTGGGAGAAAATTACTTTGGGGAGCTTTTTGATTGTATATTTCTCTCATAGAAAACACAGCACATTTGTGTTTCTCTCTGAGATGACAAATACATTTATTTATTGTGAATGATGCTTTTAAAATTGCAAGCTAGATTGCTCAGTATTATAGGGAATGGCATTGCATAGGGCAGTCAAGCATAAAGAAAACAAATATAATGAAAAGAAAAATGCCAGCCAATGCTGCTTTGCACATCTCCCCTAAAGAGGACAAATAGTTTTTAGAACACTGGAAGACTTTGCAGGGCCAACTAAACAGAGTAATCTTGACAATCCAATTCCTTTACTTTTCATAGACTTAAAACTGGGAGGTCAATTCTTCTGTAAGTCTGCTGTGTTCTTATTTACCTATATTGATCCAAAACTTTTTCAATTTTAGTGCTAGAATCCTTTCAGCTATGACTTCAAATTGACTCACCACTGCCAGTATTAACAGCTGACTAGGTTGCTATATTTCATCTAAACACACTTTATAACATTTTTCTATTGCCTGTATGACAGAAACTCCAAGAGCGTACTGAAGCAGTGCTGCTATGAACTGATCCTATGAAGTACTAGGCAGCCCTTGGAAAGGTGCTCAGCATCCACAACAACCAGTGGGCTGAGTGACATTCCATATATATCAGAATCAGGTTCTATGTCCTTAAAACTGTAGCATTTCAGCAGAATGATAGCATATTGTCCTATAGGTATGATATTAATCCATAAAGAAAATTTTGGAAAAGTGTATTTGACATTTGAAATTATGATAATATTAATGATCTTTATGCTGTTATTCATTGCACTTATTTGCACTGAAATTATATGTTATAAACTGTGTTTGGGTTAGCATAACCCTCTATAGCTGCTGACGTACCTTACAGGAGGGCCAACTACTTTTTGATTGCTTTTACTGCAATTTAGAAAGAAAACAGTAAAATTCTCTTCTAAGGCAGTTTTGTGCTATTGTTGACTAGAAAAGGAAAAGAAACACTAAAGGCAAACATGTCAAAGTACCATTTGCTCATAAACTCAAAATGGAAGATAAGGGAACACAGGTATTTTGTAAATTAACTATGCTTAAGGTGCAGAAAGAACTGAAGAGAAGAAAGGGTGTGATCCACAAGAAGAACTTACATTTCTGTACTGCTCATCACCAAATCTGCTGATTTTATTTTGGCTTTATCACAAGGTTGCGATATTGGCAACAGAACTACTATAAATTTTAAATGGCAAATTTTCTTTATGTGGCAGAAACTTAAATTTCTTATGAGAACTGGGTTCAATTTCACAGGGAATTTTGGGCATGCAAATAATTTAGTATCAAACTCCACATGAGATTGGCCACATACAGTCAACCTTCACATCCTGGAGTCCACCTGAGGTGCTGTAGAATTTTTCTAGAGTATGAACAAAAATTTCTTCCCGTCCCAGCAACACTGCCCATGAGGAATTCTCACATCACTTCTCAGAAAGTTTATTTAACTGTTGATATCAAAGATTCCTTTACAGATTATGGGTCATTCACAGAAAATGAATTTTTAGGCACTGAAGAAATCTGAATAGCCAGATCAAACCTGGATCCATACATACTATTGTTGGCAAAATGTGTCTGCAGTTAATACCTCCTGCTTAGTGTGGCCAGATGAAGTGATCCTGTGATTTTCCGTGTCTAACCTATTTTGAGCAAGACTGACAAAAACCCCAAATATATCCAAAACAGGTTATTAACTACTACTGATATCTGACATGGTTTTTTTTTTGTTTGTTTGTTTTGTTTTAATCATCTTTACTAAATTTTACAGCTTCATTTTACACAGACACATTTCTGGATCACAGGGTGAGATGTCTTCTACATGGCAATGGCTATTGTATAAAAATGTATAAGCATAGTATGATATACCTCAACCAAAATATGTAACTGTGCTTCACGCAGGAGGAAAGAGACAGAGGAACTTCCCTGTGTTGATTTAAATGTAGATATCTGGAGGTCATATTGGGCAACTCTTGCTGTGCTCCTGGAACAGCAATACATAGGCTTTTCTCAGTGCATTAGCTACACTTCTAACATACATACGACAATTTTTTCAAAGTTTCAGTGAGACAGTACTCCATATGCTAAACTGTCTCCCCTGTTCCATTTATATCAAGTTCAATGTTACACTTTTAATCTTCAAAGCTCTGTTAGTATGGCCTTAGGCTACTTCAGTGATTGCCTGGCACAGAATGATGTGACTTTTCCAGGCAGTGATTTAGGAAATATGGAATTTTAAAGTTCAAGGATGAGTCTTGGCAGAGTAGAAACTGAATTCAGAATTTTCTCTGTGTACCTGGAACTCATTTAAAGAAGAAATGAAAATTACCTCTATAGTCTCCAGAATGAAATGCCAATGCTTAAATATTTACTCTCTCCCTTTCAACATTTATATCTTATTTGGGCAGGAATTATCTAGAACGTTCCAGAAACAACATTGCTGTAGGAAATGTTTTGGGAGTTTTTTGTTTGTTTGTTTAATTTCTGAACTTTAACTAAGACTTACTGTTTCTTTTAAATTTGTATCACTTTCCAAATACATAGGCACAGAAGGTTTCGCATGAGAATGGAAATTATAGAATTCAGCTCTCTTATAATTACTGACAAAGTTGAAAGGATTTCTAGGACTGCTTATCCCTACAGATCTAGTCCTGACAGAATAATAATAATAAAAAAAAAATAACTAAGGATAATGTTATCATTAAAGAAAGCTGGGCAGATCATACATATAATACAGATTATCGTTGTAAAGGCAAGAGTATTAAACTGTGGTTCCTATAAAGCTATTCCAAGTAATCATATTAAATACATTTTTGAATCTTTGAGATCCTTGCTTAATAATTTATGTTAAGGCTGAAGAAATGAATGATTATTTAAGGATGATTTGGCTAGAAAATTAAAATTGGCATATATCATATATTCCATGTTTTTCCAGAAAACAGATAGCATTAACATAGTTTTGACACCCCTGAAAGAGGTTATAGTAGAGTATCTGATAAAAAATTAAAATATTATTTACAGGAGTTTTAAGTGACACTGGGAGAAATAAGCTGAACAAGCTATAGTGCAATTAATGCAGGGATGATTCTCATAAAAACGTATCAAAAGGTGAATACCACATAATTTATGTATGATATGATTGTCTACAAAATGATCCTTCGTTTTCTGTAAGAGTCAGTGGAAGAAGTGAAGAGTGGACTCAATAATTGGAAAACATTATTTTTAGACTCCCCTACAGCAGAGGTTGCACAGACATTTTGCACTAGTATGCTGTTTATTCCACCAGGATTAGAAGTAATCTAGACCTTCACTTCAGCCACTGGATTCAAATAAGGCCTTGCTGAGCATCTAAAATTTGGCTGCTTAGTTATCAAGTCCACAAGTAGCAGCTGACAATACTAATACCTCCATGACTTAGGTATCAGGCGGACTTCAACAGGCAGTCAGTTAAGGCATTGAAGACAGGGTGTCATTCTACAGGTGATGTATTATATCAAGTGGGTCCTTGCACAGCTCAACGTGCTCAGCGTTGGTGGGTTTTGGGGTAGCCAAAGTTAGATCATGAAAGAGGTCACAACTGCGTCTCCCAACAATATACCTCCAAGGTCATAATGGTGATAATTTACAGTCAAATAGCTAGCTTTATTTATAGTGTTTATGTGGCACGAAAAAGAACAGCTAACATAAAAATTATTTCCTCAGAAAATATTGAAAAGGGAAAATGATTTCAAGAAAATGAATGAATACTGTGGGTGTTAATCTATGCTCTTTTTTACCACTAATTAGCAATGTGATTAAAGAAATTAGAGTTAATTAAAGGTAAAATGTTTCTCCTGTAAATTGTTTCATGCATCTGATAGTGTGAGATCTGCCACTCAGAGACTGTTTCACCCATAAAGCCTGCATGTTTATAGGCTGCGTATAACATTTGTAATCATCTGTCTAATATGTTTGGATATTACTAAGCATAACCCATTGGAAGAGTTACTTTTACTTGAATAAATGTCCGTTGGTTTTGTAAACTGCCTGTTTCTAAACTGACTCAGGCTGATGAATGCCAGGACAGTTATTCCTAAAACCAGCACTACAGCTATGTCTTCAATGAACAAGGCAAGTCTTCTGTTTCCATCACTGTAAGTTTGTCTGATCAGAGCAGCACTGAGTCAGCTCAAACAGACTGGTATTAATGTCATTCTTTCCAGCCAGTTAGCTGGTGTTGAATGAGTCTAAGGAAGGTGAGAATGGGATGTGATTAATTTTTTATAACATATGTAACAACAAAGTAGGTGAAATCTGTTAACAGAATTCTTTAGCTCGCATGTATTAAGCTAATATATGAGTCCCTGGATAAAGTCAGTGTCTGCATCTTTGTGGTGTATTTTGTTTTTTCACTGTTCCATAGACTTTCTGCTACAGAAGGTTAAGAAAATAGAATGACGGTCTTGGGTCAAGATAAGCATAATAATACAAAAGCAAAAGGCTCACTCCTCCACTCCCTGCACACCAATGGTTTCTGTTTTCAGATGGTTCTACTCTCTATTCATACCCACAGAAACATGAGAATGCATATTTGGGGAAGAGAAATCTTCCTTTGCTGTGACCCACATCATCCACAGAAATAAGAAAAAACCCTAAGATTTTAAAAAAGCAAAAGAAAAGAGTCTGAAAGGTCCCGATGTAGTCATTTACTACATCTTCTTGTTGCCAAAGAAAGATCAACTGTGCAGTATGTCTAGAGGGACTTTTGCAGCAATGTCTGGGTTCAAAATTTAGGAATCATTAATATACTGGTGTCTTAATTCCCTACCTAGAAATCTGACGAAATTAGACAAAATGCTGTGGTATGCAACAAAACAATCTTGCCTGCCTGTACGCAGTGAATTAACTCACTTAAGAAAGAACTACCAAAGGCAAAAAAAAAGACTACAGCTGAAAACATGAAAATACACAGGATACTAATATTCAGTAGCTGAATCTCTTTTCCCCAAATGTATTAATAACATAAAATTCCTTGTCTCTGATTTATTGGTAAAATTACTCATGCCACCTGGTTAATTTCTGCCTCCTACACCTATGTTCTTTTTGTATTTTGGATTGTTAACTCGTAGATTTTTTTTTTAACTCTTTCATTGTAGCAAGACCACACCATGCTGCAACTGCCTCCTTAACGTGTTTTGTGGTCATGTTTGTTCCTTTCAAGGTACAACTGCTCTGTTAAAAGCAGCTATTTTCAGTTATTGTTGTTCTACAATAAATGTCTTTGATAAAAGTTGGTCATATGCAGCAAGAAATTTCATTTTCTTAAAGTTAAAAATAAATCTGATGGGATATTTGATCAGGTCAGTTTGATCAGTTCAGATTGATCAATATAAACGTTGTTACTAGTTATTAAAATGTTTTAATTGCTTGTTATTAAAACAAAAAAACCCAAACAAAACCACTTGCATGTCATATTATACCAAATATGTGTTAAAAGGTCATAATACATAAAGCACAAGGTTGTCAGCATGACACACTTCATGGTATTATTTCTGTTTCTTTTATAAGCAAATATTCAATGAATATTCACTTTTCTGTGGAGGAATGATGCAAGTATTGATGCAAAGTTATACGTACAGCTAGTCTCATCCTGAGCTGAATTAGCGAAAGCCTACCCATCAGGACAAGGAAAGTGATTTAACCCCTCTATTCCACATTTTTGGGGCCATGTCTGGAGTGCTGCATCCTCTTTGGGGCCTCCCAAAGCAAAAGACATAACTGACAAACGTGAGGGAGTCCAGTGGGGGGCCACCAAGATAACTGAGGGGCTAGTGCTCAGTATGTGTGGAGAGGTTGAGGGAATGTTTTTTGTTTAGTCTAGAAAAGAAAACGCTCCAGAAGAAAAACAATGCAATTATCTACTATCTAAAGGAGAGGTTATGCAGAAGAAAGGCTCCTATTCAGGCATAACAAAAGGACAAAACTCAAAGTTTCAGCAACGGCTATGAAGAAAAAAAAGTTGCAAATAGAGTGGCTAAACCCTGTAGCAGGTTGCCGAGAGGTTGCAGAGTCTTCTCCCTTGGAGATGTTTAAAACTTGTCTAGACACAAGCCTGAGCAACCTGATCTGACTTTGAAATTATCACTACTTTGGGCAGGAGATTGGACTATATGACTTATAAATTTCCCTTCAAACTGAAATTGTCCTATATTTCTAGAAGTCCATTTATTCTTTGATTCAGGGTCTGCTTGTGTAAATCCTTGTGATACAGGAGTTCCCAAAGAAAGCACTGGTGTTGATCTTACGCTGTGAAAGGAAAGGATGTCAGGTAAAATATTTTTGATCATTAACTTGCCCAAGACTAAAACACAGATTGTATCTGTAATTTCTATTTCATTTAGAGCCTGGGAGGGTACTTTTATTGTTTTTATGAATCAAGCCCCTCATTGGCTATCCACCATCTACATAGAGAAGTTAAAATGTTTCCTTAAAGATGTTTTCATGCCTCAGTGTGTTTGGGTAAGGGTAGGGCCGATGTTCATTCATTCCCAAATTCCATTGTTTCCCTTAGGACATTTTTTTTCCCTGAAGAAAAATTCTATTTGCTGTACTGTACTTAAAACCCTGCAACTGTGATGTCTTTTTCCACCACAGAAGAAATATGTCGATGTCAGATACTCCCAATACCTTTAGCTATTCATGGCTATGGCTAACACAGAAGGTCAAATCTGAATTTAAACTGAGAAAATTAATTCAATAGATTTATTTAAAATGTACTGGACTAGACTAGATATACTCTGTCTTGCCTCTGATATTTTGGACTTGACCCTTTGGATGTGGCCTTTCTTTTGTGAAACACCAGAGTTTGATAAACAGATAATTTAAAAAGCATAAGTAATATCATGTCCTGCCTGCTATGAACACCACAATTAACCTGATTCATGGGACATGAATGTCATGAAATACATTGTTTGACAAGCATCCTAATTACTTATACTAACAGCAAGTCTGAAGACTGCAACTGAAACAAATCTGAACACCATATATCATAAAGTTTGCTGTAGTTTTCTTCACACAGTTTGCCATTCTTCAGGGGATAAAGAATTTTGTGGAAAACTCTCCTTTTTCTGTTTTTTTTGGTTTTTTTTTTTTTTTAACCTCAAATCTAATAAAGTTTGAGCTGAATTTAAGATTATATATTTATACAGAGCTGTGTCTGGAATGGAAAGTGTAACTTTGGATTTCAGATACGATACTGAGACAGGTTTCTCAGAAATGAGATGAGTCAAGGTGGTGGTTTCTTTTTTTGTTTTTTTTTAAATGCAGTTTCTAATCTTTAGCTGTTTACAAAACAGATTGCTACAGACATTAAATTATCTTTGTAGGTCATTGAAGTCAATACAGTACTCATTTTTGAACTGTCATAATAATCAGAGACATAGTGGTATTTATGTTGCAGCCTTTTCCCATTCTTTTTTGTTCCCTAATGTTTTCTAGACTGAAGAATTTTGTGGTGCCAAAATAAGAGATAATAAGAAAAGTAACAGAGACACCAAACATGTCTTTGTCTTTTTCAAAAGGGATTTCATCATCAGTGACATTGTTAATTAAAAGATTGTACTTTCCAGCTTCTCTAATGCTATACAGTTTTAAAATATCGTCTCAACTGGGGGCTGCTTCCGAGCAAGCAGTAGGCTTTTTGATCTTTTAGCTATTCAATGACCCGTGGGAACAATTTTGTGGTTTCAGTCCACTTCTTCATTTGCCAATATCTTTATCATTAAAACAACAAAAAAATTTTAGTAGCTGAAGGTAGTCCCCAGGAATAGGTCTGAATTGGCCTTCTGAATACACTACAGTCAATTATGATTATTTATTATTTATGTTACAGTGTACCGAAAATGTAATAGAAAGGCAATTTGCTAACTTTTAAAGAAGAGTCAATGTTTCAAAAAAACTGACAGATTTCTGAGCAAGAAATAAATCATACTCCTAACGCATGAGTTTGAGTGAAAGCGTTGCAATAAAATATGTTCTGTGATGACTGGTAGAAAGGTTAGATACATTAAATAATTTATTCTAAAAAAAAAATTGTAATTTCTGTCTTTATTATTGTAATCAGACATAATTACATTTAAATTATCTAGTTATTGCAGTTAACAAATGGCAGCATTTATTTTCAGAGCTAGGGTTATATATTGATAGATTGAAAGTAGCTAAAATAAAAAATATAGAATACATTACATATAAGGAAGGAACTGAAAATTTTTATCTGTTTAACAGTGTAGGTAGGACGGAAAAAAAATAAAGGAAAAAAAAAATCTACGAGTATGTGAAACAGCCGGAAATCAAGCCTGGAAAATAAATGGTTAGAGTTGAACTTAGAGGTAATTATCAAAAATACTCATCTGAAACTAAGAGATGAAAAAAAAAGATTGCATATTAGCAAAAACTTCCTGAAGTTCATCTAGCAAGATGAACAATCACTTCCCAGTTGAAGTGAAGCAACTGAAGCTTTACTCTTCTGATGATTTTGATGTGTATGGACAGAAATATTTCAAGATTTATTACAAGAAGCAGGAAATTAAATAAAAAACGTAAAAAATAAAAAATAATTTTTAAAAGTGCCAAATTTTCAGGAGCAAATATACTTGTGTTTATACATCTAATTAATTCTAATTCAAGCTATACTGAAGTTAGTCTTAATAGATGGTTACCATGAACATGGTTCAGAGTACTGGAGGCTAAAATAAGAACCTGTGACAAATCGAACATGTTCTTGTTTTGTATTTCTTACTTACACAGTTCCATGAAACATTTTCTGTGTCATAGGTATCACAGATAGTGTTTGAGCCCCTTAGTTTTGATGTATTTTTTCTTACAATTGAGCTTTTCTCTGTAAAAGAAAGGATTAATATTATTATTTCCATCTTACAGCTAGAGAACTGTGTCACAGAGAAACTGGTATGTTGTCCATGGTAGAGACGAAAACTGTAGAAATGGAAACTGCAAAAGATATCTTAAAACTTAAGTTAGTGTTCCACTAACTACCGGAGATCATCTACCATTTCCTGTCTCATTGTTATAAAAAATTGCTTTTGTTCAGTTTAATAGGTAAAGTTCATTCTCTTCTCTTGTTTTTCATACATCTTGTCACATTCAGTGAACTTTCATGAAAGATGAAAACTTTCCTAAAAACCTTTGTAATTTCTGATTAAAACTATTGTCTAAATTTGATGTTACACAAATACTTTGATTATCTGGCTCTCTCTTTTTAGAAACCAATAAATGTTATGATGTATGGTCAACTATAGACGTAATCACTGTGCAGGTGCTTCAGTTGTGACAAAGAGTAGCAACACTTCCAAAAAGGTTGAGCTTTGAGTGTGATGAATAGATGACTCTCATAAACCATTCCTTTAATCCCAAAGTGAACGCAAAAAAAATCTGCTGAATCTGTATACGATTTATGTTTACCTGTGTGAGAGTCACAGTGAATACTTCTGAAAAGAGGGTTCACATTGCCCATTCATGTCATGCATACACAAAACATTTATGGGAAAGAGTCATCAGTGGGTTAATTTGAATTACCTTAATTTTGAGGAAACTAGGATAACTACTTCAGACAGACAAGTTAAAATGAAGCTTTTAAGCTGGATAAAGTAAAACCTAATAAGGGAAAAATAAACTCTAAATAGTATGGGTATGTAGTGAGGAGCTAGTCCTCAGGCAACAAAATACTGAATGCTTTCTCTTTCTTGCAGTCTACACCTCTATCCATTACTGTTAATCTATCCATTAGTGTTAATCTTTGCATCAGCTTTGATGCACACTACATCTGGGGGAGTAATGGCAGAACCAGACATACACCTGCAGGTAATATAGCGACATACACTATACCTATGGATGACATTCTTGGAACTGCACTCTCCCTTTTTTACCTTCTTTTTGGGTGGGGAGGTTCATGTTTCCAAAAAGGTAGAGTGCATTTCAAACATTTTACAGCACTTCAATTGCCTGTCTTTTTTACACAGGATGGTTCAGGTTCTGACTCTAAAGCAATTTTGAGCATTTCCTGCTAAAAAAGACCCCCAAAATTTCTTAAAACTGAGACATGTGATACTAGAAGTTTCCATGTTTTAAAGCATGTACTGTATGCAAGAATGCATACATTGTCATGCCTGAATACCTACTTGTATATCAGCAGTGAGACGATCAGTTTTGGACGTGTTCATGAGTATAATTTACCATGCACAATGTAAACCCTTTACTCAAAGGCATCCCACAGAGCTTGTGAAACTTGTGCTTTTGCATTTTTGTGTGATCTGAAGTTCCTACCTGTTAGATTTGGTCATTTTAGTATCAGAAAGGAATTAGTAAATTGTATCTGTAAGTAGGTGTCCCAAACTTTTTTTAATATTGTGGTGACACTTTTATGAGGTACCCTGAGGTATAAACGAGTAAATGAAGGAGCACGCTAAAGAATTCATTTTCCCCTTGAATAGATCTTTTTGTAAACTCAGGTTCATGAGACAGAGGTTCTTACCCTAGGTTTTTTAAAGTTGCTAGTGGCTGGTATAAGGAGATAGGAAATTATGATGATCCTTAATCATATAACTTCACAAATGTTGAATTAATGCTGACAGTTGTATATCTTATGATTCATGCCACTGTTGATGGCTTAGGAACTTCACAGTTACTGGAGAGCTGTATCTTTCTAGAGTAGATATTGCTAAGCAGGAGGATTACATTAAAATGAGTGAAAGTTTGATAAAGACAAAACTCTTACATGGGCATAATAATTTCAGTTTGGGAAGTGAGATTTGAACCCAAATCAATAAAGCAAAAATATTGTTACAAAAAATTTTCATCTATGTAATTTATGAAAAAAAATCACACTAATATTCATATTCCAGTAAAAATGGATCACAGCAAAAGTAATTGTGAAATACAGTCAGAATTTATCAGGAGTCATCACACTGTGGTACATTAGAAAATAGTTGATCTCTTTGTTTCAAGGAAAGAAGAAAAAAATTTTATTTTTTTTACTGTCATCTGCTCTGATTTCAAAATTTTTCCAAGTTTTTTTCCCAAGTATCTTAGATGGATGGCCTTCTTTGAACAAACTATGAAATCTTCTGTTAAATGTATTTTCTTTAATGTAGAAATTAAATAAATAAAAGTGTACCCAAAAGGTGTTTTGTTCTGTGTTTTTTTTTTCACTTTAGACTTTCATGTTAAGAAATTCTATTTTCATAGTTTTGTTATTTAAGAATAAACAAAGCTGGGAACAGTTCCAACTCACAATGAAGAAGTTAGTGTACTTCACGGAAAAAAGTTGAAACTGAGCACTGTCACATGGAAAATAAATGAGGCCAATTAATTCTGTTTTTTCTAAAAGTGAAAATACTTTAGAAGATGAAACACATGGATTTAACTAATTGATTTACACCCTGGAGATACACCATTGGCCACAAACACTTATTATGAGGCAATGTGTGGAATGTCACCCATTGCATCTGCACATAATAAACTAAACTAAATGTTAAAAAAATATATAACTGTTTGTAATGGATAAGGCCAAAGATTCCTTTATCTGAGTATTCTCCTGCCAGCAGTGATGGAATGCAAACGCCAGGAACAAATTACAGTGCATATATATATATAAACATATTTAAAAACCTCAAGTAAATAGTGATAGTTCTTCACAATATTCTCCCAGAATCCAGCTGGAGTCTCAGTTACATCCTGAAACAATGGTCATATTTTTGAATTACACAGTCCTTTTTGCTTTCCATGCAGTTTCTCCAGTTGCCCCTTGAGTTCCTGCAGACTTTTAGCACTCCCACATCTTGAGCCGAGGAACTTTACAGCTTACCTACAGACTGTCAAGAAATACTTGCTGTTCTTCTTTCTGTTCTTGTTACCTACTACTTTTACCTGATGCTAGTTCATGATTCGTAAGGTTCAGTGAGCAACTGATCCCTCCTCACAGCTCCATATCACTATAGATGTTCTCTGGGCCACTTTTTTTTCTTTTAAGGCTGTGGCCTTTCAGTAGTTAAAGGGGGCTTATAAGAAAGATAGGGACAAACTTTTTAATAGGCCCTGTTGCAATAGGACAAGGGGTAATGGTTTTAAACTAAAAGAAGGTAGACTTAGACTAGATATAAGGAAGAAATTTTTTATGATGAGGGTGGTGAAACACTGGAACAGGTTGCCCAGAGAGGTGATAGATGCCCCATCCCTGGAAACATTCAAGGTCAGGTTGGATGGAGCTCTGAGCAACCTGATCTAGTTAAAGATGTCCCTGCTCATTGCAGGGGAGATTGGACTAGATGACCTTTAAAGGTCCCTTCCAACCCAAATTATTCTATGATTCTATATATATCGAAGAACATAACATTAAATACGTGGTTATGTTTTAGAAATGTAAATAGCAATCTTTTGCAGAGACTAGAACCCCATCTTGCCAAGTTGTCTTTTCTCTTCCAGCCATTTTGTACTCTACAGGAAATGTAACATGCAATGACCATCAGAGGTTTACACTGCAGAAGTAAGCTCTTTACTGGCTTTAACCAGACACAGCTACTTTCTTTGTCAGTCACTGACCACAGCGCTGTAGAGAGCAGGAGGCATGTTGTTTGTCTGGATGCCATGAAATGAAACAGAACCTAGGTAAGTTATCACCCCTTTTTCCTGGAGAAATGGGGGGGGGTGTCCATTACCACCTTATGTCATGAGTTGTTATGATTAGCTATGTTTGTAGGAGGCTTGTTTTGTTTCAGTATGTCCTATGTGTGCTTATTCAGTATTTTTGCAGCTAAATTGTCAGTTTTAAGATTTTTCCCCATCTTTCTGTACATGAACAATAATATTTATATTTTGTACAGTTAAGAATGCAGTATAAGGAATTAGAATATTAACTACGTTTTTTCTGCTATAAAAGGGAGAAGAGAGAATAAAAGGGAGTTTACAAAAAAAAAATAAAAAGAAGATTAAAAACAAATCTGAACATTTTCTTTAAAATTCCGATATATTTCTGGACTCATGTAAAATCAAATATCTTGAAAGAAAGAGAATATAAAGAATTTAGGCTCTAACAGTTAAAACAGGCATTTTTAAGCAATGATGGTGATATCATAAGACTCAAGTTTCTCCTGAACTGAGATGGTTAATCTCACTTAAGATCACCATTCCTTTCCCTTCCTGGAATGGACCAGAGTCTCACTCCCACAGAGACTGAGTAGTTGAGATATCAGTAATCTCGCTATAAAGAATTCAGGTCTGAGCTCTGAAACAGAACTTGTACACAACATAAAATCTTGCTGGCTAACTTCCAACACTTAAAGCGCCTCAGAGCTTTTGATAGGAGCAGCAAAGAACTGACTTGCAGACAGCTAATGATTTGGTTTCCAGACAAACAAATCCATTTGGGAAATAGCAAACCAACTGTCTTTAAAAGGCTTCCAACAGTGTAGGTCACTATACCATATCTAATGGAAAGGTCATCTCTTAGGAAAGGTTAGAAAACAGTGAGAGCTTTCTACTTTTTTACTTCAGATCATTCCATTGAAATGGACCGCAAAATGAATGGAAGGAGATGGTTCAGCCACATGGCTGCATATCCTGACTGCCTGGCTTATCAAGAGAGTGAGGAGGTTTAGCACAGAAAGACGTATGAACTGGGACAAAGGAGATATAAACACCAGTACAAAATGTATATTCTACTCTTGCTGAAAAAGCAGCAATTGAGGCTGGCTGCCTGATAGTGCCAACACATGCTCAGCAAAATGCTTTCTTTAAGTTAGATATGCAGGGATTATTATTTAAAAGAAAGTATTTCCACTAGGGATGTTTTAAATGTTCCTATTTTAATTGGCACACAGTCCAAACTTCATCCCACACATCTCCCTACTTTTTGCCCTGTCCCCAAAAAGACAGAAAAGTTGTCTCTTTGCTAAGGTTAAAGGATAAAAAAACCTACCCATGAATACTATATTGTCTCTGCATACTCTAGAGCAATTTTCACCCTCCAGCAGCTACGAGATTAAAATGTGAATCTCCCTATGTATTCCAGGTCCAGAAATTTTTTAAACATATGGCCTTTTATCAGATAATAAATTAAAAATGGGCAAAATCCACGGAAATTACAGAATCATAGAATGCTTTGGGTTGAAAGGGGCCTTAAAGACCATCTAGTTCCAAACCCCCTGCCATGGGCAGGAACACCTTCCACTAGACCAGGTTGCTCAAAGCCCTGTCCAACCTGGCCTTGAACACTTCCAGGGTTGGGGCATCCACAGCATCTCTGGGCAACCTGTTCCAGTGCCTCACCACCCTCACAGTAAAGAATTTCTTCCTTATATCTAACCTAAATCTACCCTCTTTCAGTTTAAAGCCATTACCCCTTGTTCTATCACTACATGCCCTTGTATAAAGTCCCTCTCCAGCTTTCTTGTAAGGCTCCCTTTAGGTACAGGAAGGCTGCTATAAGGTCTTCCTGGAGCCTTCTCTTCTCCAGGCTGAACAATGCCAGCTCTCTCAGCCTGTCTTCATAGGAGAGGTGTTCCAACCCTCTGATCATCTTCGTGGCACTCCTTTGGATGCACTCCCCATGTTGGGGGCCCCAGAGCTGAATGCAGTACTCCAGGTGGGGTCTCACCAGAGTGGAGTAGATGGGGAGAATTGCCTCCCTTGACCTGCTGAAATATGATATGCATTCACATAAAACCTGCTGCTGAACTTTTATGGATCTCTTCTGTTTTGCCAGTGTTCCTATCCTTTACCATAGGTAATTTTTATTGCTCAAGTCTTGTTTCCAGATAGTAAGGGCCATTTCCAGATCACACAAAACCAGTTTCTTGAGCTATAGTGACATTACTTATCTTTTGGTGTTTTTTTAGAGAGTACTCTGGATGTTTTAGCATGCATGGCTCTCATTTTTTTTCTAATTCATAAGTCATGAACTGCTTTCACTCAGTATTTCATGGTTTTGAATCTTGGTCTTTAAAGTTCTTATATTTTATCTGTGATGATCCTAATCCTGTGCAATTCCAGTCTAGAGAAGTTAAAAGGAGGATCATCTTTTGATGAGAGTATTAAATTACTCTTTGCCTCATTCTTTATGATGAAGATTGGTTTATGTCTAATTTTTACTTGTGAAAAGCAAGAGCAAGCCAAAAGGGCTTCACATATTGCAATTCATAAGGCTAATAACATTTTTTTCAACATTTCAAATTTTAATGAGAAATAGGCAATTTCTGTCACTTGTAATGCATTTATACTTCAATGTATATTTTTATGAAAAAAAGTTACAATTTTAAAGACAATTTTTGCAAAGAAGGAAAAGAAAGAAATCTTTTTAATAACTTACCATGCGCCAAGTCTCAGTCATAGAAAGATGATCAGCTTGCACCTTGAAGATTCTTCAGGGATGATATAGGATGATAATTAAAATTAATTTGAATTGTTTCAAAATAAAAGGCATTCTAAGATTCATTTGCATAATATGGAAATGCTATATTCTACGTTCTTGAGAGAATGTGACCGGAAGAACTACTGAACGAGAAAGCTTTTGATTATTTACTACTCAAACATAAGATTTTTCTGCCTTTAAGATTTTTTTCTTTTACATTGTTATGGTTGCTTCAGATTGAAAGAAGAAAAAACAGACTAAAAGCTTTTCACTAAATAATATTGTTAGTGGGAAGGATGTCAGAAAAGAAAATGCATAGTAAATTTGCATAATTTAAATGTTCTTTTTCGATGGTCATTTGAACTCAGTGAATAATTTTATAGCAATAATTATTAAAACTTTCTGCTATTTAATCTTTTCATACTACTCACAAGGTTCTGTTATTCAAAATTCACTTTTTTCCAGAGAGAATATTTTAGGCTGAAAGTTATTTTAATCAAGAAAATTACTTTTGAATTCATAATGGAAAGTTTTCATGCAATGGTATTAGGTAAATAAATTATTTGTAATTATTGATATTTCATATAATCATACATATGTAATTTCTTTATGAAAGTAACTGGTATACTTTGAATTTTAAATACCAGTCTAACTGTAACAGTAATAGCTTGCATTATGCTGGTTAGTTATGTCATTTATACATGTGAAATGCAGATTACTATAAGAAATATTATAGGTGAATACAGATTGAAAAATCTCTTCATTGGAAGTACAGGCACATGAATAATAATTTCTAAGAACATTCACACTAGCATATATCAAACACATAAATATCTAGAGAAAGAACATGTAAACGAGCTCTAGAATTGAAATGTGAACCTAATTCTTTTAGTGTTGTGCCCATTTATTCAATCAATAGGTGTCTCTGCACTCTTCAAGCCAGTTCATTTTCCCACATGAGGTGTACAAATGCTTGATATACATTTTAGTCCCTTCTTAGTCAAGCACTTCTTGTGGATAAGAGTAAATAACTGTCTACATTCTCTAGATTCAGAGACTTTACTTCCCACCCTTTTGGATTAGGTGTAGTAATGCTTTATTTCAGCTAAATAACTGAGCCAAAACATAAAATCCATCTCTCTCAGTTTCCTTTTCCTTCAGATAATTTCCAGAAGAGATGCTGATGGTGGCTCTTCAGTGTCTTCCTGGAGAAATCTAATTCCTTTAAGTTGTTATTCAAACCTGCCTTTGCACTAAGTTTTCTTGAAATTATAGTATTACTCATGAGCTATCATTTCCCCCTGAGTCTATTCAATCCTGCATCATATGTGTTTGAACTGTAACTGGGAGAAAGGGAGGAAAGGGGGGACCACATATCTTTCATGCCAAATATTTATACTGTTACTTACATTTTCCATATTCCTTTGGACATTTTTGAATATTATTGGCAGTGATAGCAAAGTGATTGGGGAATAGGTATATCAGCATAAGATTGTATTTACTTCTTATTGCTTCAGCCGTAACTGTGAGCATTAGCTGATGATTTGTTTCAGAGTACTGTTGTTTCAGCAGCTTTTTGCATCCAGTTTCTTGGTCACTATTGATTTTTTTCTTCCTTGACAGCTCTATGGATTAAGTCTTTGCTCTGCATTATTCTTTAAGAATCAATATGTAACTTTATGAGAAGATTTAAATATTTAGTTTAAGTTTTGCGACCTAAGCCATGCACATAGCTTTATGTTATGAAACTATTTCTCTTTTTCTTCAGTAGATTTCAGTGTGGATTATCTATAATTGCTGCTATTACTGCCCCGTGATGCTAGAAAACTGAATACCAGAAGTCCGTTTTATAGTCTTCTGTTATGCCTGGAAGTTTTTACCTCTGTAGTTTGAATAAGATAGTGCACACTAAAAAAAGATTCCTTTAGTATATGGTTGTCTGTTACTGTTTTCCAAAAATGTTTTTGAACTGGAAAGTATTAAATCATATGTTTACTTTTGGAGGGGGAAGAATATGCTAAAGCATTTGGGGGCTTGAGTTAACCAAGACATAAAGTGCCGTCTTTACCAAGACATATAGATGTGTGAAGTACAGTGTATAGTATAAAAAAAAAAAAAAACAACAAACATGTTATGTAAAAACATTATATGGCCATACACTCACAGTGCCCCAGTCTTTGACTAAAGTTTCCTTTGTTCTGTTTTGGATGGAGCGGGACTCAGTCTCTTGATGAAGCACCCCAGTAAGTACAGCAGGAAAGCAGCAAGCAACTCCAGTGAACAAATGGTGTAGAGGCTGAAAACTTATTCAGCACCTGGAACACACAGGAGACTAGAAAAACCCATCTCCTTGACTGGAAGAGTCTTCATGGCTTAGGCTTTCCCACACTACTCTTGCTCTGTGCCTCAGCATTGATCAGGAGATCAGGGCCATGTGGGGCTTGAAACCTGGTTTATACTCAGTGAACCCTTAGCTGCCTGTTAGTCAGCAATTCTTTTCCATTCATATGTTGAAAAAACATGTTTTCAATCCATGTTACCCTTCAGTTTGACTTCAATTAATCCTCTTCAGTCAACAATTAATCCTCTTTAGTTCAACAAGGCCGAGTACAGGGTTCTACACTTTGGCCACAACAACCCCATGCAATGCTACAGGCTTGGGGATGAGTGGCTGGAAAGCTGCCCCGCAGAAAAGGACCTGGGGGTGTTGACTGACAGTCGGCTGAAGATGAGCCAGCAGTGTGCCCAGGTGGCCAAGAAGGCCAACGGCATCCTGGCCTGTATCAGAAATGGTGTGGCCAGCAGGAGCAGGGAGGTGATCATGCCCCTGTACTCGGCTCTGGTGAGGCCGCACCTCGAATCCTGTGTTCAGTTTTGGGCCCCTCACTACAAGAAAGACATTGAGGTGCTGGAATGCATCCAGAGAAGGGCGACGAAGCTGGTGAGGAGTCTGGAGCACAAGTCTTGTGAGGAGCGGCTGAGGGAGCTGGGGTTGTTTAGCCTGGAGAAGAGGAGGCTGAGGGGAGACCTCATCGCTCTCTACAGCTACCTGAAAGGAGGTTGCAGAGAGGTGGGTGTCGGTCTCTTCCCCTAGGTAACAAGTGATAGGACAAGAGGAAATGGCCTCAAGTTGCACCAGGGAAGATTCAGACTGGATATTAGGAAAAAGTTCTTTACTGAGAGAGTGGTAACACAGTGGAATAAGCTGCCCAGGGAGATAGTGGAGTCACCCTCCCTGGAGGTATTCAAGGAGCGTGTGGATGTGGCATTATGGGACGTGGCTTGATGGGCATGGTGCTGTGTGGTATGGGTGGGTCCTGTGGTTTTGTTTGTGGTTTTGGGTTGTTTTTTTTTTTGGTGGTGGTTGTCGTGGGTGGGTTGGGTTTTTTTGGGGGTTGGGTTTTTTGGTTTTTTTTTTTTTGGTAATGGTTGGACTTGATGATCTTACAGGTCTTTTCCAACCTTAGTGATTCTGTGATTCTGTGAACATTGCAATGGCCTGGGAGTATGCACCTGATCAGCTGCTATTACTCAACTGAGGGTGTAGTCAGTTCTGAAAACTCCTAAAACAATCACAAAGAGGTGCAGGGACATATCTCAGGATAATTACACCTTCAAACAGTAACAAATATTCATGTCATGCTACGTAGTGTCACAGGCCTCGCCAGTGCTCCAAAGGTGAAAGGTTTCATCTGCCATTACCTTCCCCCTACACTCCAGCTAATGCCTGTTATTTCTGCTTATGTAAAAGTGACTGTCCACACTGAAATGTCACATACAGGAGTGCCACCATAATTTCAAAGAACCATGACATTTGAAAGCAAATGAACTGGCATTTAGAGGGCTTGAACTGTTATATGTGGAAGACTCTGTTTTAGACAGAGTATAAGAAGTCCACGCTCCTGGGAATTAGTAAATCAACACCCACTAAACCAGCTAGGACTTTGAGGCATTGCTTAGATGATGTTCCATACAAAGAATTACCAGGATAGACTTTGCAAGGTTAAAGAGTCTCCTACATAGAGTACAACCACCTATATATAACAGCTTAATCTAATTGGGGCACTGGATCTTAAGTGATACACGCTCAATAACCTCTCCTTTCGAAGATGTTCTGGCAAGCTTGGGTAAGTCTCTCGGTCAACAGGGGAAGTTAGAAATTTAATTTATATTTAGGCAACCATGTCCCATTATCGACTTTTTGTGGCTTAGTCTCAGAGACTCAAATGGCTCTGTTTCCCATGGTGAAAAGAAACCTTACCTGAACTTATGAAAGTATTAGAATAAACTATGTTGCAAAACTGATCAGCAGCTCAGTAATACTGTAATGAGACATACATTAGATATCCAAGATCTCTAACAGAGCTGTCTGAAAAAATATTATTATTTTTCTTCAGGAAATTTCCCCTTTTTTGGTTAAAAAAACCCACAATTATTTTGATTTGAAAATGTAATCATAAAGTTTATGGTAGCTATGGAAGCAAACCTGGGAGTCTTGCACTTCCAGTATATTGTGCATGCTGTGTTTACTGATGGCACAATATTTTCTATGACATGCCACAGTTTCTCTCCTGAACAAGAAGAGCCCGTGATAGGAGTCTGATATGTGTTTCTACATGGTGACCAATAAAAGAGAATGGGGATAAGAGACGTAAATGACAGTTCTTATGAGTTACTTTAGGGAAATGCTTAGGACAGAATATTTTTATTTGGATGTTTACATCCACCTCGAACTTTTCCTCAGTTATATGCACAGAATATATATTTGCTATTAATCTTTAATGTTTAGAAAATTAATTTGCATCTATCTAACAGATGCAATGTTTATTAAAATAATTTGTACTCTCCTTTTTTTAAACCTGACTTTTTATTCTTAAAGTGTTTTTATCAGATATGTGACTCTGTATTAGTGACTATCCTACAGAGTTTAAGGCAGTCCTTAATTTATGGGCTCAGCTTAACCACAGAGTGAATTACTGTAACAAGGGATTTTTCTCTGCAGCTGAGCAAGATACTGTGCTTTCTACAGTTTTCATTATTCCCTTGCTAGTGCTGAGAAATTCCTTTTTCTGATGTGTTAGTGCCTGCCATTTTGTATTTCAGGTTAGACATAGAGCATTAATTTTCTTTCTAATGTAAATGTAAATTAATATGATATATTTTAAATTATGAAAGGAAATGTTTCTGTAAAGCAAAGATTTTTTGAAAAACCTCTTAATTATCAAATGCATTATCAAATGCAAAGAGTGGAAGTCCACACTTCTTGCCATGCTTTTGTTCTCTTATTAGCATATGAAAAGTCAGGACTAGTGTTGCAGATCTGTCATACTCTACTTGTAGTATGTGAACTGTAGGTCAAATTCAGAAGTGCAGCTCAAGGAGAGAGAACAAAGAAAAGTCAGGATCCATTCTGAACCTAGAAAAGTAAATAATTTTTAATTTTAGATCTTCTGCAATGCTTTTAAATTGACTTTACAGCATTGTAGTAGGAACTTAATGAGAAACATGTATTCCTCATTAACTGTTTTTCTTAAAGACAAGAAGACTTCTAAATGAACTGTGCCCAGGACTGGAGTAAACTTTAACCAGTACAGGGCACTTCTAACTAGTTTATGATGTTCCTGGGCCATGACAAGCTTGTGAATTATACTCGAACCCTAAACTGCAGTCATGTGTAGTTCATGTTTCCAAGCCGAAGTAAGATCGTGGACCACATTAAAGCTGCAGCTTAGAAATGCATACAAAGCTGGGAGGTCTCTATCAGTACCAAGTCTGCTAAATTGACTTGATGTTCAGTTCGAAACTAGAACAAGAGTCTTAAACTTGGATTGGGCTATATAGCACCTGTAACTATATGAGCTGCCCTCAGCTACCCAAAAAATGCCTGAACTTCACACTAGAGCTTTTCCTACCTATCAGTTTCTTCCCGCTGCATTTAAGAAAACCCCAAAACCCACCTTCATTATATCAGGACACAAAAAAATTTGAGAGAAGAAAGGACAAATCAACACTGCAGTAGCATCTTAACTCTTAATTTCCTCTTGGCATGTTACACATATAACCTTCAAACTAACATACCTACCAAGGCCCCACAGCTCAGGATTATGGAAATTCATCACTTTATGAAACATTTTTATTACAAGATGAATTACATAATTTGTTATAAAGTGGCAGTAGGGCTGATGCCATCAGGCCTTGAACAGGCACAATGTGGTGATGCCAGGGTGCTCGATCTCCCCATTCAAGCATTCTCTCACAGGCCCAGGAGAGCACTCACCTCACTCTCCACTGGTCTTCCTAACCATGGACACAGACCTGACATTGATGTTCTGGCAACAGGTCCGGTTTCTTGTCCTGCTCCTGCTGCAGTGAACAGCACGTGGCTGCCTGACTGGAACCACCAGGCAGCGTCAGGGACACTTCTGCACACCCTGTTATCCCCCCTCCCTTTTCTTGGCCTTTCTTTTCACCACCCTTTTCTTTTTCATCACCTCCCCTTTCTCTGCCCAGTCTCTGCCCAAATAAACAACTTTCCCTAATTAATTTTTCTCCCCTGGTGCCAGCTGTGACACACCTGAACCCAAATTTATTATTTCTGATAACGTTACCTAGGTAGTCTCTGCCACATATACCAGTGCTGTTATGCCTTTCAGGAGTGTAGTCCCCAAAAGGTGCCCAGAGTTTCCCTCATTTTCTGTGAAGTTTGACTGCTTCTTATTCAACTCCCACTTTAATCATCTGTGAGGTCCAATCGTGCTTCATGGCAGGATTTGTAACTTTTGTCAGCTTCTGACATAATTTCTTATGTCATGTCCAGTAGTTTTCCACGTTCTGCTGAGTTCTCTTAACCTCGAGCCAGGTGAAAGGTCCCATCATTTGCCTGCAGCCCTAATATGTCAAACCTGCACTGAAACCAAGTTTATGTACTGAAAAGTCAGCCTAGGTAAATGGGTTTAGAAAATGATGTACTTAAACTGGTGTGACTTCTATGTGTACAGATGCTCTGAGAAAAAGATACACAGGTACTGCCTAAAGAGATTTTTCTCTGCTGCACTAATATTTATATACAGGTGGGTTTTTGAATAGTGAATAAATCTTCTGTTTCCTCAAATTTATCCTATCTATGCAATGAATAATTATTAGTAACTATTAATCTATAATAATAATTGATGAACTAAATGAAAAATGGCATAAATTAATATTTTTATTTTATACAGTAACTTGAAGAAGAAATGAGAGCTGAAACTAAACCATTTCCAGAATGTTGAGGTTTTTTTCTTGATCCTGTGGATACCTTGAAAAGCCATATATAAAAAAAAGCTCTGCTGGCATCAGTAAATATAAATACCTTGATAGCTTAGGCATTAACTGATGAAATAGATCAAAAATATTCCTACTTTTATCGGTAGCTAAATCTTCGCCATTGTGGAGAGATGCAGTGTTTAAATAGTTTAAAAGCTATGCTTGAACTAGGAAAATGTATCTGTTTGAAAGAAGACTGCTGACTGTACACTAAAATATGATAACTCTTTTGAAATGACATGCATTATTCCTATACCTGCACCTTCTCATGTTCTTTCTAGTACAGACATCTCCTGAGAATACTTTCCAATTGTTTTCCCAGAAGCACAAAGATGCTGCATTAAGATTTGGTAACAAGGGAGCAGAGAGTCCACCTCCAACCTTCATTAGACAGGTTGTGACTTTTCTTTTATTAATATAAATTGCTTCATTATGAGAGATAATCTAATTATTTCTGAATTCACAAAAGGATATTCAAATAGCCCTAAGGGAGATTTAAATTTCAGACTTTGCTGGAGAGAGGTGGACATTCGAGATAGTTGTCAGGGAGCCTTTTATTGTAGATAGCCTGAAAATTTTGATAGCTCTGAAATTAAAACTCACTAGATTGACAAAAAGAAAAGAAAGAAATAAAAGAAGCTCCAAACAAGATATATGTGTAAAACCTTGTGTTAGATAATCATAGTGCTTAGAATTGCCTTCATCTAACCATCAGGGGTTTGTAACAGAGTTATAAATATTTTATTGGATTTTTAATAATAAAAAAATCCTTAATGGTTATGATATAGGCTGAGTGCACTACTACTTGAAAGCTGTGATGTATGGAAACTTCAGCAGCTTTGAGCTAAATCAATAAATCTCACGAGTTTGTGTTATGATGCCTTAGTATCTTGTCATCTACCATCCATTTCCAAAAAAAGAAAAACTATAATAAAAGCATTGGACTGTGTTTTTATTCAGAAACTGAAACACTCAAAGAGCTTAGGAGTGGGACAGTGTAAATAACTGATTTCTTTATTTCTGTGGAGCCACATAATTTATATAATTACTTACTCTTTTTTTAATGATGTCCAGAAAATGGAGCACTCACCAGTACGGGGAAGATAAAAATTCAGTGTCCGTATATACACAACAGGTTTAAACCGAAACCTTCCGCAAGGACCACTGAGTTACACAGTACCTAAGACCTGTGCCTTCTCCTCATTTGACGCTGTTTATATTTTTTTACAAAACAAGATGTACACAGCAAAACCTGGCGCTCAGTCATTCCCTCTCTTTCCCTTTAAAAAGAGAATCATCAATAGAGACACTTACTCCTGTTTGCTTGTGGGCTGTCTCTCAATGACTATATAAATATTTAAATGAAAAGCAGAATAGCCCTAACCAAAGGTTCTGTAGAATCTCTGATGTGGAGCAGGGGGTGGCCTGGCCTCTCAATTAACAGGGAGATTAAAATCTGTGTCCTGAAATGGATTGTGTGGATTTAAACTTTGACAGCGTGTTCATACCTTAGAATTATTAGGCAGAAAGAGAACATCTCTTCACTGCATCCAGCAGTCTCAGATGATATTGTTGGGCAAATTTCACCTACATTTGCAAGTTATTTCAGAAAAATAAAAAAGTGAAACATTTTGATGACTTGTGATGCTTTCCTTATCACCCCTTTCTCTCGGACTTTGTGACCAGTGCTCTCTGATGATATTTTATTGCAAAAAATTAGTATGTGTACATTTACCTACCTCTTTATAAATTATTAAATAAGCAATGCTTCCATTCGGAAAGCACAGGAAAAAAAAAAGGTAAAATAGTTTGATTACAAAGAAAAATATTACTGAAGGTAAAAATAACTTTTAATAATAACTACAAAAAACCTTAGTTGCCATTGTTCTTGCAATTCTGCTTCTATTAAACCAGAGCTTAAACTACAATTTCTCATTGAACACCAATTTAGGAAGTATGTTAGAACCTTTGAACATCTTGTGATATTGTAGATTAGAAACAGGTGAAAGCTGGGTGGGAAAGAGCTACCGTATGTAAATTAAAAATTAAGCAGTTGAGGGTTGGCCTGATTTTTATTTCTAATTACTCAGTGCTTTCCTAGTTTCCTGGAATGGACTGGGTCCATTTCTCCATCTTTAGGACAGCCTTTATGCATAGTATTTTCTTTAAAAGAGTTCCTTTCCTGACATATTGCATACTTAACCTGGTACATAATTGCTTTAGTCAGTAGGCTCTACATTTGAAATCTGTCAAGGGAAAGAACTCTCTCTTATATACAGAGTTGCAAAGAAAGGTTTGGTTTTGTTTATTTTAAAATAAAGACAGACTGCCTCAGGGAAGCTGCAGATTCAGAGGTGGAATCTCAGTGCAGCTGAAGCTACAGGAATTTTGCAGCTGACATAAATGAAATTATGGTTTAATTTCTGATTTTCAATTTGGTTCTTTGCAAGCATCTGTGTGTGCTTAATTATGTGTGAAAATACTCAGACTGTATGAGAAAGTCAGATTTTTGCATGGACACAGGGCCAATTAATATAAGATTCTTTATCACTATCACCTGACAATAATGACAAGTAACCTCAGTGCAATACATCTTGCCTAATTTTATTGATTTCAGAATATGTTCCACATGATTAAGGACTGAAGACTAGGCTTAGATGTCTTGTATTCTCTTCATCTTCTTTGTACATAGAGTGTGGATTTTAAATATTACATCCCTGGGTTTGCCAGATTTTACATAATTTTTTGTAACTGAAAACTGAAGATTTTGAGAAACAGTTTACTTTAATAAATCTAAGAAGAGAAAGAATATAATATTAAAATACTGTTCTCTAATGATTTTTCTGTGTTATTCTATGTCATTATATGAAGCAGTCTAAATAATTTCTTAAGATTTTGTTTCCTGCATACGCTTATGAAGAGGGATGGTTTCCTCGATCCACATGGGCTTTTAAGACTTCAACACCACTTTTTTATCACTGTCCTTCTGTGGGAACCTACTACCTGACCATCCCACCACCAAACTTATCAGGTAATTGTCACCTAAAATCTTCTTCTTCAAAAAAAACCAAAACAGGCTGAGTTAGTTAAAATACTTTATTCGGTAGTTTGAGTAACCTTGCCTGGTTTTGCCAGACCACTGGGCCCTCCTTCCATGACTGAGCCCAAGACAGCAATAACCTCCAGCAGAGAGACTAATAAGTAGCTGGTAGGTGTGGTATAACATCTTAGACTGAAGCTGCTCTTCCTAAGTGAACATCTGCCTACAAACTACATATCTTATGTTGGAAGAGTTCCTATTCAGTAAATATTGTTGTTGAGTTTTTCATTCATTCTAGAAAGCAGAGTTCAAATCATGGGTCAGTTTACTGCAGTGCCAACACACCAGACTTTGGCACACTTTACAATTACAATTTCCAGGACCGTGTATTATAAATCTCTAATTCAAAGTAACCATAGAGTAATTAAACATCTGTATGCCTCCTAGATCATGATGGGATTAGCTTGAATGTCTGGTGAAATAAAGCCTTTGTTTGGCTGTTTGGTGTGTGCTATTTCGCATCCCTTATGTGTTAAATATTTCCACATTCATCCATTTTCTTCAGCCTTCTTAGTAGACTAGTTGTGAACAAGACAATATTTTGCTCCATCAAAATTCTTTTTTACTTCTACTATGCTTTTTAAAAGTAAGTTCTCTGGGTAGCAAATGAGTTACTAGTACTGGTCCCACTGCTGCACTCTACTCTGTAGAAAAGTTCAGTCCAGCATTTGTAATCAGAATCCTTGCCTCTCCTGAGTACCAGAAGGACCATCATTCTGCCTCATCAGTCATTACTTGTAAGGATATTAGCTCTGATTTTGAAAATTGTTTGGCTTTTCCAGAAAAAAAAATTTGTTTTTTTAATTCAGCATTTTACCTCTGTTTTTCCCTGTCAGTTTCACAGAACTCAAATAATTCTGTGATGTTTGATTATTTTTTTTTCTTTTGTTTTTCACTGTGTGATGGGCCCTTTGTTGCAGTTTAATTTTGACAGTAGATGGAATAGGTTGTTGGGTGTTTAGATTGTGTTTCTGTATAATAAGCTGTTAAAATTCAGATGTTAAGGAACTATTTCCTCCAGAAGAATTTTACTGAAAACTAGTATTAATATTTAAATTTCAAAAGTTAATTTAATTTATTTATATAGATGTATATATATAAATGAACATGTGTGTGTATGAGACCTTTTGTACTAGAGTAGACAGTATCCTTTTTTCCAAAAATGACCCATGCCAGATTTTTAGTGAAAAATGATCATATGTCATTACATATAAAAAAATCATTCCCCTGTTACATCTCCTGACCTCCAACAGCATGTAGTTTAAAGGCTTTCCTGGGTAAGAAATACATCTAGATTATCATGTCTAGAGGCTACTAGAGAATTTGTCTGTTATGAACCTGCCCAACTATGGACATATTTTTACCTTCCCAACAACCCAAGACACTAAGTCCCATAATTGAATTATGCATATTTTGAAAAACACATATATTTTTAATTTCCTTAAATATATTGAAATGGATTGTCCTTCTTTGTTCTTTTTTACGAAAGTTACAGGAAATAAGGACACAGAATTTGGAGGGTGTATTAAATCTGATAAAAAATTGCTTCATTCATTGAGCTAAACCAAAAGTCCAGAACTAAGCTTTTCCAACCTTGGGCTTTTCTAGATGGCAGTAGACTTCTGAAGCTGTGGCTGTAGTTTCAGATGCCTTTTTTTGAAGAAAGAAACTAATGTTAAGCTGAGTCTACTTCTTCCATGAAAATGTCCCTAATGCCAAATGCTGAATAAACACAAATTACTTCTGCTGTTGCTTTTCCTTTATCAGTTTGCAATTTATGTTCCCCTGAGGAACATTCTTTCTCTTGAAGACCAGGTTATCTCTACAAGTTCCAGGAAGTCACAATAATGGTGAATTTTTCATTCTTCAGTATGGGGGAAAGGAAGAGAATGACAAACAGAACGAAGCATCTTGTGTCAGGTCATACAAGCATCAGTTCTCCATGTACAGTGCAGAAATGCACAGACTATATCCAGAAGGCACCTTAAAATCTGTGAGGATCTGGGCCTATGTGAATTTTAAACAGTCCTGTGCTTTTATTGATTTAATGGAAGCTGAAGATTTCATATCAGTTTGAAGTAATGATATGGGCAAAGAAGTGAAGCAGAAGCTGATCTCTGCATCGGGACACATGAAACATTTACCCAGCACATCACCTTCACAAAAAGGAGTGGAAGCATTGGGAGTAACCTGTAGAGTCTGGCCATATCTAGTGTGTAAAATTACATTGGGTCAGTTATGTAAGCTTTTTTGGATACTGTCATATAGAAATTTAACCATCAGTATCCAGATAGCTTGATGATGGAAGTTATATAGGTAGATAAATAGACTGGATTAAATTAAAATAAGGAATTCTGCTAAGATCATGGATGCAGTGGTTAGCTGCAGGATACTCAGGACCACTGATGGACATATGAATTGTTTCACTACGAAAGTTTCTTTCTTTACTCACCAAACTCTAAAGTGAAACTGACATCAAGTGACTGAAATCCAGTTACAATCTTCTTCTGTCCCAGTTTCTCATTCACATCCATGTGATTACTGCTCCTTTGCAGCTAAGATTTGTGTACAGTTTCTGCTGTCTTAACTTTTTCAGTCTTATTCTAATGCACTTGTGTGTTTCATCCTCCTAATACAAAGCTCTTTCAGGTCTCAAATAAGATTCATGCAGCTTATTCTTGCTTGATATTGTTTCACAGTTAGTGCTATATTTCACACATTTATTCACTATAATATGAAAGCCTCGTTCTCTGTCTCCACATAGCAGACACTATCTATTGGAGAACCTGATGAATTCATGAAGTAGGAGAGAGCTTCTGTGCCATGACGTAGCTATAGAACTTGGTATGGACTATTTCTGCTCAGCTGCAGATCGTCGCAATTGAACCCTGCCTCAATTTATGTGTTGTGTTATATGCAAGACTCTGCTATTTCACATATTGGAAAACAGTTAACTCAAGACTGCCGGGTGTGCATAAAGTACTCCACTAAGTCTAAATCACATTTAACTGGAGACTAAGTCCCAGACAGCAATTCATTCCTTGTATACCTCAGGCACTTTTATGCAGTCCTGTTCTAGCTTGAAAGTTTTGCGAGCCCATAAATATCATCTTCATCATCTCTTCCATTATGTGAACATGTTTTCAATTAGTGGGTGGAGGTGTCTAGTGACTTCTATTTGTTCTCTCAGTTGTCCAGGGTAGACACCTAGCTTTTCTTCTGGTGTTGCTTGATTTCCCAATCTACCTAACGCGAGAAGACATACTTGCGTTACGTAGAACAGCATTGTCTCCTAAGGATTTATGTGGCTTCTTACCTCTCTCCATTGCCAATATGAAAAAATTAGAGGGTGGAGTTGGGTAGTTTAGATACTTTCTTTAAGGATAAATGCCTAGAATTGTGTTGAGACACTGTGAATGCTGGAAAATTTTGTTATTTTTTAAGCTGTATCTAAATACAATGGGTTTCAGATATATGCAGCTTGCTGGTATTATTACAATAAAAATAATGCAAATGATACATAGTTATATGAAAGAACCCAAATTAAAAGCTTCTTCAGAGTTAAATGAGTGGTCTTTCTTAATATTGACTCTTTCTTTTCTACTTTAAATACACTGAAGTACAGTGGAAATATTTGCAATATTTACAGTGATCAACATAGCTATCCAGGTATCCTGTGTTGCTGATGAATATATGGAGTAAAGACATCTTATGTTTAAATACACTAACTGGACCTCCAGAAACAGTTAAGATAAAAATACACAGAGGTCAGTGCATGTTAATTTACCTCAGATGTCAGCGGAGTATGTTGGCCTAGGCAGATTTCAGTACTGCTTTGATTAGACAGCTTATGGTGTGCAAAGTGTCTCTGTTTGAACCTGGACTGATTATCACTACACCACACTGTAGACTGCTGTCTGAAATGTGGTTTTTTGAAGTGAGTATATTTCTCACCTGAGTTATTGTTTCACTTTCTCAGTAAGCTCGGAGGGAGCATTGTTGCCTCAGTTATACTTTCAGGCTTTCTTCACTACCATAATAGGTAGAAATTTATTTACTTTTTAAAACAAACAAACAAAAAACCAAACAAAAAGTCTGTAGTCCTAGACAACAATTTTTATTCTTATATGGAAATCCTACCTAGTTTCTCCTAAGTTCTTCACACTAGGAGCCAGCAGTAGAAAACAGTGGTCCCATACATCATGGTGTTCTACACATACTCCAACTTGATCACACAAGATTACGAAGCTCTAATTGAAACTGAGTAAAAATATGAAGTTGTCTATGACTATGTTACTCAGTATTATAGCTTACAATCCCAGTAGACATTTAAAACTACTATGTTCTCGTCATTGAAACTGTCTGCTTAGACTTCCCAAATTAGGAGTCTTCTAGTACTGCCAAAATATTGTATTTTCAAAAAGGAGCTGGAAAGTATAAGGTCCAGACTCATTCCTTCTAGTTTGAGGGATAAAATTATTAAATCTGCCTGAGCTAGGACTGAAAAGATGTTTATGTTGAAATAGAAATAAAACTTTGACTGATATTTCTACTTGGCTCTCACTAACCAACAAACCAACTTAGTTGTACATAGATGAGTAGGAAATTGCTAATTCTAGAGCATCAGAGTAGTTTATAAAAGGTGATATAAGTCTGATTAGATATATAAAAATATCAGAGTCACTGAACATTGCCAGGATGAAAGTCTCAATTAAACCTTTAGCATCCTCAATATTTCTGGTTTCCCATCTGGGTGATTGCACTCATAATGTAGGGCAAGATTCATATATTATTAACTAATTAATTAGTTTCTACCATATATGAAAACCTTTGGCATGAAACATCTCTCTAGCTATTAAAGGTGACTAAAAGTACAGACAAAGGACAAAGGGGAACAGTACTCAATGTGAGAATGACACTCTCACTTACCTTTGTCATAATTATACCTCATATCAAGTTCAATTTTCATGAGTACTACGCAATGAAACATCCACATAGTACTATGTGGAAAGTTCCCTGTGGGCTTAAATTTACTGCTACCTTTTATATTCACTTTTAAAAGAAGTCAAGCATAAAGTTTACTCATGTAGGTCCCTCTGCACCTATTATAGGCAGAGGGCAGGGATCGCATTTAGCTCTTGGTTACACATGTGCAAGGTTTCTGACTTCAGTAGAATTTCATATGTGAATATGAAGTAAAAGTATGTCTCAGAATGTACTCTTCACTTTCTCTGCCTCCTCTGTGGAGGAGGAAGAAAAGCAGGAATACAGAGTCAGTTTTGCAGGTTAGACAAATAAAGATTCATTTGAACAGCAATTGGCCCTCTGCATGGAGAAAAACTTGTACCCTAAACCAACAAATCTTAAGTTTCAAACCCTGTTAAAAATAATACTTGAAGTGGATGGATAGCTTGTGATAGATACCACGTTGTACTTTTTAACAGTGCATTAAAACTTCTCACCTTATCAAAATATTCCAAAAGTCTTCCAAATTGATTGAAATCCTGGTTTAGGACACTAGTCTTGTTTTTATACAGCTTTATCTCTATAGAAACTTGAATGACAAAAATCTATACAACACTGCAAAAATTGATAGAAGTGATATACACAAACTGCCTGTACAGAGAGTGCTCACTTGTTGCAATTGTGTGCAATGTGTTAGGACAGACTAGAACTGTTTGCTCTAAGAGAGAAGTGGAACTTTGTACCTGTGCTCAAACAATTAGGCAGGATTGGTATCCTTATTACAACCTCTTCGGAGCAGGCGCTCTGTGCAAGGCACTGAGTACATTGAATGGTGGTTGCTTCCTAACACAAGAGAAGCTTTATGCAGAAGTGATAACTGAGTCATACTACTCTGTGGTTGATACGATTTATTCATGGTACTATGTTAGAAGCAGTATCTGAAATCACAGACTCACATTGAGATTGTTAATACAGAAGCAATATGTACAAATTGGAGCTTTGTAGGTAAAAATGAAGATAAAGCTGAAGTCTTTGAAAAACTTACTCTTAGCATTACTCTACCAATGCATTTTCTTGTTCTACTAAAAAGAAAATAACTCAGCAGTGAGTACAATTGGAAATTTTCATTTAAAACTTCTGGTTGTCAGTAACTGGCATGTTATCACAAATGAGAGATTTAATTTTTAAAAAATATAATTTTTTTCACCATAAACTTTCCTTGAGAAAAAGCTAACAGAAATACAAAAGAACCTTTCTGATATATTTACTAATATTAGAGCCAGGGAGGATTTCAAACTCGATCCTAGTAAAGTAAATCCTGAAGATGTTAAAAAAATAAAAATTGTTCAAGTATAGAATTGAAAAAATTAAAAAATGGTGACATTTTGAATTTTTTAATGAAAGAGGCTTTCAATTTGTTCAGGCAGCTTTACTGTTTTTTTCTGAAAAGCAGAAAATACATTGGCATTAAAAGCAACTGATCTATATAAACATGGCTTCCTGATTATTAAAAGAACCACAGACCACATTGGAAAAACTATAGCAAAACAGGAAAACCTATCACTTCCCATGTGTTTCAAGAGCCTCCAGGGGTTTATTGCCCTTTCTGAAAACACCATAATCAAGAATAACTTGATAACTAAACTCCTGTCTGGATACTGTTGCCTTAAAAATTATTAAGTTGCTTTGCAGACCTGATACCCTGTAGGGCTCAAATTTATGGAACTTTTTTTCTAAACAGTTATAAACGTTTACAATATTACATTACAAAATACTTGTCCAAACAATTGTTGTATTAACTATATGGAAAACAAGAAGCAGGATGTCATAAAGCTGACAGAGAAAGAAAAAGTGTGTAGATATTTTTTCTTGCTTTATACAAGGCACAAAAAACTTACAAAGAGAATGTTTTGGTTTTCTTAATACTGGACGTGTCTGTGAAGCATGTGTTGCATTTTTTTCACATGCAACCAAGGTAATTGGTTTTTAGTGCATTTGTGCACTCTCCAGCTGATTAAACCAATATATTATCTCTATATATAGTTGAATGTTTAGACTGTGTTCAAACTCAAGCCCTGAAATTTAAGGCGCTCTCAGCTCCTTAAATCCACATAAACAGGGAAATGTTGAAGGCATAAGTTGTAGTAGATATCTAACTCCACTAAATCTCACTGGGGGTTAGGTCTCTGGGTGTCATGTGAGGTTTTAAAAAATGTCCCCTTCTGATCCTGAATTAAAGCACTCTGAGTTTTAGACAGGGTGAGAACTTGCAGCTCTCGTTTAATAAACTATTTTCATTAAACTGTCCCTATAACAGCTTTTTGCACATTTTTCCTCTATCACACCATCCTTTACATTGACCTCCATTTATATCATTATCATCAAGGGGTGCTTTGAGTTTCCAACATGTTTAAAAAGTGAGGTTAAACAACAGTTTAGATAGAAAAGGTAAAAAGTACAAAATGAAAATAGTCAAGAAACAGGCCTTCTCAATTCTGCAAGTAGGGCTGGTGTAATACCTAAATATAAGTAATAAATAATATCTAGTAAATAAATAAATACATAAAATATAAATACATTTGTACTGTAATAGTTTTTTAGGTGGCCAGACAAACTGTTAGTCAGAATAAGATTTTTGAAACTTGTTCCTTTGGCCCTTCAGAAATACCAGGAAGAACAGACTCCAGTTGAGTTACTCCTCTAGCTTCTGTGGCGGAACTAATCAAATTGTTTTAGGAAAAAAATCTTCAGTTGATAAGGACTGTGAGACATTGCTAGCTCCTGAAACAAAGAAAATGAGGCTCCTGATCCACATGAGACCATAATATTTATTTTTAAAGTGACTGTATTGTTTACTAAATTTACATACTTGTATTTAAAAATAGATTGACAGTATTGAAATTCTCTTGATTCAAAGAAGGCATTGCCCATGATTTAAGCATTGCAATCCCCGTTCATCTCTTTATGGAATCCAGGCTATTCCTGGGCAACTTTCGAATTAGATGCTTTTCAAATTAACAGCATCAATGAAAGTTTTATCCCCTTTTCAGTGGTTACATAGAAAGTAGGAAGATTTTTAATGCAGCCTTAACTTAAAGACTAGAAGTAAAAATTTCCCATACTATTCTATGCCAATAAAAACCAGTCAATATGTGGAGATGCACTTTGTAGATGTAAGAACAAAATATAATTATGTTATATCTCAATGTGAAATTGTATGTGAAATTGGTTTTAAAATTAAAATAAACATACAAGCAGTACATAATTTTATAGCCTATACTGGCAATATCAGAAAACAAAGGAGATAATAGATCTTATCTACAGAAGAGGAAATATTTAGTTCACCCACAGTTAAAACATTATTTTTTTCTATTCACTTGATGGGGAACAAAGAGCAAGTAACAATTGCTTTTGTGTTTGGAATTATTCTTTTTTTCCCCTGAGTTAACATGTGGTTCTTCCACAAAGAAGTGCATACTGTAAAATACAATTAAAACTAGCCTTTGTCCATGAAAAATAAGATATGCAGAATAATTTCATTTCATCTAAGTTTATTGGAAAGCTGTCTGCAGAACTGATTCTAATTTCTGTGAAAAAATACCATCGAATTGGGGCAAAAATTTGATTTTTTTTTTTTTCTTCTCAGAAGAATGAAACTCAATTTCACTTCGGAAAAACAAGCAAGCATTTTTTGGTATAGCTGAAGAGGAATCCCTCCCTTAAGCTCATGGGTCTCACTGAGCTAGATGCTGGGACCACTGGCTCTGTAAGTTTGCCTGCAAGATATAAGCCTTTCCCTGAGGCTTTAATTCTAAAGACACTTGCATTTCCTAAATGAAAGACATTCCAACTGAAATATTCTGAACAATTTAGTATTGCAGACTGACAGGCTTCTTCTGATTCATGCAAATGCTAAAGCCAGTGCAACATAGAGAATGAAATCCAACATAGGTAACTGATTCCACCATAATTCAATTTAGAACACAAAGAACCACCTGCAATGTTGTAACAGCAGTTTATTTTCCATGTGCCCAGTGCACTGTGGCTAATACTACCCATTCTGGTTAACAATGGTGACAGAAGATGGAGAGAAGAGGGGAATTTTTGTACAAATTCTGTGTTATTCATTACTATTCTAAAGGCAGGTGATTTCATATAGACACCTCTGCAGCCATAGTACAGCAACAAAACTGTCTTTCTACACTATTCTTTAATTCTAGTAGCTAGTAAGTGCTTGGTTTAGAAAACAGTAGTTGAAATTCCATGGTTTGTATCATGCAGGAGGTTAGGCTAAGGAAATATAATGGTTCTTCTGGCCTGGAAATCTATGAATAAAAAAAAATTGGATTAGATGAAAACTGATGACCTAGAGCTAAAAGATTCTATGTCCCATTAATAATCTTCTAAAAGAACTGGCCGAGTAAATAATTTTTTTGTTTGCTACTTTATTTTTCTCTGCTAATATTAATACTAGAAAAATAAACTTTTGAACGTTCAAAGATTCAGTGCAGTTGATATAAACAGCTAAGTGCTCAGTTGGCTGTCTAAAGCTTTTAAGCATCTCCAAACCTTTGCAGATATATTTTCTTCTTATCACCTCAATTTTTTACTATATTTCATGAAATAATTTTACTGCATTTAGTTTGTGTCTGTCACATGATCATGAATATTCATAGCAAACAAGTTAAGGTAGCCTTCCTGGATGTCCTGGAATGAGCCTTGGGAAAATCTAGAACAAGTGAAATGACTATGTTCCTTCCATCCATAGGCTATGCCTGCTTGTTCATGAAACTTGGAAGATGGGAGGAGATAGAAAAGTAGTCACCTTTTTAAAATGAATAGATGGCAATTCACTAAAAGCTCTCAGTAAAATACTGTTTTGATAGTGCACTGTACAGCATTCACTGTCATCTACATCTCTAACCTTTAAAATACAACATAATTTCATTAGTAACTGATGTGCTTAAAATCACCACCCCTTCATGAGACAGAATTTTGTTCTGTCTTATGTCTGTAATTCTATAATGGAAAAAGAATTAGTATATGGCAAAAGCTGTAAAAGGAAGCTGTGAAAACTCAGAAAATGTAGAACTCAAATTTCATTTAAGCTCTAGGCAGTTGCAATAAAAATTTCAATATTTCCACATAAATAAGTAACATGACAAGGCCCATAGAAGAGTGACACAAAGTTCACATGACACATGAAATGGACTGAAACCTGCAAAACTGTCAGGCTTCTAAATCTAATGGCAAAATATGAAATCATCGTGAGGAACCATGATCCAGTGAAATCCTTCAGGAACTGATTTCTGACCTGACAGTTTTATCAATTATCAGGAAGGAGGAATATGGTGGAGTTTTTGGAAGAATGTTAAGCAGTATAAAGGATCGCATACTAATACAATGTAGTCTGTACTGCTTGGTAGATGGGGCTTAAATGCACAATATACAGGTACAGCCAAATGCAGTCATGGTTTCAGGAACAAAATGTAGAAAATATCACCCATGTGGGGAAGTCTGCTGGGGCACTGCAAGGGAGTTTGGAAAGGGTTTGATGTTCATAGTGGATTATCCATTGGATACAGATATGCAATACGACATAGAAGCTATAGATCTATATCGATCTACAGATCTGTGAGCAGAGAAGTATCAAGAAGTAGCAGGAAAGGTATTACCTTTGTCATCAGCACACTAGTAACAACTATGTACTGTCTTAAGTTGTTTAGTCCATAATTGAAGGATTACAGCAGATGGGAAAGCATTCAGAAAAGAACGATTAACACGTTGGTCTAATGCAAACATACATTTTATTGAGACGCTCAAGAATTCAACCTTATTTACCAGAAAAATTATCTTATGACAGTTTGAATACTTGCACGAGGAACAGGTAATAGAAGGCTCTTCAGTTTTGCACACAAATATAATCCAACAGCTGCAATTTCAAGCTGGATAAACTGTAATTACAAAGGTGAAGTTAGATTAACTGAGATCATGCATCTGTTTAACTATTAGGTCAAACAACCACGAAAATGGTGTATATAGATTTGTAGTGAATTCTCTGTCACTAGCAAGGTTTACTTGAAAAAAGGAAAAACTTTCTAACCTATTGCTGGACCTACAGTTATTACATTGTTGATAATTACAACAAGGTTTGTTGTTCTTTTTATTCCCTCCTCCCAACATTATTAATTTTCAGTCTTAATTTCAATTTAACATAGTCCTATGCTTGGAAATTTCTTAAGTTTCTTAATTTTTTAAAGATGTAGAAGAGACACCTAAAGACTGTGCTATACACTTTTAATAACACTAATTAATACGATATAAAACTAGGACGATTATATTTTAAAAACTGAATCAAGTTACAAAATAAATAAATATAGGTTTCATAATTTTTTGGTAGAGGTAAACAAAATCTGTGCACACATTGCGGTTCTACAAAGAAGAAAGAGAACGTGATGATATTTCATGACTTTTTCTCCAGAAATCTCAAAAGTGCACTCTAACACAAGGAATATGTTTCTCTTCATGTCTTTTGACCAACAAATATGATATCATACATAGACCAGAAGTTATTTTTTGGATTAGAGATCCATAATCCTACTAATTTGCAGTTCTTCATAGTTATAATGGAAAGAGGAAAAAAAAATAATGAAATGCAATTTACAGGCAATCAATCAGTCAGTGAAACTTTACTTCATTCATACAGAATCACCAGACTCTGGTTCAATTAAAATCAACAGCTCACAGGTGTTCAAAGGATTTTTTAAATTTTTCTTTTCCCATTTTTCCCCCACTCTCCTCTTGAGAAGGCAGACATTCCTAATGTCATTATTTCTGTTAAAGGACTTCTTTTGGTAGTCTCAGGTAAAGGAACAATTCTAAGAAGAAAACTGTGTTTTCGGTTTCTGGGTAGGAAAGAGGGTATGTAGGATTAAATGACTCAAAAATACCTTCCAATCCTACTGTATATTATTTCTAATTTTTTCCAATGCATTCTGTAATAATTATATAATCTACAAAAAGAAATAGGAGGTTTTGTGATTAATTCTATACTTTTATAGCAGTATGTAGCAAAGTGAATTAAGCAAAAGCTTTCAACATAAACACACTGTTTACAGGGTAGGAATTTTAATCTGCCTGTTGAGCATATCCAGTGATTAAAAAATATAATTTAGAGGTACATTTCATTAGTCTTCAAATTTTGCATATTGAATAGAGTCTTGGGGATTCGTTAAAAATAAGAGAAATGTAAAAAAGCTGTGTTTGTGCATAAGCAGAGGGAAAAAGTCATTATTCTTTGCTTTTTGTGAACTTGTTTTGTGATTCTTTAAACACATCATTTGCAGTTACATTTTGCAATATAGAAAAAAAGGCCCCACCTTGGCATGTGGAAGCTCATGCAGGGTCTGTTTCTTCCAGCCTTTATAATTTAGATGAGTTTTACTGAGTGAAGATGTCCATAGCCAATCAGTCCTCCCAGTCCCCTGTGGCTGCAGATAGAGAGTTCAGGGGAGTGCTGCTCTGTATGTGGATATGTCTATCTCTGCTCACAAAAGAGCTGCCATTCCTGAGTGATCTGTGGCACAAGCATCTAAAGAGAAGTTGTGATTACCCAGAGGGCAACGGTGCTATAGTCACACACTACAATGGATAGTCCCCTCTGATTGATGAGTATGATAAGGTGCGTTGGCTTTTGATGATAACACGCTTCTTAGGACTTCAACTCTGCTATCAGTGAGTTAGAAAAGTCACTGCTAGAGCAGAAATCATGATAGCCTATTTACAGTATTGGCCTTAAGAAAGCACTGTGGAGTCAGCGGGCCTTTAAGTTTTCCAAGGTATTAATGCAGAATATTGGGTATTTTCTATTCCTTTATGTTAAAAGACTTAAGTGGAATAGGTCCAGAATTAATTGTTTGAATGCAGAGAAAGGGCTGATACTTTGTATCATCACTGTTTTAACTAGGCGGTGATTACCTATGATCTTTTCTATGCACTTCACTTTTGTTTGTAAAAAAGAATCACCTCACAGGTGTTTCAGTATGAAGCAATCATACTCAACCTGAATACTACATGTATGATTTGAGCAATGTTTTCTTTTCTTTTAAAAGTGTTGACATTGATTTTTTAAATATATGTAATGGAAACCACTCATTATTACCCACCTTTTATAAGCTACTGCTCATAAACTGCAGAGGCAGCATTCCATAAAACCCATTATGCAGCTACTACAATGCCCCACTGATCTAAAAGTTGCATGCATTTGCAAAACAGATAGCATATATCTCGCTTTTCAGGTTTTCAGAAGTTTAAGAACAAATCCCTCCTGAAAAAGCCAGAGGTAACTGCAGTCCTAAGTTTTAACCTTTGAGAACCTTTCACATATTACTGAGCTATCAGCTGAAAGTGACATTTCAACACAATCAGCAGATAGTTGTGACATATTAAATACCACCAAGTATGAAGCTTTTCGTTCTCTAGTGTATCCGTGATTTGTTTATATATAAGGTAAAGTACAAGCAGAAACTTTGCATGTCCTGCATTGTATATTGTCCAGCATAGCAAAAGCTGGGGAAAAGTTGTTAATGAGATAAGTGCAAGATACCCCTGCATCAGCCTACTCCTGGATTACTTCAGAAATATTCCCTCCACTTCCTATACCAGAAAAGTGAAGATTTTAACTGGTGTATGAGATAGGTCCGCTGGCTTAAGTCAATAGGAGGGGTTGTCATCTTCTGTCCGGATACAGTACGAATCAGTATTTCCCAGCACACCACAAAAACTACCCTGGTATATATAAAAGTAGTGCTAATAGGTGTGCCATTCACACAAAGAGAGTTCTTTAGAGACAAAGGATTAATCTTACTCTGCTTTTGTTAGATAAGTAAGACAAGATCTCAAAGCAAGTCTAAACTTTTTTAGCAAGTAGAGACACTTGGACACCACAGAGGATGACTCATCCCAGTTGTCTTTGGCATCTATAACATTGGGAGGGAACTAAGATGATGCCTTAGATCTGCTGTTTAACAAAAGTTAGGTCAAACAAATCCCAACATGATATTATGGTTAAATTGATGTTGTATTTATGTTTCAGCACAGCAATAAAGTCTCAGACATGCTGGCACACACATAGATAATGTGAAAGTCATCCATGTCTTCAAGTCAATCATTGTTATACACATGTTCTTCATGCAGCACAAGCTGCTGAATTCCAGTTACCTGAACAGAGAAATTAGGTTTTATTAGTCGATCTTCTGCTGAAGAAAATAGGCATAAAAAAATATGTATATAAGTAGAGGGTGAATTATTGCTATTGCACTTCACTTTAATGATGGCTTTTAGGAAATTCTTAAGGAAGGTAAAACGCTTGAGAAGAAACGTACATTGGGAGGAATAGCAACTTCACATTTTTCAGAAAATGTTTAAGTCCCAGCTATGCATGCCGCTAGAGTTAAGATGTTTCACATTCTTCAAATTCAATCTTTGATCGCATACACTGCTAAACCAGAACTGTAAATAGCAAAGCTATTTAGTGTACTAATATTGTGGCATCACTGAATGTTTACAATACCATGGGGACCTTTTATGCTGCCATCACACTGCTACATGTCCTGAAAACACTGTTGAGGGCTTAAAAGTATGCTTCCAGGACTTCTGCCCCAGTTTTAGGAGCTTTGTGAATCCAATAAGCCACATTTACAAGTACCAGTCATAAATTCTATGTTATCTTACTCATGTTTTATACCCTCTGGAGAACTATACAGATCCTAATATAGAAAACTAGTCATTTACTATTTGCTGGCATAGTTTTAGACTGCATAACCATCAATGCTGACACAAGGGACATGGTATGAACACACAGCAGCACGTTCTTAGATTGTATTAAACTGATCACAAAGCACAACTTGTAGTTGCATTTCCAGTCAACTTGATGAAGTAATCTAAGTGTTCACCGCCACTGAAAAAGGGAAGCCCTAGTGTCTATCACTCCCAGGTGCATGTTTTCACTGTAAACCTTGTGCTACTGCCAGCTATCTTTTTCACCAGCCATGAACTAATACAACTAATTAACCTGGCAGAAAATTAACCATAATGAAACAAACTACAGATAGTTTCCTACTTTGAGCTTGTGATCTGGAAGATCCTGTGAATGCCAGGGCTCACATGAGAGTGTGACCATACTACTAGAAGCAGCAGCAGGGGTAGGCAGAGAAAAAAGAAGGAAAGGGAACACATGATTTTTTTTTTTGGCAGGAGCAGGTGATTTAGTAAGTTAAGCTACTCAAAAAAACACAGTTTGAATATAGGAACTGCTATATTTATGTGAATGAGTTAGGTTTATTCATGCTTCTATATTAAATTGATTGTAGAATACCATCTCTTTTTTTTTTCCTGATTCAACCTTTCTGACCTGAAGATGTTAGCTGGAAAATTTCTACTCTGAGGAATGCAAACAGAGAGATATCCACTGGTATTTAGTGTTGTAAATGTATACACACTGGGTGAAGGAAAGCTGTAAGTCATCTTGAACAAAGCATAAATATAAACAAGAAAGTAGTGTAAATGGAGCCACAGAAGCCACTCATGTGGAAGATATAATTCCTAAAGAATGTCTCCAGAATCTAGGTATATAGTGGTTTCTATTTTTCATGTGTGTGTTTGTTGTTGTTTTCTGGTTTTTTCCCATCACCTTCTTTCAGGTCCAGATTTCCTATCTCCTTCTTCCCTTCTGCATCATAAAAGTAAATCCAAAACATTCAAAGTTGCAAGAAAGAAGGTGTTAGAGTGTGGAATGTAACTCCCTTAACACTTTCTGATTGAGCATGCATTATGATTTAATACAGATGTTTGCTGATTCTGTAGAACAGAATAATTTCTAATTGACTGAGAGGCTGCTAGCACATCTCATAATGCTCTGGGTATTCTGGCACCAGGAAGGGATAGGAGATTGATCTTACCTAACCTTAGCTACCTAAAAGTTCAGTCTAAGATAATAATCTATGCTACTTCTGTAGTTAATGGAAAGAGGTGTATATCTTCAGAGACTGAAGTATCTCATTTCTGTTGGACAGGCATTTTGAAATGGAATAAATTTCTCTTAGGAGTTATCTATCCCTTCTTAGCACTACAGACAAAGCCTGAATTATTTGGTTATGTCAGAAGCAGCTTTAATATCAGATAATAACCAAGATGACTCCAGAGAAGTAGGGATCTATTTGAGGGCACTAATCTTTTGATAGCACACCTAGTAAATGTGATAAGAATTAAAACTTTATAGTATACAAGCACCACTTATGTAAAATGAATGTACAGCTCTGAGAAATATTATGTAATTCACAACATCCTACTTTATTTATCTATGTATTACTTCCTGTCAAAAAAAAAAAGCAAGCTGGAGCATGACTTTGAAATAATTTCATACAACATTCATTTCAAGTACTATGTTACTTTGAATAAAATGTAGTCCAGTATCACAGCAGAGAATTCTAGTACATGCTCAATTTTCCTGTATTATAAAACTTATGTCTGCTGATTACTGGGAAATATTATAAATAAATAATTTTTATGTGTGTGTTCTTTGATCACTCCACCATCTGGATTTGATAGCACTCTGCTTCTGATTTAAAATCCTAATGAAACCTTTTGAAAGCTGTGTAATGTTTTTTTATAGATAAGGTAGTCAGAAATTGTTGATTTATAAATTCTCTACCGAAATCAAAATGCACTGTCCATATAGGATGAGCAATATAACAAGGCCTCTGTATAAAATTATTATAAAATTTTTTTGTCATCTTCTAAGAAGAGTGTGACAATAGGGGCCATTACATACTGATGGATTTTGAGAAGGCTTTCTGGGTGGTTGATATCACACCATCATAGCAGTTGCTTTACATTTTACCGATCTAGGGATTGTGAAAAATATAGTAATGAATACAGTCTTTGGAACTGCAGCAGTTCGGTACTAGTTGTCAAAGATAGGTATTTAAAATCTTTATTTTGAAGTACTGGCTTTTATACATTGGACTTTGGAGGAAAATGATCTTGCTATTTCTTCTAGCTTACACTTTCCTCTATACTCACCAGTATCCAGTGAGCCACTCTTTGCAGCCATTTGTTTTGCTGTGCTGAACACTGATTTGGCAATTTCATGTGTATGGATAGATATTCAGAAGTTAACCAAAATCAATGGAGCACAGAGAATCACCCAGTTTTTCACTCTAGAGACTTAGTTTTTGTGTTCTTTCTAGTTAAGCACTAATGAGTGCAAATTCACTCTGTGGAGGTGACCACATGCAACCTGATAGACAAGTTTAAATCAATATGGCTCCAGGCAGTCATAGCAGAAGTTGCAGCTTGAACGTGCAGACAATCAGATTGTAAGAACTTGAAGTGATGATCATCTCATTGTGTATCTTGAAGATAACCACAATCGTCTTAGTACTATTAAAAAATAAAATAAAATAAAATGAAAGAGAGAGAGAATATACTCAATGTGTCAACACTTCCCTGCATATCTTTCCTCAGATTTTACTTTTTAAAAAGGCACTTCGGGCTGTTTTCTGGGGAAAAAGGTAACATCATACATCTTGTTTTTTGTTGCATCATTCTGTTTTTAAAACACTCTATAGTTTTATTTTTCCTGAAACATTTGCTCCCTTAAAAGGAGGAGATCATTACTTCTGTACAAAACAAGAGCAAAGGTAATTGCCTGTCGTATAAAAAAATAAATAAATAAAAATCCAGATGATATTAGATCAAACAGGCATTCCTAAGAAATTATGAAATCCCTAATAAGATATCAGAACAATGTAGTGCAATATCACATTCCTTTTAAGCTACTGAATGTCATATCAGATTAATGAGTTGTACTAAAAATGTATGACAAACAAACTCTTAATATATCCTGAAATTAATTTGCAAAAATTAAACAGAAAATTACTTCTTCAATGAGGTTATCAAATTCTATTATCAATTTTTGGTTTTAATAATGTGAGATAAAATTTGGCAATTCAATAACATATTGAAATACGCCTTTTCTCTTTCAGAAACATTATGATATGACTGGTGGAATTGTCATTAGGATGATAAAATTATCATATTAGTGACACAGGAATATATTAAAAGTTAACACCAATTCCTCTCTCCCCTGACCCCCCAAGTCTGGAGGCTATAATAAGACTTACCGTAACATTCATGGAGAGTTGGTTTGGTGGGGTTTTTTGGTTGTTGTTTTTTTGGTTGTTTTTGGTTGTTTGCTTTCCTCACAGAATACTGGTTTTCAGTGATTTTTACTTTAGGCAAGCATTTGCTTTTTCAATGAAAAGCTGTCCCATCCCTAGACCATTATTGTATACATAAAACTCTTGCTGTCTTCAGATTTCCTAAGGCAGCATAAATTCTTGTGAGGCCCCTCCAGTAGAAATATTCAAAGACATTCCAACAAGCTGTCAATGAAATGGTATCAGTGTGATTCCTCCCATTTAATTTCTACTAAAGCTAAAACATTTTTCATCTCTGATGGATCATGGACTCCCTTCAGTTATTCACAAGTCCATCATCTCTGGGCTGAGCAACACCAATGAAGCACAGTGCTATGAAGAGCTCATCTGTTACAGAATATTGCAGTGTGCCACCTAGGAAACAGTGGCTACTCATTAGATCTGTTACCTGTTCAATATATTGCTCTAGTCATGGAACATCATATTAAATTCAAGGTCTCTAACATCATCTTCAAGGCCATCCACAGCTGGGTGCAAATTTGTCTAAGACAGCAAACAAAATGTTTGGATGTTGTTGGCATCTTCAGCCTTATGAAATAATGGGTTTTCTTTCCTTGCTTTTTAAAAAGAAGTGTTATGCTGACATAAGTAGGAGATAAATATTTTTCTGGAGTTTGTATAAATATTTGGAATGAACTTTCATAACAGATCAGGACAAAGGGACCAAAGCTCAGTGGAAAGAAAAAATTCTAGTTATCAAAAGAGAATTTCAAGATTATTTTGGTTTTGATGTAGAAGAAAACCAAAATAATTTGATTTATTTCTGTAAGTCCTGCATTTCAGTTGCTCATAATGACAGGAAGCATAAAATTGTAAATAGAATACTGTAGAGTTTATTCTCATTTCAGATTATGATGATCTATATTCCATACAAACTGAATTAATAACAGCGCAAGAGTTTAATGTATATTTGCCTCAGGTGTAGAAATCAAAAGAGGTGGCTGATAGATGTTAACTGTTTTTGAAGGTTGTATGAGTGATGAGAATGTTAATATGACAGCTGACTGCATGGAATGCGAAGAGTAAGCATATTGCCATGCAATTATCTGTACAGAATACAAAGATGGAAGACAATATAGGTGAAAATGTCATGTTATGACAGAATATGTGACTGCAAACTAAAGCTCCCACATATTGCTCAGTGTATTTTTTTCTTTTTCTTTCAAGCCAACATTTCATGCACAATAGAAATGAACTTCTACAAGACAGGTAACTGGTCTATTTGCAATTTACAATTACCTTTTAATGGAGTTCTGTATTTCCCTAGTTTTCAGACAGTGCCGTATGGTATGGATTAAAATACCAACAGGCAGATTCACATCAGGCTGAAATCATCAAGCTTAAAATAGCAGCTCTCAACAGTTTGCTGTCAAGAAACTAGGAAGGTGCTTGATGTGGGTGGCCCTGCAGAGATCTGTCTTATGTCCTGTGCAATTTAATGGTTTCATTAACGACTTAGATGACTTATCAGCCTTGACACCCAATAGTAAGTGCTGCAAGTGCTTTGGAGGACAAGTTGTGAATTTAAATTGATCCTGATAAATCGACGAAATGGTGAGAAATCTTTAAGATGAAATTCAACACAGTAAAGTAGAAAAACTACACATGTAAAGAAAAATGAATCAAAATATATGGTGACAATAGCAATCAGGCTGGGAAAAATACAAATCTGGGATACAGAGGCCTGGAAGCGTGTCCAAATGAGCAACTACTGCTGTTGAAGACAAATGTTATTTCCTGACATGCTAGGAAGTGTGTTGCAAGCAGAAAATGAGGTGAGGTATAATTATTCCTCTCCAAATAGTGTAGCTACAGAACTATTTCCAGTTTCAGATGCTGTTAGAAAGCTGGAGAAAACCTGGAATCAGGCAGAGGAGAGTAAAACTTCAACAGAGCATGCAGGACCAGTGAAGAAAGAATGGAAAAGCTGGAGGACTAGGTTTGTTTTGTTTTAAAAATAGAAGATTGTGTGCCTGGAGAGGAAGGAGAAATAGGTCCCAGAGACTTTATAATAGTCTCCCAAGATGAAAATGTTTTTTTTTTTAAGAAGGATAGTGATTTTCTGTGTCTTCAATGTTGTGATTACCAGAATGAGAAATTATAAATGTTATTTTCAGAAACAATGGTTTGTTTTAAGCATTAGAAAAACTTTAAACTTATTAGAGGTGTGTTACTTGATCTTGTCTGGGAGTAAAGAGTTGGCCCAGATGATCTCTCTTTATTCCTGTGCTTCTAGGGGTGTTTCATATTTGTATATTTTGCAGTATGTCTATTTATCATTAAAGCAAAATGTAATAGAGTGAAAATATACACATATTTTATTTGCATACAAGGTCAGAAGGGTTAACTATGTATATGCACATATTCTCAGAAATTCTTAAGCAAGCTGCTAAAATGGATAGAATTTCAAAACTTTTCTAATAATTCTTATAAAATCCACCACAGCATCGAGTTGTTTCACACTTTTCATGAGGTTTTATTCCAAGATGTGTTTTCAGGGGAAAATAGAAAAGAAATACATTTTAAAATGTCAAAGTAAGTTGGGATAATATCCTTTTATGCCTATTGTTGTAGATTTTAGAACTTTCTAATATTTGCTTTCATCTTGACAATTCATGAAACGGCAGTAAATAATCTCAAAACAAGGACTGTTAAAAAATTTGTCTGTAAAAATTTTGTGCCAAAAAGGAAAGGTTTTAAAAATCACAAAGCAGGAAAGATCGTGAAAGTTTTTCTTCCATTACAGATCAAGCAACTCAAACACTAAGCAATTCAAAATTGGCATCAACATTGAAAAAAAGCAATACTCAGTTTAAAAGGAGAAAAAAAGAAAAAAAAGGAAAGATCAGAAGCAGAAATAAGATACCTAGTTCTGCCCAAGACTCTGGGCTTAAATTAAAAAACAGCAACCAAACAAAAACAATGGAAATGAGAGACAGGAGTACTGAAAAGAACCTGTTGCAGGACTTCAGGACTTGCATGGAGTATTCTCTATTTTGTATCGCTCCTTGGACCTGGGATTTAATATGAGGGACACAGCTTAAAGGAAACAATTCCTGTGCCCAAGCCCCTTTCCAGGGATCTTGGCATGGCAAGGAGCATATCATTATGCTAAAATTGGAAGAGAACAGGTACAACTATGACATCTCAAAGGACTGATGTATGATTCCTAATTCATCTCTGCTTAAGGGGTAAGACATCTGCACCTGTGCATATCTGGTGTAGACTTCTTCATATCTCAGCTCCAGGCTCCCTTTCCCTTAGGGTGCAGAGTCCCTGGCACATGTGTTCTAAGCAAGGATAATTCTGAAGTTAAAGCTCAGGTTGCTCAGATCTGTTTCCCAGCCTCTCTGGGAAAACTGTTACAGTGCTTAACAGCTCTCATTGTGAATTTTTTTATTTATATCTAATGGAATTTTCCATGCTACAACATATTGACCCACCTCATTTTGTTTTGTGACCATGGGAACTTCCTTAAGGAACTTGCCTCCAAGATCTTGTAGTCATTCTTGATCAATTTAAGAGCTCTCAGTTCTTTTGGGTTAGCTGACGTCAAAAGCTTACTTATCTCCCTTATCAATGCACTGTCACTTTTTTGTTTTAACAGAGAAGCATAGCTGTACTCAGGAGCTGGCTAGGCCTATGGTGAGTCAGAGGCCTTAGGAGTGATGGCCTGATACTGCATTTTTGGTTTTGTGTAGGATCTGATGCCTTTTTTTCCCAGCTAAATCACAGTAAGTGGTGCTTTCCCGAGGAAAGAATGGTGTTTGGAAGCTGAAATGGGAGCAGGAGAATGAATGGCAGGTGAATGGAAAAACTTAGTCTTCCCTCAAGCTTATATGCTAGGTACATTTACTTGAATGGGTTTGCCAAAACCCAGTTTACTTCACATACCATGGTTCTTGAGTCTTTACAAGCTAATTTTCACTATGAATTCCTCTTTTTTGCTGCCAAGTATATTTATAAAACAACATCTTGTTCTCAGTCTCAGCAGTACTCACATACCACTTCACAAGCTGTCAAAAACTTAGTCAAGCACTAAGAAAACCCAAACTCACATAATTAAGTTAAACTCAGAACAAATGTTGTCAGCCTGTGTTTAGACTGAAGTTTGCTACCTCTTTCAGACAACAAGGGCCTGAAAGCTTACTCTTTTCTCGATTACACTAACTGGTCTAAAAAGAAATTGTATGTATTTTTCCTTCTAAACCTTGCTTCAACAAAGAAAACGAAGTCATTATAGAACTTGAAATTAGCCGAAGTGACAAAAAGCTGAAAATTATCAGTAATGCCTTTTTGGTATCCACAAGTAGCAAAAATGAAATCTGGATAAAAGATTAGAAGGCTGCTCTCCCATTCATCTCCCCATCACCTATTCTTCCAGCCAAGGCTTCGTCTGAGTAGTACTTGTTGATGAAGCCAATAATTTACAATGGTTTTGTTATGTATCTGGATTTCTCTGTTTGAATGCAGAAGACTCAATCAAAATGTGTCAGACCCTAGGCCAGGGCAGAAAAAACCCCATCCAACTCTTTTCTAAACTTTTTCTTAAAAATCCTTCAATATTAATAGAACTGGGATTCTGACCCATATTCATCTACTATTCACCATGTTGCAATGACAGGAGTCAAATTACCAGTTTATGACACAGAGAGAGGTCTGTCTCATGTGAGCACAGGACGTGAGCTCCACTACTTGTGTTTCATTGGTGGCTGGAATCCAAAGGCACCAGAAAATGAGGAAGAACATGTTATACTTTTTCAGTAGAAGAAGCATGGACAAATTCCTGTGCAAAGGAGCTGTCTTGATACCTGGAATAAATTGTCATTACTTAGATCACTGCTAGAAGCTAGTTTTCTTTCAGTGGTGCAGAAGTGCCTGGTCTGATCCCGGCTTTTTTTCACTAGCCTTGTTGTTCACTGGCTTGCTTACCTGCGGTGGAAATGATAGGGTAAATGATCCCCCTGAAAAATAACCTCTTTGGTTTGGGATTGTTTTTTCAGCCAGGTCAAATTTACCCTGCAAGTGCAGGAACTTTTGTGCTGTACACTGGAAGAGAAAGCAAGACGCTGAGAGGTCCCGGGGAGCATCAGCTGCCAGGGGTCTGCTGTGGAAGATAGTTTAAACTAGCTGACTATCTATTTGATATTTGAAATTAAAGGAGCTCTTCTAGTTTTTTACCTGCTGACATCTGGCTCAATCTTTCAAGAAGCCTTTTTTTTATTTTCTTTTTTTCCTTTTAAAAATTAAAGATAAATGTGAATGAAAATGTCAGAGTATTGCCTAAAAATGACTTAATTATTGATTGATAAGTAAAAATAGATTTAGGAGTATAACTCTTTTCAGTTGTACTCTTACCAGAAAGACTATATAATTTTTAAATTTAGAAAATCTTTCCCTTGTGAGCAGAAAAACAGAAACTACCTTGGCTGTTGCAGTTTCACAGCACATTATCAATAGATTAACTGCATTGTCTGAATATTGTATTAAAAACTATGATAGAACACTCCAAAAATGTTTGGAAATTAACTTGTGCAAGCTGTGGTCGTTTGAACTTTCTGGTCTGCCTTGTGAGGACCTGAACAGAAAGTCTACTCTGTAGTCACCAGCACCCTTTGCCACCGAGGACAGTAAAATGTAAATTTACAAGAATAGTAAATTGTATAGGATGACACCTCTCAGGTGTTAAACAGACTCTCTGTAGCAGATGCTATGTCTTCTAGCATTTCTGTTTCTCCATCATAATAGCATTAGTCACCCAGACAAAGAATATTATTCTGTTAACAACAGGAGAGTCTTATAAAGTATCCCATTACATTGTAGATATTTAATTGGCATAGCAGTGATTATGATGAATTTATCTACAGCTCATGTTTTTCAGTGTTTTTCCACTAAAATTTATTATCACTTAATCCCTATTTAAATGATAGTATTGCCATTATTTTTTATAAATTATTCCTGTCACCCATTTCACTGCTTTACAGAGGGACTTGTACCCTTGGTTCTGCAGTACTCCCATTTTATATCCAGCCCATTTAAAAAAAAATTCCATAAAAATCTGCAACTTTAGGGAGTAGAAATTAAAATAAAAACTAAATACAAGAGAACAAAAACTACAAACAAGCTTCTCATTTTTTTTTTTTAATATTTCATTCTATTAGCTTGTAAGAAGATAACAGGTTTATGGCTAAATGCATTACGGCTACCGTTTTTTCCTTTGTCATCAGTTATTGCTCATCACCACAACACCAGTTGCTACAGTATTAATATTTTTGAACACTAGAACCTCAACTTGCAATGGGACACTTTCCATTGCAGCAGGAATATACGCTAGGACACTCATTTCATTCGACTGCAAAATGGATGAATTAGCAAATCACTGGTGACATACCAACCTCCCTTCTGTCTTGACAACTAAACTATAGAGGGTGTATTTAATTCAAAAAAATAAATAGAAATCCAAACCCCCGGAACTGAATATAAAGGCAGAGGTAGTTTTAATGTTTTCTCATGATCTGTGCAATTATTTGTAACATGTACTATAAGAAATACCCATAAACTGTTCTTAAAAAAATACATGCCTCCTATAATGTTACTTTACTGGCACTCTGACTAGGTATAACATTTCACTGCAAAGCTCCTGGGAATTATAAGAAATTTCACTTTATTAATATGGGGCATATAAGGCTCTCACTATATGGAATTTCTTGACTCTCCAGGGGTGAGGAAGGATCAAGGTAATCCCCATCTGTAAACCAGAGGTATTAATAATTTATTAAATTTTATGTTATGTTATATTAAGACCAACATTATTTACATATTTTAATGATGTATCATGAAATCTGTACTGATGATATTCTGTCACATGTTATAAATCCACCAGAACCCTAGAGAGAAAACATGCAATGTATAAATATGCAGTCTGAGTAAGGGGCATAGGCAGACATTTCATTAACTATAGCTTGGGATGATGGAGTTGCTTCCACATTTAGAGATTTGTTGATGTTGCCTTAATTAATACATCACTTTGAACCACAGAAAAGTTGATCAGAAGCTTTTATCATTATTCAAAAGGGGTTTTGTACTCTTATCTATCTAAAAAGTTAACATCTGCTTAGACTGTAAAATGTTCACACCAAGACTGTCTCTTTGTTTTGTCCAGTTCCTATATTCTGGTGAAAATTAATTTTTATTTTAGCTTCTTTTGCCAGTGATCTCCAAACTAGATCATTATCCAGACTGATAGCTATGAATTAGCCTAATCAAAACACAGTTCCTTATGTGAACATTTGAGCTCACAACTTGTCAGAAACTGAACTTAGCAATCACATCTGGGGTCACAAGATGTCACTCTCTGCTGGAGTGGGTTAACCAAGATGGGCACAATGAAACTATTTGTCTTTCATGCTCTCTTGAGAGGGTTTCCTGCAGAAATTGCTGACCATTCTATGTCCACTCTGGAGCAACAGGGTATTAATGGATGCTGTACCTGGCTCACAAGAATGAGTGGTCCTTGAGGCATCCGCCACATGCCATCATCAGCATAATGTGCCTCGGTGGGGGAGAAAGGTGGCAATCTGAGATACCAAAGTCAGTGCCATCAACAGAACTACTTGACTGGAAGGTGACCATGGAACTAGAAAATCCTAAAATCTATTTGCCAGTACAAATAATGTAGATAGACATTTTTATATACAATATGTAAAACTTTTTTTTTACTGAATTACAGTTTTCGGCAATATCTTTGAAAGAAAGTGGTGTGCTCCATCTTATCTGGTCAACCTGAATGTCTCCCATAGTATTCTCCTGGAGAAGCTGGCGAATCGTAGCTTAGACAGGTGCACTCTTTGCTGGGTAAAAAACTGGCTGGACGGCGGAGCCCAGAGAGTCGTGGTGAATGGAGTCAAATCCAGTCAGCAACCGGTCACAAGTGGAATCCTCCAGGGCTCAGTTTTGGGACCGGTCTTGTTTAAGATATTTATCGATGATCTGGATGAGAAGATTGAGTGCTCCTTCAGCAAGTTTGAAGGTGACACCAAGTTGGGTGGGAGTGTTGATCTGCTTGAGGGATCAAGCAGATCGCCGCCACCATCGCCAAGCTCTGCAGAGGGATCTGGACAGGCTGGATCAATGGGCCCAGGCCAATTGTATGAGGTTCAACAAGGCCAAGTGCCGGGTCCTGCACTTGGGTCACAACAACCCCGTGCAACGCTACAGGCTTGGGGAAGAGTGGCTGGAAAGCTGCCCCGCAGAAAAGGACCTGAGGGTGTTGATTGACAGCTGGCTGAAGATGAGGCAGCGGTATGCCCAGGTGGCCAAGAAGGCCAACGGCATCCTGGCTTGTATCAGAAATAGTGTGGCCAGCAGGAGTAGGGAAGTGATCGTGTCCCTGTACTCGGCACTGGTGAAGCCACACCTGAAATCCTGTTTTCAGTTTTGGGCCCCTCACTCCAAGAAGGACATTGAGGTGCTGGAGCGTGTCCAGAGAAGGGCGACGAAGCTGGTGAGGGGTCTGGAGCACAAGTCTTATGAGGAGCGGCTGAGGGAACTGGGGTTGTTCAGCCTGGAGAAGAGGAGGCTGAGGGGAGACCTTATCACTCTCTACAATTACCTGAAAGGGGGTTGCAGAGAGGTGGGTGTTGGTCTCCTCTCCCAAGTGACTAGCGACAGGACAAGAGGAAATGGCCTCAAGTTGCGCCAGGGGAGGTTTAGGCTGGATATTAGGAAAAATTTCTTTCCTGAGAGAGTGGTGAGACGCTGGAATAAGCTGCCCAGGGAAGTGGTGGAGTCACCCTCACTGGAGGTGTTCAAGGAACGCGTGGACAAGGCATTGTGGGACATGGTTTAATGGGCATGGTGGTGTTAGCTGATGGTTGGACTTGATGATCTTACAGGTCTTTTCCAACCTTAGTGATTCTGTGATTCTGTGATTTTGTGAATATTTACCTATGAAAAATTGTGGCTAGCACTAGGTTGCATTGTTAGTCTTAATAGATGTTGATCTCGCTTCAATTTATTTACAGCACAATAAACTGGGAACAGCTTCTCTAAAACAAGTAAAGACTTTGACCCATGTCAAACCTGTAAGCAAGGTGCTGGAGTAAATGCCATCAAGTTCTTATAGAATCATACAATAATTTATGTTCGAAAAGACCTTTAAGACCATTAAGTCCAACCATTAACCTAACACTGCCAAGTCCACCACTAAACCATGTCCCTAAGCAGCGCATCTACATGTTTGTTAAATACCTCCAGGGATGATGACTCCACCACTTCCCTGCGCAGCCTGTTCCAATGCTTGACAACCCTTTTGGAGAAGAAATTTTTCCTAATATCCAATCTAAACCTCCCCTGGCGCAAATTGAGGCTGTTTCCTCTTGTCCTATCACTTGTCACTTAGGAGAAGAGACTGACACTCACCTCAACACAACCTCCTTTCAGGTAGTTGTAAAGAGCAATAACATCTCCCCTGAGCCTCCTTTTCTCCAGGCTAAACAACCCCAGCTCCCTCAGCTCCCTCAGCTGCTCCTCACAAGACTTGTGCTCCAGACCCCTCACCAGCTTCGTCGCCCTTCTCTGGACACGCTTCAGCACCCCAATGTCTTTCTTGTAGTGAGGGGCCCAAAAGTGAACACAGCATTCGAGGTGCGGCCTCACCAGCGCCGAGTACAGAGGCACGATCACCTCCCTGCTCCTGCTGGCCACACTATTTCTGATACAGGCCAGGATGACGTTGGTCTTCTTGGCCACCTGGGCACACTGCTGCCTCATATTCAGCCGGCTGTGAACCAATGTTTGGTATACAGCATGTGGATCACAACTTACCATTTTTATTCCATGCTTTAAAAGAAGGATAGGCATTGAAATTGCTGTTTCATTTGCATCGTGCCTCCTGCATAAAACCATAATTCAAAATACTTTCTACATCTCCTTTTCTATGTATGTTTGTTATTTCTATTTCACTACTTGGTTAAAGTTTTCAGTACCTTCCATATATTATGCCATCACACATGTGAAATTATTGCTGAAATTTGACTTGAATGATGTCTTATATGCCTATATCCTTGCATACTAGTGGTGTTGTGGCATAATTGGTATCCTTACGCTTTGCTTTTTTTTTTTAAAGCAACAACAACAAAACCCAAAAAAAATCAACCCCTGCATTACTCATCAGACAGTACTTCAATGCCAAAAATGTGCAGATACTGATTTGAACATATTCCAAGGACAATTGTTTAGCAGAAGCCCTCCTTGAAATGTAGGAAGCAGTATGAAACAACGTATATCTAAAAAATTTCATAACAAATGAAAGCATCCAGATCCCAGTGGAAAGATGTCATAATTTTCTGACTGATTTTTAAATGACTACGATGATTGTCAAACTTGTGGATTTAATTCTTTGTTTGAGAAGAGGTCCTGAAAATGAAAACATGCTTTGAATATTTCTTGCCATTTAAGTTATAAATAAACATATTTAAGACAAGAAATACAGATTCTAAATAAAATATATACATTGCTTTCATTAAATAAGGTGGATACTCAGATTTCCTTCATTTCTCTTGTCTACATTTTTTTCTTGAGGGTGATATAAAGAAAACCCTAATAAATATAATATTCTTCTTTTTAAATCCTTTCTTGCCTGCTCTGATTTAAAGCATTCCATGACTTCATCGGCTACAACTGTTATATGCAGTACATGACTGCCTGAATACAGTAATTAAGAGGGGTAAGCTACTTTCAAATTAAAAGGAACAAGAACCTTTTTGCAACATATTCCCCAAAGCGTTTATTAAAGGAGAAAACTATTTCATATACACTGGTACAAATTGTGTGGGCAACTAGTATGGCTATATCTATTGGATTTTGTAGATCGTAAAATCCTCTCCTCCTCCTGATTTTTGTAAGATTCTTTTCTCAACTTCATAAATTCCTGCAAGTTGCTCCACACATTTTGTAAATACCTATTACTTTTAATTATAATTTTTATTTCTGCAATCCTTTAGAGACTCACTCTGGAACCAGGGCCTAATGAAGTGTCTATAAACAAAACACTATTGAAAACATAAGCATGGTCTTAAAGGTCTTAAAATCAAAGGCACCAATCTTGCAAAGACTTAAGCATACTTTTAGCTTTACGTGTCATGAATAAAGCCAGACCTATGCTATAATGTTCTGTGAACATGGCTATGTCAGCTAGGAATGGAGGGGAAAAATCTCACACCCACCTAACACTCATACCAGAAAAGCTTACTGTAGACTCAACTCTCCTGACAGAGCTTAATATATGTCATGGGAGGACATGTCACACTTATGCAGATAAAAAAACTCAGTTGCTGCTGAATTTCCATTTCAACATGTTGGCAACATGCTCTTAATTTCATTTCACATTTGTTTTCAATTAAGAAAAATTAAACAATATAATAATGTTGGTATTTCATTGCAAAATGAACTTTTTCTTTTTTTTAAGTTTGATTTTACTTCCGATTTTTTTCTTTGCTATAAGAATACCCCATATCCATTCTATGAAAATTAATTCTCTTAAAAATAGCATGACATTTATGAATAGTGTCTCATTTTAACAACGAATAACAATTTTCACAATTTTCGTATGCTGATCAACATCAGTATGACATATACTACACTTTCACGTATTTCCATGTAATATAAATGTCAGGTTTAATATATACATAATATAAAGGCCAGGGTGTTTGTTTGCAGATAGTCCATATAAAGTATTACAAATACCTATCACTGCCTAAAAATAAACAGCAATTTCAGAATAAAAATTCTGCCTTCAGAAGTGGTTTAGAAATAATCTTCAGGTAAAGCTAATACTTGATTAATAGAAATTTACTGAAGTTAAGACCGAAACCAAATTACTTTATTAACGACTGTATTCCTAATGCTACCAAGCAAGAGTCATTCTTGTGCAAAGATCTTTTCACAACCTCCATGTGTCCTAACCCCTGCAGTAACACTTTTGTAAGTCAGCATCTTTATTTTACTGGTTAGATGGTTAGTGACTGGTCTGTCTGCAAGCATTTTATTTTATCTCATTTTGCTCTGTGTAGCTTCCTATTCTCATATAATCATAGACTTTGAGGAGATCCCAGTGAAATACTAGAATAAAAAGAAGCAGTATTTTATGTGCTTTTAATATACATTCATACAAATAATCTATGTATGCATATATGTCTCCACATTTACTGTGAAATAAAAGATATAACATTGTATGTATACAGCAATCTTCAAATATGACAATTTGGTAGGGAAGACTGTTCAAGTTGAAAACCGCTGTAAAATTTTGCCCCAGTTTTGGAATAACTCTGGAATAAATTATCTCTTCTACTGTTTTAGAACTTGTGACTTAGTATGGTAGTTGCAATTTCAGATAAGTTGCATACAGTAGATCTTTATCTCAATTAAATCAACACAGAAGACTCGAACTAGCAAAACACTCAAGTACTATTTTTCCTATGGAACAAAAGCAGATGGGTTCTACCAGTCCTTCACAACCTGAATTCTTTCAAAGACATTAGAAGAAGCTTTCAAGCCCCTATTTGGCTTAGATAATCAGCTGTAGACTAAAATGTTCTTTGGTTAAATTTTCCTAGAACAGGTATTTACTTTTCCAGAAATGTCCTAAATTCAGACATCTGCAGGAACAAAAATTGCTCATACAAAGGGACTTATTCTGAAAGATGAATGTCATTGAACAAGTAAATGGATTTTGCTTCAGAATATTTATTTATTTATTCTTGCTATATATTTGCATTGTAAATATCTATGCATCTGTGTATCAATCTATCATTTCACCCTTTCCCTATATATTCTTAAATATTTGCCCTGCAAACCAAAAACAAACAAAAAAGACCTCGCAGTCTTTCCCTAGTACAGGCTAGCCACATGTTTAAGCATTCAAGCTTCTTACAAATCCTCAGCAAGAATAAATCGAACAGCTTTTCTGAGATGGTATTTCAACCCCTGTCTTGATCTTTCTGTTGCTATTATATATCCTGAAGAACTCTGTAACACTGGCCTATATGAGGTGCACCATAATAGTCTGTTCCCTGCTGTGTTGGTTTTGGGTTTTTTGGTTTTGGTTTAGGGTTTTTTTTTGTGTAATTTTTCATGATAGCTTCTGCTTTAAGCAGCTTTACTACAGTGATAGGGTGCCCTGGTGGTGCCCGTGAGATTTTCTTTGTCAATAACTGAAAGATATAATAGTAACCTGCTAAACATCTGCTTGCTCAGTGATTTGAGCTGCATAGTAGCTGTCCTGAAATTGTCCTGGCTGGTTGCAGTCCAATAGCACTGCTTGCAATTGCTGTTGTTACTACTGCCATTATTACTATAGGGTGAAGTTTACCCTGATGCAGAGGACAGCACAAGGTCAATTTGTTTATGAAATCAAATGATCAGCCTTTTCTGACACTGTTAAGGGAGACTTAAATTGTGCACAGCTCTTGTGCTTTCTTCTTACATAGAATTGAATGTAGCCCATGTTAGGAATTTTCTGGTATTTTAAATCCATAAAAATCTGCTATGTTTTTTTGGGAGGAAGAACAAAGTAATGAACAAAATTTAGCATTGTGTACAATCCTATGAAAAAAATAGCAAGAGGTGTAATAAGATGCTCTCTCCACCTTCCTGAGAAGGAGAAGTGGAGAAGGAGGTGCTGATCTCTTCTCCCTAGCATCCAGTGATAGGATGTGTGGGAATGGTTCAAAGCTGCGCCAGGGGAGGTTTAGACTGGACATTAGGAAGCCTTTCTTTACCAAGAGGTTGGTCAAACACTGGAACAGGCTTCCTAGAGAGGTGGTTGATGCCCCAAGCCTGTCAGTGTTTAAGAGGCATTTGGACAATGCCCTTAATGACATACTTTAGCTTTTGGTCAGCCCTGAATTGGTCAGGCAGTTGGACTAGATGATCATTGTAGGTTCCTTCCAACTGAAATAGTCTATTCTATTCTATTCTATTCTATTCTATTCTATTCTATTCTATTCTATTCTATTCTATTCTATTCTATTCTAAATCAGGATTAAATTTGGCCCTGATTACATAGGAGAAAACAACTAGCAGAAATGAAGCAGAGACACAGGGAAACTAAGAAAGCAAGAAACAATCCAGCAACTGTAAAACAAATTCAGCCTCAAACCCATCAAAACAATAGTTTGAAAAATTACACTTATGTCCCTAAACAAGAGATAATAGACAAAGAAAACTCTGGATACATTGTTTAACTATCTTAATGTTACCTGAGAGACTATCTTGCCAAATCACAGACTGCAAGAAGAATGAAAAAAACAAATCAAAAAAACCCCTAAGCCAAACCAAACCAACTAACCAACCAACCAAACAAAAAAACAAAACATACCAACATCAAAAAAGGAAAAAGATGGAAAAATACCCAACCAAACAAGGAGGAATTTTAGATAAATGATTATTATTCATAGAAGGCTGAAATACAGAACTTACAGACAGAAAGTAGAAAAGTTCTCCTAAACCATATCATTGGCAAATGCTAACCCAGACTCTCTCCAACACTTTGTCTAATCTCCCTGTTCTATGAGGCATGCTGTTGAAAACACTGTTTCTGTATTTAATGAGTGCATAATTTATTCTGTGTATCTATCATCTTTTTCAAAATAGCAATACCTACACATGCACAAAAACCCTACACATGCACAATCTTACTAGGTCAATGGCACTGGGTTTAATCCATCTACATTGCAAAATATGTTTTATGTATGGTGTTGTAGTTTTCATATGCTTTCTTTCCTGAGACATACTCAGAAGCAGTATCACACTGAATTGATAGCAAAACGAATGTTTGGATAGCTTCTATAATTTTCATCATCTGCATTTCTTTAATGTTTTTAGTATGAAAAAGACCAAATTGTATTTCCGGAATTGCAGCTATTTTCTTCAAGTTTCCAGTGCTCACCTTCAGTTAATATGCCTTGTTTAAGATTAGTGAATTGAGCAATATGCCCTGTAACAGATTTTGCATTGTTTGAGTTGCATTTTAACTTTATTCACTTCTCATGAAAAAAACAATAAGACTGCATAGTTTTTTTGCAATAGTTATTTGCAATTCTTTTTTTTCAGGTTTTTGGTGCTTACTTTGAGAGCAGAAATTGTCCATTCTGCCATAGTGAATGACAACTGCAGTGAACTTTTGAGAGGAAGAACATGAAAGATTAAGTAACAACTGCTTCTATAACCATTCCATTAGGCAAATGTTCAGCCAAATTCAGAAAACATAACCTGGTGGTCTTAAGTACATACCCGGGATATGTATATATTACATCCTGAGTGGCTTGAACTTCAGCCTGACTTAAGTACATTTTTTTATTTCTCTGTGCTTTGAGTCATGTGATAATTTTTATAGATTAATTTTTTTTATGCACATGACTTTCGTAAATTCTGATTTTCTGAGTAAAATCAGAATAGCATCAGCTGCTAGAGATATGTATCTGAGGTTGCAGCCTTACCTTGCACATTTCTGCTCTTTTGAATACTTTTATGTTCTCCATTCTGCTATTATCACTGGGAAATAGTAAATTATATATTCATGAGATTGAGCTATGTTAAGTATGCATGGTAGAGAAGAATAGAAACATTTTGTTAAATGTCAGAGCATAGTCTCCATGTTCAATATGCAGGTTTTATAACAAAGGGAATCTATTCCTACCTGTCTTACTTGTAAGACATGCTTTTGAGTTGTGATCTCATTGTGACCTTTCTGCTCTGAAGTTGTAAGTAAGTGAACTGTATTTACACAGTCACACCAGCTATGATGTCTTATAAAGTTTGTTTTAGTGAATACTGAAAAAAACCCCTCACAAATGGGTATTTTATATCAGAAACAGTAGAGTGATTACACAAAAAGTGGCAAATCTAGCAATATACTGTGAGATGTTGCTACATTTTTATAACTGTACTTATGTCTCCTCTTTTGATCCCTCAGGGTTATCTGAGGGAAGAGGGCTCGTGCTTCTCACTGGTTAATAATTGTTTTCTCTCTCTTCAGATAGAGCAAAAGTAGACTGTCTTAAGTGCACAGATATGTTTTTATTTACAGGTATAACGTGGAGGTGAAGGTGAGGTCACTGAAATATTCAATGTAGGAAAGTTGTCCTAAAGAAAATTCCCCTTTTAAAAAAGTGCATTCATTTACAAATTTTGAAAGTACACAAAACCCCCAAATTTTTATGGTGTTTCTCATATATATGCTTCACGCATTCCTTATTTTAGATAGGTTATGATCTCATCTATAGGGTATGAGGTCAGAGTGGAGGAATGACTCACCACGAAGTTTCTGCCACTGAAGAGTTTTAAGAACTCTCTTAGGTAACCATTTACCATATTGCTATTGTGTCTGTTCATCAGTGTTTCTTGTTTCAGCTACATCTCTGAGGAACCAAATCTTCTCCAGACTGGGAGACTGTTTTGTTTGGGATTGTTTTGTGATTGTGCTTGCAAATAGCCCAGTTTAACAGGTTTTAGAAGTGGTTAATATTCCATGTGGTATTTTGACAGTTCCAGATTTCAGGCACTTGAAACAGGAACTAAGAATCAAATTTTGATGACATCTGATGTCAGTCAGAGCAAACTGCTTTTCATTCTTCCAAAGGAGACAAAAGAGGACACATTTCAGTATTGGCAGGGCTGCTGTCTTTACAACAACCAGCCTTACTACAGTGTTCATCACATAAATATATGGCCCTGGCAAATTGAGCAGCTAACCTGGGATATCAAGTAGCCATGATACAAGTCTCAAACTATCATAGAAATTGCAGAGTGAAAAGGGCAATATTTTTAATCTTATCCCTCGTCTTTTTTACAGGTAACAGTTCTGTATGACTCTGTAGCTCCTTTAACACATATTTTTAAGCTAGTAAGGAAAATCTTGATAGAGATCTCATTTTCCAGAGTTTCTTCATACACATTTTGTTGAGAGAGATTAATATAAGACATCAGTCTCTGGAGGGTAAGAACAATCAAGTACTTTTCTGGTGGCTAATAATTTTCTAGAGCATGAACAAGGAGAAGAAGAATGTATCAACTGCTTCTTACTGTGCCTTTAGTCTGCTGAAGTTTCTAGAGTAAGAAACTCCATGTTTGTCAGTGAGTTGGAGGCTGTGGCCCAAGACAAATCACTGTCTCTATCTGATCATCACCATATCCCTGATTTAGGCTTCAAATGCTGCATCTACAGGGTATGAATAGCACCTATGGCCTTGATGTATATCTATAAAGTTTTAACCGTGCATTTAAACTGCTAAATTATGAGCTGCAGAACTTTAAGTAGTGTCATCTTAGCTCCCACTGCCAGCTCTGTGAGATTGTAAGAGACAGTATGTTTTCCAAGCAATTAAGTTTATTTATAATTGGAAAACAATTCTGAATCATTTCCTCAATGCAATGATGTGCAATGTTTGAGATTATAAATGAGCAATTATCATATGACATCCAATGAATTACAGATTTTAACTGGCAGAGAAATAGATTTCTAATTGGCTATTAAGTATTGCAACAGATAACTACAAGGAGAGACAAATGCTTACAGAAAATAGTAAGTTTGATTCATACAATGTTGCATATTCAGGTAACATTTGAGTGCTAAGTAACTATGTGGACACGAATTAGAAACAAGTATGTATTCGGGTTAACTTCTGTATTGGCTAAAATAAATCAGTTTTCTGAGAAAATAAATAAATAAGCAAATTATGGTAATTTGTGAATGCAGTTAAAAGCATGGGAAAAAAATATCAGCTCTGAGCCCTTTAATAATCCTGATGTGCACAATCATGATTCAAATCAACACATTTACCTTTTAAATATGTCTTTTTTCCCCTGGTGAAAAGCCCAGTGAAAGCAACAGGTAGACACACTCACTCACACATGTGTTTGTGACAGAGGGAGAGACTCCAGGGTATTTTGTTCAGAAGTTAATTTTTTTGAACAAAGTGAAGAGTAATGTATACTTTTTACACCTTACTTGTGCTGTATATTTGTGTTATGTACAACAACAGCTAAATGCTGTGACCTTCACTACAAAAAAAGTTCCCTGTAGATTTCATTGAAAAGCTCATGCCACCGTCACTGACCCATTCAGAAAGCCCTGTAAAAGGGTACAATAAACTGGCATGAGGGTGACAGATCCTTGGGTTTACATAGGTATATATGCAGTACCTCCTGTGAAATTTTCCTTGACTGCAGTTGAGGAATCTGAACTTACTACACAAAGTAGATTTATGTTAGATGGAAGTCTCCCTACTCAAGTCCTGGCCAGTCCCTCTTCAAGCGGTATTGAAGCACTCGTGGACCATCTATTAAACAGATGATACAGTGAAACATTATGCAAAACACAAGACACTTGCCTACTGAGAAATTCTCATTGGGACTTACAGGCCACTTCTTTAAATTGCTTTTACATATGAACGTCAAGAATATATTGTCACATACAAAAGATTCTTTTTGGGGAAAAATGTCCTTAGTATTTATTGATGTGCAATCAACTCTTCCGGGACACTAGGAAAGCTCATCTGGAGGTAGGAGATTACTTCAGAAAATTTTCATGACGTACGCAGAAATTCCCAGGGGACAGGGAAAATGATTGAAAGCATTGGAATAGATTATTCGACTCACCAGAAGGAATCCGCCTCCTATGTGTTACATAGGTTCAGTCTGTTAAATCCCAGCTGGCTCCTTAATGTGTGAAATAACTTCAACTGAAATGAAAAATAACTTTCCTTCCTTAAAAATTCTGGCAAGCTTTTTTTTTTTTTTTGTTTGACCCCTCTTCAGTGAACAATTTAGCCCTTTAGGACCAGATTATAATGTTCTCCATATGGTGTTGCAGCTTTAGGTAATTTGAGAGAGAGGCTAGTGCAGTATACAGACAATTGTTATGAGCAAGATTTCACAATAAAAGTGCATTGCTTTCATACTATGTAATCTACCTGCGTAATCTTTACATAGTTATTAGTTTAAATCTTTACAGTTTCTGAAAGCCACTTATGTAAGAGCTAGCCTCTTACCTTTGCGGCATCATGACAGTAGCCATAAATGAAGGAGGGTGAAATGGAATTTTAAACTGGGTTTAAATGTGAAGGATTAACAAAAAGCAGTTTCTATGTGGCAGCCTTCATATACATTCTGGCTTGCTACAGGAAGGATCTGTAGATCATTATGACATTTATCTTGGTTGTTTCAGTAACCTTGGGTTGAAACAAAGTTTGAATTAGTTTATTGCAGAATTTTGCCACAGTTGCTTCATTGATAAATTTAATATTTATACTCTATGAGCGTGATCCTGTAAGTATCTTGTCCTGGCTTAGTCTATTTATGTAAGTAGTCTTAAAGACTTGATTGCAATTTTTTTTCAAGTGAAATGAGTCACATACAAGTTCTGGTAAGAAACGAGTCTTTTGAATATACTAAAACATATCTTCTATAAATAGCACACCTACATAAGAAATCCTTAGGCAAATTTTTAGCTGCCCTCCTGTTTACTTCAGTAGCAAGTGCATTCTTATCTTTCAATAGAAGATAGTGATTTTTTTCAGGACAAAGAGATTTCAAATATTTACAAACAGTTAAAAAAAAAAATCTTGTCACACCTATGTGAGCTTGTAATACTTCAAAGCAAAAAGCTTTCTTCCCACTGTCACCTCCCCCGTCTGGTGGGAAAGACCTATTTGAGGTCAATAAATACCATCATAATGAAACCGTTGTCCTTTTTAATGGAAAGAAGAAGATTGATTCAAACACTGACGTTCCTTAAGCTTGTTCATTGGCTGAAGATTATATTGTATAGGTTGAGTATCTCACCTGACCTTAGCTAAGCAGCAGAGTACAGAGAGGGAGATGGTTTTCAGCACCAAGCCTAGGCCAGAAAACCTAAAAGCAATTTTGCATTCTCAGCCTATGCATCATCTGAGTTACATGCTGGGGTGACACTTAAAGTGACCTTGGCTGCTCCTCCTCTTCTACCTACATCCTAATTTCCATGAAAAAGAAATCAAGATGAATATTCTTAACAGAAGCCAGTGCATGCTCTAAAGCTACCTATTATGGGCAACCTGGGGACTAGGTCAACATGAATGCCCCAATATGCCATAGATAAACGTGTGAGTGTCTTGCTGCGTAGAAGATAGTGTCTCTCCATATTTGGAAAGTGCCATTTTACATTTAGGTATACTAGTGTAAAGTAATGAAGTCCCCTGCGGTAAATGTCAATCAATACCTATTCCAAGGTTAAAGTACAACCAGCAGTTCTGTGATAGGAATTCAAAGCACAGAATCAATTCACTTCCATTTTGCTTAGTGCTCTTTTTTTTTTTTTCTCTTTTTGTGTCTTCTAAAGGATGTTTATGAGTCACAGTGAAGCATCAAACTTGGTGGGAACTTACTATATGGCATAAAAACCTATTCAGTAGTCCCCATGTTTGTATTTGTGCGTGCACATATATATCCATGTAAAAATACCCAGTGTGGCATTTGGGTTAAGTAGATTTATAAGTTTTTATTACATCACTGACTGATTTATTGCAAACAACTATTGAAATGTTACTGCTAATTACAAAACGTGCAGCACTTCATACTTTAACTATGCTTCTTCTGCATTGTTTCTCATAATTCACCTGTAGTATAATTGCATGTGGAGATGGCTGATGAGAAAATCAGATTAGGTCACTCAAACCAGTTGCTACTTTAATGGACAAGAAGCATGGACCTATCACTTTAGCAACATCAGTATCATATATGTATATATGTACGCATACATATATAGAAATACAGCTTTTTCTCATTCATTATACTATAAGACATGTCCTTACATGGATGCATATGTATACATACTTAAAGAGAACTCATGAATCATTGCTGGGATTTTGATTAGTGTAATATTAATTATGGGAATTGCTTTCAGATCACTGCTTTGAAATGAGTAAGTGTCACGACCTCAAATGAAATGTGTTCATGTTCATGTCAGGTAACAGTTTGTCAAATTACTGTACAAAGCATGGAGCAAATTTGAATTCTGATGACAGAAAAATGCAGCTCTGCTTCAGCTGTAAGCAAATACATCTGTAACTGCCTTTGCTCAGCAGAATCCTACTCTTTCAGAGGGGGTAAGTGGGGTCAAATTCTACTGCAGCCTCACTAGTATGGTTTAACCAGCTCAGAATATACTTAGAGTCAGTGCTAAGTAGGCAGTTTCCCTTAATGTTATGTGAATGTTTATTGCAAGGCCAGGTATACCATCGTAATACCCCAGGGCACTTTATAGGGCACAGGGTCCAGAGAGATGCTATTAGAATCACACTGGGATTGCTATAGCCAATCCCAAGAAACTATCTCTCTGGATAATAATCAATGGCAGAATTAAACTATCACGTTATACACATATATCTCCTTTTATTTGCTTTGCCAAGTGAAGCCACAACTAAGGAATGGGTCTGTTTTTTAATGTATTTTCAAGGTCACACCATGTACTTGTTTCCCTTGAAACGGCTATAAATTTGCTGAATGCACCCATATGAACTAACAGTAGATAACAAATGGACTCTCTGAGGTAATCTGAGATTGTGCATTCAGTTTCTAATTCTGTATCTTGACTTTTAAAATTGCTTTACTTCCTGTGGTGGTGAAGAGACTATGAGAAAACATCCAGACAGGCCACAAATATAACACACAGACACACAGAGCAATAATCTCTGTCTTCACTGTGTTCTGGGTATATATGTAGGTTCTCATATATAGAGAACCTACAACTAAAAATCCAATTAGAAGAATGTTTGTTTACTTTGTTCACAATTAGGCAAATTACTGCTCAGCACTAATCTAAGAAATTTAGGGCCCACTGGGAACAAGAGGAAATCCTTTTAAGTCTGATGAAGTCATAGAGACCATTTTAAAAAAAAAACCACACACAATCATTTGATTTTCTTTCCAGGAAGTTGAAGGTGTTACATCACTGTGACACCAAGGTAAGAAAGAGTGGAGAATCTCATTTTCATTTAAACACTACTTTTCATCTGAGATAGTCCAAGGTCTTCTTGCACCCTGCTTTGAGGCCAGTAAGTGTTATTGTCCCTCTTCTAAACAAGTGCAAATGGAGACATGGAAAGTTTCATTTACTCAAGACTATGAATCCAGTTAGCAGCTGAAGAGTGAACAACCTCCAGGAGCTCTGGTTTCTAGTTATCTGTTTTCTGACTCTCAAGTATAAAATATCTTAATGTGTATTTAGATTTCAATGCTCTTAAGTTTTTTGAGCATGGGTTATACTTTGTTACTGTAGTTGACTTGTGAGTTTGGAACTTTTTCCTTTGTTTAAGTCTCTCTTCATTTAAATAACAATGCAATGATCCCTGCTGTTTCAGTCTTCATTTCTGAAAAGATGAGCTCTGAAACGAAATGATTATGCAAATGAATTAATAAATGATGTTCAAATTTGGATTTCTTATACATGGAAAAGTCTTTCATATACCTACCTGTTTTCAGGATCAGACCCTTAAGGCTTAATATGAAAAGGAAAATAGAATTCATTTGATCTTGCAATAAATTGTCAGGTGTTTCAACCCTTGTTCAGAGGGAGCCTCCAGGAGGGTGCAGACCTATGCTGTATCAAGAGGTATCTCCAAATATCTGGACTTTTTTTGTGTACTTAGAAGGCTGTAACAACTGCCACTGCTAGTGAATGAACTATACCGGAAAATTAATACTATGCAATATGCTGAATAATGACCCTATTTTAATTTGTAGATTGTTTGTTGGCAGCAATCCATGACAGTATTAACTTCTAACATCATTACTGACTGTCTCAAACTGACAATGACTGATACTTTACAGCAGGCTGATAGGCAATTATTATAGTGTACACACCAATGAGCTCTGTGCTCAGTAAAGCTAACAGTGCAATGTTTCTGGAGCTTCTGGAGGTAGAGGAGATGCATATGTAAACCTGCTTTTTAATTAGATCTATATTAGGACCCACTTTTCATCTCATCTCTCAACCCCAAAACATAGAAGATTGGCTATAAGTTTGTTAATATTTCTCTGTTAGGCTTGATGTTCCTCAGTCACATACATGTAGAAGAGCCATAGACAAAGCCTATCTGAAAGCACCACTCAGACAGGTGCGACCTCCACTATGTCTGCCCAGGTCTGACTGACTGACCTGCTAAGATCTGGAAAACAAAGAAGTGATAAGGAACTTTCTTGTTTGGCTGTCTCTGACTTCACCCATTGTGTAACACAGATAAAGTGGGAGAGCAGAGTCCAAAGGAAAGCCCGGTGACAGCGATTAATTGGCCCCAGGTATGGTGAAAGCCAAAGGGATTGTCCCCAGCTTCATGATTAACAGGGCAATTAGTGGTTTATGATGACAATGTATACAGAAAACAATGCACAGTTGGAATAATAGCCCCTCAGGGATGGAGCGGCACACAGAGAAATGCCCGGTGGTCTGGAGGAGATGAGAGAGCCAGGCCACCACCCTCTTAAAGGGTTGGAGTGAGTGTCCCCTCCCCTAGGGGTGCCCTGGGTTCTGCTAGTCCATGCTGGGCAGGGAGCAGGGGGCTTGCTTGGTTCGAGTGTGTTGTGTGTGCTGCAGAATAAGAATCTTTGAATAGAAATGGCTCTCCACCCATGATGCCTGTCCTGCTTATTAAGTTTTATGCTGTGTGTCACTGAGTGGTATTGTTTGGCCCTTCTGCCCACACCAGCTAAATTTACCTGTGACAAGAAATCAAAGAAGAAAGGCTTACTTTAAAAAGTGCAAGAATATGAAGCCAAAGCTAGAGCCCAAATGCTGTGAGAATGAAATTAAGAGCAGCGAAAGAATACTGCTATACCAGAAGATATTTTCCAGGCTATCATGAGACCCTCTACTTTCCTGTGAGCAGGGTGTGAAATCTTTCTCTACAGCACGTCATCTCCCTGTTGAATTGTTATTCACAAAAATAGGATTAAGTATTAAATAAAATGAAATAAAATGTCAAGTACATATATATTCAACATATAATTCTTAAGCAATTGAAGCACTTCAAACTAGATAATAAAGTGAAATCAAATCACTTGTGACTTTCCACATTATGCGTATTTGCCAGGCAGCTGAAAACATTTGTCAGTGTTGCATGTTTTTACTTGGTACCAAGTTGCTGTGATTTAAAGTTCTTGGACTCTTAGCTTAAGGTACATATTTTCTCAGTGACAGTTACCTGGTTAAAATTTGTTATTAGACATGAATAGTAGGTAGGTGTTTCAGGACTTTTAATGCTTCTCCTCTGTGGTGCTGATTCCTCTGTGGTGCTGATTTTTTTGTAATTCTGTGTAGTGTGGGTGTACCTATCACTGCAGATTTTCTGTGTTGTACCCAGTTCAGTTTCATTCTTCCAGCCTGAGCTTGGTATGTACAGAGCTGAATATTAAACATGTTGGAAAACTTAAATTAACAATACTTTATCAGATCTTAAGTACTCACTGAATTTCATTTTACTTATGTCTTCAAGATACTGCAGAGAAAAACACTTCTTTAAAATCTTAGCATTTTTGATATAACAGAAAAGAGGTGGAGAAGATAGAAACAGGCAGCTATATCTAGTGGCACGGAAGACAAATTGTATAATCAGAAATCCCGATGTGCCATTGCCATATTCATTTATCATTAGGAGACATATTTCAAAACAGAAAGGGGAGTAAACTCTTTTACCTCTCATATAGAAAAAGGAGTTGAAGATCACAAAAAAAATATTCTTTGTTAAAGGTTACAGATCTGTTGGCCCTTCATTAATTTATCTTTGAGATACAGTCGAAAATACATTTGTACCAAGCTTGCATAGTTTATCCCTTCAGATCTTGACTTGTTACAATATTCAGTTATCAGAAATGTGTACTCCTTTTTCTAAATTCCTTGCTTAGAGGAAGTGATCTTTTTCCCTAGAATAAACAGTCCACAGTGTGAGGAAATAACAACCCTAGCAATGTAAAACTGCAAAAGACTTATAGCTGGCTGTATTTCTTCACAAATAAAGAGTTACATTTACATGCGAGAGGCAAACATTGCTGAAAAACACCTGATGGTCAGCACCAATAGACAGTTCTTCAATTTTGTGTCTGTCATAGTATAAAGAAAGTGCTTTTGGGAGTGATATGTTAATATTGAAAATTTTTTGATGACTTATACCATAGTATCTGATTCTCAGGGAGGATTCCAGGTCTCAGGGTGATTTCATGGAGGATCAGTTGAGAAAGTATATTGAAGATAGCTGTATTTATTTATGTGACAACTCATCTTAAACACTGTGCCGCAGCAGAGAAGAAATAGTTCAATGCAGTTAATATCACATAAAGCAACATCTTGGCTATAGAATGAACTTTCACGGTCTGGTAAAATGAATTTATTACTGTTGCCTATTTATTATTTATGACGTGCTAAAGACCTAGAAATCCCATTCAGGATCAGTACCCAGTTAGGCATGGGTTGTGTAGACAGATAAGAATAAGACAATTCCTGCCTCCATACGCTTTACAAGTAATTACTTGCAAACTCTGATCCCCTTGACAAGAGTAAGTCTGTTAGATTCTCAGGAAGCACTATGAATGTAGAGATTACCTTGCTGAAATCCTGAACATGAGTTAATCAGTGTATCAGGTATGTTACAAGGATTACAAACAGATGAACAGACATATAGTTTTCTGGATCCATAATACTCAACCCTGTAACAAAGAAGGGAAAATAGACAGAAATTTGCAGATAAGTCTCAAAACTGTGACAATGTGCTTGTGTGTCCAACTGCAAGACACCACTTAAATGATTTCTTACGAATGTAATGTTAAAATTTAAACTGGAGATTTTAATTCTGCCTATATGAATTTATAAAGACAGCTCTTCTATTACTTTTAGTGAAGGCACAGCTTTAGCTTTTTTAGGTTTGATATAGAGTCCAGTGAAATTATTGAAAAGTGTTCTAGTGACTTCACTGAGGTATGAATTATGCCCAATATGGTTATGCTGTAGCTCATGTGGCCTGTTCGACTATTGAACTCTGGAAGAATATTGATTTCTATTTTTCTGATGAAGGTTGGGTTAACTAACTACTTTTTGAGGAAAGGAATAGGTTGTGGCTGTGAACTGGAGAAAAAACATTTCATCCTCTTTAATTGGTTCTTATTCGCACATGAACACATTACTTTAAGACAACTTTTGGAAGTTCCTCTAATGCTGTTCCTGAAATCTCATTTCCAGTGTCTGGACACTGTATCAAATAGCTCAGCCTACAGGACCACAATTATCACCCGCAAAACACACATTGTATCTTTACCCTCTCATTGATCTTTTTAGTTAGTATAAAGCAGTCCACATCTTATGAATAACTAAGCATATTTTTATCACACATAAACATTTCCTTACCTGTACGATACAACTGTAGTTTTATAACGAGCTTCTTAATTGTTTGCTTATTAACAAGACAACACCAAACAAAACAAATAAACCCCTTATTCTTTCTAAACACTAAACTTTTACTCAAATCTTCCAAATGCCTTTTTCCTTGTACATTCTCTGGCACTGAGCAAAAGTGATGTATTGGCATATTATTGTAGTCCACAGTATGTATGCTTGTAGAAATCTATCAAACCATAAAATAATAATAAAAAAGCCATTTCCACTCAGAGAGTTAGCACAGAAACTCCAAATGCCATTCAAAAGGTTTATATTTCCTTGTACATTCACTTCTATCTCAGGGATTATCATGGTAAAACCATGAATATTCAGACCTGTTGACACTCGTATGCATGAACACTTTTACATATCAGAGCATGCACTACACAGTCAGTTGTCATATTCCTAAGCATTTGTAAGATTCAGCTTTACGTAAAGTGACAGCTTTTGTTATTTCTTGTGCACAGAAACATTTCCAGACACTTCTATACTTTCAACCATTTCCATACTCCTAGAGGTAGTATTTCTAAAATATATCTGCAACTAACAAAGTTGTTGGGAATTATCACCGAGATAAAAAAAAAAAAGTTAGAACACTGTTTTCAACACTCTAAACTCAGAAACTTCAGGTTCAAGTTATTGCCACTTTCTGGTTTTGTTTGTTTGTTGAGTTGTTTGTTTTTTGTTGTGGTTGTTTTTTTCTTTTGTTTTAACTGAAAGTGAATCCGATTAATATTTTCAATTTTTCCATTTTTGGCAGTCAAAGATTCTGAATAATGACATTGTCAAGAGTAGTTCTTTATTTAATTTTATGGTACACAAGTTCTCATGTAAGTATTGCCATCTTTTGCATATTACTGATTTTTTAAATTAAATACTAGAATAAGATCATCTATATTTTTATTGAGTGTTTTTTTAAAGCCTCAATGTCTTAGAATTTATGAAGAAGTAAGTATGGCTAGTTTTTGGAAAACTACATTTTACGCACAATACATTCTCCGTTTAAAAGTGTCTCCTAAGGGCAAAAGCTGTTAGTACTAACGTTTTAATGAGAACAGGTAGTCTCTTAACTCTGTATTTTCCTGAAGAATAGTTTGCACTTTGCCCTCAACACCTAGGTGATTGTGCTTTTTTAATATTCACTTTACATTAAATATAAGATAGTTCTGGTCACATGTGTGGTCTTTTCTGATGTTGTTCATACACTTTTAGTGTTGTTTCTGTATGTCTTATGCTTTCCATAATGCTTCCTTGCACAGAAGTGATGGGTGTAATTGGGAAAGGGGTAATGAAGCTGTAATACCTGACATAATATGATTTATGCTGCTGTAATTCATATTTGTCTGTTGTTAATGTGTTTGTATGCCATCCAATTGCTAAGGCTGAATTATAGAAATGTAGATCACACATTTACATGTTATCAGGCTTAAAAGTCACTTTGCATAACAGTAGTCCAAATAAAAAGAATTGGAAGTGTTTCTAGAGAAATAATTAATTATTCTAAGTAATTATCATGACTATTCTGTTTTTCCCCTCACTGAAAAAAAAACAGGACCTTATGACACACCACTGAAATCAATGAACAGTTTACTATCAGTATCAATGGACATGAAATTGGACATATTTCATCAGTGGGTTTTTCATGAAAAATTACAATAGGATTTAGTCTTAATTCACTAAAAATGATATGAAATTAGAATAAATATATTTAAAACCTCATAAAAGTCTACTTCCTAGTACAAGCTACTTTAATGAGTTGTTCAAGACCTACTGCAGGCTTTAGCAGGAAGGTCAGCATTGAATACATAATTTCTCTCTCCTCGCTCCTGCCTAGCAGCAGAGTTCAACAATGCTTCAGAGGCAGCTTACCTTCTGAAGTTTTAATACTTCTAATTTACTTTCTGAAGAGAAGGTGAAACTTTACAGCGGACCAGCTGCCTCTGACAAATTTGTTACCGGTAGTGATCTAAATGGGAGAGGAATCCATGGCACTCATCTTTCATGCAAGATTTATATGAACTATGGATGACTGTAGGTAGCTGAATTTCAAAAGTGGACGATCCTGTTTCTGCCTCATCTGGACATTGCATGTTGTAGCAGTTTAAAACCAGCAGGGATGTTTTCAAGTCAAGTTTCTTTATATAAAAAGCTAAATTTGGATTACAAACTTGACTCTTGATTTGACTTTTCAAGCACAAATGCTACTTGAAAGTAGCCCTGTGTGCTCTGCACTAAAACACAAATACATCTGGTTGTTTAGGGGAACTTCAGCTTTTTTCCTTCAGCCATTAGTTTAGCAAGAAAGCAGTTCTTCATATCAGAGTTTTCTGGTCACATATAAAATTCTGTAACCAAGGAAACTATCAAGCACGTTAGATGAGCTTGTGCTGAAGTTCAAAAATCAAAGTATCTTCTAGAGATTTAAAAACAAGCAAAGAACTCAAGCACTGATAAGAATATGTTTTTTTAAAGCTTGGGTTAATTAAAATGTTTTATTTATTTATTTATTTATTTATTAATTTATTTATTTGGAGAATCCATTGCGTAAGTAAAATTCAGCTTAATATCTTACTCTTACACTGAGAGCTGTAGTGCTTTATGTTCATCTTGACAACTTTCCTTTCTCTTGCACTTCTTGTTAGAAACATAAGTTGTCCTCAAGATGGCCCTATGGCTAAATAGACCCAGAAATGTCATGGCTTTGAAAGCCTGGGAAGCCACACATAGACGTTGGCCTACATGTTCTTAGGAGTTGTAATGTGTTCTACTTACACAAAACACAATACACACTAATACACACTATTGCAGCTATTACTTTTTTTTAACTGAGATGTGAAACAGAATTCTTAATCTTTCAAATCTATTTTAAACTGGAGTATGTATTACTTAAAGAATGTTTTGCCAGAAGACTGAGAAGTGACTATTTGTGCCTGCTCCATCTGGAGTCTTACCATTGATTGCAATGGGAGTTCAGCTAAACCCTTAATACACAACATTTTCTTTCATAGAAGAGCATCTGCATACAGGTCATTTAATCTATTCTCACACTAATGTAAGGTTATTTCCCTACAGTAAATGCACTGGCTAGTTTCGTTTAAAATATCACAAAAAATTGTCACCTGTTCTGAAATTCTCCTCGGGACTGTTTTCAAGCTTAACACATTGTATCACACCAATTTTATCATTTTACTGAGTAATTTTGAAAAAAAAAAAGAAAAAAAATTGTTCCCTCCAAGTTCCCTGAGGTTTGACTCATATTCTTTATAAACCTATTCTGCTTGCAATCCTGCTATTCTCAAGTTACTTATAATTTCTTTATATGTGTTCCATTACTTAATGGAATAGAAATTGGATTTAAAGATCCTAACTACCTGTCTTTTTTCTTTACAAATCAATATCAGATTGGCTTCTCATAGGTGTTCTTCTTTCATAATTTTCCAAAAATAGCTACCACCACTGTTTACTTAGTCACTGCACTGTGATTTCTCAAATATATCTGGAGGCAAAATTGGCTTGTCTCTTTCTTATTGTGAAAGAATGTGCTCTTAGCTGACTGGTAGCATCATACTTTTCTTTTAAAGAAGCAGAATTCACAAAAATTAGAGGAAAGATTTATCATTAATGTAATAAAATGAAACAATATAATTGTGTATTTCTGATCATTTAAATCTCCATAAAAATTACAAACTAATTTTAAAACTAAGTCAAACATATTCAGTAAAACGCATGTATGAAAAAGCAAAGTTTAGCTGAATGTAAATTTTTCAGATTCCAAGCTCTTAGTTGTAGTATCCTTTAGGAGGACACATCCAAAACAAACTTCCTGAGTCATCAAATCATCTGTAACTGCAGGCTATCAAATTTATCAAGCTCTATTTTAAACAGATATGTCAACTTTTTTCCAACTGCTTTTTCTGATTTCCCAGTAAAATCCACTGTTTACAAGTTCTTTAGAATCTGTACCTTCATGGTCTCTTTAGAAATCTCATCCGTAAATAAAAGTATATGCTCCACATCATTGTTTGCTTTCCTACTTCTCCTTCACAGGAGGGTACCTTCTCCTGTGGGTACCCTGCTACATTTTAAAACTGTATCCTGTGTTGCTGGAAGCAATGGGGATTTCAGCACTGATTTCAAACGTGCAGAATATTCACAGTACCCTCAAACACACTTGATCCTCATTAGATAGGAGATAATTTTTAAATAGTAAAGTCATACTCAGATGTTCAAGAGAAGTCATAAAGTGGAATGAAGCATGTTCTTAATTCATTGTGAAGAAAAGGAATCTGTGTAAAGCAGTAACATGCATTAAAGGACCTTTTTCTTTTTTTTTTTTACTAAAGCAAAAAAACTTTCCAAACTGATAAGTAATATACTGGCATAGGCCATGAGAATTACTTTTATTTCAAGTTGGAGGAGTAGTCATCTGTAATATTTCAGAGAACATTTTAAACCATGAAAACTTGGTTAATGATGCTTTAGATGCAGGCAGCCTAGCGGGAGAACCCAGCAGGATGCACATTCTGATTTCATTACATTCTATGTGTGTAGGTAAGGGGGAAATTAATCTCACAAAACTTTAGCTGTTTAAAAGCTAGACATCAAGTTAAAGCTGTTTATCTAGGTTTTCTCCATAGCAAAACGTTATATACCTTTAGAGTGTGATCCATCCCAGCTCAGATTAATTGCATATGTCTATCTTCCTCTGTGGAGAATAGATGGTGCCTTGATGGCAAAGCCAAATGATTATTTTTCAGATGGCTAATATTAGATTAAATGAATCCTACCTCAAGCTTAACACTCCCTAGACAGCCTGCTCAGCCTTCAGTCCTACATATGAAAATAGTAAATAAATTGCATGCGTATGAGGAATGCCTGCACCTGATGGCCCAGTCCTGCAACTGGAAGGTACTAAGGGGCCTTCATGGTCCAAAAGGCTGGTTTCACTGTCTCTGAATTTTACAATATTCAGTTTAAATGAAAACTTCAAAGTAACTGTAAATTTGGATTCTAGATCTCACTTCAAAACACCTGATTCTAGGTGCAGCTTCCAGATTATATTTAAAGATTCAGATAAACGCAAGTTGTAATCTACTATTGTACAGTGTATGTAGTTAAAACTACCTAAAATTTGTGTAGTTTAAATGCTAACCCGGTCATTTTGTTTTGTTATTTTAAACTCGGTCTGAATTAGATTCTTTTGTTCCTTGGCCTAACATTTAATTGTTGTTGAGAAACATGATGAGAGTTATGATGTCTTTGGGGGCTGTATCAATTTATGGTCACAAACTAAAGCAGTGAAGTTCCGAGTAGGCATTAGGAACAGAGTTTTCATTATGAAAATAATCAGGCATTGAAACAGGTTGCCCAGAGAAGTTGGTGAAAACCTTGGAGGATTTCAGGACCCTACTAAATAAAGCCCTGAGCAACCTGCTCTGAATTCAATGTTAACTAACTCTCCTGTGAGCAGGATCTTGAACTAGGTGAACTCCCGAGGTCGCTACCAACCAGAATGCTTCTTTGATACTATGTTTACCCCTCTGGATGCAAAGATTCTTGACATGCCGAGGTAGCTTCACAAACTCCTAGAGAGAACTGGGACACATCTGGTATTTGCAGAGCACATAGCTGCTAATGATGAATGGATCAGTTCTGGAGAGAACCATCGGCTGTGAACTCCACCCAGAGTTGAGGTCTTCATTGCATTGCTTGGTGTGATCTATGTGCAATGCCAACCAGAGACAGAATATCCTCAGGTGTCTGAGAAATTTATGTAAGAAAGAGGATTTTAAATTTAGTAATAGGATACAGCAAAAGTATTTGGAATAGAATTAAGGCAGGAAATAATGAGATCAGTGGAATAAGAAAATAAATATTTATGGTCAGCAGGCCACTCACAAATAAGCAACTTGACCAAATGTATATAGAATTTAGCCACACCAAACATAGCACACAATCTCAGTAGCTTGAATACCATACCTAAAGATTTTAAAATTAGGGCTATATATGATCAACGACCCAGACAGGATGTTGAAAATGATTGTAAAATGGTAAGAAAAGCATAATCATAATCATAATCATAATGGGAGATTTCAATTGCTCACACATAGACTGGGGGAATGTTGTGCTATAAAGCATTATATTTTTTTAAACTCAAATGCTTTTTGGAGCAATTTGCCTCTAACGAATCAAAGGAATGAAATCTTCTTTCAATTTATTCTTGAGAAAGGCACAATACCTGATCCAAGAATTATTTTAATAGGGGACTGTGGTGATTTGTTGCTTTAGAGAAGTAAAAAAACAAGTTTGTAATTCAACAGAACAAAGTTTTATTTTTCTTTTAAAAGAGAAATGCCATAAAAGTAAGGAAAACAGTTAAAAGATTATCTAAACAGCAGCTAAAAGGATAAAATGTTTTCAGGAGGCATGAGAAATGTCTAATAAATTTTATTCAGCATTTAGGATAACAAAAAGAAAAAAAAGAAGGGACTCAAACACTATTATCAACTGAGTATGTCTAACCAGAAGAGTGAAGAAAGCGGTAAGTGGTAGAGAAGCTTTCTTCCTAAAGTGGAAGTCCTCTCCAAATGAATAATCCAGAAAAGAGCATTAACTCTTGATATCTAAATGTAGAATCACAATAAACCAAGCCAAAAAAAGATTCTCAGGAACACCTTGTAAAAACTGTTGCAATAAAGTGCTTTCTAAGTGCCCTGGAAGTCAGGCAACTGTTAGAGATGGTGGAGCCCAAAACTGTCAAGGTGTACAAGGAGCATCCAATGATATTAAAGCCATAACAGACATTATTAGTGATATGAGTCTGAGGAACTCTTTCTAACTGAACTGAAATTGATGAAAATAAACAAAAACAATTTGCCAGGCAGAGACAGTATTCACCCAAGAGTTCTAAAGGAATTTGAATCTGACATTGTTAAATTACTCATTTCAGTTTATAACCTAGCATTCAAAACAGCTGGAGGAACAGAAGGTGAAAAAGTTATATTAATTTCAAATAGGATATGCTGTATTGAATGAATCAATAGAAATCGTATTAAAGTATGGAATTAGAAGATACATGGATAAGCAACAAATACAGAAGCAGCAATACCTCTTTCAGGAGGAAATAATACATCATAAATAAATTAAAATTATTTAAGATAATCAGAGATGACATTAATAAGTCTGAGCTGAGTGATGTCATGTGTTTCAAGTTCAAAAAAGGTATGAACTGGAAAAGTTCAGTAAAAATTCTTAAAGGCACTATGGTGGGATAGAAGGGAAAATCTAGCTGGTCTTGTAGTAACTGTTAAAATCTAGGAAAAATTAAACAGGAATAATTTTCATTTTTCACTGTAAAAGTGGGCTACCAGTGGGGTCCCTCAAGCAGTTTGTGCTCTTCAACATATTTGCAAATGGTCTAGTAAAGATAATGGATACTGGGGTCACAGGGGTTTCTGGTTAAACAATTATGAAATGATTTTGAATAGATTAAGACAAATGTACCTGGAATGAACAGTTGAAAGACCTTATGATACTAGGGATGGAATTAATCTAATCTAAGTTTAACTGTTTAGAAGTTTGATATCCAGACTAAACTTGGCATTTAAGATTCCAGTACAAAGAGATATGTGTGCAAAGAGATATGTACTTTAGGAAGATGGTCCATCCATTTCATCTTACAGAAAGATGAATCACTTTCTTTGCTGTTTATAGGGAAATCTTAGATAATAAACTTAGGCCTGATACTTTACTTTTTTATAGCTGTGAGGAGAAATCCATACAAGTAATCTGGGCAATGAAATGCCAGATAAAATTCAATGCAAATAAATGCTAAGTAACGCATATGAGCAATATAAAACTCTCTATATATGCAGCAATGAGTGTATGTATATATACTAAATTATGCGTACTAATTTATTCAGAAAATAGATTTTAAATTCATACAATGTACATGGATGGTTCTTTAAAATCGGTAGTTAAGTGACCAGAAGTAAAAAATGCAATGTAAAGTAGGAGTTATCTGAAAAGAAATAGATATTAAAAGCTAGAAAAATATCATCACAGCATTATGTAAATCAAAATCACATTCATCTCCAGCACATAAGCCAAATTAGTTAGGGGAAAAAAAAAAAGCAAGAAACAATGACTCAGATCCTCAGGCACATAAACTGATGGATAACTGCCAATTTCAATGGAGTTGCAATGTCTGAAGAGCCAGCTCTAGATGTTTTCACAACCCCCTGTAAATTTACTATTTGCTAGTCTGACAGCTCTTACACATATATAATTCCATTTTAAATACATTCTTTAGTGACAGCATAAAGTCACATAGCTGTGCATGTTGTTTCTGCGTGGCACACTATGAGCAGGTTTTTTGTGAACTGAAATGTAATGATATCTCATTGGGCACTGTTTTTTGCTATTATTACTAGGCACACACCTCTTCCAAGGCTGGATGGCTGGCAAGAGAAATGTCCTCATTAGCCTTTGTTTCTTGTCAGGATAATCTTAGCAAAATAGAACTACTAGATTGCTGCATTTTTCTTACTAATATTTATGTATTAATCTGGGTTTTTAATCTGTGTTTCTTATCAGTTTTGGTGAGCCTTGAGACCAGTTCTTAACTCTGTATTTTTCACTTTAAAGAGTATTCTCCTGCTTATCAAGACTACCCATTCCTTCAAAATGAAAATTTATATTCAATTCTACATGGCATATGCTTTCACCTTCCCAGCTACCCTTTTACACAACAGATATGGGGCTCTGGAACTTGAGGGTCAGGCTAACCAGGATATAGATGAAAGTCCATCCAGGGGGTTGCCTAGGGAGAGACAGTCTGCCCCATGTGTCACAACTACATCTATTAAAATAAAAAGGAGGGTAATTGTCATAGGCAATTCCCTCCTGAGGGGAAGAGAGGGCCCAATATGCCGACCAGACCCAATCCACAGGGAAGTCTGCTGCCTCACTGGGGCCCGGGTGAGAGAGGTCACCAGGAAACTCCCTGGTCTGGTACAACCCACTGATTATTACCCGCTGTTGGTTTTACAGGTTGGCAGCGACGAGGTTATACAAAGAAGCCTAAAAGTGATCAAGAGGGATTTCAGAACACTGGGGCGACTGGTTGAGGGATCGGGAGCACAGGTAGTGTTTTCCTCAATCCCTTCAGTGGTGGGGAGGAACACTGAAAGGAACAGGCTTGGGGACGAGTGGCTGGAAAGCTGCCCCGCAGAAAAGGACCTGGGGGTGTTGATTGACAGCCGGCTGAAGATGAGCCATCAGTGTGCCCAGGTGGCCAAGAAGGCCAACAGCATCCTGGCCTGTATCAGAAATAGTGTGGCCAGCAGGAGTAGGGAGGTGATCGTGCCCCTGTACTCGGCGCTGGTGAGGCCGCACCTCGAATGCAGTGTTCACTTTTGGGCCCCTCACTACAAGAAGGACATTGAGGTGCTGGAGCGTGTCCAGAGAAGGGCGACGAAGCTGGTGAGGGGTCTGGAGCACAAGTCTTATGAGGAGCGGCTGAGGGAGCTGGGGTTGTTCAGCCTGGAGAAGAGGAGGCTGAGGGGAGACCTTATCGCTCTCTACAACTACCTGAAAGGGGGTTGCAGAGAGGTGGGTGTTGGTCTCTTCTCCCAAGTGACTAGCGACAGGACAAGAGGAAATGGCCTCAAGTGGTGCCAGTGGAGGTTTAGACTGGATATTAGGAAAAATTTATTTTCTGAGAGAGTGGTGAAGCATTGGAACAGGCTGCCCAGGGAAGCGGTGGAGTCACCCTCACTGGAGGTGTTCAAGAAACGTGTGGATGTGGCATTGCGGGACATGGTTTAATGGGCATGGTGGTGTTAGTTGATTTTTGGACTTGATGATCTTACATGTCTTTTCCAACCTCAGTGATTCTGTGATTTAAAGAAATACACTGTCTAATGACTTTGTCATGAGTTTGCTTTTTCTTCCTTATGAGTATTTTGGAGCAAATTAAATGCCTGATATGAAGCATACTGAAATCAAGCCCTAAGTCTTCTAGTAGACCTAACATAATTGTTGGAAAAGTTTTGATGAAAAATTAATATTAGAAAGCACGCAAAATGCAGAGGAACATTGAAAGTTAGCTACAGATGAAGAGCCTACTTCAGTAGTTCAATTTCAAAGAACTAGTACTCTGCTTTTACACTTTTTTTTTTGTTTTAGTTACACATCATCTTTTATGGTATCTTTGGCATGGTTAAAGAGTGCAGATATAGTGTATTCCTCAAAAGAAAAGTCTATGCTAAGTGACAGTAGGAACTGTTGGTTAGCCATTGCAAAAAAACTTTTGATTACAGAAGTATATACTTTGGCTGCTATTTCTAAAATTAAGTACCCTCAAGGGATTTGACTGAAAATGTCAATTGAGGTATGACAGATAGCTTGTAAAAACATTAGCAGTGTTTCATGTTCTACCACTGTTCATTATGTTTAAACTAGAACTCTACTTAGATATTGTATGATACTCCACATATTATTTAAAGGTGGTTCCCAAAATGTTAGATATGAAGTAATGTTTCTTCTGGGCAGGTACATATGCTTTCAGATTTGTCATATAATTGAGACGAAAAAGATTAGAAAAGATAATGAAAACAAGGTTGGTAACTAAATAAATTTTCTCAAATTAATTTGTCAGTGTTTACAGAGTTAGTTTCTATGGCCCAAACACAAGATTTGTTTTTGCCTACTTGTATGCAAAAAGTATAAAGATGTTACTGAGGTTCTAGGAAGAAGACAACAGTTTTGTTGTATATTCTAGAAGCTTAAAAAAAAAAGTCCCAAGCACAGACTATTGTGAAATAACACCACCTTTGGAAGTCTCATAAGAAAGTCTGGTATGATTTTTCTGTATCCATATGATGTCAGAAAAGTAGAAAAATCTATAAACACCAACAATAATAAGAGTATTATTAACAAAGTCCACAGCCTATACCTCTGAATACTTTTCCTTTGGAAATCTTTGGCATATACGATATAAACAGAACTTACAGTTGCAACACTGCCAGAAATAAGTCAAAAGCACCGTTCAGTTTTATGTCACACATTTGTGACTGAAATAAATACCAAGTTAAAGAAAAAAAAACATATCAGAAGTAAAAGCTTGAAAAAAGTTGAAAGTAAGGCATAATATATTTAGGGATGGAACTCAAAATACTGGCTAATTCCCATACTAGTCGGTTTACTTCTCATGTGACAACAAGACAAAATATGTCCTATACAGTCCATATGTCCTTATTCACATGTGACTTAATATTTTCATAGAACAATGTTATTAGCTCAGATGGCCTCTTTCCAGTTTGTGTCTAACTGTTCATCAACTTTGTCATCTACATCATCATACACCAACCATTCTTCTGCCAGGCAGAGATTGTGCTGAGAGATAAAATTGCTTCAGACTGACATTACAAGGGTTAAATAACAAATAGCAGTAGCAGCTGTTCAGATACTTTATTTCTTCCTGGTGGGGAAATGACTGTTACCATGCTGCCTGCCAGATTGAAAGAGAGAGAGAGAAAAGAAGCAATTCCTCTGATCTGTTCTCAAAGGTGACAAAACCTCATATTGAGTGTTCTGTTAATATATTTCACCATTCATTTACCTTTCTGTTTTGAGTTTTTGAAAATATTGATGAAACTGGGCTCCATTTGAAATGAAACCAAGTACAGATATTGGAATTAGATGCAAGGTTAGCCTGAAGCTGGCAGTCAAAAGCTCAGTGATATTCCCACTTCCTAACTGTGAATTTCCAGCTTCATCACAGAATGGAATGAAAACACATTGCTTTTTTGTCATTTGCCATCTTAATAGCTCTTCCATAAAGAAGGAAGGAAGGAAGGAACGAACGAACGAACAAGGAAGAATACTCAGCTCCTTGCTTTATTCCATTTAAACCAATAGACTTATTTATAAAGTAAGACTCAAATACATTCAATATCAATTTAGCTACTCAAGTGAAGTAGTCTAAAATTCAGGAAATTCAGTCAGCAGAACTGCTACCTTGGACTTCCAGAGGGCTGACTTCGGCCTGTTTAGGAGCCTGGTGGACAGAGTCCCTTGGGAGGCAGTCCTGAAGGGCAAAGGAGTCCAGGAAGGCTGGACACTCTTCAAGAAGGAAGTCTTAAAGGTGCAGAAGCAGGCCATCCCTATGTGCTGGAAGACGAGCTGGCAGGGAAGAAGACTGGCCTGGCTGAAGAGAGAGCTTTGGATGGAACTCAGGAAAAAGAAGAGAGTTTATGACCTCTGGAAGAAGGGGCAGGCAACTCAGGAGAACTACAAGAATGTTGTGAGGTTTTGCAGGAAGGAAATTAGAAGGGTCAAAGCCCAACTAGATCTTAACCTGGTGACAGCCGTAAAAGACAAAAAAAAATGTTTCTATAAATATAGTAGTGACAAAAGAAGGGCTAAGGAGAATCTTCATCCTTTCTGGATGCAGGGGGAAACATAATGACAAAGGATGAGCAAAAGGCTGAGGTACTTAATGCTTTTTTTGCCTCGGTCTTTAATAGTAAGACCAGTTGTTCTCAGGGTACCCAGCACCCTGAGCTGGAAGATAGGGACAGGGAGCAGAATGAAGCCCCCACAATCCAAGGGAAATGGTTAGCGACCTGCTACACCACTTAGACACCCACAAGTCTATGGGTCCAGATGGGATCCACCCAAGGGTACTGAGGGAGCTGGCGGAAGTGCTTACCAAGCCACTTTCCATCATCTACCAGCAGTCCCAGCTAAACAGTGAGGTCCCAGTGGACTGGAGGTTAGCAAATGTGGCGCCCATCTACAAGAAGGGCCAGAAGGAGGATCTGGGAACCTACAGGCCTGTCAGACTGACTGACCTTGGTGCCGGGGAAGATTATGGAGCAGATCATCTTGAGTACCATCACACAGAACGTACAGGACAACCAGGTGATCAGGCCTAGTCAGCATGGGTTTATGAAAGGCAGGTCCTGCTTGACTAACCTGATCTCCTTCTATGACAAGGTGACCCACTTAGTGGATAAGGGAAAGGCTGTGGGTGTTGTCTACCTAGACTTTAGTAAAGCCGTTGACACCATTTTGCACAGCATTCTGCTGGAGAAACTGACTGCTCATGGCTTGGATGGGTGCACTCTTCGCTGGGTAAAAAATTGGCTGGATGGCCAGATCCAAACGGTTGTGGTGAATGGAGTTAAATCCAGCTTGCAGCCAGTCACAAGTGGTGTTCCCCAAGGCTCAATATCGGGGCCAGTTTTGTCAAATGTCTTTGTCAATGATCTGGACAAGGGCATCAAGTGCACCCTCAGTAAGTTTGTACACGACACCAAGTTGGGCGGGAGTGTTGATCTGCTGGAGGGTAGCAAGGCTCTTCAGAGGGATCTGGACAGGCTGGATGGATGGGCCGAGGCCAATTGGATGAGATTCAACAAGGCCAAGTGTCAAGTCCTACCACTGGGTTACAAAAACCCCATGCAATGATACAGGTTTGGGGACGAGTGGCTGGAAAGCTGCCCCGCAGAAAAAGACCTGGGGGTGTTGATAGACAGCCGGCTGAATATAAGCCAGCAGTGTGCCCAGGTGGCCAAGAAGGCCAACAGCATCCTGGCCTGTATCAGAAATAATGTGGCCAGCAGGAGTAGGGAGGTGATCGTGTTCAGTTTTGGGCCCCTCACTACAAGAAGGACATGGAGGTGCTGGAGCATGTCCAGAGAAGGGCGACGAAGCTGGTGAGGGGTCTGGAGCACAAGTCTTATGAGGAGCGGCTGAGGGAGCTGGGGTTGTTCAGCCTGGAGAAGAGGAGGCTGAGGAGAGACCTTATCACTCTCTACAATTACCTGAAAGGGGGTTGCAGCGAGGTGGGTGCTGGTCTCTTCTCCCAAGTGACAAGTGATAGGACAAGAGGAAATGGCCTTAAGTTGCGCCAGGGGAGGTTTAGATTGGGTATTAGGAAAAATGTCTTCACTGAAAGGGTTGTCAGACATTGGAACAGGCTGCCCAGGGAAGTGGTGGAGTCACCATCCCTGGAGGTTTTTAAAAGATGTGTGGATGAGGAACTTAGTGACATGGCTAAGTGGTGGACTTAGCAGTGTTAGGTTGATGATCTTAATGGTCTTTTCGAACCTAAATTATTCTATGATTCTATGATTCTATGAAAAATGGGTTGATGAATTCTGGCTGTTCATGTCTCCAATGATTAGAGGAAATGTAAGCCAACTAGGGTCTTAATTATACCTGAAAATTATGTTTCTTTGCTTAGTGAACTACTGGTTCTAACATGATTACTGGATTTCTGAATTCCTCCCTGAACACTTCTGGGCTGTTTAGTGTCCAGGAATTTGAGCTGGTTGGGACAAGTATAAGTGTGACATGTCCTGGAAGTCTTAGAAGCAGTGCATTCACAAGGTAGAGGTGCTTTGCACACTTATTTAAAGCACGTTAAAGTTGTTGTACACATGCAGATCAGCTTCATCATCCAAGTACAATGGCTTTGTCAATTTTTAGACAGAATTCTAGGCATCCTGGTCTCCTTGTGTATGTGAAAAAGAGATGCTCTGCACATTTGAAGAGTCTGTTAGATGGCATGAATATGAGTCCAAATTGCTACTCAAGAAAGCTTATCTGACCTTAAAAAAAGTTAATTTATGGTTGATTCATTATAGGATCAGAAGGGACAGTTAAAACCATCCAGTTGGATTGGATAGACAATTGGACAGAATTTAGATTAACCAATTCCAATAAAAATTGTTCTTTGTCACTAGAAAAAAAATCAAATCAAAACAACTTTGATTTAAGAATTTTTGGTCATGTAGAATCCAGCAAAATTAATTCGTAAAATATTATTATAAATATATGTCTTGGTATACTTTTAATATCAATTTTATTCAGATTATCTTCCAGTTACAGTCTTGTTTACTAGACTGAAGAGCTTTGTATTATCAAGTTTCTGTTTCCCCATGGCTCTTTGATATCTTCTTTGAATCTTGAATCTCAGAATGGACACAATATTCCTGTAATGATTCCTTCACTGACAAAATTAGGATAACATAAACTCCTTATTCTTACATAGTCTACTTTGTCTACCCTAAGGGTGTCTATCTAAGGGTAACATTAGCTTTTTAGTCACAGTGAGGCACTGAGTTAATTTCCAACTGATCATCCCCCACGGTTAAATTATATTATATGAAATCATAGAATTTTATGTTAAATGACTTTACAAAGCTGGAATCTGACCCATTCTGAGTAAGGGTAGTAAAATTTTACCTCCAAATAAAATTTTTAAAAAATAAGCAAATTGACTTCATATATTGTCCCACAGATTGAAATCTTACATCTTAAGGTCAGTCTCTGTCAATCAGAACATGAGGATACAGAGGCAATTTAGTATTCATGTTTTACATTGCACTTAGAAAACACATTTCTTTTTACAGCCAGATGAAGCCCTGTAAATCTTAGAAACTGTGTTTTAGCTGAAAAATCAAAGTCCTTAAGGAACTGTTGACAAGAAACAAAACAAACAGAAATCATGAATAAAGCTAAAAAGATTAAAATAATTTGTTTATGAATAACAAAGCAGAACAGCTCCAAATGGTGGCAAATACAATTCCCTTTTATGTAAAAGGGCACAGCATAATTCAAGTGTATAATATTTGCAACAGCTGTGTCAAATGGCCCACAAACAATTCAGTCTTCACCTCTTTTGTTTCAGTTCCTTTTTCACTTTTAGTTGAGCAAAGATCACAGAGATCTGTTGTATGCCAAATCTGAGGGGGAAAAAACAAACAAACAAACAAACCTGGCACGAAAATCGAAAAGATAGTGTGAAATGAAAGAAAGCTGTAGTTTATATGCATCATATTTTCTTCTGCCACCTACATAGCCATTATTTTATACCATAAATCTGGGAAATGCTTTAAGTAAGCAAAGTAGCTGTCAAGAACGTACTTTTTCTGAGATACCTAATGTAGTTGTAAGCAGGCATTTTGTTTTGCAACATCTCTAAGTTACTACTCCCAAGTATAAAAATATTATAATGCTTATCTTCAGAAATCCTCCTCCCCACTCCCCTCCAAAGATATTTAATAAAACCGAAATTATTATTAAATACCTGCATGCTGGAAACCATTTGTATTTATGGAAATTAACATGTCTTCGCAGAATGCAGCATATTCATTCTTGACTACCATCTCTGTCACCTCATACATTATCTAGCTCTCTCAGCATAAACACTTCTACAGATTTCTCCCATTAAACTATGCCAGCTTTCAGATTCCCAAATTTTTTGAAAATAATGACAAATCATAGAGAGTACTTGACAGCTGTAAATAAAAAACATTCTAGAAGCCTGCCTTATGCAATGCAAAGCTGCAATGGATGGCTATAAGCTCTTCAGTAGGGATAGGCAAGGAAGGAGAGGTGGTGGGGTGGCTCTGTATGTTAGGGAGTGTTTTGATTGTATAGCACTCAATGATTGTGATGACAAGGTTGAATGCTTATGGGTAAGGATGAGGGGGAAGGCTAACAAAGCGGATATCCTGCTGGGGGTCTGTTATAGACCACCCAACCAGGATGAAGAAGCTGACGAAGCGTTCTACAAGCATATGGCAGAAGTCTCACAGTCGCAAGCCCTTTTTCTTGTGGGGGACTTCAACTTACTGGATGTCTGCTGGAAATATAACACAGCCGAGAGAAAACAGTCCTGGAGGTTCCTGGAGTGTGTGGAAGATAACTTCCTGACGCAGCTGGTAAGGGAGCCTACCAGGGGAGGTGCCCTGCTTGACCTGCTGTTTACAAACAGAGAGGGTCTGGTGGGAGAAGTGCAGGTTGGAGGCCGTCTTGGGCTTAGCGACCATGAAATGATAAAGTTCTCAATTCCTGGTGAAGTAAGGATTGGGGTCGGCAATACCACTACGATGGACTTCCAGAGGGCAGACTTCAGCCTGTTCAGGACACTGGTTGAGACGGTCCCTTGGGAGATGGTTCTGAAGGGCAAAGGGATCCAGGAAGGCTGGGCCTTCTTCAAGAAGGAAATCTTAAAGGCACAGGAGCAGGCAGTCCCCATCTGCTGTAAGAAGAGCCGGCGCAGAAGACGACCGGCCTGGCTGAACAAGGAGCTTTTGCTGGGACTCAGGGAAAAAAAGAGAGTTTATCACCTTTGGAAGAAGGGGCAGGCAAGTGAAGAAGAATACAAGGATCTCGTTAGGTCATGCATAGAGGGAATTAGAAAGGCAAAAGCCCAGCTAGAGCTCAATCTGGCCACGGTCGTAAGGGATAACAAAAAATGCTTCTATAAATACTTTAACAACAAGAAGAGAGCCAAGGAGGATCTCCATCCTTTACTGGATGCGGGAGGGAACGTCGTCATGAAGGATGAGGAAAAGGCTGAGGTACTTAATGCCTTCTTTGCCTCAGTCTTTAATAGCCAGACCAGGTATCCTCAAGGTATTCAGCCCCCTGAGCTAGAAGACAAGGAGAGAGAACAAAATAAACTCCCCATGATCCAGGAGGAAGCAGTTAACGACATGCTATGCCGGCTGGACACTCACAAGTCTATGGGGCCTGATGGCATCCACCCAAGGGTGCTGAGGGACGTGGCGGAGGAGCTTGCCAAGCCACTCTCCATCATTTATCAACAGTCCTGTTTAACAGGACAGGTCCCAGACAACTGGAGGCTTCCCAACATGATGCCCATCTACAAGAAGGGCCGGAAGGAGGATCCGGGGAAAGACAGGCCTGTCAGCCTGACCTCGGTGCCGGGTAAGATGATGGAGAGGTTCATCTTGAGGGTGCTCACAGAACACGTGAAGGACAACCAAGGGATCAGGCCCAGGCAGCACACGTTCATGAAGGCAGGTCCTGCTTGACCATCTATGACCAGGTGACCCACCTAGTGGATGAGGAAAAGGCTGTGGAAATTGTCTACCTGGACTTCAGTAAAGCCTTCGACACTGTCTCCCACAGTATTCTCCTGGAGAAGCGGGTGAATCGTGGTTTAGACAGGTGCACTTTTCGCTGGGTAAAAAACTGGCTGGACGGCTGAGCCCAGAGAGTCGTGGTGAATGGAGTGAAATCCAGCTGGCGGCCGGTCACAAGAAGAGTCCCCCAGGGCTCAGTTTTGGGGCCGGTCTTGTTTAATAACTTTACCAATGACCTAGATGAGGGGATTGAGTGCTCCCTCAGTAAGTTTGTATACGACACCAAGTTGGGCGGGAATGTTGATCTGCTTGAGGGTAGGAAGGCTCTGCAGAAGCATCTGGACAGGCTGGATTGATGGGCCGAGGCCAATTGGATGAAGTTCAACAAGGCCAAGTTCTGGGTCCTGCACTTTGGCCGCAACAACCCCATGCAACACTACAGGCTTGGGGAAGAATGGCTGGAAAGCTGCCCCGCAGAAAAGGACCTGGGGGTGTTGATTGACAGCCAGCTGAAGATGAGGCAGCAGTGTGCCCAGGTGGCCAAGAAGGCCAATGGCATCCTGGCCTGTATCAGAAATAGTGTGGCCAGCAGGAGCAGGGAGGTGATCGTGCCCCTGTACTCGGCGCTGGTGAGGCCGCACCTCGAATCCTGTGTTCAGTTTTGGGCCCCTCACTACAAGAAGGACATTGAGGTGCTGGAGCGTGTCCAGAGAAGGGCGACGAAGCTGGTGAGGGGTCTGGAGCACAAGTCTTATGAGGAGCGGCTGAGGGAGCTGGGGTTGTTCAGCCTGGAGAAGAGGAGGCTGAGGGGAGACCTTATCGCTCTCTACAATTACCTGAAAGGGGGTTGCAGAGAGGTGGGTGTTGGTCTCTTCTCCCAAGTGACTAGCGACAGAACAAGAGGAAATGGCCTCAAGTTGCGCCAGGGGAGGTTTAGATTGAGTATTAGGAAAAATGTCTTCACTGAAAGGGTTGTCAGACATTGGAACAGGCTGCCCAGGGAAGTGGTGGAGTCACCCTCACTGGAGGTGTTCAAGGAACGCATGGACGAGGCATTGTGGGACATGGTTTAATGGGCATGGTGGTGTTAGTTGATGGTTGGACTTGATGATCTTACAGGTCTTTTCCAACCTTAATTATTCTGTGATTCTGTGATTAACTCACAGACTTTCACATATTTACCTCTTGTATCAATACTCTAAAAATATTAGGAGAGGTTTGAACACTCTTCACACAATTTGTACATGACTAGTTTGAGCCCATTCTTAGATCAGAAGAAAACCTTTACACTTGCCCAAAATTAAATATTCCAGCTATATGATTTTGAGAAGATTGTATCTAACCTATTGACCCAGGATAGCAGAGTGAGTACTGGTATATAAATTTCCTCCTTTTCAAATGGCTGCTATTTCAAAACATTTTTTCTTTTTTACATCAGCTTGAATTTCCTTTCTTTCACAATCTTCAGTATGTTTTTAGTTGCACACACAGGAATGACACAGGGGCCTTAAGTGTGGTACTATAGGGTTCCTAGGTTTTATGTATTGGGAACTAAAATTACGTAGAAGACATAAATCAATTCTCCATACTGTCGATGCATTTCACCCGTAATGCTCCTGAGTCACAACATCTACTGTTCAACTGAAATTACTGGTCATAGGCCTTCTTCTTCACCTCTGTTCACAGTACAAAATCTATTTACTTTGCTCTCTCTGTAGGACTAGGTGATTTTCACCCTATTGCAATATCTATTCAAATGACATTTGGTGTGTACTAGAGTAATTGTGTGTGCAAGAATACAAAAAGAAGTGCAATTCAATGACCATTATTATTGGAGTAATAGTCTCCAATTCCCATAAAACTTCATCCAATATATATTAGACCATTGTGATAATGATTTTTATACTAACTTCACTCAAATCACAAAGCTAAGTCTCTGCATAATGTTTTCACTTTTAGATTGCTATAGTATACTCAATTCTTTTGCCTGAGGCAGTTGCATGTTCCAAAATTCTGTTGTGCTCTTACCTTCTTTGTTGGTTAGCCATTTGTGACAAAAATGTTGACAAATTAGGTATGTACAGAAGCCAGCTCCATTGGCCTACTGCCCTAAAAAAACCCACCACTAATAACAAATATTTCAACTCTAACTCTGGAGTGTGCTGATATTTAGAGCACACAATTACATTTGAAGTAGGTAGTTCTATTTTATACTCACAGCTTAATGCTGTTTTCACACCTGAGGATGCAGATGTCAAGAAAAAGCAAACAGAAATTGTTGTGACCAGTTTTGTTGTTGCTGACATTGTTTTGCAATATTGTCATACTATGAGAAGACCTGCCAGCTTCAGGCCTTTTCTAAAAACAGTCCCTCTTTGAGGATTCTGGAGGATGGTGGGATTTTAATGACAAGCTGCATGGGAGATTCACACTCACCGTGGGACTAAAACAGAAGGAAGGCCGAATTTTGTGCCTGTTGTGGTTGGTGATGCCAATGACTACAAAAGCTGACCTTTATTACATGAACACAAACTAAGCATATGCAGGTCCATTTCTTGGTGTTGTGTGGCAAGACTTGATGTATCCTGGTTGGCTTTATTCTCTCTTCCAGGTGAATACGTGCTATCCAGACATAGTATTTTTTAGTTGCTGGATGAAATTTCTGTGTAAATATACAAAGCTTAAGGTGTTGTGCCTGGTCCCTATTTTACGCACCAGGATAACAGGGACTACGCAGTTTGGGAAGGTTATGTTTGGGCTTCCTACCTTTGCACGAGAAAATTTTCCAGATGTCATATCTACTTGTGTTATGTCCATTTCCACAGCAGCTCAGGTAGTCTTACTCTAACAGCACTTTATCCTTCCTTAAAAGCCTAGCAATGTCGTAAACATTTTAGAACATTTTTCCAGTATTTGTTTAAAACAGATTTTAAATTATTTCATTTATTAAAATGTCTTCTTAAATGCTGTTTTCACTTTAAATTTTTTCAAAACAGGTGAGAACAGGGGACTCAGGATTTTGTAAGATCCATGAAGATATTAGTGTATTGCAGTGTTAAACGTTATATTGTCCAATATATACCTGTTCCAGCTACCTAAATCACTCACATTACCTAAATTGGAGTTCAGGTCCCCCACAAAATACATGTGAAAATGAAAACTCTTCAGAAAAGGTCCACAAGAACCATGGAGCTTTTAGATCCTTTTATGGTTTTCTTCCCCTACCCTGCTCGCTCCATAAGCAGAGTAATACGTGAATAGATAGAACTGAAACATACTTTTGGATACTTGTATTAAGCTTCAAAATATCACAACAAAGAGCTCTGTCTGCATACACTGTTGGGCTGTACTGATGTCTTTGACTGACGCTGATCTAAGCTTGAGAAGAGAGTTGATAACGAAGACAGCGAAGTGATATTCACTGATCTCAGTGAATATCTGAGGTAAACCCTTTTCTTCCAGAGTTGAAAAATGCTCAATGGATTGAAGAAGTTCCTAGAAAATTAAGAATAATTGTGGGGTGGAACTTGGTACTAGTCTGCCTATCCTAGTATAAGTTCATGGAAAATCCTTGATGGGAAGACATGTACCACATCATCTTTTATCTGACACTTAGGATGAAAAACATTTAAATCCTATTAAATCCACAGTTTCTATGAGACAGCCAATCATACAGCATGCAAAAACAATTGACAGTTTATTTATGCAAGGTTCGAGTATTTGAATCACATTTTCTTATGTCAAGTTTAAACTACTTTCTATTTAGGTAATTATCTTGGCAACTGATGGGTTTAGAATAAAAAAAAAACCACAAAGAAAAGATCAGAAAGTTTTCCTAGAGAAACAAATAATTTAAAGATGCATACTTTTTTATTGTGTATGAAGTATACGATTTGAGATGAATGTATCCTAAACTTTTCATCTGTAAATATGATTAACAGAAAATAATAACAGAAGCTTCATTCAAATGGAAATGGAACAAAAGAAAAGATGCAGTAGAGGTGTGGGCAATACAGTGATTTTTCTCATCCTCACAGTTAGATGCACACAGGGCAATTGTATCATGTTCCCGTTATGAAATAGTACTTGAGTTATATAGCTGCCTGTCTCCTGAAATATGTGCAACAAACGGTACCAAAATGACGATGACCTCATTCCAATGAGGTGAGGAAGTATCATTTCTATTTTATGGCTAGAAAAGCTGAGAAAAGTGTAGCTGGAATTTGTTTTGCCCAAGGTTACAGCAGAAGTGTATGTTGAAAGGTAGATATGGAAACCAGATCTCTTGATTCACAGTCCCATTTATTATCCAGAAATCTCACTTTGCTGTTTTTTAACAGTATTCCTGTAATCTTCTATTGACATATATACAAAGTACCATTATCTGAATGAAGAAATTACACATATGCATCTGCCATAGAGTGAGTTATTTTTTTCTAGTCTTGCAAATATCACCTAAAATTGTGCCCTTAGTTATGCTGTTATCCTTTTCAATAATTTCCAATAATTTTTAGTGGCTCGGTCAGGATCTTCATTATTGACACATAATGGGGTCTTTTTGCTTGTATCATCAAGAGGTACCAAAGGAAAATATTTGTCTACAATCGTCAAAGCCTACGGCTCTGCACATTTACATGCAAAAGTTTCACTAGTCTTTTTTTTTTTTTTTTTTTTTTTAACATTATGAAATAGGGCTTTATTATCTCTCTGGTATGAAATCTAATTAGATTGACACAGACACTGAATGTTTTATGAGACCATTTTCTTGACCACAGAAAACTGTGTGGGGTGAAAATAAGGTATGGTGTTAATTATGGCTCTACGATATGGATCAAGCAGTGCAGTCAGTGCACTTTTCAAATGTTCCAGATTGTAAAGACTTAGTGACAGTCTGGATGTTAGTTTTTCTATTAGACTAGTCAGAACTATTTTTTCTTTGGGGTTTCAAGTTTATCTTGCAATTTTCCAAGAAGAAAATTTAAGGTTGATAATTACATTAACTTTCTAGGTTGCATGAATGTCTAGTATAAATACTTGTATCGGGCTGTGTACCACACTTACGAGACTTTGGAGTAGAGGGTAATAAAAACAAGAATGATTTAGAGAATTTGTGAGTTAGAGACTTTGACATTTGTTATGAATTGGCCTTCATACGTGCATAGCTTGCAAAAAATAACTTAGTTACAACTTCTTCTTTATGTGATATTTAGGCAACATTTTTCCACAGCTTCTTAGACTGATAGCATAAAAACTGGGTTCTGTGGAGATATATGAAGTTTTGTAATTGGTTATAATGCTCTCAAGCTTTATGTATTTATTATATGGTATGTATATACCACAGGTCTTTCTCAGATGGGCTTATTTCCACAATAAAGTCTTTCCACATGCCAGCAAATAACTTATATTCTCTGCATTCATTCATATGCCTTCACAACTATCCTACCTTTCTAGACATTTTATGAATTTCCTTCTCTTTCATGAATGAGCAAACACTTTGCAAATGCTTCACACCATTCATTATCTACTAGATTGTGGCAGAAATGTAACAAGAGCTGCAACCAAGATGGAAAAATAGTTTCCATTATAAGACCCTACATTCAAATGGCCATTTCCTAACAAAATATCCTTGTCTTAAACTGGCTTTTTCATTTTTGGTACTTACTGGCAGGTTTTATTTTCCTTGACCATAAGAAAGAGAAAAAGAGTTCAAAAAATTGACTCAGCTGTTTTTTGACATAGTTAAAGCTGCCAATCAGTTAGGCCATTTTTCTCAGATGTGGGATAAAAGTTTTATTGTTGTTGTCTACATTAGCAAATAATGAGGTACCATAGGAGCATAAGCATAAAGTGTTGTCCACTCCAGACACTTTTCAGTGGGTTTTACTTTGGACAAGCTCTAGACAGATCCTGCAAACTGAACACTTATTAATGATAGATGCATTAGATAAGCTCCTTGATTACATCTTCTGGTTCAATTGAAATGAAATTCAGCTCTTGTACTATAAGGCACACTGTGATGACAACTAAAATATGCCAAGTGGTGACAATCAGGAGGTTTCTTTTAATGATGCATCTCTCACCCAAACTAAAACTCATACGTAGGTACACCGTTCCTTTCTCCATATAAATTAACAGCACCTTCTAACTGGTATATTTGAAAAATCTATATAACTTCATAAAAGAAGTGGTACAGTATAATGAGATAATCTGAAGATTACGTGGCTAAAATGATCAGTTTTGGGAAAGGAAAAGCCAGTTGTGGTTTAACCTGTGTGGAATAATTGCTGGAGGTAATTTAGGAATTAAATTTATATTAAAGGTACAGCATTGAAGAAATCTTCAGGGTGGAGTGTGGCGAATATGCAAGGAATCCATCCCACAGAAGTTCCCTAGGCAACCTTAGATGTTGGCAACACCAGGGGAGCTTGGTGCGCTGACTCTAAGAGAAACTACACGGAGAGTGGAGTGGAGTGAAGACACTGCGGCCAGGCTCTGTGATAAGACGGGAACTGGAAGGTACTATGGAACTGACAAGCTGCATATTTACTACCCTGAGCTGCATATTTACCACCCTGAGCCAACAGTCTGTCATTTTTTGACAAAATACTATCCTTTGGGTGAACTTTGCTCATTATAATCTCATTATAATACCAGAGAACACAAGTCCATCCCAAAGCTACCCACCTCCAAGGTGCGAACACCCCTCACTGAGCTTGCGCTCTGAATTTTTCTTAGTCTATACCTTTAAAAGTAAACGAGAAACTTTTACACCAATTACAATAGAGGTATGTATGACTAGAGTCACTCAAGCTCCATCTGTAAGGACAAATAATATAAAATGGCTTAAGAGAGGAAGGATGCCAGGGAAGATAGCATTGCAGACCACCTTTGACACCTGGGATCAGTCGACGGGCTGAGCCTCTCTTCCCCCGACAGGGACGCCTTTGGGTAAGATTCGAACACTTGGTTATACCAAGTGCTTCCCCGGGAAACTTAGAAATCTCTATAGAGTTGCTTTATAACTTAACGTGTTTGTAGCCAGGCTATATTACTCACATTCTTGGTATTTGCACATGCTTTGCAAGCAGTAATTTTATCACCGGCAATCCAAAAGAACTTGTGTATCTGTTGCTTCAATAAACTGCACTATTCACTAATCTAGCCGTGAGAGTTCTCATTGAACGCCACCAAATCCCTTAAGTGTGGCCGTGCTAGTTCATGGAACGCGACTAGACTGAAAGTGTGCAGTGTTACGAGTGTATCCGTAATCGTGAGAGTTCAATACATTGAACACGACCGGACTTGTAACATCCTGATGGTGTTACGAGTGTATCCATAATCGTGAGAGTTCAATACATTGAATGCGACCGGACTTGTAACACAGAAAAATTGGGCATCACTCAGAATCTAAGCCTAGCCGCCCCCAGCCCCTCTGATATCTGAGGACAAGCTGGAACGCAAGGGGGTTTATTTTCTGCCAAATTGCTTTGCCCTTTAACGCGACAACCTGTCATTTCTGTTTTGTGTAATGCTTTCTGTATGGCAGCAATGGGGTGTAGGTTTACTAGGTGTGGCACTAAGTTGTTTTTTTGCTTTCATTGGCTTCCATTTTATTTTGTTTTTCTGTTTTGGATTTTGATCGTGTTACCGTCCCTGTCCTTAGCACTTCACCATGTCCTTTTCTCCACTTCTGCAGGGAAGTGTCAGTGCTGGGAATATTAACATGGCTGCTGTGAGTGGGAAACAAAGCTAAGGAGCAGACTGATGTCTATTCACAGGTGAAGATACTGAACCTGGCTTCCCCTCAAATGGAACTGGCAGTTACAGGAGAAGCAGCCAATTTCTTCCCTTCCCTGTTCTCCTCAGAGTAACATGCATCACAACAGCACAAGTCCACATGAAGAAGTTTAATACCTCAAACAGCATCCTGGAAAAGTCCTAAAAAAATACACTACATTTTTTAAAATGAGATTTTAATGAAACTAAAACAATGAAATTAAAAGAGCATTAGTAGTGACTCCCATATGGTGTGTAGTAATATCCTTACCTTTTCTGGGAGAGTAGGGCTGGATGGAGATGAGAATATTAAGTCAAGTTGTATATAACAGTCCTGTAGTGGTAAATAAAAAAAAAGTGTAAAAATACCTGGGTTTCTTTCAGTCTAGTCACTGAAAGCAAGAACAACTTCTATTTCTTACATTAGTAAGCTCAATTTACCAGCAATTTTTGATGACTATACACTGACTTAGTCTATGGTCTTAGACGGGCAGACAGTGGGATAGGTAGCTGAAAGGATGAAAAACAGATCTCCTGGGCCAGTGGATACATGGACATGGACACAATAATTTGCCACTGAACACCTTTGCACTAAGTTTCACTTGATACTGGAACTGCTCAGGTGTCACTTAACAAATACTGCCTTTATATATGTTTGTAGGACATATAAACAGGGCTTGCATTGTTTCAATGCTGGGAAAGCCTACCACATGAAATCAATGTGCAGTTCACACCTTTGACCTTAATAGTATATTACGTAATTCTTCAGTTACCACGTACCACATATAGCTCTAAAGAACCTTCTTAATGCAGTAAATCCCATACTGTGTGCTCTGGTACTAGTATCATTTACTCCTATATATTTCGTGATTGAGTCACCTCCTCCAAATCTGAATCTCAAACATAATCTTTTTATGGTGGGTTTGGATGTTCAGTTTGATCACAATACTCTTTGAAAAAAATAAATTATGATATGATAATGGTATGTAGGCTATGTGTACTGTATCAATTTAATAGCATACATGTATAATTTAAATGCTTTGCCACAAACTAGAGGTTCTCTACATTGCATTTCAAGCACAGACATGACCAATTGTCATACATAATTTCAAATAGTGTAGATAAGCCTATACTTAAGAAAATGTTTCAGCGGTCTTTGGAGAACATGAGGGTATAAATCTTGGGTCTGTGAAGCTTTTTGGGTATGTAGTTGGACTTGTATTATTTGTGATGTTCAGCCTGGTGCACCACTGTCTTGTCCATTCACATTGAGTGTTATGATATGTCTGATATGAGATGGATAAATAAATGATCCTTGATTTCATAGTGCAACAAAGCTGATGAGATCTGCAAGTAGTCTGAGCTTCGCCTGCCCTTTGTAAGGAGAAACACTGGACACTGCAGACTGCATGGAGGAATAGCGAATGCAAACATTGCATTTACATTAGCAGTGCAAAAGGAACAAGTGTGGAACAAAGCAGTTAATGCTGGAGATTTGATGTGCATGCCGTACACACTTGGGTGAATTTAATTCCATTTTACTGTAGTCTCTTTCTAGGGACTGATGTCTATTAGCAGACAAAGAGCATTTAGGTGCACTCCTGGAGTACATCTTCTGGTTTAATTTTGTCCGAAAGGAACCCAGGATGTGGTCTCTGAGCCCATGCTAATTTATATGTGCAATAACAAGCAGTAAGTAGGATTATCAGGAGACCTGAGTGAAAACTGCAGTTCTGATTCAAACTAAAATGCTAATGTAGACAACAATATAACACTGTACTGCTTTTAGAATCAACTGCATTTCATACAGCACAGATTTAGCCTAAGGGTTTCAGCAACTGGTGTTGTTGGTTACTCTCAATACTGTTAGGTAGGCTGTGCATACCCAGTTCTCACTATCGCCCATGTAAGAGCCAGTGTGAGTACTCTACAATCAGACAGGATTAGAAAAGTCACAACACAATTTTGGGCACATTTTCACTTTTTCATCCCTGATTCCAAAATGATAACTAATACAGCCTTTTTGCCTTTTATTTTACTCTGTCATTCCTTTTAGCCCACTGCCTGTTCTTCAAGAAATGCTGATTTTAAAATGCAGAATTCTTTCAATGTTCTGGATTTTTTTTCAATAAATTAATTTGTTAATTCCTCCTCTGACAATCTGAATGCAGAAAAAGGATTCAATACAAAATTTTAGTGTTCGTAATATTGTCTTCTGCTGGAGGTTACTGTGCACGTTTACCAAAGAGTAGCACGCTGAACTGCCAGCTATCGTCCCTTATGAAAGGAGGGCTTTGTGAATTCTTTTGTTCCTAACTGCAGGTGCTTCTAGCTCTGAAAAGATCCTGTGATCTGATAGCTGTTTTTCACATTCTGTGATCATGGGTAGCTTGCATAATACAACAAAGGTGGAAGATTTTTTCCTTCCCCAGGGTTGTTTAAAGTTAGAGTCCTGATCTCTTGACCTTTAATTTCAGCAAGTTTGATTGTTCGAGGAACCCTGGCGTGCATACTTGGAGCTAGTATAGCATTTTGCTGTTCAGTTTATTGTAAGTGCTTTAACACTGACATAGTTTTAGAAGAGCAATAGTTTCTGGGGATCTCCTGCATATCATGGAGTTAAGGAATAAAGAGCAACTGCCAGCACAAAATAACCCCCAGACTCACAGTACGCCATGGGATACAAAATATTCTGTTATGGATATTATAAATGCTGATGTGTCACAGAACAATGGTGCAAATGTCAGAGGCTGTTTGTGTTATACTCCCCCAGTAGGGTGCCATGCAATGATAACACCCAAGCAAAGGGCAGTAGAGCTCAGAGAAGAGAACCCAGAATAGAGGTTAGGAATAAATTATAAAAATAAATGACTTTTTTCTTTGTTTTAGCTTAGCAGTTGAATAAGAGAACAGTAATAGCAACAAGACAAATAAGAATGAAGCTTCCCTCACCAAACCTTGTTGGTTTTCTACTTCTTTTTTTTCTTTTTTTTTTCCCCAAGTAAAGTAAATGAAAAACCTCTCAGTTCAAGGTTCAACAATGCATGTTGTTTAATCCAAAACATTTTTTCTGACTTGTTGTGAAGAAGTAGCAACAAGAGACTGAGAGCAATCCAGTTTAGATCACCTCATAATGAGGTGGTTAGTGTATTCACCTGTGGGTACAGTTCAGTACCTCATGGAAAACAAGGCAATGAGCTCAGATGTACAAGGAATGAAATTTGGATGATTGCAGCGATCACTGGACTCCTGAGGAAGAGAAGAAAGGTTTTACTCCCCCTTCTGAACCTCTGAACTGAGGTGTTCACTTTGCTGAGAAACCAGAATGTAAAATGTTCTGAAAACTACATTTTAAAATATTTTCTAAACATTTCACTGCTATTTTTAATGTATTATAACTGCAGTTTTTAGCTAGGGAATGATTCACCAAATGAAATTGCTTCCAGTCAGGAATCCTTAGGGTACATCTCAGCATCTGCCACTGAAGGATTGGTGACCCACCAAAAGATGAGCAGAAACTTCCCAATGGCTTACAGCATCAGAAGGACAAACTAGCTGTGGTGAACAGTAGTACTGAACTCAGAGAAAAGTTTGTCTTAAATTGGAATACTGGCAGCAGTGGAATAAAAAATATGAATTTAATCCATATTACTGACTGTGAAATATTCCTATACTACAGTGTGGCAAAATGCAGCAGAGCTACAAAGGGAAATACCATGGGACATAGAAAATGGTATAAATAAGTTAAAAAAGCTACAATTATTTACATTTTTAAAAGCAATTTAAACCAAAGAATGGTAACTAGAAACAATTGTGAGATTCGCTTCAGAACAGTCTTAATTCAGACGAAAGAATTTATGCAGACACACCCACAAATACATTGAGATTAAGGTTCTTCAGCTGCCCCATTAAACATCCCTGCATTACATGGTCCTCCATATACAAACCTTGAGAACCACTCAAACTCTGCATGACAATACCAGTTGTCTATATCATCCCAGCTTGCTTCTGAAAGGCTAATTAGCCTAGAGGGAGCTTGTGTTTCTGCATACCATCTTGCATTATGCTGTATAGTGTAGTTTGGGCATTTTCTTCATAGGTACCATGATTTACAGCACTCAGCTATTAAAATAGCAAGCAATGTTAATAGCAATTATCTTAGCAATAATTTACTAAGAGCAAACAATGGAAATCTTGGTGAGGCTACACTACCTGTCTGCCTCCTCCGTCTGTCCAGGCGGATTTCGTCATGAAGTCTCTCATGCATTCTAAGAGAGTAAGGAGGTTGCACTTTGTGTTTTCTTTCACAGGTCTTATGTAGGTTCTCTTTTTTGTTTCTGCTTTTTTGTTTCCTTTTTTTTTTTTTTTTTTTTAAGTCTAGGACTTGGAGTCAACAGGTTAGTTGTTAATCCAAGCTTCTATGTAAAAATTAAGGTTCTAGTTCTCATGGTTACAAGGCAAAACTTGAAAACATGACTTGAGCGCAACTGCAACAACTCAAAGCCAGGTGCAAAGGAAAAAGCACAGCTTTTATTATTATGTGTAAAAAGAAAAATCTAATTGGGTTATCTGTCTTATTTACATCTCAATGAGGCAACATGTCAAATAACTATCTACAAATGCACACACAGCACACTGATTCATTTTTGCAGGTGTTTACTTAGTCCCTCGTGTTTCTCAAGCAGTTCCACATTTGTAAAGTAAAGCAAAGCTCAACAAGTTTCTGAATGTTAGTTTAATCAGACTACTCAGAGTTTTGTCTTTCCCATCACACAAAATGAGAACTTGCTTGTGTTTGTTTTGAAGAAATGCAGTTTATAAGGAGTTAAAAAAAAATAATGAAAACCACCAGGGGTTGGGTTGCTTTCATCAGTTTAGTTTCTATTTATTTTGTACCTCCAGTGGTCACCAGAAACAGAAATATTTGTCCTGCAGTGGTAAATCAGTCCATATCTATTACTGTTCTCATTGTAGTATTCTTTTAATGTAGAACTAACACTTTAAATATTATCCACAATCCAGCTGCCAGCACACTGGGATGCAAGCAGCACAAGGTGGAAGAAATATCAAGCTTTCTTGTGCAATTGGGAGTTCCCCACTGGGTGGATATGTCACATATATAAACCGGGACACTTGCTCAGACTTTAAAATGTTGCAGTGTTATTAGTCTTCTTGATGTGAATTAGTTACATCTGACTGCTGAACAATACCAGCTATCCTCATTTTGCTTTCAGTGGAAATCTTATTGCCTGGTGATCTTAATTCTGAATTTCTAGCACACCCTTGAACTCCTATTAAAGTACTGTTGTTAGAAGAAATTTTTAGTCAGCTCACAGTGGAAAACAGTCAAAATGTCAGCAGTACCTACATTCACAACACTTATTTGTTCTAACCAATGATGAAAGGGTTTTCATCTTCTGCTGCATTATTCTCCTCTCATTTTCCAATTAAATAAAAAACTAAATTAAAGAAATAATTTGCAGCAGTGTTGTTATTATTTTCCAGTGACTGTATAATTCTTCTTAGTTCTGTCAATGAAGATGAACTGACTTCGGAGGGTCTGACTGTCTCTGAAACAACCAATTAAGTCACCCCTGTGCTGTTTAATAAAGACAAAATCAATGTCAGAATAGCTTTTGAGAACAATTGCTGAAACACAATGTTCATTCTAGCAATAGACTTTCAAGTATTGAGCTGAAAAACAGTGATCTGTTGTAATAAAAGTTTGTGTCAAGGAATTTATATTTTTATTGTAGCACCTGAACATATCCAAATGTTCTTGTCATTGTACAAACATAGATATTTGGCAATGCTTATCCCAGAGAGCTCTAATCCCTCTTCTAGCACAAAACTTATCATTTGATCATTGGCAACTTGCTGTGACTTCATCTCTTCTGAAAAATGCCCATAATAATATCTAAGAAAAGTAAACATGTATTATGGGAACTGAAGGCCAGTGAGAGTCTTCTACGATTAATTTTTTTTGTGAAATTCAAAAGTATTGTGTAGAACAAGTTTTAAGAAAAATTGATAACTATAGCTCTTTATTGCCTCAACAGAACACTACAAAATTATAAAAAAAGAACAAAATAATGTTATCCAAAAAGAAATATTTGATTTTACTTAAAAATAAGACATATGTTAAAATTTCAAACTGCAATATGATTTTAAAATCTTTTTTCCAAAATTGTTCCTCATTTTTTAAAAATACTTTTCAAACGATATTTGTATACCTGAACTTTTTTTAGAAATCAAAACATTTAACCAAATAATTTTCAGAGATTTACTTGGCACTTATTTCAGTCACAAGAACTTGTCTCAATTGAGATATGGTATTGAATTTCACCCTGAAACCCGCACTTTTCAACGTGAATATGCGTATCACGAATCTGATTACTACTTAGTAAGAAACCCTCTAAAAGTGTAAGTGCTTGTGATTGATCCAATTGATCCATGACCCTTAACTTTCATAAGGGTCTAACATCCTTTGTCAGTTTCTCCATTAGACTGTAAGTCACTCAACAGAAAATTTATTTGATTTATCTGCACACTTTATTTACCTTTACTATTAAACACTAACATCAGCGAGGCCTTCCCATCCAGGTGAATGACCTGGGGACTACACATCTGACTGATATATAGTGTCTTGGATTCAATCATCCAGTTGTGAGACATTCTCAGAAATTCTCAATGAATTTCTCACTTCAGCCTCTCTCAGTTCCTCATATTCCTTTTCCTGGACATGAGGATAGGAACCAAAGTTAGTTCATGTGCATCCTAGAAGAAAGTGTAGGAGTCATTATTTTGCTTATACCTGTATAATTTTATTGACGTCTAATTATATTGTAGAGCAGTGAGAGTAATTTCTGACCTTAGATATTACAAATAGAAAAAAGCCTGTTAGTTCTTTTCATTCGTCCTCCTGTCACAACTACTAGCAACCACTATAAAATTAAATATAGCAAGAAATGGCAATTTTCCATATGCCTGGGGGAAAAAAACACAGTAGTTAAAGGATCTCATTGTCCAGAAGATTTTAATTTCAATATGTAAATCTCACCATTTCTAAATACAAATTTTTTCATTCTACTCAACCACCACCCTTTACCTGATATTTGTGCAGACCAAATAATGTAGACTGCAAGCACATATTTTTTACCCTCCTGACAATTTTTTAGTAAATTGTATACCAAAATTTCATTTTGCCTCCCTTCAACCATTTGGATTGTTCTTTTCTAAACACTCTTTTCATTACCGACTCACCAGTGCCAAGGTTTTTTAAATATATGTATATTTCCATCTGTTGCCTTTCAGATATATCTTTATCATATCAAATGATGATAGTTAAATGTTTCTTTTAAAAAGATCATCAGTGAAATAGTGAAACTGCTGAAAACAAAACTTTTCTGTTTCAGTTTTGGCATCCCATGAAGACTACTGTAACAATCAACATGGCTTCTACTTTTTCTAATTTCTCTTCAGCTATTGTTTTAGATCACTTCTTTTGAGTCTCAGCTGAAGATTCTTACTATGGCCTGAGTTTTCAAACCCTGAGTTAAGCTGTGCATTATCTGACTGTAGTCCCTTGTTAATTTTAAAAGTCTGGCATTTTACAGCATGGCGAAGGTGCTCATGACATGTCTTGCTGTGAATGAGTAGCACCAGGGCCTGTGACAAGAGGACAGAATAGCTAAGCACTTAATACATCTGCCCCCTTGAGGCTCTCTGTAGGCGGTCAGCCATTCCGAATTACCTTTGTTGTCTGATTTTTCTTGCTCTTATGATACTCTAGAGTACAATGTTGCAAACCAAGTGCTCAGTCTTTGAGAGTGTCTAAGAGCAACACCACAAGGTTATTAAACATAGATCTTAGTGTCAGAAGGGGTCACTTTGGTCATTTAGTCTGACCTGCCACAGCACTAACGTTAAAAGATTTCCAGGACAATTTCTTTTGCTGAAGCTACAGATTGTCTCCTAGAAAGCTCATTAAATGCTCTTGAAAAAAGTATAACCTAATGTTGAAAAAAGTATGCAGCAAATTGCAATAACTTCTGGTAATACGAACTGTTGGCCTTTTTTTTTTTTTTCATATTGTCCTCCCTGCCTGGTTATTTGGCATTCTGTTCCTACCTTTGCTTCATGAAATCTTTAGCCAAGGCCATGGTTCTATTTAAATAAAAATCACTTTCCATTTACTTTGACATTTTTGAAATTAGAATTCAGACTCTGAAATGAAGGTCCTGTCTTATGTCCTTTTCCTTGATTCTTAGCTTGTCCTTTATTTAGCTGCAGGCTAGAACATGCATTGAATTGCTTCACAGAGAAATTAGGGTTAGTGGGGTTCCAGCAAAACCTGACCGCAGCTAGATTTCCATTTCACAGCTCTGGCTTTCAGGTATAATTCCATACATCACTTGTGTGACTTATACATAGTGTACATAAGGGATGTATAGACTCAATGAACAGAGAGATTTGATACTCCAACATAAACCTTACTATGTACTTGACTAACAGGGCTATAGTAAGGTATTTCTTTACCTTCGTCCTTCTTTCAGGATCTGCACTTCTAAAGAGAACCATATATAAATTTTAGTTCCAGGCAGTTAGCTGTGTTTGTCCTCAAAATCTTTTTCTGAATTGTCCTTCAAACAGCAGTAAGAACAGAAAACAAGATAAGTAGATGACAGTCTGTCAGTGGCAGCTAGCAGATTTTTCCAAGCAAGCCAGTGATAACTAGAAACAGCCAAAAGCATGGAACAGAATAATAACTTTCAGATAGTTCATTCCTAAATTTTACAAAACTGGCAGGTATAGGCCTACCTTACCTTTTGCTTTGTTTTTTTTCAAACACACTCTCACACACATTAAACTTAACCTGTAAATATTACTGAAGGCCTGTTATTGACTGAAGTCCTTGAACCTGTATAGGTTGAACAGGGTCTTCTGCGAGGAGCTTTAAAGAACAAAGCAAAAATGATACTATAAAAATTATTTCTGTTCTTTCCATCTCAGATATTAATGTAGAGGGGATTCCTGAGATAGCACCGTATCATTTGTGTTGGTGTTTATAACGGTATCTGCTTCCAACATTTCCAAAATAGTACGCGGCACAGAAGGCCCTCACAACCTAAAGGACTCAGTAGAAAGGACTGTCTCAAACATTTGAGACACTAAAATTTATGAGATAGCTTGGAGATCAGCAAGGCAAAGGAGACCACTGACTGAGAAGTATCTTCATGATGTGTAATTTGTATTTTCTGTTGATTTTTTGGATGGTGGACCATCTTCAGCTTTTAAGACTTGGGTTAAATTGGAACGCTATAGGAAATTTTCATTTCATCAGTTACATTTGCACAGAAAGTTGACTGATGATAACAACTTATAGTAACTCCCCCTCCTAAGCACTATTCTTCTCAAGTTTGCTACCTTATCTGCTATTATGGTTAAGATTTACCTATTAGTTAAGCTTAATTTTGTCATCACATTCCCCCTGAAAACGTGCAGGCTTTAGACATCCCTCTGAATAAAGCAAGACCAATTTCTGGTTCTGAGGCCAGACGGGACAGGTTGGTCATATCCACATTAGTGGCACTTAACCCTAGACTCCTCTGTTACCCTATAATATTAATATTATTTTGTGCATGTGAGGTTTTTTAGACAAAATTTCTAGTGATGTAAGGATTGTACTGCAGTCCATGTGAGTCATATTTTCTTAAAATCAATGTAAATGTTGCACATTTTGTAGAGCAGTTAAGAACATGGAAAGTTTGTGAAGGCTTCAGAGCATCCTGGGCTACCACTGGAGGATTGCAGGGAATAGTTTTGTCCATACAACCCAGAAGGAAAGTGTTGCTCAGACACTGCAAGTGCTAGCTGCCAAGAGCGTTCCATGTCAGGATATACCTCAACAGTTAAGCAATATGGACTTGCTCATGATGTCTCAGAAGAGCTGAGAGCCCAAATAGTTAGAGTTCCCAATTATAGTAGTGAAGACTGAATTTGAATTTCCCAACTTACCAGAAGCTACAGTGGGACTTTCTCCTTATTCTCACGTCCAAGCTAATTACTGAGCAATCCTAGAGTGCATTATTCAATTTTTGTTTTGCATCAATTCATATGAAAAACCTCGGAAGTTTCTGCATTCATACCAATGGAGAAAAATATTTGTGATCTGAAACTTTCTGTGGGCACCAGTGTCTACCAGAAAAGTTCTGATTTTTTGTTCCTTTAGCCTGCATTTGATTTCTTGGTCCAACTCTATTCACATTCTTTCATTTTGTTATTCTTATTGCAGGATTATATTTTTATATTTTTGTATGTGTGTCCAAAAAGTAGATTAATATAATAAGGTATATAAGCATACCATTTACACTTAACTATATGAGCAGTATTATTGCAGTCAGACAACAGTACTTTGACTGCTTAGGTATTCAGAAATAGGGAGTAATCAAGTATGAAGTTTTCAAGCTGATACTCACAAAGGTTTTTTCAATTTTATTTTTGCAAGTAGTTATTCATCATATGATACACTCCATTAATTGAGCCAAACCTTTCATTCTACTATAGTTCATCAGGGTTTTCTCACCGTACTTTTAATTTTATATTTAACTCAGCTTTCTAGACCACTTATTTGTTCGTACACTTTCAAACAGAGCTTTTCAAATTATTTTCCTTCATGAAAAATCTGTGAATTCAACCTAGGAAAAGGTAAAATAACTGTGATGTATAGGACAATCAAGGACCATGGAAAAAAACCAGACCACTTTCTATGTTCTTTTGATAGCTTACAGAATTACAGAATAATAGATAACAGATGTGAATTATTTTTGCCCATTCCATAGACTTGTGCAGGCTATGTTAGAAAAGCTTGTAAATTAATTAAAAAAATCTACAGCAATCAGAACCATTTGCTGTTTGCAATTTGTAATTTTTGCAAAGTATGCACTTTTAATTTCCTCTTTACTCCGATTTTTTTTCTCTTAAGTCTGAATTCCTCCTTTTTGAACAATGAATATTCTTATAGATGTTATTAGTTGCCTTAATGAGCAAATATTGTTCAGTTACTAATTCAGGACTTGAGGAATCCTACATCCTACATGCTACCCTTCCTGTGGGCATACTCTTCATTTCCGTCCTGCTGTTTGATTCATAATGGTTGGATATTTCCACTGTCAATATCTATCATAATCCTGAAATCTCAGGCATTTTTGTCACACACGCAGGTCATAATTATTAATCAAAATTTTGCCCTCTGTATTTTCTCTAATTCTTCTTTTTTGTTTCTTACTTTTCTTTTCACTTCTTTTGTGAAATATAGCCTCCTGTGAAATATAGCCTAAAGTAGATTCTGCAATGATTCAGGACCATCAACCAATGAATGTTCAGCCCAGTGTGGTGAATGCAGTGACTGGCATAATCATTTATTCATTGGAGTGTAATAGACTTGTCATGCTGATTGATGAAACAAGATTTGTGATTGTATTTTTAAGGTCAGGAAGTGCTCGGCTGTGATTAGCATGACAATGCTGTTTTACCAGAATCAGTAGCAACCTGTTGTGAATTTTGTTCACAAATCTTGCTAAGATTTGTCTCCTGGTATCAAATGCATTGAGTGATATACCTAATGGAAGTAAATTCTGTTATTTTAAAATGAACTGATACTAGCAGTCATATTTGTTTTAAATAATTTTGAAAAGTGTCTTTTACATTGTTGGAATATTTCTTTAGTTTTGTTTGGACTTCTGAAGTAGATAATGTATATGAATGACATTTTTAAAATGTCCCCTTAGTTGGCATTCCACAGATCTGGCATCAGGAGTTAAAAGCACCACAATGTACTTTCATATGAATCATACAGGTATGAGTGAAAGAAAGCCTCAGAAATCCCATGTAGAGGTAATTCTTTGGTTTAGAGACTAAAGGCTGTTTGATCCTGAAGAAGAAGGCATGGGAAAAAGGGAAATTCTTGGACAAAAAGATTCATGGGGTATGTGTGAGATACCATAACTCTTCTAGTCGGTAAGTTATCAATGCTTTCTTATTAAGAGATCTGCTGAATATCCTGCTCTCTGAAGCTCAGCTCCAAGAGCATATGCCAGACCCCAGAGCCTTCCAGGAAGTTCCACAGGTAAGTGATGGGCAAGAAACAGAAAGGTAAGAAAGAAATATATATATACTTTTTTGTTGTTTCATTGTGGTGGGGTTTATTCATTTGTATGTTTTTGGTTTTGTAATCAATTTCCTCACTTTAATACAGTTTGACCACCATAACAAATACAAAAAGCATCTGGGACCCTTTCTGCTTATTTCATTGGGGCTTGGATTAATCCCATACTGCTAGGTTAGGTGAAATACCTACTTAGCTCCTGCAGCTAAGAAAATTTGAAATCCCCCATATGTGTAGTAAATCCAAGTGAAGAATTCCTGCAACTACCTTCTTTTCAAGTTTGTCTCTTTGTTATCTAAATTATAATGTAGGCAAAGCAATGTAACCGCACCTTTTGCTACAGGTCTGATTATGGGTATGTCTAAGTCTAGGCTTTTCAGAAGCAATTTAAGGGAATTAAGGACCCAAATCCAAGAGAAATTGAAATCCAGATCAAATTGATCTATTGTCTCTCTTAGGCTTCTTTTCAAAATCTTTCACTCATTATTCCTTGCCTACTTATTTTATTCAGACTGAATTCTGCAGTCCTTACTCAGTGAAAACCTCCATTACTGCTAAACTATCAAGGCATCATGAAAAACAGTTTACTGATTCAGTAAGAGAGAAATCTGAGTGTCTAGTAATGTTCTCTCATCACTAAGGTCATTATATGGATACCAAAGGGAAAATAAAAAGAATGGAATGTTAACCATTTGTCTGACATAAACAAGACAATTTTTCAATATTTTAATTATAATTCTGTATTGTGCCTAAGTGTCTGAGAATGTGGGATCAGCCCCAATGTGGGGTGGATTCCTAGACATTTCTGCACCTGGCTTCTTGGCACTATGTCAAGAAGTGTCAGGGCAAATCATAAAACTCAAACGTGAGACCCATAAAGCAGAGGACCTAATAGATTTGATAATGCTCAAACTTCAACTTGAAAATCTCTCTGGAAAATCCACACTGGATTTGTAACCCTCGGTAGTGAAGGTGATGAAGGAAAGCCCAAGTGCAGAATTTTCTCTGAGCAATATTGCTTAATATTGCATAAAGTTCAGTCACGAAAGATAGCAAATGACACATGTGAACCTAGATGCCTGTGTCCTGCAGGAGTACAGAATGTGTCCTGCTGTTATTACCACCTGTGAGCAAGATGCGATATGGGCTGGCTGCAGGTAGGTGTGCCTCATTTGTTAGCATTTACTCCCCTGCCTTGGTTAAAAAATGAGGCATTTTCCTCAGTACTTTTGATCTTCAAAGATTGCTTAAGGGAATCACAAATCTTGCTTTGTCATATTTTCTGGTCTGATTGTTTCTTTTTCCATACATTCTTTCCCAGATCACTCTTTTAAGTCTTGGGTTTCAAGCTAGCCTGTGTCTCTTAAGGCAGATTTTTTTTTTTTTTTTTTTTTTTTTTTTGTTTCTTCTGCTTTTATCTAAGATCACACAATGTTTATCCTCTATTTAGCACCTGTACTTTTTCACCTGCGGGAACAATAACATCATATCTATGGCTTGAGCTTCTTAAAGAGTAATATGACTTAAAATAAAAGAATTTAAAAGAAAAGTAGATCTAAAAAGTAAGCAGTCTATGTCCAGGCCTGCCTTTCCTTAAGGTGTGCCATCCTTTAGAACAAGGCAATGCCCAATATAATCAAAATCTGCCCAGAAAATCTCTCTTTATGAAGTGTGCCATCTTTGTGTTGTGTTGTTTCCCTGCTTGATACTCCCAGAATCCCTTCCCGTTAAGCTGAGAAAATACCTTCATAAAACAAAATCTCGCAGCACCATTAACTTCAGCTTCATCTGACAGCACAGGAAATTCAGTGAACACTGAAGATACATTGAAGATAAGACTATATTTAATTCATGGCATACAGAACAATAGGAAAATAGTTGCTAAAAAACTAGTTTGCACTAAATTTCCATATCCACATTAGTCGCATTTCAGGATTTGGTTTGTTTGGGTTTTTTTTAACCAAGTACCCATTGGTGGCATTAGAGACACAAAACTTCTTAAAAGGAAACTGGCTCATGCTCTTTGAGATCTCTCCAGAATGCAAACCAGAGCACAGTAAGTGACTATAACTGAGAAATCCCCCTCAAAATCACATTCCTGATCTAAGAAGAAGAGGGACTATGGATTATGAGGTGATCCAGGTAGACATTGCCAAATCTGACACAACTCTGTCATGAATGTAGGGGGGACGAGCTGGGAGCCCCTGCAGAAAGGTAGAGAAGCTCTGAAAGCATTGAGAAATGGGATCCAATAGAATACAGATGCCAGAATTTACATTTTATTGCTCTCATGCTCCAAGACAATGAAACTTATGCCTTAAGGAGATTTTTTCATAATATGCTCCTTGTCCCAGTTCACCATCACTACTGTCAGAATTTACAAGTGGCTGAAAGCTTCTGAACGTCTCTCTCCTTGCAAAGCCAACTGAAACACTAAAGAGGGAGACATCCACTCTTGAAAAGAGAAAAATAAAGTTATGAACAGAGGGGGGGTTGTGTGTATTCAGGGAAATTAATGCCCTTTAAAATAAAAAATAGGTGAATGCTCTTAATAAATGATAACATGAGATATGTGTTTTATTTATATATAGCAGTATAACTAGATTAGGATAAATATCATGACAGACTGAGAAAGTGAAAAAAAAAATCAAATCAAAGTAGTGGCAAAAATAATTATAGGAGAAGATGAGAAAGTACACTGTACACATACCCTCACCATTTCTTGGTGAGTAAAATGCAAAAAGTGCAGTTGAACAAAAGGACAAATCAGTAGATTGAATGCCGGAAGTAGATGAACTTTCATGAACCCCTGTTTTAAGAACCAGGCTACTTCTGCTGTAGATCAACGGATCAAAGGCTGGTATCAATACTATTCTGTAAATTATCTATGTGTGTTATCAGTCTCGTTTGAGTGCAATTTTGCTATGCTGAGATAAATACTCTTGTGTTCATGTTAAAATAAAATGTTAACAATTATTGAGGAATAAAAGAGGAAAGATTTAATGCTGGTAGAAGAGCTAGATACTGGAAAATTTAGGGTAATCTTTTCACATTGTAAGAAATGTAACATTCAGATAAGCCAATTCAAAATAAAGGAAAAAGAAAAGGCCATAAAACAGACCAAAAAGAATAAGCAGGATAGACTGGGACAATGAGAGGTAGAAGGAAATTAAAATGAGAGGAAAACGGCAAACCTATGTAATAACAAACCTATACAACCCCTCTGCACAGCTGCCAGAAGTACTTGAACCAGCCCTACAGCAGACATAAATAATCATATGGGCAAAAGGACTAGAACCTAAATTCCATGAAATTTTAAAAGGAAGGAAATAAAAGACCTTATGGTGAGGCAATTATTTAATTTTTTAAGGTACTGGAAAGTATTTATGAGTTTTATTTTTTCTGTGTAACCTTTTGAAAAGAGATGACTCTGTAGGCTACTCATTCTTCACTGTCTCTTTTGTCCTGTCACTATTTACTGCCTTTGTATAGCTTTTAGTTATGTTTTTATGTCTCATAACTCCCCCTTCCCCAAACAGTGAGCAAGACTGAAATTTTGGCCTTCACGACTGCGGGAATCCCACAGGATGATCTGTGTCCCAACTGCACTGTTAGCTTTTTGGGACTGTTGATGTGAATAACTTGCTAGAAGGGATTCCTAGCAGTAGTAGTGCTTTGTTATCTATCTATTTCTGAAGGTTTGGTTTAAGGATTAGCTTGCCCAAGAGACAAAAATGTTGCCATAGTTATCCTTTATTATTTTTTTTATTATTTTTCAGAAAGAGCCTCATAAGTTGTAAGCAGCACCTTAAAATCACAACTCTATAAAATTTAGTGGAAGTTTTGTCTCTGATTTCAGAGACACCAGGGCTGTAATTTTTCAGGTTACTGTCTGAAAATAGGCATGGATGTATATGCTTATGAATGTGTGACTGAGGAATATTAAATCTTATCCTCTAGTTTAATAACTCATTGGTGACTACTAATCTTTTTCCTCACTTATTTTTTAAGATGATTCATAACGCACAGCTTAATGAAACACAACATTTACTTGGTCCCAGGAGATGGACAACCATTCATACAAACATACATTCTTATTTATGCACTGACACTGCAGTCAAAAATACTTTGTATGGAAATGCAAACTACATTGTCTATACAACATGGTTTGTTAGCATAATGCAAGCTACATTCTTGTTGTTGTAAAATTTACTGCTAAAATTTATAATATATAAAAGCTTAGCATCTGAAAAACCTTCATGATCAAGGTTTACATAGCATGCCGAGAAGCTCAGTTCATCCAAATGCAGTCCAGACACCTCCCTAGTTGTTCCAAGGACATAGACATGAAGTAGAATTAGATAAATGCACTTAGCTGGAAGAGTATTTTAGTATTATTGGCATGCAAGTGAGCACAAAAATATTCTAATGCACCTCAGAATTTTTATGATGTTCTCTATTTTCATTGCAAATAGGAAAGTTGTCAGTACCACTCCAGTAAAGATGTCAGTATTATATGCAAATTGAAACTACCAAAAATTATAGTTTCCAGAATAAAATATAAAAACCCCAACTCGACCAAAACCAAAAAAACCACAAAATATTCAACCAGAAGGAACACAAAGAAATCAATTTTTCCATCTCATTACAAAAGTAATTCCTAACGAATGTTTGAGCAACCTGTTCCTTAAAAAATCATCCAGGAACAGAAATTCTACAGCTTTACTTGGCAATAATTTTCAAGGATTAAATATCTTCATAGTAAGAAGCAATTTTTCTAGTATCTGGCCAAATTGCTCCTTATTGATACATAAACCCAATACCAGCCTTACTTCCAACCCAGTGGAAGACTGGTGAATGGTGCCTTCTAGTATGCTTTTCAGTACCATTTTCAGTAACAATTTTCACACTTGCAGAATGCCATTGATTCTTCTTTCTGTCTCCCCTTTTCCAGGTTACAGAAAGACAAATTGTACACTTTCCTACTACTCATTTCTTTTAACCTTTTGGACTAGCACACATATATTTTGGAGTGAGCCTAAACCTGAAGTTTTGATGATGCTTTTGGAAACACTAAGCTGAGTGAAATTTTACTTGCTATATCTTACACAGGATACTTATTTTATACTTTCCATAAACAGTGAAGGAGACAATTCCTCACACTCCCACCTCAAATTCTATATACAAAATGAAGGGTCTTTTTTTCTTCCTTTTATCAGATGATTTTCAAATATGCCTATTTATAAAGCCAAATAACTTTAACAAAGATCAATTAAGTAATCACCATCTCTACTACTTTCTATGCCAATTTTCATAAATTTGGAGGACCAAAGAAGATATTTTAAATGAACTTTCCAAAGTTCATTCTCGCAAAGAAAGAGTATGTATCATAGCAAAGAACTCCAAAAGTATGGGTTCTGTCCTGAACAATCAACTAAATGATTAAATATCTTAATAAAAAAATTCTGCAAATTGATAAAATTACAGATTTCATGGAATATTTTTCCTTAAATTGATTTATTTATAATGTATCTTTGTTATATGCATGTGTAAACAATTATGAAATCATACATTGTATAAATAAGAAAACATATTTTTTATAGATATATAAACATGTATTTATATTTCAGTGAAATATGTTTCCTAGTCTTTCAATTTCCCACTAGGAAAATCTAAATATTTTTAGAACATTTGATCCATCTATTATTATCTGTTGCACTAAGCTGAAACATTTTGTGTTGTATTACTTGAAGGAATCTGTCTGCTTATGGTGCATGTGATAGATGTAGTAGAAGTTAGCCCCACTAAGTGAAATTAATTCTCATATTTGTTAAGATTTCTGAGGAAGGCCCCACAGGTAAGCCAGCATTTGAAAAGACTAAGCAATACCATGATTAAAAGTAAAATAAATGTAGCACAGAAAAGGGGGGCAGAGTGGTCAAAGCTGAACATTGCTACAGTATTAGGTTTTCACCTGGCAGAATTTGGTTGCCTTTAAATGTCCCAATATCAGCCTGACGGACCACAACGTCTTGGCTTATAGACTTCCCCAGCCCCACAGCTGTCCCTTTGTCAGCTAAAGACAAGGATATTTTCCTCCCCATCAACTCTGGCTAGATATTTTTACTACATTAATTGTTTCTATGGCATCTGAGAACTTACAAAGAGCTACCACTTAAGATAATTTGAAATTTCTATTAATACAATATGGCATAATCTTTATATGACTTGTTGTTTGAGGATAAACTATCAGCACTCTTACTTGGTTTTACAGAGGAGTAGCATATTTGCCCTTCCCAGTCCTCTTTTGACTGTGAATACAGACAGAAGAGGGAAAGCTGCAACATGAAAAGAATATTTTTTCCATATCTGCTGGCCAAAACTCGCACAAGTGGGAACAACACTGAATAGGACCATACTCTCTTTGCAGGTATCTTCAGGGAGAAACAATTAAAACTAGGTCTTGGCATGATTTTGCAGAGCTGGTAAGTAAAACATTGCAGTGAAATTTTTCTATGAAATAAAATCCAGTGCTTATTTTTACCATGCACTTAGCATGTGGCTTCCACTTGGAAGTCCCATTTTGCAAATATAAATGGCAGTTGTTGTTGATGAATTACAGTTTAAACAGTGCAAAAGGATGACTCCTTTAACACTAGCCATTTTTTTCGTATCACTTTAGGGACCTTTCCATTAGACTGTGCCAACACACAGCTCCAGAAGATAGAACATCAGATGACTGGACAGATAAAATGTCAAAGCCAACTACCCTGACTACTTACCTGCTGCCACACTAGTGTTTGAGCTGGCTAGTCTGCAGCTGAAGCCCTGCTAGAGACAGAGAGAAGACAGCTGGAAGTCTGTTGGCACTTCACTGTCCACTAATTTCAAGATGTTCCCCAGATATTGCAGGGAGCAAGCTAGTGCAGTAATGTTTAGAGAGTATTTGTTTAATAAGAGGGATATTTTTTAATATCTATATCCACAAAACAGAATAAGCTTTTACTTATTTTTAAATCATTGTTTATGAAGTTGGTGTTTCTTAAAAGGAGGCAAATGTCAGTCACAGAAACCACAGGTCTCAAACTCTTTAACAGGCATAGCACAACAGCAATGTGAGCTTCCTACCTTTGATCCACAATTATATTCTATCTGTGATCTAGATAAAATGTTTCTAGAAATGTAAGGGACATACAGTTTCCTGATAATTGATTCCAATGCTTTATGTGCAAAGTCTTGGCAGCCCAACAGTTAGTACCCTCTGAGCATGCTTTAGTCTTACATTTGTTGAAATACAGGATAGAAAAGAGTATTTCAGGTCATCATATTCATTGCTCTGCTGTCCCAGGCACCATGTCATATAACCATCTCTTTAAATTTGCAAATCTCAAAAGGAAGGTTGGTTTATTTTTCCCTACTGGACTTATTGCATGTCTACCCCAAATCCACACTTTACTGAAGCTCAGAAATATTCTCATTCTCAGCCCATTGCTGCCCAGTGTGCATCCATTTGTTTCTATGCCAGAGTGGCCTATCTGTTGTTTATCTTTCATGTACTTTACACGAGGCAGTCACATCCCCTTACATCCTTTGCTAGACTAACCACACCAAGATTTTCAGTTCTCTCTTGTAAAATAAGTTTTTTCTCATCATCTTATACTTTATTCAGTTCAAGGCTTGAATAATCTTTCATGTGGCTTCTGAGAATTTTCTAGCAATGGCAACTCTTGTCAGGTACTTTAGTTATTGTTATGTCAATATGTATCCAAATATTTATTGAAAGGGAAAACCAGAACCCCGTCCTATTTTAAGAGCATGAAGGTGGCCATAACTCCTATGTGAATCTGCCAGGCCTGTAGACATCGGCAAATGCTCTACACATTATTATTGGAAGGACAATGAATTTGGATCAAGATTCCTGAATTGATCAGTTGGATGATTTGTTGTCTGTGTTTGCACTTCTTTCATAATGACTTGGAATAGGTCTTCCCTAACAGCAACTAAAGTTTAATGGGTTTCATAAATACTGTGGAGAAAAACAACCAAACAGCAAAAGAGGTAACCAAAAATAAAAAAAAGAATTATTGAGCCTTTCTGACTCTATTTTTTTAAAAATAAAGCTATCCTGAGCATTTTGATATTGCCTTTTCACAAAGAGTCACTTGACAGAAAGAAAATGTTTTACAGCAAGGATTGTCTACTAAACAACCTAATCAAAATATTATTAAACAATTACACTGCAGTAGGCTGTTTAATGAAGTGTTTTCAGTGCAGTTTGAACGTTAATAGCAACAGTGTTAAGCTGTTTTGTGCTCTGTGTATCAAACAGCTTGGAGTAATGTGAGCTGACTAACAGCCAAATAAAATCTTGAAGCGCCTTTGACAGACAATACACTTGTGCCAGTCTAAATCTTGTCATGCATTATTATTGAGCACGGAAATGACAAAGGAATGTCAAGAGCTTCTACACAGTGTATATCATAGTTAGCTCCATGATAACGAGGGGCCTCCCGCATTCTTCCTCATGGCTGTCCCGTGCTCTAACAGGGATTTGAATCTGAGCAGGAATTTGAAGCTGCATATTCTGTGGCTGTGTGGAAAGGAAGTTTAGATTTCTGTTCAGATTCAGAAACTCTCCTGGGCTGTAGCTAAGGGTGCTGCATCAGCTTGTCATTTACAGATAGTCACTAAAACCCAAAGGTTCAATTGGCTTTAAAAGAAGAGAGGAATACTCAAGTGAATGAGGAAATGGCCTGTTTGAATCTTTGCTGACTAAAACTTTTCTAAAGCTCAATATCACTGAGATTTTTGCTTGTTTTAGCAAGAGGCCAACAATAGGATATCCAGCCAATCTTGAATGGAGAAATAGCCAAGGTATTTCAAGAGTTCATCCCCAAAGCAATAATCTAAATTTCAGTAAGAAGATCCATTGTTACTGAATATGAATAAAGAAGGAAATTGATAGAGTGTGAAAACACAGAGCCAAATTTAGATTTAAATCTGGACTTCCTAGGGAGGAGTTGCATTACCATTAAGATAAGTGGGGAAAATAAAGGTGGATAATATGAAAATTTGTAACATTCCAATAATCTTTCATCATTATCCCTGCTACTGAACTTAGAGCAATGGCTGATGAGCTAAGGTGAATCATCTTTAAAGGTGATTTACAGATACTGTCAGCTCCACCTCTCTGCCACCCTAAAGCATACTTGTCCTGAAAGAGACAATGTGTCTACTTCAGCTTACCTCAGTTGAAAATCTGCATATTATCAAACTGCAAATAGAAGTGTCTTTAGGCCAGGATGCTGGACTTTGTAGTGAAGCATCTGAGCTGAGGCCCTACTTTCTCTTCCAGTAATTCTGCTGCATGCGGTAGGGAAAGAAACAACTTTTCGCTGGTTGACATAGTAAATAGCTAGGGACTACCACTACCACCGTAAAGTGGATGGGACATTGCCTTCAAGTTGGGCCTGTGTCTATATGGGTGCATAGATGTAGTCTGCACCCTGGATATTTTACAGTGGCATTGACCAGAAGCCTTGCAGAAGCAGTGAGCAACTCTCGCCATCTTCTTCTCCTCAGGTTTAAGGAGAGGCTGAGCTCCAATGTTCATTTATAGAATCATAGAATCATAGAATCGTTTAGGCTGAAAAGGACCTTTAAGATCATCAAGTCCAACCGTTAACCTAACACTGCTAAGTCCACCACTAAACCACGTCCCTAAGCGCCTCATCCAAATGTCTTTTAAAAACTGCCAGGGATGGTGACTCAACCACCTGCCTGGGCAGCCTGTTCCACTGCCTGACAACCCTTTCAGTGAAGAAATTTTTCCTAATATCGAATCTAAACCTCCCCTGGCAGAACTTGAGGCCATTTCCTCTTCTCCCATCACTTGTCGCTTGGGAGAAGAGACCAACACCCACCTCTCTACAACCTCCTTTCAGTTTTAATCCCAACCTGTTCTGCCCCTGCCTCCGTGGTTTTGTACATGCCCTTTGCCAGAAATGTGTGTGGGCTTTCATAATTTTATCACACTGCCACAGCAAGACTGTAACTATTGACATTAAGATGTGGGTGACAAGCGCCGTTACTATGGTAAAATATAATGTCATCTTATGGCAGTAAATGCTGCATAGTACAGAACCTACTGTACTGTGGAGAGAGGAGTAAGTTGCATCACAGTTGTAGCAGGGTGAGAGTGTAGGAAAAGTTGGTGAGTTCTAAATCAATTACACAGCTTACTTTGTGAACTTACCCTACAGCAGCTTGTTCAGTTTCTTATGACACCTAATCATTTTTAGTCTTCTACAAGAAAATTTAATCTGAATTAAATTTTGGAGAAAATCTGGAGAAATTGATAGGCTGAAGCATTTTTTTTTAACACCTACAGAAGCCAACAATGTTGGAACATTGTTTTGTCTCTATTTTCCAACTTAGCAACACAATGCACTGATTACAGTAATTCTCTCTTCTAAACAACTTCTTCCTCCACTTCCAAAAATATCTTTTTCCACCCACCATCAAAGTGTTTCCGAATAGCAGAGAGAGAGCCCTAAAGGGGTGGCTGCCATGAGATAATTGGATAACATACTCCTGAGATCTGAGGTGTCGGAGGCATGGCTTAGCTGTGCTTTGCCTCACAACACCCCAGAGATGTGATATAGGCAATTGAAGTTTCTGTTTCCACTTATGCCTCATTGCTTCAGCATGCCAGATCACTCTCATGCAAACCTTGATGGTACTTCTGTGTCTAATATAGTCTATGCTCATGGGTTCTGCAACACAACAATTTCAACAGCAGTAGCTATAGCATGACACAACAATATTAGATCTGGCCAAAAAAAAATATCCGAAACCACAGGTTTTCATTAGCAGATGTGGATTTTTGAAAAACAAAGCATTTTATGGGAACATAGTACCCATGAAGGAAATTACCAAGTTATTTATTTCCTCTCTGATCATGCCTATTGGAGGTATTTCACTGTCATATAAATATTTAAATTTTTATTGGTGGTGGGAAAGTGTATCTACATGGCCACTGGATTTGCGAATTCCAGGTTCAAACTCTTGCTTCACACCCTTTCTCTTTCTGAGTGTCTCTTCCTCTGTAACTAGAGGACTGTGAAAGTAGTGTAGCCATACGTTGCAAGGTCAGATTAGGACTTTAGGCCTGACCACAGTTTTGGACACATGAACTAGAGGGAAAATCATCACTACTGTAGGCACTTGCCAGCTGTGAAAGCAATTCTTGACAAGAAATGCCCAGAGGCTCAGTACAGATCACAGGATAGTCTTGTGACAATATTTTCTCATCACAAATCATGTAACAGATTAGAAGTATAATGAAGGCAAAACCCAAGTCACATTTGCTAAAAACAATTAAGACTGAAATAGAGAATTTAATTAAAAGAGATGAAAATAAAATTTTGCATAAATCTAGATCCACACAGCCTTAACAGTTGATGAAAAAGATATTGAAGAAGAAGAAATGGGAGATCCAGAATTTCCATTCTTTTTGACTATAAGACACTTAGTTGAGTTTAAAAAAAATAGGAAGAAAACAGTCCCCTGTTTCTATTACTTCAGTTTTTCAAACCTCTATGGCATGAGCAGTCAAACATTTACTTCCAGTAAGGTGACTGAATTACCTTTTTCACAAAAAAAAAAAAAAAAAGAAAAAGAAAAAAATACTTTACACAAGAATCTGCAAAGGCATTGTAAAAATATTCAGGGTTGATATTTCCCCAGAAACTTCATGTAATGATCTGTAATGGGAAAGTTCCTGGCTGATAATATTTTTCATAGTATTTCTTTTTCTCTTTTTTTGCTTTTCCTTTAGAGCTGATCTGCTCAGTGTTTTTTTGTTTTCCTAACTGAAATTGTGATTATAGACTAAGCACTGCCTTTCAGAGTGCCATTGGCAATGTCTTTAAATTACTAGGCAAGGAAGCGCAGAGCTCTTTAAAAAGCCTGAAATCTGAAACCACTCAAACTAATTGATTTTTCATCATCAAATACTGGTATTACTGAAGTTGGATGGTCCTTAATAAGGCACAGTTTATCCTAGCACTTGCACCTTGGTAGTATTTCACTACATAAAAAGAGTTTTTCTTCTTTTGTAATTGTGTTGATTTTTCAGTGCACACTCTTAGGAGAAGAAAAAAACAAAGGTGACTCCATGAATTGGTGTAGTTAGAAAGTAGAATTTTTTTCTTAAACATTGCCTTCCTTGCTGTCACTAGCTAATTAAAATATAAAAGCAGATACATCACAAAACATTCCTGGTACTCTTCAAAAAAAGCTTCCTAACGTAACAGTGTGACTAGATAATATGTTACATAAAGTCATGAACATATTGCACTTTTTCCTTAAGATCAGTGTTCTAGGTTTTTGCTGGTTTGGTTTGGATTTTTTTTTTCAGACAGAAACAAAACTCAGCATAGCTTTGTATCTAATTAAAAGAATTAAGGCCCTCCAGTAATGAGAGAAGTGTGAATTATAACAATTATGCAAGTATTTATTCTTTAATTTTTGAAATATTTATTTGTGGAATCATTTACATATCAGAGATGTTGGGATATGTAGGAGGTACTCACATCTATCTACCCAATACTTACCTACCTACCCGTCCAACACAGCTATGGCATGGGCTCTGCCATTTAAAGGCTTGTGGTAACAGCCCTCTAGCTACAGATGAAGCCCTACTCCTATATCAATTAAAACCTCAATGTGGGTAAACTGTGCATTTATTCACCTGACATTTCTATTCATTTGGGTGATTGCCAGGTAACAAAAGCTGTATTATGAGGTTTGCATGTTACGTATTGGCTGCTGTCACACTTCATTATTTGCTAATGTGTTGTAAATGAGCAAAGGGTCAGGACCCAAACCAGGATATTTTCTTTCAAACAGGGTATGTTTTGAAGACCACATCATATATAAGCAAGAAATCAGGTTGGCACTAATATTACTGATACAAGTATTATGCAACCTAATTCTGAACACAGTTAATATGCCTATGATGCTATCTTCACGTTCTAGAAGTGGAGTTTTCACTTGAACGGTTTATGTTGCATTTTCTTATGGTAAATTTATATTCAACATGAGGTGCTTGGCCTCTTCTGTCAAACACACTTAGAAATGACGCTGCTATGACATGATTCAATGATTGGTCAAGAACAGAAGTTGTTTTCCTCTTCTGTGAACATGAAATAACAAATCTCTGAATAACTGTTCTAATGTGTGTTTGTATGACAGCCAACATTCAAGTCCTAGGCTGAATCACTAAAAAGAAATATTTCCAGCCTCAGAGGAGGAATTGTTCCACTGACCAGAATGACTTAACTGGCAGTACCAGAAGTAGAAGGTCAGCATATGGCCTGGTTTCTGCTCTATATTAATTAGGACAGTTAAAATACTATTAGGCCCCCAAGAAAATTCAAACCTAAATATGTGGTAGAGCTAAGTTCTCCTCCAAATCTAACCTCAGAGCAGACAGTTATAACCAGAGCATTCTGAAATACTCATTCAGACTCTCACAACTCTACATTTTCTTGCATTTGCCTCTTCTGTTAGGTTCTGACTCAGAAATGCAACTGTATACTACAGCATGTTTAAGCAGGTATTTTAATTACACTATCTTAATTGCTTTTGTTAAATTTAGACGAGGTTCATTATACTATTAGTGGTTTAATGCTTGGCAGAATCTAATATCTACCTCATAAGCCAACATCAAGTCTGGCTGCATTGGAGTTACATGTCACCAGCCTTGTGTGTCTTCTGTCTTCTTTATTCACTTATTACTTTTGTAATCTTCATAATGAAGTTATAGACTTCCAAGAGCTAACACAGGTTCCTTAATGAATTTATGGATTTTCTTTCTCAGTTGGCTCTGGAACCCCTGAGACTATTAATCTTATATGATTTCAATGTCCATGTTGACAATGTAGAAGATACGTTTGCTTTCATTCTCATCCTCTGCTTTATAGGCAAAACCATGTGTTTATTGGGTTGTCTAATATCCTTCTGATAACTCACGGTTGCAAGATTTACTTGTCCTCTCTCCATGCTCATCACTGGAATGAATGACAGTTCTTCACTCTCACCAGTTATATGGTAGCATTTGTAAAAATTCTGTCTAGTTTAATATTACCAGTTATGAAAACATTCTAGTTTTTTCTGTTTAGTTTCTGCCATCCTCTGTTTTTTATATCTGTTTGTGCTCAGTAAACGCAACCAATAGTCTTGACAGTGTCTTTCGTGTCAAAGCATACAATATTCCTTGCCTTTAAAATAAGATTTTAGATGTTTTTATTAGCTATCAATTTTCCATTTTTTCTATTTTTTTAGGATTTCTGTGGTATTTATCAGCTAATTCTATGACATTAGCCTTCTTTTTCTTCATATCTTATGTCATTAATATTGTCGGTACTTGGATTGCTTTTAGTCTCCGTTCTCCAGTATGTTTTAATTTATGAGATTATTTTCTTCGTATCTTAATATTCACATTTTCAATTTATTTATCCACACAGTTATTTATTTTAAATTTCCTGGGTTTAATTTCCTTAACATACACATTCTTTTTATGTCTCTTCTGATGTCCAAAAATGACCAGTTTCTAATAATGCTGTGCCTATGTTGTCATGGACTTCTTTGGCCCTACTAGCCCTGAGCAATATTACTTGGATTTACCATAGACTTTGGGAAGGGAGGAATTATGCCCAGTTACCAGCAAAATGAACAGGACACAAAGTGGAAGCTGCAAAATCTGGTGTAAAATTAAGGTGCAGGATCAGATATTTTGTTCTTCAAAATATAAATTATTTGGCTAATGTTCATTCCTCAAGTTCATCTTCAGAAACTAAAAGTGTCCTATAAATGCTCTTTAGAAGAAATAGTATCCCAGACACATTTTTAGATTTAAGTACACAATTTGGGAGCTAGCCATATTTCACAAAAGCCACCAAAATAAAAAACCACCTTAGCAACCTTCCCCTGCATGCACTTTTCATTCAGTTGGTAAGGAACATCCCTGGATCCTGGGTTTGGTTTTCCTTTGGTGCTACACAGCAGTAACCAAGGGAGGAAGGACACCCACTGAGGATGGTTTTCCAGCTCTGGCTTCTTGAAATTCTTTGGCAAGATCCTTGTCAGTGTGATGAAATAATCTTTTTCCCACTCTCTCAATTTCTATTTGTGTGAAAGGAATATTTTCTCTCTTCTTCTTACATGCTGGCAAGTTTTCTATTGTTGCTCTCATCTCTTGAGAAGTTTAATTTTCTTCTGATGTCCCTGCATTGGCATACACATTGTCTTTTCTAAAGCAGGGCTTTTTCCCTTCCTTAGAGAATGAGAAGCTATCATATTAAAAAATCCTTTTGAAAAATCACCCATGGTGATTGCAAACAATATTATAGTTCTTTATTTATGTAATGGTAAAAATAAAACAGAAAGAAAGGATTTCTGGGGCTAGCTGTTGGCATCTCACAAATGTTTAGCGTGCAACAACTTTTTTGTCCCTGTTTCTGTCTTTGAGAGTTTTATCACTCAGTGCTGTGAGAGTTGCATAGGCCCTGAAATGAAAGAGCAGACATAATAACTGCATTTTACAGGTGTGGAAACTGAAGTATGGAGTCATGAAGTGGCTTCTTCAAAGTCAATGACAAAACTGAGAAATGAACAAAGAATTTCTGATTCCTAACCTGAGAATCTTAGCCTCTTCCTCTAAAGTGCTTCATTTCACAAGTAGAACTCGATGGCCATTGTTAACAACTTTAATTTACACACAAAACACTTATCCTCCATTCTCTCTTTCTGGCTGCCATAAGTAAATAATTTCAGAAACAACTGAAAACAAAATTGTTTTGACTGTATCTATGTAAATAAACTAACTAATGCTAACCAGAACCTTCAAAATTAATTTTAGGGCAGGCCATTTTTTTTTTTTCCTGCCTCCTAGAAGAGTAGGTGGTGATTTTAGGGGTTCGGCTAAGTAGCATTCCCAAACAGTTTTCAAGTTCTGTTTAGGCACAACCCAGAAAGATCACAGATCAGGAATCTTTCCCAGCATGCTGTCTATTTGGAGCCACGCTGTATTAAACACTAAGAAAGTTTAATATTACAGAGGTAGCCAGACTTTGTTATTGGTTCCAGGGCTAGGGAATAGATCTCATTTAGTATATTAGTATAGATTTAATTCTTGTGCACTGATCATTTTATTTATGTTTCAAGGTAAAGAACCATATGATTTTTCACTGGCTAGAGCTACCATACAATCAAAATCAAAATACGAGAATAAATCATTCTGAAACACTCAGTGAACTTACTTAATGTTTGGCTTTATGAAAAACAAAATAAAACAGAACACAAAAAAAACAGACAATGGAGGAAAACTCTTTCCAGAAGTGGCAAACAATATAGCAAGGAGCAACAGACACAAATAACAGCTTGGAAGGTTCAAACTGAACATTAGAGAAATCTTTGGGGTGTGGGGAGAAGATGCAGCACTGAAAAGGTTGTCCAGATAGGTTGGAGAATCTCCATTGGAGTTTTTCAAGACTCAGGTAAACAAGGTCATGGCTGACCTGATCTACTGTTAGTGTTAGTCCCCTTTTGTTGTACTAGATGACCATCCATGTGTTTGATGGTAAATCAGGAAAAAACTTATCCCAAAATATGGAGAACAACCTGGAGGTAATTTGGGAAAATTGCATTAGTTAAGTCCACCGTTGCAGACGACACCAAGTTGGGAGGGAGTGTTGATCTGCTTGAGGATAGGAAGGCTCTGCAGAGGGATCTGGACAGGCTGGATCGATGGGCTGAGGCCAACCGGATGAAGTTCAATAAGGCCAAGTGCCGGGTTCTACACTTTGGCCACAATAACCCCAGGCAACGCTACAGGCTTGGGGATGAGTGGCTGGAAAGCTCCCCCGCAGAAAAGGACCTGGGGGTGTTGATTGACAGCCGGCTGAATATGAGCCAGCGGTGTGCCCAGGTGGCGAAGAAGGCCAACGGCATCCTGGCTTGTATCAGAAATGGTGTGGCCAGCAGGAGCAGGGAGGTGATCATGCCTCTGTACTCGGCACTGGTGAGGCCGCACCTCAAATACTGTGTTCAGTTTTGGGCCCCTCACTACAAGAAGGACATTGAGGTGCTGGAGCGTGTCCAGAGAAGGGCGACGAAGCTGGTGAGGGGTCTGGAACACAAGTCTTATGAGGAGCGGCTGAGGGAGCTGGGGTTGTTCAGCCTGGAGAAGAGGAGGCTGAGGGGAGACCTCATCGCTCTCTACAACTACCTGAAAGGAGGTTGCAGAGAGGTGGGTGTTGGTCTCTTCTCCCAAGTGACTAGTGACAGGACTAGAGGAAATGGCCTCAAGTTGCGCCAGGGGAGGTTCAGGCTAGATATTAGGAAAAAGTTCTTTACTGAGAGAGTAGTGAAACATTGGAACAGGCTGCCCAGGGAGGTGGTAGAGTCACCCTCTCTGGAGGTATTCAAGGAGCGTGTGGATGTGGCATTGTGGGATGTGGCTTGATGGGCATGGTGCTGTGTGGTGTTAGGTGGGTTGTTTTTTGGTGTGTTGTGGTTTGTTGTTGTTGTGTGGTGTGGTTTGTTTGGTTTTTTTTGGTGGTTTTCTTTTTTTTTTTTTGGTTGGACTTGATGATCTTACAGGTCTTTTCCAACCTTAGTGATTCTGTGATTCTGTGATTCCATGCACTTCTATTTATGTGTATCCTGTCATGGGTTTTAAGGTTCTTTCATGGTGGAAACATGCAGGGATGTAATTTGGATTCCTTGTAGCCACAACAGCCGCTATGATAATTATTCCGCTAATAATGAAATCCTGGAAGGGTGATCACCTTCACCAGACTGCTTCTGCTCCAGCAGTTCATTCTTGCGATTTCCTCTGCCATTTTTTCCATTCTATTAAATTTTTCTCTTAACTATGTACTTTTAATAGGGCCTTATAAGCTCACATTTAAGAATAAAACTTGTAAATGTCAGGAAACATATAAACTTTAGGGGGCTTGTTTCTCTATTTTCAAATGCTTCCAAGAAACTATATAGGCATAGACATACTCATGCATAGTCTCCGAAAGGTAGGAATAACGGCTTTTCATTCAGTACAGAAAATACCTTCTGTCTGTGATTTTCCTGTGATTGCTGTGGATGAAAGAAGTAATCCAGATTCTTTTGCACTAAATGTACCAAAACAGAGATTATCGTTGCACTGCTAACATACCTGTGTAATCGTCTGAATAATAGCATGATGCACAGTTGTTTCCTCTGAATGCACGTTGTAGGCATCTACATGTGGATCTTATTAACGACTCACTGCAAAACAAGGATCCTTAGACCTCTGCCTGCCTCATCCTAGTTATCAATCTCATTACCACGAAGTTTCAATAGCCCAGATCTTACTAATATCCATAATACTGCTTTCAGTCAACAGTATACAGATTATTGCTGCCACTTTTTCCAATAATAAGATGGGCAGTTCTGGAAATAAAACACTAGAAAGAAGCAGGCCTTGAGGTAATGTAAAGTCTGCCCTTCCACAGGTCAGGTATTAGTGAGGGCTGGTGTTTTTTTGCACTCTAGCAATTCCACAGTTATTGACATAACTGAAAGTGAAGCAGTACTAACAACAGTGAGAAATTTCGTAACATCCATAAAAGCCTTAGAGCACATTCCTAGAAACAGCTCAGTCCCTGACCCAAAACAAAGACCTTGTGGGGACTTAAGTGGAATTTAGATAACTTTGTATAAAACTGCAGTTCTCAAATTGTGCCTGTTAGCTGCTACCTATCTTTGGAAGTATCAGAACTCTTTAACTGTCTGAAATGTGAGCTTTAAGTTTATACAGTCATACAGTCTACTTCTGTCTACCAGATTTTCTCATTAATATTTTGTTCCCATGACTAAAGAATTGATGTCTGTGAGAGCCCTGCACAGGGTACACAAATGCAGCCTAACATACCTAGAGCTGCCGAGTCCCAGAACCCGTGGGCCCATTCAGCTCATCAGCAATGTGGGTACAATGTCCAGTAAAGATACATAGCAGCAGCCAAAACTAATGTTGTCTCTTTATCCACTGCAAAGATAGTTTATGTAGCTGGAGGCTAGGAATACTGGGAAAATTAACAAAAGGTGTTGGAGGAGGTGGAAGAATTGCAGTGAGAAGAGCTGCAGGAAATATGAGTTCACACTGAAGTGTGATTCATTTAAGAAGTCAATCAACCACTAACCTCTGTGGAAATTAGGGTCTCTGATTTGCTGCAGTCAAAGACTCCCATGTGTCTAATCTTCTGCAGTTGATAAGTCTGACTAGCTCTATGACTAGATTGCATTTAAAACCTGTCCACAACATACAGTAGAAAGTATTTCTTGCAGTGACTTTCCTGCAGAAGGACTCAGTCTTGAGGATATTCACTACGCTCATTTAATAAAGCATGTTTCTGTTACAATTTGGAAACAGTTTCTTTCAAAATTCGGCAAAAAGAGACAACTTGCTTATCTATATTAAAAAGCTCCATGTTTAGAGCTCTCCAAAGATATGAAAGACTCAGAGATTGCTCTTTCCTCTGCGAACATACACTTTTCAGTGGAGTGTATTTCTTGATCTGGAAAAGGATGAGAGTTCAACATTCAACTCATTTTTTGAAGTAGTTCAAGTTTGGTTTAAAAGATTAGTGATGTTGTTAAGGAGGGAATGGAGGGAGCGTACATTATATCTTCTCTCAAAATGCTTAAGCTATTTAGCCACTGTTGGTTTAATGCAAATACACAAAGAATTGTTACAAAAACCTTGGAAAAGTGACAATCATCTACAACATAGGATGAGTCAAAATGCTATACATCTACAGAAGTTTCAAGGATTAAAATATGTGGTATTAAAAATACTGGTTATGATCTAGACTCACTTTTTTTTTTAATGCAAGTATTAATATGTCAATCAGTTAAAACACTGAGCATTGAAAAGACTGCTTCTGGAAACCATTATGTGACTAGTCTGAAATTTCTTTCACTCTTCTGGACATCCTTTACATGGTCATGTATGTTAGCCATGGCACAACCAGTCCATACAGGCCCAAAGGTTTGTCAACTTATATTTCTTTGCATGGGCAAACACCTTGAAAAAGTAAATGTGTAAAAGTACAATTTATCTGAGAATAGGTGGATACATTGATGATTTTGACTTGCAGGTCTCAAAAAAGGCCCAGATTAAATTGTTTCCTGTAGTTTGACTTGTTAAACAGAAATAACTGAGATTATTCTCTCATATAAATGGAGCAATGCTACGTTATGAATCGTTAGATATTTATTTAACATCACTTGACCATTGTATATAATAGTAAAAACCTTATCAAAATGCCTTACACATTTTTATTGTCACAAATATCCTGCTTATAATTATAATTTTTAAAAGTCACAATTAAAAGTCTGAAGGGAGTTTTAAAAATTCTCACACAAAAAGAATATCATAATAAATTTTGTAGACTATAAGAGTCATTTATCTATGTAAAAACCTCTTAATTTTATCTCTATTCAATTCTGTAGGACATTCCACTAACTCTAGATGTACTTTGCATTGTACAATGAATTCTTAAAGAATACCTTTTAAATGTCTAATCTGTATTCATTTACTATGCAACTGACTCACTAAAGTTAATTAATTAACTGCGTTGAATCTGAAGCATTGAGAAGTGTGGTCTCGTAAGGTCAAAAACAGGTTGTAATTTTTAAAAAAGATTCTAATAGTCCATTAGATATGTTCACAGTAAGTAAAATAGTTTTCTGAGTTCTTTTGCTGCTTTTCTTCTGCCTCACATTGGTGGTGGTTATTGGCAGAGCCACAACTTGATTTGATTTTGATTAACAAAAATTAATGCTTATCTGCCGTCACACTGTCCTGCTGATACGCTTTCTTTCACTGGTCCAACTATTTGTCATACTCTTCATTGTATAGCTTCCATCACTTTTTAAATTGTTTTGCTTAGTGCAGTTGTAAGATCATTAATAATTAAAAGAGAAATATTAATAAATAAATAGCATGGGATACAATTTAGCTGACTTGGAGATTCCATCTGCTGTGAGTCAACATTTACTGCTATCAAAAAATATTCATTACTTTGATGGAAAAAGACCAGTAACTGAATTTTGTCCCAGAGGATAGGTATCTTAGTAGGGAAAGAAAGGGAAAGAAAAAGAAATTTAGGGCTTCCTGAGCACATCCAGTTTTGGCTTAAAAGAAACAGAAATCCCTCATGTTCCTATGCTTTAAAACAAAAGGGTAGTGTGCCTCACATACTCATACGTCAAGATTACAGACAGACATGTAGACCTTCAGTCTTCTCAACTGTGAATCAAATAATGTAAAAATGACATTTATTTTTTCACTCATAAACTTAATATTTTTCAGCTGCTGTTACCTTGTGTGTTTAAAATCTTTCTGTTAACAAAACAGGATGCATGCATTGCACAGGCCTATCCCAGCGAGTAAAATAAATGGGCTATAGACCATCTTAATCCTTAAATAAAGACAGAATCACAGAATCACAGAATCACTAAGGTTGGAAAAGACCTGTAAGATCATCAAGTCCAACCATTAAAAAAAAAAAAAACAAAAAACAAAAAACAAAAAACCAACACACCACACACACACACACAAAAAAAACCCAAAACCACCCATAAACCACAAAACACACCACAACCCACACCAAAACAACCCACCCACACCACACAGCACCATGCCCATCAAGCCACATCCCACAATGCCACATCCACACGCTCCTTGAATACCTCCAGAGAGGGTGACTCTACCACCTCCCTGGGCAGCCTGTTCCAATGTTTCACTACTCTCTTAGTAAAGAACTTTTTCCTAATATCCAGTCTAAACCTCCCCTGGCACCACTTGAGGCCATTTCCTCTAGTCCTATCACTTGTCACTTGGGAGAAGAGACCAACACCCACCTCTCTGCAACCCCCTTTCAGGTAATTGTAGAGAGTGATGAGGTCTCCCCTCAGCCTCCTCTTCTCCAGGCTGAACAACCCCAGCTCCCTCAGCCGCTCCTCATAAGACTTGTGCTCCAGACCCCTCACCAGCTTCGTCGCCCTTCTCTGGACACGCTCCAGCACCTCAATGTCCTTCTTGTAGTGAGGGGCCCAAACTGAACACAGCATTCGAGGTGCGGCCTCACCAGAGCCGAGTACAGAGGCATGATCACCTCCCTGCTCCTGCTGGCCACACCATTTCTGATACAGACCAGGATGCTCTTGGCCTTCTTGGCCTTTTCTTCTTCTTTTTTGCTCAGCAAACAATACATTCTTCAGTGTTCAGCAGGTGATAAATCAACTTCAGTTTCCACAAAGGACATTTATCAGTGTGAACCACATGAATTATACTTAAAGAGCCTTCGGTTTGTAACTATTTAAATTATCACAAAAGGTATCATAAAAGTTTGCCTCTGACGGACTGAGGATTAAAGGCATGCAAACGGTGTTTTGTTTTGCCCAGGTGGATAGATAAGCATTTCCTTAAATTTCACTTATTAAGTTGACTGTGAGTTGAATGAATTGCAACTCGTTCAAAAGTCTGAACCTCACAGACACTCAGTTTTCTAGAACAGAGAATGTGTCTGTCATTATTTTTCACATCATATTTAACATCACCATTTCTGGTGCAGGTCCCAAATACTACTAGCAATCATGATCATTCCATACGATTCTATACATGGCAAGGAGGATACATTACCCTGATCTACCATAACAGAAAAAGAAAAATCATAACACTGGAGATGTTTCAACTAAATATGAATCAAATCCTCCTGGCCTCAAAGAACATTACTGCCTTGCTAATTTGAAGTGAGTTTAGATTTCAGGTTTTAAGGCCAGGAGACCTACATTTATCAAAACTGACTTCCTGCATAGTACAGGCACAGAGTTTCACCAAGCAATGTTGGCATCCAGTTCAGTAACTTCTCACTGAAATGGGACAAATTTCAATCAAAGTCCCCAGGTGATAGAGTATGTGTCTTTCAAAGCTGTTACAATCCTGAATGGCAAAAACATGTCAATTTTTTGACATTTCCATTCATTTCCATTGCTATTTGTCTAGCTTCTCTTTCAGCCATTGAATTGTCTTACTGCCTTTTCTGGATTAGAGAGCTCTCTGTCTCCTCACTGCCTACAAACCATGTAAAAATCACTGATCTGGGCTGGACATCTCATAATCTTTGCTGATGTAACTAGATGGAGCTTCTCTTAGTTTCTCACAACAAGATGTGTCTTCCAAGGACAATGATCACCCTTGGAGCTGTCATATAGCATCTTCAGAGAGAAAGACAGTTTTCCTGTGATGGTCTCACGCTAAATGACGACACCATCTTCTGAGCAAAGGGAATCAAAAATATTCTGAATTCACTTGAAAAAAAAGTTTGATTGTCTCAGAACAAAGTACCTATGCAATTTAAACATGCCAAAGATTTCAAGTAAAATAATAATCATCCTTATTAGGGGTTAGATTGACAGTACAGGATGTGACATCCTATTTTTAGCAATGTGTTAGGAACAAAAATTCTCAGCTAGCTGCAGTGTCACTTCTGCCTGAGGAAACATGAAACCACAACTCCCACTTATCAGAAGTTATGAGGTACACAGTCTGTGCATGTAAGAGATGTTCTATGTTTTCTCTGTTGACACTGTTCTACAGTTTATGAATATTTAAACATTTGTTGCAGTAGTGTGGAAATGCAGATAAACTCCCTTTCAGTTCAGTGTCCGACAGCCTTGGAGGCTTCGATCATTTGTATTCTGTCTCAGAAATAATTTAATTCCAATAACAAAGATTCAGGGATACTTGCTTTAGAATAACATGTAGCTAGAAAACTCATTTGAGACGTGGGAGACCCATTTTCTAATCTGCTTTCTGGCTGATTTAGAGTTACCTCTTTCGTGTAATGCAGCCTGGGAATGGCACTTACTATTTTCACTGCCACATTACACTGAGAGATTTGCCTTGAGCTTTTCATCTTCCACTATCCCTAACTCCATTTTAAACTTACTTCTTTCCAAACTACACTATCATTCACAGTGGAAGACTGACCTTACAGCATTCATTGCTCCTAGTGATGTACCTTGACATTTTATTTCTTTAAGGGGTGCGTAGGCTGATCATAACTAGCAACTGTTTATGCTACTTTACCAGTCTTAAAGATTCGTGGACAATTTTTTTATCAGGAAAAAAAAAGTATACTTTTCTGCAGGTCATTGGATAAAATACTGTATAGTCCCCAGGTTAGGTAGTAAAATTGCAAAAATCCCATTAAAACAGTGCTGTAATAATTCATCATAGAAATCTACTTTGAGCTGTTTAGAGTAATGTTTTTTGACAACTCAAAGTGGTTTATGTATTAATTATACTATTTTAATAAAAATTTCGTTAGGAGTTGCCAAATCTGGAAAACCAATCAAGGTGAGTCTGCCACTGGTCCACTTCTGCAGATGTAGCCGATATTTAGGCTGAACAGGTATTCCCCATAGGCACTTGCAATCTGTAAGGTGCTCCATAAAGCTGCCTTATCCTGAGGAGTGTCGTGCGCAGACACAGGGCTGACACCCTCCTGGGATGCCCTGGGAGGAGCCAGGTCAAGGCCCCATTTCTCTAAGTTGGTGGGGTCGCACAGCCTGAGGCCATGCCTCTGTGCATCCCTGCGTATATGGATTTTACCTTTTAATCACACACACTGCTGCAGTGGATCAGGACTGGTTTTTCCACGCTGTGCACGAAGGTCAATAATGCCTGCAGTACTTACTAGCTCACAGCATGCAACACTTCACTTATTTGACTCAGGTATAACACAGAATAGCAGGAAAGATGTATTACAATCAGCTTGTTGTGTGTTTACACCACAGTGCAAATGGTGGGGGATGCACGCAGCAGGATGTGGTGTAAGAGTATGTCAAACTCCGTAGCTGGGGAGAAGGGTCCAGAAGTAAAAGAGACAGCCAGTTAAAGGGGACACTTTCCCTAACCCAGATGTATTGTTTCAGCTTGTTAAAAACTTTATTTGACAACCTTTAGGCTTAAGTTAGTATTCTGAAGAAAACTGAATATAATCCTAGGCAGTATGTCCTTCAAAAGCACAAGTGCAACTAACACCAAGGTTTCCTTAATATGTTGAAGCGAACCCACTTACTTAACTTCTTTTTACTGTTATTAAAAAGGAGTCAGCTCTTATTGACTAAACTTATTACTTATTCAAGGAATAAGATGCAAGCAGTTTTCACTGCTGTTTATCACCTAAAATGACAAAAACATGTTGATTATCAATAAATCACACCTGTTTAAAAATGTAAATGTAACAGTTTGCTATTATGCACATTCTTTTAAATGCATTTTATCAAAGTTTATGTTTTCCATGTTAAAAGACTGACTTTGTCAGAATAGAAATAAATCCAGGAAGTAACATTTTATATTGGATCAACCAGAATTTAAAATTATGTTTTGATCTGTCAGCATGACACACACTGTTGGACTTGCTTTACTACCAATCTCTTTATCAACTGCAGAAGCTGCCATCTTGAATGAACTAATTTAATCAATGTAGTGTCTGTGTCATGAAAAATATAGACTACTCAGAGAATACAGTCCATATACTGTGTGTATATATATAGTCCATAGACTGCATATACAGGGCAGAGTAAAGCGGAGTCACAGTTGTAATACCTATGAGATGCTACATTGCCAGGCTGCACTCAAATATCTGTTTTGACTGGGACATTTTAGTTGATTTTAAATTACATATTTTGACATTTCCCAATTTTTAGTACCACTTGAGATACAAACATGATGAAACATCAACATTTAATGCAGCATTTCAGATCAGAAGTGCACTTTTGAAGCATATTTCCACTATCCATACTTTGATTCACTTTATGGAGTTCCTTTTGGAGGAAACTAAACTAAAAGGCCTGGTCTAGTCTATGGGACACGACTGGACTTAATCTGAAGTAAACCCTTTTAAAATGTATACAGTGTACACACTACATCTTCAGCAAAAGCCCTTTCTTCAGATGTTAGGCCATAATTCATGTTAATTTAGATGCAGACTCCATCACTAATACAGCTAAGAGCTCAAACCATGGACTTGAACTACCCATAGAACGCAGTGATTCAGCAGCATCATGCAGAGTCTGAACACAGAACAAAATAAAAATAGTCTACAGATGTATGTATGACGGATAAAGGTATCAGGACAAGTGTGTCATCTTTTTCAGGTTTCAAGGGAATAGAAATTTCTGAGTAAGCATAGTGGTTGTGGACATACTGCAATCATACAGGGGTTCAGCAGTGAATCAGGCTTTCCACCACACCCAGACACCAAATAAACCAGTTTGGCATGTACTAGAATAGGACCAAAGCATACACGAACATGTGAGCAGACATTACATCTGGCTACAGGTCAAGTATGTAGTCAAAACACAGCTAAATATCAGTGTAGCTGCACTGTTTTTGATCATATACTTTGGCTTTGGTACCAAAGTCCACCAATGGTGTGATAGAGCCTACAATCCAAGCCATTAATTTAAAATACTTTCACACTGTAAGATGTCATTTGAGAAAAAAAAGGAACACAATAATAAAGAAAAAAAATTCTTTCTTTGGAATTACGTTCTACAAAGAAATGTCATAAAGCACAATGAACCATTATAACTTACCTCCATTGAAGCATTTTTCTATCTGCAGCTATTTCAATATTTCATTGTTAAAGATGGACATTTTGAAGTAGTGTCTTGCATCTCACCATAGATATATGCCCTAATTCCCTAAAAATATATTTTATGGTATGTGTTCTACCCAGTTCATTTTATTCTCACTCTTTTACCATGTTAAGGCAACGAAGACTACAGTGCACAAACATCAATTGTTAAAATACATTTCAATAAATATGTTTTAATTTTAAATTACAATGTTAACTACAGTAGAGGTCAAGCAGAATGAAAACTTCATCCTTGGCTTCTGTGGTGAACTCTTTGTGATTTAATGTTCTGGACTGCAGAAGTTATCCCCTATGTAGGGAGTTCTACTTCAGACTGGTCCCATTAACTATATTTCTGTAAGTTTTCCTGTTGATTAACAAAGAAAGCTGTCATTATTATCATTTAGCTCTATGAACTGTAGATATTTTTAATGAAGACCTACTTCCTGTTTTGCATTGCTCTGAAGATGTGTGGTATTTCCATATAAATCAAAAAAGAATTTTGCTAGGATATGTCTGTGTAAATTATTTTCATATAGTTAACATTTTTAATATTATTGAATGAAAAAATACTGTAGGAAATTGGTACATATCTGATTTGAATTGTATGAAGATAGTTTGAATTATTTCTTTCTACGTGTTTACCTCCATTGTTACTGCACTACAATTTCATGATTTTTAAACAAACTAAAAGTTTAAAAAGGATAATGTTTTATGTCTATTTTGGTGGGAAATATTTAGACAGGTTGGTAACTCAGGCAAACTGAGTTTTTAATTTGATATTTCTTGAATGCCTTCTCTTTTTTACTTGATTAATTGCTATATATTATTCCAACTATATTACCTTTCTTGCTTGTGTTTCTACTAATTTAAGGTACCTTAATTAAAGATAAAAAAGAAAGTATAGCCTCCACCAGGAGTACAAACTGATTACACTTTTAGAGGTTGAAAGGCTGAGAATTTTTTGTCACAGTCGTGAAGAAACCAAATTTAATAAATTACAGATAATTACAAAGAAAAGTTTCATGGTATAAATTCAAATTACAGAGAAAATCATATACCAAAAAAATGGAGACCAGGGTTTTGTTGTTGATCCTTTTAATCTTCTCTGGAGTTTTAGATCCTTACACTCACTGGGACGTACTGAAATAAGATGAATGATTATGTTGCCTTTGTATTTATTGTCTGTATTAACTTTGACTAACCTACGTTACAGATAAGCATTTTCACACAAAAAATAAAGTGCCATTCTTGTCATATGTTGTTAAGCATTTATTTATTTGTTTGTTTGTTTGTTTATATTTCCAGAATATGGAGGATCAAATATATTTTCTGATATTCTCAAGTTTTACACATGGAATGTCTTGCGTTAACTTAATTTCATTCGTTCATTGTACTGGTTATGCAGTGGTGACTCTGGTGGTATGTTGAGGAAAGATGTGCTGCCTCTCCATAACCTCAGAATTTTTGGACTTACTGACTCCCAATACGTACTTCTGTTTCCAGGACAATGTGCTTTTGGTGTAATGGACAGACTTAACGCTATGCATGTAATTAGTTCTTTTGCACAATGAAGCTGGGATGTATCTCTTGAGAAAGGAAAACTCCCTTTACCTTCTTCAATTGCTGAATGGGCTTAGTTTACCAAGGTATGATTAGTCTTCATTTTTCTAAAGTCTGGCTACTTTGCTTTTAAATCTTTTCATGAACATTTTTTAGTATGTAAGAATAATAACGGTCTTTTCTTCAAGACTCAGTGGTGCCCAGGTTACCTATCCAACAATAAACATAATATAATTTCTATTCTATGGCTCATCTGTTCCAATAATTATCTCCGATTAAATTTTCCTGAATGGTGTGAGCTCTGACAGCACATTACAAAGAAGGAAATTTAGTACTCTACATAGATAAACCACCCATTGGTATCATTCTAGGATCTTAACATATTTTGTGCTGGTGCTTTTGCTGCGATATTTACATTACACTTCCACTGGGGAGAGCAAAATGGGCTATGCTTGGAGACAATGGACAGCCTGATGGGAAAAGGTTACATTTTATAATTAATGTATAATCACACTATTTACATGCCTTTTAGCGAATAAAGGGACCATTAAAGGCTAGATACTAAGCACTTCAATTTGTGTTTCTTTTAGGTAGTAACAACTAGAAATAAAGTTTTAGGACATAAAGGGAATGCACCAGAGTATGCATACAGTAAATGGAAATGAAACAGAGGTACCTTTGTTTTCATAAAGTCTTGCTTGAAGACTTGCCAAACTTTAATGTAAGTTTGTATTAAGTCATAGTGCATATTTTTTTGAGGTAGACAAAAAGGGAACTACCATACTTTAGGCGGCAGAGGGGTGAAAAATGTTCTACTAGCTAAACATGTGATCTGTTATCATGCAGTTGTTTTGATTTTACCAGGGTAAAAAAGAGAATTTTTACAACTATGAAGCTAGACAGTTTCAAAACAATGCAAAGTGGTTCTTCATTCTCAATGCAGACTTGAGTATGTGTCACCAACACAGAAAAGGTGACAGGGAGCCCTGTAGAAAAAGATTAATGACACTAGAATTTACCAGCTTGGTGCTTACGCTGCACTTTCAATGTGCAGGGACAAACTGTTTGTTTTCCCTTTTAGATTGCTTACCACTGCTTGATTTACTGGGCAGCAGAGTGAAGACAAGTTTTTAAATAACTGTGGCATGGCTACCATTCTTTTCAGCAAGTAACTGAACTTGTTTTAGAGACTGGAAAAGATTACTTGTTCTGGGAAAATAATGTAATACTTCTTGCTACCACGATTTTCTTCATGAAATGTGACCTTAGAGGATACTTCAGTTGCAACTTGCTTCTGATTTTGTATATCTTTGAGATCCTTTGGCCATGAGGAAAAAATCTTTGAGCAATGAAAGGATCTGTGAATGGATCCCTGAAAAATTATATAGGTAGTAACACCTTTTATCTATACAAGAATACATTTGTAAAAATCAAAATTATTAATATTGTTTTTCAGTGAGTTTAACATGTTACAAAGACCTCACAAATTTCTAAGTGGCTATGGTACAATATGACATTGGATGAAAATCCGCTGCTTGTTTATTCCATTGAAACCGCATTGATTTTAATTCAGATACAGTTGGGGAAATGTATACAACTTGTGTAAAGGAAAAGCAAACTGCTTTCTTCATATAATGTTATTACAGGCATAACTCCACTGATATTGAAGGAGGCACACCAAAATTAATTTAATCCATTCTGTTCCAATTATAGACTGTAATTCTTTTCAAAATATTACAGCTCCCGCTTGCGCTACATCTTAGCAACCTCAGTCCCACTTAGTCTCGTATTTGCACTTATAATGGATTTTGTGAGGGAACTGTCACTCCATCTGGATAAATTGAGCATCTTGACAAAACACTGCAAACTTGTCACTGGAGAAAACATTTAAAAGCTGACATGATTTCAGACATTTTAACAGGCAGAGGGCTGTCTTAGACATGCTTCATAATATAAATTCATCTTCCTGATTAGTCAGAAATTGTATTTACTCGATATCAACTCTTCTTTTTGAGTGTGCTTAAAGACAATGTCAAGTTTGTATTGCTCTAGGTATAAACCAAATCTTTCAGAGAGACTTTCTCCATATGGACAAAGGTGGGAGGTCCCCTGGGGAAGGAGGAGAGCTTATGGCCTCTTTGTGATTCCATTAATGAATCACCCAGAAAAGTTGAGACTTGGCATTTAAGCTGAGGTTATCCAAGGTTTGACTTCGATATCATTTGCATAACCCTGAAAACGGGGATCTTACTTTTTAAACAGTTTTGCTTAGACTTTTCACAGTGGGTGAGCAAGAGGATATCACACTACTGGCAAAGGCAATACTTTTATCTCACAGTATAATTTTAATGTGAAAAATAAAATCTCTTATAGAAATAGTTTGATAACAGCACAGTGTTTTCACCGCATCTGTCTACAACAGGCTTTCATGCTATCATCTAACAACGTATTATCTGAGTAATCAGGGCCTGCATGTAGTCATGTCACTGCAATGGCATGCTTGACTCTCCATCTGTTCCTCCTACTGGGGAGGAACAATTTTGTGGACTTCCCCCCTAAACACTTTCTTCCAGCTGGTGGCCCAAACTGAGAAGTCCAGGGCCAAGGTTGGCAAGCTACTCAGCTTCCATTTGGATGAATACATATCCCTTCAGGGTCAAAATGGAGCAAATAGGGCTCAGGTCAACTTCAACTGTATCAAAATTATACAGCTTCCCTGGAACGTATACGTCTGTGCTGGAATAACTCTCATAGATGCTGGGTGGTGTTTACTTGCTCTTAGTCTTGTGCAGACATCTAATTTAGCGATGATGGACCAGGTATAGCCTCAGAAAAATCTTTAACTGCTCACTCCTGACAGCTGATGTCCTACGCCAAGGGTAGACTTGCTAAACCTCTGCCTCTGCAGGCTCTCTGCTCACCCCATCTTTGGCCTGACTCGATCTGGAACTTCTGTTCTGTTTTCCCTCCCCCATGTTTACCCCTCTATATTTATGAACAGCAACCATAGCACAACCAGGCCCTTCATTTTGCCAAGTTAAGTGAAGTTCTTTAAACTAGATTCTCAAAATTGCTTATTGACCTAGCAATTTTTTTCCCCCTGTACCTGTGTGTGTTCCTTTTTTTTGCATGTGACTTTACACAAGTACTGCATTTGCAGTCTTCGGCCATGTCTGCACCAGCAAGGAACTAATCGCTGGTTTCCACTGCTAAAAAAAGATGCTGCCTTGTACAGAGGCTTATGGGCCTGTTCCCCTAAAATGAAGAGGATAAATATATCATTCTAGATGAATCCTCTACACCTCATTATTTAAGAAATGATGAGAAATACCACAGCGTCAGTCTAGTTTAAACTGTGTGAATCCTTCTCGTGTTCACTAAAAAATTGAGAGTTTGGTGTTTTCCTGCAGGAAAGGTTTTCTGGTTTTAGATCCTGAGTAGCCTAAGAGGCAGGAGTGTTAACACTGAGTATACTTAGCACGTCATATCAGCTTTTTATAGGTTGCACAACATTCTGAGGGATACACTTTCAATATTGTTTGTAGTCAACACGTACACTTAGCATAGTATTTAAATGAGCATATAGTAGGAAATTTTAGGGGTGAGATCCAGCTCACCCAATTTAAATGCCTTGAATGTACCTCAACTTTAGCTTTGTAGTATAAAGAACGTTTTAAAAGTTTCCTGTGTTTTAATGGAGAGAATCCAAGTTAAATCCTGTTGAAAGCCTCCAGAGAAAGATTGGTGATTTATTAAGCTTCAGCACTTTAATGGTGGAATTCATGTCACCTAACACACCTCCAAATAATAATAATTTTTTTATTTCTTGGAATGTGATCAATTGCCTTCTAGAGATGCCTATTCCCCTTTATTTTACAATAATGTTGGATCAGTATTTTTAAACAAATGTATGATCTATGGATCCAACAGCCTGCATGGTCCTCCTACATTTGCATAAGTCTCCTTACATATACTTTGATGTAAAACCATTCAGTGTACACTTCACAGGTGCAAACTGAAATAAACAAGTCTGTACAGCATTCTTCCCTAATTTAACTAAGCAGACATTTAAATAAAGTAGTTCAATGTCTTCATTCAGATAATCACAGAATCACATAATCACTAAGGTTGGAAAAGACCTGCAAGATCATCAAGTCCAACAATCAACCAACACCACCATGCCCTTTAAACCATGTCCCACAATGCCACGTCCACATGTTCCTTGAACACCTCCAGTGATGCTGACTCCACCACTTCCCTGGGCAGCTTATTCGTCTTAAGACACATCCTAGTATCCTCTTAAGACACATCCTAGTACGTTCATCATCACCCTTGGTTCTGTCAAAACTTAGCAACAAGCAAACAAATAATACTCTGTTTAGAATTGTTAAAGCTGAACCAGATGTGGGTAGGAGCTATCTCTGTAGTTACACTTTCAGATAGTGCAGGTGTCAATCTACAGCAGGCAGCATGTGTGCAGGATGTTGTCACCTTGTGCTGGTTTTGGCTGGGATAGAGTTAATTTTCTGCATAGTAGCTAGTATGGGGCTGTGTTTTGGATTTGTGCTGGAAACAGTGTTGATAATACAGGGATGTTTTAGTTACTGCTGAGCAGTGCTTACACAGAGTCAAGGCCTTTTCTGCTTCTCACACCACCCCACCAGCGAGTAGGCTGGGGGTGCACAAGAAGTTGGGATGGGACAGCTGACCCCAGATGACCAAAGGGATATTCCATACCATATGATGTCATGCTCAGCATATAAACTAGGGGGGAAAGCTGGCCAGGAGACCGCTGTTTGGGAAATGCTGGACATCGGCAGGACGATGGTGAGCAATTATTTTCAATTGCATCACTTGTCTTTCTTGGCTTTTATTTTTTGTTGTTGTTGTTATTTTCCTTTTCATTACTATAATTACTATATTATTATCATTATTATTATTATTAATTATTTTATTTCATTTTATTTTATTTCATTCATTAAACTGTTCTTATCTCAACCCATGAGCTTTCTCACTTTTACTTTTCCGATTCTCTTCCCCATCCCACTGGGGCAGGGGGGGAGTGAGCGAGCAGCTGTGTGGTGCTTAGTTGCCAGCTAGGGTTAAACCACGACACACCTCTTAACCTAGATCAGCACCAGCTGGAACAACATATCCAACTGTACCCATAATCTTCTATTTTATTTAGAAACTTTTGAAAATTTAACCCAGAAGGTAAAATGTCTTCTACATAAATTAGAAGATACTGCAATTACATTTCCTCATGTCAGCAATTTCATTTACTATTAATTATGGTTCAAGCCATGGGCTAAGTTTGACATGGTGTCACAAGTTCAGTGCTGCTGTACATCTACAAGATACTTTCCTTCTCTCTTTTTACCATTTTGATTCTCTGAAATAACTTAGTATACTTTCCTCTATTGCAAAAAGCAAAGTACTGAGATATGAAGCACGTAAAAACAAGATTAGCTGAAGCAACACTGAAAACCAAAATTGACAAAACTTTTCTCTCTTAATTAAAAATGACAAAGCAAATAGACTTATTTCCACTTCTGAAATTTTGTTTTCAGACCAAATAGCTTGGTTTTACTTTTTTTTCATTCTCAGTTACTATTTTTCTTTTTTTTTTTTTTTTAGTTCTTGAAAGGCCAAGGAAGATGGGAATCCAATTTTACTGGATAAAAAAAGGGAAAAGATTACACTTACCCTTATAAGTAAGAGTAAAAAAAATGCTGTATCAAAAGAATAGACAGCACTACAATGGAACAAGGAGAGAGGGTGAAAGCAGCACCAAAACTGATGTGCAACAATATAGCTTAGCCATGTGCTTTTAAGAACCCACTAAAATCAGTAGAAACTTTCCCACTGTACCACAACCCATTTGTACAATCAGTTTGTTCCAAAAAGCTAAATACCCTGCTTTATTGCCCCATAGTCCTCCAAGTAACTTAACATTCCTTAGAACAATTTTCATTTGTATCTGGATCCAAAACAATTGACAAATATTTATGGAAGAAAATGTTTTAGAAAAAATGAAGTTTCATCATAAAAGTGTGGGGTTTTCAGATTGGGTCTGTATCTGGTCTCCAGGGCAAAACTACATGGGAAATTCTGGAAGCAAACCAATAATAAAATTTCATGTTTTTAAATCTGCATCCCAAAGGACCGATTCTGAAGAAAAATTGAGAGATGTTTCTACCACCATCTTTCTTATGCATGGGTCTCCAGCAAACGGGGCAATAAATTCATTGCTGCTTGGGGTTTGAGGCAGTGAGTGGATATAATATTTTAAAACCAGTACAATTGTATTTTCAAATATATTCTTCCAGAAGTTCTTATCTTAGCTCCAAATAAATTTACCTTGCCATATATGTAGTTGTCCACCGAACTCCACTTTTCATGTATTCTAACACAGCTATGAGTTGAAGTTTAAAGATAGGAGACCTCTTTCGTTTTACACCTCTACAATGGTCATTACCAAGAGAAAAATCTCTAAAATAAGCATATCTCTTTCCCTACCCTTACACCCACTTCCATTTTTTATAGTGAATTTATCTGTTAAAAGAAAACATTTTGTTTGTTGCTTGTTTAAATTCAATAATTGTACACAAAGCATTCTGCTTACAGAAAATATGTATATTTTAAATGTGTGTGTTTCAAACTCCTTGCTCACATGGTCAGGGTCATCTTCTGGTTAAAGCAGAGATATGAGTCAGGAAACCTGTGTTCTAGTTATCACTCTGTTACTGATTTACTGTGAGATTTTGGACAAATTATTTTCCCCTCTGTGCCTCCAATTCCCATATGCAGAGGATGAGAGTATTACTCACTGGAGTTTTAAGATTCTTTTGGAATCTCCCAAAGATGCTCAATATTATGATTAATTATTACTGTCAATATATGTATAGAGTAATAAATACTGACCACATTTAAATTCAAAGCTGTCTCTGGCATTTGTACAGTATTCAGATATGAAAAAAAGAGAAAGAACTATTTTAAATGTTAATCTAATGGCATTTGAAATTTGAGACAAAACAGAGAATGAAAAAATTATTATTTTTCTTCTGTAGATAACTGCAGCTTTAAAAAACACAATCCAACCAACTAAAACCTAGTCTGGTTAGTTTTATCTTTTGATTAATAACCCCCTTTGTTTTAAAGAACAGTTGAACTAAAGGTACAGATACTTAACTAGATTACTAGGAAAGTGGATAGTTGCTCTCTGAAGATACGTATTACCAAAGATGGTGTGTTTATGGTTTTGATATTTTTTAAATAGTTATGATTTCAATATCTATTGCAATGTACTTAAAATAAAAGACTTCTTTATAATTTAAAGAATTTAAAAATTCTTTATCAGATTTAATGGTAATACAGTATAAATGGTATATTAATTGCTAGCTTAAGTTTGCAACCTTACCTTTTAAAGAGTTTCCAAAATTGGACCTCTTCATACAGAGTACTACTGACAGTTAAAAAACCCACCACCAAGAACAAAACCACCTGCATGGTAGTCCTAGGGTTAGTCTGAATGAGAAGTTGGGATGCTATCATCATTTTTTTTCTATCCATGTATAAAACACATTTTGCCATTACAGCATTGATTAACAATGACTAGAAAATGGAGGATTTTTTCTTATAAACATTTCTACTCCAAGTGCAAAATTAAACACAAACATAAATGCAATTCAGCCACAGGTAATAAATATGTGACCAGTTTTTTACCATTTTTGGTTTATAATTACAGGAAATTATTCAAGTTGCAGGAGAAGAATTATAATGGCCAGGTTGTGACCTTGTCTCATTCATTGATGCAGGGGAGGTAAGATTCCCACAAGTTCCATTACACAGCTCACATAGGTTTGAGTTGGGCCGGGAACACAACCGTTGTTTTCAACAGACTCATCATGAATGACAACCCATGATAAGCTCTTGTCCTGGCTTATTTTAAAGTGTCAGCCTAACGGTTTGCTAAGCAGCACAGTAACAATGGTTCTCAGTCATTACGCAGATTCATGTTAAACTGGTTTCCCACTCCCAAAAAGTTGGAGTAAGAAAACTGCAAAATAAGCATTGTCTCCTAAAATTAACAACTTCAGGAAAATATGTGTTATGTAAAACTGATGTTGCATAGGACAAGAGAAACGTTGGGCCATATGTTTCAGTAGCATTTAATGCTAAAATTGCTTCAAAATCTTGTACATAAGCTAAATTACCTTTGCTGTTAGAGGACAGTAAGATTGTGCTGAACCTAAAAGAACCACTGTAAAGCAAAAATGAGTATTTTTAATGGAAATGTAGAAAATACCTGGATAAAGACAACCATCATGTAAGGGTATTGGAAAAATTATGCAACTTACTAGAGAGAAAATAATTATTGCTCGATGCAGTCAAAATTTAATATCATCAGCTCTTCATTATGGATCCCAGCATAAAACAGTATCTCTGTGTGTGTGTTTGGTTTCCATCTCACGTAACAAAGGGCTTGACAAAATTTACATTACTGTTTATAAGTCTCTTCTCTTAGAATGAATTTGTCAGTATCAGCTATTAATAAAGAGTATTAAATATTAAATAACATTAAAATAGTGATTAATATTAAATAATAAACATTAACTAATTCAATAATTAAAGACATACCAATTGAGCAATTGGTTAGCTGTACTTCCTAGACTTAAATTATGGTTTGTTAACTCTTAAACCCTTTGGTATAAAGTCTGTTCAAGGATGTGAGTGAGGTTGATTCTCTTTGTATCTCATGTGAACTCTTAGTTTCATCAGAAATAGACTAAAGTAAAAGACTGAAATTCAGTGACGAGACCATCACCCGCTTTCTTGTAAACATGCATTAGCAGGAACTGCATTTTTACACTTTTGATAGGATTTTACATTAGATATATTCACTTTTAACATTCTGTGTATAATGGAGTTTAGAGAACTTACAGGATGATTCAACAGACTAACTAGTATGGTTGCAATTCAGCTGCCTAGATAAAGATGCTTGCTGCCACGTGAAACAGCCCAGAGCATCTGAGCTGCCTGCGTGGATCTGGCAGATATGACATAGGATCCACAAGTGACCCCCATGCATTTCTGGAGAGGAAGGTAGAGGCTAGGTAGCCTAGAACTTTTAAAATACTAGAAATATGTGTGTGTGTATCTGTTCTCTAAATATCATTGTCTCTGAAGATTTGATTTCACTGGGAGCTTAAACTGATAATCTAAAGTCACCAAATTTTAGAAATGCTAAATGGTGTCTGGTGCCAGAATCTGGATCTGAATCTCCCTCTTTGTGGCCTATGATACAGGAGGTAAATAGCATCAACAGGTTGGGATGTAGTGCAATCAGTGTCCAGAAAGTTTGGAAACTTATTTGAACTTCCATTTTCTAAAGATCTAAATAATAAGGTTGAACCTTCAGAGGATTATAGATATCAGATGCCTGGAAATAGAAATTTAAAGCACACATCCAGCACTTTGGGAAGATACACAGAAATCCTAAGGGAAAAATATGTTTGTTTTATTTCATGATAGGTTTGGACTAGGAAGGGAATAGAGGAAAGGTCAATTCAGATCCATTTGAAAATCTAGAAATTTTTAGACTAATCATTAAATGTCTGATAATTATATGTGTTACAAAAAGGGATGGAGAACGGAGTTCAACCAGAGCAGAAAACTAAGTGTTAAATAGAGAAAAGACTTGAATTGTTGCCTGCTGGCCAAAAAAAGTACATTAAACCTCAGTATTAATTAAACATTGAGCATTTCTGAAATTCCAAAAATGTATGGTCAACTTTTCTTTTAAAAATTAAAAAGTGAAATGTTCATGTCAGTAAATGTTCTATCAGGTTTGGACTGGGATGTAGAGTAAAACATGAAGTAATATTAAACATTTCATATATTTGAGAACTATATATAGACAGAAATTATCCAAAATAAAAGTACAATTAGGGGTCCAATTGAGAGCTACTGATTACAATGGTAAATATAAAACAAATATTTTAAGACAATTGGCCAGGCAGATTAGGAAGAATAATTTTGTAAATCCTGATATTCTGAAGTCCATTCAACATGTCCTGTATTCAAAAGATATCATTTACTTCTTTCCAGCTTTTGTCACTCCTGCATTCAATACTAGGTCTTATGCCACCAAAAAATCCATTCAGAATTTATGGGAGTAACTACAAAACAAGCTGGTGAGCAACATTGGATGATTTACAGAGTATGGACCAGGTACAAAAAAAACCCAGAAGCAGCAACTTTCTTTGGTCTGCTATAATAGCTGAGTCTTATTTCAGGGTAGGCTGTTTTACATGACAATGCATGTAGTGGAGGGTTGTATTTATCAGTGAATGTGACCTAACAAATAGTCCAGTGCATAAATAATTGCTTGTTTCCAGAAAGTCAGAGTAACTCTTGTACATGTGAAGAAATATGAGCATGTTGCTCCTAAAATTTCCTCATTTTTATTTTATTTCTCTATGGGGGAACCTTTGAGCTGTAGTGTTTTCAATCTACCAGATGAGTTTACTGCAGGTTCCAAGTAGAGTTGTTTTTATTGCTTTTCTGTCAATATAATAACAGAGAAATTAAAATTAAACTCATGTTTCAAAATTGTGATTGCCTCCTAGACCACTGGGGGTAATACTGAGGACTTGGAAGAGCAACGGGGGATGCTCTCAGATGGTGTAATTGTATGACAGTTGCAAGAAAGTATTTCACATTTCTCAGCAGCAGAAAAAGTTACTGGCTGTGAGCTTTTTGCTAAATATTATTCTTGAGCAGCAGACAAAATATTTCCCAGAAACTGCTTTTTGGAGAGGGATCTTTTAATTAATTTATTTATTTTTTAATCTAACAGCACCTATCAGAATTGAAAATTATACAAGAAGAATGAAATAATTTTTGCCCTAGAAATTTTTTGGCTTTTTTAAAACCTACTTTTTTTTTAATACTTGCTTAGTCCAGATGAGCTACAGTTTAGCTAGAGAAAAAATGTATTGACAGTTGAACATATAGCTGCAAAACCATTTTGGACATGTTGAAAATTAGCTCAGAAGAAAGATATGAGCTTTGGCTTGGTTTCATTAGCTATGGCAAAATTCACCTCTGACTTGAACATATACGTGTCAAAAGAAAGATTAAGGATTAAGAACAACTGTGTTTTTATGTTCAAGATTTGTTGGGTAGCTTTCACTTTTGTTTATTAAAGAAAAGGAAAAAAAAAAGAAAAAAAATGAGATAGATATGTAGAGAGGGAGAAAACTCCGTCTATTAGATTTAAGTTTCTGGTTTGGCTTGATGGACTCCAGAGGAGGCAGAAGCAGAAAGTGAGGCATCATATTTTATCCCTTTAGGAATCCTTGCTAATGAGGAAGTCTAAGGTAGGCAAGGTATGTTCTCATTACAGTGTATGTTGCTTCCTTCACCAAAATCACTCTAAAGCTTTTGAAAACTTTCAGTCACTGGTTTGGAGAGGATCATAATAATGAAGTATTTTGCACAAGCTAAAACTCACAGTAATGACTGTAGCTCAGAACTCTGGACTGTAGACGGAGGTGCTGAGGCCATGGTCCTCTACCCTTTAGCTTAACAGTGGAGAGAGGGATATTTTTATAATTGCTGATTATATCTCATAATTTGAAAGACGACTTTTCCACTGCTATCAACACAACAAACGGGAACTGGGGGATAATGGAAAAAGGTGAAACAGTGCATATCAGAGATTGAAAAGGCACAGAATATGAATGGTAGCAGACAGGGATGTAGCGAGAAGGTTGCTACATTTATTTCTGCTGCAGTAGGTGCTCCATTTGCCGAAGTATGAAGACTCGGGCCTTGTGCAAACATGTTATTAGCTTCTTTTTTCCGTGGAAGATTTTCATTTTCCTTGAAATATCTTGTGTTACCCAACAGAAACTCATCTGTTTGGTAACATAATATGACCTTTTCACAAGTTCTTACTAGTCTGTGTTGTGTTTTCCAAATTAATATATAAAAAAAGAAAAATATGTCACACAGTCTCCTTGTGTTGAATTTTATAGGGACATAAAAGGAATTACAGTAAGAGAAATATAGCCTAGCACATACTGGGTGCTAGATGAATCACTGGAAGTGTTTCTAGTGCCTACGTCAAGCTCCCAAGTGCGGTATTTTCTCAGTTTCTAGAGGTTATCTGTGGAGAAGCACCTCATGTTCACTGACAAACTTTAGAAGACATCACATTTCTTTTAAAGCAATGGACTGGCTAATAAGTTAATTCTGTTATATTATATTACCAAGAAAAAATATGGAAGCTGAGTAATTGCTTTTGGTTCTTCTAATGTGATTTGTTGTGTATAATAAATGCTGTCAATACATTGAACAAAGACAGCAGCTTTGACTTAACAATTTTTTCTTGATACTGGATGAACTATGTTTTCTTTATTTAGTTAGTTTGCATTATCAAAGAGGTATTAAGATAGGTAGGTCTTGTTAAAGAGGTTTAAAATAGGTCTTGAAAGGATATTGGTTACGTTGTATAAAAAACAGAAGTATGCAAGAAGAAGAATCCAGACATTTTTTAAGTGTGGGATTGTTGGGGGTTTTTTCTTGCTGTGGTGGTACCTTTTCTGTCCTACATATTTTCAGTCATTTCATCATTTAATGTTAAGTTTTGAGTCTTTAAATAAAGTTATTATTTCATAACCCCCTCAGTAAACAGTCTTGTGATTGTGACAATAGTAAAATTATGTCTATATACACAACATGCCGTAGTAGTGCAGACAGATTTTTTTTTTCCCTACAGCTATTTAAACAGAATTTGGAAGGGGAAAGTGCATATAAATATATCAGTCTAGAAGTGACAAGGACAGCTTTGCAAAACACATTTTAAATCAGTGAAACGTACATTTAACCACTATGAAAATATACACTTCTCATTCCCGAGGTAGACAGACAAGATTTGAGATCCTAACATAAGCTTTAGAAATTTTAAGAAGAGTTATAGCAACATATTTTCGGGGCCTGATCCTACTTCCAGTGTAATCAGACAGACTTTTTTGCCAAGTATTTAAAAAAGACAGGAATTGAGACCCAAGATTTCTTCTAAAATAATTCCTCTCACACATCTCTAAATCTATGTAGTCCTACTGGTTTTGTCTACATATTGATACCTTTTCCTCATAAAAATTGTAATTTGCCATTTAACTTCTTCCTATAAAATCCTTCCTTTAACAAATGGAATTTGCTTGTAATGGCTCAGGATCAGGCATAGAGAAGTAAGATTTTGTTACACAGGTTGTAGTAGATGGAAAAATACCAACATAAGATATATGGAGGCTGAGAGGGCACAGCATGTAGTAGGGAGAGGGGCTTACTACACTTTACTTCACAGACCTGTTAATGATGACTTAGGTAGACCTAATTAGTACTCAGGGGGACTCTGCATTTCTTCTCTGGATTGGAACAGAAAGATGGGGCATTCAAAACTGCCTATATTAGAGGGTCATACATCTGTCTCTTTCCTAAAACCCACCAATATATGAAGGAATTCCACTGATTTCTTGAGACTTTACATACTTCTTCCTTAAAGAATACTTGTGCAGCATAATGGAAGACTACATACATATGTGGTTTTAATATGCTATTTGGATGACTGCTTTTGCTTGTCTAAATAGTATATTATTTAAAAAAAACCAAACAAACAAATTTGTTAAAATGTTATTACTGTTCTTGGATTTCGTGTGATTCAAATCTTACTAAACAATCAGTGTAAATCAGATACACTAGTCTTTAGCAAAAGCGTAAGAGAATACACCTCAATATTTTTCCAGAATGTAAGGACTGTGTTTATATATTAAAAGTGGAAAAGTATCCAACTGTGCTCATAATTCAGAAATATAAAGGTTTATCTATCCCTTTCTTCCTGCTTGTTTCTCAACAAAATCCTAGGAAGTAAACATACCAACTTTCTGTAAAAACCTAAGCTTCATCTTTCCTTACAGAAAAGAGGAAAATTCATACTGCTTTTTAAACTACTACATTTTTGATCTGGATGGCAATGTTTCAACAATCTTTCAAAATCAAGCAGGCTGGACTTTCAAAGGAGGCTCAACTCCCAAAAATGCTTTAAAGTCTCTCTATGGGCTAAGGGTATGCAGTATCATGCCATGACGTCTTTTTATATAGGGGAAAACCAGGTAATTTTTAAGATGCTGCAACTTGGTGACACTGTTTCCATGGCAGTGCTTTATAGTGCATAACAAATAACTGACATTGTTTTGGGAACCCATCTAGAAGCCAAAGATGGAATAATCCTACCATAGAGTCAATCACAAAATCATAGGAACAGTGGTTAGAAGAGGCCTCTGGGGGGTCAGCTAGCCTCATCTCCCACTAGAAGGGGGAATACTGCTAAAATCAGATCTTGCCTTATGTTGGAGTTTCATTCTACTGTGTTTTAAGCTTCTGAATGTCCTTAGCACATACCTGAAGCCTGATGCAAAGTCAGTCAATGAGTACAGTTTTCATCTGGCCTTAGCCAATTATTGCATGTAATCTAAACATTTCTGCATTACAGTTTTGTTGGTGATGCTGAGAGGAACAAAATCCCATCTATTTGTACACAGCAGTCTTCATGTGCAGAATGTTGTCCAAGAACCAATGTATGCCAGAGAGCAACTGGTCTTCTAATTCCTAAGCTCTGTCTTGGAAATGCATCTTTAAGCCTCTTAGAAAAAGCTTTATGAAATGGTGATCTGAGTTCCCTGAGGCGAAGTCTGAAGCTGACATTTATTCCATTCTGAAAAGAAAATGACAAAAAAAAAGGCAGGAAAAGGACAGAAAAAGAAAAAGAAGCCGCCAAGATGTACTGGTCGCTTCTTGAAACCTAAACAGAAGTGAACTTGTATCTACCAAAAACCATCAGTTCTTTTGCTCATGTTTCTGCAATCTGTTTGTAAGGATAAGAAATAATTTCGTGTCACACAATTACCTCTCAATTGACTGGTTTAAAGATGATTTCAGTATCTGCTATGTAATCTAAAGCAAGTAAGGTGGGTTACATTTTGCAGAGACCTGAAGGATTATTTTCTAGTTAGATAACACCCAGAGGAATGCATTTTAGCAAAGTTTTCCTCTGAAGTCATTGCTAAATTGATAAATTGTTCATGTCAGATTTACAATGCTGTTAATGTCAGATTTCAGAGTCTTTGATGCTGTGGAACTCCTTATAGCCTTTTCACTGTCTCAGTGAATTCCAGCCCAAACTCTTCAGTGCAGGAAGACTAAGATATGCAGACATATTAAACAGCAACAGAATATTAAGCTGTTATATGTTTATATATTTACTCAAACTGCATAGCTACATACTATAGGTGTGAAAATAATAACCTATGTGAAAAAAATCTCAGCTAATCTCTCTATGGTATATGCTTTCACTTAAGAATGTAATTGTTATCTATGTATCAACCCTAGTGAAGTTATGAAACTTCATTTCACAAGAGGCCTTGACATTGTATTTCTCACTGTTTGTTCTTGTTGCCAGCACTTTATGTCATTAATAGACAGGCACTCAGGTCCAAAATCCCTTTTTAAAAAATGGAGATATTTTTCACATTCAATGACCTACTCATATAGTCCATAATACATTCACGAGTATAAAAACAAGGTAGAGGGGTCTGTTGGGTTTGACTTGGGGAGTGGTGTTAGTAGCTTGAAGCTATTGTGTTTAGATTTTACTCCATCAATACCTGATTTTACAGCTCCTAAAAGTTATCGTTTGAAATTCTGTTGAAGAAGCAATGACTATTAATTCCTTTTATGTAGAAGAACAAATTGTGTGGCAAAATTTATTGGATTTAATCCCAAATAGTGTCATTATTTTTAGTTATTTTAGGCTTGGACTAAAGCTGTCATAGAGAGGCAGTCAGGACACAGACTCATGTTGACCTATAGCGAAGAGTAAGCAGAGTTACCCAGTAAAGTGTGCCTGAAAATTATCTTATTGCCAGCTTTAGAGAAAGGTGACGAATGAGCCTTGTATAAGACAATGAAATAAAAGAAATTTGACATGTATTTGACTGTGTGGATTAGTTCAGATAAGATTAGGTTTTGTAAAAGGGAGGACTTCCTCTAAGGAACCACACAAAAAGGAAGCTCTTCTACAGACTAGCAAATAAGACAGGGGCTTGCGATGTCCAGGGTGGTTCCTGACATCTACTCTTTGAGCCATGTGCCAGAAGAGAAATATGTCATTGCATGGTAAGAGGATCCTTTGGGGATCTGGAATTATCTCCAAGCCAACTTCAGATTGCTTAGTATGGTCCCACAGACTATTTCTGGAGAGATACCAAACAAAAGACAGAAACAGTTCTTGCTGCGTTACCATTTCAATAATCTCTGAGTATAGGAATATCAGAATTGAAAAATAGCTCAGCACAATCTGGCTATAGCTTTGAGAAAACAAGTTGAAGCTTTCTACAGTTCATGCAGCAGCTCCAGTCACCACAGGCTTGGGGAACTTCTAAATATAAACCATTCCTAAGCATAATGGGTGAAGTATTTGCTGCACAAAATTAGTGGCTCCACGCACACTGGAGCCAAGATTTAATTCAGTGCCCTTCGAGTGCTCACATTGATGTTATATGACCATATGGACTCTGAAATGAATCTATTCCTAATGGAACTGTTTGGCAAAAAGGAAGAGATAAGAAAATAAAGTGATATATTGTATTGGTTCAAAAGGATGTTGTTCTGTCTTTTCCACGTTAAGAAAGGGAAAGATGAAGAACTGTGCGTAGGATGACAACCCTTCCTCCACACCCAGTTACAAACAGAATATGTAAGAGAAAAGAAACAGAAGGTGAAAAGGATTGATTAAGTGAGAAATAAGAATACATACATTCTTGCAGTTCTGCAGAAACACAGGTTTTTGCAAAAATGGTGTCTCTTACCCAGCACCCACTTTCTGGATGTAGTAGGGGCTATGTTTGAATTTATTTTTGGCCATTTATTCTTTACTTCATTATCTTTCACCTTTCAGATCTTTCTAGCCCCCACCTTGGAACTAATAATCCCACTTCTACAAGGAAGCAAGCAAATAAAAAAACACCCACGACCCCCCCAACCAACCAGAAAAAAGAAAAAAAAAAGAAAAAGAAGGCAAGCTGAGGAAGTAGCAGTGTTTTGTTCTTGGGCTTTCTAATTCAGTAGTCATCAAAACTGCCTGAGAATACACTTGCTTCTGTGATGTGTGTTTCAAAGTAAGAATAAGTTACCTGGTTTCCTGGCAGCACTGATAACTTCACACCTGCAAACTTTAAAATACTCTGATCCTGGCCTGTGTCTGCAGAGAGGCTGAAATAATATCTCGAAGAGATATTAACTGCCCTTGCCACCTGCCTCAGGACTTAGTGGATGGTGTAATTGTGCAGCTGATTAATAAGGCTTTTTTCCCCAATTTTCAAAAATAATTCAGTAAATATTATGCTGAGAAAGATAATTCTGATCTGTCTCATCTGGGTACATATGAAAAAAATTCACCCTCAAATCTAATTACTGTAACTGATCAGGCTACCTGAATGCTTGCAACTGTAAACAGTAATCTTGACTGCATTTCAGAGGAATAGAAAACAAGGCAAAATAAAACAACATTAGTAGTAGTACCAAAAATTAGTGTTTCCAGAAACTGAAGGAACTTGTGGTGCTAAATGTGCTACTGCTGGCTGCACAACTTGTTTTTGTTTTACCAGAGTGTAGACAGGGCACCCAGGCACCATCGTACTCCAAATGCTGGGAGTACAATGAACTTTATCCAGATTCAGGACTATCTCATTACTGAAAGCAGTTTGGCTGTTAGGCATACCATTGATCTATTGAGCCACTGGCAGGGAGACTCCAGTAAGACACAGGTTGACATCTGTGTTCCCCTGAGGGCAGCAAGGAAAAGGTCTCCTAGGAGAATTTATAGTATGTTAAAAGACCCAGGTTCATAATCTGAGCATGAGTAACTTGCATTAAAGGCTGAACAAGCAATAAAAATGGGGAGTTTCAAAGGAACCTGGGGGGAAAGAGACCATTCAAAGAGACTCTGCTTCCATTGTAAAAATAACTATAGAATATTAGAGGAATAGCAGGTAATCTCAAGAAAGCACATGCTTAAAAGTGGAAGCTATTTAGTGATTGTCCTAAACAATAACAGTCTGAGAAGAAAGCTCATCTATGTACTGGAAAACATGCTTTCAAGGAAGTGGTTCCTGGAATTGAGTCAAAATTGGAGAATAGTTTCAGCCACGGTTAAAAAAAACCACACCAAAACCACAACAAAAACAAACAAACAAGCCTTCACTCACAAATAACTATAATATTTCAGACTTGTGTTTGGTTTTGCATGCATAATAGTGATACATTTTTCTCATACAACTTGAATCTCAGTATGACATTCATGTAACTGTTCATATGATTGAATCCATATTGTATTTATTAGGGGTTTTTTTGAGCAGCTAGGCCTAATGATGTATGTTTATGATGGTCATCTCAACAAGCATTGCTCTCTTTAAGTCTTACACTTATATGAATACTGGCAAATTTTCTAGTAGTTAAGAATTTAAATAAGCCTAATATTCTTAGTACATTTCTATTTTTTTAACTAAACCATTAAGCAATTATAGTGCATTGTGGTAGCAAACATAAGCATATTATTTTATTAGCCTTTTATTACCTTTGGTTTTAATATAAATGATTATTTAATATTGCTTTATTCACACAGTTTGGAATCTGATTTACTGTATGTATTTATTTATAAGAATTATATTTGCAAATGAAAATATAGTTTAGGTTTTTTAATTTGAGAAATGGGAGACTCAAAACTTTCTATATAATTCATATCATTCCATCTGGAAAGGTAAGTTGGGTTTTTTTTCAGCTGCAACAAAGCAGGGAAAAGAGAGGAAAAAGGAGAGAAAGAGAGAAAGAAAGAGAAAGAAAAAGAAAGAAAAAAGAAAGAAAGAAAGAAAGAAAGAAAGAAGGAAGGAAGGAAGGAAGGAAGGAAGGAAGGAAGGAAGGAAGGAAGGAAGGAAGGAAGGAAGGAAGGAAGGAAGGAAGAGTGGTAGTGTGAACTCATTTTGCTGCTGAAAAAATATTTTTATAGATTCACTATATATTTTTTACTCTTCCTGCTAAAGACTTGGTCACTAAAGTACTATGAGGGTAGAAGAAAGGTAAGTATTCAATAAACAAAGGTGTAAATACGGAAATAAGCATTAGTGCATGTATCAATGATATGTTTTTAAAAATTTAAGGAGCATTACTGGAAAAGGGAGTACAAACCCTCATAACTATCTTTTTCTGGTTTTATTGACATAATTTAACATTCCTGCTTAAAATATTATTAATGCTGTTTTTAACATTTTTAGTATTGAAATTGTGAGGTACAACAAACAGCATTTAACAGGCTTCATACAGTTAACAAAGCATCCCAGAGCAGATTTCTATTTGTTAGAAATGACTGCATTGCTCACTTCAAGTATAAATTTGGTCCTTTCTGTCAAATTACTGCTTTGAAAATTAGATTGTCTTAGTTGTGTTTCTACACAAGACTGATCTATCTTTCATAAGAAAAATACATATGTTAGGATGGCTGTTTCCATATAAGCTAGCAATAAACAACACATATCCTCTTGGAATAACCCTAACTAGTAGCTATAAGGTACAATTCAGGCAGTAAAAACCCCTACATTTAGATGACAGAGATGAAGGAGGAAATTAAATTTCAACAGACATTTTAGGAAGTATCTGCCTAAGACTGCTACAAGAGGAGTCTGAGAATAAAAGGCACTTCCAATTAAAAAGATGTAAAAATCAGAACCTGTGGGACCTTGCAAACAGACAGCTGTAACTTGATCTCATCACACACCAGCAGTTGGTATATCTTCCCTGAGACACGAGAAAATCCCTTGAAATTCCTTTTTGTAAATACCTCTGTCACATGGGGATAAAAAATGCAGCACGAATCCCATGTCTTTGCCATTAATACATTACTAAAAATCTTCTCTTTGCAGAAAAGGTTGCAGTTTGCCAATTTCATAGCATTTCTGACTGCATGTTTGGGAAAGAAAAGAAAGAGATTCAGGTATTCCTAAGAAAGCCTCACTTGACAAAGATTTTGCATGCCAACAAGAATATGAGTACTTTCTGTTCAGTAATTTGCCATATTTAGTAACTCATTCTTCAAAGACTCTTAAGAGTGTTACTACTTAAACAAGGAGGAAGAGAAAATCAAGATAAAACATTAGTGAAGTTTAACTTTACCTTCTCTAGGGAGTTAATTGAAATTCTTAAAATTAGAAGTCATCCTTATTCTTCCAGTATTCTCACTGAAGAGTGTCCTGCACAATCTCTTGGTCACTTGGAAAAATTAAGAGCATTTCTGCTTTCTGTGAGAACGAAGATTTTAAGGCATGCCAGCCAATCTAGCGACTGAAAAACAGACTTCTACAATGTCCTTTTCTGGGCTTAATCTCACTTTTAGATAACATCAAGATGAAATTCCTATTGCATTAATGTTACACTCTTGCTAATATCAAATGAGGTTAGCTAAGTAATTCAACAATCCTGCATCAGCTCAAGGTCTTAATAAGGTGCCATGATTTATTTTGAAGTGTTGCCAAATTGTCATCTCCTCCATCTTTTTTTTGTGTTGGATTGATTACATTAATAACACAACAGTTTGAGTCTAATCTCCAAAATCCTGAACTTTACAAAGCAAACAGTTTGCTGATCCATCAGCATGTATTAATCACACCAATTACTCTGAGGCCAAATACCACGATTACAGTGTGTGGTGCTTACACCATAGAGGCAGAGAATTGATTTGTGTAACCCTTCAAAGAACAAGAGGCTCTTTTGAAAGAGCACCTATGCCTGGAGGCACCTGGTTGGAAATAGCAGGTTTTTAAAATAATCTAAAATGTCTTATACTAGAAAGGCATAAAACAGGCCAAATAAAGTCTCAGATGATTGCAAGTTTTTGTGAATTTATCCTCCTCTGTTGTAGTATAATCAGAACATAATAATTACCCAAAAGTTTTAAATTTATCACTGTGCTCCCTTGAGAAAAATGAACTAAAGGAAAGTTATTAGAGAAAGTGTTTTAGAATTGAAAAGAATTGGAAGAATAGGAGATTAACTACCTATCTACCAGTCTGTCTGTCTCTCTGTCTACTTACCTGTCTAATCTGCAGTGCATTATCCTTCTGTCTACTTACCTTTTTTTCCAAGACCTGTTGAAATCAACAGAGAATTTAGGTCTTCATCTCCTCAAAGTATAAATAGAAAGCTATGAAAATGCTATGAGCTGTATTGTAACCATTAGTTGAAGGCCCATCCAATTTGGAAAAGTGTTTCTGGGCTCTGCCTTTACGAAACATTCTTCCTCATAAGGCCAGACTTTAATGGCACCAGGCTTAAGGCATTAGGAAATAAGATTCTCTCTAGTGCCAACCTTAGAAAAGCTTCAGGTTTTTCTAATAAAGCATATACAGTTTCAGTCATGACTTATGAGACTAATGTTTTAAGCTTGAATAGATTAGAGAACAGGAAAAAAGAATTATGCATATTCATTAAGGACACAGTTTTGTATCTGTTTGGAAAAAGTCCTCTGACTAAGATTTCAGTTTTTAAAGAAAACCATTTTGCAAGTCTTTGTTGCCATTAGAACAGGTCACATCATACAAGTTGGTTATTTAAGTTCTTATTCAACAGATTCTGCTTAAGCAGAAACTTAGCTTTACATGCACACTGCAAAAGATGGTGTTTGATAGAGTGGGACCTGAGGCAGAGGAAGTAAAAATCCAGGTGTCATGGAATTGATTGATAGTAGAAATAAAGACAGAAATGTAAGTCTTATATTTTACCCTGATCATGCTAGTCCACTGTCTTGGAGAATGCTAGTAATATGTAAGGTATAAACACAAATAACTTTGCTAAGAAAAATATTGTAATGATTGCAACAGACATGTAACACTCTTTATAGCTTTTCCAACTACATAAAATGAAATGTTAATGAAAAGTAACATACAAGTATGTAAATAGTTGATAAAGACACATTTCAAAATTGAAATAAACTGAATAATATAATCAGAAATGTGATGGTTATCTAATAGAATGGGAAACAAAGGATAATAAACTACAACTCAAATTTTAAATGAAAAACATGCCGCCCCATTTAATTGTTCTCATTTTTTAAAAAAAAGAAGATATTATTAACATTTTATTGCTGCAGGTATAATCCATATAGACTTGTGAGAAGATAATTCTGACCTTACTAATTTTGCCACTATCTCAATAAATCAATTTTTTTGTGTTTTTTTTTAAATGCTGACTCATATTTCAAATGTGTTATCCCGAATGAGTTTGTAAATAACTCATTTACATCTCTGCCTTTGCTTGCAAAGAGCTCTCCTGAGGCCTCTCCATGAACTATGTCTTTCCTTGTTTTATACTGTGTTTGTTCCCTGGTTTTCTTAGGTGCTGACAATTCATTACCTTCTGATCTCTCATCAGATATCCTTACTAATGAAGACCAGAACCTTTATGGGCAATTCACCTCCTGAAGTTCTGAAACATGCTTTCTACTATTCACTGAACAGTTTAACTAAGTGAAAAGGCAATATCTTTGATTTACCTTTAGTTACTGATGAACAGAACTGCCTTGCAAGAACTTTTGGGAGAAGCTTTCCTGCAGTTTCATAGATATTCTTGTTTTTCTAATAATGACAAACTCATTTAATTAAAAGAGATAACCGGGTTATAATTGCATTAACAGGTATTTACTTATTACTCTGCTTATGCTGTAGTTTCTTGAACATATATACAGCTTCCTAATTAAAATTTATGCAGGCAGCAATAAACATGAAGTATGGATGTTAGTTATTCAGCTTGTTAGCATAACTCTTGTAATAACGTCGTATTTGAAAATTAAAATACAATCTGTTTATAACACATGTGGAAGAGTACATCGACTCCCAGTTAGTATTGTTCAATAAGGGACTTTGAAACACTGCTCTTCTTGTACAAATACAGAAATCATTCCAAGTAATGTGCAATGGAAGGTTATTTAACAGCATAGGGTCAAATTGGTATTGAGCTAATAATAACCAGAATTCATTGTCATAAAATGGTATTTTATATAGGCACAGAAACAATTTTCTGCCTATCTACTTCTTGTGTTTAAACTAATGGTTCTGTAATGTGGCTATGTTTAATAAAAAGAGTGATAAACACTTAGGACTGAACTTCTGACAGCATTAAGCCAGACTCTGGAAATAGTTATGGAAGTATGCAAAATAAGCATTTTATAATTTCTTTATTATATATTCAGAATTTATATGTAGACTTCCAAAATACAAAAATAATATGGGACCGTATCTAAACTAGCCATGGGTTAGGTATGAAAGGACAGATTAAAGCTGATAATTTTAAAAATATAGAGATTAAAATATTTAATTAAGTTTTGTCTGCAGCAAGAGTTTTGAAAGAAAGCAATGAAAAATTAAGAGCAAAAAGCCCATGAAGAACAGTTTAATAAACTAAACATTGAGAAAAATCTCCATTCTACCAGCACTTGCTGAAACAAACCCTTTTCTGTTTTCTGCCATTCTGAGACCAGCCCTAACCACTTCTGCCATACAATGGAAACCAGGAACCTTTTCTAACTTGTGTCCTTCAACATTTTCCTCAGAGGCAATTTAAAAGTAGTACACCCTTTATGCTTCTAGATTTTCATATTATGGGAATTCATAATATTTTTTACTGGCTCTGTATGTAATTTCATTTTATTTATCACCTAAAATAAATTTACTGTGTGCCTTATGATGCCTGTAACACTTTGCTTATTCACTAGTAAGAGGCCAAACACTTTTGCTGTTGTTGAACAGTCTTTGCTGGCATTCTGAATAAACGTCCTACCTTTCTTGCCCCTCCATTTCCTCTTCCCCAGGAATGCAATACTACATTGCAGCCAAATGTTGACAATTTCAAGCTATAAAAGTCCAACTTTGCTTTTCCATCTTTTATCTAAGGCTAAATCCATATTAGTATGGATGCTCTCTCCCTGGGAACATTTTGCTGCTTCTGTAAAATGAATATTAAAATTTAACTTGTAATACTTCTTCATGAGCCTATGAATAAAGTTAATCTTTGTTTCCATTGTCTCTTAGCTCTCTTAGCAGGTCTCTTTGTTGTTTCTTTCCCATTAACAGGAAAAAAAGCTTTTGCCAGATCCCCCTTTACCTTTCCATGGACATTCTATGTGAAAAATTTAATTTCTTTTTTTAATTAACACTCATCAGGTGATGCATTTTTTAATAAGACCTATTTAATGTAAAGTCTTCTAGGGAGATAGTAGACTGCAGACTTTTTCCTAGCTAAGTGTTTTAGCTTCCAGGTAACAAAGGACAGATAGCATATTTTTTTTTTTTTTAATTTAGTTTAGATGACCAGAGGACAGAGACCTTTTTTTTAAGCTAGTTACCCCGAAATATCCTTATAGTCAATGGAGAGATATTGGCACTTCTGGTGTGCAACATGCCTCTTCATAATGAGTATGTCTAAAACAGAGCAAATGAATCATGCCCTGAAAATGCATATTTGTGAAATGATATCCACTGTCGTTGTCAGCACTCTCTTTCCCTCTTTCTCTTCCCACCTATGGGTTAACCTATGATGCACCCTTCTGGTCTTATTCTCTCTAACCTAATGTATATTGACTGTTTGTTTGAAATACAGGGAACATATAGATCCACCTTACTAGACAATCTACAGCCTCATCTGTAGCCCATAACCTAAAAATAGTTACTAGACACTATGAAAAAATGTTTGCAATACATGTGACTGAGAACAGAAATAATTCTGGGTCTCTCACTCCCTTGAGAAGTACTAGCCACTTGTACAAAACCTGAGTGGTGATGCCATCAACAGCCCTGTACTAATGGCAATAGTGAATAGGGCTGTACTGTGCAAGGCAGCACAGTCTTGTCAGCATTTAAGTGCGCTAACCACTACTTCTCAAATCTAACAAGGGACCATCAATAACTGCTGCCACTGACTTCAAAAGGAAGTCGGAAAATGTACTTAAACTGCATATAGAACTAGGAGGCATACTTGGAAAATGTTTGGTGAACTGTTGCCCCTTTGCACAGATATGCCAAGCAGATGGTAGATTCACAGACAAGCAGGATCCCAAATTCCTTTCAAGAGTCATATGTTTACAGGTGCTCACAGAAGTACAGTTTTAGTACAGGAGGAATTTTTTACGTTGAAAGAAGTCGTTCTATGGAATTCCTCTTTAATAAGGGACTTTTTAAACCTCCTCCTCCAGCCCAAACACAGAAATCATTCCAAGTAATGTGGAGTGAAAGGTATTTTGACAATACAGGATCAACTAGTGTTTAACTAATATTAACCAGCTATGTGGTATTCATGGCATCACATGTTAAAGACCTCCTTTTGTTTGTTTTTTTTTCCTCTGGTCATGAAGTCTACTCATACATCTAATTTTCACCTGTAAGACAACTTACCATAGATGTGTGATCAAATCACAGAATTTGCCATTAAAAATTTTGAGACTATCAGGACTATGGAAATAGGAAGTCTGTAAGTACTTTAAATCTGTAGATAAATAAATAAAAAATACATGATTTGATCTGTTATGAAATTCAACCACTATGTTACATGTGGAAATTTGATGAAAAGTGTATTCCTCTTTCACTCCCTCTAGTAGTTTTATGATTGAGTCTGAATAAAGATAGCTGAATATACAGTTGTTCTGAGGTCAAGAGAGTACAGGGATAATAGTTCATATAAATTATATGGATTACACTACTACATTGCAAGGATCAGTGCATTCTTAGGAAATTCTCATTGCTTAACTTTTGCACTTTCACTGCAGATATTGCGTTGACACTGATATACAGGACTTTGGTTAGAGCTTATCTCCCTTAATATGATCATTCTGATAACTTCTATTTCATTTTGACAGCTATTATACAATACAAGGCTAGTGAACCTGATCTTCATTATTTCTTCACTCATTTTCCTTTCTTTAAAGTCCAGAGGGCTGATCGTTCCATTCATTTCAAGGCACCACATAGTAAAAGAGCGGGCAACATCACACAGCACAGTAAACTGCATCAAATATGCAATCCTAGTATTCTGAAAACATCTACTTATTTATTTTGTAGAAAACTATATAAGCCCTGAGTCAACATTTATTCTGTTTAAATCTTTGAATGACAGGTAAGATAAAGGTGTCACACATTATGGTGAGTGATACATCCTGGTCCTACACGCCTTTAATGTACTGAACTGCCATTGAATTCAATGAGATTTCTGTGAAAAAGGAAGGGGTGGGGGGGACGGTTCAGCCTTTTTTTGTCCTTGGTATATAAATATGTGAATGAAATATATACATACATTGTAAGAAAGTTATGAACTTTGATACTGGTAATAAACACATATTTAGAACTTACACTCCATTAGTGACCAGCCAGTTCAAAGGCCCTGATTCCTGTTCTCTTTTCCCTTCCCTTTTTTTTTTCCTTTCTCTCTGTTTGAGCTGTTTAGGCAAATAATAGAAAAGAGTGGCTATACAAAAGCAAATGCATTCAAAAAGCCCTGCAAAAATATATGGGTTACATACTCAAGTTACATGACTGCTAATACATTTAATATATATAATGCAGAGAAATGAGCCTTTCTTTGAACGACAGCCATCTGAAAAGTGCCACTCAGCACTGACATACTGTATGTGCGACATCATGCTTCCTCATGCTTCCTAAAACACTAACTTGAAAGGAAAGCTTTATGTTGCACATTAAAAAAGAACAGAGAATCTGTGTTAGATGTCTTCCTTCTATTCCTTCTGAATAAATAAAAAAAAGAAAAAAACCCACTATGCTAACTTTCTTAAACAGTTTCTATGCAATCCAAAGGCATTGCTCAGGCACATTTAAATCTCTTGACAATAATAGCTGTGATTCTTCAACTATATCAATAGGTAATCACTTTTTACGTTTATCCTCCATTTATGCCATAGCTTAACACAGTTCCAGAAGAATGAGATGTTAATAGTAAGAGTATAAATTACATGACTGAGAAGAAAGTTTCAAGGACAATCAATTTTCATGGTTCGAAGCAACATTCTTTGACTAGTTAGCTCTATGACTCTTTATTTTGTAGCAGTGAGTGGCTAGATGATTAAGGTGGATTTTAGACTATATTTTCCTCCAAAGGATACATGTTTGGGCCTTTTTGAACACTAGTTCTTAACACTGGACTGTGGTTACAAAGTTAAATATTTGATACACTTTGAGGTGAAAAATCCTAATTAGATTAAGTCAGCATGATTGCCACAGATGCCAGTGAAGTCAATATATTATTTCTTTTATGTATTTCTTTATAAAATAATTGGGTTTACGACTATTATGTTATGTTAGTACATTTATGAATTAAATTAACTGATGTTGACGCAATCCAACTTTAATAGCATAGAATAATATAATCCATAATTTGTGTTTTTCTTGGAATCCCATATTCAAATATTTTACTAAATTGTGATATTGTAATTGAATTTATTTTTACATCTCTCCTAATTTACAAAAAAATAACAGGAATTTCATATACATTTCATTTGTGTGCTCTTAAAATATTATTAAAAATGGCAGATATTAGGGAAAGTTACAAAAAAAAATTAAGAAACATCCTGTAAACTGTAATGACTGGACTTCGCTGGACATCCTTCCCTGTATCTTCGCTACCTTTGGTAGCCACAAGTGAATTCATATTTGAGGGGTCAAGCGTTCTTATTTGAACTACAAGTGTCCATGCAACAGACACATACAACAGCCAGATTGTGTTAGCTGCATTTAAATATTTTTTCATGTTTTGGCAAAAATAACAGCCAATTCAGGCCAAGACACATGCCAGCTGTATGTGTTCCCATGTCCCCTTCTCTAGCACCATTGCTGCCTCTAGCTGGCCTGTGTTTCATGCACCCTGTGACACTTCATCAGGACACCATTTCCTTGGACACACAGATGGCTGTGCCATCCTTATCCACATCCTGGCCAGTTATGTGGACTGGCTTCTCTAAATTGTATTTCAGTTGCAGGCTCCTGTGTGATGTATGCCTCAGTGAATGCACTGAGCTGCATGACCAGAGACACTTGCTGACAACACAGATGAGAAATAAAATAAAGAAGGGGAAGTTTGGTTCAGACCATCCATTCTGCACAGGCTGAGGCTCAGTACACGGTGATGTGGAGAGCCCACAAAATCCTGAGACTGTTTTTAGGCTTTGCTGCCATACACCAACATACACATCCTTGCTGGACAGTTGCCTGTTCATTCACACAAAGAGTTTTACCCTGTCTTGCCAGTGCTGGAAGACAACCATCTCAGCTTGCTGCTTCAGTCACAATGTCCTTGAGATAGCCTTCCAAGATTGTCATGGAACAGTGTGGATATTGAAGATCTGTTTGCAGTCTTACAAATGATTTCATACTGCTTTTACAAAGCCAGAAGTGTTCCATTCAGACCAAGGGTAAGCAAGAAGCAAGAGGTAGGAATGTATCTTGTGGGTGTTGTTTTAGGAGCACAATATTCCTAAGAAATGATTATGCCTGTGCTTGCACTCCTTCTGCCATGAGCACAGAACAGAGACGACCAGGCATGCTCTGCTCAGGCAGCAAAGGCCCTGGCAATGACACAGCTAGCTTCTACTGAAGTACTTATACGTTTGTGTATTTGGTGACTTGTTCCACTGTGCTGGTTTTGTCTGGAATAGAGTTAATTTTCTTCACAGTAGCTAGTATGAGGCTGTGTTTTGGATTTGTGCTGGAAACAGTGTTGATAATACAGGGGTGTTTTAGTCATTGCCAAGCAGCACTTACACAGAGTCAAGGCCTTTTCTGCTTCTCACACCACCCCACCAGCGAGTAGGCTGGGGGTGCACAAGAAGTTGGGAGGGGACACAGCCGGGACAGCTGACCCCAACTGACCAAAGGGATATCCCATACCATATGATGTCATGTTCAGCATATAAAGCCAGGGGAAGAAGGAGGAATGAGGGGACATTTAGAGTGATGGTGCTTGTCTTCCCAAGTAACCGTTATGCGTGATGGAGCCCTGCTTTCCTGGAGATGACTGAACACCTGCCTGCTGATGGGAAGTAGTGAACGAATTCCTTGTTTTGTTTTGCTTGCCTGCACGGCTTTTGCTTTACCTATTAAACTGTCTTTATTTCAGCCCACAAGTTTTCTCAGTTTTACTCTTCTGATTTTCTTCCCCATCCCACCGGTGGGGAGTGAGCAAGTGGCTGTGTGGTACTTAGTTGCCAGCTGTGGTTAAATCACGACAGCCACATCAGTAAAAAGTAAGAATCACAGAAAAGAAAAGTAGGTCTGGAAATACCTCTATAGGCAGATCAATTATACCTCTGTCACTCTTTATGGATGTTTCTGAAGAATCCAATGATGGTGACTCCACAACCTCCTGAGATAATCCATTTCATCCTGTCACTACCCTTACCTTCATAAACATGTGCTAGTCTAAATCTTTCTTTCTGCAGTTTCACCCAGCTATTTTTTACCTTGCATTTGTGCCAAATGAATTTAATCATGCTTTTTCTTCATCCTGTCATTTTAAATTCTAATCTCATCCTCCAGCCTGCCTGACATGCTTCTCATCATGTCGTTTGAAAATTTAGGAGATATACCTTTTATTGCTTTATCCAAGTTATTAGACAGATAGATAAACAGATTATTGAATACTAAACATCTTTTGTAAATAATAGTTTGAATGAACTGTGCCTGGAGCTCAGTAGGAAGCGGGTGTATTGTGAAGTTCAGTGTGTGAGATCAAACATGGGAGGAGAAAAACAATCAGAAGAGACATGCTCTTCTGGTCTTCTGTTTGTATTTGCCAAACATGGAGTTCTTATCTCATTATTGCTTGATCAAAGCATACATGTGCAAAGTATGCATTCCCTAGCTCAGGTATGGTCCTTCCATATACCACCCACATACATGCATGTACGGTTTAGATTATTATAGTTGTGTTAGTGTAGACAAAAGCATGGTGGGAGAAAACTGGAGGGATCTAGGATCTGGCAGACCACTTCCCAGAGACAAACTACAGTCTTAGTTTAATTACTTGTCAATAGCCTTGGACTCAGAAGTTCTTCAGAGGTGCCTCAGACATAGATGTTTGAATTTCCAACTCCTTCTACTGTAGAGATGAGGTCTACACAGTTCAAAAAGAGTCATGATTTACCTGGGAGCTGGTAGACATTTCCCTCCCACAGATCTCATGGTTAAATGTGATGTGATTCACAGGATAGTCAAATTAGGTCCCAAGTCTGCAATTTTGTAGACTTGCATTTATTAAACTTCTTGTATGGGTCGCATCCTAGGCTATGGCTTTGCATTGCTGTTTAGAAAATTTTCCAGAACAAAGGCTTTGCACTGAAGCATATTCTGTCTGACTACTCGTGGCATGTCTTTAGCACTTCATATAGCTTTTTTCTGGAACCCGGTTATATTGCATGAAGGGCTACCGCAGAAGGATTTTACATCTTGTGGCCAACAGATTTATCTAACGAGACAGTGGCCTCAGCACAGTGTGTGGCAGGTTGGCGTTAAAGTGCAAGGATGAAGATACAAGGTCTACTGAAATGTCATTGCAAGTCAGTCAAGTCAGAGCCAACCCTACAACCTCCATCCTGCCTGGAGGTGTGGAGTCAAATTTCATTCCCGGAACCTTTCATACCAGGGGAGCGAGTGAGTAAGTCCCAAAGTTTTCAACATGTATATGCAGACTCATAGAAAATGAAGCTAACTGAGAAGTCAGGATTTGAATGCAGTCTTGATATGAACTTAACATGACTCATGCATATCAGCAACATTGCATATGTAAAATAATAACTATCTCCTTTAAACTGGCATATACTAAAATAAGAACTGTAATTGTTCCGATATATATTATGGATGTATTTTCTATTAAGAATGATATAGCAGTTTTATAAAAATTATGTTTGATAAAATTTTATTTTGATTATTCATTTTGGTAGTTTAGACAGTGCATGTTTCCTTCATACTGAATTGACACATAGACTGCCCTTTCAATTTTTTTTTTTTTTTGATTTGTACATAAAGTATGGCTCATTTTTAGTATTATAGTGGTAAGGATTTTCCTTTTTTTCCCCAAAACTTTAGCTCTCACCAGAAGGAAAGTCAGAAAACACCACTATAGTTAAATTAACTGGCTGGCATACCTCTGAGAAAAGAAAAAAAAAAAAAAAAAACCAACAACAACAAAAAAAAAAACCAACAAAAAAAAAAACCCACCCTACAAAAACCAGTTTTGGAGTGCCTTATTATGAATTCCTTACCCTTCCAGAACATTTTAAAGTATTTTCAATTTACAGGTTCATTGATGACAGATTACTTCATTAACTATATTTTCTTCCACTCTTCTTTTTTTTTTTTTTTTTTTTTTTTTAATGTCCCTGCTGTGAATGGCATGGGGGAAACAAAGTGCTATATTGTCATCCTTGGAATTTTGGAAGATTAGCACTGTTTACAGAAAATAAAATCAATATTCTCTTTAATCATCCCGTGCTTGAACTGGCTTTTTATACAGCTTTTCAGTTGCTGAACGGCAAAGCCTTAAGCTGTGAGAACACACTCATTCTAACAGTGAGTGTATCTGTACAGTATATAATGCCTCTAAGAAATAGCTAAGGCAGTGTTATGACATGTTTCTGAATACAGTACAATTTCCTCACACTACAAAAGTATTGAGATACATGCTTTCATCGTGTGGAAAGTACAGATTAGGCATGTAAGAAATGATAAGATGAACTTTGGGCTCACCTTTTGAAAAGAAGCTTTATGTGATTGAATACCTGCCACAGAGTCAGAGTTATAGTATTTGGCATCCTAGGTGAAAGGGACAGCCAACATTCTCCTTAGTGCTGCTGCTGCCAAAAGATGCTTCCCTTAAGTTACAATAGTGAAGATAAAAACTGAAGTCAGGATATTTTCAGAACTGGTCATTAACTGCTGTTGCTTGAGTGTGGATGCTTTTCCTCAGACAATGAGAGTATTCGGAAACAGAGACACACAAAGCTGAGAATACGCTTTTCTAAATACGAGCCAAAACAAAAATCAAGTAATGTAAGCCAAAATTAGCAAGGAAAGTATAAGGTTGAAAAGTTGTATCTCAGAGAATTTCATTAAAGCAAAGGACTAAAAGACTAGTGAAGTCAGTGTGAGCATTATTATTTACTTTAGAGACGGTTGGATCAAGTCCTAATGCCTTGGTTCTGGTAAGGGAAAGAGAAGGAGAGAGCAATGAGGGTGAAGTGAATTAAAGACTGAGATATGAGATAAAAAAGTTTTGCTGCAAGAAATGCCTATAGATTTAGAACTTGAACCTAAGATAATTTTTCTTCCGATTTATGCTGCAGGACCTAACACATGAAGTGCTGTAGCACTTTACTACCTTCTGGGCAATTTGTTTCCCAATTCCAGGATATTTTAGCATCATGAGGCATTAAAATATACATATATAAGTTCTGCAACCTTTTAAAGTCCTCCTATCCCCTGTGGAGAAATACTGTAAATATCCTTGACAACTGTAATAACTGGACATTGTTAGAGTGATGCTAACAGAGGGGGTTAACAGCTTGTGCGTGTACAAAATGCTTGAAGTCAGACAGAAAGCCATTATTATGACCTTGTGCTGACCACATTCTATGAAGTGTTACATGATCAGGGACAGGGAAGTTGCTTAATGGAAGTTATATAGTAGCTAGATGTATCCTTGTCACACTTCATCTAAACTGATACATTGCAATGGTCCGCACTGCTCAGACCTGGCAATTACTGTCCAATTCCAATCTATTCCACACTGCCACTATAATGAAAAATAATTAGGAGCCTGAAAATGAGTTTTCACATGAAATGGTTTCAGTGCTTGGACACAATCGCCTTTGGCAGATGGCTTTGGGTTTGCTTTAATATAATAAAGACAGTTAATCATCTCTAAAGAGTGCACAGAATGAATAAACTTTTAACACTACTTTCTCCTCTGAAACTCTCATATTGATCAAATGTTTAATACTGAAGAGTTCATGTTTCTATGGGTGAGTGTTCTTAAATATCTACTACCCGGGGATCTGTGCACGTTCTGATACACCCTGGAGAAGAACCAGATTAACCCAGGGGACAATTTATTGATACTGGAGCTTAGAAACTAGTATCAAAGAAAAAAAAAATTACTCTCTCAAATATGGTAAAAGTACAGATCTTTGGAATGTTTTCATGAACTCTAAGAAATTATAGCTTACTTGAATTGCAGGAAATAATATGACATAATAGTAGTAAGGTTACTGATAACTTTCAGAAAATATGTGTGCCTATTTTAGTCAGCACAGAAATTCATAAGAGTTGGAAACATTTCATCTGACTTCAGTCGTCTACAGCACAGTTGTTAGTCACTTTAGGCTCCCTTTGTAGCCAAGGTAGAGAAATAGGCACATTTAAAGTGCAATTGGTATGACCTGTATAAGATGCCTACTTTTGGTTGAGATGAATTACACCCCAGAAGGCACATCAATTTCTCTTCCTTGACTATACAGGTAGCCCAAAGCAATTAGCTCAGATATAGACATCAATAGTGCTTAAAGTTAGATTCAATAAATCTGCCTTGAATAACTGTTTGATTTTCATTAAACTATTTGCTAGGTTTCATAACAGTTTTGTGTATTTGTGTTTAGTATACAAGTTAAGAAACACTGAATGATGTTTCATACATATGTTATAAATTACACAGCACAACAATCTGAATACAGAAGGATGGATAAAAGCTTTTCCATTGCATCCAATGAACTCTGAATTATACACTTAAGCAGTAGTACTAGAAAACAGAGATACTGTTCTCCTGATAAGCAAAAAAAAAAAAAAAAAAAAAAAAAAGAGTAGACCATTCTTTTCCTGAAGAACTTAAATAAACAAGACAAAAACATGGTGAAAGTTATATGACATGTTAGCAGATGAAGATAACAACGACTACTAGCTGTGTAGTTTTTGATTATTTTTTGTGGAGGAGGGATTAACTAAATGGAAAGAGATGTGGAAAGAGATGTATGTCACTAGGAAAGTTATGTTGTATTCCAGTAGGCTAATTAATACAGAACACAAGAAACATTTAATACATGGTTTTAGATGGAAAAGCTTTACAACGAAAAACAATGGGAAACAAAAATACCTCTTTTCAGCTGAATTATTAAGGGAAATTCTAAATTGTCTCTTACAGAATTAGCAGTCATCAGTGCTCTAGGTGTTTCTTTTGCTTTTATATTATTGCTTTGTTTATTCAGTTTTGACAACTTTTAACCTGTTTTTAGCTACTTCACCTTCACCTTTTGGCATCTTTTTACCTCCTCACTAGTTCTATGGATATCATTCTTCTCTGATACAAAGTTAGCGTTTTGAGGTTGTCTCATTCCAATAGATTTTTTTGTAATTCCAGTTTAAAATTGCCAAGTGAGATGGGGATTATAAGTAGAAATAATGACTAAATCAAATACCTTGATTGCATATTTCCGTTTAATTCTAAACCCCATAATTATCAATCAAGCAGATTTATCAGAATACTTATTCTGGAGGAATGTTGAATGAAAATTATAAGTGGCTTGAAGACTGAAGAATGTAGTTCATATAACAGTTCAGTTTTAATCTTATTTCTAGCACATTCAGCAATATTGACTATCAACCCAACTTCATGTCATAGAAATCTTTTGCATACCTTTTTTCTATACAGTCTGAAGGCATTCATAAGTCTGACACGCTGATCCTTTCCCTTTGATGTTTTTTTCTAATTGTGGAGCTCGCTGCTCTCTACAAGATTGTATGGACTTTAATGGCTAACATAAGGTATAGCACAAAAGTGCTTTGTTGTTAAGCTTATACCCCTCCAGCATCCTTTGACAGTGAGTTCTGCGGATAATAATGTGCTATTCAAATCAATGCTTTCTTTTGTTTGTTCTGGACACATGAAATGATAGCTTTCATGAAGACCCAGCTACAACCAGACAGAGGCTACTCAAACATATTTAGAGCAAGGTTTTCATGGCTACTGTAATAAACATAATCAACAAAAATTACAATTAATTTAGTATCATGAGCCAGACATGTCTGAAACTACTCTGTTGCTACGTATGCAAGTTCCTTAGTAAAATTGACCCTGTATTTAGAAAACAGAAACAAAGAGATATAGTCACATTAGTGTCATCAGTACAAGAGTGCTCGTGAAAGGTACCCACAATAGTGCTGTATGAATCCCATGGAAGACAACAGCAGGGTACGTCCCTATAAAGTCAATTTCATAATCAAGACGAAAGGACCTCACACAACACTGACATCAGTGGCAATTTTTCCACTACAGGATGCATCTAGTGCTTAATCGTCTTCTCTATGACCAATTTCCCTGTGAATTTGTGTCATTTCAGATGCGACACAAGTCCTGCATGTGATAACTATAGTATATTAAGTATATATTTGTTCACTAAGTATGTAGGATGGCAATTTTTTCTTGACTGCCACATAAAATAGCATGCAAATAACTAGCTAACAGACACTAGCAGCTTTAAAAGAAAATGTGTAAAACTTTAAGATATGCTGAATATATAGGAACTAAAATGTCCCATAAGTTCACTTTCTTTCACCATATGCATAAATCCCTTTAAATCTTATCGGCTTGCATGCATAGCCACTGAGAGAAGAATTTATACCTCAATGTTTCAGAGGACATCACTTGACTGATTTTATTCTTAAACATGCATGTCAGCTTTAAACATTTTATAATTAAGGTATATATGCCTACTTAAGTTTAAATATGACATGATGCCTTTAGTATTAGAAATAGAGGTTTATTTGTCTGTCATAATAATACTTCAGCTACTCTGTTACAGTTAAGATGAACATAACAAAGTACTAAAACCATTGTTTTCCATGTCAAATTTTAAAGTGTTCACACAGAGCATATGATGGTGGTTAATTTTCCAGTAGAGCTGCACTCCTCTTCAACCATTATTGTCACTGCCAAATGCGATACGTGCTTCTTTATTTTATTAATACATTTCCTCTTTAAACCAATTGAGAGAAAGGAAAAGGGAAAACTTTTTAGATTGAACTGGGTCACAATGTCCATCACTTTCCCAAAATCTTGCCCTATTATTTATGAATTCAATAATATACAGAGTAAAGCCTGTTACGCATCTTTATGAATGCTACATACATTTCTGAATAATGTCAAGAATATTAAAAGTAGCCAAGCTATGCATTATGTTTTCATTAACAATTTAAGTTAAAATGGAAAATCCTTGGATTTTTCCCTCCATCATCATGTCTGGAATTGAAAATTATAGTTGCGTTTGAAGAAGTCAAACATAACTTGCTCGTGTTGTCACTTCACATATAGTTTGCCTATACAACACCACATGCCAGGAACTCTTACTGGCACATGTAGTAATGTGATATAATTGCTAAAATGTCAAATTCCATGCTTACAATCAATTTCACAATCAGATTTTGAGCAAGCATAATTTTTAGAGCTACAAATCATTTCTGCTTGGTACTTACATCTGACTGATGTCTAATTTCAGATTACAGAAGAAAATATTGAGCATTTGTAATATTGATTTAAGGGAAAAATAAGGAATTGTTCTGACTAACTAGATAATTGCATGTTAGAAATGTACTTTTTCTCTGTGTGTTGTTTTTCAACATCTTACTAACCAATGACTAATTATTTCAATTGTTACTGTCACTTCACTATAGCTTTTATTTTTTTTATTATTATGGTTTATGAAAGCATAGTATACATTTCAAGATGCAATTACACATTCTCATTTTATTTACTTTACTCCAAGTATTTTTCAGTAGAGTAAGTAAATGTTTTAGATACTTAACCTAGACAGAATTGTTATAGTGTATATTTCTTTCTTGCTGTAATATTACCTGCAATCTATTTTACAATGCATGTTTTTATTGTTAAGAATTTGTAGTATGAAATAAACATTTAGCATGGAATTCATGTTATCTAATCTTAGAAGTCTATATTGCTTACATTTGAAGAAGTTGTTCAGACTGTTTTATAGACAAAGCTATGGAATTAAGTAGTTGTGAGGTGCTTTCCCTGAAATATATATGTAGATCAGATTGTGGAGTGCATCAAATGTCTCCCTCCCTCCACTAATTATGAAGTGTCTAAGCAGCTAGTTTACATTTAGATTTAGATGTGATAGACTCAGATAAATCTATCAGGTCAGATAAATCTCACCCAGAGTCTTAAATCCTTTTATAAACAGGAGAAAGATCATACACAGATGAATGTACATACATGTGCATGTGCATGTGCATGCGAGTGAGAGTGTTTGTTGTGTGTATGAATCTTAGCTTCTTGTCTATTATTATGCATTCAGTACAGCTTTTAATTACATGATCACATGCTATTTTTGCATAGGAACCTTCTTCATTCAAGGCACAGATGGATATGTGGATATTGCTCACTTAATGAAAAGTGTTCAATATTTTCTTTTGTTTTCTTGATGCTGAATATGCAGGCCCAAACTTGATTCACTGCATATTTACTACAAAACCTGTTCCAGAGGCAGAATTGCTCATTTGTTCTCCTGTGGCAGTCCTCACTGCAATATCCATATTAACACAGACATGAAGGAATGCAGACCCCCCCGGTCCCACAGGCTAATTGTCAGACCCACACAGTTGGTTCCTGTCTCTCAGCTCCTGTAGTAGCACTAACATCCCTCTGACATGTGCAAGGTGATGCTATGGCTTTTCCCCAACTTCCAGCCAGATCCGTGTTTTGCCAGTCAGCTCTGTGGGGTCACACAGTAAGAGTAGCCATGGCACCTGCACGTCGGTCGGGCAGGACCAGCTAGAGCAGCTCTGTGCTTAGTTCAGAGAAGCCTTGTAGATGATACGCTCACCAGATGTCACTGCCGATGATGTGATATGAACAGTCCCCATCTCATGCTCCTGGGTACCAGAAGCATCTCCTGAGCAATGGCAAACCATGAAACTGCCTCATGCATCACAGGCAAAGGCCCTTAATGCATGGATACATTTTCACAATATTCTCTAGTGAGGAGGACATTTTTATGCTTCATGAGTTGAGGAAAAGAGAGGAAGGAGAGGAATAGCCTGTACAATAATGTAGTAAATCAGATGAGGTGTTTAGGATTTTTTTTCAGAATATGTGCAGTATTTCAAAATATCATACAGCTTTCGTGTGTTTATAAATTCTACCACATGATGAGACAAGGACTATATAACCAGTAACTGTCTGTGAGAAGTTCAGCTTAATTAAATTGCTCATAATTATGTAAAGACAATGTAAAGTCAGGGTACAGATATTCTGACTTGTTTTTGGAGCTTCATAGTATTTTGAGGGGATGGGAGAGGAGGATGGGTTTTGTGTACAATTTCCACTTAGAAAAAATGGCAAACTGGAAAAGCAGAATGCTCGTCATGCAGTGCTATCTGACAGATTGGCTGGAAGCTTTGGATGGACGTCGCAGACCTCTGACACTCCATGTAATGGAGTAAGTGATAGCTGCAGGTGGGAATAGTTCCCTATATCGATGCCAGCACTGCAGGAGTCTGTGACACTTTGCTGAACATATTTCATAGATGTTTGCTGAGAGTAGGGCAATGCTAAGTTTTTCAATTTAGGGTGCCATTCTAGACTGTTCCTGAGCATTTACTTCTGTAAGAATATATTATCTTGTCATGTCTCTGGAAGACTTAACACTTTCTTCTCCCTCTCTACCAGCCTGTCATGGTCCCAGTGCCATTTCTTCTCCACAGTAGCTCCTGACTTAGTTACAGTCTTCTCTTTATGTACTTCTAGACTCCACCTTTTTGAGTTTATTGGTGTATGTGTTATGTTTTCAATCTCATTGCTACAACTTTATTTCCTCCCCATACTACCAGTCTCAGCTGTCTTATTTAGCCATTATCATTTTCACTTTGAAATTTAAGCCCTTTCCTAAACTTTTCCCTTAGCCAGCTACAGTTCTTTACTCACAAACTCTTAATCCCTTTGGTCTCTCCATCTTTCATCCATTTCATCTTCTTTGTTCACTCTCAGTCTACCTGTTCAGTTCCAGCCTTCCTGCTGGTATCCCTGTTTCCTCACATCACCTGATGGTTCAGCCCTGATATCCTTCCATTGCTTCCCATGTCAGGCTTTTTGCCTAGTAATCCAGGCTGGTATTCAGCCAATGCCAAGAGGGATTCAGTTTAGGACTAACTTCTTCAGGGACTAGCAGAATATTTTAGGGACATTCAGGCACATCTAAATATTTATTTGCAGGTAACTGAATTGAGTCCCTGATGAACCTTAGGATGAACTACATTACTCTCTCTTCTGCATTGACTTTATTGACTAGATCTCCCTTGTTTATGGTAGTCTTATAGATAGAGGGTCATCCTTGGATGTGAGGGTATCAAGCCCTAGGGATTTTGCCAGTCCTTCTGGACTGGACAGTAGAGCCACTGCTCTACTGTAACTCTTATGGCATGTCTGGTAACCTTTAGTGGTTACCCAAAGGTATCTGACATAGTTCTGGATGCCATTTAGATTGCTGAATACTATTGCTGAACTTAGGAGTTGATTTCTACCCTCCCTGCCTCTCCCAGCCATGGCTCAGCCCTTGTTCAGTGCAAGCAACTAAACTTTTAACAAAGTTCCAAGAAACGACTTTGAACTACTGAAAACAGGATATTGCATGTATTATACTATGGCCTGCCAGGTAATTAATAAAATTTGGTGTACTGGGTCTGGTTGAGATGGAGTATGTGAGGTCTAAGGCTGCTTGGACTCAGTCTCATTCATTTTATGAGATAGGTATCTCTTTGCCACAGGAAGCTTATTCACCTCAACACAGTGTCAAGAAACAAAACCAGGCATTTTCCTCGCTTGCCGTTGTCAAGCCTGATATGCCCGTGGTTCTGTTCTGAACTAAGCCCTGTCCTTCTTCTCCTGACTAGGTCAAAACTGCTTCTTTAGCTGTCTGCTGGCTTTACCAAGTGATGTTTTTCCTTTCTAGCATGCATAGCATGATGAATACCCTGCATTTACCAACAGGCCTACAGAAACCTACAAAACACCTTGCTTACACCACATTCCTTAAAGAGGTGTTTTTTTGGTTTTTTGGCTTTTTCCCCATTTAACAGAAAGGTGACTCAAAAACCTGTTGGTCTTACCAGCACTGTGATTGCCTATCAAAGAAGCCTTCTGATGGCCGTGATAGCTCTCATGAAAAGCAGCATATACCTCAAAGAAAAAAATCTACATTCAGATACCAAGTTATACAGTGCCTTTATTCAGTATGGCATTTAAGCAAATACACTGAAGTGTTGAAAGTTTTACCTTTTGCTTAACTACTTTCCTAAATTTTAGTCTAAACTGGGTAATATGTCTTATGGATTATATGGTTAATGGATTAAATCTCTTACTATGATTATAGTAGGGTTTGTGGGTTCCTTCCTACAAAGAGGTGGGTTACTTGGCCAAAACCAATGAAATGGGAAAATGCCTGAACTGTCACACTAAAATCATAATAGTCACATATTCAGAGTGCAATTGTCTAGTAGAACTGTATTTATCATACATGAAAGACTTCCATAAAAAAATGTAATCCTGAACTTTGCCAAAAATACAAAAAAAAAAAAGAATTAAGATGAAAATTTTAGATTTTTCTCAAAAGTCTGCTGTCTAAGGCTGAGATAGAAGCAATTTGACTTTCAAGAAACCACATAGGTACTCAAAAGACATCTTTTTCTTACAAAGACTTCAAGACCAATGGCATACTCCTTCCAATGTGTCAATAAATGAAAGCCAGAAAAGTCAGTATTTTTTTTCCTGGACATATATGGGAGATATATTTTAAAATTGTACATCTATTAAGGGGTTTGTTGAACTGACTCAGAATATTCAGCACCTTTTAAGATCAAGCTATGAATTGTACCAATGTCGACCTTTAAAAATGCTTTTAGGTTACGAACACAAAATGGTTTTGGTTTTTTTTTTTAAATACATCTCAGACAGGACTTGATTCCAGCTGAATGATATCAAGATCTTTTTTAGACTGTATGTTTTAGTCTCAGTGGATGTCTATCAAATGGACATGTTGGTCTATGTATCAAAGCTATTTGCTCTGATGATCTGACTACTGGGTATTTTCTCATTGTAATAGCTTGTTCTGCTGGAATTGCTCAATATGTTGTAATAACATACTAAATGCTCATTGGAACAGCATATTGAGCCTGCATCATTTGAATCATAGCTGAGAGCCTTAGTTACTACGTTGTCAATCTCACTCTTTTGCATTTAATGAATATCTAACTATGTATTTGCAGACCAACAGCATAGCCTAGTGGTTAGGTTTCTGGAGAAGACAAGGACCCATGTTCAACTGTATGACGCAAATCAGACAGAGGAGGGAAAGCAGATTGTGTCACATAAATTAAAGCTGAAAAACTCTTGTCAAGAACAGGTTTACTGTTTACTGAAAAGGGTTGGGTTTGGGTTTTTTTTCAGGGTTTTTTTTTCCCTCTTTTTTTTGTTCCATCAGCATTTCTGTCCCAATAAATAAATTCATTTCTGACCAGTTTTCTGGTTGAAATAATGTAGCATATGTTGTCTACTGATTTTATTTTTTTTAAGCCTTTTCCTTTCATACAGGCCCTTTAAGGCCTTATTTTAAAAGAACACATTAAGAACAGAGATTTCATCCAAAAAGTAAAACAAATGGAGGCTGACAGGGCTGAAGTGTGGAATGTTTCTACATGTCAAAAAGAAACTGGCCCATTTCTTTTTCAAAGTTCGCCCTTCTGTCTTCATAGATCATAAACTTTTTCTTAGCTTTTGAGAAAAGTGTTCAGTCAAGCTTTAGAACGATAGATATATGGGTCTTGTGGTTAGGTCTGTGGTTCCATTTCACATCACAAATTTCTGGAATTCCTTAAAAATAAATTACAAGTTGCTATTGTTGGCAAAGTGTTCTATGATAATAGTTATTGATAACAGTATATCAGAGTCATGAGAAGATATCACAGACAATTTACAAAATATTTCTGGCTATTCAAATAAAGTATTAGTCATAACAAGATATATTTGGCCCTGGGAAATCCAAATGCATGCCTTGCCTGGAGTTGCCTTACGTTGTATATACTTATAATTATATTGCACAATCTTTAGCACTTCCAGTGAAACTTACTTCTTCAAATGACAAACATGTGGCAGATTAGTAAGTATATTTACATGACAGCATGTACAATTAGGTTCTTTAATTCAACACATGGAAGTTTGAAAATAAGTTAGTGCACAGCACTTTTGACTGTGGTCAATATGTTTCAGGTTTTTTATGCAATTGTAGCTGCTAACAAAAAGACAAAATCTCTTTCTAGTCTCCTCTAAAAATTCCCCTTTTTTGTGAAACTGGAGTGGTTTGTGGGAATATTTCAATTTTGATAGAAAATATCCAACATATTACCTGTAGAAGTCCAGATAAACTGATGGATCACTCCCATTACTCATGAAAGCTCTAGCCACTAAGTTGCTCAATATCCTGAGACACCTTAATTCCTGCTTTTATATCTATTAATTTTTAATTCAAAATCTTTACATCGCATATTGAAAGAAAATATTAAAATGCACTTTTAAAAAAAAAAATTTAGAGCATTTAGGTTTTGTTTTCTTGCCAGCCTATCAGCAGTTTTCACTGACACAGTTAAATCTAAGACTAAGGCCATAAGTACAAAAAATTCTTGCTAGCAAATAGCCTTGTAAAGCTTCAGATTTTCAGGTCACATACCAAATGAACCCTCTGGATATCACCTACATTCCTGAAGTTACAGAGTTAGTTTTATTTCTTCAGTTCTATTGCATATTCAAATATTTCCCCTACAACTGTAAACTCTACAGCAGCATTTGTCATGACAAATGTCTCAGTTCTGAGGTCTAATCTCCATCTTATGCTAGTTTCTCTGCTTCTATCTGTTGTGGTATAAGCAACAGATCATACATTTATTTCCTATAGGGCTCAAGAATAAGTTTTGGGGTTTTTTTTTTGTTTGTTTGGGTTTTCTTTGTTTTAATAGTCTGCTCTATTACCATAAAAACACCCTGCTGCAAGCCCATGGTAAGTGACTCCCTGAGGACTTACTGCATGGAGACATGTGTCCCATAAACACAACTGTTCTGTGTCACCCCAGAATAACTTCTAGTGCTGGATAAGATACACTTTCAATATCATTATCAAGCTTTACACTGTTTTGGGCATAAATTGCAGTTGTAGGTATATGCACATTGAACAATACTTGAAATAACTTTATTAATAGAGAAGAGAAGAAAAAAAAAGCAGCAAGAGGGTGCTTGATAACTTTCCAAAAATAGATTAAAAAAGTTATTAGAGGGAGTCCTATTTCTTATTCATTCTATTGAGCTTAGAAAACTAATTCACTCCAAAAAGCATTAGCTTACTGGGTTGTGAATGCTTTCCTATTTTTTTGTGTCAATGTTATGTTTGTGTTATAGAGAACATGCAAACACATTTCATAGACTCATAGAATCATAGAATCATAGAATCATAGAATCATTTAGGTTGGAAAAGACCTTTAAGATCATCAAGTCCAACTGTAAACCAAACACTACTAAGTCTACCACTAAACCATGTCCCTAAGCACCTCATCTACAGGTTTATAAAATACCTCCAGGGATGGTGACTGGGCAGCCTGTTCGAATGCTTGACAACCCTTTTGGAGAAGAAATTTTTCCTAATATCCAATCTAAACCTCGTCGCCCTTCTCTGGACATGCTCCAGCTCCTCAATGTCTTTCCTGTAGTGAGGAGGCCAAAACTGAACACAGGATTCGAGGTGCGGCCTCACCAGTGCCGAGTACAGGGGCACAATCACCTCCCTGCTCCTGCTGGCCACACTATTTCTGATACAGGCCAGGATGTTGTTGGCCTTCTTGGCCACCTGGGCACACTGCTGGCTCATCTTCAGCCAGCTGTCAATCAACACCCCCAGGTCCTTTTCTGCCAGGCAGCTTTCCAGCCACACGTCCCCAAGCCTGTTGCGTTGCATGGGGTTGTTGTGACCCAAGTGCAGGACCCGGCACTTGGCCTTGTTGAACCTCATACAATTGGCCTCGGCCCATCCATCCAACCTGTCCAGATCCCTCTGCAGAGCCTTCCGACCTTCCAGCAGATCAACACTCCCACCCAACTTGGTGTTGTATGAAAAATTACTGAGGGTGCACTTGATGCCCTTGTCCAGATCATTGATAAAGATGTTAAACAAGACTATAGCCAGTATTGAGCCCTGGGGAACACCGCTTGTGACCGGCTGCCAACTGGATTTACCTCCATTCACCACAACCCTTTGGGCCCAGCCATGCAGTCAGTTTTTTACCCAGCGAAGAGTGCACCTGTCCAAGACATGAGCAGTCAGTTTCTCCAGGAAAAGGGAAATTCTTTAGTTCAGTATTTCCAATTTAGAGACGTCCGGACATTTTCGAGGGTGTGATTATAATACATTATTCTCACCTTTCTAAATAAGCATTCTTTTCCAGATGGGATGTCAATAGACCCTTGCAATATCTTTGGTTATGCTTCAGTTCCCTAAACAATACACAAATAACTGTAGGTCAAATATTCAAAGGCATTTGTATATCTAATTCCCACTGAGTATGCAAGCCTCAGTGTATATTGCCAGTAGTTCAGTGATGTTACACTATGTCCAACGGATAAAATTTGCATTGTCTGATTACAAGGACAAGCTTTTTAAGTGGCTCTCTTGGTTTGGGATCAAACATTGCAAATTTGCACCCAGAATGTATTTCTTGGTTTACATTATCTCAGTAACAGTGTTTAATATTTTAACATATAATTCAACATAAAGGAAAGGGGAAAAAAAAAAACCTCACTGAATTCACAGTGACAATAAGTTGCAGCAAAAAGTTTTATGCTCAGAAGCGATGCCCTGGAGACTTTAGGGGATTTTCCTGCAAGACCAGGTAGTAATAAGAAAAACCAGCAATAATATACCTCTCTGGGAGGTTTGTCTGAAGCTGAAGAACATGAAGAGTTTGTTAAAGCAAGACATGCAGCATTAGCAGAAACAGGTATGTCTCTTTTGTTGGTTTCCATTCATTATCATGTTTCAGTCCTCCTGAAAGAGTTTTTTGTATGACAGTATCCTTTTTCAGTGAGCTGGGAAGATGAAGCCTCACAGAAATTATGATTAGAAAGAGCAAAGACTGTCTTCTGAAATTTCACAAAATCTGGGGGTTTTATAATCTGTGAAGTGATACTAAAATTAATAGACTTTCTTTTATGCCAGCATAATTAATTCAAAAGTTGCTATGAAACAGAGTATTTCTGTTAATAAGAGAGGAAAAGAAATAATCAGCAGTATATTGCTTCTCATAGCACATGAGAAGTTTTAACACCTCACACCACTATATTATATACAAAGCTGTTCAACATTATAGTGGAAATGCAGAATCTGCTTTACTATGAACTCTGAATTCAAAGATGCACAGCTTTCCTTCAGTTTAGCTTTGAAATGACTGTTTCTGTTGTTACATTTTTGTTTTCTGTATTCTACCCCTCACAAATCACTGAAACTAATCAGAAATTCAGGAATTTTCGACATGTTGAAATCAGTTCCTTGATTTCCAATGAAGACATATATACAGTCATAAAATGAAAGCTATTAATTTACTGATAAACTTAATTATAGATGATCTCAGACCCCCTGCTGCTTTATGTAAAATTGTTCCAGAGATGGGATGTAACTTCAGGCAGATTACTGGTTAATTTCACAATGATTCTGTAAGATCCTCCCTGGGGCCTGTGTTAAAGACGTGACAAGAAAACTTCCTACCCTGGTACAGTCCTCAGATTATTATCCATTATTGATTCTTCAGGTAGGCAGCGATGAAGTTGCAACAAGAAGCCTGAGGGCGATCAAGAGAGACTTCAGAGCCTTGGGAGGACTAGTGGGGGGATCAGGAGCACAAGTGGTGTTCTCCACCCTTCCATTGGCAGGGAACAACGAGGGAAGAAACAGGAAGAGCCAGCTGATCAATACCTTGCTCTGAGACTGGTATCACCACCGGAATTTTGGATTCTTTGATGGTGTGTGCTGGTTTTGGCTGGGATAGAGTTAATTTTCTTCATAGTAGCTAGTATGAGGCCATGTTTTGGATTTGTGCTGGAAGCAGTGTTGATAAAGCAGGGATGTTTTAGTTACTGCTGAGCAGTGCTTACACAGTCAAGGCCTTTTCTGCTTCTCACACCACCCCACCAGCGAGTAGGCTGGGGGTGCACAAGAAGTTGGGAGGGGACACAGCCGGGACAGCTGACCCCAGCTGACCAAAGGGATATTCCATACCATACGATGTCATGCTCAGCATGTAAAGCTGGGGGAAAAAGGAGGAAGCGGGGGGGGACACACATTTGGGGTAATGGTTATGCGCGATGGAGCTCTGCTTTCCTGGAGATAGCTGAACACCTGCCTGCCGATGGGAAGTGGTGAACGAATTCCTTGTTTTGCTTTGCTTGCCTGTGCGGCTGTTGCTTTACCTATTAAACTCTCTTTATCTCAGCCCACAAGTTTTCTCAGTTTTACCCTCCTGATTCTCTCCCCCATCCCACCTGGGGGGCAGTGAGTGAGCGGTTGTGTGGTGCTTAGTTGCCAGTTGGGGTTAAATCACGACATCACAGGTCACTCTGTACGGCAGCAGGCCTGCTGGCAACAGGCGGGGAATGCCTCTCTCTGACGGGGAGAAGGATCCTGGCGCAGGACTTAGCAGGGCTCATTGAAAGAGCTTTAAAATAGATTTGAATGAGGAAAGGGATAAAATAAGGCTTGCTGATGATAAGCCTGGGGATGGTACGCCAGTGTTTGAGGGGAGGTGTGCTGGCAAGGATCTTTGGACTGCCGTCTCAGTGGAGGTCTCATGCGGCAGCAAAGGCATAGGGGTTGTTGATGTGCTAGAAACCAGGGAAACTCCTGAGATCAGTCACATAGGAATCAGGGCTTGTCCTCCCAAAAAGGTGGCAGGATCAATAGCCCAGCTAAAGTGCATCTACTCCAATGCACGCAGCATAGGCAACAAACCGAAGGAGCTGGAACCCATTGTCCAGCAGGAAAACTATGATACAGTGGCCATCACGGAAACATGGTGGGACGACTCGCACAACTGGAGTGCTGCACTGGATGGCTACAAACTCTTCAAAAGGGACAGGCAAGGAAGGAGAGGAGGTGGGGTAGCCCTGTATGTCAAGGAGTGTTTTCATTGTCTAGAGGTTAACAATAGTGATGATAGGGTTGAGTGTCCGTGGGTAAGAATCAGGGGGAAGGCCAACAAGGCAGATATCATGGCGGGAGTCTGTTATAGGTTGAGGAGACAGACAAAACATTCTATAAGCAGCTGGGAGAAGTCTCACGATCACTAGCCCTTGTTCTTGTGGGGGACTTCAACTTACTAGATGCCTGCTGGAAATACAATATGGCAGAGAGGAAACAGTCCCGGAGGTTCCTGGAGTGTGTGGAAGATAACTTCCTGAAACAGCTGGTGAGTGAGCCAACTAGGGAAGGTGCCCCACTGGACCTATTTGTGAACAGAGAAGGACTGGTGGGGGATGTGATGGTGGGAGGCTGTCCTGGGGACAGTGATCATGAAATAATAGAGGTTTAGATTGTCAGAAAAGTAATGTGGCTAACCGGGGAGGTCCCAGTGGACTGGAGGTTAGCAAATGTGTCGCCCATCTTCAAGAAGGGCCGGAAGGAGGATCCGGGGAACTACAGACCTGTCAGCCTGACCTTGGTGCCAGGGAAGATTATGGAGCAGATCATCTTGAATGCCATCACACTGCATGTACAGGACAACCAGGTAATCAGGACCAGCCAGCATGGGTTTATGAAAGGCAGGTCCTGCTTGACTAACCTGATCTCCTTCTATGACAAGGTGACCCATTTGGTGGATGACGGAAAGGCTGTGGATATAGTCTACCTAGACTTTAGTAAAGCCTTCGACACCGTTTTGCACAGCATTCTGCTCAGAAAACTTCAATCTACCATCCCAGAAAATGGCTGTGGGTCCTCAGGATCTGAAATTTAACTTTAGCTGTAAAATGGAAAAGTCGGAATTTAAAAAATCCTCTCTATTTTCAAAAACTAAGTCTCTGCATCTTTACTTCCGTGGTTTTGCTTTTTCTTTTTTAGAAGATAATAATATATACTGCAATTATCTGTTGACTGATCTGCTACAGATTTATCAATAGGGTGATGTAGGAACTTTTTTGTAAAACCAGAAAGAATAAAGTCATTGTGGGTATTTGCACTGAACCTCAGAATGCGCAGAATCAAGCAGTAAGATGGTCAAAGGAGGTATTTCAGTGTTGGTGATGAGGTAAAGCTGTTGGATGTCTTTCAAATTATTATGCCAGTCGAGATTTTTTTTTTGCATAATGAGAACATCTTTCATGTGTCAGAACAGGTTTTGATTATAACTAAATAAGTGAAAGCAGGGATATGTTGATAAGGTCACCTTTAATGTAAAGTTTGGTCTGAGTTGTCTAAAGTATTTAATGAAACAGGGAAACCTGCTGATGAAGTGAGGCATTCAGAGAAAGAAATATTCTAGAACACTATTTTGGAGGAAAAACTAAATATCCTTTTCCTTAAAAAATAAAAAATCACCTATATTGAGAAAAGAGAAGATCAGTTAAGTTAAGTAAACAAACAAAATGTAAATAATGAAACAGAAATTTTGTTACAGAATCACAGAATCACAGAATCACTAAGGTTGGAAAAGACCTGTAAGATCATCAAGTCCAACCTGGGAAAAAACAAACAAACAAACAAACAAACAAACAAAAAAAAACCCACAACAACCCACCCAACACCACAGAGCACCATGCCCATCAAGCCACATCCCACAATGCCACATCCACACGCTCCTTGAATACCTCCAGGGAGGGTGACTCTACCACCTCCCTGGGCAGTCTATTCCAATGTTTCACTACTCTCTCAGTAAAGAACTTTTTCCTAATATCTAGCCTGAACCTCCCCTGGTGCAACTTGAGGCCATTTCCTCTTGTCCTGTCACTAGTCACTTGGGAGAAGAGACCAACACCCACCTCTCTGCAACCTCCTTTCAGGTAGTTGTAGAGAGTGATGAGGTCTCCCCTCAGCCTCCTCTTCTCCAGGCTGAACAACCCCAGCTCCCTCAGCCGCTCCTCATAAGACTTGTGCTCCAGACCCCTCACCATCTTCGTCGCCCTTCTCTGGACACGCTCCAGCACCTCAATGTCTCTTGTAGTGAGGGGCCCAAAACTGCACACAGTATTCGAGGTGTGGCCTCACCAGCGCCGAGTACAGAGGCATGATCACCTCCCTGCTCCTGCTGGCCACACTATTTCTGATACAAGCCAGGATGCCGTTGGCCTTCTTGACCACCTGGGCACACTGCTGGCTCATCTTCAGCCGGCTGTCAATCAACATCCCCAGGTCCTTTTCTGCCTGGCCACTCGTCCCCAAGCCTGTAGCGTTGCCTGGGGTTGTTGTGGCCAAAGTGTAGAACCCGGCACTTGGCCTTATTGAACTTCATCCGGTTGGCCTCAGCCCATCGATCCAGCCTGTCCAGATCCCTCTGCAGAGCCTTCCTATCCTCAAGCAGATCAACACTCCCACCCAACTTGGTGTCGTCTGCAAACTTGCTGAGGGTGCACTCTATTCCCTCATCCAGATCATCAATAAAGACATTAAACAAGACCGGTCCCAAAACTGAGCCCTGGGGGACTCCGCTTGTGACCGGCCGCCAGCTGGATTTCACCCCATTCACCACAACTCTCTGGGCTCGGCCATCCAGCCAGTTTTTTACCCAGCGAAGAGTGTACCTACCATTGTAAATTATTACTTCGAGCTCATTATATTAAATTAATTACATTTTTTTTATTATGTTTATTACAGTAGCCATGAAAACCTTGCTCTAAATATGTTTGAGTAGCCTCTGTCTGGTTGTAGCTGGGTCTTCATGAAAGCTATCATTTCATGTGTCCAGAACAAACAAAAGAAAGCATTGATTTTAGTAGCACATTATTATCCATAGAACTCACTGTCAAAGGATGCTGGGGGGGTATAAGCTTAATTTATATATTTTTTTATATTATAAATGTATTATTTCTATATAGTCTTACCCAGTAAGACTAGTATGTTCCTTTTAAATATTTCAGAGTCACTCAATAGCCAAAATATTTTTCTATCTATCCCCTAAGATAAACTTAAGGGTAATAAACTGATTTAGTAAGGGCTAATTGAAAGACAAATAGGGTTTAATACACCACTGCAGTAATATCAATATCTATTCCAAAGCTTCATGGACTAATTTTCTAGATTTTGCAAGAGATTCTGGAGCTGGCCTTTGGATGAGGACTTGGATCCCACCTATACTGGACATGTTTTTCAATCTCTCCCTCTTACCACAAGGTGAAAACATGTTTTCTGAAGAAGAGTGTGACTGTATCTAAACCCTTGTCTTCTCTTTTTCCTGATTATGATATTTGCTCTAGAAAAAAATATTGCCTTTATTTATAGTTTTGTTCTAACTGCAGAAATCTGAAGGGTGCTGATGTTATATGCATCATCACACATATATATAACAAGCTATTACAAAGCAGGGGCTGTCATTTTCCTCTGTATTTGTACAGTGTCTGAACGTTGGGTTTCTCAGCGATATTACAATGCACTTACACAGCAACAACCATGAAGACATGCTGCTAGGACTTATTGATAAACTTTGAACAAGTGCTATAAATTTATCTTTTTATGATCATGAGAAACTTTGAAAATAAACCAGTAAAAGTATTGAAGGTCAAAACTGAGTTGTAAGAGCAGTGCAGTGTAGGAAAGGCTGTTTCAGAGAGTATATATTAAGCTTACAGTGCTAACAATAATAGCTGAACCTTTAATAATGCAGTACAAATGTTTTAGAATCATAGAATCATAGAACAGTTTGGGTTGGAAGGGATATTTAAAGATCATCTAGTCTAACCCCACCTGCAATGAATAGGGACATCTTCAACTAGATCAGGTTGCTCAGAGCCCCATCCAACCTGACCTTGAATGCTTCCAGGGATGGGACATCTACCACCTCTCTGGGCAACCTGTCCTAGTGTTTCACCACCCTCATCATAAAAAATTTCTTCCTTATATCTAGTCCGAATCTACCCTCATTTGGTTTAAAACCATTATCCCTCATCCTATCGCTACAGGCCATACTAAAAAAAATCTGTCCCAATCTTTCTTATAAGCCCCCTTTAAGCATTGGAAGGCCATAATAAGGTCTCCCCAAAGCCTTCTTTTCTCCAGACTGAACAACCCCAACTCTCTCAGCCTGTCTTCATAGGGGAGGTTTTCCATCCCTCTCATCAATTTTGTGGCCCTCCTCTGGACCTGGTGCATGTCTTTCCTGTGCTGAGGACTCCAGACCTGGATGCAATACTCCAGGTGGGGTCTCACCAAAGAAGAGTAGAGGGGCAGAATCACCTCCCTTGACCTGCTGGCCACGCTTCTTTTGATGCAGCCCAGGATACAGTTGGCTTTCTGGGCTGTGAGTGCACGTTGCTGGCTCGTGTCCAGCTTTTCATCCGCCAGTACCCCCAAATCCTTCTCCACAGGGCTGCTCTCAAACCCTTCATCTCCCAGCCTGTATTGACACTGGGAGTTGCCCTGACCCAGATGCACGACTTTGCATTTGGCCTTGTTGAACCTCATGAGGTTCACATAGGACCACTTCTGGAGCTTGTCCAGGTCCCTCTAAATAGCCTCCTGTCCCTCAGGCATGTCAACTGCACCACACAGCTTGGTGTTGTCTGCAAATTTGCTGAGAGTGCACTTAATCCCACTGTCCAAACGACAAAGTCTATTTCTATATGATCTCTTAGTAATACAGAAGTTGTCTTAGAAAGCCAGACTATTGTTCTGTATGATGGTCAACATATTAGGTCTCAGAAGTCCTAAGCTTGGTAGGTGTGGTATAACATGTTAGATTAGTTTATAGATTAGTAACCCTCTCCCCGTCAAGAGGTTGTGATTTATACCCAGTTGCATGAAGGCATGTATGCAAGTGCTGTCTACTCTATACAGATATGCATACATACATGCACATGACCTGTCACATATATGTGACATATTTGTCATCTATTCTATGGTATGTGTTCCATATAGATCCACCCGTAAACATATTATATATGTAGCAAGCATTGTTATAAAGATCATTGAGTTCATGATGATCATGGTTTTAAATTAGTAAATCCTGGTGGCAGCCTGGTAGGCTATGTCATCCCAGGCCTCGGATCAGAGAAACAGTCATATACTTTTCTTTTTCTTCTGAGGTGTGTTTGTGTTTTTCTGGAATATAAAAAGCATGACTCACATACTTTACCACACAAATCAGATGTTATCTTTCAGTCCAGTTCCAAAATTGTTCCAAGAACGTCAGTTTTCATGCTAATTTTATTTTTAAGCTACATTTGGGATGGAAAAGCCTGAAAGAATGTTCCAGCACTGAAGTTTGTAACTTAACATTAAGTAATTACATGGCAATGTTAGGTATATAAATGTTAAGTTTATTTGTTTGAAAGATAGGGGGCAAATAAAAAAACTCAAGACATTGTGTTATTGAAGGGCATGATCTTTAAGCCACTCTTATAATTCAGAGTCCTGATTATGAGTGTAGAACACATGGCACTGGCAATACTGGAGGTCCTGCTTAAATAGGCGGGGGCCAGGGAGTTGCTTTGTTTTGTTTTAATCTTTTTTATTGCAATGCTGCATAGCCTAATTATTTAGATACATTACGATGCCCAACTGAACAAAGAATACATTAGTGTACAGTGGGTCTCTACAATATGCCTTCATTATGGTTTTCTTAAAGGTTCAGTTCACATGATCTACAGCACCCCTTAACCAACACCTCCAGCTGGACTAGGAAAAATATGAGGTAAGGGGAGTGTTGCACATACAGCAGTTTTCCATTTTTGTTTCCACAAATATTGAGGTTTATTTATTTATTTATTTAATAAACACGCTTCCTCTGAAATTAGCAGTCTTTCTCCCCTGCCTTCATTTCCAGAGTGTCTGTGCGTATATACCAATGGGTGTGTGTATGTATGAACATACACATGTACATTATGCACATGTAAATAAACTGTATATAGATGGCTGATATCACAGCTAGAAATTGAAACATCTAAGGGGCTTAATTCTGCCTTTAATAATTTACTTACAGTTCTGTGGAAGACAGAGTTTGGCAAAGCATCAATTGTTCTGCTCATTTTCTTTTTTTTTTGTTTGAATGAAGGTAATTATAATTACAACAAATTAAGCATTGTATTTTTTCCATTTGGAGTGTGGTAAAGTATGTTTCTTCTTTAACTACCAGTCAAATCTTTGAACAGGTCTGGTTTTCATTCACGAAAGCAAAAAAATGTTGTGTGCTCCCCGCCCCCCCCCCCCCACCCCCCCCCAATTCCTAAGTCTGGATGAGTATTATGAATAACAGGACCAAATAAAAGTCATCTGCTGAGAGAAATTGTCTTAAAAACTGGATATGAAAAAATACCAGAAATACAATAGAAAATTCATCAATATACAGTGGATAAGGAAAAAGTACAGTTCTATTCCTATTAATACTGTGTCTTGATATCAATGTTGGGGATTAATGATATGTATTAATTAAAAATTATTAAGTCTAATAGTCTTGTGAATACAGATGAGAGAAATGTGGAAGTAAAATCCTTCAGTAATCCCTCGTCTTTCAGGCTACTTTGTGAGGCTTCTAGTTACTCCAATACAAAATTTGAAACATTTTAAAGGTTCTCAGCATTCCTGCTAAGTATCAACAGTGTTTGCCTTTATTATTTGAACGGTGTACAAGTAATCCACTGCTAATTGTAACTGGTTGCTAAGCGTGCTTCCCCAGGAAAGGCGGTCACGAGGAAAAAGTTCATATAATCAGTTCATATAGTTTAGACCAGGATCAGAATCAAAGCACTTTATTAATTTATTAATGACATGTAATTAACCCACAGTGAACTATACATTCAGGATCAATATTGGTAATATAACAGATAAATCATGATACCAGACACTTACAGAGCATCAGTAAGCAGTTACACATTTCCCAGCCGCCGTAACTAATCCCCAGGGCGCGCCCCCCAGCACCCCCCAGATCCCAGGTAGCCCCCCTCTGCTTCTGGCCCCTGGGTCACAAGCACCCCCTCCGCGGGGGCGGCACACGCTCCCCGCCCCGGCGTGGGTCCCCGCGCGTGGCCCCGCGGCCGCCCGGTCCCTGTCTGGGCGTGAGCTGCTGCCGGCGCCCGCGGGGCTGCGCTGCCCGGCCCGGGGGGTGGCGGCCGCCGCGGGGACGCTGCCGGCAGCGGGGGGCCGGGTGGCGCTGCTGCCGGTCCCCTCCAGGGTGTCTGTCCCCCACCCCACAACTCTTCATGCTGCCTTTCAGCCCCCTTTCAGGCTGGCTCCCTCTGTATTTCTGTCTCTGCTACTCTGTTCAGCAGAATTTCTCTTCTCCTGGTTAATTCCCCGGTTACCGTTTAACCTGGCTGGTGGCCGTCTTCCTCTTTAACAAGGTCGCTTTGGGGCAGACCCCCTCCTGCCGGTCCTGTGCACATGGCACACTCACACCCCATGCACACGCAGGGTCCTGCCCTAACAGCTGGGGCTATCAGGGCCACCCTAAGTGTGGGTCATGTGAGCACCCCACAAAGACCTTTATGTTACAGCTGAGGAAAAAATTAGAATCGATTTCATACAGGCATCATTTGGTTTTGTTCAATTTGTGTCATTCTGTTCATGTCACCTTGTAAAAAATGCACTTTTGGATTCAAGAAAGTCACCTGGGTGAAGAGTGGGTCGGGAGGTGGTTAAAAGCAACTTGGAGGGCAGTAGACAATTTAGGGCATCTTAAAATTTTGTTGCTTAAATACAAGATAGTTACTCTGAAATTCCCAACAGTCAAAGAGATATGCAGTCACTTCTGCAGGCAAACTGACCTATTCTGTTCTAGATATTTTAGACAGTATGGTTAGGACAGGATGGATTGTTCTGTATGAGTATTTCTGTCCAGCGGATGTGAAAGTAACTTAAATTGATTATTATGGGCATACACAACACAGTTTTAGACCTCTAAAGTTATATGACACCTAAAAACTACCCATGCAGCCTTTACTCCCTATGAGTAGACATCAAAGCAGAAGTCCTTGAAATGTCTGCATCACAGCACAGTTTCCCACTGAATCCTGGAAAATATTTCCAGCAGAATACAGAGTACAATTCTCTCTATATACATATCCTGATCCAATGAAATAATAATGAAAATGAGCTTCCAACTACCAGCAAATTCCTCTACACCTCATTCTGGTTGTGGTGGATTTTTAATCCTTATCAAAACAAGGGTATTCAATGAATCAGGTTAAAAAGAAGAAAAAAGTGATTGTGATTATGAACCATTTCTGTACTGCAGTTTATACAGTGTCTGGCATAATAGGATCTTGGTCCATGAGTGAGTATCCTGCTAACACAACACAAACTAAGACATCATTATTATTCTGGCCTGTCAGTGTAACACATTGGCATCATTTATCAAGAAACCCACCTTGAAAGTGGCATGGAAGGGTTGGTGATGGGAAAGTGACCATCGCTGTATTTTAGTTCTCATCTCCACAGGGTAATTGTGAGGCAGACCACAGCACCTTAGCAGCACAAAATTGAAAGAAAAGAGGTCCATGTAGCACTGGGTCCACTGGGGACAGGACTTACCAGAGTAATTTTTATAAGGAGATTGATGAAACTGGTGGTTCCACCCTCAATCAGATGCTCTGTTTGATTCTGTCTTTTCATTCAATATCCATCTTAGTCCTTTACAAAAACGTACTTTGCAAGTTCTGATAAGCACCACTTGCATTTAAATGAAAATGAACGGTTGCATCTCATTGGTCTGAATTTGTTCACACAGGCAGAAACATACTTTGTTAAAATCACCGTATACCTAAAGCAAAGTGAGCAACTGATTTTAAGAGAGGGAGAGAAAGAGCGAGACTATTCCTTTCACAGATGACCCAAAAGACTTCTGCTGTAGCGTCAGGTTACTCTCTGGAGTAAATTGTCCCCTGGCAGAGTTGACCTCTGCCTCTACAATTGTTTTTCCTTACCACTGTTTGCCAAACCTGTTCTTAAAAACCTCTAATAATGGGTCACCCAGAACCTTCCCAGGCTATCACTTCCAGAAGTTACTTTTTTTTTTTTTGGTAATATTTCATAATTTTTTGTAATGTCTAAACTAAATCACTTTAGCTGCAATTTAATCCCATTATTTCTAGTCTTATTCCCAACTGAGATGTGGAGAACAGATTTTTCCATTCTTCTTTTTCTTGTTTGCAGTAATATTTTGCATATTTGGAGACTGTTATTGCATTCTCTTTCTGTATACTCTTCTTCAGACTAAACAGTAACCATTCTTCCTGTCTCTCCTCATAATCATGATTTTTAGATTGTTGATCTTACTTGTTATTCCTCTCTGGATTTCCTCCAATTGGGCCACAGCTTTCTTGAAACATGGTGCCCTAAACAAATGTTGACTTCTCCAGCTGAAGGTGTTGCCTACATACTTTTAGACAGTCTTTCAACTGCTTTTAATGAAGAACAGTTGAACTGGATTTAGAAGAAAAGAAATGTGACTGTTTTTCTGATTGTTTGGTTGTTATTATTCTTTTTCTGACAAGGGATCTCATGATATAATGGCTGCGATGTCAGAAATCATTAAGACTGATGTTACATATCCTGTAAAAAACACATCAGCTGTTCTCATACCCATGTCTGCATGGCTCTGAAAAAGATCAGGTCCTCTATATGACAGCTTACTTCAAAACTTTCTGCTCTTTGTAGTGACAGCTGATGGCAAAAGAAAATTATTCATTAAGAATTTATTTAATGAGGAAAACACCACTGCGCATAATTCTCATTTACCTCAGTGACCTGGCACTGTAGTCACTGGGATCAGGCACTTGGTCAATGCCAGCTGTCTAACTTAATTTTCTACAGGCCATGGTTTCTCACATTTGTGCATCTGTAAACTTTCCAGCAGCTTCTTTGTGCCAATGAAGAGCAGAAGACTTGCTCTGCTTCACTGGTATTTCCAGATATTCTTGTTGCTGCGTGTATGCTCACTGTACTTCTTTCCTACAACTCAGGTCAGAATTTAATATACCAGGACTTGAAAGCTGACTGGGGATAAGTTAGATTCCAAATATCTGTGATGAGTTTTAAACCGAGGATTAATGTTATTTAAATGGCTCTTCTTAATGACCTTGGATTCTTATAACATTTATTATGCTAAATACAGAATTGCCTCAGGATGTGATAGTACATGTTTCAGAATCTATTTGCACAGACTGGAACAGAGCTTTGTATTGGTGGTTATTGCATGTACTATTTGGAAATAATATTTATTGTTATAATGCTTGAAAGCTGATTTAACAAGTGACAACAGGAAACTTGTTGTATTCCTAATAGACTGTCATACCTGGAGTTCCTAGAATTTTAGCAAAAATTCTGAGGCACAGACTAATCTCTTTCTGTTAGCTCAAACTAAAGCAGAGCAAATGATAAAAAAATAGCCATGAATGCCTGCTGAAAATTGTAAATAAAATTCTCTTATTCTTCAGTCATAACTTTCTGTATTCCCTTTTCTGAGTATTATCATACAAGGGTTTACTAGCAGATTGTTCACTGAGAGAGTTCATTTAAATGAACTATATTCATAGACATTTGTAAACACAGTTATTTGAACCAAATCAGAAAAGTCATGCTGATTCAGTTCTGGAACAAAATATACTACATGCTTCATGTATTCAATCAAAGATAACCAAAGACATTCAAATTTCAGATATTGATTATTCTCAATGACTTCTTCCTAAACAATTTAAAAATAAGAGATCTGTGAGATTATTGTGCGAATAGCAATTCAGCTAGCAAACAAACATAAGAAAATTATAAAGGGCAAGTAATATAGAAGACGGACACAGAGAGAGAAGAAATTATGTGGAAAGGTTACAAAATAGGGAATGCAGAAAACACCATTTAAAAATAAGAATAAACTTAGAAGTTGGAAAAAAATGGATAGAATTGATTTATGAAGCATGGAAGTGAATAAATTTGTTTAAAATGTGGAATTCAGGTCTAGTGTGTTTATTACTTTAACCCATCATGCTCTGCTTCAATGGTCAGAGTGCCAACACATTAAATAAATGTTAACATTCTCTTGTTTCTCTTAGGGAATTTGTATACTGCAAATGCTTCTGATGCCAGAAGAATAAAATATTTACATGTAAATACAGTACATACAGTACCACTTTGAAGCAAAACCAGCTTCTCAGGTACAGGTGTATTAGCTTTGTGGTCTGCTTAACAATTTTCTCTAGGACAACAACTATGTGGCAACAATCAAGATTTAATTTCGCTGTAATCCCTGTTACATGTGATATCTCATTGTAAGATCTGTATAGACTCGGCACATGAAACAGAGCAGCAGATCTGTTTTCTTACTCTGCTTCCTAGTATGACTTACTAAAAAAAAATGTTTAAAGCTCCAGGCATCCTGGGAAGTCACTGTGGCAGGTGTTATTCATTAATCCCAATAGTAGATTAAAATAGGTGGATGTAAGTTACTGGTGGAGTGAACTGGCACGGGAAGTGTGTATGAAAAGAACAAAATAGACTACAGAGTAATAAACTGCAGGGCTGTCGGTGTAACCTGTAAAACTAAGTCATGAGCTAGGGTTCTCTGCTCTATTGAGATTGGCTTGAACTCGTATTTTAAGACAAATAGAAGTATTTTAGTATTTGGTTTCTGTTTTTTCTTCAAAATGGATATGTGTTACAGTTTTTAATCCTTCTCCATACCCAGGAATGACAAAGACTAATTTGTTGCCTAAAATAAAAGATGACTTTAATACGTACCCATGTGCCTCTGGCAGCTACAGTGTTATACAAAACAGTGGGTATCTTATGATTTAAGATAAAATCATGAAAACTAGTAAGGCCAGAACAGGAAAAGAAACTTAATTTTTAACTTCATAAAAGAAGTAAGATTTGGTAACTGGCTCAAATCTCTGCAGTTTACCAAGGCCAGGATAAACATTCACATAGCTAAACTGCAAAGCTAGATGTGAACCTCCTTTGCTAAACTTTGGTCTTTGAGGCCAGTAGAAAAAAGTGTTGCGTAAGTTGTGGTTGATACAGACAAACTTGTGCGGTTTTGAAAGGGGATTTATTTCACATTGAAAGACTAACAGTATCTGAGTTGTTGTCTCTCATTCCCTTGCTTTCAAAGCACTTTCCTCCTAACACTTACAAAATTGTGTGTCTGCTTTCCCAACCAACTTGAAATAGCAACACGTTGCCCAGGCTCTAACCTCATCAATCTATTTCATCTCCAGTTTTTTAGTCCAAAATGTCTGTTATAATCCACTAACTTAGAAGACACATAGGGGTTTACCTCCTTTTCTCCCCCACGCTTTCTGAGGAGATAACTTTAACTGATGCTACCATTCTCCATCCTAGACCTTTTTCTGGGAGGGAATAGGACAAGGAAAAAAGATCAAGTAGAAGAAGGTCACTGATCTCATGAACTCAAATTTACAGGGACTTTTGAGGTGCTTTTAAAATATTATTAGTTTCTGGTTACAGTTACATGACCTCTGTTAGAGGCACAAATCCCAAGACTGGATAATATCCTACCCTACCCACCATAGTAACTATGAACCAATGTACATGTAATGGCATTTCTACAGTGAAGGACAAAATATTTTTATATATTTGCTGTGAAGCAAATATTGCAGATTGGTGCAGCAGTGCCAGTATCACTAACAGACTGTGCCATTATGTTATTTAGGAAGTTAAGGTGATACTATGCAGCTGCTGTGATTTCAGATCTTAAAACCAACTATTGATTGCTGAAAGAATGTAATCCCAGGCACAACTGTTAATAGTGTATGGGTTTTCCACTAAGCTGAAGTGTCCCAATACCTATAAATGTTCTTCAAAACATGGCTAATGATAAGTCAGGCTTATTGACCTGCACAATTAGTAGCTAAAGAGGTGGAAAAAATCCAGCTTCCCCTGAACTTAGCTCAGAATGTCTCAACTTTTAAAAATTATTATCTGTGCACCCCTATTATTATTTTTTTAATTAATGTGAGAAACACTAGAATATTACAGGTAGTGAATTCTCTATACTTTCTATATTTTGTAATCATTCACAAAAATATATATACCATACCATACCATACCATACCGTACCGTACCGTACCGTACCATACCGTACCACACCGTACCAGAATAGAATAGAATAGAATAGAATAGAATAGAATAGAATAGAATAGAATACTAAGGCCTTAAGGGAGTGGTGAGACTCCTAGAGAACAGGGATAGAGAGATACTGAACATGCAGCCCACACTAAGATACTAAATTTAATCTGAGACTATCTTTCCCCTAACAGCTATTTATATACACAGTCATTTGCATGATTACCCTTCAACAGCCTTTTCTGTTATTTCAAAACTTCTTCAGGAGTTTTGGCAAAATAACTGAAGCTGAAGTAGTTACTGAAGAACTACAACTGCCAGAAAAGGAAGTATGACGAATCAGAGGAGTCACACAGACACAGCTCAAGGCAAGCCACAGTTATGACTCTTAAACTAGGATTTTAATAAAAAATTGGCTTAATTTGAGAACTCAGAAAGAAGCTCCCAAAGAAGAAAGACTGGAAGCTAAGGTAAAAATGTTTGAAACTGAACAAGAAACTTTAAGGAATAGTAAGTTCATAAAGCTGCCACACTGTTCAGTTTAGAATTAAAATGCAAGTTACCTGAGACTGATATTGGGCCATAAGGAATAGGACACTACTGAAGACTATTCACTATTCATTGTTGAAGATAAAACATCATCAAAAATGCCAATGTTTGTTCTGAGTAAAGCAATATCTCAGCTGATCAACAAAACTTAAGAACTGTCTCAGAAACTCCTGTTACTTAGTGCACCATATTTTATTCTGTGAGGTATATTTTCCTGGTGAACTACTTGTGAGCAGAAAATGATGTGTAAAGCTGTCCCTATCCCCAGAGCTGCCTTTCACAATGTTCGACTTTCAGCCTCTCAAAGCAGGAGAATCTAAGAAAGTAGTTCTGTAAAATAAATGCCAAGCTACAATATGAAGTTATCAATTAAGAATTGTCTCAAGTGACTTAAAAATAATTTTAAAGAAAAGACAATTTGAAACAGGCCAAAACGTAAACTCATTTAGCCTAAAAAATAATAGTCTTTGAAAAATACATTACAAATATGGACAAAATGAAATTAATTTACACATAAACTTGCTGTATTTAAATGTTTACACCATGAGAAGCAAATTTCCTTATATTGGCTGTATCCTGTATTATATTTGTGTATTTGAGCAAGGCTAACTATTTTTTCTCTTTTCAGTGCTATTTTTTGCCACTGCACTTTTCTGTGGTGATCTGAGCTGGCATAACATCATACACACTCAATACTTTCAAAAATAGAAGCCATCTTCTTTCTCTGAAGCAGTATTAGAAGTCTACAGGTAATTCCGTTGGGAGTCTGCCACTCTGTGGCTTAAGATATTCTTATAGAGCTTTTTATGTGTGCTGGAAGGAGTTACAATTTCATTCTTCAATCAAAACTGAAGGTCTACAGTATCTGAAATGTTGTCAGTCACAGAAGGTGTACTCTTCCATTAAATTGTAACAAATCTTAAGGTGCAATGGATGGCTATAAGCTCTTCAGGAGGCATAGGCAACGAAGGAGAGGCGGTGGGGTGGCTCTGTATGTTAGGGAGTGTTTTGATTGTATAGAGCTCAACGATTGTGATGACAAGGTTGAGTGCTTATGGGTAAGGATGAGGGGGAAGGCCAACAAGGCGGATATCCTGCTGGGGGTCTGTTATAGACCACCCAACCAGGATGAAGAAGCTGACGAAGCGTTCTACAAGCATCTGGCAGAAGTCTCACAATCGCAAGCCCTTTTTCTTGTGGGGGACTTAAACTTACCGGATGTCTGCTGGAAATATAACACAGCAGTGTTTAACAGTCCCGGAGCTTCCTGGAGTGTGTGGAAGATGATAACTTCCTGACGCAGCTGGTAAGGGAGCCTACCAGGGGAGGTGCCCTGCTTGACCTGCTGTTTACAAACAGAGAGAGTCTGGTGGGAGAAGTGAAAGTTGGAGGCCATCTTGGGCTTAGCGACCATGAAATGATAGAGTTCTCAATTCCTGGTGAAGTAAGGAGGGGGGTCCGCAATACCACTACGATGGACTTCTGGAGGGCAGACTTCAGCCTGTTCAGGACACTGGTCAAGACAGTCCCTTGGGAGACTGTCCTGAAGGGCAAAGGGGTCCAGGAAGGCTGGACCTTCTTCAAGAAGGAAATCTTAAAGGCGCAGGAGCAGGCAGTCCCCATCTGCTGTAAGAAGAGCCAGCAGGGAAGACGACTGGCCTGGCTGAACAAGGAGCTTTTGCTGGGACTCAGGAAAAAAAGGAGAGTTTATCACCTTTGGAAGAAGGGGCAGACAAGTGAAGAAGAGTACAAGGACCTCCTTAGGTCATGCATAGAGGGAATTAGAAAGGCAAAAGTCCAGCTAGAGCTCAGTCCGGCCACGGTTGTAAGGGATAACAAAAAATGCTTCTATAAATACATTAACAACAAAAAGAGAGCCAAGGAGAATCTCCATCCTTTACTAGATGTGGGGTGGGGGGGAACATCATCATGAAGGATGAGGAAAAGGCTGAGGTACTTAATGCCTTCTTTGCCTCAGTCTTTAATAGCCACACCAGGTATCCTCAGGGTATTCAGCTCCCTGAGCTGGAAGACAAGGATGGAGAGCAAAATAAACTCCCCATGGTCCAGGAGGAAGCAGTTAACGACCTGCTATGCCACCTGGACACTCATAAGTCTATGGGGCCTGATGGCATCCACCCAAGGGTGCTGAGGGAGCAGACGGAGGAGATTGCCAAGCCGCTCTCCATCATTTAACAGTAGTCCTGGTTAACAGGGGAGGTCCCAGATGACTGGAGGCTTGCCAACGTGACACCCATCTACAAGAAGGGCTGGAAGGCGGATCTGGGGAAGACAGGCCTGTCAGCCTGACCTCAGTGCCAGGGAAGTTTATGGAGAGGTTCATCTTGAGGGAGCTCACAGGGCACGTGCAGGACAACCAAGGGATCAGGCCCAGCCAGCACAGACAGGTTCATGAAAGGCAGGTCCTGCTTGACCAGCCTGATCTCCTTCTATGACCAGGTGACCCGCCTGGGGATGAGGGGAAGGCTGTGGATGCTGTCTACCTGGACTTCAGTAAAGCCTTCGACACTGTCTCCCACAGTATTCTCCTGGAGAAGCTGGCGGCTCATGGCTTAGACAGGTGCACTCTTCACTGGGTAAAAAACTGGCTGGACGGCTGAGCCCAGAGAGTCGTGGTGAATGGAGTGAAATCCAGCTGGCGGCCGGTCACAAGAAGAGTCCCCCAGGGCTCAGTTTTGGGGCCTGTCTTGTTTAAGATATTTATCGAAGATCTGGATGAGGGGATTGAGTGCTCCCTCAGCAAGTTTGCAGACGACACCAAGTTGGGTGGGAGTGTTGATCTGCTTGAAGGTAGGAAGGCTCTGCAGAGGGATCTGGACAGGCTGGATTGATGGGCCGAGGCCAATTGTATGAGGTTCAAAGGCCAAGTTCTGGGTCCTGCACTTGGGTCACAACAACCCCATGCAATGCTACAGGCTTGGGGACGAGTGGCTGGAAAGCTGCCCCACAGAAAATGACCTGGGGGTGTTGGTCGACAGCCGCCTGAATATGAGCCAGCAGTGTGCCCAGGTGGTCAAGAAGGCCAACAGCATCCTGGCCTGTATCAGAAATAGTGTGGCCAGCAGGAGCAGGGAGGTGATCGTGCCCCTGTACTCGGCGCTGGTGAGGCCGCACCTCGAATACTGTGTTCAGTTTTGGGCCCCTCACTACAAGAAGGACATTGAGGTGCTGGAGCATGTCCAGAGAAGGGCGACGAAGCTGGTGAGGGGTCTGGAGCACAAGTCTTATGAGGAGCGGCTGAGAGAACTGGGGTTGTTCAGTCTGGAGAAGAGGAGGCTGAGGGGAGACCTCATCGCGCTCTACAGTTACCTGAAAGGAGGTTTCAGAGAGGTGGGTGTTGGTCTCCTCTCCCAATTGACTAGTGACAGGACAAGAGGAAATGGCCTCAAGTTGCGCCAGGGGAGGTTTAGACTGGATATTAGGAAAAATTTCTTTCCTGAGAGAGTGGTGAGACACTGGAATAAGCTGCCCAGGGAGGTGGTGGAGTCACCATCACTGGAGGTGTTCAAGGAACGCATGGACGAGGCATTGTGGGACGTGGTTTAGTGGGCATGGTGGTGTTAGTTGATGGTTGGACTTGATGATCTTACAGGTCTTTTCCAACCTTAGTGATTCTGTGATTCTGTGATGAAATGTCTGAGTATGATAATAGACTTCATAGGATACTGGTAGCTATTTACAATATATTAAGATCCCCATGTCAGGAGCAGAATAAGTAAGAGAGACATTTAGCAATTTTATATAGTGATGACCACTTTAGAGGCAATATTAAGACATAGTGAGATCCCCCAAATATTTAAGCTTATATCCTTTAGGCCTAAATTTTGTGTTTGCCTCTAATGGAATAATATGTGTAACAGGCTGTTCATTACCATCTTTGCCTGCAGGTCTTAGTAAACCAGATCTTTCGCTCTGTTGCCTGAGTGAAGTGATTGTGTTCATGATAGCTTTCAAAAAAGGAAAATAATTTTTTATTTCTCTGATCACAACATGAAATTTGACATGTGGTATTACTCTCCTATAAAGAAATTAGAAGGTGTAAAAAGTTTCAGAATGTGTACATCTTAATTTTTTTAATTTCATGATTTCTAAGACAACTTCACAATTTTCTGAAACTTGATCTTCTAATAGTTGGGATATAACATTTTTCTTTAATACATTTACTGACAGTATGACAGGAATGAATGGAGAACACTAGCAAGGACTTTCCAGACTGCTAAAAGAATACATCATGCTGAATCACTTTTAGAGCACAATTTGACTGTTTTCTTTTTCTTTTTTATCTGATTTTCTGATTATTCATATCAGCCATCCTCTCAGTGATTTCTTTTATCTCACTCTTAGCTGGACATAAACATCACCAGAATATAAACATAACATTTGGGGACCGTAGATAAATCTTTTTTGTTCACTTTGAAAATGCCATTCATTATAACATGTATCTTTTAATCTTTAAACTTTGGGCACAGCCATTTTGTTGTGATCTGCTAGGGCAAAATGCTGTTTGATCAGCAGCTTGCTTTCTCTGACAGCCACATCAAAACTAACTCATCAGACTCTTATTCTTGCCTTCTTTTCTCTGTTTCCACTCTTTCTGTGAGTACTTCTATTAATATACATAGCAACAGTAATTATAACAACATGAAACAGAAACAAAAACCCAACCTAGCAGGCGTTTATTTGCTACAGTCACTAATTTGCCAAGGGCATCTAAGCAACCAGAGAGTCTTTCAAGGCAACGTTATAAAAGTTCTGTGTTTTACTAACATTTAGAACTGTTACTCTACTGAGGTAAAATACTGTGGTTTGACTGTGAATTGACTTTACAGCTAACCTTCTGGGATAAATCAGGGAAGTCAAGTAATTGACTGTGGCCAGAAGTCACTCACTGTCTCTAATTTTCCCCTTGCTGACATCAGTTGGGAATATAATTCTGTCTCACTGAAGATTCTCCTCCTTGATATCATTGTTACAGTGCGGAATACCCTACTACCTTTAGTGGAGTGAGGTACAGGGTTAGACTCACATGACATTACTGTCTACATCACCCAGCTACAAAGCTTTTGCAAGTTTTTTTGGCAAGTTCAACTTGTGTCCTGTATTTTTATTTCAAAGTGAATACTCATATAGACTAAGTGTGTAAGAGAGAGAGAGACAGAAAAACTAGAGAAAGACTCATAGATCCTCACACTCACAAAGGTAAGGCATTAATTGTAATATTACTGATCATAATTCCAGAAGACTCTGTAATGAAACTAAGATGTTCTTCCTATTCTCCCCGCCCCCTGCCCCCCACCCCCCTCAAAAAAAAAAAAAAACCAAACCAATTAATCTAGTGTGAAAGTCATGGAAGAGGCAAGAAACCTCTGTTCTCCAGAGGAGAGGGTTTAAGTATACATTAATGCAGAGGTTTTAGCAGGGGACAGAGGCATCATGTCTAAGTGATGTTATCATGACTGGGCATGTGATGCTTCTCCTCTAGAGAAGAATAGAAAGATGGATGATGCTACATGCAACGGTAGCAACTCTTCAGCATTCCCCTTAACAAGCATGTAAATACACCTTACACACACCCCAGAAAAAGCAATTGAAGATCACAGAGGAGGAGCTGGGAATTATAAAGCATCAGGCCCAGGATGATATCACAGAGGTACTTCAAATCATAATGAAGGGGTTAAAGTAAAATATTTCACTCCTAAGGAAAAACAGTGCTAAACTGCCCGACAGAACAGTTCAGGTGAGAGGATACTTCAGAGATTCTCGCTCCCAGACCTCTTCTTTCACAGCCTATTTCTACAGCAAAACAGAGCTGAGTGCACTGTACATATTGTCACAGCTATTTTTAACTTTTTGCCATGTAATTTGTACCTGAAGCAATAACTATGATTATGGATTTTTGTAAAATAGGCTCTACTTGTATGCATTCTTTCATCTTGAGTGAGGTTATCTTGATTTAGTAGCTTATTTTTTCCTGTGACCACATTTTTTTCTGTTCCTTTAATATAATTAACATTATTCTTGGCTTCCCTTTTTAACTCATAACATATCTGCTATATATCCCTCAAAGAATGTTAAAATGTGCCAAATACACAAACAAGGAATATGGACTAAATTATATTTTCATTTGTGTCGACTTAATTTAGTCTGCTATAATCCTTCTGTCAATAAGTGCCACAATATTTCTTTTTCACCCATTCCAATAACATTTAGCCATGATCTTGATTGACCTCTATGGGTGAGTGGATTAGGAAGAGGGAGAAATGCCAAAATATTGTAGTTCAGGATGCAAGTCCTGAAGAGTATATTTCAAGTCTTATCTTTTCAGATCGTGCTTTCCCCAAATCATATGGGATCTAAAAGGCTGATCTCCATCTTTATTTAGAACTGCTTGAATCAATTCTGAGAGATATAATATTGAATAACAAATTTTTTGATTCTTTCATCAAACCTTCATGCATGAAAACTGTTTGAATTGCCCTACTGTATTCATGGATTCATGGACAATACTACAGAATAATATCGCTATATTCATCCAAACTTGTTTTCATTAGTTTTATTGCTGTTTTCTGCCCCTGTATCACCCCCTGAGGCATGCTACTAATGATTTACCTGTACCTGAACTTCATGCAGCTGATCACAACCCTTTGAACCCAGTAGTTTACCCAGTTTTAGGTCTGCCTCACTGTCCACATGTAGCCAGCTTGTATATGAGGATAGGACAGTGTTGAAAACTTTACAATAAAGTTAACACAGGCAACATCCGCTGCTATCCCTTTATCTGCCAGGCCAATCATCTCATTGTTTAAGGTGCTCAGGTTGGTAAAGCATGATTTGCCCTCCATAAAGCCATGCTGACTGTTTCCTGTGTTGACTACTTCCTATAACAAGGAAGAATGAAAAACCAAAGAAAAGTGACCTTGACAGAGTACTTGGGAAGTAATTTTTCTTCTTTGGTACTGCCTTGTTTTGAAACATGGATTATTCAAAAATGTCATAAAAGAAAAGTGTTGAGCTCTTTTTGCAGTAAACCAAGGGTAATTTCTGTCAGATATTCTAAAATTATCTGTGTACAGATAATGAGTAATTTTCTGCAGAAAGCATGCATATTAGTCCTACTTATCCCTATTTTTCATTATGTGGTTTATAGAGATGAGTCATGAATACCTCTACACTGTCCAGACATTTAACAAAAAGTATTCCCATGGCAACATGAGATGGGTCTGCTCCTTGTTATCCTTGTTTCCCAAACAGCATGTGCTGGGTTTCCCTTAGAAGAATCTTTTGTGAAGTAGGAGTAATCTGCTGCAGACAAGCCCCTTGGGCTGTTCACAGTTCAGTTTGTGAAGTTTTTCCAGTTGTCTGGAAGACTCCATGTGCTATCTGTTATATTTCTGGAAAACCTAGAAGCCTACAGCAAACGACAAAATAAAATAATGATTAAAATGAAGAGCATACTACCATGCTGTTGGACATACAAAGGCACTGATACTTGAAAATGAATGAGGACAAACACCTGCTGAAGCCCAGCTCCATTAAGGCAGACCATGGTGAAACACTTGATGATCATATTATGCTACTTGAATGCTGCTCAATAAGGTTGTGCTCTGAAAGGAAGTGTAGTGAGAGATTGTCTCTCAAAAGTCTTGGAGGCCGAGACCATGAAGTTTAGCAACGGTGGTGTTAAGGACTTCAACTTGTATGTGAATTGTGGTAGGCCAATTCAATGTTCTCAATGACATGAAATAGCAGTTTTCTTATGCTTACACAAAATAAAAGAGTAATTTAAAAGCAAACAAACAAAACCCCCCAAAACCAAACAGGTCAATCATAAATCAATGTAGAAATAATTGTATTTTAACCTGGTTCATGGAAGTCTTAAGAAGATTAGTGACTGCTTTAAAAATATTTCAAGAAAGAAAAATTTAACAGGAATATTAGGGATTGCTATTTAGTTGCTTTAGAGAATAATTATCTTTAAGAACACTGAAAATTCAAGAACGGCATATAATGGCATTCATTCTGTTTTGAGCCATTCTGCTGTCGTACCACATGGCTGCATTTGAAAGTCTAACTTGAGTGGCAAAATATATTGGCAATATTAACTAAGATATATGAAGAATCGGATTGACTGTTGTGTTATATGGAGCAAATGAGATCCATACAGAATGTTACTGTCAAAAAGCCTCTAGGAATATAGCTTTAAAGGTATTTCAGCAGAATTTTGTATTATGTCTAGTGTTCCCACGTTTCCAGGCACACAATGTCCAAATTAAATATGGGAGCATGCTCCATGCAGTACATGCATAGTAACTCTAATGCATCTGGAACACGTTACCTGTATTGGGCATGTTCAAGTGACCTGTATAACACATGTGCAGGTAAACTATGCATGCACAGGGTCATTTGTCTGGAAATTTGGAAAAAAAGTTTTAATTCCTTTTCTCAAGCCTGAATAAAATTACAGACATATTAAGGAAACCAAGACATATGCCCACCATGGTTTTCTTATTGTCCTTGAAAATACGATCACAATTTCTCTTTCTAAAACAGAGGCAGTAGATATTAATCACTCATGGAATGGTATCTGTTTTAGGAGTAATGAAGCTACAGTTCAAAGGTTTTGTGCCACTTTGATAGCATATGCATTCAAGAATACTGTGATGATGCTGAAATGGGTCACTAGAGGGTTAAACACTTTTGGAAGTTAATGTATCTAGCTAGTTTTGGCATTAATGAATAATGAATGAGGTACAATGTACCATGTTTCAGCAGCTGTCCTGTATAACTTCTCCCAAGCTTATTTTCACTTCATGCAGGATAAAGCTTTACATTCATATTTTAGGAGGTATCATTAAGATAATCTGGAGCAGTGCAGCAAAGGATGGAGGAATTCTTATCTCTCTTTCTTTGCAGCATGCAGACTTGACTGGGCACAGCCCTCAGCAACCTGATCTGATCAGACCTGCTTTGAGCAGGGGGTTGGACTAGAGGATTTCTAAGGTCCTTTCCAGCCTGGATTATTCCGTGATTCTGTGATCTGCAAAATGAACTGAGTTAGGAACTGTAATGAAGTTGAAGATGATCCCTGCATTGGGAAAACAGCAAATGCAGGTGATATGAGTGCAATCACTTAAAGACTTTCCTTCTTTCCAATGAAGAAAAATATTTTTTCAGAGACAAAAGTATATAAAATCCACACTGACAAGTTCAAGTGACCAAATACATTTGTAACAGGAGATTTAGATATTATCAGGAAACCCTAAATTGGAGAATTGTAAACCACAGGCAAAATTCAATCCAGAGCACTATGCAAAAAAAAAGTGTGTATAGTTTTCCAGAAACCAGGAGAGTGTAATATGTTTAATACTAAAAACTTTACAATCAACCTGGGTCATCTTTTTTTCTCTAAGGGATCCTACTGACTTCAATAATGCCATCTACGGATTAAGCAATTACTGAGCATGAATGAATATTTTATAACCTGGTCTTCAAATACCAATTTTCTGGATGGAACAATATTTTTACCAAATGAAAGAAAAAAGGAAATTCAAACTGAAAGGACTATGATATTAGGGTAAAAATCACTCTAAAGTTATATTCTCAGGAAACATGTAAAATATTTTTGATGTGTAGCTGTATCCTACATGTTTTTCAGAGAGTTGGCTTTTGAAAAATTGCTTCCATTTATTAAAATTTGGTGTATTTATGTCAGAATAGGCTTTTGCAGCAACTGAAAATGAATACACCAAAACTTGTGTCTTTTTTTTGTATTTTAAGACAAAATACTATTTCATTTACATGAATAATACAGTTTCATTTAAAAATCTATTTAAACCCAGTTATGAAAATAAACAAGGAGACATGTTTCTTGCAAAATATTCCGTGTGGTGATAAAAGTTTTAAAAACAGCCCCAAAGCTGATTTCAGCCAAGCCATCAGTAAGGTATCCTATGATCATATTTTCCCTGCAAGTGTAGAGAATCTGAGAAAGCTTCTCCCAGGGCTGTAACAGAGTCCAGAGTGCAGAGGGAATGCAGGAGGAAGCAGCATGCCTGCCTGGACAGGAGCCCAGTGCCCAGCTGAGTCATCCCTCTGAATTGTAGGTTCAGGCTCAGATCCATAGGTATGCAGATATATCATTGTTTAACTAAATCTGATAATGTTGCATGGCCAAACTGTAGGACACCATACCTGCTTGAGTTTCTGCTGTTTCTCGTACCACAGCATCACTGTGCTGTTTTGACAGGTAGATTTTGCAAAATGGATTACCTCTCTTTTTCTGTTTGTGTGTCAGTAGAACTTGTGCACTCCTTGCATAATGTTTATGATAAAACACCAAGTATATTCATGTTAAAGATTAGGCAAGTAAATGTCCATTATTTCTGAATGTAAGTTAGAGCATGTTAAAATATTTTGCAATTTTCATATCTAATTTTGATGTTTTCTGAAGAAAAATAAAACAATTATAGTAAGACCATACCAGACCGTTTCTAAAAACATATAAGTGCACCAATAATGTAATTCACCTGGCATGGCACAGATAACTGAAAGTTAGTTATTTATGCCTAAGCCAGTCACCCAAGCATTCCTGTGGAATCAATAGAGATAAATGGGCGTCTGAAGAGGGTGATTCACTTCATCGTAAGATAGGTGCCTACAATAAGTGAGATGAATCAGTCTTCGTATGTGCTTATTTCTTTCCCAATATTTCAGTTGATGTGCTTTTTTCCGTTCAGATCTACATCCAAAGGTATTGAGAGATGTACAGAGGCTCTTCTCAACAACAAATAAAGTATTATAAAGTAGGTCTATACAGTAGGCTCCGGAAATATTTCCCAGTCTGGATCCTGATATGTGGCACCCCTGGCTCCATGTTTAGATGAGAGCTACTGCTACACCATCATTCTCCGGTTTCTATGCAAAGGAAACAGGGACATACAAACAGCTACGGTTCACTAGGACTTTCAGGAGCACTGAAAAGCCTGAATCTTCTGCAGAAAAGCTTTAGTAGATATTAGCTGTTAATACTGGCTGGAAAATTCTGCCGGTTACAATAACCAGACAAAGTAGTTTCCCTGGGCAAAGGATAGTTCTACACAGCTATTGCTTATTGTGCTTTTTTCCTTATTGTGCACTCCTGGTCATATTTGCTTATAAAATATAGGATAAGACTGACCATTGGACTGACCCAGTATGGCTATTCTTACATTCAGCAAATTTATTACCTCAGAGATTCAAAACAATTTAGGAAAGGAAGCTTATTGTTCATGTAAATGTGGGGGGAAACATCATCAAAAAGAACTCGATGTATACACATAGTTTTGTCAAGTGTTGTAGAAAAGGCAAATAATAAGCATATCTCCACATCTAAAGCATTATATTTTGTCTAAGTGGCATGAGATGAGGATATTCTGTCTGGAGACAATTACAAAGAGCACTGAGGTAATTACATCCATCTTTTCTATCCACTTTTTTTCTGCTTTTCATTATATAATTTGTATATATAAATATAATCACCCTAGTGGCTGACGAAGAAAAAATAAATAAATAGGGATATGCTCTGTGGTTTATACATAACTTGTCAAGCTGGAAGGTTGGAAACATATTTATTCTTTCATTCAAAGGAAAGCAGCTGATACAGGATACATTTCTTTATTTTCATGTGGCAGAATACTTCTCCTTAACTGTGGGTGGTGAGTTGCACTGTGGTGTAGATCTGCCTCATACAGGAAATAAATATGTGAGATAATTGTGCAAAGAAAGAAAAATTACTGGGGGAGGAAGTGAAGAAGAAAAAAGTTTCCCGAACATCTGTTCTTCACATTACAAAGGATCAAATTCAATTATGTGCCAGACCACTAAAATCATGATATGTTCATAAAAATCATGAAACTTCAAAAATATTCTTGTCATGATTTCTTAATCTCTGGCTCTTTTAAACTTCAAGGCTGGTCTCTGTTTATATTTTTAGTAACTTTTTTTCACTCTTAAGCGTGGAAACATTTTCAAAACTCATTTCTTAGATTTCAAAACAGATGGTTCTAAGACTCAGTATTTTTAGAAATGTAGTAAACATCAAATGTGTTTATGAAACTTATAATGCATAGGTAGGATCTGGCAGAACCAGAAATTCTGCAGGAAAATAAGCAGGATATTTGTGTTTATTCTCTACAGTTATTTTAGCAAATAGGTACCCTGACAGAAATGCTCATAGAACTGACAAGTAGAAGGGTCAAGAAAAATGTAAAATGTATAGATGTTTCCCCAGCAATGAAATACAGAAGTATGACACTGAGTCTTAATCGCATTTAACGTTAAAAAAACTTTAACAAACTCCAGAAAAAAGTCAAAAGTAAATACTGAAAAAAGCCTAACATATAAACCACATTCTTAGATTTGAGTGCATTCTGTCTGGGAACGTAGAAATCCAGCTGTTTCCTTGTTGTTGTTGTTGTTTTCACTAACAAATGAAGTCACCAAACCTCAGAGACCAATATCTTAATATTTACTTTAAAGAACATTGCTGAGACCTCTTTTCTGTATGCTGAGCATAAATCTCCTGTTTGCCTCCAAGAAGAAAGCACCAGAAGAAAGAACTTTAAAGAACTGCAGGAGAAGGAACACACCTTTTTATTGACAAATGCATTCCTTACCTATCACGTGGTTTGTATAAAAGGATTCTCTATATAAGCCAGATTCAGGCTTCGCTATGAATCAGAGCAGAAGTTAGGGCTTACAGTTTCTCATTCTTGCTGCAGTAACACATAGATATTGCAAAAACTAAAGATACCAGCTTGGACAGAGTCTTTAAAAACATGTAGAAAATGACAGAACAAAAATCAAATGGACCCCATTTCCCTGACGGCGTCGAACCATTGTTCTGAATTATTTCTCAACGTTCAAGTGTTTTAAGGTTTGTTTTTCAAGGGTTATGCTAAAAACCTCTCATTGCTATGATTCTTCAACAAGCTTGCAGGGTAAATGTCAGGTCTGTTGCAAATTTGAATTTTCTTATCTGGAACTAAAACCATCCAGGCTGACATTTGTCTGCTTTATTTACAGTGTAGAAAGGGTTAATATGCTGCCTTTAAAGACAGTGTCTGTGTCTGTATTTTTAAAAGTAAGAGAAAAATTAATCAGTGAAGCATAAAACATTGAAAAAATGTATTAAGTGCTTTATCCTTTAATTTTGCTGATGGAACAGTTTTCATACATAATCCCCATGATGGTAACCAGTGCTATTAGAAAATCTAATTAGCTATTAAGGACTGCATTGGGAAAGAAATGATTTACTCAAGTAGAAATGTTTGTAAACACTTAATGTGAATTATCAATTTGTTGCATGAAACCTTATGATTTTGTGGGGTGATTATTTTTTAAAAAAATTAAATGATGGATTATGGGATATGAAGTATAATGCATCAAAAGATACCTTAATGGAGAAATACCCATCTTTGTCTAGAAAATCACTAGTTTCATATATTATAAAGAATGAATCTTCTACGGTCAAAGCAGAAACAGATGAGCAAAGTGCATTCATGGAAACATTGTTGCAGTCAATACTGCTGCTGCTGTAACTTATTTGTCTCCTGCTTCATACTTCAAGGGATGCATTTTCTTCATGATCTCCAGCTGCTGTTGCAGGGAAAACATGCCTACACTTACAAACTTTTATGTCTCAGACTAACAAAATCCACTTGCATCTAAACATATAGTTAATAAGTATGAATTCCGAAACGAAACAAAACAAAACAAAACTGTACACACCATCTCATTATTCAATCAAAATGTGAATTTGTAAATACCAAAGAAGCATCCAACTATTCAAAAATGCTAAAATCTAAGTAGGAGATGTACTCTTATTCACTTTCTAAGGGACAATGCTGCATGCCTTGTAGCCACTGAGAATTATTACACTTTATGACTAAGTCCTAAACACATTTTCAAAGGTAGAAACAACAACAGTAGTAATGATAACTCCCCTCACTATGGATGCAATTGAATGTTTTGGGGTTTTTGTTTGTTTGTTTGTTTTTCCTCTCTTCTCAGGAAAAAGGTCTAATTGTGAACCCAAGCAATGGCAACACGTCTGTGTTGATCCACAGCAGTGGAGTTTGAAATTTACTCTTAAGTATAAAGGAAAACAGATGAGATCTCTTTCCAAGCTGAATAAAATCTGTAGAAACATGCAATACACTAATTAAATAAAAGGTGAGGAGAAAATTATGTTTTAAAAGCATTATATATTTAATAATGTGTAATAAAATATTTATTTTTTATGTCAACATTCTTCCTTTTTCATTGTAACTTTGTCTGACCTTAATGTTGTGAAAAAGTAGCCATCTTCTTTACCATGTATTTAGTCTGTGCTATGATTTCCTTACTTACTTGATTGTGATTTCCAACCTTCCTATACAGAAAAAACAGGGGAATATCTAGCAATGTGTAAGGGATATGAAAAGCTGTGAAATGAGAAGATATAATCCTAATGATACTGTGTGTTGGAAGTAGTATAATCTGAATGTCATGACCTGAATTTCACTATCCAAACTAGTGCTTAAGCATGTCAATCCTCTGGTGCTAAGGCACATTTCTGAGTTAAAATTCTCCTTTGTTTCTTTTCTGCTCTCAGGGAAAAAGCCCAACTATTGTTATATGTCAATAAAAATTAAGAGCCCTTAATGAATCTGGCCAATGAAGAGTGAGAATGGAGTAAAATTTCTGTCCCATTCACTTTTCCTACCTGCTTGCTCCCTGTTCTCCTCTGCTAATTCCTGTAGAAGTTCTGGTAAAGATGTGCTGGTGCTACTGATCCTGATGTGTTATTTCTGCAGGCGTAACATAGTCCAAGTTGAGACTTATGCCTAGGTATAAATCTACTATGCAAATTGATTAGGAATAAAGTATGTATTTATATTTGACAGATCTGCTTGTGCATAGCTGTTTGCTTAAATCGATCTCTATTAATTTAAAGAGATTCCCCCCCCCCCGCCACCATTTGTGCCTCACAAGATCAAGACAGGTATGAAAAGGGAACATCATCTTGTTTGTACATTGTCAAAAGAGCTGTTAATTTCTAATTACATAGCCACATGCTCTCCTGTACTACCATAACTCACTGAAATTACCAAGATGCCACCAAAGCTGCAATATGGTCTGCATAAAATTGTTCTTGATGTTGAGGATGCACAAGTCTGAAAGAAATTTAGGTAGGCAGCATGTCATTTAGAGATGTAACCCACTGGATTTCACCCAGAAAAACAAAGCGAACAACAGGGACTCTACAACAATACTTCTAAAGTTAATATTTGCATTACTTAACGGCTTCATCCATTGAACTATTTTGTTTCTAATTGTTCTCCTGTTACACTTTGACATTGTAATAAGTGAATCAGATGGATTAAAGGCCTGAATAACTTTAGAAAAATCTCCTCCCCATTTTAACTTTTTTTTTTCCCTAGAAATGGCATTTCTTTCCAACCACTGTGCTCTGTAAAGCAAGAGTAAAATATTTTAAATTCAAGGAGTAGTAATTGTAGCATTTAAACAAGCAACAAAACCATACCAAATTTACTGCAATAAAGGGGAAGTGCCAGAAACTCTCTCTGTTTATTCCATGTTTTACATGGAAAAAATAATGTAGATTGGCACAAGTCTGGAATCCTATGGAAGAGATCAAATTTGAGTGACTATTGACCAACTCCAGAATTAGATAAGTAGCTGGGAACAGGTTTTGGTGGGTAATTGCTCGACCCCCTACCTACTTCATTGTTCTTGATTTTAAATAGAACAAAATATAATAAAATAGCCGGACTATCCATTAAAATTAGTAATGTTGATGCTGTTATATACCATCTGCTCTACAGATTATTTCTTCCATGCAACTAGTTCAGTGGCATATGATAATCTGTTATCTGCTACAACTTACACTATCATAATTAAAACTCTGCTTTCAAAAATCCAGAAAAAATACAACACAGGCAAATAAGAAATTTAGGTTTCTGACAAAGGTGTATAAATGATAGGAGAGTGTATTATGTAAAAAAGCTATGCTATGGAATATTGTGAATTTTATGTTATAAATTAAAAAAAGGTTAGCCTGAATTTATGATGGAATGTTAGGTAGATTGTTTATGATTTGTAAAATGAATGTTTTTGTTAATTTAAATCTTATTTAAGATTATTTTCGATTTCTCTCATACATGTTTGAATCAGTCCTACTAACTACTATATATTTTCAGAAAGCTGGATATTATGAAGCATCTGAGCCTCTGGATGTTTTTATAAACTCATGTGGGAAAATCTACTATATTTTGTTCGTCAGTGACACATGGAACAAATTAAAATGAAACATTTTTGTATTGTTTTACTTAGTGTAAATTGAAAAGATAGATCATATCTCAATGAAAACGTTTTTGCTCTCCTAGAATCATCAGACCTATTCACTGTGTGTGGGTTTCTCCAGCTATAATATCTCTTTAAACTTTTGAACAGCTATGACTATGAGAGAGATTTCATAAAATATAACAATCAGGAAACCTGGCAAAACTGGGAATGGCAACAGGAAAATTTGGAATCACTAACTGTTGTGTCACTTTACAACAATACAATCATAAAATAATATGTTGGGGTATGTTGATATGACTCACATTTCATCTGGAAGTTACAGTAGGACTGTTATGCACACTGAGAGAGAAAGAGAGAGCAACAGCTAGACAGAAACAAAGAAGACATCACAGCTTAGCTCCTCTCTATCGTGGGCAAAGCACCTGTGAAATGAATGCATGTTTATAAACCAAAAATTTTTCTGAACCTTTTGTACAGCATTTAATCAGATGGACTGCTCCTTTGACAAATCTGCCAATGACCAGGGAAAAAGACTTCATCTAACCCACAGGTCTCAGTGTACAAATGTCCCTTGGACAGAGTTTTTAGAATGGTATTTTTGCCAAATATGGTCTGCATTTAACCTTTGCAAATGTCTATATATGGTCTGTAAGCATTTTTGCAACTACTGTGTTGCAAAATCAATCTAGCAGTCTAATCCAGAACAGGTGTCCTATGAATGTCTTTGCAAGATTAACATAGAGTACATAACCTTATGGACTATTTTAGTAACTATGATTAGCATTAAGAAGCAAATCCCCCTCTATATTCATGGTGTGGAAGGATTCCATTTCAGCACATGTGCCGTTCCCCCCTACAAGAAAGAGGACGGGATGTGGGGTCAAGCTGAAGTTACAAGGCTAAGCTGGAGATGGAAAGATCAATGTGCCGCAGTGCAGGAGTAGGAGGAGGCATCAGTCAGCAGAAGGATATCTTCAACTTCATAAATTCTCCATTTAACACACCTCAGTAAAGCTCCATGTGGAACACAGAGGCCAATATCCAGTAATCAAGAAATGTCATAGGCGTTGCATAGACTCTAAATGAGGTGTTTCCACTTCCTGGCCTTGACAGATTATTTTTTTTTCCTAAAAATTAATACTAAAATAGTCTAAAACAGTCTTATAATGAAAAATAGAAATAAAAGATCACCAAATTAAGAATATTTCATTTCCTATTTCAAATATCTGAAATGATTAACAAGATAAAACTATAACAGTTACAGTAAGTGTTACTAATATTATTAAAATGAATGATAACAGTATTCTGGATCTTCAAGCAAGTTTTTATTATTAATATTTTGGGTTGTATAAAAAGATATTTTCCTCCAAAAGGTTTTCTTGATAAACTTATTCTATAGTTTCAGGCAACATATACCATTTTTGCTCACATGTGTTCCCTGGAGGTGTAATCTAAATGTTTAATACAATTAAACTTCATTTAGCAGAAGACAGACGTTTCCCAAATGCTCTTCTCTGACTGTGGCCATAATCTCATGGGAACTAAATACTGCCATAAACCCCATGGCCTTCCCTCCCAGTGCCAGCTGTAGTTCTTTAGCTTTCCCTTTTCTAACATAAATGCATGATAGCATATAAATGTGTGACCATTGAACAATACTGTCGCTTATATATCATTTTAAATGAAAAACCTATACTAATGGAGTTGTCTTTTCTAAGGTATGTCACATTAAATCCCAACATTTCCAGAGAATGTTACATATCCCTGAACACTCACTGTTACATTCAGAACTCTAGTTTAGCTTAAAAATGCAAAACCTTTTGTAGTCAGACATCTTTCTCAGGGCTTGATACAGTTATAAGGATGTCTAAGAACATATGTCAATTCTACCAATTTTACCTTCCATATTATAAGTTGGTTGAAGTCTAGTATATTCACCTCTTGCAAATGATGAAGTATGACTATGTAATGCCAATACTCCTCTGACAAGGCTTCCTATCTAGAAGCCTCCTAAAGTTTTGTTGTGATGGTCTTATATACAAGCAAGATGGAAAATGACAAAGACATGGCCCAAAGCACTGGACTTTAGACAAAATGTGTCCATCAGTGAAGAGATGGTCTTTCTGCTACAACCACTAATGAAACAGAAAGAGAAAACAAAGGAAAAGGTGATTACGGAGATAATCCAAGAACATGTCTTTTTCTAATGCTGTCTCATTACTCATGAATTAGAGAACCTTATCAGCTGCATCTTGGGGGGAGGGGGTAGTTAGAAACAGAACCTTCTGTAAGATGTCAAATGTTAATCTTCATTTCTTCTGAGTATATATCAACTGATCATTTGATTTCTAGGACTGATACATTACCCTTCTGAAACAGGCAAAGAACATTTAATTCAATTTAACCCCAAATCAGCTATCACAGTACACTTCATTACTTTAAAAGCAGACGTTGAACTATTAGTTTTATTCCAACACATAAAAATATCATTCTTCTTGTTTTCGTCAATCCTTGTTGCAAAATGCAAACATGAAATGGATAAAAAGGGGCTGTCAGAACATTAAGATGTCGTCGTAATTTCTTAAACTGCATTCAGAAATAATTTCTGATTAATTCAAATTTGGTTGATCAGACCAGATCCTACAGTACTGTACTGTTTCCAACTGTTTAGAAATAAATTACATTCCAACAGCAAACATAGTTGGGCCAAATATTAATTTAGGGTCAAAAGGGCCCTAACAAGGCTTGACAATGGAACAGTTGTAACAATTATTATTAAGAGACTGGTTCTTTTAAAATAACTTCAGGTCTAACTTTACAGTAGTGTTCCATGCCATTTACTCTTGTAAGCTTGTGTTGCTTCTGAGTGGAGTTCTGAGTCCTATTTGCCATAGCTCATATGCTGGTATTTAAAGTTCTGTTTCAGTCATGGGTTACATCACTCATTATTAAGAATATAGGAACAGAAGAATAGTTAATGGTGACCATAAGCAAAAGCCAGGAGAACTTTAAGACCAAGGCAAGCAGATATGATAATATCCCAGACTGCTGTTTGAGTACTAGGACTTCCAAAGCCAGATGTATGTATTATTTTCCATATTTAGTAACCCTTAGTGGATTTCTTTCACATGAAGATCTCTCCCTGAATCCAGTGAATTCCACAGCATCTTTTGACATGGAGTTCAACAGCTCTGCTACAGCAGCATGGAGAACATCCTTTTGGGGCTTGTTTTGAACCTGGGTCCTACACCTTTAGTTGATGCTCCCTCATTCTGGTGATGCAAAACACAATAAATGAACAATAAATCTCTCAACCTCTCCATGCCCCACGCATTTGTGAATTTCTATGACAACATTTCTTAGCTGTCTCTTTTGCAGAATGAGGGCTCCTAGATTAATAAATTGTTCCTCTGAAGGAAGTTGTTCCATACTTTTGATATTCCTTGGTGCCCTTCACTGCATTCTTTGCAGAGGTATTTATTTTGACATAAAGTCATGAGAGCTACATAAGTACTCATGATATAGATGGACCATGGATTTGTACAGAATATTCCTGTGATCTTTCATGTTCTCTCTTTCATTACAGTCCCTCACCTTTGGTTTGCCTTTTTGACAACATTGAACATTCCCTAAGGTCTTGGGACAAATGTCAATCATCTGCTCACCATTTTGCATGTGAAATTACTATTGTTTTCCTTCCCATCTGTGGGAAAGTGCATCACTTTACATTTATCAGCGTGCAATTTAATTTGACATTTAACTTTCCAGTTGCTCAGTTTTTAATGCATTTTTTTATTCTGCATGAGATACTATCTTGAAAAACTTTCTGTCATCAACAAACTTCAGCAGCTTACTGCTCAGTTCTTCCCCACCTTTTACAGGTCATTTACAAACGTATTCAACAGCACGGGTAGAGGAACAGCACAGACAGTATCTAACTGTCACAGATATTCACGGTTGTCACAGATATTCCAGTAGTCACAGTCACTGGAAATTATGGCTCTACTTGCCAAATTTTATGGCTCTTTCATGTTCCTTCTGCCAGTAGGAAAGAAATACCATTTAAAAAAAAAATTATGTGACAGAACAAAATAGATTATGACATGCTTTCCTTATTTCTTAATAATCTCTATCACTGGCTACAACATGTTCTTAAACCAAAGAGGGAATACGGATCAGACAACGTGTATTTTAAAGAGGATGGCTGAATAAGGTTTAAAATGCATTTGAAGTTCAGAGACAGCTGATGTGGTACTCAGCGTACTTGGCTACCATGGAAACCCCATGATTTATCACTTACCTACAATGGCAAAATATTTTTAAAACCACCTGTGGGGGAAAAAAAAAGCAACCAAATAAAAAAACTTTATAGAAGCTTATTTCACAGTTTATTTATAGTTTATTTATTTATAGTCAGTGTAGGTATGATCAAGCATTATTTTGTCTTGATTATTTTGATAAACTATGATTTAAAATTATATTTTGGAATGGTCATTTTTGGTTATTTTCTTATAGCAGAGTATCAATTTTACCCTGTCTTGAAATCTTTCATGAACAGATTTAGCAGCCAGCTAAGCTGTTGCACTGAAACTGGATGGGAAGTATTTAAGACTACATATTTTAATTATGCTGAGGATCTTTTTTCAGGTATTTATTTACAGTTTATGTGTAGCAGCCATGTATCTTCAGAACAGAATATAGAAAGCAAAGCAAAGTAGAGAAAACAGAAATCATCATCACAAATGAACTACTGAGGGACAGAAAAGCTCCTGCAGGTGTTCAAGGAACATGTGGACAAGGCATTGTGGGACATGGTTTAATGGGCATGGTGGTGTTAGTTGATGGTTGGACTTGATCTTACATGTCTTTTCCAACCTTAGTGATTCTGTGATTCTGTGAAATAAACTCTCATTTTCCTTATTATATATGATTGAGATATTTTAATAAACCCTTACATATTCTGATAATGCTCTCTCCCCATTTTCATGCTGGAAATTGGTCTGTGGTATGCCAGGTGGATCACCAGTGGTTTGTTTGAGAATGTATTGTAAGAACTATCTTCTAGCCGGGGTGTGGGATCCATAAGGGAAAATGGAAGGTGCAGGAAATTCAGAACTGCAACATCTAGTGTGAACTGCATCGGTGGCTATTAAACACAATTAATCAATCCATACACCTCAGCCCATGGAGGATTCTCCAGTTTATGCCCTCAATGAGCTGTCAGCTCAAACACGCCAGCCCATGTGGATTCCTTACCTTCTCTTCCAACTGTTCTGCATTAGGGCAAGACAAAAGAATGATAAAATGGATCAAACTGAGCAAGAATATGTTTTAAAGCCTGCTGAAGTGATGTGCAGTGTTTGACTGGAGAGACTAATAAGGTAGTGCCCTCAAAAGCAATCTGTGGGTCAGCAGTGAGAGAGTGTTTTTTCTGGTAGATCAGGGTTGTCACCCCACTAGATCTTTTTGGGGTGATAGATACCTGAAATTAAGCTTGTAATCAGGCTCTGTGCAAGTCTGCAAGAACGTGATGGAGGGTTCTTCTGCTACCCAGGAGAAGTGGCTCCCTCAGAGACTCACTCCACAGTTACTGCTAAGTAGAAATGCTGCTATTATGTGTTTCACCAGTGGGTTAGGATTTTTGTCAATGAGGGTGGTGCTGCTACTTACTCCAGAAATACTGTAAAGAAAAAAATCCTTCACAGATTTGTTGAGAGATGCAAAGGCAGCTCTAGAATTGCTGGTACAGAAACATGTTCCACATCTCCAACCCCTTAAAAAAGGCTTTAGTGAACCAGAGGATGAAGTCGTGATGCCCTTTTTTGCAGACCTCCCTGGACTGAAGTTTTCTTCAGTGAACAACACAGCTCCCTGGGCACTGTGGATGCTGAGAAGTCTGTAGACTAAAGCAGGTCATTAAAAAAGTCATTCCCTGCCTGCTTCTCTTGAATGTCTTCACAGCTTTCAGCCTGGAGCGCTTCTGCCTCATTCCGTTTTTCTAAGCCCAATGTTCTAGGAGCCATAGTGAGCTGTTCAGAGGGGATTCCAGACAGATTTCAGACCCCAGCTGATTGCCAGAGCAGGTAGATGGAAGACATGGGGAGCATTTCAGGAGCTGGGCCAAGACTTCTCATTCCCTTTGAAAGAGGATTTAGGAAGAGAGCAATAGAGAGTGTTGAGGCTGTCATGAAAGCCCTGTGATTTGGGTAAGAAGTTGCATACCCTTTGTCCCTCCTGAACCGCAGGTCCAACCCAGCACCTCAGCCTGCCTAAATATGACATTAATTGTCACAGAAGAGCTCTTTAACACATTGGATTGTTACAGAAGGGTTCTTTCCAACAGCCACTGAGGCAGACTATGCTTCAATGGAGAGAATGAGTGCAAAGAACATAAGATCATCTTCAAGTCCTCCCTAGTTAGGGACCTCACAAGATAAGCAATAGCAGAAGGATTGCCCTCTCCAGAGCTACGCTCTGGCTGATCTTACCAACTGGATTTTCTTGAGGATGAAGCAATGGGTTCTACAGTAACATCTTCAGAAGTTTTGGAGTATGTCCCACCCCCTAGCAAGGGAGATAGGGAGGTTCTAGGATTGTAGTTCTTATTTCCTAGTTCTAATGCTAGGGTTTGACCCTCTTTAAAGATTCAGGAAAAGCCTTATGGGGAAAAAGGGCAGGGGAACACAAGCAGAAAAAGTTGTCTTTTTCTGTAAGTGTCCTTCTCCTCCATTATATGAATTCTGCCTCAGTCTCCACTCTGGAGCTACTTTGGTGGATCTGCTTCTCAGCTGGGTGCAGCAGGGGACCTTATCCTGATACCTGAGTGAGCTTGTTCTGTGTCACATCAAAGAAAAGATATTTTGATGTAATACTTTAAATTATGATTCAATTCTTGGTTTGGGGGCAGTAGCTCTCCTTCATAGAGCAAGGAGTAATCCCTCCAAGCAGTCCCTCAAGTCTGGTTGGAGTAACTATGAAGCCTTTCAAGTGCAGTAATGCACTCAGCATTTGGACCACTGGTGGCAATGACAAAGAACCCCCTCCTCCTCCTCCTCCCAAGTTCCACCCAGACATATTTTGTGGTCAGCATTTGGGCAATGGCTTTTGTCAGTGGTGATTGCACATGGCAGATTTTACATACCAATGAGATAAAGCAGAAGAAAAAGCCTGCCTCTTAAAAATGGGAAAATGAAGGAGGAACTCAGGAATAGCAAGACTGAGGTTATCAAGATCCAAGAAGTGCAAGGGTCAGTCACCCTGGAGAGGGATAACTAGAATTTCCTTCTCCTTTCCCTGAAAGTCCATCCTCAAAGGAAGAGCTCTGAAAATGTGAAAAGTGTAAAGAAAGCAGGAGACATCTTTTTACATGGTGACTGAGCCATGCTGCACAAAACAGTGTGAGGCTGCAGCTGAGGTTCACAGAGAGTTTTGATCCTGTAGCATCTGGGTAACAGTATAGGTGTCAGCAGAAGGAGCAGGATGATAGCAATAGCACCTGCAGTTGTGATGTGGTACTGGATGCTACTGTGAAATTCTAGGCCTTTTCAATGCAGAGGGATAATGTGGGTGGGGAAAAATAAAAAAAAAAAAAAGGAAAACTTATCTGATGCTTTTTTCTTATTTGGATAATGAAGAACAATAGAGTCAAGGTCAGGATGTTATAAGGAGCAAATGTTTAGTTATTATAATCTATCAGGGATGTTTAAATGTGTGGCAGAAAAAGAAAGTGACTGCTTAATTAAATGCCATAATTTATTTGACTTTTAATAAGTCTTTTATAAGGTCATGCTAGAAGCTACAGTAAACTGCAGAAGATCTTTAGCTCTCCAGAACTGTAAACTGGTCGGCTTGTTTTCAATCATGTGAGGGATTTAGAAGACTGTATTGTTGTGTATTTCAGATTTTAAATCAAAATTAAGATTTAGATGATGACAGCATTTGACAAAATAGTGAGGTATCTTAGTCTTCCTTCTGGTGGTGGGGAGTGAAAATACAGAACCAGACTCTTCTCAATGGTGCCCAGTGACAGGACAAGGAGCAATGGGCAAGAATTGAAACATTAATTTAAAAAAACCCCAAATCATTTAAACGTTGGAAAAAGGCTTTACTCCTGTTAGGGGGGTTGAACACTGGAACAGCTTGCCCAGCTGTTGCAGTTTGGGACCAAAAGACAGTATGGAGACCAATGCTGATATGCTGTCAGCATTGTCAACTAGGCCTAACTTATGCTAAATGCTACACCAGAGAAGTTGTGGCATCTCAGTCTTTGGAGATACTCAAAACCTGACTGGACACAGTCTTGAGCAACCTGCACTAGCTGACTCTGCTCTCAGCAGGAGTTAGATTAGGCAGTCTCCAGACATCCCTTCCTAACTCAGTGATGCTGTGATTCTGGGAAAGGTTTCACTATATTGGAGAAAAACATTACTAATATGTAAAGAAATATAATTTTCTGTCTTAAGAGGAATGTAGATTCACTTAAGATTTGCTGATATATAAATATGATTTGCTGATTGTAAATAATGGTGATCTGATAGGCTTGTCTGCTATCTTCTCTAATGGTCATTCAGAATGTACAGACACATGCAGAAACAATACTGTGATTATTCTGCCTGCAATATAAAAATGAGATGTGTATCTCAAGCTAATGACTGAGGGAACTTGCTTGGGTAATGGCTCAGGACGCATTGATTTTTGGTGTATTGATATAAATCTCGGGTGATCAATAGTACAGCCAGTTGCAGGAAATGAATGACTGATCTCCAGACCTAAAATACTTTCAATCTAATGAAGACAAGCTATAACCATAGTGTCTAGGGCACTATTATGCACTTTATCAAAGAGAAATTATCAGGATGCGTGAGGAAATCAGAATGAACATAACAGGGCAGGGTGAGCAGAGGGGGAAGAAAAGGCAGAGGTCCCTCTATATAGCAGAAAACCATCTTTAGGATCAGAGCAATGTATGGCATAAATGTACATGTCTCCTTTGCCTGCTGAGGACAAGCCTGAGGTAGGTCCAGGTTCTGGTGTGCCCAGGGTATGTCCTCAGGAACACACGCAATAGTAATCATGACGACTGGTCTTCTGCCAAGTTATCACTGCCTGATTGCTCACAAGCAGTCTTCAGTCTGTCCAAGAGACAAGTCATGCAGCAGTCAGGCAGGAGGAGACTAGGGAGGGTACAATGAAGTGTTCTGTGCTTTTCATTGCTCCAAACCAATTTTCCAGGATGACAGAGGAAGGCTGTTAATGGAATGGTATGCCTGTTTCTGGTGTCCATATTTTAAAATGCTTAAGACAAATTGAAAAGTGTAGACAAAGACATCCAAGATTGACTGGGAAAGTGAAAAAAAATGCATTATAATGAGAAATTAATGAAGTTCAGTACATTTTTTGTGATCAAACAGATGTTATGGAGATGAAGCATAACTTCCCTGCCTTTTTTTTTTCCAAAGTTGGTGGCTCCTAAATCTAGTAAAATGGGGTAGTAATAACAAGGAACTTGAAAATGCAACTCAAAAAAGTGAGAACAGAAACATCTTTAATGTGACTGTAATGAGCATATAGCAGTAGAACCAGTGGAATAATTGATCTGAAAATATGATGAATTCCATGTCACTAGGACATCTAACTATACTGCTAGTCCAAGTAAGCAATGTAGGCTCTGTCTTTAGCATATGGGGGAGACATATTAATTTCAGGAGTGTAATTTATGTCGTTATAATATATACATATGAGAAAATGGGGAGGAGAAGAGAATCCTAGGTTAAAACTCAACCTTGAATTTAGATTGCTAAAGCTGGGAGAGATAAATTGGCCCTTGTCAGCTTGAAAGTTATATATTCAGCATGGTATCAAGGGACTCAGTAATTTCTGTGACCTGTATTAAACAGCAAGTTGCACTTGATCATCCTTTTAATGAATGTCTAGTCTTCTAAAATCTTAAAAAACCCCATGTGTGCTCCAGAGGCCTGCCCCAATAGTAGATTTTTGAAGCTAATGATCAAGATAATTTTTGAAAGACAGGGCAAAGTATTAAGGTGATTTCTTTTTCATTCTTTACTCAGTTTTCATTGAATTTTTATTTATCTAAATATCATTCAGCTATGTCATTCTTATATTTCACCTATAAATACCAGTATTTTCTTCCAGAAATAAATTTGTGAATTAATAAATTTGAATTGTTAAAACTGTTGCTTGCTGTGTGCCTGTTTTAGTAGCAGAAAACTTAGTCCTCCTTTGTCACAAGCATGCTGGTGTATTCCTTCAAGATGAAACAACAGTACTGACAATAATTCTTTTTATTGACCCTCTGCCATAAAAATACAGCACAGTTCTCTTGATTTTTTCCTGTGTGTGATACACTGTCTGAAAGGGCTTCTTACTTGCCAGTTGAGGAAGTGTTATCATTGTCAATGAGTTAAAAGTGATGGGAGGAAACTTCTGTGTTCATTATATAAAACAAGAAAGATTAATAGCTGGGATTTTGTCAGTAATCTTCCTATGGGTGGATGAATGCAATAGCATTTACAAGATTGGAAGACGATAGCTTTTGACAAATCCTTAATTATCTCAGTAAATAAATTTGTGATGCTACTAACCATTATTATTATTAATAATTATTAAATATTAATAATTATTAATAATTATTATTTATTATTTATTGGAAAGAACACCAACCCATGACATTGAGCTCAAATGAAAGGTAGAATTTAATATATACAAAATCAGAATCTTCAAAATACCTTTTGGTAAATCTACCTATGGTCCTGGGCTATAGACAGGGAGCTGTAGGGGCCAGATTCGTTTATGGCACCTTCCTTTGGGTGGTCTACAGGGGCCTGGGATATCTGTTGAGGCTCTGTCCTCATCCTGTTCCCTGTAATAGGAAGTACAAGAAATCTCGTCAAGAGACAAGAGTACTTGACAGTCCTAAGGAAGGCCACTGCAGGAAAACCAAAAATATTATGCTTCCTTCACACTGCTCTAGCCTTTTTAACCCAGTATAAGCATGCTAGAGAGAGAGTCAGGATCCTAACCAGGAGCTTCTGCTTACAGGTAATCCTTTATGTCCTAGGTCAAGAAAATTCACAAGTATTGTACCTCCTAGCATGTGGCAGGACCTCTAAAATGAAGACGTTCATGTTTACATGCTTTCCAAGCATACAGAATAACATGAAGCAGAAAAAAATTCTTAGGTAACATTTAGGCAGCCAATATCTTAAAATATGCCTTTAACACTGAGTTCTGCCTTAGCTCCCCATTCCCTCTGGTCTGTGACACAGATCATGGGGCTGACTTGCAGCTTGAGATGTGCTGCATCAGTTTACCCCTTGACTTTCAGCTCCTTCTTCCACTTTAATATATACAACTTTCTTTACCAACCTAAAAAAATAAATTTTACCAGTAAGAAATGCTTTAAGTTAAGGTGGAATTCCCCACAGTGCCTCAGATGAAATTATTTTTTTCTCTACCCTCTCATTAAAACCAGCACATAGTCAAAGCTTCTGTTTAATTTTATATATATAAAACTTTGCCTACAGCTTCACCTCCAGCTTTACTATCCCACCCTAGAAAGTAAAACAGAATTAAAACACATTTTCAGGCCATAAAACTAAGCATAACCATCAAGGAAAAAGAAAATTATTATATGACCTCTGAAACAGTCTGAATGCCCAGCATAACCTCCACTTAAAAAGTCTGTTATTATGTCCTACTAAAATATGACAAATAGCCTATGATAATAAGTAATGGACATGCTATCATTAAATTAAATTGTACAAATAAAAAAGGCTAGTTTATTCAAATAATGGAAAGCCAGAGCACAGAATATGAATTTCAGCATGGGTATGGTACAACGCTGAAAATGACAACCACATCAGAAAATGCAGACTTGACCTAAATTGTCTTTAATATAATGCCCTGGAGAATCATTTCAATTAGGTGCTAATAATGAAAAGCCCTTTCATTTATATTAACGGCATTTTTTTTTAACTTTTGCATTACAAAATTCAGAGAACAGTGGTTCAAGCTTCTGTATTCTTTCTGAAGGCAGACACCTGGCCTTAATATGGGGTAAAGATAGGACAGTGAGGAATGTAGTTATGCAAAGTATAAGCAGGAACACAAAGGACAGCGTGTAGTTATTTCAGTATTTTGATAGTTCCCCCATCAGTCTGTGGCACACTTTCCTCTGCAAAATTACTTTATTTTCACAGACTGAAGGGTCCAAAATGGAAAATGTTGTTTAATACACCTGACATTTTCTGGTACTGTAATTTTTTTTTTTTTAAATATACTTACATATCTATTAAATCAAGCTTATATTTTAATGTATCATATTCACATTAATCAACATGTACTATCACAGCAGCTGTGTCAAAGAGTCATGGTCAAATGCAATTGTGTTCTACAATGAGAGGTTTTGTTGCAAAAAAGCTACCTAAGGCCAAAACGAAAAAATTCTGGGTCCCTTTTATGAGTTTCCGTAAGTCTTGCATTATTATAACTTTCAGAGCTGAAAATTCTATTTCAACCTGGTTAAAGCCTTGGTTTTCTTCTACAGCAAATAGTTTTCAAAATATTTTCAAAGGAACAATACATTTTTAAAATTCTGGGTTTGGACTGGGAAAAATAATATATTTTTGATTGCAATGCACATGTAGCAAAAGTTATGTTGTATTTACCTATTCTAAAACGTTAAACTGCTTTCTGACTAGGACATATTTATTTAATTAATTAAGATGAAAAACCAGCCCTTTCCTTTGAAGGATAAAGAAATCTTGCTTTTTCAATAGTGCTTAATTAAAGATAAAACAATTGCATAGAGTGAATGTACTATAGTGAGTAAAACTCCTTTATACTTTGCAGATTTTGCTGTATTAAACATTTTTATGGAACTTCCGCAGATTTTAAGAACAAATGATGCATAAAACCAGAGCAAATTGCGCCCTAAGTGTGTGGGTGGATGAAATGGAGGATTTAAAGGGATTAGCACTTATAGAGTACATCATATAAAAGATTTTGACTGTGTAATAATGCAAATCAAGAAAAAAAAAGCAGGTGCAAAGGCACATTAGAAGTGGGATCTGTAGTTTTGATATTAAAAGAAAGTTAGAAGCTCAATCATAAACCTAAAACTTTAGAATCTGTCTGTAATTTACATATCATCAGGTGTTTTTCCTGATGACAGTTAAATATGATATTCAAAAGTTGTTGAGAATTAATCCATGCAGCGGAGCTGGACGTGGAGAGATTTATCCAAAATTCCTGCATTATTTAACATACATTAAAATAAAAACTTCATAATGATAAAAGATGTCTTGTTACAGAGATCAGAGAGATCTTTTGACAGGATGCCTACCTGGAAGTTGTGCTAACTAGTAGGAATTGGCAGGACCCATTCCTCAATGCACCAGCTCCTGAAAGGCATGGAGAAAAGCAGGGGTAATGTGGAGACCAGCTGGAAGAGCTCCCATTTCCAGCAACCCACTCAATGGGCACAAAGTTGCAGGGCTCCAGGAAACGCCCTGTGCTCATCCAGCCCCATAGAAAACGTCCTCATGAACTCCTAGTGCCCATGACAAATATAGATGCCGTATACTACCTTAAGGAGAAAATCCTTGTACAAAAGAATTTTACTGTTGAATTCAGCAGAAAGAGTTATTACTTGTGATATAAAATCTGCTCCTGGCCAGTCCTGCTTTATAGGTATGGTGGTAATACTAAGGACAGAGTGAAAGATGCAGTTTCTGTTAAGAAACTATGTACATTTCTAGGGAACCTAACATTTTTGTTTCGTAGGCTGCTTTCCATAATGTGACAGAGAAGGATTCCAATCCATGAAATCTAAGACACAGGGCAATGTTAGTAAGAAAAGAGTAACCAAAATAAATAAATATGTTCTTTTTCTCTGTCTTCTTTTTGTGTTTCCTTAGGTGAACTTTAAGACAACTTTATGACACTTTCATCTCGGTGCACAAAACCCCAAAACCTAAATAAAAAAAAAAAAACAAAATCCAAACCACAAACACACAATAGTCATAATTGATGTCTGAAAGTGTTTATATGCTTTATATACATTTATGGTGTATCTTCCATCAAAAGATGCATAAAACCACTTAATAATTAAAGTTATTATTAGTAAAAGTAGGAAAAAAATGTTGAAATGTTTTCATTTAAAGAGAGGAGTAGAAAGGCACATGAAGGATATTCAAAACAATGACTACAATTAGTAAGTCAATCTGAGTACTCTCTTAGGAAAATAGATCACATGGCTTCTGTTTTTTAATCAGTCTAAGCAATTCTTCTTACATAGTGAAATTAGTTAAACAAATGATAATACTACGTATGTTGTCACTTTTAACCTTCATTCTAAATTATTAATTTCATTATAGAAACCTTTAGAAATGTCAGGATTAGTGCTGGAAGTTTTACATATGTGCACAAAAGTGACTCACTAGACATTGATTAAACAAAAGAAGTGCAGAGAGCTGAAAAAATTGTCTAAATTCACACAGGATTCCTTGTTTGGTAGCACACACCCAGCTCATACAGGGAAATCTTCCACTATGTGATCTTTCTGACTGATTCCTAGTTTACTTCTAAAGGAAAAGCTATGGACATGCACATATTTTTTCAGGATAAATACCTAAATTGACTGCATAAATAGATATAAATATTTGAAAGGTAGCCATATCTGTTGCTCTAAGTTTATGTGTGTCTTACCCTGCAATGCAAAGGGGCTGTATATGAGGATGAAATTTGAAAAGGAAAATTTATCTCAGTACCATGAAAATTTTCTTGGCAATGAGACATGTAATCTATTGGATAGTTTCTCAAGAAAAGCAATTGAAGTGCAAGTGATTGAATTTTTTATTCCTCACTTTGGTTATTTTTCAACATCTTAAAATGTCATGTAGATGGAATTTTGAATATTGAAGGAAAAAATATCTGAAATTATGATGAATCAGCTGACCAAAAACCCATTATTTTTGGGGGGTGAAAAAAGCCATTCAATTAGCTTATGTCTATTTTTAGCAATCTGAATAGATCTCTCCTTATTAAAGACATAAACTGTGTATTTATAGTGAACGATATAGCTGAAATGCTAAAGTAAAGCCAAACAAAATATTGCACTATGAAGCAGATACGTAACAAATGTCACACCAGTATTACAAAATAAAACAAATCCTCCTTTAATTAGAGCTGCATTGTTCACCATTGTTACAAACACTCATAAACAAACTTCTCATAACTTCTAATCTTTAGATACCATTATGGGACTCGGCTGCGAACCTTAATGCATTCCTTTAGGTCCACACCGAAGATTGGACCTAAAACACTCTGACAATTGCACCAAGTCAGTGGGAAATTTATTCTGCATTTGGGCATTCAAACCAGCTGAGCCTCTGAACTGACTGGCAGCATTCAGAGCAGGAGTATTTTGTTAAGATACTGTTCTACGTGTACTTTTTATATGGTTTACATAGGTGTTTGCTAAGCAGGCTAGAGGTTGAACTCTATTTTGCTGATTAGACAAGAGAAAGAAAATTGGAGAGGATAAGCATGACTGGAATAATAAGGAAGCCTGCAGAAGTGAGAAGTACATATTAAAGGCAAAGCAATGTCTTGGCATGAGAAAAAACAAACATTCCAACGTAATGTTAAAAAGCTTGACATCTAGCTCTATGTCCAAATAAGTGAATCAATTACAATGCAAAAACAGAGAATACCTCATTTAATTTCCAAACATATTGTGAATCCAATAGATTACTTAAAAGTTAATATTTTAAAGCTTAATTGAAAAAAAACAGTAAGCAGGCTATCGTGAAGAAAGGCAAAAAGAGCAATGGAAGAAAGAGAAAAGAAGAAAAGTATTAAACAATGAAGAAATGTCTGTCTTTTTCTCCAGGTTTAGTAAAAGCTAAAATACCAGGCTGTGATGGGTTGACCCTGGCTGGGTGCCAGGTGCCCACCAAAGCTACTCTATCACTCCCCTTCATCAGCTGGACAGGGGAGAGGAAATATAACAAAAGGCTCATGGGTGGAGATAAGGACAAGGAGATCCCTCACCATTACCATCAAGGGAAAAACAGACTCGACTTGGGGAAATTAGTTTAATTTATTACCAATCAAAATCAGAGTAGGATAATGAGAAATAAAACCAAATCTTAAAAACACCTTCCCCCCACCTGTCCCTCCTTCCCGGGCTCAACTTCACTCACAATTTTCTCTACCTCCTCCCCCCAGATGGCACAGGGGGATGGGCAATGGGGGTTGCGGTCAGTTCATCACACATTTCTGCCACTCCTTCCTCCTCACACTCTTCCCCTGCTCCAGCGTGGGGTCCCTCCCACGGAAGACAGTTCTCCATGAACTTCCGCAGTGTGCCTCCTTCCCACAGGCTGCAGTTCTTCACGAAGTTTCCAGCATGGGTCCCTTCCATGGGGTGCAGTCCTTCAGGAACAGACTGCTCCAGTGTGGGTCCCCCACGGGGTCACAAGTCCTGACAGCAAACCTGCTCCAGTGTGGGCTCCTCTCTCCACAGGTCCACAGGTCCTGCCAGAAGCCTGCTCCAGCGTGGGCTTCCCATGGGATCACAGACTCCTTCAGGCATCCACCTGCTCTGGCATGAGTTCCTCCACGGGCTGCAGGTGGATATCTGCTCCACCATGGACCTCCATGGGCTGCAGGGGCACAGCCTGCCTCACCATGGTCTTCACCACGGGCTGCAGGGGAATCTCTGCTCCGGCGCCTGGAGCACCTCCTCCCCCTCCTTCTTCACTGACCTTGGTGTCTGCAGAGTTGTTTCTCTCACATATTCTCACTGCTCTCTTCTCCGGCTGCCATTTCCCTTTTTTTTTTTCCCCTTCTTAAATACGTTATCCCAGAGGCTCTACCACCATCGCTGACTGGCTCAGCATTGGCTGGTGGCGGGTCCGTCTTGGAGCCGGCTGGCATTGGCTCTATCGGACATAGGGGAAGCTTCTAGCAGCTTCTCACAAAAGCCATCACTGTAGCCCCCCTGCTACCAAAACCTTGCCATGCAAACCTAATACACAGGTTTAAATTACTCATTTTGAGAACAGTCTTAGTTGCAATGTTCACTTACTTTTAAATTAATTTAGTAATGGTTCAGTAATATATTGAGGTTCAATATTGTACCAAAGTAAAATGATAAAAACATGAGTAAGAAGAAATATTTGAGAAAAAATGTACATTATTCTACACCTTGGAAAGAAGTACCACAGAGTGAGTAAGTCCTGATTTCATCTGGATGTGTGCTTGGTTTTTTGCTCGCTTCCATACCTTTTGAAATTCCTGTGCTGCAAAGTGTTTTGTAAATACTTGCAAAACAAGGTTTGCCATTTAAAAGATCATATGATTTTGGACAGAACCTTTTCTCCTATGTTTCAGTACAGGTATTTTGTTTATATTTAAGAAGAAAATTACATGAAGTATTCAGATTTTCTTTTTTACTTGGTTGTATTAAACAGACCCTCAAGTGTGGAAATAGGTAGAGGAGTAACAGTAAAGTAGCAGTGAGAAGGAGGAGTAAGGTTTACTTTTTCCTGAGATTTGATAAATTCTGCCATCATCTAAGGATTTTCACAAATAGATTGTCTCTTGAAATGGTATTTACATGAAAGAACAAATAAGTTGGCATAGAAGCTGAAATTTAGGGGTTTTATTACTCAGGAAGCAAAAATCACAAGGACATGTGTGTTGCTGGATGGGTTGTGCTGGAACATGATTGTACATCTGCTATACATTTAACTTTTTGTTTGTTTGTTTTACCACTTCTAGCTTTTGTCTGAGCCGCATATTTTTCTGCTTTTGTTTTCCATTTCATACTGAACTAAATTCCTTAAGGAAGCTTCCTTGGGGCTCCTCTTTTTTATTGTCTTCCTCTTTCCCCTACCTTCCCTCTACCAAAATTACTCAGCCAGTGTCTTCAGTGGGTAGTTATGCTCACATTCATCATGAATTTGTCATTAATCTACTGTTCTACCCTGTCTATAAAACAGCAACATTGTTGCCCACTACTGCTAAATATCCTTCATTCATCTCAACACCTGAACTTTGAAAAACACGGTTCTATATTGGAGAATCAATTTATTTTCCTTCTTATTTCTCCCTCCTGCAGCTGACTTACACATTTCCAGTGCATAGGTATACTGGAGCCATATGGGAGACATGGTATTTGTACTCCTTGCTTGCCAGCTGTGTGTATGTCCTATAATTCTCTCCAGTGTCACCTAGTGATTTGGTTACACTCGTATGCTATGTTTATATCCTGGCTAGATTCATATAACTCACAAGACTTAAGTGAAAGTTACCAGCCGAGAGACTATTTCCCCAATTTTAAATAACAACATACATTACTTCAGCCAATACCAGCTGATTAAAATGATTATCAGTTTACACAGGATGAGAAAAATTTGGACTTTATTTCTGAAACATTATATGTATGCTCCTTATATAGAGATGTGTGTGCATATATTTCAGGCCCAAATGATGCAATTTTCATAATTAATCTCAAATTTGATTTGAGAATCAAATCTATATATTTTGTTCTCATTCAGCTGTTCTTTCAACGCTGGCTGCATGTTGTTGTCTAGACACAGAAGAGGTACCTGAAGTTTAAGGTAAAAGGGTTGGTGGGGATAGATGGCTGCATGATCAAAGCGTGCTGGCTTCTGGAAATGTTCACAAAGAAAGCAGCTTCTCTGATACCCTTCACAATCAATGCAGCATTGGTGTAGCCTTAGAACTAGGTCACAGATCCATCATTTCTCTCTAGCTGAAACAAGCTGTATGAAAGCTTCCATTCTTCATTCTTTGAATTGTCTACTTAACATATTCTTTTGCAAAAATATTATGTTGCAATTGTTTGAAACATACAGAAAAAAATAGTTATGGTACTAATATTCTATACCCTTGCATGAGGTACCAATGTATTTTATTTATATACACTTTGAGATAGATCCTATTTGACATTTTTAATCAAATAATTTTTATGACTGTGCACTTCAATAATTGTTTTGTTGTTGCTTGTTTATGGGTTCAGGGGTTTTTTTGTGGGGGAGGTTTTAGGGTTTTTTTTACAGGAAGAACAATCCTAACTCTAAAATGTTAAAGCACATTTTTCCCATAGTTTAGATTTAACTGGAATGCAAAATGTACTGGAGATCTATGCAAGAAAAAATCCGTAAAAATTCAAAAGAAGCATGAATGTAAATGCACACAGAAACTCCTTACACATGCATATACACACTTTGGTGTAAGTAGTTAAAAATTCTGCAAAGCACTTGAGCAGATTCTGACTACTAAAAGTGATCATTAATAAAAACATTAATGGTGATTTGCAAAAGTACTTTTAGCAATGTTTTTTGTATCATTGCATGGCCTCAGGCAAGTTACTAGAGTTCTCCTTACCTCAGTGAATCTGTATGTGAAACAGATACAATACCCATTCCCTCAGTGAAAAGCAGAACATGCATTAATTGGGTGTGAACAAAAGGGGTTAGCTTGCACACATGGACAAATGCTGAACCTGAGTCACTGCATATGCTTGAAATCATGCAAGTATTTTCACATTTGTAGACACAGAATGCCATATTTATTATCAGTGCTGGGAACATTTATGCTTTATCACAAAATGATGTAAAGGCCAAGTTGTATATGTTCAACAATTTAGAACAATCTGTTGTGGAGAAAAAAGGTAACTACCGAGTCAGCCCGAGGTCAGAGAAAAAGTATAACTTGAAGTGCAGCAGGCAAAAACAGTTCTTCTCTGTTGAGGCTAAATTACCAGTAAGGTAAACCACCCATGAGGCATCCAGCTGGGAGCTGACTAACAGAAGGTTCAAGGTGAAACAGCTTCCTCCACACTTACAGAACTGCTATTTATATTGTTGTAGGCATCCTAAAACTTACATCAGCACTTATAGAGGACAGATCTCCACAGAAAAATCATATAGATGACAAAACAGTGGTTTACTGTTTAAAGAATACTTTATAAATAATTTAATGGCTTACTTTGATGGAATATTTTGATACAGATTTAATTAAGACATTAAGCAAAAAATACACATAGCCTTATGAAAGTGGCTTTGAAATATCGGTATTTCAATTGTTTAAATGAAATTATTATTTTCTGCATGGTACCATATTAAACACATGATAATATAAAAGTATTTTATAATACATTCCCGTTCATGAATGCAAACTCTTAAAGTTAATGGATTATATTTCCTTTGAGGGTGTTCTTAGCAAACATTTTTCTCTTTCTGGCTTGGTTCTGGGCTTTGTTGGTACTTTCCTCAAGAAATGTTTGTCTATTAATAGGCAGAAATTTATAAAATATTTTCCTGTCCTCTTTGTCTTAATGCTTCATTGTCATATTGTGCTACAACAAACATATAGCCTGCTAAATCCTTCTTTTGATCTTTTACACTAACCAAAATGATCAGTGAATCAACAATACCATTTGTACATCTGTGATCTAAAACCTATGTATATCCAAATAGTGCTGACCTTGACTTTGCATCTTTATTAAGATTGCATTGTCTTGTTCTGTGATCAAATCTGACCACTAATACAGTTCAACCTAAATATTTAGGTCTTTTTTTTTTAGGTTTTGAATGAAAATTCTTTGAGAATGAAATCTTGACAAAAAACAGGCCTAATTCATTCCTCTTTAATGTGATGGTTTTGCAGAAGCCTTATTCACCTCACATTCATATGGCTGATGTTTGAATTGTTACTTCAAATAACAGCACCCAGAATAGCAGATGAGAGAATTTTTACATTGTTATAAATCACAATAAAAAGAGTTCAGTCCCTTACATCAATGATGTGTTTAGTCATTACAAACTCCATGCAAAACCAAAACTGTACTGAGGAGTCCATTCCTTTTATACGTGCACATTCTATGCATATCTCAGACACATTACTTCTTATTTAATGTGTCTAATTTCTAAGGATATTCAGCTAAGTTCTCTGTTAAACAGGATATAGGACAAAGCGGTTTTATTTTTGCACAGACACTTTTAATCTTCCTTATTCATTAAAGTTTTTAAAGTGCATACATTGCAAGTGGATTTAAAGTATCTGAACTGTAATTACTGTCATTAGTGCTGTACCATCTGCATCTTTCAGGAACCAGCAGATTGAACTAATCACCAATAATTGTTTTCAAGATGTTTAGCACATCTTAAATTTAAACATCAAAACAAAAACTTATATTTGGCACTGATTTCTGCCAAAGTCTTCTTTTTCCAACATCCTGTATCTACACTAGTTTGATGTGCTGGATTAATCCCTACATGAGCTTCTCCCCTAGCTAAAGTCTGATACATAGTCTTGGAAAGTGTTTGATAGTTTTTGGTTTGTATTTTCCCCTTAGCAGCCCACATTACAGAGCCATCGTACATCATTGCAGATCAGAACTCTTGCTGTGACCAGAGCATGGAAAATTAATTACTTTCCAATACAAACACAGTTATTCCTTCTTAAATCGCCTCTTGTAGTCACTGAAGAAATGGCTGGGGAAAGTTTTGTCTGTGTAAATCTGTCACACCTGACACAAAAAAGGAACAGACCACTTCAAATTTAATAGACGTTAATGCAGTGATCTGAGTAAGGTAAAAACATTTTTAGCTAATGTATAGGTATGCGCTTTTAATAATTTTACTCTTTGCTTTGTCTAACAGCCTCCTTAGTTTTTAAGGTTCCTAAAAGTATTTGACAATCCTCATGTGAAAATGACTGTAACATTGTCCTTTCTTTCAAATACAAATACACTTAATTCATATATTCAATATTTCCATGTAAGACCACTAAAAAGAAAATGGTTTAATGAAACTGATTTTTTTAATAATGTTTAACAAATGAAAATTAACAACATTTTCTCCAGGCTTCTTAGTGTTTTCTTCCTTTTCTTTTTGAATATTAAACTTTGATCCTACAGGCTGCACTCTGCATCTGATACTTGTTCATATGTAGAACTGCTTGCAGGAAAGAGACTTTGGACTGCAAACTCCTTAGGGCAAATGTATTAGGCCACCAATTTTATTTCATACTCTTAACACGACCTACTGATATATCAGGCCTCAGGGTCTTAGTGGTATTGTGCAGTCTTGCCCCAAATTCTGCTGATAAAGGGTAGATAGGAGATGGTTCTGTCCCCTTCAGCTCTTCAGTTTTATAGCATGGTTAAGACACAGAATAGTCTGAGTTATTGAATAGCAAAAATAAACCCATGATAAGCAAGGGAATTACCTTAGATACTTATGAAATATCCTACCAAAGCAAAACCTGAACTGTTCAGACCTCTTCATTCATGCTGTCTACACACACCAGATGTACCTATACTGAATCTCATACATGTTGTATTCACAGCTCCTTCATCTGGTGAACAGCAGGGTCAGAGCCTCAATTTGACTTTAACAAATAGTCCCAACTCAGTATTTGTTCCACAGTATTGAGACCAACATCTAAATTATTAGTCATAGGATAATACCGGACTAACAGCTCCCTACTGCCTGAATCGGCACTAGTATTTTATTTCTGATCAGGAAAGCACTTCTGAAGCAAATCACTTAGTCATTTTTAGTTACTGATCATTACTTTGTGTCATGAAATTGTTTTGGACAGCATGAAATGAATTCCTCTTAGATCAAGCGAAATGGAGTGATGAAGCATTCCAAGAGATCACCTAGTATTCTTCAGCCTGGTATTCACATGTGTTCAGACCATGGAATCAGACTAGAACTCCGCCATGCCTCCCACCCTAAGATATATGGTCCCCAACACCAATTGTGTCACTTTCTTAGATCCACTCCTATTGTACTGCACTAATGATTATAACCATAGATCATTCCATAAACACATGACAGGCACAGATTTTTTATTTAATGGAATCACAGAATCTTTTGGGTTGGTAGGGACCTCTACAGATGATCTAGTCCAACTCCCTCTGCTCAAAGCAGGGTCAGCTACAGCAGGTTGCCCAGGTCCATGTCCAGTCACATAGTGAGTATTTGCACAGACAGAGACTTCATAACCTCTCTCGGCAATCTGTGCCAGTGTGTAACCACTCTCAGAGGAAAAAAGTGTTTTCTTGTGTTCAGAGTTAATGAGTTTCCATTTGTGCCCATTGCCTCTTGTCGGGACTCTGGCCACTACTGAGAATATCTCTTCTTTCCCTCCTATCAGACATCTATACACATTGGTAAGACACATTGGTAAGACCCTCCTGAGCCTTCTCTTCTCCAGGCTGAACAGGCTCTCTCAGCTTTTGCTCATGTCAAGTGCTCCAGTCCATTAATCTTCTTTGTGGTCAATCTACTTTCCAGCTAGTTGGTCCCCTGCATCTACTGGTGCCTAGGGTTACTCCTCCCTGTGCAGAGCTTTGCATTTCCATCTGTTGAATTTCATGAGATTCATCTCAGCCCAGTTCTCTAGCCTGTTCCTCTGAACTGTTGCACATCTCTGATACATCAGCCACTCCTCGCAGTTTTGCAACATCTGTGAACTTGCAGAGCGTGTACGCTGTCCCAACAGCCAGGTCATGAATGGAAATGTTAAACAATATTGACCCCAGTACCGATGCCTGGGTATACTGCTAGTGACTGGCTTCCGTGTGGACTTTATGCTACCGATCACTACTCTCTGGGCCCACCTGTTCAGCCAGTTTTCTGTCCAACTCGCTGTGCACTTATTTAACTTGCACTTTGTCAGCTTGTCTATGAGGATGTTATGGCAGACAGTGTCAAAAGCCTTACTAAAGCCAAGATAATCAGCATCCGCTGCTCTCCCCTCATCCACCAAGGTCATCTCATCATTGTAGAAGTCTTTCAGGTTGGTTAAGCTTGATTTCCCCTTTGCAAATCCATGCTGACTAACTCCTGATAAACTTTTTGTCCTTTATGTATTTGGAAATGCTTTCCTGGAGGACTTTGTTCATCAGCTTCCCACAGACTGAGGTGAAGCTGACCAGCCTGTAGTTCCCCCAATCTTCCCTTTTGCCCTTCTTGAAGACAGTATTGTTTTCTTCCAGTCTTTTGAGCCTCTCCCATTTGCCATGGCTGTTCAAAGTTAATTGAGTGGCCTCACTTTAACACCAGCCACCTCTCTCAGCAGTCATGAGTGCAACCCATCAGGCCTCCATGCACTTACGTATATCCAGTTTGTTGAAGGGCTCCCTAACTTGGTCATCCTCTGTCAAGGGTAGGTCCTCCTAACTCCAGATTTTCTCTCTGGTCTCAGGCACCTGAGATACCTGAAGGGTAGTTTCACTGGTAAAGACTGAGGCAAACAAGGCACTGAGAACCTCAACCTTTTCCATTTGTCACCAGTTCCCCTGCCCTGTTCAGCAGCAGGTACACGTTTTCCCTAGTCTTCTCTTTGCTGTTTAAGTATTTGCTGTTATGAAGACTTTTATCAATTTGTATGTACCTGGGTAGTGGTATACTGGTTTCATTTGAATAATAACTTGGCTGAATCAGCCCAACCTCTTGGAGACGTAAGGCCAGTTAATTAAATAGAACAAGTTTTGAGTGTTGTTTTTAATATGTTTTGTTATTCAACCATGCAAACTCAGCAGTGGACTATTTATTTATTCTTTTCTTTCCTTGGTTTGATTTTAAAGATTTTATCATGTTTTCCATGTTTGTCATAAATTCTTTCTTTTTTTTTTTTTCCACTAGAAATCTTACTTGATTTGCTTCCAAGGGACAATGGTTACTTTAAAAAGCAGAGCACGAAATGAGTCAAAAGCAGATATTGCTGTCTTTCAGCTTGGCCTTGGTTCTTTAAGACAGATGAACACATAATTACATACTCTGAGTGTGTGTTTTAAATATATCTAATAATATATAAATATAGCATTTAATATATATGTGCACACACGACAGTCTCTGAACGGTAGAAAAATATATAGATAAACTTTGTAGCGTAACCAGAGCTAAGCCTAGGATCTTTCCAATTTTTAATTGGTAATGAACTCTAGAGCCCTAAAAGTCAAAGGAGACTAGAAATGTGTTTGTGTATTGTAAAGTTACTGTATACAAAGCCTCAGACCTTAACTCTGAAAGCTGTATTCTTAAATTTACAGATTCAGAAAAACAGCAAAGGTTATTTGTCCTTAGCAGGCAGAGAGATATAAACATCAGTCAAGGCATTTTATTTAAAATATGTATTTTGAGCAAGCAGTTCAAGTTTGCAGATTAATAAACAGAATTAGGATGTCATCTGATCACAAAATTATAATAAAATGAAAACTTGATGTATACAGTTTTATAAGGATTTTTCATTCTTATGCATAATATACTATCTTTATTACCCCTAACCTTTCTAAGACTATAGTTTTTGAAGATATAAAATTTGTTTTCTTTCACTTAGGAATACTAGAATCTGATGTGTATTGCACCCTGGGGACTTCAAAAAGGAATAGTAGTTTATTCTATGCGTATGGATTCCTTGTAGAACTTACAGGTAAAACCTGTTAAAATGACACCTTTATTATAAAGGAATTTTGTTTTTTTTTAAATGATCTTCAAAATGGAAAGATGAAGTTTCTTCACAGATTTTCAAGCAAGGGAATGCTACTGTACTAAAGGCATCCCTACCCTGTAGCACTGACACAACATAAAATTTAGAGGTAAATGCTTGTTCACACCTGGTACGGGCAAATGTTTGGAATTAGAAGTAGCTCATAGTAATATATGCCATCTTTTCCACACCTGGTGTTCATAGTAGGAATATCCTTCCACCCTATATCTATTTACTGAACAATTTACAAGCTTTCTTTTCCTTTAGAACATAGAACACATACAATTTTTGGAATGTATCACATCTATTGTCACATATCATGTGTATTGTCAGAGGATTTACAGACAACAAATTTAAGCACATGCTGATCCACAGGTGGGGAATCTATTATACCCGAAAAGCTTTAGGATGGAAAATAATAAATTGAAATACTAAGCCTTTTCAGTTCCAAATTATCTGCATATTACATGAAAGCTTTGAAATACATGATCTATGAATTTTAGTGAGAAACCATCACAATTTCAGAGGTCATGTATTTTTTTCAGTAGGGAAAATAGCTTAACATATCCACAAACACACTTGGGATACAATGGCTGCAAATACAGTTAGTTGTATAACTAGAGAAAAATAAAACAACAACTAAGCAATTCCTCCAGGCTAATACTTCAATACTTTGCTCTCCAACTTAGCTGCCCTGTGACTGCAAACAGTCTCCAGTACTTAGTTTACAAAATTACACTTGACTAGATACATAGGTATGATCTCTACAGCAAATTTGTATTACATTTTAGAGGAAACTAAGACTGACTTAAAGAAGTATATATTTCAGATCCATTCAAAATAAATTGGAAGACAGCTGTCGGCTATGAAATATATGAAGTCAGCACTTGCTCTTTGATTATTGGAACAGGACATCAAAAGAGTAAATGAAGGGACTATTTCTTTTAATAAAGATGACATATTGTCTTTAACATGTATACAATTATGTTCATTTTGTTTATATGTACATTTGGATGACATTCCCTACAGGAAAAAAAATCTACAGGAAAAAAGCGTTATCAATGTTCATGCAAATTAATCTATTCAGGGGGATTTAAGTAATCACTTTGACAGCTTGAATTTGGCAATCTTCTAATGAACAGGCAGCAATTGTACTATGTGACTTTGGTGATCAGACACAACACTGCTATTTAGTTGAAGATAGTAAAACTCCAAAACCTTAGATGAAGATTTCTTGAAGAAGTGATGCTAGAATATATTTGTGCAAACCCTTTATCAAGTAACCTTTCTTTACATAACAAAAAACCTGAAAAGTGTCAATGGTTTACGCAGGAAATCACATTACTAAAAGGCTGCCTTTTATCCTGAACAGAATACTACACCAAATTTTCTTAGGTCTTTGTTTATTTCTAGATTCATTATATACTTGTAGATGCAGGGAAAAAAAGGCTTCTAAACATCTGAAATTGTAGGAAAATCTGGATAGATTCCTAACTGAAGCAGAGTCAAACTATCTTTTAGATATATAAATTGTAAAAAAAACACCTAATAATAATTCTCCATTGTTTGTCATATTGTCATTCTTGTAGAGATGAGCAATATGATAGAAATAATTATTTTGTATTGCATGCTGACTCAACAGAATAAATCAGAAGAAGAAACTGTCCTTTATCTTAGGTCATTCTTGGGGTTAATATAGTTACTAGGGGATCTGGAAATAGAATGAGGCTTTATGACTTGTTAGGGTCCTATGCTTGTTTTGCATCAATATATTAGGTCAGAAGCTGACAAATGTGGGATTTGCTATCAGTCATTGTTGCAGAACACAGTGCCCCTGGTAAAACCATTGTTCAAGCTGTTCACTGGTAGTTGTCAGAGGCTTCAAAATTGTCTTGTGCCAAGAAAAAAGAAAAATCGCTATTAATAATAACTGTATTACAATCTTCTTTTTATATATAGGATGGTTAGCTGCAGATTATCATCCTGAGAGTTGTAAACATCAGGATAAAGTGTGGGGTGTTTCAATAAATAGCTATTCTGGACCTGGGAAAAATTTAAGTTAAAATTAGTAGGTGTAGTCAGATATTCCTAGTTTTATATGAATTAACCTATTATATGTATATTACAGTAATGGAAAAGATCACTCCCATCTGTAAAAGACTGAATCCTCATTAAAGGTTTGGCTCACTTAACTACTTTTTGTTGTTGCTGGTTTTTCCGTTAAAAAGAGCACTCAGCCCTTTGAAATTTCAATTTGTTTTCTTTTAATAAAGTGATTTTACTGGCCTCAGACTAGGGTGAAGTGACAGATGCTTCAGCACTGGAACCTTAAATAGCATAATTAGAACAGGGATTCACGTTTGACATTTTTTTCTTTTGTTCTTTAAAAACATCTCTCAAATTTTGTCATTTAGGATCATTTTGTGTCTTCTATACTTCAACTGTGTTTTTATTTAGAAATATTTATAAAAAGAAACAGGCAATAGAAGCTTACAGAATTGCAGAGGAGAATGTTTTGAAATTCATGGTTAGTTGGATGATAGGCCATAATGGAGCTGTTACTGTTGGTGGTGTCAATGCGTACTCAGAATGTAATCCGTGGATTACAAACACAATGGACCATAGCAGATCTCGCTGTATGAATGGCTACTGATATGCATAAAAACCTATCATTCTTCAGATAATTATTTTGTCTAAATTTAGAATGTGAACTGCTGACACTATCAAAAGTACTTTTGGTTGGACATCAGAGTAGAAGATGTTACAGGATTTAGCATGTGTTAGCACTAATTGACTATTATGTCTGTCAAGCAAATAAACCCCCACATAATCGAATTAACAGGGCACGAGAATGAGAGCTGACTTGAATGCAACCATAAGAAAATGTAGCTGGAATATGGGTATTTATGAAGAAACTTTTGTATAAATTTTCTTCATGAACTCTGGTATGAGGTCATGTTTCAGTGTACTTTATTTTAATCTGCATTTTGGATTCTTTGTGTGCAGCAAGCTTCTAAGGAAGAGCTTTCTGAAAAGAGAATTACTTTTCCCTAAAACTGTTCTAAAATTCCTGTATCTTGCTATATTATTTTTGATGGTGGTTTTACACTGATAAATTAAATTGCTACAGGAGTGGGTTTGTGTGCAAAAGGCCATTTCATTTACTATAGTGTGGGATTTTAATTTTTTTTCTTTTTAAAGAAGTAATTTACTTTTAAATTTATTTTTTTACCTAGACATAGGCAATTATATTATTTTGCCAGCTAGATATTTTGAGGAACACACATTTTTTTAGGATGGAAAAAAGAAAATAAAAGAAAATGATAGTAACCTTATAACTGCATTTCTGTGGTATAGAAACCTAACTATTTACCTTAGTGTTAGCTTCAGCAGTAAAACTTCGGTCAGTTGGGCCAACAGAGAAAGTTACGGAGAATATCTGACTTCCTGCCATAAAACTCAGCACGTAACAATAAATGCCAATAATAGTTGTTGTTATTGCTCACTGAAAAGACAGAAAATTATGCTTTCTAAAGGGGACCTTGAGGAGTAAGGACACTAGTGGGTTAGGAAATGAAAACTTGTGAAGGAAGTAAAAAAAAAGGTCAAAATAGAAAGGACTTCTCAGTACAGTGTCAGAGGGTCTTTCCCATTTTCACAAACAAGTATTTTTTATTTCATCCTTCTTATAATAAAATATGGAGCTATGAAACTCATTGAGAATAATAGTCCTTAGAGTGCTAAACTGGAGAATGTTAAAGAAAAGCAGTGAATTTATTTAAATAAATGTGTAAATGCAACAACATACTCCTTTAATTACGCCCTATTCATTAGGAGAAGGTTTTGTAGTTGGATACAGTTATTACAGTAGCATCATAATTTTTTGCCTTGTGTAGGTTACTAAGTTACAGGTGGAAACTTTTACGGCCTCCATTATACAGATTTTGTGCAAACAGAACTTCTATCATCTTTAATGGTAATGTGCATGGGTTTTCAAAGATATAGGATAAAGAAAAAGAAAACCAAAAACCTAGAAATAGTTGGCTGGAGAAGCAAAGTTCTTGAGGAGTCTGTGGAGCTCTAGTCATTAATAGAAGCAGTGTTTTTGAACCATTATGTTTGAGGAATCTGACACTTAAGTAGTTATGAGAGTTTTTTATCAACTGCATAATGATTTAACTTTGGGCAGGCCTCTGAAACAAATAGTACATGCTGAACATGCTCAGGACTTTACTGGGTTCATTAACATAGCCATTCTGGTCTCTGAGAAGCATTATTCATTCTCTTTATTGCCATACCCAACTGTCCTTTCTGTCTTTGCAGAGTCACTTCCACGTCATTCTTGCCCTGTGATTTAATTCTGACAATATGCCATTGGCTGGGCTAGAATATTGACCACCACAAGAGCTCCTTTTCTCATTAATTTTTATTGTCAAGTACATGGATTTTTACAAACACTAGAGATATGGGATCTGATTCACCAATGTTCAGTGGTTTCTACTGTTATTTATGCAAGAACAAAAGTAATATTTAAATTTGGTCCATAAGTGTAAAAGAGGTTCTTCCCTTCCTCTCCCACCTGAAGCCTATTATTCTTGGTCATTAATGGTGATAAACTAATTGCAGCAAAAAGAAAGTTTGATTCTATGCCTGAAATTTATGTCCAGTTGGCCAACTGGTATTACAGCCAGAAGAAAAAAATATTTATTGTTCTTTAATTCAATTAATACTGAAAACTCTAATATTTCACTGGCTTAATGCTTTATCACACTTGTGTTTAAGGAAAGTATAACTTCTGATTCACAAAGTTTATCTCTCTGAAAATCTGAATTTACAGGCATGAAATGTGCAGCATTTCCAGAAACTTACTTAATAGTTTTTACAAAAGTTTAATCAGTCTTCAGGTTAAAAAAACATACTTACTATGTGATTTAACTGTGTCTAGCTTTAACCTCTGACCACTGCTTCCTTTTGTTCCTCTCTCCAATATATTAAATTATTTTCCCTTGTGAAGGTACCTATGCACTCCTGTGATGTCAGCTCACAGTCCTTGTTTCAAGGCAAAGAGAGTGAGCTCTTCTAAGTAATACTTGTGGGTCTTTTGCATGTTAACTCTTGCACTGGTTTTGTTTGGGATAAAGTTAATTTTCTTCATATTAGTTGGTACAGTGCTGTCTTGGATTTGTGACCGGAACAGTGTTGATAATACACCCATGTTTTAGTTATTGCTGAACAGTGCTTATAGTGCTTGGACAGCTGACCAGGTGGATATCCCATACCATATGATGTCATTGTCAGCAATAAAAACTGTGAGAAACAAGGAGGAATTTTGAGGGGTCATTCAGAGTTATGAAATTTGTCTTCCCAAGTAATCATTACACATGATGGAGCCCTGTTTTCCTGGGGATGGCTAAACATCTGCCTGCTGATGGGAAGTGGTGAATGAAGTCCTTACTGTGCTTTGCTTGCATGCGCAGCTTTTGCTTTACATATTAAATTGTCTTTATCTCAGCCTGTGAGTTTTCACACTTTTGCCCTTCTGATTCTCTCCTCCATCCTGCTTGGGGGGAGTGAGCGAGTGGCTGTGTGGGGCTGAGCTGCCTACCAGGATTAAACCATAACAACTGTTTAGACATTCGGTTTTTCATTGCTTTGCAATGGAAAAGCCTTTTTTCATTTGATTTGCATTTTTTTCACATTTAAGCTATTTAAAGGTCACTGTGTTCCCGTATGTGGTATGTGAGCCCGTGTTAGTGGACTGCACTGTTTGTTCCTGGATTTCATGTATGCCTGTATTGGACCACTGTGTTTGGATAGCCTTAATTTGCCTGATGGCCACCTCCAATCATTCTGTCCTCATTGTTATTTATCACTCCGAAAGTCTTGGTGCTACTCAGAGATCTTTTAGCTGTCATTATGTTTTTATTTTTGGATCATTGACAAAATTTTAGCAGAGAGTGAGGCCCAGTACTATCTATCCCTTGCAAAACTAACTATATGACTATATTACGCTGAAATACGATGGTTAGCTAGCCTTTGTTTTCTGTAAATCAACCCATCTTCCCCACAAAATCCCATGTACCTTCAAATAAAAGGAGAAGAGATTCAAACATAGACTGAAATTTATATTGGAAAATTTTCTAAGTATTTAGTCAGGCTGCCAACTCTTTCTCACCCAATAACTGTTTATGTTAATTTTTTTCAACTTTCATTGTTTTTAAAGTTACTTTTTTTTTCTTTCAGCATTGCCTGTTTGGAATGAAATGCGAGATTCTCCATTTCAGCTCATCTAAACATTTACTTTTTGGAGTTCCTGATTGTACATAAACAAAGAATGTATTTAATAGTACTTCAGCATAAAATGTATATTGTTCCTAATGCAATTGCATGAGTTCGCAAACAAACAACTATTGAATATGCTTGTTTATTTTTTATCATAGCAAAAGTATGTGTAATGACAGCACAGAACAGGGTCTGCATAATTGACATTTGGTCTGGGACAATTCAAAGGACAAAGGCATTCCTCAGGAGCATCTGGGAAGTCATCTCCTTGAGCTGGGTTCAAGAGAGAGCAGAAATCTAGCAGACATCATGCTGCATTCTTTTCAATTCTGAATGTCTTTTTAAAAGGGACTCCTGTGAGGCACTTAATAGTGCCCTACAGGACTTCAGACCTGCAAAGTGAGTATGCTCACATTTATAAGATAAAAGTAAGATTTTAAAGACAGTTATTGAATAGTGAGCATAAACTCAGGTTTGAAAAAAAAAAGAAGTATTTCCATTTCCAGTCCCAAGTGCCATCTTGCCTTTAGGGTATTTTGCATTCCTGGAATGCTAGTAACAGTGAGACCACAGCTACAGTAAAAAAATGCACTGGGGGAAAAAGAAAAAAAAAGAAAACCCCCAAAACCTGCATGATTCTGATGCAAATACTATTGTAATTTTATGTTTTACAGGCAAAGTAACCATGAATGTTTAAATGAATTAAGGGTCTTAATATTCATTAATACTAAACAGTACCTGCTCCAAAGTGAGTTCTATGTCAAAACCAGACCATATCAAATACTGATAAGTCGTATTACACAACCTTGTGATATCATAATATGGAAGATTTATAATGAATTACTTCAGACTGCTGTGTCATGAAATAAAATGAGATCATCAACTAACAGAAAGTAAAGCATCATGCAATGAATATGTACATAATATTGTAGTTTCCTGTTGATTTCTTATGATAATAAAATATTAATTACAAAATTGGATGGGAACTCTCAATGGCAATGATGCTATTTTCTTTAAAAAAAAAATACTTTTTTAAACAGAAAAATATTTTAATAAATAGTGTCCAGACACCTGTAAAATGAATTTCCTAGCTTTTGCCTTCCAATTTAGAATCAAAACGTGATAGTTAACTGTAGATGTACAGAGAGAGTAAAGAAGTAAGAGAGGCTTAGGCAAAACAATTGACATGACTTGAACTAGGGGCCATAAAAAAAGAGTCATATACTATGAATCAGAGCTCTACAAGCTTGGAAAAAAATCACAGCAAAGCTCACACATCCACTGACATTGTATGCGCAGAGTGATTCCTATGAGACATTTCATTATATTCACAGATGACCTCTATTACTGTGCTCTTTCTTGACAATTCTGCAGGGAAAGAACATTCCAGAATGATATGAAATTGCAAGCAGAAGAATATATAAAAAAAAGGAAGTTGAAAATAATACTCACAACTCCACAGCTATGTGGACCATTGGTCAAATGGTCATTATCTGTCAGCAAAGTGCTTTTGGAAATACCTCATTTGGTATCACAGCCCACCAGCAAAATATCCTCAGTTACAAATAAGGGAAAATAAACCACAATATATTGTTCTTTTTAAAGGATTATGAGAAAAAATACATAGGATGATTTTTAATTCCAGTTTAGCAAGGGTTTTTATCCCAGATTTCAAATCAAAATTTCCTTGAAAAGACAGTGCCTCCACAAAAAAGAAAGAAGGAAGGAAAGAAGGAAAGAAAGAAAGAAGGAAAGAAGGAAAGAAGGAAAGAAGGAAAGAAAGAAGAGTACTCAGTATTTTAAAAGATTAAGTCTTTTTTTATGGACAATATTGTGTTTAGACTAGATTAAATGATCCCCCTTGTAAACTGTCTTGCGGCCATGCATATTTGTTGTAAAATTTACATAGGATCAGCAGTAAATTCCCTTTCTAGTAAATCCCAAACAAAAACAAAACAGAAACAAACCAAAACCTATCAGCCCACACCAGTTCATTTGTAAAGAGAAACTTGTATTCTGATGTGTCAGCTAACAAATAGTGGAGAATTGTTGCACCAAATACATTTAGAGAGGACTCAATTTTATCAGAGAATAAAGATAATTGTTTGAAGTTATTTAATATCTTGAATGAAAATTCCTTCTTATCTAAAGTGAACTATTCTAACTCTGTGTTTCATCCTTGCTGAGGAATCTAACAAAGGGTGGACAAAAATGCCCTTTGTCCTACTCCAGTCCTGTCCATGCTTTCCAGTGGAAACTGTATTTCCCCTTGTTCCCTTTATTGCAAAGCCCTCTGCAAGTGTATTTGACCTTCCTTCTCCTTCTATGAAAAGAAAAGGCTTTGTTAAAATTTTCTGAATAAAGAAAAAAGAATCATTATTGTTATGACATGAGGAAAGTTATTGGACAACATTCGTATTGTCTAAATTTAGTCTGGTGAAATACCAGGTTACTTTCACTAGACTCCTTTTTAATATGTTTTTCTATATTCAATAGAGAAAGCGAATGTCCTCTACAGAGGAATTCAGAGCCACAGTACACTAGAGAGAAAGACCACCTGTAATTCAAAGAAAATAATTTTACACAGAAATAGTGTCCTATCGAGCTGATGATTTACAATATGATAATACGAGTTACCAAGTCACTAATCAGGGGTGATCAGAATTCGAAGTCTGGCAAACTAAGTTTGCCTTCCCCATGAAGAAATAATACTGTACCACTTTGCAAAATGCATCATGGCAGTGGGAAATAGAGAGAAACAAGAGAAACCATTTGTTATGGAGAAATGACAATGTCCATGCAGATCCCTAGCTGTAATATTATAAGCATATAATCATTGGCAATAGCAGTTTTAATCTTCCTTTATGCTTGATCTGCATTAGATACGAATTGTCAACTGACAGGTCCTAGCTCTTTAGTTCGAACTGAGGAGACTCAAAGTGTGGAGCCTGCCATTCAGTGCCTATGGTTGGTTGAGATAATGCACACAGTGGAGAAGAGTGCTGAGGGTATAATTTCTTTATACAGTTCTCTATCCCTAATTAGCACTCCAAGCCCCCTATGCTCTTTCACAGAGTGACAGAAAGGAAAAGAAAACCATCAGGCCATTCTGCTTTCCTTAGATTCCTGCTACGTAAGATGTCAGTGACAGAAGGGCTTCTCCTGAAGGTGCCATTTCTCACAGCTGTAGATTCAAATAGTTTATAGATTAAGTCAGAAACTGAAAAAAGAAGAAGTCCATTTACTTTTGAACTCATCTTATTGCACACTTGAAAATCTCTTCTTCCTTTAGTTGGTTAGATGTTTTCCCTTTTTCTTATACTGGCAAACGTTCAAGGGCAAGCAGCCTGACATATGAAAAAAATCCAAATTGACAGACATACTACAAATCTGCAACTCAGCTGGTGAAAATAGAGAATATGAACTGAAACTCACCCTGGGAAGAAAATCTTGACCCAACACTGGGAAAAAGAGCAAGCCAAGCAATTTCAAAATTAAGGGATCAAGGTGAACTTGGTCATTTGATCGTTTTCCTTGAAGCAGTGCCAAATATTTGAAGGCAAATTGGATTTGCGGCAAGGAACTTCAGCACATCAGGTAGAATATGAGCCTGGTTTGAAGAAAAAAAATCTATGATGAGGTGGAAAAACATCAGATGAGATCCTCACCCTTGATAACGTTTCTTTGAACAGCTCAGGTTTCTCAGAGGAACTGCTAAATTATTCTGACTAAGCATCTGAATACCACTTCAGCAAGGGAGAGGCAATGTAGCTGCTTAGCTACATGCATATATTAGCTGTCTTAAGGGACTGTACAGCACACACGCATCATTTATTGGGTAGTCTGTCTGAGACATCAGTAGTGTTCCAACTAGTGTTTTAATCTTACCATCTACAGTAACTAAAATACCACTAGTATCTGCTCCGGAGTCATTTAAGCCTAAAGAATAGTGAAAAGAAGATGATGCACCAATAGCATAGTTTTTCTGTTATATTTTGCCCCCAAACACCCTGACTAGGGTTTTTTTTTTTGTGAAAGGAAAAGTAGTGACTATCTAAAGGAAATTTAAACACTGCATTGCTAAAGTTTTCCTTGTTTTTTTTCTCTTTTTTTTTTCTTTTTCTTTTAGCCTGGGATTTTATGTGAAAGAACATACCACAACAATATGCATCTCTCAAAGTCTGCATGATATTGTTTAAAAGCAGATGAAGTATCTAATTTTAATTGTTCATACTAGCTTAGATCCCAATAAATAAAGAAAATTTCGATGAAACCGTTAAAATGGGAACCGCATGTTATAAATTATAGTTTTCTCACACATGGTTTAATGGGCATGGTGGTGTTGAGTTGATGGTTGGACCTGATGATCTTACAGGTCTTTTCCAACCTTAGTGATTCTGTGATTCTGTGATTCTGTGACTTTCACAGTGTAATACTGAGAAATCCTGAGTGATTGGCGCAGGACAGTTAAGTGTCTCTGAGTACTTGCTGTAAACAGCCTCATGCTTCTAGAATAATGTTCCTAGGTCAAGTTGACTATTTGGTCTCTTGCCTCTTTCTGGAGCACTTCTGCCTCCCTCCATATTTCCAGCTTGATACCTCTCTCAGGAATTTACTGTATTTCCTTAAGCACAAGGATTTTGCATGGTTGTTGAGCAGCTCCTCACGCTCATTAATAACTTTGAGACAGAAAGGAACTAAAAAGAGAAAGTGGCAGCAACATTTTGGCAGGAGGTCATTCCCTTCTTGATCTGGTTTTAAGGGGACAGTGACGGTAGTTCTGTGAATACCTTGGTGTGCTCATTACTTAAAGAAGTGGAAATTCACATTAAGTAGGACTGGATGAAGGAGGAGGAATAAGCTGTCATGAAGGAGAACCTCATCTGGTGCTTTTCCACTGGTCTGGTTTCCAAAGATTCCCCTTGCTTTCAGGAGCCTGGACACAGCAAACCCTGCCTTGCCAGATATTCTTGTTGCCTGTTAGCCATTCCTGGTGGCCATTTCATGCACTCGTATGCAGGGCATACCAGTCTCACATTACAGTCCCTGCTTTCCATGCTCCTAATGAAACGGCTCTGTCGGCTAGCAGCCCCCCATGTTACTCAGCATGGTTGCTGGTTTGATAACCTCTCCCCTGGAGAAGTAATTTATGGTTATCCAAAACTGCCTTCTCCCTTCCAGAGAATAAAAAGAGAGAACAAAAATTTTGGAATGTACTTTATGTGATACACAAGAGATGGAAGGAATTTCACAACAGATGGACTTGTGCACTTATTTCCTCATTAACCATCTAAAATTAAAAATTTGCTCTACTACCTATTCCATAATCTTACATATACAATACACTGAAAATGGAAAAAAGATATTTTAAAAAAAAAAAAAATAAGCAATAATAGAACTGCTTTTAAAGGCTCTTCAGATTATTTAGTACATATCACTGAAAAAAAACCAACCCAGGAAAACACACACAGGTATTGTGAACACTATTATTACTGTAGTACTCATCAAAAGAATAATCTCATTGTTAATAATACTTATGTTATACCCTTGAAACTCCTTTTGGTAGGACTAAATTTCTGCACTTGAGATACTCATCTCTATCTTTCTTAAACAGCTGAGAAAGGACCAAGACATTATCAAGAGATTTGACATAAAATAGCAAGATTACACTTACTCCTTCCAAAAACTGTCTAGTTATACCTCAATATTTCTGTTAAGCAGTTGTTAGAAAAGTTGAAAAATGTGCTTCATGAAAGGGACTTTTCCTTAGAGGAACTCATATAGTAAATAAACAGGAAATTCCATTAAGTAGAATAAAGATAAGAGATAAATATAGCAGATAATAGTCAATGAAAATTAGAAATTTAGTTTGAATTCGTGATCTAGATAACTTTCAAAACCTGAGAGAGAGAAATACTCTCACAGGTCATGATTCCTTCCATTAATTTCCTTTACGATGAACTGTCATCTGCAAGTGTCCATGACAAGTTTTAGTTAGATCTCTAATTTTAGGTGTCTTAAGTTAGCTACAGTAGATCTCACCTCAAACCAAAGAGATGCCTGCATGATCACCTCTTCTGAATGCCAGGAATGAGATGCTTTTCTGAATGCCCTGGGAATGAGATCTAACCTACACAGACTGTTAGCCTTTAATATACCAAATGCTATTCTTTAGAACAGTTTAAATACATATTATTAAAATCCCCTGTAAAAGAGACACTAGCAAAGTAAACCTTAGTACAAACAGCTGCAAATTTACCCAGCTGCACCAGAACTAAGGTTTCCCATGGGTGTTTTTCTCTTGGTGACAATAACACATGGACATTATAGTATATGTTTGATGATACTAATTTGGACCTCCTAGCTGACCTATCTCAAAAAATGGCACTGTTATTTAGTAGCAAATCTTTTGGTAAAATCAGAAATTCAAGACAAGTTTTCATCTCTTGAGAAAATATATAGCACACAGAACACAGAAATTAGAGGATATAAATTTGTTTCTGTCTGTTGATGTCTCCTTTTAAAGCCTTCTAAACTAAGATAAACTAACCAGGGTCATCTAAAACACCATGAAATGTCTTCTTGAATAGCAGGAAAAAAATGAAGTTGTGGACTGAGAATAAAAAAAAATAATGTGGTAAATAACTGGTAGAAGAATTTGACATTACTGTGAGTGTGAATTTATTCCCTCTCACATGAAGATTAAATCTAGGAAATATCCTGGGAGAGGAACAGAGATTTGTGTAACAGTTTTATGGTCATAATGTGTCTAGAAAGAAAGATTAACTGAAATGTTGACAAAATGCTGGATCCATATGAATTCTTTCCAAATATTTATTAGGTATGAAAGAACAGGAGACATGGACAAGTAATTTCCCAAGGTTTTTTGATCACTCACTGAGAAGCTAAGAACTAATACAGGGGATGCACGATTGTTACAATATTGTTACACAATGTTACAAACCCAAAAAATATAAAGAGACATGGAAACTTCAGTATAGTAGTGCAGGATGCATCATACACATAGAGATACATTCAGCCCTCAGAGGTGAACCTCCAGTCACAATGCAGATGGCTGTCATGGATTTCTCAGGAGCTAAATCCAATTTTGAAGCTGAAAGAGGAATTGAAACTCAAAAAAATAACAGAAAAGCCTATTACACAAAATTGTCTGTTATTGACTGATTTAGAAAACAATAAATAAAAATTAGGCAGGTTATCAGGATTATAAAACTACTTACTTTGTGGCAAAAAAGGAGGTTGATTTATGCAATTGCAAATCTTACAGGAAACTATTAAAGTATGCTGAATATCCAAGATAAAAAGGGAATAGCGAGAGAATGTACCAAAAAGACAGAGGCTTATATGAATGTTTAGAATTGCATGAAGGTTTTTTGAGTTTATGTTGAATATAAATATCAGAAATGTGGGAGGGCACATAGTGGGCAAAGAAGTAGAATGGTATGAGCTTTAAGTCTGGTTTGTTTTGTGAACTTTGCTGAAATATTTAACCTTCCCAAATCTCTCTTTTCCATTCTGTAAGAACAGACTATCCGATCCTCATGAGTATTGAGAGGCTTAATTTAATTTTGTCAAATCCTTTTAAGTCTTTGGATAAAAAACATTACATGTGAGTACTGCCAACTTTAATTTTTTTTAATTACTATTAACAATGGTTGTTTTCTCCTTAGGTTCAGCTTCTGGAGTCATGGGATTATTTGAAAATACCAGTTTTCATTAAAAAAAAATATTGTTTCTAGTGAGAAAACACATCAGAAATAATTATCATAGAATCACAGAATCATAGAATGGTTTGGGTTGGAAGGGGCCTTCAAGATCATCTAGTTCCAACCCCCCTTGTGGGCAGGGACACCTTCCACTAGAGTGGGTTGCTCAAAGCACCGTCCAACCAATTGTTGTAGTTCACTAGAAAGGTAACTATCCTCTGGTTTTGTTTTGTTTTGCTATTGGTCCACAAATAATTCAACATTGTACACACCCTGGAGCACTTCTAAAGGAGGAAAGTTCGTGAGTAGTGCTTAGAGCTTTCTCCTTGGATGTAGGAACTACTGTTACGAGCATGGTGTTCCTGTCTCCTCAGCATGAGCAGTTTTAGAAGATCATCAGTTTTGGCTTTTTTTGTTTGTCTCTTTTTGTTTTGTTTTTAATTGTTGGTTAGTTTTTTATGGGTTATACTTTAGAATAGAAGAATAAGTCTTGTTTCCTCAAAGACAGTATTTGAGATACTATATGTTGAGTGGCTAGAAGCAGTTGCCAAGACCCGAAAAGCCATAGATTCAACGATGGGAGAAATCCTAGTAACACCTTTGCATTCAGTGTTCCCTATTTATTGCAGCAGTATGCAGATTCTTTTATATGCCTTTTTGTAGTGCTTACCTCTCTCCATGCAATTTGCATCGAGTTTGGGATATTTTCTTTAAGCTATGGATATTCTCTTGGGAAACAGGTGCTGAGAAAGTGCTTCTTATAATATCTGAATTAGAGACACCAAGACACATATCTGATTTCATTTGAAATTTCCCATGCAGTCTCTATTGATTCAGGAATGATAAAGAGGGTAGGGGGATTACCATTATTGTAAATATTAAGAGCCAGATTCATCCTTTAACACACATAACCTCTTGGCTTCAGAGCAAGTTGCCTATGCATTTCAGTGGTCAAGAATTTGCCTAAGGAACAGAAAAGCATTTTTAGCATCATCTGAGGGCATATTAGGTAGAAGTACTTGGATGAAACTGAGTAGCAAAATGCTGGATGAATATCAGCAGAAATAGCTCTGTAAGTCTTAAGAAGAAGAGGGAAAGGATCATGTAAAAGTAGACTGGACAAATTATTCAGATACAGTATGGGCAAAAAAAACAGTGCTAGGATAAAAATAGAGCAGATGACATAATTTGTGCCTTTGATTGCTAATGTCTGTGATTCTTATAGTCAAGGATAATATAAAGCAAAATCAACAAACAAATACTAGCATGTATAAATGGAGTATAACAAAAACATTTAAACTTCCTCATATACTTTAAGCTTTGCCAGTTTTAATGCTAGAATAGACCCAATAAAAATTAGAGAGCAACTGTCTCTTTTTTTTGCAGAAAGATGATTCAAATTTTCCATTACACTCTTTAATCAGATCTACTGTAAATCACAAAGAAATTATGAGATTTCATTTTGGCTGTATCATAAAAGTGCTAAGTAAGGATCCACAGGACAGAAGCAGAATACATTTGGGAAAGCTCTAATATCTAATACAGGAAGACAGGTTCTTCTTTTTTTTTTTTTTTTTTTTTTTTAACTAAATCAGAGCAGGACAAAAGCTCTGACAGAGTGAATGGGAATAGAGAAAGTGAATTAGAAATGCTGTAAAGGAGAGAAAAAAAGGTACTGAAAGCACACAGGAAATATCAGTCAGAAATTTTAGCAAGAAGGGAAGCAAAATACCTAATCTAACACAAAAGGTGAGGACAGATAAAAAGGGTAAGTATTAGAGAGGTGGTTGGCTACAACAGAGTCTATTACACCTTAAGCAAAAAAAGAAATTACATTAAGTTTTACAGTAGCTGTCATTAGATAATAGAGTGGTGCCTGGTTTTCATTCCCTCAAGCTACAGTGCTGTAACCTGACTAGATACCACCATCACACAGCAAGGGAATCTTGAAACTCATACAGGTATTATTTTTTTACCAAATCAGAAATGTTAAATTGAACAGAGAGGAAAAGAAAAATCCTTATTGAAGTTCAGGTCAGAAACTGCAATGAATTGGTCCCCTTCCCCCACAAGAAAACCAGTGAAGGATCAAGATCTTGCAGATAAACTGTACCATGTAAAATTGTACATGCACACATAGTAATCAAAAGATACGGTTGCATAGATCATGTAAGAAGAATGGCCTTCAGGTGCAGAAAGAATACAGTTCACTTCCACTGGGCAATCAACAGGTCCTTTCCATGACACAAACCTTATATAACCATCAGTACTGTAGATATATATATTAAACATATTTAAGCAAATAAATTCATCAAAACTATATGTTAATTGGCCAAAGATGTACAGAGAGCATAAAAGTATAATCAATGCAGTTAAAATAAAAAGTCCTATAGATTCAACATATAAAAATTGAATTCACTTTTGGAATCTTAACATCATGAAATTTATCCCTTGTGATTTACCTATGAAACTTTAAGATCTGTACTGCTTTAGAATTTCTGCATTTATTTTGGTTAAATTATTATTTTCCTTTTATAATGGAGGAAGAAATATGAAGTTGCTTGAATTGCCTGTTTACTTGAATTTAGAATTTCACAATAGCTCCCTAGAGTTATCAAATGACTTAAATAATTCCTTTCAACTATATTGTTTTTTTGGCTTAAAATGGCATTAAATATTTTCATGCTTTTTGGGGGCGGGGGGGGGGGGGGCTCTATTTTTCACAAGAGAAAATTTTTCAGGTTTTGTACACAATGAAAGGCTAGGATGACCAGATTATTTAGAAAACAGCAAAACCACAATAAGTAAAATTGCAAGATTCTGTTGCAAGGGCACCTTGATCAAATTTCTTACTTCCTTTCTGAGAATTATTTCCTTTTGGGATGGTAAGAAATTATTCTTGCCAAAGATTTTATTTCCCTAGACTCCGTTGTATTCCAAAGAATTAATTAATTTATGGAATAGATATGGTCGCATTTTATTGTTTTCATTCTTGCTATCACATAAAGGCTTTTTAAAGAAACAAGTGATTTCTAGAGAGCCCTTTAACTCACCAGACAAAAACAGGTAGCCTACAATAGAAAAGTTCAAGTTGCAAAATGTTTGTTTTCAACAGAGACCACTGGAGGTTACTAAGTTTACCATGGCAAGAAATGCTTTCTGAATCTCTTAATTCTAGATGAGAACAACTCTTTTCATGAAATTAGAGCGTAGACATGTGAAGTTTTATTACTGTTTGAAGAAGTCCTCTTTTCTTTCCCTCTTCACCTTTCATTCATTCAGTTTAGCGTTGTCATAGAAGCATCTGGTCTGGCATTCAACACAAGCAGCAGACTCAGAAGGAGTGTTAAAGAAAAAGAGAGTTATTCTTAAAGCAGAAACAGAAACATTCTCTGCAGGTCAGATCCACTTCTGAAGGTTCCTTCCTTTCTTCTTCCCTCCATCTCCTACCCATTCATGAGGAATGCCGAATAAACCATTACAGTATTAAATTCAGATAATTTCTGCCCGCAGGGATATGAAGCCTAAATTCAATAATTGTTTTTATCATATATTTTTTTCATCTTTTTTCACCAAATTGATGACTAGTTTGTACATTCAAAATTCAAAGACAATAAAAATTACACTGTAGTTCAGCCAGAGGGAATAGGCCTACTGCAGCAATTATTGAGCTGAATTTTATGGTTAGGAGGACAGATTGCATCATGATGACAGTCCCTTCTGACCATGGAACTAAGGTTTCATTGCAGATAGTATAACAGATATTCCTCAGGCTATGCTGAAGCTATTAGTCTCTGTCTTTCCATGATATAATGCAATCAGTATCAATATTTAAGTTTGTTTTGTTTCTTCTTGTTTCCCTAAGGATTCTCTGTCTGCAACACTCTACTCACATTTAATGTTTATACATTCTTCTCTGCTTGGATACCTGGTATCCCTTTTAGGATAATGGATCTCTTGCAATCAACTCACATCAGACCACCCAGACAGCTCCTTCTCCTCAAATCTGCATCCTCCCAATTGTCTATTATCATATTAGTTAGAGCCTTACAGGTTGTGTTTCATGGGATGAACTATCATACTTCCAGATTATTTTTAACTATTTTTAACTATCATAGACATTTTCCTACGTTTACATTTTACTAAATAAGTATGCTTAAATAATAATTATTTGTGTATTTAGAGCTAATTTAGCTTTTAATTTGCTAATTTATTCCTAAGGTATCTTGAGAAAGCAATAGTATATACAAGATTGTTTCTTACTTTATATGTACCTTATAGTTGGCAAAGATTTGTGCACGCCTAATGAAAACCACCTCGAGTGAGCTATAATTTATATTGCTGTGATTTACAGTCAAATGTTCCATTTTCATGAGAATTTGAGGGAAGCTCCGTGCAGTTCTAATGTATTTACAAGGCATATATGTGTGCCAAAAGATTTTCGTGTGATTCTATTCTTACAGACTCTGTGATTGCATGACAGGGGCATTTCTGAAAATATTTTTTGAAGCTTTATTTACATGCTTTACAATCTCCAGATTTTAACTTTTTTGCTAATTGACTAATCCATTCAAAATCTTCAATTATAGCACTTGGTCTAGATTCACTTGAAAAGCTCACCAAACTGGTCATATAAGGTCTTTTCTTCACAGTATTTAAAAGTGTGCAGATAAATGAAAAGTAATTCCAAAAGTAATTCCACTTATCTACAGACTGTACCTCTGTCCCTCCCCAAATACGTGGTATCATATATCGGATTAATGCCAGCGGCAGCATAGTGAATGTGGATTCATGGTTAGTGCTGCAGTAACAAAAACTGTTGAGTTGACAAATGCGTTACCTAATTGAGAGTGCTTTATTATTAAGTACATTATTCGTTATATCGTAGTTCAGTTGCTTCTGGATCTTCAACAGGCCCCATTCTGTTAAATCCTGACCTGATTTAGAGTGGCATCTAAGTTAAAAGTAGAGTTGAGGACTGAATTTTTCATTTCAAAGGAGATTTAAGATAATATTCTGTTCTTCTTCACTGTGAGAAAAACAACCAACCAAACCAGAAATGTTCAGTGTGCCAAAACTCTGAGCCATTCCCTTTCACTTTAAATTTCAATTTCTTAGGAAAAAAAAACCCAAAGCAAAATGTTTTGTTCTAGACCTGCCTTTTAGAAATATCACAACTGTTTATTCTGTGTTTATCTTAAAAAAATTACTTTTAAAGGAACATAAAGGGGGTTTTATTTGTTTGTTTTTTTGTCCTTCTGTGTTTATTGAAGGAATAAAATACTAGATTTGTTGTTGTAGGTGGAGAAATCATTTTCCTAAAATATGTGAAAAAGGGTAAATATTTTATTGTGCATTTAACTGTATGAAGTGTGTAGTAAATGTTGGAATATGATATTTTCAATGTAATATACCATGTACAATGATTGCTCAGAAAGAAAATTGGGTAGGAATTAGCTTATAAAAGTAATCAGAGGTTAAAGTACAAAAATCCATGGAATTATAGGATTACAAAGAAATAGAAACAAAAACGAAAATAAAATAGTATGTGACAAAAATGAGAGAGAGTGACAAAGACAACCTTATGATACTGCTAGAGACTGCAAAAAAATTTTGAGGTAGATATTTTCTATGTGCAATATACAGCAAAGTCTTTTGGGACACCATAATAAAATAGAATAAGCAGTCATGAAAAGGTTTGTGACTCAGTGGGCATATTTTCAGCAGGTAGAGAGATTCCATAGATCATTAATCAGTCATTAATGGAATAGATTGAAATATCTTCATTTTAACAGATGCCAGAATAGATGAGGGAAGAAGTCTTCTCTGATGACTCAGCTAAGTATCATTGCTTTGATTCTTCTGAGTGCATCTTATATCCTTCAAGGCTTATTAACTGCCTCATCATGAGCTGAAACAGTTTCTAACACTATAGCATGATTTGTGCTGCCTGAAACTCAACTCTGAATTGTGATGTCCATTGAAATGTGCATTAAAATGGAACTAGAATTCAGCGAACCCCCTGAGAGTATTTCTGTTGGTTTCTGCATGCTTCAGAGTGGATACGCACTTGTCTCTGCATATGAAGAGAGAATACGCTCTTACAATAGCACCGTTACCATAAAGGCAGAATGGCCCAGAAGTTAGAGAATAAGCTTAGGCTTCAATTGCCACTTTTACTCCTTATTTTTTCATTACCTTTCTGTGTTACTCAGGCTTATTTCTAGCAAAGGAGACAGTGACCCACCCCAGTGAACTGTCACTACTGCTTCTGGAGCTCCATAGCTGCTTCATAGGAGCACTAACTTTTCCCAGTGGCGAAGTTAACAAGGTCTGTGAATTTATGTCTGCACTATTGGTTAAAACCCAAGCGGAAGAGGAAATGCCTGAATCATTTACATTGCCTGAGAAGTACTGGACATCTTTTCAAATGAAAAGGGCCAAGGAGCCTGTTACACAGAGTCCTGATCATACAACCAGTAGTGCCTTTGTCGAGCAATTAGAATACAACGGTTGCCTGTAACATAACTGAAATGAGACAGCTTCTGTCATACGAAAAATGTACCTGCATGTTAAATGACTCCAATGGACATACACATTCATATCCTCTGGACTGATGTGTGTGTAGCGGAAGGGGTAGGTGCATTTGAATAACATAACAGATGCACTTCACAACTGCCTTCATGGATGTACTTTGTGTCAAGGAAAGAGGCAGGAGTTGAAGCTCGCTCTTTTTTCTCATGTTGCCTTTCGGTTCACTTAAGCATGTGGATAACTGTCCAGTTTGCTGGCTTTTCTGACTCCAGCTCTCTTAAGCCCCTAACTATACCTGTGCATTGAATAGGCATCCATAGTATTCCTAACTCCTAACACTGTGGCTAGATTGGGTCCGGACACCTTAGTCTTACACCAGTAATGTAATGGTTTTAGTAACTTCTTACCTTACAGGCATTCACTTAGGCAACATTTGTTAACATGAGGTGGTGAAATGGAAGCTATATTTAGTACATCTGGCAGATATACTTTTATTCTTAAAGTTTAAATGTTGGCTTCCAAGTGCTAAGGAAAAAAAAAAAACAAAACAGGTGTTCAAATGAACCTGTGAGAGACATGGGTATAAATTCCGTTCCACTAATTAATTTTAGTGCACACTACCAGCACAGAGCTCTTAATATTAACTTGCAAGATGCTCAGTTTACATTTACTGCTTGTGAAAAATCAAGCAGATACATAGAAAAAAATAACTTGATTGTTCCATTGCAAGCTGTCAATCAAGTCAAAGCTTGATAGTGACATATAAGCCCACCTAACAAGAAAAATCAAAAAGATTTTATACATATAACATATAAGCAAGTCACCAAGGACTAACTGGAGTCTCTCTACAGCACCTAAATTGAGCTGTTTACGCTTCTGCTGCTAGATACATTCTTATCACAGCTATCATTTTTAATGCAATGAAAAAAGCCAGTTTCAATCTGTTTGACAGGAAAATAGATTTATTATAACAGAGTAGTTGGAGAGCAAACTCGTCAAATATAGTTTAGAATGAAGCTTGCACTTTAGCTGATTTGTCAATAATTATAAAATTACTGATTAGTGTAAGATGTGAGCTGGATCACCTTATTGCCTGAGTATCTGGTACTAAAAAGAAAAAAGGGGGAAAAAAAAGAGTACAGTTTTTTTCATATCCATCATACTTTTGACAGCCCAGCTGGAGATTAATGAAAGGTTTACACAGGAATAGCTCTTTATGATTACAAGCAAAACAGAGAACAACAGTTATGGAATAGATCAACTAGCTTGTGTAATGGTAGCCATGCTCTACAAGATCTTCTCTGCCGGTTACTTAAAGACCCACAGCAGTTTATAGAACAATGGACTAGATTATTTATTTGGCATTGTTGTTGCTGGTATAGTTTTTTAACACTATAATACTATGCCACACTCTCATTTCCTTCCAAATCACTGAATTTTTTCATTCATTTCAATGGGATTTGAATGGTCCCTTTAATAAAGGAGGTGACTACTGTGATCACCTTTGTGGTCACAGATTTTAATTCCTCCTCAGCTGGTAGTGATGAATGCTTTCATAATCAAATTGTCCCGAATGTCAGAAGAGGCATCTATAATAAACAAGTATGACATGAGAAACCAGCGAAAGAAGCCTTCTCAAGGATTCCTGCAACAGCTGCAGATTTGTCTTCTCCCTCCTTTCCCTGTTTGTCCCTCAGTCTTCAGCCAGTCAATGCTTCTCACCTCCCCATACATATAAACTCTTGTCACCCCTTAGGAGAGGGTTAGGTTCACCTCAGTAGTGAGTTGGGGTGACCCAGACCTGAAAATCAAGAAATTAGTCTTGTTCATGAGTCCAGCTTTCAGAGCCACTCTGATCTCAGAGTTGTTTGCCATGTGGGAGACAAACACAGCCTTTCTTTTCAGTTTAGGTCTGCTCAGTCTGTTGAGTGCAGTGAAAACTGGTCCGAAGCTCCTAACTTTCCACAGACAATATGTAGAGAAGGGATATGCCAGAATTTCAATTTCAGGAGCTAGTCCTAAGCTCTGTTGCTGTTTTCCTCTTTATTTCCCGAATTCAAAATGGTAATGAACCATCTTTAACAGTATGCTTGTGCCAGATCAAAGTTTCAAAGTTTCTAGTGGGAAATATTCTCTCCTTTTGTTTTTCCGGTTTCATCCTTTTTTTTTTTCTTTTTTTTTTTTTTTTTTCTCTTCAGCTGCTTAATATCATCTTAGAAGACTTCTAGACTTACCTTTCACCATACTTTTACTACTTGTTTGTAGCATTTGAACAGACTGCCTCTTCCAATTCCTAATACTGTCTTACATCAGAGAATCCCGGTGGAAGAATTTTATCATCAAATATTTTATAATACGCAAGTCCAGGAATATAAAGCTATCCGTGATTTCATTTTGAGCTCCATTTTGCTGAGAAAATATTGAAACCTTTGCTTCTGACTCTTTTTGTTTAAATTATTTCTTTTAAAATACCTGCAATTTTCTTAGAACTTCTAAATATTATAGAATCCCCAACTATAAAATAATCCCATCATAAAAAGTATCATTCCATTTACAGAATCTTTCTGTACTGTTCTTTGTCAAGACAAAACAAAACATTACACCTCAATTATCAAATAATGCTCCCTCTTCCACTTCCCATGAAAGCTTTTTCCTAAACCGATCAACATTTCAGACTTTGTATTTTCCACTTACTTTGTCATACGTTCATTCATTCATTCATTCGGTCCTTCCCACCCAGCACTACAAGACCCTCTGTGTGTATACAACAGAACATTGTGGTCTGCCGGGTCCTGCACTTTGGCCACAACAACCCCATGCAACGCTACAGGCTTGGGGAAGAGTGGCTGGAAAGCTGCCCCACAGAAAAGGACCTGGGGATGTTGGTTGACAGCTGGCTGAATATGAGCCAGCAGTGTGCCCAGGTGGCCAAGAAGGCCAACGGCATCCTGGCCTCTATCAGAAACAGTGTGGCCAACAGGAGTAGGGAGGTGATCGTGCCCCTGTACTCGGCGCTGGTGAGGCCGCACCTCGAATCCTGTGTTCAGTTTTGGGCCCCTCACTACAAGAAGGACATTGAGGTGATGGAGCGTGTCCAGAGAAGGGCGATGAAACTGGTGAGGGGTCTGGAGCACAAGTCTTATGAGGAGCGGCTGAGGGAGCTGGGGTTTTTTAGCCTGGAGAAGAGGAGGCTGAGGGGAGACCTTATCGCTCTCTACAATTACCTGAAAGGAGGTTGCAGAGAGGTGGGTGTTGGTCTCTTCTCCCAAGTGACTAGTGGCAGGACAAGAGGAAATGGCCTCAAGTTGCGCCAGGGGAGGTTTAGGCTGGATATTAGGAAAAATTTCTTTCCTGAGAGAGTGGTGAGGCACTGGAATAAGGTGCCCAGGGAAGTGGTGGAGTCACCCTCACTGGAGGTATTCAAGGAACGTGTGGACGAGGCATTGTGGAACAGGGTTTAATGGGTGTTAGTTGATGGTTGGACTTGATGACCTTACAGGTCTTTTCCAACCTTAGTGATTCTGTGATTCTGTCAGCTGATTCACTCTCTAGGTGTCATTGAAGTGTTGACTAGAAAGTCTAAACATCCAACATGGATCTAGACCTCTGAATGTAGATAGATATCTTAATATCAAACTGGATCTTACCCCAGGGCTTTGTGCATAGTGTTTAATGTTGTTTGAGCTGTCATTTGGGCAGTTAGTACAGACACCCTCCAAGGCTAGCAAATATGAGAGAGGAATCATATGGGACTGTTTCCACCTGTAGCAGCAGCTGGAGGCCATGTGGTAAACCCAGAGCATATCAAAGGTCACAGGGTACCTACATGCAGGGAGCTGAGTCAATTCCCTCATCGATAGCATCATTTGGGTCAATTCAGTTGCCTAAACTTGTGCTTCTGGCATTTAAAAGGGCGTAAGGTATGTCACCTGGATTTCATCTGCCAGCACAGAAAAGTGCATATGTCCATAGGTATTCAGTCTTTTTATCCTCATAGCTGAGAAACAGCCCATTACTCTGACATGTGGCAAAGCAAAGAAATAAGAATTCACTGGTGCAACCATACTTTCAAAAATGGGCTCATCTGTGGTAGTACTGCAGATGCATTCTGCTTTTACTGTGAATGTTGACTAAATTACATAAAAATAAAAAATCTTCCTGAAAAATTGGAGCAGTCTTCAACTTCTTTACCTAAAGAGTTTGATAGCAATAAAACATTGATCATGGGAGCTCAGAGCCCTACCATTGTGGTTATTACCTGAATTTTCTTTGTTCAGGACTGGTACAGACTGCATCCTTTCTACTATTGTATAGCCTGGGTAGTTCAACACACTGACTGCGTGCGTTTAGCAATTATTCCCTATCCAGCAATGCTTTGTAATCTCTCTGTCTTTACACTGAATAAAACTGTTGTGTCATTTTCAGATCCCCGTGTACGCTATTAATTTATGTTTGCTGTAAAATGATCTGAACTTATATCCGGGGAGATAAGTAAAACTGAAAAGTGTTACCTTGCACAGAAGGGAGTGAGGTACTTTTTTGGATGGCATAGATGTTTCCATTATAATTCATTAACTTCTGCAAAGAGGGTTTTCAGCTGTGAAGGGAATACACTTTCTGTCTGCCGAGGCCCTGATTTCACCTGTGTACACACAAATATCTACAATCTGCATGCATGCGTTTGTACTTACATATTCATGCCTCTGAGTGTATATACAAACGTATATTTGGATGTCTAAAAAACAACAAATAACTGTGGATATAAATAAATACACAGTGAATTTAGTATTTGATCATGAAATACTTAAAGCTTTAACAAACACCATTAGCAACTGCCTGAGATCTCAGTTTTTATTGCAATGAGTAAAATTATGTTTTTCACACAGTTAAGGACAAAAGACTTAAATTGTGCATCCCAGTATTTCAGATGCCATGACGTAAAGGAAAAAAAAACACAACCAAAAGGCCTAAACATCTTCTTTATAAAGTTAACGTAATGTAAGCTATGCTATGACTGACTGAGGAAAGGGGAAATAGATGACTAATGATTTTTAAGCCTCGGAGTGAGTAATACTGACAATCACTGGAGAGGAAATGACATCATTAACTGCATGGCCAAATTGCAGCAAAGCTGTGATAAAACCTAGTATTAATAATAGATTGAATTTTATTTCCCAGACCCCTTTATATGAGAAGAGGTAATTATGCAAAAAGCAAATACTGATACCATGATTTGATGATGGGGGTCAAATTCCAAGGGACAGTGGGTAAACCAGTTTTTGCAGAAACATACACATAAGCCGAACCAGAGCCAAACTTATATTTTACTTACATTTCCAGTGGGTTATCCTTGGCTAGCAGCCAGACTCCCACCCAGCTGCTCACTGACTCCCGTCCCTCTTTGGCAGAACAACAGGGAATAAATAAGCAGAACAGAAACGAGAAAATTTGTGGGTTGAGATAAACACAGTCTGTTTACCAACTACTGCCATGGGCAAAACAGACTCAATTTGGGGAGAATTAATATATTGCCAATTAAAATAAATATTTAATTATTGATTCAGGTAACAGGAAACAAAAATGGGGATGTTGCAACCAGTAGACAGTGGTTTCTCTCTGCCACCACTTCCTCATCACACTTTTCCTCTGCTCTGGTGCGGGGTCTCCATAGGTTGCAGTGTATATCAGCTGTGGTGTGGGTCCTTCCAAGGGCTGCAGGGAACACCTTCTCCTCCATGGAGCACCAGCTCCTCCTCCTCCAACCTTGGCCTTGGTGTTTCCTCTGCTGTTTCTCTGCCTGTGCAGAGCATTTGCCCTCACAGAGCAGCCCCCACTGCAGCCCCTCCCTGACAGCGCCTCACCACCTACAGTCAAGACAGATTTTTTAAGGAACTGTTCTTAGATACCTCCAACCAGTAATAAATTGTTGACAGGCCTTCCTTTTACCACGGTGTCTAAATTCTGCATTTTCAATTTATGACATTTGCTAACTGTAACTTCTCTCAGATACTATGAACCCACCTTAATATTTATACACCTATGCTAAAATAATCACTATCACTGTATTTTAGTAATTGATAATTTACTGTGACAACAGAAATTTTACAGATGAATAGACAGATAGAGAAGAAAAAATATCTGTTAGAGGAACTGAAACACACTATATGACCTCTGTAAGACATTTGCTTTGGAGAAAATATGGCAGTAGCACCATTGCACCAGTCTAAAACTAAGAATTTTTTTTATTGTGTGATGAGGAAGTGGCGGCAGAGATAAACCTCTGTCTACCGACCACGACTTCACCATTTTTGTTTCCCGTTACCTCAATCAATAATTAACTAAATATTTTTTTTTAATATAGTTGAAAGAGTTTACCCTATTCTGTTCAGCATGCCATGGTGCATTAGCACTGCCACTAGCATAAATGGGTACTAGCATAATATTTTAATATTGTAGTGGAATATTTCAGTTGAAAATTACAATTAGTACCTGTTCCTGCTCAGATCAAAGAGAACTATCAAGTGCAAAGAATTCCAGTGGGTCACAGCTTCTCCTACACAAGCCATCACTGCAGGAGCACAGCTCAGTACAATTCATTGATTAGTGGCTTGCTTTATCATTTGTGAGATAGAGTCATCAGCAAATCAGGAAAACAAGATATATTATGAGCTGCCTTTGTGGTCCACCTATAATTATGGTGTGTGGATATGAAATGTTCTATAAGAATAACTTTCTTAAGGAAAACATTAAAGAATATTATTAAGGGTTAAAATAATTAACCACAACTGCAGATGTTACATTTAAACTTTCAGGTTTTGTCCCTTTTCATTTACAAGTACCAACTGTGGAATAATTGCTGGAGGTAATTTAGGAATTAAATTTATATTAAAGGTACAGCGTTGATCCTTTGGGTGAACTTTGCTCATTATAATCTCATTATAATACCAGAAAACACACCTCCATCCCAAAACTACCCACCTCCAAGGTGCGACCACCCCTCACTGAGCTTGCGCTCTGAATTTTTCATAGTCTATACCTTTAAAAGTAAACGAGAAACTTTTACACCAATTACAATAGAGGTATGTATGACTAGAGTCACTCAAGCTCCACCTGTAAGGACAAATAATATAAAAATGGCTTAAGAGAGGAGGGATGCCAGGGAAGATAGCATTGCAGACCACCTTTGACACCTGGGATCAGTCGACGGGCTGAGCCTCTCTTCCCCCCGACAGGGACGCCTTTGGGTAAGATTCGAATACTTGGTTATACCAAGTGCTTCCCCGGGAAACTTAGAAATCTCTATAGAGTTGCTTTATAACTTAACGCGTTTGTAGCCAGGCTATATTACTCACATTCTTGGTATTTGCACATGCTTTGCAAGCAGTAATTTTATCACCGGCAATCCAAAAGAACTTGTGTATCTGTTGCTTCAATAAACTGCACTATTCACTAATCTAGCCGTGAGAGTTCTCATTGAACGCCACCAAATCCCTTAACTGTGGCCGTGCTAGTTCATGGAACGCGACTAGACTGAAAGTGTGCAGTGTTACGAGTGTATCCGTAATCGTGAGAGTTCAATACATTGAACGCGACCGGACTTGTAACATCCTGATGGTGTTACGAGTGTATCCGTAATCGTGAGAGTTCAATACATTGAACGCGACCGGACTTGTAACACAGAAAAATTGGGCATCACTCAGAATCTAAGCCTAGCCGCCCCCAGCCCCTCTGATATCTGAGGACAAGCTGGAACGCAAGGGGGTTTATTTTCTGCCAAATTGCCTTGCCCTTTAACGCGACACCAACCCACTCAGGATTCAGTGCTGTAATACAGTACATCTCTTAACCATAAAAAATTACATAAGAAATGTAGGTGAAAAAAATCTCAATATGTAATTATTCTTTCTAGAAAATGTTTTCATAAGTGCATAAGTTTGACTTCAGTAATTTTAATATAAAATGAAAGGGGACAGCTCTGGATACTATCACACAATCATCATAATAAAACATCTTCAAAACTAGTGGATTTTACTTTAACAGCTAAATGCAAAATATTAGCACAGAAGCTATTGTTACCTGTTTGCTGTTTATAATTACTTAGGTTATATAGACCCAGGTTCAGGGGGACCTCACGTGTGTTGTAGAAGCTGTTCCTTTCTGCATAAATTATAGTATAACTTGCTTTAGTTAGAAGCAGATTAGGCTCACCTGTTTAATGGTGACAATAACTGGTATAAAGGCAACTAACTTACACCGACTTCCAAATCATTGTACTTCTAAACTTGGCCTTGATGTCTTCTCACTATCACTGATAAATACTCTAAAAAGTGGGGGGGTTTTGGAAATAAAGGTTTCCCAGTAAATTGGTAGAGATGGCTCTATCAGAACCTAATTATGACTGTGAAGCCAGAAAATAGATTACATTTCCCATACATTATTAATGCTCTTCAAATCCTCATTTGTCATGTTCAAGGTTATGTACAAATGACATTCAAAGAACCCAAACTCCTTGCTAAACTCATTTCACCCATCCAAGTCCTTTATATCACCATCATTTTAAGCTCTTGGATAATATTAAAACTATAGCACCATTCTCATGGGATTGTACAGAAACCATAAGGTTATAAGGAAATTATTGATGACAAAAATTAAGTTCAGTACCATAAGAAATAATTCCATTAACAGGCTTTCACTTTTATAATAGTTAAGCAAATGTGTGTATAAAGAAAGAACTGATTTTGTAGGACCAGCTGATACTTACTACATGCACCTGTAAGCAGTTAGGCACATTAAGACCTGTTACTAATACAGAGGCACATGACTAGGTGATACAAAATATTTTTAGTAAATGCGTATTGATTCTGAGCATTTTTAATAGAAGAAATCACAGTTCAAGTCATAACCACAAAATATATGTGTGGTTTTTACCACTAGGGGACATTTTATAAAAACCTAAAATCAGATTGTACCCACTTACTTATTCTGGGTACTCCTAAAGAAGTGAGACAAGATTCGTATGAGTAAAATAAGTCTTAGGCTTTCAGTACCTTGCTATTTATTCTAACACTCCAAAAAATAACTTTGAATACAAAAGTCAAATTAAATGATGTGAAATTGTCATACTATCCTGCTTCCACTTAGTTTGGTGATGTATCAAACAATATTGGAGAAGCCTGTGATGTTTCAGACTTTTTATTGTATCTTGGTACCTCAGCACAGAAAGGTACTTTGCTTTATTTCAGCCTAAGTAAAGACCATTTGCTAATGGAAAAAAGTGAGCATACACAGTTATCTGTGATGAAAGATGAGAAAAAATGTATTATGAATGCAGTAGATATCTAAAACATCTGAAAAGTATAAAGTTTCTCCCATTCTATTCACCACTGTTTGTACTTGCTAAAGCTATAAACCACTTATTAGAAGAAAAACTGTATAGCAAATTAGATACTGGCACGTAGCTGTTGGTCACTTACCACAGAGTTATCCCAAGAACAGCTACTTAAACTTTTATAGTACTTTATCATGCCTAGCCATCTTATGGTACTTTACAATATTGCATTAAAATCGAAGGCTAATCCATTTTGCAAATTTACTGTTCAGCTAAAATGAGATAAAATCCAAGGGATCAAATTCAACATATGTGCAACTTCTGTCATCTCTGTACAGTTACACAGATGATAACTACTCCATTGAAAACCAGTATGTCTTATATTTAGATCTAAAAAGGTGCTTGCAAACTAGGACAAATTTTAAAAAGGAAAAAAAGCCATTTATTGACCTGTCTTCTTCAGTAATCTCTTTGCTGTTGTATCAGATACTTGGATATGAGTAGGAGTTTATTATTATTATTCTCTCATATCACGACTCTCCATCTTCTTGATCTTGTTGAGAAGCTGTTACTCTTCCAGTATGTGTGTGGTGTGTGTGTGTTTTTGAAGGAGACACTATGTCATGTCATCATCTTTTGCTGATCTAAATATGATGTGGAAATAAACAGTATTAAACTTTCTCATGATATTGAGGAGTTTGCTAAAAAGAATTAAACCTCTGTTTAAACAAAATATCTTGAACAGTCAGAAAACATATGAATCTGAATCAACACATTTTTTTTTCTTTTGCAAGCATGTATTTAGAATAGAGTCTGAAAAACTTTGTTTCAGTAAAGATGATACTTTGGTTCTCATGTCAGTAGACAAAATGAATTAAATGAAATTAAAAGGAATTTTAACAAAGGAAATAAGCTCAGTTATCATAACAGGTAACAACAGTTATAGGCAGAAAAGTAACAACTTACAAAGATACATGTGACCAAAGAACTAGAACTAAACTTGATACCAAAAAATGTAGGAGACAAAGACATTCAGTCTGCCTAACACAGAGAACTAATTGCAGTCTAAATTTTAGGTGTTCAAATAAATGCTGAAATATACAGTTGACTAGGAAAATATGATTATTAAAAGTCTCCAGAGGAACACTGAGCACACCTATGGGGACACCAGTAGCTCTGTCCCTAAGTTTAGTGATTGTATGACATGACCTTTTAGACTGCAGTAAGTAAGTTCCTGCAGATTTTACAGTCTTGGATCATGGTTCTTGTAATTCAGTAACTGCTTAGAGCACTTGCAAAATGAGGCTTCATTGCTAGTGATAATACTTTGATAGATAGTTTGTAGCTTTTTTTTTTTAATGGCCATTTTAGTACATTACCTTTTGCTTTCTTATTTCTTGCCGGTAGCGCCGTACAATTGATCACTTGTTACATATGATAACTTTTCTTTCTCTCTTTAGTCTCTATGAATTTATAAACCTAAAATTCACTCCTCTTCACCAATAAAAACAAACATATGTAATTTTTCAAGGAACGGCTTTTGGAATATTGTAAAACTGCTTTCCAAGCAATTACATGTTCACTTCCAGTGCAAAAGTTCTCACAAATTTTTCTCACAAATATTTTCAAAAGTTTTGCTTCTTTGCAAGTTCTTGAGAAAAAATTCTCCCGCCTTAGTATCTATAAAAGAAAGAAAAGAAGTGAAACCTACAAATTACATTAGAAGATTTTACTCAACATATAATTTACAAAAACTTTAATGGCTATATTCGCCACACCGATTGAATTCCTAACCTTTTAGTTACAACTTAGCTAGTGAATGCCTGTTACATTTTTTAGTTTTTCCCCATAAATTGTTCTGTTCAGATGTCTAATCAAAGTAATTGTCCTTCCTTGAATTCTCTCTAGTTCCTGATGTCATCTGGACAATGAGGTGCCCAGAACTGCGTAAGTATTCTAGATGTATGGTCACACATAGCCATATGGAAATAGATTTTCATTCCTTTGGCTTCTGATTTGATTGGTTTGTGTACTATAGAAGATAAAATTGCCTGGTTTTTAATCTTTTCCTCTGTCACATTACACTTGTGTATAAGCAGCTAAAAGCTCCATTGTTTCTAATATACTGTCCATTTAGAGCCCAAAGTCCCACTCACTGTTACTGTATTCCAAGTACTTCACATCTATGAATATCTGTGCTTTGGTTTATTAACCCCAGAGGAACTTGTACGCAGGTTTGCAGGCTGAAGCTCATTTAGTTATTTCCAGTCCATATTTCACTTCTTAGTTTTTAGATCTTTTTGTATTTCTCATTCATCACTGTTTTGCAACACCTTTTAGTATAATCTGAAAATGTAATTAATGCACTGGTTTTTTTTTTCTTCCAGTTTATTAATAAAAATACTTAATGATTTTTTCATTCCACTGGGGCATAAATAACTGGAGTAATCAATATTGAAATTACATTAAAAATTAGGATCCTTATTGTAAAGATTCATCTGAAGCTCTAAAGTTTGAAGTGAAAAAAAGAAGGATTTAATGCACTTTAATTAACTAAACGGTACACTTGGAATACAAAATGATGTGAGGGGTCTGACAACTTTTTAAAGGAAATGTAGCTGCTGCTTTTAATTTCAATTCTCAAATTGACAGTGATTAAAGGTCAGACACTGCTATACCTCTTTGCATGCCTGTGCAGTTTACTAGTGAGTTTAGCTCAATTCTGAAGGGAAGGAGCACAAGGTGAGAGTATAAATTAGTTGTTATAACCAAGATGGGCATGTAGTTTGAAGTCCTTTAATATTTGTAAGTTGGTTCTTTCTATTCCTGGTCAACCCAGAGAGTCAGGCATAGTGCCATTCCAGCCTCTCAAGCACTTGATTTTAAGGGCTAAAAGTAGACCCTTTAATTGGCTTGACACATCAGTGATGTCCTACTTGCAGAGTCAACATAGCTCCAGTCTTCATGGTAGTCTCCAGTTCTTCACCTCAGCTAGTCACATGTGGAACTACTTTGAAGATTCATACCCGCTGATATATTCATTCCTGAAAGTCTTCATGCATTCATCTGAGAATGTATTCTTAATGATTATCACTTGTCATTTGTGGTCTTACAAAAAATACAAAATTCCTTTTTGCTTTTGTCTCCAGCTGAACCGTCCTTTTTCAGGGAAAAGTTAGAACATACAGGCTCAGACTGATGGATTATCTGACCCAGTACCTTGTCTACATCAACAGTTAATTTTTTCTATGTAAGACCCAGGAAGCTATATTCTTCTACCTAATGCTCTGTCAATCCCCAACTCTTTTCTTAACTCCTTTTCTTTCTGATTCTGTATTTCTTTTACACGAACTCATCTTTTTTCCTCCTGAGTCTTGTGTGAATTTCCCCATTATTGTCAAGGAATTGCACAGGTCTGCTTCAGCTTCTGAAGAATTGCCTCCTCTTTGTTTTGAATCAGGATCTGAGTAACTTGGTAGTCTGAGCTTTCTAGTACCTGTGGCATAAGATGCAGTGAACAGTTAATACCTCTGCACGGTCTTGACACCATTCATAAATTTGTAGGGCTCTACTGTATCTTTCTTTAGTTACCACTTTTCCACACTCAAGAGTCCTGGACTATTTGCATTCTTCATCATATTGATGCCACTACATACTGTCAAACCTCCTTGTTGCTGTTTCTGATTTTTTTTTTTAAACTCTATACAACCTTTTTGAGATGAGAGGCACAGAACTGAAAGCAATGTTCAAAATGTGGCTGAATCATACATTTATTCAGTGAAAGAATGATTTTCCTCCATAATGTAAACATATGGTTAGCTTTTCTGCTTGCTGCTAAAATTTGAGCTAATGTTCTCGCAGAACTATTTGTCATAACCCAAGAACCTGCTTCTGATCGAGAACAGTCAATTCAGAGCCAACTGTTTTGTTAAGTTTTGATTTCTCTTGTGCATATTTGTGTGCTGTGTGTCTCTGTAAACAAGAAAGTACATGAATCACTTCACATTTATCTACATCAATTTTAATCTGAAATTTTATTTCAAAATTTTTTTCTTTTGAACCTTCCTAGTGAAATAAACACGGTATCCTATAGCTTATAGAGTTATATAGTTTCCCTTATACTCCAATTTTTGCTGATCAACTAGGAAGTAATGGACCAAACCCATTTTAATCTAAAATTAATAAATTTAATTGAATTTTTGTTGGCTGTTGTAATCTTCATCTCCTGCCCCAGAAGGTGATCCACGTGTCTTCCTCCTCCTCCTGGACCGAGTCAAATCATTCAGCCTTCACTGAAAGTACTGCTGAAATCTGCAGTCACCCAGCTCTTTTTTTTTTTTTTTTGACATTATTTGCCATTAATTAATGTCATTAGCAAACTCCTAAAAGTACAAATGTTAGTATTTAATGCAAATACTTAGAAACACTAACAACTTTCAGGAACTTTCAGGATAATCACATTCCCTTCATTAATGTACTTTTTAGATATACACTGTCAATTGCACAATTCTACTGCTAAGTTTGTGTCATTGTATCAGTTTCTCTACAGATAGATGACAGTGCCTTCCTTTAGACAAAAAAAAAAAAAATTATAACACAAACCCAGGAATTTAAACTATAAACCTAAAAATTAAGGTAATTTAGCATAATTTTGTGAAATTTATGATTTACTATATCGTTTTTATAACCAGAACTTTCCTTGTCTCTCTTTACCTTCCATTTCCATTTCTTCCCCTTCCCTTTTTCCCTCTCCTGCCTTCCCACCAATATTAACTCCTCCTTTCCTTCCTTCCCACTCAATTTTTTACCAAATATACGCCTAAATAAGCTATGACTATCTTAACCTGTTTTCATAAATCTGCTAAACATTTTAGCCAAAACACATTCCACGTTACAGAACGTGCTCTGGAATAAATCATCTCTTACAAGATCTATCAATGTAAAATGTTTTTGAACACTGTAAGCATCAAAAAGAAAAAGGGTATTCTAGTACTTAATTGTAACCTATGGTTATCTGCCTGCTCTGATAGTATAAGGGAATGTCAAAATACAATATAAATTTGACCTATATTTACTGTAAGTTTCCTTAAAGGATATTTTCAGGATGATAGCATATAAATGATCTTATTTTATAAACAAAATAGTCTGTCCCAACTCCCACTTGGAAAACAAATACACCGTGTTATAAGCACCACTAACCCCAGACTGAAAAGCTATCCATAGGTAGCAAAATAGCCTGAACACACTGTGAAAATGGGTCTAAAATGAAGAAGGATCATAAAGACCTTCTGAAACAGTATTCTGAAAAAAAAAAAAACAGGGAAAATGTGCTCATACAGAAATTTGCTAAAGTGTTGTCTCCCTAAGAATTTATGTATTATTTGAAGAATTTGAAACAGGCCGGTGTGTTAAACGGCATCACTCCAAAGACAATATTACAACTCAGTTCCAATGCAGACCTCTTTAGCTTATGGGTTGAAGCTATGAAGCCAGCTGTGCTGTTCTTGTGCCCACCTCCAGGATGCTCACCAAATGTCGGCTGTCACATAATGGATGTGTTTTCAGGTGAGAAAGTGAGGGGCAATGCAGCCTTATCTGAGGACTTTATAACAGAGAAACATGGACCCCTGGAGTGACCATATGCCACAGATTTTCTCTGTGTCTGTTCCACTGAAAACATAACCAAAAAGCAAGTGAGAAAGACTCAGTGATATCAGATTTTGCCCTAAGATGCAGGTATTGACCTAGTTCCAAAAGGGAAGTGAAGTAACAGCTTTCATATAATTTATGCACAGGTGCATAATTTAAAACATATCTATATTCTATTTTAGCTTTGATTCTATATAACAGATTTCAATATATTATTTAATTATACACAATAAATATAGCAAAGATGAATAGATTATTAAATTATTAAATAATGCAGCAGGTTTGGTACAAATCATTTAGAAACATAATATTCAGAAATAAATTAGTGTGTCTAAGATATTTGTTCTTTGGGGGATACATTTTTGGAATACATTTGGGATACATATTAAAACCTTTTCAATAATGTTTCTGCCCTTGACTACAGGATGTTTTCCAGTCTGTATCACAAATCCGGTGAAAAACATTTCGTACATCAGAATACGAGAACTCACCTTTCTCTTTTTCAGGGACATCTCCAAGTTTCAGTATTATTCTGTAGCAGAAACAGATCCATCTTTATTTGGATACTGCTGAAGATTTTTGGTGACCAAATTTTAGTGACATATTCTCTCTTCTCCTCACAGTTTTTAGTGATAAATCATTGCTGCTGAATTTTCTGTCACACACTGTTTGGTACAAGTTAATATTGTTCATACAGCCTGCCTTCATCATTTGAAAAGCAGGAATCACAGGTTTCTTTGAAGTTGTGCCTTCTTCACCTTCTTCTACAAATCATTTCCTCATAAAACTACAATATTTAATACTAATTTAATTTAGCTTGATATGTTGCCACATAATGTTTATCCTGCGTGAATATTTAAGAAACATAAAAGAGACTCACAGTGACATGGGGATGACTAGCAAAACAAAGAATATCAAAGAAGTAGTTGATAAATTATTTTGCTATTGTACTCTGTCTGCTTTCTTCCTAGCTGGGAAGATGATATGAAGTTGTAATGTCTTCTCCCTTTTTCATGTTCCCGACTTAGGCAGGAAGGGCATGGCTGTGGAACTCAGATCCTTATGATTATCTGCCGATAGCATACATCTAATTTACTACATTTTTATATATGTATGCACATGTATGCACAGAGACACGTATATGTATATTCCTGTATTTCAGCCTCAAGAAGTTAGTAGAATTTAGCATGCTTCAAGGGGTTTTAAGGACTTTAGAATGATATCTCACCACCAAAAGTTAATATGAGTGAATAATGAGGAAACGGAAAAAAACTCACAAACACTGGCAGAAAGAGAGGACATGCAACACAATGATGTAAGATGGTAATTTCATCCACCCTTTTCTCACTTTGATTTTCTTGTCTTCAAGAGTCTTTTAGCTGGGCTAGACCACTGACTTCTAACTTGAAGGACTACACTATGCTTTCCTTTTCAGATTTCCCAGGCCATTTAGAAGATGAAAGTTCTCCTTGTGAAGCAGTTGAAAGAAAAGTTCTTGCTTTCATTTCTATGTATATGCAGGATGAAGAGCAGATCGACGTGGGCCATCCTATCAGATATAAATATGTGTAGGACTTTGCCAGATATCTTAAGATCTAGCTGTTTCTTAAAACAATGAATAATGAGTGGAAAGACGGGCGGTACAGAAGGTTGTCAAGCATACATGAGGAAAGAAAATGTGATGACAAAGAGAGAGGCATAGTGGAAGTATTCCAATATACAATAATCCAAATGAATGAGTCAATCATTTCTGAAAAGTATTACTGGTCTTGAGTCTGATGCTGTATTTATTGGTTAGATTGTTCTTCATTTGCTTAAGTGCAAGTGAAGCATCACAGTCGTATCCATCTAAATAAGGCCTCCATGAGATTTTCATACTGTCTGTCACTTTATAACTCTTACAACAGAATCTGTTTCAATAACAGGATTGCTTTTATTACTTGGCTATGTGTGTGACTCCTGTTACACTGAACATTAGTTAAATCAAGTGCCTTTTATTTAATATCTTATGTGTATTGGATTTTTTTGCTTCTGGTGAGTTTTATAGCTTCTGTGGCTTGTCATAGTGTAATATGCATTAAACTTGATAGAAAAGATAGAATCTTTGATTCTATGATTCTAAATGGCTTGAATGACTCAATCAGCATTTTTCTCAGTGATTTCCATCTTCTAAGAAGGAAGTTTTTGAATGATTTTTGATTTTTTGAATTATTTGAATGATACTAAAATGCATGAAGAACAATTAATCACACAAGGGTTTTTTTTCTTTCAACTTCACTATTGCAATATTATTGTTGACTTTTCTTGCTATGTGTCACCACAGCTGATCGATATGACTCTATGTGTGATAAAATAGCTGAAGAAGGCATTATCTAATTTTTCTGTGAACACTTTGGCCCTGCACAGAGGTAAATCTAAAGATTATCTTGGAGTAACTTAGAAACCTGGAGAAACTGATTTATGTCCCTGAAAGATGAGAGGTTATGGGAACTATGTTCTGTTCCATTCCAGCAAAGATCAAGGCATCTGAGAAGAGCTTCATATAAACTATTTTCTTCCTCCACTATCCATAGTAGAATAAAAAATGACACCTTATCTCCTGCTTCAGGATATCAATACACTTAATTTTCCAGTTAAACAAGTATAGATGTAAATTTAATGCTGCAAAATAAACACAGCATAAGCCACCTAATATGCTGCTACCATAACAAATACGTTTGTGCTAGAGTTCATGGTAAATGTTAGCTTAAAGGGGAAAGAATTTCTCTCATTCAAGAAAGTTGAATATGGTAATCTAAAAAGTCAAATTTGCAGAACCTGATGTAAAAGTCTGTCATAAAATATATTTCCTTCCTGTTCCCTCATGTCCTCTGCCTAACTCTGCGAAATGCAAAGTGCACTAAAATCCCTGGAATATTGAAAGTAGGCTGATTCTGCTAGGCAAAAAGGATAGTACCAGCTTATCTGAGAAACTGAGTGAGATCTTATGGATTATATAATGTTATATAAATATACAATATTGTGTACTTATATATAATATAGATAATAAGATTATATAATGTTAAATAGTGACTTTAGTGAATTTAAGTCATTTTAGCACCTGCTAAATTTTTTTCCTGCCCATAAATAAAACTAATTCATTTCAGTCTTCATATGTGCTTCTCAAGCACAAGCCAGACCCTAATAGACTGCTTACTGGCTTGTTTGCTCGCTTTCTAGCCTTTTTCTTAATTTATGATCAACTTTTTAAGACATATTCCTTAAACGGTACAACCTTGAACAAATACTTAGTCTTTGTATCCAAAAATGAGCACCTACATTCTATGGTTTGGCATTCTGATCTCCTAAATTACTGAATACATGCAGCTCCAAAGAATTCAATATGAATAATTTAATTTATATTTGCTGTCCTGTGAATCATCATGACAAAGAACAACCTCAAGTATTCACTGGATGATGGGTAGCTATTAGGGAATGGTAAATCTCATTAATTTCTCTCATGAAATTATCTGGAACTAATGTGATAACAAAGCAAAACAAAATACCTGTTGTTTTGTTGTTGGTTTGCTGTGTTTTGGGTTTTTTTTATTATTTCAGAAAATATACCAATTCTTTTGCCTTTATCATGTCTGAAAAAGATTTTGAGCTACTTTAATTTTTCTACTATATTTAGGAGTTAAAAAGGAAAAACTGTAAAATTATGATCCCTTTTGCCCTATTTTATTTTTCGAGAGCCTAAGTATGGCTGAGAACTCTTAGGTTTTTTACATACCTGTGATGTTCTAAACACTCCAGCAAGCATATCTTTTTGTGTATGTTGGTGAAAGTCTAAAAACTGACCATTCCAGTGCAACCTATAAACTTCCCCTTCATATCCCACTATTCTCTATTTTTGTTCCCTGCTAACCATCCCAGTCCCTATAATCTACTGTCTGACCTCTCCACTTTTCTGAATGGCGTGCTTAATTCAGTGTTCAAGACTGAGAGCTGCTGAATCCCGTATTTACTCCATCTTGTCCTGTCTTTTACATTTTGTTTTCTCCTATGGGACTTTTTTGTTGTAAACCCATAGATTGGAACTCTATGCACACTTGACGTAAGTACGTACACTTTTAGCTCACCTAATCATTCTTTAGAATATATGAAACAAAGTTTAGTGTTTGGCATATTTTAGGAGAACACTTTGTAGCTAAAATATGCTCAGGAGATTGCTATTTAAATGACAAGATAACTGCTTATTAAACGATGCATCTATTTTAAGATCAGAAGATTTTTTTTTTATAACTTCTCTGGAAACTTAAAGTTGTAGTTTTCTCCTTTCATAATTCAGGCAATTTTTTTCTGTGGAATCAATATGAAAATAGCAACATTTTCTGGATTAAAAGCTCACCACTGCATTAGTGGAAATCTTATTTCTTTCCCTGAGTAATTTCTCTGACCTTCTTTCTATTCCATTTTTTATTTATATAGAATAAGACATCTGTTATTTCTCAATTTAAATTGCTTTTTATCCATGCAGGACAAATTAAAATGGAACTCTTAAAAGAATCATATCATCTTGATTATCATACTGAAATAGAGGCAGGTTCCACCACTATTGTTCACTGACCTGTGTCTACGAGTTCTTATTTCAGATTCCAGCTTTGTAAGTGACTTTGGGCTACTTAGTCAACCTCTGTGTACTTGGCTTTCTCCCTCCGAAAATTATTTATCATCTTTTTTTGAGTTTTGCAAAAGATCTGCTTTCTTTGTTTGTTTTATAAACACAAAGCAATTCCAAACTACGTTTATGCTTAAAATCTTACAATCTGAAAAACTCATGTGATCATGTTACTATTATTTCTTGAACTATTGTAATTCTTCATAAAAAGTGGAGGAAAGGTACAAACAAACAAACAATTGTAAGAGTTCTCCCTTTAGGCTGTAGGTCCAGAAAGACTGTGAAGGCTACCATGAGCACTGGGGGTTGCCTGGGCTCTTTTTCATCCTTGGCATCATGACCCATGGCAACCAGCCTGTGTCACTGAGCAAAGGTCTGAGCAAAGAGCAAAAGTGGAAAAAATAGACAAGCCAGGAGACTAATGTGAAGAATGTCCTTGTTCACTCCATTCACAGCCTTACTTCTTTCAGGCTGCTGCTAAGATCCTTTTATTTTACTTTGAACACTGTACTGTACTTCACTCAGCATTCAAGTCTATTGTTATTTGTAATGGGCCATAAATGTCATAAATGAATGTCATTCACCCAGGGAAGTCTATGTTTTTCCCTTTGAATATACAGTATATATAAAGGTTTGGCTCACAGTTTTCTAGACTCCTATCAAGAAAGAGCCCCGCCTAGACATGAAACATAAAGATTGGGGCAAGAAGTAATAAAGGATCAGAGAGAGAAAGTAACTTTTCAGTGGCTACAAATAGATTTTACTGTGTTACTTACTATGCATTAGTTATTTAGTTACCTACTACTTACTATTAAATCCAAAATCAGAATTTTGGATAGGCATGCTTTTTAGGTGCCAGTGCATTTCATCAGTGACAGCAGTTGAGAAGGAGAGCAATAGGAATGGAGTGGAAAAGGACGATTCAGTACAGAAACCTTACTGAATGGGCTGAGTACACAGTATGACTGAGCGAACTCAACAATTCACATCTGCAGAATGAGAGAAATTTCACTCCCCACTTCTCTTTTGATACTTTCTTCCCTAGCTGTCTGCTGTGGATTTCCTATACTTTCTCTGCTCCCTCATTTACTACTTCCTCCTGTCACCAGTCCATTTAAATGACACCTTCCTCCAGTATGATACAAAGACTATCTGTATTCCAACCTTTACTTAACTATGTGAGCCATTAGAGTGAGAGCTGGTTGAATGTCTCACAAGATGTACAGCTATTGATTGTGTATGTGTGCCTGTGCTTAATTTTCTAAAAATATCAGCATCAAGGGAATTGTGAACAACTTAGACACCTTTTATCTCTTTGTTTCTTTGTTATTTTTGAAGATACATATGTGCTCTTTGGCCATTAAGTTTTCATTCCATTCTTTAATACAGCAGAGGATAGAACTCATTAATCATATACCAGGCCAGGGAGCTATAGTTATAACTCTCAAGTTTCAGAGTAGTAAACAGAAAATGTTATCTTTAATATAGAAACAGATTTAGTCAGTCAGTGAAAAGCTATCTTCATTTTTTCCATTAAATATGACTTTCTGCTTTTGACTGAGTAACCGATCTGATAGTTGCGGTTTCTATAGAAAACTAAAATAATACAATTGTTACAGCATTCAATATGCTAAACGTCTACTTAGTAGCTAAGATTTACATTGTGCAAATAAGAATAATTACTTTTTTTTAATTCAAACTATGATTGGTCTTGTATTATAAAGTAGAAATAGAAGAACTTTATTTATGTATATAAACTGTACGTAAGAGATCATGGTTTTAACTTTTTTAATATGCTAAATTAATGATTATGCATAATCAAGTATGGTCAAACATAGAAACTAGACATTACCTTGCAAAACCTGTTTCTCAGAGTGATCAAATATTTCTAAGTAAAGATAAGTTTTCATGCAAAGTAGATTTTTGCTTTCCTGAAGCTTGGTATGACCATGTTGCAGTCAGATATGCATGATAATACATGTACATTCGAACCAGGGAGTGATGTGCAGAATTCCTCATAGCAATATATATTAATACTAATTGAGATTGAACTGTTTTTGGCTGGGATAGAGTTCATTTTCTTCATAGTAAGTGGTGCAGTGTTATGTTTGGATTTGTCACTAAAATAGTGTTAACAACAAACCCATGTTTTAGTTATTGCTGAGCAGTGCTTCCATAGTGTCAAGGCCTTTTCTGCTTCTCACTCTGCCCTGCCAGCGAGTAGGCTGGGGGAGGACAAGAAGTTGGGAGGGGACAGCTGATCCCAGCTGACCAAAGGGATACCCCATACCATATGACGTTGTGCTCAGCACTAAAAACTGGGGAGAAAGTTTGCCAGGGCTGCTATTGCTCAGGCACTGGTTGGGCATCGGTTGGCTGGAGGTGAGCAGCTGGAGTTTTGTATCACTTGTTTTTCTTAGTTGTCTTTCTCTTTGAAGAGAGGGGGTTAAACCACAACAAACTCTCTAGATTTAGGGTGTCTGGCAAAAAAAAAAAATTTGCTCGAATTGATAAGAACATAGTTTAGTTGTTGCACTTTTAGCAGTGTGAAAGAAGGAAGGAGGCCTACAACATGTAACTAGACCAATCTATGCAATCTTAGAGCAATTAACCTATGGACAGCCAGTGTGATGGTGAACAAGAAAAGTATTCCCCCCCCCCCCAAGGAATCATAACTTCTTTACAATTAGTAATATATGTACGTAATAACTCCTTAAAAAAAAGAATTTGAAGTCTCTTATTCTAATGTACCTCAGTACAACTATTATATTTAAATGTTTTCTGATCAGAAATCTTTTGTTTGTTGCATGATACATTGTCAGACTACTGACTGACTAGTCTCTGACTTTTCAGCTTATCATCATTCTCTAACCTCAACTTCTCAAGCTTGTTTCTCATTACAAGGGATACAAACTAATCATTTTAGTTGTCATAAACTAATTGTTTTCTTTCTCAAGGGCTGATGTGCCCTATCACCATACGATTTCTTACTTCCCTTTTACCTATGAAGTTAAGCCCACATGTGATTGCTTTTACGGACACACCTCAGTACCTTCAGATTCCAACATATACTTTCTTACACAGGAATTACAATAACTGTTTATTCATAATTAGAAACACCTATCCCCCTGATTGACCAGGTACAGTGACTGAACATTTGCAAAAATCCATGTTTCCAACAGGCAGTAGAAATTACATTCAGAATGCTGACATTCAGAATGATGAAAATAAGTTACATTTAAAATGGGGACAGGAAATCACTCTGTTTATGCTGCAGTTTGGCTGGAAAGAAAACCCACAGCTGGTGTAACCCTAAACTGGGAGCAGGCTGAGATTCCCCACCACGACTTTGATGTCAAAGAGACTGTCTTTATATCTCCATAGCAAACAGTGAATGAGGCAGGGCCAGTCTATTTATAGTCTTTGATATTTTCATGTAAGGCAAGTCAAACACAGGCAAGGCTATAGGGTTGCTGGCTAAAATATGAAAGTGTCTGAAAAATCTGTCTTTCATAATTCCCATTTATTGAGGAAACTCTTAATTAGTGATTATAAACTAGATCATTAACCTTGGCTCCAGTATTACCAGACGGCAAATGGCACTGTGGGAAAAATCTACCTCCCTCTGTGACTAGCAGAGTGATACCTAATTTTATGAAGGATAGATCTTGCATGTCATGGTAATCCTCATACTTATGACCTCCAGGCTGGAAATAAAAAGGCATCCTGAAAATGTGGTTCGTGGTACAAGATGCAGCAGATAACCTTCTTAAGCTTCACGGGTTGCTGTGAAGAAATCGCCTTCATGTTTTTCTCTCTATTCCAGCTTACTACTGAATATAAAGAATAATTTTTCAATGGGATTGATGTTAGATACTCAAGAAACTCACCTCTGAGGAAAATCTGGACAGCTGTATTATGTAATGATAAATAAATAAGACATATTTATCAGCAATGAATTCAAAGCTTTCTCATTAATAGGATTTAGACTCAGTAACAGTAACAGTACAACCTCAGCAGATAATAATAGCTACTGAATCCAAGAATATTCAAAGCTAAATTCAAAATTTATTTTACCAATTTGGCTTTCAAAGTGTAAGTTGATTATATTTCTTTATGTGTGTGTCTATCCATCAATATGTGTATCTATCTATCTATCTACATATCTATATATGTATGCATGCAATCAACACATGCAAGTGATTGCTTCTTCCTACCCAGTGAAAGAACAGACATAAATTCATATTGTAATTTCAGGAAGGAACTCATAACAGGAGGAGGAACTGCCACAGCAAGTGGCTAAGTAAGAGAGTAAGTATGATTTTGGAATAGGAACAGTGAGCAACAGCTTAAGAAGGTGGGGGTTTTTTTGGAAACAGTAAGATAGCTTTGGGAAATCAAACATGGGGGGGGCTACTAAGGAAAAAGGAACTCTGGGGAAAGGTTCTCTTTGTACTACCTTATATACCATATAAAGACTTTTAGATCATGTTTTAGATGTAGATCACTGGCAATAGCCATGGGTTACAGGCCACACCAAAGGCCTGTCTTTGAGTGTGTGAGAAAGTGGTAGACTGGACTAGAAAGCTAAATGTGCAAGGTTATGTGCTCAGAGTGCACCCCCTGAAAGTTTGTAGATGATACAAAATTGGGAGGAGTGGCTGATACACCAGAGGGTTGAGCTGCCATTCCGAAGGACCTTGACAGGCTGGAGAAACAGGGCAACTGGAATCTCATGAATTTCAGCAAACAGAAATGCTAAGTCCTGCACCCGGGGAAGAATAACCTTGAGTACTAGTACAGGCTGGGGTCTGGCTGCCTGGAAACAGCTTGGCAGAACAGAACCTGGAGGTCCTGGTGGGCAACAGATTGAATATGCATCAGCAGTGGGCCTTTGAATTAAACAGCATCCTGGGCTGCATTAGGAGGAACATAGTCAGCAGGTCAGTTAGGATGATCCTTTCCCTCTACTCAACACTGATGAGAAACATATAGAATGCTGTGTCCAGTGCTGGTGTCCTTGGTACAAAAGAGGCATGGAGTTACTTGAGTGAGACCAAAAAAGGACCACAAATATGATTAAGGGACTGGAGTATTTGTCATATGAGGAGACGCTGAGAGAGTTGGGACTGTTCAGTCTGAAGAAGAGAAGGTTCAAGGGTGATTCTATCAATGTGTATAAATACCTGATGGGAAACTGAAGAAAACAGAATCTGACTCATCTCAGTGATATCCAGTGAAAGGACAGGATACAATGGTCATGAATTAAAATACAGGAAATGTCACCTGAACAGGAGAAAAAAACTTTTTTCCTGTGAAGGTGTCAAACACTGGAACAGGTTGCCTTCATAGGTTGTGGAGTTTCCATCCTTGGAGATAAAAAAATCCAACAGGATATTGTACTGAGAAACCTGCTGTAACTGATCTTGCTTTGCGCAAGCACTAGATGGTCTCTAGAGGTCCCTTGCAACCTCAACTATTCTGCAAATACATAATTACACTTAAAGAATTTCCACTTCTAGTTTCTATTCCAGAACAATCATCTATTAGCTCTACTTCTGAGAAACCAAGGGATGCCTCTATGATCAAGAGTGCATGCATGTGAAGGTCTGAGTAAATGACAACGAAATTACAAATCAGAAGGAAAAAACTCAGATAAGTAGGGCAACCAGAGTTACCCTTTTAAAATTATTGTTTGACTGTTTTCTTGAACATGTCAAGACAAGTTCAAGACATCTTTTCTGCTAGGAAAGAGAAAACACTAGCATCCCCAAATATCCGGTGCGTGGATGAGGAAATTAGGACAATGAAGACACAGGTATCCTCTGGTCCCACAGTGAAACAACTATCACAGATCACTCTTTATGTCTCAGCCCTTACTCGTTCCAGAAATACGACTTCCAAATGGGTGTGCATATATATGTGTGGCTTTTAACAAAAATACCAAGTGCCAGAAACCCAATCCCTCATAGAAAAAGATCAGTTTGTCCTGATACAGTGCATAGACTTCCAGCTAGCTGGGTGAAAATTAACAAAGGCTTGGAAGGGAAGCAAGAGAGTTGCTAATGACAGAATGTAAAATTTCTTTATCATTTATTGTCACTGGAATCAGTGGTTCTGCTTTTCTTAGAGCAGAATAAGGTCTTTGAAAAGATAAATAATGTGCTTATGTTTTCATCTTTTTTAATGCTTTTGAACTTTTAAGAAATAGATGTTAATTCTATGGAAGAAAGACCCCATCTTCAGTTTCCAAGTAGCAAAACCACTGCAATAAATTAAACAAGGAATCACTCCTGCAAATTATAGGCTGCTACCCCCATTTCACTCTAGAAAGACCAGGGGTACCATAAGGAAGAGCAATTCTCTAGACATCTGAAGCAAAAGGAGCAAGTGGTTTTAAAAGCATCAGTAACAGTCAATAAAAAGAGTTGATTCAAAAGAATCTTCTTAAGGGAAGAAAATACACCCTGATTGGCATAAAGCAAATGAGAGTGTAATCAGAGACATCTGCATATTGGAATTTCCTTCCTGAATTGCAGGGATTTTTCACTAGCATTAGGTTAATATTCTTATTCTATCAGTTCCTTCTGGTTCACAGCTAATGCTTTGAAGAAAGAGGGGTTTTTTAATTTTTTGGGGGATAGTGAATTCAAGAAGCCTGTCTTTTCATTATAATTTCTTTATACAAAAAAAAAAAAAAAAACAACAAAAAACCCCCAAACAACAAAAACCTTTTTTAAAAGTTTCCTTATGTGCTTTGTAACTCCTTGTTGATATGACCAGGCAGATACTCTGTCTTGAAAAAGTTGCTAGGTAATATTTCAGTAATATATTTTATTTTTTATTATCTGCAGAAATAACTCTCTGAAAGCTTCAGTCCATGGGAAGCTCAAACACCAATATGGCACACAAACACATTAAAATGCTTAATGACCAGAGGAAAACTAAATGACTCCTGAGAACATCTTATAATTACTGCAAGCAAATACGTATCAAGTTTTATCTTGTCATTTTGATCCCATTAATATATGCAATCTTGCATTTTGTCCTTTTCTGAAAGTTTGTCCAGAGCTCCTCCTCTCTCTTTATCTCAAGACTGATTTCTAGCTCTTTCCATATGGCTCCTTTTGCTACTTAGTTCCATATTTTGACCTGCCTGTTTGTTAAGCAGCTCTGATGGAATTACATTTAAGCTAGTGACCTTATTAACGGTAATTCTTTCTTTTTTATTTTTGAATTCTTTGTATTCTACTGCCCTGAGTGGTTTATGGCCGTCAATTATTTCTTTATTTTTCTGACTGTAGATGCAGTCATTGTATTCCCAGGAAGAAACCCAGCACCTCCACACTACAGCTTTATTCACTTCTGTATATGGGCTATGCTTGCTACATTTCCTTGAACCATAACATAGCAATCCTAAAGTTTTAAGAGCTAAATACACAAACGTGCCTGAGACTCAGCGACAATATCCCTTTCTTATGTACTCTGCCACCCTGTGAAATCTACATCACTAATTGATGGACATAGGCAGAACAACATTAAAGAAAACTTATAAACCTTTAATAAGATTTGCAAAACACAGTGTGCAGAGTATGGTGACATTTACTCCACAGAAAATGTAGAAGGGAAATGAAACCCTGCCTACCTTTCTCAATGAAATAAGCATCCACCTTGAGGCTGGGACTATTCTTTCTGCTATGATCTCACTGCAATGAATACATTGTTGGAGATAAAAATGTCAGCTTTTCTTATTTTCTGATCACACCTTTAATAGTCTAGTAACAAACGTAGTCAGATGAAATCCTAGAGGCAGAAATTCAAGTATTCCTATTTCTGATTTCACATGATGACTTTTAATTTGATGACTTTTACTTTGATGACTTTTACTTAGATTGTTCACTATCTTACAGGCATTGTTTAAGGACACTCAAAGTTGTGTATCTCAACCTGTTCGCTAAAAATAGTACCCTGTTTTATATACATAAAAGGACTATTCTCTGTGCCTTCCATATAAATAAGCTTAACTGCCCAGTTTTAGTAACACATTTAACCAAAATTTTTGCCACTGATATTTAAATAGTTTCCACAATGTGCAAGAGCATTAGAACAAGAATCTGAGCCAACATATTATGAAGCTTTCTGCAGAACATGACAGACATGCCTGTAAAATCAAATCCCCCATTCTCAAATTTTACAATGCCCTAGTGATTCCGTAAGCATTATGTTATTGTTGAGGTGTTCTACATAAGGACTGGTTTGGTGAGCATGACTGAGAACAGTTGCTGCTATCAGTATAAATAGGAAAGGGCTTAAAGGTGTAAATACTCCATAGCATTCATGAGGAGCAGTAGGGATGTTGTTAGCAGGAACTTACACGTTCAGGTAGTTTGGGTGCCAACTCACTGAAAACTGATTGAGGTTCTAAATATGGATACCAAAGGTTGCAATTAGGCAACAAATTCCCTCAGAGGGCCTAGTCTTAAAGTGGCAAGCTCTTTATTCATTAAAGTGTTCACAAAATTCTGAAATCTTCTAAATCACATGGAAATGGTCTATGATTTTAAAAATCTTTCCTTAGAGCTACTGTTTATTTATTACAATTTCTGACCAGTTATTAAATTACTAGCTTTTTTTAATGTTTGCAGTTTTTTAATTCTGTTAGTCTTCTACAAATTCAGTTTTCTCAAAGATTCTACTCTTTGCAGCTGCTCATATTTTTTACCTAAAGCATGTATTTAGCTTTTCTTAAGTGTTTAAAATAGTGTCTCAGTATGAGGAAAATGGACTTTATCCAATTTTCTAATAATACTTTCCTGACTATCTTGAGCACAACTGCTGCATGGCCTAGTTTCTCCATTTTTTAATTAGTATTCATTGCTCATTTCTTAAAAGCTTTAATTTCCTAGTGTTTTTAGAAAATAATTTTTAAAAACTAGCATAGAGTTTCAAAACAGTTTGGATTAGTATTATCAAATGCAAAGACTAATAATGGATGGGACTAAGAAATTATTCTCCCTCTTTTATACTTTTATCAAGCTAGGGAGCCTGGAGATATATTACTGAGCACCATCTCTGCCAAATCTTATTCTCTGCTATTATATGTGCACCATCTTATATACCATTATTACTGAAATTGAAAATGTAGGATTTTTTTCTTTTATGAAAAAATATCCAATTTTAAAGATAAATTTATAAACCAAAAGCCTAAACATAGATTTTGATGATAATTTTGGCCCCCAGCTAGATCAACATGATCCATCACCAATTTTCTGCTTATGTTGCTCTACAGTCCAACTGGATCATTTCCTTGCTATTTGCTTTTTATCAATGTTTTGTTTTTCTTTTCTTTTGTTCCACAACCTCAGCTGATGTTAAGAATAAGAAACAATTTAAGGTCTCTTTTTGTCTCAGATGTCTAATGGTTTTAAGTCCCTCTGGTGATTTCATCCTTTTAACCTAAAAAAATTTCTACAGTGGTAATATTTCTAATATTTTCTGCCACTAAACAGTATGTGTAGTCTTTCATCTCAGTTTCCTTAGTTAAGATTTAAACTACTACTTTAGGCTGCCTGCAAGGTTTGTATTATCAAGCCTAAATACAGTAAACATTGTCATGTGAACACCATTTGTTTTAATTATCCACATCAAATAATTCTATCTTCATCTTTCAGAAGAGAACATGTTAAGAAGCTTCTACCCTTTCTTCTCCATTTCTCTGTTGAAGGTTGTTGGAGGTATAGTTGATTCATGTTTTATAGATGTCCTTGGCATTATGATTTGTAAGACAGCAGAATTAAACAGCGTACTAACTCCATCATTCTATTGTCATTAAATAGGTATTTTCTGGAATGCCTTCATGTTAACAGCTGAGATGTCTTAGTTTTAAAAAAGACACTAAAACCCTTTCTGTTAGGAGTAAGTCTTGCCTAGCCACGTTTGTATCAAAGACATTGGATTCCTGTTTAAACACACCTTGTCAGCTGTTAAGTTTGACATATGTTCATTATTTCCCATTCTGTAAGAGGAACTTTTTTTTTTTCCAATGATTGCTAGAGCTTTAATATTTATGGCATTTTTAAACAGAAGGACTTATTTTCTTGTTGCTAATCACTAAGTATTGGGGGGAAGGGAAGGGAAGGGAAGGGAAGGGAAGGGAAGGGAAGGGAAGGGAAGGGAAGGGAAGGGAAGGGAAGGGAAAAAGGATTTAGGCATCTAATGTGGGGCTTCAGTGGAATTTAGGAGCTCAAATCCAAATCTGTAATCCTGAAAACTCCTAGTTAGTTGAATTCTAAAACTTGAGGCATCTGATCTCTAAAGGACTTTCAGCTTTTTACCAGAAAGTTTCCTGAGTCTAACCTAAGTACAAAGTCCTTATCTTTTGACAGGCATTTTCTTTTTTAAACCTCATGATGGCCTTGACCTACTAAACACTATTACATCTATGGGATCAGTCTCACAAAATGCAGTGTTGATCAAAAAGAAAGCCCTGCTACACTTTTTTTTTTTTTTTAACCCTTTTTGGTCATCAGCAGAAACAGCCTCAGTTTAAGATGAGTAAAATAGCTTTGGTTTAAGAACAATGAGTCCCAATTTCTTGGGAGTCTCCTAAAGAATTCCAGGATCCGGATCTCAAAAGATGAGAAGTCTAATTTACAGATTGATTCTTGCTCTGAAGAGTGACATGTGGTCTGCCTGACCACCCTGTGTATCATGTCTTGTCAAACACACTTTGGTAGCATTCTGTAACTTTCTGAATCACCCTTAGGATGTACTGACTTCTTTCCACAGATGGGGTGGAGAACCAATGTGAGGGTAAAGAGAGTTATTTTTTGATTGGTACTAACCAGCAACCACATTAGTTTAACCAAAATGCCTTTAAGTAAAGGCAATGTTCTCATTTTCCCCTTTCTCACCCTCAAAACCAGCCCAAAAACTCCAACGTGACAAAAGAGCTCCAAAATTACAGATGTGTCCATACAAGTATTTGGTCAGCTATCTCTCCTTTTGTTTAACACATTCTCAGTTTCCTCAGATTGCCAGTGTCACTAAGAAGAAAGCCCTTCCTAGGTTAAGAATGACTCACCTGACAATACACTGGTACATCTGACTAACAGTAGAAATGTCTTAAACTATATAACATCTATGGAGAACTACAGAAGGTTGAAATTCTTTCTCAAAAGAAATATAAATATTATGGAAGGTTACAATTTAATATTTCTCTGCATGTAACATTTTGGTCCTGAACCAAATATATACAAAGCAGGTCTTGCAGCTTTGAAATAAGTTCTACGTGGTTTAAGGCATGAATTGTGTAAGGCATGAAAGGCATAAAACACCCCTACTCTAAGAATCAGACCCCATTTTTCATATCTAAAGAGTATTTTATTCAAGCCATACTGAATCACTATTTTTTGCTTCCTATTTATCCTGTATGTCATTTGCTGGTCCTGGTCATTTCTGATTGTAGTAATCTGTCTTTTTACAATCCCTTTGTGTTAGAAATTAAAAAATAGTGTAGTAGGTATGTATCCCATTGTCATCGTAGATTCACCTTCTTCCCTACTTAGCAAATCCAGAGTAAAAAACAACTGAACCATGAGAATTTTCAGGTAGTGCAATATCTCTAATTGTATGTGACCTTTCCGTGCGCATTCATAAAAGATTAAAACATCTTTAGTTCTCCAGGTGATGTTCCAATGCTTTTCTTTATGGCTTTCATCCTAAGAGAACAAGGCATCTTCTGAGAATTTGGCATCCAGGATACTATGATAGTTCATATTTGGAAAGTAACATGCAACATCAGCAATGTATAGAATCTCTGCTTAGGACTGTGTTCAGGAGTGGTAAGGTAAACTAGTTTAATAATTTTTTCTCATCATATCATCACACCAACAGCAGTTATTTCAAATGGGATTCATCTGCCCAAATATATGACTACAGTATACATCTGTACCTGAGCTGATCATCCAAACCCCCTTTATATAGACAATGGAGACATGCTAACACTTCCAGGAATTTCTTCCTCTTGTAAACATTAAAAAAAGATAAGGTGAACCATGGCCAGAAAAAAAATGTCCATTTGTCTCTCTGATTTTAAAGGTATTCACAGTACTTTGCATAGCTATAGATGTGTGATGAGCTTGTAAAATCACAAAAGAGTAATTCCATCATTAAAGTCAACTATATATGTACAACTTAAATGAAATTAAAAATAAAACCTGAATTTGTTCTCTCCCTGATGACTAAGAGCTGGAGATGAATAAAAATTAGGCTGGGTATTAGGAAAAATTTCTTTGCTGAGAGAGTGGTGAAGCATTGGAACAGGCTGCCCAGCGAAGTGTTGGAGTCACCCTCCCTGGAGGTGTTCAAAAAACATGTGGCACTTTGGGACATGGTTTAGTGGGCATGATGGTGTTGCGTTGATGGTTGGACTTGATCTTACAGGTCTTTTCCAACCTTAGTGATTCTGTGAAAATCGCTTGGTGGATTTTTTGTATGTATTTTATCCTACAGGAAGCCCATAATTACTACGAACTTAACAGATTTTAATTCCATCTTTAACTAACTGATTGCCTGTCAACTCAATTTACCTGACAGCTTTAGACAGTGAACTCTGTTGTGCATGGATAACTTGTATAGTTTAAAAATCCCGTGAAAATTATGTCAGAGATGCCTTGATACCAAAACTGGATTCACAAAAGCAAGCTCAGGGTTATCAGGTTTTATAGTCCAGGCACAGACCTAAATGAACACAGCCATCCTAATTTTGGGCCTAAGCTAGGGACATGCTTTCATACACAAAGCTTTTCCTGGAAGGCATTCATTATTAACGAATATAAGAAGCGTCTCAACCTGTTTTTCAAGAGCCATCTCTAGTTGAGGAGCAGCAGCATTACGTAAGTTTTCCCACTGTCTGGAGTGCTCCAGTCCTCCCCTATGCTTGCTAATTGGAAACTGACTGCACACATTAAGTCTGCAGATTGTACAGAAGCTCCTTCCAGGAATCAGGCTTCAGAGTTCAGCCCAGCCATGAGTAGGATGGCTGACACTGCAAGTGCAGCTGATCTTCCCAGTAAATCACAAGCTTTTTCATTTCATTGAGAATGAAATGTCCAAAGTCATATCTGTGTCAAGATACTGGTTAATTCAAGTTATTTGGCAACTGATTTGCATAGAACAGTGTTGACAAACTGAAATAAGGAAATTATAAAGTGATCTTAGAGCCTTGTGAGGAAAAACTGTTGTCAGAAGAAAGCTTGCTTATAAAGAAACTGTGCTACTGTCTTCTCAGAAGGAGCAGTCATTTGATGGTTGGAAAACAGTGTCTTTCTCTTTTGCTGCATGGACCACCTGTCACTACATTTGCAATGTTTTGTGACATATTTGCTCACTTGGAGGTTTTTACCTGACTTCCACCCCAAATCCTGACCCTGAATGATAGAGAACTTGTGTTGATGTGACATTGAATTTTTTTTTTTTAATTCTTTTAGAATTACTGCCCTCACAACATCACCCCAGATACTGCAAGTCTGCCTTTCCTAATCTTACCTAAGCATGGTGCCAATTACCTTATCTATTCTCAGCACAGCAATCACCTCCAGACAGCCATATAAAGAGGATGACAATATACATCACTGCCTGTAAAACACCTCAAAACTCTGGGCAGCAGCCAGATTTCAAAAGACCTTGGACAAATTTTTGAATTGTGTCCTATGCTGGTTCTTAAAGATGATTTGAGCAGATTTAGTCCACAACATGCTTATCTTTTAGAATACAACTACTGAATGTCCATTTCACCTTTCTTCAGTACAAACATTTTGAATTATCTCTCAACACTAGAAACAAATGGCAAACATTAAATGATTTCTAATGCTCCCTTCTTGTACCTAAAAACCCTAAATCCCCATCCCACACTTAACATATATGCCTTTCTCAATATGTGTAAGCATTTCCTATGTGTAAGCTATTCACTCCTTTCCTTTTTCACCCAACACTGAATCAAATTGCCTCCTTTAAAGGTTTTGGAGGTAGGCATACTTCTTTTAATGGTGACCTATTGCTATTTTTATTTTAATAAGGATTTAGCAAGTTTCTGACTGAATGGCTCATGAGCATGCAAAAAGCAAATCCACCGCACGTGTGCCAATTGATTGCACATGCACCATAGGTGTGACGGAGCCTGCTTGCTTGGTACCCCTGAGTAATGGGAGCTCTGCAGAGCGATGAAGTAGACCATTACATGTTACCCTGATTTGTTATCTTCTTTCCACTTTGTTATCCTTTGCTCCAGCGTGTTTCCCCTCTCCTTCTCCAGATTCCCAGGGATATCTGCCATCTTGCCTCGGGTTTACAACCCACCCACCCCCTGCCCAATGCTGGGGTAATGGGGATACAAATGACAATGTAGATGAAAGCAAGGAGGAAAGGATGGTTTTGTGCTTAGTTTTCCATAGAATTCAAGTGCCTAGGCAGTGTGAAAAATGCCTCTAGTCCAAATCTGCTTCATTAAGCACCTAAATGCCCCTGAGGACCCTGCTTTAAGAGATATAAGACAAAAATATTCTCTAAAAGCAGAGACGCAACTAAAGGGGAAACGAAGCCAGGAGAAGCAGGAAAAGGCCTATGAAAAAGAAACCCTGCCAGGGCTCAGTGGGGGCCAGGGGCTCCCAAGGGGAACAGCAGGGGCTCCCTGGCGTCTATCAGGGCAGGGCCTGGCAGACAGGGCCGATCCCACCGCGCCAACCAGAAGCAGGGCAGCCAGGGAGGCACCCAGGCAGCCCCAGCCCTGGTACCGAGCACCTCCCTGGGGATAGGGATGTATGAGGCTGTGCTGGGACATGGGCCTGTGGTGGACCCAGCTCAGCGGGGCCCACAGATGGGTAGAGCAGGGCTGTGGGGAGCTCGAGACTGGTCCTGCTGTGGCATTGCTGGGGCAGGGGCTGATGGCTGGGGTGGTGAAATGGGGTTCTGGGCCACTGGCAGGGTGGGGAGAGACCTTTGGAGATGGGCAGGGACAGCCAGGTCTGTGGGTGCCCTCAGGGCCCTGACAGCTATGACAGGTACATGTCAGTAGTTAAGCACTTAGTTCTTTGAATCCTCACATTAGTCACCTATCCCCAGCTTCACATGCCCCAGGCTATTTTAGGATATGCTTTTTGAACTGTGTTCATTCCACTTAACCTCACAATGAGGAAGGCACCTAAGGTAGGACTGTAGCATTTCTAGTTTCCTTGATCAAAGGGAGAGATACAGACCTCCAGAAGGCTTTTCAGTCTGAGATCTGAACTTTCCTCTGAGAGTATCTAGGTCTCTCCTTCAAGTAGCTCTCTCTTTTGACTACAAGTTTGACTATACTCCCAAGTATTCCAGTTAGGTGCCTCAAATTAGGTAGGACGAATTTGTGAGTTACTGTCTGTGATCTTTCACCCCCCAAGACCCTTTTGTGTCTCTTCTCACACAGGCCTGAAAATTCAGCCCTGAGGAGAAGCTGTGATCTAATCCCTATTTTCTAGCTGACTGTGATCCTGAAAGATAAATAAATTTATTACAGGTAGATAATACAATCGTTGATTTCACAAAGAAGAGCACACACTCAAAAGAATTCCTTCTACCTGTCTTGTCTCTTTCCTCCATGAGGAAAAAAAAATCACCTAGAAGTACTAGCTTTTCTTGTGGTTAATGCTGATTTCACCTAATCTGCACTAGAAGATTGAGCCATAAAAAGCAAAAAGAGTGCTCGAGGTGGAGAAAGTTGTAAAAACTTGTTAAAGACAAACGCTCTGCTGAGTTGAGGCTTAGATACAGTTTCTACCAACCAAAAAGTAGGTAGCATAGTAAGAAGGGAAGCACAGCTCCCACTCTGGCAGGGAAGAGTTACTCAGGTCAGGCTGACAGGAGTCTCCATATGGTAGAAGGCTGTTAGTGCCCAGGCCACAGACTAAAGCAGGTTGCACCCATGGCATTGGGAAAGGAGATTCTGTAGGGCTAGACAAATCACAGAATCACAGTATCACAATATCACTAAGGTTGGAAAAGTCCTGTAAGATCATCAAGTCCAACCATCAACCCAACACCACCATGCCCACTAAACCATGTCCCACAATGCCACGTCCACACGTTCCTTGAACACCTCCAGGGAGGGTGACTCCACCACTTCCCTGGGCAGCTTATTCCAGCGTCTCACCACGCTCTCAGGAAAGAAATTTTTCCTAATATCCAGTCTAAACCTCCCCTGGCACAATTTGAGGCCATTTCCTCTTGTCCTGTCACTAGTCACTTGGGAGAAGAGACCAACACCCACCTCTCTGCAACCCCCTTTCAGGTAATTGTAGAGAGCGATAAGGTCTCCCCTCAGCCTCCTCTTCTCCAGGCTGAACAACCCCAGCTCCCTCAGCCGCTCCTCATAAGACTTGTGCTCCAGACCCCTCACCAGCTTCGTTGCCCTTCTCTGGACGTGCTCCAGCACCTCCGTGTCCTTCTTGTAGTGAGGGGCCCAAAACTGAACACAGGATCCAAGGTGCGGCCTCACCAGCGCCGAGTACAGGGGCACGATCACCTCCCTACTCCTGCTGGCCACACTGCTTCTGATACAGGCGAGGGTGCTATTTGCCTTCTTGACCACCTGGGCACACTGCTGGCTCATATTCAGCCAGCTGTCAGTCAATACCCCCAGGTCATTTTCTGTGGGGCAGCTTTCCAGCCACTCTTCCCCAAGCCTGTAGCATTGCATGGGGTTGTTGTGACCCAAGTGCAGGACCCTGCACTTGGCCTTGTTGAACCTCATCCAATTGGCCTCGGCCCATCCAGCCAGCCTGTCCAGATCCCTCTGTAGAACCTTCCGACCCTCGAGCAGATCAACACTCCCGCCCAACTTGGTGTCATCTGCAAACTTGCTGAGGGAGCACTCAATCCCCTCATACAGATCATCGATAAAAATATTAAACAAGACCGTCCCCAAAACTTAGCCCTGGGGGACTCTGCTTGTGACCGGCCACCAAATGTATTTGACTCCATTCACCATGACACTCTGGGCTCCCCCGTCCAGCCAGTTTTTAACCCAGCGAAGAATGCACCTGTCTGAACCACGAGTCGCCAACTTCTCCAGGACAATACTGTGGGAGACAGTGTCAAATAACCCACTAAATTTTGTTTCCATGTAGTAAATCACTCAGGTGGATGCAACAGAACACAGGCTCCAAGGGAGTGGGGGCAGGGGGATTGTTCTGTCTTTTCCATCCTCTTCCACTGTGAATCTGGACTAACACATTTAAACCAAATCCAACAGAAATAAGAGAGTCCTGGAGAAGATAAAACATTTCAAGTTGCTTCTAGAAACAGTTTGTGGGATTCTTCAGCTTAGTCCTACTTATGCAAAAGCAAGGGAAGAATGCATTAATCAAAGCCATGTGGGAACTGTGCAACATTATGAACAGGAGAAGATAAAAACCATAAAAATAAAAAGAGAGAGAGCCAACAATGTAGAAAGATATCAAGAGGCTCAGAAAGTGGATCAGAGAAACCAGGCAAATGAAATCATAGCCAAGAGAACAATAGGGGAGCCAAAGGCCAAACTAGAGAAGGGAAAGAAGAAGCAGAAGGCAAACTCTGGGACTGAGAGTGCCATGCCAAAACACAGCTAAGAAATGTAAAATACAATGCAGAAAAGGAATCCTGGAGAACAGCAGTATCGCCACAGACTTGAAATAATTCTCTGAGAACAGCGTTATTGCTTTAACTGCTGGATACCTACAGACTGATTTCACTAGACATAAGGAAACATAGTCATTAGGTAACTCAGAAAGCTTAAACCTACCTGCATGTTGCCAGTGTTTGCTGACTTCTAGGACTTCAACATCACAATTCATTTTTAAATGCTGTTTTCTAGTATAGAAGTTGTTTTGTAAATCTTTGTCATTTCAGATTCTTGCCATTTTATAGGCTTAACAGAATTCCTCCATTTTTGTAATTGCAGTAAGTATTTCTCACACAGAATCACAGAATCACAGAATGACTAAGGTTGGAAAAGACCTGTAAGATCATCAAGTCCAACCATCAACCCAACACCACCATGCCCATTAAACCATGTCCCACAATGCCTTGTCCATGCGTTCCTTGAACACCTCCAGGGAGGGTGACTCCACCACTTCCCTGGGTGGCTTGTTGCAGTGTTTCACCACTCTCTCAGGAAAGAAATTTTTCCTAATATCCAGTCTAAACCTCCCCTGGCGCAACTTGAGGCCATTTCCTCTTGTCCTGTCACTAGTCACTTGGGAGAAGAGGCCAACACCCACCTCTCTGCAACGCCCTTTCAGGTAATTGTGGAGAGTGATAAGGTCTCCCCTCAGCCTCCTCTTCTCCAGGCTGAACAACCCCAGCTCCCTCAGCCGCTCCTCATAAGACTTGTGCTCCAGACCCCTCACCAGCTTCATTGCCCTTCTCTGGACATGCTCCAGCACCTCAATGTCCTTCTTGTAGTGAGGGGCCCAAAACTGAACACAGGATTTGAGGTGCAGCCTCACCAGCGCCGAGTACAGGGGCACGATCACCTCCGTACTGCTGGCCACACTGTTTCTTATACAGGCCAGGATGCTGTTGGCCTTCTTGGCCACCTGGGCACACTGCTGGCTCATATTCAGCTGGTTGTCAATCAACACCCCTCGATATGTTTCTATTTAGACGTAAATTAAATTTATGAGTTATAACTTTCTTCTTATAGTATAGTATAATCTCCTTATGTAAAAGGTGGCTTATGAAGACAAAAAAAGCTTATGTTCCTATTAGAAATCTCATGCATTGTTTAGATCCTTTTTAAAGACACTTCATGATACTTTCTGTATTTCATTGTAATATTTATCACAGTCAAAGATATCTTGATGCTAACATTTCCAAAATCTCTGTATCATATCAACAGAAATCAAAATTTTTCATTTGTTACTTAGTATCCTGCTCTCCATCCTTTACTGCGTTCAGGCATCACAGTTCAATGAGAACTAACTTGCTGGGTTTTTTTCCTTTATACATTTTGTTTTGTTTCAGGTTGTGCACATATTTATCTGTACCTCTTACTAGGTTCTTGCTATCATATAATACTTTCAGGAGCCTATGAACTAGTAGGTTTTTTTTCCATGGTGTGTGCTTTCTCCCCATTTTCATGTACTTCTATCTTTTGAAACCCTGGTTTCCTCATACTACCTTTTGTTTTACCAACTATAATAGTTGGTAAAACTATAATATAAGATAATTTAGACAACTCCATGGGTGGCAGCCTATTCCTGTATCTGTGGGTGGGTGCTTAGCAGCATAAATATTAATTTTTAATCTCTTGCTACATGTGCTGAATCATTAATGCCACATTTCCAAACATGCAGTTGCCAATGTTTTGGGTTTTTTTTCAACTGTTTCCGGAAAGCTCTTTCACTGCTTGCTTTGGCTATGGAAGTCTCATTTCCTTAGTCTATCTATCTCAACAAAAGATGGAGATATGAAATCAACATCTGTGAGTATTAGTGTCTAGATCAAGTTGTTTGATCATGAAAAAAGCAAACAACTGTCTTGAAACTGTCAGCCTCTCTTTTTTCTTTTAAACAAACTTATTAGTACTTTAATAATGATCTTTTTCTACTGCGTTCAATGTTCTGAGGCTTCCTGCATTTTCTTCAACTGCAAGTGCTCAAAACAGCATTGCCTGGGTACTGCACTCCACTGCTGCATTCTGCAGGGCTGGCAAGGAATAGTGGACATTAAACGATTGAGATCACCACATCATTTTCATTCAGCTACTGATATTTGGTGTGAATCTTCTGAAAGACATTGCATAGTGCCTCTGTAGCTCTAGGGAATCTTTACATAGACTAAGCAAATTCAGACGGGATAGTTAAACCATTGATATATGGTTATAGCAGGGGTAAGTACAACAGCAAAATTAACCTTATATACAAAATTTATGGATCCAGCATGACATCTTCTAATTAACTGAAATATTCAGCATCAGTATAAATAGCCTTCAAGGCAGGAGTAAGGATGCACTGATTAACATAGTAAACAATCTTGCTCATCAGTTAATAACCAAAACAACAAAAACCAGCTATATTTAGTGCTCTTCTGGCAGACATTCAAGCCCCAAATAAGCAACTGTTGTGTTAAAATCTAAATAAGACTGAGGATGTACTGAGTCATAGATGGAGATTGCTGTGGACAGACTATGTTTACAACACAGGAAACTAAAATGTCACACAATCTTTAGATATAAAATCCAAGATCTTACGTAATTATAGTATTTCGTAATAATCTTTTGGTTGGGGGAAGGTGCCTTGTTTTCAGTTTCATTGTTTACATTAATTATATATTGAAAGCTTATTCATGAAGGCTAACAGAGATAGACACCTATCCTACTGTTCATAGTAATTGTGTCTTCAACAACATGAAATATTGGTGGCAAATATTCTAAAAGATTAGAGAGGAATTTTAGCTTCTCCCTTGTACATTTTGTTTTCTATCAGCTGTAAATGTTCAGTGTTGACTGAGGTACAAAATTTAACTGTTATTGAATACTAATAATTTCATCATCCACGCTTTTCAATGTGCCGCATGAGCATAGCAGTATGCATATCTGAATTAAGGTCCCAGTTTCCCAGAAAGCTTGCACACTGCAGGCATGATTTATTTTCAAATACATGGATGTTTCCAGATGTCACTGTAATCAAATACAGCATGATGCCATTTAACAATGTCATGCAACTGGATCCCTAGCTGCTTTAGAAAACAGAATGAAAGTGTGAGGAAGTTACATAGCATAATCTTATTAGCTTGTGAGTGAATCTTTGAACATTCTGATTATTACCTCTTGCAATGAAAATCTGTAGTTAAAATTTCCAAAAGCAGCTAAAACTGATAACAGCTGTCATGAAAAGCTCTAGACTAAGAAAGTATCAAGTCCTTGTTTAATTCCCATGATGTAAATTTTAATCACTGAAATAGAATTTTGTGGGTTCTGTTGATTTCTTTTATTTTGCATTGTGTTCCCCCAACAAGGTTTGGTATTTTCTAGGGCGCAAAAAAAAATTATACACACTTTCATGCTTTAGAAAGGATTTAATGCAAAATAAGTATCAAAAAGAAGCTACTTCCAAAGTATATTTCATTATTCAGAAAGGAAAAGCAAGATTTACTTTTTTAACTTACTGATGAACTCTTAAGAATTTTTGCTGAGTACTGTCTGAAAAATCTTGACAGAGACATTGTATCAGAAAGAAAGGGCAGGGGAAATGCCTTCAGATCTCTTTGTTTAATGGCTATAAATTTCCTTTATGATATGTCCAGTTATGGATAAAAGACAGTGAACATTTCTTATCAAAAGCTTCTGTGGTTGTCATCCAAGTTTAGTTTTAATATCTGGATCTTACACTTAGTTTTTAATTATTTTTAAAATTTTATGTTATTTTAAATAATACTTATGCAACTCATAGGAGAGAGCAATAAAAGACTTTTTTCTATTCAATGGTATTATTAAACTTAATTTTCTCAAAAATTTTAAAAGAACTTTTCCATTTTTACAAAGAATTTTAAAGTACTGAGTCTTAAATCATGGACAATTCAAGACAAGCTGAACCACTTGTCGGTACACAGTTGTGTGGTAGTATAGTTTAGTTTTTCAAAGAAAATGGACTTTTCAACTCAAAAATATTTTTTGCAGAATTATTTACTTTTAAAAAAAAGCATTTTTAAGTTGGAAAATAAGTTTCTTACTGTTGTAATAAAAATATATGTGTTTCATTTAGTGTATTTGGATGCAAAAAACAGACAAAAAAAAAAGATTTGGTTTCCTAATAAAAGTAAAATGTGTTCACAGAAGACATATTTCAGACATGTCTAAAGAGTCCTCTTACATTTAAAATAAATAAAAAGTAGTAAACATTCAGGAAAGAATGATATTATATATGTTAAATCTTCATAGCTTGATTAGAAAGATATACTAAAATATTCCTTTTGGAATGTTCAGTATCATGCTAACTTAGTTGAGTTTCTCTAAGAAGATTACATCATTCTACTGCTCAGCTTCCTAGACTGTCAAATCAGGAGTAGAACCAACAAAACTGATGATAGCTGATAAAAAACCATAATGATAGATCAATAACGTATTGCTCACCCTCCTTATTTTCCATACCATTTTAACTTCTTATGAATTCTTCTCATTTGCTCAGTATTTTGCCCTGTTATTTTACAAGTCTGTTATGCTCAACATTTTTGCTCCCTGCTTGTATTGGTTTTATTTATTTATTTATTTATTTATTTATTTATTTATTTATTTCTCTCCTTCCTTACTGACTTTCTTTTCCTTCTAGAACAGAGGCAGCAGATCCGGCCCTATGAGCTTCAATGTAATGGCAGCAGGAAAAGATGGTATGTGACTCTTCTGTCAGAATTAAAATAGATGTCGAATGTAATAATGCCGTGAACATTTTACCTGTTCTTGCAGATGGGAACTTTTCCATGTGATTCTCTGATTGACAAATAGAAATTAAGTGGATATTTTCTAGGAGGTAGAAATATAGGTCTGATGAAACCCCCTGATTTCAGAGTCCAGTAACTTCTTTTGTCACAAAATGTAATTAAAAAAGTCTATCAAGTTCTATCATTAAACTAACTGGGTATTTCTGACCACTTTTTTGACCTGTTCTTCCAAAAAGCTGCTCAGAACATTTCTGCTTTGATGAAGCCCAAATTTATGCAAGAGAAATTCATATGTATTTGTTCTTCTTACTATATAGTGGAGTGGGTTTCCTTGAAGCTTCAGTGGATCTCTGGTTTTTATTTCCTCAGTGTATTTATAGAGAGAAATAATATCCTTACTGAGATTTCTCTTTTTCTTTTTTTTTTTTCCAAATAAATTCTTTTAAGATTTATGCTCATTACTGAATGTAAATTATGCTGGTGATCTCCACAGACATTCTCAGGGACTTTTCCAGTCTGAGGAATACTCTGACAACTTCCTTCTAAGCTATATCTTTTAAAGAATGATATTGGTGGGATAGCTTGTGAAAAAGTCACACAGATGATAGTCACTTTCCTTTTACTGTCTTTTCTCATGGATAAGTTCCTAGTTCATAATGGAGATGCCTCTTTCTTTCTAGTCACTTAGTACATGTTCACAGAATCATTTGAGGCATGCACAGAATATGGAAGGACCAAATGCAGATTGCACCATGCCACAAACACACTCTTTTTCCTTTGTCTCAAAATTATGACATTTCAGTTTGGGAAATAACCAGTTAATCATTGTCATAATGAATAAATATGTGGAAAGGTGGTCAGTATCCTCAAAATATGTGAACTCACTAACATTAGCAAACAGGTTGCAATGCCATTATTGTCTGTGAATCGGAAATTCATTGAACTCAGAGCTTACTGACAGTTTTCATGTTCCATCTGGTAGTAGTATCACTGTTAGTAGCCTCTGTGTTAGCCAGCTGCAAATATCAGCCTTACACTTTGGCAATGTGTCCCAAGTGTTTAACCATCAACTGAGGGATAGTCATCATAGTCAGGCTCCTTCATCCTAGGAGCCATAAACACAAGATGCATAAGAATTGTGGTTTTGCACTTCAAGATCATCTTAATAAGCCATTGACTTTGAGTTACAAACAAAAATTATAGTAGAGCTGTCTCTGACTCCATGGGACTCCCAAAGACTGCATGACCGATTTGTATATTTCACTGTTAAATCTACCTCTATTTCCATTACTTGACTCCAAAAATCAACCTCAAACAGAGACCTTCCTCATGACTGACAGTGTGACACATTGTTACCAAGAATTTTTATTATAAACTCTAACTTCTTGTACCACAGTTCTGAACATTTATTGGTGCTAAAATTAATAGTTGATGAAATCTAGGTCTAATCTTTACTCAGGCTATGTATCCTTTCTAAAAAACTTATGAATAGGAATTTGCCACAGAAAGGTGTCTACATATACATGCTTACATGTATATGTACAAAATTTCATCTACATGTTTGCAAGGTTTCTTAATTCCTGCAGACACAGGAGAATTGCTGCTGGATTCAGTTGTTCACACATCAGTAGTGGTATTTGAGGTGCATTGATGCATCCCTTTTGATCTTAGCTGCCAGTTCAGAAGGCTGTGGATGTCGTGCGGGTCTTTAACATTTTTCATCCTGTCACAGATAGGTGTTCTCAAATACCCTAGAGGGTCTCAGATGTCATCAAACTCCTATATTTAGATAACTGAGTCAAGCTCTATATCTAGGTACAAACGTAGCTCTCTTACAAATGTATGTACTGTAAAGTCCTATAGTCTTATGTCCAAGCGATATACTGAAACAAATCCTTATGTAATTATATCCTTAGGTAGTTCCTTAGCTAGCCTAACATTTTTCTACCACTCACCAACTTCAAAAATTTAATTAAAAGACCATATCACTCATTGTATGGAATGATAGGCAGATTAGTCCTACCACTTTTACTTGGTGTATAAATACACTAATTTCTCAAAGGTAGATACCTGCAGATATTGGTACAGTCAGTCTTTATAAAGACCATGTGAAATTTCATCCAACTTTTTTCTGTGTATCCTGTTTTCAGTTATTTCTTGCAGGGTTTTTATGTAAGGTCTGACAAACTATTCATGTAAAAAACAAGGACATTAAGCCAAAATCAGCTGCGAAAGGAGAAGATGTACAGTTGAAAAACCTGAACATTACTGCAGTGTAAGTGAAAACATTTGTCTCTATATAAATATGTTAAATAAATTACAATTTTTAAAGCATGAAACAGATACTTGACATGAGATATATAAATGAGACTTTTATTTAATATTTTAAAAGCTGTGCAAAGGAAAAAAATAAGATCAGATTCTTAACAATGTGATGTTACTTTTTTTTTCCTAATTTATTCTTGCATTCAAATTGCAATCATATGTCAACAGTGAGCAATTAGATGAAAGACCTCATGCATTTTTGTGGGGAGGGGAAGCACACCTTATATTTGAAAACAAGAATTTACTGATAGTTTAATTAAAGTCTTAATAGTCTAATCGAAGAATTAATATTAGTCTGTTTAGAATTGTACCAGCACTTATAGTCCAAAGTATCCAATTACAGCCCATTCCAAATTAAGTTACAGTTAAAGCTGACACACATTAACAGTCTAATATCTACCATATTTTCTGAGGTTATGCTTGATTTTTTTCAGTATGTTGTGGCAAGTTATGAGCATCCCAACTGCTCTTGAAATTAATTTTCATGAGGGGGGCTTGTTCTACCTTGTTGTTGGGTGTCCCTGAGGTTATTTCGTACATTTGCTAATGGTCAGCTAACTTTCTTCACAATTTTTTTTTTTTCATTCTTTATCTCAGAATGTCGTATCTAAGTTTTACATATGCGAGATACTTTTCATTGCTTTCTCTGTTATTCTTAAAGGTTCTTCTACTCTGTTCCCAAGGCTGCATTCCTTTAGCAAATAGCAATTGACCATTTCTGAGTAGTGTTTATAGCTCCGGGACATCTGGCATCACCCTGTGCCTGCACTTTCAAGGCCTGTGATATCATCTTGTTGTACATTTAGGGAGGCCTGTTATAAACCATGATTTGACTTCACAGCCTTCAAGTTACCTAGGCAATGCTTTATCAGTACAAGATAGTCAAGGGAACAACCCAGTTTTAGGGCCATTAATAGTTGCCTCTACAAAAATAATGATTGATATAGAAGAGATATGTATATATCCATAGATACACTATACTTTTGTAGCTACCTGTTATTAATTAATACGTATTAGTTTTGGCATACCACTCTGAATTTATCAAAATTGCTTCCCAACGCTATGTTCAGCTAGGTTTCCAGTATTTAGCTGTTTCCTCCACCTACCTCACCATGTCTAAAATTTCTCATCTCCATTCCACCTCCTTACTGACTATATTGCTTCAACTAAGTATATAGTTCTTCCAGTTGAGGTGGAAAATTACACAAAAAGTGAGATATCACAGAAAAGTTATAAGTAATTCTGAATACCTTCAGAATACTTGAGTTGACCAAAAGCTAATTCTATAGTCAAGATAGTCTTTCAGAAGATTCACTTCTGCTTTCTTCCAGGAGTTACATTTTTGCTCCACTTTTATAATTTTTGTTTAATCAAATACAACTTTGTAACACATAGATCAAATGTAGATTGGTGAGACTAACTAGCTGCTGTAATTTTTTGTAATGAAACTTTTGAAGTGCCCTCTTTTTCCATTTCTTTAGCTGTAGGTCTCTGATCAGCTAATTGGATTCCTTCAAAAGCATTAATGACTGATGGAGACTGGAGGGACAGGCATAAAGCGAGAAAAAGCTCTGCTGTTCGCATCCCTAATCTTCATTTCTGCTGTAAGATCAGTTTGCATAGTTTCTCCTATAATTTCTTTCTCTCTCCTTGATTTTCTGACTTCCAGAAGTTATATTCAAAGAGTGGGAGAGAAGCAAGTACAAGAAAGTACAGGAATACAGAATATAGTTCATTACGATTAAAACTTAATGGAAAATTGAAGGCAGTATTACAACTAAAGTGGCAAATCTTTCTTCAAGCATTAAAAAGGATAAGGATATTATTTAAAAAGCCTAGTTAATACTTTTTTTCTGAAAGAGGTATTTTTGAGGATTTCATGGATTAAAACAAATATTCAATAAAAAATATTATGCATATGTATGATGTCAATATATATACAAAAATGTTTTTCCTCTTCAACATGACTTTTCATTTTGAATGTTAAGCTCAGTATGCATCATTTAAAACAGTCAAAATATGTGTGAACTGTTGTGAATCTACCAAAAGGAAATTTATTCACACAATTGAGCTTTTTTTGTTTCTCTTTTGAATGCATGAAAGAGATTTTGACTTCTCATTCCAATTTTATATTTTGAAATTTTTATGAAACAGGAAAACTGTCTTTCACCTGTCATCTAGAAGCTTACAGTTGGAAAGATAAACAGCAGTTGCAGAAGAAACATCAGAGGACATGCTTCCTATTCCCCAAATCAAAATAAAATGGTCAGAAGAGCCCCAAGAGAACAAATAGCAGAGGAATGAGTAAAAGTACCAAGTAGTGGAAGTGGAGTTTCCCTTCTTTTACTAGTGATATTATCACAGCTGGATGAGTTAAAGTGAAAGGAATCAATTGCAGTGTCAGCCTTCATTTTCTAATTATAACCATGTTTGCTGGACTGAACACATCTATTACTTCTAATGTAATCATTAAGAAGTGTCTTTATCCCCCTCCACTAAAGAATATTCACTAAACCATGAGAAGGTATTTCCTGTTATTTGAATGGATCATATACTTTTCAGCTAAGCTATTTGCAAATGTAACAAAATTGCAATGTCTTTCCCCAAATATGAAACTAAATCAGGTAGCAAGGGCACTATGACTTTTATGGAAACTACCCCTTCTATTAAAGAAAGGAAAACTTCAGAACTCATGTCTCTCACTTTGAACCATAATACAAAAGAGGAAATAATTTTGGTTTTTACTCATCAAGACATGAGAAAGGTAATTTTGCTTTTCAATATTTCTTTTTATTTCTGTGGGAATATGTAATGACTCCAGGTGAGATCACTGGATGTTTTCCTTGTTACCGAAAGGTTGATATGAGTTTTTATTTTCTTTCTGGTTTCAAGTTAAGCAGATTTTCTTCTAGAGCTTATAGTCAGCTGTACTATATTAGTACACAATTTAATGATCTTGAAATTCCATCAACTTGTGCTTCCTGAAGGACCTCATCAACATCTATAACATTGATGTTATGTTATGAAATAACGTTTTACCACCTGAAGTGACACGAAAGCATCTCAGGTTAATCTGTGGAAAGTTCAGACCTTTTTTCTTCATCAGCTTTCCTAAATAAAATATTTCCTCAGTAATGTTTTACAAAAGACATAAAAATGTACATTCAATTTAAATTTCTAATTAAACTATTTTATGAAATTAAAAGAAAAAATTTTCTTAGTCTTTTTCCTTTGTCTCTCTTTCTTTTCAAAACAGTTGATCACATGACATCTTAAACAAAGACTAATAAAAATATTAACAGTGCTACTGTTAATAATGCTTTCCTTTAATGCAGCTATTTTGTAAAACACACACAAAGCTTCAGATGTTCCTTTCTCTTCCAAATGTCTTCTGAAACCTGTCAGTTCTGGAAATCAGCATCATGTGGTGTGGATTCAGCCTGTTCGCTTGTGTTCAATGCAGAACTCTTTATGTGCACAATTCTTATATAAGATCACCAGAGATCCATTGTGGCTTTCAGTATTCCTACATGCCTTGGCTCCCTGACTTCATATCTTCTAATAAATTATGGACTGACAGAAAATGTTTGTAGGCACTGAGACTTTGTTCTCTGTATTTCCAAACAGTTAGAGCAGTCCTTGGCGCAGTTTTGGCCTTGACCAACTAACACTGTACCATTTCCTGGGCACATCTGAAGCACTAATATGCCCTAGAGATGATTTCCAATAGTTGGATGCGGTTACTCATCTCTGGGGTAAGAGAAAATAATCACATGAATGGAGATTATTTTGTGCCATTTACCTCAACATGAAGGAATTATTTCAGACAGTTTCAATTTTCCAGCCTCGTTTCCACCTCTATATTGAACATCTGTCATGATATTGCCATTTTCAGGCTCCACAGCAAGTTCTCAGTGATGTTATTTTTTCATTTGATCGGGACCAGAACACTTGTGTTCCAGGGTTCACACGTTTCTCTCTTTTCTGTCTTTTCTCTTCATACCTTTCAAATGTACACATTGCTCACATAGTGTTACATCAAAGTACAGAAAGACCCCAATAGTTTCCTGTCTTGGTGCCTGTTACATCCCTAAATCCTCAAAGACATTGCATTAAAGGTTGGTTTTGTTTGGGTTTTCTTTTTTTTTTGTTTGTTGTTTGCTTTGTTGTTTGGGGGTTTTTTAAGGTATAAAATTAATTTGTGGACAATGTAGCTTTTCTTTTATTTCTTTCCCTCACTTATGCAAACAGTTCATCTATTTAAAAGGATTGAAGCTGCTGTCTGAAATACAGTTTGCAAAAGTACTAGAAAAGTAAATTGAAGTGTTTCAAACACAGAGCCAGAATTGTCTGGAGTCTACAGTTTCCCTGGGACAGAAGCTCCCAAAAAACCACGTGCACCCTTCACACCCTGAGATGTCCTGTGGGGCTAAGGTTGCACAAAAAACTGAGAATGACCCTGCAAACAGGAGAAAAATTAATCCTGAATGCAATGGGACTCAACTCACTCAAGTGAAGTCTTAATGCTTTCATGTTTGTGACTAATGGATTACCTGTAAAACATTCAGAGAACTTTTTTTTTTTTTTATAAATACACAATAAAGCTCGGATTTGTATGTACTTGGTTAAAGTAGTTTACAACCTAGCACCACTTAAACTCCACATCCAAATAGTCTGCTTCTGTTCTCACAGAGGATGATCCAGGTTACTTCCAGATCTGCCTGCTGATGTGCGCTATGGTTTCTGGTTTACATAGCACAGGTATAAACCTCTAAAATGGGTTTCTTTTTTTCTCTGCAGAGTTATAGAGCCATAGAAAATTAGTAAGTCTGGAGATCATAGCCCCCTTGGTTGGGTGGAGTGCATGGCACTAGGTAGAATATTTCTTTAGTTGTATGACTTTCAGGCCCTTTTTATTATTGTGCTAGTATTCCAGGAGGCAATTCAGCATACCCAGATTAAAAACCTGATTGCTCTTTAACTCAGTTGTTCTAATTCTTTTTCTGCAGGGACTGATACATCTAAATTGAACAACCACTTTAAGTGTTTGAAGTAAAAGATGCCAACATACAATTTCTAGTAAAATCAGATCACAATCAAATTGTTTAAAATCACTTCAGTCTTGAATTTTTGCTGTGCAGTATTGTTACTGTATCTGTTGTTAGATGCTTATTATTTGTCTGTTAAAGTTGTCATCAAGTATTTTATCCGGACTTATTTTTTCTTTATGTTTAAAATTACATGTGGTATTTTTCTGCCAGTGTATTGTACTCCTTGAGAATTCCAACAGAATGTGGAATATGCTATGAGAAAGAAACAATTGCCATGAATTATTGAATGATTAACATTCCATGAAATTTTGTAGTCAAATGACTGTTTTCTATAATATGCACAATATTCAAATGAAGAATATTTATTACTGTCTATCATTTAATCCAAACTGGTGGACCCAGAGATAATACTGCTAATGCAGTAATAATACTTAAGAAATATTACAGAAAACACCAATATGAATTTCCCCAGCTCCTCAGCTGGTATAAACCAGTACGTGTAATTAACAGAATTCAATACATCTCCATTTCAGTCAATGGAGTTACGTTGATATTCACCAGCAGATGATTCGTCACATTATTTCTAATTTATATGTATCTTATTACAAGCAAGAATTATAATGATGCATCCAATTATCTTGAACAAAAGACCGTGACTTAAACTAGTTTGAGGATATACAAGGCATATCATCTTCTCTTGTCTCTTGACTCAGACATGTAACTGTTTTGTTTTGGGTTTTTAAGCTAATGTAGTATAGTTCAGGTGAGGCACTTATTTTAGATACTTAGACATTTCTAGCCACTTCATTGCAATTGTTTTATCTCCCTGTTGATAGCAGTATTTCTTTTGAGTGTTTTGTGATTTTTCTTTTTAATAGCTGAGATATGAAGTTGCAGTCAGCATCTCACAAAAATGTTCTTGTTTTCATGAGTGGACGAGCAGAGCATTCTTACTTCTTTCAACTTTTCCTTTTCTTTTTCTGGTTTCTCTCAGGAATCATATTGTTCTGTGCTAGGAACTATTTTTACTCAATACTGTTAAACATGTTGTTCAGTCTCTTCTATAGGTTCAGGATGTCTTTCAAATATTTTGCGGGGGGGGGAGGGGGGGGGAGGGGAGGACAGAAAAAAAAAACAGTAAAAATTAATTTATTCCGGAAATAGTACAATGCATTGCCAGTGTTTAGAATTTTTTTCTGTAATATTTTTTCAATTTTTCCACATTTTCAAATGGTTGTTTCAAAGAGTAGTATGCCCATTGTTTTTCACATATTGATTTCTAGTTTTACACTTACTCCATCCCAACATGATGTTTGCTTTTTTAAATTTAATTTTTACATTTTTATTAAAGGTCAAATTTTTTTTAGAGAATAATCTTAAAGTAATGTTACTGTTATGCTTCCTCCTACTATTTCTTTTGTAGAAAATTAGTTAGAGGAACATATACCGTAATTGCATAATATGATCACAACCTTTCCAAGTAACTACTCAAGGAAAATAAAAAGAGTCAGTTACATAAAGAAAAATGTTTAAAATTGTGTATTAAGTTTAGAACAAAAGGTTGTTAGAAAATTCCTCTGTTTCTTCCTTTCCCTCTCCAATACATGAATTACATTAAAAATTTCACAGATATGGGGCTACCTTTTACTTTAGTCTTCTTTATGAGGGTTTCTCAGATTTAGGTATTTATTTTTGTTGAGGTAGGTTATTTTCTCTCTCTTAAATAAAAAACTCAGATGTTATCAAACATTTGTAGCAGCTAATACTGTAAAACACTTAAACTCTGCTGCAAATCTTACTGTAACTGCTTATGCATCATTTTCATAAGAATATAAAACCAATTATCCTTAATTTTACCAAAAATCTCTTCAGCTCAGCAGTCTGTCTCTATTAACAGCCAGTAGCTCATTGAATATCTTGGGAAAGAGTAGAACAGGTTAGGCACAGAGGGAAGCTCACAAGCCTCTACTATTGTGCTGCTCGCAAACTTACCTTAAAAACTGTGACGGCTTTTTCTTCTCTCCATTTACCTGACTGAATTTTGTACTCATGCAAACTTACAAGTATTCATGTCTGGTGGAAATTATTTTATTGTTCTTTTTTATTTTTTTTAAACCTGACACCTTTTTATTTCATTTAGTTCCTCCACCATTTATGCTAGATGTTCATCAGACAATGAATGATTTTTCCCTATTTCTGTTGTCTGAGGCTCTTCTGATTTTAAAGACCAGAGCCATCAGAACCCTCAGATTTGTCTTTTATAGGCTGAATAGGTCTAGTCTACTTATTTATTTGTCATATGCATCATATATATAGATACAGTAGGAAGATTATTTATGTGTAAAAAACTTCTGCTTAAGATTGGGAAGATTTAACTCCTAAATCAGGAGATAAATACCAGCCAAAAAGCTTGTAGTGCCAGTGTTTTTGAATATACCTGCCTCGGGGTTCCTAGATGCTTTTGAAAGAGTAAGTGCTGACTTATGGTACATTTCAGAGCTTCACTTACTCCTTTAGTACTGTAATTTACTTTCTGCAAGTTGTGCATGCACCTGGTTTGCTACTTCTAGGTTAATAAGAAATTGAATAAAAAATCCCAATCTCTCAGCTTCCCCCAATGCAGAAAAACAATTTAAAATAACTAACTGGATAATTTAAACTCTTACTAATAGAGAGGAATTTAGCCCCAGAATTGTAAGAACTGCATCCACCTCCTAGGGGGTTTAACCAGGACATATGATTACATCAGTATATTTTCAATATCTCTCTCTTTTTTTCTCTCACTGTCTTTTTTTCTCTCTTTTAAGGTTCATCATCAAATGAAAGAAAATAAAGTGAATTTTGTGGATGTCTCATCATACAGATGAACAATAGGTTCAAATGTCCCGATTACTAGAGAAGACACACTTCTCTGCTGTCATAGTGACCCAGTCCTTTTGAGTCCTAGGAAAAACATAAAGTCTGTCATGGGTTACTTGGAAAAGCAGAAATATTGTTAATGAAGGAATTACATTTGACAAAGAAGGCTTATAACCAAGATCCTGGCCCTTGATTTTAGAGTCTTCTCTCATTATAAAATCAACCTTGGCGCTAATAATGTCAAAACTTGCAAAGGTTCCCTGCTATTGTAGTATATTTACATAAAATAATAACAATATTGAATATCAAAGTGTGATTTCAGAACAAAATAATATGCAATTCTAATTGCCTAACTCATTTTTAAAATCAATCCCAAGTAAAGGTCAGCCTCAAGGTCCTCAGTAAGTTTTCTTTTCCACACTCATGGCATAATAAAAAGAAAGCCTGAATAGTCCTGCCAACAGAACTACAGACAGTGCTTAACTGGTTGCAATGTCTTCAAATGATTACCACTTGGTCATCTATAGCAATAAAATAAGCAGAAACACATAGAATGAAATATATAAGCTTTAAACTTTATATCTTTATTATTACTGGCTATGTGTAAAGACTGTATGCTCCTCCAAGAAAGGGCCTAGCACTCTGATATTTCTAACTGTAAAGGTCTTTAAAAATTGTTACTTTCCTTTTGAATATGTGATACAACAGCAGTCTAGAGAGTGTTGCTTCAGCTTGCTCTGCAGAGGAGCTGTTTACATCACGAGGACAACTGTCTTCAGAAGAGAATGAAGACCTCCACTGCCTGGAGAGTTTTGGGGACCTCCAGGGCTTTGTTACTACTTCAAGACCAGTTATATTACACACACAGGGATCAAAATGCAAAACTGGTCCAAAACTGAAAACTGGTCCTCCCATATCCTTCATAGAAAGAATTATTATATGTAACAGATATATCAACTATATCAGAATATCAAGTACACATTGAGTACATCATGACTCCTTTGTCTATGGTTCATGTTCTATCCAAGTAATGCTTTATTCATTGAGTGGTGTTAGTGATATCACTGGGATGATTCTTAATGTAAATTACTGTTCATTCCGAATAAGGGTGACAGAATCTGGCGCAAACAGGATAAAATGAAGAGTGAGAGTAAATGAAATGTGAATCACTTCAAATTACAGCACTAGGATGAAACTCTGAACCAGCTTCAAGAAAACTATTTATGAGCTTCAGATGTTCCCATGCTGAGGACATAAACAATCCGTGTTTGCTTATGCTTGAATGTCTGTGATAGAGAACTGTGACCACAAAATCTTTCCATGTAAACTAAAATCTCTAAATGCTGTCTGATCTATGGATAGCCTATTCATTTCCTTTATTAATGTATTTTGGCCAGGGTCCCCAACAGACAACAGGCTTATTTAATAATACTCTGGAAAGAACTCCACGGCATTTGTATCTGGTATGAGACAGAATTTGACCATTAATTGACCATTAATGACTAGTGCTCAGAAAAAAAAAAAAAGAACAGAGTTTTATGTTTCAAATACAAGTTGTAGTATACACTCAATTCTGCAGCAAGCTGGCTTCATTGCCCAGCATCTCAGAAAAAAATTTTGCATTTCTGCTTTCAGAAACATGCATTTCCTGCTAGAGTGGTGGTCTACTGTCTGCTTTCTAAGGCTTTGAGGAGAGCCTGTCCACTGGTACTGCCTTCTGCAGTTTCTTTCAGCTCTTCTCTGGCTGTTTTGTTTACTTGTGGAGAAGCCAGTTACAGACCCCTTTGATTGGGAATGCACAGCTATAAATGAGATTCTAGAAAACTAAGGTTCAGATTATCAGAAGATTGACTCTTGGAACACAGCCTAAGATCTATATAGTTCATTGTGTGAGCATGTTAGCCGAGGTATTACGAATCATGTTCCTGTTCTCTGTCCTGTATGCACTTTAAGGATGGGATTGATCTCACCTTTATCCTATAAAACTAGGCATTTAGTTAAAGCCTGATCTTTAGCTAGTTGAAAACAAGCTTACATATGATAGCTAACTTTCAAAAAAGTAAAGTATAAAGGTTATAGTTCCTGTGTGCCATTGTTGAAATATGTGGGGTTTTACCCTCAAGACACTGTGAAACAAATTTATTTCTATGTCCCATCACATTCCCAATCACACCCAGAGTGGCCTACTTACCAGTGGTACTACATACCTTTATATACGTCAAGTACTTTCACATTTAACATGGACTATGGAACTAAAAATAAAATGAAAATAAATGTAATTATTTGCAAACATACCAGTTAACTGTTAGAATCAAATAATAATAGTATTAATAGTAAAATTTACACAAGAGTCTTTCTCATCTCATTTAATCTATTCAGAAACAGTGTCATTCATAGTTATTTTTTAATTTCATTTTTAAAGGTTTTTGACCATAATAAAATTCCATATGTTAAATAAAAGATTTTTCTTTCCTCTGTACAAGTTCCACACTACACCCTTAAGCAATGATTCCATAGCTCTTTAGTTTAGCCTCCATTTTCAGTTCTCCATTGTCAATTAGAATCAGTAAGTCCATCTCCTCTTATTACCCTGGATCAAGTCATTGTGCAATCTTCTTTTTATTATTCTTCCAAGCTGCACTTCCTGTGGACATTCCTCTTCCTGAAACATTTGTAATTTTAAAATAAAGGTATTGAAATTAAAACACACTTTCACACAGAACTCACTTTAGTTGCATTTGTGACAAAGCTGGGATTAATATTCTCATACATTGTTTACCATTACTTACTTTTGAGCCCAGTCCCATTCTTATGGATGTCAATGTCACAAAGAACATTGGCTTTAATAGAATAATATCTTTTTCTTTAAAAATATAGAATTAAAAAAAAGTTGGGAAATACTTATTTGGATAATTTATGTAGTTGCTCCTGTTTCCCCAGTGTCAACTTCTTTTCAAGTATGAGGTAAGATAATTTTATTCTTGAAAAGTCCCTGACAGAACTTAATTAAGCAATGAGGCCTGGCAGTCCAATCCTGTATCGATCATTTCTAGTTGTGATATAAATCATAATAATGCTTTATAGCTATTGGCTCCAAATAAATTTCCAGATCAGAAAACCTACCACTGTAGTGGAATAAAGAAGTTTCACTGCTGGTTCAGGTACTGTAGATAGCCAAAGGAAAACTTTGTATTTCCTTTCTCGTAATGCAGATAGATAAAACCACACTTCAGTGCAAGAAAATGTGAATTGCAGTTGGAAAGTATCTGTGAAATTTTACCATTTTCTTTGACATAAGAAAAATTCAGATTCACCCCTGTAATACTCTGTGATGCATCACAATGAAAGATGGGTCAAAATTAAATATATTTTTAATTATTATACCAATTTGTTGCACTAAAAAGACAAAATAGTTGTAAAAAACTTTGTTACTTTAGCAAGTTCATTTCCAGTCTATGCAAGACATAGAGTATAAGCTCAGTCAAACTTTACAAAGCTGTATGTGGAAAATTATTAGGCAACCCAGGTATATTTGACAGGATTCTAAAGTCACTGCAGTGATTTTGGCTTGGATAAAATTAATTTTCTTTGTAGTAGCTGGCATGGTGCTATGTTTTGGATTTGTCACCAAAAGAGTGTTCTTAACACATCCATGTTTTAGTTATTGGTGAACAGTTCTTACACAGAGTCAAGGCCTTTTCTGCTTCTCACACCACCCCACCAGCGAGTAGGCTGGGGGTGCACGAGAAGTTGGGAGGGGACAGAGCCGGGACAGCTGAGCCCAACTGACCAAAGGGATATCCCATACCATATGATGTCATGCTCAGCAATAAAAACTGGGGGGAAGAAGGAGGAGGTTGAGGGTGACATTTGTCTTCTCAGGTAGCCTTTACACGTGATGGAGCCCTGCTTTCCTGGGGATGGCTAAATGTCTGTCTGCCAACGGGAAGCAGTGAATGAAGTCCTTATTGTGCTTTGCTTGTGCACGCAGCTTTTGCTTTACCTGTTAAACTGTCTTTATCTCAGCCCATTAGTTTTTGCAAAGTGAGTGAGCAGCTATGTGGGGCTCAGCTGCCTACTGGGGTTAAACTACAACAATCACCTTAAAGTAGTTGGTAGCTGTGGGCTAATCAGTCAGTAATCTTATGGTCAGTAAGTAATAACAAGCAGGGTAAGAGATTTGGAATACAGAAGAACTATGTAGGCCCATATCCCCCCTCCCCCTCAGAAAAAAATAATTGGGAAATATTTGGGATTGATTCTTCCTCTTTTTCCTTCTCTTCCTTCTTTTAACACAGCTGACTCTGAGTTGATATCTTTATGCTTCCCTTAAAATTAACGGAACTATGAAAGACAGGGAATTGAAATGCAAACATTACAAAAACAAGCATTCATGAATAAAAATATGACAATTTAATGATGCCTTAAAATGTTCAGAGATGCAGAACATGAGTTTCTTTGGTACTTTTGAATTTGTATGTTTTCTTCAATTTTTACCCATTGGAATGTTACTAAGGAAAGTGGTATAGATTTTTTTTTTTTGTACAAATGCTTGTCAAATAATACCTAGAGTTAAGATTTTGTTTCTCTTTAAGTGTTGTTGTTGTAGCATTAAGATCTATGACTGGTCTCCAGTCTCCTGTAAAGACATCTGCTTAGGATGAAATACTACCTAATTATTGATTATGATACAAAACCCTTGATTTTCCAGGTACTGGTATATGTACTGAAAGATCATTAGACTTGATCTGGAGCAAACTGGGAGAATGTCTAAATCTGTAAATCACTGTAGAATTGAATAATCATATTATCAACATTCTCTTTTAATGGCTTAAAGAGCTCACCGCTACCAAAAATAGAAATAATCTGTCTTATGGTGGGAAGTGTTACAACTTACTTAAGCCATCTAAAATTTAGACACTTCAGCTAGGTTTCATATCAACTAAAGTTAGCCTTCTGCAACACAAAACTGACAACTAAAAAAATTGCAATTAATTCTCTTTATATTTAATGCAGTGATACAAAGAATGAATCCTTTCACCAGCTATTGCTGTCTAAATCAGGATGTGACCACCTGCATTCTCAAAGATCCTCTGCCTTTTCATGAGCAGTAAAGAGGGTATAAGTTGAACTGCTCAGATGTACATGGCTGTTTGGTCAAATTTATTCCATGCATATTCTGAGATAAACTTTCAGGCTCCTTGAATAGCCAACAGTGAGAGATAGATATGTTGAGGATACTATTTCTTCTATCTGCTTTGGATTCCTAATATGGGAAGAAGGCCCTATCTTTCCATATTGACTGTAAAATGAACTAAAATGTTACCTTGGACTTAGATGGATAAAAATACAAAATGTAAAATTTACTTAAATTGCATAAAAATAAGAATCTACTGCCATTTGAGAGGCTGAGGACATCTGAGAAGTCCACAAAGGAGCTGACTGATGCCACACAGGATGGGCAGAGACATGCTTTTCTGGAATGGCAGAGGAAACTACGCAGGATAACCTCAAGCCCCTATGTTTACGCAATTGAATCAAGCCCTAAACACTGAATTTAGAAATCTCAAGACTGGCATAGAAGGAAGAGGACTTAATAAAACTAAACTATGTTAATATGAGGAATTTAACAAACTGTCTTACTGCAAATGCTGAACAGACTGAAAGCAATAGATTAATATTCAGATCCTTAGAAAAAATCCTAATTCAGTCATGTATATTTCAGGCAATTTTTACATATGAATGGACCATGTTAAAGCAATGGATGAGTATCTCATTATTCTATGCTTCCTGTCAGAACTTGTTTTAGTACTACACCTGGGGGCATGTCTTTGGAAACATCAGCTGAATTGAAAAAAATAACTAAATTTGAGGACTTAGGTATAGATTGGTGGAGACACAAGCCCTGAGTCCTCCAAGCTCTGAATACATGTATAGATTCCTCATGTTCTGGAGTGAATGCATATGTCTAAATATTTTGCTGCATCAAAGATAGTAGCTATGAGATAATCGAATGTGCTGAAAATGTGAGAAAATATTTTAATAAGCTTGGGTTGTGATATACTATCTATTTATTATTCTTTCCATTATTCGGACTGACTCAAAAGTACAAATGTTACTTTTAATGACAACACCTTTTGAAACTAATTATTAATTTCCAATTTAATCCTCTTGTGAATTTTTAAAATGGCCTCAATAAATGGCTATGAAGTTTCTAAGTTTTTAACGTACAGTGGTACATATTTTGCACTGAGTCACATCTAATATAGTTCCTGTAAAGTCAGTAAATTTGTCTACTAGAAATCACTGCTGAATTTAGCCTAATATCTATGTAGAAGTCAATTGTGGTAATACAGGCAAACCAAATAAAAATCATGGCAGGAAAGATATTATAGTCTGCAATTAACAGATTTTACAATGTGTGCTAGAAATGAAGAGGTTTTGCCTTCTACAGTTTTATAATAACAATTATAAAATGAAATGGCAATAATGATATGAATATAATGAGATAGGTCATGGTTGTAGGTCTAGCTGCATCTCCTTTCTCTTTATGGTTGCTAAATTCATCCCTCAGGTGTTTGGCTTCTTGTGCTTAATGGTCTTAATGTAACATTATATATGATTCTTCTACATAGCTATACTGTATAACTATACCAATGTTTATTAACTTGCAATCTCAAGAGTGTTTGGGCCATTTATTGGACAATAACGTCCTTAAGTCTAATTCATTCATTAGAGAACCAAAAAAAAAAAAAAGTTGTTGTAATATAACTGTGCTAGAAAAAGGCAAGGCTGTACAGAGCTGCCTCATCTGCTCAGCAGTGTCAGAGGCAGTTGTGCATACTCCCGTTAAGAAGTATTTAGGCATGTGGCAAAGTCTGCCAGTGGAGACTTAGGCAGTTTAGAGGCTCAGATATTCACAGGTGGAAAGGTAGGTCTTTGGAGAATTTCATTAGCATCTTAAAGGCAATTTGAGCAGATGCTTTTATGCAGCCCTTGTAAATCTAGCCTGAACAACATGCACACATAGCCATACACGTAACAGCCTAGTATTTTATAATGATGAGTTAGGAAGGTCTAGTTCTTTTAAGTACTTCACACCTCTTGAATTCAGCTCTTCCTCAGCACCTACAGAACATGAGCATACGTAATGCCTGTAATATTCCTTCTCATCACATTGTTCACAAATGTACTGTTTTCCTGGCTAAACCACTGTGTATACATCTGTTCAGAAATTGCTTTAAGGTAAAAATCTTAAATCTCAGACCGAAAGTTTTGATCCTGAGTTTACTTAAGTCAAAAGAATGGTTTTGGTCACTTCTAAAGGATTTAGATGAGACCTAGACCTGAATACATTGTGTGTGTTTGACATCAATGTTTTCAGCAATTATGAGGTGACTAAAAATAAGAGAGCACACACAAGTGCTGTGCACAAGTGTGAACAGACATGATAAACATGAAGATGTGTTATCAGGGCCTTCTCATTGCAAGTGAGTGCACTGTTGATTGCTATGAAGCAAACTAGCTCATGAAGAAACATTCTTACTTCCAAATAAATACATTTGGCAGCTTTCAGCAACTCAAACTTTCAGTTCCCCCCTCTGTTATTGACATAATTGGATCTTCTGTTTTCAGTTTCTTCTGTTATCCTGGATTGAAGCAAGGGAGCTCTTGCTTAATTATATCCTTTAATGCAAATAAGCTAAAACCCACCAGGTCAAAGTATTTTTATGAAGTACAATACTTTGCCCAGCAGCAAAAGACATCAAACATTGACCTCTTTGCAAAGACATTTATCCTCATGGTTGGCCTTCTAAAAGTTATTTATAATTTCTTCCCCTGTTTACCAGAGTTCGTTTACTTCTCCTCTATTGGAGAACTGTTCACAGTAGCTTCAGATTATAAACTACACTGTTCACTTAGTGCAGGAGTCACAACTGCTGCAGAAACTCTCATAATAAGGGAGGCTAATACTTAAAAAATCCATAGAAGTGACTTATTTTCTCTTTTCTTGCTTCTGGCTTTCAATGCAGAGATATTTATTTGTTATTAAAATATATATGACTGAAGCAGAATTTATCCCACTGTAGTAATCACCTTTCTAGTGTCAGTAAATATGTTGTTCAGAATTTATCTAACTTGAAAATGGAGCCAGTTGTCAAGCAAGTATTTTACTGCATCTAGCTACACTCAGTTTGTGTTGTCAGTTGTACAAGACCCCTCTCTCCTTTTTTTGGCTAGTATTTCATATTAGTTCATTAACTTTGCATAGATAGTAAATAAAGATCTCTGCTTCCACCTGGTGCAGTGCAGAATAGAAAGGCAATAGGGTAATTTACTCCAACATCCTGAAAATATAGTACATTATGGAAAAGTGTGACTACCAATGTGTTTTCCCTTAACGATTCAGCATGCTGGTCATGTATATTGTCCCAAAGAACTGCTAAAATGTAGATAGCACTAGAGTATGGCAGGAATATGCATCCCATAAAACATTCATGAACCATAGAACTATTGTATTTTATGATGTACTTACATTAGGACTTTGCTCCCTTAGTTCCCCATCTCCAATTTTATATCTTTAAATTAAATTTATTTAATACTTAATGGTTTTTATATGTTCTTTGTGGTTCCACTTTTGAGAATTAATGTAACATACTTTTTTGTTTTACAACAAATAAAGCCTAAAGTATACGTATCAAAATGTTTCCCTGAATTTTTGTTATTTCTGCACACTCTTTCCTTTTCTTTTGCCTTTATCTGTCTCTCCTTTCTGCCTGTCTTGTCTGTCTTTTCTCATGCTCTTTGATTCATTTAGGCCTATACTTCTATCACTACAAATCACTACTATGTACTAAATTGGCTCCTTTTGATATCAATATGCAAGACTGAGGCCTTGTCGGACAAAGTTTTCTCTTCCTTTTTCACCTCTCTTTGGATGTTCCTAAGGTTGACGGAGACCATGTTTCACAGCATGCACCAGACTCGCCTTTCATTATTTACTCTGTCTTCCTGAAGATCTTCATGCTTCCTTCTGGCCCTCTAACCAGTTTTCCTGTCTGTCGCAGCAAGAGCATGATAATTTGAGCTTTTAACTTTGTAAGCCATTTCTACTAAAAAAGCAGCATTTAGCATTTCTTAAGCTAAAATTAAGCAGAGATATGTATCTCAGGAACACTGTTAGATGTAGATTTTCAATTAACTTTTCTCTTACTCCGTTTTTTAAAAGTTGACTTCAGAATTGTAGTCCTGGAGGTCAAAATTTAAGTGAACTGAATGCATATCCTTTCTAAACACATGCACAGTGACATTTTCAAATGATCTCCATTAATTTACTGCACTGACAGTAAATGGATCTGAGCTGCACAAGTGAGTACTATTATTGGAAGTTATCATTTGAAGAGGACAAACAATAAATGAGCACGGTGAATGAATTTGCTTTGCATTTCTTCAGGTTATAACTAAAATCCTACGAAAGTAGTTGTAGGTTAGGAATTTTCTAACCTATAAGGCTTTAATCTGTACTGTAACTGTTTTGTAAATGACCAATATCAACAGAGAGACTCCCTGGGCAGTGAGATCCAGATTTTGGAAGTCTTCTTGGCAGCTCCCTGCTTAGCTCCTGTGAGAAGACAGATGCCCACCTGCCTTTCATACTCTGGATGATGTTCATATGGAGGGTTGACCAGTGCTGTGGTTTTTTCTTTCTTTTAAAGAAATTTTTCATTTCCATTGTTAGCCATTGCTGTTTTATAAAACTTCCAGTTGGCACACCAAGTAATAATATGGAAACTGATCCTTTCCAGTGATCATCTCAAGAGTAAACAAGGACATGGAGGACTCAATTTTTAAAAGTGGTCTTATTGTCAAAATGATGCAATTTTAAATCTGATATTCATGATACATCCTTTAACATGGACCATTAGTTTAAGCACCCAGATAAAAAACTGTCTTACTACATTAGGAGCTCTGGTTTAGAAGATGGATAAAAGTGTCTGTACAATTAGATCATTTTAAACTGGTGTTCTATGTTTGTTTTTTTTCAGGAAGGCAACACATTGTACTAGCTGCTAGCTATAAGAACTTTCCTTATTAATTCAGTAGTTGTCTTCAATATAATGATAAAAATACACACGTTTGATTCCTTTAGATAATGAATTTGATGTTGCTTTTATTTTGCAAATCTGTCTATCAATTGCATGTCATAAACTGTATAAGAAGGTATTAAAATACACGTGCAAGCCTTACTTTAAATTACCTTCGACAGAGAAAATGACCACTAAGGTCCTGACTCCTTTTCATCTATCACTTTCAGAATGTTAAAGGGCAATTGTCTTGCACTTCAGAACTCTTGTGTATCACCAAAATGGGGTAAATAAGGATTTATGTAAATAACGTGGGTACTGGGAAACAGAAAGGGTTATGATGCAAATTGTGTCTTAGATTTGAAAGTGTGGGAAATTTAAAATAAAATCACATAACTAAATCTTTCAATATTTTATATATTTCTGGATACTGACATAATTTTAGGAAAGCTACAAAATAGCTCCTGAAATTAACCATTTTTAATAACAATTTTTGTCCCTCTTCTCTTGTAAGACAGATGGTGTATGGGCAGCTCTAGTCTAGCTTATTTTTAATAAGCTTTGATGATACAGAACAACAAATACTATCATGTGAGTATCCAACTAAAACTGGGCTATGCATGTAAAGGGACCACAAATCAATACAGTTCAACTGGGAAGTAGGAGAGAGTAGTTGAGCCAGTTACTAACAATATCGGTAACAACTAGAAGACAAAACTGTTTTTTTCTGTGAAGTGGTTGTGCACAGTATTGAGTACCAAGAAAACCACAGACTTCAACTTCTTTTATGGATGTAACAAGCAGAAACTATGGGGAATGAACTAAACAAAGTTTTCACTGAAGTTTAACAAGTTAGTTCTAACCCTGAATCTGTTTCTATTTTTCTCCTACTTCAGTTCTGAATGTTTGAGCTGCAGTTCTGAAAGTAATTTTATTTCTATAAAATAAGTAATTTTCTGCATGCAGACAGAAATTAAAATCAATTGTATATTTTAAATGTAAATATCCACATATCTCCATCAATGATAGTATTAAATGTATGGCACGAATCTAGACATAGAATGGAAAAATAAAATAAAGATATGGGGCAACCTGTATTTCTTTCACCTGAGCAAACAGGGAGAAAGAAAAAGAACTTTTGGTATGTGCTTATCACCTTCCCTTTTACCCATTTAGATTATAGTCTGATAACATTATTATAAGAATGAGAATATGAACAGAATAACTTGTAGTAGAATTCCCAGTAAATACTATGCTTCTTGAATAAATGACAATTTTTGGGGTGTATAGGAGTTTTGCAAATGAAGAGCCAAGTACAGTCACCTGGAGTAGACTTCATTTCACTTAAGATAGGGAGGTGCTAGTTGCTTTACATTCCTATTACAGTTGATGGGAGGAAATAAATACTTTTAGAGCACACTTTCATCTGACCTAGTTAATCAACTTTGGGTTGAGTTAGTGTTTTAAGATCTGTATCTCCTTCAGTAGAAGTGGCTTAGGATGATTTGCTCATACACAGATATCGGTATTAGTCTACTTTTGGTCAGATACTTAACTTTATTTTGATCAGATGTTTGCCTTCACATTTCTTACAGTAAATTGCTTCAGAATCTCAGTCTGAAAGTTAGTAACTTTATCATAATTTTCTGAAAAAATATATTCATGCCCAGTCTACTCCATTTGTCCTTCTGCCATCACATGTTCTGGATTACTTGCCTCTTCTCCCACCCATCTTCTAGAAAACACCCATGCTGGATTCACAGACAAAAACCATAACTAGTTGTTCACCAGACTAAATAAATTGGCCTCTTTTACCTGCTGCAAACTGAGTTAATCTTTCATGATAGCTAGCATCATACACAGTATTTCAAAGTGATTGTCTTAATTTCCTTGAACAATATTATTGTTTCCTATCTCTTTTAATATAACCTTGAGTCACATTTGCCTTTCCATAGCCTTAGCAGACTCATTTTTCCCTTTTATCCTCAGTTCTTTTGTAAACCCATGTCCTTGTGCTTGGTTGTTTCCCTCTGATGAGCTTGCAGTTACTGAAATGACTCTCTTTAGACAGTAGGCCTGGCACTGCAAATTTTCGTTGGCAATTCACCCAAATTCCCCCATGTCTGTCAGTGTTTAAGAGGCATTTGGACAACGCCCTTAATAATATGCTTTAATTTTTGGTCTGCCCTGAAGTGGTCAGGCAGTTAAAGTAGATTATTATTGTAGGTCCCTTCCAACTGAAAATATTCTATTCTGTTTTGTTCTGTACTATTCTATTTCTCTCATTACAGGTCTCAGAGTATGGTATTCAGTTCTTTTTTAATATTGATCATATCTCCCATATTTACTCTATCAACACATCTTATTAGCCTACTCCTAATTTTTTTAGCCAGAATTATTAATTAGAACATTATGTAAGCTCTTCCTTACAAACCTGTGAATTCTGTTTAGTGATGTCTAATGTAGCTATGTAGCAAGAAAGGACTGACATTAAACATAATTCATGAACAGTCTGAAAACTAAATGGATATTTGACTTGTTTTCCTCCAGGGTGGAGATACTAAGGATGAGAGCAAAGACTATGTAGTTAGTGGGGAAGAAGTTAATTGAAACATCACAAAGAAAGCTTCTGGTAAAAAAACCAACCAAACAAACAAAAAAAACCCAAAAACAAAAACAAAAAAAACCCCACAAAGGTGGCAAAAAAATCTTGAAAGATCTCAGTCAAAGGAACTAATAATCTCTGTCATAGTATGCTGGAACACCCTGTATGTGAAATTGCCAATTTATCATTAAGAAGACAGTGAAGGTGGTATCATGTAACTGAGATGGGGTTATACAATGTTCGCTTTTAAGAGGAAAGAAAATAGCAATCTGAATAAGTGTAGACTCATTGTCATATGAATCAATGGTATTGAAAGCTCTGGACAAACTTTTAAAGGAAAATATAATGAAAGAAATGGAAGAACATGGAAAATGGGATGAAATACAACACACATTTAACAAAGGTAGTTCATGTCTGATCAATTTGATATCTTTTTTGATATGTGAATTTTTAGACAAGGGAAATGAAGTACATCTAATCTATCTGGACTCAGGCTCTATGAATAATTGATTTTTCAGTTCAACCACTCATCTGAAAAAAAAAAAAAAATTAAGAAGTGGAAGAAAATAATAACAACAATAATGATTACAACAATTTGGTTAAAGGATAGGGAAAAGGTAGCAATTTTAGTAGCTAAATACATCCTTTCTCTGTGTATATGCATTCATATAATTTTAAGAGAGTTTTAAAGTCATAATAACAAATAATAAGTGAAGAAGGCAGGTATGGTCTGTCAAATCTAAATAGAAACTAACAGCAGTAAGATCATATATGGCCTTGCCTAAGTACTTTTTAAAAATGGTTTTGTTTTGTTTGATTAGGTATTTTAACAATTTTAGGAAAGAAGGGTTTCAAAGAGGGCTTTAAATTCAGCCCTGGTTATGTTAAGTTGTTAAGTAGTTGCAGCTATCTAGAAAAGTAGCAATCATTAGAAAAGCAAGAGAAATGGTACTATTAGTGCTCCAATACTTAAAATCAAGGAAGACTAGTATCTCAACTAAAACAGAATAAAACACATAGCTAAAATGCTTTATAGGGAAATATTAAAATTAGTTTCCTTTAAGTTGCTAAAGCAAAATAAATTTTAAATCTAAAATAAGTATAAATTTAAATTAAAATAGTAACACTCCTAAAAATACAAAAGTTTGAAGAAGCCTTTGGGAGAAAACCTAAAGAAAAATGGACAACATAACAATCTCATTAATGGGAACAGTAAATTACTAACTTAGCAGAAATATCAGATGTTTGGAAACAATTTTTAAAGCATCACATACCTCGGCTAATCATTTCAGGAGAATGCTTTAGTTGACCATAAGGCTCTACTTTTACTTAATTAGAAATAGATGATAGATATGTCCTCACAAATCCCATTATAAAGGTGACAGTGGATATTATCCTGAAGACAGAAAGCACAGTCAGATGGGTTCGTTGCTAATTTTACAAGGTGTCTTAATCTCTACATCAATATGCTTATTTAAAGTGCTCTTAAAAAAAAGAAGGAAATTTCCTTAGAGTGGAAAAGAAATAAAGATAATTTTTGTTCACTGCATATATCATTAAAAATAGTTGTTAAAGGTTTCTGCCACAGTTTTGGCGAATATACAAGAAGTTTATTAGTTAGAAAGGTAAACACGGATCAGTCAGAATTTATTGTGGTTGGACAAATTGATGCTAATTAAATTAAGATGTCTGTGACTTGAGTTACAGTTCTCGTGAAGATCTGATACATTTTATTATCTCTTGGAATGCAGAAAAATCTTTAGCCAAATAGATTGTAAATATATGTTTCATCTATTAAAAAAAACAATTTTGGAGAAAAACTAAGAACTGGCATTCCTTCCACATATGAGAATCCTGGAAGTTTAGATTCAATGAGTGGAGTTTCTTCATTTATCAAGAAAAAACAGAGAGGTACCTACTATCACTAATTAAGAAAACTAGGACTCTCTGCACCATATCTTTGGTAACGATGAAATCAACAGGGAATATCAAAATAAGTAATTGCAGTATTTCCAATATTTTAGGTTTTTGTTTCAGTTGAAGACATTTTAGTAGAAGCAAATGTAAAGACTGAGAAAAAATAATTATAGCTAGTTCTACTTTACATTTCTGTAAAATACTTGAAAATAGGAAACATGCAGGAGTGCATTACACATGAGCTGCATGTGGAAAAAGAATTTTAAAATGGGAAAACAATTTTCATGAGCAACTTTTGTCTCTAAAATGGTCTAGACTTTTTGGTAGTCAGCTAATGAACTCTAAGTGTTAATATTCCTGAGACAATAAAGCTTAAATCCTGTCAAGCTGGAAAGCTCAGTTCCCTACATATAAGATTATTCTTGTCACTCTCTTTCTGAAAGAGATAGTATCAAAAAAAGTTGATTTTGCTTCCCCAGAATGCTCAGTTAATGTCATAGTCAGATGAATGCCTTCTAACTCACACTGCTCTAAGTGAAACACATGCCAGAAATTCTTCATACCTTGCAAGTCATTAGGACCTGTAAGGTTTGGGGTCAGCTGCCATTGCAATTTTGCTAGAGTTACTTTCTGGCAACATTTACTAAAAAGGGAATAATCTGTTCAATTAAGCCTTTATGAATCCATTATTCTTTCTTTTTTTTGGACGTATGTTTATTTTAAAATTGAAACTTGACCAACCTGATCTCCTTCTATGACCAGGTGACCCGCCTAGGGGATGAGGGGAAGGCTGTTGATGTTGTCTACCTGGACTTCAGCAAAGCCTTTGACACTGTTCCCCACAGTATTCTCCTGGAGAAGCTGGCGGCCCGTGGTTTAGACAGGTACACTCTTCGCTGGGTAAAAAACTGGCTGGATGGCCAAGCCCAGAGAGTTGTAGTGAATGGGGTGAAATCCAGCTGGCGGCCAGTCACAAGCGGAGTCCCCCAGGGCTCAGTTTTGGGACCGGTCTTGTTTAATGTCTTTATTGACGATCTGGATGAGGGGATAGAGTGCTCCCTCAGCAAGTTTGCAGACGACACCAAGTTGGGAGGGAGTGATGATCTGCTTGAGGGTAGGAAGGCTCTGCAGAGGGATCTGGACAGGCTGGATCGATGGGCTGAGGCCAATTGGATGAAGTTCAATAAGGCCAAGTGCCGGGTTCTACACTTTGGCCACAACAACCCCAGGCAACGCTACAGGCTTGGGGATGAGTGGCTGGAAAGCTGCCCCGCAGAAAAGGACCTGGGGGTGTTGATAGACAGCCGGCTGAAGATGAGCCAGCAGTGTGCCCAGGTGGCCAAGAAGGCCAACGGCATCCTGGCTTGTATCAGAAATGGTGTGGCCAGCAGGAGTAGGGAGGTGATCATGCCTCTGTACTCGGCTCTGGTGAGGCCGCACCTCGAATACTGTGTTCAGTTTTGGGCCCCTCACTACAAGAAAGACATTGAGGTGCTGGAGCATGTCCAGAGAAGGGCGACGAAGCTGGTGAGGGGTCTGGAGCACAAGTCTTATGAGGAGTGGCTGAGGGAACTGGGGTTGTTCAGTCTGGAGAAGAGGAGGCTGAGGGGAGACCTCATCGCTCTCTACAATTACCTGAAATGGGGTTGCAGAGAGGTGGGTGCTGGTCTCTTCTCCCAAGTGACTAGTGACAGGACTAGAGGAAATGGCCGCAAGTTGCGCCAGGGGAGGTTCAGGCTAGATATCAGGAAAAAGTTCTTTACTGAGAGAGTAGTGAAACATTGGAATAGGCTGCCCAGGGAGGTGGTAGAGTCACCCTCCCTGGAGGTATTCAAGGAGCGTGTGGATGTGGCATTGTGGGATGTAGCTTAATGGGCATGGAGCTGTGTGGTGTTGGGTGGGTTGGTTTTTGGTGGGTTGTGGTTTGTTGTTGTTGTGTGGTGTGGTTTGTTTGGGTTTTTTTGGTGGTTGTTTTTTGGGGTTTTTTTTGGGTTTTTTTTTTTTTTGGTTGGACTTGATGATCTTATAGGTCTTTTCCAACCTTAGTGATTCTGTGATTCTGTGATTCTGTGATACATTCTTATCAGAATGAGCATCTTCTCACACGCATGAAGTAATTTTTCATATGGCTGTTTGCTGGAACAAAAGTTGAACTGTTTTTTGAACTTACATTGGCATTTCCATCAAACTTAGTAAGCAAATTATTGAGCTTCCCATTAACAAGAGGTTTGTAACAGTGCCAAACAATGATGAAATTAAGGGAATCCATTATGATATAAGGGACCAAAGCTAGGCTTCTAAACAATTTTTATTTGCACTGCAGCTTGAACATATGCCAATAATCCAGCAGGAGAAAAGAGAAAGGTCTTGTACAGTGTGTACCAGTATCAGTACAGACTGGGTGATGAATGGATTGAGAGCAGGACTTGGGAATTTGGGTAGATTGAAAAATAGATATGAGCCAGCAATGTGTGCCTGCAGCCCAGAAAGCCAATAGTATCCTGGGCTGCATAAAAAGAAGCGTGACCAGCAGGACGAGGGAGGTGATTCTGCTCCTCTACTCTGCTCTGCTGAGACCCGACCTGGAGTACTGCATCCATTTCTGCATGGATGGACCAGATATGGACCTGTTACAGTTGTTACAGAGGAGGGCCACAAAAATGATCAGAGGGCTGGAACATCTGTCCTGTGAAGAAAGGCTGAGACCATTGGGGTTGTTCAGCCTAGGGAAGAGAAGGCTCTGGGGATACCTTATTGCAGCCTTTCAATACATAAAAAGGGGCTTATGGGAAAGATGGAGAGATACTTTTTACCAGGGCCTGCAGTGACAGGACAAAGTTCTAAAACTACAAAAGGTAGGTTTACATATAAGGAAGAGGGTAGATATAATTAGATATATGGAAGAAATTTTTTACAATGAGAGTGGGGAGACATTGGAACAGGTTGCCCAGAGAAGTTGTGGGTGCCCCATTCCTGGAAGTGTGTAGATCAGTTTAGATGGGATTTTGAGCAACCTAATCTAGTGAAAGATGTCCTTGCACATGGCAGGGGGGTTGGACTAGATGATCTTTAAAGGTCCCTCCCAATCCAAACCATTCTATGATTCTCTAATTTTATTCTAGTCACTGGGCCTTCAAGAGTTGCATATGTGAGATTCTGAAGAATGACAGGAATAATGAATATAATTAAAACAACACAAAAGAAAGATGAAAAAATAAATGCACAATGTGGAGGGCTTCACAAAACCTATATAATGATGAAAAAAACCTTTAAGATTAGCATTATGTTCCTGAAATGTTTTGATTCCTAATAAGATGCCATGAAATGCAAATTAAACCATCTGAAATTGCAGTGTCAGGTCTTTACTGAACAGAAACTGTCAAGTTTAAGATCCTGTATGAACCTTAGGTAGAGGTTTTTTCAAATTTAGTGTCTCTTCAGAGACCTCAGTGGAAACTAATTCAGTGCATAAGTGGGTTCTAAAGAGCAAAGATGCAAGGTTGAATAAGAATGAAACTGGAGAATTATGCAACAAATCTCATAGTGTCATGTATAGACATCCAAGACATAATATATTACAAAATACTGTATCGGTATGTCTTTTCAGAGGGATAAACTCAAAGTTTGTTAGAACAAGGAGAATACTAAACTATTCTAAAGGTGGGAAGGGAATAACCAAGACAGAATGAACTACAATTGTTTTCTTCACAGACAAATAAAAACATGCAATAAGAATATGTGCAACAGTAAATGTTCTAGAGAATTTAGATTTAAAACTGTTATCATCCCTGTAACATACTATGATAACAAGAAATACAGGCTGCCTGATAAAATAAAAGGGGAAATTTTATCACAATATATAATTAAACTGTAGAGATTGCTGCCACAGAACCCTGTCTATGTGAAAACCTTAACTGGCTACCAAAGGGATATTTTGGAATTATAATTAATTACTATTTGAGTAGGTATGAGACTTTGAGTTGCAGAGTATTGGGCAGTTATTAGAGACCGAGATGAGACTAATGGAGGCAAGGGAAGACACAAGTTTCATTCATGTGTGTATTGCAGACAGGACTATTATCTGCCTATAGGAAGTTTACAGCAGCAGACAGAAAGTACTAGTAAAGTCTGCCCCATGTTGTGGCAGCAACACATAGTGTGGCCAGCAGGAGTGGGAAAGTGATTGTGCCTCTGTACTCGGTGCTGGTGAGGCCGCACCTCGAATCCTGTGTTCAGTTTTGGGCCCCTCACTACAAGAAGGACATTGAGGTACTGGAGCACGTCCAGAGAAGGGCGACGAAGCTGGTGAGGGGTCTGGAGAACAAGTCTTATGAGGAGCAGCTGAGGGAACTGGGGTTGTTCAGCCTGGAGAAGAGGAGGCTGAGGGGAGACCTTATTGGTCTCTACAACTACCTGAAAGGGGGTTGCAGAGAGGTGGGTGTTGGTCTCTTCTCCCAAGTGACTAGTGACAGGACAAGAGGAAATGATCTCAAGTTGCACCAGGGGAGGTTCAGGCTGGATATTAGGAAAAATTTCTTTACTGAGAGAGTGGTGAAGCATTGGAACAGGCTGCCCAGGGAAGTGGTGGAGTCACCCTCCCTGGAGGTATTCAAGGAACATGTGGACGTGGCATTGTGGGACATGGCTTAATGGGCATGGTGGTGTTTTTTTTTTTTTGGTTGATGGTTGGACTTGATGATCTTACAGGTCTTTTCCAACCTTAGTGATTCTGTGATTCTGTGATTCTGTGATACAGTTTTCAGCTCAGTTCATTAGTGTATACTCTCATTGGTGGAGTATGTTATCTCCATGATGGAGTACAGCTGGAGTATGCTGAACAGTTGGTTGAGGACACTGAGATGCAGAGATAGAGTATTATTTGCCATCTGAGCTTTTGAAGCATTTCTTTTGAGAATGACAAACACAGCAGCTAATGGTCGAAACATATTAGACAACCCGGTAGTGACCCTAACTGCAAGACCATTGTACACTGAAGAAGTAATGATCTGCTTAAGAGTTTAGCTGAGAAGGTGCAGGCCTTTGCTGTGCCATGTTGTATTAGGATTCATATATAGCTTGGCCTTCAGGGTTGTGTTGTGCTGTGCATATCCCTTGGCTGCAGGGTACACTTAGCTGGTAGTAGTAATGAAGGAGACTGTAAGCAGCTTCCATTTACATCAGCAATTACACCATCTGTGTGTCCTGGTATTTCTCTTACAGTGAAGCAGTATGTTCTCATGTGAACATCCTTTTGTTTGACACTAGAAATGATTAATAGAATTGTTCTTTTCTAAGAATATCCTATAAGAACTCTAAAGACCAAAATGCTATCAAACAAATGGCATCTGCACTATGTGCTGTTCCCTGACTGGAGGTCTGTCTGATGATACACAACTGTTCCTTACATCTGAAGGCGTGCAAGATTATCCATACTATCCTTTTTTTCCCTTGGTATTTTAAGCAATATCTTACTGAACCCAAGTGATCTTTTCACTGGGATCATAATGAACATAAGCCCTAGTGCCTTGCAGCAGTGCACTACAAATCCCAGAGTAGATAAATTAAACATTTAAGCCATCTGAGAGTGTTTGTTCCCCTGCAATACAAGTTCTAGGGACATGATGGATGTTCCTTCAGTATCTGCAGCCAGCACATACCACTACATTCAATTTTGCTTTGTGGTAGTATCTTCTAGAAAAGAGGATGCCAGTCCCTGCCTTAGCTGTTCCAAACAGCTACAGTGCAAACACCCTTTCTGTCCTATGCTGCCTGTACTATGGACGTGATAATTCTTAATCAGTGAGGCTCGATATATGTAGCTGGGAACAATATCAAAGCTGCTCATCAGAAGGATGGACAGTTCCTATCTATCAAAGGTAGCAAAAAACCACTCCTTAAGTTGCACACTTGTGAACAGGCTGGTGTTGGCCATAGGACATGTAATTTGACAAAACATGGATCTAGTCCAAGATGGCAATGCAGATGTTACTAAATAGCTATGTTTCTTCATTATGAACAATGGATAATGTTTATAATGCTGTCTCTGTTGTAGAGTTCCCTTGAGTCAAAATAGCTGTGACTATCTGACTTGATTTAAACTGCAACTGATTTGCATCATCAAGCAGTGTAAAGCAATAAGACTGAATCATTGAAACTGAGGAAAGAAACATTGCAATGTTAATAATTAATTTTTCAACACCTCTATTTCTTCAGAGAGTTTGTCTTGGTCAAATAATTTCTAAGAGCAGAGACACATGCTGCCATTGTCTCTGTTGCTGTTATTCTACAGTAGAAGAGCAATAGTTCTACAAACAGCAATTAGCAGGATGCTAGTGATTGGAAAGAACTTAGAGGCAAAGGGAGGGATGGCTGTGTGTGTGCTTGTGTGTGCGTGATTTTCCTTGGGAATCAAAATGCTTTGCAAGTCAGAGAAAGAAGCAGCTTTTGTATAGCCACTATTCTCTTACATGTGGAAATGAAAAAAATTAATACAATTATCTTATATACACAGTCACTAACCTTATTGATCATTGTATCTGAGCTAGTGTAAAGGGATGAATGAGCTTTGCTAGATGAATGGATGCAGAAGCTATAGAATCAGTGAGGAGCAGGAAATGAGTGATTTTCTGAACTCCTGAAATGACATAACTTTGTGTATATCTCTGTATGCCATTGCAAAAACCAGATTATTTTCACTTGTAATTACGCTGGTGTGTGACTGGTCACCTAAACTGCAAAACAGCATTTCTGCTCCTGGACTAGATAATAAATTTATCCAACAAGAAAGAAGTTAATTCTTGCATCAAAGCCTCAAGCAAAAATGTTGTGCATTATGTAAGTTCTTATTTATGATAACATTTATTATTCTGGTTCTCTAAACTTTATCTGACTGAATACAATGTTGCATGTAGAAAGGGCATAAGAAATATCTGTTCAGAGGTCCAGCAGAAGACAAGACCTTAAAGAAAATGAGAAGGAGACTGAAACGGTGAATCTGCCCTGCTGTCCTTGCTGAAGAAGACAGGAAAAGTTGTTTGGTACATTTCAAGAAAATCAGGCTTTTTCCTCAAGACTACATTTATTAGTCAGTGGATTAACAAATTCTCACTTTGCTAGCATCCGCATTTCTGTAAGAAATCACAGAAATAATTAATTCTTCATGTGAAAAAACACTTATTTTCTCTACCCTTTAGTAATAATAATTCACTACCATGGAATGATTCTCTGAACACACGCACACACACATTCATTAGATACCTGGCTGTTCTCAAATGATAATGGACAATTATTTACAATTTTGCTTTTAAGTATAGCAGCAGAAATATGATTTCTATCCATAAACAGTAAACAGAAATGCTATTTGTTCCTTCTTTCTGTTTAAATGACACCTTAACCTTTTTGATTAATCTAGCACTAAAAGTCACATGGCATTATTTTATTAAACAGCATTTCATGCCAGTCTTAATAGCTCCAATCAAACTTCACTTACTGTTTGCCCTTGGAGTGTTCACTTCTTGTGTTATTTACATAAACAAATCATGTAATACAGCTCTTTGATGCAAATCACATTGATTAATATCACATATTTATCTTGCAACAAAGGACTTCATAGGTTAAAGATCCACTAACTAGAAGAGGAACAAGTGCAGAGAATAGGAATACATCGAGTCTTCAGTCATGTGAAGGTCCCTGTGGTGACAAGCATTGTAATTCCACTGAAAGCAATAGAGCTAAGATGACTTTAATCTAAATCTTAATTCCATCAGTTTGCTTGGAAAATGAAGAACCAGACATTTTATTAGTAACAGCTGGGTTTGTAGGTTCAAGCATTCTGTATGATCTTGTCATGGTTCCTCAACTTTTATTTGAACAACTTTGTCCTCAAGCTATAATGCACAAATCTGCCCATTGAAATCATAAACTCAATCTAGACAACATTTTTTCATAATGCTTATTCATGGCTCTGGTTTCATTATGCGACAACATAATATTTGTTGTATTTATTAATCCTAATAAATTATTGATTGCTCCCTTTTTGCTAAATCTGGGCTTCCACTAATAACTGGGTCAGGTAGAAGATGGCAAAATGAAGGTTTTGACAATGGATATAAAGTTGCAGGAAGCAAACGAAAACATTTTAAAATAAAGAGGTTTAATCTTTCCCTATAATGACCAGGCAGTTTAAATAGGTCTGTGATAAAAACCCAATCAACCAGAGAGAGGACACCCCATTTTCTGAGGCTGAAATTCAATTCTATCCTTAGTTCTCTACTTTTCCTTCAGAAATAGAATAAGAATTCAGTTTGATCTAAAAAAAAAAAAAACAAAAAATTCCTTTTGAGGAGTTTCACAAAGAAATATTGGATGCACATGGGACTCTTTTAGCACCTATCTTGAACTATCAAACACCATTACCAACACAAATGTGTCTTACCATTGAGCCTTACACTTTTAAAACCCATGAAGAAGCCCCAGCTGACCACACAGACTGGTTCTTATGCATACAGTTAGCCCTAAACTGGTGGGCATACTCTGATAAAAAGGTAACCAAGACAGAATGTAGCAGCAAATTGTTTAAAAGATTTGTTTAGGAAGTGGAAGAAACATATTCGTATTGCTGCCTTTTTGGGGGTTGGGATTAGAAGGCAGCTTCACCATCTTCTTGCTCATACAGAGAGGCTTAACTTCAGCAAGAGGTAATAAATAAAACATACTACAGGCTATTTTTCATCTGAAATAGTCTTTAGGAGACTAGAGCCTTGTAAGTTTAAGGCTGAGACTAAGTAAAGACTTGGGACCTGAATATCATACACTGTTAGGGTACAGGAATATCTTCAATTTATTGATACCATTTTTTATGTGTGAAGTCTCTCAGGAAGGGTATTTTGCAACTGCCAGTCCAAGTTGGCAGAAGAAACTATTTTGCAGTAAAGAATGCAATTAACCAGCTGGACTCTTAAAAACACTTTGTTAAGAAATTTTCTCTTTAATAAACGTTAAGGAAGCTGAAACTGATACTTGATTGTAACCCCTAACACCTTCTTCCACCCCACAAACAAACAGATCACACAGGTTAATCTTGGATTCTGCAGGTGTTAGTCAATGAGCTGTCTTAGAGAAGGATTTAAGCTTCGATTTCCTTCTCAGCAGCACTTTTGACCTTAGGCAATAAGGTCATATTATTGTGCCTTAGTTCCTTTTTTGTAAAATAGGTATTTCCAAGAAAGTTTGAGATCTACTGATAAAGAACACTACAGAAAATATAGCTTCTCCCCAAAATTAGTATTTTTCAAAAATCTTACCCAAGCTGCTCCCTGGTTTCTCTTTGGGAAGTTTGTTTTTTTTTTTTTTTTTTTTTGGGGGGGGAGGTACAGTGGCAGAGATTGGTTTGATTCTTTGCTTTAAAGAATTATAATGTCTATCTTTTCAGCTGATGCCATACGATTATTGTTATTATGACTTTTTTTTTTTGCCATGTGCCAGCTTCTGGGACCATTGTATGAGAAGGTTTGTCTAAAAGAAACAAAGAAAGAAATAAGCACAATTTTACTCTGACTAATTTAAGAGAAAAAACATGCAACCCAGAAAACAATTAAAAATGTCAGCTTACTACTTGAAGGATGTGCTGCACCTATCTCCAAGAGTCCAATGGATTCTGGGCTACTTAGCAGAAATAAAAAAACCCCAAAACCAAAAAAACCAGGATGTACTCATAGACAGTTTCTATGAAGTTTCTGGGAAAAGAAAGGAGGAGAATGAGATGCAGCAGAAGACGCCCCTAATGTTACAAAGCACACATATCGACAACTAGAACTGTGTCTGATGGTTTTTCCCCTTACAATGAATTACAACCCTTACTTCCCCATTGAGAGAGCTGGTGCTGCATACAAAAAGGCACAAACACCAGTATGAAAACTGCAGATGTATTGCTACTTTCTATAGTCAAATAAGTTCAATTCCATAGCCAAGTTAGTTTTTCACCAAAGCCTGAGCAATCATCAGAATACACAAGAGTAGCTTACCATCATTAATAGTAAATGTATTACACAGAATAAGAAAATATGTACCTGTCACAGCACATTGAGAATCCATCCAAAGTAGAGAAATTTTCTGACAAGAACACCGTGATAAACGGGTGTCTAGTGTCTTCTTTTGAAATAGCCTAAAAAATAAATCAAGCATTTAATGTTATTTGCTATATATTTAGTATAAGTCATAATTGCTTTATCTTTAGTAATAGTATGGAAAGCAATTTACTTTAAGGAACTCATCTACTGTTCTGTAAGTTTTAGTTATTTTTAGTTCTCATACATTGCTAATTTACTGCATCACCTGCTGCACACAGGCCTTTGTTTGGTTATATAGCTTTCAACTGTTCTATATTTGAAGAGTAAAATTTACTTCTACAGATAGCCAATGGAAGAACTTTGTGATGTATAAGCTCTTTAACAGTTTCAGTCATCAGTGATAAGACAGAGATGTTACTACTGCTGCATGCCATAACAGTCAGAGATTTCAATCACAACCAGGACTGTGTAATCACTGTAATAAGGGTCACTTTGTCCTAAGAGGACTAGTGTCTAATTAAACAATCAAATTAATAAGAAGGATTTTTTAATTTATTTTGTGAAGCAATTTTCCCACTGTATGAACAGAAGTAGGAGCACAATTTATTTTTAGAGAAAGCTGCTTTAGAGGAAAACAGAATCAGTTTTATTAGCTATTTTAACTTCTGTTTTATAGACATACCTTATGAAAGATGCATTTATTCTTTTAATAAAAAATTGGGGTTTTATTTTGAGTTCCTTGTTTGGTTGGATTATTTTCCTGCAACAATAATGTGTATTTCACTAAGTTTCACGTTTTTTGGAAATTCAGTGAGTGACATTTTGTTGCAATTAATTTCTGGTAAATTTTTTAAGAAAAACATTTTTTTCCCTTATCAGTCTGAAGTTTGATGTCTTTCACTATGGCTAAATAGACTTGGTCTATATGGTAAAAATGGCACTCTTATTTCCCTACCTCCCAAGATTTCATGGCCCTTCTCAGTTGTCCCTGCTTCAAATGAAAGACTACTGGTTTCATCCTATCAGAGATCCTATTAGAGATCTTTGATTAGCATTTTGAAAAGGGATTCAAAAACCATTTAATCTCTATAAAGAATTAGCACACAAAGCCATTATTATTATTATCACACCTTCAGATGATAATTAACATATTAATATTAAAATTGAAATCACCTAAGCATGGTAAATTGGCTTATTTAATTAAAAATTATGTTATTTTCCTGTTAAATGGATCTTTGGCTTGAATTTCAAAGGGAAATGTCTATCAGTCCAGCATGCTGCAAGCTAGTTCCTAGCTGAGTTCTAATCTAGCTACAAGATTCATGGATATGACCTGCAAAATCATGGAATGTTCTTAGAGGAGTTAAGTATAAAAATATAGTCTGCTGAGGCTAGTTGAACAGTTTTAGTTAGGGGTACACCATATATTTTGCAGAAAATGTTAAAAATCTATTTTCCCCTTTGTCTATGTTCCCCAATATTTTCAGTTCAATGTTTTGAGCTTATTCCCACAAATTTGAAAACTTTCCCACATTTTGAAAAATTCAGCAGCAGCTTGCTTAGCATACTAGTAGTTAGAAAATCCTGGACTGTGAATAAATTCAGTTTCAGACATCTTTGTTACGAGCAAAAAGTCTTTTGTGTCCATGCCTAAGCAACATAATTTCTATCAAGGGCAGCTGGGGTAAAAATAGGTATGAATCTGACTCTAGAAAGTGAAAACTGTATGTAAATATGAGGTCCAGGCACTCATAAATGGCAAGTGTTTCATCGTGTAAATCAAACATGGAAGCCAAACAAGTACATTCATAATTCTTCTTCAAGCGTGGTTACAAATGCAAACCATCTGGAACATGTGTTGCTTAGAAACAAATTACGTTCTCACATAGTGAACTGTCAAAAAGGAAGTGACAGAGTATTTAAAATATCAGCTCAGGAGCTGAGGCCTTGGGTCAAAATCCTTTCTCTGCCATGGATTGCCTTTGTGATCTTTGGCAAATCACATAAATCTAGCTATCAGAAAAGGACTTGCATGCCTAAGTTCTAAGTGGTGATCTCTAGGCCACTTCATTGTGGAAGCACTTGTACTCTGCAGATGTCATTATTTTTACCTTTAGAGTTCCTGAAAGTGCCATAACTGCATATTGGCAGAGGTCAATACATTCTGCATACCTCAGCTTATTGCTTAGACTTGTTATATTCATGGTTACAAGTTGTCCTATTTAGCTTGGCAAGGATTCAGAAACTAGGTGTCCCTCTCCCTAAATCCTCTGTCTGGCTAATGCGCTCAGAGAATTCCTAACACCTACCACAGGACCAGGATCCTCATATAAACTAACATGAGTCATTAATTTCTTTAAAAATATAGAAAATAAGACAGTTGTGATATATTCCCGTCCTCCAGTAGCTTCACTGTAGGTGTGCTGGTGTACAGAGGCAGAGTCTTCTTATCTAGCTTTATTGGTGTATTGGGAGTCACCTGGGAGGGAGCTGAATCACCTTTTGGAGATGCTTAGCTCTTTCCTTTGACTACAGAGTCTACAGCAACCAGCAGAAAGTTACGAAACCATTACGAGCTACATAAAGCTGGGTATGAAGAATTCCACTCTGATGACTCCCTGAGCAACACATCAGCATTTGGATTTCATTCCGCAGTGCCTGGCTTCTCCAGGCGCAGCTCGGAAAGCCGGCATTCCTCCTCGGGTGGCTGCAATTCGTTCTAGCTGCAAGGCCTATCACTGGCAGCCAGCTGGAAATCTCCTGTATGGGCGTGAGACCAAAGGCCCCAAGTGTGCATGGGTGGTGCGGGATCTGTCCCATGTCTTAAGTAAAGTATTATAGAGACAAAGAGATGAAACATAGGTATTTCTGTACAAAAGCTTACTTAAGGATGCAGCGTCCTAGCTGTTGGTATTGTTAGGTTAATGTAACATGCGTGCATCCCAAGCTTTAAGAACTGATTATGATCGCTTTCATACATATTTTATTTCACTTATGTTTTTGATTAATTCACCAAATAAGCTGTTCAGGTTAATTAAAGAAATTACAGGAAGCTTTCTTTTACTACTTTTTTTTTTTTATAACCCAAGGGCAACTCTCAATTGTCAAAGTAGGTAACGTTTTGTCCATAAAATACACAAATGTGCTTATTCAGACCCTAAAAAGTGTCTTTTATAACCCCCCTTGCTTTAATGTTCCATACTATTTTCTTTTATCCTAAGTTTTGGCAGTTGCACATAATAGTTATTGGGATTTGTGCTTTGTATAAAATATTTAATGGAATTCTTTAGTTACATGCTGTAAATATTCTGCAAGTGGCAGATGGTAAAAAGAGAAAACATTTGTTTAAAAGTCAAAATAGTCAACAAAAGAACAGATCACCTTTCTCCTGTGGAAGACACTAATTTGGCACACCTATATGCTTTATATCAAGTGGAAACAACAGAGAAAACAGCACTGTAAAATGCTTTGTAAAAAAGAAAAAAACCAAATACTGTGATGTTAAGGATCAAACAGGAATGCAGAGAAGTGTCATCAGAGTCGTAAGCAATGTTATAAATCAGACCTTTTCTATCTCCTCTTTTTCAGAAAATGTCTAACTTAAACTGCATGAAAAGCTGCAATTTTTTTTGTTTTCTTATTGAAGCTGCTGTCTGCTGTAAGCACCCTTAGGCTTTCAGATTTTTATAAGGGCACCATCAATTGGAAAATGTTGGTTACTGCTGTCTAACTCACGTTTCTGCTTAAGGATGCAAAATGCTTCATATGACAGCACTTGGTGGTCAGTTTCTGTGATTTTTAACACTTGAACCTTCAACACTGTGTACAATTCCTCATCTTATATTTTCTAAAAGATGAAAGAAATGTTCAAATAATAAGTTCATTGTATATTGTTTCTAGGTCTGCAAATAACAATCCTATTTTTTCTAATCTTAATGTAAGGGCTGCAAAATCCTTTTCAGAAATAAGACCCTTGGAATACACTTGTTCAGAAATGGTAAGATAACATTACTAACTCTGCAGTTAGTTACATTACCAGAATTCCCTGGATGTCTTTTTTTCCTCAATATAACACACTAACCTTGCAGTCTCTGATGATACAGATGGGAGTTGCCTGGTCAACCTTCTCTAGCTCAAGTTCACTTTTTGGTTTGATTGAAGCAATGAATTCCCTGGAATCCCTGTTTCCTTGCAAACAGACTGTGAGGAGAATCAAATGAAATATTTTCCTCCTATTTTTGTGACAGAATTTGGTGATGAAATGTCTTGCTTTTCATTTCATTTATTGGTTTCCAGTTTTCCAATAGTAGAAATCAGCATTTTAAAGAGAACAAATGCCATAAAACAAGTTTAAACTACTGAATTTTAAAATGCTCTTCAGCAGAGCAAAAGGTGTAAATGCAGCCATGTATGATGTCATTTGAGGTTAATGACAAAATAAATTGTTTCCCCATTTTTGAAGAAAGCTTTTGTGAAGAGATGTATTGCCATAAGTTTGAAATCCATGCTCTGTGACGGCTGCTGACTAGTAATGAGATCTAATGAGCTGTCTCTTTACTAGAAAAAATAAAATTTGAAACAACAGCCTCTTTGTGAATTGTAAGAGCATGGGAACAGAGACGACTTCTCTATCCTTAGCTGATAAGCACATGCTGATATCAATAGCATTTCAATTCAAAAGCAAACTTCCACTGCTCAATTCAAATGTGAAAATGGAATGTGAGATTAGTGTTTGCATAGACAATCAAGATTTGCATCTAATTCCTTGTGGGTTTTGTGATAGAGTAATGCTTTTGCTATTTTAAAACTACTGATATCTAAGCAAATGTAATGCCCCAGGAAACACAAACTAGATTATGTTAATCTCATCTAAATCTATAGATTTAAATATATTGTAAATATTTCTATATTCTGAAAGATATTATTAATATGTATTAATGTGATCAAGGATTTCGTATGCAAAGACAAATGTGCCTACTCAAAGCTGGGTCTGAGGTGGTCTATCATCTGTTCCAATACTTTTTCAGAAGGCAATCCTGTCAGAAGCTAAAGACAAAGGGCTGGAGAGTGTTGTTACTGACTTCAATGTTAATGAAGAGTTACTCCATAGTGGGTCAGTGGGTTAATGTTAGTCCAAAAATGACGTAAGATATCAAAACCAGAAAGTCTTAACTTTTATTTTCCCAGCCTGCTTATTTTTTGTACTAAAACATACTCTACTTTTTATAGTGCTTTTCCAATTTTTAATTGTAAGTGAGCAGATTTTCTGATATTTAACCCTTCATTCAACAAAGTGTATTACATAAATATCTTTGTATATACATATATATGTTGCACATTTTCTTGTAAATTCTCTGTTGTTGGATCTGATAATAAATATGCCTTATGCTAGAGCTACAAGGGCTTGCAAAATTATTCCACTGCCATAAATAACTTAGTTTTCAAAACACGTAGTGCATTGTTTACCTGCATTTCAATCTCTCTGATGTATTGAGTAAATACGTATCCTAGAAAAAAAATGTGCATTATGTAAAGCAGCTGGCAAACAGGAGGAGTTCCAAATCAAATACTTTGATTTATTATTTATGTTTGTTGTTTTTTTTAAATCTCTCTGTATATACAAATATATATATATAAAAAATGTATTTTTAACAAGTAGGTAGGAATGCATCCATTACAACTGATATTTATTCACAGAACAAGTATAGATACTGTCAACTATATTAGTCATGTTAAGAGAAATCCATATTAGAAGGGCTAAAGGTATACATGTTTATATTTGCCTTACTACTTTCAATCACTAGTAAAATATAGTTAGACGTATATCGTTGTAAGTATAAGAAATTTAATGGATATAGGATTTTATTGAAATGATGTTTTGAAGATACAGTGGCAAGGACCTTTCCCCACTAGGTTATATGGTCTTTGATTAATATCCAATAAACCTATTGGTGATAAATGAACCAAGGAAGGGAGTTCCGACAGTGAAATAGAAACATACAGAGAACTACGAGAAGATTAATCAAACATTTTGTACAAAGGAAACAGAATGTAAAGTGCATTTCCCAGTGAACACAAAAGAAAACAAAATGTAATAAAAACCAAACATAATGTTCTATGCTACCAGAAAAAACTCTGAAGATACCCTAACACAGACTGGCATTCTTGTATAGTTAGTTTCACTGATTCAAACCAGTTATGGAAAGCTGCAGTTTTCATTTCAAGGCGTTTTCATATATACCTGCTTTTCACATGAATGAGTTACTATATGAAAAACAGAGAAGAAAATCATCAGCGCCTACCTAAGGCCACAATTTTTATTAAGCACCAGTCCTGTCTCTTACATCTAGAAGACATGATTATAAAACACTGTCCTCTGTGGGTGTTCCCAAAGCACAGCTCTACATCATATAACAAGTCTTATCCAAATTTTCCATACCTGTACCTAAAGACTATTTCCTCTAGTATTCACCATTTCCTTTACCTATGCACAGCTAGCTGAGTTGAAAGCAATGATTTGTGTTCCTATGGTCTATTGATAGCTTTAATACACCAAGAGAAGAGTCAAGTTAACTGGCCAAACACCTGTCTGTTCTTTTTAAACTAGGTGACAAAATAAGGACATGCTGTCACAAAACTAAAAGACTCCTGTAAGTGCTTTAGTTAATTCGATTTTTTAATCAGATCCCTGTTTCATTCCATGTAACAGGAGGAAAGTTACTTTTTAACTCACCATAACTCCTTCACATGACTCACCATCAAGAACCCTGTGCAGTGAAATGAGCAGAAGAAAAATTCAGGCATGGAAACGTGAGTTACGTTATTTTAAAAAGACACAGTAGTTACCACCATAGTTGTTTGGGATATGTCCAACCTCATAATGTTTTATGTTTGACTGCCTTCAGTTCATAGTTTTCTGTTTTTAGGAAAAAAAAGGCTCAGGCCTGCCAGTAGATAAGTTTTACTGTTAACTAATAAAAAAACCACATAGATTTTGTTTTTCAGTGTATTGCTATCATAAAAACCCCAAAACAGCTATTCAATTAACATGGAAAAGTAAAAAAATAAAAAGCAACAAACCAAAACGCAAGAAAATATATAAAACTGTGGTTAGTCATACAGATATTAGCATAAGTTAGCTAGGTTGCTGTTATGATCTTACTGACACTGCCAAGTGATGAACAAGTCACTTCTGCCATCTCTCATGATTGGTTTACTGTGGCCAGTTAGCAGCTCTGTATACCCCCACACAGCTGAATTTAGCCATTCTGTCTGAACTCAGAAGTGCTACAGACAAGAAGAGGTTTTTCTTCTTTCTTCATAATACCAGTTACTGAGTTTGGCTACTCTCTGACCAGATTGAAGGACTGGAAACCTGCATTTTTGTACTAGAGAATCCAGGCATTGGAATGTTATTTACGTCTAATGCATATTTAAATATATATATATTTGTTTAAAGGTTAAGGCCAGGTGTTCAGTCCCATTTTTTTATGCATGTCATCTTTTGCCTGTATGTCAGAGTCGGTGATCATTTGTTGGTTAAAGCAAATTTAGTGGGATTTGGCTTTTGCACATGCAAAATGAATTTAGAACCTTCGATTGCTCCTATGCAGAGTAGCGATAGTGCAGACATTTTCAAGATTTTAGAGAAAAGTCCCGTTAGGTATGTAGCTGTCATACATGCATATAAAGTGACTGAAATAATTCAGCAAATATCTTAAAAGTGTGGATCATATTAGTAGCATGAGGAACTGCTCCTTAGTTGATTTAAATTGACTTCTGTGACTTCAGCGCTGCCACGTGGACCTATATCAGATGAGGACTGGCCTGTAACTGAAGAAATATAAGAAAAGCAATGGCAGCAGGAGCTTCATGAAGATAGGGGATACTGTAAATGTCAAAAGATCCATCTAGAGAGCAGAGAGTGAGGGCTGAGGAGGTCTGACAACTTATAAAATACTTAATTTTATAAAACAAATAAATCATAAAATTACTCAAGATGTAAAATTTATTTTTATTTTAAAATGGTGACCAATTGCCTCTTTGCAACTTTCTTTCCCTATTTCACTTCGGAATGATCAACTCCTCTGCCTCAATGAAGACAGATTTCTATTATTTAGCGTGGAACATCCAGTCTGCTATGGAATCATATAAAATACATCTTTGTTAGCACCTGCCTTCTGGTAGGGTTTTAACATGAATGTTATCTAATTCCTTGTGTCATTTCCTCCTGTCATTAAGCGAACAAATGCCTTAGGTACTGATTGAGAGTAATAGGGAAACTCCTTTTGGCGCACAAATTCCATAGCTCAGAAGTGAATTCCTAGTTTAAAAAATAAGGTAAATTCTTTCAAATTCTTTATTTATGTGTTTTATGTTTAATACAGAGAATGTATTCCATCCCTGCTCTTCCACACATCACTTTTTCACCATATAACCATGATTATTTATATTAATTGAAGACAGAAATGACAGTTAATTAGACCCTTTATAAACATTTAGAAAACACATTCTCGGCAACACACAGTCTGAAGAGAAACACTTTACAGAAACACTATGGGGAAAAGGAAACAAGGCTAGGCCTCATATGGAAGGAAACTCAAAGCACTGAGTTTCTAAGCAACTTAGTCTACTCTAACAGACTTAAAAATGTTTCTACTCCCTGTCAAATTGAAACAGAGACTTTCAATTCTAATACAGGGAGAAAAAAAAAGAATAATTTTATTGACAGAGCACTTGAATGGGAATGGGCATCCTAGTGGTTGAGGAAAGAAGAAATGAGGCCACTCTGCAATGATGAGACAGATTAAAAAAAAAAAAAGGAAAAAGGTCTATATGTAGCTGCATACTTTTTCAATAAGAGTTTCATACATTATATCGAATAAAAATAGAAAGGAAAAATGCCCAGAAAAGGTATAAAGAAAAGAATGTCATCACAATGGGAAAAGCAAAACACGAACTACACCACATACCCAAAATTTCTATTTTAATGCCAAAAACTTATAGTAAAAAAATTTGCAAATCTAGTACAAGCCTTTTGGTGTTTTAAATCAGTTTGTTAAGTTTCTAATGGTACAGTATGTTTGAAGAGTAACATAATAAAGATTCAGTTGTATAGTGAGGCCAGACTTTGAATAGCATGCAAGACTGAACAAAATTTGAAACACAAAAGAAGGAATATGGAGGGAAATGAAAAATGTGATGCAATTTCACATGTTACTATCAAAGGTAAGTTATAGCAAACTAGATGATATCTTTTCCAACAAGTAATTTTTTTTTTCCAAGAAAAATACAGATCTAATCTATATACAATGCAATAAAAAAAAAAAAAAAGAAGTGGTTCCACCTGGAAACTTTTAGTTTAGCTGGAGAAAATGGACATTATATCCAGAATTGTAAGCAGTAAGGAACTACTAAAGAAAGAAGAGGCTGTACTGAAAGTCAAACTATGAAGCTGAAAGAAGGCTATTCTTAGAGTGTCTCATGTATTGGTCCTAAAAGACTGAATTAACAGCTCTGCTACAGAAAATAAGATGGTGATAATAACAGCTAGTGATGCACAGAGTTAGGAGACTTCTTCAGGAAAATTAGGATATCATGACAGACATTCAGAAATAGGATGAACAGGACTAACATAAATTTCTGCAATAGGATGGGAATTTATAAAACTTGTATGCACTCCTTTGTCATGAATTGTCTATAAGCCTAAAGCTATATGGCTATAATGACTATAAGAGATATATCCAACAGAGAAAGGGAAACAGTAATGTTATTATTTAAAGCATTGTGAGACTTCATCTGAAAAATATGTACAATGCCTAGCCAAAAAATGAAAGGCTGAGGGAGGGTCCAAATAAGCTTTTTAAAAGTATATGTGTGACATAAACAAGGACAAAATCATGCTTCAGCTATTAAATGAAGTTGGCAGCAAAATAAATGGGAAAAAACCCTTCTATTAATATATTAAGAATATTTCTTTGTTAATTCAAGAGTTTTCTTTTATTGCTGTGTTCATAAGTCTCTATTGTATCACTTTGCTACTGCCCATCTGAGTACCCTAACCACTGAAGTACAGAATTCAGGACTCTTACACTCAAGTACCATGACTGCAATTACTTAATTAATGTGGAACTTATTGTCTAAGAATCTGTGAAAAAAACCCCATTATTTTCATGATCAAACAATCTGCTAGCAAGCCTAAAGCTTAAATTCAAGCTCAGTGTCTCTCCGTACTGTGATCGAAGGTGTCCCATATTTTAGGTGATAGCTATTTTGGAGCCTGTCTAGCTTGCTGTACTTCATTCAAACTAAAAAGCTGAGCTAAGAGACCTTTTGTAGGTCAGAATTTTCTATGCCCACAAAAAAGGTTATTTTCAATGAGTCAAAAGTTTTAGACCAAAGCCATCAAAGTTTCAGTCTTTAAAACAGCATTTAAAATGCATTTGACAGAATAGACCAAGCACTTTCAACAGGAATACAAAGGGATGTGGTTACAGAGTATTTCATTATTTGGGAAGGACTAGCTTTGGAAGGCAATAAATTTCTCTGAATAGGTGGACTCTGAACACCTGCAGAACTGAGGAATGACAGGTTTTATTTTGTATTTGTATTGTCCTTATCACCACAGTGTTGTTGTCAAGGGATGCTATCCTACAAATGATTAATAAATAAATAAATATGTCAGCAGTGTCATCCTTCTTGTGATCCTAAATTCAGTACAGAAATGAGATTGTGCACTGTGTCTTAAGAATCATTGCATTTTCATTTATAAGCTGTGAGATATTCACCATGATGTTTGTGGTATCCAGTGTAAGACCTACCTTCTACTTAGTATCAGTAATGGTTTGGAAATGGAACAATTACTGAAATGCTGAGGGTGGCATGCAGCACACAACACAACAATATTGACAAAGATGAAGCTGTAACCTGCACTGTACTGATGAGGTCAGGCTATCATATTCTGTAGAGCATATGAAAAATTAAGATGCTTCTCAGTCATTCATATTTTTTTACCCTGTGCTAGGCCACCTGGCTTTCTTTATGTGCCCTCTCCCCACCCACCTATACCTTTAACACATACTTGTAGATTAGGCAATCTGTCTCTAAGACTGACAAATCACCTCACCTATCTCAGAAAGGGGTGCTTAGCCACCTGATAGAGCCTGACTTTGTTAAGGAAGGACCCTAGGTGCAATAGTTTATACAAGTCATTAAGATTAAGTAAATTTTTTTTTTTTAGTGTCCTGATTATTTTTGAAGTTCCTAAAGTATTGGAGTCCCATTCCTAGATATGACTTACAAATACTCCTAGAAAATAAATAATAATAGTAGGCAAAAAACCACTGTAAAAATAATAAATAGCCACGAAATACCTAGGCTTTCACTTGGTCTTCTCCCAGATTATTACGGTAGTATTTATTGCAATTTCTATTTTTCATCATAAACAGTAAATTATTAGCCATAACTCAAGGGTACAACTTTTTATGCCTTAAGTTATATATGTCCCTCCTTACTTTGCCATCCTCAGACATAAATCTGAAAAGGCTATTTTCCTAATTGCCAGATTAACTTGATATTTGCAATGCCTATTCAGTATTGGGAGTTTTAATCTACTAGCTTAATCCTTCATAACTTAGTTACCAGTCATAAGCACCCGTCTTCTCCAAACATGGACTTTTAGCATTTAATATGCCTTTAGATATAGGTAGGTCATCTGAGCAGTAAGTCAAATAATGGTAGAGGCCAAAAGATGGCCTCTCTGAAATAAAGATGTAGGGCCTTGTGTTTTCTTTGTACTCCCATACGCCCATATTTCAGTAATAGGGTCTTCACACTTGGAATTTTTTCTTTCCTTTTTTTTTTTTTTTTTTTTTTTTTAAAGCGATGGGAATGATGATCCCTTCAACTTCACTCAATCTAGAATTATTTCACTACTAGGAATATTGCTTTAGGTGATTCTTATTTCAGTGTGTACTTTTTGGTAAATGGTATGACTGCAATAAAATTTAAGCATATTATCTGAATATAAATTAATTCCTCTCTATGAAAAGAAGACCTACCCAGGATGGATTTGTTTCAACAGAGTTATATATAGGCTTAAGCCTGGTTTGGGAGGTTTTAAAGATAGGAATTAACTTTTATTCCTAAAAAAATTTATGTGAGATTTTGGGATACATCATACCACTGAGATCAAAAGTTTATTAATTTGTTTCATTTTCAAGAAAGTGAAGTCAAACCAAAGAAATGTGAATAGCATATATATCATCTGATGATAATCTATGGTCAGAAATAAAGACAGCTTGATTACTTCTGCTTGGTTTTGATGTCCCATAATTATTTTTTCTTTTTTTTTCATTCTCCAAATTTCTATTCAGTGTTAATCATGAATAAAAATATTCAAATGTATGTAGGCTAGGAACTGATTGCCTGTAGGACACCATTAGAAAAACACCCACTTAAACATTGAGTTAGCCAGTGTCTAATCAAAGTAATGTGTCATGGTTTATTTTGGTTTGCTTTTGCTTTTTTTGCTTTGTTTTTTATTCTCTTTTCCTAAAAATAACCAGAAGTCTTCTGAATTCAAAGTATACTGGAAAATTATTATTATTATTATTATCAGCCACAGCTGAAATTAAAAAAACCCAAAAGATAGCTTATACAATCTGTTTTCTATAATCCCATGCTGATTGGCTTTAAAAAAAAATTAGAGAGTGCTAATACAATCAGTCAGGTCCTACATTATCACTTTCATATTTTTTGTGTAGTATATATATTTCAAGCCTATAATATGTGGCCATTCTGTTTAGAGATTTTAAAATATTGATAAAACACTAGCTTTCTTCCAGTTCTCTGGAACTTCTCCCAAGTCCAGGACCTATTGAAAATCAACATTATTGGCCCATAAAAGCCCTTGCTCAGCTCTTGTAATAGTTTTAGATTCAAGTTATTAATCCCACTTCTTTGAAATATCTAACATTATAAGCTGCTATTAAATATTTTCCTGAGTTATTGTTGGAATGGAAAATATTTCATGTATTATTATACTAAAAGACTGAAAAGAAATATTTATTAAACTGTTGTTTTTGCATTATTGTTGAAAAGCCTGACATTTCCACTTCAGAAGAAATATTGCAGGATTCATCTTCTTTCCTGGTATATTTATACTTAAATTTCCTCTAATTCAAAGCACCCCAGGTTCTGCCTTTTTTTCTTTGGTGTCTCTCAACAGTCTTCTACAAGTTTTAGGTGTTACATTACTTTGCCTTTACCTCCTTTTTCCATTTGTTTCTTAATTAGAATGCTCCTTATTTATATTCTTCAGCTGATTTCACTACCTTAGCTGTGCTGGTTTCAGGGTTTGGGGTTTTTTCCTGCTACAGTTTTAAATTTTGTCTTTCTCACTTTCTTACTTTCCATTTTCATTTGTACTCTCCTTTTTCCATTGATCCTGCAAGCAAATGTTTTCTCTCTTCCCAAATTGCTCTGCCAGTAAATTGCAGGAAAAAAAGCAACCTTGAGGCAATAAAAAACAAGCACCTTTTCCTTGCCAAAGAGTAATTTGGTGTTACCAGTAGTGCAAAATCCCTGAGAATAGGAAGACTATCAGATGTCTGGAGCAGTTAAAGAAACTTCAGCCTCTTTAACATCCTGTGCCTTAGGCATATTTGCTATAATTAACTCTCTCTGCCAGGGCAGTTAACTAAAAATTCCCAGAAAATTTTACTATAATGGAACATCTTTTGAGAGCCAGAGGACATAGGTAAAAATCATTATTTAAGGCTGTGTCCTACAGAAAGCTGTTGTCTCATTATCTCCTTTTTCTTTACTTTGGACCTGATGATGTATCTATCATTCATGGCGGTGAGAATTTACAGGCTGTAGTTTCCTGGGAACCCACAACATTGCTATTCATCTTTTGCTGGTGTGGTACACAGCTCCTTCCTTCGGCGAGTTCTCTGTATCACTTTTTCTAGATGACGGGCTACACTGTGCATTACATTGCTGCTCTGTACTAGTAAGACACAGCTCAGGGGAGTTGCCATGCTCTACGGTAGGGCAGGAGGGCTCTGGAGATCTTCTCCTGAAGGGTTGTGTGGCTGGGCAGGGAAATGGAGAATTGGAGCTTACTGTCTACTAATTCCAAGGCTGAAAACAATGATATCTATGCAAGCTCTAAACAAGAAACAGCATAAAAAGACAGTCATGTAGATAAATGTCATATCCTTACCTTGCAGTCGGATTTCTCTTTACTCCTTGGTAATAAACAGAAGTGTTTCTCGCTATATCACAGGTCCAAATTTTAAAAGCTGTAAAAGATTTAAGCAGCATAGTTCTATTTAATTCAATTTAAACTTTATTGATTTATATTTATTAAGGATCTGGCCCAGTATAAAATTAAATGCAAAAACTTATAGAACACAGATACAATAGGAAAATATGCCTAAAGGAATTTTTTTCTCAGTATTTTTTTTTTTGCTCTATAGCTGAAAAGGTATAACAACCATACTTTGAATAAATGTCATGAATCCAGTTTACTGTGAAGAAAAATAAAAACTTATTAGCACATATATCTCTTTGCCCTCTCTCTATGTGCATTCCAGAATGGCAGAAATGTTTTTGTCCAAAATTCTGCCAGCTGTGGGGCATAATGGTGCTGCAGAAAGCCAACATACATCCACTTCTGGCTCTTCTGTGGTTTGTAACAACTCAGCGACAACGTCAGGATTGATCTGTAAAAAGACGAACAAAAGTAAAAAGATAGTTAGCCAGTGGTGGGTCTCACTGAACCGTTGTATCCTTCATTCTCTTCCTTCTGAGGTCTTTTAAAACAAAATTCAATGTACCATATGAATGAGAGATACTAGTACTCGATCTTGAATACATGACTTCTAACTTTCCAGAAGAGTCTCGGGGTAGTTCGGTATTCCATTTATTTTTTTGCTGCTGAGAATTATGAGCAACACAGAAATTAAATAAATCTTAAGGGAAACCTAAACCAAAATGAATGATTGATACCTGGTTTTGGTTTTGTCAAACAGGAATCTACCACTGCCACTTTACTTATGTCCAGTGGAACTGCTCATGGAACAAGGTCATATTTAATGCACATCAGGCAGGAAGACTCAAGCCTTTTCAAAGGCTGGGACTGTGCGGAATTGAGTCTTCAAGCTGACAGGTGTAATCTATATTTTAAGTATTTTTTAATGTTGTGTGTGTACAGTATACATAAAGCTTATTTAGTGTAGGTTGAAGTTGATCCCAAGGTACAGAATCTATTCTTTTTGTTTCCTTTACTTTCCTTTTTTTCCTGTTTCTTAATATAAGTCAGATTTTGCCGTCATATTCATTCAAAGCACTTACTTGTGCATTGCCACACTTACCACAGCTGTCCCCTGTGTGTATCAAATGCAATGTGCTACCGCCTGCATTGTCTGTATCTCCAGATAAAATGTCATGCTGCTGCTGCTGTGCAGCCTGTCACCTGTGCTTAAGTACTCCCCTATCATAGTGCTCACCTCTGACTGCATCTTGGCAGCTGCCAAATCGGTCTTACAGGAACTATGACAAGAACTGTAATATTGAGCAAAATTTGTAAGGCATACCAAGGACAGAAAAAAGAAAAAAAAAAAAAAAGGTTGTTTGTTTGCTTTTTCAGGTAAAAAAAAGAATCAGCAAGATATGTATGAGATCCACTGCTAACCCGACACCAAAAATAATTGCCTTTAAGTAAGCTGAAGCTAAATGACCATATCAAATAAAGGAGGTACCTGAAGTAATACTGACCAGGAATTTATGAGCCCAAATCCAAATTTCTACCCTTGCTTAAGTCATACATTGCTTTTAGCCTAGAGTCTCCAAGCTTTGCCTTTATCAGGTTGGGCCTGGCTCATCATGTGAAAGAAACAGAACATGAACTAGTAGCCTAGTGGTTAGGAATATTATTCCTGGAAAAAAAAAGTTCTGGTTTCTTTCCCTGTAATATGATGATGTTTTATTTTGTTTTGTTCTGACCTTGTCTTAATAGATTCTAATGAATAAATCCTCTAAAAACTGAAAGAAAAAATAAAATGGAAACTTTCAAAAACTCAAACTTTTCCCCCTTGAAAATTCTGGATTGGAGTTTTCTGGCTTAAGCTCATACTGTTCTAAAACTAATGCAAACATATTCAAGTTAAACACCTGCTGAGCTTACTGGACCTTGAATTTCATATAGAAAATATTGAAAGAGATGCATTTTACCTTACTTAGGCACTTTACAAATACTTAAATTTAAGTTTCTAGTTCATCAGTTCTCATGTTAAGTGATATATATATTACACATGCTGAGAGGTAGGTGGCTTTAAAGGTTTTTATAGCAGCATCCATTTCTCTTATATTACACACCTAACTAATGAGTTTAAGTTGAGATTCATCAGATTAAATGTTGATGCCTACAGTGTTTACATCTGAGTTTATCACCCTGGATTGCCTTTATCAGTGGAGAGAGACTGGCCATTTCACTCTGTAATTAGCCTGGCCTGGTTTAGATATCTGCCTTAAGATGCCATAAATTGTTTCAATTTCTCTGCAACTGCTTTTATGTAAGAAGAGGCAGAGTCTCAGTGGTGAAGTGCCCTAGGTGACTGTATCCTCCACCCTTCCCTCATTTTCATCTAAAAGTTAGGCCTGCAGAAAGGCGATTAAGCAACTCAATTGGGCAGAGCCTCTCTTGAGGCTCTCAAAAGGTCTGACTTCCTTCCACATAGTGAAGGTCCCCACCTAATTTAGGAACAAGAACTATAAAGTTTAGGTGCAAGGGAGATGTCTTGGATAAGTAAACTGACAAATTTTGCTTCTGGTTCCTGTCTGAATAGAGGTTACCTGGAAGCAACAGCTGACTGAAATATGAGCCCACAGGGCTTACAAATGTGCCATTTTCCCTGCCCAGCCAGACCTGCAATATGGTATCATCATGATCTGACTGCAAAATAAACAGGTAAAAACAACTTCAGACGGATTTGTATTGAGTTAGGTTTTGTGATTAAAGATTCATCTCCACACACATGAAGCCCAGAGGCACAACAGCAGGTAGGGGAACCCCAATAAGCCAGGCAGAGGAATGAGTCCCCCAACTAGGCCCCTCCCAGGGCATCCCAGGAGGTTGTTAGCCCCATGGGCTGTGGGTGAGACCCATCACCATCAGTCAAAAGGAAAGGCTGTCCTTACAGGCTGAGAGTCGATACTGCCTATAGAGGTAGAGGACTCAATGTGGGATGCAGGGGGGAGGATTTTGGGGTTGTACAAGATTATTATTGAACAATTAGAGCAGGAACCAAAGGCAGGGAAAGGGAGGTATCTGGGTGGTTTGTGGAGGAAGAGGAATGGGAAAATATAGAGATAAAGAGATAAAAGGAGCCAGATGCCTCTTATCAGGCTGCTGGTCAATACGCTTGTCTGGCCATGCCTTATGCCTGATCACCTCAGTCTTTCCTCTACTCTCATTAAACTTTATTTCTGACTATTTTTCTGAGTAAGGGGCTTTATTTTCAGCATGCATGTGTGTATATGGAGGCTTGAGTGCCAGCAGCAAAAATTGGGGACTACAGATCATAGGGGCTACGGATCTCGGGTGCCAGCAACTTGAGAGTCTGGAGTGGTGCATGTTTGGCATGTGATCACTAGCTGACATTGAGCTGGACTAGTTGGTGAGTATGACAGAAGCTTGGGAGCAAAGTATTGGAGCAGCTATAGAGACCAGAGTGGTCTGAGAATTGGCTACTGGAGGATCCAGGAGATCCAAGCCAGCAACTGGGAAGACTGTAAGGTCTGGGCATCAGACTCATTTGCATGTGTGTGTATTTGTGCATGAGGCAACTGAGAAACCAGAGGATCCAGGGGCCAGCTACCAGGTAGACTGGGTGTCCAAAGCTGGCTACTGGAGGGACCCATACTGTATGTATAAATTGTCCACTAACAGACCTTCATCCTGCACTGCCAGAGATCAAAACAGGATTAAGCTGTCTGTGCTACCTGTATTTGTGTGAGTGTTTCTGTCTGCATTAATTTTTGTGGCCAGCCATGTAAGTATGTATATGTGTATTGTGGAAGTGTACATATGTGTGTCTGTATGTATGCATATCAAGGATACATGCTCAGCTCAGTCTAGCTGCTGGCTGGACTTAGGAACACAGCCCTGTGGCAGCCTCACCTCTGTCGGCCTACTGGATTCAGCAACTTGTAGTGAATTTTCTATGTATTTGATTTATATGTATTATTAAACTGAATGTTATAAAGAGTTATAAACTTACAGAGAAATGTAAGGGGCAATTTCAATCCTTTGGTTCAGATGAGAATTTCTTTTCTACGAGAGACAATTTCCTTATATATCAAAACTCAAGGGGTTGCTTCTGTGTTTTATAATACTTTTGTTCAAAAGTTGCAATCTCTGCAAGACCTAGTTGTGAAGTGTGGGAATGAATTTTGTACTCCGTTTTCATTGAAATAACTTTTGGTATTGGATAAAGCTGTGGACAGTCACTTCTTCAGTATTTGCTATGCTGGTCCTAAGTGTGGAATATTTGTGTAAACATTAAGTGAGTCATAGAAGTTTGGGGTTTGAAATCAAAGGGGGGAAACTACCTTGAGGAAAGGGAAAATTGTGGAGAGAGCATTTTTTTATTATAAAGTTTAAAAAACCCACATCTATTTGCCATTGTAAATTACAGCAAGCTATATCCCCAGGTCTTTCTAAAATGGGAAGTCTATTTCTCTGTCTATACAGCTTAGGTTTTATACCACACCCAAGATTTGGCACAATATGCTACTGAAGTTGGCTGTTACAGTTATTTCTAGAACAGAGTAAGCAATTAGAACAATCATTTCTATACCTTCTTTCAGAATAATAAAGGAATCAGCAGTCTGCAATAGCTGTATTTTTTGTGGGAGATTTTGTTCATTTCTTGCATTGTATGCTACATGATGAAACTGATATGACCATTAGCTTATCACAGTTTATTTGAAAGGTATATCAATTTGAAGTAACAGGTCGCAGTCTTTACTCTTAACTTGTTTTGAGTGAAAACAGAAACAAGTCTGAGAACTTCACTGACTTAGTTACTGTATTCTTAATCTGATTCCTTTCTCACCCCTATTAAAAAATGCAAGCAGTTCATTATTTGGCATGATGGGAAGGCTGTGAATGCATGAATTAGTCATTCAGTACTTAAAACCATCAAAATGGACATATTAGGCTGAATCAACAGTCCATCTACCTTTCTCCTAGCAATGCCTAGCAGAGGAAGGATAGATTCATATAACAATTCTTCTTAATGCGAACCCAGGTTTTAGCAGTGTGCAAGGTATTCTAAGCTGAAGGTATAATCTTTCTTCCTGATAGCTGCTGATGGATTTTTCTTCTATGAATGCATTTAGTTGCTGTCTGAATCCATGCAAATATTTGTCATCCACAAAATCTGTTGTCGATGACTACCATGGTTTCAATTATATATCATGATTGGACAGGACGTATTATCTCTCAGAAACTTTACTTTGGAGAACAGAAGATCGTGCAAAATTAATGTAACTCAAGAACTAATTGGTAGCTGTCAATAAAGTGATTTACAAATTATCTAGTAAGCATGGGCTTTGAACCTTCACTCTGTAACCACACTGAAGGCTGCCTTTGAAAACATATGGTTGTCTAAGTTTGACTGGCTTGAGTTACATGGTCCCACATCACCTTTTAGATAAAAATCACAGAGCCAGCTAAATAACTACACATCTTTTGCTTAGAAATGCCTCCATATGATTTGACTTAAGAATGCACAGACCCTCTACAGACAAATCAGGAACAGAACTCAGCCTTCCGAAAGCTCTGTCTATGTTTTTGCAATAAAAAACCCAATCCCTTTATTCAGTGTCTATCCCAGTTCACCTGCTTTTGTCACGTCTTACTGTCTAGTGTTCGTTTGTATCAGATTTAGTTATAAGCAAGCAGAGCATTTATTACTCCAATTACTTTATTAGATATTGCTAGGCAGAGAAGTCCTTGAACACAAGGACCTACTGTACAGTTCACATAAACCTTTTTTTTTAAATGGGAAAAATAGCTTTCATTTCTGGCTGATAGAATTTATATATGAGATGTGAAAATCACAAACATATTCATTACAAAGCTTCCTTTTCTGGTCCTATTAATGGGTGCACATTCTCACTGTGATTGCATCCTGTTTCTATCAATTTATACACCAGAATGGTATGTTCTTTTCTATTAAATATTCTGAAGAAAACATTTTTTCAAACTCACAATTCTTCTTGTACTAGAATGAATCTATTTTATTACAGTTGAACACATGCTACAGAATGTCCATTTCTGTTATATTGAAATTCAGTGCAAAATACCTTTTATTAAAATATAGCATCTGCTTGTAAAGCAATGTGCACTCTTACAGGGAAAACAAAGAACCATGCACCTGTGACGTTGATTTAACATTTGGAGTGACAAAGAATTTCCTTAAAAAGAAAGAGTAAAGTATTAAGGATTAAAAAAGAGATAAGGAAAAAAATAATCACTCTGCCCACTTTTCCATTTACAACAATAATGAGTATCTTTTAAATAATGGTACTTCACTGCATTTCAATGTACATTTAACTGTGTTTTCATCCTCTGAATCAAAAGTGTTTCTGACCAGCTCAGAAGCATAGCTGCATATGCCATAGAAATCTGCTGGTCTGGAGCAGAAGTAAGTTATATGTAATTACCTCTCTCACCTCCACTTCTTTGGAACCAGCCTTGCCATCCATTGGCAGTGCTATACTTCATAGCAAGTTGCAAAGACGCACTGTAAGCTGTTTGTTTTCTGATTCTGTTCTGTGCTGTTAGATTGCTGCCAGTCAGCTCTTCAGTGATGTATAGTAAAATGCAAGTTATAAAATGCCATGATAGTTATGTGAAATAGACTTTTTTAATGTGAGATTATATTCTTTCCCAGATAGTGGAAATGAATTTCTGTGGAAACAGTTTATTGGAGGTTAACACATTAAAAAACCCAGAAACCAGAAAAGCTCAACCTGACTCCTTCAGGTGAGTATTCAGGGCTTAAGCAGGGTTCAGCTGTGTTAGTGTGATGCACAATCTTCTTCCCTTGACACTAGCCCAACAGTGTGATAGTGCTATAGGGACTACCATCTCTGAGCCATATTCTACTAGTATATGTGATAGAAATATCAGATAGCTGAGGACCGATAAAAATTACTAATGGATTAATCCTCTGAGATCTAAGAAGAAGAGCTACAGCTGCCTGGCAAGCAAGGGGAGGGAGGCTACAGTGTTGCTTCCACAGCATCAGTCAGAAGGAGTAAAAGGAAAACTTAACAGTGTAAACTGACAGCTGCTGACTCCAGGCTTTTGGTAGCCTAGTAGGTGCTATGCTGAGCAGCACACAGTGACAGTGGAAGAGTACAGACAAGTGGAATTAACCAAAGAGTAAAAATTGCATGTAGGCTGGGGTCTGAGAAAGGCCACTGATCCAAATTATTCCAGTGAAATGGAAGTTAAATGCTGCAGTAGTACAAAGCAGTCCTCTTTTGTCTTATGAGCAGGTATCATATAAGACCACAAATCCCTCACTGATATGCAGAGGCCAGAAATGGTGCTCACAGTCAGTGCGTAAGGACAAATAAGCACCCAGATGGAGAAAAGCCAAATAGATGTTTATCTGCATGAACTAACAAAACATTCTTGAGACTGTGCATAGCCACATTCTCCTGGTGATCCTGGAGGAATCATTTTGTTTCTCTTTTTCCATCTCTGAGTCAGAGTTTTGGCATGCCATACAAGGTTGGAGGTATGGCATGGTGCAAGCAAACCAAATATATGTCATTCCAGGCCAGAAACACTGTGACTATGAGCAAATGTCATAGGACGTGTGGTGGGTTGATCCTGGCCAGTAGCTAAGCATCCACACAGCCACTTGCTCAAACACCCTTCCCTCCCCCCGAAAGATGGGGATAGAATAAGAAGAGCAAAAGAGAGAAAAGTTATGGGTTGTGAGAAAGAGAGTTTAATAAATTAAGGAAAGAGGGAAAAAAAAAATCCACCACAAGAGATGCAAAGGCAATCACTCACCACCCCCACTAGCAGAACAATGTCCAGCCAGTCTGCAAGCAACAGCCACGTGAGAAGAGATAATCTTTTATGGTGCTATGTGGTGCAAAATGTCACTTTGGTCAATTCAGGTCAGCTGTTCCAGCTGCGTTTCCTCCCAGCTTCTTGCCCAGCCCCAGCCTACACACTGGGTGGCAGAGTGAGTAAAAGAGAAAGCTTTGATGCTGTGCAAATACTGTTCAGCAGCAGCCAAAACATCGATATGTTATCAGCACTGTTTTAGTGACAAATCCAAAACACAGCACCATACAGGCTGCTATGACGAAAGTTAACTCCATCCCAGCCAAACTCAGTGCAGAATGGTCCAGCTTGTCCCAGAGTGCTGATGCTGCTCCTTAAGCTCTTGTTAGCCCTCCCCATACCTGACCTGGTGTTCAGGTGTGTTTCCAATTCAAGCAAGATGGAAATTCAAGTCCCAGGAAAGGCAGGTGAGCTTGTCAGTCTTTTCTTTTTGGGCAGGCTTTTTGGGAGCCACATGTGGCCTCTGGATGTCTTTGAAGAAGCTGACTGAAGACAGCAGTTTGGGAAATAGCCTGGCAGTGCCTTAAACTGAAAATATGTCCTGTTTCACCCTGAATTGTTACTTCCTGGCACAGGTCAGGGTAACTTAACTTGTGGTACCAATTTTCTCATGGACAAACTTGCCAAAATGATGTTATTAACCCATCCATTCATTATTAGTCATATATTCACTTTCTTCTGTGGGAAGATCTGCAAAACTGCCTATGAACCAGACTCCTCAGATTAGCCCTGGCTTTCCTGGGGAAGAGGAAACTCTGCAGGCATCCCTGAATATACACACACATGGCTTCTTGAGAGAGAACGCTGATCAGGAGAGGGGGGAAGGGAGGTGAGAGAATCAAGTCACACAGTAAGTTCACAGTGCAGATGTCTGCTTCCCAGCTGCTTGCGTGGTAAGAAAGGCCCAGAGATGCTCAAGCTTAGCACATCACCACATGCATCCAGTACCCAGGGAATTAAAAGACAAGCAAAAGGCCCCATGGGCGTCTATCAGCTTTGCAGGCAGCCAGTTTGTTATCACTCTCTCCCTATTCCCACACTATTCTCCATCCTCTTCCCTCTGCTCTCCTGCCCTTCTTAAAGATGTAGACAGGCATCTCACGGAGCCACTCTAAGCAACTTCACTCCCAGTCGGCCCTGTTTCAGGGCTATCACTCTTCCCCTCTCTCCTGCAGACTGGGCTGCCAGGTAAGGGACAGAGCAGGGAGCTGTTGGCTTAAAAGAAAGTCCACTGTGTTTGACAATACTTGTCTTCTAGCACCATACACATCTCAGGGTCAAGTGTCCCTGTAAGGTGTCTGTTTTCAGAGTAATTCTACAAGATTAAGAGACCAAAACCTTCATCTTAAATACTTAAGAGGTTTCTTCCCATTGTGGTCATGGAGATTTGTTCCTTCGCATCTAACCATTAAGTCCTGTTCTTCACCGTGTCTGTGTAGGTGTGGAAAGCAAAGCTGTTTTACCTAATATTGTTACCTGCCTTTTCTACTAATAAAGGAAGCAAATGCCCCTGATGGCACATGTCATGTTTCTCATCTTTTCTAAGGATCTAAACTTTCATTTTCTATCTACCAACACTGCAGACATGCACAGATTTGAGAAGGGTTTCTTAAGAGTCAGCTAACAAAGCTGAAGCAACAAAAGTAAGTGCTCTGTCAGAAAAGAGCTCTTTTTCCACAGTCAGTGATTACCAACTGGATTTAGGCTTTATTCCTATAAATACTTCTGTAAACAGTTTAATTCTGCTCATCCACTTAAAATTATTCACACATGTAAGAGCATGTAGGATCAGGACCTTACACTATAAACACTCACAGAAAATAAACAGACATTATTTCTTTTATTTATTTATTTTTAATTACAAGCCAAAGGTTCTGCATGGAAAAGAACTGTAGATATACAAAAAGGAACTTATACTTTCTTTATCAAGTGAAATTATTTGAACATCAGTAAATTAACAGATAGAGAACCAAGGCAGTTCTCAACTACCACATGATCTTTTATTATTTGCTTGACTCAAGGCACTCATTAGTTCTCAACTTTGACTCCTAAAATTTGCCAAAAATATCTCATTAGACATTATTTTGCATAGCAACATTTTCCATTTCCCTATGAAAAATCTGTTTTTCATACCTTATGATGTCACGCTGAACAAAAATGGGGGGGCGGGGCCACTGCTCAGGAACTGACTGGGCATCGGTCAGCAGGCGGTGAGCAATTGCACTGTGCATTACTTGTTCTGTATATTCCTTTATAATTATTATTATTTTCTTCCTTTTCTGTCCTATTAAACTGTTTTTATCTCAACTCACAAGTTCTACTTTTTCTCTGATTCTTTCCCCCATCCCACTGTGGGGGAGTGAGCGAGCGGCTGTGTGGTGCTTAATTGCTGGCTGGGGTTAAACCATGACATACATCTATACAGATAAACTAAATAGGGCCCCAACTAGATACTAAAACTCAATCATCTACAGCAAAAGACAGGCAGGTTCCAAACCTATCTCAGTCACGGTTCAGGAATCAGCACAGGCTTTGGACTATTACTCTGGAGAGCTTACTTACATGTTTTGACAGCTGAAAGAGTCAAATAGCAAAGACATGGGCTATTCTAGTTGGCTTCCCAACATCATCACCAGACAACCAGTACCAAGGCAAGGAAAGACAGCAAAGCAAAAGGTCTTCTGAATCTCAGCCTAATGCACTGACCGTGTGAACATGACTTATTTTTTCTTAAAAGTTCTAAGTATTCACTCCAGATATTAGATGAAGAACACTGCTTCACATTTGAAACTATACATTTATCTAAATAAATATTGTGTTTGTGGTATTTAAAAGATATTCACTTTGTCCATGGAAAAAGATTGTTTGATACTACTGAAAGCTTCAGCTTACTCAGAATAAGTAAAAGAAGCCTAAAAGAAAATTAACAAAGAGTCCAAAGCTCAAAAATAGAATAAATATTTTTTAGAATGATTTGCTGAAAATTTTTGTCAATGAGATTTGGATCGGGCAGGTTCAATCACTGTTAAGCTTTGGAAGAGTTCTTTTGTCCCATGTTTATGTTTATCACATAAATGGGCTCTAAGATTTAGATCTGGGTCTGGAGCTGAACTGGCTTAAATATGAAGTGTGGACAGAATACAGAAGTAGGATTGTTTCGTTGTTTTTTTCAAATACGTATAGAGCTATTCAGTTATACTGAGTTGATTACAGCAGCTGAAGACTTACTGCTTTTTTAGAGTAACAAATTGTAGTGGTGAAATTTTTGCTATGTTAAAATGTTTCAGTCATTTTCCAGATAAATAAATAGTATTTACAGTAGCATTTGATCTGAGACATGCCTGCTAATTTTATTGTTCATGAATACAAAGCTTATTAAAAAAGGGACTTAGGGCATTTTTTTTCTCCTTTTGATAGTTAATTGGAAGTGCTTATGACATATAATATTCTTTTGGTGGTGGTATTACTCTTCCAGTGCTCAGGGCACTTTAATTTTCTTTCATAGTGGGGGATACAATATTTATTTTTTGTATTTATAGAGTTAACAGTGGCTGATTCTGCCATATATATTATTCTAAGCTTCTCAGGTCTTGAGTCATCAAAATCACCCAGGGAGAGATTTACAGTAAATCAGAGCAGACACTTGCTGTACTTGCTCTTTCCCTCTAACTATGTTGTGTAAGTCTTGTTTAAATGTGCTTCTGGAGGTAATTTTAGTGTGGGTATATTTAGTTCCCTTTATATTTTCAGCAATCTTGATAAAATAAAAGATCCCTCATGCACAATAAACTTGTATTTTCTGTACTCAGAAGTGAAGTGTAGTGCTTAAAGCTGCCCCAATTACATTGGTTTGAAGGATATTACATGTTATTTTTTTACTTAACCCCAAAGAGAGCCTGAGTCAATCTACTAAGGCCATAAATTTAGAAATGCACTCAGCCAAATTTTGCTTTCATCTCCACTAATGTAAATCAGGATTTACACCTTTAACTTCAGTGAAATTACTCCAGATTCACATTAGAAAGAAGACGACCAGATTTTGACTGCCTAACTCAATGTTCTTTCTAACCTGAGTATATTACAGCTCTAGTTACGGTGTTAAGTATTTTTTGGAAGGCCTGGATGTGAGACAGGAAAGTTCAAGATCAATTTACAGCAGTGACATGTTTTCTTACCCTGTGTTTCACTGAGCAGATGGGAAGAGCTTGGGGAGGGCATGAAGTTCAGTCATGTCTGGATAAAAGCATTAACTGCAAAATTGTTACAGATCCTCAGCACGTTTTGTAGGTGGCCTTTTTCTTTCACATTTGATTTTGAAATAGAAGGATGTCTCAGGATATAATCCTGAGAAATCTGGGTCTAGATTTTTTTTACATGTGTAAGGGGAGTTAAAGTAATGCACCTATGGGAAAAACAATACTTTGGGGTTATTTTTTTCCTGTAGTTGTGAATTGATGTGTAATTCCAGAAAGGGCTGTAGTTCTTCAAGTGGAAGTTAGGTGGAATTTGTGCACTGTAAGTCAGTGCCATCCTTAAAACAACTCAGATGACTTATTCTGGAAGCACTTGCACTCTGAAAGTGACTCGGTTTTCAGCAGAAGAGTTCCTCAAATATCTTAAGCCTTGTTCTGTGTCTGTCCAAGAGTCTCACAGTTTTAACAAAGCTGGACAACTTTGTGCTGCTTTGGCCTGGCTTGGATATATAAATTAGATGCAATGTTACCAGGAACCTTGAAAGAGCTCGATCCAGCAAGCGTGCTGTGAGCACACTTACACAAAATTCAGTCACACTTGCCTTTTTTTGTAAGACATGATGAGTTTCAATGTTCTCCTTTTATACACAAAGTCAGTGGTTAGAGCATTAATTTCCGATCCAGAGGACCTGGGCTTCAGTCACCCTCTCTGCCTGAAATAACTCAAAGGCACTTTTCCTATGATTTGCCCTAACTAGGAAGCAATTGGGTATGTGCAGCCCAGGACAGTCAAAGCCTACAGTAAATCCTATTTTAAATCCCATTTTAACAACTGTTTGAACTCATTTTAAAGCAATTTCACTTTGGAAAAAACCTATTGATATAGACATTGTACCACAGCAAGAAGAAGAAAAGGGGGGGGGAGAGAGTTAGAGAGAGTGAGAAGGCTCACCAGCTCCACGGTTAAAGTGCTCATTTCATGTGTAGTGGTGGGAAGTTCTGTGTTCCAGCTAATGCTCTAAGGCCCTAAACCTCAACAGATCTTGGGAAAAAAAAAAGAAGCATAGTTTAATTTATCTCTGAGATTTAAACACAACCTCAGAGGGGTTTCTTTGCTAGTTTAGACTAGCTGCTCTTTCAGTTTTTTAACATTATAACTGTCAGCTCAGCATGCTGGTTATTAGGATCATCTTGTAAGGTTCTTACCTATCTCCAACTGCTGGCTGCAAAGGTGTCTAAATGTTACGGTATTCAGTGCTGTGGTATCCTGATGCTTCCTTGATGTTTTTGTTTGTCTGCATGTTTGTTTTCCCAGTCTGGCTTCACTACCTGTTATAATGAGGGATCAATCAGTCTCACCATATTTCTCTAGGAACAGTGTCAGGAATCATACAGCTTTTATACCCATTGAGGGGATGTTAAACATTTATCTGCAAAATATGTGGAAATATCTTAGATTTCCTAAGCTACTAAACCAAAACAGAACACCTATTTAGCAAAACAAATGGACACTTTCTGGCCAGCATTACAAAGCAGAAGCTACAATGTTGGAAGACACAGATGCTCATAGAGTTTGTGTAAATCTCACAAATTTAGGCTAGTTAGTCAAATTGAATTTCAAGGGCATAGCTCTGTTTAGTTGATGGACTGGGCTACAAATTTGAGCTGGAATTACTGTATGCTGAGAAGGAAGCCTGGCTGTATGTTGAAATTGAAAATATTTTAGGCTGAGTTTATGATGATGTTTGCCTAGTTTAACAAAGAAAAGAAGTTGTACAAAGCATTTTTCACGTGCTTCTCACACAGGGATAACGCACCAGGCAAGCAAGTCTGCCACTGTGCTTGTAGCATGTATGCAGAAATACGACAAGCACATGTGTGTACCTATTGAAGTTTAGATTGTGCCTCATTGCAAATAGCCCTGCATTCAGTTTCCATGGGGTGGAAGAAAGTTAGTACTTGAGTAACTCACCACCTACCCAACTAATCCACTAATTATTGCCAAATAAATTACACCCTGACTAAAAAATGAAACACTCAGTAGTGATAGCAGGCAAAAAACCTTAAAACTTTTTACAGGAAATTCACAGAGGACTTCTGCCTAGTTGCGGTGTACAAGTATGACAGTGGAGTTTCTTGCATGCCATTCGACTGGGCTGAAAGAAAATCTTTCATCCGTGGACTTAAAAACTCTTTACAAATACCATTGTGTTTATTTAGTTAAGGTTCACAATGTGCGCTGCATGTTTGTTTGAGGGGAGAGAGCAAAGAAATCGATTGGGTGGAGGCTAGAGAAGTCATGAACGCAGGGATGTCTTTAGAGAATATGAGAGGGGCTGATAATACAGAGGTGTTTGAATGTCTAGTCAAAGAAAAATATTCCATTTCTGAATCCTGTTGCTTCTTCAACACTACTTCACCTTTGGGATGAAGGAGGAAGATGAGGCAGAGAAAAGAATGACTGTTAATAATATATACATCAGATAATGGTTTAAAAAGAATATCCTATCAAATTTACTGGGTGAGGAAGAGTCTGAAATTATTAGAACCCAAGAGCATAGCCTTTCTAGCCCACCATTCTATGCTTGGCAGCAAACATGAGGCCAAAAGCAAGTGAATGTTCACCTTCAAGAGCAATAGAGAAGAGAGGGAAGAGAGGAATGAGGTCCACATGGGGAAGGGGCACACAGCTGCCTGGCCCAGCAGGAGGGGAAAGCAGAAGATAACACTTTACAAAAAGCCTGACACAATTTGTTTTGTCAGATGTGCCTCTGTAGTAGGAATCAAAGGAATTCAAGTGCTTTGTCTTACTTTTTCTCGAAGTACTGAGCCTCTCTTCCTTTTTGCACACTGCTTTCCAGGGGTAGCCCAAAGGTGAGCCCTTTGTTTCGGTGAAGCTCTGCAGGATCCTACTGCTTGTGAGCTGCTGTACTAATCCAAGCACATACTGCTGGCTTGAGTGCACATATATTAGTCTTGCTAGAAACATTTCTTTTAAAGAAAGAAAGAAGAAAAAGAACAAAAAATGAATCAAACATCTGTGACTATATTCCAGCTGCTGAGCTTCCAGTAAAACTCTCAGCACATGTGTTCGTGTTTTTCCGTTTATATGAGAATTTACTGTGAAGAGGGAACATAACCTGAATGAATGTGGATGAAACTCCATTTTTTCTAATAAGTTACATATGTTTACCTGAGTGCTTAAACTGGCCTATGCCATGATATGATTAGGTTAACAGGAAGTACATAGGTAGATAGATATATCTCTTACTAGTTGCAATGTAATTTCTCTCTTCACAGAACTGTTTAATTCTGTGATATATTAAAAGGAAGATAAATACAAAGTGGGCATGTCTGACCTGTGTCTAGTGCTGTTCTTTATTAATAATCAGATCATTGACTTAAATTACTTCGAGGCTCTTCTCACTAATGAAAGAAGCAATACAGACGCACGCTGACGTGAATTGGTCCCAAGGTGTTTCCTGAACTAGTGAACTTATCCAAAGGAAGAGCAGCAGAAGGTATTCAACCTGTATTCCCAGCTCATCTGTTTTTGGCTGATGACTGAGAGACTTGGGAAGATTTTCCTTGGTTCTGTCTCTAAGGACAAGGAATAAAGAGAGTAGAAGAGAACCTTTTACTCAGCATTTAGCAGCAGTTCCTAGAGCAGTGTGCAGTAAGATATATTCTCCTTTGAACAGATTTCCAATAAATCCGGAAAGGCACAGGGGGTAGAAGAGATCAATGAACCATGCTGAGTTACAGAATGACCTTACAGCCCACAGGAAGAAGATCTCATTGGTGTTTATTTTTAGATGACAACTGTGTTGGACTGACTTTTATTTTTTGGCAAAGACACTAAGAACAGAAGTGGCATAAATAACACCTATGGTGACTTTGAATATACCAGAAAGAAATTCAGATAGGCCTCCAGCCTCCTGTTAATATACACATTGAACCCCAGTTAACATCATTGTAAATTTAACCGTGTGCAGTGGTTAAAGAATAAATCTTATGCCAAATAAATGACACCACTGGCTATTTTGCATAAAGTTGGAAGCAAATTGTTGCTTCATGAACAAGCTCAGGTCTTAAGGTTCATGCACAAGTTTGGAGAGACCTGCGGAAATAAAACATCAGGTGCAGCAGCAGTTGGCAATGACACAATTTTTCACTGAGCCTTTGGAAAGATGATGGAAAGCAGAGGTAGTTTCAGAAGAAATTGTTAAATAGATGGAAAGGAATGAAAGAAGAGATAAAGAGTAAATTCTGCAGTCACATTTTAACAGCATTTATTTTCCTATTTATTTAGACAATTCACTTTTGAGGAAAAATTAAGAATTACGAAGTTTACTCTCTTAGAGCACAACCTGCTTTTTATTTGTTTGAGACTACAGTGAAAAGTTCACCTTAATTTTGGCTAAACAAGGAGCAGCATCTCAACAATACACTTTCCAGGATGTCTGTTTTTATGATTTTGTCATGAATCACACAATATTAATTTTTTTCTTGAAACCTCACTTCTAGGAGTTGGTTTGGGTGTTTGGTTTTTTTTTTTGTTATTACTTGGAATCTGTTTCCATTAAGTAGCAATGAAGTACCAAGCGCTTATGTTTGCAGATTTCATGTTGAAAATGTGGCCTGACTTTACCTCTTGATTTTAGACAAAAAAGGCAAAGGAAAATAAATCTTAAACTCTTCTTTATTCATTATTCTTATTGTCTATAATTTATTTCGATCTATAACATTTTTACTATTATTTAGATATATCATGATGTATGCTTATTTATCTGCCAGGAATTATTAATGCTTTCAGTTGTAGAACTGCACTTTTCCCTGTTTAGCATATTCCATTACAACAGGCACTGTAAAATCAGAGTGCCTTGGTTATGTGTTGAGTTGTGATGGAAATGAAGAAACGAGGAATAGCTGCTTGTATGAATACAGATATCCGAGCACAGACTAAGCCCAGACAATATTGCACTCCTTAAGGGGAGCAAGGAGGACTCAGACACAGCAGGAACAGCTGCTGTCAACATGGCTGCTAACTGCAATGCTGCTTCTTGGGAAGGGGGAAATGCAGCAGCTTTCTGTATTTTCACTCTGGTATATTTGGAATTAGGCACCAATTTTCCATGGTTAGCATATCTGATCCTCAATGCATTTGCAAGTCTTTGCTGATTGAAGTAAGTATCTGTGGAAGCCCTGGGAGCTTTACCTTGCAGACTTTTTTTTCACATTTCCCATTTCAGCGACTTATCCCACAAGGGAACAATTAACTTTGTAAAAAAGATAGAGGGGAGCTTCCTTCCCTCTTTTTGGAAATTCATCTGAGAAACAGGAGAATAGAAGAATAGTCCTTACAGTGCTAAAAAATTCTTTAAGTCTTTGAGAAGAGGAAATAGGAAGTGATAGAGGAAAATCATGTCTTTTTCTCTATGTATAGTTTACTAAAAAACTAGTAACATGTGAGAGTCATTCTGTGAAGACATAAAGTTATAATCCAATTAAAACCAGATGACAGGGGGGAAAAAAGTCATTCTGAGTCTAGACTTAAGCTTAATGACTCAAATTCATATAAACTCAAAATTAAATATGCTGACATATAAGGTTTTTTCTTTAATTCAAGAGTAAACATTCTGCTTGTACTTGAAAGGAGAGTTCAATGTGTTGTATTTTGCATAATTTTTCTGCTTTTTGTTAAAAAACAAAATAAGACATGAAAAAATCTCCTAAAGAAAAAAGGCGTGAAAAAACTGAGCATGTATTCTCTGTAAAGTACAATATTAAATCTCATAGATTAAAATGTGACAATTTAATAATAAAGTGAAAAAGACAAAATATTCTGTTTATGGGTCTTGGGACACACTGAATGTGGTATAGAATTAATTTATTCTATAAGATGATCCATACCCTTATGAGAAGCTATCATTCTCTATTAAGTTTTGCAGGATTTTAGCATCTATTGATACAATATTCAATTGATATCAGCCCTGCTTTGTTCAATGGAACTTTTCCAAAAGTTCCATTTTGCAGAACAGCAGCTGTTCTAATAGAAAAGAAATCCTACTAGACACTGTAGAACTCTGCTCAAAAGTTTCATGGACACAAGTAGGAAAGATACATAAGGCTGAGTGTACGTCTTAAGATAAGATAAGATAAGATAAGATAAGATAAGATAAGATAAGATAAGATAAGATAAGATAAGATAAGATAGGTTTTGTGCTTTGTGCCTGCAGCCACCAGACATAGTGCAGTTTGTTTCCATACTATTTATCTCCCTTCCTACCAAAACATGGTGACAACATCCAAACTGCCTATTGGGAATGATTTCCAATACGTGCCATCCTCCAAAATGTACCCAGGCATTTCTGGTAGTTGGCATGGTAGTTTAATAGTTTTGCTAGTTCTCCTGGACCAGGCATATCAGGAAAAAAGCTAACAGTTTAGCAATATGAGTGATTACATATCAGTACCCTACCGTCTTTTAATTTGCTGAAGATGTAACTGTAAAAATTAGATAGCTAATACAAATGAGTTACGATTAGTGGGTAGGAGCACAACCACAAGGATGTGCAATGATATTTTCCATCAAGGAAGAAGACTAACTCTTCAGAAAGTCTATATGATGATTTTAATACCTTATGATGATTGGTAACTTAAAGAAATTGCACTGTTTAAGTGCAAGCACAACAACAACAACGAATATAACTACAAGTCAGCAATATTTAACTGTGGAACAACCAAAACCAACTAATGACTACAGGCAATGATAGCAACTGAAAAATGAGATAGTGATAAGCTAAACATGGCAGCGAATCTATATATGTATGTATGTATGTATGAATGTATCTATCTGTCTATCTTTGTAGCAATCCTATGAGATAACTAATGAAATTATATAAATGGCAGTGGATGTTTATAATAAACTCGGCAGCACACAGTCATTAGCAGCATAGCATTCTGGTTATGAGACACTCTTCTTCCCAGATCCCTAAGTTCTTCCAACATACGAAGGTCTGCAAGATCCCCTGCTCAGCACTTAGAGGTCACATTCACAGCATGGGGGATCCAGGCACATCCTGCCCAGTATGTCAAGGTGATTTGGGGAAAATGCTCACCTTTGCAGGAGACAGTTTTCAGCCCCTGGCACTTGCAAAGATGATGACTCTCCTCTGCTGACCCTACCTTGATGAATTTCTGAGTTGTCTTTTATCTCCTTACAATGCTGTGACCCACTGGCCACTTACGTTCTCAGCTGTCCAGACTGTCCTTCTTCTGTTTTGCTGAACCCATTCCAGTCCAAATACAAGGGACTGGGGAGCCAGTTCTTTGAAACTGGCTGAGAGACAGCCCTTCCCTTTTCTTTCACATACAGCTGTCTTAACCACGACGTTATTGCATTATTTTTGCTATGTTCTATTCATTATGCTGGCTCAGCAGCTTGTTAGTTCAGCAATTCTGTTATAGTCTACAGATATTTTAAGGCCCAGCAGCGATGCTTACGCAGCAACTGTGTTAGCCTCTGTCCTACCGCAAGCAATGTCAGATACAGTTTCACAGGTTTTAGCAAGAACTGTAACATTAAGTGCCCCCACCCCATGCCCATAAGAGAGCTAAGTGATATATTGGGTCCGATCTCTGCTCAGCAGTCCCCTGCCCAGCAAAGCAAGCTGTGCTAAGGTCTACTGGCTTGTGTTATTGCCGTGGCTCCAGTTCCTTTCTCACAAAATCCCCTTTGGCATTTTGGGTTTCCTCTTGCAGCTACCCAGCCTTATCATTTGAGTTTCAGGTCTGTTGACACGTAGTCTAGAAAACAATTCTGAATCAATGTCTCTCTGGGCTACCTGTACTCCTTGTCAGCAAATGTATCCCAGGTGGGACTGCAGGAAAGTCAGAATGGTATAAAAACATCCCTTCCCTTTTCCTTCATGGGGTTAGTATTTGCCACTCCGACGCACATGTTGTCCGCTTGATAACCTTATTTCCAAACTGCGTGCAAGTGCCTTTGCCACTTCTGAGGTGGGCGAGAGCGATTGATTTTTGCATTGAGAAATCTCCTTAACTCCAAGTGAAGATGTTGGGAAGGCACGTTACTTTTGAGCGATCGCAGTGCTACATGGGGCTCCATGCAATGACCAAATACATTGCCGTATGGCCGGTACCCAGGAAATCCTTCCCTATCCTGAAGGAATTGCTTACTGTTTGATCAAAGGCCGGAGTAGGGCAAAGAGCAGATGGTGGCTTCGGTGGCTGCAGAGTGACAGCACCAGGATTGGCCCCAGTGTGAGCAAGCACAGTGACAAGCCAAGAGGAGGAGGACTTTGTTGACAAAAAGCATTTCCACACGTGACATGCTGTAAAAATAGAATATGGTTAAGGAGCTTGCAGACTGCTGTATGGATTTAACATGGTCTATGGTCCTTGGCACCAAATGTAGAAAAAAAGAATTAGATACAAAACCAGTGCTGAAAAAGAGAATATTCTGTGCCTGTTTCCAAAGGAACCAAAAAATAAAATAAAATTAAGAAAAGTAAAAAACTGAAGAAAACTCCTAACCCTGGGAAGCTGTGCTCCCCCACAAGTGCCTGAGAAACTTCAAATATTGAAAATGTCTTCAAACATTAATAAATAAAGTATCATATTTATTCTACACTAGAGGAATGATGTGATACCTGATACAGTCAAAATATCCCCCCCACCAATATTTGGATACCAGATGTAAATTTTTTGTGCACCTTAAGCCCCTTCTCAGGTCTGCATGTGCAGATGGAAGTCATAATTTGGTGTTTTAATTAAATATAGAATGTGCGCCCACTCTTTGCACGTTAAATGTTAATGACAAGAGCGTGACATAAGTGTATATTTATTTTTTTAATAAATACAGTCTATGGATTTGAAGGTTGTGTTGACATCATAGACTATTTTCCTCCCAAGTTTTATTAATGTTTTTCCAACCTGTTTCCTATTTCTCTAAAATGAGGCCACTGCCACTCCCAAGTACACTTTCTGCTGGTAGTTACAGTCAAATGTATAGCTGAGAGAAGACTAAAGTAAGCAAAGAGAATAACATTTGCCATGCAAAATGTAATTGTTGCTGAAGTTAATTAAATTAAAAAGAAAATCTTGGATAACTTTATGCTGTACAGAAGTTTCTACTGAAATTGGGATTGGGTTTGGGTTTGGTTTGGTTTTCTTTACATAACAACTGCCTGATGTACAGTCTTCTTTGCTCATTTAAGTCAGTTGGTAGCTCACTGTCACTTAGCATGATTCTAAACCAAAATTATGAAGCCATTATAATGACCTTTAGAGCCTAAATGTTCCTCTAATTTATCCTTTTACAATTGATACAAGATTTTTCAGGTAAATAAATGAAGTAATTTAAACTCAATACCATTAAAAACTATTTTATCTGAATATAAGAACATTTTTAACACTTTTTTTCTGGGAAAACTGTGAATTAAGCAGTATTCAAATGTTTAATGAATTTCTCATAATGCCCTAAAGTTGTTTTAAAAATGAAAAAAAGAATAACATGCTCTTTGAACAAGCTAAGTGGTAAAAAATAATTCAGATGTGTTGAAGAGGTTAACAATCATAAAACAGAACAAAACCAAGGCACATCTCTGGTTGTCTCATGGGTTTCTTTTGGCTTTATGAAGGTAGAGGCTTAAAGCATAACTATAGTTTGAAGAAGAAAACATCAGAGGAAAGTAAGAGGTCAATGGGAAGGATGGTGGAGGAAAGAAGAAAGAAAAGGTAGAGGAAGGTTGGGGGTCAGTGGAGGAGAGAGGGGTGTAGAGGAGGGATCAGAAGTGTGAACAGCCTTTTTGTGAGCCACAGAGCCAAATGCAGGCTGCAGACTGAATTACAGAGAAGTAGAAGTGAGAAAATAAGGAGTCTCAATATTAGTATTAACAGGAACCACAAACCGCAAACTCTACTGGAAACAATTACTGTTATTGACAACAATAACAAATATTCCATTCTTGGCTATATTCTCACAATGATGCCATTTGGTATAAGACACAGCTTTGTACTGTGGATATATACATACACTTCGGGAGTTTTACATGTCTAATTCAGTCTGCACAGAGTTGTGAGCTAGTCAGTAGTTGTTAGCAACATGTAGGGCAAAATTCATCTGTGGGCTGACTTCCTCGTCTTTCCTAGCATTGTGCCAGAGTTAATACTTGGTTCCTGGTGCACTATGACCTAGATAAAATTTGAAAGAACATCCTTGATATGAAAGTTTCTCTTTTTATTGTTCAGAGTGAATTATCATGCCCCTTTTACAATATTGTTGTTCTTATGTTTTTTTTTTTAATTTAAATGCATTAAGCATTCAATCTAATCTTTCTTCACCTCTGTTCCTTGTCCCATTCTGCTGTGTCCCTTTCTCAACAAACATTTACTTCTGTTTTCAGCTGTTTTTTAAAAGCAAAAGACATACAAAAAAATCAGTGCAAAACTACACTCTTTTACTCCTTCCTATCTTACTCCTCTTGCCACAGAATATCTACATCTGAAAAGTTATTATTTCATGAAACAGCACATTGCTCTGATTACAGCCTCATTAATTACTAAGACCTACAAATAAAATGCATTAAGGCTGTCAAAAATTGCAGCCTTCATCAAGGCACTATGGAGAAAAGCATTAAGAACTATGTGGGTTATCTTAGTAGATTTATAAATTTTAAAAGTTCAATCACTGATGTTTAGCATTCTGCTGAGAATTTTAATATACCCAAAGAAAGAAATTTTGTGCTACTATTTCCATTCTTTAAAAAAATCGTCATTATTTTCAGAAAAGTCATATTTTTCCAACAGATTTCTTTAGTTTTAAAGAAGCTGAAAATATTTCTCCCCTATATTCTGCTTCTACAGCTGAAGGACAGAATTTAAATTATTCTCTCTGACTTAATGTGTCAGTGTGTCCTTCCCGAGACACCAAGTGAGGCTCAGCAAAGTGCTGCAGCAGATGTCTCTGCTACTCCTGCACAGTCACTTCCAAAACTTCCAAAGAGCCAACGGAAGAAAAAAGAAGAGAACTACTAAAATACGAAATGCTTAACATTTGAAGTGTGCTCCAGGTTTTGACTCTGTTGATGTCTTAGTATCTTCAAGTCCAAGTACAAAGTATATATATGGACAAATGTGACAAGTTGCAGCTAATCGGAAAATGGTTCATTATTCATAGCTTAGTTTAGCGCTTTACAGCTTTCTGAACCCAGACCTGTCGTATTGTAAAGAGAGAGGTCATATGAAAAAATCTTTCAAAGTTGTACCAGATCACATAAACCTGGAGACATGAGCGGCAGAGAACACTTAGAGTTGTCACTTTGTGCCCAGACTGGATCTATAAGAACTAAAGAATGTGCTGAATTGTTATCATCGGACCTAAACACCGCTGAATTTGGAATATCTCTGATCAGTACTACTTCATACTACACTTTCTAAGGAAAATGCAGGGTGCATGGTAGCTACTGAGGTTTTTTTCTTTTCTCTTAATCTTTAACTGAATTTTTTTTTATTATCAGTATTCATTATAAAGAAGACACTTCAGGGAAGATTCCCCCCCTGCCCCCCATAAATACTTATTAATAGAGTAGTTAGCATGTATTTATAGACGATAAAACAAAATGAAGCATAGATTCCTGGTAGGGAATTCTGCAAGGAGAACCTTATTGCATAGATGTGAATGGATAGGAAAAAAGATCTTAGTTTCCAAAGAACAAGAATAATTTCCAGATTTTCATATGTCAAGAAAAGTCACCATTTGAACACTAAATCATAAAATAAAAATACAAAGCTGAAAATTAATTCAGGAGAAACCATCCTTCATAAAAAAGCATTGCCTGTCAGCATTTGTAAAATTGGAAGGCACAATCACAAAGAAATAGGCAGTTTTCTATATACAAATCCTGTAGGATTTAACCCACTAAAAATAAACAAAATCAGGCTACCAAATCAGTCAGTCAACAGATGAACAGGGCACAAATGGTTTGCATTGTCACCCAGCACTAAATGTAGCCAGATTCGGGGTCTTACTGAGCAAAAACACATTGAGGGGGGGGAGGTCAAAATATCTGATTTATTCTGTTTGCCAGGCTAAGATACAAGAAGGGGGGAAACCATCTCTCCATTGTTTTAAAAGTTATTAATTCAAAATGCTTCATCAGAAACTGATTAAGTAGAGGTGAGTGAACTTTTCAAAGTGCAAGTTGCAAGTGAAACTTGTGTAAAATTCTGTGAGGTAAAATACTTTCTTTTCACCAAGTATAATTTGTGGCAGTGAAATTCATTGTGGATAGGAGGTATTAACTTAGAACAGCTCACCCAGTCCAAAAGCCATGGCAGTAAATGGTATAGTAAGGGGCTAACACCTGAAGTTGGTGTAAGTCTTGCCACTCATTTTGACAGGAGTGAGACTGGTTAGATTGGCTTATAGGTCCGTTCGGTATGTCCTGTGTTACAATAGTCAGTGCCACACAGCGAACAAGAAAAACATGTTTTTCAGATTTCCAAAGTGCAGACTAATAGGAATTTGCAGTTATGCCACAGACAGAGCCAGTGGAGAACACCAGGGCAAAAAATTATATTAAACATTACGTGGGATGGAGCAAGTGGAATTGTCTCCATGTCCCCTGAACCAGCAAGTACTCAAATCTAGTCAGCCTAGCCTGCATCTCCTATGATTTGTAATCATAGTTGAAAATACCAAGAATGATTCTTGGAGACTTGAGCACTGTTATTCAAAAGTATTTTAAAGTAATTGGAAAAAATGGAAATGCTCATATATCTTTATGTCACAACTTCCATGATGTCTATCCATCAGCTTTGCTTTAATACACACCATTATCTCTTGTGCTTTCTTTGTGTGTATGTTGATAGCATCATTATGTTTTTCTTTCCCTTTAAATGCTTTTTTTCAATCTTCAAAGGCATCAGGTAGAATAGAGTAGTTCAAAGGTCTAAATATTTTCAACCTGATTTCTATGCCTGTGTGTTCTGAAAGAGGGAAATAAACTGAACCCTAGCTTAAAGATACACTTTCCCTTTAAAGAAGTAATGAAAGCTTGATCTGTTAGATGTTTAGTTTGCACTTCTTTACTGTGTGATTGATGCTAACTCAAAATCTTCCATCTCCGTCTTTGTTGCTGTAACTTCTAAAAAAGCACAGCTTCTCCAAGTTTTGTAAGAATCAAAATGTTTTGATTTTTTTCATTGAAATATATGGTATTGTGTTAGAAAGATCTATGATTTTATTGTGCTATCCTTTGGAAAGTCACTAGCCTGAGATTTTTTTTTTTTCCCCTCATTTATTGTGTCTGCCTAATCGTATATTAAGAATGGAAAGGACTTGAGATCTTCATACAAAATACAGGACAATGCTGTCTACATGTCTTATGTTGGTAAAACAGATCCTAGTAGCCCCAATTCTACATGTGGGCAGGTACAAATGAGTGACAAGGACAGTCACTTTTGCTTATATATTCATAGTACTCATAATACTCATAGTACTCATAATACTCATAATAGCACCTAGTCTTGATTTAGTACAGATTTTAAAAGTGCTTTACAAAGGAGGATCGCTGAGAGATATGATAGCAGAGAGAAGTGACTTGCTTGAGAACATTCATCACTGTCACGAGTGGAGGAGGGACTCAAGAACTCCAGTTTGGTGCTTAAACTCAGGCGACACTCCTGGACTTACTATTACAGCTCAGTGTTACTCCAGATGTATACTCACATTTGTTCCTTATTTTACATATCTTTATTTGATCTGTGCTCATAACCCTTTTTATTTGTTTTCTAAGAGCACTGAACATTGAATAAACTTGCTGACTGGAGTGGCTGCCAAAACAGCAGATTTTGCAGTTACTGCAGCAGACTGAAAGTGATAATTGTGAAAACTGGGAACTGTAAAGTAAAAGAGGGATTAATCCAGACAGGGGATAGACAAATGTCACGTGCTCTCTGTACCCTATCAAGCAGCTGCTATTTAAAATTGCACATATTGATTATTTGAAGCAGTATCCATACCAGCTCATCATCAGCTTTTTGGCTTGAATATATCCTTATATAGCATTTACTCAACAATTTCAACCAATGAACAAATTTGTGAAAATTGCAATGTTTGCATGTGATTCACAAACAATAAAAGAAGTGAAAACCATCCACAGTAATGGAGCTTCACACCATTAGAAAATCTTTTCACATTTCTTATATGGAAAAACCCTCATGTAAAATTGAATTGTCCTTTTTCCCTTTTTCCCTTTTTCTCTTCCCCTTTCTAGTGCAGTTAAAAATCCGTAAGTCATAGAATCCATATTGGTGCCTGAAATTTGAAGAAATAAAAGGCGCAACAGAAGGAAATGAACAAGCTGTGGTTGTAATGATACCGTGCATGTGGAACAACATTTATTAGTCTTTCTGTGAAGGAAGTTTATTCACAGAGAAAGTGGTTAGTATTTGATTTATTGAGATAGTTACATTTTTCATTTATAGAGAATAGTAAATCATTTTGGGGATTAACTTTATGTCTCTTGGTTCCATGTATTAAAGGGTTCTTTAAGTGTAATCCTAAAAGGATTGTGCAAAAGCACATCAGAAAACAGGGCACACCTCATGTTATAGGAGTTTTCGAACACTGCCATACTTTACAGATGTGTAGGCAGCAAATTACGGCACTCAGGTTTCTGAAGTGTTTACAGATAATCAAAAGTTATCCACTGCCTGCATATATCCAGTTGGCAAAAAAGTTATAGTTGGATATCAGCTTTTATATATCTTAGTAATGAGAAAATATTTCTTTTCAAGAAAATTTAAAGAAACATGTATAAAAATACTCTGGAGACAAGAAGTAAAACCAAAATCATTGTGGATCTTGAAATGAAATTAATAATATGTGCTATTTAAAATACATCACCATAAAATTTAGGAACACACTACTTTAAAAGAATAATAAGTGGTATCAATATATGAAGCTAAAATATTTTGACTTTCTAAACATAATAACTAGGTTGGATACAGGTTGGATTTCTCAAACATAGCTTCATTTTTGTAGAAAAATTACCTACCCCAATTTTTCTTTTGATAGCCAAAAAAAAAAAAAAGAAAAAAAAAGAAGGGAGAAAAGAATTCAGTTACTTTTGGGTAGATTTGTAGGTAAACTCCAATTTTGTTTTAACTGGCCAAGCTACTGTAACATCTCATGGAAGTTTTAGGTGCCTTTCACAAGCTCCCTGACCAGCCTGTATAGAAGCATACAAATTAAAGCTGATAACAACACCAAGAGGTCATCTGATACTGTCCAAATCAGAATTAACTACAACTAAACCATTCCTGAAAACTGTTTGCCTAACCATCTTCCTAACAGCTTTCATTGATGGAGAGCTAGAAATACCATTCGTCATTTTTTCCTTAATACTGATGCTGTATTTTCTGTGTTCCAACTCAAACCCTTTACTCAGCCACACTGGACATGGTGAGCAGTACACTCCTTTTCTGCATCTGCATCGGATATATTTGAAGACTGTTACCAAGTTTCCTTTCCCTTCTTTTCTCTCAATTAAGCCTTTCCTTGTCTTCCATTTATTTGTTTGTTTATTTATTTCTCTTTCTCTTAGGTCAAATTTTCTACCTTTCTTATCAGCCATAAATAGCTGCAGACTTTGATGCCAGGTGTGACTTCCCAGTAGTAAGTAGAAAAGTAAGAATATTGCATGTGCCTTCCAGGTGCAACTGTTATATCTCCACCTAGCCTGAAGTTCAGTTTTTTTTGGTTTTTTGCAGTGGTTGACTCATGCTTGCTTGTGATCTCTATCTGATATCTTTTACCCCAGTTTTCCCAATTTGCTAAGTGGATAAACCAAGGTTGGACAGGTTTCCTGAGTGTTGATATTTGGGCTTGAGCTATGTCTTTCTATTTGTACCAGAAACTCACATTTTTAACTATATTTTCTCATGCTTAAGAGGATGTTAAAAACATGCCAAATGTCATAAGGCAGTCAACATTCATTCTGAATGTCTTCCAATACACAACACAATACCACAGTTTTACTGTTAGGGATCTGTTTGTTGTACATTTATGTTGTTGTTTTTTGCAGCGTGCCTTGTAGGACAAGAATTCTCTGTTTATTATATCTGAATGTACTCAATATACTGCCTAGCATAGAGGGGCACAATAGCTTAGGAGGGAGGTGGGTCCTGTTGGTACCATCAAAATACGGGCAGTAACAGGAACAAATTAACATATTTGAACTACCTGCTTGTTTAAAGAGAAAAGGATTACCTTTATGGCACTATTTAAAAAGTGCTAAATTTTATAATATGGGATTAAATAGAGAATACTACATGAATAAATGAAGAGAATAGGCCTATTACTAAAATGGGTTAAAAAAAAGTCTTCATATTACCTTAAAACATCTCTGAGCTGAGGACATACCTTTTCTTTCAAAGATATTTAGCACAGTTTTTACCATTTCAAAGCTAACTCTGCAGCTTTAGACTTATGCTCTGCTGCTTTTCTACTGGCTAGAAAGAAGTGCAACCACATCTGGTAACCAGCCAGTAGTGGTAATCAGCCAGTAGCGTCCTAAATGAGACAGGTGTCATGGCTCCTAAATCCTAAGATCATCTTTGAAATCAGGTCTTCAGTGACTTCAGGTATTTGGCACTGCTGCTTTCTCCCCAGCTGAAAAAAATTCCAATTTGCTTTTCTCTTTAGATCTGCCCAGGGAATGAGTCTACATCAAATTGTTATGATCAGGGAAGATATTGCTTGCAGCAGTCTCTCACAGGTTTCAAAATGACTCACAGGGATTGAAAAGCTGTATACGTGTCAGCAGTGAAGGAAAAGGGGAGGAAACACAGAAAGGAGAAGAAATGAACAATTTGGAACTTTGGATGGATGCGAATTTGCAAACAAAAAAAGACAAATGGAAAATAAACAGAGCGAGTGCTTATTTCTGAGGTTGAGATAAAATGATTTTGAAATGTAATTACAGATAGTACAAACGCATCTTTAGAAATTTCTCTGTTCAAAGTTATATCCCTTCTTACAGGCTAACTCATCTCATATTTCTTTTTTAGTAAAGATGGGAAAATGTTACAGAGAGTTTTCATGGGGTGAAAAATCTCGTGATTTTAACAGAATTTTGGCACTTTTCGTACCAGGCTTCAGGAATTCAATTGCAGTCCATAGCAATTTTCTAAGAAATGTCAGTGAAATTCCCCCCTCAGGAAAAAAAAAAAGTAATTCAGAAGTATAAATTATTAGAAAAGTCAGCAAGTATGTTTATTATAAAAAAAACCTCCCCAGGAAACCTTTTATAAACCTTACATAAAGGAATACTCTATTTACCCAAATTATAGATTACACAACATTTTTGCATTATTTTTTAACTTGCAAATTTTAAAGAATGTTTTCTCATCTTAACACTTGCAAAGTTGTACATATGTTGTGTCAAGGAGAGTTTATACTCTTAAAAATCTTCCTTTTTTCACAGGAAATGTATGAGAATCCTTCTTGCTACCTTTTCCAAATAAAGTCACAGTGAGTACCGTGAGTGACTGCTGGTTCACTGATGAGATAGTTTTCCATTTGTTATCAAATATTTGTGCATGAATTCCATATATGCAAAAAAAGTATTAAAAAACTTTATGCAATATTTTGATTGATACTGCTCAGATACTGTACTGCTAGAAGTAGTAGTGGCAATAGAAGTGATGGTCGGAGGCCATCTTGGGCTTAGTGACCATGAAATGACAGAATTCTCAATTCTTGGTGAAGTAAGGAGAGGGGTCAGCAAAACCACTACCATGGACTTCCAGAGGGCAGACTTCGGCCTGTTCAGGACACTGGTTGAGAGGGTCCCTTGGGAGATGGTCCTGAAGCGCAAAGGGGTCCAGGAAGGCTGGACCTTCTTCAAGAAGGAAATCTTGAAGGCACAGGAGCAGGCAGTCCCCATGTGCTGTAAGAAGAGCCAGTGGCGAAGATGACCGGCCTGGCTGAACAAGGAGCTTTTGCTGGGACTCAGGGAAAAAAGGAGAGTTTATCACCTTTGGAAGAAGGGGCAGGCAACTGAAGAAGGATATCATTAGGTCATGCATAGAGGGAATTAGAAAGGCAAAAGCCCAGCTAGAGCTCACTCTGGCCACGATCATAAGGGATAAAAAAAATGTTCAATAAATACATTAACAACAAAAAAGGAGCCAAGGAGAATCTCCATCCTTTACTGGATGCAGGAGGGAACATTGTCCCCAAGGATGAGGAAAAGGCTGAGGTACTTAATGCCTTCTTTGCCTCAGTCTTTAATAGCCACACCAGGTATCCTCAGGGTATTCAGATCCATGAGCTGGAAGACAAGGATGAAGAGCAAAATAAACTCCCCGTGATCCAGGAGGAAGCAGTTAATAACCTGCTATGCCACCTGGACACTCACAAGTCTATGGGGCCTGATGGCATCCACCCAAGAGTACTGAGGCAGCTGGCGGAGGAGCTTGCCAAGACGCTCTCCATCATTTTTCAACAGTCCTGGTTAACAGGGGAGGTCCCAGACGACTGGAGGCTTTCCAACGTGACGCCCATCTACAAGAAGGGCCGGAAGGAGGATCCGGGGAACTACAGGCCTGTCAGCCTGACCTTGGTGCCGGGGAAGATTATGGAGAGGTTCATCCTTAGAGCGCTCAAAGGGCATGTGCAGGACAACCAAGGGATCAGGCCCAGCCAGCACAGGTTCATGAAGGGCAGGTCCTGCTTGACCAACCTGATGTCCTTCTATGACCAGGTGACCCGGCTAGTGGATGAGGGAAAGGCTGTGGATGTTGTCTACCTGGACTTCAGTAAAGCCTTCGACACTGTCTCCTACAGTATTCTCCTGGAGAAGCTGGTGAATCGTGGCTTAGACAGGTGCACTATTCGCTGGGTAAAAAACTGGCTGGATGGCTGGGCCCAAACGGTTGTGGTGAATGGAGTGAAATCTAGTTGGACAACTGATGTCTACCAGGGCTCAGTTTGGGGACTGGTCTTGTTAAAAAAAAAAAAAACAAAACAACAAACCACCCACACACCAAAACCACCACACAAAAAACCACCCACACCATGCAGCACCATGCCCATCAAGCCACGTCCCACAATGCCATGTCCACACGCTCTTTGAACACCTCCAGGGAGGGTGACTCTACCACCTCCCTGGGCAGTCTATTCCACTGTGTTACCACTCTCTCAGTAAAGAAATTTTTCCTAATATTGAGTCTGAATCTCCCCTGGCACAACTTGAGGCCATTTCCTCTTGTCCTATCACTAGTCACTTGGGAGAAGAGACCAACACCCACCTCTCTGCAACCCCCTTTCAGGTAATTGTAGAGAGCGATAAGGTCTCCCCTCAGCCTCCTCTTCTCCCGACTGAACAACCCCAGTTCCCTCAGCCGCTCCTCATAAGACTTGTGTTCCAGACCCCTCACCAGCTTCGTCGCCCTTCTCTGGACACGCTCCAGCACCTCAATGTCTTTCTTGTAGTGAGGTGCCCAAAACTGAACACAGGATTCGAGGTGCGGCCTCACCAGCGCCGAGTACAGGGGCACGATCACCTCCCTACTCCTGCTGGCCACACTATTTCTGATACAGGCCAGGATGACATTGGCCTTCTTGGCCACCTGGGCACACTGCTGGCTCATCTTCAGCCGGCTGTTAATCAACACCCCCAGGTCCTTTTCTGTGGGGGCCACTCATCCCCAAGCCTGTAGCATTGCCAGGGGTTGTTGTGGCCAAAGTGCAGAACCTGGCACTTGGCCTTGTTGAACCTCATCCAATTGGCCTCGGCCCATCAATCCAGCCTGTCCAGATCCCTCTGCAGAGCCTTCCTACCCTCAAGCAGATCAACACTCCCTCCCAACTTGGTGTCGTCTGCAAACTTGCTGAGGGAGCACTCTATCCCCTCATCCAGATCATCAATAGATATATTAAACAAGACCGGCCTCAAAACTGAGCCCTGGGGGACTCCGCTTGTGACCGGCCACCAGCTGGATTTTGCTCCATTTACCACAACTTTCTGGGCTCGGCCATCCAGCCAGTTTTTAACCCAGCAAAGAGTGCACCTGTCTAAACCATGATTCACCAGCTTCTCCAGGAGAATACTGTGGGGAACAGTGTCGAAGGCTTTGCTGAAGTCCAGGTAGACAACGTCAACAGCCTTCCCCTCATCCCCTAGGCGGGTCACCTGGTCATAGAAGGAGATCAGGTTGGTCAAGCAGGACCTGCCTTTCATGAACCTGTGCTGGCTGGGCCTGATCCCTTGGTTATCCTGCACGTGTCCCGTGAGCGCCCTCAAGATTAACCTCTCCATAAGCTTCCCGGAATCAGTGTTGATCTGCTTGAGGGTCAGAAGGCTCTGCAGAGGGATCTGGACAGGCTGGATCGATGGGCCGAGGCCAATTGTATGAGGTTCAACAAGGCCAAGTGCCGGGTTCTACACTTTGGCCACAACAACCCCAGGCAACGCTACAGGCTTGGGACGAGCGGCTGGAAAGCTGCCCCACAGAAAAGGACCTGGGAGTGCTGTTTGACAGCCAGCTGAAGATGAGCCAGCAGTGTGCCCAGGTGGCCAAGAAGGCCAATGGCATCCTGGCCTGTATCAGAAACAGTGTGGCCAGCAGGAGCAGGGAGGTGATCATGCCCCTGTACTCGGCTCTGGTGAGGCCGCACCTCGAGTACTGTGTTCAGTTTTGGGCCCCTCACTACAAGAAGGACATTAAGGTGCTGGAGCGTGTCCAGAGAAGGGCGATGAAGCTGGTGAGGGGTCTGGAGCACAAGTCTTATGAGGAGCGGCTGAGGGAGCTGGGGTTGTTCAGTCGGGAGAAGAGGAGGCTGAGGGGAGACCTCATTGCTCTCTACAACTACCTGAAAGGAGGTTGCAGAGAGGTGGGTGTTGGTCTCTTCTCCCAAGTGACTAGTGACAGGACAAGAGGAAATGGCCTCAAGTTGCACCAGGGGAGATTTAGGCTGGATATTAGGAAAAATTTCTTTCCTGAGAGAGTGGTGACACACTGGAGCAGGCTGCCCAGGGAGGTAGTGGAGTCATCATCACCAGACACGTTCAAGGAATGTGTGGATGTGGCATTGTGGGACATGTTTTAGTGGGCATGGTGGCATTGGGTTGAGGGTTGGACATGATGATCCTACAGGTCTTTTCCAACCTTAATGATTCTCTGATTCTGTGATTCTGTGATACTACCACTCAGCTAATACTCCTTGTTTACTTATTCACCCTTTTCTACTGCATCACTGCCTTATTGGAGTTTGAAAAATTATAGTCATGTGATAAGGCATCACTCAGTCTCCACACTGTCAGAGTTCCCTTATATGATACTGTTGCACCAGATCAGGTAAATCGCCATTGCGGACAAGAATTCACAGGGTTTCTGTGGGACAAAAGCTCTTCTCATGTAACAACACTGTTGCAAACTAGGTGCCTAAGATACCCAGGAGTCACTATTGCAGCCTCTAAAGAGAGGATTGTACCCACCAGTATGATACAACAAAAGACATGAGCCTCTGGGATAATGCATGTTTCTCTCCACCTTCTGAAATGGACAGTTTGTTGATAAAGCTGATGTGATGGGTCAGAGGAATTCAGGACAGGCTTCAAGGCTTGCCCAGAGTCATGATATCCTTTGCAGGTGTTGCAGTTACCTATACTTGTCAGACAGAACTTCTTCTAAGACTGTGGGTCTAAGTGTCACACTGTCTCCAAACAGCAACTATAGCTCCCGTGTGCCTTGGGTGCCCTAACCTTTTCTTGAAATGAAGGTCTTCTGAGAAAAGGCTTGTGCACATCATTTTCCTTGGTCCCACTTCTTCCAAAGATAACTCAGAACTCAGGTGGGTCACACAGACCCATCTTGAGTATCAGACTGGGTAGAAGGATGGAACAGCTATGAAAAATAAAACATAATTCATAATACTAGATCATAGCCAACAACAAATTCTTTTACAGATGCTTGAGTGTCCCTATTGGAAATCACCATTTGCATGCACCATGCCTGCCACCTAACTGCCTCAGTACAGGAGGAAGCTGTTAGCAGTGCTGGTGACCAGCTCAAGCCCACAGGGCACTCCCAGTCTTGGACAGTTCTTCTTCCAGCTTCATTTTTGGTACGATGTCTGAGCTGTGTGCACCAGCTTAAAGATGTGACGCTCTTTGGAGTAATTGTGCCAGAGGTGCTTTCTCAGTTCTAAGGGGCAAATTCCTCTCTCTCTTCCACACTCTTTCTCTCTTTCTCTCATTATCCCCAATTATGCCTGAACTGCTTTTTCAATATATGTGCAGACTGTGAGCCTTTCTTCTTGTCTTCAAAAATGGAGATTTATGTCTAGCACTATTCATGTACCTTAATATTTTATACTTCTGCCACATTCTTATTTTCCTCCCAACTTAAATGTGTTTAAAGTGTTTCCATTGCTACACAGGTTTCACCCTCACTACTGATCCATTAAGCAAGGTTGACAGCATTTAGCAAGTTTTTAGCTTCTGATCATAGCTACAAAAGACACCTGGGGGCACAGTATAGCACTGCGGGCTGCTTAAAGCTTTGCTCTGTCTCCTTCCCACTGCTCTTACCTCCTGTTCAAGGGCTGTGATTATCATAACATGGTACCACTTGCCTTCCTTAAAAGGCCATTCATTGCTGCAGAGAAGTGCTGGAAGAACTACATGCTGCACCTTTTTAAAAGCCGTACAGGAAACGTTGCTGACAGTCATGTTTCCACCAGCGCCTCAAAGATATTATGTCTGCTCCTCTGTCTTGGCATAATATTTCCAGCACTGTTGGCACATCAGCTGCCATCACTCCAGTACATCACTGACACAGAGAGCCATAACTTTAAATACACAGTATAAAAAAATCTTTGTATTACGGTACATGAGTAAACTGAAGGCTATATATTACAATTTATGAGAGTAACTTTCATAAAATTTGTTTCTCTTTACTTTCTTAGCTGCATAGATCATTCCACAGAATGATCTATCTTTTCATTTAATCTTTGCTTTTTTTTCCCACAGTATTTGTTCCTAAAATTGAAATTGATTTTGAACAATTCATCAGTGCACTAGGAGTTTTTCTGACATCATTCCCATTCTTTCCATTCTACAGACAACTAGCTTTTCACAGATCTTTTCAGAGATGCTCTGTCATTCTGATTTTTCCTCTTAGGGTATTAAGAGCTAAGTAATTATTCTTTAAAAGTATACAGGCAGGCCAGTTTTCTAAGTCCAATGTGCAGAATGCTAAAGAGGCATTGTCTTCATGATTTTCAATTATATATCAAATACAAAAAGTATGTCAGTTTCCATAATAAAATTTTTACTTCTGTTGTAAATTATGAATTATAAATTATTTTATACTGAAGAAACCAACACCGTAAGTGTTGTTTTATTGTTTTGTGTTCATTATTGTTTATTTGCATATGTTAACCTTTTTAGTCTTTAAATTTTAAAAGGCAATATTAAACCTATATATAAATTACATCAAAGATCAAAGAAAGATCCTTAAAATAGCTGATATGCACAAACTAAGAAATATAAATAATTAAGTTGATAATTTTAGAGAATTACTTGCAATAGAACTTGTAGAGATTGGATTTCCTAATTGGAAAATAAATCCAAAAATTTTATTTCAAGCCTCCACAAATTAGATTAGATTAGAAAAAAAATCTTAGGAATGCCAAATACCATTCCCATTTCTAAGGCATAAGATGTCTGACTAGATAAAGTAGTTAAAGCTTCTATTAGCAAAGGAAACTAGTACTTTTATGAAAGAAAAATCAGATAAACCATTTACATTTAAAGTTCTTACAAAGAAAACACTGTTAATATAGTTAATATACACTGTATTGCAAATTATCAGGAAATTTACATATTTAGAAGGTTTAATTATATTATTAGTTTTGATAATTACTGAGATATAGTATAACACGAATGTTTTTATTATAGTTTTTTTTAATTCTACTGATTAGTTAATCCGAAGTAAAATAAAATCTAGAGGAAATGGGATTTTGTACAAAAATAGATATATGCAGGATTTCAAACTGTTAAGATAAATATTATTATTTTTTATTTTATTTGTCCATTTACTTACCCAGCTTGAAAAAGAAAAATGAAAACTATTCCATTCATATAAGAAAAAAGAAAATTTCAAGTGTTTTATTTTTATGCTTAGCCTAAGATATGCATTTGATATAAATTCTACATTTTCTCTGAAATTTATTAAATGTAATTCAGCAACTTAAACTCATTTAAGCAGTATTTTAACCCTATTACACGATCTGATACCACATTGATTTAAAAATACATGTTTTTTCTTCATACCATAACACACCATTTACACCAGGTAATTTAAAATGTATTTCATTTTTTCAAAGGGGAGAAATAAAGAGTATGTTTGTACCTGAAGTGTTTATACAAGTTTCCTTTTTCAGCACATATTGTTGTAAAGGAAATTGTTATCCTTTTCATACAATTTCTACATGGTGACATATTTCTTGTTGAAAGCACAAGCATGAAAATTAATTTTCTACAATGTGCTAGCTTGGCTATATGCCTAAGGACTTTTCCTTGTCTTCACAAGTATTTTGTATTTAGGGTACCCCATTTTTCTTAGAAGTGTTACAAGATCCTCAAGTTACTACTGCAATTATTTACAGATTCTTGGATTGTAGGTCAGAGGGGAACATTAGGCTTCTAGACTGACATCCTGTGTAACAACTATTTAGATTTACTCAGTTATCTCTGATATGAAGCCAATAATTAAAATGTGTCTACTTTGAAGGCATTCCCACCTTCAAAGTACAAGTAGAAGCTTTTGAGCCCTGGGTTACAGTACTAAATATATGGATGAATATACAGAGAGAAGAAAGAGGGAGGAGAGAGGATAAAGGATGTTGAAAGTAAGTGTCACAAGATAATTTTGAGATTTCAGTTTACCACATCTCTGGACCATTGATCGTCAGTATGACCCTTGTTGGTTCTCTAAAATGTAAACAATATACAAGCAGGTCCTGGCCTCAGAAAACCCCTGAATTTCAGATTTCTGAAACTGCAGATCATGTAATTTCCCTTTATGACAACCTTTATGTGGACATCGTACCCAAGTGAGACTCTTCTTGCCTTCCAAGAGATGATAGGGAAGCAGTGCTGTGCCACAGTGCTGTGCTACCGCTTGTGCCGTTCCTTCTCTGCTTCTCAGCAGTGCTCTAGCTTGATCTGAAAGAGTTTAAACTAGTAAGCACAGTTTGTTGGCAATTTTCTTACTTGTACAACTACCAAAGAGCTTTTTAGTTTGCAGTATTCTGTAGGTCCTAAACCCTAGGAATATGCACTGCTGTATCTACCAAACAAGACCCAAAGATTTCAATGTGGAAGACCAGCAGTATCAGAGCATGGCAGCACATCAAATCAAATTCCACTTGGCCTGATGACATCCTGTCAGCCATTTAATTTTTACACAGCACAAGCAAGTTAAGACAAGCAAACACACAATACATGGGCCAGTTTTTCACAGGAGCAATACTCTCTTCCTTATACATTGTTTTGTTTGATTACACATTTATTTCATTACCACATGAAAGATCCAGCTTAATGAATCCCAGAATATTTTTTCTGCTTCTGCACTTCATGTAACACTGTTTATTCATTTCTATTTTCTATATATTATTCATCAAAGTGATCTGTTATTTAAAGCTCCATTTGAGGGAGCATAGTAAAGCTAATAATAAATTCTTCAAAGTGGAAGTTTGGACCTGTTTTGCAAATAGCTATTTATAGAAGCTGTGTCATTTCTAGCCACCAGTTCATTCAGGAATTCAATTTCCAGGTTAGTTATGCTTTGTTCAATTAAATAAGTGACAATATTTCCCACTTAATCTGATTTGCTTTTCAAAACCCTACATAGTAATGACATTTTCATCAATTATATTTTCTAAAATCAATAATTAGGTATTGTTCACATATGGAAAAAAATTGAAGTCTGAAGTAGATTTTCATCGTCACCTGGAAGAGATGGATTCCCAGCATTCATTATTATATACCGTTACTTAAAATAAGAAAAATAACATGAATTATAATTTAAAATCTTTCTCTGAAGGTCTATATTTACATGAGGTATTAAAGTCTATTATGCACAGACTGAGTGTGTCTAGACTCACAGAATTTTTCAAAGGAAAATTGAGAAAGGTGTGTGAATTATGTGAATCCTGCAAGATTAACTTTAACAGAATATTTAAATTCAGGCAGAATAATGTCCTTACTTTAATCATAGAATTAAATAGCTCAGATTAGGTGGTCATATAAACCCTCAGCATAAGGACTGCATCTGAGATGAAAGAAAAGTTTGGTGGCTTCTTCTCAAGTTCATACCAATAGTTTTGTTTATAAGCATTGCAAGTGGCAGAGAGTAGCTCCTTAGAAATAAAAATGACAGCAGCGGCACTTGACTTGCAGATATGGAAAAGTATCAAGCTTATATCCAAACCTACAAACAGTTATTCAGCTGCCTGATTTTATGCTGGTCACGCTGAAGCACCCAGCTTTTCATCACCTTTGACCAGGAACCACTTGCTACTGCTGCCCTAAAGACTATTTATTGCAGTGACCGTCCTCTGATTATGACAGCTCTCCAGCTTTATAACATCACACCGTTTCTTATCAATATTTAGGGGAGGTGACTTTCCTTTTTCATGCTAATCTTTAAAAACCAAAATCTGTCTTTCAATGCAAGTGCTTGAGACTTCACAGGGTGTAGCAGATGTTAAGGACATCACGTGCTAGCCACTGCCTGAGACTTATTTTTGTGGAGGCCTAGAAAGCATAGCTTGGTCTATATGTTCAGACTAATACAGTCTCACAGGATTAACAAATTGAACCTGGAGTTGTTTTGGGAACAACTGTTTCTAAACTGACTTCTACCACTTTGCAATTCATTTTCCAGTCCCTGATTCACCAAGCTAATCTTGCAAAATCCTTAGTGATCTGTTGAAAAGCACTGAAAAAACATATGGTTGGTTGGGTTTTTTTTTCTCCTTTCAAATGCAACAATTAACTCACAATAAGGACCTTGACGCTACACTATCCATTTTAAAATACAAAGCCATTACTGGGCCAAAGCAGCAGCTCAAAGTAAATACAAGCACCTGAAATCATTTATTTCTCTGTGTTTCTGGTGCTCAGCACAAAGCCTTTAACACTGGAACAGTGTGTGTCATTTCAGTCAATTGCGGATTTTGCTACGATTAAGCTGTAAACCCTTGAAAGTAAGGATTTGTCATGGAAATGCTGACACAGCCTTAACTGAAGCAGGGTGAATGGCATGGCATGGCTCTCTGTACCAGAGCAGCACAGCCTCAATTGGCACCAATCTCTGTACACACAGCCACGACAAAAGGGAAGCCAGGAGCCTGAATATTCTCCCAAAGTACTTAAAAGGCCGGCATGAATTGTGAGGGTCTTGCATGTTTTTTGTTTGTGCGCAGCTAGCAGAGTGTGCTGTGCTATTCATTCCAGGTTAAGCTTTGGTGCTGTCTAATAAGTGGCCCTTGTACAAAACCGTGATCTATGCTTTTCCAGATTTTTGTATGTCAGGCAGCTACACAGCAGCAACTTCTGTAATCCCTTCTGCAGTTAGAGCTACTAGAAAGGCTTAATAATATCCCAGAGGCAAAGATGAAACGGTATCTCCACAGCTACTGTTTGCTGTAGAGAGCTTTTGAAGTCGAGCTTAAGATGTCTTTATTTCCCTACCAGAAAGAATTTTTTTTGCCCTTCTTTCTCCAGTGTTGTCATGATGATGGCTTTCTGCTTGAAAAATATTCCAAGAGGCTGCAGTGTTCCCATAAAGCATTAGGGAATGAGAACAGCTTTTCATCAGGGCCTCCTGGAATCTGTAAGTACAGTTTGTCACTACAGAAGCCCACAGCCACCCCACCAGCAATCTCAATTTAAACCCCCTCACTTTCTTCCTTATCAGGTTTATAGCAGCCTCAACCTTCCCCAGCAGCTTACTCCTGTCTGGCTCTTGGCTTTTAACTTCCATTTCTAATTAAATCTAAACTGAGTTCATCATACAGCTCCCATTTATAGCTCATTTTTCTTTGGTGTAAGAAAGTGAAATATGATAAAGCTGCTAAATCTGCATGTAACCTCATCAAACGGTGATCCAGCTTGATAAACAAAAGGGGATAGCGCCACAGTCTTGCAAATACTTATTGATTATAATTATTGTAATTATAGTTAGCACTTAGGACCCCTAATAATTTCCCATACCCTATTGTGTCAGGTGCTGTATACTTATGGAACAAAAAGAAAGTCCCAAAATAACGATTTCTGATTTAACCGTAAGACAAAAGAGAAGAGAATCGAACAGAGCAGGCTCACAGCGAAACAATGGGACAACACAGACCACTGCAGCTCTTGTGAGACCTCTGTTAAGTCTCTTGTTGGTATCTAATCAAGCAAAAATTCTTAGAAAGGTGAAGCAGAAGCTTCCTGAGGATCCCTTCCCAAACGGGATTAAAAAACAGGAAGTGTTGTTGTGTTTGCTCTGAAAATGTAACAGCTGAGGCTGGGCACAGCATTGTGCATTCAAGGTAAATTTCAATTTCTCAATGGCAAATAACAGACGAAAGGTAGAGCCAGAACATTCTTAAAAGCAAAGCTAACCAGGTTGCTATAGAGTATGCTGCAGAAAGAAAAGGAGTTGTGGAGGAATACAAAAAAAGAGGGAGTAGGAAAATAGATTTGCAACATCATTCTTAATATATGTGAATGAGGAAACTGCATTGCTAGAAAAAAGGGTATAAAAATTATCCAAACTGAAACCAGTGAGCTTCAGGAGTATTAGTTACTTGGAAAAGCTTAAGCTAAAAAAGTCTTCACACAGACAAAAATGTGTAAAAAATAATGCCTAAAACCAAGATAGCACGAACATAAGGACCTCAAGATATCCATGTTGAAGCTGCCTTTTAGATTTCAAGGAAAACGATGATATTTTCAATAGTAACGCAGGAAGATTTGAACAAGTTCTGTTTTAATGAGTCTGAACTATGTCACTAAGAGAGCAATCATACCAAGAAGAAGCAACTATAAACTATAAAAAGGTAAGGTCACCAGAGGATCAGGAAAGAATGATATCTAAAGAAGTCTCATGGAGTGCAGTAAAAAACTGAATGTTGCAGAACATTTTGCCATTTTCTCTTATCAGCATCACCCCCCATGCACACCAGACTATGTATTCAGTAATTCTATGGAAGGGTGATATTCAGCCTCAGAAAAAGTTGGAAATACTTCAGAATATGTAGACAGTGATATTTGCAGGATCTTACCTGAATTCTTCAGAATAACTTAATATTTATTTGCAAGTAGCAAAACACAGGAAAATATACATAGGTAATTTTAGGTTTGCCAGATGCAAGAGTTTACCAGCATAGCTCAACTCTAATGAAAAAATCCAACCTAAAAGTCCATACTAGAAAAGTTTATATATAGTTATAAAAGTCTTCAATCACTATTCAGAGAAAATGGAAAGGCAGGCAGTAAAACGAATACTTCTCTGAACACATATTTTTTTTATTCATTTACTTCTGAGCTGATCTGTTATTATATGAGCTGAGTCATAAGCCAAAGCCAGACAATACAGTCCATATGCCTTATGAAATAAAACCAGTATAAACATTATCGTTATTATCTTGAAACTATCAATCACGTAACTAGCTATGATAGTTTATCTGGGTAGGGCCTGTTAGTAAAATAAAGAAATAAATAAAGTTGATTTATACCAGTTTGATTTCGATTTGATATATACACTGAAGTGAGTGCTTTGCTTGAGAATTTAAACAGGACCAGAACCTACAAGATAATATGACCTATATTCTGACATTCCCCCTTTCTGTCCCACAGCACTGGAGGACAGCTCTATCATAAGAGGTGTTTTCTTCCAGTTATTGTCTCAATTTCCATATAGGTACAATAAAGACCAAAACAGAGAGGGAGGAGGATTATGCTGCAACTTCCAGTTTCACTGTGAAGGAGGCCAGGCTCCTTGGTGAGGTAGTAGTACAGAGGACCTGCCTGGCCCTCAAATCTGAAACCTCAGCAAGAGATTAACCAAATGGCAGAAAACCAGAAATTTCTGCAGCTTACGTCATCAAGGAGAGCTAAGCTTCAAGTGTTAGAGAGTTCATGTCAAAACATGGGCATGGGACTTTGATGCAATTCATTGTGAATTCTCATCACACTCCAGAAGATCTGTAGGCTTACATGCTGGATTCCTAGTATATCCATGAGAAACTGGGCAAAAACAGCATGTAGAGCACTCATCTCTATATGCATAAAGTTTCCTGATTATAGTATTTCCATAGAAACTTAAATGGTCTTGATGACTCCATGATTTGTCTTGAATGTAGAAGAGATATTAGAGTTGGTGGAAGATAGACACCTGGACCTTTCTCTCCTTATCCACTACAGAGACAATGCTCTCAGTCCCCAGACCTCAGAAGAGAATAGAGTAGGAAGTTTATTCTAGACTGACATATCCAAATGAAACTTTAAAACATTTCACTTCATGATGGTCTTTTTCAATGACAACAGGGAGGAAGAAAGCACAAAGGTAGATGCTAGTGGACTGCAGATTTTCAGTCTACTTTCCTGCTGTCTAAACTGTGCTCATAGCAGCTAATCCTTTCCCTGCAGGGTTCCTAATCTACCCCAACTGGATTCTAACAACCTTGCCAACTATGTATAGTATCCTGATGGTTTGTTCTGCTGCTGTGATCTGCAGCAGCATGTATCAGCCTTCCAGCCTTGATACAGGGCTTCAGGCTTTCATGATCCCATTCTGACAGCGGCCCACCATTGTTCCCATCTCTTTGATACTCTTTTTCTAGGCTTTGCTTCAATGACACTTTGCTTGTCTCTCTTTCTCTCATTCACAGTGGGCAGCTTAGCAATGTGCATAGTATGAATGCCGCTTTCGTAAATACCGTGCCAGTTGGCCCACCCCATGCCTTCAAATTGGAAGGCTCTCAGCATTCTGGCTGCTAATCTGCCAGCAGTTTTTACATAGAGTATGATGGCACCGCACTCCTCTATCAGTACATATACATAGTACAGCAAAATTCAGCATTCAGTGTCACATCTTTATCACAGCACATGGCAATGAATTTTTGGGGTTGCACGAGAAGGTAAAACAGATAATACCTTCATTTACAAGTATCTTGCTGGCTGGCAATAACAGATACTCATTTAGATATTAAAATACTTTCTTTCTTTCTTTCTTTCTTTCTTTCTTTCTTTCTTTCTTTCTTCCTTTCTTTCTTTCTTTTAATGCTGTAGCCTCATAAGGGAATTGTCTAACTATTATCATGTTCACACAACATTGTTGGGGACTGAGGAAAAAGAGGAAAAAGAAGTAAGTGCAGAGTGAGAGTGCCACTGAAGAATCATTACTTTGCTGGAAGATATAGTGATTATTATAACAGATGATACAAAACTCTTAAAGTGAAATAGTATTTGCATCTGTGTGAACGTGTCTTTCACTTAAACTTTAGGAAACCCAAAGGCCTATTTCCTTTCGGTTTCATTCCCCATGTTCCCACTTAAAAATTCTCACTGATTGAGATATTACATATAATTTTTAGTGGTGTTAACTTAATTATTTCTTATCTGTGGAGGATTTAAGCATGCTGGTCTATCTGGCATTAATTATTAAATAAAAGACAAATGATCTGTAGATCAGGATGTTCTCCTAGCTTGAAATCATCCTCTATTTTTTTATAATCTCGCCCAAAACTTCCCCTCTTTTTTCCTCTAGACTTTAAAAGCAAGTGTTTCTTACCTGCAAATTACCCTGAGACAAAGCAGGGATCAAAACAAAGGACACAAACTTTGTAATTAATACCATGCTTCACTATCAAATGTTTTGCTTGTCAACACCTGTCAGGCTTGTAATATTTTCTTCTCAAGCATGGAAGGTACTATAGAAATGTCAAAACCTCATGCGAATTCAGAACAAAATGTCTGAGAAAAAATATAAAACTTTATCTGATGCTTTGAGACACCATGAAAACATCGTGATCAAATATAGATATAGAAAATCCATGCTTCTTTTTTTTATTTTTAAATAAGTATCACCACTTTAGATGCTTTTAACAAATCATTCCTCTTGCTTTGCAAAGGCTTAATTCACCTAAATGTGAAGAAATATATACCTTCTTTTTGTTCGTGGTAAGGACTGTGCATTTTGTAGGTGTTTCTGATTTACTACTGAATGACCTTCCTGCAGGTAGGGCTCCCAGAATGGCTACACAGTGCAATGTGCTATTACTCCCAGTAGATATAGTACTATCTGCAGCATCAATAAACTCCTGAGCAGATGTTCAATACCCAAACATAATGACCACTGGGGAGCCATGATAACTGCCTACAAATACATAAAGGAATGTTATAAGAGGATGGGGACCAATTATTCTCATTAGCCAACAAGGGCAGAATAAGAAGGAATGAGCATTCTCACTAACCAGGAAATTTTAGCTTGATTTAAGAAAATCTTTAGCTGATAAAATAATACTAAGAAATTATAAAAAACTGACAAGGGAATTGATAAAATTGTCATCATTTAAGGTATTTAATGTGGCCTTCTGGTATGCCTATTTCAGACAAGAAAACATGTGTTATAGTACTTTTTAGCTAGTTTTAAATGTCTTAGATGAATTGTGTGCCTTATTAATGAAATCTAGTTTGAGAATAGTCTTATTGTGGTTGACCAAAACAGCTACTTGTTTCTGTTCCCAATGACCAGATACTAGCCAAGAAAAGTCATTTATATAGTGAGTGAAATGAAAATTAAAATCTTACAGAAAGTATATGATATCTATAATATGCACTTTATTCTAAAACGTTTTAGGCATCATATTTCCCAAACTGAAATAGCTTCTTTTCAGTCCCCATTGACTCTCAGAAGACTTCCCATCAGAATATTCATCAAAGGTGATAAATATCTACAATGTTTCAAGTTTAAAAAAACATCACAAGTTGACTACCTGCAGGAACTGACTGCAGGAATATCCTGGAAGAGAAAAAGCAATATCCTTATTTTCTTCAGAGAGAAAATGTTTATTCTTTAGTTCAGAATAGCTTTGAATAGTTACTAAAAAAATGTATTAACTTTCTAGTCAATAGTGATAAAAGTAAAAAGCATGTGAGATCACTTTTATGAGTTGAACACATGACAGAAGAAATGGTGACTTTTATCTACTGATCATACTTCCAGTGGGCCTGAATATAGCTACTCATTGCAATCTTGTATGATGTACTAGTTTCATTACACTATTTATGAGTTAAATATGTGGATTTCATGTTGCAATAAGGTCTATTCCTCTTTTCTCAAGGTAAGCGTCTACGCTTTTCACTTGTGTAGGTTAAGTTGAAAGAGTACCTGCACTTCTGTCGTTTGTAGCTGTCATTACATATGTTTATCAGACAAGTTTGTATGTGACTAGTGGCATGCTATAGAATAATTCCCTTCAAGAAGCCTGATCAGCAACTTGGCTAAATAACATTCAACTGAGAAGGCTCTGAAGCATATGCATCTAGTAGGATTGAAGCGCGTTTGCAAAATTATGTTCCTCTATGCCTTGATCTTGTATTGGAGCTATAGGTTAATTGTACAGGGCAATTGAAAACAAATATAATGATTTTCAGTTATGCTGGGAAATTCCTTTAATCTAAACATCTTAAAGATTACAAAGAATAAAATTATTTATAAAGTTTTGTGAAATGTTAATTTTATGGGAATTTTATTGCCAGTGAATTGAGATTCACAAGCATAATGTGTTTCACCTACCACCATGTGGTAGACATCCAGAATTTCCAACTTTAAACCTTTCTCTGAACAAATATCGACATTTTTCTGTGAAGTATCATGCTCAACCAATATAACAAGATTGCTGTGCTAAATATGAAATATTTACAGTAAAATCCCAAATATTCCTGATATTTCAGTAAGAATTCCTTAGAATTAGATGGTATTAAAGGATGTGTTCCAATGCCTTCCTTTATTCCTTTTTTGTCTGGATTCTCTAACTGCAGTACCTATGTCTGTTCATAAGCTTACGGTCTGAAAGCAATGATGTATTTCTTTGGAGAAGGAAATCATTGAAAATTTGGGTTATTTCTTTACTAGCAAATTAAACCTGCCCAAGAATATATTGGAGCACTGAAGCTAGCTGGCATAGAAAAACTTGTGTGCATGCTTGTATAGTTTTACTGCCTCCAAAATAAGTTATCTAAATGCAAATTGCCCATTGGTAGTGGTTCCTGGAAGGTTCTTACTCCTAAATGATGACTGGGAATTGCTGGGGAAGTCCTAGTCAACATGTGCCAAAATTGTGCTTGGGTGGGTTCTAAGATTTACCAGTGTAGAAGATCCCATTAAAATGCTTGAGAACCTTCCATAGCACTATTTATTTTACTAATAGAACCGTACTAATCTGTGTATACCTAAAATTACTTACTCTGGAAAAAAATTATAATGAGAAGTCTGTAAGTATGCCTAAACATATACAATAAAGAGGACAAGTATGTTATCAAAAAGATTTGTAGTTCAACTAATCCAGTAGATTTTATCCCAGCAGACAACTTCAGTCATATCTTAGGGGACACATTTGTATGCTGAATTTATACCAAGGAATGCCAGGTAGAAGCTTCTATTTGTAGTACATTAGGTAGAGTTTTGATTGAAGGAAGTTTGTTCAGCAGTAACCTGTAAACAATTATTCAGGTATTTCCTACAACATGATGTTTATTCTTCGTGGGGAAAACATAGGAATAAAAATCAGCGTAAATTGTTCTTGGCATTTCCCAGGAAGGCTAAACATAACAAAAAAAAATGTACATAGGTTTTCAGATAGTATATTCACAGTAATTTCCTTATATCATAGTTACTGTCTATAGAGCAGAGATGATTGAACTGCTGCACTTAGCACAAAGACCTAGAAACAGATCTTAGTATTCTTATGGAGATTCAATACGTAAAAAAATAAAAAGTGATTTGAACATCTGCTACTTGAATTCCTTACTAATCTGCCAAAGAGAATGCTTGGGATTGTTTTTAGCAATAAGAAAAATACACAGTGAGTTAGAAGACATTGATAACACTTGAGCAGAACTGCTCTTCAGCACTCTGATGAGATGAGTTACTATACAGATGGCTTCCATCATGCAAGTCTTTTCTGTTTATAGGGCTGCAGGTGGTAGAGTGGGAAACAGGGTAAGCGGAGGAAAGGTTAGGGCTCCAAATCAATTGTAGCAGTTCACCAAGTAAAATCTGTCCCTGCTGAATGTGCTAGCTGTTTATCAGCACTGCCATCTAGAGCTGCGTGCAAAAAATTCACCGCAGACAGCAAAAATGGTGAAATTAGACCTTTCATTGTTTAAGAAGATTGTACATAGAGGGAAAAGTAGACATCTTACACTTTTTGTTATCTTAAGGCATCCAACAACTGTGTTAAGGGAGCAAGAGAAGCTGGAAAAAAAAAGAATGAAAATAATCTCTAAAATACTCAAATAACCTTGGCTGATTTTCATACTTGGCAAAAAGACTTCATAAGAATTAGTACAGTACACAGGTTAGCTTCCCCTTTGTAACACAACTGAAATTTGCATTCTCCTGACTTGGGACAATTTTGCTGCACCTATGAGCTAGTTATTTTATCTGTTACGCATCCAGTTTAAAATATTTTGAACTACACAGTAATCATACAGCCCTTTCACTGCAGCTTCAACTCCCCTGGGGTGATTTTAATGACTCAGGAAGTTAAGAGCACTGAGGACGTATCACAAGGACTAGTGACAGCCAGAGATCCACTGAAATAATTTTATAATTGTTGGAGTTTCAGGGAAGTTCTGGGGAAGCTTGGAGCTTTATGATGCTCTCCAGATCTCTTTGTGCAGTAGAAAGGATGGGTATCTTGCTTTCTTTGTTACCATGTTGTTATTTTTGCACACAAATGCGAAACAATTGTGTTCAATGTACTTTTTTTCTGCACAAGCTGGGGAAATTAAGACCTTTTTCAGTTGCATTACTTTATCCCTTTGAACAAGGATTGTAGGTTGTTTTCCATAGGATTGAAAACAACCGATTTTTCAGACTAAGACATTTTCAAGACAAAGGAGAGCAGAAACACAAGTTCTTTTCTATGTAATTCTCAAAATATTATTTAATATAATCTTCAGCTGTAAGGCTCTTAAATAGCTATAATATAGCCAGAATCCATGAAAACATTAAAGTGAATATTTTCAAAAATATCTGGGTGCTTAATTCTGAGTTCTATGGGAACAGTATGTACCTAAGTGCCCTTAAAAACCTGGCTTTTTAGTTACAACTACACTGCTATCTAAAAAAACTTGTAAAAGTGTTTTTAGACACTTAGGCTGGATGTCCTATAGGTGTTTACATCCAAGGTTTCTCACACACCACATCATATTCCTACGGTCCCTTGCTGGCAGGCATGGCCACCCCTCTCAGCACACAGTGCAGCAGACACTGGCATCATACCAACCCTACAGGTGGCTGTAGGAGGTTCATAAAGGGTTGGGAGCCTTGCTGAACCCAGTATATGTTCTCTGTAATGGCTGGAGACACCCTGAAAGACTGGCCTTCAGACATCAGTCTGTTGTCTCCCTCTGCTTCTGGGTACAGTCTGCACACACTGGGAGTCATGAAGCCCTCCAGGTATGGCACAACCAGTAGAGGTTAGTCAGCTTTTCTCTGGGCACAGGCATGTTCATTCTTTCCATAACAAGCTGACCAAGGCAGGCTGTGGGAGCACATCTTTTCCAGAAATCTAATCCCACTGCACATTGGTATCATCTGGAAGCTGGCTAGATGAGACTGAATGTATCACCCACTACATCAATGTGGACACGCTCACTGAGATAATGTCATGTCTTTGGGGCTACCTACCCCTTGCCTACCAATGACTGGTACAACTACTATTTTCAGTACTCCAGAAGTCATTATAGACTTTAGATAGAATAGCATTCTGTGCAATAGTCCTTGACAAAACACATCCTTGTCCAGTTACTCCAGAAGATGCCAAGAATATGCCAGGTTCATGAAATTTTAACATACAAAAATGTTATCCCGTGACACTTGTGTTTAGGAATCTGGTCATCTTCATCTTAAATAAGGTTGGCACTTTCTTTCCTGCCTGATGCCATGAGGTCCAGCAGCATGGGAACAGACAACTGCTGGTGACAGTGGCACTAGTGCCCTGAGGAATGTGAATGCATTCAAAGCAGGCTGACACCCACAGAAAATTCATTTTAGTCCTCAACTTCTGCCAAATCATCTTTAAATAAGCCTTAGGTGAAGTAAGGTGCACTGACTGTTTTCAGGACAAGATCTGAAAGCTCAGCCCTCAATACTGTCATCCAGTCTCTTTTGACCTTAGAATATACTATAGCCTCCTTTCATCTCTAAGTTATATGCCAAATTTATTTGGGCAAGGACACACAGAAGCAGAATCACCAGGTATTGGCTCCAGCTCCTTGACTGATATCTCAGGAGATTGCCTAGGACCCTAGCAACCTGTAGATTAAGGTAGTCACTCCAGGCAGGGAACAAATGTAGATGGAGGGCTCTGGTGTGTTAGAAGGGAAGCCTCACCCTGGCGGGATGCCTCTGGCATGAGGGACCCTTGGCTCCTAGCTGACATTGAATTATTACACTAAATAAAGTACCTCCCTTCTATTTTCCCTGATCCATTTAATGGCATTCTTGGGGCCAGAGGCATGGCTGGTCTCTGATCTGGTAGTAATCATATCAGCTTTCCAGATGGTGAGGTCATAGGAAAGGCAAGGTCATGGTCATGATTAAAAAATAATGCAAAAGGGAATAAATATTATAGGAATAAATTACGGAATGGCAAGTGTACCTCTGTAAAGCCACTTAAAAGAGGAGAATGTGAATAATTCTTACATGCGTATCAGCACAGGTCCATGGTCAGGATATACAGACTAAGACATATAATTGACTTACCACGTGTTAGACAGATGCTTTAACTGACTTCATGTGGATACTTAATCCATTGCAAATGAGAAATAAAACATGTAAGTAAAAGGAAAAGAAGCTGTTTATTTTGGTAAATTTTATTTTGAATTTGCCATGAGATGAGAGTACACAATGGGTCTGATACACTGGTTTAGCTGATATGTGGCACCTCAACACGCCATAGTAACTTAACAAAATGTCGGGGGCTTTTCAGAGTTTGGAATTCTTTTCGTCTAATCAAAGTGTCCTCTCATCAGTGGGTATCTTTCTGCTGCACTTACTTACTAGGTAAACAGTGTTCAGTTCCAAGAGCAAAAACTAAATATACCTATGTTTGCCTAAAACACTGTGTCTTTACACACCAAAAATGTTCTTCTTTCTGTCTGCTTGTATACTTGTACTGCTCAGATGATGTGAAGTATACTGCTTTAGGAAAACTATATTGAGAGCTCTGCCATCAGTATATCTGGTACTGGAGCAATTTTTATGAAGTTTTGAGGATCAATGCCTGTGTGAATTATTTTGAACCAAATATACTTAAATACTGTTTATGGCATTGCAGTATTCCAATGCACATGCTAAAAACAGTATAGCTGTATATAGCTATATATTCAAAATATACAGCTATATATGCAAAATAATATTTTAAGTTTGTCATATGTAGAGGTTTCACAGATTAGGAAAGCTGAAGTCTGAAATCCAGCCTCTAAAATGATCTGCTTAAAAGCAAGGTTTGTCATGTGATTTCAGTCTAGTCAACCCAGTGGCTTAACATAACAATGTTATTATCAGGGAGCCACATCTGAAGCTCAGATTTTTCACTCCTTTGGCTATTCAGATTCTTTTGTATTGGTTTCAAGGCAGTTCTTGCTCTTTGACTAGTTGGTTATTTATACTAAATTAAAGAGGAAAAAGATGAGAGCCAACTTTTGATGTTTACAGTTGAAATAAGAAAAAGTGCTTTTCCCTTGTTGGACAATATTGCTTGCAGAGAGTTGGAGCATTCAAAGACAGGCAGATGCACATATAGCAGTCTAAACTCACTGTCACTGACAGGCTCTGAAAAGGTTGCCCCTTATTGAATAGCTGAACCTGATAAAAAGTACGGTTCCCCACCGACATCTAGGAGGCCATTAAAATTTCCGAGCTGTTCCAAAATGCATAGTTCCAGTTAAAGAGAAACCTCTCTGTTCTTCTTCCCAGCTGATAAACCAACAGCAAACCATTCTGGCAGTGGAAACAGTAGGAGTGTGAGGATTACCCCTGAGGATAGCATGAGTATAGCATAGCACCAAGGCACAACACTGTTGAGGAGCCAAGCTCTCTGGAGCCTTTCTGGCACCTGCTCCTAGAGATGGCTATAGTTTTAACAGCTCATTCTACCAGGGCAATACGAGCTGCCCACGATTGCTAGATTTAGTAAATTTCATTATCATAATTCTGCTGTTTGTTAAATATTGCTGCTTTCTTTAGTGGTTGTTTAAAAGTTTTATATCATGAGTACACCTTGTAGTAAAAAACAAACAAACAAAGAAAAACTTTCTCTGGAAGAGGATCAATAATTGAGACCAACAGTCTCATTAAGTTATATTGTATTTTTCAGTATATACTTACATAAAAAGAATTTTTTTTCCTTTTTAAGCCAAAAACCTCAATGAGCAGGAGACAAATAGCACAAAGACGAGGAAGGTAATTTCTGATAAAGTCTGGAGAATCCAAATTTCAACCACTGTTGGTTTTCTTTCTAACTTCAGCAAGCTTTGGTAAAATTCCATGTGAAGAATTACAGTTTTAGAAGTCTTCTAGCCAGACTTCTAGCCATTCATGTGCCTTATTCAACGATCCTTATTTAACAGCCCCTCCTGGATATTTCTACCTAAGTTAGGTATGTCCCAGAATGCATTGCCCTACTTTCTCCCTGATCCCAAAAGTCTTTATCTTCTCTGATTCAAATAGGACAGATGGCCCAGAAGAGATTAACAGACCTCCTGAGACATATTTCATAAAAACTGGGAGGTCTGTTATAGTTCAATAGTTATGTGATCTTTATTCTAAAAATGATATAATAGTTATGATTGGAACAGCTTGGACATTTCAGATTTTATTACCAATTAACCTTCAAAATCGTGTAATGATTACAGACATAATAACTGATATTTTTTTCATTTAGTGTATAACAGAATAATTTTAGTGGTCTAAAACTAAACAATACAGTTTAAAAAAAATTTCCTTTCTATTTCTGATTAAACTCAAAACCTATGAGGGTTACTTAAACAGGATTACTAATTTAGAGATCATATACAGTGAGCTGCCATTGCACAGTCAGGGTGTCACTTAACTTCAGAATTACTTCAAGTCACTGTGCCCATGGTATACCAGAGGTGAAAAAATGATTTGTTTAAAATTCAGGATTCCCATCCTATGAGATGACTTGCTAAAAAACAATGAATTTTTAGTTGAGACATTTGTTCAACATTTCAGGTCTAAGCACTGGCAAAGCCAAATTGTGATGAAACTGTTTCTTTAGATGGTTGGGGTTTTTTTGTTTGTTTGTTTGTTAATTTGGTGTCTGGAGTGAGATGTGCCATGTTTTCATGTTCTCTCTTAACATTGTAAGAAGCATTAAGAGAAAAGATAAGGAAAAGACAGAAATTCATATTTGCCAGAGGAATTGCTAATCTGCTAGTAAAACACATGTTCCCCTCAAGCAAATATAGAGAGCATTAGAAAGCAAACAACTTTATTGGGACAACTTTTAAAACAGTCATTACTTTCAAATATGGCATTGACCACTTCTTAGGGTGAAAAAGTAAGCAATGGTTCAGCAGGACAGAGAAGTGAGGACTTTGTGCTCACACTGCAGGATGAGTCTTTGTACCACCAAAGCATCCCTGAAATAGGAAATAAAGCACAAAACTACAGGAGAAATAATGCAATGGGAGATGTTTTTTGTTACATTAGACCAGAGACCATTTCCCGATAGTTTATGATGGTGAGATAGTGCTTATCCCTCTCTAAGTTTTGAAGAAAAATAATTCCACCAGCTGATATTCGTACTGTATAGATCAGCCTATGCAGGGTTCATATAAAAAATATCGGCATTTTTTAAACCCACACTTGGTTGTGTCTCATTTGAATAAGGTGAGGTGACATGATGTTAAAGAAACTGACATTCAACTTGTGTGTGATTTTCAGCCTAATCGGAGCAGGTGGGGTGGCCCCAAAGCCATATGGATTTAAGGATTTTAACTCACTAAACCAGGAAGATTTTTTCTTCCTTTTTTGTATCCTTTTTATTTTTTGTGATAACAGTGTTCTGGTACTATTAACAGACAAGTTATTCCATTTCTATATAAATACATGTTACCTCCAGAAAATAAGACTTTTCAACAACTGTTAAAAGAAAATTATTGTTAAATCTTAAATATAAAGTTGATTTTTCTATAATGGTAGCCGTGTTAAAAAATAAAATAGAGTACAAATAAAATCAAAGCAACTTCACTGTTTTCCCAATTGAAATGAGAAAACAAAATAAAAACATTCTATACGTTCTTCTCTTTAAAAACTTATATAATATTAGTGCAGCTTCATAGAAAAAAATTATTTTGTCAGAATAACTTTTTCTGACCATAGACTTTTGACAGCATTTTTTCTGGTCATTTCTAAGTACTGCACACTTCTGTGAGATAGAGGAGACAATAAGACAATGTTAAAGTACAATATCTCAAGAGATGGGTGAACATGAACACTTTCAAGTTCTTTTTCTGTTTCTTACAAGTTTTGTCTGCACCAATTAAATGGAAAATTCTGATAGGGAGAATAATTTTTCAAACCTTTATAGACCAAAAAATAAATGCATTTCTTTCATCTACAAGATTGGGAATTTTATAAAGAAGAAAATTAATCTGGAATTTGGAATTCTTACCCCTTACTTTAGATATCTAGCCCAGATATTACCCAAATGACATTGTAGATGCTCACATCTAGAAAGGAGAAGAACACTAACCCAAGTAATCTAAAAGAACCATCTGCAATCTTAGTCAGCAGAGGAAAGCAGATATCTAACATCTGCAGAGGAAAATCTTGCTTAAGTCTCCCCTTTTCTTCATTGCCCTTGGAGGACAATCCAGCTGTGCTAACTTACTCTACATAAGTTCCCTAATCATTCTGCTTCAATCATGTTCCCTTTTGCTTTTTCTTTTACAGAGCAAGAAACAGCCTGAATGGGACAAAATGGCCATTATGTTCTCTTGGATTTAAAACTCTCTGCAGGCTGAGAATAGTCTAGAAGTCAGGTCTTCTACCTCCTGAATGAATGGTTTAATGTTAGACTGTGGCAATCATCATGAGATGGGTTGGATATAATTTTAGTCCTGCATAGATCTAACTTCTGAGTTTTATTCAAAGATTGGCATCTCAAACTGAATCACAATAACACTCAAGAAAGGAGATTAATTGTACTGTGCACGCACTTTTATCCACTCACAGGTGATTAAATGTTGGGGATCTTTAAAGATGAATAGTGAGTGGCTGAAAGAACACATTTCATCACCTACCAGCTTAAGGGGAAAAATTCTGGAAAGTACATGAATTGGATCAATGGATGGGACTTCAGTTTTCAGGCAGTCTGAATCACATAGGAAAAACTACAGGAAAATAAAGGTTTATTTTTTCCAAGCATTACTCCAACCTGATGCTCCCAACTTATTTTGCCAGTTGTTGGCACAGGTTTTTCTGACAAAGCAACTGATTTTATTTAATTTTGTTGAGTTCTTCATATTGTGCAGATCACTGCTGAATTCAGCTGCCTGCACAAAACAGAACAAAATAACACATGCAAGTGGATATTAAAAAAAGTTCCATGTGAGAAGGTTTGAATGGAAAGGTGGGAGGCTAGGGTGTGGGGAAGGATGGGGGTTTGTCCTGGTATTGTAAGTAAGAATTTGAGAGCAAAAACCTAGTAATTTTCAAATGTCATGTGGATTAGTAGTAGTTATTTAGGGACCATTGTATGTCTTTATAGCCATCAGTGAATGGAGTGTGTTAAGGTGGTGTTTCTATAGCAACTCCTTCCCGCTGCAGTCTACCAAGAGCTCCTAATGCATGTATACAAGGCAATTTTTAAAAACTTGTAACTGATCATTTGGGCACATTACTAACGCCTCAAAGATTAAATGGTCAGAGACTTCAGACACTGAAGCAATTAAAGGATGAGTGGTAGCTGAAATCAAATTTGCTCCAGTATTGCTCCTCGGTTCCCCTTAGCACATTTTATCGAGTTACAGTGGAATCCATTCAAGAAAGTGTTAAGTAATTTAGGATCCATGTGAAACAATAGTGGAGAGTTAGAGAAGGGACCTCTGGACATTGTAACCTGGTGCCAGAAGCATTCCAGTGACCTATTATAGGGTGTTTAGCTGGAAAAAAGAAGCTTCACTCAGGAGGATAATTAGACATGTATACCCTTTTCAGATGTTCATTTCTTTAACTTCTTGGACATGTGGGTGAATATATACCAAAGTCTTTCCAGTGGATCCATCTTGATCCTCTTAAGACACTATATTAAATAAAATGGGGGTTTGGTGAATACACTGGTCCATATGTGAGGATATGGAAACTCTCATTTTACCTCAACCCATTTCCATTGTGAATGAGTGATGAAGAGAAAAACTCCCTCTCAATAGGATTCTTTTAAAAGGATACTTATTTTTTCCATATTGGTTTCATTGTATGTTCCTCTCTAGTGCTCTGTATTGGCTGTCTGTCAAGGTCATATGCACTGAATTTCAAATATTACTCATATCCTTTCCTAAATGGCTCATCAGAGGATTTTAAATAAAAGCTTTTATTACCGCAAGGACCGCAACAATGTCTGCATCTGTATGTGAGCAGGTGATCACAAATTCACAGAATTTAAGTATGACAAGATATCACTGCCATCCTTGTCAAGAGACCAAAACCCCCAGAAAATCCAGATGAATACATTTAGAAATTTTCCTATGGGAAAGATTACAAATCTATGTTAAATATTTCATTAGTAATACAGATGATGTAGCAAAAAATGATAATTTCCTGTATTGGCACAGTAACTGTTAAACTGGCACTGGAAGTCAAATGAACTCTTGCTTGAGATGAACAAGTTATTACTTGGAATTGGTCAGTTGATGTAGGAGAACATTTGTTATTATTTTGACTGTAAAATTGTAATGAGAATCCCAGGTTGGTATTCGAAGTCACAGAACTATATAAATCAAACAGGTTTTTGTACATCTATATTTCCCCTCTGGGTCCTCTTCTGTAAACAGATATCCTACTTTTACTTAATAGAAGTCCAGTCCTGGCTATTATCTCAAGACTATCTATCCTATTGAGAACTAATAATTATTATCATTATCTGGATGAGTCAGCAGTAATTTCTTGTACAAGTCTCACATTTCATTATTTCTCTGCTAAAAATATTATCTGTATGTAGATCATATGAAGAGTGAGAGACAGTATGATTTATCCTAAGGCATACTTTCTTGAGTAATCACTGAGACAGGGTATAAATGAATTTTGCTTTTGTGCTTTCACTTTATTTTTTTTTTTAAATGTACTTTTTGGAAGCATTTCCGTTCTATCCTTTGTTTAGATTTAACTAAATGGAAGAAAATACACCACTGTAAAAAGGAACAAATGCTAAAGCTCTATTTCAAATGAGTTTTCAGCAACTCATGTAAAGTTTATGTAAAGTGAAACATAACTATTATTTAGAAGTGACTATTATTTATAATTAAAATTTAATCTAAGGCCCCATATAAAACTGTTGTAGTGCAAACAGACTCCATTTGTCATTCCATTTTGATTTTCTGTTATGATTTCTTTTCATAAATGGTGAGTACACTTTTCTGTTTCACATTTTCTTTGCTCCCTCTGCTCTAGTGTTCTAAAAATGAGAACTATGATAGATTCAAATTCCCTTTAAGTTTTTCTTTAGATACAGGAACAGAAGTGGAATCTTGATGAAGGCATGATAAAGGTATTTATGAAAATTAATTTTAATAAAATTTCTGATCCTGCAAACATGTATATGTAGGATTAACTTTATAATTGCTTCATTGAAACTATTGCTACCAATGCTCAACCAATTAACTCTTCAAATTTAGGCTTGCAAATGTTTGTAATATTAGGATCAGTACAGCTTATACTATTTAATAATTCCTAAAATTTACAATGTCCTTTTCGAAAGCAAAATATTTCTGCAAGTGTTGTGTGTATATTTAGGGACCTAGATTCTAGGTCTAGTGCTTTTATTTCTTTCTCTTGATTTGAAATAAAAAGGTCAGAATCTAAAACCTCAATGCTGATCTGGAAGTCTCATCTATTTTTTTTAAGAAATGCAATCAAGTAGAGATTAAACTATTGGAATGTGTATCCATAGAATCTATCTAGCAGAGATTAGACACTCCAGAAAACAGTGGAGCTGCTTCTTTTAAAGCCGAAAAAGGGTTGGCAGCTGTGTCAGAAAGGTGATTGTTTAAGTGATCTTGGAGCCCTCGGAAACTCCCTGCATATTGTATTTAAGGGAAAGAATTTACTCTCTTTACAGGAAATAGAACATTGATGCTTTTCCATTTGACTGAAAACACATTTCCTCTTATCTAGCATAAACATGCATGATAAAAGTGCAGATGATATTTTAAGAGTGAAACTTTTTTCATAAATATTTAACTTTACATAGGTTATTGTTAAGCTTAAGGCCACATGCATTTACTAGGAAGCAGGGAAATAAATGTACAGTGGGAAGTTCAACCTGTGCTGCTTTTATTACTACAGCTCTCTTAGATCTTATCTTTGCATGTAGAAAACAACAATGGAAACATCCCCTCTATGCCCCCTAAGATTACAGGATAAAACTTCCTTAGTTCAACGATTGACATGTTCATCTAAATGCTTTTTCTTCCATTGTATGAAAGAACTGCTATCCTCTATACACAAAAGTGAGACAGCCCTTGCTGTTCTTAAACCACAGTGTATTCGTGCAACTACCCTTCTGCCCTTTGCAAAGATGTCTCATTATGGATGGTCTTCATCTTTCCTCTCAAGAAACACAGACCTCCATTCTAATGGTGACTGTGTATTACAGCAGTGTATGATAATCATGTCAGCCTGGTTGCTGGCTTTCCCCCCAAGCAACAGAAATTTTCCAGAGAAGCACATCCACACTTAGCATGTTAGCAAGCTCTGCTCTTCCAAAGGAGAAGTCATATCAGAGGATATACACCTGGGAAAAAACCCAACAAACAGGATCATGGACATCTTATCCAAGTTAAATAGTGATTGAAGTAATCTAATACCTAGGTGGTATGCTTGGACATTACCTTGACATTTTACCACTTACTTTCAGCTCTGTGCAAACTGTGGTTCTCCTCCCTCCCTCCTCCTCTGCCAGTTGCACAGCCAGAACTTCATTTCCCGGTCAAGATGCCCTAGAAGGTGTGGGTTTTATTTCCAACTGAATTAAGAAGTGATCATAATGGATGAGTAAGGAGTCATTTGTTCTGTTTTGTATCATCATTCCTGGTGTGTATTCAAAATTAGATTTATTAAATACTCCTTTCATAAATTTAGCTTCAGTTCTATTCTCCATGTAAGTAAGCACAGCTAATCTTGCACAGAATTTGAAAACTCAGGACCTACCTTAGTCTGAAAAAACTATTTGAAGTTATTTAGACAAAAAACAAAGTCACATTAGTGTGATAGTCTCAGAAAAAGAACAGTGTAGTAGAATGACAGAAGTTCAAGACACTAACCAGACACCATGAAGATCTTAGTTCACTTCTCAACTGCCCAACAAACTTTCTTAGATGTTGTCAGTAATCTCCCCACTGAAGTCCTGTACTGTACAAACTAGATTACACTTGCATTTATGCCATTACTTAAGCCATAATCTTCACGGTGCAGGAACTACTCAAACTGCAAGGATGTACAATGCATGGCATACTGGTCTTAGTGTGATATACTAATCACATTTGTATCATTATATGTAGCATTAACTTTATTTAGCTACCTTGCTAGGCTGCAAACAGATATATCTACTTCAAAGCCAATGTTGCACACACAGATGAGCAACGTTTCAAAAGATGCGTTAAGTTACCTAACTTAGGCATTTTAGTCTACCATGCTGTTATTTAAGATTATGTCAGCACTTCTGTTACCTTATTTTTCACCAATCTATAATTAGCTTGTACAGAATTCACTAGGGTCTACATTTTAGAGTAGAGGATCTTTTTCTTATGCAAAATTGCTTACCAGCATGGAAAGAAATAGCTTAGTTGAAGGTTTACTAGCGTGTAATAGGAAGTTTATTAGTGTTCTTATTTGTCCTTGTACAACAGTGATCTCTTATTTGGCCTATCCCTGTGGAAGGATGAACAGATGATAAAGAGTACTAGCAGTCTCTGAATCCATGTCCTATATTTTCTCCTTTTCAAAATTCAGTCCTCTCAGTTGTATGCTGACCACCCTTTTGCCTAGTTAGGATAACTTTATGACTATACAAAACATAATCAAAACCAGGCCACTTTTTTTAGTCCCTACTGGTCTTCCAGTTAGTCTTACTTATTTCAAGTTCTGTTCCTTGATTCTATCTCTTGTTGTAATCTCAACCTTTATCAAAGCCCTTACCCTGTTGAGGTTGAATTTTTCAATGCTTAATTCTCCTACAAAGGTGGAATTCATCTTCCATAGATTAGGCACCTTCAGACCCAATGAGCCTTTAGTTTCCTCAACAGCCATTAGAAAGAACTAGGTGCCTCTAGAGGGTGACAGATCCCACTGATGGGCAATATTTTTCACTATTATTCACTTCAGAAAGATGACTTAGAAGAGGTATGGTTACTTTCTTACATCTGTCCACAGGAAATATTAATACATGCTCTGCATTTCTTTCATCATGGGCACTACACATTAATGGAGCTACAGAAATAATGGAACAAGTGTTGTATTACAGTGGTTTTTGTTAATGATGGATCACAACTTCCTATGAATCACCCTGAAAATAATCTGTTTTTTACAGATCAGCTTTTTAAGCTTTTTACAGTTCCTGCAAGCCATTCATATACTGGTTTGCCAGTGCCTGAAGTCATTTTCTAACAAGCTTGGGAAACTGAACAAAGCTTTACTAAATACTACAAAAATAGTTGTGGAGGCCATTCTATAATTCTGCTGAAAATGTGAGAATGGACAGTGATTGCAAAGGGAAAATGTAGAACATGTCCATAAGAAGAATAAGTGTTCACATCACATTTCACTAATGGTCACTCTCAGCTGAGATGACGATTCTGATCAGTTAGTTTAGGGTCTAATCTGTCAGGCAATATTAGAAATTATCAAGTGCATAGTTGTGCAATTAATAAATATTCACTTGTTTTGTTATTCTGCTCTGTGAAATACAACTGGTGTGTAGGAATAGAGTGATGGCTCAATACGTCAACTTTGTTATCGAACATTCAAGGAAAAACTCAGCAGTAGATTGCAAAATAAACTTCCTTTAGAAAGTGCTGTAAAAATGTTGTGAAATAGTTTCTGCAGCACATAGTTCATTGATAAATCGGCCTTTTTTCCCATTTTCTTTAGAATAAAAGCTGCTGTAGGAATTGAATTACGTTTATACTCAAGAGTCAATGTATAAAATATAGGAATGATCCCAGGAAAGGGAAACAAATCTGGACTATTCAAAGGTAAGAATCGTAACACTTTCCTGGTAATTTGTTGATTCATGCTTCATATTGGCCCAAGGCACCTTCAAAGTGCACAGTGTTAGGAGAAGCTGAGTGCATTTTTCTTCCTAGTTTCTCCAGCCATATGGATAGAGCATTCTCTTGAGACAGAAAAAAGGAGTTTGAACTAAAGATTCCCCTTTCTGAATTAGTATTTTAAGTACACAGCTGACAAAAGGTGAGAAGAAACTGTTCTATCAACATCTTTAATTTTTAAAGGGTATTTGGGGATATCAATGTTACCTAACACACATGTCTTCCTTCATCCTACGCTGAAGTATTTAAGTTCTGGAGAAAAAGGTATTTCAAATATTTCTCCTGCCAGTATCCCACACTGGGTAGTGTATGGTGCTTGCAGCTCAGATTGCCTTTCTGAGGCATTTCTTCTCCCATGCAACACAAACAGATTTTAAACATTAACCCAGTCATAAGCCTCAAGATGTAGCACAATTGAAGAGTGAATCCTCATTCTGTATTTTTTTCTTAAACAGAGTAGGATAACCCATTCTCTGGAGATCTGGAAGTTTGTGGTAGCATTGGTTATAAGAACTTGTAAGGATTTGCAAGGGTTAACAAGTGAATTAATGGTGATTGTCAAATTATTGATGTTGTTAAAGTAGTCAGCATAATAACCTATTCATTTATTTTCTCTTCCAGTAACAAAACAAACAAAACAAGTTGCTAGATTTACACTATGTCTGTTTGTCTCAAAATAAGGTTTCAGTTGTAAATCAGCCTACTCGCTCACAGGGGGATTCCTGCTGTGGGCAGGAGGGAAGAAAATCTTGATGAGTTGAAGCAAAGTTGCTGCTAATCTGCTTAAAGATGCAGAAACAAACTGTGGTTCGAACACTCAAGTCCTTTTCAGATTAATATTTCATCACTAATTAAATGACCTTTAAAAATTATATTGCAATGTTGTCCCTTTATATGTAAAAATAAGGATATGCTATATTTATGTGATCACTGCTACCTTCACCACATATTTCAAATATGCCTCGTGCTTCAGGGTGCTCTCACACTGTTTACTTCATCTGTTCAGACACTGCACTGATATATGAGACTCTTAAAACTAAAATGGGTGGAATTCCCTGATTTTTGTGCATGAAAGGCATGCAGTTTTATGGAACTATTATCAGACTTTATTCAACAAACATTAAATTATATTTAAATTCTTTAATCCCATTTAAATTACAAGGCTAAATAATGAGACTATGTTTGATTTCAGCAGTACTACAGTGAGCGAGGATTATAACCATGTTAGAAAAAAAAAAAAAGAGGGGAATTTTCCTGCTAAGATAGATCTCAGTGACATTTTCTGTCACGATATAAAGTATGGGTCCCGTTAATACTGAATTTTCACATTCTTTCATCTTAGTACCTTAGGAGAGTTATTTCTTCAGTCTTCTCACATCCAGATCTTTTTCAAAAAACCAGAAGGTCCCAGGCTTGCATCTTGCACTCTTGCTTCATAAGCTCCGGTTCCTCAGACTTGCTGCACGCACAGAGGGGTACTTTCTTGGAGGCACAGAGCAGACTTGACACCTTCAGTGCCAGATAAACTGTGGGGTGTCAATGTCTTGTGTAGGAAAAAGTCAGACTGGATGCTAATTGCATGTGTCTGGCCCATCTCACATGGTCCACGTGTAGCTTTTGGAGCCCATCTTTCAGGTGTCACTGCTCCTGACAACCCACCTCTGTGTGGTTACATCACTTATGGATTACATCACTTGTGGATTTGCTCACAGTTCTAGAGATGTTTCAATGTCTTGAATGCCTCTTCAGATAAATAAAATACTTTGATCAAATTCTTCCACAGTTTTATTTTTATGCTGACTCATTGAAAAGAAAGGAAAAAAATTAAACTTTTCACAAGTACATCAGTTTTGATCTGCTGTACTTAGTTTAACACAAGATGCTGATTTTGATTAACTGGTTAGTTAGGTAAGCAAAATCAATGAGTGGATTTTTTCGCCTGATTTTTCAAGCCATGGGAAGATTGTAGGCAGATATATGGATATTCAATTTACGTGTTTCAATTACGGATGAAAAGGAGATTAAGAAGGGAAACAGAGCATAAACACATGTAACACACTGATACAATTTTTAGGTATGAACAATGAGCTTATATGATATAACTGCCAATTCTTTTCAGTGGGCACCTGTAAACTGGCTGAGGCCAAATCCAGTCAAAATAATAGTATGCAGTAAAATAATTAAAGGCTGTATAATACTTACACATTAAGGAAGCAAAGTAGAGGTCTGGCATTTTTTAAATTCCGACATGTAGCAGACTTGTTATATGTCTATATATTTACATTAGCAATATAGTATATGACAATATATTTACTTTGCTAAATTATTTCTGTGATTAGTATTTAGTGGTGATAACTGGAGAGCCTTAATAGACATTAAGGTGCAGTATATATCTGTTTTATTACCAGACAAAATTCTTTTAGCGTTCATTTTTGCTGAAGAAGAAATTGTGATTCTAAACATTATTTGCTCACTATGATTATAAATGCAAGCACAGACTGTAAGCTCCAGAATGCTACATTAACGGGCAAAAATTTCTCACCCATCCATGGAAAGGGGTCAATTAATTATGTAATGTCTAATATCAAAACAATATGCGCAACAAATTTTAGAGTTGGTAAGAGGAAGGGAAAAGGCCACAGATCCTTTGGCTTTTGTATGTTTTATTCCTTCTATTGGATCTGATTTTATTCCAATCCTGACTGTTTTTTTTTTTTTTTCTGAACTTCAGTTTATAAAATTACTGTTTATTCCTGCTAATGTTCTTGACAAAAGAAGAATATTCAGAATTGCTCCCTTTCAGATTGTCAGGGGAGGCATGTCAGTAAAGCCTCCTAGCAGCAGTCCAGAGGGTCTTCCCACAAGACCTTCCCTTCTGGGTTACTCTATACTGCCACTGATTTGTGCAAGATAAAACACATACCCTGCTTTTCCTCCCTGAATGTCATGCAAGGAAAACATTCTTTATACCACTAACTACGGTAACTTTTCTGACTGACAGAAAGGATCTCCAACAGCTAAAATCTGAGAGATGGTCAGTTTCAAAATCTGGAGTACTTTGGATAGTTGAAATATAATTGCTCAACCCAATCTTCTATCCCCTAACTCATCTCTTCCACAGAAGTGAATGGAGAGAAAGTACCTGCCTTGACACGGTATCTTGTAATAAATTTTACAACTGTATGGTGCAGGTGGCTTAGGCTTGACTTCAAGCACCTATATAATTAAGGTCTGCTAACTCCATTGTATGCATAAAAGGAAAAATCTGGCTATATGATAGACTTCAGCACATGCTGTTTTGAAGGACAGTTCTTCAGACAGTAAGGAAGATTGAAATAAGCCTTGTGATGGGTATTAAATATGTCAAAGATTAGAAGATCTTCCACAGAAGGAATTTCCTGAAATTTCCTTTGCTTTAAGTTCTTGTTGATGGTGCAAACAGTTGGGTCAAGTCACAGCAGCTGAACCCTTCTAAGGTTTTGTCAATTTAAATGATGTAGTGTGCTGTTCTGCAAAAAAAGGATCCTTCTGTCTGCTTATGAGGAATCCAGCTGTCTTTCAGGAAGCATATATTAGCTGAGACACAAAAGTTACCTTAAAGCAATTTTCATCTCAGTTGTATAACATACAGTCTAAAAAGTTACAGAAATTGTCCACCTCAGCTATCATAAAGAAGAACTTGCACTTCTCTATTTACTGTAATTTTGCAAGGTAAAATGAGAGCTTTAAAAATCCAAAGGCAATAAATCCATAGTTGTCACTATTTTATTTTTTTTCCAAAGGATTAAGAAAAGAAGAGACAGGAATAAGTCCTTTATGATAAACAGAAATGTAAAGGATGATGTGCCTAACTGTAGGTAGGCCAGAGTAAATTAAAGAAAAACTAATACCAGTGAAGATTAAAATAACTAGATGAAAATTGTGATGGGTAAGTGCTTAGACACCTATGAATATTAGAGAATATATTTGCTATAAGTTAGTTACCTGATATCATTTCTGCTTTTTCAATAGCCTCAAGGCAAAAATGGAGTATAAAAGTATTCATCAGTTTAATAAAAAGAAAATAAACAAATGCCAGAATACCTAGACTCATAATAACTGTTGATCTTGAAATTTTGTCTCAGAACTGGGAGAAGAGTATGACATAATGACAAAATATGTGCATAAATAAGTTATTCAAAATTTGAAAAGAAAAAAAAGCAACAGAATAAGAAAAGAGATTGGGCTTGGAAGTCTGAACCATTATATCTCATCAGGAGTGTATTGTCATGAGTCCCAGTGGAAAATATGTAAACTAATAAAAGTGTAAAGACATCTGATATAAGGTTTGTTAAAAATCTGACAGTGAAAAAGTAATTTTCTACAAAAGTACTAGGGATTATTTTTTCTAATAAAAATAAAATAATTTTTAAAAAAATACTCCTAACATGACCAGCAGAAGAATATTGGTTTAATTTACTTTTTGTATTCAGGTCCAGTATTTATTTTTTTGTGTAACTTGTCTCCAAAAATACAGTAGATATTGAGTTTATTTCCTGCACTGAACTAGTTTTAGCTCCATTTCCCTATCATTTTTGGGTCTGTTTTTAATCTTGCTAAAAAATCTGTTAGAGAAACAAACTTTCACCTGTGTCCAACTCTTCCCATACTCAGTATTTATCTCCTTAAGATGTACAATTTACCCATCACCAAAATCTTATCCCTGTTGGATAAGAACTCCTTTATACTTTTTTTATGGAGTGACTTGTTTGAGTCACATAAGTCCCAGACCCCGCCCAGCACAGCATCCCAGAGGGAAAGCTCCTTGTTGGAGTTACCTGCCATGAGATTTCCCTCCATTGACATTTTCAGCTGTCACAATGACAGAGCAGGGGTTTGATCAAAGCTTGTTAAAATGGGACCCTCAACACCTAAAATGCATTACCTATAGTTTTGAGGTAAACACCCATCTGCTTGATGTTGAGTTCTCAAATACAGATACAAATTCAAGAAAATTGTGGTTGATTAAGATCACTATGAGATCCTAAATGCTAGTGAAAAATTCACTCTTGGAAACAGCCCAATGTTGTAGGGCCCTATGTCATCTTATTTAGAATACAATTCAGAAAGAACACATACAGCATAGGTGGACCAAACAAGTTATTTGCTTTGATAGCTTTTCCATGCTAAAGCACTTACTTTATAAGCCAGATTTTTTTGGGCTCTTTTTCTTACTAGTAACAAACTCCTTACAAATAACCTACTGAAGTAACTGGATCCAATAGACAAACAGTCCAGAAGGCAAAATGTACTAAATTCTTGAGTTTTTACGAAGTCTTTTATTCACCTGATATTGCAGGGAAGTGCCCAGATTTAAAAGTTTGCCACAGATTTTTATGTCATTGAAAAGCTGTCTTGAAGTTGCCATTCAAAAAAAACCAAAACAAACCAAAACACAAAAAACAGGTAATCACCTCTGATAATATTCTGCCTACGTTTACCATAACTGTACTTTCTAAGTACAGTTACACTGTTACATCATGTCAGTAAAGCCCTCTTACTGTGGTCACATATCTTTATTATGTCTGGCAAAGCATACCTTTCTCACAGAGAGCTGACAAAAATACGGTTCTGCCACTATAGTCTACACAACAGGTTTTTGTTGCTACAGTTAAATCAGTCTCAAATAACACCTCATCTACCCCAACTGACATGGCTGCTCTGGCAGAAGTCTGCAGCATAAATATACCATCAAGCAGGGGAATACCATTTTCCATTATATTCCCAAATGGGCAAATACATAAAGATAAATTAACAGATGTATCAGCAGCCCTATACGATGTTGATCATTACTTAACATAAACATGTCAAGACCTTAAGGTGGTAAACAATGTGATCTGAGAGACAAAGTGAGAAATGCAGGTTAACCACTCATTTCTCAAAACTCAGGTGAAGTTTCGTGTAATGTCCATATGCATGGTTTGGTATTTTTCTTAAGAACAATTAAATATTATTATAAAATAAACTTATTCATGTGTGGTAGAGGTATATGATACATAATAAGAAGGAAATTTTCATGAAGTATCATTTTAAACTAGAAACAGAAACTAACTAATACAACACAGAAGAAAAAAATTAGACAGAAAAAAATAAATACAACCTTCTGAGAGAACATAAGGTAGCAGCAACAGCGTAACCTTCATCTGTAACACCAAAGGTGTCATTTCTGCAAAGTGAGTTTTGTAAGTGAAGGGCGCTTTGAAGGTGCACATCCAACCCCTCTGTCTGTTATAAGCAGTCGCACTCAGCAGTACAAAATCAACAATCTGCATTAAAACCACAAAACACGGTCATGAGAACAAAAATGTAAACTCTGGTGCAAACACACAATTTTAAGAGTAGCAATCTTGATCAAATGAAAAAAATAAAATCTTGGATTTTTGTGTGGGGAGAGAAGTCAGAAATTAATCTCTGTTTTGTTTTGTTTCTGCCCTAAACCTGTGTATATAACATTCGATTACAAGTGTCCTGTTGCAGGAGTGATGTAGACCAACATTTTGATTACATATTGCCAAGTATTGAATTGTTTTTGCATCTGTAACAATGCAATAAAGTCCAAATGTTTTTAACTGTCCGTGTGTTTAAATGCCAAATGCTTGATGTGCAGATAGAATTCAGAATTACATGTGCACAGATTCCTGAACTGCGTGGGTCTGCTTGGCATTTCATGCACACATATTGGGAAAACGTATTTTACGTGAGTACTTTAAGACATTTGTTACATACTGTTTATTTCCTGTGTTTATTATCATTTGTCCCTTTCTCTCTTATAACTCTTTAAAAAATATAGCAGTGAATGGCTATGGCTAGATTAAGTTCTTAGACTCAGCTGTCAGTGAAAGGAGGGAAAATGTTTTGGGAACTCTCCTAGGAAGCAGAGACCCAAAAGAGTCATAATTCCTTCCTGTTGTCTGTGACGCTCACTCCCCGTATTGACTTCTCCAGCCCTGGTACTCCTCTAGCTCAGTCACCATCTATCAGGTAGTACAGCCTACCCCAGGAATGAGGTGAAACCCACTTGTCTGTCCTATGTTAACCACACCACATATCCATGAGGTACCGAGCTGGTAGACTCAGGCTGAGAAGCCATAATAGGTATCTGCAACCATCTTACCCTCATTGCCAGCTGGAGATGTAATGCTTGGGCCAACTACAGAAGATTGAAGTCAAGCTCTCTTTAAAACTTGAAACCTGACTGAAAGATTTTGATGCTAGCCAGTAGGTGTGGTTTCAGGGCAGCTCTTGGGATAGCCCTTGTGTCCCCAGAGGGACATGAGTCCTTCAATCTACCACACAGTAGTACTCAATGTACTCATTCTGTCACAGAAGAAACTAGTTCCACCAGGAATCAGACCATGTCTAGACTCATGGTTCAGACAGGTGAAGCAGATGGATGAGGAGTGAGGTGTTGAAGAAAAGTATTGTTCCCTTAGTTAACTAAGGTAGGAGTATAGTCTACCCTCTAAAGTATCCTTTTGTGTTTTATGATTTTATTTTCAGGAACTCTGTGTTTTGATTTTGGTTTTGGTTTTTTTCCTTATCGTTTAGTATTTAGAAACAGAATTCTCCTTCAGCATGCAAAAATCCTACAACCTGGCTACCTCTTGTAGTTAATAAGGGAAAATAAAATGGGGAAGCTTGAGTCCTGAACATAAGCTCTGATCATCTGTATTCTTAACTGAATCTGTGACTTTGATTTGGATTTTCAAAAATACTTCCAAACCTAATCTTTTACAGAAGTGGTGCTAGCTCCAAATTTTTGGGACACATATTAGCTGCTTTTTTTGGGCATTGGACCCAAGGGTCAGTCTCTGATTGACTTCTATTTAATAGGATAAACACTGCCATTGATTTTACGTAATTATATTTATGTCACAGGAAAAGTTTATAACTTTATATTTTAAACCGCTTATATCAGAATTAGTTATTACTTTCTTCCTTCCACTCAAACACTGACTAAAGCCCCAAAAGTTGAAGCTTAGCTCAATTAAGATTGTTGCTTAGAGAAGTTTCATATGAATATCTGATGCTACAGAAGCGAAAAGAATTTCAAGTTTACTGTAGTACAGTCTTACGGCCATATAGAGCTCCTAAGGCTATCTCAGGTAGACTTTGCATCAGTTAACAGTACATCAATTGAGAAATCCCTCTGTTAAGGTCATAGGTCTCAAATTAGTTCATTTGAGGCCACCACAGTGTAAAGTAGCTGAATTAAGATGACCCCAGTTACAGTTTTCTGTGTTAAAGCTGTTTTAGTTAATGCTCCCAGGGTCTTTTTCTTCCCTGCAGGACATAAACTGCTTCTGTTAAAGTCAGTGGAAATTGCTGATATTCTGCAGGGGGAAATAAGGCCTTGAGATTAAGAAGCCTGCATTAACACCACCTCAGTTAAGATGCTTTTCATTCAGAAATACCTGTTAAAAGCAGCTGCTAAAGTGATTTAGGAGCACTCAAGTGCCAGATCACATATTTGTAGTAACTGTAGGTAAAGCACTTCAACAGCTGTGAGGCAGTGATTTGACAGTGGGGAGATTTGTCTTGTTTTCTTTCTTTCTTCCTTCTCCTCTTAACATTGATGTCAATGCTCTATAAGCTAGATGACAAAATATGAAACTAAAGTAGTCCTGAATTCATAATATTCAGTTACACATCGTGTGTAACAACATCCCATTGCCAGAGATTACAGAATCACACAGAATCACAGAATCACAGAATCACTAAGGTTGGAAAAGACCTGTAAGATCATCAAGTCCAACCATTAAAAAAAAAAAAAAAAAACCCCACAAAAAAACCCTCCCCCCAAAAAAAAACCCCCAAACAACCACCAAAACAACCCACCCACACCACACAGCACCATTCCCATCAAGCCACGTCCCATAATGCCACATCCACATGCTCCTTGAATACCTCCAGGGAGGGTGACTCCACTATCTCCCTGGGCAGTCTATTCCACTGTGTTACCACTCTCTCAGTAAAGAAATTTTCCCTAATATCCAGTCTGAATCTCCCCTGGCACAACTTGAGGCCATTTCCTCTAGTCCTGTCGCTAGTCACTTGGGAGAAGAGACCAACACCCACCTCTCTGCAACCCCCTTTCAGGTAATTGTAGAGAGCGATGAGGTCTCCCCTCAGCCTCCTCTTCTCCAGGCTGAACAACCCCAGTTCCCTCAGCCGCTCCTCATAAGACTTGTGTTCCAGACCCCTCACCAGCTTCGTCGCCCTTCTCTGGACACGCTCCAGCACCTCAATGTCCTTCTTGTAGTGAGGGGTCCAAAACTGGACACAGGATTCGAGGTGCGGCCTCACCAGAGCCGAGTACAGGGGCATGATCACCTCCCTGCTCCTGCTGGCCACACTATTTCTGATACCGATTGCCAGATGCAATGTCCCAAAATGATGTCCAAGGGACATTACCTTCACAAGAGATACCTGTCTTGCTCTATTCCTCCCCTCTCCCTTCTTGGATACACCTAGCTGTAATCAGCTGGTGGTCTGTTTCAGTTGTACTCTAGAGCTGTGAACCTGGATGAGCTCAGCTGTTCTGACAGGTGAATAGAGGTATAAATAGTGCTGAAGCTACCTTCAACACATGCTGTGTGTAGTCACACTGCCTCAGCCTGTGCCAGAGCACAGACTGTCTGTGCAAGAGGCAAAAAAATAGAGGTTAATCGGTTGTCTGAATACATAGATTATGAATATACCAAGGTCTTAGCCTTTTAATATTATTTTTATTTTCAGGCTTCCTGATTTTTAGTAAGATTGTTAAATTTGAAAAACAGAACAAAACAAAACCACCAACCAAAAAAAGCTTCTAAAAATTTCTAGCAAATAATGTAATTATTTTTTTAATTCTGTATAAACTTAAAGCGACTTTGCTACAATTTAAAGAAATTATTTGGCTTTCATTTACTATGACCTATAAAAATGTAAATGCAAATAAAGAAAGGACCACAATTAGTTCATTAGACTGACATTTAAAAAGTTTGTGAGTTTGGTCTCACTGGATGAACGCTTGGTTAATTTAGACATTAGTGTAAGGCAGCAGCAACAGTGTGGGTTAATATTGAGCATGTTAAGAATCATCAGCTATATAAAACTCATTTTGGTGAGCGTTTGTTATGCTTCAGCTTGGTAGGTTGTAGGCACAATATTCAGTGTTCTTAACAGAAGAAAAAGCATGTGTGTAAGTCTTTTTCTTCAGTGTTCAGTCAGACCCTACTTACACAAGGAAAATAGGTCATGTTTTAAATTTGTTAGTGGTTATCTTATTATTTTTAAACACTTTGCATTTGCTATGAACACAACTTGAATCCATTAAAGGAATAAAAAATAGGATAAAAAAGTCTTGTTTAAAATCATTTCAGTAAAAAAATGGTGAGAAGTTAGAGTCCTCTTCAGGCAGTGCTAGTTACTGAGGTGTTGAGTTTCATCTTGCCTAGCTTTTAACTGCAGTAAGAGGTATAAAACTTAAGTATAAAAATAAGTATGAAATTCAAGTTTGTCCTCTAGTTATAATTGTGGTGTAGCTGGGTAACAGGGCTATGCCTGTGTGCACACCTAGTGCACTTAAGTCATTAACTCCTTGGGTCACCCAGAAACTCCCTACATAGACATCTGTGTAGAGGAGATAATGGAGCAATTTAGACAACAGATCGAGTTGAGACAATGATTGACCAAACTCCTAGCCACCCTCTCAATTAAGGATTTGACTAATTGGTGCAGAAGCTCTCCTGGTGGAAATTTCAGACTACCCTGAAGATTTCCCCCTGGAAACCCTGCAGTGCCTCGACCAATTTCTATGCTTAAATATGTTGATTAACAGCCTGGGTGGAGAAACTTGCTAACTCAGAGACTCTCAGGAGGTTCCTGCTGCAAAATTGATCAGATTGTACCTAAATAAGTCTAATGGGGCAGTCTTTTGTAGACAGTTAAGAGAATTAGGAGATGTTTTGGCTGTAGATTGAAATAATCCGTTGCAGTGGAACTTGCCTATGATGGAGCATATTCACCAATGCCAGGTGGACTGCAAGAACTGAGCAGAAGAGCAGGTCAAGGAGTCTCAGCCAATCCAGCTGAAGACACTGCTGCAAGGACCCTTGCAATGGAGATGTCTGTCGCTGTCTGGACAGCCACAGACTGTCCTGTTCAAGAGATTTGATTCCTCATGTAAGCATTACTCTGTGCCAAGATCTCAGTCAATTAGATTTTAGCAAATGCTCTGTCCAGGTCTGTGCAACATAATCATCAAAAAGTTAGTAGCCTAGTCCGAACTCAGGGGAAGTAGTGTCACCTCCACAGCATGATTTATACCACCTAGCTTTTAGACAGTTAAAAATGTGTAATTCTCTAAAAGTAAGAACGCTCTACTAATTATACTGAGATGCAGGTGTGCTAAGGGCACTTAGGTTCACCATTCACACTCAACAGCAGTGCTGTCTCCTGCATCCTGTGATGCAGCTGTGATTACACAGCTGCAAAGCCTCTTTCCTACACCATCACTCTTTCCCTCTTCCCTCACCTCCATCTATGTCAGGGCTGGAAACATGTCCTTGGTTTTACTCAGATTCCAGCAAAATACCTCACCCAATAACTTTTCATCCAAATATCATTAATTTAAAGCAAATACACAACTTCGAGAGTAATTTACAGTGGAAAACCGCAGAAACTTTACTGCACTATGTGAGCTGACTAATCTTGCAAAATAAAGCAGGAAATGTATGGAAAGAGGAATGAAAGCCACTAAGTGAAAAGGAGAACCTTCAATTGTAGTTTGATTTTTTTAAAGCTGCTACTGCTGCTAGTAGAAACCTAAGTTACCCAGTCCTGTCTCCATGCCATACCCTACCTTGTGCCAGCATAACTTTGTAGTGGCAAAAAGAACTGAGAGTGATCCTGATGAAAACTCACACAGCAGAAGGAAATAGTTATTTTTCAGCTCCATCAGTTCTCCGGTGTGGTTCATTGCACAGAGGTGGAGTGAAGGCAAGTGTGAGTGGTAACCATTGTTCCTGGCAGTGTTAGTATATGACAGCTTAAATTACTTATAAACCACCAGCCCATCATACCCAGCATGTTGCATTATAGACAAACCAAAAAATCTTTCCAGAGCCTTTAAAGGCTTATCTAATGTTATGTAATACAGAAAAAGGGGGTTATCCAGCGGTTGAGACTATGTCTGTAACCTTCAGTGAAGAATTAACAGCTTCTTAATCAAAGCATGAATATTAATAAAAATAGGAAAAAAAATATTGTTTAGATGTTATCCACAAAAAGGCTGTATTTATTACGTTCTTTGTTACAGGACACTGAAATCTCCTATGTTATTCTAACCATTTCTTTTTCAATGTAACCAGAAGATAAGCTAAATCAAACTTGCTGATTTAGGAAGAAAAAATATACAATGTTGTCCGAGTTTTTAAATAGTAAGAAAGTTTGGAGTTTTAGAAGATCATTATATAGACTCTGTGGTACTCTGGTAATACCTATGACCGTACATATGGTAATACATTATCCTGCTCTTCTCTGCTTGCGATGGACCAGATTCTAAGGTCATTCTTCAAATGAAAAAAAATCGATAAGAACGTTTACATTTAAGTTCAAGTCTTAAAAGCAATATTATAAACAAAGCATTAAGTGAAGAAATTTGAAGAGATATGACCTTCCTCACCATTAAGTGCATCATACATAAATCTATCAGTTCTATTTTAAGTTCTTTTCACATTGTAAAACTTAAAACAAATCAAAACACTCCAGACAAACTGCATAAAAAAGGAAAAGAAAGAGTAAGGTAATAATTCTTTAATTATAAGAACATTTTAGAAATAGCATAGAAACCCCTTTGAACAAATATAAAACAAAGTTGGTGTTTCTTCTATATTATGCTCAGCATTGATAAAAGTCTTGCAAAGTGCTAGAGTAAATAATAGAAATCTATAATAAAAAAAGCCCCTTAATTGATTAATTGCTAATAGCAAATTTTAAAGCAAACAAACAAACCAAACAAACAAAAAACCTAAACAAAACCAGGAAATCTTTATACCAAATGATCCAGAGTAGATTTCTAAAAGGCCATGGAAAGTATCTTAGTATGAGCCTGTGCTAAATAGGTAAAATTTACAGAAAACAATAGTATCTTCAACACCAGTTTTGTGCTTTAGGATCATGTGTGAGAATTTTAGTTAAAATGCTTACCAGATTTTTCAGATATAGAGAAAAAACCTTCAGATCTTGATGTATGCAATGTATCTCATAAAAAACTCAACAGCTATCATGTTCACAGGCAACATAGAGGCACTCAAAGCAACCGCCCAAGAATGATTGTCATCAGCCATGACTCCATTCTCTGAGATTCAGACTGATGAAAAATGAATTATGATCAGTTTAAGCAATTCATTCTCACTCACTGACTCCAAATCTTCATTACAAACACAAGTCAGTGTGTTTCCTTGTTTATCTGTAAGTTGCAGAAGACGCTTCTATTAAAATCCTCAGAGCTAGCACTGGAAATGAAATTGTAGCAACATCCATAGTTAAGAGACACCAACATTAAGAAAATATCAGAAAATTTATTATCACTATAGATTCTCTGTGATTTATTGCTAAATGATAGTAATAAATATCTCAAGATTAAGGTATGCTTGCAACAGTGAATGGCAAGGAGAGAATGTAAAACATCATTATGCTCTGTATTACAGTTTTGTTCATCCTTTTTTTGCCTACTCATATTTGACAGTGCAACACTTTGTTTTTTCTACATCCAGTGACTGAATTTAAATTTGAAGCTATATCACCTTGCACTGAAATCTCATAATATCTACCATGTTAAACAAGGTCAGCAATGGCTTTTTCTACATGGCTAAGAAGCTTCTAAGAGCTATTTAGAGGTGAGATCCAATTGAAGTCAATAACAAAACTTCTATTTACTTCACCATGTACTTATATTAAAAGGATGATGTTATTGATTCAGTAGGTAATGCTTTTACCTCTAAATCAGAACTCATCCAAGGTGATATTTGGAACTCTGATTTTAGTGTTTTAGGTAACAGTAGTGTTGCATTAGCTTTGAAAATCTGCAGGAAAAGGTACCATCAGATAACCTTTGAGAAACACAAATTTGTCTTCTGTCTAAATAAAATTTAAATCCAGCAATCTGAATATTTATACCTATCAAAATCCAAAGGCATTTCTGATAGACGTGTTCCTATAAACGCTGTAACACTGGCCAATTCCAAGTAGGTTAATTATATTGTTTAACCAAATTGTCTGTGTCTTTTTCATATGCACAACATTCTCTGCTTTCCATTCAAAATTACTGTTTTAATATATTTTTATCAATTCTGCTCTGTAAGAGGGAGACCAGGAAAGGTCCTCACACAAATAACTGTCTAAAAGGTAGAAAACAACGAAAAAGTATATTAAAGATCATATTTTGCAGTGTAGGGAATTTATTAATGGAATCTTAGTGAAATCTTTGTTTGTACCAATGAAAACTTAACAAAAGATTCAGAAAGAAAGATTAACAGTGGCTTGTCAAAGTCTGCAATGAAACAAAGTTATCTGGGAAAAATGAAAACCAGTTTTGAGGACTGAAGAAGACTCACATAATCGAATACCTGAGACACCAAAGACAAACAAAAGTCAGTGAAGATAAATGTAAAGCGAAGCACAGTAGAAAAAACAATCAGATTTTCATAGATGGACTCAGAGCAGCCTGTTAACGCAGTGGAATGCATCCTTAGGATTACTCAGATAGTTATATGAATACTTTAACTCAGAGACAGTCAAAAAAGTAAATAGAGTGTTAGGAAAGGAATAGCGAGCAAACCAGAAAATTGTTGTGCCACTGTATAAATTCAGCTTCCCCCCAGATCCCAGATCCTGAATAATGTGTTGATTTTTTGCTTTTTGCTTTGGTCTTCTGTTTTCAGAAATAATGTATTAGAACTGGAGAAAGGCAAACGTTATACTCATTTTCAAAAAAGCAAGAAGGAATCAACAGATCAGTCAGTCTCACTCTGGTCCCTGGGAGCTCCCCAGGGAGAGAGTTCCCTTAGAAGCCGTTTCTGGTGACTGGGAAGAGCCAACATGTATTTACCAAAGGTAACTTGTGCTTGGTCAACCTGATTGACTGCTATGATGAGTTTACTAGTCTGTAGAGGTGGTGCACAGTATTTACTTTGACTTTAGCAAGTCTTTGAACCCCATCTCCCACAGTGTCATTGTTGGGGCATTATGGTCTAGATGGATGGACTACTAAGTAAGTGAAAAATTGGGTGGATCATCATGCTCAAAAGGTACTGGTTCATAATCTGCCTGGAGACTGGTTGCAAGTAGAGTTCCTCACAGGCTGATCTGGGGATTTATCTTGTTTAATATCTTTATCAATGACCTGTAGGACTAGATGAAGTTTGCCTTCCTCAAGGTTGTGGGTAACTCTGAAATGGGGGGGGTAGTTGAAATGCTCAATGTCAGGGCTGCAATTGAGAGGCATCTAGAAAGACTAGAGGAATGGGCTGACAAGATCCTTATGAAATCCCGCAGTGACAACTGCAAAGTCCTGTGCTTGAGGCAGACTAACCCCCTGCAGCAATACAGGCTGGGGACTAACTGCCAGAAAGCAGCCCTGCTGGAAAGGACATGGTGGGCAGTAGGCCAAATATGAGTCATCTCTGTGCCCTGGCAGAAAAGCTAATTGCATACTGAGCTGCATCAACAAGACCATAGCCAGTAGATCAAGGGAAGCGATTATTGCCCTTTACTCAGCAATTAATAGACTCCATCAGGAATACCGCAATAATTTTTCAGGACCTTGGTACAAGAAGTGTTTATAAAGCTGAATGAGTGCAGCAGAGTCCAGAGTCCAGCAGAAGGTCACCAAGATGGTTGGGGGCTGGAGCACTTAACCTTTGAGGAGAGGCTGAAGGAATGGGGCTTGTTCAGCCTGGAGAAGAGATCGTAGCAGCTTTCTAATACATAAGAAGAGTCCGTCAAGAAGACACAGCCAGGTTCCTTAACAAGGTGGAAAGAGGGAGAACAAGAGACACTGGTAATAATTTGAAACAGGGCAAGTTCAAGGGGATGTAAGGAAAAGAATCTGCTCTATGAGGGTAATTAAGCACTGGAACAAGATGCCCAGAGAGGCTATGAGATCACCATGATTGCAAGTTTTGTAGACTCAAATGGGCAGTGAAAACCAAGCAACTAGGTTTAAATTCACTGTCCACTCTGCTTTGAGCAAAAGGTTGGAGTAGATGAATCCCCAAGGTCCCTTCTAATCTCAATAATGTTATGATCTTGTGTTCATATGTATCTAGGACCCAAGTGATTTCTCAGAAATAAATAGTTTATAGCTGAATTTGGCCCACATGGTGGTAGTTGAATAAGCCTGCTCTAGATTGTGATGGGAAACCATATCTAGAAAGCAGAGACAGTTAAGAGTTAAAATGGAAGGATGTGGTTCTGGAGAGATCCAGTACTATTCAATATGTAACAATTTAGACAATGGAAGTAGAAATCAGATTTATTAAATTGACATAGCATATCATTTTGGAAGTTGTAAACATAAATCGTAGTTCAGATTCCAAAATCAAAACAGTATCTTCAAATTGAAGAAATACTTGGGAAGAAAAAAAAAGATCAATAAACATAAATGCAAGATTCTGCCTTTTGATTAGAATGTTTATTTGTCCAACTGACTACATAATGGTAAAAATGGATCTGGGGAACATTAGTTGAGCATGCATCAATGATATTTTGTAGTTTTAAGAGTATAGATCAGCACAGTGAAATACATAACCAAATCTGAAAGACAGGTAGCAATATTTCCCTTCTACCAGTGCTAGTACAGCTTCAGCTGGGCATCAAACTACAAGAAAGATGTGGGTAGAAAAACCCCTGGCATAGAATATCAAGACTAGTGTAGGAGCCTACTCACATGACCTGTGAAGAAGGCTTGAAAGAACTGTGGTTGTTTAGTCTAGATAGGGAGACAAAAAAGAAACATGATACCACTTTTGAAATAAGTAAAAGGCTCCAGCAAAGTGAAAAAGAACAATCAGCTTTCTGTCTGTGTGGAGGACAGGTCAAGAAACCATGAGCTGAAATTGCAGCATAAAAGCCTTGTGTGACATTAGGAAAACTTTCTGACTTTAAGAATAGCAAATCACTGAAATAGACTGATAATGAAAGTGGTAAGAGTCTGCATCAGCTGTGGACTTTGAGAACAGGCTAGACAGATCCCTGTCAGGGATGCTAAAGGTTTAATTATTTCAGCCTGGGGATGGAAAGACGGAAATAGATGACGTCCAGAGGTCTTTTCTAACCAGAGGCACAGAATCATGGTAAGACTGGAACATAAAGTTTCTCTTGCTAAAGGAATGCATAATTTCATAGACTTGGAAAGGTTCAGCCCTTATGAAAAAAGACTTTCTCTCATACAGCTTTGCTTTCCAATGGTAATAGGCAGCTCCACTGTGAGGTGAGGAGCCCTAAGGATAAGACAGTGGTTTAGTACCCTGGGCTCAAGCAATTCACTATTTTTAAAAGCTGTTCCTGCCAAGTACAAAGAAAAATAGAATGGATTGAAAGATAGAATGTTGAAGGGAATGTATTTAACAAACAAATGAATGAAAAAATGTATTCAAAAGATGTAATCCCACTAAGCCTATGAGTGCATGCAGTCCTGTTTGTGGAATAAGCAGCTGCTTATTTCCTGATGGCTTGATGGGCATGGTGCTGTGTGGTGTGGGTGGGTTGTTTTGGTGTGGGTTGTGGTGTGTTTTGTGGTTTGTGGGTGGTGTGTTTTGGTTTTTTTGTTTTTTTTGTTTGTTTGTTTGTTTGTTTGTTTGTTTGTTTGTTTTTATGGTTGGACTTGATGATCTTACAGGTCTTTTCCAACCTTAGTGATTCTGTGATTCTGTGATTCTGTGAAGGCAACTCTTCACTGAAAGGATGTGACCCATCAGTAATGCCTCTGATGTTCAGGAACTCTGGAAGTTCTCATTTGATCCCTTATTTGTTGATCCTTCACTATGAATACTGGTGCTTCAGAACAAATTTTAGAATCAACCATATGCTCGCATTTAAATACCCTTGGAAATGGGGCTGTCAGGAGGCAGGAAGGTTGCAGTGTACACTGTAAGTTGCTTACAATTTGCACTCCAGTTCACACAAAGCTTTTGTAAACATAAGAAAAGTCTACAAACTCCCTTTTCTTTCTAATAAAATTAGTGGGTAATGTGGGTTCTCTGTACAACAGTTACTATAGTAATTATTATATAACAGCTGAGATGTAAAAGCTAGATGCACTGCTGGTGATAATCAATGCAATTACATTCACTTCAGTGGAACTCTGCCAATTTATTGTAGCTCAGTATCAGATCAAAAATGTCATATGTCCAAAAATTGCATCTATTTTTAATATTGAAAGGCTAAATGCCAATTGGCTTTTAGTTTTTGAATTTGCTTAGAAATCTTATTTAAAAAAATCATTTATTTATTTATCTTTCTAATTTATAGTCAGATTAAATATAATAGGTTTTTCAAGATAACCTATAAAAATATTTAGTTCTCGTCTTAATAGGGCTTCTTTCTAGGCAAATTAATACTAAAAATGCTACAACAGGATAATTTCAAAGTGGAAATTATAGATATTGTTTAAGCCAGTGTGGTGATTCAGAAAAGCTTAAGGATTAGGAGTGTTGTATAGGAAACACACTTATTCTGCCTTAGAGATGAAGAGCTGGAATTGGTTGTTCTTTCCACAGGAAAGAGAGAAGTGGAAGGAGAGCTCTGGAGCATTGAGCATATTAAGCAGTGCTGAAAATGAGCAGCATTCCCTGTTGCTGGGGGACAGGAGGAATAGCAGCTGTAACTGTTCCTTCAGGGTAATGACTGCTTTCCCACAGTCTTCGATTATTCTTTCAATAAGAATAATGAGATTGATTTGCTGAAGTTGAGGCATAGGCAAAATAGGTACCAGGGACCATGGTGATTCTATCAGACTGCAGCCAGACATGGGACTCCCTGTAGGCATAGGCATCTTTTGGAGCCAAAACCCTTCCACATTTCCCTCTTAGAGTCTTTGCCCAAGGCTTCTAATCAGGGTGTTTTAATTATTATTGTTTTAAGCCCCAATCCATAGAAGCTTAATGCTTACACAATAATCTGCTCAAAACCTTGGAGGCATTGACCTATGTGCAGTTGTGCATAACAGCTCACAAGATGAGACCTTCAGCTAGCATTTCAAAATCATCTGAGGAAATTAGGAGCTGTCCTTTCAAGTGTCCTTGAAAATGACAGTCTCAACCTAGACCCCTGTAGTCATGGTAGTTTGTTCAGTCTATTTCCATGTGAATACCAAACAGGCAATTTAGAAGTCTAATTTTTACCCTCCCTTTACTGTCAAAAAGGAATTAGATCATATGAAGTCATCAAGGACTATCTGAGGATTAGCTATAACACCCATCACCATGGTATCTAAGTGCTTCCTGAAAAGACCTATTAATCACTGTGACTAAACGTTCCCTCCTACCTGATCTGTCAGCTGAACGGCTGTTACTTCAGTTTCTGATTTATGTTCTCATGATTTAGCTTAAATATGGGCATCAAATAGGACACCGGATAAATCCTCTCCTTTTTGAAATCATCACAGTAAAAGACCCAATTTAACAGATGAATTTGTTTCTACTAGGGTGATGGGGCAAGATTAGATAAAGAGCATAGATCTTCTACCCAAAACTAAGAATTTCAAAATTACAATGGCGTTAACCAAGTTACTAGGGCATTTTCTGACAAAACAATTTAATCAACTAGTATTCTGATTTGTAGAAACATTAAGGTACGGATTCTGACAACAGTTTCTCAAACGCAGGATGAAAATTCTCATCATAACTTCTATCACACTGTCTTAACAACCAGGCTGTTGGTCAATCTTGTGAAATGTAGGATACATAGTTTAGTGTGATAGCCTAACCACAAGGCTCTCAGATAGTGCATAGACATTTTCAGTTTGACAAAAAACTACCTAAGATCCATGAAACTTGTATGACTGAATTTTCAAAATGCTTCAAATCCATTTAAAAATGTTTATTCTATAGAAATAAATAGGCATTTTCAAATAGAAATAGTTTTTAAAAAAATATTTGAAAAGCAAATAACTAAATGACCCTTATTTTCTTATTTTTCATCTGATTTCTCTGTGAACTTAACCAGTCATGCCAGCTCATGAATTCAAGGAAAATAGGAAAGTTTGTTGTGCTTGTTTACAATTAATCTTATATGGTTACTACTGTTGGCTTCTTTGCTTCTACCTGAAGTAGAAGTAGCATGTTTTGCCCATTGTCCTTGATAAATAATACTTACTGTCAACCTTAAAGTTTCTAACTGCTACTGCTTCCATTAAGGTTAGTGAAGATTATGTTTACGTGTTTTTCCTGCCTTCTGATCTTTATTATGTGTCTTGCACTCCTTGCTGTACTCAACTTATTCCAGGTAGCTTTGTCGCTTTCTCTTCTTCTACACATAAATTTTGTTCTTAAATACAGAAATTTGTGTTATGAATATTATTTTATATTTTGGTTCTATGACATCAGAAGTGTGGGGGTTTTTTTCTGAAAAAAGTTAGTTGGTCAATTATTTTACAGCTATTTTTAATATAATGTTTACATAAGGCACACCATAATTTTAGAAATGCACCTGACAATACAGTCTTTCTTGACACTTTTAAATCAGGATTTTTTTTAAAGAAAAGCTTGTCATTATCTCCTCTCCTCTCCTCTCCTCTCCTCTCCTCTCCTCTCCTCTCCTCTCCTCTCCTCTCCTCTCCTCTCCTCTCCTCTCCTCTCCTCTCCTCTCCTCTCCTCTCCTCTCCTCTCCTCTCCTCTCCTCTCCTCTCCTCTCCTCTCCTCTCCTCTCCTCTCCTCTCCTCTCCTCTCCTCTCCTCTCCTCTCCTCTCCTCTCCTCTCCTCCTTTACATAGCAATTACAACATTATATTTCTCAGGAGAAATTTAGCAATACATTCAACATGTTTTAGGAACATATTAGAATAACAGACTTAATAAGACATACTGGTTTACTCCAGCTTAGGTTAAAACAGCCTCAACTTCTAGAATCATGACACAGTACTTCTGCATTCATATCAAATGCTAATTCAGGTATAAATACGTACATTTACAAAAGATCTACATGTACCTGCACATGGAGATACAAATGTACAGGATGATTTGGAAATGGATCATTATGTTTTCCCCAATGCCATTTAAATACATTTTAAGGAACTTAGAAATTGGATACACTGAAGTCGTGAAAAAGAGGCATAAGGAGTTAATCAAAGCATTAAAATTTTGGACAAACCTTTTCATCAATCTATGCGTGCAACAATCAAAATCTTTTCAGTCTTTCCTCTTAAAAAAAAAATTACATCTCCTTCATGAGTCTCATCTTATGCCTCTGAATCTTTTCTGATTTTGCAATAATTTGAACATTCTGCTATACTTTGTCAATTTTAATGACAGGTGACTACAAATGTTCTAAGCTGCCTAAAAGTCAGTGGTAAATCATAGCCAAGCAAAATCTCACCACAAGTATTTTTTCCAGAACAGAAAAATTCAGCTTGGCTAACTCAAGCCAGTTACCTACAAAAAATTATCTTCCAGAACCTGCCTGTTTCTCTATAAACCTTCTCTAGAAACTCCATCAAACAGATGGTGGATTTTCCAGTGACCTCACAGTCATTAGGATGATCTCATGTAACATTTTTACCAGCCTTATCTACATGATCTTTCTTTTCTACATTCTCTTTTTTTTTTTTTTTAGAACTCCATTGTTATTGATTAGGCCTTTATAGCTTTCTCTCTAGCTGATGCTTCTCTGAAATCACTCAGCTTTAATTAATTCCTCTTCAGAAATTTAGTTTAAAATTACCTCCTATGGATGCCTTATCACATTCTTTAAGCTTTAGCTAAGGGTCTTAAAATTAATTCAGGATATATCTTCCACTGACTTTTACACTTCACTAGCATAAAAATCTAAGCTATCATCTTCTCATTGTATACCTTCTCATAATCTTTAGTAATTATTATTCTGTATTATATTTATGCATTACAGAGTATTCCCCATATCTGAAAAATGTACATCTTCTTAAATTCTGTATTCCTCACATGAAAGAACAGAAATATGCTCTCTCTAATTCTGAGAAATGGGTTGTTTTTTTCCATTTTAATCATTTTCAGTTTAATTACCCTGTGTATGTTACCTATTTTTCTATGTATGTAGAAACATACATCAAGTAAAGCCACACAGTATTTCCTTGAGGTACAAAAGCCTTCGCTTTCTCCAGGGTTTGGTAGTAAATAAGTTTCAAACAAAGTCAGAGGCAGAAATAAGGATTATTGTTTGAAAGTAGTTAATTTGTAATGGCTGGATAAAGTTTAAAGTTTTGCAGAATTTTCTGCTGAGCAGCTGTTTCCATTGGGATCAGCAGTGAATAAGCTTGGAGCAATATGTTCCAGGGCTTATCATGACAAGTTAAAGAAAGGGAAGTGGGCTTGAACTTTCAACTTGATACTCTGTCCATCTTCCATTAAGCCTCTTTTTAAAAATTGTCTGTTCCTAACTTTCCAACTTTCTTTCTAGCAGAACACAGGGATATAACTGTTCTTCCAGTACCAGTGTGCAGCTTGCCTGGCTGTATGAATGAGTACTCACCAGTCCCTGAAGAGCTCAACTCCTAGGATCATTTAGCGTTCCTTGACACTGGTGTTTAATTAGAGAATGTTTGAACTCTTTAAACTACTAGTCACTCACGGTTGCTTGCATCACATTTTCAAGCTTTTAAACATTTATTTTTATTTTTAGAAACGCTTAATCCCCTTTTTAATAGAAGAGAGTGAAGAGGATTAAGCCAATGCTTGGTGAATTGAATACTAAACGATGTGAGGAAAGATGGTCTGACAGCAGCCTGCATAGAGCCATCCAGGAAGGCAATTGCAAAACAAGCAGAAAGATAGAGGGCATTTTAAATAGACGTGATTCTTACAATTAGCTGCAATGCTCATGCATACAAAAAGGTTAGAGATTTAGGTTAAGACAGATGTTCACATGAAATATGAGGCAAATGAAAAGGAAAGGATCTGGAAAATAAAATTATTAGGGAATAATCAGAAGAAAAGTACATACCTTCCTACATCTGATGAATGTACAGTTGGTCAGCATCCTGCACCACATAACCATCAATTAATTGCTATGCAGAGTGCCAACAGCAGACTTCTGCTTCAGTTGTGCCTTCAAATTAAGAGAGATATATGTGACAAACTGGTAGTAGAAAACTTTTGTGGTCAATTTCTTCAGAAGGGAGTATCAAAGAATAATTCAGGTTAGAAGGAATCTCTGGAAGTCATCTGGTTCAACATTTGCTTTTAGGAGGGCCAAAGTCAAGGACTTTTGCTTCTTTAGAGCCTGCATTCTATTTTGCAGTGCAGACTGTATTATGTCTCATATAGACCAGTTCATTGGCACACCTATGTTTATTTCAGAAAATAATTCAGACAACTTTTATGTATTGATTATTTAAACTTAATGTAGCGATATTACAGATATATTCTGTGGCATAATTTGCCAAAAATAACCACAAAGGCAAAGAAATAGGTATCTCTGGTAACAAATACATATTGAAGATTATAGGCATCTGAACCATAAACTTGCAGTCTGTCTCAAAAGCAACCAGTTTTCCTGAGGGCTTACAGGAGGGGCATAATCCAGATGACATTTTATGCACTTTTCTAGGTGATATGGATTATTTTTTTCTTATGCAGAAAAATGCTAAATAATAAATAACAGGTACACAAAGAAGCCCCTTACAACTTAGTATTTGATTGGTAAATATTTCAGAAGTCCCATGCTTGTATAAGAACTTAATTGTCTGTGTTTTTGAGCTTTTTGCAATTTAAAGCTTCTGCAATGATAATATATATTTTGCTGTGTTTGAGTCAGCTTTGTCCTTTGGGCATAGAATGACTTTCTTGCATCAGAACTTCAGTTGTTGGTGGTCTGTAAAAGTGGGCCAGATTCCTTGGCACCGTATGGGATTCTTTGTGAGACTCTTCTAAATTTGTTCAGCCTGAAGAGAGTAATAAGGAGGCCACGAAGCCCAGGGCCCACCCTGTGGCTGAATACACAAAGAATGATAATGAGTATGAAAGCTCCTTTAGCTCAATGACATTCAAAGTCCTTGCTACCACAACGCCTGACCACTGGAGTTACTGGAATGGAAAAGACTGTTCTGTCATTTAATCAGTGCTTTCCACTCATTGGGATTCAGCCCTAGTCTCTAGTGGCAACTGTGCTAGGATTTCTACAGCTTTAGGGCTGCAATAACTCACTTAACCGTAAAAAGGGGTGGGACAGACGAAGAAGATTAAGAAATGCAGTGGTTTGTGGAGGTTTGCTCATTTGCATATGTTTTCATCTCCCCTGTGGATGGGCTGGCATTCATTAATTTCCCCTCAAACAGAAACTCTTGTTTGTCACAGAAAGCCCCAAGATACATCTCCTGAATTTGTCCTACATACAGATATTATACTACAGAGAGCAATAAACAGTATTGATTGTTTCCTATTATATTTGCCTCACCCTGACTACTTTGCAATAATTTTTAAATTCTGTGTTGCTTACGCAGTATCCAGGAGGCTATTGGACCTGTGGCTTGGCTTCTAAACACATTGTGTCTCCTTAAGAATGAGATTTATATTGGCTGCATCCCAGAGGTGAATATAACGACCTCTTTCACCTTGTCAAAAGGGCAGCCTTGTCAAACTCTCAGTAGTCAATATCCTACAGCGCATCCATTTAGCACAGGAGCATGGCCCAAACTGGGACTTTGGAGTGCAGGTACTCAAATGCACAGGTCTGACAAAGACAAATAGCACAGGGATGCACTAACCGAGCAAGGACAAAGGGACGCCTTGCCGCCACTGTGTGAGAAATTGAAGGCCACTTAGATTTCTCCTGCATGCATTTCATGATGTGAGAAGAGGTTTAGTTGTTTGAAGTCCCTCATTTAAGATGTAAGAAGCAGAAGAATACTTCTGTTCAATCCCACACGTTTTCTTTCATTAATTTTTCCTTTTGCCTTTTTTTTTTAATCGACTAGACCTTTATCTTTTTCATGGAGGTAGATTGGTTGGGGCTCTTAAATAATACAGTTTCCCTATTGATACCCCCAATGGTCTCTGCTACAGGCACTTATTTAACAGCTTCTGCTTAAACTATTACAGCAGCACTGTGCCAAGCAGTGGTCATATTCTTTATGTGGACAGTTCTGATCTTTTTACTGACTTTCCTGATTAAATAAGTTACACTGAAATTGTGCTGTGTAAAAATCTGTAACACAGAATGCATTTCACAGAATAAGATTTACTAAATTTTAGAAAGACTGCATTTCAATTAAAAAAAAGAGAATTTTGAATTACACTTCTGAAAAGAAAGAACCAAGACATGTTTTCAGTTAATGTTTTTGTGATGTTTTTGTAGAGCCATATTAATTTTTGTATATGATTTTACTTTTGCACAACTTAAATTTGTGGTATACGTGGCCCAACTGTCCCTTTAATGCAGCTCTGTTGTGCAATGGTGGTCTTTTTTCAATGTAAAGTTCTGCAATGGTCTTGAATCTATTTAGAATTAGGATTGTGTTTCCCCTTCAGGTCATAGTTTTCTGACTGTCATTTTAATGCAAATCACAACAAGTAAACTTAGCGGAGTCAGTGCAGTAAAATCAGTATAAAAACACCACCAGTCCCCAATCCTACAAACACTCAGCATGTAGCTAATGGTAAGTCACATCGATTTCAATGGTACTACTAACAGTGTGCAAAATTAAACACATTTATAAGCCTTTTCAGGATCAGGGCTTCAGAGAATTCACGAACTGGCCTTTGATGCCCATTTATAAATCCCCATTATAATTAACAGGAGTTTTACAGGCACATCAATAGCAGAGTATATGTAGAGTGTATTCCTGCTAGCCAAATAGTCTGCAGATGGAGTCCCAAAATATTCATTGACTCCCTGCTGACAAGGAAATTATTTATTATTACTACCTACATGATACAGTGCTAACCTTGAAAACCCATTATATTCTAATGAGGCCAAAGCCACTTAAACTAACAAACAATCACCACCTCAAAATCTGTATTAATTTAAGGAAACATTACAGCTACCATAGAATTAGAAATTTTCAGACTTTTTTATTATGTCCCATAATGGAGGAGATAAAGCCTTCTAGAAACCGGAATAATGCTTACCATCCTGAGCTCTGTTCCTGTTTCTACAATACGAAGTCAGCATCAGACTATACCATGGGGCAGAAGGATACATGGAAAAGAAAGAGCAACCTTTTCAAGCAAGGAGAGGTAGGATCAGTGGGTACTGCTGGAAGCCCAATCCCCCTGCTTTTTTCTCAATGGAAGAGCAATCAGAGACGTCAGACATTTAAGAAAAAATATTAAGTTTACAGCTGTAAACTGGAATCTGCAAGGGTATGTACTGGAAAACAAGAGTTACTAGTTGCTTTCTCTTTGATTTACTCTATTTACCCTGAGGTCTTGCTTCATTTCTGAGTTGGGGAAAAAAAAAAAGATACTGAGAGTTGGGAAATCTGCTTTATTGATTTTCAAAGGCAACAGAAGTTTAATCTGTATATGTGGGGTGAACTGTTGAGCAGACATGCAGGTGTACTGCTTACAGCACAGAACAACTGATACAGTTTCCTAAGTAATGACTTTGAAAAGACAAATATTTATTTATTTATTTTAGTAAAGTTAGTAGGGAAATCTTCAGGAAAGGCATTTGGGAAGAGGTAGTATGTATATCTAAGGCCTTATGCAAAGACTCCAGTGCACTATCTGATTCTTACGCTTTGGAAGGGCTGAAGCATAACATACAAAATAGACATCTGTCTTAGGTACATGGGAAAAAATATTTTTCAATCAATCAAGTCATCAAAATTTTCTTTTACTGGTTCCATGCCTTGATCTTCACTGACTTTTGCAAACATTTTGTACTTCATCTCATACTGAGCTCTCTTAACCTAAGAGGACATCAAATATTAATTATTTGGCTGAAAACATGTTTACCCACCATCAACATTTGCCAAAGGATTCTGCTTTGTCTTTACACTGAATCTGAAGCAAGCTGATGTATAATTACAAAAGCAATGTAGTTTTGCATGCTAACACTGAAAAACTTCAGTATGTTTCATTGAAGTATGACAAATTAACCAGAGAGAATCTGACCTATTCAGCAAATGTCGGGGCTGTGGGGGTTTATACTGTGTTAATAACAAACAAGCAATACAGTCAAAAGTTCAAGTTTGGAATGAGAGTAAACAAATTTTGAATTTTGTATCTGAGTCGCAAATTCACCAGCTGGTGTTTTCATGATAAATCAAGTGACATAGTGAGTGCTCTGAGAAGGTAGCATGTATGCTTTTTGCTTGTGACATAGTATGAACAAACAACTACTTAGGGTTCACCATAAACTTTTCTACAAAACATTCCGGAAATTGGAATAAGAAGTCTATCATGCAGTTCACTAGCAGTAAATATGTGTTCACTTTTTCCTCTTTAGTATAATTACTGCTCTGGGACAAAGTAAATCAACTGTTTTTTGTTGAAAGATCTATATACCTGACCAGACAGTAAATAAAGTCCTTCTCAAGGGAAACGTACCCTCACACTCATTGTCCTTCAGAGGAGTTTTATTCTCTTAAAACTTCTTTATTATCTTGAATTGAAACATAGATAGAGGAGAATTTAGCCATTTCCTCTTCTCTGTGTGCTTTACTCTTGTTTTAACAATTGTTGCTGTGAAAGAAGCCTAGATGGGTTTCTCGTAGCTTAGTTTTTGACATGAGAAATTTTAGAATTACTAAACTCTTGAATAATTCCATATCTGAAAGAAGTTTTGTGCTATGGCAGAAACAGGATCCTAAATGTTAACTCTGTAATGGATGTCAGAAGATCACCATATGTTATATTTTAGTTTACCCTTTTGTTTCTAGAGTTTGCTGAGATACTGGTTGAAAAGTCAAACATCTTATGTCTGCACTTAAAACAAATTCAAGTAGATACAACAGGAAAAGAAAAGTATAAATTATCATTGTAAAACATGTCTAGAGTGCCATGTGTAAGTCAGATTACCATATCCAGGAAACATGAATTCCAGTGAGGAATACCTAGCAAAATTGTGGTATTAGACATCTATTATAGCAGAGAAGATGAAAAGTGTCAAAAAGTGTTTAGGAGGATGCTGATGTTTTCAGGCCTGCAACAGGCATTGACACTGTGATATCAGGTTACTCAATCCATCTGTCCCAGGTTTTTCCTTGCTAGCAAGGGAAAGCACCCCACTCCATTGACCCTAGCCCTCCTGATCATGGAAGCAGGATTAACACGTGTGTTATGGTTGGAACAACTTTGCTTTATTGGCCTCCTCCAGCTGCAGTGGAGCACAGGAGATATCCCTGGACATCCCCAAACACATCATTTGTCTATCTTATTACCCCTTTTCCCATTTCTTTACCCTCCTCTTTGCCACCCTTTCTGCACCCCATCCCTGTCCCAAATAATTACTGGTAATTACTTTTTCTCCATTGAGCTCAGACTTGCTACATCCGTATCCAAATTTGGTATTTCTTATTCTGCTACCTAGATAATCTCAGCATTACATGCTCTACTAACAAGGCTGCCTAGGTACTGTTAATCTTGCAAGGCTGTTCTCCCCCAAAGGTCCACAAAGTTCCTCTCCAGTTATCTGTGATGTTCAGCCCTTTCTCACTTAATTATCCCTTAACCACCTCTGAGACCCAGGTGTCCCTGACAGCCCTCACAGTGCTATCTGTAACTTTTGGCAGCTTCTCACATTGTTTATCTGTCATGACGGGCAATTTCTCATGTCATAGTTTCTCATGTCCAGTTCAGTTAACTTAACTCTAGGCCATGGCTTATTCAGATGCCTTGATATCTGCCTGCAGCCCTAACAAAAAAGGAAATTAGATTTGGCTTTTTTATCTCTGCAATATGAAGACTGAGGTCAGATATGAAGGAAAAACTTGCAGACATCTGTTTCATAAGTACAGCATGTAGGGCTAAAACTACTGAATAGAATTATTTTAATAAACAAATTGGTATTGCAGCAACTGAATATATGTATAAGGATGTATGGGCACCTAAAGATCGCTGTGATGTTTGTAAGACTGGTAAGTCTGGCCAGTTTAAACTCCGAAGAAAAACTTAATTAGATTGACTTTCATTAACACCCTTCATGCCAATGGTTAGTTCCTACTCATTTTTAGTTGTTATCACCACACATTCCAAGCAGTCAGTCCTTAGCAGCCATATGCTACACCCACTGTGAGCACACAGTACTGCAGCACTGGTGCCATACCCTCAGCGGTCCCCATCACCCCAGTGCAGGGAGCAGGCTCTAGAGCTCTTCCATGTGGGATACTGAGGTGGGCAACATGTTTGGGATCTTTCCCTTTTGTAAAATGTTTGAGTTTCTTGATACCTCTGAGCCCTGGGCCTCTGGCACTGGCACAGGTGCTGTGGGATGCTCTGGGAGGTTGCCTTCCCCCTACAGCAGGTGCCCTGTCCTGCAGCTTGGGTCTTTCTTCCCTGCTCAGTGGCTTCTCCTTTTCGTAAAGGTTGCATGTTTTCAGCGAGCAGTAACTGACCATCAGCGAGTTGTTTATAGTTCTGGGGCCTTTGCTTTCAAGGTATGTCCATATTTCAAACAGTTTAATACCCCATGCTTTCAAAACTGTACATGCTAGCAAGAGACACCAGGTACCAAGCTCCAGTTCACATTGCAAGTTCTCGTAGCAAGTTGGTAACATTCCTAACAGACCATGACTGAAGCCTTGCAGAGTTTGCTAAGGCACAGTTAGCTTAAGGCCTGAAGATTATTCCCTGAAGCATTACAATTTTTACAGGGCCACAGGGTGCAAAAATGTTTTTGCAGCTATTTTTATTTACTGTGCTTATGTCTAAGTTTAAAGCAACCTAATATTTATTAAATCCTTCTTAGTGTAGATCTGCTTTTGTGGGTGCAATAGACCTTTGCTTTGGCTGCAGTACAAACTGTTCATCTATTAGGAAAGACTTTCTAAATACTAGGCAGTGAAATTAAAAGGCAGTCATCCAGTGGGATAGGAGGTATAAAGAGGAGATATAATGGCAAGGCAAAAATACCTTACTTATAAACCAGAATTTAACAAGTACGTAAGGAAGGACTATATGATGTGTTTGCTTAGAGTGATCGAGGATTACACTGCTCAGCTCAGGAACTCACTTCCCACTCCACCGTCCAACAACAAATTCTGTCTTGGCTTCTAACATCTCTCTGACATCACTTAGCTCTGCCTCTGGTCCAAGCCAGATTTACCGTTTATTATAAAGTCCAGTCCTGAAGAAAGACAACACAAGGACAAAGAATTTGAAGTTAATTCACCATTCTATCAAAAGTAAATTTAGAAATCAACAGATAAGGTACCTGTTGTCTAGTTAAGGGTGGGCATGAACTGCAATAGTCTCATACAAAACTGTATTACAGCTGACCACTCCAATTCAAAGATTATTTTCAGTGGAAGTACAGCATCTAGAGGCATATGCATGCCATCCTTTCTTTTTCTAACTCCACTTCTTCTATCCATGCATTCATTAGCTTGAAAGACAACTCTTAAAATGAGAGATGGCCACTTACATATGAAAATACATTCACTTGAACTGAAACAGAATTAATTGATAAGGGACCAATGCAGGAAACTAAATTTGCAGCTTCCTCCTTGAAAATGGCAATCAAATCCTGTGGGTACTAGAGACTGACTTCTTATTAATTTCATCTAATACCTGTTATCATAGATGTATGAATATATAGATTATAATTTTCTAGACACTAACAATCTACGGGTAGTAGTAGGCCAAAATTGCCATTTAAGGATGATTGTGAGAAAAGTTGGGCATATTTTCAAGTATTGAATAGAAATGTATTTGTGATACCTGTCTCTCTTGCATTTAACATACTGCATTACTATTTCTTTGTTCTCCATTTAATAGCTGACCATCTTACTGTTCTGCCAGCAAAAAAAAAAATCCTTTTAAATTAGGACACACTGTCTTTTCTTTGTTTATAACTGGAGTATAAAAAGGCAAGAGAGCTTAAGGAGTCAAGAGACAGTTGTATAAACACGTTTTGCTGCTTCTACTAAAAGGAGAAATGAGCATCTCATTCTTCAGAGTGTGAGACAATGGGAGTGCTACATGCCACTGCTGCTCTGAACATGAGATTTAAATTCTGCTGTTGCCTCTGCTTTCAAGTTCTCAGACATAATAGTACTATTATATTATCTTACCTTTTTGAAGTGTTTTTCCATTCAAAAGTTCCTGAGCCATTTAAACTTTGAATCAGCTTGTTATTTCCCTACAGTGAGTTTTCAGAGAAATCTTCGTACTACACTTCCCCTCTGTGTGTCCCCCCTCTCCAATCTTCCCTACCAGGTGTCATGCCAGGTCTGCCTCATTGGTGTGGAATTTTAAAATGCAACACAACCTCTTGTGTTTCACACACTGGGTTAAAAAAAAAGAGGGCTTCTCTTTCCAGTTCCCAAAGAGAAGATGATCTCATCCGTGCCCCTCTTTGTAGTGTGCTGTTCAATCCTGGATACTAGGAGAAATTTGGGAGCAAATCGAAGCACTACAGGAAATCATATTGGCGATGTACCCAAAATGACCCTCGCTTCAGTATCCAGCTATCTAGCCTGCTGTTATGCAGCTTTCTCCCTGCTTGTATGCCCAGTTTCCCTTCCAGAAAGAAACAGGACAGACACAGGGCTGATACTCATCACCTTTTTTCTCCCTACGTATAGGTACAACACTGTCAAGGTTAAAGGTGTATAAGCAGCTATCTAACAAGGCTGCTTATAAGTATTTTGCATCTTATCCTGCCCCAAGCCCTTTCAGTGATCAGCAGGACTGGTCAGTGATGAAACTCACAGCTAACCAAAGGATGATTTGATCTACCCCAGCTGATGCTGAACACTTCTTGTCTCTGCACACATCAGAGCACTGCACTACTACACACAGTGCTACTAGACTGCAAATGCACCCCAGAACTGACCTCCAGTTCATAGTTTCTAAGTACTGAAGAAGCAAAACAGTTGTCCCCCATGTTTCCTTAATTGAGGTGATTGTTAATGAAGTCTTTTTCTTCATCTTTGCTGGGTGGGGCAGTTCAGATGGCAGGAAATACTGGTTTGTCAACCTCGTGGTTAAATATGTGTTTAGAAGACGTTGTAAAGATACATTAGATAAAATATACTCTATCATCAAGCATTCATAGCACAGTTTCAAAAGCTAAACTAAGGATGAGAGGGAAGGATTGATTTAAGTAAATTTTTATAAAATTCATGCAGAAAGTAAAATATCCCAACCACAGAGTTAAAGATTCTGCAGTCCAACACCAGAGGACATAACTTCTATTTAGTTGTATGTAGCATAATTACCATGGTATGCCCATGATGTGCAGGGTGAAGCAGGCATATTAAAGATACATTCATAATTAGATCTGAAGTACTTGGCTAATTAACAAAATGGATAGACAAAATCTGTATTTCATTAGGGTGAGATGTATCAGTTTCCTCCTGTGCTTCTACATGTTAGATATATTATACTGCAGTGAGCTATTTCCAGTGCATTGTGTTGGGATGTTGTGATGAGTCACATGCCAAGCAACAAGACAAAATAATTTATGATCAACTAGACTGGAAATATCAGTTGGGGGATTCTCTGTATTTAATGGTTCACTGTATGAGTTCATCACATTGCTCTCAGGCTTTCAAGGTGGTGTTGCTATTGATATTATTTAGACAGTCTTCCTTCTTGCTCTCAGAAAATGAAATAAAAGTCCCCAAATGTATGTGCATACCTGATAGAGTAATTTCCTGTCACATCAGATGCCTTATATATTATAAGTCTTATAAAACCATCTTATACAGCTCATTAGTCAACTAGTAGTTTGGTGCATATACAACCCAACGAAAGGTGAGCAGGTATATGCAGAAAAATAGACAGAAAGGTAAAGAAGCGTTCATTCTCAAAGTCTCTGTTTATATTATAAAGTTGGAAGTGTAAAGAAGCAAAATGCACATGAATTGAAGAATCACAAAAGCATGAATCAATTTAGAAGAGCAATATGACTTTGTTCCTATCCCTACTGTCCTCTAAAAGCATTTTAAAAACCAAATCCAATGTTTTCCTGTAGCCAACCCTGCATATGGAAGAAAAAGAAAATTTTCTTGTTATTATACCTTGGATTATATCTATCAGATGCTTTTATGTGTGTGTGTGTGTGTGTGTGTGTGTATGCCTGTGTATTTTTAATATTTATATTCATATATACATATATGATGTTGTCTTTCTGATTGCAGATGTTCTCTCTGCTTCTTGCTATATGGTAGTTTTGCTTGTATTCTTGTCTTCCAGTAAAAACAGCACTGAATCTCTATGTCTAACCAGTGAACTCCATCTATTTTTTAAACTGGTCTTTCCTGAAACCTGCTATCATTAATGTTAGGAAAAAGGAAATCGAATCTGTTTAACTACAGTAAAAGACAAATGAACATCTTAAACACCCATGTGTCATGTCCCGCCCCCCCCCCCAACTCTAACATTGACAGCATCAATTTTATTATTAACATCACTGGCACCAGAGTGTTACTGAATGCTTGCTTTCTGCACAGGTAACTTATATGTTGGTTTGTCATATTCACAAACTAAATAATACCCAGAATTTCTCAACTGTGGGTATTATTTTATTTATTTAATCTTTGAAAAGAATACATGGATCTGTGTACATTTTCAGAAGACCCTGTTCCTTCCATCCTGAATGATCTATAATGATGTTCCTAGTGTTAAGGATAACATAAACCAAGAGCTAACTATGAAGCAAAACCTAAAATAACTGCAGTTAAAGTACTTGATAGAATCTTTACTGTTTGGGTATAGCACTAATCCAAAACGAGGTGGTAAAACCATTTATCTCTATTTCTACAAAGATCACTTGATAAATTCAGTAGAAACGTAAACAGAGTGTGTGTTTAACTGTGAATAGTTAGTTATACACTGCCTTTCAGCAGTCCAGAAACACTTATTGTTATCAACGTTATGGCTGTTTCTATTCATAAATACTTTATTTAAAATGAATTTTGCATAATTTGTATTGCCGTATCCTGTGAGCAAGTACTAAATCTTGTCTTAGTAGTCTGCATGTATGGTGCTGCTTTCTCCAAGATTTCAGCCCTTAAAGTGCTATAAATTTGTTCATTGCTAATCTATGCCTCACATTTTCTTCATCATGAGTTTTACAGACTTATTTTTGAAAAGCAGCTTCATAGGTTTAGAAACAATGTAATTTCAGGCCCCAGTGCATAAACACAGTCCATCTGATGTTTGGCAACTTTTAATAATCTGGCATACTGAAATGATAATTTTGGCTGAATATCTAGAAAATGAGACCAGGGTTCAGATATTTAAAGGCAGTTAGTAGTCTAACTTCCTATGAAACCAATATTTTTCTATTGCAATGTTGTTGCTGTTGAAAGCATTTATAAAAATGCTATAATTGCTCAAATAATATGATCAATGCATATTGGGTCATTTTGGATACTGCTGCAAAGTGAACTGAACTTAAAGTAAGTGATAACAACTGCTCTTGTCTGTCCAACAGTCAAAATGAGGGAAGTATTGCCACACTCCTACAAGTTTGAAGAACGGCATTCTGATTTGTAGGACCTTTGTCATTATTATTTTTAGTCTTCCACACAGGTACTTAAGCTCAGATGGTATCTGAAATGCTTGCAAATCTTCAGCTGAAGAATTCCAGTATTAGCTTGTAGGAGGTATATGTAACACTAATGTTAGTTATTAAAATGACATCTGCAGAGAAAACATGCAAAAGCAGCTGTCATTTGATTTGGGCCATTCTAGATTACTAAAACCCATCAGGCTGCTTGAATAACTAATAAAAAAACAGCTGATTCACTTACTATATTAGTTGCTAAAGTGCATCTGGGGATTTGGATTTGCAGACAGAATATCCCTTCAAGACTCAAGAGAAAAGATGCCATGGAGGCCAATTAACCTAGGAATAGCTGTTAATCCCTTTCAGGTCGTGTAGAGGAACAAGTATACATAAATACATGGGACAAAAGCACTTTTGATTTCACTAAGCTGCTTTTTAAAATAGTTCTTAGACAGTCATACTAATAACATTGTAGCACTTTGCATTTTCTTAGTGCTATACAAACAGCTAATTAGGTCTCAGAGTAGGTTATTGTTCTCCAAATCTTACAGGCAGGAAAACTGAGGCACAGAGCTGGGACGTATCCAGGGCCAAACACAGTGCCAATAACCAAGTCAGGATTACAGTTCTGAAATAGCTACAGTCAATTCCCCAGCTTGTATCACGTTATGTGGAGAGTACAAATTTTCAAGATCATGTTGCATTTAATCTGAAAGCTAGTTATTGACCCAGATGGACTCACCTGAGGTGCTAAACATCCAGGCCCTGATCCAAGGCAGCATTTAAGCACCTATACTAATTAAATAAATAAACAAATAAACAAACAATAGTTTTTCAAGTATTTTAAATCAGTCTCAAACAAATAAACCTGAGATTTTTTTTCTTGTTGTTGTCACCCAAGCAGGATCGGTAGCCTTGGTTGCAATCTTTTACTGTGAGTAGCTCTTTTGCAGTTGTGATGGTCACTCGTCTCTGCTGACCAACATGAAGACAGTGAGTAAAGTCAGAAAACTGCCTATCAGTTTTCCTATTCTATTTTTCATGGGCTAGATATTCCATACTGCCATGCAGCCAGGCAGGCCATGATAAAAAGCATCTTATACCACCATAGTCTCTGGAGAGGTGTCAGAACTGAGACCTTAGTCATATCAGCATGCTGCTTGCCCACATATTTTATAATTTCTTGCCTACATTTTATCTTTGATATAGCTAAGCTACTGCATAGAAAAATTAAACATTTATTTGTCAAAGAAATACTAATTCAAGGAACACATATAACTTATGTTATAGAGCATGTGATCATCTCCTGATCTTGCATAATCCAGCCATTAACATTGCTAAATTCAGAAATTCAAAATCTGGAGTTAACCCATCCCAAATCAGGAGGGTTATATATTACCTAATTATAGGTATCTAATATTTTGAGCTCTAATTTTGAGCTAATTACTCTAGGCCTCATTTGTGGGAAAAAGAAGGTACAGAGAAAAAGGTGGTATAGAGATAATTAACCTCCCCTATTTTTCAATGAGATTAATCACTCCCTCCATTGACATTAAAAAGATAATTTTTTAAACAGCTTAAATTTTGATAACCACCTTTTAAAATCCTGAGTTAGACCAGATGGTTCCATCTCGGGTGAGCTTGAAAAGAAGCAAACAAAAATACATTTGAGAATTATTTTTCTTTGTCTTCTGACGCAAGTGTCATGAACAAAGATGCTTAAAAGTGAATCATATGGTGATAAAGGCAAACTCTGTTGCACACTAATGGTGTCAGAATTTAGGACTGTGAGAAATGAAATAAATTTCAGAAAAATTAAAATAAAAGTCAGAAGCATTAACCTTACTTGTTCCTTTATTTATTTTTAAATAATTTTTAGTGAGGAAATATCATAATTTACAAAGTGAATTCTTTTTTAGACTGAAGGGTCCAATTCTGAATATTTCCAAAAAGTTCAAGGACAAAGACAGACAGAGCGAAAACTTCACCTGAATTCACTACCTTATTTCAAATTAATACTTTGCAGATAAACTAAGCCTGGCTGAAAAGAGTATATTGATTTTTATTTTTTTTTAATGAGTATGTGGTTTTTTGCTAGATAACTCTCCTTGTGGCATCTACCTTTCTTAATTCAAGCAAAAGTTAACAGAAATTTTCTCTTACACTCTCACTGTTTCCCCAAAAGTTTTTTTTCTGAAGCTTTTTGGCTCTTTGTCGAAAACCACAAGATTTCCTACTTATATTTTTAATGGCAGAAACTATTTTCTAAGTTTAGGAAAGTGTAAAAATATGGCTAGAGTTCTGAGACACAATTGTATTACAAACCATACATGGTAACAGTTTTTTTTTTTCATAAAAGGTACCAGACATACAAATACAAACTACTACTACCATTCCGAAGGACTTATGGCATGGTTGGCACCTAGCTGTAGTAGAAAAAACTTAGAGTAAGAGGGTAATTTTAAACTGCCTTCTCTTGAAGCAATACGTACAATTTGTATGTACAAGAAATATGTAATTAAGTGTCTAACTGATCATGCAAATTTGTTTAAACAATCAGAAACATGTTCCTTGACTTTCATAATGCTGCTGCTTGCACCCTTTGAAAGTAGATTTTTTTCTTTCATAATGAAACTCCAGTGCTGAACTGAAGAAATCTCTCTTTGCAGAGTACCTGTTGTAATTAATTTATGAATTTATTTATACCACTAAAACAGCAGATAAAACATGAAATGGAATATTCCTGGTTACTTCACTTTAGATTCAAATCTCTATGATGTATACTTACTCTGCTGTATTTAAAATATATATATATGTACACACATATATTGTATAATCCAATATTTCCTCCAACAACAGATTCAAAGTTAAATCCAAGAGGTATGCAATGAGTATTTTGTCATGCAGAGAAATAACAGAATATTATACTTGTGTTTACTTTATTTTCTGTGTTTGCTTAAAAATGCAGCTGCCTCAGAAGTTATTATAATCAAGGATCACCAACTCCATAGGCAGGATCTGTCTTCTACAGCTATAGAACTCCTATAAGTCTCTTGCAACATGACTTTCTAATCTATAATAGGGTTTGGCCTTTTTTTCATTTTCACACAAAAAAATTCTTGTTACAATTTTTTTTTCCTCCCCAATGGCAGTCTAATGGAGAAGGAATACTAAATCTCATTGGAAAACACCGGACCCTGGATAACAATTACATTGAGACAAATAAATAAAATGTGCAGTCAGCAACAAGAATAAGAGATCCAAAGTACACATCTCTGGCTTGTGTACACCAATCAGCCCAGAATAAACCAATGATTCTTTTTAATCCCACTTTATATGATATATTTAACTTTAGATACTGGGATTCTATTTATGGGACTCTGTTGATAACGTATATTATAATGACCAGTATTTTCTTGCTAGTTCGCTCCCCCTATCCCAGTCTAAACTCAGATTTCGTATTTTTAAATTGGTTTCTCTTATTTTCAAAAAGCCAGGGATCAGTTTATACAGATTCTAATTTTACCAGAAGTTTTATTGAAAATCAAATACCCTGGGTTTTTCCTTCTCCATAATACTATTTCAAATAGATATGCTAATTCCTTCAATCCATTCAGTAGTCTCAGCATTGAATTGAAGCTTATTGAGAATGTAGTGTTGAAGCAAATGCACTATATTAAATCAACTTTCATAACAAACAGAGAAACATTCTTTCAGTATGTTAAGCTTAGCCAGTGAAAATATATGCACAGAATTTTTAAATGCTATTAAATAACGAGCTGAGGTAGAACTACCTCTACTGCGGTAGAATGATTTCATCATGTCCTAAAAAATAGAAATAATGATTTAATATCTAATTTCTTCCCTCAATTGTAACCACTGTAACCCCACTGGCTTCAACTTATGATTTCCATAGAATTTACATTTGAATAGAGGTGTATTCCTAAGGGCCAGTTATGCTATTCTTACATATTAGCTTCTTTCCTACTTCAGCCCAGCAAAGCCACTTATGGAATAAGATATCACACCTGTTCCCATGTTGAGGATGCAAGCTCTTCATGATTTCAGGCTCACTTGTTTATTGGTAGAATTGGTGTTCTTTCTTTGGGGTTTTGTTTTGGTTTGCAGCAAGCTGCCTGTGCAGCTGAAAAGACCAATTCAGATCTGGAATTTTTTGTTGGCTTTTTGACTCTGTTTCTGTGAGAAATACCTGTCTCCATTCCCACTTAAATGTATTAATAAGATTACTACCTTGTATTCACAGAATCACAGAATCACAGAATCACTAAGGTTGGAAAAGACCTGTAAGATCATCAAGTCCAACCTTAAAAAAAAAAAAAAAAAAAAAAAAAAAAAACACCACAAAAAAACAAACCACAACACACCAAAAACCAACCCACCCAACACCACACAGCACCATGCCCATCAAGCCACATCCCACAATGCCACATCCACACGCTCCTTGAATACCTCCAGGGAGGGTGACTCTACCACCTCCCTGGGCAGCCTGTTCCAATGTTTCACTACTCTCTCAGTAAAGAACTTTTTCCTAATATCTAGCCTGAACCTCCCCTGGTGCAGCTTGAGGCCATTTCCTCTAGTCCTGTCACTAGTCACTTGGGAGAAGAGACCAACACCCACCTCTCTGCAACCTCCTTTCAGGTAGTTGTAGAGAGCGATAAGGTCTCCCCTCAGCCTCCTCTTCTCCAGGCTGAACAACCCCAGCTCCCTCAGCCGCTCCTCATAAGACTTGTGTTCCAGACCCCTCACCAGCTTCGTCGCCCTTCTCTGGACACGCTCCAGCACCTCAATGTCCTTCTTGTAGTGAGGGGCCCAAAACTGAACACAGGATTCGAGGTGCGGCCTCACCAGAGCCGAGTACAGGGGCATGATCACCTCCCTGCTCCTGCTGGCCACACCATTTCTGATACAAGCCAGGATGCCGTTGGCCTTCTTGGCCACCTGGGCACACTGCTGGCTCATCTTCAGCCGGCTGTTAATCAACATCCCCAGGTCCTTTTCTGCGGGAGAGCTTTCCAGCCACTCGTCCCCAAGCCTGTAGCGTTGTCTGGGGTTATTGTGGCCAAAGTGTAGAACCTGGCACTTGGCCTTATTGAACTTCATCCGGTTGGCCTCAGCCCATCGATCCCACCTGTCCAGATCCCTCTGCAGAGCCTTCCTACCCTCAAGCAGATCAACACTCCCTCCCAACTTGGTGTCGTCTGCAAACTTGCTGAGGGTGCACTCTATCCCCTCATCCAGGTCATCAATAAAGACATTAAACAAGACTGGTCCCAAAACTGAGCCCTGGGGAACTCTGCTTGTGACCGGCCGCCAGCTGGATTTCACCCCATTCACCACAACTCTCCGGGCTCGGCCATCCAGCCAGTTTTTTACCCAGCGAAGAGTGTCTAAACCACGGGCCGCCAGCTTCTCCAGGAGAATACTGTGGGGAACAGTGTCAAAGGCTTTGCTGAAGTCCAGGTAGACAACCTACACATCCTTACATACTAAATGATTGAGGGGGTGGAAGGAAAAGTAGGATGCCTATCTATAACTGTAAAAATTTGTTTTCAGGCACTTTCTCTACATCTTTGTCACTTCTATAAAAAGCAAACTCTTCCTCTTTTCTTATACACATTGCAGCAGAATAACAATCAAAGAGAGTAAGATAAAATTGATAGCAAGTGCCCATTGGAAGGACAAAATTTATTCCCGTGGACTTGGCTCATCTCTTATTTGAGTGCATATCTATGGCCACAACTTTTTTCTAGGTCCTGTCAGAAGATGCATATAATTTTTTTACTGGAATCAGTTCTGTCACGTGTATCTATTTCTCCTTTTCCTTCCCAACCACTAGGATTTCAGTATTTCTGACACCAGGTCTCATTTAGAAACTTTGCCTCTTCTTTGTTGAGCCATTAATTTCTTTTGTACTTTCATAAATAGTCTAGAAGTTGTAGTTGAAGCTTTATTTCCTATTATTAAGTTTATTGTGTGGAGGGTTTATTACATTTTTCATCTCAGGATGTAAAGTTACTATTGATTTGTCTAGAAATCTTCCTCCTGGCAAATTTTGGGGGATTTTTCAAAAAGGAAAGATTGCCAAGGAAGCCCAGCTATCTAAAGTTTCTGACTTTTAAAGATTCCTCTCTTTTGAATGAGGAGGCAATGTCTGCAGAGATTCTAAATAGAAGTTTCCTTGCTACTCTAAAGCTTTCTTCAGATTATTGTTGAATACTGAAAAGAAGGAAGGGGAGAAGGAATAAAGGAAACACTTATCCTTTTTCTGAAATGTCTCACACAGTGTAAGGTAGTGTCTCCTACATAAATTTTGACAGTGTCCTTTTATTTGCCTCAAAGTCTAATTTAACACATCTAATCTAGAGCATTGTCAGGCAAGTAATGTATGTTTTCAGGCAGATCACAGAAGGCATCAAGCCGGTTGCCAATTGTGGAGAAGTCTTCCTTCAGCTGGAAATTGCCTGGGGGAGATATGACTAAATATTCTCACCAGGAAAGAATTATACTGAACTTAAAAACTCACTATCCACATTTCAGAGCAATCTGACAGGGAGGATGCTTCCCTTCCTAACCTCAAATCTTGCAGTCTGCCAGGCTCTGAGCTGTGAGTAACAGTTACCACCAAAGCATTTAGAAAAAGTGTTTTCCATCACATCCCAGATCTGCCCCAGTCATTGTCTCATCTCTATTGTTTCAGAAGGAAGAGCTTTCAGGGGTCCAGGAAAGGGAAGATAATCAAAACAGAACGAGGACATATCCATCTAGTTGTGTTTTAGGGAAAGTATTGCTGAATTTGGGTGGCTGAAATGCTGAGGCGTGAGATCTGATCAGTGTCATTATCCCAGCACAGATCTGCACATCCTGTGAAGATGTTTGTGTTAGTGCTGGCATGAAGAGAGGAGATGAACACAGGGGCCCAAAAAAATTCACACAAGCAAAAAGTAAACCATCATGTTTAAAATACTGCTTGCAGGGGCTGTTTAATAGCTCCAGAAGGATCAGACTGAAGAACTTATTTAAAGGAAATATTGCATCTTTAAAAAAATAAAAATTTTCCAAATGATGTTTAGTTCACCGTTACTCTAGGTGTGTTGTTTTAGTATATCTCTTTAAAATACATGTACAGAGATTTCACCTAAAGTTTTTGGAATACTTGTGGCTATTAAATATGTGAATCAAAGCAGATTTATTATAGAATAATTAACCAGAAATTAAAGACCAGTTAAACTGGGAGGTTCTGGAAAAATACCACAACAATTATCTCATGAGAAAAAATGCTGTCTTACTGTGTCAAACAGAATCAAGAAGAAAATAATATTTTAAGTAAAATATGTATAGCATTAAAGAAAAGTGTACAGCTTCACATAAGAATCAACCATTGTTGCAAATTCTTTAGCAGGTCATTACTGCAATTCCCAGTATTCAGGAAGTGGCTAAAAAGTGGAATTTAGAGAGACCAAAAGTGCAGCTAAACCATAAAGGCCATGCAATTGAGAAAACCTGGAAGCTGACCTAAAACTGTTGCAAATCGATTGTCCTCCAGAGCCAAAGGGGAACAAGAGAAGAATATTTGTCATGTCTCAGAAATATTTCTCAGGGCTAATCAAGAAGTTAGTCCTTTACATGAGGCTACATATAACAGTAAAGCCCAATCCCTAAGCATGGGTATTGTACTGCGTTAACTACAAAGGAGAACAAACACATAAATAGTTCAGAAGGAAGACTAGATTTTTGTTTCACAGAATCGCAGAGTCACAGACTGGCTGAGGTTGGAAGGGACCTCTGGAGGTCAACCGGTCCAACCTCCACGCTCAAGAAAGCCATCTAGACCCAGTTGCCCAGGACGATGTCCAGACGGCTTTTGAATATCTCCAAGGTGGGAGATTCAGCTGCTTCTCTGGGCAACCCATGCCAGTACTAGGTCACCCTCACAGTGAAAAGGTGCTTCCTGATGTTCAGAGGGAACTTCCTCTATTCCAGTTTGTGCCCACTGTCTCTGGTCCTGTCAGTGGGCACCACTGAAAAGAGCCTGGCTCTATCTTCTTTGCACCTTCCCTGCAGAAATTTTTTATACATTGATAAGATCCCCCTGAGCCTTCTCCTCTCCAGACTGAACAGTCCCAACTCTCTCAGCCTTTCCTCATAGGAGAGATGCTCCAGTCCTTCAGTCATCTTCGTGGCCCTTCACTGGAATCTCTCCAGTATGTCCATGTCTCTCTTGTACTGGGGAACCCAGAACTGGACACAGTACTCCAGATGTGGCTTCACCAGTGCTGAGTGAGTCATTCCGTAAGTTGCGACATATTTTTATTGAGTATTTTGAACACATTAAGTCCTTTTTCAACATCTTTAGCTGAATATAGGTGTTTATTTTCCTGAGTGTGCAATATGAAATGTTTGCTAAATGCTCTTCAATTAATTATTGAGTTTTGTGCATCTGTTTTTTAAAATCTATACCAATAATGTTGTATTGTGTTTCAACTGAGCTTACAGACTAGTTTTTTTGCTTGTGTTTGTAAGGTTTTGTATTTTTTTTGGTTTTGGTTTGGTTTTTTTTTTGGAGGGTGTATTTTTTTTTTGTTTGGTTTTTTAATTAACAAATACACCTGGAAATGAGACACAATAGTGGTGCTGAATACTTTGAAAAAGGTGGCTCATTCTCAGCTGGTTTCATGGAAACTCATCTCTTTTGAGAAAATGACTCTGATGTCCCCAAAGCAAAGTGATTAGCAGGCTTGGGTAGCTAAATGTATCACAGAATCACAGACTCATTAAGGTTGGAAAAAACCTGTAAGATCATCAAGTCCAACCATCAACCCAACACCACCATGCCCACTAAATCATGTTCCAAAGCGCCACATCCACACGTTCCTTGAACACCTCCAGTGATGGTGACTCCATCACCTCCCTGGGCAGCCTGTTCCAGTGCTTCACCACTCTCTCAGGAAAGAAATTTTTCCTAATATCCAGCTTAAAACTCCCCAGCGCAACTTGAGGCCATTTCCTCTTGTCCTGTCGCTAGTCACTTGGGAGAAGAGACCAACACCCACCTCTCTGCAACCCCCTTTCAGGTAACTGTAGAGAGCGATAAGGTCTCCCCTCAGCCTCCTCTTCTCCAGACTGAACAATCCCAGTTCCCTCAGCCGCTCCTCATAAGACGTGTGCTCCAGACCCCTCACCAGCTTCGTCGCCCTTCTCTGGACATGCTCCAGCACCTCAATGTCCTTCTTGTAGTGAGGGGCCCAAAACTGAACACAGGATTCAAGGTGCGGCCTCACCAGCGCCGAGTACAGGGGCATGATCACCTCCCTACACCTGCTGGCCACACTATTTCTGATACAGGCCAGGATGCCGTTGGCCTTCTTGGCCACCTGGGCACACTGCTGGCTCATATTCAGAGAGCTGTGAACAACACCCTCAGGTCCTTTTCTTTGGGACATCTTTCCAGCCACTCGTCCCCAAGCCTGTAGCGTTGCATGGGGTTGTTGTGGCCAAAGTGCACGACTCGGCACTTGGCCTTGTTGAACCGCATCCAATTGGCCTCGGCCCATTGCTCCAGCCTGTCCAGATCCCTCTGCAGAGCCTTCCTACCCTCAAGCAGATCAACACTCCCGCCCAACTTAGTGTCATCTGTGAACTTGCTGAGGGAGCACTCAATCCCCTCATCCAGATCATCGATAAATATATTAAACAAGACTGGTTGCAAAACCAAGCCCTGGGGCACTCCACTTGTGACCAGCCGCCAGCTGGATTTCGCTCCATTCACCACGAGTCTCTGGGCTCGGCCGTCCAGCCGGTTTTTAACCCAGCGAAGAGTGCACCTGTCTAAGCCACAAGTCGTCAGCTCCTCCAGGAGAGTACTGTGGGAGACGATGTCGAAGGCTTTGCTGAAGTCCAGGCAGACAACATCCACAGCCTTTCCCTCATCCCCTAGGTGGGTCACCTGGTCATAGAAGGAGATCAGGTTGGTCAAGCAGGACCTGCCCTTCATGATCCCGTGCTGGTTGGCCCTGATCCCTTGGCTGTCCTGCATGTGTCCCTCAAGATGAACCTCTCCATAATCTTCCCCGGCACCGAGGTCAGGCTGACAGGCCTGTAGTTCCCTGGATCCTCCTTCCGGCCCTTCTTGTAGATGGACGTCATGTCGGCAATCCTCCAGTCATCCGGGACCTGTCCTGTTAAACAGGACTGTTGATAAATGATGGGAGAGCAGCTTGGCAAGCTCCTCCGCCAGCTCCCTCAGCACCCTTGGGTGGATGCCATCAGGCCCCATAGACTTGTGGGTGTCCAGGTGGCATAGCAGGTCGTTAACTGCTTTCTCCTGGATCATGGGGAGTTTATTTTGGTCTCTGCCCCTGTCTTGCAGCCCATGGATCTGAATACTCTGAGGATACCTGGTGTGGCTATTAAAAGACTGAGGCAAAGAAGGCATTAAGTACCTCAGCCTTTTCTTCATCCTTGGTGACGATGTTCCCTCCCACATCCAGTAAAGGATGGAAATTCTCCATCCATGTAATATAGTTCATGGCAGTGACTCCCCAGATTTACCACTTAAAATCCCAGGATGGGGAGTGCAATTCTTTAAGTTGAAAAAAAAAACCAAATCAAAACCCCAAACCAAACCGAAAATAAGCAACCAACCAAATAAAACCCACCACAGTTTAGAATATTCTGGCTACCTTTTTTATCACTGGCATAGAAACTTACATTATTTCATAAAATTAATACCAACTGGATTGTAATTCCTATCTGTCTGGGTTTTTTTTTCCTTCAGACATTTTATTTATTTCAGAGAAATTTAGGAGCGGGAGGTCTGACTCCTCTACTTCATGTATAGGCTGTTTATATGTTCTTATGACACCAGTACCTGGGTAGGGAGAAGAAGCCCAATTATGTGCTCTCATCAAGGAAAAGACCATAGTTTAAGGTCAGCAGGTATTTGATCTGTTTGGCCTGCTGGGTAGTCCATCAGAAAATGCATGTAAGTTACCCAGTTGTCTTTGACTTAACAACAGTAAGGGTTGTGTATTGCACCGTCAGTCCCTGGAAAAGTGGAACGAAGCTGACTGTACTTTTCTGGTTTGGTGAAAAGACCAGAGAAGCGAAGATACTGTGGCAGAATAATCAAAAGCGATAGGCATTTAGAGACAGATCCATAGGAAACCAAGTACTACTAGCTCTTCATCTTATTTGCTTGTATTTAAATTCCAAGTTCTGTGTATCCCTCTGATAGTAACACTGTCTCCTATCCAATCGACATCAGAGATACTACAGAAAATCTTCTGGTTTATTTATATTCACAAAGATACTGATATGACAATAGCTAATATGCTGAGGGGAAATACGCTTGAACATGTTTGCTGTGCAAACTATGTTGAGACTGTAAACCATGAGGCTATTTACTATCATTCAATAATTATCACTAAGATTTAATGAAAATCAATACTGCTTTGAAGCAATGAAAAAAATCATCATGTTCCAGTTCTGCACTTCACTTCATTATGAGCAACTGACATCGATACAAATTTTAAAAGCAAATTTAAAAAAAAAAATAAATCTGTCTTTAATATGCATAAAAGGGGACCATTTCATTTCCATAATTTCTGTTGCCTGTCATTATTATCAGTGTTTCTTCTATGTATAAGTAGCTATCTTTGGTGTTCGATTAGTGCTTTTTCTGAATATATTTGAAGTCACTGATATGTACTTAGAAGCCTTGAAAGAGCTCTCCATCACCAGAACAGGGTTTTCCTCTTAATATTTCTTCATCACTCTCATTAACACATTGCAGTTACAAGGGAAGAATAAACCCCAAAGCATTATCTAAATGCAGTTCAGCCAACATTACAGAGATCTATTCTATTACTTAATATTTTTTGCTGTACTTGCTGAGTGTTTTAGATACTGACATTTTAAGCTTTGTAGGGAGAAAAAAAAAAGAGGAAAAAGGAAGAAATTAAATTCCTTTTATATTTTGGTTAATATTAATTCTCTGCACCTAAGACATGGGTGATCAGTTTCAGCATGGGTGTTCGTTGGCCTGCCTTCAGAACACAGATACACATAGCTCACCAAAGCTTGTTTTACATATGTCTTAACTTTAATAATAACTGAAGATTTTGCAAAATTCCAGGACATATGGTTCTCTATCACAGCAGGTTCCCACAATGTCATGTTACTAAAAAATACTTATTTCACAAATGTAAGCCAAGTGTGTAGAAGGATAATTATCTTGTCACCTTTCCATGTTAATACCAGATGAAATGATATATTTCAAAATGGAGGCATTTGTCAGTGTTTTGGGGATCCCATATGAACAGACTAATTTTGCAAAGCTGAAACAACGATCTAGACATGCTTTCTCTATGTTTTGTGCGGTGTATGTGGCTGTGCTTTATGGTATTCCCACCACAAACCCTATGCCAAGTCCTGAGCTCATTCAGAGTAGACAATGTAGTCCTGCACTGACAGGAAGATTGTTGCCTCATTAGTCTGCAGTCCCACATAAACTTGCACACACATTAACCAGAAGACTCAGCAGGCAACTCCAGTGAAACCACTGAAGTTGTTCGCAGAGCATAAAGATAAACAGATGGGTGAATATTTATAAAACTGGGATCTTAGAAGTTATGCCATTTTTGGGTAACGTGACAAGGTGATATCCTTTCCGTTCAGTCGCACGGAGGAAGTGTCAAAGACTGTGTGCTTTATGCAACATTGACTGATTATGATTTTATAGTATGTTTGTTATTCTTTAAAAACATAGGGATAGCATGGAGATGAATCAAAGCTGAATTTGTACGTTAAAAAGAAAAGCACTCATTAGCAGAAAGACTGCTGTCTATGTTCCCTGCCAACTTCCAGCTCTCTATCCACCTAGGAGGTTTCACCTGAAGTCTGCACTTGGTGTTACCAATATGTACTTAATGCTTTAGGGAGCAGAAGAAATGTTTTTTGGAGTTGATAAAAGAGGAAATAACTGTGGATGAGACTGAATTATTGGTAGGATTATTCAGGAACAAGCAGAACTAATGAATTTGTTCCAACTGGGGTTTCCAGGCTACAGAAGAAAGTGGAGGGAATTGATCCCTATCAGATAGCATGCTGGAAGAATTATCAAGAGAATTTGTCAGGAGACAATATGTTAGCAAATGAAAAAATATAAAAATATAATATATGTCCAAGTGTCCTTGTATAATCTCTGACAACTTCTAAATAACACAGGGGAATAGATTTCCTTATACTTCAGAATTCAAAACAGTTGTTGAATTCTGTTTGTTATTAGGCTTTTTTCTTGACCAAGGCAAAGAACTCATATAAGCTTCTAGAAAGAGGCAAGACAGATTAATGTCACAAATGTTATCCAATATAGTGGTACCACTAACAATATTAGTGCATGACAATATCTTGTGCCAGGAAATAAACAGCATCATGTGTGGAGAAATTACTTTAAAACCAAGCTGCATTACATTGTCTCTAAGAGGGGGGAGGGTTAGGAGACAAAAAAGCTATAACTCATTCTTTTTTCAGTGTGAATTTTAATCTGACCAGACTTCTCCAGAGTTTTTGAAACATTAAGTGAACTAAAAATTACTTCTTCCCCTTCCTTGCACATAGCCACTAGTCAGTCCTACTGCCAATGCGTGGGAACCTGTACAAAATACACAAATTTTAATTGAAAAATTTGATTTGTCAAAGTTAAAACAATTCAGGACTGAAAGAATAGATTACATTGTGTTGCCTCAAATTGTTTGGAAAATGGCTGAATGAAATATTCTAAGTTGCTGCTTAGAAATGTTTTTTTCATTTAATTATCAGAACAGTTTCTTTTAATGTTGAAATCCAAAGACATTCTGAAAAAAGTTGACTTAATCCCACTAAAGATCTGTTTGGGTTCAGTTTCTTTCATATTTTGGCTCCTTTTTTCTACTTTTGGTTAAGAACAGCAAAGAATTTAAATCTCCAAATAACTCAACAGATCAGAAGCATTAATTCCTGCCCAGCTCTACCCACTCCAGCCTATACTTTATTTAGCTCTGTGGTACAGATATAAGCACGAATTTGTTGCAAAAAATTCCTGGAGCAATCACATGTCAGACAAAACAAAACCCCAACATTTACTCTCAGCTGGTGAAAACCAACTTATCTCCTTGTATTTGTGAGGAACTGTACTGATACAGCTGAAGATACAGCCAAATACGTTTCATGTGATTGGTGTTTAAATTCCCTGAGCTGCAGTTATGTTCCTGAATTCAGAATTTGCCCCAAAGTACATGGTATTCCCTGTGTGGTTTTCTACAAAGTTTGTTATTCACAACTTGTACAATAGCATAGTATGTGTCATATTATCCAATGTTTGGGATCTAACCCACATCACACAGGAAAGTGAATCTCCCTGCTAAGAAATACCCTAGCTCTCAGAGGTGCATGTCGTCTTTCTTCTTCACTTCAAAAGCAAATAATGAGGTGGGCAAAAAGGCTGAGTGTTTCAGAGGCCATACATTCATCTACATATTGAAGGGAGATCAGCTTAGTACCCATTTTCTTAGGTTGTTCACTACAAAGTGAAATCCTGACATGCAAATTGAATTCTGACTCAGGAAAGCACCTCTTATTAGGTAAGCTCTGAAACCAGAGATTTTTTTTTTTTTTTTTTTTTTTTTTGTCAGGGGCTGGGAGAGACAGGTTACTGTTTAATTTTAGGCACAATTTAGCACTAAGAAAGTTCAGCGTGTTCCTAACACAGGGAACCTCCCGTATGAAAACAGAAATGAAAACCAACATAACAATAAGAAACACTGAAATGGACCATCCTATTGGTAGCCATCAGGTGCACCACCCTCATCTGGTGATCTGAAGAATTCAGGTGAACTCAAGCTAACCTACAAAAACATCTCCATGAGCCCCAGATTACAGGAAAGAAAGGTTGTGCGGGGAAGCCTCCCGTAATACTTCCATTATCCAAAACATATGTGACTCTTGTTTTAACACCTTTTTAAAACAATACCCCTTTTACGTGTCACGCTCAATAAAACACTTGTTCTCCAAAACTCAGAATGTATTAGAGAAATAAGGAGAAATAAAAGCCACACTTTTTATCATTACATTTTTATTGAAATTTAAACACCCAAGTGAAAGAGATTTACATAAAAGAATTTGACCTACACGATATACCATACATGACTGAAAATTGCTTTGCCGTTCTTCATAAAGTCTCAGCTTGACTGGCAGATAGAATGTAAAAGCAATATGTGAGCTCTGCTTTCATTTAAATTTGCGCTCTCATGTGTCAAGTAGTATTATATATTTTTGTTTAATATTTTACAACAGCAAGGACATTCGTTCAGTATCCTTCTAAAGAATAACCCAACATATGCCAAAACAGACAGAATTTTGGATTCTTTACTTAACCCTTATATAGTCATGCTTTCAGAGACTTAAAATGTACGCGGAAGTCAATGGGGATACTTTTGCTGAAAGTCATGGGGATCTGGATAATAATTTTGAACAGGGTTTTATTGATTTAAGGAAACTTTTAAAGCATCTGTAGACTTCAAAGGAGTCGGGCATCTAATTTTCCTAAATAAAATTTGGAAACCCATTTTTCCTGACACAGAGGTCCAAGTCATAAAAGCTATTATACTTGTTTCATACCAAAAGTATGATCAATGGGATTTCATCCCATATTTATCCCCCTATTGCTTTCAGTGTGATAAACAGATAATAAGTAAAAATTTCAAATTTCCTTCAAATTGGGAACATAATGTTTTTTTAAAAATAAAATAGATCATTTCCTTCAAAACATCAATTCACAAAAATCCCTCTTAAGTTAGATTTTTTCTGTAAATGATAAAATTAGAAAGATGTGTCATTTCCAAAGTTTGTCTGAAAAATATCAAGGCTAACAAAAATTTCAGTCCACTTTCTACATGTAATAAAGGTGATTGCCAGAAGAAAGCTGAACTAAGCTACAAATCTTTCCCTACGCTGTTCCAAGACTTCCAAGTAAATAACAGGATGAAAATGCAGCAAGGAATGACCCAACAAGCTGATATGTGTTCAAACTTCTCATAGATCTGGATATATGCAGAAGCTGGCATGCCAGGTAAAACCAGAATAAAATAAGAAGTATCTTGAAGGTGGTTGCAATGAATGAAGTACAACATAAAGCTTCCCTCGGTACCACAGACAACCATAAAAGAATCCATAATTATGCAGGAATTGTGCAGAAACCCTTACATCTTTGATGTTTTACTCAACAAAATTTATTTGGTGTGACAATAAGCATATTGAGTAAGTGGGCTAGCTTTTTTATTCATTTCTGGGTAACAGTTTCATAAGTTGGCTATTGACAAAAGTGAAGACGTCCTTCTGAAAGGTAGCCTCTGTCAGTCATCAAAACCAAAAACTATTCCTAAAAGTGGGGGAGAGACATTTGTATTGGAATAGTGGTGAGTGAATATCCTCCAATAAGAGCAACAATAAAAAATCTTACTAACCTGGGTGAAACAGAAAAAAGGAAACTAGGAGAAATCTGATGTAATGAAGTTACCCCAGGGGAAAAAAAGAATAGTTCTGTAAGAGAAGCAGGGATGAGCCACGAAAGTACTAATAATCATTTCTATGGACAGTGCTGGAGAATGTGAAGATAGGGCCAAACAAACGGTACAAGAGCGAGCAGGCAGGACAGAGACCTACTTGTAAGTTGCCAAGCTTCATCAGTAATGAAGCTGCTTGGAGGTGAAGCAGGAACAGAGGGGAGCAGAACTTGCTGCAAAGAGCCTTTAAGAGTTGAGCCACTTCAAGCATAGCCTTGGAAATAAAGCTAAAAATGAACGTATCATGAGAGAGCAGAGAGAAAAAGAGGCACTGGTGGACAATAAAGAAAAAGAAGCACAGAAAAATATGTAGCATTTTCTGAAATATCAGCGTTGAATCATTATGTTTTGATTGGTGTGTTTCTATTGAAACTGTAAATATTTTAAATTATAAAGTTTTGCATTTTAAAACTGATGAAATAATATACATATAAAAACAATGTACACTAGTAAACTGCAAAAATTATAATACATGAAGAAATAAAGTCTAAATGTTTTAAAAATATAACATCACAATAAAAATGCACACATGTATGAATATGAAATAATAATCCCAAACTGTAAAAATTATATACTTGAAAATATTACTAAAAATTGGAATGTTATTTTTTTTAACATTTTCGCATCCAATTTTACTGTGAAATTGCCTTATTTGACCAAATATTGTAATATGAGTAAGACTACATTTTTTAATAGAAAATTGTTTCATTGTATATTTGCAATCCCATTAATAATGTCTTTTCTTAAAGTGGTGTTCACTTAGGAGGTCAAATAGGGATTTAAATACATAATCATGCGTTGTGCATCTTGGCATTTAAAGTCAAGGTTATGAGAAATCTGTTTGCTAAAAGAGTGGAGTAGCCACATCTCATGAACCCTGAAATATTTCATTTTCCTGTTATTTCAAAGTTTCAGGTTTACTGTTCATAAATGGCCCCCCACTCTACTTTGAATTGCCTGTGGGGTTTTTTTGAGCAGGGGTAACAACAATTTAGAGTCAACTATTGAAAAACAAATCCTAGCATAAGTTCTTCCATTCAGCAGTAAAAAAGCAGTCAAGAGAGCAGTCTGCTTGAGTACATCCACATAAATGTATTGATTCTTTTTCTGTAGTGCTCACCGCTACCACACTAAAGTGATGCACAAAAAGGTTAGAGTCAGCCTTCACAAGGTCCTTTCTAACTAAGTCTGAGACAGGGAAGTTTGACTGGGCTCTCTCTCTTTAATGGGTATTTCATCAGTGAATCTTGCCTTACAAATTGCCAAGTCTTTGTTTGTTCCTTTAGTCTTTATAGTCATTGTTTGGACTATCTGTGTGCATCTCTCTGTGTGAAATATTGTAGGGTATTGGGAAAGCTTGTCTTTAAAAGAAAAAAAAGTATTATGCTCAGTGGTATCATCTAGACAGTGAGTCTCTGTGTCTGCCCATCATAGCCAAACCCCTATAATCCCTGACTCTTTATATGTGTATCTCTTCTCCTAGCCTTGTTTTTTGTTAGTTGCCATGCTCCAGAGGATCAAAGCTGTCTTGATGGATCACAAATACAAAGCCGTATCTAGGTAAAAAAGTTATAAAAAGCTACATGATGCAGGTCTAACCCAATCATTAGTATGCCTCACAGGTTGTCCTGTGAGCCATAGCCCTAGAGGCTATCAGCTTGTCATGGTCTCAGCTGAAAAGCTTGGGATCAAATTGCTGAGACTTAGGCATTTAGCTTCTGAGATCCCCTGGTTTGTTTCCCAACCTGTCAGTGAATATTGTGGCCTTCACATAAAAGGAATGGATCTGAATTCGAATTACTGTGCACCCCACATGCTTGGATCTGGCTTCTTTCAATTTTGAGAAATAAGTAAATTATCGTTCCATATGTACTATAATCAGACAGAATAATACCGTATACACTTCTTGTATCTTCACTTCCCATATACCCTCATGAAATTCAGTGCATGCTTTATACCATTTCCCATCAATCCCCAGTACATTGTCCAAAAAGGTGTCTAATATTTCAGAAGATCAATAACTCAGTGAGACTGAGTTTTGCATATGCCAGAGGGGCAGTTGTTAAGGTTTGACCTTGGTGCACTGCTATGAGAAGACTGTGCGCTGCAACTGCCTGGGTTCTTCCTATGCTATTCTTGTACTTCTTTTACTATTCCTATATCATTCCTATACTTGCTATACCATTTACTGTTACTTCCTATATTATTCTTATACTATTCTTTCAGTACAGACAAATAACAAATATTAGGATCCAAATCTTATATTTTCCCTGGAGTTTGCTTGATAGTAATTTCTCAGCCATTTTGGAAGAGGTACATAATGACAAAACACCTGGAGAGATCTGCTAAAATAACTGTTATCCTTCTGAGGAATGATTGGACCTCTGCATTGTTCAATCCCCATACAAAAGGTGGGAAAGGAGATTTACCAGAGGGAATCAGGGGGTTAATTTTTCTTTTCTCTCCTCGTCCTCTCCTATTAACACCTGCTTGTTTCTTTCCATGTCACTTCTGCTGCCTGCAACCACATCACTGTGTAACTCCCTCCTTTGAGGTCAAGGACTTGTCTGCCTTGATATAAATATTAATAATTTCAGTTCTTTACAAAGAATGGTGTATACATTGGGTGAGGGATTTTTTAAAAGCCAAACTCCTTAAAAACTGATGATCTCAAGGGACAAAGCATTGTCTAGTAAAAAGAGTGGAACTGGAATAGACGACTTCTAACCTCTGCCATTGAATTCTTCTTTGACACAGAAGTAATTTAATTCCTGTGATGCAGTTTACCCACTTGTAGAATTAGTCTAATAATAATTACCTGGCTCACGGCAAGTTCCAAGACTTCATTAGTGTTTATAAAGCACTTCGTTTGTCAGGTTTGAATTCTTTGCCTCAAAACTCTGCATAGTGGGAAAGCAAACAATGAAACTGTTAATTATTACTAAGCAACTGGTCAAATAAAACAGAGTTCTTCATTAACACTGATAGCCTTTCTCTGTTTATCTCTTTGTGTATAAATGCGCTGCATTCTATCAGATCCTAAATTTCAAAAAACTATTCAAAACCTTTAACATGAGAAAGTGGAGCTGAAATTACCTCAGAGTCCTCAGTTTTGGGAGGGAGGCAGAGAAAGGATAGGTGGCAAGGAAGTTTATGTGATATAGAAAAAAGGAATGTATTCACTAAATTTGGTCACAAAAATTACTCCTCTTCTTATTCTGTTGGCCAGAACACTGGGATGATAATGTGACAATATGTTCTAATTTCATCCAAACCTTCTCTGGAGCTTTTCTTGCACTGTTTGAATTCTTTGCGGCACCTATTTGTTATTTCAGTAGGCACTCTAATCTGAACTACACTAAATATTCACAGCATGACAGCTCCTTCAGCCTTTGTGTCCACAGCTGAAATCTCTGTCTCTCAGGGAGCAAATAAGCCAAGGGTCTCCCCTGCATATATTCTCAGCTGATTCTTAAACTGAAAAATAAATTTGCACTTTAAAAGCTAGATAACATGCACTCATGTGCCTCATGACTCTCTTGTTATATAATTTTAATTAATAAAATCCTGATTAATTTCAGTTCTAGAATCAATCTGTAGTTCCAGAGGTGATATGTTATCAAGAGACATAGTGAAAACCAGGCAATTCACAAAGCAAAGCCAATGAACAAGGACAAAACCAGACGACAGACATTTTAAAAGACCTGGTTTTGTGCTCAGTTTCGCAGGAACAAATTCTGTGAAGGGATTTTGCAATAACAGATATCCTGCAAAAATACATTGAAAATACCCATTGGGATGTCTTCAGTAAGGCCAAGATTCTCCCTGCTCATTTTAGTGGCATAGCTACAATGATATATTTTATTACTGTAACTTTAATACTCAGGAGTCCAATTCTATCCCTATTTTGTTTGAACTGTGAAAGTTATTATCAGTATTTTGGGGGGATATTTTGATTTTGATTCATATTATTAAGGGATTTGGGGGAAATAAGCAAGAAATATAGTTAAATATTGATTTTCAAGAAACAGGAAGAACTAAAACAACTTTCAAAATAGCTTATACATAAAAAGGGAAGACATAATGTTCAGAACCATCCACAAATTGAAATGGCATGAATCATGCATGTCTTTCTGGAAATATGTCAATGCCACCATGCACAGGTAGAATGACCCTGTGGTCTGAAAGGATTTTTGCAGTGATTCCACTTAAGCATAGACAGTTTGACAGCTGTTCAGGTTTTTCAGAATATGTATGTAATCTCTAAGATTTTGAATTAGATAATGTCCTTACAGCAGAAAAAAACCTGCCTTGAAAATGTAGTAGTAATACAGACTTAATTCAAAGAGATGTATAATACATGCATATACAGGTAGCTATGTAGACGAAAGGCAAGTAAATCCATTCGGATCCAATACTGCTGTATCTGATTTTGGCAGGAGATTCCTGGATTTTTCCAGTGTCTCATCTGCTGCAATTTCCAGCTGTCTCTCAGTTTTGATATGTTTCCTGTAAGTAACATAACCATTTTTCAAGTCCCAACCTCACAGCTTCCTATTATACTTGCAAATAGTCAGCTAAAGTACATCTGTTCTTTACACAGAAATATGGGTTTACCTCTTTTTTTCTCCATGGCATTGACTGTGGCATACCAAAATATATACCAAATGATTTGTATATATATACACTTTTACCTTAAACACCATATATTCTAGTGAGAAAGCACATACACATAGATAAGTAATTTAGTCACTAAAATAGTCTGCTAAACAGAAAACATTTAGGAAATAAGTGTATGATATTTTATAATACACTAGGCTACCTGTTTCAAATCCATTTAGGTATACAACTGACATTGATGGAAAACCTTGGAGAAGGTTTTTTGCTCACTAAGCACAGATTTGCATGATGGCAAACAGTTTCTCCATTACTGCTGATATTAAGAGGCTGTATTCATCTACTTGACAATTTTGCTGCCTCCCTTCCCCCTTCCTTGTTTCTCAATGTAGCTTGCTGGACTGGAGAGTGAAGATGCTTCATTTAGCTGTCATCCAGACCCAGTGGTTTAGCCTGACACACGAACTTCATTTAGAAGTATAAGATTATTGCAATGCAAAATAATTCTTAGTATCTGCATTTAAGGTATGCAAAACGTACTGCAATTTTAACGGCTTGATTGTTCACATTTTTCTTCAGTTGCTGCAGAACACGCTTTAAAACATATGTTTTAAATTAAATAAAAGTATATTTTATGATGGTGCACTGAAAGCAAGGCAATCTGGAGGACAAAATTTCCCAGCAGCAACAAATCTGGCATGGTGTTATTACTATGTTCTTATATTCTGAAGTTTCATTTTTGCTTTGTTTTGCATTTGTATATTTGGTTTTGGAGTGGGAAAATATAAGAAAGGAATACTTTCTATTAAAATAATGCTTCAGACAAATTCAGGAGTAAATCAGAACAAAAAATGAATTGCTCTATTTTTACCAGCTAAAAAAAGTGGGGAAGTGCTAATACAAAGAGTATTAAATTCCTAATGTACACTAGATTTAGTAGCTTTCTCTGTTTATACAGCTCCAGCACTATTAAAGGCTTTACCAATAAGTATACATGGAATTATGAATGGCTGCACTGAAAATACTCTGATACTTGGTATGTCTGTGCATTCTTGCAATAGAAGTAGCTCTGCTGAACTTTTTATCATGTCATTACACAAAACCAGAGAGTTTCAGAACTATCCATCTTATCTTTAGTTTCATGTATTTGTGCTTAGTATGTAAAGGCAGAAGCTTAACAAACTAGGAGCTACTCATTCCCTGGAGAGAAGAGACCCAAGGGGAGCTCCAAACCCCTCCCAGAAGATGAGAGCTGAGATGTGTTCCTTTGTTGAGACGAAAGCCTACTATCATCCACAGTTGTTGCATTTGCCATCGACAGCCAGCAAGATGTTCAGTGTTAAGAAAACCTCAATGACAAAAGCAAATGATTCAGATTACCTTACTAAAGTGCCTTCTGCATTCAGAAATGGCCCAGCAAAGCCCTGCTGGGCTTGGAGGAATTTTGCCTCTATTCCAGTTTAACAATGAGCCAGAAAGGAGACATTTGAAGCAATACAGTGAGGAACAGATGGGTGAGCCAAAGGTTACTGTTAATATGATCCTCTGAAAATTAGCTCAATGGTCATCATTACCACAGACTGACACAACAAGATATGTCGTTGGAAGAAAGAGGAAAGTAGTACAAGCACAGAGGGATCAAAAAAAACCCCAAGAATATGTACATATTAATTCATAACAAGAATTTCATGCACCTTCAGAGCTACTAATTGGAGATGTAGGTGGTCTCCAAAGTTATCTGTAACACAGACATCTTTAGTAAGGACACCCTAATTGGAATTCCCATCAAGTTAGAGTTGCTAAAACAGACTCATGGGTTTCAGAGGATATTAGTTGCCTTAGGTAGAAATGCATTTTGTTAGACAGCTCTCCCTGAGAATGCTTTCCCCAGCTCTCATGTGCTTTGCCTCAGGGTTGTGATATGCATTACCATAGACAAGCACAGTTGTCTCACTGATTCATAGATTGTAGTGGGGGCATGATCCATTATCCTAATTACCATGTTGAAAGAAATATTCAAGAAAAATATAAAGAGATGTCTTTTTAAGCTTCACCCACAGAAATTCATATCTAGCCAAGTGAATGAATGCACTGAAGTTTACTGGGAACCTGATATTATACTCATTGGCACAGATTATAATTCCAGTCAAGTCTATGGAAAGATGCCAAATTACACTAGGTGGAAAAAACGAGATCTAGCTGCACATTTTATATTATTCTTTTTCTTTCTGCCACTTGAATGAATGTGTGTATTAATTACATACACCAGCCCTATAATACAAACAGCAGTCCTTTTTTATTTTTAAAATAGGAGACTGAATAAAATGGTTCTTGGCAAAGGGTATAAAGAATGAAATATAAATCCATACAAATCTCCAGAATACAACAGATTTTCACAATGAGAGAAAGAATTGATTATTTATTACCAGGTGATTTTGGAGGTCACTAAACTTTGATAGTCAAAAGCTCCCAGAAATAGACCCTGTTAAGAGCCATGTTGGGCCTTAAATTAAAAAGAACTCGTATACGACCACCTGGAACCACAGTCTAGGAGTGAGAAAATGTATTAGCTTCACCTAAGAAAAGTAAAAAAAGCAGGAGGTGCAAAATGACAAAGTCCCCCTTAAAAAGAAGAAAAGGACACAGAAGGGCAACTAACCATGAACAGAAACAACCCCTTTGAAACTATATATCCTCCCTGACTTTTCCCTCATTGCATCTTATAAAGATATTGGCTTGAAACCTTTCAGAACTCTAAACTCAGCCTTGCTCTAAACTTGCCTGTAGTCTTCGAGCAATCATAAAAATGCTTGCAGGTTTAGAGCATTTACAAACAGAATCCAAAAATGCTATGCCAGTTGGCCACCCAGCGTCTTATTTGAAAAGCAATGCATATTTTTCCATGGAGTATCTGAGATAATAAAGACCCTATGTTCACTGACTAAAACAGCAGAGAAAGAGACAGGAATGTCTCTAGTTTCTAATGCAGTTTCTGTATTCTGTGAACAATTATTAACTTAATCAACACCCACACCCATGACTTCCCATTCTACTTAATCATTTATATACAGAGACAAAGAGAAGAAACTATGTATACTATTATTACGGCTTTCAGAGAGAGAGAGCATTTTTTTTTTAGGCTTCCTGCTAATTTATTAAATAATACAAATCTAGATGGCAGTGAGAGTATTTTCCTCACAGCATCATTTAGAGACACTAGAGGAACTGCAGCTAGGGAAAAAAAGACAAAACTGCTTAAGTCTTAAATGACTGCATTAGTTCTCAATCATGTTCTTATTTATTTTAGCTTTATGATATAAACTTGTTATCTTGAATAAGTCAGAAGCAATTCTTTCCTATGATTCTGTGAAGGTAAGGGGTGTATCAGCCTCTATAAACTGACACAACATAAACCCAACAGACTGTGACACAGTCAGTCAAGTGCACAGAAAGGGACTCTTTCCTTAAATTTAGGATTCAGGATCTGAAGAATTTGGAGCAAATAAAAAAACTCTGCCATGAGATTCTTTTATATCTCATGGGAAAGGCACACAGACACCCCTTCTGTTAATGTGGATCCTTCCACTCCACAAAGTCAAGGTTCCCAAAACAGCTAAACCATAAATGCTCACAAAAATGGGCCTTTCAGAAGATGTGGGTACCCAAGGGGTGTCTCTCTTCCGGAGGTTATATCTATATATGTTGGAGAAACTTGAGCACTGCCACCTCTTAACCTCCACGCAGTGGAGAATTTGACCGCCTCCTTGGATCCCTTCCAGCGCCTTCAAGGTAGACAGGTCATAACTCAGTCCTCTCGTAGAGAGTATATGTCGGAGAAACTTGAGCACTGCCGCCTCTTTTTGCTGACTGCTCATCGGACCGTCCTTATTTCTTTCTCATCTTTTTCATTCCCCTTGATCGTTTTTTGCCACATTGTCCCTCCAAAGTCCCACCATTCCGAGACAGAAAACAGCATGTGCGTGTCAGAAAAATGACCCCATCGCTGTTCCAACCTAATTAACTTAATCAGCTGTTTTACAGGTGCTTCAATCCCTCTCTTAGAGAGGATTCCTGCAAGCAAGGTGGCCGCAGCTTCTGTTTTCATAGCTGCGCCTGAGGGGTGAGGAGCGACCTCACACACCAGTGTCTGCCCCACTTCTTGTGCCCGAGCAGCACCTCTCTCAGCCGTGGTTTCCCACTCCCCTCCTCTAGCTGCTTAACGCAGTCTCGGAGACCTCAGTCGAGCTGAACCATCCTCTGCTACCAGATGTTGGAGTGGGAGACGGACCCAGAGTAACGATGGAATCTCAATATGAGTATAGTCGTTCTCCCCTTTATTCAAGCTTACAGAGTATATATAGACAGATGCCAAGAACACGCGTCCGCAACAGTTATATGATTGGCTTACAGCCTCTGTTCACGTGCCAAGGCGGCGAGTGTGATTGGTACAGTGCTCTTGTGCACGCACAAGAGCACTTCTTCTCTTCGCAGATGTAGTTCCTTCTTCTTGTTTACCATTCCACTGTCTCTTATCACAACAGGCTTTCAAGGACAGTTAACAGTTTCCTCTGAGCCTTCCCCCTCATCAGAGACTGGGTTGCTCATGGGAATCAGATCGTGTCCCTTGTTACTAAGCCATTCCTCCACATATATACAGGATACAATTTCTCCAGTGTGCCTGTTCTTTCAGATGATTTCAAGACTCACAGCTATATATAAAATACAGCCCATTGAGTATTTGTTGGCTGAGGCGAATCCTTTGTTGCCCCTTCCAACCCCTGCCCCTGATATCTAAGGAGATAATATTTCACCAAAATATTCCCCTTGGTACCTCTGTTGGTAAATGTTGTCTAGAAAGGGAAAAGGACTCCACTCAAAATAATAAAAACATGACAGCATGATTCTCTGTTCACCCAAAAATTTTTCAAAGTCCACTTGAACTTCTCAAGATATAAAAAAACCCAAAAACTGCAACACCACCACAAAAAAAAACCCCAAACCCCAAACAAATGAACAAACAAAAACAGTGTCAAAATTTGAGTCTGCATTGGTTATAAGGTTGCTTATGAAATTACTTTGCATTTTTTAGAAGGTAGTTTTTCACAAATACACATTTTGAATATACAGTCAAACCATTTAAAATTTCTGACAGTGATTTGTGTAAGACCAGCCAGTCCTGATTATTACATAGTACTCCCATCTGGCATGGTTCATCTAGCATAGGTAGTGGAGTTTCTCTATCCACAGGTGAGAAAACTGAGGAATGGGGAAGAAATGGTTAATCTCTTTACAGAAGAACTGGGACCAGAACTGAAGCTGACCTTGCTTATAGTCTATACATTGACCTGTATGTTCATGAAGTAAAGTCTGGGTGTTATGAAGTCTCATATATATTCTCAGAGCAAACATTTTCTTTAGTCAAATAGAGCTGACTTTTGGGAAAGCTGCTGGGGCATTTAATAGACTACAAAATTCATGTCACTCTTTGTAAACCATGCTTTCCAGTGCTAGAGCCCTATTTACAGAGTAGCATAGATGCAACGAGCTTTGTTGAAAGGGAGAATGTCAGACAGTGGCTTCAGCCAAGCCTCAGTGTGGTTTTGTCTCTTGCCATTTTCAGTTTGGCCTTTCCAGTCTCTGGACTTCAGTGCAGTTGTACTTATGTTATCCATAACAGCTTTACTACTAAGTCTGTCTCTGGAAGCAGCCAGCAAAACTTACAGTGAAACAAATCTCACACGCTTGCACTGAATTATTTTATTTTATTCCTCTAGCATCCCGACACCACTGGTTATTTCTGAACAAAAAGTATGTGAAAACAAATTATGTATGCATGCGTGTTTTATAGACATGGACAAATACACACAATAATGTACTCATTTTTAAGAAAAGGTGATATGTTACAGTTAAAATGCATCACTGTTTTATAGCATTTTCAGTTAGGGAGAAACATATATGAAAGCTACCAAAAATTATGGCATCTATTTCCTGGAGATATCAGTATGCACTGTTTAATTACCCTGTTTCAGAACCAGGTTTAACTGCGGGCTGGGTCCATAGAGAATGATACACACACTCGAACCACAGAATAGAGAGGGAAAATAAAAACCAGTGCCTTTCCATCCCAGTAGAAACTCAAAGGAGCACAATTCCAGACTTGTAGGAGTTGGGCAAATGGTCTCATCAACTTCTCTTTTCTGAGACTACCTATAAAGAGACTATTTAGGCAAAAGGGAAAACTTTCAAAGGGAGAAAAAGTAAAGCACTTAAATGTTTCAGTTTTTATTCTCAGAGCCCAGATTGAAGGCATGTATAATAAAAAAAAGAAATGCTTATAAACGTGCTATTGTTTTATTTGTTGTGTTACACACACCTCCTCCTTTCCAATGCCCATAATTATTTCTGTGACTAGCTGAAAATACCCAAAATTACCCTGATAAAAAATGTGTTCCTAGAGGCCAGCCTAGCCAAGTTCTTTCTTCTCCTTGCACAAAGCAAGGATGGATCCTCAACAATAATTCCCTACTTAACATGCACATTAAAAACATGAGATGAGCAACGATGTTTACAACCTAACACTGGCGATTCTGGAAAGGATGGCTCAGGGCACTTCATAACTATGTTGTTGCTGCTCTGCAGTATGCCTGTAGTTTATGAGAACTTGTGGCTCAAGAAAAAGGTTAATGATGTTAATTATTTAGTGCTTACATGTTGTACTACATTGGGGTTTTTTTAGTTATATAAGTATACTACCTGTCCAGCTTAATATGTCCAAAAATTTAAATAAGAGACACACAGTTGTTTTGCATATATTTGGAGAGCTATAAGACAAGACAGTAAAATATTTTACAAAGGACTATCCACTGCAAGTATGAAGTGAAAATGAGGCAATTCTTTCTTAAAAGGGTCCTTGAAACATAATTCTCAAACTAAGGATGCAACAAAAAAATACGAGCAAAGGTCTGTGCAGCAATCCTGTATAGCAATACAGGCTAGGCTTTGGCCTGTACGAATATGAAAAAAAAAAAATGTTCTGGCAAGAATTTAATGAGCCCTAACCAACTGAGCAAATTTCTTTCAAATTCTTTTCGGTCATGGTAGGAAATATCCTGTTCCAAACTGCTAATGATACTGCCATTTGCATCTTCTCCCCCACATCCCTCCCACTCTCTTTCAAGCTTAAGGAATGGTTTAACTCAAAACTGGGGGATAACTTTGTTATATTTCATGATTTTCAGGTTTAGCTAAACTAGAGAGCCAAAGAAAAGGAAGATTACCAGTTTATATTACTTTGACTTGGACTTTGCCTGATTTTAAGAGAAGAGCATTACAAAAGAAGTAATAACCTGTAGGAATACATTTTTTCCAACCTATTTTAGGATACACTACATTTTCCTGTGATCTATTAAAACTTCCTCCCTTGTTCTCACCCTCAAATCCATTTCATTTTAATTTCTTTGAATTTCCTGGATAAACTATTATTTTCAAAATGAGATACACTCTTATAAGCTCAATTCATACTTACAGTAACTAATAAATTACCATTCAGAGACACTGCATATCAACTTTAACTGATGCATTCTTTTGAATTAATACATATTAATTTAAACTGGCATTTTTTGCAAAAAGAAAATGTACTGAAACTAAAAGCAATTACCTTTCTTTTTAAATAAGTGTTTGCTGTTACTGTTGCTGTCAAAATAGTGAGTTATATTATGATTTGAGGAATCACCGCACATGGAAGTTGTTATTCTGTTTGGTTCCATTTTAAAGTTTTCTTATCACCCATGAAATGTCTAGAAACAGACCGTCAGCAAAAAAAAAAATTAATAAGAAGAACATACTTAACTGTCAGAGTATAGGCATGGTTTTAATTCAAGGCATAGTTTTACACAGTATTTCTTTAGCCTTAGAAGATAAGCTATAGTGGCATCAAGGCTAGCATACAATCAGTAGCTCATTTTTATATTAGCACATTTTATGTTCAAATAGATGAAGACATCTCCTTGTCATATGTGAACAATGCTCAGAAATGCATTTTTATGTGTCCAAGACCTTTAAAGGAAGAAGCAAAGCAATGGTAGAGTATGACTATGTTATATACTAGAAAGAATGGAAGCAGCATGAAAACTGACTGTGAATGAACTGGCTCTGGCACTGGATATAGTCTCTTCATTCTGCATAAGATAGGTGGTTTGTAGTTGACTTTGTTATCCTACGTGCATTGCTTTGACACTCATAGGCAACTCCCAGCTCATCTAGTGAAGGCTGATGTTCCTTTACCGTATTTTCTTGTTTGCTAGATTTGCAGATACTCTCTACACCAACAATTAAGGCTTGTTCACACGTTATTCTTTACTGTTTCTTAACATCACATAGCAATTATCTCTACCTTTCAGTGGGCTGAGTATAGTAGAGCTACAGAGGCTGAAGTAGTTGCTATGACCCCTGCCAGGGAAATTTGGCATAATACAAAGGTTTTGAAATCTAGGCTTTTACTTTGGATCTTGATATTGGCCATAGAGAATGAGCAGATCTACATTTCCTCTAAGGTATGGTATGTTCTCAGTGCTGTTGTGTTGAATTAGTTCTAGGCCTTGTCTTAAAACATTAACTTTCTGAAAGTTAGAGAAAAAGCTGCCCTGTTGCTAAACAAGAGTGTCCTCCACTCATGGGAATTTCATTGCAGACTGCACTGGAAGCTTGCAATATTCTCACTCCTTGCAGTTCAGACACTTCTAGATAGCCTGTATTTCCAAGAATTAATAACTAAGCATCAAATCAAATGAAGGGGTAAGTACATATGTGGTGAGCTGGACACACATGTGCCCACACCATTTTTAATTTAAACCCTTTTTAACTGTATATATATATATATAAAAAAATAAGTTCTAAATGTATGCACTTTCACCTAAACTAATATAACTTAATACCAATGCATATTTATTGTTATTAGATTTTTATAGCATTTTTCCTGTATGGCACCTCATAGGCGTTAAGTTAGCTGAATTCTCTAAAATTCAGGCTGTTTAGAGAACAATAGGTCCATTCACAAGCAACATTAACTGCTTAGCAATTTATAGCTCTTATTTACACTTACCTTGTGCAATATAGGTAGTATAAATCTTCATTGAAACCAAGAAATTAATGTATTTGGATATAATGAAACAAGAAAATATGTGAGATGTTTTCTTGTGTTTCATAAAAATGGTCTTTAGGCTTGGATGTAAGCAAAAATATCCTTATTAAATACAAAATGCAATTTCTGAAAATAGTTTTCTATAATAAGATTTCATTTAACTTTTTATTCTCCCTGCTCCTCCCACCCTCATTTACTATGTTTAACAGTGAAAGCCTCCAATGAAGATGAGCTAGGAACAGAAGAGGAAAATCAACCTATTATATCGGAGCACTGACTCTGATAGTGTTATAAATGATGGCAAGGCTCCAATTTTTAAAATAGTTTCATTTAAAATCTAAACATTGAATCCCTGTACAGTGTTTAGAGGCTTCTCAGCCTTCTCTGATTCAATTTAGAGGAAACATTTATAGGGTTTAAATTGTTCCTGGCAATTCTGAGCTCTGTTGCATTTTAAACAAATGTATTTTATACAAAGCTGTGCCACATGTAGTCCCAAGAAATCTAAAAATATCAATCAAATTTCATTTGCAAACCAGTTTTACTAATAGTCAGTCGTTCAATTGTTCTTCCCTCTTGGAATAAAGGGTAGTTTAAAACTGATAACTGTGAAATACACATTCCCAACAGCACTCCTCATATGGAATGACTAAAAGAATTCTACAGTCAAATCAAATAAACCCTTCAAAACAACATGTTTATTTCTTGTTCAGTTATTATACATAAGTCAAATACATTAATCAAACATCAGATAAGCTCAGCAAGGCAGTATTTGGATACTAAAACTTTTGGTTTCTTTACTCTTTTTTTTCTTTTTTTAAAAAAAACACATACAGAAATTCAATAGCTGTGCCCTTCTGTTTTAGAGATGTTATAATTAAATACCAGATATACTTTTCTCAGTGTGTTGGCCATTAATTTTTCTAAGATTTTTTTCTTCTCTTGGCAGCTGCTGTACTATTCTTATTTTATACATGCCTGTAGCTGAAGTGACACAGCTGTGGTGAGTTCATCCCATTTATTCTACTTTTTGTGAGTTTTATGAAGAGAAGGGATCTGTTCTAACTCAAGATATAAAATGTATACTTGTACACACAGGTTAAAAGAACACCTAAAGGTTGAATACAGAGTAACATAGCCCTATTCTCAATGCTTTATTGGCAAGTCCTGCACTCATGTCAATTCTAATTATGTAGTATGTCAATACCTGCATAATATTCTTAAAATATTTAACCTTCCATTAGCTTTTTAAAGCCATCATTTGCCTTAACTTTTTAATATTTTGCTTGTCCTTTTTAAAATTTTCTTTCTTTTTTCTGACACTTGCCTGCCTGCTCAATTTTTCCTTTTTAACGAACTCACTTTTACAAAATCCAAATTTAATTCTACCTTGTCTTTCCTGCCTAACTTTTTTCTCATACTTGGAAAATCTGATAAGTAGCCTTTCTCTGATTTTTTTCCCCTTTTTCTTCCTTCTTTTTTTTCATTTAGACACTATAATTGCCTATTATTTTATGTTAGCCCACTCAAGGTGCACATTGTTTGTCACATTTGTTAGTTGTGGCCTGATTTTCAAAGCTGATAGATGCTTGCAAAATCCACTAACCTCAGACAGATTGAATATTTCAGTTCCTTTCTGGAAATCAACTTTAGAGTTATGTTTTTATCTTAATTTACATTTTCTGCTAACCAAAACTTCTTTAAGTACTCACCTTCCACCTTTCTCATTGTGTGAGAACTTGGCAATTCTTTCAGTTCAAACCCTACCATTGAAATGATTGGCAGTACCTCCAATTAGCATAACTTCAACTAGTCAGGTGAACAGAATTTTTTTTAACTTTATAAACTGATTAAAGTTAAACCAGTACATCATTTCTCTTCTAGAAATCTAAAAGATTTACACCAACTGTTTAGAGCAAGCACATTTTTGCTTGCAGCTGTCAAAACAGCCTGTCAGTTCAATTATCTGGAATGCCTATTAGTCAATTTTTAATAAAGCTTCAACTACTTTTCTCTGCTGTTTAATGAATAAGGTCCTTCTGCACACCTTTTAAATATGTGTTTCGTGGCCCCTATGGAATTCAGAAATTATAAAGAAAAAGTTATTTGATTTACTCATAAGATGCATTATAATTTCACGTGTTGCATGAAACTGCCATTACTTTTGGCTTATGGGACCTCCTGCACTCTTTTGACATTATTAGGCCTTCTGCTGGAAAAAGCATCTTGTGTTGGTAACAGCACTTTAAAAAACATGGTGCTGGTAAGATATTAACATCTTCCCATACTCGCTAAGTAAAAAAGAGAAAGATAAACTGAGTGCTTACTTACAAAGTAATAGTATGAAAGGGCTGTGACATTTTATTTTTCTTTAAAATAAATAATTATTACTAGTAGAGCAGGGGAGGGCAAAATAGGGAAGGACAGAACGCTATACACAGCTCATATTTGGTTCATGTTCTTTGGATTTACTTCATCTGCCCCCGAAGTGGGTCAGGCCTCCTGCCAGGGCACTGGCCAAGTCAGATTTTTGGTTTCCTGTGCACACATGTGCACAGGCCCTCTAGATTCAGAGTGTTGTCCGAGGGAACACAGCACCCTTTCTTCCTCTGGTGAAATATTATCACAATCTCTTTGCCAGAAAGTGTGTCCTTTGCCGTTTGGCCATGGTATAAATGAGGCTGCAGTACTTGCCCATGTGGTTGTCCTTTGATGATGGTCCTGTCATTTAGCAGCAGCAGCCTCCAGGATTCCTTCCTAGCAGGGTCAAAGGGAATTTAGTCACCTAGTTGTTGCAGTTTTGAGGAGCTGAAATGACTATTACTTGCTTGGCCTTATCTTTCCTGGCAGCTGCTTTCTTGACACAGCTTTCCATGTGATATTGTCTTTCAGGTTGCCTTCTGCTCAAGCAACAGGATAAAATTTTACTTAAATTTCTAATGGGAATTAATTTTCTTTCTGTTCCACCTTACACAGCTACTCTCCTATGTGAAATGACACTGATGACTTCACTAATGGCACTAACTTCACTTATTGCCTGGGTTAAACAGATAATCCAGCTGTTTAGTTTAGTTTAGTTTAGTTTAGTTTAGTTTAGTTTAGTTTAGTTTTGTTTTGTTTTGTTTTGTTTTGTTTTGTTCTGTTCAGTTTTGTTTTGTTTTCCTTCGCTTTGCTCTGCTTTGCCTTGCTTTCCTTTGCTTGGGGGGTGTGGTGGGTGGTGTCACTGTTTTCCCCAGTATGAAAACACATGTCATTTAAGTACCTCTGAAGTTTGATGAGACTTTCTCATTTAGCCTTATCTGAACCATCGAGACACAGCAAGTCAAAATCCTTCCTGTAAGTGAATAGCTACAAATGTTTTAAAATCGTAATGAGTTACTGAATAGGTGATACTTGTTTAAAAATGAAAAAGAGTTTGTATAAGAAACATGTCTGACTGTGATAAGGCGGCCAGTGAACATGGGATTTGTGATGAAATGGCATGAGCCTTTTATTTAAAGTGAGCGTACCAAGGCATCATCAGGACTTTTAAACTAAAAGTTAAGTTTTGTTTCAGCATTATCATAAACAAGAAACCCTAAATCTTCAACTTATGGAAAGAAAAAAAAAAAAATCTCTTCCTTCCTGCCATGTATACTGTCCTTTAGCAGGAGATATCCTTCCAGTCCTGATCTTTGTCCAGAAACTTTTAGCAGTTTCTCAGCTTCCAGCAGCCTCTGCCCCTTCCCTGTCCTAGGAAAAATCTTTTTTTTCTTCTATCCTCTGGGAAACCTGGCTGCGTGCCCACTTGCTGATCCTCTCTGGGGTTGCCCAGTCTCTGTTCCTGCTGCAGACCCTCTTCTTGCTCTGTGTCCTTCACACTCTGCTACGCACATCCTGCTCTCCAGAAGCTTCTCCCAGCTGAGCAAAGTCAGCTGCTGTCAGGGAATGCAGCATCTCCCCTTCTTCCAGAGGATTTCTCCCGACCCAGGCTTGAGTTGTCTGAACGAGCAAAGCAAAGAGCTTTCCTCTCTGCTGCCCATCTATATGACTAAAAAGAAAGAGAATGTTAAAAAAAAAAAAAAAATTATCATAATTGCAAATGGAACAGATAAACATCCATTACACTGATGTAAAGCCTAACTCTACAAGTAGCCTCTAATCTTGGATGCTTGGAAGCCAGAGAACTTGAAAAGAGATGCTGGTTTTAAAATTACAGCCCATGTCAGAGATAAACAGGGTCATTTGAACAGAAGATTAGTGTAACCTGCTAAGAATGAAACAAATCATAAGGACCAAAATGTGTCTCTAATACTTTGCAACATTTAAACTGGTATTATGTCATATTATTTTTATCTATCTTCTTAGATGCTACTATCATCACATTAGCTCTATATATCAAATTCATCCTCATAATAGCTGCATGCTACTGAGAGAAATTATCGAAGTTATGCAAGGGGAAACTGAAACACTGAAAGACTAGGGATGAGATCCAATCATGTGTGTAGGTGTCTAAAATAACATTTTACTGGAATTTGGGTTTTTAAATCCAAATCTGTGATCAAAATTAATCCTCTGTGGTGCTTAGCCCTTGAGGTGCCTAAATTTCATAAACTTCCTAGTTTTTCACCTGAAGGCTGTTTGGTACTTAGAGATCTGAGCTACTCAAGCACAGATCTGTTCCAATTTGGGCCTCCTGAGAGAGTTCAGTTAGGATGCCAAAAATCCTGCCTTAGCCTGTTGCAGGGTTTTATCCAACAGCAACTGCCTGGAACTGTGTCAAACAGTTAAAATGCAAAGGCAGCCTATGCTTTCTTTAAAAATGAAAGAAGACTGCTGGCACCCTTTGCTGGTATCTTTTCCCCTTTCTTGTTTAGTAGGAGATGAAGCATTTGGCTAGGATGTGGAAGTGGGTTCATTCCCCTATCTGTCTCTTGGAATTTGAAGATACATTTCCCTGTTTTCCAGGTAAGTGCACTCGTCACCAAGACCATGCTTCACCCATAGCCCTCATCAGCTTCTCTTTCTCTGCACAGTGACTTTAATGGAAGGGCTAAACAGCCATCTTCCCTGGAGAACTGAGCAACCAATCCACTTACATAAAGGTTGATTTAAAGAGAGCTTAAAATCCAAGTCTTTCGTTTTGTTGGGATTGCTCTAACTTACAGCATGCTGCAAAAGATGCATTGTGGAAACACCACAATCAGCGCAGCCACAACTGCAATTTGTGAAAGTTTTGATGGACATCTATGTACAGCTAGAACACGCTTGTTTGATCAAATTCCTCACGACTGAAGACATGGTGCCATCTAGTTTCCAAATATCAAGAGAGTTATGTAGAAATGAGGTGCAGAATGTGCAGAAGTATTTAAATGGCTATGAAATCTTCAGGATGAATGAGGAGGCAGCTAAAGACACATAGGTGGCTGCTCAGTGGCTACTGAGATCACAGTTTTGGACTACATACCTAACATCTACGTTTGATATTTATATTTTCTCTTTGATGGGGTTGTAGATTTGGAGCTTTAATTCTTTATTTTAGCAGTCCCAAAGCCCATAGCAAAACTTAATTTACTGCATTGAATTTTAACTGTGGGGCACAAGACCTTTCCATAATGCATATGGCATGTAATTAAAAACATAGATGTTCAAAATACATGCATAAAAGACACACAGTTGCCTGTTGAACTTTATATTGTCATATCTTGACCCCCCTAACTGGTGGGTTTTTTTGAATGGAATACTCCTTAACTCCTTCTGTAGCATCTCACCATGATATTCCTTGGTCCTGAACTAACAGTAATCCCTTTCAGTTGAAGACAAGAATTATTGCCAAGGTTGTAAAACAATAACTTATTCTGGTATTGTTTATTACTTAGCATTTATTAAGAAAAACGGCACGATGGAAACAGGATTCCTTATTCACAATCCTCACACCCTGTGCTTTTTATTGTTTGTAATATACTGCTGTCATTTTCATTTGTAAAGGGTGTGACACTAGGGAGAAGAAAAGTGATTGTTCATTTAAGTAGAATGCTCACAGGACAGAAGAAGATTTTAGATCCATTTGTTACCGGGTAAATTGAGACAATTCTAGTTCAAACAGAACCTGTTCTTCTTATTCTAAATTTGCATTACAAAAATAAAGAATCCTTCAGGGAGAAGGGGGAGAGTTGTAAGGAAGCAGTTTTTGGACAGCTGAAGGAAAAGATGGGCACCTGCTGTTAAGCAAGTTGAGGGAATTGTTGCATATTGCAAATTTTCTGTGTGTTACTAGGACAAGCAGATGGCCTGAGACAGAGCTTTCTCCTTGTGTGTAGTTTATCTCCTTACGTCTTCTAATGGCCTATATTAAAGTTTCCCGGCATTACATTCAGATCAATTTAACACAGTTAATATATGTTTAAGCTTTACCAGTTGCTGTCAAAATTGCCTACTTGGAATAGATAACTCTTTCAAATACTTCAGCAAGGATGGCAGTGTAAGGGGCAACACTGTTCGCATGTTATTTTAGGGTGCTAACTCAGACCACTAGGGATGAAGCTTCTGTCTCACTCAACATGAGTCACTTGTGATTTTCAGAAAATTACTTTGCCTTCTTGAGCCTTCACTTGGGAAAGGCTATAACAACTTCTGTCTCCTGAGAACTGTTGCAAGGTCTAATTTATGCTGACAATATGCAGAACTGGTCAGTGTTGTTTTTTTCTTCAAAGCTACACCACCTTTTTCTTTTTTGAAAATGTTTTTTGTTAATAAAATTAAAGACTATCAAAAATACCTTTGAGGAAAACCTATCCAGGCCTTTATCAGTTTTCTTTTTTTGTTGCTAAATACTACTGAATATTACTGATATGCTTATTTAAATTATTAAATTACGTTAAAAAGTAGGGGATGCTCTTAAGCAGAGAAAACAGGAAGAAGTATGGATCTGCATTCTGTAGTATCTGAGAATCCTCAACAGTACAAAGCAGGGATTGTTTTTTCTGATACTTGTTCCTGCTTGGACTGCCTCTTTTCCAACAGCTGCTAAAATTAAATAAAACAAAAATAATCTGTGAAAATAGAGACTGGACTCCAGAATTTCTTTATATTTCTTATTTTTACTTTCACTTTGTCTCTTCTTGTCAGTGAATCCTGTATTCTTGTCTGTACAGTAATACAGTTGAAACAGCAGAGTGAGATTTAGGTATCTGTACGATTAGGTGGTCTCTGAATTGGCGTATTTTCAGTTTCAGGTTAGGACTGAAACCATCTAATGTCTGTGTATGTCCCTTTTTGGAAGTAACTTTAAGCGTGCGGTCATAACCGCAACCACAAACAAGATAAGCAGAAAATAGACTCCGTTATTTCCACTTCTGTGAAATTGCACACACAAAATATTTGCTGTTCCAGTTTTCCAGTGCATATGCCAGGTTTAATTTTACTTACTTTTTTCACCTGTTACTCAACATTTATAGTTAGATCTGATAACTAGCCGAGATCAAAAATGATTGGCAAATACAAGGAAGGACCTCTGAGAAATAGAAATGTGGTTTGGATTATTTTTTTTTTCTTAATGGCAATGTCAGCTTCTCAAGGCAACATGATTCCTGAGGCTTTTCAGAGTGTTGTTGGAGTTTGAAGTGGAGGTTTAGCAGTCTTATTCAAGGGCAGCTTATATCAGTTCTCTGATCAGTTCAAGTAACTTGCTCAGGAAGTGGGTGAAGAACAGCTCTCTGTGAAACTTTCTGTACGAATCCCACAATCAACTGAGCTTTGAATCTGGGATTTATGAAACATTTAGGAAACCAGGGATGAGTTTCCAACAGAGTATTTCCTTTCTTTGTCAGTTACAGGGAGGGCTGACCATTTTAACCTGATTACCAAGCACTATGACTCTTTCAAAGGGCAGCTGATGGGCGACCAGCCACTGCCCGACCACAGGAGCTCAGGGATCAGCCTCACAAAGAGGTGGTTCACATAGTGCCAGGAGCGCTTGACAGAAGGCAGCAGGCCATAGATGAGATGTAGGTTGATTTCTGGGGTGAAAGTAACTGAAATGAGTAGCTGGAGGTAGGAGAGGAGTAACTGAAAGTTGTATGCTACAGCTGGGGATGGGGGCTGACAAAGTCAGTGTCTGCCTGTGGTCACAAGGGTTGTAAGCCGAGTTGAGTGCGAAAAGGCTTTCCTGTCTTGTAAGGCTATTTTCTTCCTGTTCACATCAGGATGAAACAAAATACTCTAATCTTGTTTTTTTTAATAGCAAAGTACTACAGATAAAAATACTTCATAGCTCAGTGACAAGGGCACTGACTGCAGGCTGGGATGCCAGAACCTGTACTCTCACTGCCCAGTCAGGATGCGAACAGGAGTCCAAACCCCTATCTCCCTTTCTTTAAAGGAGTGAGTGCTCAGCTGTTAGGCCATTGGTCACCTGGAGGTTATTTTTTCTGATCTTTCTTTTTAGGAATTACTCCACCCTCCCTAAATAAATGAAGATACTTGATTAGCCAGGGAATCCTGGAACGGTGTTATGAATTATAGTAAAATGTACATATAGTTTGGAATTAAATGCAACCCCATGTGAAAATTGGATTATTTTTTTTTTTCTCCAGCTCTCAGGTTCAGCAAAACCCAAAATATTTTTAATTTTTAATTTTCATTTGAGTTGCCATAAAACTGGAAAATAAATATTTTCCAGCTTTAAAATAGGACTTCAAAGAATATTTGCATTTGATATGCAAACGTACCACCTGTACAGCACTGAGTACAATGAAATTTTTATCCCAATTGACTGTTTCAGAGATTGGCTACAGAACAGTTTCAGTTATCAGAAGTGAGTTGTGTTTGCAAAAAAGTGCATAAACGAATCACGTTGTTCCGCACTGGGGCTATATTTCATTTAAGCAGCTTACAAAAAAAGTATGTGTACTGAGCTGTGACTATGCACAATTATGGCAACCATGTATGCAAATGCTCATTAAACTAAGTGATTCCTCGCTTACACCAGTCACTGTGCTTGAAGGTGGTTGTTGTCAGGTGTGTAAACAAGTGCATACACTTCTGGATAAATCAAAAGCTGTTACAGACCAGTATCGTGCTACTGAAGTAGCTTGAACCACACAAACTCTTACACATTATAGTGCTTGAGATGGAAAACCAAACCAAAACAAAACAAAAAAAATCCCGACCAAACCAACTTCTAAACTGTTACAGGTGCAAATTCTACTGTAGTGCTCTTCTGTAATGACACAGGATTTTACTGACTTTGGCTCGCTCTATCATTTTTAATATGTACAGGAATAACGGCCATACCTTGAAATATTAGTCAGCTTCATTTTGATAAGCATCCAAAAACCCTGCTGCTCATTTAAATTTTGATCCTGCAAAATTGCTTTCATTGCATTCTGTCATTTTCCATTGATTTTATGCTTTTTTTTTTTCCTTTGGAGAAAGTCTGAGAATATCCTTGTTATCAGAAGGGTCAAAAGGAGAGTAAAATATGCTGAAAATGTCAAAACGTGAGAGAGGTGTTTTTAGTTAAATGACATAGAATTGAATTCCACACAAACTTCAGCAAGCAGACTGTATTTTACAGTACCTTCACTTCTGGAAGACAAAGTAGTACAGAGAAGTTTTTTTCATTAATCGTTTTGTTTTATCGCTAAACCATTTTTAACAGAAATGTTGAGTTTCAGGTAAGCAATTATTTTTATCACTTTAACTTTAGTGATTATTTTTAAGATACACTGAGCACCAGTACTGGCTGAAAAATGTTTCAAAATGCCTTTTGCATTGTCAAATGCCAGTTTTTAAAATCATTTTTTCACCTAAAAAGATTGGCTTTGTCATAAGGTGTTAGTTGGACAATTGCATTTCTGCTCAAAATGAAAATGGTACACTTGGCACAGGCTATTAGTATTACTTCAGGCTTTCACCTAAGATGTGGGAAACAGATTCAGGTCTTGGTATGCAGGCAAATAAGGATCTGTATCCTTTCTTTATCCCATCTCCTCTGATCCCATCCTATTCCACCCCATTCCATCCCAGACAAATTTTCTGATGCAATGTGTTTTATAACATGGAAAATTTTAGACTTTGGGCAGGGGTGGGAGTGTTAGAACAAGGTCCTAGTTTCATCCTGATGCAGAATAAAAACAGTCTTTCCAAATTTATATACAAGCATTCATTTATTTTGCTTTTTCCTGGACAGATCTAAAGAAATCTTGAGTTCCAAATGATGATAGCCACTCAAAATTCATTCAGTCTTTTGTCCTCGGAAATTTATCAACAAATATAGCTTTCAATATGTTTTAATGCTGTTGCAAGAAAAAGACTAGTGAGAGCTAAGTTTGAGAAGATTCAAGGACTTTGTTTACAATACACCCACCAGCTGGGATTCTTCTTCTTACAAGCTCTGTAATTGTCAATCCAATCAGAAGTCTCACTGAGATGATATTTCTCACCTTTTTTTTTTACTTATTTTACCTTTTTTTTTACTTCCAAGCATGGTAGCATGCAAGTGGAAATCAATGTAGTGGACTAGCAGCATGCTCACATTGCATGTTTATTTGGGATTAAAGTATTCCTGTTTCTCAAGTGGCTTAGATTTCATGTCACCCATCATTCCTCATCAGGACGTTTAAACAGTCTCTTATTTTTCCCCTTCACTTATCCCAAGGCCAACTACACAAGAGACTCCATGCACCTCTTCAATGTCCCTACCACAAGCTTTTCTGTCTGCCAACTCATTTATTTAGGGTATGAATCTACTAATTTCTCTTGCAAGTCTGGGTATTGTTATAGAAGGCATTAATTGGGTGTTATCTATTAATTCTTCAGTCTTTGCATAGTTTCAGGAGCACTTAAGCTACCAGATGAAAGAATCCTCACTCCTTCATCTTTTATATTTTAAAAATGCAGGCTTTCCCTGAAGGGAAGAGGCTTTTTCTCTATTGATGTCTAAAGCAGACACTGATCTGTTCCAGTATTTCAGGGAATATCTCATTAAAATGCAAAGATAGAAAAGTGCTGATGAATGTATGGCCTCAGTCATGTCAGCCAGTGAGTTGAAAGACGCTGTATAGCCATTCACAGTGATGTATTTAACATCTCATAGTACCAATAAGATGTTGTACAATACTTGCAGTGATAGGCTGTTTTTTCTGTGGAGGTGTTTTTGTTTGTTTGCTTTTTTGTAAAGCCTGATCTAAGCAACTGTCTAATCACATGTTATACGAATTAACAACTGAATTCCTCTTGCATTCCACATTACTCCAAATGATTTGGATTTTCTTCTGCTCACTGTATTCACCCATATTTCCCTCAAAATAAGTAATAACACTATTGTGCTGTAGGTGGGAAAAAACCTTTGCAACACAGAGGCAACTGAAATCATTATTAAGAGACCAATTAACTTTGCTTTAGTTTACATCCATTTATTAGTTTTGTGGCAGGTACACTGGTCTATTAAAAACCTTAGCCAATTCATTTGTGGTAGTTTTTCTAATACTTCAGTCAACAAAAAGCAGCTCACACTCCAGAGCCCTAACTGGAATATGGCTTTGTAAGGCAGTGTTAACAGCTTTGTCAGCTCTGTGCTCAAGACAGGCCCCTGATCCTTAACATCAATTTGCAGCAAAGTCCTTCATTCCTGTTTTCCTATGTTACTTAACACAGAACTCTTGGGAAGAGATTACAAAGTTTAAGTAACCAAAGGAAGAGCTAAACGCACATAAAATTTTCCAAAACTGTTGAAATGGCTACCAATCATTAATAGTAATACTTTGCTGCTCTTGAATATCTTGCTATAAAGCAGATCACACAAAAGGTTTCAGCATTCACTGTTTGGCCTGCAGTATGTGAGCTCTTCATACAAGTGTGAAGGAGATTTACCAGGTTATTTCATCAAGTCCATGCCAGCATGAGAGTGCTTCAACCTCTAGCTTCTGGACTGGATTGCAGACCTCAGGCTTGAGCACATATATTCCCTGTGAAGTACTGTGTGCGCTCCATACAGGGACATCAAGATGCCTCTGAAAAGTGTCCTGAAGGAACAGACAGGAGAGGTGTTTTTGAAATGTCATCTGTTCCCCAAGCGTGGGACCATGTGTGTGGACAAATATAATGGTGATTTCTCTCACAATAGTCCCCATTGTTTTCAATACTGACCAAGGATACTACTGTAGCATGGATGAGCATACACATCTTTTCCTTATTGCCCTTCCTGCTACAACTTCATACAGTTTTCCATTAGCCTGTCATTTGCACTTAGACTTCATCTGAATTACT